>NC_136932.1:20602326-23002326 GCF_949752795.1 Hyperoodon ampullatus | reverse complement strand
TAGCTATCTACCTTACGTTTGGTAGTGTATCTATGTCCATGCCTCTCTCTCGCTTTGTCACAGCTTACCCTTCCCCCTCCCCCATCTGTCTCTGACCTCATTTTATATGAATTTTCACACTGCCCACCATGACCAGTCACATGACTTTCCTTCTCTCTCAAACCTGACACATCTGTTCCCTTCTTGGGCCATTGGTCTAGTTGTCCTCTTCCTGTGGATTGCTTGACAACTCCCACAATTACATTCACTCTTATTTTCTGTGCTTGCACCTAGAATATTTAGCAGATGTGATCATTTCAACAGTTTTACTTACTCTTCACTCATTAGCAAAAAAAAAATAGTTAGATATCTTTGGAAATATTCTCTTGTCTGTGGCTGAGTCACTTATAAACTAAAGCATGCTTTGCAGGATCTTTCTGCAAAACCATCTTAAATAAACCAAAACGAATTCTCAGAGGAAGGTATTTTACAACCTTCACATGATATTTTTCCTTTTTGCATCCCTCTTGGCTTGTTCTTTTCCTACAATCTTATTCCTTAGGTGCAGTTTTATCAATATTATTCTGCCCTAATTCTTGTTTTTGTAAGACTTTGTGAAATAATCTATTTTTCATCATAGATAGACTCACATAATAATGGATGTTAAGGTGCTTAGTCATTTTAGTGGTTATCAACCACTGATAGTCACAGACACTCACATACCCAATAATATCAGCAGTTCACTAATAGAAATCCACACATAAATCCACTAGAAATCCATTAGCCAAAGACTAGGGAGTTCTGTTCAAATCCAACACCCTGGATTTACAAATGAGTAAGATAAATCCCAGAGAAATGAAATAACATGACCAAGGACATACAACTAAATGAGGTATCTGACTCCTAAATCTTCAGACTCTCCATAACACAGTGCTAGTTTGTAACCAGGTTGTTATAGATTTAGAATGAAATCTGGGGTTCTTTTAAGCCAAATGAGAATTCTACTTCTAATACATCTATGGTATATAGTTTTTTTCTTATCAACATATTATTTGAAGATATAATAGCTGAAAACTCCCCAATTTGGCAAAAGAATAAGTTTGAAAGAAAGAAACTGAGTGACTCTCCGAAAGAATAAATTTAAAGAAACTCATACCCAGAGCCATCATAATCCAGCTGCTGAAAACTAAAGGCTAAAACAAAATACTGAAAGAATCCAGAGCAAAACAATGCATTGTCAATAGGGAATAATGATTACATTCTTGCAGATTTCTCATCAGATACCGTAAAGATCAAAAAGAAATAGCATCACATTTTTTAAATGCTGAAAGAAAATAATTGTCAACCAGGAATCCATATTTAGTAAAAATATTCTTCAATAGTGGAGGCGAAACAAAGACATTCTCAGGTGAAGGATAACTAACAGATTTTTTTGCCAACAGATCTGAAATAAAATAATTGCTAAATTAATTTTTTTAGACAGAAGGGAAATGATACCAGACAGAAATTTGAAACATGGAGAACCAAGGAAGAGCAAAGGAAATAGCAAATACTTAGGTAGAAATAATGAACGACTTTTATCTTCTTGAATTCTTTAAACCAGTTGAAAGCAAAATTGTAACACTACCTGATGGGGTTTTTCAAGTATAGGGAGGGTTAATATATGACAACTATAGCACAAAGGGTGGAGGATAAAAAGAACTTAGTAAAGAAAATAGTAAAGTTTCTATTTTCAATGTGAAGTAGCAAAATTTTGATTATAAGTAGACTGACAAAAGTTAAGTATGTATATTGTAATTCCCAAGAATAATCACTAAAATAACTCTACAAAAAGGCATAATCAAAATCTCAATAGATGCATTAAAAAGGAACACAAAACAAGGGGATGGTTCAAATAAACTAAAAGAAAATAAGAAAAAGCAAACAAGAGGAGATAAGGAAACAGGGAAAAAACAAACAAGCAAAAATTTAAATGGTAGGCCTAATTCTGAGGATATCAACAATTGCATTGACTATAAATGTCTAAATACACCAATTAAAAGACAGAAATTGTCAGAACGAGTTTTAAATGTGACTCAACTCTGTGCTGTCCATAAAAAAATTACTTTGTCAATAAAATGTTAATTATGATCATATTATCAAACCCGTGTCACACGAGGCCTTGTAATGAATTCTCCTTATCTCTTCCTCCCATACATATTCTCCTTGCTCCACATTCTACTTCCTCAAGTATTACTTTCGTTATACAGTTTCTGTTGCCTATCATAGGGCCGGGCACAAAATAAGTTCTCAGTATATTCCTATTAACGTAAAATTTAATCTCCCCAAATTTCATTGACTACAAAGTGCCTGCACGGTATTTGCTAATTTTCTTAAATCAAAATGGCTTATTTCAGGAAGAACTCTGGGTCAGAATAGCTTCATAAAACCATCTCATACTTTTCCATAATGGTCTATCCTACTCTGAAAATTTAAAAATTAAATTATATCATAACTAATAAATATAATAAAATACAAATTATGCATATCATATTGTACATTTTAATAAAATAAACTAATGCATTTTCAATGATTTTTATCAAGAATGTCTAACAAAAGACGTATTTGTTTAAGATCCCTCATTAAGTAATAAATGAACTAAAACTGATCAATCCTTCACATGTATCTTGCTTCTTTTTGAGGTTTTTCCTACAGTAACAACATCAGTTTCATCTAACATTGCTGACCATTTTCTATGTAAAAGACATATGCTACATTCCTTTTTTCATTTCCTCATTGAATGTAGAAATCTACAGGGTCAGTGTGGAGGGATAGAAAATGGATAGACTTTCAAATCTGAAGACCTGAGTTTGAGGCTTGAAGACTTAATTTACAAATCTCTTAAATTCTTTGAGTCTTTGCCTTCTGATCTGAAAAATGGCAATGATACTACAGCACCCCACTTACATCACAAGGTTATTCTAAAGATCAGACTGCACTTGTCTAGCACTTCAAAGTCTTTAAGGAATTCCACTATCTACTGGTTTAATGCTGTTTCTGCTATATCAAGTAGCCATCTTTAAAAATTTATTTATTTATTTATTTTTGGCTGCGACGGGTCTTTGTTGCTGCGCGCGGGCTTTCTCTAGTTGCGGCAAGCGGGGGCTACTCTTCGTTGCGGTGCGCGGGCTTCTCATTGCGGTGGCTTCTCTTGTTGCAGAGCATGGGCTCTAGGCGCGCGGGCTTCAGTAGTTGTGGCTCGCAGGCTCCAGAGCGCGGGCTCCAGATCGCAGGCTCAGTAGTTGTGGCACACGGGCTTAGTTGTTCCGCGGCATGTGGGATCTTCCTGGACCAGAGCTGGAACCCGTGTCCCCTGCACTGGCAGGCGGATTCTTAACCACTGCACCACCAGGGAAGGCAAGCCCCTCGAGTAGCCATCTTTAAAGGGCTCTTAAGTAATGTGATTTAACTCTATCCATGTAGTTACCAAAACAATCGTTGTTTTACACCCCAATTATTCTTATTTTCATCAATATAATCTCTTCAAAGAAAATTGTCCCCTAGATCTTCTGTGAAATGCTTCCTTACACCCATGGAGAAGTCAGTATATAGGCCCAATGCCAGGATAAACAACAGAAAGTCAAGGGAAAGCCTGTGGGTTAACATGACAAGTCACTTGCACAAATAAATCATGCAAGAGGAAAAATGAAGCCACATCTACATGGCGTCTAACTTGAATTCCAGAAAGAGTCATTTTGCCTGAAAAGGGCACCCTCACTAGAAGGCTGACTCCTTGTATTAGTTTGCCAGTATTGCCACAACAAATCACTACAGACTGGGTGGTTTAAAGAATAGAAATTCACTTCCTCACAATTCTGGAGGCTAGAGGTCTGAGATCAAGGTGTCAGCAGGGTCGGTTTCTTCTGAGGTTTGTCTTCTTGGCTTGCAGATCCCTTGGTCTGTGGTTTCTATGTGCTAATCCCTTCTTCTTATAAGGACACCAGTCATATTGGAATACCACCCGCCCCGCACCACCCCCCCCGCAATGATCATATTGAACTTTAATTACGTCTTTAAAGACCCTACAACCAAGTACAGTCACATTCAGAGGTACTGAGGGTTAGGACTTAAGCATATGGACTTGGGGGGTGGGGGACACAATTCAGCCCATAACAGCCACCCCTAATGGCACCTTACCCAATTTTCATGGGTTAATAACTTTAAATTCCTTTTCCACCAACATTAGGAGGTTCCTGACTCACTCACTCAACATGTGCTATTGAACATGAGCTAATACGCTGGATTATAAATACAGCTCAAGTTGTGCTGATGCAAAGTAAAGACATGTGCAGCTGAACAGTCATCTCAGGAAACCAGAGTGAACAGGAGATGCTCCTTTCAAAATGTATCAGTTTGAAAACAAGTGGAAATTATGTTTGATGAGAACTTGGAGCAAACTCACTCTGTGCTGAACTGGATTCTATTCTTGGCAACGTCCAGAGGGAGGCAGTTGCTGGAGAAATTATTGGGACATTGACCCAGCAAGCATTCATGTCAATTATACTCAATGGGATTGAAACCACATCTGAAGTCTGTCCGCAGAGGGTGAACCGCAATGCAGAGGCCAGGCACAGTGACCCTGGTCACAATGCCTTCCACTTAAAAGCATCAGTGCCTCTCAACACCTTCCTCTGCTATTTACAGTTACCAAAGAGGAGCGTATTTACTTTCACAGATTGTTCTGTTGGGTTCCCCTTTTCTGCCTAGTTACTGACATTTTATTGGGAAAAAAAAATCCAGCTTCCAGGGCTTCCTCTCTCAGGCCATTCCAAGTAACAATTTCTATCATTTTGCAGTTTCCAAACAGCAGCGGATCAGAGAGCTTTTTTCCTATACCCTGAGGAACAGAACAAGTCACACTGTGTCTCATTAATATACATATATTTTTTTAATTTCAAAGAAGAAATGGAGGAAAAGAGAAGGATCAGGCTTTAGGCGATGCAAAAATCATTCAGCACAGCAAATAAATCAGCTTGAATTCTAATAAACAAACCTCTTTTTGGCTGCAGCTAAACAAGTTTGCAAACTGATGGTCATGTCTCTGAATTTGGTGAGGAATTGCATAACACAGCAGGTAGGCCAAAAAAGCACCAATAAATCAATCTTTACTAAACATAAAGTGAGACTTGGCAAAGCTGAAGAAGAAAAGGAAGAAGCCGAAACGTGCACATGAAATTTCCACATTAAAAACTCATCGCTCTTGCCTGGGTCCTGATGCAATTTGAAAGGAAACAGACAATTCTATAATTTTAGCAAAAATATTTATGGTACGGTATACAAGTTCACCCAAACATTCTCTCTCAAGTTCTTTCAAAAATCAGCCTTCCCCAGCAAAGGGGCTGCTAAAAGACATTTATTTTTAGTACATTTCAGAACATTCTGGATTCTAATCATAATAAAACACAAGTGCGTCTATCCTTCCCACCTCCATCAAAGAGCTTTTTGACCAGATGCCCTTGGTTTCCCCCTCCTTTATACCACACTTTAGAGGGGAGCACACGTCTTAGAATCAAGGTCCTTGGAATCAAGGTCAGTTGGCCAACATTTCAAAGACAAGGTCAAACATCAGGTTGCAGCTCTAAGGGAAAAAAATAAGGAATTTAAATCAAAAACGCTGGTTTTAAATTCGGGCCCTGAGCAACCTCTGTAAGCTCTAGGTTTTAAGGATGCAATATTTGGGGAAAATGTATATGAGTTTGTATGAAGAATTTATAAAAGCAATATAAAAGTAAATTATCTTTACATCTTACTGTGTTATTGTAAGGGTTGGATCAAAGGGGGAAAGGTGAGCAGAAAAATCTTTTATTTGTTCATTCATTTACACACTCAACAGATATTTATTGAGAGTCTATTTTGTGCCAGGCAGGTTTGCAACAATCAAACTGAAGTCTCCGACCTCAAGGAATTCAGGCTGTAGTGAGGGAACAAGATGTGCCAGCTGGTGTTGGCCAATGAGCATGAAGGCTAGGATAGAAGGATGCACGATGGGATAATGAGAGAATGAAAGAACAGAATTAGTCAGCCAGGGAAAAGTTAAAACTATTTTAAAAAGTATTATATTTTTAATTATTAAAAATTTTAAAAAGACTGTAATCAAACAAAGGAGAACAAAAAATGAATAGTTCTCAGGACTTCCCTGGTGGTCCAGTGGTTGAGACTTCACCTTCCAATGCAGGGGGTGCGGGTTCGATCCCTGGTTGACGAAATGAGATCCCACTTGCCTCAGGGCCAAAAAACCAAAACATAAAACAGAAGCAATACTGAATCAATTTCAATAAAGGCTTTAAAAATGGTCCACACCAAAAAAAAAAAAAAAAAAAAAAAAAAAAAACCTTAAGAAAATAAATAAAATAAAAATGAATAGTTCTCTTTGGACCTTCTCTTACAAGTCTCACATTTGTGTACCCATCATTGAGGACATCCCTGGTTAATCCACAGAAGTGAAAAAGGATAATTTTATGTTGTGTCTAGTTTCTAAGATCGTCCCCCAATTATCCCCTTTCCTGGTACTTGCACCCTCAGGGTCCCCTTCTCCCCTTGAATGTGAGTGAAAATTTTGACTGCTTCTAATTAGCAGAACATGGAAAAGGTGATGGGTTATGACTTCCATAATTACGTTTCACGAGATAATAATCTGTCTTGCTGGAAGATGCTCCCTGTGGCTGGCTTTGATAAAGCAAAGCGCTGTGTTGTAAGCTGCTCTACAGAAAGGCCCACATGACATAGAAGGGATTGCAGCCTCTGGTCAATAGCCTGTGAGAAACTGAGGCTCCAAATCAGGAGGCTGGTATTAACAGACACAGGACGCTATATAAAATAGACAACCAACAAGGACCTGCTATAGAGCACAGGGAACTCTACTCAATATTTTCTAATAACCTATAAGGGCAAAGAATCTGAAAAAGGAGGTATATATACATTATATTAGATATATAATGGAATCACTTTTCTGTACACCTGAAACTAACACAACATGGTAAATCAACTATACTCCAATAAAAAAATTAAATTAAATTAAATAAAGAGTTAAAGATGACAGGGAAAAAAAAAGAAACTGAGGCTCCAAGTCCAACAGGCCAGAAATAATCTAATTCTGCAGCAGCCATGTGTGTGTGGAAGTGGATCCTTCCCCAGTTGAACCTTTTGTTTACACTACAGCCTCAGCGGACACTTGGATGGCAGCCTTTTGCGAGCCTGAAGCAGAGAATCCAGCTAAGCTATGCATGAACTCCCGTCACGGAAACAGTGACATCATAAAAACGTTGTTTTAAGTTGCTAAGTTTGCGATAATTTATTATGTGACCCGAGATAAATAATACCATATATAATATGAAAAAAAGGGAATTTAAATACATAGATTCTCTCCTGTATGGACATTATTCAATTTACTAAAAAAAAAAGAAGAACAAAAGATTTTAAGTGCAACTCTTTTAAGTGCAACTCTTTCAGGGAAATGCATATCCCATAAGGAGATACACATGTTCCTACCCATAGTGTCTTCAACTGAAGAAGACATAATTCAAATTTTCAGAGCAAGCACATTCTGACCTCAGAGTATACATATTACCCCTCTCTAGCTGACTCCCAGGCATCTGCAGATGGTAAAATATGTCTCTCAACGACCTATATCTCCTTTGTCACAATACATTTCTGCAGGCAAAGCTCAGCTTTTCCCCAGAGAGCCCTGCGGCTGAAGCAAGTTGCGACTTTAAATTCCGTGAATCCTACAGGTTCTTAACTCCCTTGTTTTTGAGAGATATAAAGCTCAGAGGGTTAAATAAAGGTGAAACTCTAAACTAGTGACTGGCAAACCTGTCCTGTAAAGGGCAAGACAGTAAATATTTTAGGCTTTGTAGGCCATGGGGTCTCTGTTGCAACTTCTCAACTCTGTTGTTGCAGAGAAGAAGCCCTAGACGATCCATAAATACATGAACAGGACTGTGTTCTGATAAATTTTAGTCATGTACACTGATGTTTGAATTTCACATAATTTTCACATATTAAGCAATGTCAGTCTTTTGATTTTAAAAAATCATTTAAAAGTGTAAACACATTCTTTGCTCATGAGACAAAGAAAAACAGCAGGTGGACTGGATTTGGCCTGAGCCCTGCTCAAAACCATTAATTCCCAGGTGTGCTGTGTAGCAATCCCAGTGGCTTCTAATGATCCTAATATTTTCCAAATTCAATTCATGTAATTCACATTTATTAAGAAATTAGCGTGGAAGGAATAAGAGGTGCTGGGAGTTTCAAGAAGGAGGTAAGGGAAGAAAGAGTCGGGGGGATCTGAGGGGTAGGTGGCATCCTATATGAAACAAACACTCATGGGGCATTGCACTCGAAAAAGGAACGAACTTAATACTTTACGTTGTCCTGGAAATGGAAGGGAAACATTAGGTTCTATGTAAAATCTAGGGACTGATTTGCCAGGGTAGGGACTGACTGATTTCCATTTCATGATATTAGCTCTCAGTGGTACAGAGAGTTCTCATAACTCCTCTAAGGATTAACACAGGCTTTGGGAATAAAGTGATGCACACGTATGAGCAGACCACACAGACGAGCTGTACTCCTTGTCCCCAAGAATTTGGGTTCTCAGCCACGCTCTTCTCCCAGCATGCTCCGTCCTGGGGGCCAGTTAATCAGAGTGATCAGGAGACAAGTGTAGGCACAGCCTGGAACGGGCAGTGTTGTTCTAAGTCTCGAAAGGGTGCTTCTGCCTTTTAGAAAGGTGAAACTTGTTCTAAAATGCATGAAAAGACCTGTTTGACTTGGAAAAAATATCGCCAGCTCCTGAGCAAACATTTCCTTTATGATGTAGATGCTTTCATGTCTCTTTCAAAGTCTTAGGTCACTCCTTTAGCTTTAGGCTTTGTCTTACATAAGAAAAGGGAAATAGCGGGAGGGAGGGAGGAGAAGGACGAGGTAGCTCTTCATAAAGGACCTTGAGCAAAGGATCTCTCTGGTCCTAAAGCTCCCTCCAGTTGCAAGAATGGAGCTGCTTCCCTTTTGCTACTAGAATAACTCACCCGCAGTGCTCTCTTCCCATTTTTAACATGCCTAAGCACTCAGTGAGTGCTTTCTGAGTGTCCCTCACTAGAGATGTTCCTTGTCCTTTTCTGAAGAATCATCTATATTGTCTTCTACTCTGGGCGCCCATCCAATATGAAGCTCAGATCTTGAATTCCCCTCCCAAAGAGCGAAAGATTTAAAAAAGCTGTCAAACAGACTCAGAAGACAGTGTCTGAGAGCATGTCATAAGTTTGTCTTATAGCAATTATGATGAAGTGAAACAGTAGCAATGTTTTATTTTTCAATGATAAGGGGGAAAATAAAAAAAGCATTATGGGAGAAAAATAAGCTACAAGGATGCAAGAGCTCTTGAGACCAACATTTCATGTCTTTGATTCTGTGCAGACCTGTGCTCAGAAAAAAAATCTCCTGAAAGATAGTGAGTGAGTTTAAAAAAGCCCAGACTCTCAGTGGGAAACAAATAAAATCAGGAAGCCATTCCTAAGGCTTAGTTTGAATTTCTCCCACTGTCATTTTTAACAGGGAATGTACGTTGAGATATTAGCAATGACACTTAGCTTCAAATGGGAAGAACCTTTGTCCTTCCTGAGCTGAATGTTGCATGTGGCATACTCTCTACAGAAATTATTTTTGTCCTTCATCTACAAGAGCTAAAGTTCTGGCTTAGAAGCAGGAGACTGGATAAAATTACAGATTCTTAAATAGACCTGGAAGGAACTTGAGAGCTTAACTGGAGGATCACTAATCTTGGAAACAACAATCTAGAATGTCCTGGTGACTTGAAGCAGTTTGCTCAGCTAGCTAGTGGATGCGCTAATTGGATCAAACAGTATTGGTGTAGGGTGTTTTTTTTTTTTCTGATTTCAAAAATAGATCAGTTAGGTTCCCTTTATTCAACATCGATGGGCCTTTATACACAGACAACAGACTCTTGTTGTAGGAATGAAAAAAAAGACAGGATTAATGCTGCATCCCTTTTTCCATTGACCCAGGAAAGAGATGTATCCGAGTTCAGAGGGAATGGGATGTCCTTGTCTCGCCTCTTTAAGCAGATGGGGTAGGCTGGTAGTGAGGAAGGAGAGTAGACATTGTTCTCCAAGACCACGGGTCCCCTACAAACTGGATCGTGATTTGCCTTGTTAACAGAGGGATAGTGATTCCCAGGGCAGGTCTCTGTAGGTGCAACATCCATGGCAAGAAACAGGTGTGGGTCTTATCATTTGGGGCTGCTCCAGGAAGACAGGGTCAAATGACAGGTGTAGACCTAGCACCTACGGAGAGAGGTAGGGGTTCCCATCTGGGCTTCTGAGGACCAGGTGGGCCACACATACTTTAAAAACTCAGTCAAATATAACATTTTGTTAAAGATAACATTCACACACCACTTCAAACTTAACACTGTCCTGCAAATTAAACTGTTTTGTTACAGTGTATTTGCAAGCACTGTTTTATACTTACATTCTGTAAATTGTAACTAATTTTAAAGACTGTTGAACCAAGAAAGGGATTCTCCTAACAAATAGGCAGATGGAAGTTAAAATGCCATAAATCAGAAACCCCTAACTTTAAATTAGTGAAGACGGGCAATACCCTACCTTGACTCCCAGGTAAGTGGTCTTTCTGGGACACCAGGAGTTAAGTGCCATCTGACCAACTGTGTAGGTTAAAGCTTTATCTTCATTCTCGGTCTTCATTTATTCATTCTCTCTTATTCCATAGGACTTGAGAAGCTTACCAAATTATGCCTAATAAAGAAAGACAATAAATATTAGGGTGATCCAGGTCAAAAACGAAAGTATGAAGATAAGGCCAAGGGTAGTATTAACTCACATGAAAATGAACACCAAACCATTTTATATTAATGCTAGACATGGATCATAGATTTGATTCTAAATTTTCTAGTAGCTTGTGGATAATCAACATATAATGACTGTGTGAATGTGAGTGTGTGTGATTCCGTGTGTGTGTGTGTGAGTGTATGTGAGCATGTGTGTGTGCGCGCATGCATGAATGCATATATGTGGATACACATGTGAGTACATATAAGTGTGCGTGCGTGTGTGTGTGTGTGCCAAAGAAACACGCCTTTTCTTGCTACTGATAACTAAGGCATATGGTAACTGGTAGTCTTTGAATGAGTTCACAAATGATTTGCGATTTCAATATTGCTCTATCTATACAAATTTCTCAATGAAAAGAAAACTTGCCCATGCTATACAAAACGATAAATGATTTAAAATTTAAAACTTCAATCAAAAATAATTTAAATTTTAAAATCTGAGATTTGTGTTACTTTTTTTCTATAGATCGTGATTTGCCTTATTGAAATATGACTCGTTCTAGCTAAAATGAATATGAACTTAACTCTTTGAGCTCATATTGGCCTGGACTGGGTGGCCATGAGAAGGTATAACATAGAAGTTTCAAAAGGAGACAAGGATATCTATTCAGAATATAACATTTCTTACAGATCATCCCCAAAACTGTTAAAACACAGTGGGTCATTTTGGCTATGCAGTAGCTGAAGGATTACAGAAATCAGAATCACTATTCATTTTATCTAGGGCCTCAATTCCCTCATCTCAAAAATGGAAGAATTGGTATCTACATGACTTTCTAACTTGGCCTCTGAATTCTTTGCCTCTTTTTACTGAGAAGCTAAGTGGGCGATGGACTATCAGTCTTCATCCTTTTCTGTTGTTGTCACTGTTTTCAGGACAATAACAACAGTACTAGATACTGTTATTGAGTATTTGCATTATGTTAGACTCTATGCCTCAAATAATTTTATTTCATCCTCACATTAACTCTGAAAAATAGTTCTATCATACGGTTCCAAAGGAAGAAATAGGTTCTATAACTTGCCAAGGTCACCCAAGTAGTATACAATTTGAATTCAAGGTTAAAATCAAGAACTAAAATAACTTGGAGTGTGTTAATCCCATATTCTTTTGAAGCAATTCTTAACCACGTACTGTCAGCAGAAGGTTAGAGGGTGACGGAGTTAAAGAGTTCTGTGTGCATGTGACTGTGAGGGTGTTGAGGGATTATGGGTTAGATCTGATGTCACAGAAACGACTGGTCAGCTTAAGAAAGCAGAAGACACGAATCACTTCAGAATGATAGTTTCTACCACACCGAGCAGAGACACAGAGAACCAAAACTTGGAAGTGCAAAGTTCCATGCTTTGTAAGAGGGGAAAGTATGCTGCGTCCTGGTGGAAGCAGAGCCGGCATTCAAATCTGTGTTTTATGTACTTCTGTCTTCATTTTGATAAAGTAGTTTAGTTCCTTTATTTCACTCTTCTTGTAAAAGGGAGTGGGGTAGAGATGGCAGCTGATGAGTGAGAGGTAATAAAAATTACCCATTATAAATGATATTTACAGCTGAGACTTAGAGATGAAAATTATTGTAAGTAAATAGTCATGTGGGCTCAGGAATGTGCTTGAAATTCGGAACCGTTGTTTTTCCCTGTATGAGAGACACAACAAGTTTGCCAAAAACCATAGTTTATATGCATTTGTTTCCACTGCTCTTTCCTAACCTCAACAAACGTACATGGACCCTAACCCTATGCTGTGTGTTTGCAGGAACGTACAAACACATAGCAATAGACTTTCTTGAAATCTTCAGAAGTCCTAGCTGCAAGATGGTTAGAGATGGTTAGAAATGTTTGCTCGGTTCCACCGACTTGCCTTTCTCCTCCACAAGTTCTTTGGGAATATTCCTCTTTTATGAGTTACAAGAAAGATTCCTGGCCTTAGAGGAAAGACAGATGAACAAATTAACATCTACCGCATTACACTGGCTGCTTCTGGTCAGGCCGCCAACTGAGACTAATCTTTTCTCCTCTTCCTCATACCCCTATATGAGGGAGGTGGTTTAATGAGGAAAACCATCATCAGTTGAATATTTATTGAGAGATTCAGGCGTCGACGCTACTCTTCCCGTTCCCCTTAGCTCTGGATTAAAAGAAATAAAGAGTGGGAAACCTGATTATGTGGTATCCATGGTGGGCTACTCATCCATGGTTGCTAGCCTTGTTTCTGTTGCCTTTATCCATCAGCTTGAGTATTTACCATACATTTCAAATGACAATTGTAATAGTTCAAGATTTCAGTTAGTGGGTTCTTTTGGGCTTCATAGAGCACTCTGATATATGACTCTATTATCCTAAAGTTTAGGATTCCTCAGATTAGGATCAAAATGCTGACTCTTCTTTAGGCATGCTGATAGAAACAGAAAGAAGACCAAAATGATGATGCAAAACCCTGTTTTTTACAAAATAACTTCTCTGGCTTGAATTCAGCACCTGATGGAGATTCAGACTTATAAAACCCCCTACTAAGTAACAGAAGATAATGCTTACGGAGGTGAAGGGGACCTTGAGAGGGAACACGATACAGCTTTTTGCCTGAATATCTAAGGTCAGATGGTTATGAACAGGAATTGTATTCAAAATTATAATAACTGGTATGATACAGGCATCAACCAATCTGAATGGACAGTGGCAGTCTGAAGAAGGATTCCAGAGGATCCACATTATTCCAGATGCTATAACCATTTTTTGCTGGGTAACAGAGGTTGGCCAGGGATACATCCAGGGTGACTGGGGTATTGCAAGGTAGTCAGGGGACCCAGGATAATAGCTGCATATGAAGCAATCTGGCTGAATTTCAATATTTTCACAAGGAATATGAGTCTTCCGGAGCAATCCATACTAACATTAGCCTTAGTGACACACACCCTCTTAGAATGAGACTTCTCTCCCTAAAGCATTTTTCATCTAATGCAAAGTTCTTCAGTACATTCATCTGAAATCTCCCTAGATTAACTAACCATCCATTCTATGGTCCTTTTATAAGAACTCTTCACTTGTAAGAAAAGAGTAATTGCTTTTCCTTTTTCTTCTCTTTTTTCTAAACAAAGTGCTGGAGCTAAGAAACCTTTACGCTTTGGAGTAAGGCGTATGTGCTGGGATCAGAGCTACTCGTGCCCTGTGTGTCTGAGCGCACAATTTCATAAGTCAGAGCAAAACGTCTGAGCCCCTGGACAGTGTCTGCACACAGTGGGTGACCCACAAATGCATCGTGTCCCTCATTCATTTCGTCTGTGTCACACCACAAGGATTGGTCCCCAGGTCTGATCTCCACTGTAATTCAACAAGCAAATTCTTCGAGGCACCGTGTTTAGAGAACTTCCTCTTCATTGCGACCACTGCACCTAGAAGAGGACTGCACACCCAGTTAATAAACGGCCACTGAACAGCTCTCCTTGGCTTTTATTCTCAGGATTTACTTTCTACCCTTTTTATCAGCTTTTCCTTTTTCCCGGATACAGTCCAGGTTCTCAACATCCTTACAGCTCTCAACAACCTTCCGGGGACACATGTGTGAAGAATAAAACTGTGTCACTGGAATCCATCTGAATACTTTAAAGAGTCTGATTTCCTTAGCTACTCTCTGTAAATCTTGTTCATCTAGGCTGACCGAGCCTTCATGCTCCTTTCTGATTTATGCTTCTTAGACATTTCAGATGTCACCACAGGAATCCACACACCCTCTCCCCATCCAAAAACAGCTGTAGACACTGAAGTTACCCAAGAACTCTCTTTAATTACTTTACTGATTCCTTATATAGTCATGCTGAGAGGCAGTGCAGGATAATGGTTAGAGGTACAGGCACCAGGTCTCTGTTTGGGTTCAAATATCTTCTTCTATTTACTAGTTTTATGACTTTTAGCAATGGAATTTAAATTAATAATGCACACATTCTATAGTTAATGTTGGATAGTCAGATTATCTTGGAATTTCTGACACACAAAAAAACATCCACAGGGCTAGCACAAGGATATTTATGGTGGCACTGTTAGTATTGTAGCAGATATTTCCACAACCTAAATGTCTATTAATTACTAGGGGGGGATCGGAAAATAAATGTAAAAATAAAAATATATAGACTATATACCTACACTGGAGATTATCATACAATCATTTAAAATAATTCAATTTTTCTAAGATATGTTGTTAAGCATAGGAAAGCAAATTATAGAATAATATGTCACATAGGTAAAGATATTCAAATTACAAGCCATGTATAATTGTTGTAAATAAATATATAGGAAGCAGTCTAGAAAGATCCACACAGACAAAATAGTGATAACTTCTTTGGAAGACAGTAGAGTGGGGTAGAATAAATTTTTTTTTTTTTTTTTTTTTTTTTTTTTTGCGGTACACAGGCCTCTCACTGTTGTGGCCTCTCCCGTTGCGGAGCACAGCCTCCGGACGCACAGGCTCAGCAGCCATGGCTCACGGGCCCAGCCGCTCCGCGGCATGTGGGATCTTCCCGGACCAGGGCACGGACCCGTGTCCCCTGCATCAGCAGGCGGACTCTCAACCATTGCGCCACCAAGGAAGCCCCAGAATAAAATATTTTTGTGCGTTTTCTTTATTTCTGTATTTTAAAAATGTTAGGTAAATCTATTTCTTGTATAATGAAACATCAAAATAAGAATAAGTGAAGTTAAAAACAGAAATTTGAGCAATTTGGTTCAGTGGCATTGGAAGCTATGGACTAAAAAAAAAAAAAAAAAGCCGAACTCTCTTTCTTTCCAGGATTGAGAGAAACATCATGAGAGAAAGTCAGTTCATTGACTGAGTCAACACAGCTAATGAGCTCAAGTAGGTTGAATCAACAGGCATCCTTTCTTAAGCATGTGCATATAAACAAGTCAATTACATGTTTTCAGATCAATACTAGGAGGACTAAACTGGCCTTCCTCGTGTGCTTTTACAATCAAGCCCCTGTACTTTAAGGAATTAAAAAAACAATCCAGAGTTAAATCAATCTAAGGAAATAATCTGTCACTTCTCTATGTCTATGGAAGACCTTACTCCTTTCTATGGTTATGGCGTTTTACTGTACTTAGATTCCATTCCTTTCTTTAGTATCTGGGACCTCATTTCTCAATGGGGAACTTTTCCAAATTGAAAGCA
The DNA here is from genome assembly GCF_949752795.1 of Hyperoodon ampullatus. NCBI lineage: Eukaryota > Metazoa > Chordata > Mammalia > Artiodactyla > Ziphiidae > Hyperoodon > Hyperoodon ampullatus. The sequence goes on along the minus strand of NC_136932.1, from coordinate 22,986,280 downwards.
AAAATATCACTGAGTTTTTCTGAGTTTGGGAAATGGTGATATTCTGACTTTACTGATTTTTTTCCTTCAATTTTATTTTTGGAAGGAGCTGTGAAAACATGCCCTGCTGTCGGTCACAAGCGCTTCTAAGGCCAACAAAGTGTTTATGAACAAGGACTGAGTCTGTGTTGCACCAGCTGTATTGTCCTGGTCACACTGAGAGATTGTAATCTATTTTGCGGACAGGAACTCTGGCCTTTGTTGTACTGAAAATTCTCATAAACTCAGACAAGGAAATGTGAGTAACAGCAATATGCAAGCATTCTCCAGTGAAAACACCAGGTTTCCTGGGATCTTGCTGAGGTCTGAGTGAAGCATTGCTCCACAGAGACAGGAGAGAGAAAGCATAGTAATCCCACCTCCCCATTCCCCATCCAAAGTCTGGTATTGCTGCGGTGGCGGTATTGTTCCCTAACTGGGGGCAGGCATGCTCGCGGTGTTACTTGCATGATGGTGAGTTCTGTTGCTTGGTGTTGGGATTAGGGCTTGGCCACTGGTGGACCTTAAGCGTATCTTTTCTTCCCTGGGAGACGACTTGGAAGAGTATGAATATAATTTAAAAGCACAAAGATATTCTCAAATTAAAAGAACCAACCGCCAGATTGGAAGAAATCAAAGCCTGCCAATTCCAAATACTGGGGGAAAATATAGAACAATGGAAACTCTCATTACATGACTAAAAGAGGGTGCAATTGGCACTATCATTAGAAATTAATTTCAGCAGAAAGTTGAAAATGTGCACATCCTTCCTAGGTATACACCAATAATATGAAACACATATACAAAGAAACATGCATTTGTTTCTACAATGTAATCCCATATAGATGTTAAAATGATACACATGATAACATGGAAAATAAACAAAATGCTAAACTGAAAAACAACACACACACACATAGGTTCAAATCCCAGCTTTACCATTTACCAGGTGTATAATTTGGGGGCAGTTTTTAATCTCTCTGAGTTTTAGTCATCTTACCTATAAACTAGAATTAAGAGTAACTTCCTCAAAGATATTGTAAGACTTTAAAATAACATGTCTAAGCAAATATTATATGACATCACTTACATGTGGAACGTAAAAAGCAGTACAAATGAACTTATTTACAAAACAGAAACAGACTCACAGACACAGAAAACAAACTTATGGTTACCAATAGGGAAGGGGTTGGGGAGGGATACGTTGGGAGTATGGGATTAACTGATATATATACTGTTATATAACATAGAAAAACAACAAGCATTTACTGTATAGCACAGGGAACTATATTCAATCTCTTGTAATAAATTCTAATGGAAAAGAATCAAAAAAAAGAATATAGATATATACAAACACATACATATCTGTATGTGTAACTGAACCAGTTTGCTCTGCACCTGAAACTAACACAATATTGTAAATCAACTGTATGTCAATAAAAAAAGACCTAGCACATCTAAGAAGGACCTGGCATATGTAGAGGCGGAGGGCTCTCATTTTTTCATTTGTAAAACAGTGACAATGGAAGTGTGGCTAAATTAAGAATGTGGTAACATTTTGATAAGGTAAGGCTACTATGCATGTGAAAAAAATGTGATGGCATTTAACACAGCCGTTGTGATATTTCAGCACCCCACAGATCTCCTTATTCCATATCTGAGAGCCCATTAAAATGAAAGCAGTATAGCTGATTCACTTTGTTATACAGCAGAAACTAACACACCATTGTAAAGCAATTATACTCCAATAAAGATGTTAAAAGAAAATAAAAGCAGATTGCTCTCATTGGAATATTTATTCCAATTTATTTACTGTGTGATCATTGCTTTTTTGCAAATGTTGCCGCTGATATATCTAAATCCATCTCCAAAGTAGACTGACCTCATCACCCAGCCTTTGTTTGATTTATCCCTTAAACCAAGTATTGAGTACTGATTACAAACCAGGCATGTTAACCAGGTACTGGGAAGACAAAGCGAAAGAAGATATGTTATCTGATACCTAGTATAGGTCACAACCTAGTGCAGAGTTGAGAAATGGATGGACAACCAGAGAGGCAAAAAGTAATAGGGCAGATGCTCAAGAGGCAAAGAGCTCTGGGAAGCAAGAGTTAAAAGCAGCTGATTTATCACCTGATTCCCTGACCTGACTTGATTTACATCTATCATAAAAATCTTCAGCTTGGAATACAGCAATTCTGCATACTCTTCTCACACTAGCTAGCTCGTCATATTCCCCCCCTTTTGCCAATGCATTCCTCTTCCTTCAGTCTTTGCAAAAGATGTTAAAGACACCTGGCTTCATGATAATAACAGTAGCAGCAATCCCAGTAAATTATTTAATGATATGAACTTGACTCTTGTATCCATTCAAAGCATATTCACCCTACTAGAACAAGGTCATGTCTCCAGTCTACACTCATTTCAATTTTCTATGATCATCAATAGCATCTAGCTAAAAAAAAAAAAAAGCAAAAACCAAACAACCCAAAAAACAAAAAAAAGCAAACACTTTTATTTTATTGTTCCCCAAATATTTCATATCTTTTCTGAATTTAATATTTTTTAATTTTAAAGTATTTGGAACTTTTATTATAAGTTGCCTCCAGTTCACGTTTGCAAAAGGCTAGTTTCTTAGACGTATAAGAGCAGAGAGTAACATGATTCCGCCACCAACCCTACTCCCACCCCAAATCCCACAATGCTACGCCCAAGGTACATGTAATGTTGGAAAATAGGCAATTGAATTTGCTTATTTTGTTGTCAGAGCTTACAGGGTGATTAAAATGGACTGAATGAAGCATCTTCCCTATTTGTCTCATTGAACAAAATATAATAGCAGGGAGAGTTTCTGCTAATATTCATGTTTAAAAAAATGAGCATTAATAAAATAAGTTTCTTACTTCCTCAGCCCCTTCATACATCTCAACTAGCGGTACTTTGAGCTGCAAAAGAAAAAAGGAAGAAGAAAAAAAAAAGATACTAAAGTTCCAGGTGAAATATATCCAGTGCACAGCAACTGATCTATGCTGGTTTTGAAAAGTTTTCTGTTTATTAACCCTCTTCGTCTGTCTCTGCCAGCTTGTGGAGCTATTCTATCCTCATTCCTCACTGTCGTGTGGGAGAAGAGCCGACTGTATTGAGCATGAATCAGCTGCTAAAATAAGTGGCAGGGTAACTGGGCTATGTCATTTGACCTTCAAATTTATTTCCTCTTGTCCTTATTTCATCCCTCTTTCTCTGCAACCTCTGCGTCTCTCTTTTCAGTGTACACTTGCTAAACAAATAAGAAACACATGTGACACCGAAATGCCCTTAAACCTATCCCTCTGAGATTTCTAGAAACACTCATTTGTGAAAAGCATGGTAATTTATTCATTTTTGTTGTAGCATAAACACAATCTGCAACATAAACATGCTTTGTATTTTTCCCTCTCCATCTTCAGCAGAAGCTCTGTCTGTCACTGATCTTGTCAGAATATTGCTTCAATTTCAATCAAGGTGGAGACTGGGGAACAATACATAAGTTTTATTTAGTCTCTTTGTAATATGTTAAAATACACAAATTGTTTAAATTGACCAAAGCGGGCAATACATGTTTTGAGGTATGATTGCATCCTTCCGTGTAAGCCATTTGAAATCCTTTTGGTGAACAGGCAGCACAAAGATACTCAAAATCTTCCTTTGAAAACCTCTAAGGGTAGAGATGCTACGTATGTAGGTCTTGGCTTCAGGGTCTATTTACCCCTGTTGGAAAGACGATCCTGTTTGGAGTCATCAATTTTGGAGTGAGGAGACCAATCTGAGGGAGGGCTTTGCTGCTGCTCTGTCACTTAGGGGTGAGGACAGCAGACAGAGCTGAGAGTGACAGATATTACAGGACATGACGGGGGTGGGCAGTTGTCCAAAGCAAGCACAGAGGAGGCACCTGTGAGTCTAATGCTTCTTGATTTGCAGATTCAGCCTCAGTTGTAATAATCCTGCATGAATAGCTAGAGTGAGTAAGAAAGAAAGAAAATGAAAAGAACGGAGGAAGGGAGGGAGGGAGGAAGGAAGGAAGGAAGGAAGGAAGGAAGAAATAGAATGCCTCTCAGCTGGTGTAAAAATGCCCAGCATTTAGGAAAGGATGCCAATTTTTGTCCTTTCATCCATAAACTATGAGTTTCTTTGTAGACACTATTCCTGATATCTGACAGTGGTGAATTTGACCACCAGGACACATGGGTGTTTATAATTCAGTTTCTCCCTAATCTGTTGAATTAAAAGGCAAAGACTAGCATTTATCAAACATAGGAAAGGAAAGGAAGTATTCTTTCTAGTTGACCTTTTATTTGCTTATATAAATAAAAGATTGGTGAAATCCCCTCATACAGAGGTAGAGAAGAATGAATGTTTCAGAGAAAAAGCAGAATCCAGAAGATGATTAGTTTGACTTCGTGCTGAAAAGAGGCTGGGGATGTATTTAAAACATATCACAGCAAAATCCCCACATTGTTGTAACCAGGATAATGCCCTGGAAGTCATGATCCATTCTCTAATTGTTATATGACCTCCATATTTTTGGCCAGCGCTGTCAGTTTGCCAAAGCGTTGGTCGGGGGCTGGACTCCAATAAGTGTTTTATTTTCAGTTGTGCATTCGCCAGTTAAAGTGCAGCTGCAACCTAGTTCAACCTGATCTGGTCAGAGAAGCGTAGGAAAAGTCAATTCGTTTTTCCACTCTCTGGGGCCAAATGGACATTTAGAGTAGAGAACATGTTTGTATTGGGGGGCGGGTGGGTGTCTGCGACTACTTGGTGGACAAAGTAAGACTTTGAAGGCTGAAACACCAAGTTAACAGGAATCAATCCAACTAAAGTGTGTTACTTTCTAAAAAAAAAAAAGACATTTTTCTTCTATTAGGGTATAAAATTCAGGAGGGTAAGGTTTCTATAGTGATCGCCAGAGTACCTCACGACATACGTTTGGTACAGCAGGTACCAAATATTTGTTGAATGGGTGTCTGAGTGATGGACTGAAACAGAATCCTCCATGAAAACATGCATCTAGGTAATCACATTCATTTTACCACTCACTTGCCCAGTTCCCCCCAATTTTGAGTTGTCAAGATTACACTGTCCTATATTTGGAATAATAGAGGGCTGTCAATGCTGCAGATGTCTGGGTTAGCGATCCAATTGCCTCACTCTTCTGTAAATGCTGCCATCAAACAGTGGGTGAGTTCAAAATTAGATGAATCATCACCTCTTTTGTCACTTGGTTTGCCCACCTGCTGACAGGGAGAGATTCGCTCTTAATAAGAATCATCTCTAGGGAAGATAACACACTTCTATCTCCATTAGAAGCAGCTTAAGCTTGACCCTGGGGCAAGTTGTAAGGGAATTGAATGTTTAGTGCACCCTTATTTGCGACAAACAAAAATAACCTGTGTTTGAAAATGATGGATGGAAATGGAAATTTAGCTGTGTCCCTTGAAATATTTTTTACCAGTGAGTATCATAACAACCACAAAATTCTATGCGTTTTTGTTCCTGGGAAAATATCTCCCTACTATTTCCTAAAACTTTTAGGGAGTAATCATTAATCATAGAATAAAGTCCTAACTCAGCAAGGCCTTCAGGATTGGATATAATTCCTTGGCCCGCAATCTCAATAAACTTTATATAATTCAGCCACGATGGGCAGCCACATTTTCTTGTACATAACCCCCATTTCCCACTGTTAATAGAGAATGGTACAGAGGTTCCTTAAAAAACTAAAAATAGAACTACCATATGACCCAGTAATCCCAGTCCTGGGCATATATACCTGGAGAAAACCATAATTGGAAAAGATACATGCACCCTAATGTTCATGGCAGCACTGTTTACAATAGCCAAGACATGGAAGCAACCTAAATGTCCATCGACAGAGGAATGGATAAAGAAGATGTGGTACATATATACAATGGAATATTACTCAGCCATAAAAAAGAATGAAATAATGCCATTTGCAGCAACATGGATGGACCTAGAGATTACCATACTAAGTGAAGTAACTCAGACAAGGACAAATATCATATGCTATTACTCATATGTTGAATCTAATTTGAAAAATGATACAAATGAACTGACTTACAAAACAGACTTATGGATATCAAGAACAAACTTATGGTTACCAAAGGGGGAATGCTGTTAGGGGGTGGGATAAATCAAAAGCTTGGGACTAACATACACACACTACTATATATAAGATAGATAACCAACAAGGACCTACTGTACAGCACAGGAACTCTATTCAGTATTATGTAACAACCTAAATGGGAAAAGAATTTGCAAAAGAATAGATACATGTATATGTAGAACTGAATCACTTTGCTGTACACCTGAAACTAATACAACATTGTAAATCAACTCTACTCCAATCAAATTAAAAAATATATATATATATATATATATATAACATTGTCTCCACACCTGTGTCCACTTTTCCTACTGATTCATCAAACCTTCACTCCACTCATCTGATTCATAAGTATTTCCTAGGTCTCTGTGGCCATTACTAAAGTCTCCTTCTCCTGAGCTCCATTACATTAGTTTTCAACTTCATTTTTATCATGTATTACTTACCACTGTTATTTCTTGCTTATTGTGTAATGGAAGAAGTGAAAGGTTTGCCTCTGCCATTGCTACTTGTGCCAGTTTTGTCTTTCTCTGAGAGCAAAGATCATGCATTTTGGTTTTTCTCATGCTCAGTGCTTTGCATTACTCCTTTTACAAAGTAGGAATTCAATAATTATTAGTTGAATTGAATTGTACTGAACTGTCCTTATGTGGCTTTTAATCTAATTGGGAAAAAAGCTAAGCCCATTAAACAACATTAAGAGAACAGCAAAGCATCAGAATTAAAACCACAGAAGAATGTGGTAGAGAATAAATATTTGAATCGTGGAAGAATATAATGTATAGCAGTTGTTGCAGCTGAGTACAGGTAACCAGGGAAGACTTTGAATGTACCTTTTTTGTTAAATCTTAAAGTGTTTCACCCATTGACTAACGCACTAAATGAATTCATTTTTTTAAAAAAATGGAATACTTAAAATTTCAGAAGATAAAAGGAGAGAGACCATTTCATATATGTTTTATAGAAAAGTAAATTGGTAGAACTCGGTTTTATCAGGAGGAAAGTCCATAACTTTACTCCAATTATTTCACTTCAAGCAATCTATTCTAAATAGATAAACAAAAATGGGAACAAAGGTTTCCATACAATGATATTAATCACTCTTTTTTTATCCATACCATGATCATACTAGCCATCTTTGAATTCTTCTTATTTGCTGCATTCTGGGCTGCCTCAGGGTCTTTGATCTTGGTTTCTTCCAAGTTTTGGCAATTATGAATAAAGCTACTACAAACATCTGTATGCAGGTTTTTATGTAGACATAAATTTCCCATGTCTTTAGGTTAATACCAGGGAGAGAGATTGTATGGTATAAGTATGTTTAGTTTTATAAGGCACTGCCACACTATCTTCCAAAGTGGCTGTACCATTTTGCATCCCCACCAGCAATGAATGAGAGTTCCTGTTGCTCCACATCCTTGCCAGCATTTGATGTTGTCAGTGTTTCAGATTTTGGCCATTCTCATAGGCGTGAGGTAGTACCTTGTTGCCTTAATTTGCATTTCCCTGATGACATAGGATAGGGAGTAAATTTTCACATGCTTATTTGCCATCTGTATGTCTTCTTTGGTGAGGTGTCTTAAGATCTTTAGTCATTTTTAATCGAGTTGTTTTCTTATTGAGGTTTAAGAGTTCTTTGTATATTTTTGATAACAGACATTAATGAGATATGTCTTTTGCAAATATTTTCCCCTGGTCTGTGGCTTGTCTTTTCATTTTCTTGATAGTGTCTTTTGCAGAGCAGAAGTTTTTTAAATTTTTATTGAGCCTTCTTCTGGGGTCATGCCTTTTGGAGTTTTATCAAAAATCTATCACCAAGCCCAAGGTCTTCTAGATTTTCTCCTATGTCATAGTCTAGGTGTTTTATATTTTTGAGTTTTACATGTAGGTCTATGACCTATATGAGTTAATTTCATGAAGAATGTAAGGTCTATGGCTAGATTCACTTTTTTTTTTTTTGCATGTTGATGTTTAGTTGTCCCAGATTCCTGTATTTTAAGCATTATATGTGTGTGTGTGCGTGCCTGTGTATATATACACACATATAGATATCATAAGCATTATTTCTGATTCTCACTACCATCATATTTAAAGGCATGTAACATTTTCGTCATCAGTATTGTGCAATGGAGATGCTTTCATTTCTTAGCAAAAGAAACAACATTTTCCCACATAAAGTGTTTGTATTTCAGATCATTTTCATAAGGCATATTTTCAGAAGTCCAATTATCTGGTCAGAAGGTGTGATCACTCTAACGTCTTTGATATATTTTGCTGCTCGCACTAAAATGGCTTTTAGTAATTTCAAGCACCAATAGTGGATTATGACATCTAAGAGACTAAAAAAATGCCTTTCTTATGTTTTATTTTCCTTGTATTTATACTGAATCTTTCTATCATGTTGGTTTACTATTTGTAGATTTCCTCTTATAAATGCCTTTTCATACTTTTGTCCAGATTTTTTCCCGGTCAGACATTCTTATATTTTTAATAAAGTTATATATAGCTCCTTTCTTATCCTGTTTTGTAAAAACAGTTTCCCATTCTGCTTTTTGTCTTTTCATTTTTGTTATACTTTTAACATGTATACATTTGAATTTTTTATGTAGCAAATATTGATTTGTTTTTTCTTTCTGTGACTTCATCACTTACTTGTCTGTTGAGGAACATTTCCCTTCCAGGTCATTAACAAATATTCATTTGTATTTTCACCTAGTTTTTCTTGTAAAATATTTAGCTTTTTATATATATCTGGATTTAATTTACTATAGGGAGAGATTTGAGAGACTGAATTTTTCATTTTTCAATTTGTTAACCATCTATTCTAATATGTACTTCATTTTGAATTCAATAACATTTTAAAATAACATAACTGGAGTTCACATTTATGCCTTATTTACTACTGTTGAACTATGTTTTAAGCTAAATTAATAACTCAATGGCTACTCTGATCAAAAGAAACAATTTTATAAATATTATTTGAATAGATGATGTATATATTTGGCTTACATACATAACAAAGGTTTGAAAAGGAATAATATCTGTCCTCAAACCCAGGAGGATTTGCAAATGGCTGTTATGAGCTTTTAGATTGTTCTATCTCATTTTTGTTGGCCTTTACTGCTTTTTTCTGATTCACTCATTAAAAGGAGATGTCAATTTTAGTATATTTTGTAAACTCGGTAAACAAACGAACAAAAGCATATATCGTTCCTTGCAGGGGTGGGTGGATATTAATGACAAGTAAGATATATGGCTTTCTTATGAATAAGAGAGGAGAAACATACAGAGATTTTTTTTTTTAAATGGACCAAGGGACGATGATGTGAAAAATGAAGATGCAGGGGTGGTGAATGAATCTTGGAGCACATCTGACTCAACTAGCTCGTCAGATTGATAATAAAAAATAGCAGTGAGTACTAGTTTGACATTATGGCACAGGACTGTACTGAATGCTTTATCTCTCATTTATTTCTCAAAATCGTCTCCTGCGTACTCCCAATTTACAAGTGAGGAAATGTAGCTGCGTTGCCATTGTTTCAACATGCTCATGAGGAAACTGATCACCAACGAAGAGAAATGACTTGTCAGAAATTACAGAGTTGAGTCAAGACTCTCAAAAACTCTGATAGAGTTATCCCCAGTGCAATTTTTATTTTGTGTGGCTGGTGCACACAAAATACATACACACGTCCCTATTTCCTGATAAAGTCATTTATTTAATTTGTATAGAATCTTTACTGAATCTAATTTTAGGTACTCAAAGTATACAATGCACCAATACAGAAATGTAGGAATACATTTATACTCCTTTAAAGATCCCATACCGTATACTGGTAACTCGCACAGCTGTGACAGATAGAAGTACAATAATTAATCATGATTAATGGTCATGCTCATTCTTGTCCTCTCTTGCCAAATTTGTTCAATGGAATTAGTTGATTCCTTGTGCCCCATGTTGCTGTGATGGGCACAAATTCTGGCTGAGTTTCACGTGGTGTCATTATATCTTGCAGTTATCACTGTCGTTTTCTCCATTAGCGATCATAGCTCCCTGTGGGAGTGACTTATTATGCCAGGCACAGCATTTCATCTTTCTACTCTGTTAATGATCTCAAGGAATGCATCACTATCACCTTTCCTCTCCACCAAAATCCCATTAATCGCCGTATCCCACATGTGATTTACATGGAGGGAGTATGTTATCCTAGGGTGCAGAGCTCTGTGGTAATCTAACTGAGAGTTAATCTTTTGTATCTCCTGCAACTTTCTAATTCTCAGTTTATGTATCTGCAAAATGGGGCTAAGGATCCACAAAGTCTTCAGGACTTTATAGATTTACATTTATGGCACACAATTGTTTCTCAGGAAGAGTCAATTCTTTTCCAAAGGCAGATTTCCTTCCACAGAAACTAGATATCCCCTGAGATCTTGCCTGCATTGTCTTCGTGGCCAACTTCTGACAAAATCATTTCTCTTAACGTAATTCCTCCTACCATATTAGTATGATGTTCCTAATTAGGTCTTGATCTGTTGGGAAAGGTCCACAACAAGTACTGAGCATTTATATAACCCAATCTAAGCTTGCTTATTAGTCCAGGGAAAGACAGCTATAATTTTCCATTCTTGTCTAGTTGTTTTTTTTCCCCCTATTAACATTATTTGTTGAAGATGGAATTTCATAGGAGGAACAGGGTTGGAAGGGAAAGAAGTATTCAGCTTATCACAGTCACAGAGCCATCTCTGAAGGCCTTGGAGTTACACATGTTTGGGGCCAAAATTTGGTCTTCATTCTAAACTTTCTTACATCTTCTCTTGGATACGCAGAGCAAAAAAGTCAGAGAGAGACTACAGCAGATAGATTTTTACAATGGCAAAATCTGATGGAAAAGACTCTGGGCTCATCATTCAGAGAAGCCATCTGTGCCAGAGTAACTGTCTGTGACAGAGGGAAAAAATAAATCATTTTCAAAAACCCCATTGCTCCAAAATCTGGTCCAACACCACTGTCTTGAGTGCCAAGTATTCTATCTGGCAAAAGCAAGTCATGGAAAAGCACAAAGGCAATTTACCCAATTGGCCTGGGCAGAAGGTTTATTCTTCAATTATTTTTTGTGAGTCTTCCCTCCGAGTGTGGTTCAGACAGTTCTGCACAAGGACCAGTGGCTGGGCAGGGCTCAAGTAAGCGAAAACACAACTCAGTATGGGTAGCAGTGTAGTTTGTAGCAGTTTGATCTCCCTCCGGTTTAGAATTCCTCCTCCCTAACAGGTTAACCCTATTTAAAATCATGGTTTTCGAAGAAGAAATTCCTGATACAATCATCAAACAGGACCCAGAGTAACTTGAGGCTCAAACTCACCATTAGAAAATATCAGGGACCTCTGAAAATTTATCATCTCACAGCCTCAGTTTCTAAATGGACTGCTGTGGTGAGTGCAATTGATCGGTGACTTCCCCATCTCTATAATTTTCTCTTATTTTTAGGCAAAGGCTCCATTTTACAATGTGTCCACCTTCCCTTCAGTATCCTTGGAAACCAACCAATCCAGTGGTATTGCCATGTTGGTGAGATGACCTATTTCTTGGGAGATTGCCATTTAGAGGATTAAAATGCTAAGGCCCCCAAAGAAGGCATTTTTTCAACAGCAGATCGATGTATCAGTATGTACCATTCGGAGAATTTTCTAGAAATTTTCTTAAGAACAACTGGGTACATGTCATGTCATTTCAGGACTTGAGACACCCAGCTCTGATAGAGATGCTGACCAGCATACTTTCTGAGCTATCGTCAGCTGGTGATTTGCACCGCGTGGAATGCATGTTCTGTACTCAAGAGATGTGAATCACTTGCTCAATTAAAAATAGTATTTCCCCAGCAATTATTGGCTCAAGAATGGGAGTAAGTCGTGGGTGAAATTGTGGCCATTTGCTTTCCTATCCTGGAAATGTGCCTGCAGTTTTGTGACAGTCTGTACACATATTGATCGATTTGTTTCTCTGAAACATCAGCCCCAAAGTTAATGGCTACAGATTCTTCTAGGATTTCCTTAAAATTAGGTCAAGGCTTTCCAATATGGGAGATAAATGCATGCTTCTTATTGTAGAATTTAGGGAGAAAGTCACATGCCAAGAGAAAAGCATACTAAGGACCTAGTCATAAGCATTCTTCACCAAATTATACCTGAGTCTTGTTTTATTTACTCAAAACAAAAGAATGTCATTAGTTTACAGGATTATAGCATGGAAATTATCTAATCAATGACGACCTCCAAATTTCACAATTCAGCTTGAAGAATCACATTATGCTAATTATCTGATATGCCCATCCCTTCAAATAATGCATTCATTTTTCAAATCTTTATACCACCAGTGTGTCTGTTAGTCTACAGAAGCTGGGGATACACCACTGTGATATAAAACTTTAAGATGTTCATCATTGCTTGAGAAAAAGGCATTTACATGAACACATATGAGACAAGGCATATACATTGAGAAGGGAACAGAGGATAAATCAGCTAATTTTCCCATACAGATTTGATTTCTGCCTTTAGATTTGAAGCATGAAAAATATAAGAAGTAGGAAATGAGGGTAATTCTAGACAAAGATAGGAGCATGCAAAAGACACTGACTTGTGAAAGCTTGGGATATTGAGGGAAGTAACTCAGGGGTTCAACATGATTGAACATAGAAGTACATGGCTACCAAGGAGGTTGAAAGGGGGCTTCTATGCTCAGGAAAAGCATCTTGACTTGATTTCTAGGTTATAGGTATTTATGGAAGAATTTTAAGCAGAGAAATGCTAGGATCCCGTGTGCATTTCAGAAGGATGAAGCATAACAAAGAGACCCTACAGAGGAGAAAGTGGAGACAGAATAACAGGTTGGGCAGTAGGAACCCCCAAAAGAATGAGAATTGGCGCCAAAATTAAGATGAAAACCTGGGCAAATAGAGCCAAGAAAAGGAAACTGTTCACTAAGTATTTGTAAGAGAAAGGGTCAAAAAGGTTTCTAAGTTGGATGATGGTGGGTGTGTGTGTACATGTTGACCTCATTAAAAATAGAGAATACAGGAGTCAGAAAGGATATTTGCTTTAGATCCACTCCGTGTTTTGGATTACTTCAACTACTTGGTGATTTACGCATTAATATGCATTGATTTATTTAGATGGATGCATTCCTGTATGCAGTTGGGAAGGAGGCAGGGACATGATGATGCACTGTTTGGTGGGGGGACAGATGCCTTATCCTCTTGGACAACTGTAGTATTTCCTGGATTTCTCTTTGGGAAATGACTTCAATTGATTCCTCCCATCTTGTGTCTTTTCAGTGACTATTTTTGAATCGGAATGTTAGAATTTACATTTGTTCTCTTAAATGTCACTGGTGAGATCATTTGGAATGTTGATTCTGTTGTGTCTTATGTTGGCTTTATCTTCCACTTTGTGCCATGCAAAGTTGTGGGGCAATATTTGTGAGTATAAGATTTTATCCAAGGGACAGATACAGTTTTTGCTGAATGACACCAGGAACATGGTGCTGTTTGTACAAAACTAATAACCTCACTCCAGTGAGACATCAAGAAACAATCACTTCTTCCGGTGGAGTTATTCTTCAGAAGCCATAAATCCACTACAAAATACTGTAATTTAGACCGAGGCTATAAAGAGAGGCTATATTGAGTGTGTTTTGCTTAGATCAATACCTTGTAATTTCACACGCCTGATCTATCGAAATCCAGGGCTGGTGGCTGTAAATCTACTTCCCATTCTTGTTGATTAATTATAGCTTGATGTCCTTACATAAAGTTCAAAATGATATTTCTGCTTTCACTATTTATCTGGGTACAGTAGATTAACATAAGGGGGAATCAAGTTTATTATTTCAAAAAATGATTACGAATGAAGAGATCCCTGTACTGTAATCTTGATTCAACTATAATCTAGTAATGTTATATTTTATTAATCAACTAAAATTAGCTGTAATCCTCATCATCAATTGAGTGCTTACTACATGTCACTCATTAATCATCCAAATTGGTAATTTCAGCTTATTCTCACAACAATCGTATGATTTTGGTACCATATGGAAGCCTATCATCTGGATGAGGAAACTCACACTTAGAAGGGTAGTTTCTCAAAAATTTTAGGTAGCTCAGTCGATTTGAACCCAGATTTATATATCTTCAGAACCTAAACCTTTCACTGGAGAGTATAATGACATCTGTTAACAATCCATGGCAATAACAAACAAATACACTTATTTTTCAGAGCTTTTGAGCTTCAGGAGCTTGAAAACACTCTCAAAATCCAAAGTCTTATAAACACAAGATGAATTCACAGGTGAGCAGATAATGGGATAAAACACACTCTCGTATTTATATTTTCAAAACTAGTGGACGAATAATGGGGCGATAAAGTTCAGAGATAGACATTTTCCAACAGACAGAAGAAAATGGTGGGTTTTCTGTAGGCATGTCTTTCCGGTTGGTCTTTCTCCAACATGCTTCCAATTGTTGGAGACACTTGAAGTATTGATAGTTTGCTAAATCGGACGGTCTTGTGAAAGCTTGTTCTGTATTTGGTCTAAATTTAGATTCAATATCCATCCCAGTAAGGATTTGAAACTCTAATACTTAACTGATTACTACTCCTCCCCCTAAATGACACTGTAGGTCTTGCTTCCTTCAGGCTAAGACATTGGGGATGTTTTTCTCATTCCTCTTGTTGAAGGGGGGTTGGGGTGGATGGTTAGACAGCTTTGTGGCTACTCATGGGCCAAGTGATCAGAAGTTATCTTCAATATCTTATTATAAGCTATCTCCCCCAGCACAAGGACCACAGATATATTCCCATTTAAGTGCAAAAACAGTTTCCAAAGCCCCACATGCTAGAAATCTAGGCATGTACATTTTCACTCCCTCCCTCCTTTTCTTCTCTCAATTAGGGCAACTAGACAAGACCATATTGATATTCCTTACTTTCAATCAGTGTCTGTGGAATTCTAGCACGTATAAAGAAGACAACAGATCAACACCTATCTCCCTGGGAACATATTTACTTCAGTTGAAGAAAAAACAATACCACAGGATATTTTACTATTTCCAGGTTTTTTTGTAACCAGAGAACTTAAAAGAAACAGTCTTAACCACGGTGAACCGAAGAGGAAATGATGGTGAGAAGTCAGGTTTTTGAGGCATTGAGCAATGACCTCTCAGAAAAAGAGTCTTACAAGGAGGGGGAAACTTGGGAATTGAAATATATTAGACAAGGCATCCTACGGGGTAAAAGAAAAAAGAAAGGCGGGTCGTTTACCATGAGATTGAAAGAAAGTCCTGAATGGCCCACTTCTCATAATAATAAAGGAGGTGACACAGAGCTTCATATTCAAAGAACTTAATGAGGACAAACAGAGGAGTATAAAAAACAGAACAAAACAAACACCTCAGTCCCATGGCTTCCTTTCCATCTTCTCTCATTGCTCCCACCTGCCATAATTTATCACTCACTCAAGCGTCATGTGAGGGGCACCCTCGCAGCTTTGGCTTGGCCCGGGCGGAGCCATGTGACATGTTGGAGACACTTCAAACTTTTCTCAGCTTCCCTGTGCTTTGGAGCTACATGTGTATCAACTAAGAGAGCTGTTCATCCAGAAAGTTTTCCCCATAGATTTCTACCTTTGCTCTTTGCCTTTTAAAGGAGGATGGACTTAAACAGTTCTTCCTATCTGGGCTTCTCACACATCCAGAATTTGCTTTGGTAAAGACAGCCTGGCAAGTCGGGGAGGGGACCCCTCAACACCTAAAGAATGTCACACACGGTTATCTTCCTCTGGGTAGGTATCACGTCTCTAAGGATCTCGGAAATGGGGACAGTTCAATCAGCTCATTCCAAAAGAAGACAGAGTTTATTCTTCAGAGGCAGCAGGGAATGAATGAAACTTTCTGACCAGGAATCGGGGTCAGGCTTCCTTAAATTGGGTGACGTGGATCAAGCTACCTCACCCCTCGTGACTTATAAGTTCTGCATCCAAAAATGAATAGATCAATGCTTTTCAACCTTAGCTGCTCTTCAGACACATACATACTTGTCGAAATAGCTCTCCAAACAGTAAGACCCTGTGGTATTAACAGTGCAATGGACATAGAGATGAATAAAACACAATGTATATTTTGTTAGTTGTTTTTAAAGTTTATTACCATTTCATCAAAAAAGAATTCACGTTTGATTCGACCATTCCCCTCAGCTCCCTGCTTCATTCCATTACTCAGCTGATTTACACAATTGCCTTCCTTCGCCTTCCTTCTTGTGAGTTGCCTCTTTCCCCTCCACAGAGACTGTGACTCTTTCCAGGAGTTTCTGAAGCTTTCCTTTTGCTAAATCCCAATGACTGCATTTTCTCTAAACACATTTCCCCTGACTCTCTGAGAAGTAAACAGAATTTACCCCCTCTTCCTGTTGAAACTCTCCCCTTCCGCCTCTCATTCTGCATTTTTCAGTTTCTGTTCTTAATTGCTGACTTCTCTTTTCCTGTTTCATCTGGGGAGTCTTCTTTCTTCTGGCAGCCCTAGCTTTGGTCATTTCCCAAGGGTGCTTCGCCCCTACTCATCTTTCTCTAAGTTCTTCCTTTCAATTCGGTTTCAGTATCTTTAGCCATGACTCGTGGGTTCACAGCTCTCAAATTCCCAAGTTCAGCCTCAACTTCTTTTGCAAAATTCAGTCCCTGTTTTCACCTCTCAGGTGTCTGGAAAACGTTTGTTTTTATATGGACAGCCTGTCCTCTCTTTATATGCTCCAAACAAACATATCATTTATATCTTACAAACCTTCACACATTCTTTAGTCTTCAAAATTGTTTTGATAACTCTCGGTCTTTTGCTTTTCTGTATAAAATTTTGAATCCGTTTGTCAAATTTTACACACACACACACACACACACACACACACAAACATAGAAGGATTTTGATTCGGGTTGTGTTCAATGTATAGACTGATTTGCGGAGAAATAACATTTTGATAATATTGGGTCTTCCTTCTGATCGATAAATATAGTATATTTTTCCATTTATGTAACTTACTTTTCAAATTGGACTTCTCACGTCAATGTTTTATGGTTTTAGTCTTCAGATATTGTGTATATTTTGTCAAAATTATTTCTAAGTATTTCCACATATTAATCATAGTTCTAAAAATTCCCTATGTGATATTTCTCACATCAGTCTCATCTCTGAATCTGGCTCTGTTTAGTGCTTTATGTCTGCTTTCTTTCCTTCTTTCTTCCTTCCCCTCCTTTCTTTCTTCCTTCCTTCCTTCTTTCTTTCCCCCTCTTTCTTTCCCTTCCTCTTTCTATCATTCTTGTTTGAAGACTGGACATCAGTTACATACAACAGTAGAGACTGAGGTAAATACCAGCATGTATGTCCTTAAATGAGCACACCTGTCTTTCTTCCAGATTGTTCGTGTGGGTGCTTGAGTCAATCTAGCTGGTAATCAAGCAGATTGGGCTTTGCTGTTGCTAATTGCCTTAAGTGAACAGAGACTTTAAATTCCTTCTGTGCTGGGCCGCCATGCCCTAGTGCTCTGTGCAGAGGCTGTGTGGTCCGAGGCTTTTTCTCAGCGTGCCTGCTTCAACCTAAGTTTTCTGCGGGTGCTGCAGACATCAACAGGTAAGAGCTCTCTTTATGTTCTTATTCATCGCCCAGGGATAAATTGCTGTGACTTGTTCCCTGCTGCAGGGCTTGTGGTGGGCAGGGGAGTTCTCTATTCTCCTGTTCCAGCCTCAGGCAGGCATGGTGTGCCGGCCACTTGGGAATGGGGCACTGTTAGTGTTCCCAGCCCTCCACTGGGACATGCAAACTCTACCTGGTATCTGAGGTAGAGGAGGGTGTCCTCAGGTAAGAGGAATCTTCCTGTCTCTCCCCCAGAAGCAGAAGGGTTTTGCTTCTCTTTCTTCCCCAGCAGCCCAGTACCACTGTCTAAGACTGGCTCAGGAGTGTCCCTGCCCCTCCCCCAGCCAGGGGTGGTGCTGCCCCTACCTGGGGGCAAACCTCTTTGCTTCTGCGCAGAGGTTTACCTTTGCTTGTGACTGTGGGCAGGAGGGACGTCTGTCCATCCTTGGTCCTTCAGTAGCTGGTGCCTTTTGTTGTGTTTCTCTATGAGGCAGTGACTTTTTGACCCTTCGGGACAGAAAGATTGCCTGCCCGTTCCCTAGTGACTTAAGATGTTTATTCCATAGGAAAGAAGGTTCCAAGAAAGTGGGTGTGGTTTCATGCTGAGTGCCACTGGAAGGGGCTCTCTTGGGTCTCAAGCCCTGTCCCCAGTGTCTGATAAACACCGTGGAGGTCCATGAAAAAGAGATTGCGAGCGAATGAGTACTTCCTTCAGGTCTGGGGCTCCCAGGTGTTCTAGGTTGTCATGCTGGCCTGTAATTGGATTTTGGAAACTTGCTAAAACTTTGGCTGCTTTCTTACCTGCTATTATGGTGGCTGACGCGTCATTCCTTATTCTACCCCAGGTGAAAATGTTATGATTTTATAAATTATCTGGCTTTCCTGCCCCCATTCTTAGGGTGGGAGCAACATTCTCTTGTATTTTCATTTTAAGTAGAGGCTGAACCTGAGAGCTTGTGCTACTACCTATAAAGTTTGTATGTGGTAAGATTTGTCAGACCAGACAGAATTTACTTTTATGTCTTTTTTGTTTGTTTAATCTCTCTTCCACATTCTGATAAAAAGTAAGTATTTCTTATGGCTCTGTGTATTTTTATTTATCCCATTGCATTCTTTCAGCTAGCTGGGTTTCTTTCTCTTAATGGTTCGTTAATGGCTTCAACACAATTGATTAACTAGATCAGTTTCCCCAATTATTTGCGTCATACAATTTAAGGTATACTAAATTCCTCCATGTGTTCTTTCCTGTCCCCTGCCACCCTGGCCCCCATGTTTTTGTTTCTAGAACTCATGGTATGATATATGTGGTCAGTTGTCTGCAAAGATTAGATGCCAGTGATTCCTCCCACCCTTATATGTGGATTTTGCTCTTTCTGCAAGGGATGAAGACTATTTCCTCTTCCCTTCAGTATTCCCTGGCCTGAGAATTGCTTTGGTTGCTAGAAGGTGGTAGAAGTTATATACACCATTTCTGGGCTTCCAGCTTAAGCGGTTTGGCAGATTCAGCCTTTTCTTGCTTGGAGTCGATTTACCATATAAATAAGTATGGTTACCCTGCTAGAGAGACCAGATGGAGCGAATAGTGTCCCGAAGGATGAAAGCCCACAGGAAGAGGAAGGACCTAGAAGATGAAAGAGGAGGAGAGGTCTCAGCATCCTAGCTCTAGCTCAGCTGAGGGACCAGGTGTGTGAAGGAAGCCATTCTGGTTCGTCCAGACCAAACTGCATCCACGGGATGAAGGAGAGGCTTTCCTAGCTGAGACTTGGCAAACCAACTCACAGAATCGGGGGCCAATTAAATGATGTTTTTTAGTTGTTGTTATGCCACTAAATTTCCGGGCTGTGGTTATGCCACAATAAATAACTGATGTGACCTGGCTGTTTTCCAGTAAAGAACCAAAAATGTATTGAAAGTGAGAGATGATCAGTCAATGGTAGGAAACAGAAGACAATTGGAAATATTTGTTAGTAATTGTGGGGAATTTGCTAGAGGAATTCAAAAGGAGTACTCGTGAAAGCCCTCAGTACTAGTGAAAGCTCAGAAAAGATGGATAAAATTCATTTGTAAAAGCAGATCGATGCAAAGTTTGGTCTATAGTTACACCAAAATAATCGCATGACATTTTAGAACATCTTGAAACCAAATACATTTGCACTTGGTTTCAATGAGCAGAAAATGGCATTGATGTTTTTATGTTCTGTTATGTTGTCAGAGGTTTCCTCACAATTTGGGGTCTTGACTAGCACCCCACTTGTTCTTTAGGTAGCTGATTACAGGCATGGGTATTTTCTTCGGATAAGACTACCCTCTGGCCAAGTCAGGTCTTGTTCTCACAGTCATGGTGTGGGGCTGGGGGCAGTCAATTACTTCCACTCAACCCACCATTTTTTAAACCAACTGACTTTTTGTGTTTGTAGAGCATCAGATAAGATGTGAAGGGAGACAATTAGAACCGTCTGCATCCCCAGTTAGAAACTCAGTAGCTCTGCAGGATGCAGAAGCAAAGACAAGTTTTTGAAGGCAGGTTTAGGCGTGTCCCCTGCTCTTTCCCCCTGAGGTTTCTCTTGAAACTAGACAGCAGCCCTTACGAGGCAAACCCTAGGCAGCAGCTGTCCATCCTGGACCTCTGACGGCTGAGCTGTGCATTGGCACTGAAGCACCTTCTCCACCCCCAGCACAGCCCAGAACTCTCTGGAGGCTGAGTATCCCAAATACCTGTATCCCATGCTTCCATCTCATTGCAAAGCAACCCTAGAGTCGTGAAGAGAAGCATGATGTCCCGTGGGAAGTGTTCCCGGGGCCTAGAGAGACATGTGGATGGGGGTGGGTAGCTGTGACGTTTGCCATCACTCAGGAGTTATTTCCCATTTACAAGACTGCGATCAGATCCTGACCATTTATTCTACCCACAATGACACGACAGGAAAGGAGACGTGTAATGGAAAATTTTTTCTACCTGCGTTTTTTTACGATTTCAGCAAAGAAATAAACATCCTCGTTTTTCACAGGAGAAGAGAGCTTGTGAAACATATATCCAGCGAGGCTTTGCAGGCTTTCAAGTGGACAGGGATTACAAAAGCTGCTGCTTCAGAGTCTAAGTCTTTTCAACCTAAAAGCTGCCACTCTGAGGTTGTTTACTTTCATGTTACCGAAAGCACGGGTGAATCTTTAAAAAGTAATAAAATTCAAAAAGCACCCACTGGGGACTAAGAAATAGGCTTTCAGAACAGGTGGATTCATTTAATTTCAGTCATGTTCAGTTTAAAGAGAGAGCAAGAGAGGGAAGCCAGACAGAAGCTGAATGGAGAAAGCTGGGCTGTTTTGAGAGAAATGACCTTCAAGGGTCCTCCCCTTAGGTACGTGTCTCACAAACCCATGAAAGTAGACAAAAAAGCAGTGCCACTGAGGAAGAAAAGCATTCTGCTAGGGCACACTCATAATAAGCATCTCCCAACCGTCACAACTGTGCATCTTAATATTTCCTCTTTTCTACAAAAGGAGGAGAGTTTTGTACATGACTAAGACATATCACATTGTGCCTCTTTTCTGAATGAATTATGTGAAAAAGAGAAAAACAAAACACAGAGCCTGAAGCTTCCTAATTCTCGAAGAAAATGAAAGCCCAAAGCAGCTTGAGCTTATAATCCACGTATTTTCAGGTTGGTTTTCAGTCATTTTTTTAGCTATGGACTATGATATTTGCAAATATAACTTTCCAGGACAGGAAAGATAACAAAATAAAGCCAAATGTGTTTTCTGCTCAGCCCCGTCCCTGGATGTGAACGGCCACACATGAGCTACATCTCCAAGCTCAGCGGGGAAGTGGTGGATAAGGGGGGCTAACGTCGCATACGCCAGTGAAGCACACAGCCAGCTCTCTCCAAGGTTTTCACTCTACATCTACTTCCTTGATGACTACATGCTGGGAAAGAGTCAGAATATTATTTGGAGACTTGGGATTAGTACCTAAAACAGCAAGAGAGGAGCCGGAAACATTTGATTTAACCCAGTTGGTGAAAGGAATCTTAAAGAAGGAACTGTGAGTTGCTAGGGGTTATAGGCTCTTTCTACTTCTAGCTCTTCATAACATGAATATAAACAGATTCCTAGCTCTAATTCCCTCAGGCTTATTTCCTTCTTGAGGGAGAAGTGTTTACGTTCAAAGACATGGAGAAAATATAGACGATGGGCCCTTAAAATCTCTCTACTGCCCTCCTGGTTCTTCTGCCGGAGTCGGCTACACTCTCTCTCCCTTCTGTAAAGTTTCTGCCCACATAGAACCCAGAGTATATACAGTAGATACCTTTCATATGAACATAGAATTAAAGCAATCAAGAGGGGCACAAGACAGCTAGAAAAAGTATCACTAAATATATGGAGTATATGATAGGTGTCTGGTCTTATGCTGTGAAATTTATAAACACGATTTTTCTTTAAGCTTCACATGTGCTCAACAGAGCATTTACTAGTATTGCCATCCCGTAAGCAGAGACAGATCATTGGATTTTAGCGCTGAACTGTTAACTACTGCAGTGCACTGAGTGTAGCTAACCCATATGTATAATTTGGGGTTTTGTCCTGGGTAGAATTTTTCATTTTGGTATTATTAAATTTTGTAAAGGCAAAAGTGACCCCCAAGTAACCATCTTTTCCTTCTGCAAAGCAGACAACACCCCTCTCACATAGAAGGAATTCATTGGTGAACCTGTGTTACACTGGGCCCGGGAATTTAGAGTTTCAGATTGGCAGGGGCAAGCACTGATTTTTCTAGGAATGACACCATGGCTCAAAGTCAAGTCACTACATGCTTGTCTAATCTCTTCCAAGCAAGGCCC
This sequence comes from Hyperoodon ampullatus, assembly GCF_949752795.1. Classification (NCBI taxonomy): domain Eukaryota; kingdom Metazoa; phylum Chordata; class Mammalia; order Artiodactyla; family Ziphiidae; genus Hyperoodon; species Hyperoodon ampullatus. The sequence goes on along the minus strand of NC_136932.1, from coordinate 22,963,601 downwards.
TGATTCACTTGCTACAGGTTCAACCAAATTTTTTTTTTTTTTTTGCGGTACGCGGGCCTTTCACTGTTGTGGCCTCTCCCGTTGTGGAGCACAGGGTCCGGACGCGCAGGCTCAGGGGCCATGGCTCACGGGCCCAACCGCTCCGCGGCATGTGGGATCTTCCCGGACCGGGGCTCGAACCCACGTCCCCTGCATCGGCAGGTGGACTCCCAACCACTGTGCCACGAGGGAAGCCCCTCAACCAAATTTTTAACGTGGAGACCATAATCCTGTAATCAGAAGTCTTTTCGTTGTCATGTATCCCCCAAAGATCCTATAACCCTGGAGTCATGTTTGCTTATAAACAGAACATGTGTTTCATAGGGTGTGAAAATGCTAACAGAAATGGCTTTCTTCATTTTGTCAGCCTACTTTTTTAGAGGGTGCTGATAACCCTGCAGAGCAAGATGAACAGCTTGGGCTGGAAGCGTATATTCTGTGGCTTTTTCATTAAGTGATAGAGCAGGAGATTAACCTAGCCTGAGTTTTGCCTTTGTGTTCCCTACCAATGCCGAGAGGTCTTAGGAGCAAAAGCATATTTGACATCTATTTATCTTCGTCAGCGGGTTGTCAGGGGAGCGAAGGTGATACTGACTAGAGTGAGGGCCCTTGAGGAGAGGTGGTGGGGAACTGGATATAGCTGCTTTCTTCTGTTTCCAAGTCTCTCTACTGTTTGCCAACAGGTTAAGTTTCTCCTGCCTCTGTCATCACTTCCCAATCTCTCCCCTCCTGAAAGGCATTTGGTGATACCAGAGGAGTTGGGGCTTAACTGCCACCAGTGATGGTGATGACAGTGGATATGGCAGAGATGCACGTTTTGGTGTCCACTTGCTGTAGTTGCAAGTATTTTTTCCTTGGCCTTTTAAAATTTATGTTGGTGCCTGGTGGTTGAGAAGGAGAAGGCTGGGTCTTTTAAAAGAATATCCTCTGTTATATTCCTCAAATCTGAGAGAGCAGATAAAGAAAGGTAACAGATGCCAAAGAAGTATGGAAGCTGAAAATGTCCAATGGAATCATAAGGGATAAGGACTCATAATAGCCTGAGTATAATAGCCTGAGCAATCTATTAGGGCAAAAGTTGGAATCAGAGGACACCAATAGTTCATTGACCTATCACTTAGATTCTAAGTCTTTGAGATTTGAAAACTCTGATATGGCTTTATCAATTACTATAATCCATTGCTGGGCAAAAGTGAGAAATGTATTTAAATCAAGTTTTCAGTCTCAAGTTCCAAATTTGTAAATGAGCTCTCCAGGGCCATGTTTCCTGAGCTTAAAAAGGAATGAATACCCTCAATTTCTGAAAGCAAATACCTAAGATACTTCTAAAGACAGAGGTTATTTGGAATTACTCTGGGCTTGAGTACCTGCAGGTGTGCACACATTCTCACACCCATAACTGCTTTCTTCCTTCTTCCCATCAATTTTTCATTCCTACTTCTACAGTTTTGAGTTCTTAATACGTGCCAAGCACTGTGCAAAATGGGTTACCTGGATTGTCCTGGTAATCCTCCAAGGTATACACTGTCTGTATCCCCATTTTACAGATGAGACACCCAAGGCACAGAGTGGTGACCCAGGTAGTAGCTGAAGTCTGTTTCTTGAGCCTATGCTTTCACTACCATCCAGTTGTCCTTCCTAACCAATAAGACTAACCATCTACACTCCCTTTGTTGCATTTTTTTTCATTCATAGCCACATTTTAAAAAATTAATGTTTTAAGAAGTTATTTTAAAATGCTTTCCATCTATTTACCTGTGGAAAAGTGGATTTTTATCCATCATCGCCCGGTGATGACTTTTATAGTAATAAACTCCCTGTGTGAATGGTTAGGTATGTAGATAGGTCTATATATATAGGTGTGTAGATTTATAGATCTATAGCTCTATATAGCGATCTAAAAGTAACTGATTTGCCTGCAAAGGAATAAAAATTAAGTAAAAAATTTCATATGTATACTTATACTCCCTAATCAAAAGCAATTTTAAATCTAATCAAACAATAAGAACAAAACAGAAATTTATTCTCCTGGAAGAATGTTGGCTCTCAAGTAGGTAAGAAATGACTTGGGATAATTTTTATGTACCATCAGTAAAACATTATTATGAACATCTTTTCTATTTTTTGCAACTTAATTGCCATTAACAGTGAATTCAATTCCAATGATCAGTTTATCACATTTTAATTCTTCTAACATGCATCATCTTTCTTACCCTTAAAAATAGATGAGTTTTGTTTAGGTGCCTTGGCATTTACCATTCTACAAACTAATGCACGCTTTACTAATTCTCACTCAAAAGTGCAAGCTTCTAACTTATAAAGCTCAACTTGATACAGCACTACCTGGCAGGCTGCCTGTCGTAGGACAGAAAGGCATGACAGAGTTTCTTGGGGAGCTTTAGCTAACATCACGATGGTGCCCTTCAGTTCTCTGAATGTGTATTCACTCACTAGTTCTCTCATTCTTTCAGCTTTGTGCAAGGTTGTTAGGTTCTTTTCAGATGTCCAGTTACCTTCAAGTCACGACAGTGTATGAAGAGTTATGGGAGCAAAGGAAGGCATTTCAGCAGACAGACACAAAAGCAATTCTATTAACCTATTAAATTCCAGAAGCCCCAGCTGCTCCATCACTCTGGATCAAACGGTGGGCCTGGCAGGCTCTATCGTGGCATAAAATACCAGGCATTCTTTTAGACTCAGATGCAGCTTAGTTTAGGTTTCTATTTGATCGCTGAATCATCCTTTTTTGTAGCCAGCTGGAGTTTTTGGCTATAATATATAAACAATTTTTGGATGAATCATGCTTGGGCCATTCTAGACATCTCACCTGACTGAATAACTCGATCTGTTTTTCAGTTTCACTTTTAAAAGAATTTATTACATAGCCCTTAACATGCATAACCTCTGTTGTGCCTATAGGGGCCTAGTAAAATATACATTCATAAAATATTCTCCAGGCAGGAAAAACAAATTGCATGTCTGATCATCATGGGTGGCACTGTATAAAATGGCTAAGACTCTGGGCTCTAGGATTTCACTGCCTGGATTTGAATACTGGATTTGCCCCCAGTTATCACTGTGTCCTGGTACAAGATCATTAAATTTCTCTAATCCTCAACTGACTCATTTATAAAGAGGGTTTGTTGTGAGGATTAAAGCATACAAAGTGAATAAAGCTCTTAGTACAGAGCATGGCATCTGGTAATCACTGAATAAATGTTCACTCTTATTTTTGTGGTTGATGCTCTTATTTTTTTTCCTCCAGTTTTAGTGAGCAATAGTTGACCATACATCATTGTATCGATATAAGTTTAAGGCATATAGTATGATGGTTTGATTTCCATATATTGTGAAATGATGATCCCAATAGGCTCAGCTAACATCCATCACCTCATATAGACATAAAAAAAAAAAAATCTCCTTTCGATGAGAGCTCTTAGGATTTATTCTCTTAACAGCTTTCCGATATATAATATAGCAGCGTCCACCATAGTCATCCTGTTGTACATTACATCCCCAGAATCACGTATCTTATAATGAAATCTGTACCTCCCCAACCACTTCCCTCCAAGTCCCTCTCCCCGCTCTGTCTGACACCCCACGTCTGATCTCTTTTTCTATGAGTTTTGTTTGCTTCAATTCTGTATACAAATGAGATGGGTATCTACCTTTCTCTGTCTGACTTATTTCACTTAGCATAATGCCTTCAAGGTCCATCCTTGTTGTCACAAATGGTAGGGTTTCCTCACTCTTTATGGGTCAGTTATATTCCATGATATATCACAACTTCTTTATCCATTCATCCATCAGTGGTCACTTGGGTTATTTCCATGTCTTGGCTCTTGTGTGGTTGATGCCCTTGATGGTGTGGAAGAGGCAGGAGGGCAGTGGGATGCCACAAGGTCAGCCTCTGTGAGGATAACAGAGAAACTCAAGCAGCTACTCTGTAAGGGTGGGTTGAAACAAGAATTTCCTCTGATACCTCTCATTTCTCATCCTGCATGCAGAGTCCTCAAGAATACACTTCTAAGGTAGACTTAATTCCAACTCCTTCCCCACCCAAGCCTTCTGCTTTAATCAGAGGCCTCTGATCAGACTTATCTCTGAACTTGCCTTGGGGAGAAATGCTATCCCCTCTTAAACCTAGGTCTTAAAAAAACCCAGCTCAAATTTCATGTCAGTGAAGCTCTTCCCCAAAATTGTATCCTTCCCTCTCCTTTCCCAAATGCCAATTTGAATAATTAAATTATTTTTGCCACTCATTTTGGTGGTGTATTGGCTGTCTAGGCTGCTGTGACACATGCCCACACATTTTGTGGCTTAAAACAATATAACCTTATTATCTTATAATCTTGTTGGTCAGGAGTCTGATGTGGGTTTCATGTGGCCAAGACCAAGGTGTCAGCAGGGCTTTGTTCCTTCTTATTAGGAATCCCTTTTCTTGCTCATTCAAGTGTTGGCAGGATTAACTTCCCTGTGGTTGTAGGGCTGAGGTCCCTGCTTCCTTCCTGATTGTTGGATGGAGTCTGCTCTTAGCTCCCAGAGAATTCTCTCAGGTCCCTGGACCTGGCCTTTTCATCTCAGATCACGAATAGGACTACTCATCTGCTCATGCTGCCATCTTTAGGTTCACTGTTCTGCCTTTTCCGAATTTTAGAACTCATGATTAGATTGGGCCTACCAGGGTAGCCCAGGATAATCTTCCCAACTCAAGACCTGTCATCTAAGTCAGATTTGAGAAGTCTTTTTGCCCTGTTAAGGCATAGACGTTTTTTGAGGAGCTGTTATTCTGTCCACCCAGGTGGTTTGTTAAAGTCCATTTAGGATTTTAATTACACATAGTCAAGTCTGAATTACATGTGCTTTTCCAGTTGTGTAAGTGTCTTGCCTCCCTGTCAAGGTCCGGATGAGGGGTGTTTCACAGTTATTCTGTAGCATCAACCTGAACTATCTTAGGGCTCTCAGTGATGGAGAAGACACTTGAGCAGGTCGCTGAGCCATAGGTCCAAGAGAGTCTTCAAGCTCTTTTTTTAAAATTTTATTGAAGTATAGTTGATTTACAATGTTATGTTGATTTCTTCTGTATAGCAGAGTGACTCAGTTGTATATGTATAACTTTTCATATTCTTTTCCATTAGGGTTTGTCACAGGATATTGAATACAGTTCCCTGTGCTATATAGTAGGATCTTGCTGTTTATCCATTCTATAAATAATAGTTTGCCTCTGCTAATCCCAAACTCCCAATCCTTCAACCCCCTACCCCTACCTCCCCTCCCCATTGGAAACCACAAGTCTGTTCTCTATGTCTATGAATCTGTTTCCGTTTCATAGATATGTTCATTTGTGTCATATTGTAGATTCCATGTATAAGTGATATCATATGGTATTTGACTTTCTGACTTACTTCGCTTAATATGATAATCTCTAGGTCCATCCATGTTGCTACAAACGGCATTGCTTCATTCTTTTTTATGGCTAAGTAATATTCCACTGGGTGTATATGTGTGTGTGTTTGTGTATATACACACAATATAAAACATTTTCTTTATCCATTCATCTGTCAATGGACATTTATGTTGTTTCCATGTCTTGGCTGTTGTAAACAGTGCTGCAGTGATCAGAGGGGAGTCTTCAGGCTCTTAATTTGAGATCTTAAATTGTCAAGTTTATAAAGGATTATTTTGTAATTGGGAGAAGAATCAGGTGCCTTCTGCTACAGACTTTTCCTTAGGCAAGTGCCATGAACTTGACCATGCTTGCACTGACTTATGTAACAGGTGTCATGATCTTGAAGCTGAACTTCAAGGTTGAGTTTATTGGCTTAGAAGAAATGTTTGCTGTAGCAGCATGTATTAAAATCATGCACTGCAGCAGTGGCAAAGGAGTAAAGTACTCGTTGCATGACAGACATTTCTTGTCCAGGAAACTGTGTCTGAATGTCCCTCATGTCTACATAATTTATGAAATTTATGAGTGGGGCAATTACTTTATCTCACCCTGAGTAATTTATTAAAATATTAGAGCCACCCTTCTTAGCTTATCCTTCTGCCACTCCCTCATAATTCTCCCTACTGTCCTGGGACTCTAAATATGAAAACAGTTAAAAACAGGTTTTCAAGCCTTGTTTCGTTTTTCTAGACTTTTATTTCTTCCTATTTCTCACCAGAAAAGCTTCTAATTATCTGCTGAAACCTCACTGAAATTCTTCTACAGGGAAGCCTTCCTTTATCCCTTCTCACCTACATAAAATACAAAGCATGTCAGAGTTATTTTGTATTCCTAGAAACCAGGGCCATATTTGACACCATAAGTCCAAAATATGTGTGTGCATCAACTGACGAATACCTACCATTGAACAAAAACATTGTCAGGGTTACACCTTTGGACTTTTGCTATAGAATATTATCCTAATCAATTGTTGGCTTTTCCCCAGTATGATTAATGTTATTTGATTTTGCTTGTTTGCTCAATGTTTATAATGATTCTTGAGATGATGAGATCTAATTGACAACTTTGAATTTAGCGAAATCTTTCTTCTGTTGAAGACCTACTAAAAACATTGTTCTGAAATACTTTCTTCTGGCACAAATGTATATTAGATCCACTCAAGGAAACAGCAGAATGGAAGCATTTATCTCAAAGCTAATAAAGAGCTCTAATGTTCAGCTGACCTTATCTATTACTCTAAGTGTCTATAACATGCTGAATCCCACCTTCTACATAAAGTAGAAATGGCCTGAGTCATTACAGACTAGTATATATCACTCTGTGACCAGTGGTAGACCATGTTTAACCGTGATATTATCTACCTCTATCCTAGTTTAAATTTTTTTAAAAAGTGGCTTTGACCTCTCACTCAGATAACGTTTTGCATCTTCCCAATGCAAAACAGATCCACTGTTAGACTTTCTGACGACATTTTAAATTCCCTCATTTGGAGTTAGTAAACTTTACATAAACACTGAAGGTGGAATGGGGTAAAAGGTCACCAAATAAAAATATATATTATTAGTTTCTGTAGCACATTTTGTTCCGAGGCAAATCCTCAATATAATAAAATCATTTAGGAAAAAACAACTACTGCTAGCTTGCACTTGGCAAGTGACCACGGATCTCAACAATATTTTCTCCCGGGAACCAAAAAAAAAAAAAAAAAAAATCTCAGAGAGGCCTGTTATTTTGACAAGCAGTGAAACGCAATCTCATTTCTACATGTTGAGTAGCAGTTGGTACATTATAAATGGTTAATGGGGGTATGATTCCAAGAGGTATTAGAAATATTAGTCGGTAGCGCACTACAGCTCAGCAATTCTGCACATAACCAAGACTTGGGTAACATCCACAGAGAGTATTTATTATGTAGCCAGGCACTTGAGAATATGTTTCTGGAAGCAAAATGAGATGATGATGAGAGAAATTATGTGATGAACAGTGCCAAAATAGGTATAAAGGAAAACTATTCACTGGGGAAAACAAATGCACTTGGGCATGGCAGATATTTCTAACAATCTGTATACCTATAGGAAGTAGCCCATTCAGATTTTAAGAAAAACAAAATGGTATTAGCAACGGCCATAAAAGTACAAAAGTCTAGTTCATATTTGACCATGTGTTTCTTCAAATCCCTCACTTTGGTTATACATACATAGGGCATGTATGTACCATTCTATAGTTTTAGATTAATTGTTTTAATAAGGACCTGTTTTAGCTTCCTGGCAAATATTCTTTCTCCAGTCTCCCAAATACAGAGACACACGGAACTGAACACCATGCCTCATTCACACTTGGATTGGCTTGGAATCCCAGCTGTTCTCATGGCTTCCTTGTCAGGTGTACCAAAACCTAGATGGCTTCACGTTATTTTCTTTGGGACCCAAGTGCTCTCCGCCGCTTTTGTTCCCCATATGCAGCTGCCTGTTGCCATCTCCACCAGAGTTTCCCACCATCATCTTTCCTCTTCTTGGAGATCTCTACTCTGGGTTTCCCCACTTATCCTCTTTCTCCTAGGTGCTCAGGATCAAAATCCAGAAGTCTTCTTTATCCCTTCCTTTCTTACTTACAATAGCTGCTCAGCCTCTAGAACCTGCATAGAGACCCCATACTCTCCCTTCCATCTGTCCAGTCTCTTTCATTGACATGTCTCTAGCTTATCACTTCAGACCTCAACTAGTAAGCATTGTGATCACTGGTCTGCCTGACTTGACCTCTTCTCGCTCTTACTTGATCCTAGGCACTACCACCAAAAAACAGACACTCACATGGAACACCACTGCCAAGTTAAAAAGAAAATCTTTGGTGTTTTCACTTTGCTTGCAGGAGAAATCTAAACAGCTTTGCCTGACATTTATCAAGTATACACACTGAACTCTATCCTTATTCAATATTCTTGAGGAGGGGCTTCAACATTATTCTGTACCATTGCTCACATCATTCACCTTTTCTGGAATGTTCTTCCCAACACATCTTTATTTACCAAAGCCATACTATTTTCCATAAAATGCAATTCTAGTCTGATCATGTTGGAAGACCAAAAAAATCATTCAGTTTGGTTTAAGTTGAAAAATATTTTTGAGAGCCTGTCATTATTAATCAGACCCTTCACATAGGGAAGTTTTTCATTCAGTGGAAGGAAAATGTGAGAGAAGCAGGGTTGTCTGCATTTTGATATGGGAAGTGAGTAGCATGTATGGCATTTCCATGGTGGGTGGCAGATGACCAATGGTGGGTGGCTTTGAGACCGAAGCCTACATCCTTGGACTCCCAGTTAATGCCTTTACCCTATAATGTAAGTGGAGACATCATGGTATGCTCATTAAGTATAGACACATCAGGAGGTCTGGAATTCAAACCTGGCCCTGCCACTTATTAGAAATGTAAAGTTGAACATGTCATTTAATATATCTTCCATTTCCCGATCTGTGAAATGAACCCAACAGGTCTGTCATAAGGTTAAAACAAGGTAATGCAGGTAAACTATTGAGCACAACATCTGCCATGAAGAAAGCCCTCAGTAATGAAAGCAGCTGTTACTGCAACACTATGACTGGATAAAATTGACTTCTCCAAAGATTAGAAGAATGGCATCCCCAAACGCCAGTGGTTTAAAGGTGGAGTTCTTTTCAACTTCATGGTTAAGATTATGTTTATGTCTTAACTAAGACCAAAGGTGCTTTCCCCTCCCACTCTAAATGAGATGGGTGAATTACACCTCCTGCAATCAAATACAATTACACAAGTCCAACAGTTCATTTTATATTTGGCATGTATTCCTTGGGCAAACATAATTTCAACCAACTGTTGGTGGTTAACAGCGGTTTACTCCTAGACCTAAAATTCTTCCTTTGCTCTCTATGTCTCTCACCAGTCCAGGCCATGCAAACTGGAGCTACAGTGCACACACACTTTCAAAAAAAATTGTTTCATACCACCGATGACTGCTTAGCCCGGAAAGCCCACAATTTAATTATTGGATTAACCACACTTTTCATCTCTTTGAACCAGCTGTCCAATTGCCAAATTGTACCAACAGAGAGAAGTGACATTCAGCTTTTGAAGAAATTCTAAGTCATTACAAGCAGTTAGCAGTAAGCAGTACAGCAATGACTAAAGACTTATTTTGGACTTAGACTCTCTGAGCTGAAATCCCGGCTGTCCACTGCTGTGGGATTTTGAGCACGTCACACTGTACCTTTCTGTACTGGCTTCTATTTCATTTTTTTATCTTGTACAATTACTGAAGTGTATGTGTGAAATGTATATAAATCACTCAGCAGAGTTTCTGTAATTGAAGCATGTAAAGCCTAAATGATATTATCTTATGGTTTATCCAAAGATATGTCATCTCTGATAGTAGCTACTGAATTCTGTTCTCTCTCCTGCGGACTCATGAGTTTCTCCCTTTTCCTTATATTTTCCTCAAGTAGGCTAAAAAGAATTTGGCAGAGTTCCCAGTGGGTCGACCCCAATCTATCAGAAGGCAGTGGAGGGGCAGGATGTACAGCAGTGGGTTGAAGGTCTTACCAAAAATGTCCACCCTTAGGAATATTAGATGTGGAGCTAAATGACTTAAATATGAGGCAGTGCATACAATACCAAGTTGCAACACCTGTTACTGATGGTATTTGAACAAATATCTACTAATAATGAATTGAATGTGCTTTGCCTTTCCATAAAGGGGATCTTATTAAATTAAGTGGATCTTATTACTCTTGGAAGTGTAATAAGACTTGGAGAATCAAGCCCCTTCTGGAGAACATCCCGATGACATCCCCATCGTGCTTTCTGGAGCTGGACCACAGACAATTATTTAGAGAGATTCTTGGGCATAGTAGCCCATCAGCTCTTGGATGGCGCTTCAGAAGTCACGGGGGTCACCAACCTGAGCTCCTAAAAACGGGAATATTCTGCGTCAGGCTTTAAAATGTGTAGCACATAATGCCCTGTAGTCTCTCCAACCATATTCTGGTCTAGCCTTTGCCTTAATTATGCAGAGATCCATAGAAAGCACTGTAAATTGTGTAGTTCCCTACCATATGAAATTTCTCCTAATTCACATGTGACTCTTTGGTCAAATATATTTCTATAGGACTATATCTGTTGTACTATAGAAATGTGTTCAGAAAGATGACATTACAGGGAAAATAATTGTCATCACTCTACCTATTTTTGACCCACACAACCCTCGTATAATGAGTTCACTTGATCCTGAAAATCATCTTTGATACCTGACAGGTGTCTTGTCAAAGCCACACAGCCAATAAATGGCAAACCAGGCCTTGAATCCAGGACTTGTGACTTGAAATTCATTATGCTTCGTCATACCTCATTCTCCCTAAGCCATAGATTATATCATTCGTGGAACTGTAAGCTTAAAAAAGACCCTAAAACACCTCTCCTTCTCCCAAATACCCATGCTGCCTGCTATCTGCCCACCCCATCCCGCCATTCACTTCTCCAGCCCCTTTTCAGCAGGCTAAGATCCCTGAAAGCTCACCGTATAGGAAGGAGCCCTGCAGTGCTTAATAAGATGCAGACATCTAGGACTCTGTGATCCAGGCAGGCTAGTATCACAGCCTGAGAAAGCTGGCACTGAATGCCAATGCTAATTGGCAATACTATTCTAGACATTTGCCTCCATGTAGATTCCTGAGCCCACTGTTTCAACACTTCCACCCTCTTGCTTTCCGGGCTTCTGACCTGCAACAACACAAACGTGTACTCCTAGGTCCTCCTCTTCCTCTTTGTCCCACCTCCTGCGCTGTTTATTGCTATTCTAATAGAAAATGAAACACTTCCCGAGAAAGAAACCCCACCTATTACTAGCAAAACTCTATCAGGTCAGTGTAGTAGCTTCTTAATTATAGTTGATTTATTATTGGCTTCAGAGGATCTTCCCCCAGGAGCTGGTCCCCCTCTTCCCCTGGGCCTTCACCAGTTCCCTCGAGGGTAATGACATTCTAGGGCTTCCTTTCAGGTTCTTTTGGGAGGTCCAGGGAATATGCAAACTTTCATGGGCATTGCGCCCTACTCAGAGATGCATGAAATTGTCAGCCTGGATTCTTGGACCCGCCCCCCAACCCTGGTTACAAACTGTCCCAAACCAGAGACCTGCCATGTATGAGAAAGTATAAGATGTTAATTTTTTCAAAGGGGGCCAAAGTGTCCTTCCTGATCTCCTCCACGACTATTCGTTAGTCATTCAGCTTCAGACCATTGTCCTTTATCTGTGTGTTCTGCCAGGTCCTAATTAAGCATGTTGACTGTGCATCTGATGAGCTGAAATCACTGATGCCCCGTGTGCACTTTACGTCTCCTGGAACTGCCAGGCTGTGTCTGTCAGAGGAGGAGTCCTCAGCAGCAGCAGCTTTATCTTAACCAGCTGGAGGGATTTAGAGTCATGACTATATCCCTGATAATAGGACACCCCGATATGGGCTCTGGGCACCTCTCCACCCACTGAATCACAACCAGGTCCTAGTCTGACATCCTGACTTGGTGATTTGACTAGATTTCTGCTTTCATACTCCAGCCAGATACCCCCTGGAATTATTCCAGACCTTACTAATGATACCTGGTGACGGGGATGTGAGATGTTGTACTTCTGACTTGGGCTCTAACCTCCAGACTAGAATCTTACTTTTAATGTCCCACTAATCAGATGTGATGTCACAGACCAACCTCTACCAGGCCAGAGGCCTCCATGTTTCTCCTTTAGATACACCATACCTTAGAGAGTCTGGCTGTCTTTGTAGGGGTCACGCTTTAAACCTAAAGTCTTAGAATCATTCTCATCTAGTTATACTGAATTTTGAGAGAAAATACCCGTCTTTCACCTACGTCACCAGTAGATAACCATCAATTTTTTTTTTAAACTAAAGGTAGTTGTGTAACTGGGGTCTGATCTCTTGCCTAGAGCAACAGTGGGTTGAGAGCTTGGCCCCATCTCGTGTTCCAAGAGCTAGAGTGGGAATGGCTGACCATGGCTAAGAAATAGGGAGCAAAGGGCAAGTTAACTTATGGCCCAAGAGTATGGGTGAACTGAAAGGCAGAGTAAGTCTAAATCATCCAGATAGGCAGAGGAGTTAATGTAATCCCAGAATGGCACCTAAAACTTATGTTGGCTAATACAAAAATTGAATTGCAATCCGTGGGTGAATGGGTGCGTTTAAAATAGTTAATTTTGAAGGCAGAACAAAAAAGATCCAGGAAGCTACAAAGCACAGGGGGTCTCAGCCTTTTAGGGAATACTCGTGGCTGAGCCCTTGATCTGTAAGGCAGAATCCAAACACATGGACCAGCCTGAAGAAGTCTAGATTCAAGCTGGATGCTTCCAAAAGAAGCACCTAGTCATTCTAGAGCTTTTTGATTACTTGCTCAGACCAATTTATTTCAGCTGAGCCAACCTCACCACTGGCCAGGGTACTTGGAAAAGATCACTAAAGTGACACAGTCTGGACTGCTTGAGGAAAGAGTTTCAATGATTGGTTAAGCTTTGACCCTACAATCTTCTGGTACTTTGGTTATGATGTACTTAGTCATTTTCAACATAATCTCACTATGATAACTAGATATTTCCACTTTTCTCCTGCATTTAAGTCCAATATGTTTTGCACATTTGAACAAGTTATTGTCTCTAAGAGTATTGATTCCCTGTCAGCTTGAAAAATACACCAACAGCTAGCAAACAATTAAAATGTAGGAGCCATTAATCTCAAGAGAGACTATGAATGGGCAATTCCCCAAAGGGATTTCTGCATGAAAAATTAAGAAGTAGTTGCTAGTCTGTGTATGGTTCAGTTGCTTTGTTTTGACAACTTCTACCTACACTGTGTTAATTTCTTCACAGCTGTGTAACCATCAAAATTTTACTAGTGAAAGTTACTTAGGGCTCTAGAGCCTAAATGGTTCTTTATTCTGTTCAAAGATCTTTATTATTGATCACTATCATTTTTGGGGGGAATTTTTTAATAGATGTATCTCACTTCGCTAAAGTGAAAACCCAAGGGAAAAGACATCAACGGTATTACGTTTGTGTACTTTCTAGTCTCTTAATTGTTCTAAGAAAAACAACAGTGGCAAAAGCAACAGTAAAATCAACAAAATGGAGAACCACAATGATATCCAGGACAGTGCATGTCTGAAGTTAAGCAAGAGTGGAGTGAGGTACAGGTGATGCCCGATGCAGTGCCCAGGGCTCTTTTAAAGGAAACCCTGGTGGCATCATAGACCATGTTAGCCTAAAACAGGAGATAACCAAGTAAGTTGTTTTTAATGAGTCATCTTTGTGATGCTTCCAGCTAAAGGAGCAGCATGGGAAATATATCTTTGCAGTTTTATACATTTCATTTTGCACTTAGTCCAAGTCATTGACCTTAGAATGTGATACAATCCACTTGCTTGGAACATCTGGAGAACCATCTACCTCTTTCTCTACTCATGATTTGCCATCGAGACGTCCACTCTTCTTCCTGTTACCTAAATTGCCCAGTCAGAGGCAAAAACACCTCTTCCTATCAATGTGAGTTTCTCAGTTGGATGAAAATGGATCTGGTGGGTGAAGAAAATTAGATTTTCATGGCAGTTATGTAAAGAGTTTTTGAAGGTTGAATGATCAGAGTACAACAGAATTAAATCCATGTATTTGTTGAAATTGCTTAATACCATGAGTGAAGTTAAATGGACAGAAAATGCTTTGATTTATTTTAAAAAAATCATAATTTCCAAGATCAAGTCCCACCCAGGAGTTCCTCCTGCTCACCTGTAATTTCCTGGTTGTGTAGCTGCCTATGACGGCCAATGTGTTTATTTCATGACAACATGGCAACCGATAGTAGTTGAAAATATTAACTGATTCCATGAATTTCTCCTGCCACTGTTTGTGAAAACCAAGGAACAGAACAGGCTGCTCTAGACACCTGATGACCCACAACACAAAGACAGTATTAGGTCAGCCGCAGAAGCAGCTCAACTATTTAACTGAGAAATGTGACTTGCATTCCAAGGGGCATGTACCAGCAGGGGGTCAGAGCCCTGAAACAAACCCAGGTCTCTGTCTCTTCGGGGAAGTTCATGTTCTCACCCTTAACTGGGAAAGAGTTTATAAAGAAGAGGGAGGGGGAGACTTCTATCTGAAGGTCCTTAAGGTCCTTATTTTTCCTGCCCACTCCCCTTTAGTAGACATCAGTGAATTGGTTACCTTCAGATGTTTGGTTTTACTCCTGGAAAGGGGGATTGTTTTTGTGATCCTTTTCTAAGTTCTGTAAAATTGCTTACATAGCTACCATGAAGTTAACCAGGTTTGCCTTGAGTTGGGTTTCGGATCCAGGTCAAAGAGCGAAGGCTCTTGGAGAATGGGGGAAGAACTACCAACATCTTAGGACGTAACACCTAGGAGTTCAGCTACTGATGTAGATGCTTTCTGCTGATTGGAGCTTAAAGGGCACCGAAGTTCTTAATCAGGGTCAGGTGTTAGTCTAAAGCTACAGCTGCTCTGATCCCAGGCAGCATCAGAGAACCTGCATTCCCACTTATGTGTATCAGGTTTCAGCTCAAGCAGAATTAAGATCGTGCACTAGATTCCCTGAAATAATGGAAAGGGGCCAGCTCGCTTCATGACTGACCTGTCTACAAAAGAGAGAGAATCAGCCTTCCTATGGTCATTCTCCAGCTTCCTGAAAGAGGAAAATCCTCTTGCCATGGAGACTTGAAGGACTGAATCATATTAGAAATGATCCCAATAATATGTCCTAAGAACCTTTGGCACTAGGCACTCCGTAGACCCAACCTCTTTGCAGTTCTTCTTTCTTTCTGTTTAACTTCCTTTTCTTGTCCCTTCACATGGCTACCTTTTATGTTTCTAGTTCTCTCAAAAGGTAGAACAATGAAAGTGATGACAAGAACAAAAACAAAAATAAATGAGCAGAAAGGAAGTCTGTATCTTCCATCTATATCCCTATTGACAATATCACGGTACGTCATGTAACAAGTTGAAGGCTCTGGGTGGTATTCCAGATCATTTCTAGTGCTTTGGGTTAGTGACTCTAAATCAGTCATTTCCTTTCAGTAATGATAATTGAATAACTTTACAAAAAGGAGATTTCTAATATGGCGGAAGATGGTAGAAATGAATCTTCTGTCTATCTCAGTGGCTAAGATGGCAATGATGTTTGCCTGCCCTTAGAAGTGAGATGCTGATATAATTGTTAAAGACTTTAAATGATGATTCAGGTTTAAATCTTCTAAACTAATTGACAAGTTGCTTATTAGGAAGGCAAACAATAAAGGGAAAGCAAACAGGTACAGAGATTTTTACTTGGTTAATGATCTACAGTGACTGACCTATTCAACTGAATATTAAACATTTAAAAAACTCTCCTTGACTTCCCTTTCAAACAAGTTCATCAAATTCAATATGCCACTCTAACCAATTATAAAATGAAAATCAGGACACAAGTTTAACCAAGAAGTGCTACTTTTGAGTAAAAGAATTTGGCTAGGAAATATAACTTTGATGCTGAAATTTGCGTCTGCTCCTGATTTATTTAAAAACCTCTCAGTCCACTCAAAAATGTTATATCCTGAAGCATCCTGTATCCATGGATATCCACAGTTATAAGAATTATATTCTATGTAAAATGAGAATATTCACAAGAGTAACAATCAGTCCATGGGCCAAATCTGGCCTACCACCTGTTTTTGTCAAGTTTTATTGGAAAAAAGCTATACTCATTTGTTTAGATATTGCCTATGGCTGCTTTTGCACTACAGTGGCAGAGTTGAATAGTTGTGACAAAGAAACTGTGGCCTGCAAAACCTAAAATATTCATTCTCTATCACTTTACAGAAGAGGTTTTCTGGTCGACCCCTGTACAGAGTGCTTGAGCTTATAGCACAAAGTTTCTTTACAGTCCCTCTTTCCTTGGTCATGGAGGGTGCCTCACGTTTGCACACATAAGGCAGACAGATGTATTAGTTAGCACATGCCACTTAGAAGTAAGTTGGCATCACAGATAAAATTAGTTCACTGTCACAGATTTTCTTTCCTCCCGTGGTCAGTATTTCACATATTCATGCTGTCGCCCGCAGGGAATTCACAATTGAGAATATAATTAGTTGCCTATAGAGTCATCAGCCTTATTTTAGATAAGCGACTCAAGTGACATATGTATACCGAGCTAGGGTCAGTGTGGATTTATGCCAGCAGTATGTTGCTGTTTGTCAACAAACAAGCAGAGCATCCTGGGAAACACTAGATCGCGACAAAGAATCAAGCTCTGATCCAAAACAGAGGTCACATATTCCTAAAGTCATGGCCTCTTCCCACAGTGTTACTGACACAGCATGGCACCCCAAAGCCAACACAACTGGGTAATTGTTGACACTGTCTTAGACTTTAGATCTATCCAGGGGGACTTCTCTTTCTCCACGATTTATCATGACTGTTACTGAAACTGCCAAGCCTTATTATACACATACAGTTAAGCAATTACTGATTCCACCTGCTCCCCTCCAAGTCTGAGAATGGCTGTTTAAACAACAGAGTATGAAACTGTCATTAAAGCTGAACCAACCATAAACAGAGATGAGAGATGCTTTTGGGTGCTACCAGGGGGATCGCTCTGCAATAGCTGAGCTTTGTTTTTAATAACTTCTAAGCACGCTGATGGACACTACCTCATGCAGTCCCCACCGGAGCTCTGGAGGGGAGGGGGCGTGCAGAAGGTAGAGCAAAGATCACCACCTATGGGGTCAGTTCATGGGGGATTCACTTATTCACCAACACTTTAGAGGAAAATTATAAAGAGTCAAAATCCTACGGAGAAAATTCACAACTCCTAGGTAGAGTCAGATCTTCAGTTCTGTTTGCAGAATTACCTGGTTAAATGATTGTTTGAAATTATATAGCTAGGAAGTGGCTCAGTTGGAATGGGAACCCAGGTAATATGGCTTCAGAGTGTTTGCAATTAACGTCTCTATTGCCTCAAAATAACACATGTTTATTGAGCAGTTATTGGTTATTCACATGAAATACACAAGCCCCATTTGAGTTTCTGCTCCATGCCAGATGCTACAGGGCAGGCACTGAAGGTAGAGCAAGGAGCAAGGTGTAACCAGGTATGTAGGTATTTAGTTATTTCTAACCTACTGCAATTCTGATGGCTCTTTGGAGAAAAGGAACAGCGTGCTAACAAAACTATAGCCTGAGGTCCTAACATATGTCAGAGGAAGCAAATTTTCAGGATGAGTTGGAATTTCCTGGCAGGCCTGGAGAAGGGAGATGCAGAGGCAGAAAGAACATTCCAGGCAGAGGAATCAGTAAGTGTGAACACACTTGACATAAATAATCATGGAAAATATTCACACATTCTCCCTGAATTCAAACTCTACCAAGCACTGTCTCCCTGGTTCTCGATACACATTCTTCCTCTGGCTTCTCTCATGTATTTCCTTCCTTTCTACTTCTGATTCTTTTACAAGTTGCTTTTCCTATGCTCGTTTCTTAGTGTTGCTGATCCTCAGGGCCCAGTCCTTGGACCTACTTGTTCCTCATTTTAATTCTTAGAAGGTATCACACACTCCATGGATTTTAGTTCCTATCTATACACCAACAAGAACCAGCTCTTTATACCTGACTCAACTCTGTTTTCATAGCCAGTCCTATATATTTGGCTGACTACTGCTGGATCTGTCTCCTGCAGTCTCTCAAGTATCTTAACCTCCGCCTGCCCCAGGAGAAGTCATTATTATCCCCTCCAAAACTGTTCTTCCTCATTGTTCTGTATGAATCAACTAGACCAGAGACATGAGCATAACTCTTTACAACTCCTATTAACATATTCCCCCCTCCATGCAGTTCTATTAATTCTGCTTCCCAGCCTTCTCTCACACGTGACACTTTCTACCCCCCTTGCCATTACCTTGTAGGACTACCTGTGGCAGCTGTGTCACTAACTGTATTCTCCTTTGCTAACCTTGCAGGACATGTGGTCCTGTCCCAAACATCCATAAGACACTTGGTCCATTCCAAAAGGTCCTTGAAATTTGACTCCATCCAAAATGGTCATGAGTATATTTGGTCCATGCCAAATGGGTTTGGACAGGACCAAATGTCCTATGGTCTTTTTGGACAGAACCAAATATTAAGGACCTTTTGACATGGACCAGATATCTTATGGACAGGACCAAATGTCTGCTAACTCTTGCCCATCCATTTCCCACACCAGTCAGAATAATCTACCAAGAATGCAAATCCAATTACGTCATTCCATGTTAACGCTTACATTGCCCTTGGGATAGATGGGGAACCCAGTCTTCTGTTCTTGAACTCCTACCTACTACTTCAGCCCATTTCTTGTCACTCCTACATTTCATATATTCTCAACTATTGATCATTCCATACTCTTTGTTACTTTCAAGTCTATTCTTCTCTCCATTCCACTTTACTCTCTGTACCACTTAGGAGGTCAGATGATTCTATGATGGCTTCATATCCCTTTATTCACTCCAACATTGCATTCATCACATTTTATGATGTTGGCTATTCGCAAATACAGGGCAACTCTCTCTAGTTTACTACAACTACATCTAGCATAGTACCTAGCATATAGTAACTGTATAATAAAAGCTTGTTGATTTACATGAATAATGTTATAACTTCAAGTCGTAAGTGTCATATCAGAGAATTACAGCTTTTGGATGAGAGAGTCAGGTTTGAAACTTGCATTTGTCAATTATTTTTTGTACTGGTTTTGATGAAGTAACTTCTCTGAACCTCACATTGAATCTGTAAAATAAATGTAATAGCCAACTCATAAGGTTGTTAATAGAATTTAAACGTCTATAAAGAACTGGGTATATTTAAGTGATCAAAAAAGGGAGCTTTTAGCTGATTAATTTAGTGTCTTATAAAGTGGAACTTTCATCCAATGCCTATGAGTTTGGAGAATACTGGTGTGATCTGGCTGGCATACTTCTCCCCCTTGCTACTTAATTCCTTCCACTCTCTTCATTTTAAATTTGATTTTCTATAATATCCTGTACAACCTTCCAAAGATAATCCACTCACAAGGAGTCACGTTGGATACCACTTGTCATTCTTACACAGAACTGACTTTGTTCACAATCAGTACATCCCATTTGCTGCTTAGTCACTGTCTTCGTTTCCCTATTGCCACTTAAATTGTTTTAAATCATCAAGTTTATGGCAAACTTAATATCTTATAGGTCTGAAGGTCAGAAGTCTGAAGTCAGTCTCCCTGGGCTCATACACGGTGTCAGCAGGGCCATGTTCCTTCTGGAGGCCTTGGGGGAAAGTTTCTTTGCCTTCTCCAGCTTCTAGAGGCTGCCCACATACCTTGGCTTGTGGTTCCGACCTCAAAGTCAGCAATGGCCAAGCAAGACATTCCCATCCAACAGCCCTCTGACATCGACTCTTCTGCTTCCTTCTTCCACATTTAAGGGCCTTCGTGATTCCATGAGGCTTGTCTGGATGATCCACGATAGCTCCCCTTTCGTATAGTCATTTCACTAGTAAACTTCATTCCGTCTGTAACCTTGCTTCCCCTTTGCCACGTAAGGAGACATAAAAGGTTCCCAGCATTAGGATGTAGACATCTTTGGGGGGGGGCATCATTCTGCCCACTACAGTTGCTGTGTCAAGTACTGTACTAAGTGCTTTAGCCCAGTTAATGCTCCCAGAGGTACTATGAGCTAAGTATTACTAATCCATTTCATGGATAAGAAAAAAAGGAATCCTGAAAGAATTGCTTTCTCGCTGGTTATGACTGGTCATTGACAGAACAGGATTGTGGCCTCTTTCTGCTGCCTGCCACAGAGTTTTTGTTCTTTGCATGAGCCGGAAGACACTTCTGTGGGACCCTTCTGTTTCTGTCCTTGCCCATCCTTACCAAGCACTGACCCCAGGGTTTGTCCCATTCACTGTGAGATAAATGTATCTGTGTTACACTCAGCATGTCACCTGAGACACGTTTTACTCTGCTCTAGGGCAACAGCCCTAGGAAACTCAAAGACTCAAGCCAACTCCTGTTTTCAAATAAGAAACAGGAGCATCCTTTGGGCAGAAATACAAAAACCTCCCTAATTTGTGAAGCAGTTTTAAAGACTGTAAATGGAATGATTGTTTGGAATACACACATGGATACCCTAAAAAGCTATTTCTTTTGCTTCTTTTTTTTCTCAGCATTTTTCTATATTTTTTTTATTGTTTATTTTCTTTTGCTTCTACATGTAAGCATAATATTGGAAGATTTCTTGTATGAGTGAAATCACTCTTTCCTTTTATACTGAATTCTGTTTGTAAATGTCATTGGTATGCATTTCAATGTATTTGACTCATTTATGGAGGTGTTTAAAGCCCATGTTTCATGAATCAGATGTTACTATGTTCATAAGATATATGCCAGTAAAATTCTAGCTCTGGAAAAAAAACATGCAGAAAGAAAAGTATAAATCTGTTTGACTGAGTGACATCTTACAAGCAATCTAACTTCAGTTTAATAACCCCCTGCATGTTTTTGAAGTGAAATAATATTCTTCCACCTACAAGGTGATTCTGCAGATGAAATGAAGTTTGCACAGTTCACAGTGACCTTGGGAAGTAACCAGGCAGAATTGAAACTTCCTTCTCCCACCAATCCATTAAGATTTTTGTTCTAATTCCTTTATCAAATGTTTCCTTTCCCATGGTGCAGATACGGTGCTAAAAGCTTTGAAGATAGACTTTGTTTTAGTCCATATTTCCTGTTACCCTTGGGATTTGGGGCTGTGCTAAGGTACAGAGTAGAAAGAGAATCAAGTTCACAATTATTCTAAAGGATCTTAGAGACAGGTTTAATCTTTATTTCAATCAGGTTAATCAAGTAAAATTATATTAAACTTCTTTGCATTATTTTTTTTTTTTCTTTTTTACTTGAGGAAAAGAGAAAGAAATAATGTCCCACTGCAATGGAAAACATACAGGTCCTCTTGGGATAACAAACATAATTCATTCTCACTGGGGCAACCGGTGAGATCACTTCCTGGTAGCTGAGCTTATAGGTTATTGAAACCACTGGGATTTTGTTAAAACTAACCATCTAATAAATCTGGCCCTTCTTTTAATTAGAATCATGGTGATCACTTTCTTATGGGTGATTTGCTCCCTTTCAGGACAACTTAGAAAATAATCCCTAAGAATGCATATGTCATGTAGAGTTGAGTGGAATTAAAAAAAAACTGCTGTATTGATGTTTGTGGATTGCTGAGGGAAGGTTCTAAGTAATTTAAGTGGAGTGACAGGGGCTAAGTCAAGACAATGCACTGTTTCCCTTGAGTGGGTTTAAACTTTTCTAAAAGGCTGGGCAATCTTGAACTCAACCCATCTCTTTAAAACTTATCTGAAAGGGGAAGAGACATTTTCTCATATTTTCAGGCCAGATATAGGTGTTTCCCTCATTGAACATGTCAGGAATATTCTAAATTATGTTACAGCAAAAGTCAATCCAAGTCTCCTCCAAGAGCATCAGGGTACTTTCTTGGTGAAAGGGGGCAGGTGTTGAAACTGAAAGTTGATTTCTTAACATGAAATCACTAGATTCCCTCTTTGTAAGGAAGAGTGGCAGCTATAGCGTAGTCCTAAGGCACTGAACCTGACCTTGGGGTTCATAATCCAACTCTTTACAATGCCTCTCCCACATGTGGGACTTGGGTAATGGCTAGCCCTCATGACTTGAAGTTGCTTCACCTGTAAAAGGTGAATAATAGTACCAGCCTCAGTCATTGTGTGGTGTACATCCCTCTGTTCATCTAATATTGAGCAACCAGTTTAAAAGAAAAAAAAAGAGTAGTAGAAACTAGGCTTTATCAGGCTCTTTCTGTGCAGGAGCATAGCCATGGCCTAGAATGAGTACACATATGCTTAGATACCGATCTTCACTGGCCTCCGGGAAGCCAGAAGGCCCAGACGACCTGCCTCTGGCCACAAACAGCAGCTCTTCAATCCAGTGATTGGAATAAATATCACCTTTCTCTCCATTTTCCAAAGCACAGAAAAGATTGGGAAGCATAACTGCCAATTAAGTTGATAACAATGCATTTTAGAGTTAAAGACTTGGAGGCATAGAGAAGGCAGCTGAATTGGCCAAAGTTGCACAGCAGGTTAGAGGTGAAACTGTCATCTGACTCTAGATTTATCTGATTGTGATGGTTAATTTCATGTGTCAACTTGACTGGGCTAAGAATGCCCAGACACCTGGTAAAACACTCGCATAGACACACTCAGGAGACATTAGCAATTGAATCAGTAAACTAAGTAAAGAAAATCCCCCTCACCAGCAGAGGTGGACATCATCCAATTCACTGAGGGCCCAATCAGAACAAAGAAGGCAAAGCAAGGGCAAATTCTTGCTTTCTCTTGTTGAGCTGGCATGTCATCTTCTCCAGGCCTCAAACATTGCAGCTCCTGATTCTAGGGCCTTTGGACTCCAGAACTTAGGCCAGCAGCCTTCCAGGTCTCAGGACTTCAGCCTCAGACTGAATTAAACGCTGATTTTCCTGGTTCTCCAGCTTGCAGATGGCAGGTCGGAGGCTTCTTGGCCAGTTCTTATAACAAATCTCCTTATACATATATATAAATATATATCAATATCTGTCTCTTATTGGGTCTGTTTTTCTGAAGGACACTAATACTCTGATCAAGACTATGCTCTTATTTACCAAACCCTATTGGAATTATCCCTAATAATATCTATCAAATAATTCTAGTTCACCATTGGTTTGCAAATGGGCCCTGTACACAGAGGGCAGGGAGAGACCCAAGAAATCGGCAGCCACTCTGGGCTGGTAGGTGGCAGGTTTAAGAAGGAAAGGAACTTACACACAAGGCTTGTCTTGGGTGCTACAAGACGAGTAGATCTCTGCACCTACCCATTAAATCGTAGAAGTTTATATAGAGGCCTGAACTGGGTTTGGTCATGTATACCGTCCAGATGGTCTCGACAACCCCTTACTCTTTCAAGGCTGTGACCTAGGAACAGCTTCCACAATGGAAACAGTAGGCAGAATGGACATTCCAAGGACAGGGGAGGGGGTGAGGACCCTCTGATTGCCTGGGTCCAGCTTGCAGGTCAACCGGCAGTCACGTTGTCTTGATGACCTTCTCCCACACTCACCCCACTTTAAGGAACACGATAGGATTTCACTTCCTTGCCCTCTTGAGGTTGGTGTAGCCCATGACCTTCTTTGGCCAATTAAGAGAAGTGTCATGACTTCCGGGTCATGTCACTTCTAGGCAGAGGCTTCAAGACCTCCTTCCTCATTGTGACAGGGATGACAGAAGGTCATGTCCAGCTGAGTCCTCTGTGAACCCAGGTGTTACCGGAACAGACCACACTAAGCAAAGCCATCTTATGTGGTGCACAAAATGTGACCTAAAAATACACTTGGGTGGCTGAGACAATAAGATGTGGAGAATGTTTGGAATGACAGCACAAGCCAGTCTCTCCTGAGACCATCATGCTTTTGCCAAATATGTAGTAAACTGGCAGGTGTGTGCCGGTAACTCACCTCTGGCGGGGAGGAGGAATCCTTCCTTTGTAACGTTGGGCGGTTGTTATGGTGTAAATACACTGGGGCTGATTTCAAGCTGCTGCCATGGCGGACCTGAACGTAGAGCTGGGACAAGAGGGACAAAATCAGCTCTGACAAGCCAGTAGGAGGCCGGCTCCAGTACGCCACTGCCTCGGGGTGTACAGTCGTGAGGGAAATATATGACTCACTGGTTTCTTTGAGCTTGCAGACTGGAGAAGCAACATTAACAGGATAATAGAGATGTCTGTGTACCCCACTTTATCAAGACTGTAGTGACTAAAATTAGGATCTCTTCTGTCCTTAAGTACAGTCTTTCTAAACCTGGCATCCACCAAGAGGAAGATGTTAAGCCTGCTGCTGCATGACCTATACCAACAACTACATCTATTCCAAGCCCTACGATTCGCTCCTTTTGAAATAAGCACCGATCCCAAATTTAGCTAGTTCCACTAGAAATAGTGCCCCAAAGCAGACTGAAGCATTCATGTTTTTATGACACCAAATTCTCTTTTGGATTCAGCTAACCTCCCCCTAACACTCTCTTCCAAATAATATTTTGAAATGACAGTTTTAGGACAGGCTGGGAATAAGTAAACACTCAGGCACATATGATGACTGTTTAATCCTCTGTAGTAGAGACTGGATAAATAAATGCTTATCCGTTTTATTCTAGTTTTCTGGACACACTAGAAGACTACACTTTCCAACCTCCCTTGTGCTAAGCTTGAGGCTAGGAAAGAAGAAATGCACACCATGGCTATACGTGTGCTAAATGCACACCAGGGCTAAAGCCATAATGACTATTCTTGCTCTCTGTCTGATAGTTGTCTGGCTGAAGGTAGAGGATCCAGGAAAGGACTCCAAGGGGACCCTGGAAAGGAATGGCACCTCCAGAAGAGAAAAGCCAGGATTCCTAGATCATTGGTCCAAGCCCAGCAGCTAAGTTCCAGCTGAACTTTCCGTTGAGTTATTTTGCATTATTGTTGTAGTTATAGCAGCTAGTGGTTATTACCCTGACTGATACATCTCTTTTCTGGGAATCTATTTGCCTGGAACTAAGAGGTTAGCATGTCATTTGGATTTTTATATGGATGAAGAAACTAGAACACAGACTATTACAATAAAACATTTGAGTAAGTCATGACACTATTTAGATTATCTAAACAGGAGCAGAGGGAACTCAGAAAGCATTAAGAATCTAACCTGGCTTCATTTAGAGAATTCATCTTTACCAAGGGTAGAAGTGAATACTTGTTGCGTGCATTTTCCAAGTGGAAGAGTTGAGGTATTTCCTCCCTCTTCCGTAACTTTTAAAAGATAGCTGTGGAGCTTTATAACGTGAAGTTATTTTTAGAAGCATTTCTTTTGTCCATGGTTAGAACATTATGGCCTATTGTTGAGACCAGAAAATGTTTAGATTAATCAAAATGCTCCAGGGACTTCCCAGGCGGTCCAGTGGTTAAGACTCCGTGCTTCCACTGCAAAGGGTGCAGGTTTGATCCCTGGTCAGGGAACTAAGATCCCACGTGGCCTCGCGGTGTGGCCAAAAAAATAAAAACAAACAAACAAAAAACATTCCAAAATGCTCCAATTCTTAATGTAGTAACTGCTTAAAGGCTCTTGTTCAGTCCCTCGCATGCTCACAAGAAAAAGCAAATGCTTGCTAAAACTTTGTGATAAAAAGGATTCTTGTGAATCAAATCAGTAATAGCCTGTGGCCGACGGCATTGCACCACCCAGACGGCCCTTCAAGGAAGGACTTGCAGTCCAGCTGAAGGTAACGTGATCAGCAAAGCCCTCCAGCCATGGGCTCCTGCAGAGAGCTGCCTTGCCCGGGGCCCGGCAATGCCTGAAGGTCATTCATCCAATGACCCATCTGGCCGGAGTGGCCAGCTCCCCAGGGCCTTGGCTGAGATTGTGTCCGGACACATCCCACCTGCCTTCTCCCTCTGCCCAAGCCTGCCCCCTGCCCCTTTGCAAAGAGGTGGATCCCTAAAAAACATCACTCATCCCAGATTCCATCCCAGCATCACCTTCTGGAGAACCCAACCTTTGACACAGACAACTGAGGGCCTAGAGAACGGACCAGAAGACGAATATTTAAAAATGCAAATTTGAATATAACTCCTGCCCCACCAGAGCACACACAGATCAGCGATAGAGGCTATTATTGCTTTGCTCTGGGATGAAAGCTGGAGATTCTTAGTCCTGTTTCAAAATTTGACGGCTTTTTTTTTTTTCTTTTTTCCTACACTTCACAAACTAAGGCACTGGAACATATTTTTAAGTAATTTCTAGCAAAGGATACTATTTTCTTCCCCTATTCCACTGGAGGAAAGGAAAGTAGGTGACTAATTCAATGCAGCCCATGGCTGTCAGAAATTATGAGCCTATAGCTATAAATGGTGTATCTGCATCTCATTTATTTTTTTTATTAAAAAAAAACCCTTGAGCCCATAGATGTTGATGAGAATCATTTTTACTTAGATCTATGCTTTGGTTTAATTCTTTCTCTTTCCCTGTAATGACTGTATATTAAAATATAAGGCAGAAGTGATCTAATATATCTTTAAGTATTTGCCTTTACCACGATTTTAAAACTCTATTCATACAATCGCATATGATAGTTGCTCTTGGAATTGCAGCCACTGAAGCCTGGTTTGGTTCTTTGTTAAGATAATCTAGTTTATCCCAGTTTGTTACTACTATATATTTCTGAAGATTACAGCTGAGACCATTCTTACACAGAGCTGAGAAAGTTATCATAAGCAAGTTATGAAATGGGGAATAAACTCTCCTCTTTGCAAAAATATCTCTGAATTGTCAGCCCTAGAGACTGGAATGTACTGTTAATGATCTAGTTCTTCAGATTGTAAGGAATAACTAGTGTTTAGTATATTTTAGTTATCGTTATATTGTTTAGTGTATATTTTATTTTAGCTATGATGTATATTTAGTGTATATTAATGGTCCCTTGCTGTTATAAATATCTTAGATGAATTCTCTCAATGAAATAACCCTGTAAGATGGGCATTCTTAGCGTCATCTCATTTCACTGATGAGGAAACTGAAATCCAGAGAGACCCAATAATGAATCCAAAGTCATGGGGTTAACACAGATAAAACCAGGATTCATACCAAGCAGCCTCTTATTCACTAGATTGTACAGCTAATACATAAGGTCCTGGTTACCAGGAGTCCTCAAGCAAGAGTAAATACCAGGGCTTCCCTGGTGGTGCAGTGGTTGAGAGTCCGCCTGCCGATGCAGGGGACGTGGGTTCGTGCCCCGGTCCAGGAAGATCCCACATGCCGTGGAGCGGCTGGGCCCGTGAGCCATGGCCACTGAGCCTGCGTGTCCGGAGCCTGTGCTCTGCAACGGGAGAGGCCACAACAGTGACAGGCCAGCGTAAAGCAAAAAAAAAAAAAAAAAAAAAAAAGAGTAAATACCAATAAAAAAAGACAACTCACTAAATTATTAGTTGAACATAATAAATGTTTGCTAGTTATTTTCATGCTAAGACATTGATACCCAGGTTAGAATTATCAAATTACCTAATATTGTCTTGGGAGACTAAAGCATAGCAAAATAGGATTTAATTGGGACGGGGAGAGATGAAGAGAGGGCAGAATGGGTTAGAATATGAACAGCTCTCTGGAAAGGGGAGCTTGAACGGGGAGGCACACAGAATGGGTTCCTTGGAGCCAAGTGAGAAAAAGCATAAAAAATAGTGAATGTCTCCTGATGTGGAGGTGGGATTCATTCGATGCATAGGAGGAAAAAGCACCGCACCAAGAAATGATTTTCCTCTGGGCTGGTCTTTTCCAGCACTGTTTTCATTTCTTTTTTTTTTTTTTTGCGGTACGCGGGCCTCTCACTGCTGTGGCCTCTCCCGTTGCGGAGCACAGGCTCCGGACACGCAGGCCCAGCGGCAATGGCTCACGGACCCAGCCGCTCCGCAGCATGTGGGATCTTCCCAGAACGGGGCACGAACCTGTGTCCCCTGCATCGGCAGGTGGACTCTCAACCACTGCGCCACCAGGGAAGCCCTTCATTTCTTTCCATGACACTGAAGCACAGCGACAGTATGATGATCCACTTCGAATTTTCAAATGGATTCAAATATATGTGAAACTCTAAAACCATAAAGCGACGTTGATCTTAAAACAACTAAATGTAAAAGTATTTACCTTGCCTGCGAGACGGTAGAACTTGGGCCTGCGAGTGACTTTTAATAGTTAGATAACTGGAGGTCATTTAAATGAGTGGAGTTTCTAACCAAAATTCAAAATGCAAGTTCTGTGGGTTTTGGTGTTTCCTTATTCGACATACACTGCTTTATGAGCCATTTCCATAATTCTTTGAGTTCCAATACTAGATGAGTCACATTTTACTGAGATAATGTGTTAATTTTTCAACACACTAGATCCTTGGAAATTGAAAGTATGATTTTTTTTTCCTTTGTTCTCAAAGAGAACCAAATCTCAAGACTCTTCCAGAGTGGGTTTTTATAGCTTAGATCATCACTTACCTAACCTATTCAGTTTCGCCTTCCTCAAAACACTTTTATGATTGAGCAAGTCCTTTAGCTTTGCACAGGGGTTGGGGAGCCTTTTGTATGGGCCGATCACACTGTTGATGTAAATTACTTTGAAGTTTGGCAGGAACTCTTCCTGTTATTATTTTGCCAAAATCTGCCTGACTCTCTGATCTTTGTATTATGAAAACAAAATGCCTATACTGAATCCTGGCATGTCATAAGCTTGACAGCGCTAGATTACCTTTCCAAAGCAGCAAATGTTTCAGCCTGTCTTCTTTAAAAAAAAAAAAAAAAAGAAAAAAAATTCTGTTCTGATTTCTTAACTGCTGAAAAAGGGCAGAGCTCACATCAAGTGTGACTCATGATAACACATCTGATGCCTTTCTTCCTCTTCTCTCTGCCCCTTGAAAAATTGATCCTGTACTCAGTCACTTTCTGACTCATTGAAAATTGTATAAAATTCTTGAGCAGGAGGGGAAGGA
The DNA here is from genome assembly GCF_949752795.1 of Hyperoodon ampullatus. Taxonomy (NCBI): domain Eukaryota; kingdom Metazoa; phylum Chordata; class Mammalia; order Artiodactyla; family Ziphiidae; genus Hyperoodon; species Hyperoodon ampullatus. The sequence continues at coordinate 22,934,457 of NC_136932.1, read as the reverse complement.
GTGTTTGGGTCAATAATTCAGCCAACCATTCCAAGAATGGGGGGAATAGTATGCATAATCATTAAGTGTAGTGATATTACGAGGTATATTCTGGTCATCTCCTGTCAATTAATTTCTATACAACCAATTAGCTCTGAAATGGGTGACTGTAAAGCCCGTCATGCATTAGGTTTAGTTTACCACAGTTACTGCTCTCAACTCAGGTCTCCAGGATAGAAATGCACACATGTAGCAGATAGTTAAACCAACTTCTCTCCCTCCCCTTCAGCTATTCTGTCCAGAAGTACTGACAGCTGTTCAAATGGACAGCTGCTTTTCTCCTCCTAATCATGGGAAGTGGTATGATGGTTTAGGAATAAAATTACATGTATGCTTCCCACAATTCTGGGATGGGTCTATGGTAAGCCTGATAGGAAACCCAAGAGGTCTGAACCTATTGCAAATAGGAATCAATGCGTTTTATCTGACCTTTGATCAGAAAGCTGGGTATGGTACATAAATATGCTCTTTCCATTTTAATGTCAACATAGCCACACTTTTATTCTGACGTATAATTAATGCAACTTCAATATTTAAAATTTAACCAGTACTTAGTATTTACTATATGCCAGTCATTGGGCTGGATGCTACTGACAAATACATAGGTGAGTCTGACGTGTCCTCAGCTTGAAAAATATCCATGGATGAATATATTCATATATGAATATAGAAGTATATTCATATATATATATGAATATATTTCATATATTTGGAATATGAAAATATTCCAAAACCTACTGGATCCATCTAAGGGGCTGTAAACAAGGAAAGGACTTCATCTGTGGTGTGGAGGGGGGCATTTATCAATGTCTAGAGGCTTTTTGGGTTGTCACAACTGGGGAGGGGATGGTACCGCTGACATCTAGCAGGTAGAGGCCGGGGATGCTGCAGTGCCCAGGACAACCCTCCATAATAAACAATGATCTGGTCCCAAATGTCTGTAATAATGAGGTTGAGGAAACCTGGCATAAAACAACTCCACAAACAATGGGGCAGTGTAGAAAAGAACATCTGGCATTTCTCTAAATCAGGTTGTTTTTTGAAAGAAGAAAATATTGATCTTTGACAGAGGAGGTGATAAATGTGCAGGGATAGCCCTGAGTATAATTGAGTGATTTTTTCCGTGTGTAAGAACATTCCTAAAGGGTCTCACCCTCTGCTTTTAGGGACCACACTTGTTGCAGATAAAACATACTCACTGGGGCTTCCCTGGTGGCACAGTGGTTGAGAGTCCGCCTGCCAATGCAGGGGACATGGGTTCGTGCCCCGGTCCAGGAAGATCCCACATGCCGTGGAGCGGCTGGGCCCGTGAGCTGTGGCCACTGAGCCTGCGCGTCCGGAGCCTGTGCTCCGCAATGGGAGAGGCCACAGCAGTGAGAGGCCCGCGTACCACAAAAACAAAAAAAACAAAAAAACACAAAAAAAACATACAGTGGGCCCTTCAAATAACAATAGCTACAACATCAACACCAACAACTAATCCCAAACAAAGTGTTGCTTATAAGGTGACCACTGCTGTAAACACTTCTCATATGAACTCCACGACTACACTATTAAAGTTGTTACTAGTCCTATGGATGTTTTCTAGATGAGAAAACCGAGGACCAGAGCAGTTAATCAGTGGTCCTGTGGTCATCCGGGGGTAAGTGGTAGGGCCTTGGTTAGAACCTAAATGGTTTGGATTCAGAGTCTTTGTTCTGAACTGCAGCATCCTCCTGTGGGAGATGTTGAATTTTTCTTCCATCTCAGCTACATTCCAGGTATGTGATCTTGGATGAGGTTCTTTTCTCTGTGCTTCATTGTACCATCTATAAGATGGATCTACTTGATTCTGGTTATGGGTAGGTTTTATTTTTTATTTGAATTTTTGGCTGCTTTGGGTCTTTGTTGCTGCGTGTGGGCTTTCTCTAGTTGCTGCGAGCGGGGGCTACTCTTCATTGTGGTGCGCAGGCTCTAGGCGCACGGGCTTCAGTAGTTGCAGTGCATGGGTTCAGTAGTTGTGGCTCGTGGGCTCTAGAGCACAGGTTCAGTAGTTGTGGCACACAGGATTAGTTGCTCTATGGCATGTGGGATCTTCCTGGACCAGGGCTCGAACCTGTGTCCCCTGCATTGGCAGGCAGACTTTTGACCACTGTGCCACCAGGGAAGTCACTATAGGTAGGTTTTAAATGAATTAGTGCATGGGAGGCATTTAGACCTGAAAAATCATAAATTCTCAATAAGTTTTACCCCTAATGATAATGATGATTTTCCCCTGTGGCATGTGCATTGTAGGGTAACCTGATGTAGTGGGCAGAGTAGGCAAAGCTTTCGGAGTCAAGTAGAATTGCCCTGCATCCTTTCACTGCCGTAATTAGCTATGTAACTGTGACCAAGTTGAGAAGTTCTTGTGGGCCTTTACTTTCCTTCTTTTAAAAAATTGCTAAATGAAAATAATCATTTGGAAAATAGTAAATGTACATTTTTATGTGCAAATGTATAGTATAGTATCTGAAATAAAGAGGAATAAATCAACAGAAATGGAATCTTAAACATTGTGAGCCATTGGGGAATTCTAATTTCATATTAGCTTTTTACTGTCACCTGATCTGTGCTATTTAAGTGTATTTCACCCTTTTGTAAAATCATCTGTTTTGAGAATATTGTCTTCTGTATTTAGATTGCCTGTATGGTCACTAAAAAGCTTTGCATGCTAACAGTAAATCCAGTGTGTGTGTATGCATGCACATGCACATATAAAGAAACCTATGCATATAGAAAATCAAAGAATAAGGCAAAGACCTGACATACTTTGTCTACTAGAACCTATAGGCATAACCCCTTTAAACAGGCCCTCTCAAAGCTCTTTCTGGTGGATGGTTTGAATGCCTATTAGCTGCCATAGGACACACTTGGCATGGTTGGAAACCAGGTGTATATAAACATTAGTCTCAGTTTTTATTGTTAAAATGTCCGTTACCCAGCATTCATCCTGTCTTAGATTATTGATATTTTTCTACAGTTTGTTCCTCTTAAACACTATAGCTTTTTGCTCTTTAAAGATGTTTAAATAGAACTGTCTCTCATTCTGAATGTATCTTCAAGCAAAGTCCTTTTTAGGAAATCAAACTACAGCTGACCCTTGAAAAATGCAGGGATTGGGGGCGTGGATCCCCTGCACGGCAAAAATCCACATATAACTTTTGACTCCTCCCAAAACTTAACTACTAATAGCCTACTGTTCACTGAAAGTCTTACTGATAAACTATCGACCAACACATATTTTGTATTTTCATGTGTTATATACTGTATTCTTACAGTAAAGTAAGTCAGGGAAAAGAAAATGTTATTAAAAATCATAAGGAAAGGCTTCACAGGTGGCCCAGTGGTTGAGAGTCCGCCTGCTGATGCGGGGGACGTGGGTTCGTGCCCCGGTTCGGGAGGATTCCGCGTGCCGGGGAGCGGCTGGTCCCGTGGGCTATGGCTGCTGGGCCTGCGTGTCCGGAGCCTGTGCTCTGCAACGGGCGGGGCGGAGGGGGGGCACGGCAGTGGGAGGCCCATGTACCGCAAAAAAAAAAAAAAAATCATAAGGAAGAGAAAATACATTTACAGTAATACACATGTTTATTGGGGAAATTTGCATATGAATGGACCCATGCAGTCAAACCTGTTTTGTTCAAGGGTCAACTCTATATCATTAATTAGGATGAAAGTGTATGACTTAGAGTCATGATGATACACAATTAAAAGACACCTGGGAAGTCATTGACTAACAGTGCTAGCCGCTTTATGAATCGGGATTACAGCGGTGAAAAGTAAACGATATGACAAAGGTTCACGTTCTTTTGGGTCATTAAGCGCTGCTTTGATGCACTGACTGTTTTCAAAGAAATTACATTTTTACTCAGAAAACAAATTAGTTACTGAGTTATCATAGGGCCCATCTGTTATAGTTTTATTACTGTTGATATGTGCATTCTGTTTTTGATTAAGGGCTGGGATTCTTAAGTCTGATCTTTGAAAACCATTTTTCCCCTTTTTTAGAAGAAGAAACATGACTGATTTACTCTAATGCCCAAGGTTTAGAGAAACTCCATGAACCAGCTTTGTCATATATTTTGTGAATGTTTGGGTAAAGTAGCCACATTATTCTGCAGATAAAGGTTAGGTCAATGAGTGGATCAGTACAATGCAAAAGAGGTCATTGAACTTAGAAGTCTTGGTTTTCTTCATCGATGTTTTCTTCATTTTGCTATCCCATCCTCTAACTGATTCTCCTGAGTCGCAGAAGACATCAGACTCAAGGGAGGGAACAGAGCATCATATCTTCCTTATAAGCTGAGTTCTTGCTTCTCCTAAAACTCTAATTATAATCAATTTCCTGTCTTCCTCTAAGAGTCTATCAGGATGAACAGCATCCACGCCAATCACCAGTAGACATCCAAGTCCCCCAGACACCCGTACGTGCCACAGTCTTCCTTGGTTCTATTACCCTTCAAATGCTCCAACTCACTCTGGCCTCTGGAAACGTATGCTGCCATAAGTAAAACTCCCTGTATGTTAACCTGCTCTCTAAAAATCGCCCGCCCTTTTTTGTTTTAACAAAAGTGCTTTAACAAGTGCTTCCCAGATTTAAGTGTACCCAGAATCATGCAGAATAATCAAGCACAGGTCAAGGGCTACTAACCCCAGAATCTGATTCAAGGGACCCAGAATGTGCCTTTCCATCAAGTCCCCAGATGTTTCTGATACCACTGGTTTGGTGACCATATGCTTAATTTCTTACCAAGGCAGACTCATCTTTGGAACTTGTTAAAGTATTCATTAATTAAGATCCTTCCTATTTCTAGTTTTGCAATACTGATTCCTATAAATGGTGTCTGAGTGAATGTGTATATGTATCATCACAGCACAGACTGAACTGGCTAAACAGAAGGATTGACTTGAATGTTCTATAGACGTGTAATAAACTCTACAACTTGATTTCAGGAGAGTCAGTCTATCAGCACATCTATGAATGCTTTTCCTGGAATAGTTAAATAAATATTTCCCAAGCCCAGCCATGCCTCTCCCACACCTTCTAACAGAGTGAAATGGAAGCAGTAATGCACAATAAGTCTTTCTTTATGTGGTAGTAAATTCTGGTTTCCTTAACAACCATGAAGTGCTCCATTCATGAAATGTAGTCAAATCATTAAGGAAAGAGCTGACAACAGGTGCAAAACTTTGTTTCCAGAATTCAGTTCATCATAGACACAATCAGATGATTTAAGTACATTAATAAATGACACAGGAAAAAGGGGAAGGGAGGGGTTTAAGGACAGCTAAGAGTGGCCAGACGTCTGGCAAGAATACTTTTAAGAGTATCAGGAAAAAAAACACGGACAAAGCACAGGTAAAATCACAAAGGGTCACCATTGGGAAATTCCCATTAGTGGTGACAAGAGAAACAGGAGGAGCTAATGATCAGTGACAACGGCTGTGAATTTACTAATGGCTTTTCTCCCATCTGTCCCCAGCGCCAGGGAGCCACAGCCACCTAATTATACGAACTTTAATGTCTTGATAAAAAGCCCTTGTTTATTCCTTTGCACTTTCAGAGAGCAAATATTTTACTTGAGCAAAGTTTATTATAAAAGTGATCACTATGAATAGCTTTGTTAAGCAGTAGGTTTTCTCAGCAGATCCTGGGTGTGGGGCTGGGGAGAGAAGCCAGCTGACAGTCTTAGTGAGGTTTAGACCATCACCTATTATCATCTATAACTACAATGTAAAAAACTCCTGCAATGTGCAAATGCCTTCTCTAGTCCCAAAACAAAAAAGAAAATAACATACCCAAGAAGAAATAAATGGGCTAACAAGAGAAAAGCCAATGAAGGAACTCTTATATTCAGAGCAAAACATTTTTTTTTTTTTTTTTTTTTTGCTGTACACGGGCCTCTCACTGCTGTGGCCTCTCCTGTTGCGGAGCACAGGCTCCGGACGCGCAGGCTCAGCGGCCACGGCCCACGGGCCCAGCCGCTCTGCAGCATGTGGGATCTTCCTGGACCGGGGCATGAACCCGTGTCCCCTGCCTCGGCAGGCAGACTCTCAACCACTGCGCCACCAGGGAAGCCCAGAGCAAAGCATTTTTGAAGCTACTGCAGGATAAGAGAAATGGTTACCAGAAATTCCCTGGCAGTCCAGTGGTTAGGACTCTGTGCTTTCACTGCTGCACTGTGTGGCCAAAAATAACGAAGATAACAAATAAATTTTAAAAATCTACTTTCTAAGAAAAGGAAATGGTTACCAAGAAATGGAAAGAAGTTTCAGAAAACAATTTTCATAATGGTAAAATCACTTTTATACATAGAAATATATTTCTTACTTAGGGCTGTACATCATGTTTTAAGTGCCCTAAATACATTAAATCAATACAAAACTAGCAAGGAGCAGGGCCATTGATACCTTCTGAAGCATGTTCATATATCATAGGATGGTTGCAAGGATAACAAGTTAATATATGTAAGTGATTAGAACAATGTGGGTATACATTAAGTGCTCAATAAATGTTATTTTAAAAAGTAGCCATCATGATCTTCGTGATCATCATCATTCACTGTGAACAATAAAATATGTCCTGGCTTATCAGATAAACCAAACAATTAACCAGCTTTTAAAAGAGATGTAAATGTATTTTCCCTTACTGATGACATTTTTGAAAATTAAAGAGATTTAAGAAGGGACTGGTCTGCCAGACAGTAAACCATATCATAGAACCTGTATGAGTGATAAGATAAATAAGCAGAAAAAAAGAACAGATTATGCTGTCGAGAGATGCTGTCTACAACATTGATTCTTAGTATTTTGAGCAATACTTTGAAGGAATGTGAAGTATTTAGAGATACACCAACAATTTCTTTTTCAGTAAAATTTCTTGTTTTTAACTGTAGTATAGAGTTGTTTCAGAAAATTGTACAAATCACAAGTTCAGTCTGATAAAATTTTATAAGGCCACAAAAACATGACCCAGATCAAAATATAGAACACACTGGCACCTCAGAAACTTCCTGATTGCCTCTGTATAATTACTTCTGCACAAAGATTATCACTACTTTAATTAGTAGCTCCCATATTAATTATACTTGTTTTAAAAAATCTTAGGCAAATGGGATCTTTTAGGTCAGGCAAGTTTTCTCAAAATTATAATTTATTATTGTTATCATTTTTCATTTCTATTGTTACATAATCTATTCTATGAATATACCTAATTTAATTATCCATTATATTACTGATAGATATTTGAATTACTTCCAGTTTTTCAATGTTATATTTCCAGTTTGGAGGAGTATTTTATATATTTATTCTGTTACTGTTAATATATATTTCCCATGTTTTACTTTTTTCATTTAGTGATCAAATACTTCTTTATCTTCTCCCTCTATTAGCAGAGAATAACATCTATAACTATGGATTAGTGCTTTTATCATTTTTTGGACAATGCAAGGTCTCCAGAATCCTAACTTCATTGTTTCTCTTCCGTATTCAATTCTACTTCATCATATGCTTTTTTTTTAACTTTTAACTTTACAAATTTATTTATTTATTTATTTATTTTTAGCTCTGTTGGGTCTTTGTTTCTGTGCGCAGGTTTTCTCTAGTTGCGGTGAGCGGGGGCTACTCTTCGTTGTGGTGCACGGGCTTCTCATTGTGGTGGCTTCTCTTGTGGCGGAGCACGGGCTCTAGGCGTGCAGGCTCAGTAGTTGTGGCACACGGGCTTAGTTGCTCCGCGGCACGTGGAATCTTCCAGGACCAGGGATCGAACCTGTGTCCCTTGCATTGGCAGGTGGATTCTTAACCACTGTGCCACCAGGGAAGCCCCATCATATGTTTTTATTTTAATTACATTTTATCTCCTATGTGACATTATTAAAGTCAATATTTATTTAAACTTATCCATATAATTACTCTTTTGTGCTTTATTTCTTAAGCTTAGTGCTTGCAACTGGGATCCTTTTCCTTCAAAGAACTCTTGTTAAAAGAAGACTCCTGATGTTTACTTTAGTGTTGATGGTGACACATTATCTTGGCATTTGTTTTTCTGAAAATAGTTTCATTTTACCTTCATTTGTGAAAAAGTTTGCTTCGTACAGATTTATAGGTGAACTTCTGGGGGAGGGTCTTGTGGATGTCATCTTTTCTGTTGGAAAGTCAAATATCTAACTTACTGTGTTTCCATTGAAAGGAACTTGTCCATTTCTCTAGGTGACTTTAAAAATGTATCTTGGGACTTCCCTGGCGGTCCAGTGGTTAAGACTTTGTTTTCCAATGCAGGGGGTGTGGGTTCAACCCCTGGTTGGGGAGCTAGGATCATCCCACATGCCTTGCAGCCAAAAAACCAAAACATAAAACAGAAGCAATATTGTAACAAGTTCAATAAACACTTTAAAAATGGTCCATATCAAAAAAGAGTATCTTTGATATCTTGCAGTTTTCATTTGATATGCCTAAGTGTGGTGGTGGTCTTATTCATCTAGTTTGGAGTTTGCTAAACTTGGTTTTTTTCTTTACTGAAGTATAGCTGATGTATAATATTGTAAGTTACAGGTGTACAGTATAGTAATTCACAATTTTAAAGGTTATAATCCATTTATAATTATTATAAAATATTGGCTATACTCCTTGTGTTGTACAATATATCCCTGTAGCTTCTATCCCTGTAACTATTTTATACATAATAGTTTGTACCTCTTAATCTCCACCCCTATATTGCCCCTCCCCCATTTCCTTCTCCCCATTGGTAACTACTAGTTTGTTCTCTATATCTGTGAGTCTACTTTTTTGTTATATTCACTAGTTTGTTGTATTTTTTAGATTCTACATATAAGTGATATCATAAAGCATTTTTCTCTCTGTCTGATTTATTTCACTAAGCATAATGCCCTCCAAGTCCATCCTTGTTGTTGCAAATGGCAAAATTTCATTCTTTTTTATGGCTGAGTAGTATTCCATTGTATATATAATACAAATACATCTTCCTTATCCATTCATCTATTGATGGATACCTAGATTGTTTCCATATTTTGGTGATTATAAATAATGCTGCTAAACTTTTGAATCTGTGGGTTGATGTATTTAATCATTTTTGGAAAATTATTAGCCAGTATTTCTTCAAATGTCATTTCTGACCCATTCTCTTTCACCTGTTATTCTTGGAATATTTTAGGCTTTTCCACCATGTTCCTCTTATCTCTTATGTCCTTTTCTATATTTTCTCTTTCTGACTTAAAGTCTGATATTTTACCTGTCTTAAAATTGAATCATTCTCTTTTGTCCTATCTAATCTACTGCAATCTACTGGATTCAATTACATTTTCTTTTCAGTTTGGGGACTTCTATTTGATTTTTAAAATAAGTCCCAGCTCTTTTTTGAAATTGTCTAGCCTGACATCTAGCTTTCTAAATATATTAATTATCATTAACTTAAAATTTCTATTTGGAAATTCCAGTGACTGGATCATCTCTTTTCTGTGACTGTTTTATGATCCTGTTTTATGGCATGCCTCTTGATATTTTTTATTGGATATCAGCTGTTGTGTATGAGCAATTATTGAAGATTTGGAAGATATTCTCCTTCTACAGAAAACATTTACTTTTCTTATGGCAGCCCAAGTTTTTAGCATTTATGAGAGTTGGTCTATTTCCAGAATGCCTGTTTTCCTGATGTGTAGACCTTAATGGGGTCTCCACTGAAAACCTGGCTGAACCGGTTTGTGAGGCAGAAATAGAGACACAGATGTAGAGAACAAACGTATGGACACCAAGTGGGGAAGGTGGGGGGGGTGTTGAATTGGGAGACTGGGTTTGACATATATACACTGATGTGTATAAAATAGATAACTAATAAGAAACTGCTGTTTAAAAATAAATAAAATTAAAAAAAATTAAACCCAAATTTTATTGCACATGGTAATGTGACTACCAATAGCTGTGCTATTTAGCCTGAAACTGCTACTTTATGCTTGGTTTCTTAGGCTCTCCCCCTGCACATATTTGGTGTAAGCAAATGCCAAAAAGGAATATCAATGCAGAATGTTAGATTTAGATCTCTCTGTTCCTTTTCTCTGAATCTTGGTCCCTCAAGTCCTTGCTGTCTTGGTAGCCCTGAACCCCAGTCTTTGGCTCCTATTATAATACTTCTGAAATTTCTAAGCCGCTCCTATTTTCCCTCTTAGCCACTCCACTGCTTATGCATGAGCCTCAGATGGAAAAGAGGCAGAGAATGTCTGACTCACCTCAATGTCTATTCTTTCTCAGCATCTTGAATCCTCAAGTCCTTTCTGCACTGCTTACTTCCTGAATACCTCCAAGAGCTTTGCTCTTGTTGTTAAATGTTATATAGATTTTGTAGGTGATCTAGATTTTGATCAGTGAGTAAGAATAATTTTGCTGTATCAGAATATACATACTCCCAGGACAATGCCTATTATATCTGTCAGGCCAAAGGAAAAGTACATATTTACTGAACCATATAAGAATTTTAAGTCCTGAGCTCTTAGTATGAATAATAGTTTTACTCAGAGGGCATAGTGCCCTAGGAGAGCTACGTGAAGTGAATTAACTATGTGAAGTATAGTGTAAAGACCCTACAAAATTTCAGTGTTATAGCAGCAACTGCCGTAAATCTGGCAAAGTGTTGATTCCACTTTTTCAATTCCTTTAATTGTGCCAACATAAATTCAACTCTTCAAGAAAGTACCATGAAAAAATAAGTATTCATGAGTGAGTATCTGTTTTAAATCAGTGTCATAATGTAAAAGAGTATATATGATAAAGCAAATGTCAGATAACAGGAAAGGATTTTTTTATATAGCATTCTAGGACAATTAGTATAGTGTTGGTAGGGGCAAAAATAAGCATAAATATTATACTATATACCAAGATAAAGTTGAAATAAAGAAGAAGCTATCTATGGGCTTCCCTGGTGGTGCAGTGGTTGAGAGTCCGCCTGCCGATGCAGGGGACATGGGTTCGTGCCCCGGTCCGGGAAGATCCCACATGCCGCGGAGCTGCTGGGCCCGTGAGCCATGGCCGCTGAGCCTGCGCGTCCAGAGCCTGTGCTCCGCAACGGGAGAGGCCACAACAGTGAGAGGCCCGCATACCACAAAATAAATAAATAAATAAATAAAAGAATAAGCTATCTAAACTTAGACGTGGATGTTTAAAGATAATTATTTATCAAATTACTGCAGCAAGGCTTACATTCTGTACTTAAAGGAAAGGATGGATCACCTGAAATGGTAAACAAATGGGAACCTTTTTTTTTGGCCATATGTAGGGCAATGAGAAATATTACAATGTTTATAGAGTTCATATAAACTAATAATAAAAACATTCAGTGGATAATAAGATATCACTGCAGAGAAATCTAGTTACATAGATATTATCGTTCCATAATTTGTTGATTGCCATCAAAATCAACACGTCTTAACTGTTGTTAAGCTCATAGTGGCCAATATAAGGTTTCCAAAATACTAGTTTTCTTACAAAAGTTCTAATTTTATCACTAGCAGCAAATACTGTCAGTTTAGTTACTTAAACTCTCAGGCTTACTTTTATCATTTTCAAGAAAATTTGGGCCAAATACCAAAGTGTGAATAACCATAGTTGTCAATTGTTCTTTCAAGTAACAATAGTGTTCTTTCAAAAAAGGAGCTAGTTCAGCTCGTCACTCAAAGAATTGCATAAGCCTAAGACAACCACTGTAGTTCAGTAGGCAGCTGAGGTGTTTTAGAAATGTTTCCAATTGCATTACACACAATAATTAAAAATATGTATACTGAGTGGTGGGAATTTAATAAACTTAATAAATGATACTGCTTCCTCAAGGATGTTCCTAAGTGAAACTGGCTTTTTTTTTTTTTTTTTAACTGCATGTTCATGGAAATGCAATGGAAATGCAACGACTCCAAATACAATTTAGTGCCCCTGCCTTACCTCATGCTCAGGCATCAACAGTTTTACCCCTCATGGCTTTTCCACCATCAGTGAAAGACAAATAACATCTTAGAATTATTATAAAAGTATTTTGATCTCTTGGACTCCATGAAGGGGTCTTGGGGATGCCCAGGAGTCTTCAAACCAAACTTTGAGAACTGTTAAGATAGCTCACTGAGTTCTATAATAATAATATCCCTACTTAATCGATGTGGAAAGGACCATATAGGGAGGTTAATACATGCCGAAGGTCACAACATAGTGCCCCATTGTTAACAATATGGTGCCATGCACCTCAGAATCTCAAAGCGTTGATCTCATGTTGTGTTTATCTCTCACTCACACATTTACACACACACACACACACACACACACAAGGGGACACAACACAAGGAAACTCTGGGAGATGTTGGATGTGTCTATTACCTTGATTGTAGTGATGGCATCACAGATATTTTTTGCACATGTCCAAACTCATCAAATTGTGCACATTAGATAGCAATTGTATCTCTAAGTCTAAAGGAAAAAGAAGATTTCAAACCAGGAAATCTGGCCCCAATGTCTGTGCTGTTAACTACTGAACTGTGTAACCACACAGAATGGAACTAGAGGTTTCAAAACTGAGTTAAGGAACTGAGTTTTGGGTGCAGCTCGTGGCCGTGACTCTCAAAGATAATGCAGATGATGATTAGAGGACTTGGCATAGAAGGAAAATATGAGCTAAATACGGAAAAAATGGAGGAAAATGAAAATGGGTCTTGGAGCCCAGCTTTTCTTGATCGTCAAAAGTTTGAAGGATATTTTAGCAGAAATTGTAGACTTCACAAGAAGAAATATGATTGGGTTGGGGCCGGGGAACAATTATTCACAAGTGGGAATAGGACCTGGGCAGACCTCTTCTCTCCCAAGGAGATCAGAGGGGAGATAAAAAATAACTTCATTGGAGAGAACCGTACAGGAGATTTTCTTTGGAGATGGATGTTCCAGATATTGTTTAAAGCAGAAAGTGTTGTGAAAAAGATCCTGGGCAAAGGATGTACACATATTAGAACAGGCTGTGAATTACAGTGGCGCCTATATTGTATATCAAAATATACATGACAGGAATGTATATTGTATATTACAGAAACACAATATATTACAGGAATCCTATGTATATGTGTGTGTGTGTATTAGAATTTTCCCTCCACCAGACATATTTCTTCTTGGAGCATTGAGCAGCACTCCACAGCCTCTACCCTCCAACATTTGATGGAAAATTTTGGTTTAGGAGTAAATAAGCAAAAAAAACTTAGCCTCAAGGAAGAGAATTTACATAAGATTTTCCATATCTTGAAACACATGCTTATTGGGACTACACAGGTGGTAAACCAGTTCTCTTAATTATATACAAACTAGCTCATAATTATACACCAACCTAAGCCCTGGTAATCTTAGTAGACGTTTCTGCTTATGCAAGGTATGCTACACAAAGGTACTGCCTTTTTTTTTTTTTAAAAAAAAAGACAAAGTTTGGAAATTCTCAGTGATCTCCTTGTTCCCTCATTTATTTTTCCACAAACTCTCTTTAAACTCAAAGTTATCAATTTACCGTTTAATGATATGGTCAGTTAAATGTATCACAATCCTAACAAATAGTCCTACATTTCAAGCTTGTGTTACACATAGTTTCCGACAACTTTATTCCATGCCCTGATGTTTCCAATATTGAGATTTTGCACACTTTAGACTCCAGTTCAGTGTTACAGGACTATCTACACTATTATTAGGACACTTTCCCAAGATGTATTTTCTTTAAATTCTATTTGCATTGTCTAATTCCAGTTCAAAACTTAGAACAAGTTCTGTTTGTTAACCTGTAAGATTTTAAGTTTTCCATTGGGCTTTTAATATCTGCCATACTTTTCCTTTATAGAAATAAAAACGTCAGCTATGTCTTTAGTGAAGCTTTTGTACTTAATTCACGCTAACATCCTCCCTTTAGCTTTCTCACGGTCCCATGAAAGCTCATTGCATCTCTGTGTGCATATTTTTCTCCCATCATGCCCTGATAGCAGTATCTTCATTTTACTTCTCTCTTTAATCAAATCCTCATATTCTCCTTCACTCTTGGAAACGTTTCACACAGCAATGTCTGTAACAATTTTGAGACCTCACAGTTTAACTGTATGCTGTGCTCTTCATTTTTATTTCCTACATTTTATTTTTTTTAATTTTATTGAAGTATAGTTGATTTACAATGTTGTGTTAATTTCTGCTGTACAGCAAAGTGCTTCAAATATACATATATATTCTTTTTCATTATGGTTTATCACAGGATACTGAATATAGTTCCCTGTTGTTATACATTAGGACCTTGTTGTTTATTTCATACATTTTAAAACTTGTCCTTTAAGCTCTGCCCCATGTTGTCACCTACTGGAGTGTCTATCCATCTTTCATCCTTTATCTCTTCTGATCCTTGCTCCTGTAGGGCTTGGATTCCTATTAGTCAAGATACACGATGTCTTCTACTCTCTAGCTACAGTTGCCTGGATTGAAGTCGACCCTTGAGCAAGACCAGGCCAATTAGATTCTCTCCCTGGAAAATCTGAATTTTTACTGCGATAAGCTAATTGGTCAGTGATGGTGGCTAGAATGCAGAAGATGCAAACCCCAAATCTTAAAGAGTGGCCATGTTTCATCATGGGAGTACTAAAAAAGAGAAAGCTGGTTTTCAAAGGAAAAAAAAAGAATGCATAGATAATCAGGCATGAGAGATGGATAGCACTGCCGAGACACTGGATGGTTTTCTAAGTTTTGTCTGAGGCTTTCCTGAGTCAAACTACTACTTTCCCTATCCAGTGCTTCCATGGTGCGTCATGGAACACAAAGTATTTTTAAAGAGGTTCTGTGACTTGTCAACATGTTTTTTTTTAAGATGAAAAGAGATGGTGCCCTTTGGGGTGTTACCGATGGTTAAAGTCTGGAAAGAAAAAGATGGTACTTCTGTTACAAACATGTCAGGCTGAATGTGGAACATACGTGAGTTTCGGAGTAAGGAAAATTCTGTTGTCATTCTGTTTGTTAATCAGAGTAGATGCTCCTTACCGATACTTAAAGTCTGGAAAGAAAAAGATGGTACTTCTGTTACAAACATGTCAGGCTGAATGTGGAACATACATGAGTTTCGGAGTAAGGAAAACTTGGGTTTGAACTTCTGATTGGCTTTTTACCAACTGTGAGTCCTTCGAGAAATCACTTTATTTCTCTGAACCACGCATTACCTTACTTATGCAGTATCATTAATCTTCAGCACATTGTCCATCATAGAGCACAGCAGGCTCACTAATACAAGGACTTTTGATTTGCCAAGGACATTTGGGGCGGAAGTAAGCACATTTTAATTTCTTTGCATATTTTGTCTCTTGGGGGGAAGAAATGAACAGAAATCTGAGGCATTCTCACAGGTTTCTGTGGATGACAGCTTAGCAAATGGTCACAGAAATGGACAAAATGAAATGGAAACCCCTAAACCCCCAAATAGAATACATGTTAATGTAAACTTAAAGTAAGCTCTTCTTTTCGGCATTATCTTATCATTAAAAGAAAATTACCAGTACATGGGACTGGAGTCTCCTACCTGGGAAATGATATCCTGAATGATCATCTATCTATAGATTTGCAAGATCTTTTTTTAATATGGAAGTATAACTGATTTACAACGTTGTGGTAATTACTGCTGTACCGCAAAGGGATTGAGTTATACATTCATTTTTTTAATATATTCTTTTCCATTATGGTTTATCATAGGATACTGAATATAGTGATTTTAAATATATTCGTCACTTTCAGTTTCTTAAATATTTGTAAATTAACCTTAACAACCAAGTTCTTAGATAAGAACAGACACAAAGATTTACCTCGTTTTATTTCTGTGAAATTCATTCTCCCAGAATGGTGGCTTTTTTTTTTTCCATCTGAAAGTATTTTCCTCCACTTTTAATGACACGTTCATTAGTGGTGTGATTATTTTCTTAACGGCCACCCAGTCACCTCCACTAGACTTGAAGCTCCATGAAAGCAGGAATTATTCCTGTGTTTGTGCCACATTTTATTGTTAGTGCTGCCAGAGCACTTGAAATGTAATAGGCATTCAACAAATAATTGTTGGATGGATGGATGAATGAATGAATAAAAGTAACTTGAACTTAGGGGGTAACATTACATCTCCCAGTCTACCCCTGCCCCGGCAAATGCATTAAGTTCAGAGATATGTATACAATTTATTGAGATTTATTAAACCGGTAATACCTGCCTAGAGCAAAGTCCTTGCTTTTTAACTTTTCCCAGAATGGAAATGTTAATAATTAGCTTCATTTCGTATGTCTGTTTAACTATATTTGTATAAAATGATGTATGCATTTCAATTCTTTTCTTTTTTTTTGTTTGTAATCAGGGCTACTTTTTTTTTTAACATCTTTATTGGAGTATAATTGCTTTACAGTGGTTTGTTAGTTTCTGCTTTACAACAAAGTGAATCAGTTATACGTATACATATGTTCCCATTTCTCTTCCCTCTTGCGCCTCCCTCCCTCCCACCCTCCTCATCCCGCCCCTCTAGGTGGTCACAAACCACCGAGCTGATCTCCCTGTGTTAATGCATTTCAATTCTTAAAATCCATCTTAAAGTCACAGTTTAGCCTGTGTTAGCTGGTATTAACTATTTGCATGTTTCACCTTATCTAGGCCAAAAGTTATGGCTAAAATGAGTTTTTAGACAGCATGTCTTTTTTTCCTTTAAAATAAAGGAAAGATAGTGAGTGATGAATGAATTAAAATAGTTTGAGGCTGTAGTTGAGAAAAGAATGATGAAAAAGCAAACTGTGTATAGGAAGGGATGGAAACTGTAATAAATTAGTGTAAACAGATATAGAAAAATGTAGTTGATGCCAAAAATATGGATGGGAGTGAAACCATTATTTTTCAATGTTCTAGAGCCAAAATACCATATAAAACAGACTCCCAGACTGGCAGATTTATAAGCAAGTCATAAAAACTAGTGATCATAAAGGTGTTAGAGGGAAAAAAAAATCTAAACACCATTTACCTTGGTTAGATTCAGGATTGAACTGAACTAAGTCTCAGAGGGAAAGAGGAATTTTGCAGTCCAGTAAATGTCTCCATATTATTCACAGACAGTACCAGCCTTTCTGGGAAAGACAATGAATGGGAGATGTCATTTCATCACCCACTTCCTTAAAATGATAGTACCTAAGAGCTGATACTTATGAAGTGTGAATTTCAGGCCAGGCTCTCTGGTGTCAGTTCTGTCTGTATATCACCACCTTGGACTGGTTGCCTATCACCTCTTGCTTGAATTACTATACCAGTTTTCAGCATGTTCCTGCTTCTGCCCAGCCTATTCTATTATGGTGTATTATCAACAAAACAATCAGAGGAATCATGCCTTGGCCTGCTAAAACCTTGTGATTGTTTTCTATTTCACTTAGAGTAAAATCAAAGTCCTTTCACTGGTCAAGGGGAGCAGAATACATGATCCCAAAATATGCCGCACTGGCATGTGGATTATTTTGAGCTGAAGGCAAGCAAGACCCAGCAGACTCAAGAAAAAACTTTTACCTCTCCCTTCACTACCCCAAAGAATTTGGATTGGGGGCCTGGCTCAGAAAGAGAGCTATTACCAGAGATAACTTTTAGCTGAACGACCTATCTGTATGGCAGGGCAAACATCTAATCACCAAACATCTGCTCTGATTGCCCTGAGAATTACTCTCCTCCACTTTGAAGTCCCAGGCCCCTATCCCATTCCTTAGCTCAGATGGCGTGTAAGCCTCATTATCCAATTTGCCCTTGGGTCTCATATTTTATGGGGCTCCATGTGTATAAAATTTGTTTTCCTCTTGTTAACCTTTTTTACGTCAATTATCAGACCAGCCAAAGAACCTAGATGGATAGAAGGATAATTTTTGCTCCCCAGCGAATGGCCTTCAGGTCTATATGATCTGACCTTCTATTCATTCTTCGATTCTGTCTCCTGCTTCTCTCCCTTAGGTCCAAATACCTTGGCTTCCATGATGTTCCTCAAACAGTGGGAGCATGTTTTCACCTTAGATCCTTAGCATTCATGGTCTTCTTCACCTGGAATGTGCTTCCTACAGACACCTTTACTGTTGCCTCTCTGCCCTTAAATCTGTTTTTTTCAAATATCACCTTTTTAAAGAGGACCACTGCTATTAAAAACTAATATGCCAAATAATTTACTTATGTAACCGAGCAAGTTTACCTGAAAACTGGGTTCGCCTCTTGGTGGGGGTCAAGCCAAAAGACACAACCAAGCCGAAGATCAGGAGAAGGAAGGATTTATTATTACTTGCAGCAATTAAGGAGAACAATGGGGGATCCTTCCCAAAGCAGTGTCTTCCCAACAGCAAAATGGGGGGGGGGTTTAAGCCAAGGGTACCTGCATATTCATGAAGGGGCTTGAGCAGAGGCGAACTGAGCATAGAATTGGGGCAAAGGTTGACAGAGTCCAAGCTCTAGTTGATTGAAGTCAGGAGGGTCAACATCATTCTGTCCTCCACCTGGGTGTGGGCCTTAGTTCCTGCAGAACTCAAAGGTCTATTATTATGTATCTCCCTTGAGGAGGAGCTAGGACTCTGCTGCATCACTGCACTGTTGTCTGACTGCCTTTTCTCTGTTCCTGCATTCCTTTGTTCCCTGAAGATCATTAAGTACTGAGACCTGTTCAAAGGCAACCATTGTGGCCAGGCTTAGGTCACAAAATGGCTTAGGCCAAAATGGGTTCTCATGTCAAGAAAGCCATGCCTGGGGCTTCCCTGGTGGCGCAGTGGTTGAGAGTCTGCCTGCCAATGCAGGGGACACGGGTTCGTGCCCCGGTCCGGGAATATCCCACATGCTGCGGAGCGGCTGGGCCCGTAAGCCATGGCCGCTGGGCCTGCGCGTCCAGAGCCTGTGCTCCGCAACGGGAGAGGCCACAACAGTGAGAGGCCCGCGTACCACAAAAAAAAAAAAAAAAAAAAAAGGAAGCATCTTAGAGCTTGCATCACTCTAGGGAGACTTTACCCAAGCAGAAGATCTGGTTCCCCTCCCCTCTTTCTTTTCCCTCCCCTTCTCTTTTGGTTATATTTAAAGGTTTTGTGGCTGGGCTAGAAAGCCAGGGGAGGTCAAGGAATTTTCACACCTTGCTGCCACAAATGACAATCTCTATAAAATGTGGGTATTTTTTTTTTTCCAAAGAAAAGGAAATTTTTGGGAAAACTCCAGGAACAGCTTCCCCACAGCCCAGCTAGAGAGAGACCCTTAAGAGCTTTGAATGTTGGTATAATGGTTTAGAGGAAAAAGTTTAGTCCAGACAATTTTATTTATTAAATATAGTGTTAAGGAGTCTAAGTTCTTAACCTGGGAATACACTGTGTTCAAGTTAAATACATTAATACAGTCGTCCCTTGGTATCTATAGGACACTGGGACTTTGGGACCTCTGTGGCTACCAACATCTGCAAATACTCAAGCCGCTTATATAAAATGGCACAGTATTTGCATATAACCTATACACAGCCTTCCGTATACTTTAATTCATCTCTTGATTATTTACAGTATCTAATGCAATGTAAATGCTATATAAATATTTGCCGCTGTGCAGAAAATTCAAGTTTTGCTCTTTGGAACTTTCTGGAATTAAAAAAAATTTTTTTTCCACCTGCAGTTCGTTGAATCTGCAGATGCAGAATCCGTGGATATGGAGGACTGACTGTAGTCACACTATTACTATTACTGAACACCAACTGTGTGCCAGGAGTTAAATTAAGTCTTATTTCACCCTTCCAACAACCCTGCACAGGCAGACCTTGTTTCATTGTGCTTCACTTTATTGCACTTTGCAGATACTGCATTTTTTTTTTTTTTTTTGAAAAACTGAGGGTTTGTGGCAACCCTGCATCGAGCAAGTCTATCAGTGCTGCTTTTCCAACAGCTTTTGCTCACTTCAGGTCTCTGTTGTAATGTTTTGGTGTTTCTCTCTATATTTCGAACTTCTATTATATTCCGGTAATTTGTGATCAGTAACTTTTGTTACTACTGTGACTTGCTGAAGGCTCAGATGATGGTTAGCATTTTGAAGCAATAAAGTGTTTTTAAATTAAGGTATGTACGTTGTTTTTTAAGACATAATGCTATTGCATGCTGAATAGACTACCGTATAGTATAAACATAACTTTTATATGTACTGGGAAACCAAAAAAATTCACGTGACTTGCTTTATTGCAATCTTTGCCTTATTGTGGGTATCTGGAACTGAACCTACAGTATCTCTGAGGAACGCCTATAATGTAGGTACATTTACCGTATAGTGTAAACATAACTTTTATATGTACTGGGAAATCAAAAAAAAATCATGTGACTTGCTTTATTGCAGTCTTTGCCTTATTGTGGGCATCTGGAACTGAACCTACAATATCTCTGAGGAACGCCTATAATGTAGGTACATTTTTTTCCATTTTTACAGCTGAGAGAATTGAGGTGTACAGCATTATGTAGCTTGCCCATGATCATTCCACGGGAGGGTATTGGTCCCACTGCTGTAGAGTCACATTTCTGTAAACGACACATCTGGTCCACGGATGCATCTTGTTTGGTTCACAAATAAAAATATTTCTGAGTCACATCGACATCACTTAATTCTCCCACCAATGATGTGTGCAAACATGTGCATGTTTTATTGGAAATAGTCCCAACCCCAGCTCCACTATGGTTGCATAAATAAAACTAGTCAAAAAGAGTGCATGCTTTTATTGGTTCTTTGGAATCCTAACTCTATTAATATAGTTGCTATATAGTAACTAAAAAAAAAAAAATTTCTGTTTCAACACTGAGTCAGAGTATGCAATCTTCATTTGTATGACCTCATTGTCACTTCTTCTTATTATATACCCTGCTGCCTTTCATCATTCTTGTTTTACTTATCCTGCCTCTATTTTCAACAAATGTTTATGGAGGCCCTCCTGTGTGCCAGGCACTGTTGAAGGATGGAGGTTAGAGTTTTGAACACAATAGAAAAAAAAAATGCATGCTTTTAAGGACTTTGCAAAATTCTGGTGTAGCGCATTCATCATTTCACAGTGGGGATATATCCTGGCAGATATTTAACAGAAAAAGACAACACTAAATATGTTACCTTTCCAATTTAAAAGTAGAGCTTGGTATATCTGAGTTTCTCAACAGCTCCTCTGAAACTAAAAGCACAGTTGGCTGCCTGAGGTCTAATTTGGGAAGCATCTGATCATTTTTGTCCTTAAATAGCTTCTGTACTTACTTGTCCAGCTCTAAAAATCACCACCTCAAAAACACTTCTTTGGGTTAATGCAGTGTTTCTGGTAATGTAATGCTAAAATGAGCATTTATGAAACATTAATATTGATGTAGTCCCCGTGTTATCTATGCATAGTTAATATACATGGATAGATAGAGTGAGTCTAGGGATTTAATTGTTGCACAGTAATCATGATCCATTTATGATGATGGGGTTTATATTTGCAAAATACATGTTGATGGCAGAATGAGATGGGAAATTCAGAGGTTGAAATTGGGGAAGGAGAGCAGTTGAGAACATTTGATGGAGTTATCGGTGTGGCACCC
Organism: Hyperoodon ampullatus; assembly: GCF_949752795.1. Taxonomy (NCBI): domain Eukaryota; kingdom Metazoa; phylum Chordata; class Mammalia; order Artiodactyla; family Ziphiidae; genus Hyperoodon; species Hyperoodon ampullatus. The sequence goes on along the minus strand of NC_136932.1, from coordinate 22,912,807 downwards.
ATGACCAGCTGCAGAAGTGAGAATTGTAGCAGGTATGGCTTCGTGTTTCTTTCCTCCCTTTTATGTGAATAAAACTGGTGGTGACTAAAGTTTGGGATTTAAATGGTATTAACGCCCAAATGAACGTCACCAGTGACGACTGCGGAATGGATTTTGTGGGTTCCTTTTATTGCGGCCATGTGGTTTTTGTTGGGAAAATGATAAGAGTGGATGCTGAGGAGGAATCGGGTAGATGGGCTGGATGGCTTCCTTTGGCTGCCGAGATCCATTCTTATCCAGGACACACCTTGCTCTGACCCTCGGAGGGTGTGGCCTTCATCTACAACTCTCTTCCGTCCTCCAAGGTCCTGTTGGGTTCAGCCTATGGGGTAGTCAGCTGGTGCTCAGAGGCTGGAGGAGAATGACGTCAGCTCTTCCCTTGGCTGGCTCATTGCTGAGCTGTGCATAGAGTAGCTGGTTTCCTCTTCCAAGGGCCTTAGCTCTTGTCACTTCTACCCCACAGTTCCATCTGATTTTCTGCACCCAATCCTTCCTCTTGGGATGGTAACGATTTCATGCTGTAGTCAGCCCCAGGGTGCTTCACCATCCCTGGGGCTTTCTCTTAACCTCATATATTTTCATAAATACTCCCCCCCCTTTCTTTTAAACTTTCCCCCATTTCCCCATTTGTTTTCAGCCTTGTCCCCGATTGATTCATACCCTATTAATATAATAATACTAGCATACTCCTGATACTAGCTAATACCAATGGAGCAAATGCAGTTTCATACTTATGCATTATCTTTCCCTGAACATTGCTAGTTATATGTTGTCTCATTTCACTCTCAGAACAGCTAATGAAAACAAATTTTGTTTAGTTTCCCCACCTTGCATTTGAATAAACAGAGGCAAATTAAATAATCTATCCAAAATTAACTAGACTGTTAGGTGCAAAGGGTTGAATCCAAGTTTTATTCCAAATCCACAATGATTTGTAGAGGACCTCATAATGGGGGGAGTGAATAACTCTAAAAACAAGACAGGAAATTAAGGGACCAGGGCCAGCAAATGGTGACCAGAAAGAACTAGAAAAGAACAAGTGTCTAAATTTATAAGACAAATGAAGAGTACTCAACACCCTGCGTAAAAAGGAAAATCCATAAATGAATTAGAATGAATAACTAAAAGGTACTCAAGTGCCAAGTGGTTCTGGAGCAAAGCCATCCCTGGGTTGAAGCATGATTGGTTGTAAAGTGCACCATTTCCAAAAAGAAATCTGAGTTATCCCAGGATTAAAATTTTATTTGAGTGGCATCTTCACATTCTTTCACTCTTTAAAAATGTCCCCTTAAATTCTCTACTTATCCCGAAGCATCTTCTCTCTACCTGATGGGACTAACAGAAAGTTGAAAAGGAAATAGGAATGTTTCCAGATTTAATGCAAATTTAAATACTTTTCATTTTCCTCCTATTTATAGTGATCTAACATAAAACACATTTTACTCAATTTTCCATTAAAAAATGGAATTATTCTGATGAAATATCTGGGCCTTTGGAATAAGGTATGATAAAATCAGAATGCCCACAGAAATGACACTTTCTGTTTCACAAGAATTAAGAAACAGTTTGGCTTACTTCTTGTGAAAATATTTTAAATTATTTACAAATGATCATACCTCTATTTCAGTACAGTAAACATAACGAAATCCTGTTTAATTTCTGAAAAAAATGTTTAGTGCTTTAGGAAAATTGCAGTTTGGATTCTCACTGTTATAAGCAAAGCAATAGATGCAATGCTATAAGAGACAGAAACAAGTTCTAAAAATACCTGCTGAATATCATTGGAGATTTTTGGTTTGTTTTGTTGTGTGCATATTGAAATGATCATTGAAACCCAGAATCTCATTTATGAAAGTTTACATTATAAATGTATTATATTATTTAATAAATACAATAACAACCCATAACTTTATTTATAGTTTAATATTATATTAAATTTAATTTGAATGTTCCCTCGTATGAGGTGAGAAATACTTTCATGTCTTTTTTTCTCTTTTGTAAAAGCTGCCAATTAACCCAGCATCATATAGAACTTTGTTTTTCTCTAGTTTCTAATACAATTTTTTCTCTCTCTTCCCCCTGACCCCCTCCCTGGGCCCCAGGTTTATTTTTCTCTTCTTGTGTTCTCTACATGTGATAATTCCAGCTAAATGGACATCTTCTAGGTCTCAATTCCAAATTCTATACAGAGAGAAATGGACTGACCCAGTTTGGGTCAAGAAGTTGCATGTGGTCCCCTCAGTTATGGTCAGGTCACATAATTAAAGCAGCACCAATGAAGGGTCACCTCTTATGAAAAAGGGATATAACAGAAAAAGGAGTTTTGGAGTGACATGGGAAGACACACAAATCTTTATTCCCTCCTAGTCATTAATGGTTTCTGAACTCAACCATCGACTGTTTATTTTAAGTGTCCTGCTTTAAATATGTTTTACTGCCTGTCATTTAAAATTGCCTTTGAAAATAAGTGGACCATAAACCTTTTAAAAGCAAAGGTTAAATGGGATCATCTTAGATTTGGAGCTGAAATATTTAAGGAACGAGATCTTAAATGGTGGATAGTTGGGAAGGTGAACATATTTCAATGGCTGATTAATATTAATCACACTGATTTATTATTAAGTTTACTTAAATGCTTTATTACCTTATATTTAAGATTTTTTTTCCACTGCCCTGATTAACATTGAAGTAACATTTTATATAACACTTTCTCTGTAGCTTTTTTTTTTGTCTTGATTATCAAAAGTGTACATATGGGATCAAAACTATGAATGCTTTTAGTGAAAAATTCCAAAAATATTTCCCTTAAGTTTTCGGCAGCCACACATGAGCATCTATTTTACTACACCGAGTGACATATGGGTATTATGACTTTTTCCTGAAGGCTGTTAAACAATAAATTAAAATGTCTGATTTTAATTTGCACATTTATTTTTAACAGGTCATATTGGATAATGGTTTACTAATTTTATTTCTGAATTTTCAAATTGTATAACTTTATATTTGTGTTTTGAATAAGTCACGAGGGATTGGGTCATGCTGTGGATGTACTAACCCCAAAATATCAGTGGCTTCACATGTAAATATTTATTTCTCATTTATAGAAAACCATTTTGTACCCAACCAATTTCTTGGGCACTTCCTTACAAGCAGGCCATGGAGCAGGCCACTCCCAGCTTGCAGGTCTAATATTTGGAACCCATGAGTCCGAGGGTTGTAGGTCAGGGGAAGAGAGGATCCCCTGCGGGCTTTACTGCCTCAGTCTGGAAGAAACAGCCTTCTCTTCCTCTCACGGTCCATTGGCAGAATTAGTCACGTGGCTCCACCCAGGTGCAAAGCAGAACAAGGGGCTCGGTATCTCTGAGCAGGAGCAATCTCTGACATACATATTCTAGCCTCCATCCTTTCCTAATAGGCGATTCAGATGCACAACCATCTGAACACATAAGCCACTGGCTCTCCTTTGCTGCAGATTTTAAGTCTGCTGTTTTGCCTTTTTAATTTGTATTCTGTTCTGAATTTGCCAAGAGAGCTTTTTGTCACAAGGACGGAAATTGCTTAGGGAGAATCAAGAAGGGTCATTATATTATTTGTAAGAAAATGTCAAAGAAAAGCATGTCAGATGTTTCAGTGAGGGTTTCTTTAAAGGACTCCATCGGTGAAGTCCTGAAGGAGGTGGAGGATCTAATCAGAAAGAGCTGATGGAAGGATCATGCAGAAAAGGAGAAAAGTGCATAAAAACCACTTAGGAGATCAACCTTTTTATATTAGGGTATATGATTTGGAAGTGAGCAATGAGTGCTTCATTGTTCTGGTTAGTTCTAGGACGTGCTTTGCTTTCATTCTGGCTGAAGTTTTCCCCGGAGATCATTTGGATTCTGTCTTCTTGGAAAAAGAGCACCCACACAACTGAATTAAAATATAAGCTAAATTCAGCTTTGTTCAAATGGGCCTCCACATCCATCGTCTCTCCTCTGCCCCTCATCCTCCACCACACCCACACCCCCAGGAAGAAAGGAAGACGATATGAACTTATTCATGCTTAAAAGTAAAATGAGCTACGAAATCCATTTACTTCCTTGCTACCTTTACTGACTACTACTACTAATGGTTGCATTTCAACATGAATGCCAATTAAACGTCTTCAATAGCCATGGCTCTATGACACAAGGGATTTGATGCAAACATTATTATTTCTGTATCCTACAGATTGGCTTTGCTAAGATACTTCCCCATGCTTTTCTTCCATTCCTTTTTTTCCTAGTTCCTCGCAACAAACATGAAATTTAACGTGTCATCTTCCTGCAAGATGTATTATGCAGTTCAAAAATCACATGCCAGGGCTTCCCTGGGGGTGCAGTGGTTAACAATCCGTCTGCCAAGGCAGGGGACACGGGTTCGATCCCCGGTCCGGGAAGATCCCACATGCCACGGAGCAATGAAGCCCGTGCGCCACAACTACTGAGCCTGCCCTCTAGAGCCTGCGAGCCACAACTACCGAGCCCACGTGTCACAACTATTGAAGCCCGTGCACCTAGAGCCCGTGCTCCACAACAGAGAGAAGCCACCGCAATGAGAAGCCCGCACACCGCAACAAAGAGTAGCCCCCGCTCGCTGCAACTAGAGAAAGCCCGCGCGCAGCAACGAAGGCCCAATGCAGCCAAAAATAAATAAATAAATATATCAAGAAAAAAACCTTTAAAAAAAAGTCTTATAAAAAAAAAATCATGCTGTTTTTTAAGGAGAACAGCAATCTCAGCTGAAATAGCCCGATGCATTAATCCTGGGTTATTTCACTGCAGATTTTTGACCTAGAACAATTTTAATTAATTTGAATTTAGATTGAAAGCTTTGTTTCTGAAATCGCTTCCTTGTACTTTTCAGTGTCAGCTTTCCCTTGATTTCTGTCACCTCTTTGGTTTCATTTGCTGCTGGTTCCAGAGAATCAGAGTAACCAAGGATCAAAAGTCTCTACCCTGTTTCCAAATGCAGCTCATCACTGACTCCCTTTTGCTAAAGGAATGATTGTTAAACAGGAAAAAAAAGGAATAAAATCTCAACAAGGTAATGACTCATACCAGTTAGTACAAACTTTTACCCAGCAGAGCGAGCTGATTAAAATCAGACTTGTTATCTCCTAGTAGGAGGTGTAGGTAGAAAGATGGCAGTTGCCCTAATAAAATAGAATGTATTAAGTAGCTGAGTCTTGTAGAATCTGTTCTCCTGAAATATGCTCTCTGCATTCACAATATTAAAGGGAAAGTGCCCAGTGATATCCTAACTGAAGAAAATCAAAGCTAAATTTCAAATGCCTAAAGAGAGTAAAGAGGAGGAATCTGGGTATATTCAGTTTTCAGAAAGGAGACCCTTTCCCTGTGAAGTGAGTCATGGGTGACTATGGGTGATTTTGTTATAAGTTAATATTAGGTCATCCTCACCGTCAGGAGTACAGTAGTATTAGGTAGACTGTTTAATATGTATGAGACCCTCAGAAGGGCAAGTATATACAACCTTCTCGTAAATCGGGTAACAATTCTGGAAAGACAGGTCATAGACTTGCAATTCGCATAGATTAGGCTGAGGAAGCTGGTTAAGATCTAGGCTCTTAGTCGGAAGAGTAAGAATACGGAAGTTTGTAAACTTGCCAAATTCCTAAGTGTTTTTAGCTCTTTGGTGGCGGAGGGGAAGAGAGTTTTGTTCACAAACATATGGCCAAAGTTGATAAGATCTAATTATATGTTTGCAGCTGTTTTGAATCTGTAAATATCTGAAGTTGGTCAACATTATCGACGCATGACAAAGGCAGTATAAATAAAGGAAATTAGCTAAAAATTGAAACAACAACAACAATCCCTTTTGAAGGGAGGAAATTGGGGGCTGAGCTTTCTAAGTGTGACTTAAACAGGATAAAGATTGGAACAACACTGCTCTACACGCATAAAATAGTTTACACCTCGTGGACAGTTCTGGAACCAATTTTTGTATACTGGAAACACTGATAAGAATCTCACCAGTTTGGATATAGTTTGAGCAAACATATTTTACCTGTGTTATTAAAGGATTACTTTGGTCATTTAGATCATTTAGATAAATCCATTCGTTACTGCATAATTCAGCGCTTACTCTCCAAATGTACGTCACGTCAATCTACTTGTGGGAGACAGAGTAATGTCTCCCCATAGATGTGTACAACCAAAAAAAGAGAGGCTCTGCAGATGTGATTAAAGTTAGAAACCTTTAGATGAAGAGATTAGCTGCTTTATCCAAGTGGGCCCAATTTCATCCCAAGAGTCTTTAAGGTGGAGAACCTTTGCATCTGTGGTCAGAGAGATGTGATGATGGAAGAAGGGTCAGAGAGGTGACATGGAAGGACTTGACTTGTTTGGACTTGACCCATCAAACTAGTTAATGGTTTTGACAATGGAGGAAGGAAGCCATTTCTAGAATCTAGGAATGGCCCTAAGTGTAGAGCCATCAAGAAAATGGGACCCAATTTATCCCTCCCCCACCCCCAACTCTACTCAATACTCTGATGACCTATATGGGAAAAGAATCTAAAAAAGAGGGGATATATGTGTATGTATAACTGATTCAGTTTGCTGTACACCTGAAACTAACACAACATTGTAAATCAAATATACGCCAATAGAAATTTTTAAAAAAAGAAAGAAAATGGGATGTTGATCCTATAACCACAAGAAACAGAAGTATATGATCTACCATTAGCAAATGGGAGAGAGATGGTACATGCAAATTGGGTAAATAAGTGATATACACACACATATATGTGTGTGTATATATATATATACAATATACATATATATGTATGCATATGTGTATGTTTTAGGGAGAAGAAAAATGAATCTGAATAACATTTTTAAACCTCAATTATATATATATTAGCTTTATCATGTCCACAGTATTTTATCAATTGAACATATTAAAGGCCCAAAGAAATGTCAATATGTTCTATAAAACATGTAACCAGGGTTCTCTAACTAAATGTACTATACCTAGAAGTTAATAAACTGGTAACAACTTCACCCCAAGTTTTTAGAAATGAGAAGATACTTGTAAATAACTCTCAGATCCCTGAGAAAATTAAAGCTCTGATGACCAATTTAGTAACTACCAGCAGTTGGACCACTGCAGACTTCAGCCAAAGTTCAACCTCACAGCATTAAGTGGCTTCCATGATTATTGTTAATCACAGAGTGAAAACAAATCCATAGGCATTTATCTGCAGACACTAGGAAGAAAATAAGAAGGTGAGGGGTATAGAAAGAAACCCATGAATGTAAAATCAGAAATTAATGGTTTAGGTAGTATAAAAAATGGACTTGCTAAGGAAATCCCACTTCTTTCACTTTTAGTGCACCAAAAATATAAAATTTTAGGAAGAAGAATGGTGGTAAAACTACTGGTAAAATACATTTTTAAGAAGTATAGGGAACCATGTGTAACTTAATTGGAAAATGCAGTTGCACAGGATTATTGCCCAGAAAAAATAAGTTATATAAATTACATACCTCTCTCATTAAAAATATGAAATGATATTAAACATGGAAAATAAGCAACAGGAAAAAAAAATCAATAGAGGAAAGAGCAGCAGATACCAGATCAATTATCCTCTAAAGGAACTAGCCTCAGTTTAATTTATAATGAAGTTGTATTAAGACCAGGGAATGTATAACTTGTATACTATTTAAAACTTCAGTGCTTTGGAAAACAGACAGTATTCAAGTCCTAGCCTCTCAAAGACAGAGGCCTTCACAAATATTGGGTTGGCCAAAAGGTTAGTTCTGGTTTTTCTGTAACGGCTTACAGAAAAACCCAAACGAGCTTTTTGGATAGCCCAATATTTTGACGTTACACATTTGAAAGACTGTGTAAAAATCCCTTTCAATTAATTTCATCTCCCTTCCACTAGTCTTTTCCCTTCCAGATACCATAACCACCCAAGCCCAGGTAAATACAGAAGGTGACATAGAGATACTCAGATACGTGAAGGAAACCAACTCAGGAAAGCAAGCAACATTTTCACTCTTGACTCTGAGAGGTCATATCTTGTCCTTTACTATTGAATCAACATTCATTTATTGAATAACTACCAAAGTGTCTATAATGAACAGACACTGTTTTCAGTGCTAGAGGTAGGGTACTCCCCAAAGAGAACTAACTGGAAGAGTCTTTACATTGTATACACTTCCAAGAAAGAGTTGATTCTCTATTCTTAAATGAAGTTTCTGCAGAACCCTTATGTTCTATGATTTGGAACATGGAATTGTGGCTCAAAAACTGAATGGTAAGCATCAAGGTTATACTTATGCTAGTAGAATGTATAGTAATCAGAAGCACTGTGATCTCCCATTAGCAAATGGGAGAGTCGGCACATGCAAATTAGGTCATTGGAAGCGTATAAAATGGGGGAAGGGAGCTATTTGCAAAGATGTGCATAGAGATGAGATGAAGGAACTAGGGATGCTCCGAGGGTATTAGGGTTCCATACACATACCCGAACAGGAAATCCAGCACCAGCACCTGAGTCGAGAGGAGTTACAGTGAAGCTCCTGAAAGAAGCTGTGGTCTTCAGTGGATGGATGTAGCTCACCTGTGGGAACAGGCCAAACAGAGAGCAATGGACCTCACTCCCTTCTCACTCTCACATCCAATACTGTCAAACCCAACCAGAAGCCAGACAGCAACATAACCCATCAATGCGCAGTCTACCTGGCTCTGCCTCTCAGGGTATAAAACAAGTTGGTCAAAGGGGTAGAGAGTACATCTAGAGGAAAAGTCTATCCACAACAAAGAATTACTGGAATTGTATGTTTTTCTTAAAATGTGGAACCAGTGACTGTACATAGTATATTAAAGTACTGTAGAATGCTTCTAATAACATAGTTAATACTTAATTATGTTTTTTGGAAAGACTACTATGCCCTCCCATTGCTTGGCCACATGATAAAGAATTGGCTTATACATTTCTAAGTATTGGTCCTTAGACATAATCTCTAGAGCATGTCTTTCATACCAAGCTCATTTCTGACATTTGCAAGGCCTGGAGTAAGAGTAAAAAGGGAGGCCCACATTCCATATGTCAAATATTTAAAAGTTATATATCAAGCTAACAAACTATTAAATATAACCTGCTCTATTCTTGGCAAATATATCTTCATAATTATAAAATTGAAAGATGTGTTTAAAGGTTTAGCTTTTATATGACTGAAAGTTGGCAAAATACCAAAGATAAGTAAATGCACTTATTACTGTGCCTGTTTGCTGTTCTCATAAGCCAGCAATCCTTGGATGAATAATGAAGTAAAGGCATACACAATTCATAATTGATTGTATATTTTAATAACATTTATTTTCATTGTCTTGATTCTAGTAGAATCAGTTATTTATATAATCAATATTTTCCCCTAATTGCTGTACTGTTGATAGATATGCTTTAAAGTTTTAAAATTAAATACAAAGTATACTAAATTATATTTTAGATGTATGTCTAATTATTTAACAACTATTTTAGTAATGATAACTATATTAACATAATCAAAATACATTTTAAATAAAATTATTACACATTTCCAAAAGTTATTTTTCTCCTAAAATATCCAAAATATTTATTAAAATTAAAAAGTGAAAGATGATTTATAATTAGTAAATATCACTATTTAAATCAGAATCATTTAAACAAAGATGAAATTCAAATTTATATTTTGAAAATTTAATTAAATCATGTTAAATTTATTTTATAAAATAAAGCTAATTAGGAATTTAATATTCAATGTCTATTTGGTAAAGAATCAGTTTTTGAGGTTCATAATTGCATCTAAACTGTAGATATCTAGAGGTTCAAAGGTATTAATAACACTTAGAATTATGCAACTGTTATGACTATCTCCAGGATCATGAATTGGAAAACACGAGAAGCAAGAAAATGGACGGCACTACTGAGAAAAAGATGTTTTAACCAATAATTTTTGCTCTCGTGCTGTCTCAAAAGGGAGATTGGATGAATTAAGTTGCCTTCTTACTTTGTGAAGCATTTCCCCCATTCAAATCCTCTCCTTACCCTTAAGCAGCATCTGTCCCCTACATCGGTCGTGGCCCAAACCAAAAGATCAAGACATTTGGACTCAGTGGACTTTTGCTATAAGAACAGAGTGCAAGAGATGGGGGGGCTGTGTCATGGAGGGCCTGAAACATGCTAGTCATGAGCATAGATGTTTAAGACTCGAAAGATCGCTGCACCTGCTGAGTGCCAGCCCCTGAGTGAGGCACCAGGTGTTCTCGAGTGAATTCTTGTGTGTCCCTGTGCAGAGCCATTGGAAGCAGAGACTTAGCATGGGCCACACCTGCTCAGATCTAAGAGTGGTTCTGCTTGACCCTTAGGAAGAAAAGAAATACGAATGAAGACGAAAAGATGTGCATGCAAATACACATGATTATATCCATCCATGCTTCCTAGAGGTGTTGACACTCTTTTTATTAGCATGTACATGCAGGTGAATCTGACAGATATGCTTAACTCTACAGATATAAATCCTATTAGATAATCCTTGAAATATAAGAAAGATGGTAATTATGCAATGAGTTTCCATCTCAAGCATGTTCCTGATTCAGTTCAATTAGTGAAGGTCTTAAAGGGATGTTAGAAGTAGTAATGCATGTAAACAGTAATTCCTAGTGGTAAGTGCCTGGAGCCCAAAGTTCGTTTCCTGGCTATGAAGTTATAAGTGATCTTATTTGAGAAGGAAAATGGATTTGTTAAGCACTGATGGAAAGATTTTGCCACTGCAAAGCTTTTTTTTTTTCTTTCTTTCCTTTTTTTAAAAACTAGAATTGCATTCTCCAAATTTAGAACTTAAAATTCTTATGTTTAGAGTTACAAGTAAAAATCTGTGTCTCACAGTGTTCAAATTAGTTTACTCTAAGCCAAGTGAGTTTCTTGTTTTTGTTTTTTAGGAAAAAAGCTACAAATGTTGGCAGGAGAATCGTAGTCCTCTCTCTTCCTCTCAGAGAGAACTCTTCTAAATTACTTAAAAATAAATGAGCTCAGGTATATATGTTTCAATTTTTTAAAAATTATAGGTTATAAATACAAACATTTTAGTTTTAGTAAGTCTCCTACTCTGAAAAACATTGGTAATTTCCTGAAATTGAAGTAAAACTATAGTCTTTCATCTTTTGTATAAACTACAGAAAATAATACAGGGTAATTTCTTCTTTTGAAAAAAAAAGAAATTACAAGATGTACCACTAAACAATGATTTTATGTATATATAAAATAATCAGTTCCTTAGCTGTGGCAAGGAATTCACTTAATCTGGAATCGCACATATGAGTAGTTAAAAAATATACTTTTGGTTTAGAAGGTCATTTAGGGATCTGAGGTTGACCCACATGTCCTATTAAAACTCTACTGTTTCCCTGGTTTTACTCCTTTTTTTATGAGAAAAATTAAGCTAAAGGAAAATAGAACCAATATGATGTAAATTGTAATCTATAAATCTCAGTCTTTTCAGTGATGGTGGCACAAAGCATAAATTACACTCACGAATGAAGACAGTTGGAACAAAAGTTCAGAGTTGTTTTACTACATGGAGTTCATGACCAGGAGCTGTTCACAGTCCCTCGATTATGTAATGGAGGTGGGGTACAGAAAAGAGAGGAGAGAAAGAGAAGTCTTACGGTGGGTTTCCCTTCTGACAAATCAACTGTCCTACACTCCTGGGCATTTATATGTAGAAAGCATTGCTGCTAATAACACAGACTCCTGATGATGGAAACAGATCCCTAGGGTTTCAAAATGAACCCAGTGGTACTTGACAATGTATAACAAGGCTCCCTGTCAGCAGCTGGGCATATGTGTGATTCCAATAGACACTGACATTTAGAGTAAATCAAGTTTGAATTTAAGAATTATAACTGTACTAATTATGGTAGGGTTTTTTTGTAGGGCTTGTATGGTTTCTTTTCCATGTTAATTCTTTATAAGTGGTATTGACTATCAGTTTTGAAAACTGGCAATCTACCGGCCAAATTTGTCCAGTATTCCAATTTTGTCTCGTTGTTACTCAGGTTTAAAAAAAAAAAAAAGAATTGAAATTCCTTTAGATAGTGCTACAGTCCTTATTTTATAATACTATTCTCATTGGTTATTTCTAGAATTAAAAAAAAATTGGTGAGTTTTTTTCTCTACCATTTCCTCTATTCTTTTTTTATGAAATCCTATTATCTATCTATGATTCTCTCTCTCATGTTTTGAATGGCTATTTTTTAACCCTTTTTTAAGGTTAAATAATTTTAATTGTTGCTTTAAATAAATTTTTTATTGAAGTATAGTTAATTTACAATGTTGTGTCAGTTTCAGGTGTACAACAAAGTGATTCAGTTATACTATATATATATATTCGTTTGCAGAATCTTTTCCCTTATGAGTTGTTATAAAACATGAGTTTAGTTCCCTGTTCTATATAGTAGGTCCTTGTTGGTCACCTACTTTATATACAGTAGTGTATACCGGTTAATCCCTAACTCCTAATTTATCCTTCCCCCACTTCCCCTTTGGAAACTGTAAGTCTGTTTTCTATGCCTGTAAGTCTGTTTCTGTTTTGTAAGTAAGTTCATTTGTATCAGGGGTTTTTTTTTTTTTTTTTTGGTGTTGTTGTTTTTTGTCTTCCTCTGTCTGGCTTACTTCACTTCTCATGATAATCTCTAGATCCATCCATGTTGCTGCAAATGGCATTATTTCATTCTTTTTTATGGCTGAGTAATATTCCATTGTATATATGTACCACATCTTCTTTATCCAGTCATCTGTCAGTGGACATTTAGGTTGCTTGCATGTCTTGGCTATTGTAAATAGTGCTCCAGTGAACATTGGGGTATATGTATCTTTTCAAATTGTAGTTTTCTCCACATATATGTCCAGGAGTGGGATTACAGCTTCACATGGTAGCTCTGTTTTTGGTTAAAAAATCCTTTGTACCTGTCCTGCATTGTGGATGAAATTATCAGTACTGCCCTTCAATTCTCTGATTTTCTCTTTGAAAATATCTATTTCAGAGTACACCATCCATTGAATCTTTTGTTAAATGACCACAGTTTTTATTTTCCTGATTTCAAATTGCTTATTTTTTATAGAGATCTCTTCTTGTTTTATTTATGCCCTATTTTTTTTTCAAAAAATGTTTGGGGTTATTATTTTACTTCATCTCTAAAGGAATCCTGTTTTATTTGGGTTGGACTTATCCAGGTCCTGGATTTATACTGGAGGTTGAGCTGCTTCACTACAGTGAAAGTGGACCTATTACAGATTGTGGGGATAAACCAGTAGGGAATTAGGCCCAGAGTACTGACTCTGAGGCAATCCCAGTTTTCCTCCTAAGTATACTGAGCCATGTATACTATAAATCTTACGTTGGCTGCTTTTAGGCCATACTTACACCCTAGGCATCAAAGGTCCCATCTGCCTTTGCCTTTATGCTCACTTCCTTCCCCTTTGTACATGTTAACTCATCAAATATTTGAAGATTACGTCTCTTCTACTTCACCTTTTCTTTAAGTCCTTGCTAGTTTTTTCCTTATTCTCCATGTGGTAATTTCTGGTCCAACTGCTCTCCTTTAGAACCATTTTAGTATGTTTGTATATTGTAGGTTCCAGAGACATTATACATGAACCCCGAAAAAAAATCCTATTGGCAAACATGTGGAGTTATTATAAATACTATATTTGTAAAATGTGAAAGAACATACAGTACGTTAATAAAATATTCCAGATGTGATTTAATTGATAAAAGTGTTGGATGTTGATTAGAAGGAGGCTTAGAGCAAGCTAAACTTAGCACCTGTGACCTCATGATATGTGAGCAGAACCTGCTTATCAGAAGTGACACCCGCTTATCAGAAATGTCAGCACCTTCAGGGTTTCATTCTACACATGAACAAACCTGAAGTCCAAGCCAGTTCATTAGTGACACAGCCAGAATGAGATCGAACACCTGCTGGATCTGAATCATTGTTTAATTCTAAAGAGCAGATAAATTAAATGCTCTATATTCAGAAAAAATGTCTATTTTGCTTAGATTTCAAAGGACATTATGACAAAACGTGCTGTTTGGTGTTGGACCTTCTAAATTTTCACATCTTTATCACGACCCCCAAAATATGATTTAGATTTTCTTCTGTTAGCAAATAATGTTTGAAACCAGTATCTTCATTCCATGTCTGATATTCACCCTGGAGTCATCAGAAATGAGAGATGGATTAGAGGTTGGAGATGGCTTGAAAGGCTAACTTATAAATTTTTGTTGGTGTTAACCATTCATACAAACATAAAAAGCTTAAATGCTAAAGGTCTTGGAGTAGGATGTCAAAAATAGAGTTAATATAAAAAGTGCCATCAAATGCCACGTCTGTGACATATAAAATATGTCAAAATAATTTTAATAATTAAAATATTGATAATTCACCAAATAAGTTTTTAAAATAATGAAACCTATTTATTATGGAAATACAAATTAAAATCACTATGGGATTCCACTACTCAAACCTTCCAGAATGGCTAAAATGAAAAAAAAAAAAAAAATAGAAGTTGAGATAAAATTCCCTTGTGGAAGAAGAATGAAAGTATGAAGAAGTCCTATCATATTTCTGGGCATTGAAAAGCTGGTTCATGTATTGAGTAGACAATGATGCTTACCAAATACCTTTGGAGTTTCGATTCTGTAGATAAAATTGAAAGAATGAGGTTAGGGTGTTAAAATATCAATATTTACAATACACTAAAAATACAGTCTATAGCACTACTTAAACTTTAGATGAAAACTTATACATATCAACATGTCTACTTAAAAATGTGAGAGAGAATTCGTAGTTCTTTAAAATTATTTAAAATGATACTTGAGCCAATAATTCTAGTTGACGTTAGAGTGTCGGTGACGTAGCTAGTGAAACCTTGCCTTTTACTCTGAAATGTTGGCCTCCTCCTTAATCATGTCCGCATCAGCAATTACAGCCTATCAGCTGCCTGTTTGAACCATGCGGGCAGATGTCCTTGAATGCTGGAAGAAGCCTCCTTGGTATTTTATTGGCAATAACTCAAAGCTTATTAAACTCCAGATGGAGAGGGACCTGCAGCATATTTAAGCCCATATACCCAGTTGGGTACTGCACTATTTAATTGCTTGCATTTAAACCGTAATTCCCTTTTATTGTTCTACTCTGATTTTTTCCAAAGTGTTTATATAATCTTTCAGTTGATGCCTCCCATATTATCTTTAAAACTGGTTCTAGGGTTCATCTATCAGGCAGTTAGGTTAAATTCTATGTATGATATATATATATATATATTTTTGCAGTATGTGGGCCTCTCACTGTTGTGGCCTCTCCCGTTGCAGAGCACAGGCTCCGGACGCACAGGCTCAGCAGCCATGGCTCACACACAGGCCCAGCCGCTCTGCGGCATGTGGGATCATCCTGGACCGGGGCACGAACCCATGTCCCCCACATCGGCAGGCGGACTATTAACCACTGCGCCACCAGGGAAGCCCTGTATGATAATTTTACTATTTTTTATATTGGTGTTAAATGAACATTGAACCATGAAGAGGCAATTGGGTGAGTGATTTATGACTCTGCGGAGCTCTATTGAATTAAAAACATCTGATTTTTAATCCAATAGTATTTTCCTAAACAAATTAAGGCTATTATGTGCACATGGCATGCCATCTCGGTAGTTTGGATAATTTATAAGAGGGTTCTGTCATGGCATATATTGTATCCATTAAGGGATACCTACGACACACCTCATGTTAGGTTAGTCAAGCCAGCAGTGGTATTTATAGTTTCGAAAGCATGATCAAAATCATTATGGATAAAAACAACTCATTCTGTCCCAATGGCCAGGAATTGAGACCTCATAAATCCAGACATAGTCACTGACCTTCTTGTCCTCATCTGTTACCACGGAGTTAATCCCAAGTTTCTTAAATCCTACCTCCTCTTTAAATTTTTTGCAATAGGCAGGATCTCCTTTCTATTAATTCCTATTGCATTGAAAGGGTATGACCACTCATTTCATATATAATCTTGAACTGTCCTGAATTATTTATTACTTTCTGACTTTGTCTTATCTCCCACCTGTAGAAGCTTCTGTTGTCCTGTAGGATCTTGCATGAAGGTGCTATGTTGAAGGATAAAATTTGTTTTATGCTAATTATATGTATGTAATTGTCCATTTACTATTCTGTCGTGCTCATTTGCTGCCATGCTTTTTGAAAGCAGATTCTGTGTGTGTGTGTGCTGCGAGTTTGTTTTTCACTCTTATATCACCAGGGCTTGGCCCCAGAGCTTTATGAGCCATGCTTATCTCTCAGACGTGGGATTTTGATAGATTTCCTTGTATAATTATTGACAAATTACTGAGTCTTCTTGAATCTTTCATTGACCTTCTTCACTATGACCATTTGGAGAATTTGGTCAGTAGATAAAATCTTTCTCAAACCATAGATGGGAAAACAATCAATCTCTTTTGAACTCAATTTAAAAAGTCTCATTGCATTCATTCCAAGTTCTGACATGGCACTAATCAAAGGTACATCTTCAGGTAACTTCAAAGCCTTACACAGCTCACAAGAATGTGGTAACAAGAATGTGGTAACAAGAATATTAATATTTAAAAATATAGTAAAAGGGCTTACTGACCTAAATGTCACTTTACCAAAGTTGCTGAGAATGAGGAAAAAAAAAAAAAGATATTTAGAATAGATAAAAGAAAGGTAGCAAAGTCCTTTCACTAAACCCACAGAAAATTAAAAGTAAGCAGTTAAGAAAAATAAAAGAGGTAGAAGGGAATTGCTAGACACAAACATACTGACCACAGTTAGAAATTATGATTAACTGCAATTGAGTGGGCAAACAAGCAAGTTTTATTTTTCCTAAATGTGATAGAATTTGGGGGCATATCACTTCTATCTTCAGGGTGGAGTCTTTTCCTGTGGGATCATAAGAAATGACGAGGGGTACGTGTCCTTGATATGATGAAGAACTGGGACCATAAGTTGCTATGTGTCTCTCAATTTCCCCCAAACCTCCATAACCAGTGCTATGGACTGAATTGTGTCCCCCACCAAATAAACACATTTCTTTCTCTCTCTAGTTAAAACCATTTTGGTGGATCCTTTGAAGACCCAACCTTGGTCATAACTTAAAATAATTTGTTTCTAGTTTGTCACTATTACAAATAGTATTGCTAAGAAAATTCTTGTCCATGTCCTTTGGTGAACATATGTTCACCTCTGTGTTGTTATATACCTAGGGGTGAAAGAGTTTTCCAAAGTGGTTTTACTAATTCATTTGCCCAAAAGCAGTAGAGCTGTCCGTCTGTGTCCACGGGGTATTGGTGCCAGAACCCCCTTTGATACCCAAATCCACGTATGCTCAAGACCCTTATACAAAATAACATGGTACAGCCGGCACTCCGTATCCGTGGTGCTGCACCCGGCACGGATCTGATCCACTATTTGTGGTTAGTTGAACCTGCAGATGTGGATACAGAGAGCCGTCTGTATTTGCCTTTCTTTCTTTTTTTTTTTAATAAATTTATTTACTTTTGGCTGCGCTGGGTCTCCGTTGCTGCGTGCAGGCTTTCTCTAGCTGCGGTGAGCGAGGGCTACTCTTCATTGCGGTGCGCGGGCTTCTTATTGTGGTGGCTTCTCTTGTTGCAGAGCATGGGCTCCAGGCACGCGGGCCTCAGTAGTTGTGGCTCGCAGGCTCTAGTGCACAGGCTTAGTAGTTGTGGTGCACGGGCTTCGTTGGTCCGCGGCATGTGGGATCTTTCTGGACCAGGGCTTGAACCTGTGTCCCCTGCATTGGCAGGCGGATTCTTAACCACTGCACCACCAGGGAAGCTCTGTATTTGCCTTTCACTGGTTGCTCTACATCCTGGCTGAGAGTGGGTATTGAGAGTCTTTTCCAACAAAATGTGCATGTTCTGGCAGGCCATTAGTGGTATCTCAGTTGGGATTTAATGTGTCTTTCCCCCATGAATAAGAAAGTTAATGGTATCTTCATATATGTAATTTAACATCCTCTTTTATGTTGTGACTATTCCAAGCTCTTACGCATTTAGCTTTGGGTTTTCCTGTCTTTTCCTTATTGATTTCTATGAGTGGTTTATAATTTGTCTCACATTCCAAATTCTGCCCAGGAGTATTGTTTAGCGCTCAAGGGAGATTATGGGGAATAAAATTAAATGGTGGAATAAGGGTGATACAATATAATACATCCACATGGAGATTTCCAAAAATTCAATGCGAATTCCATTTATTTCAAAATTCATAAGGAGACGTAAAAGCCCCAATATTATATAAAGTCCATAACTCATAGGTCCGTGTCCAAATACACTAATGTAAAACTAAAAATCATCTTATGGCCAGAAAGATTTATTTTACTAGGAGAATAAAGTAGGGGTTCCCTTAGATGCTGCAGCAGGGAATTTCTTTTTTTTTTTTTTTTTGTGGTACGTGGGCCTCTCACCGCTGCGGCCCCTCCCGCTGTGGAGCACAGGCTCCGGATGCGCAGGCTGAGCGGCCATGGCACACGGGCCCAGCTGCTCCACGGCACATGGGATCCTCCCGGACCGGGGCACGAACCCGTGTTCCCTGCACCGGCAGGTGGACTCTCAACCACTGTGCCACCAGGGAAGCCCAGCAGAGGACTTCTTCATCTCAAATGAGTAGAGTTCTTTCAGTGCTCCAGATGCTTACTTAGTTTAATTCAACGTTCTCTGGGTCCATAGATGAGTTCACAGCACCAAATGAAAACTCACAAAATATAGTAAACAAGCTAACTTGCAGTCCTAGAGCAGTCGGCGTCCTGATAAACCAAATGAAATTATTTTATCAGAAGCCTGTGGTCCAACACCATAGAAGACTCGCATTTGAGGGACATAGAAAAAAAATCTAAGTTTCCAGTTCTTCAGGGTGACCCAAGACACAGATGATGACAGTTGTCTCGTTTTCATGAGTTGGAATTAAATCCCACTGGGAGACATCTATTCTTCTGTTAATTAGTACACGTGTGTGGGAAAGGGCTGATAAAAATTAGTCTATGCACACTGTTTTCTTGCTTAGAAGAGCAGTTCTATAAAATAATAGAGCTCAAATATACTAGGTGGCAGACACTAATTTTCTTATATGTGTTCACTAGTGACCCTATAAGGAAGGTGGGTGTACTCATCAAGGTTCTCCAGAGAAGCAGACCAAGAGGATACATATAAATATAGATAGATAAGAGGAGATTTATTATGGGAATTCCCTCGTGAAATGATGAAGGTGAGAAGAACCAAGAGATGTTGTCTACAAGCTAGAGAACCAGGAAAGCCAATAGTATAATTCAGTCTGATGGCCTGTGAACTGGGGGTTGGGGTAGGGGGTCGGGGTGGGGTGCTGGTGTAAGTCCTCATCCTAGAGTCCAAAGGCCCAAGGACCACAACCTCTGATGTCTGAGGGCAGGAGAGATGGATGACCCCCCTCCAGAAAAGAGAGTGAGAATTCACCCTTCCTCTGCCTTTGTGTTCCCTATCATCTCTCAAGAGATCATCACCTACATGGGGCAGGACCACCTGCTTTGTTCAGTTCATCAATTCAAATGCTAATCTCTCCTGGAAATGCTTTCACCAACACACCCAGAAATCATGTTTTACCAATGATCTGGGCATCCTTTAGTCCACTGGAAATCATCACAGGGGTACCATTATAATCAACCCTATTTTATGAATATGGAAACTGCAGTGTAGGTTGGTTAAGATATTCACCCAAGTCTACGAAGCTGGTGGGCAGTTCTGGCCGCCCCAGGTGACCGGTTTTAACTGAGGTGGCCTTTTTCCACTTTCCCTCTAAGCCGCCTTCCTGACGCCTTGATGCTGTGCTGTGTTTGTTTCTCTAGGGACACAGAGCTTGTTTCCTCCCTGGAGCAGGCGTTTTTCCTATATTTTCTGTGTATCTTCAAGCCCATGAAACATACTTGAAGCAAATTGAAGCAAAGGCTTTCTCTCATTGCCACAGTCCGGTCGGCCAGAGAAAAACTACCCTCATGGATTCCTGAAGTCAGGCAGCTGGCCAGCAGCTTTCATCCCTAGAGCCTTTTGGGAACCAGTATTTCTGGCGTGTGTGTTATAAAACACTGGCTGTCCTCACCTTTTGAATATTCTGGGCCTTGAAAGCATGTCTCCCTGCTATGTCTTTCTCTGTGGAGGTGGTTTATGTTCTTTTCTATTTAGTGATAAGCCAAGCATGCTAGGTTCCTTCTTTTAAATTCATCCTTTCTCTCTTGAGCTCTCAGGAAGAAATAGAGAGTGGGCCAAGATATTTCATATAAATGTCTCTTGTTAAAAAAAAACAAAAACAAAAACGAAGACTATGTCTGTATGTATAGAGATACACATTGGTTAAGATGCCTAATTCCAAATGCCAAAAGGAGACAGGGTGGGTAGCTGCAAGGCGGTGCTAGGTTGAAGGTTTTTGTTTTAATACTAGAAAAATGACAATGCATAAGAGCAAATGAAAATGAATCAGTGGACAGAGAAAGGTGGATCATACAACTGAGAGAAGAGAAAATTGGTCAAGTAAGTGTCCTACAAGGGTGAGAGGTGAGGAGGGAACCACAGATAAGTGAATTTAGCTCTTGCACTTGTCAGAAGGGAAGAAGGAGATGGGGATGGCCCAGGAAAGATTCACATGTATGTGGATTTATAAAGCATATGGAGCAAGAGGAGAGGTTTTCCATTTTAGGGCTTCTGCTTTGTCTGTAAAGCAGCAGGTGAAATCATCCACCTCGGGGAAGAGGGCAGGGCTGGCAGAATTGGGAAGTATCACTAAGTTAAAAAAGAAATCCATTCCAACCCCAAAGAGTGAGTTAACCTGAGAAACCCAAACAGAACTTATCATGAAAAATGTTAGAAAACTGTAGGCTGCTTGCAGAGTATGTACGCTGTTATGTAACTTGTACCCACTATTTGATTGAGTTTTAATTAACTTTATTGCAAGTTTTCAATGCATCACCTATCAATTCTTTATCTTTTAATGCTGTCTTATGTTTCTTTGATAGCAGATGCTGGGAGATCTATTAGATCATTCTGGAATATCAAATTCTGTGTGTACAATAGAACTAATTATCTTAGAAAAAAGAAAGCATACCCAGTGACGGACGCCAGTGGCTGTTGAAGCCATCTGTCTAAGGCAGTGAGAAAGTATTCTTTTCTTTGGCTGAAAAATCTTCCCCTATCCTTCTTTCTCTCCTAGAGTCAATTTCAGATGAAGAGAATCTGCCGTTTATAGTTGGGATCTGATTCAAAAATTTGTTTCACTGGTCTCAACCTGAGGTGTCATATATATCTATACCTAATTGGGCAAGCTTTAGCTAAGTTCTGAGAAACAGTTTTTAAAGAGCAATACAGAGAAACAACCAGCGGCGTGGAGGGGGGAGGTTCTGCCTTTCCGCCGCTTGCCTTGTCCCCCTGAGAAGTGGGCCCACTGGACCAGGAGCTGGAATTAAGTTCAGTCTGCTAGCTCCCTGGGGGGGTGTCTTCCTTTCCATCTACAACAGATACATGGTGGATGTCACCCAGAGCTGTGCTTTCTAAGAGTTCAGGCTGCTCTCCTTTTAAGGGGAAGCTGGGGAGGGGGTGAGGCTAGAGGCGGGGAGGGAAGAAAAAAAATCCCATCATGTCATCCAACAGGTGAAGCCTAAAAATTTCATTGGAAAAAGTTATGGAAGAGGTAACAGCTGCAGGGCTGTTTGGAAAAAGTCACCAGAGTAGTTTCCATTTGGCATCTGTTTCATCTGCAAAAGACTTTTCTTTTTAAATAAGGCTTGAGCTGAAAGCCCACTTCATTTAGGAGATGTTAAATCCTGGGATACCAAGGGCTTTGCAAGCTGCCAACATACCCAGCCCCTTTCTCACTCCCTTCTCCTCCCACCAGCCCATCACCGTGTTGCTTGGTGGGAAAAAAAAAAAAAAAAAAAAAAGAACATCCAGAGATTTAAATAGCTCTAATGCAAGGTGAAAATCTTCAAGCCACACATGCCCTCTGTCCTCCTCAATGAGAAGTGTCAACCAGAGATACATTGGACTGGATGGGAAAGGTGAAATAATGTACCTTTGTAGTCAACATATAGGGCCGTGTACACAGTAGATATTCAATCAGCTTCTGTGTTTTGGAATAAATACATAAAAAACAACTAAGCAACCCCTTATCTTGTATGACTAGGGGGAAAGAACCAAACCATTTTGCAAAAGTAAGATAATATTCTGGGGCCTCAGGGTAATATTGCCCTTAATGTGAAAGGTGATGGAACAGCATATTGGATGATCCCTTCCGAAAGAGGATGTTACATAAGAAGAACCTGGCTTCGAAATTCAATACATAGAAACAAACTCAAGCTTGATGCAGTAGGAGTTAATCAGCACAAAACTAAAATAGGCCACAAAAGAACAAGAACATACTTAAAGAACTCGGGTAAGAAGCATTTACTACCCTATAATTTTCAGAATCAACGAAAGGCAAAATATATCTCATTAACTTAGGTAATATAGAGAAATGTAGATATCTTTTTTACAGAAGTGAACTAGTTTGATGATTATCTTCAACTTTAAAATTTCTTTTTCACTTGATATCTGAGGTAGTGCAATGATAAATGCCTTACTAGATCTTGGTTAGACACATGTAATCTTTATTATTGCTAAAACCATGGGGAGATACAACAGCAAAAGGGGAAGGTTAATCAGAGAGAAAACTCCATCAGATAGGATATGATACATACATTGACTTAGAATCTTCAGAGTCATTATTTCTTCTTGAAACATGAGTTGATTTACAGTTATCCTGAACAGGATTCTCTACCCTAGGGATATTAGAAATACAATTTTCACATTCCTCCTCCACCAATAATATATTTATACTTTGCACAGCTGAAACTTGAGTTAGGATCATCAAGATGCTTCGTCACTTTAATCAGCAGAACAAAATAAACTCACTCCTCTGGTCTGCTTCTAAACCTAAAAAAATGTCCTCCTTGCTTTGCTAGGATCATAACTCTGGGTCAGTGAGTAAGACCGAGAAAGAAGAAAAATGAATGGCTAGGAATTCTTCCTTTATTCAGTACTTAAGGGCCTACAGCTGGCTTATTGAATAATAATGATCAATATCAGATAGAAAACTATTTTTCGGAATTCCTCCTGGGAAGAATATTATATTTGTTTAGAAAATGTGCTTTGATAAGTTGTCTAGAGCTGTAAGACTGCAATTGCATGCTAAAGTAAAAGAAGAACCAAAAACAAAAAAAACACCCAACAGCTGAGAAATATTCGAAGGAGAGCAATGGTCCTTCCTCTGTGTGGCCACCCTATTCTGGGGTGCAGAGCCCTGCTTCTTAAAACTCACAGTGCATAGGAAACACCTGGGCATCTGTGGAGCATATTCTGATTCAGCGCGGCTGTGGTAGACCCAGGAATCTTAATTTCTAGAAAGCTACTGGGTGATGCTGATGGTCACTGGATAGCCACTTTATAGAAAGCATTGATTTAATTTTCTCTGCGCATTTTGGAGTAGACATTGGAAGAGAGTTGTTATCCTGTGTAACAGAGAACCTATCCTGTGTACGAGAAAAGATTGAAGTCAGAATCATTTGGGTGATGCCCACCATAGCAGAAGGATTGAAGAGGCACCACGGGGCCACAGAGGCCACTAACATTATTAGAAGCTGTTGCTCTGAGGGATGCAATGGCAAATCCTCCATCGCTCATAAAATACATTCAATAAAGTGATGCCAGCAAAACTAAGAGGTTCTCAGGTTTGCATCCAGGTAGGCCTGGGAGAAACCAAGCATGCAAAAGTAGGAAGCTAAAAAGCCAATGACATCTGAGTGACAAAAACAAAAATAAAGCTGATATTTATTGAGCATCATATCTGTGTCAGTCATTCTGAGGGCTTTGCATCTTCTACCATTATAATTGCTATTCTATATACAAGAAAACCTAAGGCATAGAGAAGGTGACCCTACACTCAGGGTTTCTCTTACCTACAAAGCCCAGTGACTCTATTCAGTCACTCGAGAGTTGAAGTATATTTTTTCATTTTCAACCTGAATGAGAGAAAATCAATCTCTCCTCTCCTCCCCCTCCCTCCTTCCCACCCTTTCTCGGTCTATCTCTGTCTCCCTCCCAATAAATTTAAGAGGAAAGTAAGAATCCTGAGAGCTGCTTTATAATTCCTATTCCATCTCCTTATATAATGTCTTGATTTTCTTCCTTTTTAAAGAAATTAATTATTTATTTATGTTTGGTTGCGTTGGGTCTTCGTTGCTGCGCCTGGGTTTTCTCTAGTTGCAGAGAGTGGGGGCTACTCTTTATTGTGGTGCAAGGGCTTCTCATTGCGGTGACTTCTCTTGTTGTGGAGCACGGGCTCTAGGCGCGCGGGCCTGCGTTCTAACGCAGGCTCAGTAGTTGTGGTGCAAGGGCTTAGTTGCTACGCGGCGTGTGGGATCTTCCCGGGCCAGGGCTCGAACCCATGTGCCTGCATTGGCAGGTGGATTCTTAACCACTGCACCACGAGGGAAGCCCTGTTCCTCTTTTTTACAGTCATAGTTTCAAATTGTATTAACACACCTTCATTCTGAGTTAACTCATACTTTAACTCACAAGAGTCACAAGGCTCTTAAAGTGAAATAAATCAAAGTGATCATAAAGGAATTATAGCATGTTTTATAGATGAATTGCCTTTTTATAAATTATAGCTACCTCTCAGCGGAAGAAATAGAATATTACCAAGAGCTTTGAAGCTCCCAAATACCCTTCTCTGAAAGAGGACTGCTACCCTGAATTTTGTATGCATCAGTCTCTTGCTTTTCTTTGTAACTTGAAAATAAATGTGTGTCCCTAAAATAGGGGTTTTGCATTTTTGAATTGTATATAAATTATGCTGTATTAAATATTTTCTCCTGCAGTTTGTTTTTTTCCAATCAATGTTATGTTTATAAGATTCACTGATGTCAACTTTTGTCGTTGGAGTCCATTTTTTTCACCACTGAATAACAAGGCATTGTATGACTATAATAATTGATCGGTCCACTTGCTATCAGAGGCCATGAACTTGTTTCCCTGTTATTCTGCTTTTGTTATTACAAATTTTTTTTTAAATCCATGAGTTCTACAACCTTATCTTGTCTATACTTTCCATGTTATATCTACACCCACCTGACTTTAGGTTGAGTTCTCTTTTTTGGCTGCATCATAGAATCACCTGGGGCGTATTTTAAAAATCTGATGCCCACATCACACTCTGGACCAATTGTATCAGCATCTCTGAGGGTGGGCCTCAGGCATTAGTAGAATGCAAGATTTTCCAGGTGCTGACAATGGGCAGACAAGGTTGCATAACATTGTGTTAATTCCACCTCATTTGAATGGAAAAATTGCTTTCCTGGTCCCAGCTGCATTCGATATAATTT
Organism: Hyperoodon ampullatus; assembly: GCF_949752795.1. Taxonomy (NCBI): domain Eukaryota; kingdom Metazoa; phylum Chordata; class Mammalia; order Artiodactyla; family Ziphiidae; genus Hyperoodon; species Hyperoodon ampullatus. The sequence goes on along the minus strand of NC_136932.1, from coordinate 22,887,250 downwards.
CCCAGCAAACTGTCCTCAAATCAGGAGCTAAAATGCCCTATCACAAACAGGGGGCTTTATCCTCATTAGCTGATTTTCTTTTCCCGAGTTCCATGGTTTGTACGTCCGTCTATTTGCTTATGTCAGATGTGCCCAGGGGTGACATAATTGCCTGATAAACCTCTAAGCAGTGGCTTCTTGAGGAAGCCGTGTTGATTCATGGCATGATCTGGGTAACTTCGCAAAACAGCGCTCTTGCTTACCCAGAGCCCAAAGGTTAAAATCCAAAATTCGATCCAATCCTTTAAAAATCTGCTTTGGGGGAAAAAAAAATCCACAGCATTTTGCTCTGAAGTCAAGAATGATTAAACCCAGAGTCATGTGATCTGCACTGATCCTTTGCAAACCACAGCTATACCATCCTTTTCCAGGAAATATGTTCTTTTGGCCACTAGCCATTTCTTAAAGCAGAACCCTTGGTGGAGGATGAGTCAATAGGGTAAATGGTGACTCAGGCTCCAAAGAAAACAGAGAATGAGTTGATTTAATGCCTTGAGAAGTAGCTTGTTACCCAATTATGCAAAATGTAGCTTGATATCCAAGAAAACCATTATCCAGCATGATCCGTGGGTTGGAGCTAAACTCGTCATTACCCCAGTGGGACAGCATTAAATAAAGAGCTGTTATTCATTCTTTAGAGAGTTGATAATAACACAGAGGTAATTTGGAGCAGTAAGCAACCAATATACTCTAACAGCACTGCAAGTCAGCTGGCTAGGTCCTCTATCCTGTGGCATGGGGGTTTCATTAATGCTTCTTGTCAACCATGGCGTATAGTTTCCCAGAAGGCTGCATGTCCAGGAATCACTGGTATTGAGAGTTACTTTCATCCCTTCTATCTATCCAAACTCTTTCTTCTTGACTTCCAAGCCAATCTTTTTAAAGTCATTTTTTCTACTCTCTTATTTTTCCAAGAATAAAAATTAGGGGCTTCCCTGGTGGTGCAGTGGTTGAGAGTCTGCCTGCCGATGCAGGGAACACGGGTTCGTGCCCCGGTCCGGGAAGATCCCACATGCTGTGGAGTGGCTGGGCCCGTGAGCCATGGCCGCTGAGCCTGAGCGTCCGGAGCCTGTGCTCCCCAACGGGAGAGGCCACAACAGTGAGAGGCCCACGTACAGCAAAAACAAACAAAAAAAATTATAGGAAAACAACCTGCTGAAAAATATAATTAAGACCTAAATGATATCTACATTGATATCTATTATTTGTATGTGAAGTTTACAGAATATTTAGCCCATAATGAATCTCATACCCAGACGAGGAGCTTAGTCAGGCAACAGATTTTATGTTGATTATTTTTTTTTTTTTTGCGGTACGCGGGCCCCTCACTGTTGTGGCCTCTCCCGTTGCAGAACACAGGCTCCGGATGTGCAGGCTCAGCGGCCATGGCTCACGGGCCCAGCCGCTCCGCGGCATGTGGGATCTTCCCGGACCGGGGCACGAACCCGTGTCCCCTGCATTGGCAGGCAGACTCTCAACCACTGCGCCACCAGGGAAGCCCTATGTTGATTATTATTTAGTATTAATGAAACAGTAATTTGACTTCTTGGCCAAGTGACTATGTTTTTATTCTTTAAATTCTCTCAGATATGGAGGTTTGCAGAGACTAGATAAAGGATGCTTAGTAAAGTTTTCTAATTTCTGCAGTCAGAATGGAATATTGCCTTTGCCTATTTTCTCTGTGGGCCTATTTGTATCATCAGAAACTTAGATAAACCTATAAATGAATATCATCCCCAGTACCTGCCACCCTAGTCTTAATCAGTGGTGAAAGAACCACCTCAATTGGCCATTTAAGTTTAATAGTAAAAGACTGGTTAATGATAACAATGCACTGTAAATCCTTCAGAAGGAAAAGAGAATGTTTTGTGGACCATTTGTTTTGTGTGTGGCAGTTTTAAGTTATTAGTTTTTAAAATCGTTACTTTTTAATGGAAACCACTTGACCAAAAATCTGTCACAGAATTTGAGACCCATTAAAAAAAAGTTTAATGAGGGGAAAAAAAAAAAACTTAGATAAGCCTAGATTAAAGGCACACTTACGGGCCTAAGTCTATTCTTGGGCAGAGGAATTTTGAACCATTTCTATACACTCCAAAATATTAAGTCCTTGATGATTGTATACTGACAGAGAAGAAGAAAAATAAAAATAACTTAGAAGAGGTAAGGCTGAGGGGTTTTGTTTGCTTATTTGTTTTTCCATGATGAAAATTAAATAGGTTGATTATAAACGTTCTGGTGTTATAAGAAACATTAGTAGGTATCATGGTTTTTCTTCTTTCTTACATATCTGAATGCCTCAGAACTTTCAAGAAAGATTCAGCATAATCACCTGTGTGTTCCCTATACTTGGGTGAAGGATAATAAGGAAAAGCCATGTATTAGATGTATAATATTCATATAATTTAATTATCCAAGAGACAGTTACACAGAGATATATAAGCTGTAATATTTGTTGAGGTCATTTATCCACATAGGAGGTAGACAATTGAAATACATATATATGAATATATATATGTATATATGTGTATATATATAAATGTGTATATATGTGTGTGGGGGGGTGGGTATATATATATATATGTATATTTATACATGGCAGTAGAAGTAAAACAGTCAAATAAAGAGATCAAAGAAAGAGGGGCAATCCCTATTCACTAATTTTTCTTTCCTCCTTTTTCTTTATATATTTCTTTTTTATTTTTTTACATCTTTATTGGAGTATAATTGCTTAACAGCGGTGTGTTAGTTTCTGCTTTATGACAAAGTGAATCAGTTATACATATACATATGTTCCCATATCCCCTCCCTCTTGCATTTCCCTCCCACCCTCCCTATCCCACCCCTCCAGGCAGTCACAAAGCACCGAGCTGATCTCCCTGTGCTATGCAGCTGCTTCGCCCTAGCTATCTACCTTACGTTTGGTAGTGTATATATGTCCATGCCCCTCTTTCGCTTTGTCACAGCTTACCCTTCCCCTTCCCCATTATATATTTCTTTATTAATTTTCTTTATAAGTATTTTCTGCTTTGAACTGTTGGTAGAGAACCATAACAAATATTCCAGTCCCCAGCAGTTTATTTATAGGAATTAAGACTAAAGGAACGCCTACCCACATTTTTATCTGGAGGCTTTAGAATTTAAACTTCTACTCCTGGACATAATTTCTATGTAAAATGAGCAGAACAGCAAATCACGTTTGTGTTCAGGGTTTTTCCATTCAGTTTTTCTGAATATCTGCCTCTCTGTTGCCATTCAGTAAGAGTTGTATGAACACAGAGTACTCTCTTACTAAGTGATGGGTTACATCATTTTAATAATATTTTATTTACTACATGTATACCATGTGATCTAAATTCTTCCAGGAAGATGAATAATAAGTACAGGGTATTATTACAGATTTAGCTTCATATTTTGAGATTAGCTATTGTTAAATTATGTTGACTGATGTAGTCAAATGGCAGAAGTTATAAATTATAGCAAGTCAGATTACTGTCTTATTGCTTGTATCCAGCTAGCTTCATTGAATAGGAGAACATGCATGGTGCATAAGGTTGCCAGGCTCAATCCATGTATGTGCCTCAGATTTTGTTCTCTCTGGCTGGTGGCTTACCCCTCACCCCTGCTGGATGCCTTTCAGATGCAGCCTTTGTTTTCTAAGAGGGTCTAAGAGAGTGAATGTAGATGAAGCAACACACACACACACAAACTCCCCTTAAATTAGGTATATTATCTGATGGCTGATCAGAGTTATGATCCATTTATTGATATATATGGCAGCATTATAAGTATGTGTCATGCACCATTGCTTTAATAAACACTCCATTACAAACAGAATCCAGCAGACCCTTTTAATTTGCCATCCTTGGGCGTTCAAAGACACCTTATGGAAACCTGTACATATTCTTTTAAAGCAAAACAATATGGAAAATTGAGAGTGATTCCAACAAAGTATATCGATCCTGGCACCAGCATGTGTGAGTGTTGCTCTGGCTTTTACTAATATCATGACCCAGAGTGATGCTGTTTTCTCTTTCCTTCTTTTCTTCCTTCCCATCTCTCTCTTACTCTCTCATTTTCTCTTTTCCCCTAGCGCTTACTACTAGCAGTTAATAACAATAGCAAACACTTATATATTACGTTTCAGGCATTGTTCTGAGGCTGTCCACACACTATGATGACAGAGCCTCATGATACTACCTTTGAGTAGGTATTAGTATTATCTTTACTGCTGAGGAAGGCAAGGTCCCGACAAAATAACATTCTTAGTGTTTGATTGCTAGCTAGTGTCAGAGCTTGAATTTGAACTCACACCAGCTGATTTTGTCTGGAGCCCATGCTCTTCACCCTTATATTTCCCTGTATAAGAGATTAGGCAGAAGCACAAAATTAAAGTATACTTCTAATTAATTTAAAATAAGATTTGGAATAAAAATCCTTCTGGAATTGCTGACATAGATATGTTTTAAATTATGTGTGTTTTTATACTGTTATTTCAAAAACATGCAGTCATTTCTAACTTTACCATATTAAATATAGATAGTAATTGCTAAAAGTGTTACCTGCTAGACCTACTTTAGATAATAATTTTAAGACTGTGTTCCCTGTTGGCACGTCAATAAATGTTATTAACACAGATTTTAAACGCTAAGAAGTCTTTGTTGTGGAGATCAAACATCTCACTGCTATGTGTCCTAACTTGAAAAATGTTCCCTCTACATAGAGTACAAAGGTAAATATCAACCTCGCCTTTCTGAATTTTCACATTTTCTTAATTAGCAAGATCCAAATAAGTGAGACTTAATTTGTCATTTTGCTATTACTGCTTTGGGGAGATCAAAATGCATCAGATAAATTACTTATAAAATTCAACAGTCTCCAGTTATCTGGAGAAGCAAACAAACATTGAGTTTTAATGATGAGTTCTAGGTAGACTTTGTAATATTTGAGTGGTATTCTGTGCTGCTGTGTATCATTTGTCATGTATGTGATAAAGCAGTATGCTTTATATGTGGTGGACAGGCAACAGCTGTCAGAGGATCTCTTATTGCATCTATATAATGAAATGGGATGGCCATTTGAAACAGCATTCCGTTTTTTTATCCATAAGTTCATAGTATCACATGTAATGAAAATTTATTTATTCCTTTTCTGTCCCTTGGAGCATGTATCTTGGAATCACAAAACCACTTATTACCTGGGAGGTATTGGTCTTTGAAGTCCATATAATTACAGGAGAAGTTTAACTCACTCAGCTTTGGTCAGTTGTATGCATGATAGCAGAAGATTATTATAATTCTCTTTAATTAGCAGAGTGAACAAAGTAGCTTGGAGAATAGTTTCTGGTCTTAGGGACCATTGTCAATGTTCCAGCATGCTAATTGAATGTCTCTTGAAATGTTATATGCCAAAATGATTAAGTATCATTACGAGGGGAAAGTTTTATACAAAGGCAAATACCACAACCGATCGTATTCACTTGATTACAATGAAAGTGAATACGCTTTAAAAGCACTCAAAAAAAAAAAAGCACTCAATAGTTTTTGTCTCTTAGGCACAATAAGGCAGGTGTGCTACTCTAGAATAATTCATCTCATTTATACCTGAGACATGTAATTGAAATCACCCTGCCATCCATATTCTTTATTGGAGTTTCATTTATTTTGTAACGCTTTGGAGGGAAACAAAAATAGGCCTACCACATACACAACAATACCAACCTCTTTCTGCAGAGCCTTGAATTGTCAAGGCACCTCCATGAGTGCCAAATCTATTCCCTGCACAACGTTTCCCCTTGAGTCTAATTAGAGTCCATTCTGTGTATTTACAAACAGGAAGCAACAAGGCTGTGCCCTCACGTGCATCACTCAGAGTCCTCCTCAATGAGCAGGAGGCATTGGTGACATTTGGGAATGGACACTGGGGTGATTGGAAGTTCATATGTCACAAAGGGCAGATGACCTAATTTTTTCTGCCTTAAAGATGACAATCATTGTGCTGTTTCTGTATTATTAACTTGACAAATAGAGACACTTTTCAGAAATTTTAATGACCTAATGTCAATACTCTTGAAAAATGGGCAGCTAATACTTGGGAATCATAATTCAGAGATTAAATATCTGAAGTAAACTTGAATAAGAAACTGACAAATAATGGTACAGCAAAGGTCCCATTACACCAGGATGGATATGGACCCAGGTAATATGTCATAAAAGCATGCACCTTTTAAAAGGTTGAAGAAAGCAGTGCCCACCTAAAATGGATATCACTTCACGTTTTTTTGAAAATGTTTATATGTGTAAATATCTCCATGAAAAACAGGCAAGAGTTCTGAGATGATTCCAGAGAACAAAAAAGGTTTTCCCATTGTTTAATGCAGAGTAGCTCTATTTTAATAGGGCCAACTTCCATTCTCCATAACCTAAAATATTATTATTAGAATAACTCTGATTTAACTATGAGAAATTTTATCTTCACTTTAAAAATGTTTTTCTTTTAGGCCATAGCGTATCTAGATATTGTTTTGGAGAATATGTTTTTATTGGCGGGGGGGGAACATCAACAAGAATATATACTACTGATGCGCAGGAAAGCCTGAATCAGCACTACTAATAATTATCGATTACAACTTGAAATAGCCATCTAAATATCAGTAATATTTATTCTGTGTTACTAATTGTATCCCTAATAAAGGACTGCAAGTTGCCTTAGAAGGGTCTTCTTTCTGTTCCACCCAAGTAGAACAAATAGTGACAAACCCTTTCCAACTCCAAAGCATTAAGTTAGCAGTGGTTAGTCTGCTTCTCACTTAAATAACCTAAATACCTCTCTAGATTGGATTTGGTTACTGCAGGCGATACTGTAGATACAATGTTCTTCAAAAATATTGTTGAAAATTAGCAAGCTTAAACACTTTTTAAATGCAACCTAGTGGCACAGTGGATAAGAATCCGCCTGCCAATGCAGGGGAAACGGGTTCAGTCCCTGGTTCGGGAAGATCCTACATGTCGCAGGGCAACTAAGCCCGTGCGCCACAACTACTGAGCCTGCGCGCCACAGCCCGTGAGCCACAACTACTGAGTCTGCACGCCACAACTACTGAAGCCCACGTGCCACAACTACTGAAGCCCACACGCTTAGAGCCCGTGCTCCATAGTAAGAGAAGCCACCGCAATGAGAAGCCCGTGTACTGCATCAAAGAGTAGCCCCCGCTCACCACAACTAGAGAAAGCCCACATGCAGCCATGGAGACCCAACACAGCCAAAAATAAATAAATAAATTTATTTTTTTTAAAAAAGTCAACTTGTTCTTTTCCCAGTAGTGTTTGTTGAGATTCCATGATCCCTGAGAAGGTCAGCTCATGAACTTTTTGTTAGGGAGTCAGCTGAATATTCAAACACAAAACGATATATGTTCCCTGCTCTGGCTTGTAGCAGCTTTAGGTACATGTGACACAGGAAAGAAATCGTGAATTAATTATCAATTTATCTTGTTGCAGGAAAACTACTATGGCCAACACATGGACCAAATCTCCATATTTTCTTCATACAAGTGATTGGTACAGAGAGATGCTTAACATACTTTAAGTTGAAGTTGCTGATGAAGATAAATTTACCATTTCCCATTATTTCTATGAATTTTAAATACTACATATTTAGTAAAAACAATAAGGGTGTATTATATGCCAGAAACTATGCTAAATTCTCCACATGAATTTTCTTTCTCTCACCATTAATCTTGAAGATGCTTACTACAATTACCCTTGCTTTAGCCACGAAGAAGCTAAATTCTAGAGAGAAGAAATAGCATGCTCAAGGTCATATAGCTAGGCAGAGGCAGAGCCACACTCGAACTGAAACACGCCAACCTCATTGTCTGGATCACTCTGCTGTAGTGACTGCTGTTTTAGTTGATTTGTTGCCAATTCAATTGCTCCTGTGTGCACCTGAGAGTTACCTAACATGCTATGAGGTTTACAGAATGATCTTTCCAAAAGGCCAAAACATTCAGGCAGTACAAAATCAGAAAAGGAAGAGCGAGTTCCCATTGTGGGTAGGCTTTAAACAGATGCAAGGACATTTGATGTTGCACGGAAGAGGTGGGCATAGAAAACTGCAAATCCAAAGAAGAAAGGTAGGTGCTTTGGAAATTCAGCAGTGCTGCAGATAATTAGATATTCATATACCTATAGATGAAACAGACACTCAAAACTTTAGAAGCTCAGAAAGGAATTTTTTTTTACAACTTTATTGGAGTATAATTGCTTCACAATGGTGTATTAGTTTCTGCTTTATAACAAAGTGAATCAGTTACACATATACATATGTTCCCATATCTCTTCCCTCTTGCATCTCCCTCCCTCCCACCCTCCCCATCCCACCCCTCCAGGCAGTCACAAAGCACTGAGCTGATCTCCCTGTGCTATGTGTCTGCTTCCCACTAGCTATCTACCTTACGTTTGTTAGTGTATATATATCCATGCCTCTCTCTCGCTTTGTCACAGCTTACCCTTCCCCCTCCCCATATCCTCAAGTCCATTCTCAAGTAGGTCTGTGTCTTTATTCCTGTTTTACCCCTAGGTTCTTCATGACATTTTTTTTTCTTAAATTCCATATATATGTGTTAGCATACGGTATTTGTCTTTCTCTTTCAGAAAGGAATTTTAATGGTAGTGTTGAATCCAGGGAAATGTGATGAAGGATTTGGGGTAATGAGGATTGTCCCCTGGAGTGACAGGGAAAGGGAGAGGGGTCAAAGCAACACAGTTACTACATTCACAGAAATGAGCTTGTCTCAGTATTTTCCTAAATCATTGAAAGATGGGCAAAGAGATACATACCATCTAATCTGCTCAACATCATCAGAACTTTTCCTCACAGTTCCCACTAGAATTGAGTCTAACTGGATATAAAAGTTATAAGATGATTATTTGAGATACACTTCTATAATCATCACAGTTTGGACACTGTCCATTTTAGGGTGTTATAAGTAAAAAAAAATTATTTAAACTCCATTTTAAAAATTCAGAATCTCTGAAGCAAACTCTTGGTAGAAACATTGTTCACCCTGTGATGGGTAGGTGAGTTAAAATAGGAATTAGATCAAGTGACATTTCTGTAAAGTATATATTCCAGAGAACTGATTCATGAAAATTGCTCACTGATATTATTTTCTGTTTATTTTGGATTATCTTTTAGGATTTGGAGCACTTTGTGCTATATTAAGACTAGTGCCATTTCCCTGGAAGGGCTGGAGAAATTTTCCTCTGTTTTTGTTTTGGGTGGTTTTACTGGTCTGCTCACCTGTTATCTACTCACAACTCACTCTTCATGTTATGAAGTATATAATTACATAATATTTAGAGTGGTGCATTTAGCTGTTTCCTAAGAGTTATAGAATGGACTCTAATGAGTGATAAGGCTGTAGAAATAAGCATAAGGTTATTTAGAGGATATTCTTTCTTTGTGGCCCTGGTGGATTAATAATGGCCATCTGTAGGAAGGGAAGTGGTTATGGCATCCCTCATCCCTAAGTCAGGCACCTCTAGACCCCCAGAGATGAGCAATTTTAACACCGTAAGGATTAAATAGCCTAAGTGAGATTTCCAAATGTTTAGAATATCACATTAACTTTTAAGGCAGGGTCCAAGTAAGGCTTTGGAAAGTGACATTAACATTGAAAGTCTAGAGAAGGTTCTTTTTCCAGCCGATTTCCCAGTTAAGCCTGATGTAATACATGAGATCACAACTGAAGGAGGATGGTGAGATTTAAATCTAAACAGTTCTTATAGATGTCAGAAGGGGGAAAACGTGATGAGGAAATAACTCATAAAAGTTGGAGAAACCAGGCTTCCCTTGTGGCGCAGTGGTTGAGAGTCCACCTGCCGATGCAGGGGACACGGGTTCGTGCCCCGGTCTGGGAGGATCCCATGTGCCGCGGAGCGGCTGGACCCGTGAGCCATGGCCGCTGAGCCTGCGCGTCCGGAGCCTGTGCTCCGCAACGGGGGAGGCCACAACAGTAAGAGGCCCGTGTACCGCAAAAAAAAAAAAAAAAAAAAAAAAAAAAGTTGAAGAAACCATCCACATTGTTTTTTTATATACAAAGAAAATTCTATGTCAGTAACTGAGGAAAGTTTTAGGCAACATTTTAAGAGGAAACAGGAAAAAAAAAATTGGAAGAGTAAAGGAAATGTGGTAGCATGATTTGAGAAAGGATTTATGGACACTTGATGTTGAGATAATGTTTGATTTTATTTATACTTTGTTTGGGAACCCTAGCCTTATTGGCTCCTATGGCCTTCCCCCTGGTTAGGAAAAAATCATTTCAAAATACTCCATTTTAACCCCTAAGGTTAACATTATGATTAATAGCAGTTTTTTTAGTATAAAAAATAACATCAACAACAACTAACCTTTCCCAGGCTTATTTTGAAAGAATCAAAGCAGTCAGTGAAAGAGAACACAGAAAAATAGATAAGCCATGTGTATGACCTGGTGGGTATTTCCATTTGAAAATTCCCTTATAACATTGAATGTAATCTATCAATAACTTACAATAGGGTATGCTTTATAGAATGAAGTAACCCCCTTTTTCCATTCTTTACCTTGGAAAATAATGATTTAAGTAAAATATTCTTACACCGTTTTCCTTGCCTACTGTTATGCCCTAATTGAGTATAGCCTTGTGGTTTAAGGTGAAAAGGGAAATTTTGAAAGTGGCTGTTAAGAACCTGATTCTGAAACCTAGTGGAGAGATCTAGAAAAGAGAGCTGTCAGCAAAATTATAGTGACTAGTCAGTAACTGGGCTAAATTGAAGCTTAAAAACCCAGACTGGAGTCTGAATGGCAGTTCTTCAATTTACAAGTTGTGTGTCCCTTTAGGCAAATTAACTTCTTTAAGCTGCAGGTTAAAATTGCATATACGCAGTATTATAGCCCTATGATCTTTGGCGAGTCACCTAATATTCTGGAGCCTCAACCTCCTCATCTGTAAACTGGAGATAATCATAGTGCTCATTCAGCAGATTTGTTGTGTGGATTAAATGAAATGATAAACTGAAAAGCACAAAGTTAAGCTCTCCACCATGTGAAACTATCAGTATTGAAGGTACCATGGCACCATGATTAAACCCTGTGAAAACAGTTAGCAATCATCAAAAATGCTTGAGGGAAGTAGGCAGGAACATGCAATTAAAAAAATAATAAGGAAATTAACACCAGGGGGGCTGCTCTAGATAAGGACTCCAGGAAGGCATCTCTGGGGAAGTGATATTTGAGCTGGAACCTGAACAGGAATTTAACGAAAAGATGGTCACCCTTGGTGGAAACCAACTAAAGGCAAGTTAAACCAATCAAAGAGTATAATTAGTCTATCAGGTTGATAAAGTTAAAAAGGCAAAAAAGAGTGATGGTAGGGGGGTAATGGGGATACAGGCTCTTCTAGGAGAATTCTTCTAGAGAGCAGTTGACTTACACTGTCAGTATTCTTTGATGAACACTGACATCTTTAGAATATTGTCTAAAGACATAACAGAAGAAATACAATGTATGCTCACATACCTGCACACAATTTTATGACAACGTTTCTTCACCATTAATGCTTTTCTTTTTACTTTTCTTAATTTTTTTTTTTTTTTTTTTTGCAGTACACGGGCCTCTCACTGTTGTGGTCTCTCCTGTTGCGGAGCACAGGTTCTGGACGCGCAGGCCCAGTGGCCATGGCTCACGGGCCCAGCCGCTCTGCGGCATGTGGGATCTTCCTGGACCGGGGCACGAACCCGTGTCCCCTGCATCGGCAGGCGGACTCTCAACCACTGCGCCACCAGGGAAGCCCTACTTTTTTTAATTTTTAAAAGCTACTTAGGCATTAAGGATGCTTATACTAAAGATTGAAAACAACCCAGATGTTTATCAACATTAGAGGATTGGTTAAATGAGTGATGCTACCTACACGAAATGCAGCTGTTAAAGATCAATAGGACTTTCCTGGTGGCACAGTTGTTAAGAATCCGCCTGCCATTGCAGGGGACATGGGTTTGAGCCCTGGTCTGGGAAGATCCCACATGCTGTGGAGCAACTAAGCACCTGCACCACAGCTACTGAGCCTGTGCTTTAGAGCCCGTGAGCCACAGATACTGAGTCTGTGTGCCACAACTACTGAAGCCCATGTGCTTAGAGCCCGTACTCTGCAACAAGAGAAGCCACCGCAATGAGAAGCCCGTGCGCTGCAACAAAGAGTAGCCCCCGCTCGCCGCAACTAGAGAAAGCCCATGCACAGCAACGAAGACCCAAAGCAGCCAAAAATAAATTAATTTTTAAAAAAATTATTAAAAAAAAGAAAATAGACGAAATGGTTATGTGCCTATTGTCACATCTCCTTGACCGTAAGGTGGGTTGCTCTGATCAGAAATAAAGAATGAATTACTCAGCCTACTTGAGAATGGACTTGAGGATATGGGGAGGGGGAAGGGTAAGCTGTGACAAAGCAAAAGAGGGGCATGGACATATATACACTACCAAACGTAAGGTAGATAGATAGTGGGAAGCAGCCACATAGCACAGGGAGATCAGCTCGGTGCTTTGTGACCGCCTGGAGGGGTGGGATAGGGAGGGTGGGAGGGAGGGAGACGCAAGAGGGAAGGGATGGGGGAACAGATGTATATGTATGACTGACTCACTTTGTTATAAAGCAGAAACTAAAAAAAAAAAAAAAAAAAAAAAAGAACTAATGCCATTTGCAGCAATATGGGTGGACCTAGAGATTGTCATACTGAGTGAAGTAAGTCAGAGAAAGAGAAATATCATATGATATCACTTATATGTGGAATCTAAAAAGAAATGATACAAATGAACTTATTTACAAAACAGAAACAGACTCACAGACTTAGAGAATGAACTTATGGTTACCAGGGGGGAAGGGTTGGGGGAAGGGATAGTTAGGGAATTTGGGATTGACATGTACACACTGCTATATTTAAAATGGATAACCAGCAAGGACCTACTGTAAAACACAGGGAACTCTGCTCAATATTATGTAACAACTTAAGTGGGGAAAGAATTTGAAAAAGAATAGATACATGTATATACATAACTGAATCACTTTCCTGTACACCTGAAACTATCATAACACTGTTAATCAACTACACTCCAATATAAAATGTTAAAAAAAAGAAGTGAAAGATACAATGACAATAAATCAGGCATTATCTGTGAGCCCTGGATAATAGTGCTGGCTAAAGAATTGTGAGCACAAAAGGTAAACCCATATTTAGAATATGCACCTATCCTAGTAACTGTTTACCAGGGGTAATGCCATATTGCTGCTGCTGACAGGTCAGACATTTAGGGTGGTAATAATATCAGACTTAGTAAAAAGTAAACAATGTATCATCTCCATCCTGTTTTCAGAACTATTTCATTCATAAGCCACTGTGCCAGTATTGAAAGTGTCAAGGTCAGAGATTTGCTGCCCTCCCTGGATGAGTCATTATAGCTACCTAATTGCAATGGCTTCTTTGTGGCTGGATGCTCAGAGATTCATACACTCTGTGCCCATTCCTTGAGGTCCACCCATAGGCCTCTACTCCGGATGTTTTTGTATCTGATTTCCAATATTGTTTCCGGAGCCCTGCCCAACCAGCTAAGCCATTCAGTGCTCAGAAGTCCTTGTATAGCCACTTCTTTCTCCATCCAAAATTCATCGCCAATTGTGCAGCTCAAACTCCTTTTTGGAGGATTTCCCGTCACCATTGTCTTTCCAGGAGTTCTCAGGGTGGGGTATCCCCAGTGCATTTTTGGCTTGTGCCAATATATCAAGTCAGACCTGAGTTTTTCCTTATCAAGAAAATCATAGGAGTGAACTGAGAGTAAGACATCAGTGTCTTAGGGGACAAGGGGGTATGGGAAGCTTGTTCACTTGTGCTTTCTGGATCAGCTTAGGACCACTTCTGAATGTGCCTCTTCATCTTTCAACATAGTTCTCTTGTGCCTCAACAAGCTTGTGGACTCTTGCTCAGCTCACTGTGGGAAGCTCTCTTACTATAGTCCTTTGCTGTTTCATGGTTAGGTGTTAAGATCCTAACACGGCCCAGTACAAGCTATTGGGCTGCTGCTTAGTGAACAGTTCCCTGCTGACTATGGCATGGCCTTGCTCCAGAAATCTAGAGGTCTTCCCAATGCTGTGCTGGAGGCCGGCTGGTACCTGCTCGTGAGAGCTAATTGTAATCAGCCCTTTCCAACTCCACTTTCAATGACATCACATGGATAGTTTGACACTGGCCATGGCAGGAGTATTTACACCATGTACACTGTCCAATGCTACAACTGAGGAATTGTTTTCAGTGCCAGTTTACTCGCACACCAATATGTTTTCCCAGTGAGTCTCTTACAGGAGCTTCCCAGAAACCAAACATCATTCTTCTGGACCATTCATCTAGCTACACTCTAGTGAGTGATTCAGACCCAGAAGCCCATCCCCAGGGGCTACTTCCTTGGGCCACTTCTAATACCAACTGCTTAGGTTTGGGTTTTCCAAAAATCTCATCCTGAGACAAAGATTCTTTTGTTTGATCGGTAAACCCAGGAACCACAGAAGAAGGAGTCAGAAATGGAAATGGAAAAAAAGACAATCAACTGTGTTATCAGGCCTGTTCCCACTCTGGGCAAGTAGAGTTCAGTCCTGCTGGGAACATTGATAAACCGTGCAAAACCTTTTTTACAGGTAACCCACCTGCAGTGAGGAACCTGGGATTATAGTAAACCAATTCTCTGATTAAGAGCTGCTTTAGGGAACTTTCAGCTTGCCTTGTGCAAATGTAGATTGTGTTTCCTGGGCCAGAAATAAAACCTCAGACAATGATTCACTGTTGTTTACAGTAAATGGCCTTTGATGAATAAAGGTAAATTCTGAGAGTATATGAAGGTACTGACAGTTTTTATGACAGGAAGTAACACATGCATTTTCCACGTATTTTACCTACTTGGCAAATAATTTTCATTCCTTATAAACTCTAAATTAAGCCCTTGGGATCCGCAAAGGGAAATCGACCTAACACCAAAAGAACAATGTATCAAACAATGACACTCTCAGTGAGAAAATCACAGTTGTACAAAATAAAGAACAACAGTGGCAAGAAAAGTTGCCTTGTACAGAGTCTATAGCCAAAGAGTAACTTCCTTTGAAGAATAAAAACTAGGCTGTGTCAAAGGAACCACAGAAAAAGTGTTAACATCTAACACTTCCCAGGAAAAGGGTTAGAATCTGGACCAGAGGACTTCCTTCCAAACATGTGACACACACTAACAATAAAAAGCAAAGCCTTGGGATATTTATTTGGATTTTAGAAGCTTTGACAAAGAGCAGCACTGAATGGAAAAGCAGATTTTGGATGAAGTAACTTTACAGTAAATGTTGACTGACAGACTGCCTAGAAGATCGGAAGTAGCCTTTGAATTTTCTCTACTAATACAGTTAATACAGGAAGATTTAAAAATTGCCAAATACAGATATGCAAAAAGTTAAAAAATATTCCCCAAGCCACATCACCAGTATATAGGGTTTTTTGTTTGTTTGTTTGTTTGTAACATTTTGATATCTATTCTCCATAGCGTTCTTCTTTCTTTCTCTCACCCCCTCCCCTTTTCTTCCCCTCCCCCTCTCTCCCCGCTCCACCCCTCCTTCCTCTCTCTCCCTCTTCCCAAAATAGGGAACATTTTTTGTAATATTTTAAATTTGATTCTGTTCCACTTTTTTTCACCCTTTCCTGTACGAGTTACCTGTATGTTGGATGTCTTGTCAGTTCTCTGCATCTACCATGCTTTTCTAATAGTCATTTTCTCTAATTTCAAGTATTGGTTGAAGTTGTCCTCCATGTGGTTTCTTTACGTTTTCAGAAAGTTACTTTGATCTTTACTGCTTTCAGTGGCATCATCTACATCACTTCCGTAATCCGCTGAGCTTCCTTTAGTTTCCTCCGGGTTCTGTAACTACTCACCTACGATGAAGATTAACCTAGAGAAAGCACATGAGCACAAACAGCTTCAAGTAGGAGGTACCCAACTAATTCTAGACATCTTGACATAAAGATAAAGGTAGCAGATGAAGAGAGAAAGAGTTTCAGGCAGAAAGAATGAGCAAAGACACACAGATAAAAGCTTCCATTTGTGAATTAAGGTGAGTCTAATTTTTCCTATAATTTTCGGTGTATAAAGAAATGAAACAAGATGACAAAGATTTGGGCCAAGATGACGCAGATAATGTAATATACATCTTTAATACAAGGTGTGGTGGAAACTACGACCACAGATCCAAACTTAAGATAGACTCTGCTGGTCGTCCGTACGGAGGAAAGAAAGGAAGAGGGACCCCACTGACCACAAGTTGGGTGATTCTATCTCCCAGGTCCTCAAAACAACAAAACACAGGCTTCCTTATATACACAGTTGCAATCCAGGGTCTGTTTAGGAATTGGACTGTGATCATCCTATGGGGTGGCCTTCAAGTCATAGGGTGCAAATGTCAAAAGGCCCTTTTAAGGGGTGCTGATAACACGTATTTCTTACAGATCACAGTATTTATCCCCTTTAAAAAGAAAAGGCTGTAGCAGTTTTCTGAGACCTCAGTATTCTTTCTCCAACCAGTAGGCTACATTTCCTATTGCTCTGTTCTGATGGCTCTGACTTTTTCACAAAGGCTAAGAAATATACTTCTTCTTTGAAGCTTAATTAGAAGCCAAAATTTATGCATATCTAATATTACATTTCAAAGATTTCAAATGTCCCTGATGTGAGACACCTTAATCAAAACCGTACCACAGGTACATGAATTCAACATGATCATAGGTATTCCTCATTATGAATTTATTACTCTTTTGTGAAATTCACATTTAAGCCTTTAGAGCCATTAAACAAATCAGATAACCCCGAGTTCAGACTCCCACAAGCAGAAATAGGTATGAACTTTAAAAGAAAGTTATCCCTGAGCCCAACCCCTTTCCTGGAAACTTTCTAAGGCATAAAAATAAAGCAAGCCAATAGCATTATAGAAAGTGTGATATCCAAATAGAATTGTTTATAAATAGAATGTTTTACAAAGTTTCCACGAGGCATCAGGTGTCCTCTAAACCCCCTGCATGCTGACATTTTCCAGCCCACTAGCTAAATTAAGGCTGAGGAAAAAATTACCTATGCATTGTATTTTTATGTGGCTGTTAATCTATTTTTATATACTGTGGATATATAACATCAGTTCATATCAAAAGACATCCCACGCCCACACAGACACCACAACACATGTATATGGGCAAAGATGAGCAAGAAGATGAAATATTCATTCACTTTCATGTTGCCAAAGACACTGTAACCAAAAACGGTCTGGAATGAGTAGTGTGAGCCAATGTGCTTGATTTTCTGGGACTGTCTCTGTTGAAGCCTGTTGCCCTGATTTAGTAACCGAAAGCACTCCCTTGTACTCTCAAAAGTGTCCCATTTTAGATAATAAGTTCTGTGATCATCCCAAGGGTGGGACAATTCATCAGTTATTTGTGAGTTTCTGTAGTATTTGGAGGAAGCAAAATTAGAAACATTCAAATAAATTAATTGTCCAGCAGAGAGAATACCATTCGGTTAAAAACAGATTTCAGGACGAGTAGAATTATAAAGATAATGAAAATGATAAAGAAAATGAAAACATACAGATGACTGCTCTGTGACAGTTTGAGGATTAACTTTGCAGTCAAGAGGATGAAGCAAATGACATGCCCAGATAAAATCAATTTACTCCAAAGATATTCAGGAAAAAAAAAACAAAAACAAAAAAAATCCAAAACATGAAATCAAAAGATATGACAGAAATATTAAACATTTATCTTTGTTCTGCCCAAAGAATATTATCACTATCTCAAAATTGGCTACGTTATATTCATTTTCTGTGCTTCTATTTCTTTCTGTCTTTGGCCCACGTGTACATATACGCTCCAGCTAGGGTACAGTCTGCTACACAACAATGATTTGGCTTGTGTAATTACACTTGGGTAAATATAATAAGCCTAGATACAGGGAAAACAAAGCTTCCTTCTTTATATAAGAATACAAAATCTGTTGCCAGGATCCTGGCACTAACACTTTTCTTACTTTCACATCACAATAGGCATCCAAACACTGAACAAGTAACAGTAGTTCTAGTGAGATTTACTTTTCTGGCCCTGGATGTCCAAGGTAGAAAATGAACAAAAGAGTATGTTTGTTTTAAAAAGTTTATTAAGGCTAGTTTTTTCCCTTACATTAATTTTAAATGATCATATATATTTTTATATGAGGATATGTTGACATATATACCACACTGAAAATGCATGAATATTTCAAATAATTTTAATTATCGTAATTTTTCACAGGTATGTGATTTGTTTACATAGGATTCATTATCTGGACTTTGTGTCTTGTTCTTTACACTTGTATAGTCCTTAGAAAATGAAAACATACAGATGACTGCACTGATGATTACCTTTGCGGTCAGGGATGAAGCAAATGATGTGTCCAGATAAAATGAATTTACTCTGAAGATAGTCAGGAAAACATGATTCCCAAGTCTGGAAATCAAGAGATATTAAGGGAAATATTAAAAATTAAAAATTTTTAATTAGTGGTGGTGGACTGGAGAGATCCTGTTTTGTGTATATGAATTAGTGAGTAGAAAATGTTGCATACAGGTGCTCACAACTGGACCAAGGA
Organism: Hyperoodon ampullatus; assembly: GCF_949752795.1. Classification (NCBI taxonomy): domain Eukaryota; kingdom Metazoa; phylum Chordata; class Mammalia; order Artiodactyla; family Ziphiidae; genus Hyperoodon; species Hyperoodon ampullatus. The sequence continues at coordinate 22,868,485 of NC_136932.1, read as the reverse complement.
ATGCTGGAAAATTCAAACTTGGGCCTCAGAAACATGAACTGAAAATTTGACAACACAGAATGTGCAGAACCTTTGGCCTTTCCCTCAATTCCAGAAATGATTTTAATTTGAAAGTGAGCCTACAATGAGCATTTTATATGACACATGCATGCAAAGAGCACAGACGTTGGCTTAAACAGTCGTAAGGTCAAATCCTACAGCTCCAGACTTGCTAGCCATGTTCCTCTGAACCCATTTTTCATCTTCTTTCAGTGTCACCTATAATGTGGTTTGAATGAGATATTGATATATAAAGCATCTAGTACAGCACCTGACATATAATCAGGAGTCAAGAAATGATGAATATTCTTTCTTTGTAGAACTTTTCTGAATAGAGAGAACTCTGCCACTCCTACTGCAACAGACCTCCTAACTTTGGTTGCTGAAGGAGTTTGTAAAACAAAGAATAACTAGTGTCTCACCCATTCAAGATTCTTTTTAAAAGCCAAATAGGGCAATAGATCAATATTTATCTTCTCACTTCCACCTGCCAGCTGTATTAAAGTGGCAGGCATATTCCTCCCTTGCCCGCTTAGTGGGCAAACTGATAGGTCCCTGAAACATTGTTTTTATTTTCTCAGACATCTGCTTTTCTTATAGTCATTATAATTATATTTGCTGGGCAGATTTGGATGTGACCTTGGCTTTGGGAAAGCAGATTTCAAACTACTCATAGAGAAAAAACAAGTATGATCCCATGTCAGAGAGATTCCTTAAAAAAAAAAAAGATATAATCCTGATTTTTAAGTCACAAATAATTCCAATGAGAGTAAATTAGGGGTAGAAGGATTAGTCATTGTAGCTTCCAGATAAATGCTAAAAAAGCTTTTCAGAAAATACGCCAAACACAGACTGATCCCATGCACGAAGAAAGATGAATTTAAAAGGACAGAGGTGGAATCCAGTTAGAGAAAAGTTCAAAACGGTCCAAAAAGGTTCTTTAGGAGAGTCATAGGACCTTAAAAGCATTGACTAGAATAAGAACAAACTCAGGAGAGGACCAATGTTGGAAGGGGCTGGTGTCAACATCACACGTGACAAAAGGAAGGCAGAGGACTGAAGCTGGATTTTATTTCTGGCACGTTTAGCAAAGGACCAAAGAAAGAAAATGAAAGAGACAGTGAGGAATTTGAAAGGAGGACATAGTCATAGTAGCTGATCAAATTCAATTGAAGTAATTTCCTACACATCAAATAATAACACTAATAGTATTAATAGCAATCATGTTGGGCTTGGTATCTGCTAAGCATGTGCTAAGTGCTTTATATTTTTAATCCTCATTGCAACCTCATGAGGTAGGTTTTACAAGTATTTTCCCAGCTTACCCATAAGGGAACTAAAATACACTGAAGTTAAACAACCCCAGCTTACCCAAGATGACAGGGTTAGAAAGTATCACAGCTAAGTTAACATCAGGCTACAGATTCGAGAAGCGGACGATAGACCTTCCTCCCTTTTGCTCATTTTTAAATGTAAAGGAAGCTCTCTTAGAGTCTCCCCAGCAGACTTTTTCAGATTCGGGTCTTCCTTAGCACTTGGCAAGAAAATGAGACTACCATGACTGGCTCATATCAGGCAAGATTTACCTTGGCTTTCCTCGAAAGCAGAGCCTATGATAAAGGCTTACACATAGGTAACTTATTTGGGATTTATCCTGAATCAGGAGTGAAAGACAGAAGGGGAGACACTGGGAAGGAGAGAAATTAATACAAGGGGGTGTTATTGGCCTTTGCTAATAGAGACGATGCTTGATTCTCGAGAGAAGGCAAAGACATAAAGTGAGCCCCATATTCTTGTATGCTTTCTCTTCCAAGGCATTTTCTAAACCACAAGGAGAAACTAGCATTATTTCTGAACAAAGGAAATAGTGGAGGCACAAGTTAGGGTTTGGGGGGCAGAGGACCAGACAGGAGGTAGCTACAGAGAAGAACCCCCTAAGAAACTACCGAAATATCACCGAATGTACTCTACCACATCCAAATATATGCGTGCTTAGGGAAACACCCAGCGGGGCCTTGCAGAGAGTACTGATAAGAGGACAGAGAGCAGGGCAAAGACTTCACTGCTGCACAGTCTGCAGAGGAACGAAATTCAGTCATAGCTATTATACAGCTGTGTTGGTGAACCCCCTGGGAATTTGGTGTGGTCCCAGGAAAGCCAGATGCTTTAGGAGGAAGAAAAATTTTCTAGATGTAAATTTAGAAACAAAATGTATCATCCTTATTAAAGTCCATAACCAAGACATGACAGGTCAAAGCGAGCCATCAGCAATTTAACTGATGGTCAAAACTCAATAACATTTATAGGAAGGTAATATAATCCAGAGCATCTCTAATGTAGCACCTATAATATCCAGCAAGCATTCAGACAATTATATCTATGCAAAGGAGCAGCAAACAGTGATTGGTAATCAAAAGATTAAAAATCAAAAGATAAAAAGGTCAATAGAAACAGATTCAGAAATGATCCAATTACTAGCAACGTGACTTTGTGAAACTCTGAGCTTCAATTCTAACCTATAAACCATAATTAAACAAAAAACAATCCCATAGATTTGCTGTAAGAATTAAATTCATTAATTGTATTTGGAAGTGAATTATCATGATAAAATTACATTTTGTATGATTGTCATTATGTCAAAAAATTAAAACAAGCAAACAAAAGTCAGAAGAAGTCCTGGCCTGACAGCAACTTTTTTTTACTATAACATATTAGTTTTAGGTGTACAACATAATGATTCAATATTTGTATATATTGCAAAATGATCACTATAGTAAGTCTGGTTATTGTTATATTGATGGTAACTTATTTTTCAAATAACTCTGAGTTTAAGTTGGCATTTATTTCAAGTGAGACAAGGTAGTTTATGAATTAAGGGCTTTGCCATCAGAAAGAACTAGCTGTGTGTCATTGAACAGATTTCTTAATCTCTCTGACCTTCAGTTTTCTCAAATATAATTGGGAGTTATAATAACACCTGTCTTGAGGGCATCAAAAGAGAGACATCAAGAATATACCAGGGTTAACACAGTTCCTGATTAATTGGGAGCCAACAGTGCAGTGAAGCTGTTTAAGAAGTCTGTGATAAAGGTCGATGTTGGCAAAATTGTAATGTTCTGATAATAAGCTGTAGTGAACCCCAGTGGATCATTTCCAAGGAAGTTGACTTTTTTTTTGATGACATTTTTTTTGGATTGATTTCTTTGATGTGGGCCATTTTTATATCCTTTATTGAATTTGTTACAATAGTGCTTCTATGTTTTGGTTTTTTTGGCCACGAGGCATGTGGGATCTTAGTTCCCTGACCAGGGATCAAACCTGCACCCACTGCATTGGAAGGCGAAGTCTTAACCACTGGACCACCAGGGAAGTCCCAATTACATCTTTGAAGATGTACATTGACACGCTTTTCTGACTAGAGGATTAGAATGGTTGACCCAACTGAAGAAGTTAACATTAAAAATGAAAGACTTAAAAAGTGAGGAACCTTGGACAGGCTACCGTGTTGCAGAGCAATGAACTGTTTTCTGTGCTGCTCCAAAGGCAGGGCTGTGACTGGTATTAAAAACTGTGGGAAGGTGGATCTTATTTCAGTATATGAAAGGACTTTTAAACAATTAGAGCAATCCAGTGATAAAGTGGCCTGATTTAAGAAGTAGTAATCACCCTGTCACCCAAAGCTGTTAAGCAGATGTTGACTGACTTCAGCTTAGAACTGTGATGGAGGAAGTTCCTGCAAGGGGTAGGAAGGTGGAGAAGGTGGCTGTCATGTCACTTCCATCATTAAGATTTAATTGTGTGGAAATGCCATATATGGGCTTTTTTTTTTTTAATGTTGTACTCAGTAGCTTTTTTTCCATGTGGTTTAAGTGGATATAAATTCCTCGTAATTTAAAAGGTGAGTTGAATGGAAAATAGCATGTACCACGGCTCAGCAGCCCAGTTAATCACACATCTTCAAAACACAAGTCAGAGCAACAGACAACTTCAAAGGGGACCACACCATTGCCAGAAGTTCTCACCAAGAAGCCAGCTGCTCCTGGAAAAATACATTTCCCAGCTTGGCATCCGAACCTCGTGATGGGTGTCCAGGGAGGTGGAAGAAGAATGGGTTTATGGGCAGCCATAAATAACTAGGGCACTGAAATTCTGAAATTAGGCCAGTTTCTTCATTACAATTCAAGACCCAAATAGGGATGAGCTACTCTTCCAGCCTGAAGGTCAGAGAGCTTGAACTCCCCACTTTCAGAAAACCTAATAAAGATACTTCAAAACCCTGTATTAGTACATCAAGCACTCTGCAAAACTCTGCACACTCAATCTTGAGAGATTTTTCTCTCTGAAGATATGAGGAGGAGGGAATGGAGAGTATTTGTATGGGGTCTCCAGGGAATGCCAGCAAGGAGGACTCTATCGCTCTATCTATATTACCTGATTTTAGGTTGACACTCCTCAAAGGACAAAGCAATGTATGTCTGAAACTCATTTGGAAGCCTGTATTTTTGACAAAGGAGTACTCATGACTCAGTCCCTGAACGCTTCCAGAATCCTGGCATCCAAAAAAATTCATCTTGTCCTCTACATGGAATTCTTTCTCCCTATATTCATTCGTTCAATAATCTTTGAGTATGCCTGCTATGTTAACAGGGACTTTTCTAGGTACTTAGCATTCAAAAATGAATAAGACCTGGTCCTTGGTCTTTACAAATGCAAAAGCTGTGCTTATTCTGAGTTGCTTTGCTATCTGCTTGGTAGTTACACAGTTTGTGTGAGTGAAGGGAAGTTGGTAAAAAGGAAAGAAAAGCGAATAGAGAATCATTTGCCTTCTCCTTATTCAATAATATCATTTTGCAGATGGAATAAAGCCCTATGACTCAATTTTTTTTAAATATGAGAGGTACCCACAATACAAAGTTTGTTGTTATTAACACAGAGAAAGACCAATATGTTTGTTTGTTTGTTTGTTTGTTTTGTGGTACACGGGCCTCTCACTGTTGTGGCCTCTCCCGTTGCGGAGCACAGGCTCCGGACGCGCAGGCTCAGTGGCCATGGCTCACGGGCCCAGCCGCTCCGCGGCATGTGGGATCCTCCCGGACCGGGGCACGAACCCATGTCCCCTGCATCGGCAGGCGGACTCTTAACCACTGCGCCACCAGGAAAGCCCCAGACCAATATGTTTTAAGATAGTTCACATGGCAGGATAATTTTTGCCTTAGTCTTCTGGCAGACGGGACCATGCTTTCTTCTACCTCCTGTTTTCTGCCCGTGTTTAGTCCTCAATACTGTCTTACAATCTTCCTCAATGTGACATCAAAATAAAGAAGGGCTTGCCCTTGTCCTTTGCTTCATGGAAATAATTCAGTCTTCCCAAGCAAGCATCTGATGTTCCTTCATAACTCAGGTAAGAGAAACTTAAGATTTTGAAAGTCTTAAGCCAACCTCTCTAAGTTGTGCTTAATTTTATCCATCAATACTTAAAGCAAATTATTGTTTAATGCTGAAGGTAAATAGAGAGGGCAAAGAAGAGTGGTATATACTCCATTTCCTTTAAAACAGTGGTTTTCAAACATGGGATATCATCACATTTCCCTGTAGAGCATTTAAAAATGCCTGACGTCACCCTCCAAAATTCTGAACCAGTAGATATCACAAGAGCATCTAAGAATCTGTATCTTTTCTCTCTGTACCTGTACCATTCCAGGTAATGTTTCTGCTTGTCCATCCAGGCTTAGCAACCATTCCTTAAGGCAGGGTTCTCAACCCTGGATGCAGATTAGAATCACATGGGGAGCCTTAAAAATTGTGATGTTAGCCTATAACCCGACACCAGTTAACTTTGAACTTCCAGAGATGAGACTAAGCATCCATATTGGCTGTTTCTCTCAGTGGAGAGAGAGAGGCAATGGACCTCGGCTGTCCTGAATTTTCGGTTAATGGGAAAGAGAAGGAAAAAGATGAGGTAACAGAGGTTTAAAAGGAAGAGAAGTATAAACCTCCATTAACTCTTTCCTCTGTGTGTTTCTCAACTGGAAGTTAGGCACTGACTACTTTTTAAACATAAATCTTGTTTTCCTTGGCGTGGAGAAGACAAAGAAAGGGAGGTCTTCAACAAAAACCTTTGATGGCAGTTCTCTCACACCTTCAGAAATGATATGGACACACCATATAACCATAGAAATGAAGTCAAAACTCAGGAAACACAAGGTCTGCTCACATTTTCACAGGAATTGAATAACTAGAGATAAAATCTATAATCTTACCAAATTGGACTTGAATTCAGGTCTCAACACTTCAAACCCAAGGATCATCTTCCAATAAATAAAAGAACAGAATGATCGCTCCTCAGAAGAGTCAGTGATGAAAAAGTAATGGAAAGAAAAACCCATTCTTGATCTCAAATCATTCCACTACAACACATTTCCTCTTTAGTTTTTATTTTTCACCTTACTTATTTGTGAGTATTTAAGTTCTACTCTTTTAGCAAAATTCAGTTACACAATACAGTGTTATCAACAATAGTCACCATGTTATACATGAGATCCTCAGACCCTATTTATCTTCTAACTGAAAGTTTGTACCCTTTTACCAATTTCTCCCTATTTTCCCCACCACCAGCCCCTGACAATCACTTTTCTACTCTGTTTCTATGAGTGACTTTTTTTTTTTAATTCCACTAAAAGTAATACACGTGCCATATTTGTCTTCATCTGATTTATTTCACTTAGCATAATGCCTTCCAGGTTCATCCATGTTGCTGGTGACAGGATTTCCTTCTATTTTAAGGCTGAATAATATACGTGTGTGTGTGTGTGTGTATCACACTTTCTTTATCCGTTCATCTGTTGACGGACACTTAGGTTTTTCCATTTTTCCATACATTGGCTATTTTGAATAATGCTACAATGAACATGGGAGTATAGCTATCTCTTCAGGATGATGATTTTGTTTCCTTTGGATATATACCCAAAAGTGTGATTGCTGGATCATATGGTAGTTCAATTTTTAATTTCGAGGAACCTCTATACTGTTTCCCATAGTGGCTGTACCAGTTTACATTCCTATCAACAGTGCACAAGGGTTCCTTTTTCTCCACATCCTTGCCAACACTTGTAATCTCTTGCATTTTTGATAATACATATTCTAACAGGTATGTGTGATATCTCGCTGTGGTTTTGATGTGCATTTCCTTAAAGATTAAATGACAGTGAGCACCTTTTCGTGTACTTGTTGACCATTTGTATATCTTCTTTGGAAAAATGTCTATTTAGGTCCTCTGCCCATTTTCTAATTGGGTTTTTTGTTTTTGGGTGTTTTGGTGGCTTTTGTTTTGCTATTGAGTTGTATGAATTCTTTGCATATTTTGGATATTAACCCCTTATTGGATATGTGGTTTGTAAATATTTTCTCCCAATTCATAGGTTGCCTTTTCATTTTGTTGATGGTTTCCTTCGCTAAACTAAACTAAACTAAACTAAAGCAAAAGCTTCTTAGTTTAATGCAGCCCTGCTTGTTTGCTTCTGCTTTTGTTGCCTTTGCTTTTGGTGTTAAATCCAAAAAAAAAAAAAAAAATCATTGCCAAGTGTCAAGGAGCTTACACCCCATGTCTTCTTGTAGGAGTTTTACAGTTTTAGATCTTGCATTTGAGTCTTTAATCCACTTTGAGTCAATTTTTGTGTAAGATAGGGGTCCAGTTTCATGCACTTACACGTGGTTAGTCACTTTTCCCAAGAGCATTTAATGAAGAGACTATCTTTTCTCCATTGTACATTCCATTACATAATCATTCCACTGTAGCATATTACCTCTTAACTTTTAAAGGTAATATTGAAATATATATAATCAAAGGGACATAAACAATTAGAAAACTTAAGGTACATAGTTTAGCAGCAATCTCAGGTTAATACTAAATCTCTCTCTCTGTCCCTGTCTCTCTCACTCTTTCTCCCTCCTTCCTTCCTTCTCATGTTTCCTATTCTTAGTTTTTTAATTGATACGCTGAAGAAATGCTTCTCTGCTTCATTTTTTCCCCTTACATCATTAACAACCTTGCAAAACATAGTCTCCACCTATTACTGACTATATTTCTCCTATCTAGATGGGTAAACTTTGTGAGAGTTTTAGACATTTTAGTAATAGTAAAACAACGAACAACCTAAATGTCCCAAATAACTTTTTTATGTGTGATTCTCCTGAGAGAATGTGGTACTCAAATAAATACAGGAATGTGGATCTCTGGATAGAACATGTCAAAATGATTGCCTCACTTTTCAATTATCACATTTTTTGGTCTCCTCGAGGCTGGTTTCCCCACATGACTGCTCTGTTACATTTTGACACCTACCAGAAATAGCCCAGAATTTCTTCTCACATCTCAGATTATCTGGGCTCTACCAACCACTACGTCTAGTAAACAGGACTGAATTTTCTAGCTTACCTCTTTTCCCAAATTCCATTCCAACCAGACATTATAAACTAGACCAACATTTGGAAAACTCACTTGTGGACCAAATCTAGTTTTATTATAATGCAGCCACACCCATTTTTGTGTGTATATTGAATACAGCTGTCTTCATGCTACAATGAGTACAACTGAGTGGTCGTGACAGACCTGTCTCACAAAGCTGAAGATATTATCTGGCCCTTTACAGAATGAATTTGTTGACCACTGATCTAGAAACCACTACAATAAATCTATTAGACATTCCTACTTCTAAACCTAATGTGAATAGTTTCCTAAAACTACACACCTACCTATAATTTACCAAATCACATGCTCCACAATTTATGACTTCTAGTGGGCAACTGGGGGAAAAAAAGGTGCTGATTTCACTGATCTCTAGGAGAAGTCATTATCAATTCCCCTTCCACCTTTTACAAATCAGTAACTTGCAAAGGAATTGAGACATGGTAAGGTTTTATGAGGTCCAACACAATTCTTTTTTTGAAAGCATATAAAGTGAGAACTAAACAGGCCTAGCAGTAATGAGTATTTGGAACAATCTTTTGGCTGTCCATCAGTGTCACTGTTATTTGAAGCTTTTTTTTGTGTTTGGGATGTGTTGAGCTCTTTTTATACACTGAATTGTAGAATATTATTTTAAGGAACATATTTTTGAGAAGGTATTAAAACTTGAAACTCTTCCCATAATTATGAGAGAGAGAAAAAAAAATCCTCAGCAGCAAAATACCCAAAGTCTTTGCCTGTTAATTAAATGCAGGTTAATGGTATTTAGGGAAAAAAAATGTCACCAGGGGGTAGAAATTTTAATTATCTCCAAAGAACGTGAAGTCACAGATTCCTGCATGAGTTTTCTATTGTTACTGTAACAAATAACCACAACTTAGTGGCTTCAAACCATATAAAATGTATCACCTTAGACAGTTCAGTAAATCAGAAGTCTGACATGGGTCTTTTGGGCTAAAATCAAGGTGTCAGCCAGGTCACGTTTCCAGCTGCAGGCTCTGGGGAAGAATCTGTTTCCTTGCCTTTTTCAGCTTCTAGAGGCACTTGCACCCTTGAGTCACGGGCCCTTTTCTCCAACTTCAGAGCCCACTGGTCAAGTCCTTCTCTTATAGCATCACTCTGACCTTCCCTTCTGCCTTCATCTTCCACTTTTAAGGACTCTTGTGATCACATGATCAGCTGGCCCAGAGAATCCAGTATAATCTCCCTATTTTAAGATCAGCTGATTAGCAACCTTAATTTCATTTGCAACTTTAATTTCCCTTTGCGGTATAATGTAACACAGTCAGCGTATTCAAGTCAGTGTATTCACGGGTTCCAGGGATTAGGACCTGGTGTCTTTGGGAGTCATACTCTGTCTACCACAACTTCAATTGTGGTATTTGTTTGGGGCGTGGGGGTGGGGTGTGGTGGGCAATGAGTGGAGCTGCCCATCTGAAAACCATTCTTGATTTTTTGTGTTGTTTTAAGGAATTCCCCATTATCTGAAAATCTAGGTTAAAGGCAGGACCCTGACTCTCACCATGGAAACAACATCTCCCATTCTTGACTGCTAAACTATAGATCAACTAGACATATGCACACCTGACTCTGAATCTTAGCGGGTCATTTTCGCTTTACGGGGATTGTTAAACATTATTCATAGTGGCAGTTAGAAGTATTGGAGATGTGATGAATGCAGTAGCACCAGAAAAATCCAGATGTGCTGGAGCTGAGTGTCTGATGGTGGTAGTACCAGAGGTGTGGTCCCAATAAAAGTCACCTTAAGAGAATGTTCTTGCAGGGTGATCTTGCCCATGCTTCTTTCCACCTTGAGTAATACTCATTTTTCTTTCCTATATTGGCTATTAACTATTTATGTACCAGGTTTTCTAGGCTATAAGCTACCCTGTGTTCCTGTAATCCATTTCCTTTCTTCTTAAGTCAGCCACAGTCAGATTCTGTGTCTTGTAACTAAGCATTTTCACTGATAAAGATTCTTTGGGGTAAGATCCTTCATTTTCAAAAAAAAATCTAATTTTCCATGCCTTTCAGTCTGTAACACAGCCTGACTTATAAGTTAGGGGACTCTGGGAACACAAAACAAGTTGTCAGAATGATGAGATGGTTTCATTGGTGAAGTAGAAGCTAAGAGAGCTGGTAACCTGGTAGGACTGCCCTTCATGGGGTGAGAGGAGAGACCCATATGCAGGTTTTGAGACAACAGTAGAGCTAAGATTAGATTGGACCAATCCTCATAACTAAAGAGCTGAATTTAGGATGCAAGAAATAGCAGGAGCCTGGAGGAGAAAGATTACTCGAGGTTATGATCTCTTTCTTGATAACTGAGTAATTCACAGAAGGAAAGCTGCATTTGGAAGCACAATGAACAGAATCTAGCTACTTAGAGGAAGTGGCAGGCAAACGTGAGATCAGGACATTGCTATAGAGTCCATGGTGATCCAAACAGTTTCGAGAAAACCAGAGGAGAATAGTCATCTCATGGCATAAGCCAGCAAGTTGGGAATGTGTAGGTATGTGGGTTCACAGGGATCAGTCACAATCAAATGGACACTGCGTAGACAGATGCCAGGTAGACTGATTACAGTCAGTTGATTGACCGATTCTACTCAGTTGGTACTCTGAGACTTTTGATGTATTTTTTCCTGTGACTTTGAAATTAGGCCACATTGAGCCCCAGGGGCAAGGAGTTTATCATTTGGCCAAGGTCTGAAAAGACAATGACTAATTAATCACCTGAGTAACCAATATCTTGGTGCATTCTCAAAGAAAGACAATGGAAGCTGGGCAGAATGTTCTCAGCAGACTAGAAAACAGATTTCTAGAACATTCAGGGGCCTGCATAATCTTTTCAGAACACCATGCTTGCTATCCTGGTCTTTATATTAAGTCCTTTTGGATTCAAGCAGGTCAAAGGATGTCCTGAAAGATGTTCTAAAACCTCACACGTAGAGTTGTTAACAGATTTAAAAACAACAACAACAAAATACAGATATTAGGAAGGGAAGAGAAAAAGAAAGCTCAGACAACTGTGGAGCAGAGAAACGATGAATTAAGCCAACAAACTTGTTTTGAGTCATAATAACAACACAAATCAACTCCAGTGTGAGGCATGATATTGTCACATTGGATGACAACACCATAGCAGAAGATGGATGTGGCACTGGGTACACAACTAACCAGAACTTGACAATGAGCAGAAACCTATAAAAACAAGATCTGGACAATGACCAGAGACCTATGAAGTGCGTAACTCTTGATCAGACCTTGTTCCTCTTTTCTTGGTCACATTTTATTTCTCAAGCTCTACAAAGCAATGTTATTATTAATTTTTTTTTCTGAGTCCAGGGGATTCTCTGCCTTCTTTGGCATGGATTTTCCCTGGTTATGTTTTCAGGATACTCTGAAGGCCACAAACAATCACAGAACAGAAAAGGACACAATCCTCATTCACGGTCCCATTAGGTTAAATGCATCCCGATTATGTTTCTTGTTCTCCTGTTGTTTGTTGTTATTACCCTTCCTGTATTTGTTCCCAGACACCTTAAAAACATGAGTCAAAATTACTTTTTTAGGTGTTGGAAAGGTGGAAGATGGGGGAGGAAGAGTAGGTAAGAGGGCACGGAGAATTTTGCCTTATTTGCTGTGCTAAATTTATTAAACATAAATTTTATCCCAGGGCTTGTGCTTTACATCTGTTGCATCTGTACTTTTATCCATGTACTTAATTTTTGAACCCCAATGCACGCTCTCTCAGTACTCAGGCAACACTATTTTTATCATGATAACTCATTTACTATTTTCAGTGTCAAAGCACTTCCTTTTATGTGCCCCCAGCACCCCATCTTTCATGGGCTTTGAATGATTTCTTGAAAGTAAATCTGTTATTTATAAAATGAGGGGAAGATCCATAAGATTCTTATTTACTAGGAATGTGTATCTCCCTCCCCATGGTGTGTGGGTGTGTATACACATGCACAGGTACATATATTGTTAATAATAGATCACAAAACCAAGCAATTGTTGCCCCGATCACATGGAATTTTATAAGGGAAGGTGTTGAATCTAGATTTTTGCCATCACCTTGACCAGGGGCAGCAACCTTTTCTTGTAAAGGCCAGATAGTAAATATTACCAGCTTTTCAGCCTATAAGATCGCTGTAACAACTACTCAACTCTGCTACTGTAGTGTGAAAGCAGCCAAGGACAATACCTAAATGAACAGGGGTGTTTGTGTTACACAAACAGGTGGCAGATCAGATTCGGACTGCAATCTATAGTTTCCCAACGGTTGAACTTGAGTTTGACACTTATACTCACGTAGGGTATGACTCTCCAAATATATGTATATATGTTGATTGATACTTAGAGGTTTTCTTTAAACTGGAGTTTTATGAAGATACAAAAATAAGATTGGAAAAAGGTAAAACTAATAGACTGTTTGAAATGCACTGAACCCATCCCCTCTAGTGAGAATTGCACACATTCATTGAAAACAAGTGACAGGTACATTGAGTTGACTTCAGAATCAGTTTCCTTCTCTAAGCAGCTGGAGCCAACCCTTAAGCTGGGTGACAAATGGAATGGCTCTGGGACATTCAAGTTGTGTGCACCACATGCCTGGCAGAGCACAGTTTCTGGCCTCAGGATTATTCTCATCCATCACAAATAATTCTTGACCTTTGCCTATTTATCTCTGAAAAAAGTACAGCAGATGAGCACTGAAGGACTATGATTTCTCTGTTGGATTATTGCTGATCTCTATTCTGAAGATGAGCTGAATAGGTGTAGCATCTTTAGTTGAGAAAGTCCACTTTCCCCCTATTAACTACCCCCTGTAAGAGCAGGAAACACTTCCCAAGCCCTACTCCCCAGATGTAAATGGGAGCTTGGGAAGCTACTCTGAATTACTCAATGTTCAATATGTATTAAATCTCCTTACCAAAGTCTCCTCAAGAAGACAGAAGGCCATCTAGGCCTTGCTAATCAGAGTGAGGTCACTGGAACAGTAGCGCTGGCCGCATCTGCTTGTTAGAAATGCCAAATCTCGGGTCCCATCCAGAACTATTTGAACATCATTTTTATTTAAAATTCTCCAGGTTATTCAAATGTACATTAAAGTTTAAGAGATGTTAGTCTAAAGAATCCATATTTCCAGCTATCTTAATCATAGATAAGGCAAAATGATGTAAACAAATAAATGGATTAACTGAAGAATGGACACATGAATTTTGTCATGATGAAATGGACAGATGCTTCCATGAATATATAAATGTGTGAATGAATAAATCATTTTCCCTGAAATAGATAATCAAGTTTATAGAGGGACTGGGTAGTTTTATTAAGATGAAGTGAAGTCAGTTATGTGAAACTCATTACTAAACTGTAAAGAGCTATACAAACGGGCAGTGCAGTATTAATAGTACAAGCCATCTGGTGACACATTAGTGACAATACATAGAATCCAGTAATGCATTCTCAGAGAGATGCTCTGACAGTTGTGCTCATTTATTTGGTACAGAGCTTAAAATTCTCAGCCTGCATTGGTAAAATGCACGGGAAAGTGTACTTTAAGGACATTGGTTGGTGACTACACAAGTTACTGTATTATATGAGAATTTCCAAGTATTGTTTCTTCTCTGTGAATTGAAGAATATTTTCCTGTGAGCATGCTGTCTTTCTCACTCACACACACACACATTTACACACGTTCTAACAAATACAGCCTCTCCTCCATCCCAGTGAGCATAACCCGGTATTCCCATCTTGGTGGACAACAGAAAAATCTGGGCTTAAGAGTGTGGTTGATTGAAAAACGTCAGTTTGAGGAGGTGACATTTTCAGTCCCTTGGGATAAAATGTACATACTGTTCAGTTCAGAAATACCATGATCTTCAAAAACAGATCATTTCTCCTGATATGATGTGTGTCAGGGATTCAATTTGGCAAAATTTAGTCCAGAGATATAGATAAAACTGCAGTAACTCTTTTTAGAGATACACAGCTTACGTTGATAGATTTGAGGACCACTGGACAAAGAATGGACAAAGTAGCAAAAAATAGTGTGATATGCCCAGCAGTAAAGATGAGGAAACAGAGCATTTCAAAACTGACCTTCATTACATTAAGTAGTCAGGTGCGTAATAAAGAGCATATATTCAGGGCGCTTATACTTGAGCTATGGTTTAGATTTCATTCAGTCTGATAAATGGTTGAGCACTGTTTACCTCTCATACATTGACAGTTGGCTGAGGAAGGAACCCAAGTTCACAGTACACTGAAATCATTCATGTTAGCAAATCCTCCAGGATATTTATAAGCACAAGAGAATCCTGTAGGGATTGGAAAGCAGTAACCCAAAGACATGGCTGGACGATTTGCAGTCGATAAGGGTTAAGAATGGAGACTGTATTTCAGTTTGAAACTAGAATCACATATTTAAAATATAAATATGTCGTGCATCTAAGAGCACATATTTTAGATGAAGGTACTGCTTTTATAGCTATGGAAAATATCAGATTTTTAGCACAAAAACATTAGGTAAATTGAACACATTTACTAGTCTTTCAAAATTATACCAAGTCAATAAAACACTTATAAAAAGACAGAGTTAATAATTCATACTGCAACAGGTAAAATCCACAAATATGAGAAGCAATTTGAAATATCAGAACTATTCAAAATTAAATGACATTTTGCCCCTCTCAAATTAACCACATTTAAAATTTACCTCTGACCAGTGCTAATAAAGGATGTAATAAAGCTGGCGAAGTTATTTAATTCTGTTAACCCTTTAAATTGATTCAACCATTTAAGAATGCATTTTGAACTGCATTTAAAGAAATAATAACCCCTTTCTGGGGAATCATCTTAAAGAAAGAAAAAAATATCCGAATTGAATGAATAAATAAATATCATAGAAGGGACACTTCTTTCTTACAGAAGAATTCTATTAATACATATAAAAAGATGGAAATGGAGTATCACCACTGAGCAAACACCACAATAATTAAGGTTGCAGACAAGATCTACAATGAATACTAAAATTAGTGAGCATATTTTGGAGGAGAACAGGATATTTGCATAGCCTCAAAGTATCTTCCACAGGATATCTGTTATATGATCTTCCCCAGTATACAAAGTATCCTGGGAAAGTATATAATAATTGTATATAATAACTGTACAGTGGATAAACACAGCAGAAACCATCATAATTCAGAGATCAAGGTTAACATTACCAGTAGTAACACAAAACATCATATTATAATGCCTAAGAAGGACACAACTTTACTTCTGTGGTGTCTGTGCCAAAGATGCATAACCTCCTTCTGAGCAAAAAACAAACAAAAGTTTAGACAACCCCAAATTGAGAGACCCTCTACAAAATTACTGACCCCTAAGCATCGAAAATGTCAAAGTCTGAAAGACAAGGACTGAGACTTTGTTACAGATTAGAACCAACCAAGGAGACATAAAAACTAAATATGATGCAAGGTCCTCAATGAGCTAGTGGGATACAAATAGGACATATGAAGAACTGGTAAAATTCAAAGAAAATCTGAAACAACTGATGTTATTTCCTGGTTTTGATCATTTTAATATGCTATCTAAGATGGTACCATTAGTAGATGCTGAGCAAAGTGA
Organism: Hyperoodon ampullatus; assembly: GCF_949752795.1. Taxonomy (NCBI): domain Eukaryota; kingdom Metazoa; phylum Chordata; class Mammalia; order Artiodactyla; family Ziphiidae; genus Hyperoodon; species Hyperoodon ampullatus. The sequence continues at coordinate 22,852,338 of NC_136932.1, read as the reverse complement.
GATGGGAATTCTCTGTATTAGTTTTGCAACTTTTCTGTAAGTTGAACATTAGACCAAAAATAAACGTTAAAAAATTAAGCTACACTATGATTTCTCAGATTTATGTCTCACTAAAAATTGGTCTTCAAAATTTGGATAAAAAACTCTAAAAGAATGCAGAAGGGTCAAAACAAGTGTTAGAATGATGGCTATTCAGGATATTCAAGATAATGAATATAATTTTATATTGTCTCTAACTTTGGATATGATTTGCATGGGGCCAGATCATGTCTGATCATGGCTACTGGTACTTCTTTGATGAAAGCTAGGAACATCTACTGGTAAAATCTATTGAGAAATTTTGGAAAGGCATATATATCATTCACAGAATCACAGTCTCAAAGACTTTAAGTTGGGCAGGGACCTTGGAAAAGCTTTGGCCAATAAAATATTTCACACGAATAATCGGCCAATGACACTTTACCCTAGATATACTCTATACCCATACATGCCCTCATTTTAAGCATTATCTGACTTCACTGTACCTTCATTTCCTGAAATGTGTCACATGCAACTCTCCATCTAAACCGTGCCTCTGAGATGCTTTTCATTCTTCTTTAAACTTCTGCAAAACCTATTGTTAATTGTTATATTGTCATCAGGGACTAGCTCATTAAAATTAAAAAAAAAAGAACCCTGAAAATAGAATGTAGGTGTTAACCTAGCATTATATACATTTCCATGGAGAATCCAGCGTTAGGCAATTAATTGCTAATAGTTGAATGGCAGGTTGCCGTAGTATTTGGTTGATATAGATTATTGAGGGAAGGAGTAATTATTTCAGCTTAACCTCAAGAACACATAAATACATAATAAAAAAGCTCACATTGCTCTCTTTTTACTGAAAATCTTCCCTTCCCCACCCCCAGCCCAGGCCAGCAAGAATGCAGCCACAAAATGACATTTTCTGTAGGAAAAGTGAATCCTGGAACATTACAGTTTATAAAATCAGAAACATTTCTGAGAAAGCACAGCAAAAGATCAATTTATTTCTGTTCCCTCAAAAGTAGCCAGTGCTTATTTTGTCTGGTAAAAAAAAAGTGAGACGTATATAAGTGAGAGAGAAGAATGGGTTCTCACAGCTCCATCCATTCTCCTCCCCAAATGCAGGGGTGATGCTGCTGGGGTACATTTTCTTTAGTTACCTCTGCTTCCGTAGCTGTGTTCTAGGGCATTTTCTAGTAGATTTTGCTGACACTTGGCCACACAGCTTTAATGAAAGTCATTTCACTGTCTAGGAGAGATCAAGAGAAAACCTGACCTTGTATTGCTTAGGTTTATATCATTAAATGGTGATGCTTCTGTTGGTTGACAAACCATATCCCCCCAGCTGCCATGGTGTTCTTTTCTTTGGTCAACACTCTAACCTCACCAGCTTTCTTTCCATTCCTCTGCTCCAACAAAATTACTTTTGCCCCAGGCCTTTCACACATGTCATTTCCTCTGTCTGGAATGATCTGCTTGCTCTTCCCCTGGCTGGCTCTTTTCTCAACCTTCATATTCAGCCCAAATATTATTTCTTCAGACTGGTTCTCTCTGCATACTTCTCTACAAAGTAGCCCCCAATCCCATCTTTAGAAGTAGTCTTCTATCACCAAACACGATATTGTCAAAGGGCTTGTCAATTCCAAAATCATCTATTTATTTTTTATATTTTTGGCTTAGTCCCCCCATGAGAAAGTAAGCTTCATAAAAATAGAGCCCATGTCCCATTGCTCTGTTTCAGACACCGTCCTACCAGCAACTCTGTGGTGTTGAAACTCTTACCCTTTTATAGTTGAGAAAACACTTCAGAGGTTAAAGAATATGCCAAGCTTCGTACAGCTAGTGAATGGAAGAGCCAGAATTCAAACTCAGGCAGAGAGAATAGAGCTCTTAGTCACTTTATTAAAGTCTCAGGATTCAGTAAAATCAAGTACATAAAACACTTAGCACAGGCTGTGACTCATAGCACTTCATAAATAATATTTGATCTCATAAAATCTTCAAAATCATCCTAGGGGAAAAATAGTGTACTCTATCTCCATGTAATAAATAAGAGAATAGTTGCTATTCAAAGAGGAGAAATAATTTGCCCAAGAAAGCAGTACAACTCACCCTGGTGGCCCAGGTCTTTCCCGGGACACTTAATGTCTTGTAAACCAGGATGGGTGGTCAGCCTAGCAGAGTCCGTATTGAAATCAGCTATACTGAATTCCAAAACTCATTCTATCTTCCTCCCCATGTTATAGTAGACAGGCTTGTGCTTCAGGATCTATACTGAATTTATTGACCTGAATTGCTTCCCTTTATTAAGACGACGGGCAGCAGCTCCTTGGAAATACTGGAAAATTTGAGATTGTCGTTTTAAGACAGATATGTGAAAGCAGTCTGGGATAAAATCAATCCTTAGAACCCTGAAAGTTGTAATTTTGCAAGTACAGCATTAGGTACCAGCGAACAGCTGGCCGCACCCCACAACCATAAGAGCTTCCATGCTGAAGGAACCCGGGTGATTGCTTTTATTTATTATTTATTTAAACCTTTATTTATTTATTTATTTATTTTTGGCTGCATGGGGTCTTTGTTGGGGTGCACGGGCTCCTCATTGTGGTGGCTTCTCTTGTTGTGGAGCACGGGTTCTAGGCACGTGGGCTTCAGTAGTTGTGGCTCGCGGGCTCAGTAGTTGTGGCTCACGGGCTCTAAAGAGCAGGCTCAGTAGTTGTGGCGCAGGGGCTTAGTTGCTCCGCAGCATGTGGGATCTTCCCGGACCAGGGCTCGAAGCTGTGTCTCCTGCACTGGCAGGCGGATTCTTAACCACTGCGCCACCAGGGAAATCCCTGGGTGATTGCTTTTACATCCCCAACATTTAACTGATACCTTTTCAAAAAGAACAAGAGGTCCTGTGAGCTCTGTCCAAGCCTCTACCCCAGGACATCACATAAACGAACACAGTAATTCCAGACAGTGAAAGACAGCCTCATCACACTCCCTCACGGCTGAGTCTCAACGTCACCATCAAAGGGACATTACGGATGAGGAAGGTTTTCTTGGACAAGGGATTGAGATCTTCCACTGCTTTTTGAAAGATCGAAGAACAGAGAAGGAGGAAGCAGGAAATTATTTTTTAAAAATTGTGTCTGGATATTAGCAATCCGTGCCACCTAAGTTATTTGTTAATATCCCGGCAAGATGCATTAAAGACGTCAAATCATCCTGTTTGGAATTCTGCACCATGACTAAACTTTGAGGATCAAGGATATAGTCCAAGAGCACTGAATGTCCAGATCAATTTTCCTCACTATTTATAAGCACAGGATAATCTCCAAATCTCGGATTTGCTTACTTAGGAGCTATCAAAACACTCACTTTCTGGAGGATAATCAGTACAGTCAGGCTCTGGAAGCTGATCTCGAAGCAGCTCTGCCTGGTGGATTATCCCCAGCATGCAGACCTTTATGTTACATGCTGCCCCATCATCCTCATTCTGACCCTTCTAACATTTTTGACCCTAGGCTTTTTTATGCAGATAACAAGCTCTTCATATTTGAAATCTACTGAAGAGTTTGGAATTCCAAGATTCCAAAGGTGGTTAGGTTCTTAGGAAAAGATATGTACAATAATTATATAATTACCAATCACTCAACCAGTCTTGGCTGAACACATTTTAATTTGTTCCAGCACTTTTTAAGACTTTTGGCTTGGGACTATTAGTTCTGGATTATCTCATAAAGAAATGCATCATATACTTCTATGGTTATTTCTGAGAAAACTGTATGGTATAAGGTGTTCAAGAATATAACCTACAGTTAAATTAATATGTAAATAAATATTCAAAAGTTGGGGACAACAAAATCATGTTGTATATATAGATTATGTGAAATAGATTATATGTAATATTTGTTATATTTGATGCAAATGTATTAAAATGTACTATATCGTTATAGTATATGAAAATAGAGTACAACTGCTTTTTATCAGTATATGTGAGTTGGAGAAAAATTCTAAAATTATTATGTAAAATGAAATAAAATATCAAATATTTTCCTTGAAAATCATTTATATCAGCCAATGTATAATCTATTATGATTAGCATTCTTAAAATGTTAACTAAGGCCCCTAAAGTAGAGATTAGAGTTAACATGTATATATACACATATCACTGTTTATATTGAAGTTTGTTTTTTTTTTTTTTTTTTTTTTTTTTTGCGGTACGCGGGCCTCTCACTGTTGTGGCCTCTCCCGTTGCGGAGCACAGGCTCCGGACGCGCAGGCTCAGTGGCCATGGCTCACAGGCCCAGCCGCTCTGCGGCATGTGGGATCCTCCCGGACCGGGGCACGAACCCGTGTCCCCTGCATCGGCAGGTGGACTCTCAACCACTGCGCCACCAGAGAAGCCCCTATATTGAAGTATTTTGAACATATAGTAGTGTACATACAAATTAAAAATTGTTGGGAATAAATATCAGAGAGATTCTTCTTTTCAGCAAACTTTAACAAGTTTACTTTCACTTTAGTTCTGTCCTGATCTGTATGCAGGCCACTCCAAATCTGTCTGGAGAATTCAAAACATTATATATCATTCCTTCAATCTTAATTTCGTCAGCACCTACCAGTATTTCTCAAATCAGGACTGACTTCTAAGAGAGAAGCCTATTTCTGCATGTGATTTCTCAGTTCAATCACTCATAGCCTGTGACTTGCAGTGAGATCTGGTACCTAAGGATGTTTTGCAATTCATGAGCTCCTGTACAGACCAAGTTGAAATTCGCCACCATCACTCTTGATCAAAAGAAGAATCTAAATAAAATTAAACCTTACCTTGAGTGGGTGATGTGAAATTCAACCTTAATTGCTTTCAGGGCTACCACCCTCCACCAGAATAAAACTGAGAAAAGATTCTCTTACACAGTCCAGGATGTTGAAGAAGGCTCTCCAGTCTTAGGTGCAAATGCAGTGAATGGAAATATGGTCAGTCTCCAAGCTGGTCCTTTCTGTCTTAGCCAGTGTTGCCAGCATTTTCCATGCACAAGAGGATCTGTGTCATAAATAAAAATGTCAATCAAATATCCATCAAATGGGAACAATCTACATACTTGAAAAATATTTAAAGAATATCAGCATTCAATGTATATATGAATGCTTGGCCTCCTGTAACATATAATTGAATTCTTAACCCAAGTAACTACTCGATCATTAGAACTACTTGTTTCTTTCTCCCAACCCCAAAATGAAACCTGTTGATCATTCCCTAAGAAAATCAGCTAACCAGAGGGTCCAAAAATCAGATTATTTATACGTACCATGTATGGACATTAAAATGAAAAGTTTTTCTATACTTTGTAAAATATGGTATCAATGTAAGTGTATTTAAAATTATTTTTCTGTTAACCTTGAATGGTTACCCAGAAACAGGTATATTTTTAAAAAGGGAATTCTGAAAGATAAAACATTTTGCAGACATTCTTACAACTGGTATCCAAAGCAAATTAGGAATACACTTTGAAGGAAAGTAAAATCATCCTCTTCTGACTGAGGAAACAACAGGGCAGGTTCAACATTAAAAAATACAGCATAATGAACTTTGTGAATGAGGGAAGACAAGGCTTCCCTTTGACTTTCAAATTTAAGGAATGTATTCTGAGGGCTATAAATACAAAGGGATCTCTGAAATGAGCAGAAAGCCAGACACGTGAATGTCACAGTCAGCAGGCAGAGACAGATTTGAAGAGATGCAGAAAATATCAAGACTAGCCCTTCAGTTTGAGTCAGCAGGGATTAAACACTAGAGAATCTACTACACCTAAGAGCAGCACCTTGTACACTTTTTTTTTTTTTTTGTGGTACCCGGGCCTCTCACTGTTGCGGCCTCTCCCGTTGTGGAGCACAGGCTCCAGACGCGCAGGCTCAGCGGCCATGGCTCACGGGCCCAGCCACTCCGCGGCATGTGGGATCCTCGCGGACCGGGGCACGAACCCGTGTCCCCTGCATCGGCAGGCGGACTCTCAACCACTGCACCACCAGGGAAGCCCCCACCTTGTACACTTTTGATGCAAACTTGCAGGAAGAGCACAATTTGGGAGGTACAAAGTGTTGGTTCTCTTCTTATATTTTCCATTTGCACAGAGTGATGAGTAATAAAAAATGGCATTTTTTCTTGGATTAGACATTACATGCATTGAGTCTACAGCTATGAGTTTATTGGCCCTCACAGCAAGTTTGTTGCAGGGTGAGTTTTATTATCTCCATTTTACAAGAAAAGAAGCTGAAATTGAGGTGAAACACTATTCCTGAAATATATGCCGATTTCACTAAATTTACACCTAAACTTAGTAGACCTTCTTTAGTGAGGTGTCTGTTCAGATCTTTTGCCCATGTTTTAATTGTGTGGTTCATTTGTTGTTATTGAGTTTTAAGAATTCTTTGTGTATTTTGGAGTGAAAAATTTTGACATAATTCTCAAGGCTGTGGTCTATGGGGTTGATTAACATCATTTAGAGGCTAGGAGATACCATTCTATTCACAGCTGATGTAAATCTAATAACAGAAGTAATTCCTATTTACATAGATCTTGCATGTCCTGTTGATACTATAAAAGGACCCCCTAAATTCATGACCAAGCTCTTTCTGGGGGAAGCGATCAAAATATGGTTGTGGGTACCCTGGATGGAAAATTTCCCTAAAGCTAGTTTCTGATGGCTTTGTAGTATATTTTCAAGAATATACATTTTTTTGAAAAAAATTAAATAGATTTTCCTATATCATTCACTTTTTTTGTTTTTGATTGGTATTGATTTTATATTACTTTTCTACAGTTTGGAGGATGAGTTATTTATGATGAGGAAAATAAGAGCCTGAGACATTGAGCTAATTGCAAACTGAGTTAGAACAGCCATTGTTATGTTCATTAATATTCTTTTTAAAATTATTTATGGAAGTAGTTTCGTTTAGGTTGAAGCTGCTGTTCCTCATGTAAAACATTTTAGAAGTTGAAGGTTTTTAGTCAATTCTCACCAAGGATACAAAGCAAACTGGTTTCAAATTCTAATAGCCAAACCAATATAACCTGGATTTCTGAGTCTGGGAGGAAGAAGAAATACCTTCTCTACGGTGCTGTACCTATTGGTCTGTGATCATCAATAAATTTTATGTACGTATGTATTGAGGATTGAGAACTGGCCAATTCTATAACTGAACACACTCTCTGGTAAGAAAAATAAGAAAAAAAAGTAGAAAAGAGGCAGAATTTGGCAGCTTTTAGCATTCATTTTTGATACTTCACGTCTGATCAAACCCAAGCAATGACCATTTCCCAAAACTTATTCCAAAAATATTTCATTTGGCAAAGCAAAGTCATTAGCATAGCAGTGGTAGTTTTCCCCCTGGAAGGAATTAATGGCTCATGTAATTGTGGGGAGTCCCCTCACCAAAATCATCATCAATGACACTTCTGACTTTCCTTCATCTATAGGGCACACTCTTGAGAATTATCTCAAAAATGTTCACTCCAAAATATACAAAGAATTCTTCAATCTCAACAAAAAGAAAATGAACAGCTCAATTTTAAAAATGGGCAAAAGATCTGAACAGACACCTCACTAGAAAAGATATGCAGATGGCAAATAAGCATATGAAAAGATGCTCTACATCATCTGTCATTAGAGAAATGCAAATTCAAACAATGAAATGCCACTATACACGCCTATGGCCAAAATCCAGAACACTGACAACGCCAAATCCTCGCAAGGATATGAGACGACAGCAACTCTCATTCATTGCTGGTGAGAATGAAAATGGTACAGCCACTTTGGAAAACAGTTTAGCAGTTTATTACAAACCTAAACATACTAAACAATCCAGCAGTCATGCTCCTTGGTATTTACCCAAAGAATTGAAAACTTATGTCCACAGAAAAAAAAACTGCACATGAGTGTTTATAGCAGTTTTATTCTTAATTGCCAAAATTAAGCAACCAACGATATCCTTAAGTGAGTGGATAAATAAACTGTGGCACATCCAGACAATGGAATATTATTTAGGGCTAAAAAAATGAACTATCAAGCCATGAAAAAACACGGAGAAAACTTAAGTGCATATTACTAAGTGAAAGAAGCCAATTTGAAAAGACTACATACTGTAGGGTTCCAAGTCTATGAAATTCTGAAAAATGCAAAGCTACAGAGACAGTAAAAGGATCAGTGGTTGCCAGGCAGAGAGGGGAGAGAGGGATGAATAGGCAAAGCAGAAAGGGTTTTTAGGGCAGTGAAGCTGTTCTGTAGGATAGTGTAATGGACCATCTGGTTGGGGACGTGGAGAGTCAGAGAGGCTGTATATGGGAGCTCTCTGTACTTCCCACTCGATTTTGCTGTGAACCTAAAACTGCTTTAAAAAATAAATTCTACTGAAAAAGAGAGGGGGGAAAAACAATCTTCACAATATGTTCATACAAGATAGAAGTGCAAGAGGATGTTACTGGGTTCTCCATCAATATGAGTCTTAAGAGGAAATGACCAGATTCTCTAAGGCCAAGTGCTTTAAGCAGATGTATCCTTCTCTATTATCCTTGAGTCATTTAAAAATTCCTTTTACTTCCTCAATCTGTGCCCTATTGTGTCGAAGAAATAAAGGACTAGTCAATAATTCAGAATCATTATAAACCATTAATCATTCAAATTTATTAAACAACAAAGATACAATAGTAGCATTTCTAATAAGAGAACCAGGCAATGAGCTATAAGCATGTTGGAGCCTTTATTCTGGTGATCGCTTATCCATTTCTCTGGAACAGATGCAGTCAGCTTCTGCCTTCTCCTCATTTACATGCTAATAAACAGTTGGCAATGAGAAGGAGTTTGTAGATAGAGGATATTACAGATTCAAATGTATTTTCACATTCTCCTGAAAAGGAATTTTAATACTCAACCTACAGGTTTTTGTTCTAAAACCTGGGCCTTTGGTGCAACTACATTTTTTGCATTTGCTACTGCTGCTATTGCACTCCATCCATTTCCAGAATTAGCAACTCTGAGCAAATGCAATTTTTTTTTTTTTAACTCCTCTGGTCAAAATTTACATGGTGAGTTAGAGTGAAATGAAGAATTAGAACAGTTATTTGTAGTTATATCTACATTTTAGAAAAATAAGCTTTCCTAGAGGAAAAAATAGTGATTTAAGTTGCCTCATTTTAGGGATGGCCTCTGTTATAAGATACGGAGATCATTTTCACTAAAATGGAATTTTCCAGTCTCGCTTGTGGAGAGTATGGTGATGCTTATTCTCATAATGCTGATGTAAAGACATTCCAAGGACTCGAAGGGCCTTTTGAGTCAGGCACATGTAAAATAAAAGTTAGCATCATTTTAATGGTGAAGCATAATTGTATTTTTCTCAAATTATTAATATACAAAATTACAGGCTTAAGTGCTTCTAGTGGAAGGATAGGGAAGTGAAAGTCAGTAAACCCTCACCCAAAGTCTTAGCCTCAGCACCAAAGTAGGCGATTCTCAAGAGCTTGCCTGAGAGTGTCTGTAGGGCTCAAGAACTCCTAGGAATCTCCTAATGACTTTTCTCAGTCTGAGATTCCAAGGTGGAGGATTATCAGAAGTTCAGCTGGAACACACATTCTGCTTCAAACATTCTGTCTAGCTATGCATCCCCTTACCCCTCCTTCTTTCCAGACTTACCAACTGGACTCCAGCGCCTGCCTTTCATACACTCCAACCTAGAACCTTATGTGTGGGCAAATTCTGGGAAATGTAGCTCCCTGCACTGAAGAGGAAATCTTAGAAGGAACTGGTGGTGATGCCCAGTGAAAACAGAAAGTCAAGGTCACGTACCACGATAGTACCTCTTCAACAGCTCTTTCTTTCACTTTGAGCATCTCAATCCAATATATCTCATACATATTTTCAAAAGCAGTTGCAAGCCTGAATTACTTATTTTACTAATGCTTATAAGAATTTGGAATTTAAATTGAAAGAAAGAAAGAAAGAAAGAAAGACAGGAAGAAAGAGAGAGAGAGGAAGAAATTTAGAAAGGAAGGAAGGAAGAAGAAAGAGAAAGAAAGAAAGAAAGAAAGAGAAGTCTGGGTTTACTAAGCGTCTTGGATGTACAGATTATTGGCCTTTCATTAAAGTTGGGAACTTTTTCACCATTATTTCTTCAAATATTTTTCCTCTTCCACTCCCTCCTCTCCTTGTGGGACACCCATTACACATATGTGTGCTTGACAATGTTCTATGAATCTCTATATATTTCTGTCTCTGCTCATTCTTTTATTGATTTACCTTCAAGTTCACTGATTCTTTTTTTTTTCTGCCTACATGAATCTATTGTTGAACCTATCTAGTACATTTCTCATTTTCATTATTTTACTTTTCAAGTACAAGAATCTTTTCTTTTATATAATTGCCATCTCTTTAATAAGAGGCTCTGTTTATTGAATCATCGTCTTCATACTTTCATTTAATTCTCTAAACATGGTCACCTTTAGCTATTTGGACTCCTTTGAAGTTGTTGTTTGCTAAATTCAAAATCTAGGGCACTCAGACACAGTTTCTATGGATTGCCATTTTTTTCCACTGGGTATGAGTCACATTTCCTTGTTTCTTTACATGACCTTTTGTTGAATATTGCATATCTTAGATAATATTGGCTTTTTCCCTCCTGAGGATTGACTTTTGTTTTCTTTATAAAATCTGTGACATCTGTCTCCCCCCAAAGGTGTAGCTGCTGATGTTTTTACTGTTTTGTATTTGTTTCGTTGTTATTATTTTTTGTTTTTATGTTAGAGCCTGCTTTCCTAGGGGTAGTCCATTGTCTGCATAGTTTACTATTCAGCCAAAGCTAAGTTAGAGGTTATGCTCAAAAACCTCAAGCTAGTAAGGTTTTCCACTCTCTAGTGATAGATGTGTGTATGAGCTGAGGAGTGTATTCAAAAAGACTGTATTAAGTTTGCCCATTTTTTTACTTTTTTCTGTCTCCTTTGAGCATGTGCACTGGTACCATAGACCAGGTACGTGTAAGTGGCTTTGGTCTGCTCTGATCTCTGCTACACACACACAGCCTCTGGCCATCCCTGGATACGTAGAAAGCTTACCAAGCCCCCTGTGTGTGCCTCGCTTTACTAGAATTCCTTGTTCAATCACTAGCTATTCACATTCAACCTAATAGAGCAGCTGGCCCTGTCTTTTCACTTGCTATCAAGATTGCCACTTGAATTAGTCAGGGTTCTCCAGAGAAACAGAACCAATAGGATACACACATACACATATAAACACACACGTATATACTTGTATATATATTTGTGTGCGTGTGTATAGATATGTAAAAAGAGCGTTATTATAAAGAATTGGCTCACATTATTATGGAGGCCAAGAAGTTTCACAATCCACCATTTGCAAGGCATCTGAGACCCAAGAAAACAGTGGTTAGCGCCAATCTGAGCTCAAAGACCTGAAAACCAGGAGTGCCAATGGTGTAAGTTCTATTCTGAGGGCAGGAAAAGACCAATGTCCAGCTCAAGCAGCCAGACAGAGAGAGAATTCTCCTTTCCTCCACGTTTTTTTTTCTATTTAGGCCTCCCTTCAACACTTTAGAATATGCTCACTGACACTGGGAAGGACAGCCTGCTTTACTCAGTCTGTGGATTCAAATGCTAAATAGCTTCCTGAAACACCTTCACAGACACACCCCAAAGTAAAGTATAACCAATTACCTGGGCACCTGTGACCTAGTCAACTGGGCACATGAAATTAACCATCACACCACTTTATAATAATGTTCTAAGTCCTGTGTGCCCTCACGGGCAGTGACAGTGAAGCCGCTGGTGTTCCGAGCCTGTCCATCCCTGGCTAAATTATCATGGACAGGATGAGTGGGGTCATGGGAGCAGACCTGGACAAGGACACCATAGATTCATGCTGTCCTTACCCAAAGTTTAGTAGTTATCACATAAATGCTACTCATATTGATGTACAGCATTATTGGATCTCTAGACTTTTTTTTTTTTTTTAGCAATCTGAAATGATTGTTTTTGACAGTTTTGCCCAGTTTTATGGTTGCATTTTGTCAGAGAGGATTAGTTGGCTTCCTAATCCCTCCATGCTGGGAAGGAAATCTTATAAACTACAAATTTATCTAAAGTATATAAAATAGCTCTTTTTCAAAACATGCCCTCAACATTCCAAGCCTGCAAGGAAAGATGGAGAAAGAGAAAGAGAGATCTATCTGGGATCCAGAAGGTCTATGACTTCACAACAGAGTGTAGTGAAAAGCCTTGTACTTTGGACTCAAATGAACCTAGGTTTGAATACTGGCATTACAGCTTCCTGTCATTATATGAACTCTGGAAAAAAGCACACGTAACCTCTTTGAGCCCCCTCTGTAAAACAGAAATCATAGCTAGACTTTGTGAAGACTAAATGCCTTGGCGGTACTATGTACTTAATGGGCTCTAGTCTTCAGCATTACACCCCTTCCTTTCCTTGCTTTCCATAAGCATGTACTATGTGCAACTGCCTGGTTTCATTTTTGGTGTTTAAAAATTGCATTAAAATGTGTATTTAGTTATTGGTATTTAAACAGCGCATAGTTGGGGTTATTGGTAATTCAAGAGACACAATGTAGAAATGGTTTCTAAAGCAACCAACGCCCCTCTGGTTTGATGCCCAAGAATGCAGCCCTACTCTTATGTTTTTAACAAGCCTTATGCTGATTTATGTTTGCAAATGTACTTTTGGTAGTTTTCTTAGGCTCTGTTCCCAGTGTCTTTCTTTAGATAACTATTGTATATATATTTTTTGCAGTATTTTCAAAGTAACAAGGAAGAAAGAACGAAGAGGATAAAAATGCATGTTAGTTTTGATGGGATAAATTCCAAACCAACTTATTCTAGTAGAAATTCTTTTTATTTTTTTCCATTTTTCTTTCAGTCAAGTTATCTGCATTGATATCATTACAGTACTCCTGCCATTTCTACTTTGAATTAACTCATCAACCACAACTAGTTACTATATTAGTATTTCATTTTTCTAAGTACTGATCATGGCTAAAAAGTGAAACACAATAATGTTAAAAAATTCAGGCAAGGTATTCATTTTGCTGGATCTTGCTAATATATTTATTACATATATATTTTTGCTTGTTTGTGTGCCCAACCATATTATAAGTTTGAGAATTGAATCAGCATTTTCCCTTGCCTATTAAATCTTAATAGTGAGACACACAATTTAATTTCTCCTTGATTACCTTTGAGTACCAGACATCAAATATCAACCTGGTTTTGTAGAAACAACGCTGAAATTGGAGTGGAAACAGGACACAGATTTGCCCTGTTCTTCAAGAGCTGTATGATCTTAAGTAAATCAACTCTGAATTTGGGTTCCCTTATTTTCAGTAAGGCAATGGTTTAATCTCCAATTTTCTAATGCTGCTAAATGTTATGACTCTGCAGTCAGCTTACATCAGTCTGAATTTCACTTATGTCTTCTCTAAATACTTTATAAATTAAATGCTGTTATTGGCCATCTGCCTAATTATACCAAGGTTTGTCTGGTGTATTTGTTCCATTAGGTGTTGGATAGTGTTTTCAGAGATATGATTTAAGATACCAAGCAGCTAAACTTGTCCCTATTGAGATTGGGACCTTACTTTTCTACAGTCTCATATTAATAGCCATTTTGTAGTGATGTAAACTTCTTTTTTTTGTGTTACGCAGGCCTCTCACTGTTGTGGCCTCTCCTGTTGTGGAGCACAGGCTCCGGACGCGCAGGCTCAGCGGCCATGGCTCATGGGCCCAGCTGCTCTGCGACATGTGGGATCTTCCCGGACCGGGGCACGAACCCGCATCCCCTGCATCGGCAGGCGGGCTCTCAACCACTGCGCCACCAGGGAAGCCCTGAACTTCTTTATTGATTCATTATATATCTCTATCTATCTATCTATCTATCTATCTATCTATCTGTGAGATAGATAGGTAGATAAATAGATAAGGATATATATCCACATATATGATCCATTCTATATACATATATGTGTACAGTGATAGATATACTCTAGCTCTATCCTCTGGTCCTTTTCTTAAACCTAGAGCATCTTGAGATCTATTGCTTTATTTAGAACAATTTGTCCTCCTAGTGTACTAAATTATTGTACCCCCCCCTACCTAAAGACATTGAAAGTATTTTGAACGTGTTCAGTATACATCCAATGATATGGATGGTCATTGAGAAAATAAGCTACTGACCAGAGCTTGTACGGGATTCTTTTATTTCTGTACCTCAGTGATGACTTCAGCCAAGGGTTAAGCTAAAAAATCAAATCCTTAACTCACTCACCTTCAGTGTTCTGTGGGAATGATGATAAAGAAAAACGACATATTATAGGTCTCACCTCAAAAAGGAGCTCAGGTTTGCACATTTTAAAGTCACATAGGCACTATCTTATTAATGGTTTCATTTTGGCAGCTACACACCCGAGTGAAATACATAAAATCCACACACTTACAACAGCTGTTTCCTACTTCCTTCACAAATTTATTTAAACACCTCATGACCTGAGGGGTTAGGAGTGAGTAGGTGACTTTCCAAATGAATTATCTCCTGTCTGCTATGTCATTTCAGAAGTACTTACTAATTCACAGAGTGATTTTTCACATTTATCTTTCACGATACGGATATTTTAAAATTATACTCACTCTACATTTTTATGTTTTCATTTGTAAAACCTCAGTGTACATAGAATCAGAATTGCTGCAAGAAATGTGGAATCATGCTTCGATTTAGAGACACAGAGGATTTCCTAAATACTCTCAAATCCTTTTGAAAACCTTGTCTTCAGTAGAGAGCTTCAGGATTACATCTTCACGATTTGGAAATTTTAATTGTGCTGTCAAAGAATTTTCTTTTTCTTTTTCTTTATTAGAAGTAGTGAAGTACCCAAACTTATTTTTTGAAATATCATGTTGAGGATAGAAAGTCCACATTTATATTAAAATCTAAAGGAAATTGAATTATATAGTTGTAATAAGACCACCCGCTAGCTGCTTACCCACTAATACTTCCATGGCAAATATTATTTCAATGATCAATCTTTGTCAGTTCAGCCATATCCCGCCTCTCCAACCATATAACACACACACGAGGGAGTGAGAAAGAGGGGAAAAGAGCTGAAACTTTCTGACATCATATGTCAATTTGCACAATATTAAAAAATCAATCCTTTGGACAAAGGAAAGCAGGAACAAATCATTGATCTTAGGTCCGGTATAACCTTGAATATTTCTTCTATTGATAGAGTGGGATCTTGAAGTTGAAGGTATTTTAGAAAAAACGTTAGCTTAGAATTAACTCCATTACCAACTATGAGGGTCTTGATCAATCATGTAAATGCTTGTATCTTTTTTTTTTTTTTAACTTGTGATGCTGAGAGGCACTCTTGGTGAAGTTTGCTTAGTTCCAAACGACTTTTTTTCCTGCCCATGCCACCTAGTGGAATGTGTCCCCTGCAGCCAAATTTGAAAATAGTTGATGGAACAAGGGTAAGGATTTGAGAGAAGTGGAAACAGTCCGATCCTCAACCCTTGACCCTTGAAATCATGGCTAAGAGGTTCTCATCAGCCTGAGCTGCTTTCAGGAAGAGAGATGGAAGTTTTCCAAGGTTGGCTTGACCATGTTGTCGCCATTCACTATCAGCCAAGAATGCCAATTACTGGAAAGAAGGTTGTGTCTAGAGAGATAACAAACACTTCCCCGGGCTCCTTAAACTTTCCATTTTGCTTCCATTATTGTCTACATTCTAGCCCTGGATTCTCTCAGACACTATTGTATTCTTAATAAATTCCCCCTCTTAAACTAAATAAAGTCAATTGGATACTTATCCCCAAACATTCCTGCCTAGCACAGGTAATAGTAGAAAATAATAACTCTTAATGTAACTAAATTTGATTTTATAAATGAAAATGAAATGTAAGGATGTGATGGAAATTCTGAGAAATGAAAGTTCTAAAAAGCATATGATTTTTATCAACACATTGTACAAAGTTAGAGATTACTGAATAATTCTGGAATCATATTAACCCACTTTAGAGTAACAATTTAAAATACTAGGGGTTTCCCGGTGGCACAGTGGTTAAGAATCCGCCTGCTAATGCAGGGGACATGGGTTCGAGCCCTGGTCCGGGAAGATCCCACATGCCGCGGAGCAACTAAGCCCGTGCGCCACAACTACTGAGCCTGCGTGCCACAACTACTGAAACCTGTGCGCCTAGAGCCCGTGCTCCGCAACAAGAGAAGCCACTGCAATGAGAAGCCCGTGCACCACAAGGAAGAGTACCCCCGCTCACTGCAACTAGAGAAAGCCCGCATGCAGCAACAAAGACCCAACGCAGCCAAAAATAAATAAATTTAATTTAAAAATAAATAAATTAAAAAAATACTATATTTGTGTAGAATACCTTGAAAAAGGTACAATTTAATTGACATGGCAAACTGCTTTGGAGAAATATTAATTTAATATTAATCTGGTTTATGCCTAAGTAATGTGAAGAGTTCTTTCACATTAAAGGAACTTTTTTCCTCTCAACCAATATCCCCTGAAATTTCCTGCTCTCAGAATTTGTAGAAAGACAACATATGATCCTTCTCTCCAACTGGAATCACCATAATGTTAGTTAGTCTTTTATGTCTTTTGTAAAATGGCTTTTATTTTATAGACTCTATTTCCCAGGTGTTAAATTTTCCAGAAGAGTAATTTCCCTTGTTTTAAGTCCTGGTTTGTCTGTTACTGGTCTCTCTTGACTAGTTACTTGCATATAAAAAGAGTTAATTTAAATTCAAGTCCATAACCTATTTTCCACTCTTTATAGGTGACTCTATGTAGTGGAAACTAATATAGGTCTTGGTTAAAAATTTTTTCCTCTTCAAAAGTGATGTTACTTTGAATTCAATTTCTTAGTTATTAATGATAACATCTAATTCAAAGATGCTATGTCTTAATAGATAACAAAGTTAAGTCAATTTAATTGGGACAAATTTCTCTTCCAGAGGACTGGAGTGGAAGATTTTTACATGGGTAGAATTCTATTGTCATTTTAATAGTAACTCATGTGGTGTCATAAAATTTAGACTGGTATAAACATTAATCACTAAGCCACATACTTCCTTTTTCATTTTGTGCAGGCATCAAAGTCCTGCAGAACATGCTATACCAGGAGGTATCTGTTTATACTTCTGGGTCACCATTCATTGGAAGAGAGAACACTGGGATAAATCTTTTATCCTAAGTCATAAGGAAACAAGATTTCTTTATTCCTTATATAAAAAAAATATTGGCTGCAAGTATGAAAGTTTAGCCAGGAGGGAATTGAAAATATCTTCCTGTTACATTTTTCCACATCTGCAAAGTCTAGGCTTAGAAGATTTAATTTTAAAAAGATTTCCTCTTATCGTGAACAGGTTATGACATAAGCCAATTCTAATTTAATATCTTCTTAAATAGAACAGAGTTTTCCTGGAATTCCCATGCATTTCTCTGCTGTTTTATTCTCTTCTTTCCTTCTTGCCTGCCACTTTCCAAGATTTCCTGTCACCTTTTCTCTACTGTTTGCAATCTCCATAATCCTTCAAGGTCCATACAAACTCCACAAAACTTTTCTTAAAAATTCAAGCCAACAGCTATGTCTTCCCATACTTGATGTACCAGGATAGAGTTTATGCTTTGCATTTGTAAGTATTAGGACAGATAAAGATTTATTAACAAATGGTTCCTATATGGTAGATATGTTTAATCGATTATCATTTCTAACTCAGTTCTGGCTTCTCCAACTTATTAAAACATAAAATGTTTCCTAAAATACTAACATTAAAATAATAAAATGCTTCTTAGAATACTAATATTACAATAACAGTACTTTCTGTCCCCTGCCATCACCCAATTAAGCTCTTGTTTGTCTGATAGACAGACTTTGATGAGGTCTTAAAATTCTCCTATCTTACTGAACGTAGATTAAATCTATAAGATTCCTCTTTTCTTCTTCTCTCCCTTAATTAGATCCTACCTTCTTTTCTTCATACATAATTCATTACCATTCCTTGAATTTAAAAAAAGAGATAATTAAGGTAAAAATAAAGCATGCCAAAGGAGAGGGGAATCTTCCTTTTTGGAATTATTTGTAATGAAAAGTTTATTCCTCTCTGATGGACAGTTCACGTGTTAGATCTATGTGCCCCTTTCAACTGCTAGGACTTTCAATCCTTTGAAAGCATTTGAATCATTTCAAGAGCATCTGGATCATGCTCTTGATTTTAGAATTATTCTTTTGCTATTGTATGTATCCACATGGCTCCCAATATTGCGATGCTAACATGTGTTGAATGCACAGCACACCAAAATGTGAGAGAATATTCTTTATCATTCGGGGATAGCTTTCTTAAAAATATATACATATATTTTAAATGTATTCAATTCCCATACTTACAAATGTGATACAGACTTTCCTCAGGTTCCCCAACCTCTGACCTTCCCTCAACCACACACACACACACACACACACTCCCCTTAAATAGTTATTCAGGTTGTTGCAGGACCCACTTTGTAAGTCTGATCCAGAAAGTTGTGAATAAGGAATGAGCACTTGGAGTATAGATTTTTTTTCTCTACCTGGACTTCATAAACCTCTAGATGCTTCTCTAGAGGGGCATCTGCCCCTCACTGCAAATTGGGGGTCCCTAGTGTCAATCTATAAACAGAAACAGCGGCAGCAAGAAAAAAATTACCATAAAAATCCTATATTTTAAGAAAAAGATATTTCTTAACCATGACTGTTTATAAACTGAGATAATGCAAAAGTGCATTATCTGCAATCTTAAGAAAGTTCAGTTCATGATATTTAAACGCATCATATATAAGGCTGCAAGTACTTTTAAGAGAACAACCGATGCTCTTAATTTTTCATGAAGGAGTGAACAATTAATAGATCTATTAATGCATACCTTTTATCCTTTAATCCGTGAACTTAATATTGAAAAACAGTATAAATAATAAAAAGCATTGAGCAGGGAAAATAGGCTGTTGAACTCAATTGTGTGTGTGTGTTTGTGTGCGTGTGTGCCTGCAGGTGAAAGTTTGAAATGCCCTTAAAATTATTTTTATAAATAGAATGTTATCAGGAATTTAAAAAATAGCCAGAAAATTTAACTTCTTAACCTTCCCAAATGGCAAGTTAAGAAGGTGATGAAGACAAACTGAAAAAGAAAAAACTTATTAAGAATGCTATTCTATTAAATTAATGGTGTGGACACCCCTCCTCTCTGGGTACATCGAGTTGGCTGCTATGGCGACAGAAGAGACTGTATGATGAATCAATTCTTATTTACAAAGAGCTGAGGGCAAACATGTGTGGTCATTGGAATAAAAGGATAAAGTATTTTCTCCGCCACTCTGTTCATTCCGTTGGTAAACCACAGGTAAGCTTTCCAGTGTGGAGTCTCAGATGACCTTAGTAATTAAACACAAGAGTGAAAATTGTCCTGAAGTACTCCCTCTCAGGTTAAAATAATCTGGATTCGGATAGTTAATGGAGAAACAGAAATGAACTGGAGAAACAGAAACTGGGAATTTCTCTTAGTTGCATGTGTGCATTTCAGGGAGCCTGACAATCTATTTCTTTATTACAGTGAAAGGTTATCTGTAATTTGCCCTGATAGGAAGCCACGAGCAGTGTTCTGAATAATTTGCTAAATAGAAGCCGCTGACATGCACTTTTGTGATCTAAAAGAGGGCTTCCTCCACTCCAAAAGTTCTGATGGCGTCGTCATTGGCTTGTTGCTCCAGATGCTTGGCCCTGCTCCCCTGGGATCTGCTACCTTTGTACACACTGGGCCGATTCGGGAGAAACTGGTCTGACAGCTCCTCCACTGAGGAAGCAGAACCATAGTGGTTTAATGATTTCAACGTTTCAATTGGTTCACATACAAATCAAAATTTAATATAATCTATGATGGTTTTATTGCATGCTATTGCTTCAAAAGGAAAAAAAAAAAAACTTCTACCCCTTGGAAACTTTCCCTAATTAATCTGAAGAAAGGTAGTAAATCTGTTCATTGAATCCTGCCCTAATTAAATAAGAATAATAAAAAAAAATAAAAATAATAATAAATCCTATGATTCTTGCTTTTCCTATCATCCCACAGTACATGTTGACATCATATTTAGGAGAATAATGTTAGTATGTTAATATGCAAATGTATAATGTTAATCTATAGGAATATTAACGCAAAACTGGTTTAAGCTGCGGGAAAATCCAACAGGGCAACTGCTAGCTTATTGTTATGCTAACAGGAGAATAAAAAGTACTACACATTTTAGCATCCTATACCGAAGTGATTCTCCAAAGGGGTGTTTTTTTTTGGCCCTCAGGACATTTGGCAAGGTCTGGAGAGTGTTCTGATCAGCGTGGCTGGAGGGGGGTTGCTAGTGACATTTAGTGGTAGAGGTCAGGTATGCTGGTAAATATCCTGCATTGCTCAGGACTGCTAATGCCTGTCCCCGGCCCCCATCAAAGAATCAAAGAATTACCTGGGCAAATGTAAATAGGGCCAAGGTTTGAAATTCTAAACTACAGGCAAGCAAACTTTTCTTCCCCTGATATAACGAAGGTGTTGCTTTCTATTTTAGAGTGTTTTGTGTGTGTGTGTGTGTGTGTGTGTGTGTGTGTGAGAGAGAGAGAGAGAGAGAGAGAGAGAGAGAGGGAGACTTTTGAGGATGAGAAATGTATGGGCTGAATATGAAAAATACATTCTCTGGTAAATTGGTGCAGCCAGTATGGTAAACAGTGTGGAGGTTCCTTAAAAAACTAAAAATAGAGTTGTCATATGACCCAGCAATCTCACTCTTGGGCATATATCCAGAGGAAACTCTAATTCAAAAAGATACATGCACCCCAATGTTCCTAGCAGCACTATTTACAATAGCCAAGACATGGAAGCAACCTAAATGTCCATCAGAAGAGGAGGAGAGAAAGAAGATATGGTACATACATACAATGGAATATTACTCATCCATAAAAAAGGATGAAATAATGCCATTTGCAGCAATATGGATGGACATAGAGATTATCATACTAAGGGAAGTAACTCAGACAGAGAAAGACAAATATCATATATAACTTATATGTGGAATCTAAAATATAACACAGGGACTTCCCTGGCAGTCCAGTGGTTAAGACTTTGCACTCCCAATGCAGGGGGCACGGGATCGATCCCTGGTCGGGGAACTAAGACCCTGCATGCTGCACGGCACAAGATAAATGAATAAATAAATAAATAACAAAAATATGATACAAATAAACTTATTTACAAAATAGAACAGACTCATAGACATAGAAAACAAACTTATGGTTACTGAAGGGGAAAGGGGGGTGGGGAAGGGATAAATTAGCAGTTTGGAATTAGCAGATACACACTACTATATAAGTAAAATAGATAAACAGCAAGGTCCTGCTGTACAGCACAGGGAACTCTACTTAGTATCCTGTAGTAAACCAAAATGCAAAAGAACATGAAAAAATATATGTATATATTTATGACTGAATCAGTATGCTGTACACCAGAAACTAAGACAACATTGTAAATCAACTATACTTCAATTAAAAATATATATACATTCTCTGGACTTAGACAAGCCAGAGACAAAACATATCTCCCTACCAATGCCTAATGTAATAACTGAAATTACTAAATTGAATTTCAAAATACAACTTAAAGAGAAGAAACAGATTATATGTTATCTCCAGAGTATTGTAATAATTAAGTATTAAATGAGACTACAAATAAGACAAAGGCAAAAGTTTAAAAATCTTTATATTCTTGTTTATTACGTGTATAACAGTATTTTTCTGTAATGGATAATATCTGATGTTGGGAAGACCGATAAGAAATTTGCTGTTCCTCTTTACATTTATAATTTGATTCCCATAGTGATCTCTTGGTATAACTGAAATTCTTTCTTGGCTGGAGGTCCATCCATTATTTATAAAATTAACTATTTTAAAAGTCCCTTGCAAAACTAATCTACAACAACAAAAAGTAGCCCAGAATTGCCTTGGGCTAACTCTGGGTGGAAACTTACTGCAAAGAGGCTCCTTTAGCTATTTGGAATGGTGGAGGTATTCTATATCTTGACAGGTGTGATGTTTGCATGGGTGTACATATTTGCCAAAATCCCTGAACTTATACTTAAAATGGGTGCATTTTGGTGTATGTAAATTGTATGACAATAAAGAAATGGGTTCTTTTTAATTGTGCAGATTAGATGATTAATCATATGGCCATTTTACCCTTACATCCAGAAGAAAGAGCATCTCACACTCAGATTTGGCAATTGAGCAATATTTTAGTTTATGTGAATAATAGCTACTAACAACTAACTCTTCCTCTATGTACTCTGTTTAAGCCATGAAATTGTCACAGGAGCTAATACAATCTGTTTTAAAGATGAGAAAACTAAACCCCCAAATCCTCATAGTAAATGTATACTAAACTTAGGAAAAAATCCAAGGCGTTCACCCCATTATTATTACATTATTCATAAGGAAATTATGGGTTTTGGAGACGAGCTGCCTTGCTGAAGGACACACAGCTATACAATGAATGTAACAAGAAGAGAACGTATACTTTTCTCAGTTTTTTCCCGTGATGCTTAGGGTGATCCTATAATACCTTATCTAACCTGGATGGAAAGAAAGTACTCTGAATAATTTAATTGGATCACATGTGTCCAGACTAAACTGGCACAGCTGGGGCGTCTGACACATGGTCCTATAGGTGCTACTTTGCCTGTCACTCTTAACATAATATATTGCATCCTATAACCTAAAAGAGCTGATTACTGTATGTCTGTACATTGAAATACTACAGACATTCTTTTTAACACAAGTACAAATCAAGATGCACCAAAAAAAGAACCCCTGAAGTTACTTTCTTTTGAACTTCGTGTGTTGCTGAAAAGAGAGATGAGACTGTGTGTCAGTGAGGAAACAAATGGTTTAATCAAGTAAAGAAAATTTGAGGAGGATTTGTTTACAAAGGACCCACTTATAACATGCGGGTGTGGTAGGGAAATCACAAAGATAACCCACAAGAGAGAGCAACTAACTATTCTATCACTCCTAAATAAAATAGAAGGTGCCCAGTTAGATTTGTGGTTCAGATAAATAACAAATAAATGTTAGACGTTTTAGTGTCAGTATGCTTTTTCCCCTTTTTTCTTTTCTGCTAAATCTTGCAACCATAAGTCTACTCCCCAAAAGGAACAAAGGAAAGGCACAGAGTAAGATTCCTGGAAGGCCAGAAGGCAGTGATTGGAGTAAAGAAGGTGAGAAACCGTAGGGAAGGGAAAAGGCAGAGTGAGCGAGCCTCACAGGAAAGGGGCCTAGAAATGAGGAACCTGGCCTTGCTTTCCTCCCACCCCTGAGCCCCTAGAGAGGCTTCCCAATGTCTGAACCCCAAAGACCACCTTCCAGGGCACAGAGCACAGGGAAGAAGGACGGGCAGAGTAAATCTGGAGGAACAAATAGAATCCATCTGGCCCAGACAGGATTACACTTCCAGCAGAGCAAAGGTGGTGACCAGGCTCTGGAAAAAGGAACCTATACCTAAGGTGACACCTGATGAATAAATCAACTTGAAATGAATTTTTAAAATAATTAAACCAACAGGAAATTACAAACAAATACACATTACGAGCGCTTTTTACTCAAAATGCTTCACCTGTGTAACAAAGTTTGAAACAGGGAACACAAATTCTGCAAAAAAAAAAAAAACACCAAAAAACAACAACAACAACTATATATATATATAACGTGAATCAAAGGAAAATTTAATAAAACTAGGTTCCCCACTTCTCTCAAAAGGAAAGGCAATAGAGCCAGTGCTCTGCAATGGGAGAGGCTACAGCAATGAGAGGTCTGCGCACTGCAGCGAAGAGTGGCCCCCGCTCCCTGGAGCTGGAGAGGGCCCCGGGCGCAGCAACAGAGACCCAACGCAGCCAAAAATATAATTAATTAATTAACTAATTTAAAAAAAGCGGAAAGGCAAGTCAGAGAATGGAAACCAGGTTACAGCATCCATATGGTAAGAAAAAATACAATAGCTTGTACCTACTGGATTTCTCTTACAAAATTGGGTAAACGAAGGCTGAAATTTCTATAGATTCAATCAAATATTCTCCTCTGGAAAAAACTGTTTTAAGATATAAAGACTTTTTTTAAAACCATTCCAGATATATCATTGTGTAATGATACTGCTTACGATTAACCATTGCTTGTGACCAAAGCATTTCACAAACTTTATCTGCACCCGTGATTTCGGATACCTTAAAAGTATTCATTATAAGTGAAAACCTAAATATCAATTTATACAATATGATCACATATTTATGGTGAAGAAACACACAAAAGCTAAGACACAAAGGATATATGTGCATACATACATATCTGGAAATAAATGCATAAAAATGATGACATTGCTTCCAATTCTGGATATAAGAACTACAGGTTTTTCTTTCTCAAGGTTGCTTTGGCTATTCGAGATCTTTTGCGTTTCCAAACAAACTGTGAAATTTTTTGTTTTAGTTCTGTGAAAAATGCCATTGGTAGTTTGATAGGGATTGTGTTGAATCTGTAGATTGCTTTGGGTAGTAGAGTCATTTTCACAATGTTGATTCTTCCAATCCAAGAACATGGTATATCTCTCCATCTATTTGTATCATCTTTAATTTCTTTCATCAGTGTCTTATAATTTTCTGCATACAGGTCTTTTGTCTCCTTAAGTAGGTTTATTCCTAGATATTTTATTCTTTTTGTTGCAATGGTAAATGGGAGTTTTCTTAGTTTCACTTTCATATTTTTCCTCATTAGTGTATAGGAATGCTAGAGATTTCTGTGCATTAATTTTGTATCCTGCTACTTTACTAAATTCATTGATTAGCTCTAGTAGTTTTCCGGTAGCATCTTTAGGATTCTCTATGTATAGTATCATGTCATCTGCAAACAGTGACAGCTTTACTTCTTCTTTTCCGATTTGGATTCCTTTTATTTCTTTTTCTTCTCTGATTGCTGTGGCCAAAACAGCAATAATGTTGAATAATAGTGGTGAGAGTGGGCAACCTTGTTTGTTCCTGATCTTAGTGGAAATGGTTTCAGTTTTTCACCATTGGGGATGATGTTGGCTGTGGGTTTGTCATATATGGCCTTTATTATGTTGAGGAAAGTTCCCTCTATGCCTACTTTCTGCAGGGTTTTTTATCATAAATGGGTGTTGAATTTTGTCGAAAGCTTTCTCTGCATCAATTGAGATGATCATATGGTTTTTCTCCTTCAATTTGTTAATATGGTGTATCACGTTGATTGATTTGCATATATTGAAGAATCCTTGCATTCCTGGAATAAACCCCACTTGATCATGGTGTATGATCCTTTTAATGTGCTGTTGGATTCTGTTTGCTAATATTGTGTTGAAGATTTTTGCATCTATGTTCATCAGTGATATTGGCCTGTAGTTTTCTTTCTTTGTGACATCTTTGTCTGGTTTTGGTATCAGGATGGTGGTCTCATAGAATGAGTTTGGAAGTGTTCTTCCCTCTGCTATATTTTGGAAGAGTTTTAGAAGGATAGGTGTTAGCTCTTCTCTAAATGTTTGATAGAATTCACCTGTGAAGCCATCTGGTCCTGGGCTTTTGTTTTTTGGAACACTTTTAATCACAGTTTCAATTTCAGTGCTTGTGATTGGTCTGTTCATATTTTCTATTTCTTCCTGGTTCAGTCTCAGAAGGTTGTGCATTTCAAAGAATTTGTCCATTTCTTCCAGGTTGTCCATTTTATTGGCATAGAGTTGCTTGTAGTAATCTCTCATGATTCTTTGTATTTCTGCAGTGTCAGAGCTGGAGGAATCAGGCTCCCTGACTTTAGACTCTACTACAAAGCTACAGTCATCAAGACAGTATGGTACTGGCACAAAAACAGAAATATAGATCAATGGAACAGGATAGAAAGCCCAGAGATAAACCCACACACATATGGTCACCTTATCTTTGATAAAAGAGGCAAGAATATACAGTGGAGAAAAGACAGCCTCTTCAATAAGTGGTGCTGGGAAAACTGGACAGGTACATGTAAAAGTATGAAATTAGAACACTCCCTAACACCATACACAAAAATAAACTCAAAATGGATTCAAGACCTAAATGTAAGGCCAGACACTATCAAACTCTTAGAGGAAAACATAGGCAGAACACTCTATGACATAAATCACAGCAAGCTCCTTTTTGACCCACCTCCTAGAGAAATGGAAATAAAAACAAAAATAAACAAATGGGACTTAATGAAACTTAAAAGCTTTTGCACAGCAAAGGAAACAATAAACAACATGAAAAGACAACCCTCAGAACGGGAGAAAATATTTGCAAATGAAGCAACTGACAAAAGATTAATCTCCAAAATTTACAAGCAGCTCATGCAGCTCAATATCAAAAAAACAAACAACCCAATCCAAAAATGGGCAGAAGACCTAAATAGTCATTTCTCCAAGGAAGATATACAGATTGCCAACAAACACATAAAAGAATGCTCAACATCATTAATCATTAGAGAAATGCAAATCAAAACTACAATGCAGTATCATCTCACACCAGTCAGAATGGCCATCATCAAAAAATCGGCGAACAATAAATGCTGGAGAGGGTGTGGAGAAAGGGGACCCTCTTGCACTGTTGGTGGGAATGTAAATTGATACAGCCACTATGGAGAACAGTATGGAGGTTCCTTAAAAAACTAAAAATAGAGCTACCATACGACCCAGCAATCCCACTACTGGGCATATACCCTGAGAAAACCATAATTCAAAAAGAGTCATGTACCAATATGTTCATTGCAGCTCTACTTACAATAGCTAGGACATGTAAGCAACCTAAGTGTCCATCAACAGATGAATGGATAAAGAAGATGTGGCACATATATACAGTGGAATATTACTCAGCCATAAAAAGAAACAAAATTGAATTATTTGTAATGAGGTGGATGGACCTAGAGTCTGTCATACAGAGTGAAGTAAGTCAGAAAGAGAAAGACAAATACCGTATGCTAACACATATATATGGAATTTAAGAAAAAAAATGTCATGAAGAACCTAGGGGTAAGACAGGAATAAAGACTCAGACCTACTAGAGAATGGACTTGAGGATATGGGGAGGGGGAAGGGTAAGCTGTGACAAAGTGAGAGAGTGGCATGGACATATATACACTACCAAATGTAGGATAGATAGCTAGTGGGAAGCAGCCGCATAGCACAGGGAGATCAGCTCGGTGCTTTGTGACCACCTAGAGGGGTGGGATAGGGAGGGTGTGAGGGAGGGAGACTCAAGAGAGAAGAGATATGGGAACATATGTATATGTATAACTGATTCACTTTGTTATAAAGCAGAAACTAACACACCATTGTAAAGCAATTATACTCCAATAAAGATGTTAAAAAAACAAAAACAAAAAACAAAGAAAAAGAACTACAGGTAACATTTTATTATTATAATTTTACTTTTCTCTACCTTCTAAATTTCCCATACTATGTGACTATAATCAGTCTAAATAAAGAGTTTAATATTCTCTTTTATGAGGATTTCACAGTCCAAAATAATATGTTTAATTTTCCTTTTACATTATTTGTGCTTCTGATATAAAAAGTAACTCAGTAGAAGAACGTATTTACTCGTGGATAACACATTGTATTTATCCATTGCAAACACCCCAGGGAAGAAGACTGAAACTTTGTGTGTTCCCTTCATTTTCATAGTAAAATGGAAATTGTTTGTAGTCATGGCCAAGAATAAGGCTTTGTAACTTTGAGTTTGGCACAGACTATATACTATGTATCACTATCCAAATGTTGCTGGAAAATCTGAGGCGTTTTTAGATGCTTTTACAAGAGTGAGTGAAGGATTATCTTATCACGATGAACAATTATATGTAGGTTCTCTTGAATGAGTGAGTACAGGAGGGACATCAAGGGACATTTCTGGCCTGGCATCTCAACTTCACATAGTTGGCAAAGGAATGATTATCGGTCTGTAACTTTCTGTCCAGGGAACAGAGAAATGGCTCACGGTAGGGGACATGCACTTGGCACCGTTTAGGCCATTTCTCAACATTTCAGTAACTGGAATGCCGCATTTCTCTGTGTCGACAGTCCTGAGTAACATAGTAGTACCCAGGAGATCATTTAAATTCTCATTTTTTTTTAAATAGGTAGCTTTTCCAGGCAAGCATAGCATTTTGCATTTTAAGTCCTGTCATCACCCATAGGAAAAAAAATATATGATGTATTTCCTTTCCTGCATTTAAGTTCAAATTTTTGAGGTCATTCTTTTTTTCCAAATAATCGCTGGGTGCAGTGCTTTTTTTCCCCCTAAGTTTCAACAGCTTACCCTTAAAAAACATAATGGATTAAAGAAATGCTAAGATTTGCATTTTTTTTCTGAAACTAAGATTAGCACGCACTGTATGAAGCTGATATCCTTCCATAGGAAAAAATAATAATAATTTGAGAATTTCTTAGTTGCTGAATTAGAACATTTTTAAAAAAGTGCATTGTAAAGTCTCGAGATGTAGTTTACAAAAAATCAAAAACAAAACATTGTCAACATTGCTTGCTTTTGTTTGAGTTTTGCCACAGGTGTAGAAGGAGGGTCAGCTAGAAGGATCTGATACCATTTACTCACTGGACTGTTAAGAGAATAATATATGGCTCCTATGTCTCTATGTTAATTACAAAATAAAGTGGGAGAGAGTTCTTTGTAGCTCTATCTCTTACTGAGATAAGCCAGGAATATTGAGTGAAAGTTCCTTAGAGTAGAATCGACTTGGTCAAATCATGTTGTTAAGTTCTTTCATTTATACTCATCTGAAACATGTGGATAACTGTTGTGAGTCATACAATCAGCAATTAAAATATAATTTTAAAATAATTTTTAAAATTTGCCTGCACACACATACACACACTTACACGCACACCTCTGCATGTTACGTCTATTAGAATAACTCAAGACAAAGAATGTGAATGAGCTCCAATATATCAGATAATTCTTAAGACTAAGAACTAAAAAATACGGCCACGTTAAACCTGTCAGCAGCATTTCCATCCCAAGCAATGGCGACATGAATTCATTTGGGGGCAGCTAACTTCTTTATTATGGAACAAGTACCTAAACAAATGTTAGTTATGAAGTTCAAGTCCAATACCCGCCATTTGATTCGGGGTAGCGGGGAGGATGTTCAGGACCCCTGATGCAGCCTTTCTGGTACTTTCAGTTAGTTGCACTTACTGGATCTAAGTCTGCACAACCTTCTTGTTTGCTCTTGTTGGCTTTTGCATTCCCTTTATGGAATTAGAGTGCCTTTTTTAGGGCAGGTGTATGAGTGTGAGCGAATGCATTTTCTCACTGGTGATTTGGAGTAAAGACACTGGGATGCCCTGAAAAGTGCTGAAATCCTGCTGTTTCTCTCTCCTACTGGGTGACAGAGTTAGAAATGGACTCAGATGGCCACAACTTCATATTGTTGCTGTCCCATGTACAATGATTATAATGACTGTACAGCCTATCCTTGTGAAATATGCCAAGGTACTTCCTCAAGTGTACTAATTAGTGAGTACCCTACAGCAGGCCAAGGGCAAGGCTACCTCTCTGGCTAAGAGGTGAGTTTTCTGGGAGGGACATGGATATTGCAACCTTCAAGTGTCCCCATCAGACCTCTTCTGAGGATGATACCTGCTCTGGCCATGACTGTTCCTGGTCATAAGTGTTTCTGCGTCTAACTGCAGTTATTAGTTAATCCTTGTTTTTTATTTTAATTCTGTATGTGGTAAAGCAAGAAACCTTTGAAAGTGCTTCCTGTGATGTGGGAAAACAGAGAAACTGTCTAGGTGTCAACCTTCCATGGGCTAATATGGTACAAGGGAGAGCAGGGGCAACATGAGAAAAGGCAAAATCCGGCATCTTAAGGAGAAATGACTAGTTAAATATGGCAGCAGGCCCAGGCACCTTTATTTTCTCTCCCTCTTCATGCCTCATGAAAGTCACAATAAAACAACATGAAAGGAAAACCCACAAAGACCAAAAAAAAACTGGAGAGAACTCAACTGCAATTGAGATATTTCGACAGGCTGGAGAAGTGTCATATGCAGAAGAGGAAGGAACTCAGCAGATGGTAAGAATTTGCAACCGAAGAGTCTGATGGGAATTTGATAAAGAAGTGTACTAACTGACCCAAAAATCCTCATGAGGGGTTAACCCCTAGAGACGGTAGGCACCACCCAGGGGTAGGATAAGGTAGCACTGAGTATGGCAAAAGTGGGTGAACTTGGGGCTTCCCTGGTGGCGCAGTGGTTGAGAGTCCGCCTGCTGATGCAGGGGATGCGGGTTTGTGCCCCGGTCCGGGAAGATCCCACGTGCCGCGGAGCGGCTGGGCCCGTGAGCCATGGCCCTGGACCTGCGTGTCCGGAGCCTGTGCTCCGCAACGGGAGAGTCCACAGCAGTGAGAGGCCTGTGTACCGCAAAAAAAAAAAAAAAAAAAAAAAAGTGGGTGAACTTAATACAAAGGGTTTGAAGTCTCAGAGCCTGTAGCCCTCCTCCTCTTCATCTCCTCCTCCCCTCCCCTTTCCCCCCCTCCATCTATCACTGACCAAGGAGATGGAGATGCTTATTGGAAGGAATTCAATCTGAGAGGCTCTAGAGATACAAAAACAGAGAAACAACAGATAGTGACCCATGGTCTCCATGGTGGACAGACCCTAAGCCCACCCTCTCACCTCTGCCCTGTAGTGATTCTTGTCTTCTAGTATTAATACCTTTATAGTGTGAGTGGGGTCTCGGACTCACTTCATCCAATAGAATATGGCAATGGGATTGGCTGTTCTTCCTGTGATTATGTCTCATTATGGAAGACTCTGTCTTAATTCCATCGGAGCCATAGCGACTCCCCCTCACTCGTCTGGGAGAAGTAAACTGTCCGCAGGCAACCTGCCAGGTGGAAGAGGCCCACATGGCCTGGAACTGGGGGTGGTCTCCCTATGAACAAGAGGCAGCCTTGAGCAGGTGCCAGGAGGGCTTCAGCCAATCCCATGGGAAGCTCTGCAGCTGGGGTGGTCCTTCAGAGAGGCCCCAAGTCAAGGCAAGGGGGCCAGACCTGATGTACAGACAAATCACTGGACACGGGCGCCTCCAGGGAGGGGGCGTAATCTCTTGTCAGCCAAGGGCATCTCTGGGGAGAGAGTCAGCTGTGTCAGCAGGCATTACTTCTAACACCTAGAATGAGAACCTGGGTCCTCAAGTGGGAATTCTGGGGAGCCGGGTCACAGCACTGCAAGCACAACCTCACGGAACAATGAGCTTCTTATCCAAGGTCTAGTTCCTTAAATTATTAATAGTCTATCTCAGTCTTTTTGAATCAGAACAGATCATAATCGACTCTTAGTCATTAGCAGTCTGTTTGGAAAGGAACAGATTCTCTACATATAATTCTTTTTTTTAACTATTTACTTATGGAGTATCATTCCTTATCCTAAGATGTTTAAGCCAGTGGATGCAAATACATCATCAACACAGCATCTAAATGGCTATTGTGTTAGAAGAATCTTTCCCTTTTTGTGTTTTTTAAGAAATGAATCAGAGTATGATTTTTAAGACTGACCATCACAAATGGTGAGAGCAAGATAAAGCCCTTTAATGTTTCTGGATTAGGTAAATTCAAGCCATGTAGAGTCTAGCTCAGTTACAGAGTAACATCAGTGGGGTCATACGTATTGGGTTGTATTTCACAGGAGCTAATAATAATCTCTTAAAGTCAAGATGTCCCAAGGATACATCTTGTGAACGAGCTATGAAACTTTCATGGTAACAAGATATGGAACAGGTATTAGTTGGATAGGACAGCCAACCTGGATGACAGTTTGTATTCTTAGTGTTTTCAAGGTGAATGTCTTGCAAACATTTCCATTTTTATACATGTTGAAGGAGACACAGCTCAGGGATTCACCTCTCCAAAGTGTCGTAATGTATTTTCTTAAGTGTGTGTGTCTGTGTGTGTGTACTTGACAATTCTGGCTTCAGTTTTCTCTCTCAGCAAAGCTAAATAAAAGCTGAATATAAATCTATAGTGTCCTGTTACATAACAGCATGCGATGTTCAAACTGGGGAAAATAAAATAACTGTTTAGCTTAATGTGGTTCAAGAATTTTAGGTCTAAAGTTAGGTCTTAATTATTATTTTCTACTTCTTCCTTACACACTGTCTTCACTTTTAACCTCACTGCTTTCTAGATTAAGTATTTGAAACATACAAAATTACAGTTCCTGACACATACAAGTGTGATAGTTACTGGGGCTATTCTTTCAAAGGCAATTTACTAGTATCATAATTGACATTTTAGATCATCACAAATAGCCCAGGAATCTGAATTCTGCCCGAAACTGCATTTGTTCCCAGGTAAATTACTTGGCATAATAATCTATTCAGGATATTCTTTCTGAATATTTATAGAATTTTTATTTTCATTGATTGGGAGAAATTTTTCATATTTTTTCTCAAATATTCTGAAAGCATCAATAGAAATATTGTCAACAGCTAGTGGAAAACTCCCACCAGAAATTAGTTCCATAATGAAACATTACATTTGACTATTTCCGAGAATCGACAACCTTTATCTTCCTGATAATAGGCAATTGGACACGCAGGATATTGAGACCAAATAATTTCCTAGGCGTTACACTAGGGAGGAAAACAGATTTCCATCAGGCCCACTGTGGGAAAGGAAACAAAGAATAAAATTTCCTAGTGTAGTCGCACTTTTTTTTTTTTTTTAAAGGGAACGCTATTTATTTATTTACTTATTTGGTTGTGTTGGGTCTTCGTGTCTGTGCGAGGGCTTTCTCTAGTTGTGGCGAGCGGGGGCCACTCTTCATCGTGGTGCGCGGGCCTCTCTTGTTGCGGAGCACAGGCTCCAGACGTGCAGGCTCAGTAGTTGTGGCTCACGGGCCTAGTTGCTCCGTGGCATGTGGGATCTCCCCAGACCGGGGCTCGAACCCGTGTCCCCTGCATTGGCAGGCAGATTCTCAACCACTGCGCCACCAGGGAAGCCCTGTTCTCACTTTTAAAGTGTTAAAAACCACAACAATTCTCTATCACCTTACAAAGTTTTATTTTGATTCAAAATACGTTATCTACATACCTTCTATATGCCTACTGATTTTTCTCTCTTCTTGTTTTAGAAATTATTGAGAAAGGAATATTTAAGATTCTCTATAAATGGTGTTGGGACAACTGGATGCCCATGTGGGGAAAAAAAAAAAAAAAGGAGCTTTGATCCATGCTTGTACCACATACAAAATTTAAAAGAAAATGGATCACAGACCTAAATGTCAAATGTAAAACTATAACATTTCTTAACTATACCTTGGAGAAAATCTTTGTTAGCTTTGGCTGTATAAAAATTTATTAGACTCTAATATGAAAGGCATGAACCATTAAAAAACCATTTGATAAGCTGTATTTTACCAAAATTAAACGTCTCTGTTCTTCATAAGACATTGTTAAGGAAATGAAGTCACCATAGACTTAGAGAAGAGATCTGCAAATCATATAACTGATAAAGGGATTATATCCATACTATATAAGAATATTTGAAACTCAAAAAATGATAAAGCAAATGATCAATTTTAAAAAGATGAGGAAAGTATTTAACAGATGCTTTACCAAAGGAGATATACACAGATAGCAAATAAGCACATGGAAATTTGCTTAACACTATTAGTCATTTGGAAAATGAAATTTAAAAACAATGAGATATGACTCCACACCTAATAGAATTGCTGAAATTCAAAGACTGACAATATGACGTTTTGACAAAGATGTGGAGTAACTGAAATTCTCATACAGTGTTGGTAGGAATGTAAACAGATACAAGCACCTTGGAAAAATCCTTTGGCAGTTATCTAAACCTTTAAAATAATACAGTATAGCCCAGCTGTTCTACTCAGTATTTACCTAAGGGAAAGCATGTGTCCGTATAAAAACATGTACAGAAATGTTCACAGCGAGTTTATATGTGTAATGATCCCAAATCTGGCAAAGATGCATTTGTGCATCAACAGGTAAATGGATAAAAAAAACAAATGTTTATCCATTTATAATAGAATACTCTTCAGCAATGTAAAGCAATGAGCTATGAATAAATACCACAACAAGGTCAAATCTCAAAACCATTGTGCTCAGTGAAAGCAGAAAGACAAAAAAAATAGTACAACTGTATGCTTCCATGTATGGAAGATACTAGAAAATTCAAACTAAAATATAGAGACAGAAAGGAGATGATTGGGTACCTGGGGATGGGGATAGAAATGTAGAAAGAGGAATTATAAAGTTATAAAGGGGCACAAGGAGACTTTGGGGGCTAATGCACATGTTCATTGTCCTGATGATGATCTTCTTTTTTTTTTTTTTTGCGGTACGCGGGCCTCTCACTGCTGTGGTCTCTCCCGTTGCGGAGCACAGGCTCTGGACGCGCAGGCTCAGCGGCCATGGCTCACGGGCCTAGCCGCTCTGCAGCATGTGGGATCTTCCCGGACCGGGGCACGAACCCGTGTCCCATGCATCGGCAGGCGGACTCTCAACCACTGCGCCACCAGGGAAGCCCATGATCATTGTTTTATCAGCATTGAAATATGGCAAAGTGTATCAAACTGCAGACTTTAAATATGTTTAGTCAGGTATGGCTCAAGAAAGCTATTAAAACATCGGGAAAGTGGTTGCCTCCAGGGGTGAGGGAGCAGTTTATGACAGAGAATAGACACGAGGAAGCTTCTGGGATGCAGGAACATCCTCTTTCTTGACTCAGGTGCAACACAGGTGTCCTTTTTATTACGATTCATTCAGCTGGATATGAAACTATTCTATGTTTTATTCACCATTTATAGTTCACAATTTTAAAACCTTAAAAAATATATATATACACATATTTGGAAAACATAATTTCTTTAAAAAAAGGTAATTATCCCTGACTCATGAATTTGATTATTATTCCTTAATAAAAGCCTTAATAACTCCTTGAAAATAATGTATTATTGTTCCTTAACAATTGTATAATTCCTTAACAGTAGCCAATTTGAGTCTTAGTAGTAGTATACATACCCCCTTACTGACTTTATAAATGAAGTGTAGTTTAAGTTGCTTTTGGAAACTGAAGTGAGTTCCTACTTCATTCACAATCACATTCCTATGCAAACCGCTTTGAAAAGATAAGCCAGAAAACTACAATTAAATCATATCTCTCTGAGCCCCACTGGTGGTCCATGCATCATGGAAATTTGTCTGTTCATCTGTTTCTGTGGTGCTGCTAGGTTTATAGCGACATTTGGGTGGCTGCCTTTTGGGAATAGTACACTCTTCTATTTTATGTCATTTTTATGGCTTTCCTATGGTCTGTAGCCATTAGGTGCCGTGCCTCTGTCATCCCCTGAGGTACAACGGTATATTTATTGTACACATTTATCTCATCGCTGGTGGTTCATTTCCTTTCCCATCCATGGTGAATTTCCTTCTTGCCTCCACATCACATGGATGAGTCTTTCCATTCAATTGCTCAAAATGTATTATCGTGGAATGCAATCTATATGAAGAAACTAGGCGAAGCATTTGTATCTATAAATGTCTCCAAGAAGATGTCCTCAGCAGTCAAGGAGAACGACTGTAATTTGTATCTCATAGAAAGAGAGGAGTGGGACAGAGTTTAGGAGGGGAAAAAAAATCTGATATCACAAAACAGTGAAGTCCACGGGGAAAAATGAGAAGCATGTCTCAACATTAGGAAGGAAAGAATAAATTGAATGAAAGAAAGACATGTTTGCAGCAGTGATGGGAGAGGGGCTCTTTCTCAGTGATGGTTGTAGCCTAGGGAACGCAAAAGTATCTTTTTTTTCCTTTGAATAATCCCTGAGAGAATCAGGTTCAAAGCAGGGGTGCAGATTTTTTTCCTGTGTATTTTGTACACAGGATCCTAATAATCTTAATCCTAATAAAACACAGCCTATCGTGGCCTAATGAGAGAGAACATATAAATCTATATATGAGGAGAGGTCTCATAAGGAATGGGCCCTTCAGACTGAGAATCAGCAGGGTTGACTCAAATGATAACATTACCCATTGGTGCCATTCATAAAATCATCAACTCCAAAAGACACGTTCAAATAAGTGTTATGCTGTAGCAAACTTACTGATCTCCTTCACTACCTTTCTTTCACGCATGTTTTTTATTTATTTATCCATTGTATAATCATCCTTTGATTTCTCTTTCTCTGGCCCACATTTGAAAGAAAATTAAATAGAATGTCTGCATCAGGTTTTCAAATTACTCATCATATAAAATATATATGTTAAGCAAAATGATTAGGAAACCAATTTATGGGTTTTTCTGCAACATGGGCTACAAGGGAAAGTTTTCATTTACCCAATGGAATCATTCAACTCCTTTGTCTATGGGCAAACACATTTCACGTAAAGGATGCTCAGACAGCTCCCTATCATGAGGCTGATTCTCATCTTCTTCAGCTGTAATATCTCAGTTTGGGGGTGATTTGAGATGCAACATCAATTCTAAGAACTCTCAAGAACTGTATCTTAGGTATGAATTAATTTCTTTAAAACAGCAACATACATGACTATGAAAATTTCAGAGCAACATGAATTAGGGTGGCAAATGTCTGCAGTAGTTCATTCTTAATCTCAAGCATTAAAAGAAATTAAGTATGTTTGATAAGGGCGACATTTGATATGATTAACTTCTTATTATCAAATTGAGGAAAAAGAAGGTGATATCTGTGATAATCCTACAGGTATTTGTAGTTGCTGGACAAATTTCAGTAGTTTCATTTGTTAAGAACCATGCAATGTATGCTTTAAAATGCATTAAATGATATGATTTCAGATATACAGTCATCCCTTGGTTCCAGGACCGCCTCAGATACCAAAATCTGTGGATGCTCAAGTTCTTTATATAAAGCAACTTCGCACATTTGGCCCTCTGTATCCATGGGTTCCACATCCGTGGATACAGAGGGAAAACTATATGTAGCAAAACTTTGCAAAAGTTTGTTAACGGGCATTGAAGGTTTGGATATCAACTACTCCTTTGTCTCATTTTCTACTTAAAAGTTCGGGCACACAAGATAAGTTTTCATTCATTTATCATGCAAAAGCCCAACTATCCATTCAATGAATGGGTTAAATATTGCTCTCCAAAAGTTTTGCTGAAATAATGCAGCTCTTTTGTTTCATTTTGTAAATAAGAAAAGTAATTCCACCATTTGGAAAATGTCTGCTGGAGAGTGTTGCATTTCCTCTGGCCCCATGATTTGTTAGCAATGCCACCAGTCTGTTAACAGTTTTCAACTTTTCTGGGGAATCTGGGAATGGAGAAGACAGAAATGATTCCTCGATTACATTCTGTTTATTATTTTAATAAAAGAGACTGACCTGTTTCTACTGGCAGTTGAAAATGACAGTGTGTAGGGGAGGTATATCCATAAGTCTCCAGAGGAAAGACATCTGTAAGAAAAGAAGATATGATGACCTCATGTATTATTTTGTCTGGAAGGCCCTAGATAGGTCATAATCATGATAGGCTCCTATGGGACAGGAATTTCTACCTAATCGGTCAATTGTGACAAAAGAAATGAAATACTGTTTAATACTAGCTAATACTTACTAAAGACCTACCTACATTATTTCAAACCCTGGAAACATCACAGGCAGAATCCGTCTTAATATCTCAATTTCATGGATGAACAAACTAAGGTTCAGAGAAGTTACATAGCTGTTAAAAGACAGAGCTGGGCTTTGCTTCCAGGTCTGTCTGATCCCCTAGCACATCCTTTTCCCATTATAAATATTATTCCTACTGCTTCTCACTTTGAAAGCAACATAAAGAAGCTCTCTTAAGAGTGGTGGAAGAGGTCACCAGCTCTGAGGCTCCCTGTACATTAGTGTGGGTACAGGAGAAGTAAACAGATTAGTAATATAAACAAATAATACACCTTTAGAGGCAGCATCTCATGGAAGAAACATCCTAAGTGGGACCCAAAGGAGTAACTCCAACATCCTCAGAGATTTTTCATGTATGTTCATTATATCATAATGGTGACGATGTGGAAACTTTACATTTCTATCCGAATCCAGGCCATTAAAGCCTTTGAAATCAGCACTGATGCATAAGAAATCTTGTAGTGGTTGGGTGGAATATGTGTCTAAAAGTCTACCTCAATTAAGTAAAAATAGAACCAATGGGTACTAAGTGATAAACATACTGAAACGTGAAATAAGGGGTAAAAGTCGAAAGACTTGCATGGTATCGTTTATGCCAAAAAAAGTATCAAAACATTGAACAACTTCATTTTTAATTTATTTCTCAAAAATCATAGTTGTGGCAAGGCTGACATGGTTTTATATTTATCGTCACTTTGTGGGCACAACGCAAGAAAATGATAAATGGTAGGGCAGTCAAATCTATGAAATTGTTTATCTGTGAGAAACTGTGGCTCAGTCCTAGGCTAGGCATTGTTTGAATGTTGGCATTTTTTTTAAGGGTCTTATGGTTTTCTGAAATCATGCTTTATCCTTTGCCAGACAGCAGGCCTGTTGTTATTTCATTCAGTTCTCCTTTCACAATTTTAGAGAAACTTGAAAATAAAACGGGAAATTATTTTCTGATGTCTTACAAATGATTGACACAGTACAAGAAAAAAAGAAAATACATTTTTCCAAGTTTATAGACCTGAGATGGGATTTCAGAATCAAACGTGCCTGTGCATGGCTTTTCAATGGTGGGTCTTGCTCTTAGATTGTCCTTTTTCCATTCACCATTCCAGGATTTTTTTCCAAAAATATCCTGTGAGGTCCAACTGGTAGCCAGCATTCTGTCTTTGGTTGATGAGCCTGTACATTTCCTAATCCAACACTTCTTTTGAAAAAGAAATACAGAAGGTGTATTGCAATTAATAGTAATGGGGGTATCCTGCAACTTTCCAAAAATTGAGAACATGCCTGCTATTCTTTTTCATCCCCTGGTTGGCAGAAAAAACAATCAAAACCCAAGGAAGGAAAAGAGGCCCAGGAACCAGAATGTGGAACTACTGCCAGACTGGTTCACAGCCTTCATCCCTGTGTGTCATTTTGTTTTTATGCCATTTAAGTATATTTGTTACTAACAACCAAAGACTTTCAAAAGTGTGACTCTCCTGCAGAACAAATGCCCCTACAGCCAAAACATAACTTTGTCTTTTCATTCAGTAAGGTTCTTTCTCATCGGCTTCTAATCACCACTCCTTTAGCAGAGTTCTAATGCACTGAGTCTTCTGTCTGCGTTTTCATCTGTACCCCACGCCTGTCTGCCCTGACTTTCTCTACTGCTGCATTGTTTTCCTGTTCCTTTTCCTCTGTCTTTTCTAAAGATTGAGTTGTTGATAGTTAGCGTGGCTCACAACTTAGAAACTCAAAGTGACAAAATCGGCAACTCATTTGCCTGCTCTGAAGCCAGAATAGGTTAAATCGACCACAGACTCCTTGGAGGTTTCTCAGATCCTTGCCTTTGGAAAATCACGGAGGCTTCTTGCCCCTTGAGGAATTGATGGGAAAAGTGACAACCTTGGGCTTCCCTGGTGGCGCAGTGGTTGGGAGTCCGCCTGCCAATGCAGGGGACACAGGTTCGTGCCCCGGTCCGGGAAGATCCCACATGCCACGGAGCGGCTGGGCCCGTGAGCCATGGCTGCTGAGCCTGCGCGTCCGGAGCCTGTGCTCCGCAACGGGAGAGGCCACAACAGCAAGAGGCCCGCGTACCGCAAAAAAAAAAAAAAAAAGACAACCTTCATTAAGTTCGAATTTACTCAGTACCTAACATGAATCTGACACTGTGTGAGCAGCTGAAGGCAGTACCAAACCATATCACATTGTCCTTACCCTCAAGACGTATCAGCCTTCAAAACAAATAATTTAATAATAATAATAATAATAAAGAAGAAGGGAGGGAGGGAAAGAAGTTGTATTCTAATCCTGGAGTAATTTTTAGAAAAGAACATCCCTGAGGTCTCAGATGATCAAAGAGGTCTTCATTCACTCCGTGAAACTCCAACAAGACATCAAAGAAAGGGTGGAATTTTCAAATGTGATAAAGAATAGAAATCTTATTGGTCTTATGGTTCATGTATCCACTTTTTCTTCTATACATTCAATCTGTAAACAGTTACTGAGTGTGTACTACATGCTGGATATTTTATAAGGCCGGAGACACACAAGAAGATGAGAAAATAGAGTGCTCACCCCAGGGGAACAGCAGCAACAAAACTTATTGAGACTGCAGTGAAAAATCATAATAAATCTAATATATGGCAGATTCAAGGAAGTAGGAAGGTTTCGGAGAGCACAGTGAAAGAGGTGGAGAAAAGAGCAAAGTAGTCGCAGAAGAGTTAATATTGAACATTTGAAGTGGGAGAGAGAAAGCGACTGAATCTATGTTGATTTTACCTATTTATTTATTTTTTCTGGCCACGCCGTGTGCCACGTGGGGAGCTTAGTTCCCCGACCAGGGATTGAACCCGCGCCCCCTGCAGTGGAAGCGCAGAGTCAGCCACTGCACAGCCAGCGAAGTCCCTGAAACTATGTTGATATTAAATGCAAATGAAAGAACCGAAGCCATAATGCAGAACTCATGGAGAGCCAACAGTAAAGAGCAAATCCTCCAAACGTTTATTCTGGAGGCAGTAATAATGTCCTGATGAAGGCGTAAGATGCCGCTTAGATTCATATATTCAGAGATTAAACGTGAGAAGATACTTTACAGAAAATCCATTCCTGTCCGCTCTCATTAGTGGAAGGCGGAAGCCACAGCTCCCTTTCATCCGGGTTCCAGCCATCAAGTACTTACTATTCCAAGTGCACCTACATTTACCAGCCAATGAAATCATCCCGACAGTATAATTACTATCGTCCCCTTTTATTAATGAGGACATTGAGGCAGACGGTGGTTAAGCATCTCTCTTAAGGATACACAGCTACTAGTCTGAGAGCCAGACCAAGGATGCAGGGATGCTGGATCCTCAGTTCTAAGCTGTTCTGCTCCAGTTCCTCAGACTTGAACCCAGAGAAGAGATGGCGGGTGGGGGAAGGCGAGAAGACAGAGCGTTGGTTCCAAAACGGGCCCCGGTGCACGGAGGGCAGGCAGACACGGAGAAAAAAGAGGCAGCCCCTCCAGACTGGGCGGTGGCAGGTTTCAGAAGCAGGGAACTTACATGCGAGGCTTGTCCTGGGCACAGAGAGAAGAGCAGGTCTTCACA
The DNA here is from genome assembly GCF_949752795.1 of Hyperoodon ampullatus. Lineage (NCBI taxonomy): Eukaryota > Metazoa > Chordata > Mammalia > Artiodactyla > Ziphiidae > Hyperoodon > Hyperoodon ampullatus. The sequence continues at coordinate 22,810,903 of NC_136932.1, read as the reverse complement.
TCCACGGCCAGAATCTTAAAAGTTTGTCTAGAAGCCTTAACGGGGTTCAGTCACTTATTCCATCCACACGGGTATAACACATCGCTTGCTCAAGGCTGCGTCCTTGAAAATGGCTCCTACTTTGGAGAAGGTGGGCGGGATGTACATTTCAAGGCGGGAGACAGGTGAGGCGCCTCGGATCACTGGATTCAGCTCCGCGGTCAGCCGGCGGTCGCCTCCTCTCGATGACCCCCTCCAACACAGAGCTCTGGCCCTCGTGACAGACCCAGAAAAAAAGAGATGACATTTAAAGGTTTCGCTGTGCATTAAGAAGGCACTCTTCTCCCCCTTTTGCGTTTTCTCTGGAGACCTGAAATTGAGATTTGCCCCGCTTCCAAATATAATTTCTGTTAGATTTACTGTTTCCTTGAAAGACAAGAAATGCTGTGTCCACATGACGGGTGAGAAACATCTTTTTTTTTTTTTTTTTTTTTTTTTTGTGGTACGAGGGCCTCTCACTGCTGTGGCCTCTCCCGCTGTGGAGCACAGGCTCCGGACGCGCAGGCTCAGCGGCCATGGCTCACGGGCCTAGTTGCTCCGCGGCATGTGGGATCTTCCTGGACCGGGGCGCAAACCCGTGTCCCCTGCATCGGCAGGCGGACTCTCAACCACTGCACCACCAGGGAAGCCCGAGAAACTCATCTTTGTAGGATTTACACACGTCTGGAAATCGACTGCTTCTGAAATAACTTTTAACCTTCAAGAGATGCACAGCCTCCATGAATGACAGCTGTTAAGATATGTGTTTTCAAAACTCAAAAATGTGACTTACGTACAGGGAACGCAGAACAAATATTTTATTTGACTCATTAATTAACGAGGAGACCAGTAAGTTGTTAAACGTGGTTCAAGCGAGAATATGACTTACAGAAATGTATATTCTCTAATAGGCAAAAATAATTTGCATTGCCATGAACAGGAAACATTGGCATCACTCCCCGTTTTTCACAATTTAACTCCTTCAGAGTTGTCATATAGCCTCATCAATGGCAAATCAATCAAAGATGCACAGTCCTGTAGAATCAAACGGTCCCTGGGAAGCTTCTAGAGAATTCCCAGTGCTCCACTCAATAGGAATCTAGTAGCCTCTCTTACTCACCTATTTCCAAGACCTGAATAATTTTTCTTGATGTGAAATTCTTAACAGTAAGATGAAATTATAGGAAGAAACTAAACTAAGACAAAGAACATTGCTGTACAATAGCAAATATGTTATTAAGGAAGAAAAATATAATGGGAAAACTTTATTTAAATTACTGATTTTAAGCCCTATTGTTCTGCAATATTGAGTTGTTGCTGTTGATGCTTGTTCTTAAATCCAAGATTCTCCTCCTTCACCCACGTAATCGGTAGATTTATCTTTATCCCCCTTCCAGCTCCACCCAGCCTAGCCATTCTCAAGATGTAAAACTCCTCCATCAGGCAGGTCCAAATAGAGAGTTTGGCATGTCTATGAACAGCTTCCACTGAGGTTTCAGTGAAAAAAGGAAGAAGATCTAGAAATTTTGAGTAATTCAGTTGCCTAAATTACCTGAGCATAGTGGGAACCTTTGTTTCTGTCATCACAATACAAAGAAAATCCCAGTGACCAAGAGAAATTCTGAGTCTCACAGACATTTCAACATGTGTAAACCCTTGGTTACTGGAAATGACTCCAGTCATGCATTTGAAGACTCTCACTTTATACATTGTCAAAATGTCAGAACGATTTCAGATGAAAGATTTCTGTTTTCCTCCTGGTGTATATAAAACAAAATTAAAGACTTTTTTCCCCTCTTTTTTCATTTCAGTCAGATAAGGTTTAAGGCTTGGGGAAAAAAAGCAATTACATTTATACTTTGCCATGTTTGGCCGAAAGTTTCAACTTGAAATAGAGTTGAGATTGATAGCACTTACATCCTGCCACGGTGTAATTGTTATCTGGGTTCTAGAAGCCAAACAATCTGAGAATGGCATTTATATCAAGTTTTTAAAAAAGCTTGATTCTGTTTCCTCTCATTCACATGAACCCGACACATAAGCCCCACTAGAAAGTTTATAAACAATATTTAATGTATAATTCAAAGCTTATCCTTACTTTTAACTGCCTGGGTGGTTAAAAATAGAGCTGATTTGTTTCTGCACTAGAAAAGTACCTTTCAAAAAAGGATTTCATCTCATTTGAAATGGTGATGTATAGTTTATTTTGTTTGGAATTAGCATCTTTTCTCCAGTGGAATTGGGTTTTCTTTATCTTGCCATTTAGAATCATTTAGTAAATTAGCCCAACACTGGCTCATTAAAATTCCACAAAGTCATGCAATAAAGGTATATCAGCTAAAGTCATAGCCTAACCACCAAGAGATTAAATTTTAAAAAAGCAGAAAAAGAATCTAAATCCGTGGTTGCTTTTGTAGAGAAAAATGGGAGAATGAAGCAATGATTAGGAAGGAGGTAGGAGCATAGGAAAATTTTGCTCATCTGCTACAAGCCCTCACTTTTATTATTTTCAACCACATATACACGTTGCTTCTATACAATACTAATAAAATAAATGTAATAATAACTACACAAAAGTAAAGATTATGGTACTTCTATAAAACTAAGAGAATTTTGCAGATGCACGTGAACTGTCACAGCAAAATTGTCATGATATTTGACTGAGAAGTTCAAGGTGCAAAAATAATACGTGTATTTTAAGTAACCCAACTATGCAAAAACAAAAAGTGTATTTCTCCATGTATATATGCATAAAAAATTCTAGGAGGATGTACCTCAAACTATTAATACTCTTTATTTGCCAGGAGTGGGCAGAGACAGAGGAGAACTCGAAGGATTTATTTCATCATCTGCTATGTTGTGTGGAGATTTTCATAATGACAGTGAACACAGAATGTTTGCTATGTGCCAGGTCCTCTTCTTAGCACTTTGCACCTGTTCACTCATTTAATAATTGTCTTAGTCCACTTGAGCTGCTATAACAGAATATACTATGGCCAGGGAAGCTTAAACAACAGACATTTATTTCTCACAGTTCTGGAGGCTGGAAGTCCAAGATCAAGGTGCAGGTCGATGTTGTTCCTGTTGAGAGCTCTCTTCCTGGTTTGCAGAGGATGCTTTCCCTGTATCCTCACATTGGAAGAAAGAGATATAGTCTCTACCTTTCCTTATAAGGACACTAACCCCATCACGGCAGCTCTACCCTCACAACCTCGTCTAACCCTAATTACTTCTTAAAGACCCCACTTCCTAAAGCCATCCCATTGGGGAATAGAGTTTCAACATATGAAATATTGGAGGACTCAAATATGTAGCTCGCAACACAAATTCAATAATGAGTTAATATACATGTAATACAGTGCAAAAATATTAGATATGTACCTTTTAAAGAAACATAAAGAGCATAAAAATATGGAAGTTCTATGATATTTTTCCCTCTTTTTCCTCCATATGAGAATCCTTGTCTACTGCCCTTCTCCAACTCTTGAGTTGCATTACTATTAAGTATTAACATATGCAATGTAAAGCTTTTACCACTGGAATGACAGGGAGAAAATCTTTTAACATATTCTCATAAATGGTTGGAATTAATCTGTATTTTGTGACTACTTCATTCCACTTGACTTGATCTTTGATTCCTCTAGACCAGTGGTTCCCAAAGTGTGTTCCTAGCCCACCAACATCAATATCTCTTTAAGAACGTTGTAGAGGCAAGTAATTCTGGAACTACACTCCAGACCTACTGAGACCCTCTCAGTAGGGTCTACTCCAGACCCTCTCCCTGTCTCTATCTACCTCTCTGTACTGTTCAAAAAAAATTTTTTTTGAAGTATAGTTGATTTACAATGTTGTGTTAATTTCTGCTATACAGCACAGTGATTCAGTTATATATATATATATATATATATATATATATATATATATATATACACATTATTTTTCATATTCTCTTCCATTATGGTTTATCACAGGATACTGAATATAGTTCCCTGTGCTCTACAGTAGGACCTTGTTGTTTATCCATTCTGTATATAATAGTTTGCATCTGCTAATCCCAAACTCCCAATCCATCCCTTCCCCCCTGCCCCCCGCCCCCACTTGGCAACCACAAGTCTGTTCTCTGCGTCTGTGAGTCTGTTTCTGTTTTGTAGATAAGTTCACTTGTGTTATATTTTAGATTCCACATATAAGTGATATCACATGGTATATGTTTTTCTCTTTCTGACTTAACTTCACTTAGTATGATAATCTCTAGGTCCATCCATGTTGCTGCAAATGGCATTATTTCATTCTTTTTTATGGCTGAGTAATATTCCATCATGTATATGTACCACATCTTTTTTATCTGTTCATCTGTCCATGGACATTTAGGTTGTTTCCATGTCTTGGCTATTGTGAATTGTGCTGCTATGGACATAGGGGTGCATGGATCTTTTTGAATTGTAGTCTTAAGACCTAGCAATCTTTGTTTGAACAAGCCCTCCAGATGAGTCTGATGCAGGTTCAAGTTTGCAAACCACTCATCTGGACTAAGAAACAAAATTTATTTGTACCCTCTTATTTTCTCTATGAAATCTTGACAGAGAAATAAAGGGAAATAACAGTTTCTAGCCAACAGCATTTCCCAGTATTTTGTGAGTTATACTTTTCTGTTTCTATGTAGATAAACCCCACTCCTAAGATTTCTGTAGTGCTTCTCTAGGTGGTTTTTCTGTATCCTTAATTACTGTCTCACAATACCCTCTTCCATTATCTCTACATACATATGGAGTTAAATGACGTTCTTCTGATAAATGTTTTGGATTAGTGAATTATTTTTACTGAGATGACTAATAACATGATGACAGATGGAATGGTATCTACAGACAATCCTCAACTTTTATGCAATGTGAGAAACACAAAATCACTGTCAATTTGCCATCAGTGGAAAATCTTACTGAAGCATACTGCAAGTCGTAGTATACATTTACATTTCTCTCTATTCTTTTATGCAATACATTATATTCAACCGCGTCCCTTCCACTTCTTTATGCAGTTAGGAATCCTGCTTGCTTTTGCTTTGCTGCATGATCATATAAGATGTTACCAATTCTCCTTTTTCTAAACCTAAAACCTTCAGACATTAATTTTAGTAGCTTCACCTTTCCTTCCAAGAGAAAGCTTTTTTGGAAGCTGTAGTGGGTTAAACAGTGTTCCCCCAAAATTCCTGCCCACCAGGAACTTTAGAACACGATAGAAGATTGAATTCACTACCTGTTTTTTTTCTAATTTTTCAGTACTATGTTAGGAGATTAAAAGTTTTTTTTTTTTTAATTTATGGACAATACAAACTAAAAACCAATCTATACCTCCATTCCAATTCTGTAAAAACTCAATGCCACTTCTGAGATTAACACTTTTACCCCGCCACTAATGTTTATAGAAGTGGGGACATGTACAGTGTTCTTTTTTATTGTCATGCATCCTTCGGAGCATAAAAAAGGGAACTATTTCTATTGTACCTCCATTTGTGTCCCTCTATATTTCTTTTGTACTTTGTACTTCATCAAGGATGTGTAACAGACTACTTACTTCAGACTAGGAATAATAGTTACATGCCTATTACTGAGGCATATTAAAGTATATAATGTAAACATTATTGTTATTTCACTGGAAAATGAAGTTATATATATATATATATATATGAATAAGATACTGCAACTGTTCGCTCTATCACACTGTCTAACAAAAGTTATCATTATACTGAGGAGTCTACAATTGGTCTATAAAAAGAGTTTCTTCATCACATCTTCAACTGAACATTAAATTTAAAAAATGGCTATCTTATTCAGAAAATATCTGACGCATAACAAGTGGACTGTAATTAAAGCACAGTGAATATTACTAAGGATTTGACAAACCAACAAACTAAGTTTCAAACAGAGTAACACACACACAAACACACGTACATATATAACTCATTGATTTAAGAGAATCTCTTGTCTAATTTTATATGTTGTTTAGCAGATTTTTTTCCAAACCAAAATAAGTCTCTACTTCTTCTGAAAATATGAAGGTATTAATTAAACCACACACACATATACTGAAAAAGTCCAAACAGTGTAATTCAAAAGAAGGTACATTTTAAAAGGCAGACTCAATTGCCTACACAATTCACATTTTCCAGTTAATTTTTTAATTCTGTGGTTTACTTTGTTCAGTTGGAAGTGACTTTTGAAAAAAAAATTCTGACTATTTACTGCAGTTCTATAGAGATCAAACAGACTTTCACACACACACAAACCCACAAAAACAACATTCCAGTTTCTAATGCTCTTTCTCATAATATATGCAGAGAATGACTTACTACTTGTCACTTAAATAAAACACATTTCCTCTAATATTGGGCATTGCATAGAACTGTCTCTGTAACGTACCGCATGTCCATATGTAGGCAAAGTGTAAAACAGACTTTGGATATTTTGCCATGGCTTGAAGTATGTGTGTTGGTGCATCATGCCAACTTTCCATTTTCTTTACCAAAGAAGTTGTCTAAATTGTTAATGTAGAATATTTTAAACATAGACCGTCATCCAAACCTATTTTCCCTACTATACTTTTTAAGGGGAAAAGGTCAGAATATCCCAATCAATTGACGCCCTCCATCTAACGTCTGCATCACGGAGCTCAAAACTGTGTGTCATTTGACCATTTTGCATTTGTTCCCCGTGAGATTAGCAATAGGTTTTTCTGACTGAATGTATAATCCAAATTAGAGTAAAGAGAGAAAAAAGGTTATGGAAGACAGTAGCTGTTGCAGTATTTGTTTTGTTAGGGGCCAATGCTGGACACCTGGGAATTGAATTGGAAAGACTCTCAAGGAAAACAGAGTCAAATCATTAACCCTTCCCATCTTGTAAGAATAAATAGTAACCTGAGATTGGTGACCTGGAACTATTTTAAGGAATAGGGACTGTTTTCTGAGGACATGGCGAATGCCATCTTTCCAGAGTAGAACATTGGCCTTGCAGAAATGATGGGCAAAATGCTAAAAATGAAGTTTCACGACTCGCTGCCATACCAAATGAGACGCTGTGCTTCCAAAGAGTCTTCCATAGAAAGAAAAAGGACTTTCATGAAAATAAGAATTTCCATGTGTTTATGAACGAACATGTTCTTGCCGGTAGGACTGGTAAAATTCCCCCTCCTCACCCCCAAACAACAACAACAACAAGTTTTTAAAAAAAAGGTAAAAATAGGATAGAAAAAAAAAAGGCAAGGAAAACAACAACAGCGTGAACCCCACTGAAAATTAGAATATCAGGCTTAGTCCTGTCTGGAAAAATCTAAATAAATCCAGGCCTTTTTCAGACGCATTTAAGGTTTTGTGTTTGTTTGTCTGTTTTTTGTGTTGTTTTTGTTTTGTATTTGTTGCATACAATAAAATGAACATGGAGAAACTTTGAAAACAGCTGATCCTTTTTACGCAAATAGAGTATGCTACTGAGGCATTTTAAGATCCAAAAGTGGGGCTTCCCTGGTGGCGCGGCCGTTGAGAATCTGCCTGCTAGTGCAGGGGAAATGGGTTCGAGCCCTGGTCTGGGAGGATCCCGCATGCCGCGGAGCAGCTAGGCCCGTGAGCCACAACTGCTGAGCTTGCGCGTCTGGAGCCTGTGCTTCGCAACGGGAGCCCGCGATTGTGAGAGGCCCGCGCACCGCGATGAAGAGTGGCCCCCGCTTGCCACAACTGGGGAAAGCCCTCGCACAGAAACGAAGACCCAACACAGCAAAAATAAAAATAAATAAAAAAGGCTGTGCTGAACTGCATGGAGGAGTTCAGGCTTTAAAAAAAAAAAAAAGATCTAAAAGTGCTTGTGCTGCTCAGTAGAGGACCTCAAGCTTTAGACGTTAGCCTCCCTTGGAATATGGATTCACATCTCTTCCACTTCTGCCCTTCTTTTTGTTCATTTATCACAGTGAATGGGGGAAGAACATTTAATTACGTATCAGTAGAAAGTCATGAGTTATAATTCCACCTTATTTTGCTCCGTCACATTTTAATGACCCCGTTTCATCTGGTAGGTACCTGTGTCCCATCTGTACATATTCATTGTTTGTGGATAAAAAAGGTCTTGCAGTGGCTAAAATGAAGCATTGGCAGGAATGAGTCTCGTCCTGCCTTGAAGTCCATAAGCCAAGGGATGCATTTCCAAACCAGAAAGGAAAAGCTGCAGACACAGAAACTGGGTATAGAATCAAGGGTTGAAGGACCAAATTCATAATATCAATGAATTTGGGAAGTTAATGGGGAGAGTAGTCCATTTAAAAAATGTATTATTTTCACTGTTTGCCTTCCTTTGCCATGATCCATTCAGTCCCTGCTGTATTTCACTGGTGAAAAACTTTGATAATTATGGAACATGGATGAGATAGAAGTAGGATCCTGCAGCCCACAAATTCTCAGAGAACCTGATAGTGAATTTAAATATAAGCTTACTAGTGGTCCCATTGTTTTCAAATAACGTACTCAAGTTTATTATCTTAGGTCATCTAATCTACACGGTAGGGGATAGAGGTGGAAAGCCCAGCAAAATCTAGTAAACCTAGCATGGAAACAGATAGAAAAGTGTTGTTGAGTCAGCAAACCATGCACTTAATCTTTATAACCGTTAAAGGAGACATGGTATAATTCTTTTGTTTCTCGGCACAGTCATTGGTTGTATTTGTAAAATGTAAACCAAATGAGTCTCCCACTCTGCATCCCCCAGAAATCTTCAGGATAGAGCAGAGGCTGCTTCTCCCTCACTCTGGCGTGTCATTTACAAAGACACCCTCAGTAGCGCCCCTAACCCTTTTGAAATAGGTGCTGAGTCAGAAAACTCAGGCCACTTAGTCATCAAACCCTGCTGCTATGTCCCAGGATTTAATATGACCCCCTCTTTTATTCATTGTTCCCCAAAGTCTGCCAGATTAAGGACCTCGGGAAGCTTATTCAGCAGAGATGGTAACTAAATCCCTGTCTCTCTCTCTCACAGTTCAAGACTGAGATATTGAATTCAGAAAATGGAAATGTGTGAAAATATCCTAAGTGAAAGGAGGTGTAAAAATGAGAGAATCTAGGAGACAAAGGCATGGGAGGATTAGATAGATGGATAAGCAGGGGAATATAGGGGAAATCTGGGCAGCAAGGCTTTGTTTTTAGTAGCTGAATTTCACACATCCTTCTTTTTAAAGGCACAGGACTGTTACATACTCAATGTGAGTAAAAGTCTAAGATCACTTCCCAAAACCAAAGTTATGGCTTGCTATTAAGTATTCACTCTCCTCTCATTCTTCCAAATCAAATTTTCTGAAGGAGTTAGGAAAATGATTGTTTGAAGGATGGATGGAAACAGAATTCATTCTCTTATGTATCTTTGTAATTCTTGGAATGATGACTCTCCTCAAATATTGATCGTCTGTGTTTTGAGACTACTGTTTACATATGATAAACAAATGTATTGCACCCACTTTTTCTAACTCCAATTGTTTAAACTAGCCTCTCAGTTCATTTTCTCAGTTGGGTGTCGTTAGCTAGTCCTGTAATAAACTTCCTGACTCACAGAAAGTAATAACATGACTCCTGCCAGAGAGAGTATATTTTATGGAAGTGTTGGGAAATTTTTAAGTTAGAAAAATCATTGATTGTTGAAATGAAATGACATGTTGATAAAAACTAGGGCATGACTCGTGTTTGTTTTTAAAAGGCTCTGGAAGTAACAGACTGCACATTAACATGTATAAAATATCATTCCATCTTTTTAAATCAAAAATGAGGGAAGCCTAATACGATTTTGGAAATAATTCTGGAAGTGTATGTACAGTTTAAAAGTAAATCTAAACACATTTTATTTCCTTGGGCTACTTTGAACGTCATCTAATACAGACAAGAAAAATAGACTCCCCTCAGGCCAACAAGTAATATAAAATCTTTTAGAATTCTTTAGGGTTTGAATGCAATGGACTAAAATGAAACTATCTGGGTAAGACATAAAAATCAAAGTTTGGTTAAAGTTTCTTTAGGTTTATTTTCCACTTTAATCAGCTTCTATGTTTCCTGCTTCCAGGACAAGGATCCAAACTCTAAGATTTCAGGGAATGGCTATTTAGCTGAGTGTTTTGCCTCTTCAAGAAATGAAGAGACAGGAAATATCATAAACTAGCACTTATACAAAATTTCCACCCTAGATTTCCAGCTCAGAGGAGCTTAGATGAGTGTCCATTGGTCTGTATTGCCCACATTTTTCGACATGAGGGTGGGTGAGGAAGGGGTGTGCCCTGGAAATATTTGGGACAAGGACCTCCTTTTCCTTTCCTCTTCATTAGCTGCCAACTATTTCTTTCCCTCAAAATTCTATCAACATCTAAAAATCCCTTGTATCCCCTGTGAACCAGTGTCGTGGAATTTCACCAGCCTGTTGCCCCTCAAACATGGTAAAAGAATGTCTTCATTTCTTCAAAGAATAAAGTAAGAAAAACTTACATATGATCTCTGTCAGCATTTTCTCTACATTCATTTTCATTGTATTGAAGTAAAATAATGAATTCTGTTGCTTTGGTAAATAGAAAAAAAAGGACAGACCTTGGTGCACAAAATCAAGCCTGATCTTTTGAAGTAAACCAGGTCAGATCTTTGCAGTATAGACAGTTCCCACAAAATCAAGAATGATTTCCACATAATGGAAAAACCAGAATTATAGCATTCCATCGGGATTTTTTTAAATAAGTTTTTTTAGGTTCAGAGCAGTTTTAGGTTCAGAGCAAAATAGAGAGGAAGCTGTGAAGATTTCACATATCCCTCACAACATGCATAGCTTTTCTCCTTGTCAGTATACCAACCAGCATGGTACATTTGTTACAACTGATGAAACTACATTGACTTTAAGAAAAGAATAAAACATTTTACACTTTGATTTTTCCAATTAAAATGTATATATTGAAGGTGTACAACATGATGTTTTGATTTACTTAATAAAAATGATTGCTATTTTCAAGCTAATTAACATACCCACTAGTATTATTAACTATCGTCAACATGCTGTATTTTAGATCTCTAGACTTTTTCGTCATACATAACTGCCACTTTGTACTCTTGGACCAACATCTCCCCATTTCCCCCACCTCCCTGCCTCTCATAACCACAGTTCTACTCTCTGCTTCTATATATTTGACTTTATTTGATTCTACGTATAAGTGAGATTACGTGGTATTTGTCTTTCTGTGTCTGGCTTATCTCACTTAGCATAATGTCCTCCAGGTTCACCCGTGTTGTATGTTGTCTCAAATGGCAGAATTTCCTCTTTATCAAATCTAAATTACATACATACATACATACATACATACATATATATATATATATGTATATATATATATATATTCTTATTCTTCCACTGATGGACACTTGGGTTTTTTTCCATACCTTAGATATTGTAGATAATGCTGAACGAACATAGGAGGGCAGATATCTCTTGAAGGTACTGATTTCATTTCCATTGGTTTATAACCTTTTTTTTTTTTTTAAGAAAGCACCATTTTCTCTTAGAAAAAGTCACTTTTTGCATACAAATCCCTGTTTGTGCACAAATGAACACTAAAGCAAAACAACGCATTTGAGGCTTTGTGGCATGTGTTCTCTTAAGAGACTCAATACGATCCCTTCATAGAGTAAGTTTGCTTTGGCTTAAAATTAGGTAGCAACATATATCTAATTCAGAACTCTGACTCCAAAATTTCAGTCATGTATACACAATAATGTGTTTGCTTTTGCTCTGTATTAATGCCACCTCTCCTGACATTTTCTCCAAAGTGACCCTTTGTGTGTAATAGAAATTCATTTCTTTGTCATATGGTTATCCATCCCAACTTTGATATAATGGAATCATAAGTTTAATGTCTCATTTCATTATTGTCCAAAATTCATGAAAATAAATACCTGACTATTAAAATCAAAGAAGCACATCTATGAAACCTCCAAAAGTCACCTCAGGTGTCCTATTTGTGGAAACACGAGGGTAAAACAGGATGCTAAAGGCGAGAAAGTCTCATGATCACCCCTTCTGGTTTACACTTTCATTCCACTTTCCTCAACTCCAAGTGTTCCTACATTTTTATTTAGTTGATGACATGTCTTAAAATTATCATCAGTGTTTGCCTTTCAAAGGGATTGAAGAGATGGCTTAACTGGTAAGAACAGATGCCTCACTGTTTTCTAACTATCTAGGCAGCTCTTTGTTTTTTCGTCTAATAATCAAAGTAGAAGAAGAAATCCCTAACTCTATCTAATATTTATTTTAAAGGGAAGTACTGTTTGAGGGATGATGCCTGTTTACATCAGATGGAAATCGTATTCATAGAGACACTTTTTTTTTTTCAAACTCTAAATACAACTCTTGTCCAAGGAGGACAAAGGCCTCGTCATAAAAGCTTAGTTAGAACTGGACAGTCATAGTTTTGCTTTTGTCTGACTGCATTCTAATCTGTTGACTTTTAAAATTGAATGAGAAACATTGTTTCCTGAGAAGAGAGGGGAGCATGAAAGGCTGGGAGCACAATGGGGGATATTGTTACTCACCTGGGGGCACATCTTCCAGGTGTCTCTGCCTGATGAGAATTGTCCCAGGTGAACATTTCAACAGCTAGGCAGCCCTGATTCCTGAAAATGTCATAATATCTGAGGGAGTTCAGAGAAGGAAAATTTGAAAGAGGAGAGAATGAATGAATTAGTGGAAGAAAAAAATAGAAAATAACTAAAAGAAGAATAAAATGAAATTTTAAAGTTACATTAAAAATAGAGAATTGTAAGGCACGCTTTTAAAAGATGATCCTAATATAACCCAAGTAGTGGATCATTTTGGTTAGACTGTCTAAGACTCTTAGGCTGAAATCTCTTTGGATGATAATTTGAACCTCACAGGCACATTACTCTAGGGAATTTATTGCTTGGGCATTTTGTTAAACTTCCAAGTACCATTGTGAATGATACTGGGGAAAATAAAATGGACACTTAAATGAAAAAGCCAGGCCTTAGTCAAACACGTGAAACAGGAGATGTGTATCTTCAGAACCAAGCTGTCAAACTCTGAGGAGGTGGTATTAATGGAACCTCTCTTGGTCCATCCTCCCTTTCCCCACTACTTCTCTACAACGATTTGGGGATCTTTAATTACATTTCCCAAGTTTGGGTCTTCTGCTGACGCCAGTGTTTATGTGAGAGATACTCATTTTGTGTGGCATCTTCTCTGTCCATAGTACATATGTCCAGACTTTACACCAGTCACTCTGTGCTTCCAAGTTACTAACTACCAATGGATGCCATGTGTCATGCATGGTCCAGTTGCTTCTTCCTTCAGTTGTAGCATTTTGGGTATAATAATAGAGTTGTCACTGAGCTATAGATTTTTCAAACTAGGAATCTCAGATTCAGATAAGGACAAGAGAGTATTTGGATACATTAAGGCAAAAAACCTTCTTTTTTCTTTTTTCTTTATTAAATTTAATATTTATTTTATATTGGAGTATAGTTGATTTACAATGTTGTGTTAGTTTCAGGTGTACAGCAAAGACATACACATAGATCCATTCTTTTTAAGGTCCTTTTCCCATTTAGGTCATTACAGAGTATTGAGTATAGTTTCCTGTGCTACACAGTAGGTCCTTATTAGTTATCTATGTTATATATGGTAATGTGTATATGTCAATCCCAATCTCCCAATTTATCCCTCCCCACCTTTCCCACTTTGGTAACCATACGTTTGTTTTTGAAGTCTGTGAGTCTGCTCCTGTTTTGTAAATAAGTTCATTTGTATCATCTGTTTTAGATTCCACATATAAGTGATATCATATGATATTTGTCTTTCTCTGTGTGAGTTACTTCCCTAAGTATGACAATCTCTAGGGCCATCCATGTTGCTGCAAATGGCATTTTTCATTCCTTTTTATGGCTGAGTAATATTCCATTGTATATATGTACCACATCTTTATCCATTCCTCTGTTGATGCACAAAAACTTCTTGTTTTGTCACTCATGTCAGCTCTGTAGGCAGCTACCGACGTGAAAAAGAAAGAAAGTCAAGTCATTAAAAGTAGGGTTTCCATAGCGAGTGGTCCTGGATTGAGGCGCTGCTTCACAGCTTACGGAGAGACTTCAGCTTAGTTACTTACTTCACCTGTAAAATGGAAATAATAAGTGTAGCTACTTCCTAGGGTTGTTGCGAGTCTATAATTGAGATAATGCAGACAAACTACCTGGCGGATTTTCTAGCATGTGATGAGCATTCACTCTGGCGTGTAGTATGCCATTGTGTTTTTCTGGTGTGTTGTTCTTACAATGCATAAGAAGAAATGGCTCTGAGTAGAGTGACCACTTTAAATGGTTGTGGCAAGGGGGAAGCCAGAACCAAGTGTATCAGACAGAGTTCTGGCAGGAAACAGGTAAAACCCTCAGTTAATTCGAAGGGTTAATTGAAGAGAGTTCAAAGAGAAGGGACATTTGCTGACGTACGGGCAGGATGAATGGAATCATAAAGAAATGGTGAAGTGCCCAGAGGTTCCTGAGAGTAGGAAGCTCAGCCCGAAACCCTCTACGCCTGCAGAGGAGACAAGAGAAGGTTGTGATATAGAACCCGGAGAGAGTTGTAGATGTTGAAGAGGGTCACCCGGCAAAAGCCACAGGTAAAGAGTGACAGCCCAGCAAGAAAGGGGCAGAGGGCTATAGGACCACTCTTTTCTCCTGCTGGCAACTCTGACTGAGATAGCAGAGCCCAAAGCCAGAGGAAGAGACCCTGGGCTTTGTAGTTCCTATCGTTAAGCTCCCTGGGCAGAAAACAAGGCAGAGAAAGATACTGGTGGACAAGTGCACCAGAGTTTCAGTTCATTTCTCATAAGCTGCAATTCTTGTCTTATTCTGGAAGCAGGATTTAACACTTGTTATTTTGCGGGGCCCTGGGGCTTTGTGGATTGGAGCTTGGAACTTTGACTTGAACTATATTGTAGGACTGATATCTCAGACTCCCTGGGAGCATAACCTCTAAGTACTCAGATTTTACTTTTGAACAGTAAAATGCCCAGTTTTCTGTCAAATAGAGCATGACTGATTTAGATATAGTTCCTAAAAAGCAGAGTTTCTGTTGAAGTATTAATTAAATTATATTTGGAAGTATATATCAAAGTTAAAACCAGATGATATACAGAAATCCAATTTGCTTCTTGGACATGTGTCCATTGTTTGAATCAAGGTAACTGGAAGAAATCACACTACAGTCTCAGGATTGTTGGAAATTCCCTGATGGTCCAGGGGTTAGGACTCCACGCTTTCACTGCTGAGGGTGCAGGTTTGATCCCTGGTCAGGGAACTAAGATCCTGCAAGCTGTGTGGTCAAAAAAAAAAAAAAAAAAAAAAGATTGTATCCTCTTTCAAGTAAAACTCTCAATTTTGCTTATTGTATTATTTCAAACTAAAGGTGACGTTTCAGAATAAATTTGGGAGTTTTGCTATTAATTATATTATGCTGAATATTTTACAAGTATTTTTCATTCACTTTGGCTGCATGGCCTTTCATGTTGGGGTCTCATGGTAGCACTGATTTCGGGCAAATGGTCTCTCCCTGCGTCATCATAAATCATTGCAAACTGACTTTTAAAAAGTTAAAGCTAGATTAGTCATGGCACTGAACAATTGATCGAGAAGATTTTAAGGTCCTAAAAGACATTTTTCTCCAAAAATCGAACTTAACATTTCTTGGAATGAGATACCTTGTCCGAATGATGCAACTAGAAGCAGCAGTCTTCTTTGTCTGGTACAAGCCTTTGCACATAGTGTTTATAAAATAATTCCTTATCAGCTCAATAGACCTTAAGGAAGATACAGAGTGAAAATGAAATTCACCGCTATTAATACAAGGAAATATTTGCCCTATTTTAGAAATAATGGACTCTACTGCAACTTGCAGGAAAAAAAAAGGGGGGCAAAGTATGATTAAACTCACGTGTAAAATATTCCAGATAGCATGGCTAATGTCAACCTCCAAAAATGTCATTTATTCCACACACTGTGACCAAACCACGTCCTATTAAAAGACAAAAAATAAACAGTTCAGGAAGATCAAGAGATCAGGAAGCACTTGACATAATGATTGGGCCACAATAAAATATTTATGAGTCTCTCTTTCATTCAGGAAACGATTTGATACCATCATGGAGTGAATAAAATTGGAAGCAAGGAAAGAGTATTGACGTCAACACGTATTATATTAGTGAAATAAATAATGAGAGAAAGTTTAGAGAATCCTGTGACAATGAAACATGTGTGTGTACTCTTCCAAATAACACACCAGGAAAATTTGACAAGTGTTATCTGATAGTTGATGAATTTTTTAAAAATGTAGTTGATATTAGGGAATCAGAGAATTAGCTTTATGTTTTTATTGGAAAAGTAATCTTAAATGTAATTGCTTAATTAAAAAAAATCTGTGAATTCCATAATCTCTAACCAGCCCATGTACAGTCCTGCCTTTCCTAGAAACACCACAGATATTAGTCCAATATTATTAGAGATTCTGTTTCATTTATCTACTTATCACTGGGTGATGGAGGCCAACACAGCTATAAACATCATCAGAAAGAATAGTAAAGAGATACTAGGAGTCAAAGAAAACTTTGTCCCCTCTCTTTTTGACCTGGAAAAGGCAAAGAAAAATATTAACAAAATTGAATTAAAAACTGTGAGAGAGAACAGAAAATGAATTTAGCAGTATGTAACTCTGGGTAGATATCATCAATATCAAATTATATCATTTAATTTCAATCAGTACACCAATTCTTTTTTTTTTTAATTTTATGTATTTAATTTTTTTGGCCTCACGGCTTGTGGAATCTTAGTTCCCTGACCTGGGATCAAACCCCGGCCCTTGGCAATGACAGCACGGAGCCCTAACCACTGGACCACCAGGGAATTCCCAATCAGTACACGAATTCTTATGACACGTCTCTTCCTGTGAAATTGCAGTTATCTCTGTACCTCACAGTGTTTTTACTCTCTGGTTTCTTGCTTTCAGGAACTAGATGAAAAAGTAAGTACTCCAAAAGAGCTAAGGGGTGGCTGGAAAGTCATTTTTGTCGCTGACCTTTCATATCTAGATGCAGTGTGTTCTTTAAGTGATAAAATTTATACTTGAGGAATCATGATAGATTTCAAATTGCTTTGAATTGCCCTGGACTTCAAGGAAAGAAGAAATATTCTCTAAGACTGAAGGTACAGAACACATTTTAGAGGAAGCAGGAAAAATGCTTACTTTGGTGTCTGAATCCTCCCAATTTGAAATGCAGTCCTTTGGCTTCTTAAGGAAATAGATGGGTTTTTCAGCTTTTCCTCCCAGTGAATCTGTCTTTTGGAAAAGTTCCCACAAAAACAAATACATTTTGATAAAGAGCGTAGACTAACGCATGGTCCAGAAGCAGCCAGGCTAGAGAGAGGCAGGCCGTTAGGGGCTTCTGGGCAGTAAAACTGACAAGCTGAGAATCCCAGTCATGAGGGGAGAGGGTGGAGAGATCTCCCAAGTGGAAGATTCAATGATCAAATGCAAGGTTAAAAAGAATTTTGAAAGGGTATACTGTGAGAACATAAGTTATATTAGCATAACCCCTACCCATTTGTTGAGCTAAAGGCAAACATGCAGTAGGTTTCTGGGGAGGATACTACAGCAGTGGTACCCGTTTGGTATCTCCCTGAATCCCTATATATGAAACAGGCAGACCAACAGGGTGGGAAAACCGAAGAGTTATTGAGAAAATTATATCTGAACAAAGACATAGAGAAGATGAAAGACTGAGTCGCATGAATATCAGAGAAAAGAGTAGTCCAAGCAGAGAGCACAGACGGGTCCAGGAGCCTCAGGGCTGGAGGGAGATGGTGGGGAGCAGTGACGGAGGGAGAGAGGCAGGAGATGAGGGCAGAGTGGGAGGGAGGAGGGTAGAGCATCCCTGGACCTGGCCTTCACCTCTGTGTAAAGTGGGACCCACTGGAAGATTTTAAACACTGGAGTGGTGAACAATATTTAACGTGATCCCTCTAACTGCCATAATAAGATGTATTTATATGAACTACTCCCAAAGAGCTAAGACAAGGGACATAGAAAAAGGATAGGATGAAACACCCAAAATTATTTCCACTGGGATTTCGGGGGACAGGAAAAAAGAAACTTGTGTATTTTTTTCCTTCTTTCTTCATCTCTGATTTACTTATTACAATGAGAATGTGTTATTTTTTAAAATACGTATAATCATATCTATGTCTATATTTTCCTGGATTCTAACTCATAGAATATTCCTCTCACTGCATAAACTGTTGTCAGCCACCCTTATTATAAGTCACCCCCCCCACCAGGAACTGTTTTGCATCGTCCCCCAAATCAGTCTTATTGTTGGGCAGCTTTTGTTAGAAAATGAGTTTTCCTCATTCTGTTTTAATTCTCTTTTCCCATAACTTCTCTCCCACCTGCCCTAGTTTTAATTATTAGGAGATGCAGAGAATGGGCTTCATAATTCTTTCACGGGACTTCTCAGCAGCTTGCTGTAGAAAGGTGCCTGAACTTGGAGAAGTCTAAAGAACATTTTATCAATTTCACAGCTTAACAAAGGGCTGGTCCTGCCCAGTGGACAGAAGTAAACAAAGACATAAGAGGAAGAAGTAAGCAAGGAAGGAGGTGTAGTGGGAGCACCTACTTCTCTAGGATATAAAAAGAAACTTGCATCGTGTGTTGGGCAATCTTACAAAATCGTAGGTAAGGGACACAGGAAAGTAATTGGGAAATGTAAGGTGCTAGTTGGCTACTAAGGGCAGCACCAAAGAAGAATAATTGAGAAATCCAGCCTGGAGAGGACTTAACACCCTCTTATGGGTTTCCAAGTGGACTGCTTCTCCTACAGGAATTATTTTTAGAAATGTTATCTCATATTTTCTGTGCTTGTATTGTTTTTTTCCCTTCTAATTTTACACCTGACTGCCCCGAGTGGGTGTGTGTGTAGGAGGGGTGGGCAGTTAAAGGAGGAAGTGGTAGTTTCAAAACACAAAGGAATACACATCTCTTAGATTCAAGTGCGAGACGCCAGCAATCTCTCTTCCCACTAAATCAAGCTGCTGCCGCTGAGTGGACTTACACAATGCCTTTCACAAATGGAAAAGCACTTAATTCATTGCAAACTGTTATAAGAGTGTGCATTCAATGAAAATAAGGGAATATAACTTTTATAAATAAATAAATACAGGGTGTGTTGATCATGCTTGGTGAGAAGAACCGAGAAGGTTTGAGAGATGGAGAAGAAAACACGAGAACGCCTTTTTTAAAGGCTTGTTTCTTGTAAGTGAGAAGGTGCACCTCTCACTGAACCAACAGTATCCCATCATCTTGGGGAATGCTCTTGATAATACAAAATTTGAGTAAGAAAGCATTTTATGTTTCAGTTTATGTAAGGGGCAGGACTGAAGTTATAAAGAACGGAAAATGTTTCTGTTCTCCAGAAGTCTCTCAAGGAAAAACACATGCAAACACAAACCATACATCACCAAACCTACACGTGCAAACTCGTAGGAAAATCACAAATGCTGGTGCAAGGCAGAGTGATCAGAATGAGATCAACAGAGTGGGTGGAGAGAGATTGTGAAAATTAAAAATACATTCATTTCCCAAGAATGATGATTGTTATCCAGAAAGTCATTTTTTTTCCCCAAACATGGCCAAAACCCAGAAGAAACACCAGCAAAAAGTCTAACATGTTTTTAAGGCAAATATTATAGTAATAGCCACAACTACCACCTTAATGTTGGTTAAACTCTTTCTAATTTTCGGGAACAGTGCTAATTATTGTGATGTGCTTTAAGTAAATTAATTCACTCAATCAACCAATCCAATTTGTCAGAGATCACAGTGGATAGTAGAAGAGGAGTTGACCCCCAAATGTGTCTGCTTGTCTCTACTATCCAAGCTTTACAACCAGCAGCCTCCAGATTGGCTGGGCATGTCTCTGCAGGTGTATAAAATGACCTACTGGGGTGTGAGAAGAAAATATGAAAGAAGTTCATTTCAGTTTTTGTGTTTCTTTCTTTAAAAATTGTTTTTGTATATGATATAACATATGCATAATATAGTAAGTTTATAAAGTGTATAAATACAAAAATTTACATACTGTAGGTTGTGCTTAAAATATGTGATGATAAGAATGTGCAATCAGGGCTTCCCTGGTGGCGCAGTGGTTGAGAGTCCGCCTGCCGATGCAGGGGACACGGGTTCGTGCCCCGGTCTGGGAAGATCCCACATGCCGCAGAGCGGCTGGGCCCGTGAGCCATGGCCACTGAGCCTGTGCTCCGGAGCCTGTACTCCGCAAGGGGAGAGGCCACAACAGTGAGAGGCCCGCCTACCGCAAAAAAAAAAAAAAAAAAAAAAAAAAAAAAAAAAAGAATGTGCAATCAAAAAGTTTTAAAAAGAATGCTTAAAGTATTAAGCCATATGGCTCCAAAATTTAGACCAACCCAAAAAGCCATGCACAAATTTCTTTCAGAAGTTCATTTTTAGTACATTTCTATCGATTTTGTTAAGCCAAATAGAAAACTCCTTGTAAAATTCAGTTTCCATTTCACATTTTAGAAAAATTGGTAGCAACTCTGCTATTGTAGTTACCCAAATCCTTATAGATTACAGTTGCAAATTACGAGGGTAAAAGGGATTACTGGAAGCAAAATGATATTATCTAGACGTTTGAACTGATGTAGATCAAAATTTTTTTAAAATGTTATAAATAGCAAATATTAAATCTTTAAAATAGTCCTTTTTAAAATGTATATTTAATGTATATTTCACTTTATTGTAACATAACACATCAGGCAATAAACAAAATGTTGACCCTTCTTCATGATGAAGTGTTCCCCTCTGCTCAATATTTTCTGTTTAAGAAAATAATCGGAATACTGTATTTAAGAAAGATACCTATCACAATGGCTAAGTGTAAACATTAAAGAGCATAATAAGTTATTATTATTATATTGTGTTAGTTTCCTATTACTGCTGTAATAACCCGCCACAAATTTATCATCATATATTTCTGGAGGTCAGAAGTTATAAATGCGTTTTACGGGCTAAAATCAAGGTATCTGCAGAGTTGTGTTCTTTCTGGAGGCTTTGGGGAGAATATGTTTCCTTAACTCTTCCAGCTCCTCAAGGTCAACTGCATTCTTTGGTTTGTGATCATATTCAAAGCAAGTGACTCCAGCCTCTGCTTCTGTCATCATCACCTCCTTCCATTCTGACTCCACAGCCTAGCTCTTGCAATGGGGTCCCCTGGCTAATCCAGGATAGCTCCCCATCTCAAGCTCCTAACTTAACCCCACCTGCAAAGTCCCTTTTAACTTGAAAGGTAACATATTCACCGATTCCAGGGATTAGGATATAATATCTTTGGGGAGCCATTATCCAGCCTACTGCACAGTTTGAACTCTGGCTCGCAAAGATTCATGTCCATCTCACACACAAATTGTGTTCATCTCCCCGCAGTGTTCCCCATAGTCTCGACCAGTTACAGCATCCAATCAAGTCCAAAATCTCAGTTGACTCTTACCGTTTCAAAAGGCCCAAATCTCATCATCTCAGTCATCTAAATTAGGTATGGTTGAGGCTCTGGGTATAATCCATCATGGGGCAAAATTCCTCTCCATCTGTGGGCCTGTGAAACTGGAAAAAAAAAAAAAACAGTTATCTCCTTCCCAAATACCATGGTGAGGCAGACATAGGATAACAGTTAATAGTAGTAGATATTCCTGATCCAAAGGAATAAAATGGAAGGAAAAATGTAGTGACCAGTCCCAAGCAATTTCAAAAATCCAGCTGGGCAAACTCTATTAGGGTTCAAGTCCTGGAAATCATCCTCTGTGGCTTGCCATCTGTCCTCTGGACCTGTGGCTTTGCCCTCAGAGTCCTTGCTTTATTTTGAAAGATAGAATATGCTTGGGGCCAAGTGGTTTCATCAGCCTGTTTCCTGCCTTGAAAACTTTGGGGGTTTCAGATAGCCTTCCTTCTTTTAATCTTCTCTTTGTCCCTTTCAGTCCAAACCTGTGGTGTTTCCAATGATATAACATTCTAAAAATCCTTGTGGGTCTCCCATTTGTGTCTGGGGGATTCAGTTCATTAGACAAGAGGCTCCTTCACAAATCATCCCTGGATAAACACATCTTTATTCCTGGCCTCTACTGAGATGGATGTTGGGATTCACCATTCATACACCCAAGCTCTTCAAAGAGTCCTCTATGTGACTGAACATTCCAACATTTTGGTCCTTTTGAGGCACTAGTAGAATGTTGTCCAGCTACATCCTTGGCTTTCTCTCTAGAGCATACTTTTCTGGCCAGGAATCTCCTAGTTTAAACATATTTTGAAATCTGAATAGGCTGAGGATTTCCCAAGTCACCAAGTCCTGGTTCCTTTTTGCTTCACACTTCTTTCTTCAACTTATCTCTTTCCTCTCATATTTTCTATAAGGAGCAAGAAGAAACCAGGTTGCACCTTCAACACTTTGCTTGGAAATTTCCCTAGATAAATATCCATATTCATCATTTGCAAGTTCTGCTTTCTGCCTAACCTCAGGACAAAATACAGCTAAAGTTTCTGTCACTCTATAGCAAGAATCTTTTTTCCTCCAGTTTCCAATAACACTGCGCTCATTTCCTTCTGATCCCTCAACAGCAATGATTTCACACTCATATTTCTACCCAAATTCTATTTATGATGATATAGTTATTGTCTAAGATGATATAGATTTTCTCTGTTGTTCTCCTTACTTCCTTCTGTGTCTTCACCTGCAGTATATTTAATGTCCATATTTTTACCAATAGTCTGTTTATAATGACCTCAGAGTTTTCTAAGATGATACCGTTTTTTTTCCTAACATACACTTCCCTACTCTTTCAGGCTCTGCCCCTTATCCAATTTGGAAGCCAGTTCTACATTTTTGGATATTTGGTACATGCAGAAGCACCCCACCTTTGGGTATGAAAATCTGTATACCATTGATTGAATGGCTACCGTCTTCAAGCATTGATGAGCTTGAACTCAGCACTTTATAAATACCTTAATTATCTTACAACTGTCCCAAGAGAAACATTATTATAATTAGTTTACAAATGTGAAATACATTGTAGTATGATATCATAATAATAGGCTTTGGAGTTAGGCAGATATATTATAGATTCAAATTCTGGTTTCATCACTTTTTTTTTTTTTTTTTGTGGTATGCGGGCCTCTCACTGTTGTGGCCTCTCCCGTTGCGGAGCACAGGCTCCGGATGCGCAGGCTCAGCAGCCATGGCTCACGGGCCCAGCCGCTCCGCGGCATATGGGATCCTCCCAGACCGGGGCACGAACCCGTATCCCCTGCATCGGCAGGCGGACTCTCAACCACTGCGCCACCAGGGAGGCCCTTCATCACTTTTTAACTGCATATTTTTGGAAAAATAATTTCATCTTTTAAAACTTCATGAGCTTTAATTTCCTCAAAAAAAAAAAAAAAAAGCAGGGCTTCCCTGGTGGCACAGTGGTTGAGAGTCCGCCTGCCGATGCAGGGGGCACGGGTTCGTGCCCCGGTCTGGGAAGATCCCATATGCTGTGGAGCAGCTGGGCCCGTGAGCCATGGCCGCTGGGCCTGCGCATCCGGAGCCTGTGCTCCGCAACGGGAGAGGCCATAGCAGTGAGAGGCCCGCGTACCGCAAAAAAAAAAAAAAAAAAAAAAAAAGCAGTGGGGAAAAAACCTCCTTTTTTTCCTTTCCTTTCTTTTCTCCCTTCCTTCCTTCCTTCCTTCCTTTCTTTCTTTCTTTCTTCCTTTCTTTCTTCCTTTCTTTCTCATGAGGCTTGCCTGAGATAATATATGTAATATGCTTGCTTAGTAAACACGTAATAAAAGTTGTTATTCTTGTATTTTTGTATTCTGCTGCCACATGTGACATTAATTCACACAGAATAGAATATTACCAGAGGAGAGTAGGTATATTGTATAAGGATTGCTGGTAATGCAGAATGAAATAGACACATTTAGAGAGACTGGTTATTATAGCTGATAAAGGCTTCTGAAAGAACTATGGTGGTTGAAATAACTTTAACTCTCCAAACATTTCCATTGCTTTTCTTAAGGATACTTAATAGTTAAGATATCAGACCTCATGAATTAGTTAGAGAAAAGATAATGGATTCAGGAAAGTTCGTATCTGATGAAGACTCAAACATGGAGGAGCTCTGTACTTGTATGGAAATTTATTGATACATAAAGTGCCAAAATCTGCTTGAATAAAAAGAAAGTGTTATTATAATCTTCAGTTAAAATATATATTCTAATTATATTCCATGCCTCTAAAGTACTTTATAATTGTTGGTTTGTCAGTCCTGGGGGTTTGAAAAGCTCAATACAAATATTATACATTAAGTAAAAGGAAAAAAAGGAATCCTCCCAAGACTATACTTATTATTTACAGAAAGAAAGTCTTGGTAAAGAAAGAATCATTTAAAACAATGAACTTTAACATAAACCAACCAGGAGTCATCTCAGAACTATCCTCTGGGATCCTGGCTGAAAATAGAAGTTTTATCACTTGTCTTTTGTAAAGGGCACCCTTTAGTCTACAGTTAAGAATCCTTATGACATAATTTGTTGACTATTTTTTTTTCAGCCAGATTTTTAAGCTGTCAGAAAGTGAGGCACTTAATTTATATATGTACATATAAATACATAGTGTGCTGGAGACCTCAAATAATTATCATTTTTGTACATCTAAGATAAGAATTACTATTGAAAATGTTTGCTCTCCTTTTTTTTTTTTAAAAGCAGCTCTAGGTTTACAACAAAATTGTGGGGAAAGCACAGAGATTTCTCATGTACCCCTGTCGACACACACACATAGTCTCCCCCATTATGAACATCACTCACCAAAATGGTACATTTTTTATGAAGGGTGTACCTATACTGCCACATCATAATCACCCAAAGTCTATAGTTTAACTTAGGGTTCACTCTTCATGTTGTACATTTTGTGGGTTTGGACAAAAGTATAATCACTCATATCTGTTATTATAACGTCATATAGAGTATTTTCACTGCCCTAATATTCTCT
This sequence comes from Hyperoodon ampullatus, assembly GCF_949752795.1. Taxonomy (NCBI): domain Eukaryota; kingdom Metazoa; phylum Chordata; class Mammalia; order Artiodactyla; family Ziphiidae; genus Hyperoodon; species Hyperoodon ampullatus. The sequence goes on along the minus strand of NC_136932.1, from coordinate 22,785,730 downwards.
GTGCTCCACCTATTCTTCACCCCACCCAACCCGAAACCCTGGCAATCAGTGATTTTTTTAAATTGTCTCCATAGTTTTGCCTTTTTCAGAATATCATAGAGTTGAAATCCTACAGTATGTAGCGTTTTCAGATTGGCTTCTTTCACTTGTATTGATAATATGCATTTAAAGTTCCTCTGTGTCTCTTCATGGCTTCATAGCTCATTTGCTTTTAGCTCTGAATAATATCCCATTATATTCACTCACCCACTGCAGAACATCTTGGTTTTGGCAATAATGAATAAAGCTGCTATAAATATCCATGTGCAGGTTTTTGTGTGCACATAAGTTTTCATCTTCTTTGGGTGAATGCCAAGACGTGTGATTGTTGGGCTGTAGGGTATGAGCATGGTTGTTTCATAAGAAATCGATAAACTTTTTCCAAAGTGGCTGAACCATTTTGCATTCCCACCAACAGTATATGAGAGTTCCGGTTGCTCCACATCCTCATGAGCATTTGATGTTATCAATATGCCAGATTTCGACCATTCTAATAGATATGTCATTGTTGTTTTATTTAGCATTTCCCTGATAACATATGATGTGGAGCATCTTTTCATGTGCTTATTTGCCCTCTGTATAGCTTCTTTGGTGATTGGTCTCTTCAGCTCTTTTGCCCATTTTTTAATCAAGTTTTTTTGTTTCCTTATTGCTGAGTTTTAAGAGTTCTTTGTGTGTTTTGGATAACAGTCCCTTATCAGATGTGTCTTTTGTGAATATTTTCTCTGTAGCTTGTCTTCTAATTCTCTTGACAGTGTCTTTTGCAGAGCAGAAGTTTTAGTAAAGTTCAACTTATTGATTTTCTTCTTTCATGGATTGTGTCTTTGGTGTTGTATCTAGAAAGGCATCCCCATACCCAAAGTCATCCAGGTTTTCCCCTACGTTATCTTCTAGGACCTTTGTAGTTTTTCATTTCACATTTAGATGTATGACCCATTCTGAGTTAATTTTTGCGAAGGGTGTAAGGTCTGTGTCTAAATTCTTTGTTTGCATGTGGAGTCAAAGTGTGCTCTCTCCACACATTCCTTTCACCTCCACCTCCACTTCTCCTTCATAAGAACCCTCTGCTCTGAGTTGGGTATTTTCTCCCATTAGGTACCACAGGCTCTGAAGGAAACACCACATTGCCTGAGGCTCTTGCTTCTCTATATTTTTTCCTTCTGCATGACTGGATGAAGACCTCACCCCTGGGTGACAGTCAGGGTAACTACATCTACATGCTATTTCCTATAACATCATATTTTTCAGCAACTTCCAACTCTAGACACAAGGAAAGCATGACCTTCTATTTTCCCAGAAAGCATGAGGTCCATCTCAGCCAATTACACTTGACCCCTGTCTCCTTCTTCAGGTCACCTTCCATTTCTTTCAGCAAAGTTAGATTTCCATGGTGCTTTTTGAGTCTTCTTAAATTGCTCTTATATTATAGTATGTCATTGCTATTATATGTATAGTATGTCTCCTTATAGTATGAGACATGTTGAGACATGAGAACATCTCCACCATTGAAAGAAGAGTCTTTTATGTTTTCTCTTTTTTAAGATGCCTGAAGTTGTATCAGTGTCATAATTTTTGGAAGAATAGGATCTCATGCCTCAAAGACATCTCAGGGTCCTTTCTACCCAAAGCATGGTAAAAAGATTATTTCTTTCCACTATACACTTATTTTGGGTGTACATAATAGTCAGCCTTAGAAAACTGATATTGCCTTTCTGAGCTGATATGTGTATAGTCAGTTATAGAATGTTTCATATTCAGCTCAAGAAAACATGCACTGCATTTGTGAGCTAAATGACACACATTACTAATTGTTTATTTTCACTTATTTTTATCTGCCTCTTGTGGGTTGAGTTGCCGCCAACATATTTAGCTCAATAAATGTTCCTGTTCTACTCTTCCTGGCTTCATAATCAACTTGTAGCTTCTAGTCGCATCTCAAATAAATATTGGCAGAGCAATTCAAATCCTTAAAATGCTTCAGCATATTGATATATTCTCAGCTAGAGAAAAAATAAAAACAGAATCCTCAATATGCATCAGGTTTGTCAGCCTTTACCACAGGGTTCTCTGACTCAACTCGACTCAATGAGTCAAACAACCTTTCCGTGTTCCTCTCAGACGCTGAAATCTTGGGCTAAGTAAAAGTGATGTTTAATATCCTGCAAGTATATTTGTATTTGATGGTAGTTTCCTGTGAAACGAAAGAGAACAGGGGAAAAGTGACCTATATATTGGCTCTGACAGAATACATTATGGTAAATTCAAAAGAAGCTGGATGGCAAACATCGCTGTTGAACTGGCAAATTGCCATGGTCAAGAAAGTGTGCTGGGAATTATACTCAAGGCAAAAATGTTAAGTTAATAAGCCACTCCCAGCCCAGATTTTCCTCTTTAAAGCACTTGGCTGCGAGCGTCATCTGTTGACATCAAACCAAGGAACCTCTTCCACTTCTGTCTTTATCAGAATCTTTATTTCCCAAACAGTCAAAGTCAGGTAAATCACCTTATTTTCTCAACAGTTAAGTAAAATCAGAAAGACATGAAGAAAGCACCAAAGGGAAGCCAGAACTGTGGTGTCTGGCAGAAGCTGGATATTTATTGCCTCACCATAGTAGTAGCTGATGTAGATGTATTTAGTTAATATCCTTAAGACTCTTGTTGACACCCCACACCCCTTTGGTTAAAAGCACTCATTTCCAAATCCAACTTCTCAGTGAGAATAAAGGATATTCCTTTACAGACCAAAGACACAGGTTCCACTCCCATTCCCTTCCCATGCTTGTATTTCTCTTCCTTCTGTAAGTGGTACTTTCTATATCTCTCAATCCGAAATACAAATGCTTCAAAATCCATTGAAAATGTCAGATGTATAGTGCATGGTTCAGTTACCCCAGAGGATATTGTGGAAGTCGCTTTGTGTGTTTGCGTGTGTGTGTGTAGGGCAATCCAAAATAATATGCAAAGCTGATGTGCACTGCCATTTCAGCAAACTCTGCCATGTAACTGGGCAGTTTAAGAATTTAGCTGAGTTCTCTTAGGGGGGTCATTCTATCCCAGTATTTCATATATATTGTGCTTGAAAGTGGGCTAATATTCATTAACTATTTTCATTTCCTTTTGCTTATTTAAAATAAAGACCTCAGAATTTTGCATGCAAAGCAAAATCCAAATACAGTTTTTAAAACGCAGGTATTTTCTGCTTCTACTCTAAAGGCTGGCTTAGGTGACAATTCAATAGGAGGAAGTGAAATATCTTGAAATAACACATAAAAGAAAACACTGAGGGTTTACTGCCTTTCTGTGCATAGCATTTTTTAGGGCTAATTCCCTCCTCATTAAAGACCTTTCTTGCAAAATAATTGTCTTTGAAGAGAGTAGTCAAAATAATGTCTTTATTTTGAAACCGAGCAATAACATGCTTATTCTCTCCCTTAACTATTTTGCATTTAGAAAGCAAACTGCTACCATTGCCTCTTGGACAACAAATAAGCCCCTAAGAATTAAAATATTGTAATATTTCTTAATAAAATTCTCCTTAAACCAGGGACAGAAGAGGACATGGGCCATAATTCATGCTGATCAAAATGGCAGGTGGAATGCAATGGGTCCAACGACCGACTTTTATTTGATCTGTGGCAGAGAATTATAATCTCTTATTAGAGATTCCTTGAGGTTGACATTTCACTTTTGACATTTTTTGGTGGTGAATTCCTGGGAGGTCTTACCTGGCCAAGTATATGATCCATTGAGGAAGGAACTTGACCACCTTTTGTGGACTGAAAACAATCAAAACCAAATAGAGTCCTATATTCATAGTGGACACAAGCATGACTTCAAAGTCTGGGTCCATTTCTCCTATTTCTGATGTGAGTGACCCAAAATATCAAGCTAGATTTATTCACGTATGCACATAGCACTTCAACTACTTGGGAAAGGAAAAGATGGGATTGCACTTCAGATGTAAAGAAGCAGGGAAAATAAAAAGAGAAGTCTCTATTTGTGTTTTTTAAATGTCTTTATTTCTTGGAGCTGCCTGGTTTTGGCAAGATGAGCAAGAAGAGAACGGAGAGGACTGAAGTAACTATTCTTATCCACCGTGGGAGTTACTCCTGTTTGCTTCCTCTACAAAACCAGCACCTCCAGGCTCCTCTTGAGACGTTCTCCTTTACAAAATATGCTTGATCTGAACAACTACCCGGCAAAGGCACAGGAGAATCTGAGCTTGATCTCAAAAACACTGTCATCCTTTTCCTTCACCTCAGAACTCTTCTTTGAAGACATTTAAGTCGCCCCAAACAGGAGACCGGAATGTTTCCCTTGAAGAATTTGCAGAAGATGAGGGTCCTCAAGGTCATTTGTATAATAATGGGTATAGAGTTCTGTTGGTTAAAAACATTAGGAATCTTCTCAGGCATTCAGATGTTTGAGAAAGTATTTCTCTCCATCTCTGTGCCCTGAATGAGCACAAATGGTGGCATGATTTATGTAGATAAATGCGAAAGCTCTGTCAACAGGTATGTGTGGGAGAATCAGAGTCTTGCTTGTCTCCAAGCATTTCTTTCACCTCCACCTCCACTCCTCTTTAACAAGTACCCGGGTGCTCCGAGTAGGTTATTTTCTCCCATTGGCCTCACTTTTGCTTTTATACCTCTGCTCTTGTCATTGCTCCCATTTGGATTGCCTGCCCCCTTCTCCTCCTTGTAACCAAAGCATACCATCTGTAACTTCCAAATAAAGTCCAAGACTTTCCAATAGGCTTCTTTGTCTGGATACATTGCTATTTTAGCCTAGGATACATCATGAGCTCTGTATGTGTTGTGTGTGTGTGTGTGCTTCTTTGTTGCCCTTTTTGTTTTAGTTACTCTGAGTGCAAGTATTTCAAGCTTCTGGAACAAAAAGGACCATAGTTCAATAGTAGTTACCACTTACTGAGTGCTCACTAGATGAAAATAGCAAAAAAATGTCAGAGCAACTGTTGAAAATGAAGTGATGAAAGAATCAAATTAAACTTTCTTATCTGATAATTTTTGTGTGATGTTGAATAGACATCTGGTCCATTTGCATATATAATTCTAAATGTCACGGTGGCAGAAAATGTTAGTTTCCACCGATATCATCTTTCTTTTTTTTTATAGCCAAAGAATCCCTTCCTTATATCTAGATGTGGTATTGTAACTAGTTCTGGCAAACTTGCATTGTGCAATTCCTGTGTTATGATTTTAAAGGGAAAAGGCAACATGTCTTTATTCTTTCCAACACAAACCCAATGGCTGGAGCACAAACAACCATTTTGGACCAGGAAGGAGCCTGGGACCTACTATCATGTGTCCACGTTATCAGCCATGGACAGCAAAATTTCAAGGAGGGGGTTTAAAAATTAATTGATAAAGAAAAGCAGATGAAATTTTCTCCTATTTTTAAAGCTACTGTTGGATGGGTTTTTAATATTCATAGCTGAATATTATTCTGAGACCTCCATTTAAACCTAGAAGGTCCACATTCTTAGTTTATGTGGGACAGTCTTGGGTTATAGTAATGTCTCATTGTAATTTTTCTACTACTTATCATCCTTAAAAGTATCTGGATTAGAGATGATGTGTTATATGGTGATGCTACATAATCCTCTAGATTCTAAATGTTTCTAGTTGCAGAAACGTGTATGAAAATGACATTTTTCTTAGGAGTTTAAATGTAAAACAGCTAAAAATGGAGTTACCCTGGGTTAAATAGGGTTGGCATGGTTACAGGTTTGCTTAACAGTAACAAATCCCAGCCTAGGCCTGAATTATTATGTATGTGTGTGTTTGGGGGCAGGGGGCGGGTGGCAGGTATTTATATGTTCATTCGTTCGTTTGCTTTTGTTTCACACTGGATGGGAATTTCTAACAACTACAAATATAATACTGTTCCTCGAGATAAATGTCATAATACATATAAGAAAGATCCCCTGGATAATGGTAAAGGCTCTTTCCTAATTGCATCCTATTGAGTTCAGCCAATTTACTGAACTTACATAATCCTCACCGACTCATGAGATAAGTACTTGGATTATCCGAATTTTACAAGAAAGAACATTGAAGCTCAAAGAAGGTTAGTGCCTTTTTGTGGTTCCATAGCATCTGTAAGGTGCCATGAGGTAGCAGCCAGTAGAGCCTCAATTTACCACCCTCCTTCAGAGCACTGATGTACTAAGAAATAGAAGAAAGTACTAGAGGCAGAAGCCATCACATCTCGAAACGGAATATGAACACAGAGAGCCTTATGGTGGTGACAGGAGAGGGAGGGGCCAATGTCTGCCACCACCTGGATGGTGTCATGTGCTCTGCAATGGAAGAGGCCACAGCAGTGAGAGGCCCGCGTACCGCAAAAAAAAAAAAAGGAGGCAGGAAGAAGCTTTTCAGGTCCCTCAGCCTTGCTGTTTGCCTAAAGACAATTGCCATAAATACAGGAACGAAAGGGTTTCAAGTGAGGTGGGCCACTGATAACAACATGCACGCCACATTCAAATTTGTAAAGAGTCCAGTGCCTGGTAAGGGCGGCATCCTACATTAGATAAGGCACGGATCCCCTAGACACAGGTGTTCAAGGCTCTAGAGGAGGTTCTTGAACCTGGGAATGTGAGTCTGTTTGGAGCATCTGGGCAACGTAGATAAGGATTTCCAAGCTGGTCGCCATGTGGGCTGGGTCACTAAGTCCAAAAAACTTAATACAACTATGGTGGGCCAGTTAAAGCAAAAAAAAAAAAAAAAAAAAAGTGAAGTCATAGAAGCTGAGGTGAGGATGTTCATGAATAAAGGAACCAGGAAAGGAGACAGGGAGGAATTCAGTTAGCTGTGAGCATGCGCTAATATCTTTTCAAACGCTTGCTCCTGTATTTTAGGTGGAGAAATGCCCTGAAGGTATAGGGATACAGCCTAAAGACCTTTAGAATAATTCACTCTTTGAACTCCAGGTGACCCAAGCCAAGGGATAAGGAATAGCTTAATTTGATGAAAGTAGAAGGTAAAGAACGGTATAATATCTATTTGGCAAGGAACCCTATCTGTCAAGCAGCAGAGGTAATACTGCTGATGGAGACTCAGAGATATTCTAAAAGGTTCCACGTGGAAGGGTACAGAGAGGCATCAAAAGGCTGCACTGCATAGCCATGCATTTCCACTTTGGAAGTTTGCTTAGGGTGATTACACTTTGAAATGTAATATCTTCTGCCCTCTGGTGGTTACATTTTTTTTTCAATTTTAAGTAAGAAGATGGAATGAGGAAATCACAGAATGCCAAGTACAGGAATAACTGAGGTCACGAGTGGCACTAACCCTTAGTTAAAGTGTTAGCCCTCAAACAAGAAGGGAGAACACTCCATTCGTTTTGCAGATTGCCAGGAAATCTACTTTCTCCCAGTTTTTCTCTCCCTCTCTCCAGGAACGCTTCCACCACTTCAGAGATTCCTAAAATTCTCACTTCACGTGAGGTGGCACCCGCTGCTTCTCACTATTTTGATAGAAAGGCCTTTTGGGACTTGAAGGGAAATTTCTAGAAGAAACTTTAAGCCACACAATGACTTGAAAATGGGAAAAGAATTTGAAAAAGAATAGATACATGTATATGTAGAACTGAATCACTTTGCTGTACACCTGAAACTAACACAACATTGTTTATCAACTATGCTCCAATGTAAAACAAAATTTTAAAAAATAAAATAAAATAAAGAGGTGATAATATGGTAAGACATTGAATGATGCCTGGCTAGGATTGAACCAACTTGTTATTTTCCCTCTTTGGTGTGTCTCGGAGACAGAGAAAGAGCCTGGCTATTATCATGGCAAACTGTCATTAAATTATGTCATGTGCAAATAGTTGTGACTAACACTCACAAACAAAGAATGGGAGTCCAGGAATAAACACTTTAATGAAGATTAGATGTTCTTTTAGCAACAGATTTTAAGGACCTAGAATCCACTGAATTAAAATTCCCTATGTGTGTGTATATATATATATATATATATATATATATATATATATATATAATTATATCAGAACCCTAATATGTATATATTATATATAACCATGAAAGGTGTATTACTGAAAAGATAAGACATTGGCTAATATATTTCTTTTTGGCAAATAATATTAAAATTCTTATATCTAATCTTGATACATAAGGGATCTGTTCAAGAAGACCACCTACCATTTTACAAGAATATGTTTTGTGGGAGTATTTTTTATAGAGAGCTATATATTTTCATAAAATACCAACAGTATATGTTTAATACATATTTATGAATGAATTCAAGAATGAGGAATCTGAAAAAAACGTATAATTTGTGCCTGGATTTTTCTAAAAAGGAACTTCTGACAAACCACACAGCGTTCCTGATTTTGTTTTTAATATTGTTGAATGGGACGACATTCAGATTCAGAGCAATGTAGAATCCTATATAATTTATTTAGAATTGATTTGGTCCACAGTAATTATGTTGAAGAATGTGTTATTTGATTCAATAATATTAACAATGGTTGTTTTACTAGGCACTTGGGTCATATTTCAATATCACTTTTATTATAAATTAAGAGACAAGAATATTTAAGTTTATTAATTTTAATTAAGCTTTATGGGTTCAATTGAAACCAGAAATATTATGCTATCTTATTCAGATGAAATAGGATTATACACTTGACTAGTTCCAAATCTAACATGATAAATTCAGGAAACTTTTGAATTTATACACATTATGAAATTCAAGGTTGATTTTTTTAAATTAAAAGAACCAAAATGAATAGTATTGAAAAGCAACTATGAAGTGAAAACTACCCAAATATTCATCAACAGTATAATTGTGGTCTCTAGACACACTAGAATAAAAGGAACTAAGTGATTTAAAAAAGTATAGATGAATCTCAAAACATAATTTTGAGTGAAAGAAGTCAAGCCCAAGAGTGTACATGCTGTATGATACTCCTTATAAGTAAAAATCATGCAAAACTACTCTTTGCTGTAAAAGGGGGAAAGGTAATGACACGGGTCATGAGGAGTCCTCTTTGATGCTGGTGAAGTTTCTTGATTTGAGATATTTTTAAAGATGACATATAGAGTGCTCTTTCACAGACATTCTCATTAAACTCTCATGCTTAAATCTTCTATCCTGAGGGCTTCCCGTTTCTAACAGAATGACATCCCTGAAGATGTGTAACATCGCTAACCCCACCTTGCATTATCAACTCTTCTGATTTCTCTGGTCTCCACTCTTAACCTCTTCCTCCCTTCCTTTCCCACCTTCCCTATATCCTTGCACACTCAGCTGATTTTGATTCCTCAGGACATCCATGGTTTCCTTATTTTTCACTCAATTCTCCCCTCGGTCTCCTCCTAAGAGGTCAGACCTCTCCCCACAGGAGTTAGGGAACCTCTCTCCACAGGAGTTAGGGACCTCTCCTTGTTGTTCTCAAAGCACTAAGTATTTCCTTCAACTTAGAGGCACCACAATACTTTGTAAATGCTTGTCAGCTTGCATGTATCTTCCACCCGAACCCAAATGCGGAGGACAAGGTCCTTGTTTATCTGCACTGTGAAGTCTTATGCCTGGAAAACAACAGGCTCTGAGGGTTGTATAACTAATTAAATTAGTTTGTATTATGAGTAAAATTTTTTGAAATTATGAATGGGATCTTTTTCCTCTTTTGTCTTGCTATTTATAAGGTTTTTCATTCTAGTTCACTTAGGATATCTATTCGTGTGAGGAAATAGAGATATAGAATGTATGCACACAAAAGACTGACATAATTCTTCTGACATGCAATATGTGTGTGTATAAAATTTACAACATTCTTTATATAGGTATTTAAAATAAGCTCTTATTATCTCCTCTTGTTTTTGTCCTTATGAGGTCTTGTGAGAAATCAAGCATTTTTAAAAGAGAAAATAAGAACCACTGTAAGATTTACTTTGAGTCATCCAATTATACATTAGTTCTATTTTTTTTTCTTCCTAACTATGAGATGAAGTGAAGGAAGAAGGCCAGATTAGTGATGCACACAATAAAGAGAGAGTTTTTCTCTCTATATCTAAGTTGTAGTGTGAGTTTAAATTTGTGAGCTAGTCACTAATCACCACATGGAGAAAAACAATGAGATTATTTTTAAAGATGACATAGTGAAGATATTTCATGAGTATGCATGATTTGATAAGACATATGTTTAAGGCATTAGCTAGATATTCCTAACCATTAATGTAAACCAGATGAGATCTCTGCATTAGAAGGAGTGGTAGATATATTGCCATAAGAACTGGATACAGAAAGCAACACCAGTGACTTTTGAGATGCTTCTGAGCAAATCATTGAGGGCTTGAGTTTCCCCATCTCTAAAGGAAGAGGATTGGACTAGTTGCTTCATAGTCTAGGCTAATACTCGTAGTCTGGGTTAATTTTTCTGAGCTGAAAAACCACTCTGAAGATTGTTTTTTTAATGTAATAATTTAGCTATCATACTGCCTAGATAAAAAGGACTGACCAAGGAAACACTTGGCTTTCCACCTGGTCTTATATGCATTTCTTTTTGCTAAAGCAGAGTGTTTGGAAAATCAATAAACATGTCTTTGGAAAGATAATGCATAATTTTAAGGGCAACATGTTGCTTTTGTAGCTCTTTAAATACTTTTCCATGACAACTTCATATATGTGTGTTACCACCACCCTGGTCAAGATGTAAAATGTTCCCATCTTCCCAGAACAATTTTCTCTTGCTACCTTTTGGTCAGTCCTTCACTGAGGCAGCATTGCTCTGACCTCTGTTACCACAGATTAATTCTGTCTATTCCAGAATTTTACATAAATGGATCCACATATGTTCTCTTTTGTCTCATACTTCCCTCATCAACATAATGTTTTTGAGACTCATCCATGTTTTTTTGCCTATCAGTTGCATGTACATTTCTTTTTAATTTTAATTTTTTGGCTTAGCAGTCTTTCACTATGTCCATATACCACAATTTATGTCCCCATTCACCTGCTGATAGACATTTCGGTTATTTCCAGTGTTTTGTTATTATAAATAAAATTGCTGAAAACATTCTTGTGCAAGTCTTTTGGGGGATACATGTTTTTATTTCTGTAGGATCGATACCAGTTGCTGGGTCACAGACATAATGAATATTTAAAGATAGAATGTTGTATGTTAAAACAAAAAATCCAAAAAAAGAAGAGATTCTTCTTGAATTCCTTGAACTTTAGTGAATTTCTGAGTGTAATCTACTGCATTATTTAGACTTTTTTTTTCCCTTGGCTTGAGATTTGTCTGACTTATGGGAATTTGGAATTGCCCTTGGCATTGCATGTGGCAGCACAATTGTGTAGAAGCTTCTGTGAAAGGTTTTGTTTCCACAGATATTGGGAACTGCCAAAATCAAGAATTATGTACTCTGAGTAAACTCTTATATAGCTGAAGTCGGTGTCTCTAGGTGACAAGCCCAGGGCTTAAACAAGCTAAGTAAAGAAAGTTTTTCTTTTTTTTCCCCAAAATGTGACCCAAGGACCACCTGAATGCAAATCACCTGGGTAGTTGATTAGACACACTTTTTAACAAGCTTCTTGGGGACACTTCTGACCAGAGAAGTTTAAGAATCACTGGATCAATCTAGACCAGTGATTCGTTTTTTTCTTAATTGTACCATATAATCATATGAGATATTATTATCATATAAGATATCATATAAGGTATTATTATCTTATATATTCTTATATATATAGTATTTTTAAAACATTTTAATTGGAGTATAATTGCTTTACAATGGTGTGTTAGTTTCTGCTTTATAACAAAGTGAATCAGTTATACATATACATATATCCCCATATCTCTTCCCTCTTGCATCTCCCTCCCTCCCACCCTCCCTATCCCATCCTTCTAGCTGGTCACAAAGCACTGAGCTGATATCCCTGTGCTGTGCGACTGCTTCCCATTAGCTATCTATTTTACATTTGGTAGTGTATATATGTCCATATATACACTACCACTCTCTCACTTTGTCCCAGCTTACACTCCCCCCTCCCTGTGTCCTCAAGTCCATTCTCTAGTAGGTCTGTGTCTTTATTCCCATCTTGCCCCTAGTTTCTTCAAGACCACTTTTTTTTCCCTTAGATTCCATATATATGTGTTAGCATACGGTATTTGTTTTTCTCTTTCTGACTTACTTCACTCTGTATGACAGACTCTAGGTCTATCCACCTCATTACAAATAGCTCAGTTTCGTTTCTTTTTATGGCTGAGTAATATTCCATTGTATATATGTGCCACATCTTCTTTATCCATTCATCCGCTGATGGACACTTAGGTTGCTTCCATCTCCGGGCTATTGTGAATAGAGCTGCAATGAACATTTTGGTACATGTCTCTTTCTGAATTATGGTTTTCTCAGGGTATATGCTCAGGACTGGGATTGCTGGGTCATATGGTAGTTCTATTTTTAGTTTTTAAAGGAACCTCCATACTGTTCTCCATACTGGCTGTATCAATTTACATTCCCACCAACAGTGTATGAGGGTTCCCTTTTCTCCACACCCTCTCCATCTCCAGCATTTATTGTTTGTAGATTTTTTGATGATGGCCATTCTGACCGGTGTGAGATGATATCGCATTGTAGTTTTGATTTGCATTTCTCTAATGATTATTGATGTTAAGCATTCTTTCATGTGTTTGTTGGCAATCTGTATATCTTCCTTGGAGAAATGTCTATTTAGGTCTTCTGTCCATTTTTGGAATAGGTTGTTTGTTTTTTTGATATTGAGCTGCATGAGCTGCTTGTAAATTATGGAGATTAGTCCTTTGTCAGTTGCTTCATTTGCAAATAATTTCTCCCATTCTGAGGCTTGTCTTTTCATCTTATTTATGGTTTCCTTTGCTGTGCAAAAGCTTTTAAGTTTCATTAGGTCCCATTTGTTTATTTTTGTTTTTATTTCCATTTCTCTAGGAGGTGGGTCAAAAAGGATCTTGCTGTGATTTATGTCATAGAGTGTTCTGTCTATGTTTTCCTCTAAGAGTTCCATAGTGTCTGGTCTTACATTTAGGTCTTGAATCCATTTTGAGTTTACTTTTGTGTATGGTGTTAGGGAGTGTTCTAATTTCATTCTTTTACATGTAGCTGTCCAGTTTTCCCTGCACCACTTATTGAAGAGGCTGTCTTTTCTGCATTGTAATTTCTTGCCTCCTTTATCAAAGATAAGGTGACCATATGTGCGTGGGTTTATCTCTGGGCTTTCTATCCTGTTCCATTGATCTGTATTTCTGTTTTTGTGCCAGTACCATACTGCCTTGATTACTGTAGCTTTGTAGTACAGTCTGAAGTCAGGGAGCCTGATTCCTCCAGCTCCATTTTTCTTTCTCAAGATTACTTTGGCTATTCGGGGTCTTTTGTATTTCCATACAAATTGTGAAATTTTTTGTTCTAGTTCTGTGAAAAATGCCATTGGTAGTTTGATAGGGATTGCATTGAATCTGTAGATTGCTTTGGGTAGTAGAGTCATTTTCACAATGTTGATTCTTCCAATCCAAGAACATGGTATATCTCTCCATCTATTTGTATCATCTTTAATTTCTTTCATCAGTGTCCTATAATTTTCTGCATATAGGTCTTTTGTCTCCTTAGGTAGGTTTATTCCTAGATATTTTATTCTTTTTGTTGCAATGGTAAATGGGAGTGTTTTCTTAATTTCACTTTCAGATTTTTCCTCATTAGTGTATAGGAATGCAAGAGATTTCTGTGCATTAATTTTGTATCCTGCTACTTTACCAAATTCATTGATTAACTCTAGTAGTTTTCTGGTAGCATCTTTAGGATTCTCTATGTATAGTATCATGTCATCTGCAAACAGTGACAGCTTTACTTCTTCTTTTCCGATTTGGATTCCTTTATTTCTTTTTCTTCTCTGCTTGTTGTGGCTAAAACTTCCAAAACTATGGTGAATAATAGTGATGAGAGTGGGCAACCTTGTTTTGTTCCTGATCTTAGTGGAAATGGTTTCAGGTTTTCACCATTGGGGACGATGTTGGCTGCGTGTTTGTCATATATGGCCTTTATTATGTTGAGGAAATTTCCCTCTATGCCTACTTTCTGCAGGGTTTTTATCATAAATGGGTGTTGAATTTTGTCGAAAGCTTTCTCTGCATCAGTTGATATGATCATATGGTTTTTCTCCTTCAATTTGTTAATATGGTTTATCACATTGTTTTATTTGAGTATATTGAAGAATCCTTGTATTCTTGGGATAAACCCCATTGATCATGGTGTATGATCCTTTTAATGTGCTGTTGGATTCTGTTTGCTAGTATTTTGTTGAGGATTTTTGCATCTATGTCCATCAGTGATATTGGTCTGTAGTTTTCTTTTTTTGTGACATCTTTGTCTTAGACCAGTGATTCTCATTGGTGGTTGCACTTTGGAATCACCTGGAGAGCTTTCAAAAGTGCCCACCCATGACACATTTAAGATCAATTAAGTCAGAATCTCTGTACTTGGGCACCAGGCATCAATACTGTTTAAATCTCCCCAGATGGTTGTGATGAGTGGCCAAGGATGAGAACTCCTGGTCTATTCTGTGCCATGTCTAGCACAGTTGAGAGCCCCATGACTTGTATCTCTGACCTTTTGTGTATCCACATCATTCTGACCATATTGAAGAGGATTAAAGAGGAAGCTTTTATTTCCTTTGTACAAAAGTACCTTGAGCAAGCAGAATTCTCTCAGATACATAGTCATGATTGCTTGCTTTTATCTTATTTCTTGTGAAACATCACATATCTTAATCTATGAAAATTTATTTTATATTCAAATTTCAGAACTGCATGTATTTCTGAAAATGAAATTCACTTATTTGGAGGACTTATTAGTATATTCCATTGGAATTTACTTAATAATATGGACTCAATAAAGTACATTTCTGTACACATGATTAGATTTCTACTTTGAGGCTAACCTTCCATTTAAAAATATTGCTAACATTGGCAATATAATAATTCACCCAAAAAGCAATTTAAAGAATTTTTCTATTTCATATTTCTAGATGCAACATTCTCTACCTGTCATGCCTACATTACAACTGCCTCCCCACCAAGTAAGTTCAGTTTATTCTGTAATGAAATATGATCACTTGATAGAATACATCTAGGTGAATACGTGAGTCAATTTAAACCATCTAATTCCAACATGCTAGCTGAAAAAGAGCAGAATTCTTCACCCCAAAATATGCCTCTTATTATTTGTAAAGAACAGCAGACACCAGAGAAGCTCTGAAAACCAAGTAGAAGTTACCCTTGTGTAAGGGCGATTTACATTTATAAGGGAAATCTCCATTTGTAAGAGTATCTCCTTCTCTGTACTAGGAAGAGGATGCCTAAATCTGTAGAAACTCTTAGGAAAAGGCAACAACTTAATCTACAAGACAACCATACCTTTGTTTATTGTGCTTTGCCTTAAAAACGTGGCTCTTCCCAGCCCAACATCTTCCTTTGTTTTTAGCTGGAGATGGTATTTAAGATGATGGCATGGACCATTTCTGAGAGTTACTAAATTTTCCTGCACATATTATTAAACATTTGTTTGTTTTTCTCCTGTTTATCTTTTATTACAGGGGGATCTCAGTCAAGAGTCTAGGAGGGTAGAGGAAAAATTGTTTTTCTTCTCCTACATAACCAAATAAGCTTACATTCTCTTTAATGAAGAAAGGCCTTTCAACATCCAGGTAAGACCCTTTGGGTGTCTACTATTTCATGTAACACAATTACTTGAGTCTACTTCGAGGCAACCAGATACAGGATGCTCTTTGAAGTAAGCAGTAACTTCATTTTACTCTGATCCAGAGAATTGATCACACTGGAGGAAACTCTTATTTTTTCTTGACTTCTGCAAGTGTGGTTTGGATTGCCCATTGACAAAGCGAAGCCAGTCGTCAGCACATGGTGACTCTCCTGATTAAAATCATGTTAAAACTTTGAATAAATCATTCTCCATGTCCCACAATTCCCATCATACGGAGAGGCTTTGAACCACAAATCAAAGAGCAGTTTGGTTGGCACAGCGTTGAAGTCATCTTTGAGAAATCGTGGCCACCCCCTCCATCTGTGTCACCATGCCAATCACGTCTCTTTGGAATTTCACAGGCCATAGCCTTTGCTATGTGCCCTTTAAGCAACCCTTGTCCATCCCCCATGCCGCTGGCCTCTGGCCATCCTTCCTAGCGCACTTAAAACAAACTATAATTGGCATTTTCTTGGCTGGAAGTCAGTTTATTTTCTTGCTGCCTTTCCCAGTTGCCTTAACCATCGGATGTCTTGACAGTTGGCAAGTGGAGACTGTGGTTCTGATATGTCACATAAAATCTGTTGGATGAATATTTTCCTCTAGGAAAGAGTGAAAGTGAAATCCCATCCTGACCCACCCTCTTTCCAAAACAATAAACATTTCCTGGCTGCCGCAATTTTCCTAATCATTTAAAGCAGCACAGTTGTTATGGAATGGGCAGCTGAACTTTATACTTGCCTGGGCCATCTGTTCTAGAATTTAGTCTTTAAGAAGATTACTTCAGTGACTGCATGCAGTTCATGGCAAGGAGGGCAGGTTCCATCAGGGAATGTGTGGGCACTGTGTCACACAAAAACATAATCCAGAGACTCTGGAGGGACCATGTTTTGCTTTGTAACACGGAATATCCGTGGAAAAGATAAGGTTTTCTCCTAAATACATAGGTAATACAGAGACAAACTTATCTCCAAATTTATGGCCTGTGTTATGTTGTTGATACAAATGAGAAATGGGGGTAGAGGAAAGCCAAAGTGTATGATTCCTCTATTTTCCTGAGACATATTTTCCATTGTTAAGTAGCATCTTAAATTGAAAAGTTCAGATAAAGGGAAAAATTTACACATAATAAATGTCATGGAGTAGGTAGGCCTGAAATATGGAGAGAGTAGAGATGAAGATAGTTTATTAAGGAAAAATACACTCACATGGCTTGAAATTCCTACTTTCCACTGTATTTCTGGGCCTGAGATATCACAAATAATGATATTTCAACATCGTGTTCTTTGCCACAAGAACAAAGACTTATAGCTTTTTCTTAAGGTTGGTAAAGGACAAGTTAAAACTCTGTGCAGGATGTACAACCCTTAAACTTGAGGATATATAAACAATATAGACATTTAGGCAATAGTTCTCACTCAGAGAAGGTAATTCTCTACGTGATCTCCTATCATGTGAATATGTGGATTTAGTTCATTTAAACGCCCAGTATAAAAATAGAAGCAAGGCCAGTGGTTAAATGTTATAGAGTAACAGTTGTTTATAATAGAGGACGAACATCCATTACGAAGCATCTCAATTGTAATTCTCTGCCTCTTCAAGTAGCAAGCACATCAAATGGGGAACTATTAGAGAAGGAGGCTGGGATTCTCTAAATGATTTGCACTTTGGATGAGGGGTTGACTAGATGGCCTTTGTGATTCTGAAGTGTTGAGCACATTGTACCTTAAAATTATATAAATGTGGACCTTTGTGTTATATGGACAAAACAGGTTAATGAAAGGCTAGCAGAATCTCTGTGTCATTGAGAAAATCTGTTTTTTAACTTACTTTTTTGACCTTCAACAAATAGATGGCCAGTTATGTCTCCAGCCAAAAAAGGGGTTTATTCAGGATCAATAAGAAATTGCAATTTGGGGTCTGGCACCATGGCCTGCCATGAGCAAGGAGAGGAGAACACTTTTAAAGGGGGTGAAAGGGAGTTGGGAAGGTTTTAGTAAACAAAGAATCCATTGGAGGAACTAAGAGTTCGAAGTAGTGGCTTTTCATTGACTGATTGTGAGAGTCTCTCACTGGCTGAACTCTTGCCAGACAAGAAGAGGAGTCTTTCTTCTTCCTTTTGGGCATGAGAGCGTCCCCCTTCTGGCATCCCAACTCTATTTTAATTGAGGTTTCTGTTTATTAATTTTTACAACTTCCACATATATTTATTAATTGAAAAAAATGTGTTCACATAGAGTTGACATTTTAACGATTAACCAGGAGCAGAAGGAAAGAGATTGCAGAAAGTGAGCAATATATCATGGAATAATCTTAGAGTGCATGTAAGTGTCTTTTATTTTGTGATTTAAATGTTTGTGAAATGACAAGTGCTTTAGCGTGTACTTCTTTAAAAAAGAATATTTGGGGCTTCCCTGGTGGTGCAGTGGTTGAGAGTCCGTCTGCCAATGCAGGGGACACGGGTTCGTGCCCCGGTCTGGGAGGATCCCACATGCCACGGAGCGGCTGGGCCTGTGAGCCATGGCCACTGAGCCTGCGCGTCCAGAGCCTGTGCTCTGCAAAGGGAGCGGCCACAACAGTGAGAGGCCCGCATACCACAAAAAAAAAAAAAAGTAAAATAAAAAAGAATATTTGACAGTCCTTTGAAGCTCAGTATCCAGTAGCAGATCAACCTCTAGGGCTAAGAAGATTGAAAAGTAGATTCCACAATTGCTGTCGTGCTCAAGAAAAGGGGAGTCTCTGTAGCAGTTTCTAGGAAAATTAAAGGGTCTTATTAATGTAAATATGGAAGAAAGGTAATATGTAAGAGATACATCTTCTCTCCCATTGTCCCCTAACATTTTATTAACATTACCTCATTTAGGTGGAGGTGATATAGGTGTACCTTAAAAACTACATTTCCCAGCTTCACTTGGGGATGGAGATGACCACATGATTAAGCTTTAGTCAATGAAATGAAAGTAGAAGGCCCTTGAATCAGGGCTTCCAGGATGCTCTCTGTAAGGGGGCTGACTCAGCTGAAGATTTCTTTTTGCTTTTCCCCTTGGATAGGAAAACCAATTGGAAAGGGCAAGAGGTGGTGCAGTAGAAGCTAGAAGAAGCCTGCATTTTCAGTGGCATTGTGTGCTTGCTGTATGAGAGAAAAATAACCTCCCAATTTATTTAAGCCACTGTTTTTCAAGTTTTCTGTTAAGTGATTTCTGATGGACATCAAAAGACCTGTTATCATAATCTCCATGACCTGTGTTTTGTTAATTTTTCCGTTTGTGAGATCAGCATTTATATTTGTTCTCTTCAATAAATGCAAGCCATTCTCTCTGTTACAGAGGAAAAAAAAATCTCTTGATAAATTCAGTTTACTCCAGAGAATGGATTAAATAATAAATTCATGAAAAAGACAATAAGAAAAGCATTTTGAAGGCATACAGGGAAATCAAAGAGGAGAATGTCCTGAATGCTTTTATTCTGATTTTAATAGAACTGAAAATTTTTTCCTATATCTTGAAAAAAATCTGCTTCTAAAATGTGACCATCTCAGTTTCTTATACTGTAAGTCTCTGCTCAGGAAAATTTTATCCAGGATTCTGAGAATCTGTTATTTATCTGAAGGACTTCATGGTAGGGAATTCTCTTCACTCTCTTGGTTCATTTTTCAAGGTCTCTTTCTATAACTCCCCCACTATTTCCATGCTCATAAAAGCTGTTAAGCATACGATATAACTTATCAGACTTATGCTTAGTATTATGGAGGAATCCATAAGAAAACACATACAAACAATGCCTATTCACTTGGAAGAGTCATGAATTAATGCTGTAAAGCTTATGTGGTACTTTATAAAATCAAGATAGTAAGTAATTTTAAACATTTGGATTGCTTGGTCTATATTTCCAAGTTAGGAAAGATAAGTAAGAAATTCTGCCCTTTGTGTCCAAAGAATCAACTGGTGAAATACAGATTTTAGGGAAAGAATGAATTGAGAGTAGTTCAAGAAGACAAATAATCCTCCCCTCACACCACCAAACCAACCAACAAGCAAACAAAATAAATACACAAGCAAAAATAAAGCTAGAAGCTCAAAGTAGAGGTTTTATTTGACAATGAGCATCATGTTTAAAAGGTTGATTCAACAGCTAAGCAACAGCAGTGGGGAGTGCATAATGATGAAAATAATGACTACTGTTTATTGACTGCCTAGTAAAGACTTGACCTATTCTGTACTAATTATATATAATATGTGATCCATTAAATAATAGACAGTAATCATGTCACTGTTTCCTGTGCTTGTCAATCAACATCCAGAGAACAATATGCAATTGTAGGTGACAGTTTTAAAAGGACAAACAACCTATTTCCCGGGGAAGAATGACTGGGTTGGGGAGAGGTCAGAAATCATGGGACGTTAGATCATGGGAAAGAAATGAGTGCATTCCGAACATCCACAATCTGTGTGCCCAGATCACAGCCCAGTTCTTACTTAATCCAAGAAGAGCAGCTGATCTTTAAGTAACCACAGACTCCATCAACTTCAAATATCTTTGAGACGTGCAAATCTTCCTGGTCGTTGTATTTTGGAAAGTGTTACCTTGACACTGGCCCAAGTAACCACAGTTATTTTCTAAAAATGGCAATCGTAGTTCTCTATAAGTAGTTCCAGGCAAAATATATAACCTAGACTTTTGAAATATACCATAGAAGATCCCCTTCGACTTTCTGGCTTATAGGCTGGGACTCTGAAGGATTGAACACAGAAACTCATATTAATTTTCTTGATTCATTGGAACAATTGTCTCCTCGTGGTTAATGCATTTACAAAGGCACAGATTAGGGCCATTTGTCTTGGCTCCACCTGTTGACGTTGACCAAAAAGCTGTTTCAGCACTCAACGACATAAAAGATTTACACTTTCTTTCCATTGGAAAATATTCTTTGAAATCCACACAGTCATTTTAGGATCTGCTATAAAGACTCTTTTTCTTTTTGTGCCACTTATAGAAACAGAAACCCAAGCACCGAATATTTCAGGCATGAAATAATAGTAATAGAAAAAAAATTATTCTAATCCTGTCATTAACACTTTTAATTGTTCCGTCTGTTGGATTAGCATCCCATTAGCATTGGATGTTTTTAGAGTCTCAAAACTGATCTATGAATAACAATGAGGGTAGCAATGATCTCCTAAAGTCAAATTTATATAGATTGAATTTCAAGGTTTTGGCAGAAGACTTCAGAATAATTTAGTCAAGAATGTTTTAGAGTCTACGTTTTTAGTTATGGTTATGCACAAAAAGTACATCTATTATGCATATATTTTGTCAATATATATATTATCATTTCAACAATGGAACAGATATTATCCTAAATATTGTGGGGATATAATATGATACTTTTCCCCAAGGAGGTCACAGTGCAGCCAAGGTTAATGAGTAAGTAGGGGTAAAGTGTGTGTGTGTGTGTGTGTGTGTGCATGTGCATGTTTTGATGCTAACACAAGCCTTATCAAAGTAAGACAATAATTGACTTCTTTCACTTCAACTCCAACTTTCCACTAGGGAATAATTCCATGTTAACGAATCAGAGGAAGAAGAATTTTAAAACTATGTGTACCTTACTGTGGGTAGGATAGCTAGTCCATTAAAGTAGAAAATATGTTTAAAGGGCTTGGAATGGTATGAAGAGAAACTATAAAAGCATCTGTGATTCCTATGTCATTAATCACCACTAAGCCCATCTTTACAATCTATGTTTTAATCATATGTACTGTCAACAAGTTAAGAAACTAACAAAGCATGTGAAATTGGCTAAGTTCCATACAGATCTTTTCAGAGATCTTGCATTATTACCGAAAGTACTTTGTCTACTTAGTGTACAAGAGTGAATGGTGCAAAAGAGAGAGACGGATACATATTGTTAGTTATACTTTATGGAGGAAATATTTTCCAGGGCAGCAACTCAGACTCTGTAGTAAACACCATAAATCAAAGACGCTATAATGCTGTTGATAAACTGTCCTTAAGCCCTGTTGATAGGTTGAATCTTATAGGGTGGATTAATTTCTTGGACTGTTGCTACATTTTAGTCATCCCCTCTCTGTGTTTAAAGAGACAGGCTCATGTAGTTCAAACAGGAGCAGGGGGTGGGGAGGGGAATATATTGTAGATTCAGTTCATGAGAAGGTAAAAAATAGGCAGCAGACTTTTCTTTTCAGTGGAATGGCTTTTCTTGGACCCATATAGGTCCAATATATGAGCACCCAATTAAATGCATGCTCATTTGATTAAATATAAAATTTCTGGGAAATGGTTTTTCAATGAATATAATTTTAAGTTAACTGATATTTTAAAGATGAGGAGGGTATCTAGTCCATGGAAAAATAGAGACACTTGATTAAACCTCTATCAAATTAATAGCATTTACTATGCAGCATTATCAATATAATTTTTATATGAAAGACAAGAACTACTCATTTTATTAAACAAATATTAATTTTCCCATTTGAAATGGGTGTGCATTTTCTGATTTCTTCATCTATCCTGACATTATTTTAGTTTTATTAAGTTTTTGAAGCACTACAGTGCCTTTCCCATGACTCAGATTGATACCATGTGTGCCCCTTCTTGGAAAATGATGAACACAGTTCACACTTCAGGGTTTAAGTTACAAGAGAAGGAAAACAGAACATTTTGATATTCTTTTTCAATTCATTTCCTATAATGGAATATTTAAGTCCAGTAAAAGACATGATTGGGAAAAACAAGTTTTTAAAAAAAATTTTAGTAGTCCTTGGTCCTGAAAAGACACGTGTCCAAAGATTTTACCCCATTTTGGACAGACATGTACAAACGGCTGGGCTGTTAATAAAAATCCAGCTGCTGTCATACATGTCTAAGAAGAGAATGCTAATTGGCATGTTTTTCATGCTTTGAAAACATTGAAGATATATCACTCTTAATGTCCCACCCAATTGCTTGGAGGGAGACATGTCTTTATATTTTTTCCAAATTAACATTTTTCCACTGGTGAAACATATTCATGCATAAACTCTTCTGATTTTTTTTATTGCTTTTACTCAATCCGTATTCGCCGTGACAACTCTCCTTGACCTTTGAAGGATGTAATGGAAACTGTTGCCATTGAAGCTCACTGTAGATGTTATAGTATTCTGTGTACTATTTTTGTTTTTCTTGCATCTTTTCCTACTATACAGACATGTATCTGTCCTCAAAAGAAAATGCAAAGAACAATGCCATCTTCCAGATGAATTTTCCTGCAAAGTTTTTATGTAATTTAACATGTACTTAATATGGTTTTCTATACCACAATCGTGCATTGTTATTATGATATCTAAGAAGAGTATCATAAAATCAGTTAAAAAAAAAGTCTAATTCAGGGCATGATGTTGGCAAATATAGAATTCTGTAAGTGTCTCCTTCCTTACAGATCACATTTTATTTTCAGTACACAAATTTAGAATGTAACTGGCCAGCAAGAGTGTATGGGAGTGAATAGGAAGAAAGACATTTATACCTCTGTGTCTGGCATCTATTTCAAGTCTGATGTGATACTATTTCTGCTTAGGCAAATCCCTAAGAGTTATATTACCTAAAGAAGGATTTTTTTTTTTAAGTTCAGATATGCAAAATTGTAAAACAAGTCTATAGTTTCTTTTAAGACCATTTCAGTGCTTTCTTAGATTTACGATGATGAAAGTATAGTTTATTGTCTTACACAGATTTCACTAGAACGTTCAACTTGTTTTCAAAGATTTGTTGTAAAATAGTGTCTTGAAATTATCCTGGCTACTAAAAATGATGTCTAATTCAATTTCATCAATATTGAATGAGAACATAATAGACAGCTCACAGGTGAGAATGTGGTCTTATAGTGAGAATTTATATATACAGTCGACCCTTGAATAAGGTGGGGTTTAATGGAGCCAACCATCCATGCAGCCGAAGTCCAGGGATGATATAGTCAGCCCTCGGTACCACGGTTCCCCCAGATCTGCGGTTCTGCATCCGCAGATTCAACCAACTTTGGATGGTGTAATTCCGTAGTATTTACTTTTGGAAAAAATGTGTGTACAAGTGGACCCACACAGTTCAAACCCATATTGTCCAAGGGTCAACTGTATATTCTAATAAATCCTTGGAATATTTTATTCCTGACTTCTAGGAATACATAGTTTCCTGGAGACTGAAAGTGTTATACACCTTCAATTATAATGCAATGTATGTCATATTATAGATATAAAAGCAAAATACCTTGAAAGAAGAATAGTGTGTGACTAATATTTAACAGGAGTGTTAGGGAGAACCTCAGAAGAAGGGAGGTATGGATGGAATCATCCATCATTGATGGGAATTCAAACTATATCATCAGGCATTTCAAGAAAAAGGAGAGCTTGAAACACCATGGCATGTTCCTGGAATAAAAAATAGTTTGACATTGTTAAAATAATAGGGAAAGTATGAATGTATGTATCATACATCAGGGAATGTTAATGCCACATTAAGTGGCATGTAACTAGAGGGTCATGCCAACTGTGGTGGGTCCTGAAAGCACATCACATTTGTACCTAATCTTGTTGACTATGGAAGGTGTCTATTTTTTTGAAAACATTATTTACAATGACACGCTTTGTGTGGAAAATTGAATGCCATCTATTTGACATGAACAAAGTTCTTTTTTCACTATGTCAGGTTATGTTACCTCAAATTATGCTATTTAGTGGCAAAGCCACAATTCAGATTCAGATCTTTTGATTTATTTAAAATATGAGTGATTTGAATGACACCATAATAACATAACGTAGATGGCATGTGATGTGTGTAGTGCATGCATGTGGGTTTCTGTGTGCTTGTAGGTGGTAATAAGGCAGTTAAGACAATAAGCTCTCTTTTCATTTATTCTAGAGAGTTTCTTAAACTTCATGGTGCAGAATGACCCTATTAAAGACCACATTCCGAATCTCAAGTCCAGGGATTTCTACCCAGTAGATCTGGGACAGGTTCTGTGACTCTCCATTTTAATCAATCATGCCGATCTAATCCATGAACCAGAGGTTCTATGGCCCACATTTTGAGAAATAATTTTCAAAGTATTTAAAATATTTTAAATAATTTTCAAACTTCAACAATACGATACAAATAAGATATTTGTATTAATTGAGGTAAAACCCATAAAGACTTTTCTGAGACTGCTGTCTAGTGTTTGAACTAGCATATGCCTTGAAAGCAACATAACTCTTAAAAAATTCTGAGGATGAAGAAATATTTCTTCCTCTTTTTTTAAAGACCTCCTGCTTCCATACCGCCTTCCCTAACCCAAACTAATCTCACTTTGTAAACTTTATTCCTTTGGGGTTGTAGAATATGGATCAGCCACCCCTATAATAATAATCTTATTGATTGAAGGATTATAGATGATTATAATTTACTTTTCTTTCAGAGTTAAAGATATCCTAAACCTGATTTCAGTTTGCCTAGATTTTATTTTCTCATATATAGGTTTCTTTGTTCGTTTGTTTGTTTTAACAAAACTTAGATTTGCCATGATAAGTTATAGGTATATTTGAATCTAAGATTGTCTAGAAGAACCCAGTTCCTTTGGTTACTTTGGCCAGAGAGCTATACACATTTGTCTAAAATTTCAGTCATTAGAGAAGCAGTTCTAAAGATATACTTGCTAAATCTTGGAATTATGCATATATTCCTTGCATGTTGATATTGCAGGTGATATTTTGGTTCTTCCTATTATTGGCTTGTAAAACTGAGAAAATAAAATCATAAAAGTACAAAATGACGGTGCATGTACATTTGCTTTCTAACAATATTTCTGGCATTTTTAGAGAAGTTAATAACTACCATTAGGTTGCAGACAACCTCAATTATGTGAAAATGGATTTATCAAATTAGTGACTGCCCCTGTAATTCTTGAGTTTGAAAAATAGCAAACTGAGTGTCACGGTCAAGTAGAATTACTCAAAGTAAAAAATGGATGGAAATTAAAAAGTGGATCTTTTTAACAAACAAATAAATGAGCTATGTGGTTTCATTCCACATATTCTAATAGTCAAATAAACAGAGTTGTTTAAACAAGCTCATTTGTTTTTAAGTTTCTTCCGAGTCAAATACAATTTCATATGAAATATTACAAAAAGGATAGCAAGGCAATATTTGGAATTGCATAGTTCTGCCAGTTGCACAGTAAGCTATGCGACACGTATAAAGGCAGTGAAATTATTTATGCAGAAAAGCTAAGACCGGGAGCCATTCATTTATTTGTTCATTCAGCCAAGGTTAAGCAAGTGTTTTCTATGTATAAGACACTGTTCTCAGCAGGGGATGATGCAAACGAATAAAACATGATCCCAGGCCGTGGTGGAGATATGCGCTTGGGAATAACTAGAATACAGGCATCACATCTAGCCCTAGTGTGAGGGGGCAGTCAGTTCAGGAAATCCTGAACAGAGGGTCTATATTGAGTGCTTCATAGAATGTGCTAGGAGCTGTCCAGCCTCAGGGCAAGGAGAGGTTGCCCCGGGCACTCCTGGCATAGACGACAATGCAAGAAATTGCACCCAGGTACGTCAGATGCTTTCAAAGAAATGCAAGAAATTCTGTGTTGCTAAAGCTTAAAATATCAGGAAAGATTGTCAGGGAGACTGCAGTTGTTAGCAGTGCCTTCCTTGCAAAAAAAGCTAGCAAATACAATTCCTTAAAGGGAAATGCAAAATAAAAAGTAGTTGTAGATGTATAGGGAAGACAGGACGGTGGCTCCGTTTCTGAATTTCATAGTGGAGTTGTGTAGATCTGAGGTCAACAGAGCGACAGTCGTTCTGGAATATTTTCAGTAACCAATAGGAACTCATTCATGAGCTTAAAGTACAAATACTATTATCTGTTTTATCATTCAGTCAAAGTCCCCATTGGGCAGAAAGTTTCAACTTGCCCTCTTAGAGCTGTCCTATTATAAAGATTAGATGATAGTGTTTATAGACATATGTATGTATATTATGTTTCTCTCTTTCTCTCTCACTCCTTTCTTTCTTCTCCCTCGCAAGAATGATGCTCAGACAATGTTCCAAAATGGCAGGTCTTTCGCTTCGTGCTTTCATGCTCATCCTTCTTTATTCCTAAGCACTCTGCTAGCCAAAGTGGAACGGCTCAGAGAAGCTTACAGTCTCAGCTGCAAGCTGTGTTGAGACCAATGTTTTCGACCGCGGCCACGTGCTATGCTGAGACCAGCCACCAATGCTTAAACGTTTGTGCCGATCTTAGAGAATCTCCCCCTCCTTGTGAGGTCCTCATTAATTAGCTCAGTATCTTTTTTTCCCACTAGCATCTCTCTAAGTCAGGCCATCCCTTCAGACTCCCCTAACGAAAAAAATGCAGGAAGCCAGAATTGGAACTCAGTGACATCCCCTGCAGAAGGAAGGCCCTAGAATCTTTACACTCATGTATTTGTCTCCGAGTCATTGCATACTAAAGGACCTACTCATCTTCAAAGTGTCTAATTTACCCTTCTTTCAGTATATTCAGTGCTTAGCTGTGAAATGACAGAATAAGAATTTTAAAAATAACGTTTTACTTTGGTCCAAATTTGAGGTTCACTATAGCCACTAATAACAACTGTAACAATGCATGTGATTTTTATTTTTAGTTGTGTGAAGAAGACATGAAAGAGATATAAATATTTTAGCAGAGAAATGGGATTACATCTGCCACATTCCTTCACCTTTTCCATATAACATAACCTAGTCATACAAATGAAATCCCATCATATCCAAACTCAAGAGGAGAGGGTTATACACTTTGGGGTGGGAACATTAGGACCGTCTTAGAATTCACCTACCACAATATCTAAATCGTCACCTACAGCCTTCTCTCTACCTGTCTGTTTCTAAGTTTGACCAACTGACGTCCTTCTAGAAGAAATTGAGGTAATTTTCACTATTACCTCTTCCATCCTCTTCCATTTTCATTTAGTTACATTTAATTCACCAAGATTTTTACATTTTATATTTTATTCTTCAGCCATAATGGTATAGTTGTTTAAACTTAGTTCTATATTTCAATGGAGTTAGTGCTTACCAGTAGAATTTTCACCAATTTTTCTCTGCTTCTAACTTCTTTATCTTGATCTCTTGGATGAATGGATGGATATAAACATCAAGAAACATACATATGTATATATATATATATATATATATATACACTTTTTTATACAATATATATTACATAAATTTGTAAGGGCTAATATTTCATTTGGCCATTTTGTACTGGATGAAACTTTGCTTGGTTAGAATATTCTTGCTCACACCTTATTCTCTTGTGTACTTTGTAGACAATAATCTAATGACTTCTGGCATTGAAAGTTGTAAGGGAATTCAAAACCAAACATACTGATCCCTTGTGGGTGGCTTGCTCTATTTGTACTGGTACCTAAGCTATTCTTTCTTTATCATCGATGTTCAAAAACTTAATCAGAATATGTTCTAAAGACCATTGTTTTCTATGATTTTCCTTTTCTAATACATTCAATGAACTGTGTCCTTCCTATCTGGGGGTTCAGTTTATCATTGATTTCAGAGACAGTTGCCCATTTTATATCCAGAATAGTTTCTTTTGCTGCATCTGTTGAATACTTTAGATTAAGGATGCCAAGTATTCTTACAGTGTACTGTTTTCACCCATTCTGCGTGACATTTGCAACTGGGAGGTAGACTTCTTACCTCCATGCTGTCTTCTGAGGACCTGGGTGTGGGTGTAGAGGGAGGCCCTCTGAAACCCTCTGAAGCTTTTGCTCACGGGCACTTGTTCTAGTGTTCCTTCTGAAGTCTCAACCTCTTTCCAAGCAGTCAAGATCATATTTCATCCTCTTGGGCTACAGTTCATTCTCCCAAGACAGAACAATTCCATGGTAGCGTGGAAAGTCCTGGTAGCCATTCCAATGGGTGTCATCACCCTGGTGGGTGGAAGGTAGGGTGAGTCTACTCTGAGAATTGGAGAGTCTACTCTCCAAGCTGCCTGCCTGCCTCTTTCTCTCCCACTTCTGTTCTCCTTCCTCTAAACTAAAATTCTAAACAAAAATGTCAGTATTTTCTGTCCTCTCCACTGTTTCTGGACTTCCGGAAGCTGTTTATAAGGAGTGTCAGGCTCTTGAATTTCTTTCTTCAGCCCCTCCTTTTACAGGATTTGTTTGGTCGTGAACTTTTTCTTCTCTGCTGCTGGCATGGCAGTGCCCTTCTTCCCCATCTTTCACTTCCTCGGATTCATTGCACTGGGTCTTGGAGCCTGTTGTGTTCTGCCATCTTCAATGGTTCATTTTCACAATACACTCGTCACTTTCAAAATTCTCCGAAAACCCTTGCTGGAATAAGGGGAACCAGCTAATCTTTGATATCACTTCTTGCTAAACAACCAAGGGAGCTCTCATCTGAGGCCATGATGCTTGTCTATTTGTGCTTATTGTATTTCAGTTCTTAATTCTTTTACCATCTTATCCAAGCCCCTTCCCACACACTAGACTGTGAATGTCCTCCCTACAACAAGCTCCATTAAGGCGAGGGATAAGTAGCTTTCTGTTCACTTAGCACCAAGTCTAGTCCAGAATAGGTAACTAATAATTATGGACTGAAGGAATAAATGCATCTCTTGTGAATCCTTGTCATCAAAAATAAATATGATACTTCAAAACAACAGATTCAAGAGTAATCATTTTCACTGTTAGTCTTATATAAGAAATTGTATAAACATTGCATTTTCTTGTACTAAATGAATTGTGAAGGTACTACTAAGTTGTGTCTTTTTGGAACTTGAACAATCAGCTCTGATGCTAATTCACGTTATCTCTTCCAGACACCTGACAATAATTACCTTAGTGATAAATTTGACCACAGAAAATTGTTCTGTTATCTAGAATTTAAGCAACAGATAAAGAATTAAATGCATTTAAATAGAGGATTTATTCTTTAACATCCTGACACTTTGACTGCTGAAGTGCCCAAGCCAGGTGACAAATAAGTGGCCTCAAAACAGGGAAGCCCTTATTAGTGATTCTTTAACCAAAGCAAGGTTTTAAAACCTATACTTTTTTTTTTTACTAATATAAGTAACAGAGGACTGAATTGCTCAGCTAATGGCTGATGACATTTATATTTATTTAAAATGTTTATTTATGTATGTATTTATTTAATAGGTATATGTCAAGTACCTATCACTATAAGGAAATGTGCTGAACACAGAAAGAATCTGAAAAGATGAGTAACGCATAGCCCCTTCCTCCAAGATATGCAGCTAAGAAGGAGGTGTAAGATGAGTTTCAAATATAACTCAAAGTAGAATGAAATAAACACCGTAAGAGAGTTCAAGGTTGTATGAGGATTTTGAGGGTGAAAAGATCCCATCAGGCAGGCACTCTGGTCCAGTAAAAAGGAGCACAGACTTGGGGGTCAGAGAAGCTCAATTCTCCTGCTTATGCTCTTCCCATTTATGACCTTGGTAAGTCTCTGTTTTCTCATGTGTAACACAAGAATCCTACTAGAAGAATGTCAACAAATGGCTTTACAGCCAACATAACCTGTGGATGTGACCCTTCTTACTTAAGGAATGGTAAAGATAAAGAGGATATTTCTGGGATATTAGCCCACACTTCTCTGAGTGATTGCTCTAAACTCAAAGCTGAGAATGCCAGCTTTTACTCTGCTCTGAATTCTTCCACAGACGGTGGTCTGTTTCAGATAAAGTTCGCAAAGAGTGAACAAGTCTCTTCATCATTTGGTTCCTGGCTGTCTCTTGAACTTCATCTCTAGCTATTCTCAATTAAGTATGTCCTCTAGATGAAAGATGGTCTAGCCTGTAGGAAAGAAGTTCTTCAAACACATTACGAACCTTCAACCTTTGCACTTGCTCTGCCTTCTGTTGAAAAATCTTTCCCCACCTAAGAACCAGGCAAACACCATGTCCTCCATAGAATAATTTAGAAGACATTTTTTTTTATTCTGAGCTTCCCTCTGCCCACATCAGAGAATCCACTCTTTACTTCTCCCTCCATCACTCCCATTTACCTATATGTACTTTCATTTTAGCATGTATAGTGTCACTTATATTCATTAATTCTATTGTGTCTTTTTCATGAGAATTAGAATGGTCATATACGAAATATTTATCAGTATGTTTTCTCTCCTAAGAGGCTGTAAGATTTTCCAGGTAATGTGTCATTCCTTACTTAACTTTGAATTCCCAGAGAGCCTAATTGCTTATTGAAAAATGAAAGAAACCAATAAGCACCCAATCAATTCACGTAGTTAAAAGGTGGCACATTGACGGTGTTTCTGTTCCCTTAGAGTATATAATGTACTTCCAGAAAATTCATGAGCCCAAAGAGGGACAAATGGACAAATATATCATAGCGACCCCATTGACCATCACCTTGAATTACAGATGAGGGCCCATAAGGATGCTCGCTAGCCAGTGGACAGAAAGAGCCGTCAGGAACGCTACTTAAAGAGCTACCTGACAATTTGCAAAAAACTCCCTTACACCTCAAAATTCTCCTTCACTTTCCATCCAAGGCTTCCATCTTGGGAGCAAGTACAGCAACAACCAAATGTGTACTTGCACACTCGTGTCTGTCTGGGTAGAGGACAGAGGGAAAGACAACTTGAGATGAAGTTAGGATCAGAATACAGAACTCGTATCCAGGGTTATAGTTTATAAATGCTTTAAGGTGCATCTATGCTGGCAATAATTCCTCTTCCCCCTATTGTCTCTCCTAAAAAAAAAAAAAGTTAAATCTGGAAGAACAGGGCAAGAAAACCAACATATATAAGTGTAACTGGGGGTGCCATTAGAAGCATGTGCACAGGTTCATACCTGGATGTCATAACCAGGCATTAATTAGTAGTTATTCAAAGGGAGTTTTTCAAATCAAAGCCCTTCACTTGTTTCCATAAGCATTTATTCAATTTAGTTTGACCACAGAACATGAAGTTGGCCATGAATGTCATTTGGAATTTGGATGAAAGAACATTATCAAAATTCCAGCAAAGAGAAGAGTCAATAAACCTTACCAAATTTACACGTCCCCTCTTTTTTTTCCCTCCCTCTCCCTATTCCTTGCCCCTCTCCACCACCAATTTTTCTCTCTCTCTTTCTTTC
Organism: Hyperoodon ampullatus; assembly: GCF_949752795.1. NCBI lineage: Eukaryota > Metazoa > Chordata > Mammalia > Artiodactyla > Ziphiidae > Hyperoodon > Hyperoodon ampullatus. Next base: position 22,753,749 of record NC_136932.1, on the reverse strand, counting down.
TCTCTTTCAGCTACTTATGGTGAGAATTTAACATTGCCATGATGACACTCCCAAAAAACATTGATCTGAGGAATGCATTTGTTGCCTACACTATGGGGATAAGCACAAGGAACCACTGATGGATAGATAAACAGCTGTTAACCCCCAGAGACAAGTCTCATTCTGAATGTTCACTAACTCCAGGAATCATAAAAGTGTGGGTCTTGAGATAAGACTGCTGAACACATAGAAAGGATTTAACAAGTGCTTACACTTTTTTCCATTCTAGAAAAATCTTATCAGATAACAGGTTTTGGAAGAATTTAATATTAAGGCTTTCTCTCTATAGGAAATGACATAAACTTTAGGGATGGAAGTATTTCCTAGTTTCACATACCAATTATTTCATTTTAGATGATTTTGTAATATTACATAATATTCATTTTATCAACATAAGGTGTTGAGATCTCAAAAACAATAAATCTTAGAGTTTCTCAAACAAGGTGACAAATACTGCTCCCAAATATAAATTTTTGGTTCTAAAATGTAATATATTTCTAAAATATGGGTCATACATTTTGTCTCTTATCTCCAAGTTTACATTAAAAAAATTATTATTATAAATTTCCATTTTGAACCATATAAATGGTTAATAAATATCATTTTTAATGTGTAAGGATTTTTATTTTCTCACAAATAAATCATTAGTTCATCCAGATTTTGTGGATGTTTGGCAGGGAGCCTCAGCTAACTGAAAAGTTTAGTGCACAGTCCAAAATCATGAAACAGTTGCAGAATTCTAACATGTTGAGTACCAAATTCAAAAACTGGGGGTAGGAGAGTGAGGAGGGAAACTTTCAGCAGAAGAAACATAGCTAATAGAAAGATAATTATATGTATGGCTTTAAAATATGTATCATCTTTGGCTTAAAGTCCGTTTTTTCAGATACAACTATAGCTACTCCTGTTTTCTTTTGATTTCCACTTGCATGAAATATCTTTTTCCTTCCCTGTACTTTCAGTCTATGTGTGTGCTTAGAGCTGAAGTGAGTCTCTTTTCAGCAGTGTATAGTTGGTCTTGTTTGTTTGTTTGTTTGTTTTCCCCATTCAGCCACTCTGTGTCCTTTGATTGGATAATTTAGTCCATTAATATTTAAAGTAATTACTGATAGGAATGGTCTTACGCTTGCCATTTTGTTTATTTTTTCTGGTTGGTTGTTAGTTTCTTTGTTCCTCTCTTGTTCTTCCTTTGTGATTTGATGATTTTCTGTAATGGTGAGCTTTCATTCTTTTCTCATCTTTTGTGTGTCTACTATAGGTTTTTGCTTTGTGATTACCATGAAACTCACATAAAACATATTTATAGGTGCTTATATTTAACAAATACCATCCTCTGCTTTTACCAAACATACAGATGAACACTCCAAAAGTTTAAACAGCTAAATGGAACAGAGTATTTGACATTATTTTTCCTTTCCATACTATTAGAACTTATAAGAAATAGTGTCGTTATTGATTTTTCATGTGTTCTTATATTACTTTCTTAACTTTTTGGCATGTTACATTTTTATGGTCTCACATAACTGATGATATCTGGGAGCCAGTCATAGTTTCAAATTCCAAAATCTGCCACTTTCTTGCTCTATCATTTTGAACAAATTATGTAATTAAGACTCGATTTTTTCACCTATAAATGTCCCTTTCTCCTATGGTTATTGCGAGAAGTAAATGTGTTAATATATGTAGAATGTACCAGGCACAAGATAAGGGTTATATAAACATTACTAGTATTATTCTAACAAGAAAACTGTAAACACTTCTTTTTCATGCCTTTTTCTGAATTCCCATGAGTTTCATGAGAGCAGAGCAGAGTTCATGCAGCACATCTGCAACGAAAGCTGTTGGGTATATTTTGCGGAGCACAAAATAGTCCACATTAAAACGTATATTTGCCTTTTGAGTCTCATTGGGTCTCCATGGAAACCATAAATGTTATTTGAAAACCTAGAAGGGTGGACACCATTCCAAAAGATGAGAATTGTACTTTTACCTACAGATAAATGAAAAACTATTAAACATGTATATGTTAGCTAAATTGGGATAAGAACTTTGTAAGAACAGTAAAAGCTTTGCAACTAATTAAGCTCATTTAAAATCCATTGCTTTGCTTTTAATTAGGCAAAAAGAGAAGGGAGAGTGAGACGTCACTGTTATTTAATTAAGATGGAATTTTGAAACTGGCAGTTCCAGAAAAGCTTCATTTCCTAGAATGTTATATTCATCACTTTAAAACAAATTATTTTCTAAGTCAGATGTTGAGAAGCATAGTAAAATCAAATGTGATGTTTGTCTTGACTAAGAAAAAAACTTTTTTCTTATAAAAGTGAACCAAAATCACTAACTGGCATTGTGGAACTGGTGAAGGTTCATTATTAATATAGTTATTGTTAATATAGTGATGACAAAATTGCCCAGCTGCTTGATTTTGTAGGAAAACAATGAATATCAAGACCCCTACTAATGTCACATACCATCATTTTTTCTGCATTAATTTAAGAATATTTTAGTCTTGTGCTCAGTAAAAAGATTTGTAGTGCAGAGAATTCAAAACCACATTTTCACATACTTGTATTTATTTTTGTTCAATATGCATCACTGAAAAAATCTGTTAAGTGATATCACTCTTTGCCCACCTCTCTCCATCTCTCTCTCTTGCTTTCTTTCTCTCTCTTGCTCACTCACATGTTTAAGAAATGACTCAGTCCTTTCTAAGATTTTACCTAATCCACTTAATTCTCTCCACTTATTAAATGACTATTAATTTCATGTATTCAAAAATTAATAGACTTTATTTGCCATCTTCAGGTTACATTTATGGCAGAAGAGCACAAAGAAAGAAAGTTATCATGTACTTGCTTGCTGTCAGGTAACATTTGTAGAATCGTTCATGTGATTCCTTTTATATGTATCTATTCCTGAGTTGATTTTAGTCAAATGAAGCTGAGTGACTTCTGCTAATGTCAAAATGAGGGCTGAGCCCGTGAATTCTACTTCATTACACCTTGGGTCTGTGATATATGGACAAAGCTTACTCTTTCTAGCTCATTTCATAGTAAATCTTTGTTATTGAATTAAAACAGACATAAAATGTACAGATTTAAAAGTACAGCTTGATGGATTTTACAAAGTAAACAAACTGTATAAAATCAAAATATCATTATCAACACCACAAAGTACTCCCTTGGGTCCCCTCCCTCACCAAAGGAAAGTAACCATTATTTTGACTTCTGTCATTAGGTATTAGTTTGTTCTGTTTTTGAACTGTATATAAATGGAATCATACAGTATACACACTTCTGTGTCTCTCTTCTTTTTCTCAGCATTATGTCTCTGAAATAATGTTGCTGTGTATAGTTCATAATTCTCATTCTTGAATGAGAATTTGTTCATAATTCTCATCTTTGTGTAGTATCCTACTGTATGAGTAGAATACATTTTCCCCTCACTACATAGAATGACACCTTTTTTTGTGTGTGTGGTACACGGGCCTCTCACTGTTGTGGTCTCTCCCGTTGCGGAGCACAGGCTCCGGACGCGCAGGCTCAACGGCCATGGCTCACGGGCCCAGCCGCTCCGCGGCATGTGGGATCTTCCCAGACCGGGAACGAACCCGTGTCCCCTGCATCGGCAGGTGGACTCTCAACCACTGCGCCACCAGGGAAGCCCGAATGGCACCTTTTTGTAAATCATTTGACCCTACATTTGTGGGTATGTTTTTGGACTTTCTATTCTGTTCCATTGTCTTACGTTTCCTTTTCTGGTGCTAATACTGCACTGTGTTAACTCTTCATATGTATTGGTATCTTGTGGGATGAGCTCCAACTCTGTTCTTTCTCAGGATTTTCCTCAAATTTCTTGATTCTGTATTTCTTTGTTAGAATCAAGCTTGTCCATTTCTACACAGGTCTGCAAACAAAACCCTGCCTAGACTTTGGGTGGGATTGTATTGAATCTATAGATCAGTGCGGGGTAAAGTACGTCTTTAGGATATTGAATCTTCCAAGAATAAGCATCATCCCTCTGTTTACTTAGTTCTCCTTTAACTTCTCTGAGATTTGTTCATAGTTCTCTGTGTGGAGCTCTTCAGTATCTTTTAAGAGAGATTTCCAAGTTCTGTGATGATTTTTAATCTATTATAAATTATGTCTCTTTTTTGACATTTCATTTTCTAATTGTTTGTATTATATAGGAGTGCACTTGGTTTATGTTAACTTTTGATTCTGAGAAGTTTCTAAATCCGTGTGTTAATTTAAGTAATGTACCTACAGGTTAGTTTGAATTTTCTTTGTGCAGTAGTATGTCCTCTGCAAATAAGGGCTCTTTTTTGCTTCCCAGTTCTTATATGCTTTAATGTGTGTACTGTGTATGTATGTTTGTATGCTTTGTCTTATTGTACTTTCAACATCCTCCAGTATAATATTGAATAGATATAGTTACAAAGGACATTCTTGTCTAGTTTTTGATCTTAGGAGGTAACTTTCTGAAAATTTAGCACTAAGCATAATGTATGGTTTTAGTTTTTTTTGTAGATAACTAACAACAACAACAACAACAACAAAAGACTTCTGCTTCTAAGTAGACCAATACTTCTACTGAACTCAAAAAGAACAACTGGATAAATTATAAAAATTGTGTTTCTAAAGGAATCAAAGGGTAGAAGAAACAATGAGGATTAAAGGGACTAAAATTCCAGAGAAAATAAAACTCTTCAGAGATGAGTGAGGATCTGTAGTTGTGGCATTTGACAATTCAAAACTGGTAAAAATTGAGCATACTGGCTAGGCCCATGCAGCAGACTTATTTTGAAGTATAAGAGGTCATCAGAACCTTTAGTAGCTGTGTACGATGAGATTGACAACATCAGGGCCTTGTGTAGCCTAAAACATGGCGTCGGTCTTCCCCTGAAGAAGACACGTCCTACATTCTGAAGCTTCCTGAAGCAGGAGGCTAAATAACTAAACCGGAAGATTCTGAAAACCACAGTGAAAAATCTCCCTATTTCTTAGTGCTGGGGATACAAACACACCTTCCCCAGGCTCTCAATTAAAAGCCTCAATGGGGCATGTCTTAGGGATAAGAGTGAACCAGAGGGAAATGGAACCCTACTTACCACAATAACCTCTTATTGGATTAAGGTGATCAGCTTCCCAATCTATTCATTTACAGAGGACTGGTGACAGTTACATCATCTGATGCCTCTTTTTATACAGTAAAGGAGCAGCCTACAGTTGGAAATCATTAGGTATAATAGGAGTATGTGACCAATATCAAAGACAAAAAACAAGAAAGGGTTGAACAGAGCACCCATTGATTCAGATTTTCGGGCTAACAGAGAAGAATTAAGAATACCTATGATTAATATACTCAAGAGGGAAAAAATAGAGAATTTCAACAGAAAATTTGAATCTATAAATAGAATTAGGCAACTTTCTAGAACAAAAAATAGGAAATATGAGGTTAAGAACTCAACTGATGGGTTAACAATGGATTGGGCAGAGAAGATGCCCAAAATATACAGCTCAAAGCACAGAGAAAATGTGGGAGAAAAAAACATAAATGCACTCTAAGAAGTGTAGGACATAGTCAAAATGTGTTAACATATTTGTAACTGGAGTCACAGAATGAGATAAGGGAGAAAAGGAAGAGATAAATAGTATTTGAGAAAAAAAATGGCTAAAATATATTATTATATTACTTTACATTGTTTCTTAAAGCTCAATAACAAAACAGTGTGAAGTTTTTTGTGGGCCTCTCACTGTTGTGGCCTCTCCCGCTGCAGAGCACAGGCTCCGGATGTGCAGGCTCAGCGGCCATGGCTCACGGGCCCAGCCTCTCCGCGGCATGTGAGATCTTCCCGGACCGGGGCACGAACCCGTGTCCCCTGCATCAGCAGGCGGACTCTCAACCACTGCGCCACCAGGGAAGCCCTCAATAATTCTTTTAAATGTGAGGTAAATCTGAGTTCAGTGCCATTAAAATTTATAATCAGAAAAATTTTCAACTGAATGGGATACCAAAGATGATTCAGCCCAAGCTCCTTCACTTCATTTATGAGGTCTGAAGGGATTAAAAGGCTTGCCCAGGGTGGTTATAGAGCAAATAATGCTTTAATTTTCCCATCTCATTCTATTTATGGACCGATTTATGGACCGACTGTCAATGGGTCTGCTTACCAATATGACCCGATTAGTTGGGAGAAGGGGGAGTGAGTATTTTCTTTTCTTCTCTGTAGAGTATGCAGTTAGGCACTAAAATAAGAAAGAGGATACTTTGGAAGACAATTTCCTGGTTGTTCTGGTTTATCTAAACTGAGCTAAATTATCATGAGTCCAATATTATCCACTGGCTCTTAAAATCTCCAGCTTTGTTCTTGTTCTCTTTGCTATGCACCATCTTATCAGGTTTCCTGATCCTGTCGACTCTCTCCTAAGGACCACCTCATTTCCCATGCTGTCTATGTGTTAAGTCACAGTCTTAGATTCCCAAGCCTTTATCTGACACTGTGTCATCAGCTGTCACCTCTTCCTAAAGTCAGAATGCAAATTCTAGCCATCTACCCCTTTACAAGCCATACAAACTTGGGTAAATTACCTAACTTCTCTGAACCTCAGTTTCTTCATGTGTAAACTAAGGGTAATAAATAGTACTCACCTAATGAAATTTCACTTTACTTATACCATTCTGTGTTCCTCAGATATTTTACCATAAGCATTTGTCACTTTTGTAGTCACAAACATTTAATTTATGAATAAGTAAATAGTTCTCACCTTAGGCAGGTGTTAAGGCAATTAAATCAAACAAAATTATAGAAGTAAAACACTTAGAACAGGGAACAGTAAATATAGCCCGTGAGCCAGAACTAGTCTGCCATCTATTTTGGTAAGTACAGTTTATTGGAATACAGCCACGTCCATTTGTTTACATATTAAATAAGGCCAATTTCCTACTACAAAAGCAACGACAGTTGAGCAGTTGCAACCAAGACTGTATAATCCACAAAACCAAAAATATTTACTGTTTAGACCTTTACAGAAAGAGTTTGCTGTCCTGACTTAGAACATTGCCTGGCATAACAATACATGTTAATTATTCCTGTAAAGGAGCTCTTTTTCTAAAACAACCCAGCATCCAGAGTTTATTATTTCTCTTAAATTCTTACTGACAGCTTTGTTATTCAGGAAATTCAGTATGTACATGCAAATTTTTATGGATTCCACATTAAAAGAGCATTTCTGCAAAATGCCAAACTTGCTGGTACACTTCTTTTGCTATGGGTGAAAACAAATTTCTGGTATATTATTTTGTAATTAAAGAGTAGTCATTTTGCACAGCTGGAATAAATATATTTCACATTTGAGTTCTTGATTTATTGAGTCAATTGAGAGCTACCTAGGCTAGTTTGAGCTATTGGATGTAATGTGGGCTTCTTTTTGAGCAGTCTTCTAAACTCAAGATTTATTCATATTAAATAAGGTATTAAAAAGAGAAACTGTCCACTTTCTTGGTGCTGCTGTATACAAGACCATTAAACACAGCACTTTTTTTTCATTTTTAATAGTTAATGTAAGGGATTGAAGAGGGAATGGAATATATATTTATATTTTAACATTAACTGTTAAATATATATATATATTTGCAAAGGCATAGGCAGTTGCTGTCCGTGGCAAAAAAAAAAAGCATATTTCTTTCTACTTGAAAGTAATATTATTTATAAAGGAGGAATTAGTTAGGAGATGACTGGACAAAGCTTGTCTAACCAGAGAACTCCAGAAATCTGTGGCTTCTTACTCATGCTATTCCTGGAAACAGCCTTTTAAAATTGTTCCCACGAAATGTTGGATCATAACCACTGTGGAACCATCAGAAGGGTTATTGTCATAACAGTGAACACCAACATGAGTGGCAAAATGAGTCATCAGACATCTGTATTTACATGCTAAGGGAACACGTCTTAGTTTTTTTATATCCAAATTCAAAGTTGTAATTATTATATATGAGTTACCATTATATCCAGGCAGAACATTTTGTACATAATAAATAATTCCCTATTGAATAACAATTAAATAATTTACACTGTGTTATAGGAAATCTGTCTACATGGGGAGGAATTTCAATACCTATAGAAATCCATAATGATTCTAACATGATAAAATGTCAACATAATGGAAAGCATGAAGGTTATAACAGAAGTCTTATTGCCTGACAATATATAATTACACAGATTAAGAAACAAACAATAACAGTGGGGAAAAAAGCTATGAGAAATAATACATAGAAAAAAACATTAACTTGGTGATTAACTCAAAGTGGAGTGATGATTAAAAAAGAATGCAAGAAATCCCTCATTACCAGGATGTATGGGAAGAAATATTTAATATGATCTAATACATGATTATTGATCATTTGAAAATTATGGTGCTCTCCAAGATAAATTCAGGTTTAATGAAGAAAAAAGAGTGTGCATATAATCTTAGAATTTGGAAGGAGGATATTAACAAGAGGCAACATATAGAAAAAACTTAATGTCCATTGATGGGTGAATGAACAAAGAAAATATGATATATACAATGAAATATTATTCAGCCATGAAAAAGAAGGATTTTCCATTTGTGACAGCATGGATGAACCAGGAGAATGTTACACCATACGAAATGAGCCAAACACAGAGAAATACTGCATGATCTCACGTATATGTGAAAGCTAAAAAAGTTAAACTCATAGAAGCAGAGAGTAGAACAGGGGTTGTCTGGGGCTCAAGGGTGGGAGAAATGAGGGTATGTTTGTCACAAGGTACAAGTTTTCAATTGTAAGATGAGTAAGTTCCACAGATCTAACTTACCACGTAGGGATTATAAATAGTTATGTGAGATGATGAATGTGTTAATGAACTGGCCTGAATATGAGACGGAACCCAGTTAAACCCTCTATATAAGCTTTTTCAGGTTCTGGTGGTAGGATGCAGAGATCTGCTTGTCTTGTGGCACCTACCACAAGCCTCCTATGTAAGCTCCCTGCTTCTTAAACCCACCACCTGCCAATCTGGACTGCCTGCCTCTTTTTTCTGTCTCTCCTTGCCCTCTGCATCCGGGGCTAGTTTCAGGTTTTGCCCAGGAAACCTGGGGTTTGGGAACCAACATGAAGTAAACTACAAGTTTTATGTTTATATACTGCCCTTTTTAGTTATTGAATCCAACCCTTTTTCATCTTGAAGATGAATCTGGGACTGTTATCTGGCTCAGGTTTTGGAAAGACCACAGAGGCTGTTGAGAATAGATTGTTTGGGCTCCTGGGCAGATACCGGGCAACCTATAAGGGGACCTGGAGCATGATGGGTGTGACAGACCATGGTGGTTGGACCAGGGTGGGAGCCACGAGGTAGTCAGAGGAGGTCATAGTCTGGAAATATTTTGAAAGAGAAGCTCTCCAGGTGTTCTGACCAATTGGATGGGAGGGGTGAGTAGCAAAGGAGGCGTTTTTTTATTATTTTTTTTATTAGAGTAGAGTTGATGCACAATGTTGTGTTAGTTTCAGGTGTATGTCTACCTATGTCCACGCGTTTTTAGATTCTGTTCCCATATCAGTCATTACAGCGTGTTGAGTAGCGTCCCCTGGGCTCTACAGCAGGGCCTCATTAGGTATCTATTTTATACCTAGTGGTGTGCAAAGGAGTCTTCCATGACTGCAGAGCTTGTGACCTGCCTGGTGGGTATTGCTTTGTGCAGATAAGGCTTGTGGTGGAAGCTGAGGACTGCAGCTCCGAGCACATTTGGGGCAGAGCACGGATGAAGGGCTAGGCAGCAGGTTTTCCTTGGAGAGGTCTGCTTTCCTGTTTGGGGGTTCCAGCGCTTCAAATTGTCTCATACCCGCCTCCTTGAACTCATCCATGTTGCCTGGCACCTGGCACAATGAAGCTTCTGTAGGACAGCTTCTCATCTGTTTCTCCTCCAAGCTACACATCTCTATTGCCCACAACCAATTTCTCAGACAAGGATTGATCCGGACCCCAGAGGATACGGCCCCTTTGTTACGTGCCAAAGTTATGCTCCGGTAATATGAGGCTCAAAATGGCACAAAGATCTCCAGACGATATCTGACAGAAAAGAGTTTAGAGATCTGACACCCTTTCTTACATCTTCCTCTCCTTCCTCTTGAAGGCAGACTAAATGTGGGCTAGTTCTAGCATCCCAGAAATACTTGGTTGACGGTAGCCAGCTCTCAGTTGAAAGTGGAAGAGTGTAATGTCAGAATTTATTGGCATAACTTTGCTCAAAGCCTGAACTCATGTGGTGAACTTACTTTTTATTGATTTATGGTTATTATTTTTTAAATAAAATGCATTTATGAAAGTAGTTCTTGTTTATGGTTTAAAATTAAAATATTGTTAACAAGCATATAGCAAAACCTAGTTGTTCCCTCCCTGACCCCATGCCTCAAACGGGTCCCTAGGCAACCATTTTCCAAGTTTAATTATCCCTTTGTCCTTTAGTTCAGACTATCTTTAACAAAAATAAGCATATGCTGCTTTCTTTTGATACATGAGGTTTTAGCTATGTTATCTATCCTTTTCCTCTTCCCATAATTTGATCTCCTTAAAAAATACATATTGTGTTTTCATTAACTACCTAAAATATACTGACTGTTGAGCCTTACGTATTACATTAATTGCACATCTTCTTTTTCTTGGAGTTAATAATGTATATATTTCATTGATTTTCCTAAATCCTCACATGTCCTTCAACAACTTCGAAAATCACTTTTATATCCTGTCAGATAGCCCTTCCGGTTCATTATTTTTTCCTGAAGACCCCCTTCTGGAACCCTCTGTCCTACTCCTGCAATTTGGGCTGGTTGTGCTCCAAGCCTGCTGCCCCGTTCTTGTCTGGTCTTCACCCCAGGGATTCCCTTTGCCTCACTCCTGAGTAGGATCTCCTGATTTTTGGATCCCGTTTCTTCGTTTTCCTTGATTTGTCTCTTTGTTTCGGTGGAGCATATTTTCCAGGAGACTTCTAAAAAACAGTGAAAGACCAGTACAATTTTATTTTTTAAGTTTTTATTTTTTGGCCATGCTACATGGCATGTGGGATCCTAGTTCCCCGAGCAGGGATCGAACCCGCAGCCCCTGCAGTGGAAGGGCAGAGTGTTAACCACTGGACCGCCAGGGAAGTCCCAAGACCAGTACAGGTTTTCAGAGTTTGCATGTTTGAAAACTTAATTTTACCCAAGACAATGATAACTGTGGTTGGGTATAGAATTCTATGATGGACATGAATTCCCCTTTACAGTTCTGAAGGCATTAATGCTTTGTCTTCTGAGAATGTTAATGTTACTGCTCATAGGTTCAAAGCCATTATTCTTTCTGGTTTTTCGCATGTGATCTATATTTCACTTTAATCTTTAAGAGCTTACATTTATGTTGCACATCCTGACACTTCATGACTTTATTATCTTTTCTCTCCTGTTGCCATGTCTTAGCCTGTTTTTGTTTTTACTTGCGACTTTTCAGGTCATTCTCTTGATTTTAATTTCTAAAATTTATATTTGAGTTTACTTTTAGAACTTTTTATTAAGTATAATATACATAGGATAAAGTACATAATAGAGGCCATACATATATGACAAGCCCACAGCTATCATTATACTCAATGGTGAAAAGCTGAAAACTTTTCCTCTAACATCAGGAAGGAGACAAGGATGCCCATTCTTGATTTCATAAGATTACAAGGTGATGAATTTTTACAACTGAACACACAAATCACGCAAACCACATCCAAGGAACAGAATAGTATCAGTGTCCTAAGAAGGCCTCATTCACCTGCTGTCTTCTGATTCCATATCTCATACTTCTCACCACCCAACTAAGGTCCTGACTTCCAACAGCACAGATTCATTTTGCCCCTTTCGATCATTTGTTTCTTTTTATAAATGGAATTGTACGGTATGCATACTTTTGTTTATGATTTGTTTCAATTTGCTAACATTTTGGTTATGAGGTGCAAAAATATTCAGGTACAGTTGTAGATTGCTTATTGTTTATGCTATTGCAGATCTGTGTGCCTGTGTGTATGTACACAAGTGTAAGAGAGAAAAATTATAGATTATATTGGGACGGAGGTAGAGAAATTGGATCTGACAGGGAGAAGCCCAATGTATGGATGATATCAGTAGTATTCTGGTTATTCAACTGACTGGTCGATTTGCCATGTTCACTTTTTCTGTTGCTTCATAACACACATATATGTTGCATATACTATTTTAAGTATAAAATAAAACAGAATTTTAAAAAATAGAATTGGGTGTGCTGTCTCATAGTATTCCATTTCTCGTCCAAAACTTCAATGCCGTGCATTACTGAGATCTTCGGATAATAGCATATTCACAAGTGAATCAGCAAAACTGGATCACCTTCAACAATTTGAAAATTCTTGAGAAGCTGGCCTCTTAGTCTTGAATATTCATGTCCTAATCTCTTCTGCATGTTGTGGAAACGTCTTGTTATTTTCTCCTTTGGTGACTGGTAATTGACTTGTTCCTATCAGTTAAATGCCAGAGGCTTCTTCGCTGAACTGCCTTCACACTCTCTAGAAAAACACACTAAGAAAAAACAAAAATACATGGCATTTATTCTCCTCCATATGCCTGGACACTTTGTAATGTCTCTGGAATGAAAGTACTCTCTTTTTCCCTGTAGATTTAAGCAAATTCTTGCTAGAAGAAAAGCCAGACTTGAAAAGGAGGGCAACGAAGTGGATTTGCAAGTCCTGGTAAACTTTGGATCAAACCAACCTTGAAGCCTACACTATCATTAGATTATTCAGCTTTAAGTAAAAATTTCCCTGATTTTTAAAGTTAGTTTGGGAGAAGAATACTAATACCTGCAATATAAAGAACTCTGATGCAACATCTAAGAACAATTGTCTCTGACAAGCAAAGGCATAAAAAAAAATTTCTCAAGGAATTTCACTTCCTTTAGCAAGAAAACTAGCTTTAACTTGCAGGAAGTTAATTGAAAATCCCCACGGAAAGAACTGAACTGAAGTGAATGCCCTTCAGAACATCAAAGCATTTCTTAGTTCCTTAGGTCTTTTGATGAACTTGTAGTCCATTTAGTTCCATCTGGTATTTTTCATTAATAACTTCTGAAGCTTAAAGCTCATTTCTTAAGCGTATCCTATCTTTTTTTCATTCTACTTTTATTACTCACCAACCTTAGTCATTTTGCTCCCTTCATGTATGTGTGTTTACTTTCTAATAAGATGATTTTATTTTCCAAATGTTTCCTTTCTTAACTTTTAAAATGAAGGTAGAAAATTCTAATATATAATTTCAATGCACTTGAATTATAATGGATTATAATGTGGAAGTAACCGTAGTCATCACTGAAAGTAATTTTGAAAGCTCTAAATGAATCCTTATTTTCTTTTAAAGACTTGAACTACCATGGTTGGATATGCCTCATGAGTTTCCCCCTTACCCTTTCAAATATTTGCCTTGGATATAAGTATGCTTTTATATCTCAGTTAATTTACATACAAATTCCATTTCCACCCGATCCAAACCCTTGCCACTTTTCTGTCTGCACCCCACGTACGGTAACACTGTCAGCTTCTGATTTTCAAGCTTAATTTCTGTACCCCAAAGCAGTGTAAGCATTTTTGTACTTGAGCAAATAGAGACCCAGGTTAAAATTTCTCTCTCTCTCTTTTCTCATTTGCACATTTCCGATATTCTTTTGATCTCATTCTCCCACCCACATCTCGAGAAGAAGTAAAGGATCCCAACAGATTCAACTTTAGGTCGTGCATTTGCCAATAAGACTTTGAAAACAAAATACTCTCAAACTGCAGGATATTTTATAATCATAAATTTGCTCATTCCCATCATCCCCAAGGGGTTAGAGCACATATTATTATTCCATTAAGGAAATGAGGACTCTCTGAGCCAAGCAATTCTCTCTTTAGCTCCCTCCTCCCATTTTTGTGTTCTAAAACGTTCTCTGCATAAGTGGTTCTCAGAGCTTGTTAGCCATAACCTTGTAACTGGCAGAAGATTCTTAGGCTCACGCACTGAAGAAGCCAGGGTAAGCCAGGCAGGCAGGGTTCTAGGTCTCATGAAACAAAGCAGCTCAGCCTTTGAGTACATGGTATGTAGTTCTGTCTCATATTATACTTGGAAGAAAAGGACCCAGTGTTAAAAATGGCTGAAAGTAACTTTTCTACTAAAAGTTTCCCCACGAACACAGCACTCTAGATTTTTCCTAGAAAACTACCCAATTCAACAGAAAACAACAGATAAAACCAGCCAAAGCCACATTTTTTGTTAACATATACACATTTTCAAGTGAATAGGATGTAGAAGAGAAAACTTTTTGGAGTATTTGACTTTTTATTCTGTGTTTTGGCTGCTTCAAATGCTCCCATTCTTTTGTGAGCACTACTTTACTCTCCAGCTCCACGAAATAGTTCATATTCATCTTGTATTGATATTTTCCCCTGTCTCAGCCCTGAAGTCTTAAAAAGAACCTGGTTCCTTTTAGGGGAGAATGGAATTTAGAAAACAATATCTTGGTGCTTGGTGTGTTCATTACTCCTGAGGTTTCATTAGTATTTCTAGGTCCTCTGAGCAGACGGAACCAGGAAAATATATTTATATGTACTAACCCATGTATATCCCATTGTCTCTACATCAAGACTACCATCCTATAGATAATCTTTGACTAAAAAGCAGCGGCAATTTTCTCATTTACATTTCCCTAGTTATACTAAACTATGAGAATGTTATTTTATCATGCATTAAATCAAACTATTTTAATGTCTTTTAAAAATAAAGCTAATTAATAAGCACAGGTTTTTTTTTTTTTTCTTTTCTTTTTTCCTGAATTAGACCCTTGGAAAAAAATTCGCTATGCTATTGACTAGTAGAATGAAATCTCTTATTTGGGTTTCTTGTTATGAGCTTAAGTTCCTGACTTGCTATTTATCAAGTAGGAAGAGCTAAGCCTTTCCAGATATTAGTAAAAAAAAAAAAGTCTGTAAAAATTCAACTTGAAGACATCAACACTCCTTATTTTTTCAGGTTCTCACAATTCCAGATTAAGGTCAGATATTACATAACCAAGTTCTTGGAAAAAATAAAATTATTGAGGCAACTATATGGCATTCCAGTTTCTAGAGGGTAGATTTGAAAAATGTATCAAGGACTTATTCTTTAATTCAGTTTTAATTCTGTCATTTTTTGTAATAGTAAAAAAATCGAAACAAACTAGATGTCAAACAGTGGTAATTACTTAAACTTGCTGTAGTGTAGATGGGCTCTATGTAACCAGTAAAACACTATGGTCTCAAAAAGCTTATTTACAGTGAATCTTACAGAGATATATTTTAAGCTAAATAAATACCAAATGTGAAATATTATGTCAATAATTTGATATATGTATATGTGTACATAAGTATGCATGTATGATTTCATGTAAACATGCTTATGTGTATATATATATATATACATACTCTACATAATTTCTATATGCCTATAACTATATCAGATATATGTCTATATAAGCAAAATATTAACAAATAGATGGTGGAATTTGTGGTAATATTTATATTTTATATTTTTTCACTATAAATGATGAGATTTCTATCATAAAATATTTGGTTTTTGGAAAATAAATTGATTGTATTTAATATCCAACTTCATTCTCTCATTTGATAAAATAATATAATTATGTAGTCTTTTAAACCTACAATATAATAGTCACCAATACCTGGGTCCCACTCAAAGTTAACCTGTCTAAGCATATATGGTTTATTTATGGAAGTTCCCTTCTATTTCTACTTTGCTGAAAGTTTTTGTGTGAGTGAATGTTGAATTTTATCAAATGCTTTCTCTGTATCTATTCACATGTTTATATATGTTTTCTTTACCTTTTAACATGGAAAATTACGGTGATTAATTTCTAAATCCTTGGTTGGTTCTGATCTAACGAGGCGTGACTTTTTTTCTTAGAGGAGTGCCCAGTGCAAGTGAGTTTTATGATCTGATGTTACCCTTTTGAGATTAATTTAAATCTATCATTCCCTGATGATCGCAAGTGGTGTTCTAATTCTTTAGAATCAACTCAAGGAAGAGGTTATATTTTTGATGTGTTAGATGATGTTTAAATTAGAGACCGAGAGTCTTTTCCAAAGTGTGTTCTGGAGAGCACTAACTCCATGGAATGCTCAGTCAGTCCAAGGTACTTTCATTATCAAAGAAGTTTAGGAAACACCACATACTGTATCTGATACTTAGAGAATCACAATGTATATTAGCAGATTAAAGTTTCTTGTAAGTCCTGAAAATACATTTATTCATCTAAGTCAAGTATTTCCCAAAGTTATTAGACCATGGAATCTCTTCCTTACCAAACATTTACTAATAGCTTTAGAAGCCATTAAAACATTTGGGAAAATCTTGCCTATTATAAAATGAGCATTTTTGAAGATCGTTATCTAATGAGAGTTTATTAATTTGTGATAATATAGAGGTTTAACAAACTGATGGTTTGTTTTACACTTTAAATGAAATATTATTTCTTATCCTATCAAGAACATAAAAATATCCCAGTAAGCTGAAAAGACATCATTAACTATTCATTACAATCTAAATAACAATTAAACTTCACAGTAGACACATTTGTTTCTTTTAACTATCTTGTATTTTTTTGTAGGAACAAATACTCAGTTGCTGACTTTTTCAGTGTCAGTTACTAACTAATGCCAGAAACAACCCCTCACTGCAGGGAAAAAAGAGACAAATCATGATAGAAAGTAACAAATTTTAAGTTTGCAGGTGGCAAGTGCATTTTTTATACATGTGCCAGAAAGCCTGATTTTAAACTCAATGTACCAAAACTTCATTTACTTGAAGTGCAATAATTCTGACTTTTGAATAGCTTAACATGCTAAAAGAATGTGGTGACTTTTTAATTACCTTTTGTAATATCTGTGAAAAAAAGAACATATAAAGAAAATTAAAGTCATGTTGCAACAGAAGTTCCGTGAATGCCATATTTCCCCCCCTCTTCTCTGACTATTTAATATCCTCATTAAAAATCTCTCTTCACCACTTGCAGAAGCATTTACAAATTCTATACCACATTGAGGCTGAGTAACCTTCCCCCATGCCAGTCAGCAGGCAGGATTTGGAAGATGCTATGTATATAGATGCTTTTAAAATTGCTTCTTTATTAACTACAATAATACAGTGTTTCTTTCCTGTCTTTAAAATACTGGCTCACTTGGAGTTCTTTCTGAGTCTTCAGATTCTTTGTCACTTCTCTTCTGAGGTCACGGAAAATGTGTAAGCTATTCCAGAAGCCTCTAGCAATGAGAAGGATGTGTGACGAAGCAAATCTTTCATTCATAATTTTTTTTCTTCCCCTTGTAACATAACGGGAGAAGAGGATGAAGACCTGTATTTATGGAGCCACTGACGTGTATTAGCATTCTGTTAGGAACTTCATATGCCTTGCTTACAGCAAACCTACAAACATCTCCATTTTGCAGATGAACAAAAGCCTGGACAGGTCACTCAGCCAATCAGTGGTTGGTTTAGACGTGAATTCAAACTTATCCTGCTCTAAACACCCTGCTGTCTTCCGCCCCATCATGTGCCTTAGTGGCTGCAAATTTCTCCTGATTTGTAAGTACACTTTAACATCTCCAGAACTACAGTTTTTCAAAGAATACTTGAAATATTCTGTTCTCTTTACAGAGGAGAAAAATGAGGTCCCCTGGGACAGCAAGGGGTCTCTCCATTTTTTTTAAGCTCCATCCCTCCAGTATTACATAGAATCAGTTCCACTGGAGCCTGAATAGTCAGGGAAACAAGATCTTCCAATCGGCGCCTGGAATGTGTTTGACTCACACATGAGCCTCATGCTATCTTTTGAAGAAACTCTTTGTTATTATTGGAGCCATTAGTACCACAAGAAAAAGAGCCTGGGTTCTACTGTTCAGAGTTACTTATTGTTTATGAAAATTAAACCCAATGTAAAGCAGGATGCTTAACATAAAAATAGGACCAAAATAGTTTAAAATGACAAATAATAAGATACTACGAGGCATCTGAGATGAGTTAATTAATGCACTTGTTAACCTAACAGTCTGTAATAACAATGTAGATATAAAAAAAAAAACTCAGACTTTTCGTTTCCTGAATTTCCACAGTCAGCATGTTTATGCATTTTCCTGATGTGAGCCCATTTCATATTTTAATCTTCCTGAGCCTGCAAAATATTATGATAAATTTAGATGTTTATTCATCTTTTGCTAGGATAGCCTGAACATTTTTTCAAACTTCATTAAAAAAACAACAAACCAGGGGCTTCCCTGGTGGCGCAGTGGTTGAGAGTCCACCTGCCGATGCAGGGGACACGGGTTCGTTCCCGGTCTGGGAAGATCCCACATGCCGCGGAGCGGCTGGGCCCGTGAGCCATGGCTGTTGAGCCTGCGCGTCCGGAGCCTGTGCTCCGCAACGGGAGAGACCACAACAGTGAGAGGCCCACGTACCGCAAACAACAAC
Organism: Hyperoodon ampullatus; assembly: GCF_949752795.1. NCBI lineage: Eukaryota > Metazoa > Chordata > Mammalia > Artiodactyla > Ziphiidae > Hyperoodon > Hyperoodon ampullatus. The sequence goes on along the minus strand of NC_136932.1, from coordinate 22,735,149 downwards.
AACAACAACAACAACAAACCAACAACTGAGAGCAATACTTGGTTTTACTGTCCTTTTGGTTAGGAAGGGAATAGGAAGCACTGTGTTTTGTAATGAATAGATGAATGATAACTTGCTCCTCAATGAGATACTGTTTCAAAATCTATTTTATCTCTGGGGCTGGGATTTTATTTGTGCCCCCAATCAGCTGTTTGATTAGCACTAGGTGCCAGGGCAAGAACCAGGCTTGCCTAAGAACGAAATTTGGAACTATTACATACCACTTGGCGTAGATGAAAGCAGAGAGAGTGAACTAAAATGAATCATCGTCTACCTCTTTAAAAATATCCAAGGAAATAGAATTTTCTCCATTCATTCAAATGTTCAGAGTTTCAAAGTCCAGATTATATTGAAAAAGTCTTATATTTATTTTCTCTATAGTATGTGTTTGCAAGTTAATGTTTATTTTTGTACCAAAAACAGTAAACGCACACTGAGCACATGTTTTATTCTACGTACTTTTGGAACTGCCTTGGACTTATGTCTTATTTAATCCCCCAATCAAACGTATGAATAAATAGTATTGTAATTAAGATTTTTGAATGGGAAAACCAAGCATTGACAGGGTCCCTTGCCTATTGTAATAACGATTCTGAGATTAGAAGCCAGTAACTTTGGTATTAGAGCCCACACATTGAGCAATTAAAATGTGTTTGTTACTTCCAACACTGCCCTTTGTTCTAGTCTGACTAAATCCAGTTCTCTGGAAGACCTCTTTCCTCTTACAAAAGTGTTGGTGCTATTAAGCAAGAATCTTTTCTTCCAAAGTAGGATTAGGCTAGGAAAAAAAGGGCTGCAGGAATATATTTATCTAAGGAACTCCTTTTTCCTCCAAACATGGATGGAGCATCCCCATAAACACAAGAAGAAACAGCAGGGCGAGAATGGCTCGCTCTCAGAGTTCCCTTTGTTGGAGCTGGGACCAGCAAAATCTTACAGTTTAATCATGGCTGAGGGCTCTTGTAATAAGTAGCAGTGGACAAATACGAAATATACTTGTAACACATTTTCCCTGTGAGATGCTTAAATAATTCAAATGACAAATAATTTGGGCCAGAGTTATCCTTTAGCACAAAGGAGATTTGCTAGCTGTAAATATGGGTTATCTTCTAAGAGCTGGGACAAAGACACTAAAAATAAATAAAATCCTTGATATTCCTGTATTTCTATATATCAAGGATTTTATTTATTTTTAGTGTCTATTTTTAGTATTTCTATCTATATATTTTAATATTTATTTTAGAAATACATACTTTTATATGTTTATATATCTAGATAGATATATAATCTAGATACAAATATAGATAGATGTAGATGTGTTACGATAGATCAACCAAGAAAACTCAGAGAAACTTTTGACCAAATTTTCTATTTTTCAATAAACACATTGTAGACAAAAGTAATAGATGGATATTATTACTGGCTTAGATTGGTTTTATTATGCTCTTTTGGACTGTCTCATCACTTATTGGCTGTGGATGTTCAAAAACTCTTAAGAAATTTTCAAATAGAGCATCACTGAAACCCTCTTGCACTTCCTATAATGTTTCTTAAAAACCCACACATATTTAAACCAGAGAGATACAGAATTTTAGAAAGTAAGTATACACACAAGGAACTTGGTATTTTACAGGGCAGTTTCATTCTGACCTTTCTGTCTTCCACAGACCTCCTTTCTAAGTCCCTTTATGGAGGCTATAATTCTGGCTTTTTCTCTCTCCCTTCAATGTCAGTCCTAAGGCCACAGGAATACTTAACTACTATACTAATTATTCTGGAAGGTTGGTTCTTGGCGTTTCTCTCTAGTTAAATCACTCTGCTGTGTCGAGAGTAAAGAAAACTCCTTATCCAATTCTTGGTGGTTTTTAGTTAATTGACTTCTAATGAGGTATCTGGTGCCACCAGCTCCATGAGGCTGAAAATGTTTTTCCTTTTCTTTGATTTAGGTCAATCTTGCGTTGAGTTTGAACATTTTTGCACAGCTTATTCAATGCATGATAGCATATATGTACCATAAAGAAATGCCCTTTAAAAAGGCTATAGGTACCTGAGATATCATAGATTATTTCTTAATTGATGGCTATAAGTAAATATAAATAACAATTGCTAACATATGTACCTACATAAGCAAGCACCTTATTTTGCCCACCTCTACCATGGGATTATTTGGGGCACGATTCTGACATTTTTCATGGTCACTTCTTCACCATGGAGAGTTAGGGGCATGGATCCACACTGGCAATAAGACCTCTCAAATATCCTCTCCCGCTCACCCCCAGCTTTTTCTCTTGTTCTTCTCTCCTTTTCCCCATCCTCCCTTTTCTCATTCTCTTTTTGGGTTAATATTATCTCAAAAGGGCAAAGGATTCTGAGACTCCTGCTCACATCCTATTTCTGTTTGTTACCAAATAAATGTTTAATCAATTGAAAGAGAATGATTTCATTAAGCACAGGAAATAGAGTATGTATTCAAGCTAGGAACAAACAAATAACAAATCAGCAATGTAGCTAAATTTCACGTGATAGAACCAGCCAGACATTGCCTCAAGTATTGGCTTCCTTCCTTTGTTAATGACCTGAATTTGGTTAGCAGTGTCTCTCTCACAAAGACCCAGTCTTCTTATCTGCCAATCAGAATTCATGTTAGTTGCCAGGGAATTTGACAGGCTTAATACCTAGCACCCCTCTTCCCGACCCAAGTTCTGAGAAAACATTGCAAAGAAGTGGCAGATGGAGTCCAAATGATCACTTGCATTAATGATAAAGCTTAAGGAAGAGGGGGTAGCTTAGTGTCAGAGCCAAATGGACCTACTAAGTGAATCTCAGAATGAAACATATAACCACCCTGTCCGTGTCAGACTGGACCTGTGAGGCAAAGACCACCCAGATTAGACCTGAGGTACGGAGGAACTTCACTTCCTGGGGGCAAGGGAAGAGAAAGACTGAAAGAAAAGAAGACCTGACGTCAGTATGACCAATTTATTCTCCTCGATGTTACTGATCTGATAAATCGTTTCATCTCTTCTGGTGGAATAGTGATTAAAGGTTAGAAAGGATCAGAAGTGTTCACATTAGGGGAAACTTCTAACGATGGAAAGAACAGTTCCTCCAGGTTTCTGAGGTCATAACCCATTGTGCTCAGACATTAAGCTTATTGTCAATCAGGGAAGTAACCACCACCTCAATTTTGGAGGACAGTCTTGTCTTCAATTTCATGGGCTCATCTGGTACCAGCCAGACCTCCTTTGGATCTCCTCCTAGACCCACACGTGAGCCGTTCACATTTTCCTCACAGGAGGCTGTGAAATAGGTCAGAATAGATTACTAAGTAAATGGACTCTAAGACTACATTCTACCCAAGGCTGGAAATTCACACCCTGTTCTGTTTCTCTTCTTGCACTATGTCCGGCCATATGACCCAATGGAGTTTATCAGGGCACTGCAAAAAGATTAAATGACAACCTTATGATTCAATAATAAAATTCCTCCAAACTGCAGATTCCAGGAGGGAATTAATTCAAATAGTGTACACCTTGTGAGTTCAAGTTTGTAGCTTATGTACAATATATTAGCATCCAAAAAAACTAACCCTCCAGCAAGTTCTCTTCCCTTCACAAATCAAAGATCCAAAAAAATAAAAAAATCATATATTCTCAAATGCATCCAACCCTGCCTTTTATTTCACTTAGACTTAGTTAAAGGGCACCTGATGCCAACCTAGAGTTATTTTTCATTCGGCGGCTGCAGCCTGGATGTTTTTTTCTCAGGAATGGGGGTAGTTTCTTTAGGATTTTAGAAGTTAAATTAGTTCAACATGTAGACTCTGATGCCCATGACCTTTCTGGAAAGATTCCAATAGAAATAACCCCCCGTGGTTATCACCAACAAATTTAGAAAACAAGATTGTTCTCAACTACTAGAGATTTATCCCAGGAAATATTATAGTTTCAGAACTTAGTATTGCTAAGAAGCTGTAGAAGATACCCATTCTTACCTGAGCAAATAGAGAGCATCTTGGTTTTCCCGTCATTGGAACGGCTTTCAGTTCAGACCACTTGTCTACAGTCTGTAATCTGCAAACTTGCTCAGTTGAGAGTAAACTCCTGGTGTTCCAGATGGTTACTTTTGGCACCACTCACCTGCTATACCCGGGAGGAAAAATTCACTCTTTAATCCCTTAGGAGTCACTGCTTTCTTGCCAAATTAAACCTTCACTCTCAGCTCTTTTGTGTCTTTTCCTCTTTTATATCCATGTATTCAAAACGTGTTCATTTCCATTTACCCCTTGAGGCTCATGGCTCTGCAGCTCCAGGTTTACCTCTATAGCCATATTCTTCTGAGTGCAGGCATTGCGTTTTCAGTTCTGTATCAAAGTGCCTCTTTGCACTGCTTCCTGTTTCTGAGTTGCTTGGGTCCAAGGTACCTGCCTTCTAGGGAAAATTTCTTCCCTAAATCAGACCCCACTTAAGGACCCATGTTGGAGGTGATTATGGAGCCAGTGGAAAAAAGCCACAGGAATGCAAGGCTGGTTCTTTCTCGTTTTCTTTTTTGGCTGATCTAGAACTGCCTACTTAGACCTAGCATTTACACTTTAAAGAGTTAAATCTTACTAACGCACACAGAACTCTGTGTGGCACAAAAATCGTGGTTCAACCTCCTAATATTTAAAAAGGTTGTACACAGAATGCTCGTTTTTTCCTGATGGCTGATATTTGCTCAGAACAAGCTATACTCCTAGGTAAGCTCCAGGAGGTTGCTGCTGAGGCTTCCTGCACCTGCTAAGTGCATGTTGATGTCTCAGCTGAGGCCCACACACAACCTGCATCTTTGCTTGGAGACCACCTGTGTGGCCGGCATCTGCTGAGGCCACCGATGAGGCTGCCATGACTTTACTGACACCATCTACATGGCCTGCCTGCCCTGCCTGCAGTCCAAGTGGCCTGGATGTTCTCAGAAGCCCTCTTGCTCCAGGCTCAAGGTCAGGGCCTGAGCTGAAAGTTATTCCCTTTTGACAGGTAGAACCTGAGCACCATTCACTTGAAGCCATCTCTGCATGTGTCCCTGTTTCTATGGAAACAGTTACTTCACTGTGGACAGAGCCACCACAAGCAGCACCAAGCACTTAGCACATCAAATTAAAAGCCTATGGCCTTTCCACAGCAGCTACGAGCCAAAGGCACAAGGGCACAAACATGCCTGGGTTAATATAAGCCTTTACAAAACACCGAGTTAAGAAGTAGTTCTTTCCACACATTAAGCTCACATCCCCAAACTGTGTTTTTTTAGCTACGTCAAACACCTCTTAGTGGGAATATTCAGCTTATGTAATTCTTCTCTTCTTTTTTTTTTTACTTCTCAATAACTCTGCTTGAGTTTCTGAGGAAGGCTGGGAGTCAGCACCCTCAATCTCCCTCCATTCCTGGTCTGAAAAGATTGCAAGATAGGAGTTATCGGGAAGTCCCAGTCTACTGTGTGCAGATTTTCAATGGAAATGTCAAATCTGTTCTGCCACAATTGTTTCCCTTTGCCTACTTTGAGAATAAAAGGGACCAAGAGAGTAGGGATGAAGGGATTTTGTGAGAATGTGTTTTTGGAGAATAGTGCATCCATCTCATTCTGTTCCTTCCAAGTCATGAGAAGTCTGCCCATCCACTTCGTCTCAAACCTCCCGAAGGGCTATTTTGGAGAGTGTATACTGTTGTTCCAGCAGGTGATCAGGATAGCAGATTGGGATCTGCCTTGTCCCTGGGAAACCCAGGCAATGAAGGATCTTCTGAATAGTCTACATGGTAAGAGAGGCAGGAGATGATTCTCCATGGGGATTTCCCTATTCTTCCAGCTGTTTCCAGGAACAATGAAGCATGGGTGTTTCCCATGGACTAGGTGTGGGTCCATGGGAGAGCTGATGAGAACTGTCTGGTCCAATAAAGCACACCAGATGGGGGTGATGGGGGAGGAATGATGGATGGGCAGGAGCTGGAAGTGAGCTCCTCGGGGCTCAAGAGAGAGCACAAGCGGCCAGCACCCTGAGTGGTGATAACTGGGAAGCTGTCCTCTCATGCCGTGTCCTTCCCATGCATGGAGATGTCAAGAGTGAGCAAAAAGCAATTCTCTGGACCCAACAATGCTTATTTAATAAATTTGCCATGAGGAGTGACTTGGCAACACATACACAAGGCTTAGGACAATGTTCTTACTGTCTATGATTAATAACCAGCATTATTAACAGTATATAACAAATTTTAAGTGAGTGTCTTAGTGACATTCTTCTCTTTTTCAATTGAAGTGTAGCTGATTTTCAATGTTGTGTTAATTTCTGCTGTAGAGCAATGTGATTCAGTTATACATATATATACATTCTTTTTTTATGTTCTTCTCCTTTATGGTTTATCACAGGATATTGAATATAATTCTCTGTGCTCTACAGTAGGACCTTGTTGTTTATCCATCCTGTATATGATAGCTTACATCTGCTCACCCCAAACTCCCAATCCCTACCTCCCCCACCTCCCCTCCCCCTTGGCAACCACAAGTCTGTTCTCTATGTCTGTGAGTCTGTTTCCCTTTCATAGATAGGTTAATTTGCGCCATTCTTTATTTTATTGAATGCACACACCCTGTCCCACTCTTTACCATTCAGTTTGCACATACAGTCATTTCTGCTATAATATGATATATGTGTTCCTCCAAATCACCAGTATATGCAAAATCATGCAATAGAACCCACATGTCATTGGGTTAGGGGCATACCATTCTTAAGTTTAATCAGGGATTCATTTACAAAAAAGGATAGGCACCCAACCAAAATGGTAGCACATGTTAAATGGTTAAGAAATACTAAAATCCTACAACAAATATGGTGCCTGATGTTTGCTTGAGGAAGTGGGATGGTTTCAGCAGCTGTGAGTTATTGGAAAGTGGTAGAAAGAGGTTTCTTTGAAATCGGAAAGTTGTAACAGCAGATGTGGATAGGTGTGGCTCAGGGTCCTTGTGAAGTGTGTGCATTGATGCGCTTTGTGTATTCCCGGCTGGCTCTGTTCATCTGATTGCAGTTTTGTGTTTACCTAGTGCTCCTCTTAAAGGAAAAGCCCACAGGCAAATGCAAAATTTGTTATCCTCAAATTGGTCCTTAATATACCAGTCACGTTGGAACAAATTCACGTTTTTCAAAACAAGCAGAACTGACTGTACATATTTACAAACCAGAAGCCACACAGATCTCCTGACCTGCTTGGAAACAGTATAACTTATGAGAATATGATCTCCCAAGTGCAATGGCTACAACCATTGGATTTGGGCCACAGGCGTTGGCCAAAATAAATAGATAATAGGGAAGAGAATTCTGAAGGTCCTTGTTAGGACCTCACAAAGTTACTCAACTCTCTGGCTAGATTATTTGTGAGAATACAGACAATACCTAAAGGATTGTTGTGAGGTTTATACGCAGGAAGAGGAAAAGAAAGAGAGGAAAAACAAATGGCTCTGACCAATTCTTAGAAATGACAAAGGAAATAGGAGTTACCCCATAATATCATGTGATAGATTTGAATGGTAACTTTTTTTTTTTTTTTGCTAAAAACCAAGACATAGAATCATAGGGAAAAAAATCCATATATTTACTAAATCTAACAATGAACAGCATCAAACCCTAATTCCTCTTATTCCAAATTTGATTAAAAAGATATTTCTACCTCTTTGGTTTTCAACTGAGAAATAACAAATTCCATCTACCGAGAAGTAAAGGCTTATTTTCTAATCATTAAAATATTGAAAAAAAACCCCATGTAAGTTATAGAGGAAATCAAATTGTCAGTCACTGAAAGCCCACTAAACAAAATCTCCTCATCAGTGGAATAAAAACACTGTAAAAAGAGTTGAAATATCATACACATAATACAATAACAAGAAATTCATAAATTTTCACACCTTTGTAAAAATTGTGTGTTTCTGTAATCTTTGGAACTTCCTTTTTTAAAATCAATATTTCTTTAGCTCAGAGGCTCTAAAGTGATCCTTAGATCAATTCAAGGATCAGAACTGCCTTGTTAGTTATGTTCACATCCTTCCAAGACATTTGGTTCATTCCATCTGCAATATATTTTGACAATGAGTTATTGGGTATAATGTAGCAAAGCAACTGGTTGTTTGACACTTTTTTGTTTGGTATCATGTGGATAGTCCTTTTTAGAACCTACCCTAAATAACTGTTCTCCAGTATTTAGCAAGTGTCATGCTATAGTAGGCATTCCAGAAATATCTGGTGAGAATCAGTGAGCCCTTAGTAGAATCACTCACTGGCCCTCATATGCTCCTAAGTTGTTGATTCTATTACATCAAGGTTTCAGTGTCTACTATTTTCTTTCTTAACCTGTGGGCTCTAGCAAGGAATACTCTGATCTTCCTCTCTGTTTTCTCAAGATCCAAGATGGTACTGAGTACAAAGTAAGGTCTCTCTCTCTCTACCAGTTGAATAGAATGAGTGCCTTGCAAGAAGATTCAGGCTGAATCGCCCCTATTTGGCTTTTTATATATTGAAATAATCAGATAGTAACTGGAACCTCTACTCAATTTAGCTTTTTAAGTTCAGAAGGGGAGACATTCTGGATTTTATTTCTCCCTTTTTTTTTTTTTTTTTTTTTGCAGTACGAGGGCCTCTCACTGTAGTGGCCTCTCCCATTGCAGAGCACAGGCTCCGGACACGCAGGCCCAGCGGCCATGGCTCACGGGCCCAGCCGCTCCGCGGCACGTGGGATCTTCCCAGACTGGGGCACGAACCCGTGTCCCCTGCATCGGCAGGCGGACTCCCAACCACTGCACCACCAGGGAAGCCCCTCTTCCTCATTTTTAATGGACTAAATCAATTTAGGTCACTGTGGATGTGAGGATGAGGTTGGGAACTGCAATCCAGTGTTGCTATTTTTATTCTTTGGACTATTACATCTCCTTTAAGCTGAATATACATACTTGAAAAATAAAAATGAAGCCAACTCATATGAATGTAATCTCCAGTTTCCTGTCCCTCACCCCCTGCCCCACCCCTCCAAAGTTCGACTTCATCTTCTTGTTTCCAGGTCCAATTCAAACAGGAGCAGCATCTCTAGTTTCCAAGGAAACCCTGAAAAAACCGAAATTTACATAATTCGCTTTGCCCACTATTGGAATGCAGCCACTTCTGGAGAAAGCAGAGCAGCTGGTCAGCTGCCTCATGGCAGCGCTTCACAACAGTGTGGGAAGAAAACAAAGAAGAGCAATGCACTTATATTAAACCACCCAGGGGAGGGTAAGGTAGCAGGGCAGAAGACCATCATTTAGAATCGAGAGTATCTAATTAGTCGGCAGACCTGCTCTGAAGGACAAGGCAGTGAATTTTTAATGAAATCAAGAGAACCAGTCTTTGGATTCACGTTCTCATTGAAAAACAACGATACACATTTAAATGCTGTAATTTAAGGACTCCTTCTCCTTGGAACATACTGCCAAAGAAGCAACTTTTTAAAAGTTTAATGATTTTTATTTCAAAAGAATCCAGTAAAAAAGAACACCCACAGCAAAGAATAAAACCCAACTGGGTTATATGTTTGGACAATTCCTACTATTTTCTCAAAAGTTCATAACATTGTACTCTACCACCACTTGTCTAGAATTGCCAAAACCTAGATACCAAAGCAAGAAGCATCATTCTAGTCTACTTTTAGCACAGAAACGAGATACATATTAATAGCAGCCATTCTTTGAATCATGATTCATAACTATGGGTTCGAAAATGAGAAGGTCAGCTCAAATTTTCAAATGGTAAGAGGAAAACATTTGAGTGGATAGAATCAATACTGCTGTGTAACGCTGTGTAGTTTGTTCTGTATAAAGGCACCCAGCCAAGGGGGTAAATGGAAGCTTAAAATTCAGGTAAAAGGTCCTAGCTATGCGCTCAGGATCCAGGCCACTACTGCCCAAAGAAGGGGTACCTTTCTCTCAGCACAAAGGCGCCATCTTTTGGCCAAGCCTGCAGAGGGCTGCTATATACTATATTCTGTATACTATGTACTATATAGAGACAGCAGTAGGCTCACAGATGTTGAAAACAAACGTATGGTTACTGGGGATGGGGGGGGAGGGATAAATTGGGAGACTGAGATTGACATACACACACTACAATATATAAAATAGATAACTAATAAGGACCCACTGTATAGAACAGGGAACTCTACTCAATACTCTTTAATGGCCTATATGGGAAAAGACTCTAAAAAAGAGTGGATATATGTATATGGATAACTGATTCACTTTACTGTACACCCAAAACTAATACAACATAGTAAATCAACCATACTCCAATAAAAATTTAAAAAAAAAGAGAAAGAGACAGCCTATTTTTCTAGTAGAAGCCCTAAGTAGAATGTTAGAACTGCGGGGCCCTAAGAGATCTTCCTATAGAAATACTTCATTTTATAGACAAAAGTATGACTACCAGGATCAGCTACATAATTTGCAGGGCCCAGTATGGAATGAAAATAGGAGCCCCTCGTTCAGAAATCAGGAAAAAGGGTTATTAAATTCACTAAAATTTAAACCTTTTGCCTTTGTACTGAAATCTCTCTCAACTTGTCATCGTGTTTTTTATTTGCTTGGTGTTATTTGTTTCATGTTGTCCTAAGCAAGGAAATTGAAAGATGTAATTACTAGCATACATTTCCCATTTATCTTTGCACTGTACGATGCCAATTTTAAATACAAATATAAGAGCATTTCACTGGTATGCAGAATCACTGAAATTATACAATTTGTAGGTCAAACATGCGTCTGTATTTCCTTCTCATCAGAAGAGTGGAAATGCTACATAAAACGACCTATTCTGTTCTTTCACTTCTTGATACACACATCCTATCAACACTTTCTACCTGGGGCTTCCCGATGAGTAAAGAAAAGCTGGAAAGGAAGGGAATGATGGATACAACTCTCTTTTTATCTTTTTTTTTTTTTTTTTTTTTTTTTTTTTGCGTTACGCGGGCCTCTCACTGTTGTGGCCTCTCCCGTTGTGGAGCACAGGCTTCGGACGCGCAGGCTCAGCGGCCATGGCTCAGGGGCCCAGCCACTCCGCAGCATGTGGGATCTTCCCGGACCGGGGCACGAACCCATGTCCCCTGCATTGGCAGGCGGACTCTCAACCACTGAGCCACCAGGGAAACCCTGTCTTTTTATCTTTGTCATCATTTTCAGCATAAATGTTTGGCTGATACAGGGAAGTAACCCAAGTAAGAAAGGATATGATAAGTTCCTTGGTCATGTGTGTTTCCTGAAATGCCTGCTTTGTGCCTTGAAAAGCAATTGGATTTGAATGGAAAATGTAGCCTCTCAGGGATGTCAGAGCCCAGCTCACTCACTTGGAGATGAAACACACTTACCTTGCACATTTGACTCACCTTTTATTCCCCTGCATCATCCAAGCTCTGTTAGAATTTTGTGTCATGGGGCATTGCAGATGTTATAGGTAAACACGGCAGTGAGAAACCACAGTGGACATATGTAATGTACACATCTCCTCCATGTATACGTATACGCCATTGTCCCATTGGACTTTACTTTCAAAACACAAATTCAAAGATGACATTATTAAAAATTTCAAGACGCGTGAAAGCAGAGCATTAAACCATGCCCAGGGCCCTTCTCTGACTGCACAGGTATCGTGCCCATGAATCCAGCAAATACCGTGGCCCAAGGAGATGTTACATGATTTTCCTAATAACCAGAGACAAATGTCTCCCAACTTCAGCTCATTTCTAAGCATTAACTTCTTTGGTTTAGTGAACTGACCTTGCTAAAAATTCTTCAATATTACCCTGAGATCAAAGAATGAAAGCATGGAAACATTTGAGGAAGGAAAGATGCTAACAGTGATTGAGTGCCTGCCATTCACATGGCATTTTGCTCGGTGCTTTTACCTACATGAGCATATTTATCATGATTCTAATGAGATAAGATATATTTAATTCATTTTTAAAGCTTGATAATCAAAAATCCAGGGAGATTAAGTAACTCATCCAAAGTCACATAACCTACACGTTGAGTAAGCATGGTCAATGGCATGTAAACACATGGAACATTATTTCCTACTGCGCCTTTAGAATGAAAGGAAGTACAATCACGGAATCACTATGGCATGGACGTACAGTTACTTCTGAATGAAGCAATTCAACTCTGCTCCGCCAGCCAGAGCAACTTTCATGCCCTCCAGATTTCCTTGGGTAGAAGTTAGACCTCAACCTACCATGTCTTCAAATCATGGGATGCTTGGCATCTGATCCTCCAAGTAGCTGAAGCCCATTTTTTCTCAGCTGGGGGCAAATAAACAATCCCTCACCTCCACGACAATAGTTCTCTCCAGAGAATTCTCGCAAATCCCCACATTTTACATCCACTGCAAGAGGAATGGGATAGACAGGTGTGCCCCCTCTGAGAATTCCTCCAGAGTGGCCTCTGTCACACTCAACGTGGATCTGTTTTCTCTTGGCATCCCGGTGGGAACTTCAGTTTTAGCAATGTGATATAGTCACACAAGTAGTGGATGAATAAGCATTCACAGTTGAGTCCATCTCACTCTAAAGCCTCTATTCTTTTCAGTAAAAATCACTTTGTTTGGTGATTGACTTCATGGTAATAAACATACCTGAATCTGATGCCAAAAAATGAAATGTACTTTTTCTCAAATATAGGTTTAAGAGCTTGTTCTACAGGACAATGAAATCTTCAAAACACTACAGTTCCTTGCCTCCTACATGTTGGTTAATATTACTGTCCTTTCAGACAGAATTAGTCTTCTCATACTCCTTGGAGATATTCCAACCTTTGCAGATTTCAGAAAGCAATTGCAGGACTTCCCTGGTGGTGCAGTGGTTAAGAATCCACCCGCCAATTCAGGGGAAACGGGTTCGAGCCCTGGTCTGGGAAGATCCCACATGCCGCAGAGCAACTAAGCCCGTTCACCACAACTACTGAGCCTGCGCTCTAGAGCCCGCAAGCCACAACTACTGAGCCCTCAAGCCACAACTACTGAAGCCCATGTGCCTAGAGCCTGTGCTCCGCAACAAGAGAAGCCACCGCAATGAGAAGCCCGCATACCACAGAGAAGAGTAGCCCCTGCTCTCGCAACTAGAGAAAGCCTGCGCACAGCAACGGAGACCCAACACAGCCAAAAAATAAAAAATAAAAAAATAAATACTTGGAAAAAGTAATTGCAGACTACTAGAAAATGCCCATACATTTTAAAAATTAATTTTTATTGGAGTATAGTTTCTTTGCAACGTTGTGTTAGTTTCTTGTTGTATAGCAAAGTGAATCAATCATACGTATACATATATCCCCTCTTTTTTAGATTTTCTTCCCATTTAGGCCACCACAGAGCACTGAGTAGAGTTCCTTGTGCTATACAGTAGGTTCTCATCAGTCCTATGTTTTAATTTATGTAAAGAATATATTTTAAAAATTCTTAAATAGGAAACAATTTTAAACTCCATTCATTTTAGTAATATAGTATGTAAGAGAGAGTTGAGGGTTTTGTTTTGGTTCTTACCGTGGTCTCTAGCAAAATTGTATAACATTTTATTGTAGTGGCTATGTGAAAAAAAAAATTGGAGGTAGCTGAATCGTTTCTGTGGTTTTACCTTGATTAGAGAATGTTGAAGGTCGTATTTAAAATTAAAGTACCTCTGAAGACTTCAGCAGAGTTATTGCTGTCTGGATTAGGGGAAACATAAATTCCAAGAAACACCAAAATACAAAGTAGCAAAACATAATGATCTCAGTTAAGAATGTTCTAGGATCAGTTGGAAAGAAATGGCAAGTAGAAAGGAGGAGAAAATCAGGAACAATATTCCAACCTGAGAGCGGAGATGTTTGCGTAGTCCTCCGGTGATTGATTGATTGATTGATTTTATACTGTTGGAAACTTGACTTCATGTGGCCAACAGTTTTAAGCACAAATAGGAATAGTGCTAAATGATGGTATTTTTACTGCAAAAAGACTCAGGCAGAGTTTAGAACATGCGGTTCTGGGTGATAGTGAAGCTGGGTAAACTCATCAGGAGCTATTGTGTTTCTGTGTAATGGAATCATTTAAAGAATGTGGCTTTGCCCAAAGTTAACTCCTTCCAGATCATTTTGGGGGCTACTAATATGAAAACTAAAAGTAGTTAGTGGCCAGTTTTGCCTTAAATCTTACTGGGTCAATCCCAGCTGCTCTGTTGTTATTTCACAAGAAAGCTATCAAAATTATTTATTTTAACCATGAGGAGGAATTCCCTAAATAATATCTTTGGCCAGTGATTGCATTCACCTCTGTGTCTACAAATTAGATGTGCTGTTTTCCCAGAAATCATGTTTTCATGACTATGAATGAGTAGCTGCTTGTATTAATCCCAGACAAAAGATAGTTCAAGAGACATCAGCAGAGGATATTTTGGATTGGGTTTTGCCTTGTTTTATTTATTTGCTTCAATGCTACTGATCTGCAAGAAAACAGCACTTCATTACTTTTCTCTGTCAACAGTGTTATGTTATTTAAACCACCACGACAGCAGAGTCCTCATGTTTGGGAAGAGGCCCAATATCCAGGGCACTCAACAGAAGTTCAGGAAAATGAATAACCAAGGCAGAAGAGTCTAGCTTCTGAAAACGATTAGCATCCCTTTCCTATTTGTACTTTTTCAAATGATGATTTTACATTTTAAAAGTTGTGCCCCATGTCTTTGGACACCACATCCATGGAATCTTCTCACGTTACGCTGTGTCAACCAGAAATGGTTTCTGATACTGGAGGGTGTTCAGTGAACTTTTGGTTCCCATGTAGATGACTCCCATTCCTTTGGACCATTCATTCTCCCTTGAAGTTTCTGCTAATGTATCTCCTTCTCACCAGAGGGTGATAAAGCTTCAGCCAGTCTGCACGCTGGTTCACAGCAATGCAGAAAGTGACACAGTGAGGCTGTTAGTGAAGTGTTCTGTGTCATCCTTTTTTGAAGAGGAGATGAAGTGTGGAGATTCTCCTTGTACCTGTCTCACCTCCACCACACACCTTGAACGATTGTGGCCCCGTGGTGGACAGTTGGAGGCTTAATTTCACCTACCAACATGGAACAGAAAATTCCAGGCTTCAGAGAATTAGCTGCTTTTCATGCTACCTGCTCTCTTCCCTCTTTATGGAGGGAAGAATATAGCTTAATTTGCTACTTGGAAAATTACAAAATTACATCATTGCAGGGTTCAGGGAATTTACGGGCTAAAGTGGTTTTTTATTGAAGTAGAGTTGATTTACAATGTTGTGTTAGTTTCAGGTGTACAGCAAAGTGATTCAGTTATACATACTTATATATATATATATATATATATATATATATATATATATATATATATTCATTAAAGTGTTTTTTTAAACATTACCTTTTTATTCTATAACATTCAACATCTTGTTTTGATTATAATTAATATCATAGTCACCTCGCTTATGATGAAATCTAAAACTTACATATTTAAAGAAATGTTATTAGATACCCATTAACATTTAAAAATGCAAGTTTCCATTATTCAGCAAACATTTCTCAGTGAGTAGGTGGACTCCTTCTCCCCTGACAGGTGAAGCGACATGATATGGTCATTTAATTGGATTAGTCGTTAACACATTACTGCAAATATTAATTCTCTAGCCCAGCCTGGGATTACTCTGTGTGCATGTCTGAGTTGGTTCGATGCACCGACAATGGCTTGAACCATCGACAGCATGATGAGCTGACCTCGTGCTTTCAATGAAGACAGTCTGTCTATATCGAGGTATCTGACTTACCCTTGATAACAAGACCTCTTCCGACCTCTTCCTAAAAGCCGATGAGCCATGCGTGGCATCTTCCCACTGGTTTCAAGTAAGGACAGCTGTTGTGAGTGCACCAGACTTGGGATTCTTCTGATTACACTCGAGGTGCACATATGTCAGTTTTATTAGCCAGAATCACCAAAGTGAAGCTCTCGGATTCGTAGACATCTGCCTAATCCATGAATGCTTCCTTCCAGTTATTCAATTCCTGGAGACTTGGAGAGTCACCTGCACAAAAGTTAGATGGCAACATCAGCATCCCTGTCAAAGGGTGCCCTGGGGTTTCTAAATCACTCCCGGATGTTGGTGTTCCAAGACTGTATGGTTAAAACCAGCCATTTACCCCCAAATCTTTCTTTAAAAATCCTACACCCATTGTATGGGATGACTGGGTATCAAATGTTTGAGTTATATATCTGTTTGTAAGAGAACTCTTCCCAAGGTGACCGTGTTCAAGGAGAATTGCTTTAAAGAGTCATCATTCCCTGCCTTGGCTGATCACAAGCCCTTTAGTGGCAGAGCTCTTAATGGTTCAGCTTAAGAACCATCATCTGCTAACTACCTTCTGCTCAGAGGAGGCCACAGAGAGCCGCTTGGCTTGGCCCATCCTGGAGAGGCTGTGGGGTCAGGAGTGGCCCAGAGGGAAGAAGTTTGAGTTACAGTTTTGATTGGGTGGAAATCTATTGGTTAGACCATAATTTTGTCCTTCAAAAACAGACAATATGGGCTTCCCTGGTGGCGCAGTGGTTGAGAGTCAGCCTGCCGACGTAGGGGACACAGGTTCGTGTCCCGGTCCGGGAAGATCCTACATGCCGTGGAGCGGCTGGCCCGTGAGCCATGGCCGCTGAGCCTGCGCGTCCGGAGCCTGTGCTCCACAACGGGATAGGCCACAACAGTGAGAGGCCCGCGTACCGCAAAAACAAACAAACAAACCCCCCCCCAAAAAAAAACAGACAATATTAGGAAGATAGGACCGCATGGGAGAAAACACACATGCAGATACACACACACACACACACACACACACACACACACACACAGCTATGGAGGCAGAATGGTCTAGTACAAAAACAGGTAATTTTGCGTCTAAAGACCTGAGTTTACATTTTAGCTCAGTTGTTTTTCAATGAGGTAGTCAACATTTCCCAGCTTTAGTTTCTCCTTAGAGACATAGAAATGTTATCCATCTATGGGATCGACCCCTTGCTCATAGCAGCCGTGCACCAAATTTTAGCTACTGAAGTGCTAGGAAGGAAAAAGAAAGTATGAGGCTAGTGATTAGATCTTGGAGTTTTAACTGACTCAGGAGTAGGAATAAATATTTAGCCAGAACTTTTCTTTGTATAATGTATTTTGAACGGGGTCCACTGATTAGTGATTTATTCTACTGTCATAGATATTAACTATTCAGAAAGAAGATGGACTATTATATACGTATATATAATATATATATATAAGCACTTACAGTTCTTATATATGTGGCAGGCACAATACGAACCCGCCATCTTGTGGTAGCATGGAATTTGACAGCGATATTATTTTCTCAAGTGTAATGAGCTTTATTCTAAGGTCATGGCTCCATGGCACCCTTCCCTCAAAATAAAGAAAGCAAAATAGCAAGTAAGTAAATAAATAAATAAATAAAAGAGAAGAGTTTTTTTAGTGTACGCATTCTTCAGCAACTTTAGTGCTTTTATTTTTTTGGACTGATGTAATTTTTTTTCTTAAGAAGCAATCCATTGATCCCTTCAACAGCATTGATTGAGTGCTTTCTATATATCAGGCACTGTGTTAGACCCTGGGGAGATGTGGCTTCATAAAAATACATGTCTGGGGAATTCCCTGGTAGTCCAGTGTTTAAGTCCAGTGGTCGAGACTCTGCACTTCCAATGCAGGGGGCGCGGGTTAAATCCCTGGTCGGGGAACTACGATCCCATGTGCTACGCAGTGTGGCCAAAACAAAAAATGAATCTATGTCTGTCCTCAAATAGCTCTAAGATCTAAGGGAGGGTGAATATTATTACAATGTAAGGGCCATGACCAAGTGGTACCTCAGGGGAGACTTAGAAATAGAGAACAAAATAGAGCTGAATCCTAAAAATTGGAAATGAATCTAGATTAATCTAAATTCATTAATCTGGAAATTAGCCAAGCAGAGGAAAACTAGGAGAAATAAGGTAGAAGAATAGAATAGAATCAAGGCAGAGGGAATATCAGAGATAAAGACTAAAAATTTTAGTTCAATTCCTAATGTAGTCACCACGCATTTGCCAGGTACCCTGCTAGGTGCTGGAATACCATAGGAGATGAGGCAAACATTGTCCCTGCCAACATGAAAATTACATTTCCCAGGGGAACTGATACACATGAGATGAAATTAGAAAGTGGTGGGGGGAATAGATTGTGCTAAAACAAAGGGATTTGCCCTGACTTTGAAGGTTAGAAAGGTCAGAAGAGATGACCATGATGAAGTGAATTTTAATTTAAAGAATGAAGGGAGTGTGAGCATTAACCAGGTAAAGAGGGGAGATGGATGGCTATAGGAGGAAGAGCTGGAGTTAACTGCTCTCATCACTACCCTGTCCCCCGAGAAACAGAAGGAAATTCTATGAGCATAGACCATGGGGTACAATCGTAATGAAATACGGCTAATTGTGACAGGCAGAATAATGCCCGCTCCCCCAGATTTTCACATCCTAATCCTGGAAACCTGTGAACACTTATGTGGTAAAAGGTAATTAAGGTTGTGGATGAAATGAAGATTGCGAATCCACTGATGTTTAAATAAGGACACGATCCCAGTCTAATTGTGTGAACTCTTAAATGTGGGAGGGGAGGGAGAAGAGCATTGGAGAGATAAGACAGAAGGAGAAGGAGAAGTACAGCACATGACAGGGGATTTGTCCATCCCCGCCAGCCTCAGTGATAGATGGTGGAGGTCATGAGCCCAGGACCAAAGTGGGTGGCATCTAGAGGCTAGTAAAGGCGAGGAGGTGGGTTTTCCTACAGAGCCTACAGAAAGGAATGCAGCTCTCTTGACACCTTGATTTAAGCACCGTGAGACCTGTGTTGGACTTCTGACTTGAAAAACTATAAAACAATCCATCTTTGTTGTTTTAGATCACTATGTTTGTAGTCATCTGTTTTGACATCAGTAGAAAATTAATACACTGGACATGTTGTCCACGGATAGATCAGGGAAGACCCGTAAGCCATGTTAAGGATTTTATTCTTTATGGTCACGGGGGAGCTCTTGTCTAGTTCAAGAAGGAAAAAAAAATTTTTTTTTTTTTTTGCATAGGCAAAGATCACACCAACTGGTTTTGCTAGAATTGATGCATGGGAGCAGTAGTGGACCCAGGGAAACCTGTGAGAGAGATTGTTGCAGTTGTCACTAATAGGTGACTAGAGTAGAGGGTCACTGTGAAAAAAAGAGACATCACTTTATTTAAGAGATGTTTAGGTGGGAGAACTGACAAGGTTTGCCACTTGGTTACATTTGAGACTTAATGCCCATGCTCAGATTTCTGATCGGGCATCCTATGTTGTTATTATTATTATTATTATTATTATTATTATTATTTCTACTGTTTGGCCGTACTGCCTGGCATGCGGGACCTTAGCTCCCTGACCAGGGATCGAACCCTCGCCCCCTGCAGTGGAAGCATGGATTCTTAGCCACTGAACCGCCAGGGAAGTCCCTTATGTTATAATTTATAGGAGAAATGCTTTAAATACTGGCAGAGGAGCAGATTGGAGGTGATATCCAAGTTCAAATTTAGCAATACTGATTTTGAGATGTTTGAGAGCTATCCATGTGGAGAAGGCCACAAGATGGTTGGATTATACTGGTTTTGTAGCTCAGCCAAAAAAATACAGCCTGGAGATATATATTGTGGGTTGCATATACACAATAAAGAAAACCATGTCATTGGTTAGATTGCTTGGGAATGGTATTAAAATAAGGACCTGGAGAGAACTCTGAGGTATAGCAGAACTTATGGGACAAGTGGATGAGGAAAAGAAACGATTCAAAAATAAAAAGAAGGAAGAGCAACTGGAAGAACAGGGAAAATCGAAGTGTGTATATAAGACAATATAATTCTCCAGAAGGAGGGAGAGGTCGATTGTGTTATAATCTGCAGAGAGGTCCCTAATTATATATAAGGAGCAACAAATTTCTATGACATATATTGAAATAGATATTATTTGTGATATCGGCAAAAGTATAATTTATGGAGTGGAAGAGAAGAATCATAATTGGGGTTTGTTAAGGAACGAGTGGCCCCTTGATCGCTGAGCACTTGACTTCTCCCACTGTCTGGCTGATATCTCCGTGGTAGAACATATCACCAGATACAGATGCTCAAAGGCCAACCAGAAAAGAACAAAGAAAATGTTGTTCTCAGATTTCTGTTTTTAAATGGACGCAGCATATTTTCTTTTGATTCTTCCAAACATTGTCATGTTCTCAATGTTCTTAAAACCTTTCAAACCTTGACAATAACCTGATAAGAATAGGATAGTCAATTGCCTAAGAAATACATTGCGCTCCCTTTTCTTGCTGTTCTTGTTGTTTCTATGGTTATAATAATCATGCTGGTAGGGTATAACAATTGAGTGTGTTAAAAAGAAAAAACCAGAAGAGATTAAGGAGATATGGTAGGAAGTGTCATGTGGTATCCTGAATTGGATCCTAGAACAGAAAAGGAGCCGAAAAGGAAAACTTACTGAAAACCAAATGTGGTCTGAACTTCGGCAATAGTAATAGTTAATAGGAAAGCATCAGTACCAAAGTTAATTTCTTGGTTCTGACAAATGCACCATGGAATAGTAAGATGTTGACATAAGAGGAAACTGGGTGAGGTGTATACAGGAACTCTTGTATTACCTTTGCAAATGTAAAATTGTTCCAAAAATACAATGCTTATTAACGATTAACTATATAAACATATATTTCAATAACTATATTAGAGTGATTTTTCAATTAATTGCCTTAATACTTCTAAAAGGAGACTATTGTATTCATTATGTTTTGTTCACTGTGTGTAGCTCATTGAAAGTACTCAAGAAATATTTGCCAAGCCATTGAATGATAAAAGAGCTAGGTTTAGTTTTCAACATGAAAAGAAAACAATTGTATTCTCCACTCTAGCCACTAGGTGGAAGTATCGGCACATCAGTTAAAATTCGTTCATCATCCGTAGGAAAACGACCACTTGAAAACAAATGACATTTGGAAAATGTTATGATATACTGTAAGAGGAAGAATTCCTAGTACTGTGATGAAGATCAAGAAAGATATAAACTGGCTGTGGACAGGAATCCAGGATTCTGAGATATGCCGAAAGGAGTGGGGGGAAAAAAATCAGCCATTTATTTAAACTTTTCCAGACACAGATATAAGTGCAGTTGGAGAGATAGCACATCTGGAGAATTAATGGACATCTATCTTTCCCCAGACATTAGCATAGCATGCAAAGTCTGAAACTACCAAGACATGGAAGACTCAAATGATCAGTATGATGCTGTCAGTGCTTCAATACGGGTGACAGGTCTAAGTGCCGGAGAACCATTTAGTTGCGATGCTACCACTGAAAGGACCAAACTGCATTTATTCTTCCTGCCACTTTCTTTTTCACACTTTCTATCATTCAGGACATAAAAGCACTTTCTAACATCAGCCAAGGCAATGTGTAACTCAGAAGGCAAATTCTAAAACCAAAAAGGAATTTGAATGAATTTCTGTGTTTCAAAAACAGCTTGCTTTGTAGTTTCCAATTCATCAATTTCATTTATTCGTTTGAGTCATCAGACATTTGTTATATTTTGGGTACTATGCCAGTCAAATTCTCAGCTTTCTGCATAAACTCTCTCAATAAAGATTGATACAGAGAGGAGAGGAATCCAGAATTTTTCCAGAAAGATTATATTAGACTTACACCAAGTGAGATCTAGTGATTCAGCCATAATTTGACAAATATTTATTGACTCACTGCCGTATACCCCATGCCTTAGATGCTGGCACACTGAGATACACAAATAATGATTCTCTCTTGTACATTTTCTGAGTTATCCATTTCTGAGTTTCAAGTTAAAAGATGCCAGAGGTCTGGGACATTATTCCTGTCCCAATTGTCAGGAAAACTCCTACACCAGGAAAGGCGTAATTGTCAATACTGACTCTTTGTAAACAGAGAAAAACTACCAGCAATATTTGAGAAAGAAGCATCTTGACACTGAAACTTTTACTGCTAATGAATTATTAGCATGCAACACGATGTGTTCCTAACAATAGGGGCTACTCGTTTTTATTTATTTGTACTCATATTCTCTGCCATTAAAATTTAGACAATGTTTGAGCAATGTTTTTGCTGCTGACTGCCAACCACATACATGGAAATGCTACAGATCTCAAAAAGATTCATTTGGATTTCTCCTCTGTGATCTCCAATTAGCACATTCCCTTTTATAATTTCCTTTTCTTTTCTTTATTTCTCCATATCCACCTATTTAATCTTAATCCAGGATATTTGGAGCAAAAATTCCAATAAGTGGCATTTCCAAGGCTTCTGCTTAATAGATCAAGACCTGAGGCTTAGGTGTGTAGTTAAAAAGCATTGGGTTGGCCAAAAAGTTCGTTCAGGTTTTTCTGTACGATCTTATGGAATATTTTACCAGTAATATAGACCACTCTGTGAATCGGTCCTTCCTGCTCAGGGGGAAATCGCCTCTGCTTATCAATTTCTCTGTAAAAATTTATCAACACATACAGTTTTAAGCAAATTCCTTGCCAACTTGTTGGACACTTGCAAGACAGCATCTTTGGTTAGACACCCGGATCAATGACTGGTGGACACTTATGAACCAGAAAGACAAAGAACAATAGGGCCATTGGAAAATTTCAGCCAGGTACAGCTCTCTGGGTCGGAGGCAGTGTAGCGGAGTTCTGTGGATCCACCACCTGAGTGAGAGAGAAGAGGGACATCCTCATTGACCTCACCAGCAGGAAAGAAGTAGACGCGGGAGTGTGGGTAGCAACACAGTAGTGGCGTGATTCCTCAACATAACGCAGATTCTTCCTGTTCTTTTACACAGTTTACAGATAAAAGGAAGAAAGCATACATCTGGATTGCTTTTGTTGCTGTTCTGTTTTTACTTTGCTTCTCTTTATACAACAAAAAATTTTAGATACTTGATGATATGCTTCAAGGCTTGTATAAAAAATATATGGGAAAATAACATCTCATGCTGTCATTTATATTTAGAAATGCATCCAGTTTGTTTGGAGATAGGCAGAGTACTCCAATAAATTAAAATTTCACTTTTTTACTAGTTTTATTTATTTTTTTGATGTTGTGTGTCTGGAATTACAGAGTCTCTTTCCTCCAAAAAATCATATTTTTTTTTGAAGAAAAGAAAAGGAAAAAGGTGGAAATGGAATTGCTTTATTTTTTTAAGGAGCATTTCTTGATTGCCTTCTTTTCAGATCTTTGTATATGCTATTAAAAAAAAACGAAACTAGGGACTTCCCTGGTGGTCCAGTGGTTAAGAATCGGTCTTGCAATGCAGGGGATGCCGGTTCAATCCCTGGTCAGGGAACTGAGATCCCACATGCTGCAGGACAACTAAGCCCGTGCCACAACTAATGAGCCTGGGTACTCTAGAGCCCGTGCACCGCAACTAAGACCTGATACAGCAAATAAATAAATAAACATTAAAAAAAAAAAAAACGAAACTAAAGCTAATGGATTTCTGGAATAACAATAATCCCCCCAAATGAATGAATTTCTGAAAAACTAACATAGCTCATGATTTTAACTATTAACTACCCCATCATTATAATGTATGTTTGTCCCATCCTCATATATTGATTTTGAAGTGCAACTCATTCATTATACTGAATCATCATCTAGGATTCTTTGAGAGTCTGCTCTTCAACTTATTTCTCCTAGAGAGAAGATAATTTTTTAGAAGAGAAACCATCTGAACTGTCACACAGCACAACAAAATCTGTGCCAAGTAAATTGTTATTGGAGGTATCTCGCCTAGAACTTTCTGTTCTGTACGGGTATGTGTTCGGAGGCCTCGCTACGGAGCACAGACCTTTCTTTGCCGGGACATAGTTTATAGCTGATGGAGAAGGAGTAAGCAAAGGAGAAATGATGATGAATGTGTGCTTGTTGCTACAGAAACCTCTTTCCAAAGGGCTGACACTAACAGAAACAAAGGCCAGTTGAAAAGGCAGTGGACCTCACCCTGGACCAGGTGAGCTTGCAGAATCCCCACCTCCCCTGGCCATGCATACAGAAGGCTGGGCCATCCCTGAATTCACAGCCAGGGTGGTCGTCTGTGTGCAGAACTGAAAGCAAACAAGGGCGAGCTGTAGCCAGATGTGAGGGCTTTCAGGTTCACTGACAATTCCTGGGGTCCTTGGAGTCAAAGCAGCTCACGCACGTTCCTGTTTTTCACCAGGAAACACGGAGACTGGAGACCGAAGGAATCTGATCAGCCCCCGGTCCCCAAGATGGTCTTTTTAAGTCGCAAAAGATACCAGGCTTGCTCTTCTCCAAGACTCCTAAGCAAATGCAAATGCCTTCGATACATCAGCATCTGTTGCTGGATCTCAGATTACTGTAGTGAAGCTGATAAATCAATGACTCCACGTTATGGCCTAAGATCCAGTAATACATTTCCCATGAGATTATTTCTAGGCCTTTATCCGGACATGAATTTCTGGAGATGTGGCATTAACCCTTTCTACTAAGTAGAGAGAAGTTTTCTTATTACATCTTTAGAAAAATGGAAAGAAAATTCTTCTTTTCCGAAGCATCTAATTTGATCTCCTCCTCCTCTCCACATATCCAGCTCCAAAATCAATACTTTCATTCATTCTACAAATTTCTGACCTGTTCTTTTGTTTTGACTTTCTTTCTCACTACCCTCAAATCTCACCTGATAAGCAAAATCCAGGTATTTTAGAAAGCACATTCATGAACGTGGTTGGTTTTGTAATGTTAAATCAACCTTGTATATGGATTGAGGCAGAAAGATGTCATGTCTTTTCTTGCATATGAATTTAGGGAAGACATGCAATTCAGTTCTCTTAGTTTCAGAGACTTCAGCCTAACACTGGTTCAGGGGTCAAGAGTCACTTGCCTCTTCTGCCTTCCTTTGCTTTTTTGTTTGTTTGGTTTTAAATTTGCCTGAATAACTCCATCTCTATGTCCTCGTTTCTAAAATTACATGCCAGGTTGGGTGAAATTAAAAAGTGTAATATAACAGCGAATTGATTTTTACAAGTAGTTCACTTTCCAAGTGGGCTTGGATCTTACCTTTGAGCCTTGAAAACTTTATTGATGTTCTCTATGTCCTGGTCAAAATGAAACCAAATTTCATTTTACCTCTTTGAGAATCTGTTTACTAAAGTCACTAAATCACCGTGTTTCTGACCTCAGCTTGAAGTTCAAACCCTTTTTCACAGCCATTAACTTTTTCCGCATCCCACCAAGCAGATGTGCTCTCTGTGGCTTAATCTCTTCCATACTGGATCGTCGAGCAGGCTTCCATCTGATGGCGGCTTTGCTGCAGTATGAAGACCTCATCCATTAAATCCAGTTTGCTCATTTTGTTTACATATGATAAATTCAAAATAATTTTTCCCCCACAGGAAAGTCTTAAGTTTGCTCAGTAATTAAAATAAGAGATAGCAGGATTGGAATGGTGTATCACAGGAGTATCCTTTCAAGTAAGTCTTATGCATACCCCTCCATCCCATATTTCTTCATACATTTGTTAAATTCACATGTAGGTCAAATTCACATATTAGAGTCACAAATGGTCAGTGGTATCAAATGTTTTTTAAGTAGCACAAATCTTCACCGTTCTGAATCATTGCACTGTGTCAATGGCTATGCTTTGCAAATATAAAATGGAAGGAGAAAAGTAAAGCAATAAACTAGGAAATTGGAGGCATAAGCTAACTGCTTTTTGCCTTATAGAGGCAAGTGGCCTTTTGTTGTTCTGACTGGCAATCATGATTCACATCTTTTTAAAAGTAATATTAAAGGCTAACATGTGTATTGCTTATTGCCCAGACCCCAAGTGCTAAGATATTCATTGACCTTGCCTGATTTGCTTCTCACAAACATTATGAGAGGCAAGAATTATTATCCCATTCACCGAATGAGCAAATGGAAGGACAGATGTCTTAGGAAAATAATTTAGCCTCCTCTTCTATGCTGTTGGATCCCTATATTATATTTCTCAGTCTTTGTGCTGATATGGAGGCTTAGAATATCTATTTTGTATTTCTTTGGGGAAGATAAAACCTTACTTTAACCTTGATTGTTTTAGGTCAAAAATGCTTTCTTTCAGACTCTTAATGGTTTCGTTATCCCCATACAAAGGGTTGCTACATTTGTCCTTAGCGTCTAAAAATGGACTGCTTGTAACTTCTCTGACTCCTTCCCTCAAAACTGTAATATGTAAAGAAATATATGAAAAATGTGTGAATATACAGCTGACTTCTGGAATTTCCTTGACTCCGTTGTTCCTTAGAATAAAACATAATTGTTATTGATTCTCAGCTGATCATTCAGAAATTAAATTCCTCCAAATTAATTCTCTTTCTTATTGGAGGTTCCAGCTGCCATCCGATTGAATTTTCCTGTTGTTTACTTGTCCCAAAGTCTCTGTAAAAGATTTTATTTCTCTAGGCAACCAGCTGTTTTTTCACATAGATAAGGTCAATTAATTTGACCTTTGTTTCAATATGAAATGCATAATAAAAGCTGGTGCCCCATAGACCGGATGTGGCCTTTCAAAAAAGCTACTTGCCAGGACAGGGAACAATAATTTATGACCTCATAAACCCCAGTTGCAGTGCTTGTTGCTGAGCATGGCAACGACAAGGGGCCTGTGTGTCTTTATTTATTTATTTTTATTCTATGCGACAGAGAGATGGGAAAACGAACCAAGCACCTGCACTCTTGAAGGATGGGAAATAGCAGAGGCCCAAAATAGGACTGTTGTTTCTTTAAGGATCCAAGGACACTATTTGAATTTGCATTATTCTGCAGCTTGTTTTCTCCCGACAAAAATTCCTAAAGATAGGCTCAGAGAGTTTACTGTTGACTTCTTTTTTTTTTTTTTTTAACATCTTTATTAGTATTGACTTCTGACTGTAATATCTCATTATCAAAACATATTTCGTAACTCAGGTTTTGAGAGCTGTGTAAACTCTCATTATGAAGCAAAGTCTAAGACAGAACATTTAAATTGATATTTACAATCGATAACAAAGTGATCAATGCTTGCAGTTTGATGGATGGATCTATCTAAGAATCCAATTTCAACAAGCTTAGGAGGATGTGAGCTTTCCCATTTTAGTCTTACTGTAACTGTGTCAGCCACTATTCTGTATGCATTAGCATCCTTCCTATGGGATATGTCGAGAGCGTTTGTTACTTCACATGAGTCTGTTATAACTGGCATCTGTGTCTATTTTTATTCTATGTTTTAAACAACCCTGGTTGCACCCCTTTTACCTAAATATGTGATCACATCTCTGATTAAGTCCTAGAAATAGGCTAAGTCAAGGCATAAATCATTTTAAATTTATCAATTAATGATTTTCGCATTGTGATTCATTACCTGCAGCCACCAAATATTTAGGGATCCATTATTATTATTTTTTAAAATTTATTTTTATTTTTTGGCCGCATGGGGTCTTCCTTGTGGCGCATGGGTTTCTCTCTAGTTGTGGCGTGCGGGTTTTTCTCTCTCTAGTTGTGGTCTGTGGACTCTGTAGTTGCGGCCGCACGAGTTCAGTAGTTGTGGTGCACGGGCTCAGTAGTTGTGGCTCGCGGGCTCTAGAGCGCAGGCTCAGTAGTTGTGGCGCACGGGCTTAGTTGCTCCGTAGCACATGGGATCTTAGTTCCCCCACCAGGGCTCAAACCCGTGTCCCCTGTATTGGAAGGCGGATTCTTTACCACTGAACCACCGGGGAAGTCCCGGGATCCATAATTTTAACTGTTCTTTTGAAATAAGCCCTTTTGTGTACCTTGAATTTTGGGTAAAGGATACTGTAGCAAAGCATTCTCTCCTCAAGATGTGTACTTATTCCTAAAAAAAAAAAAAAAATCTTTTCTCGGCTGTTGGAAACAGTTTTACAGATGTGGAGATGCAATTTTTGGAAACCCAGTGGTCATTTTGGATGAAGAGCACTTTCTAAGTAACAATGCAATAGGATGAGTGATCACGTGTAGTGGAGACATTTACAATCTACAAGGCACCAGGGCCTTTTGGGTGGGAGAAAAGAAATACAGCCATTGGGGTAAGGGTAGCTTTAGAAAGAGCATGGAAAGGAAAATGAAGTGGTGCTGAAAACAAATAAACCTATTTCAAAATTTTTACACAGTGATTCTCATGGACTTCTGGTGAGAACATAAATTAGGACCACCTTTGCTCAAGAGCCATTGGCCATACCCATCAGGAGGCTTAAATAGCAGATATGCTGTCCCAGCAAGTATAATTTGAAGCATTTATCCTAAGAAAAGCATCATATATATCCCAAAGAACTATTTTAGCAGAAAATAACTTATACACATAAAAATGTATTTATATTTTCCGGAGTTTTTCATATACAGATAGATAGATAAATAATTGGTACCATGCATTTTGTTTGCAACCAACTTTAAAATTTTTTCACCCACATACTAATAAATGGTGATCCCTGGTCTATGATATTATGTGATGCTAAATTTTCTTCTTTTTCAAAACTTCAAAACACAAAAACTTGTTCTGTTTCTAAAAGTCAACAACAAACGTTATTTTGCAATATCTAGAATGGTTCAGTATTTCATCACTAAAGAGGAAGAAATCACTTTTTCCATATTTCTTCATACAGGGTTCCCCATGGCCCCTTGCCACCAAGACCTGGATCTAGGGTTAATGTCCTTAGTACTATAGTTTGAATACATCATTAGTTAAATAGACTTGTTGACTGTCTTAAGAACCTAACCACAATTTATATCATTGTTTCCATGGGGAAAACCATGTTCCAAGTTTCAAACAGCTGACATAAAAACAAATCCAAAACAACTTGTTTGTACCTTGAAGATTGTCTATATTTTTTTGTTTTAATTCTTACTACTGAGAATTAGTTGTTACCTTGAAGTCATTAATTGCCTGACAATACAATATACCCGCAGCCAGAAATTGTGGTCTGGACTGTTTTTGACCTCTAGTTAAGAAAGGCTTTTTCTGGATCTTTGTCCTTTATACAGCATTTTTTCTATGGGGATTTCTTTATTAATTTACTTTTAAGGTTGTCAATCACAACCACAAATTTACTGATGTAGGTTTGAACTATGCCCGATAGAAATCAGGGAAATCGTATTTAAGACTACTAAATTATCTTTCTCATGACTTTCTTTGTTGGATTTCAGGAAAACCTCAGAATAGCTGTCTCTCTCCAAAACTCCTATTATATTGATCTCCAGAGATCTAGCTAGCTCAAAATAAAAGACTGCTTGAATAGATCCTATTGCAGCAAAACCCCACCAAAATATTGTCAAATGTGTTCCAGCCATAAAACTCAGGTAATAAGCTGAGTTTCTAGCTGTCTGTGTCCAGACTTCCCTCTCTGATTCTCAACAATAGTTGGGGCAGGTCGAGAAGAAGAGGTTAAGATACATGGTGCTGAAGAGAGAGAATGAAGCTCATAAAAGCTTTGTGAGTTTCAGGAACATAAGACTGTCAGTTGTATGCAGCAAAATTCTCACGACCCCAAAGCTGAACTTTGTAAATAGGCTTGGCATCAAACTCTTGCTTGGAGAAAATAAAGAGGAAAATAAAGGGGGGGGGGAAAGAAGACCCTTGCCCTGCTCTGACACACACACAAATGCACACACATATGACGTGCATGCACTGCTTCACTTGATAAGGACGTGTGTAACTGGCCTTTTGCACGATGAATTACAGAACTTCATACTACTGACCACAGGATGAAAGCAGTGTTCTTTCCTTTGAATTGTGCTTCTCAACAGGGCTTTTAATATCCTGACTAGACTGTATTAGGTTGAATGATGGAATATTTTGTATTGGTGAACCATCTCCAGTTCTGTTTCTTGGAGATGCTATTTCTAATGTCAGCGCTAGAAACTCCCTAATGTACGAGGAAGAAATAAAATGTCTGATGAAAATCATGGGCTTATGTATTGGTTGATTGGAGCCTCAGTTCAAGTAACTTACTCCTTTGAAATCTAATTTTTTCTGTTTGTTTTGTTTTGGGTTTCTTTCCCTTAAAACTGTCAAAATAGTAGTATGTGCCTCTTTCAATTATTGTGAGCATTGAAAGACATGCACGCCAAGTGACCACACACATTTGGAAAGCTTAGCTCAATACCCGACTCCCAGTAAGTATACAAGCTCCATGATATATAGATCTAATAATTATCATTGTTGTTTTTATTATTAAGAGGGTATTGCTAATTGAAGTCATGGACCTGGTAAGGATGAATCCCTAGGTATATAAATCTAAAGCTGAGCTATTTCTATTCTTCAGCACTAAAAGGGGGCTCTTTTTTTAACTTTTATTTTATTTTAAAATTTTTATTGGAGTATAGTTGATTTACAATGTTGTGTTAGTTTCTGCTGTACAGCAAAGTGAATCAGTTATACATATACATATATCAACTCTTTTTTTAGTGTCTTTCCCCATAATTTTAAGGCACACCTGCCCTCATATATTCCATAGTTAGAGATTTTAACCTATGACTTTATTACAAGAATGTAAGTTTTCATGAAATGGTTTGGGACTCATTTTCAAATATGATTGTTATAACATCTTCCATAGTTTTTATCATACTGCACTTAAACGCATTTTACTGCTGGTCAATTTACTATTGTAAATTGCATGGTACAATACACTGGTAATGGCAGCCAATGCAGATGATTAGCTGAGAAATTCAACATAGGAATATGAGCCAGTATCTATTTGACATTTTATGTGAAGGGTCTTATGTACTTTAAATATTAATTGAAATATTTCTGTTTCATGATGAACGTGTCTTTCTGTTTTTCATAAATGAAGTGGTTAAATCCCACTGGAAAACAGCTTGGAAATATCCATTTAATACAATTAATATGTCATAGCCAGTAACACAGTCGTTAATAATACAGTCTCTTCAGTTAATATTCTATAGTCCCTTGACATTTGTTGATATCAGCTTTGACATTTATTAAGGTTATTTTCAATAATTTCAAGGTAATAGATTCAAACTTTAATCAGCCTCTTACTTTCTCAGATAAGTCAATAAACCTCTTATGCCTACCATTTTCTTGTATTTTGTATACTACAAAATGGCTTTCTTCTTGTCTTAGTCTTTTTCAATACTGGTTTATTGTACATGTTGCTTAATGCTTTCTCTCCTCTCTTGGGACTTACTTGTAGTCTTTGCTTTCCTTGACTTGATTTTGTTTCAACCATCTAATTGCCTCTTAAAATGTTCTGTGAAGTAGACTCATTTCATGTTAGATTTCAAACTTAGGCCACAAGATTCATGTGCCCATTTTTTCCCATGGACTGTAATTTGACCATCAGAAAATTGTCCCTTACACCCCAGCCCAACTTTGACCTTGTGACAAAATATTGTTCTGTCTTTCTGTCCACATGCCTCTGCTAATTCCTTATCAAGTTTCTGTATGGTAGACTTCTGCGTTGTTGGTTTCCAGAATCAGCAACAAGACTAATAAAAACATGCAAATATGCATATTTACCTCCCCTGTTTTTTCTCATCACGTTTATTCGCAATTCAGTAGGTAACAATTTTTCCACTTCTCTGGTGTAAATCCATTGTCTCCTCTGTTTCATTTCATCCCAAATTCTCAAGGACATTTATTCACTTCAGGTTTGTAAGAATTTTCTACAAGAATTTATTGCTCTCTTTATTTTCATATTATTGTATTTTTGTCTACTGGTTTCTCATTTCTCTTTAAATACAAACAAACAAGCAGAGTAGATGCTTATTGAATAAATGAATAAACATTGGTGGCTTCCACCAGTCACCTTGTTACAGAAGTCAATTAAAGAGTGTGACATGATTAAGAAGTAGGTATCTCCATGAAGAATTTTTAAGAGGAATTCTTTTTTTAAAAAATTTTATTGAAGTATAGTTGATTTACACTGTTGTGTTCATTTCTGCTGTATAACACAGTGACTCAGTTATACATATATATATATCCTTTTTCATATTCTTTTCCATATGATTTATCACAGGATATTGACTATGGTTCCCTGTGCTATACAGTAGGACCTTGTTGTTTATCCATCCTGTATATAATAGTTTGCATCCACTAATCCCAAACTCTCAATCCTCCTCTCCCCCACCCCCCTCCTTCTTGGCAAGCACAAGTCTGTTCTATGTCTGTGAGTCTGTTTCTGTTTCCTAGATAAGTTCATCTGTGTCTTATTTTGGATTCCACATATAAGTGATATATGGTATTTGTCTTTCCCTGTTTGACTTACTTCACTTAGTGTGATAATCTCTAGTTGCATCCATGTTGCTGCAAATGGCATTATTTCATTCTTTTTTTATGGCTGAGTAATATTCCACTGTGTATATTTCATTATACTACCTCTTCTTTATCCATTCATCTGTCAATGGACATTTAGGTTGTTTCCATGTCTTGGCTATTGTAAATAGTGCTGCTATGAATATAGGGGTGCATGTATCTTTTCGAATTATAGTTTTGTCTGGATATATGCCCAAGAGTGGGATTGCTGGATCACGTGGCAACTCTATTTTTAGCTTTTTGAGGAAGCTCCATACTGTTATCCATAATGGTTGCTCCAGTTTACATTCCCACCAACAGTGCAGGAGGGTTCCCTTTTCTCCACACCGTCTCCAGCATTTATTATCATATGAGCATCCTTTTGCAGACACAAATACAAAGAGTTTATTCATAAGTTTTCACTACTAAACTTACTCATAAACACTCAGCAAACTCTTTGTAAAGATTTGAAGTTTTGCTTATTTGTTTCTTTTACTACTGGTAAGCTCTTTCATTTCACCACAATTACTTTTTAATTTATATTTGTTCATTTAAATATCTGACCACTTATTAGGCATAGAGGCAACTGTCCTTGGATGAACATTAATTTAAAGTTTGATGCTAAATTTCCATCCATTTTTGTTCATGAATTGTCCACCCACAGTAAACAAGTATAAAAAGAGATAAAATATATGAGCCAACTCTTTTCAAGCATTGGACAACAGGTAGTTCAGGGCTATGATCCTTAAGGGAAGGTAAACACATTCCCTGGTTTTCTTTTTGGGGACTGTTCAGACTTATGGCAGAGAAAGTTGGAGCCCAAGTAAAGAATAAGTATCTCTGAGCTGATGAGGTAGGAATAAAAATTCCATGCTGCTGAAGCAACTGGAATTTGCAGAACAGAATCCAGAAAATAGGAAGTTGCATAGAGAGGAGGACTCAGAAGTTTGCAGGAGAATTTGCCATGAGTTCTTGGCTGAGAGAAATTGTGTAAGCACAGGGCAAGCAAATATGAGGTACAGCAGAAATTGTTTCCTACAGAGATTAAAGAGAAACAGTGATACCAAAGGCCTTTTAATGATGGAAAGTGGCATTTTGGTCTAGCATAAGTGGAGAAACCTCTATTAGAAACTCATGCTTTCAGGTGAGACCCCAGAAAAGCCACAGTTTAATAATAAAGACTACATTCTAAATAGAATAAAGACCACACCCCAGGTCTCACTTCAAAACTGAGATTATTACGTCCTAAGATATAATAAAACTAAGCCTCACAAGAGCAATAGTATCTGCCAGTAATTTAAATGTCTGTCAGGAAAACAAAAATTAACACCATTTTAAGAAGGATGGCATAATCCAGACTCCTTATAATACATCACCATGATGTGCAGATTATAATAAAAATGACTAGATGTGGTAATTAACTGATGGAATTTTTCAAGCTCAGTGACTTAAAGGAAAAGCCGTAATAATGAATGCACAGATGAAAAAATCTGAAGGCAAATTAAAAGAAGAAAATGGGGAATTTTGAACCAAAAAATCCAACACCTAAAATGAAAAAAAATCACGGAGTTGCTTAAGAGTAGTTTGGAGACTGACTACAAGTGGGTTAATAAACCTAAATATAGATCAATAGAAAATGTTTATTTTAAAAATCAGAGAAAAAATTGAAAGAAAATTAACAGAGCCTCAGTGACCTGTGCAAAATTATGAAGTGGTTTCGCACACAGGTTATTGGAGTCCAATACAGGAAGGAAAAATAAAAGGGGGCAGAAAATGTTTTTAAAGAAATTTCCCACCCTTTGGGGTTAAAAAAAATGTTGTATATCCAAGGAGTTCAATATACAGTGTACACTGAGTAGAATAACTACCAAAAGAACTATGTTTATATCAAAATCCTAGTCCTGAAAAGTTAAGACAAAGAGAAAGTTTAGAATCTTCCAAAGCAAAACAGAGATTTCATTTGGGGATTTGGTATTATTATGTAGAATCAACTGATTTGTCATCAGTGTGCTAGAAAACAATCAAACAACATCTTTAAAGTGATGGGAAAAAAAGTTGACCTAGAATTCTATATTCATTGAAAGTACCCTTCAAAACTGATGGAGAAATAAAGACAATTCCATTCAAACAAAGGCAGAGAGAATTAATTGCCATCAACATTTTTAAAATGTTGAAAGGATTTCTTCAGGCTGAAGGAAAATATCACTGGATAGAAACAATGACACGGGAAATACTGTCCTTAGAAACTCACAATCTGGTACAGCAAGGATCATCAAACGATGTCCTGGGAGCCAAATCCAGCCCGCTGACTATTTGTGTAGTTTTATTGGAACAGCGCCACGCCTATTCATTTGCATACTGTCTATGGCTGCTTTTGTGCTAGAATTGCAGACTTGAGTTGTGACAGAGATCGTATCTGGCACTATACAGAAAAAAAAAGGCAAGTCTTATCATAGAGAATGAAAAGCAGAGGCTATGAGAAAACATAGCATGGGCAAAGTACAATATAATATAGCACACACTTCTACAATGAGGAAACCCAGGGTTTAAAAAAAAAAAAAAAGAGCTACTTGGAGATTTTCAATGGTAAAGTGAGAGATTGTAAAAGTAAAAATGTATGAATGTTAACGAAAAGGCCACTGCCCAGCGTCTACACATCCACCAGGACAGAAAAATTGCAAATGGTTCTTTGATGCCATCCAGGGTTAGACTCGAGAGATGGTATAAAAAGTAAGATTCTATTGATTTTATTGGTTTTTCAAATTTACTTCAAGGCAAATTGAATTTTGAATTTATGTTTCCCCTGTCCACACAAACTAAGTAAATAAATGAAGCATTTGTGGGTGGTTTATCTTGCATTCAGCTTTTATAATGCTTATTTCCATAATGCATTAATTCCTAAAATTTCTTTCACAGAGTGGAGATTTGTAGCCAAATTTGTCTGGCTATTAGACTTATAACAGCACAGGTGGGAATTTAGGGAAATAAACAGTCCCCATAAGGACCTGTTGATAAATTTGAGCTCCGACTTTTCCATCCTATAAAATCTTTTTCCTTTCTGTCTCTTTGCACATCTGTGACACTGGAGTTTGGCCCAGAGGAAGAACACACAGTTGAGATAAAGAGTTGTGTGCCAAGGATGCTGAATATTCGGATCAGATGGGATGCAGATGAACATCTGTGCTGAGAAAAGAAAGCCAAGGACGATATTCTTCAACATTGAAATAACTATACAGAATCCTACCCCTATAAAAGCTCCCTCTTTTTTGCCCTGAGTTCTTCACTTAAAGAAAGAGTGTTTCTTTCTGTCCTTCACTTCGAAGTTATGGGTCCACTCCTCCCTGCAGGTGTGTGTTTGTTTCCGTTTACCAATTTGAAGGCACAAGCACACCTCCTATGATTTGTAGCCATATTTAAAGTGGGCTTGACAGTCCGATTTTTTTGCACTGACAGGCACACAATAAAAATCATGTACTGTTACTAGTTTTCTAGGCAGAATCATTTCATCACAATTATCTTCAAATCTCCAATGTTCTGTGTGCTCAAAACCAATTGTCTTTCTTTTCATAATTAAGTTGAAGTGACAGTGGATGACAGCTGCAATTGGCTTCATTTGTGAGGCAAGCACCGCTTTCACTGTCACCATGGAATCATGCTGGCTGTGTGTCAGAATATTTAAGCCATTGAATGTAACCAAATTTGTAGTCAGACAAGGTGCACATTTATAGGCAAACACACATTTTGTGTGTGCGTGTGTGTGTCTGTAACATTATACACTTTTTCACCAAATCCCAATAGCTTTAGCAAGATTTGTAAAGTACACATCTCCAAAATATTTGATAGATGCAAAGGGTGTTTCCTATGAAACAGCTTTGTTCCCACGTTGGCCACAGTTTTCTGTAAAAGGCTAGATAATATGTATTTTTGGCTTTGCGAGCCATATGGTCTCTGTTGCAGCTATTCAACCCTGCCCTTACAGTGTGAAAGCAGAGACAATACAGAAATGAATAGGCGTAGATCTGGTCCAATGAAACTGTATTGATAAAAACAGGCAGCAGGGAAAATCTGGTCCGTGGGCCGCTCTAAACATCATTCAACATTATTTTATTTACAGTAGAGTACACACCATTTTAATATAAGTTCTTATTCCCCTTTTGACTATTACAATTACAAAATATTACTAGAAATAGAGAATGAATGTGGTTTAAAAATAAAAGTTTGGGGGTTATTTATGATACTGATATTTACATGGAGTGTAACAAATGACCTCCTCGTAATTTATCTCAATTGATACCTGTAACAAGCTCATGAGTTAGAAAGGACAGGTCTCCACTGAAGGCCCAGAAACCTTGAAAAGTTTAAGTGGCTCACCCAATGTCAGAAATGCGAAGTGTAGAATCGGGATTTGAAACTTTCTGTTTGGGTAGCAAAGCTTTTCTTTTAGGCAGCAGGCCATTTGGGGAGCTGATTTTTGGTGATAATTTTGATTGCATAGAAGTGGTCCTAATTCAGCTCTTGATATGAGATTACTGTTAGAAGTGAAAAAGAAAGTAAATGTTTTCTATATTATCAAAATAATGGAGACAGCAAGAATGAATAATTTAAGAAAAAAAATAGAAACAAGCCTCAAATACTCATGTTTTCCTTAATAACAGTATTTCTTTGCCTAAATTGTAGAGGTAATTGCCTCAATGATCCACTTGGCTTCTTCTTGGAGACAACAACTTAATAGTCTTTTATGCAGGACTCTGAAACTTCAAAAAGAGTCTAAAATGATTCACTCCTAGCCAACTGACATTAGAGCAATCTGTTATGTATGCTTTTGGCTTCTGTACAATTTAACTGTTATAACTTTTATTACATAAAAAGCTGAAAGAAGAGATAAACTACTGCATTAGGATTTTTGATACAGACATTGAGCCATCGACACAGGAAACCGTGTTTGTGAATTATGTCCATAGCTCTCCTGTCTGCCTAAGAACTAATCACCTTATAATATTACCATCTAACTTTCATTTATATTGATGGTCTTTCTCCAACAAGAGCAAAATGTTTTGGAGAAACTGTCTGAATATCTTTACCACATTGGTCTAAGATCACAGGGTTTACAATTTCCATTCTTTAATTTTTTTTTCTTAAATGGCTCTTTTAGAGAAAACTAAGTTAAACTATTTCACAGTTGTATGTGTATATAAAATCTGAGAATGTTGGCCATTTAGAAAGGCTTTGGTGATACTAAAACTACTTAAATAGTAAGATTAAAGCTCTTTGTTAATATAAAGTTAGGTGAAAATGACCTGTATGGGAAATTGCAGGCAGTTGGGGGCACAATTCTTCACACTGCAGAGATGGCATCGCTGAAGTGTAAAATGGAAAAGCAGTCTGATAGATAAAGTCATCTGTTTTCCTCTGCAAACCAGTGTCCAGGGTGAAAAGTGGAGCTGAGGGAAGGGTAGGATCTGAGAGTGACCATATTTCCCCAAATATCCAGATTGAGGCAAAATCACTATCTTCTCAGATATAAAGAAAGTAACATTATTCAAGGAAGCAATTTTCATTTCTTAACCTATTTAAGAATAGATGATAGTTCCTTCATTTGAGTCACTGGCATTCCCATCTATTGAGATTTATAAAAGTGACTATGATGAAATGGTTTCCTTATCTTAAAAGGGTGTGCATTATTTTTTGCACCATTTTATTTCTATCAAAAGTTAGTGGAAATAGTGCCTGGAAAGCAGTGCCATTCAAATTTTATCTGCCTTCATTTATCTCTAATCAGCAAGATACCAAAAATAATTACACAATATCGTCACTTCAGAGTCCATTTTTAAAAAAAGGACCTCTGAGCCTCTCTAAATTATTTTTAAAAAGTGGAGTTTATAGATAGGCTAGTCAGTATTAGATTAAGTCAGTGCTGGCAAGCACCATAAAATCATCACGTGTAAAAATCAACATAGGTTCCAATAGTGACGGGTATGGCGTGGGGCGTTATATACTAGGGCCAATACAGGGGGACACAGTAGGAGTTGAGAAAGTTCTTTAACAAAGGGCTGTCAGATATGATTTACTGAGCTGGCCTCTATTGGGCAAGCCTCACTGAGCACTCTGAATTCAAGCTTTCTACACTGGCAGACTTTTCCATAACCCTACAAAGACGTAGCATTATAGGCAGTTCATAAAAGTGATGTCTTTTGTGAAATCCTAACAGGGTCTCTCAAGAGGGGGGACAAAACCAATGAAGTGCAAAATATAATATGAAATCAATTTCCCTTCTCACACAACCCTGAGAATAAGAAAGGATTCTTGTTTTCCTGGGACTGCTAAAAACCCAAATGTCTTCTGGGTGGTTGGAGGAGAAGATCAAGAGAATTTAAGAATATTTTTAGCTTAATTATTTTAGGCATTTCATTTTGAAGCAGATTTAGTGCATGTTTCATCTGTTTAAAGGATCACAGAAGTCTGAGTAAGATCATTTTTCCAGATACAGGGGGAAGTAGTTTGAGAGAGGGGTTATGCTTAATGAGATCCACTTTCAAAAAAAAATTATATTAGTGGCTGAAGAAAAGGACCAACTCTAACCACTTAGAGTAATTTCTGAACACAATGATGTAAGGGCTGTGTTGGGTGAATCTGTTTCACAGCAGAGATGGGTGGTGAACACTTTTAACTGAACTTAATTGTTTATAAACCATGGTACGTCTGAATATGTGGCTTTATTTCACGTACAGCTCTAACTCTGGTGATGTTAGAAAACATAGATAACATTAAAAATCAGATTATTCTCATGAAGAGAATATATTACACAGACACGGAAGAATTACTTGTTCGGAGACTGCTGTATCTTATTTTGCTATATGATAGGGAACATTTTACTTCAACTGTATACTCTAGATCTCTCTATAACGTTATGTCCAGCCCTGCAACTCCAAATAGATATTCCTCTATATTTCTCCTAAGAAATTTTCTTTACAAGTTGCAAATTAGCTTGCACCAGCCCCTTTGAGCTTATTTGTGACATTAGATTTTTTTTCAGTTTTTTAAATGTGATAGTTTATTCAATAGTATAGATAATATCTATTTTTACCTATGCTGCAGACGGATAATTCTTAAAATTATGAAACAGAGTACCTGAGCATCAGAGTATCGATTTGAGCCCTCCAAGAAACAGACATCAAGATGGAATTAGATAAGAAAAAAAAATATTGGAGAAATACCTTTGAAGGATAAAATGGAGAGAGGCTAGGAGTAAGCAGATACAGGTCTGACACCTATGAAAGGAGAGAGGGGAGGAGGAAGTTAGGGTAAGAAGAGCCTCAGACCGCAGTGCAACTTACAGACAGTGTCAGCCACGCTGATGGGGCTCCAGAAGGCAGATCACCTATAAGAAGAGTCCAAGGGCTTCCCTGGTGGTGCAGTGGTTGAGAGTCCACCTGCCGATGCAGGGGACACGGGTTCATGTCCCGGTCCGGGAAGGTCCTACATGCCGCGGAGCGGCTGGGCCCGTGAGCCGTGGCCGCTGAGCCTGCGCATCCGGAGCCTGTGCTCCGCAACGGGAGAGGCCACAACAGTGAGAGGCCCGCGTACCACAAAAAAAAAAAAAAAAAAAAAAAGAAGAGTCCTGCGTTCAACAGGAATGGCTGAGCTCTGATCCCTGGGCTGTGCTGAGCCATTGTCTGTGATAAGCCCAAAAGGAGTGTGGCCCGTATCCCCACGGTGTGGCAGCAAGGCTACCAGCCACCTATATGCCTCTGAATAGGC
The DNA here is from genome assembly GCF_949752795.1 of Hyperoodon ampullatus. NCBI lineage: Eukaryota > Metazoa > Chordata > Mammalia > Artiodactyla > Ziphiidae > Hyperoodon > Hyperoodon ampullatus. The sequence goes on along the minus strand of NC_136932.1, from coordinate 22,694,939 downwards.
TCTCTCGAAGGACAATCTGAGCCTTATACTCTTATGGTTGGCACAACTTAGAAATCTCCTTTGTGGAATATTGTGGCATATTGATATGGTCAACATGAGGAAGAATTACACATGTAATCATACTGCAAGTGTGATTCCAACACATTTGATTCTAACAGAGATAAGATAGGTATATATGATGCAAGGCATATTCATAAAAAAATCTAGAATTCAAATAATTTCATCCATCGATTGTTTTTCTTAACACGGGGAAAGAATGTTAAATTCAGCTTTAGCAGCAAGAATCCTTGCTGATCTCCAAGCAGGTCAGAGTTCAGTGGGGTCATACTTTCATAAATACTAGTATAGGTTACAAGTGTCATTTTTCTTAAAAGTATCATTGAAAAAAATTAAATTCATGATTTTTTTAGAATGGTATGTATTATGTGCCAGTGGTGCCCTGCTGATTGTGCTCTTCAGGGGGAATAATCCAGAACAAAAGTACAAAGAAATGTGTCTCCACCATCTCTTTATTCCTCTTTGACATGCTAATATTCTTTTAGTCGTCCCAGTTTCCCAGAGTTGCTTTTTATTGTGTGCTGCTTCCAATTGCTAAGGGTTCACTAGAGCAACAAGTATCAATAAGACTTCCTCCAAATGTTTCCCCCTTCCAGATTCTACAATCCCATCTTACGTTTCATTTATTAAGAGCCTCTTTTTCTTCTAAGAACCGGATGAATGTGTTGAAAGCATAAGGTGCATTAGGTAGACCCAAAAGAAAAGAGCTCTCCAGCTTACCTCCAAGATCAGGACTTTATGACATGGGTACATGGAAAGGCAGGGTATCATGTACTCTGGGTGCCAGCACTTCCAAGCCCAGGATGTATCTTGTGCTTCATGGAGCACCAGTCCCAGAGCTCAGATTTATGTAGAGTATTATCTGAGGCCAGGGAGGTTCCCCTCCTGGGTACACCTCCCAGCCTCACTTCTCATAGGAGAGACTTTGTTCAGGTCAGTTTGTCCAATGCCAGGCAGAGTTTTGGACTGAGTCACTGCAGGGGTGGCTGTCCACACACCCCACATCTCCATCGTGAGCGTGACTTGTGCATCATCCCCTGGACCAGTCAGTGGCAGCTGTGCCAGCAGGGTTATTTGCTCATTGCACTCATGGCATGAGTCAGAGCTGCTTTGTACATAAAGAATTTCTTGGGGCTGCTTTCCTCAGAAGAGGGCAATTCGAATTTTATGGACTCTCCAGCACAAGTGTTAATGTTGATAAAACCTAACTCTGTCACTGCTTGGGCTTGACTGCATTTAACCATTGTTTCAATGCCTGTAACTCAAAGAGCTAGGCTTGCATTCCCGCCACCGAGCTCTCCTTTGCCTCCAAACATGCTGGTGCATGTTCCTCTTCTGCAAAGGTCCAGACTCGCTCATCAACCACTGGCTACATGCCCTGGGCTAATCATTGCACTTTTTTGGTAACTGAAATGAACTTCATCATCTCATCTTGTCATGGATTTTAACTTCTGTTTCCAGTGCATGATCATGATTTTTTAAATGACAACTTGGCTCTCAATTCAGGTTACTGTGTGATTACTGAGGATACCAGATTCTTTGCAGCTCCTATGTGGCTCAGGACCACGAACCAGTGAGGGTGTAAGGCTGGGTCTGCCAATAACAGGAGCCCAATAAAGTTAATTGTTTCTCCGTTAGGCACTTTGCTAGTGCCCTGAACACATGGAACCGATTATCTGGCACTGCAATGTTGTTAAATAAAATGTGCAAAAAAGAAAATACAATTATTACTAAAGTAAAAACATACCACCAGGGGTTATTAAAAAAAAAAAGCAAGATGTTTTACATTTTGAGGATGTTTCGCTGCCTCATGTGTGTGTTTGGTGAAAAACAATTCGCTGCAAGACACTGCAGGGCCAGCATTAAACTTTTCTTTCTGTTCCATTATCTTCCAGTTGCTTAAAATCAATGGAAGCAGACTTTTTCATTCTGAAGGAAACTTTTTTTTTTAATTAAAGGCATATTTTGCAACATTGGAATAAGAACTACTCACTTAAAACATTCATCTTATATGATAAGTAGGATGATCCTTTCATTTAAGAACCTGTTTACTTTTGTCAGTTCTCTGGGCAGGTCTGAATTGCTTTTGAACTCTGCAATGCACAAATGGATAACATCACCTAAGGTAACTGCATTCTGGTATAGAAAAGAAATTACTTGGGTAGCATGGAAAAACATAACTATAATCCTGTTTAGGTTATGCTTAAGCGAACCGTGGGGACTTAATAAATACAATGTGTTTATAAGATGAAGAGTCATAATCAGCTTCCATTTACCTTCGAGGTTTTCCCATTTCTCACCAACAGTTTAAAATAGTATTATATTGCCTACTTGGAATGCAGTAACAGTTACATTGGCCGTTTTTTATTTTAAATTATTTTTCCCATATTGCAAATAACTGTGATCATAGATATTTAGCCGATGTCCACTGGAGATTATTAACAAAACAAGAATGTTTTGTTACATTTGAATTTTGTATGAATGGCCTTTAAGTAATCAACCTGTATACATTTCAGTAAAACACTATGTTAACCCATTCGACATTACAGACCGATTCATATATTAGGCTAAAAAACCTGAGGACCAGAAAATTTTTTTTTTAAGTTTTGGATTTTATTATCTATGTCTTCAACTAAACAAAATGGTTTTTTAAAAAGTTTCTCTAAAGTGCCCCAAGTCAAGTAAAGTGCCATTAAAGCCGATCTGAATAAACCGATCTGGGATCTGGCTGTTAATTGTCCTGATACAAATGTGGATATGTCTTTTTTGCTAACCAAAGACCTACAGATTAGGACCTAATGTCAATACAATAATTGATTTTGCTTAGTTTTCTTCTTGTTATGAATAACTAGAATGATCAATATTGAGAGTGACTGGAATTTCCGAATAGAACATACGTTTGAAAGTGTCGTGGTACTTTCATTACAAGTGGGCTCTTGCAATTTTTCTAAATGTAACACTTTTCAATTAATTATTAGTTCTGTACTTTGGTTGCTCTATAACTTTCTAATATACTAAAAGAATGCTCAGGCAGACAAGAATCTTAAAATGAACAGAAACAGATCACTTTTTTCCAATGGGCAGGATCGGGGGTTAAATCTTCGTAGATCTCTAAAGACAATCTTCTTTGAGGCAGAACGACAAAGTACTCTGGCCACATTTAACTAGAAAAGCAATAAGCCATCCTTTTTTTCTTTTTTTTTTCATATTTTAGTGGAATTTGGTCCTCTCTTCTCCACTCTCTGATCAGAAATTTAATAAGGACTTGTGAGATCCGAGCTTTTTTTTTTTTTTTTTTCCCTGTACCCTTCTTTCTCTCTAGTTCTCAGGGAATATTTGATACAAGAAGGTCAGGATTGGCTAGGTCAGCAGGAAGCAAATGGCACATTTGAGAAACCGGATGAGCCTGGTCTGAATTTACCATGGAAACACTGCCTTCACTTCTCTATTAAAGCTCAGAGAGAGCATGAATGAGAAAATCAAGTGTATAGCCTCGCTGTGACTTCAAATTGTTAAATATAATATGCTTACAGCTGCATAGCATGATTTAAATGATATAAAATACAAGGCTGTAGCATTTCCAAGAGGAAGTAATTTAGGGTAATGGCTTTAACCGCCCCCCCTTGACTAAAAATGCAGCTAGTTGCCAACAATTTAAAAGAGACTTTGTTACCACTGAGAGGCAAGTCCATCAATTTCAATGAGATGATGATTCACTACTGATAACCCTGATTTCTTTGAGATTTTGATGGGTAGAGAAAAAAGATGATTTGGCTATTATTAATAGACATTTGTACAAAATAGAAACAGTCATCGTAAAGCATGAAGCCAGAGGCTATTTGAAAGGGGATCTGGAAGATAATTATAGGATTCCATAAATGACATAACTAGGTTTTGGCAGCTTTTTAGAAAACTTTGCAGACAGATACTTTATATTTAGTAGGTTAACTGAATCATCCAAATTACTCTTTTTATTCGTGTTACAAGTAATGTAATATAACTACCCTATATTTTATAGATTTGACATAATCAACATGATTTAATATACTTACATTCACTGTATACCCAACTTTTCTATTCATTTCAAGTACATTTAAAAGAAGTTAAATTTTGAAGTTTAATATGTAAACGTATTTTTTAAATTTAATTTTTCTTTTATATTGGAGTATAGTTGATTTACAATGTTGTATAACATATAAACATATTATGTGACTACTACATTAAAGGAAAGAATATTTTCTCTTAAAAAGTAAAGTTAATCTTTTAGAGTTGTTCAACATTAAAATCCTTTTCATCAAGGAAAAAATGAATAAATATTTATTTAAGACTTATTTTCCGATGTTGGCTCCATGCTTTTCCAATTTTTCACAGGGAAAAGTATATTTTACAGCTAATCTTACTTGAAATCCTAATATATGAAACAAGTATTTTATTAATATGTTTATTTAATAAATTTAATGTTTATAACTTCTGATTATTACTGAATCATTCAACTGGAGTTATGAGATCACTTTGCTTAACAGGGACATCTCTGAAATCATGGCTTACAGATGACAGTGGTAATTTTACTTATAAACCAATCTATCTATTCCTGTATTTTTATTTGGTTTTACAATATCCAGGACAGCTTGATTTATTAAACCAAATAATAGAGGGTAGCAGATTTAAATCACTACTCTGCAATTTCAAGAAAAGCCTCACATAATAGAGATATTTTCTTATGAGATTTGGACCTCGCTACATTCAGTTTACAGCACAAATAAACATGTTGTCTACAAAGTGCAAACATTTTGTATATAACACATTTGCATTTGTCACAGTGTTAAAGGCAGTTAGCATGTAAATCATATATATTCTAAAAATGCTGACTCGTGTCTGTAGAATCATTGGAGCATCTTCTGTAAAACTGCAGGGTTCTCTGGAACACAGCATTTTCATAACCACAATGTCCTTTGGAGAAAAATATTATTAATTATAACAATAATAATGCTAACTTTGTCCTTAGCGTTTATAATGGATTTAATGAAAGCACACATGGAAATAACTTAAGAATAAACGAAGGCATCAGAAGTTCTATTTGTGAGCAGCAGAGAACCCCTAGTAAGAGTGAAATAACAAGTAGAAGTATATTTCTCTTACATAAACAAAATCCAGAGGTAGGTGGATACATTCCTGCTCAAATATGGCTGCTTGTATTACTTTCCATCCAGTAAGATGGAGACAGGGGTTCAGAGGGGTACATGGCTGTTACTTTTTAAGGACACTTTCTGACATTGTCATGCTGCTCCTACTCACACCCCATTAATCAGAAATAAGTAGCATGACTGCACACAATTGCAGGGAATCTGGGAACTGTGATCTTTCCCCGGGCACTCAGAACTTTCTATTCTTCCAAGAGAAGAGGGAAAGAGCAACACTCCAAGTACTAAGAACATCTTAGTTATCTTTTTTTTTTTTTGCATTTCACCTGTTACTCTAAATCATGGCACATTTAGTTAACATTTGGGTTCTATATTTCTTATAAAACACCCCACCTGTGTCCTTTGGTTCTTCAAACCATATTCGTTATGGGTTTTCTATGGAAGATTTAGCTGCACCCACCCCCCTTCCCCGGACCCAGAAAGATGCACGAGTTAGGCTACAAGCAATGACTATAGAAAACTTTTGATATCATTTCTTCCTTTCAAACGTCAGCCCTCACTCATTTCTGTCTTGTTTTGGTCATTCTCCAGTGTCTCCTGATAATTATTTTTTGCATTTTGTCCAGAGTTTATAGTTGTTATCTGTAGGGTGTTAGTCCTAGAGAAGCTTATCAGCCATAACTAGCAGTAAAAGCTCATGGAAGTGTTTTTCCTGATACGTGCATGTCTGGTTTCTTCCTGTCATTCAGATTCAAAACAAATGTCACCCCTTTAGGCAGGCTTTTTCTGACCTTAATTTAAAGTAGCCTTCAATCTCTCTTATAGAATAGCAGCCTGTTTTAAGACTGCGCATAGCATGACATTTTCCTTAGTTGTTTACAAGGGCTCTCCCCCACTCTTCCTTCAGACCTCTGAAGTTCAAAGGTCTGTGAATCAGTGGGACCTTCTCTGACTGTGATATATCAAAACACTCTGCTATCTTAGTACACACACACATCTAGAGTGAATATACTTCCTATTTTGCCTGGGATAATCTCCGATTATTCTTCTTGTCATGACATCATGATTAATAACATTTCCTATTGCTGTCAGAATTTTCTAGATTGGCCTGATAAATCATATGGTAAGGTTAAAAATTCCTATTATACTGCTTTATTTTTCTTCATATCACTGATTACCACCTGATATATTAGAATTTCTGCCTATACATATATAGAAATACGTTTAACATATTATTTTAAATATATGTCTATATATATATATATATATATATATTTTTTTTTTTTTTTTTTTTTTTTTTTTTTTGCGGTACGCGGGTCTCTCACTGCTGTGGCCGCTCCCATTGCGGAGCACAGCCTCCGGATGTGCAGGCTCAGCGGCCACGGCTCACGGGCCCAGCCGCTCTGCGGCATGTGGGATCTTCCTGCACCAGGGCACGAACCTGTGTCCCCTGCATCGGCAGGCGGACTCTCAACCACTGCGCCACCAGGGAAGCCCTATATGTCTATATATTAAAGTATATGTCTGTCTCCCCATACTTGGATGTAATCATATGAGGGTAGGAACTTTTCTGTTTCTTTCACTGTTATATACCGGACAGCTACTGCACAAAGAAGATACTCAATAAAGTTTGTGGAAGGGACAAATGAATACATCAATTTCTTTTCTTTGTCTACCCTAACAGAATGTAAGTTACATGATACTGAGACCTGATATTTATATTTCTCCAATTTATCCCCTCTTCCTGGTATATAGTAGGCCTTCAATACATTAATCCATTAGTCTTACAACATAGAGCTAACTCTCTTTTTAAATTGTTAACTAATAATATTTGACTGACGAGCTATGATGTCTGTGTAGGCAACTTGATTGAGTTTCTTTTGCTGCTCGGTAGATCTTATTTATCTCAAAGACCTTGAGTCTTATCCACACTCGGATTTGCATTTCCGTTGTATGGATAGAGAGAACTAAGGCAGTTTCTAAACTCCCACAGTAAGGATGGCTTTACTCAGTGTGACAAGCAGAGCAACGCCCCTCTGCCCCCAAAGATGTCTATGTCCTAATCCTCGGAACCTGTGACTATGTTACCTAACAAGGCAAAATGCACTTTGAAGGTGTGATTAAGTAAGATTTTGAGATGGGCAAATTATCCTGGATAATCTGGGTAGGATGCAACATAATCACAAGAGTCCTTGTAAATCAGAGAGAGGCTGGAAGGTTAGCGTGAGAGAGAGATTTAAGATGCTCTGCTTCTGGCTTTGAGGAAGAAGGAAGGGACAGGAACCAAAGACTGCAGTCAGCCTCCAGAAACTAGAAAAGGCAAGGCAGCCCAATCTCCCCTAGAACCCCCAGAGGGAGCGCAGCCGGCTGACACCTTGGTTGCAGCCTAATGAAACCCGTTTAAGACATCTGACCTCCAGAATGGTAAGATAATAAATTGGTGTTGTTTTAAGCCACTATGTGTGTAGTAATTTGTTACAGCTGCAACAGGAAACTAATACGCTCTGCATTAGGCTTCTTTGGTGTAATTCACTTCTGGATGGAGAAATGTTCCTACTGATCTACTGGGAAGGAGGGAGTAGCTCAGCCTTGGCTCTGACCTTCTTCCAGGCCCAAATCCACACCATAAGCAGTGGCTTTCAGGGCTCCAGCTGGGAACCAAAGCAGCAGCCACCTGCTTACCGTTCCTGGAGGAGAGGAAGGCACTGGCCCATGTAGCTGTCCTCCGATTACCCTAATACTTCCTGCTCTACAGCCCCGTCATGCCCCGTTGTCTTCTCCGTGTTCACCGGGTCTGACCTTGCAACCAGCTGCTGCAGTGCCTAGAAGAAAGGAGCATCAACTCAACTTATGACTTGGCTTTTGCATCTAAATTACACACTGAGGGGTGGGATAGGAAGGGTGGGAGGGAGACACAAGAGGGAGGAGATATGAGGATATACGTATATGTATAGCTGATTCACTTTGTTATACAGCAGAAATTAACACAGCACTGTAAAGCAATTATACTCCAACAAAGATGTTAGAAGAAAAAAAGAAAAAACATTACATCCCGTGTCAAAAAGAGAAAAACAAATATTGTATAATATCGCTTACATGTGGAATCTAGAAAAGTGGTACAGATGAACTTATTGGCAAAGCAGAAATAGAGTCACAGATGTAGAGAACAAACATGTGGTTACCAAGGGGGGAAGGGAGGGATGGATTGGGAGATTGGAATTGTTATATATACACCACTATGTATAACATAGATAACTAATGAGAACCTACTGTTTAGCACAGAGGCTCTACTCAGTGATCGGTGGTGACCTAAATGAGAAGGAAATCTAAAAAAGAGGGCATATATGTATATGTGTAGCTGATTCACTTTGCTGTACAGCAGAAACTAACATGAGACTGTAAAGCAATTATACTCCAAAAGAATTAAGTAAAAAAAGTTCTCAATTTTTAAAATCTCCGAAAGCACCCTTTATCCTTTATTGCTCTTTTATTTTTTTAATTTTTTAAAATGGTGCAGACACTTTATTTATTTTTAATTAATTAATTAATTAATTAAGGCTGCTGTGAGTCCTCGTTTGGACTTCCCTGGTGGTGCAGTAGTTGAGAATCTGCCTGCCAGTGCAGGGGACATGGGTTTGAGCCCTGGTCTGGGAAGATCCCACATGCTGCGGAGCGACTAAGCCCGTGAGCCACAACTACTGAGTCCGTGTGCCACAACTACTGAAGCCTGCACACCTAGAACCCGTGCTCCACAGCAAGAGAAGCCACCACAATGAGAAGCCCGGGCATGGCCACGAAGAGTAGCCCCCGCTCGCCCCAACTATCCTTTATTCTTACTACTACCATGGAATCCCCATTTTTAAATAGTTTTATTGTCATTTCAGCGGGATTTGGGGAAGAAAATTAGGCAAATACATGTGTTCAATCTGTCATCCTGACTTAAAAATTTGTGTTTTATACTGCTTTTTCTACACTTTTGGTTACTTTTTGCTCTACTCATCCCCATGTGTCTCTACTTGTGAAGTACTGGGAAATTATGTAAGTTTTTTTTTGTTTGTAGCAGTGGTGAAAGATTCTTGGGGCAGTGCCCTCATTATCTGTCAGGCCAGGCATCTATGATTAAGAACAGGTGCAGCCAACTCCTTGCTTGACCTATCAGTTCTGCCTGCATCACATGAAAAGCAGGATTAAGTTTTCTGGGGGATCTTGCCCTCCCTCTCAATTCTCTTATGCTGGAGAACTTTCCAAAATATTGGCAAGGGTCTGGATTTGTGGCTGACCAATGGTCCCACATCCTGCCGTGGCCCCCGCAGACTTTGCAGGTTTGAGGGAGGAGATTTTGATGTGGTTCTACTGGAGTCCTATCCTTCATGTAATTTCAATGTAATCAGCTGCCTTACATTCAGTGAATTATGGGTTCATTGATCTATCTTTTATTAGTTTTCTATGATCAAGTAATTCTTTGAAATTGCTATACATGGATGGCAGCATTGCCTTATTACTAAATCAGATACTGATGCTCCCTTCTCAATTCTTTGCCTGTTCCTTTAGTTATTACAATTGTAGGTGGGTAAGTGAAAGATGGAGTTTCAACATTTGTACCCAAATTGCCACCTCACAGAGAAGTTCAGATATGTTAATATGATCAATAAGCTTACGAACTCTATTCTATCTTTTTATAATCAGTTAGCTTAGATATCAATTAATCCATTATGACTTCATTTTATAGTTTAATCCTCAATTGCAGTGGAGGGTGTAGGGGACTCAAGGTCTGCCTGCATGATGCTTTTGTGAGTTCTGGGATATCTTAATGATAGAAGGAAGTCTAGTCTAGTAGACAAAATATGGTTTCTCATGCTTAAGGTAAAAAGACGGTAAGTGATGCTTGGATTTTGCTGTCTGCACCAGAGTCTCAGCTCCAAAATGTGCCCAAAATGAGAAAGGGTAACCCTGAAGGAGACAGAACTCCAGAAATGTTATGTTACTTGGAGAAGGAGATATACAAGTAGTTTCACGATGCTGTCAACAGACAGGAAGGCCCAAGTTTCTGAGCTGAATTATAGGAAAGAGAATTGGTTCAGAAAGAAGGAGGTGTAGGTACCAGGCCTTATAGATAGGGTGAGAAACTAAGAAGAATAGCTAGAAAATGACACCAGTTTATCTGACACACTATCATTTTCTTATAAGGTCAATAAACTAAAAGTAAATTTGTTAAACCACCAGCCTTATGGAAAGCATCATTACAAATTTTATGGCTTTATTGGTAAAATATTTAATTGAAGTTTATTAACTGGCTGGACTCAGATATGTTTACACAAAATATGTTTTGACTTCTTTAAGCCTAGGCTAATAATGTTCATCTTAATCTGGTTGACCTTTATTATAAAAACTCATAAAGTCCATTATCGTATCAATAAAAATTTTAAAAATGTATTTAGGCACTATAAATAATTATTTCTTATGAAATGAAGTAGAGATTCCCTCAATGGACAAACAGGCAACTGTTCCCAATTGTATGACTTTTTTAAATCAAGGATTCCCAGCAAACATTCGGAAGAAATCTTATGCCTTCCAGGGACAAGCAGCTGGGAAGAGGGAAGAGATTAATACAGAAAAAGCTGTGGACCATCCCGGTCGGTCCTATTCTTCAGTTCCTCGATTGAAGGCATTAAGTTTTATTTTATTAACTTCTCTCCTGCCCTTCAAAAGTTGAGGGTGCTCACTCCAGGGCTTGTGTAGAACTGCCCCAGGGAACTTCAGTGCAAAGGTTTGAAATCACAGCTGGCTGTGATTAGACGGATTGTGCGAGATCAGTGCTTGATTAACTTTCAGCTGCTATTGGTTTGCCTCAGTTCCTGCAGGAGAATTAATCCGTAGGTTCAAGCAAATTTTGGATCTTAATGGATACCAGATACATTGAGCCCACCCAGACCACCAAGATCTAGCAATCCCTTTCCTCACATTTAAACTGTACAAATGAATTCACTCCTCCTTCCCTAGTGGCCCAAATAACCCCACCTCACTGTTTTTCTCCTATGGCATTCACTTTATTATGCCTCCTAGTCTAAGAAAGTATAGGTTCTTTAAGGTAAAGTGCAGATCTTAGCTTTTGTAGTTTTAGAAGATGAATTTAATTCCTTTCAGAGGAATTTAGTTCCTTCCACTCAGAAGAGTTTGTTGGATGAATAATGATCATTCTGCTCCCTGTCTCTTAATTTGCTTTCACGGCACATGGAATTATTCTAGTTCTATAATTAATAGTCTTCACTCTTAAGTTCTATTGTACATATGAATTTATGCCATCCTGGTTAAGGATTCGTGAATTAGAGATGTATACTTATTATCTTAAATCATCATTATCTTGATAACATTGAAAGGTATTAGGTCATTAAATATTTTTACAAGAACGCACGTTTTGGATCCTTACAACCTTTACTTTATTGATAAATTTCATAGTGAGGAGAGGGTCTTCATTTAATCCCTTCCTTGCTAACTGAATATTCTTATACTTGTGTGAATCAAGGAACTCACTCAAAAGAGAAAACTTGGCCCAAAAGTAACACACACATTTCTGTTTAAACTTCAAGAGACTTATATTTTTCTGATAGATTATTATGATAGCATTGACCAATGAGACCCACACTGTTAAGATCAGAGACATGTAAATAAAAATATTCATCAACGTAAATAAATCAAACAGAAATTTTCCTAACTAGCGTGTAACTCATTTCCTTTTGTAGAGTCTATTTGCAGGAAGTAGTAGGAAAAAAAGCTGAGAGAACTCAAAGCTTATTGTCATGCTCATGTGTTTCTCTGAAATTGTAATGTAACTAAATGAAAGAGGTAAATTTTCAATTGGTGACTTCTCAAATTGCTATGATCAACTGGCTTTCAGATTCATATGGTCGGTTTATTCTCTTCCAACAATTTTTTTGCCCTATACTAACATAAATTTGCAGGGCTAAATATTTCTTGGAAACCGTATGAGAGTTACATGCTGCAAGCATCATCCTGTATGTCTGAGCTTCTCCTCTACCAATATCAGACCAATTTAATGCATGTATCTATAGATCTCTATCTATTTATATCATGCTTATTTTCTTCTCTCAGAAGGCTTGTTTCAGTTAAATTGACCTATTCATTTTTCTCTATTAATGTGGTATTTATTCCACATTTTGCCCTTGCTCAAATCACCTCTCCCACCTGCCATGCCCTACCCCTTGCTACTTGCTACATCCTAAGAGACACCCCCGGCTCCAACTTAAGAACCATCTTATCCACAGGATTTTTCTTGATTTTCCCAGGGTTTATTCCCTCTTCTTCACTTCAATATAACTTTTTGTTTGAATCACACATTCAGCACTTCATGGATTCTTGGGTTATTATTTATTATTTTGTGAAATTATCTAGTCTCATTGTAACCTCTCAATGTAGGTGGTATACTTCTTTAAAAAATCACATTTTGTTCATACAAGTAGTATTTTTACAAATATTTGCAAAGTATGATGCTTGTGGTGCTAGCAAAAGAAATAGTATAACACCATTTACATTTTCTTTGACTCAGAATAATAACTTGCAAAATCTTACATGTTTAGGAAAAATACCATTTGTTCGTATCTACAGATACTGCTGCATGGAGTTCTGGAAATGAAATAACAGCTAAGTGGAGATTATATGCTTCCTGTTAGATTGCAGGTACCATGAAAATGGCAATCATAACTGTCCTGCTTACTACTGTATTCCAGTGTATAGTATAATACGTAGTACATAGGTGGTGGTCAGTAAATAATTTTGAGTGAACCAAATGATTGAACAAGTAAGTAAAATAATGTAGATAAAACACAAGTGTGAAAGGCAACTTGCCTATGTTTCTTACGATTACTTATGATGGATAAAAACAGTGTTAGCAATAATGGAATGGCTACCAATATTTTGATACTGGGAATCATCTAGATAAATGTCCAGAGGTAATTTAACCTTGCTTTTCTCAAGAAAATGAATGTGTTAATATCTTTTAAATACACTGAGAATTAGACAAAAATGAAAATAAATCTCTGGGTATCAATGTCTTTGCAGTTTAACTTGGCTGACCTTTCACCTTTGCTAAGGGAATTAGGATTTTGAACATGTTAGAAAATTCATATTTCCAAGGTCATTAAATCCATCTTACTTACTCAGTAGTTGAATTTGATCACTAGAGTTAGCAAGGGAAATTCTCTCTAGACTGAGCAATGGTTTCCCTGTTTTTTCTGATTCCCTTTCCAATCTATGGCCTTTAACAAATTGAGTGAATCACTGACAGTGCATGAAAGACTAAAGCCCAGAAGCGGTTGAGTGTGTAAGAAGCTAAGGATTCAGGGGGATTAAAAGGGACAGTGGATGCTTCTTCCTGCATTCAGCTTTGCTGGACGACCCTTAGCACAGATGTACCTGCTCTCAGTACTTACCTCTAGGACCTAGGCTTAGCTGATTTGGGGAAATTGACCTCTATTTCTCTCTCTCATTTAATGAATTAAATTTAATACTTCTCACTGAAGCATGGGCATCTGGGTCATAGCTTCTAGAAGACAGTTTTTTAAAGTTGTGCTAATTCAAATACACATCTATATTTTGGACCTTCTTCAAGATTTTCAAAAAAATTAGATTAAAAGCAAAACAACAAGTTTCTTCTAAAAATATTTTATAACAGGCTGGTATTTTTTAAGAAGCTGGTTCATAAGAATTGCTTAAGTAGGCGTTACTTACAAAACGGCTTTTCTATTTTAATTCCTTAACTTTCTCCATGCGGGTCACATTTTCTACAATCTTCTCCCATTCTGTGTGTCTTGAAACCAGAAAGCCAAACATTATCCCCGTAGTCAAATATGCATGGTCCTGGTCTCATTAAGACAAGGGGGATGTGAGGAAGGAGGCTCTATCAACAGAAATAATAACTTCAGTAGCTTTATGTCTATGAGTTGGGGGAGTAGACTGTCAGTGTGTGAGCTTGCTGGGGCAAAGGACAGACAGGAAGGACAGAGTGATAGTGAAATACCTTCTGGATCTTTACTATGCTGGGAGCTTCCAGAATACAGGTCCTACACAACTCTCCTGTGGTTACAATCCATCATTAGTCATTAAATGAATAAGTTATGACAGAATTAATGTAAATAATATAAACCATAGCCTTCTAGGAAAGCAGTCAGGATTTTTGAAATCTATCATATGTGTCACATCAGAAGTCGAGAAATATGGACAGTATGTAGAATTGTTAGAAAATTAAGTCTAAAGAAAAGACACTTTAAAAAGAAAGACACTGAAAAGAAAATACTCTAAAAGTCAGGAAATGATGTTGAGACCCAAGTTTCCATCTTGGAGGAGAGCAAAGACCTGCAAGTAAAACCTTTGCTATGTATAGCTCAAAGTATTTTTTAGAAGCCTTCGCAGTAAAAACCATTTATCAGTAAGCCATTTTTGAGAAGAGATGGCATCCATCATTACTTTTCTAAAGAACTGCAGTCTGCTAACAAGATTATATAAGAAAAGATTTGTTGGATTATTTGAGCCCAATAGGAAGTTGTCAGCATTTAAAATGACGAAGGACCTCTTTGTCTTGCTGGAAGCACTGTATTTACATCCATTGTTGCATTGGCCTCACAGCTCCCATTTTGCTTGTTTCTCCAGGTATGAGACATCCTGCTCCTCTTTTCCCTGTTCCTCATTAGACACCTTAAGGGTTACTGGCAAGCAGTGGTCTTTTTATAGGAATAAGGGTCTGGCATGAACGTGTCATGGAGTTTGAATAACTTTCTCTTCCCCTAGGATCCAGCAAATCAAGGTCGGGGTCCATTGCCAAAGACTCTGGCTCACTGGAGGCAGCGCCTGGAAAAAAGGGGGGTTATCTTTGCACTGGAGTGTGTCCTTGCTGTGTCTTCCCTGCTGTTAAGCTCCAGTTTTCAGAGGCTACTGACCCGGGAGCTTTCATCAGCCTTAAATCCACTTTTAATAACAACAAACTCAGGGAATCTGGGGAGTTGTTCACCCACATCTGGAACTCTAACAAACATCTCCCCATCGTTCTGCCTGGTGAGGTCCACCACCGCTTCATGGGGCATATCTCCTCCCCGGCACCAGTCCTGGAGGTAAAACCAAACATCACCTTTTGGAATGAAACCCGCAAATAAAAACAAATTAACCCACCTCACCACCAGCTGCACCCTCCCTCCCCACCCCTGGAGGTCTATTTGGAGCCCAGCACTTACTTTAATGTGGTGTTTTATCGCTTTTTGTGCTGAATTCTTTGGACAGCCACCCTCCTCCCTCGGATTCAACGCCTTCACTCACCACGATGGAGCATTCTGCTCGTAGGATCCCAGCCCATGGACTCCCTTCTCCGCTTGCAGTCCTGCTCAGTGCAACAAACAGCCTGCAAAATGTGTTTACCTTGCATGTCAGATACCATTAGCCTCGAAATGGGGGCCTATCGGGTGAACGATTCAGCAAGTCCAGCGCCATCCGTCTCAGGTTTCCCTTCTGTGATGGATGGGACATCAGATCTTCGAGCGCTGTGATAGAGATTTGGATTGAACTGCTTGCAGATTCTGTCTGGAGACTGAATCTGTGAGGTTGATGGGTGAGCTTCAGGGGAAGCAGTCAATGTCCTGAATGCAGTGTTTTCTTCAGGGATTTTCTGAGTCAAGATCAAGGGGACACAGTGCTGGGGAGGTGTTTTGATGACCTCACCTGCTCACTTTCTGAGAATTCACAAAGCTCCTATTTCTACAGTTATTCTCCTCATCCTCCAGAGTGTGTATTTCTCTAGTCCACCCTCATCACCATGCATGTGATCACACGGCTCTTCTTGAATCGGATTCTTTTCCTACACTCTTCCTTTCCAATGACCTAAGTTATTTCTCACTTTTCTGGAAGCTCTGCTTCCTACAGAGTCAACACCCAAAAGTTCAGCTTTCCGTGTTCTCTGCTTATTTCAAGTGTGTTATTTTCCTCTCACTGGTCAGACCATATGCTGACACTGTGCACTGCAGAAATTTCCCAGTGCGAGGTGAGCTGGAGAGAATTGCTAAATGTTATACGTGCATTATCTGGTAAAACTTTAGGAGTAACTACTGAGGATCTCAGAGTAAAAGAATTTTCCTGTTTGTATCAGGTAACTTTCTGGATATGACGTGAGCCCAGAATTACACATGAGCATCAGTATTAAAGAGTTCCAATGGTCAGGTTCTTGTAGACTGTGAAGACTGGTACAGGGAGAGTATTTTCAATTCCTCCAGTTCTGTGGCTCCCAGTGGGGGAGATTTTGCCCCCAGGGGACATATAACAACATCCAGAGATATTTGGGGGAGAGGGGTTGCTAAGGACATCTAATGGGTAGTGGCCATTAGATGCTGCTAAACATCCTAGGATGGATTAGAACTTCCTCACCCACAAACAAGAAGTATCTGGTCCCAAATGTCAATGATGCTGAGGCTGAGAAGCTCTGCCCTAGTCTATGTCAATACTTAGCTAGGTGCTTGAATAATAATACAATAGAATAAATAATAAATAAATTGCAATATGTAATAAAGGCTTGAGGAGTAAAGACACGAATGAATTCAAAGTTCTGAACTCAAATTGCTGTTCCGTTCTGCTCACTACTGCTGCCTTATTAATCTAGTTGATGCTAGATCGTGCCTGTCTCCCTGGGCTGATGCCACTTACCATTTCTTCCTGCCATCCCTCACTTCCTGGGACTGGCCTGCTCCAGTCTGGCTCTATCAACCCCTCTCACCCATGGCCCCAGGCCTGCTTAACCCTTAGACTCCACCTTGACAGCTTACAGACCCAGAAGCCCAGAGAAGCAGGATCCATAGAAGATCTGGAATCAGGAATAGCAACGGTCGCCATCACCTATTCTAAACATCTAAGTCACTTGATGGATTTCGGCAACTTTCCCATTTTATGCCAGGCCCTGTTGATACAAGTGCTGTAGCTGTAATGAAGTTAAACTCAATATATTTTTTTCCTCTCGTTATAACTGGCAATAATTTTGCAAATTCCCAGCTACCGTGGAATCCATTTGGGGCAGGCAAAGAAAGCAAACAAGCTCCAGTCTGAAATGTAATTGTGGTCGCCACATGTGAAAAAGGTTAGCTACTAACTTTTCTTGTGAGCTTTACTCTGGTTAACAGACACTCGCTTTTGCTTCAACCAAGTACATTTCACTAATAGGAAATGGAGACAATTATCTGGGCATTTTATTTAAAGAAAAATGGCTTTTCCTGGAAACATTCAGATTACAGAGACAAAATGATTCTTAAAATATGTTGCCAGAGGGTGTAACAACATTTTCAGATTATTTATCAGAGAGATGTGGAAATCCACTCTATGCCCAGGTCCGGAAATGTGACTAGACACAGTTAATTACTACATGCATACTATATGCTGATAGTATTTTTTTTGTCAATAAAAGCTTTAGGAATATAGGCACATATACATTTACATTCAAGTTTGATAACACTAGTAGTTTCATTTCAATACAAATTATGTTAGAGAACTCAGTTTTCAGATATGGGCATATAAAGGGGCTATTTGAAATTCTTTTCTTAAATTTTATCGAAGTATAGTTGATTTACTATGTTGTGTTAAATTCTGCTGTACAGCAAAGTGATTCAGTTATACATATATATATTCTTTTTCATATTCTTTTCCATTCTGGTTTATCCCAGGATATTGAATACAGTTCCCTGTGCTCTACAGTAGGACCTTGCTGTTTATCCATCCTATAGATACTAGTTTGCATCTGCTAATCCCAAACTCCCAGTCCTTCCTTCCCCCCCATCCCCCTTAGCAATCACTTGCAAAATTATTTTTTTTAAATCTAGCTACAGAGTTTGGTAGCGAATCTCTTGATGAAAGATGCGCAGCTCGTTTGTCCCGGAACTCATGGGGATAATTATACTGGTTTATGATCTGATTGCTCTGGGACCTCTTTATGCCTCCCAGGCTGCATATGGCTTGCCTGCTGATGATGCATTAGACAGGTGTAGTAGCAGACATGTGGCTACAAGACAAGATCTCCCAAGTCCTCCTTAACAGTGGATTAAGGGTTTTCAGTTATTTTAAAGCAGATTGCAAGTTTCTCCATTATTTCATGTCAGGAGTCCGTCCATCTGGGATTGGATGATAACTTCATACTGACGGTAGAGCTCCAAAAGATTTGAAAATAATTTTTAAGCTTTTTTTTAAAATTGAAGTATAGTTAGTTTACAATGTTGTGTTAGTTTCAGGTATACGGCAAATTTATTCAGTTATATATATATGCATATATATGTGTGTATATATATATATTCTTTTTCAGATTCTTTCCCATTATAGTTTATTATGAGACATTGAATATAGTTCCCTCTCCTATACAGTAGGTCCTTGTTGTTTATCTATTTTATACACATAGTAGTGTGTATATGTTAATCCCACACTCCTAATTTATTTCCCCATCACTCCCCGCTATCCCCTCTGGTAACCATACGTTTGTTTCCTATGTCTGTGAGTCTATTTCTGTTTTGTAAATAACTTCATTTATATCAATATTTTAGATTCCACATATAAGTGACATCATATGATGTTTGTCTTTGTCTGACTTACTGCATTTAGTATGATCATCTCTAGGTCCATCCATGTCGCTGCAAATGGCATTCTTTTTTCATTTTCATTATTTCATTCTTTTTTATGGCTGAGTGATATTCCATTGTGCATATGTACAACATCTTCTTTATCCATTCCTCTGTCGATGGACACTCAGGTTGCTTCCATCTGGAAATATTTTGGTGGTTTCTCTCTGGTGCAGAAAACAGACTTGTTGCAGGCATCACCCATTCAACCATCTCCATGACCCTGTAAGATGCATAGTGATATTTTCATTTTTATAGCTGAGGACGCTGAGACTCCGAGGTTGAATAATTCCCAAGATCACACAGATAGGGAAAGAGGCTTCACTTAATATTAGAAAGAACATGGAATAACACCTTAAGTTCACTAAGATTATAGAAAAATCTTAAACAGCTATTAGAAAGTTTGAATGCATTTGACATTGTGAGATATCCCTAAATCTTTAGCAATAAATGCGGTCTTCTATTTTCACCGGTGTCAAGTTCCCACCAGTTAAAAATTCTGTGTCTGTTCCTCCTGTTATCCATTCAGTTAACCAACTTCATGAAAGTATAATTTATTTCTAAAATTTATAGTTCTCCCGCAGCCTAACAAATGTGAATCATCGATTGTTTTAAGTTCCTTTCGAGGTAGATTATTTTGCCTCTAAAAATCATATGTCAGTAACTGAGCCATGTTCTAGCATCTCATTTAAGTTTAGATTTGTCATTATAAACACTTCATTGTGTCATTAGATGGAATTCTTTGGCCACTTTAAAACAAATATTTAAACGCCACTTCCTGAGGATAATGTTCCCATGGGTAGAGAAGATACTCTGTACCAAAAGAATAAGGTACAAAAAAACCTCAAGGTACTTACAGCCACTGCAAGTTTCTTAATCGTACTTAATTCATCTTGTAAGACAACTATATTTGTACAAGCGAAAGCACACATTTTATTTAAGTAGACCAATTTGCAAAGAGCCCTGTACATACATTTGTAACCTACTATAAACACGAACACAGAAAGTCCTTTTATACTTTTTCTTATATTTTTATTTCATATCAAGCATTTCTACTGACATCAGTGGCAGTCTCAGAATTGGAAAGAGCAGTAAAGATGTAACAGGCAGTAGCTGAGAGGATTTTTAGCTCATTGGCTGAAAAAAAAATCTTGCATAAGTGATCTAACCAGTGAATCCTAATTTAAGAAATTTCATCCATTTCCATTTTTATGAGTGGAGTAAACAACATCAATAATAAGAATAATTGAACGAGGCTTACAGTTTTGGACCCTTGCATGTTTTAGTTGGGTGGAAGCTTGTAATAAATGACTTTCTATCACAACCCAAGACAGCTCATTGTCACTTCCAAATACTCTTTACTAGAATTTCCACAATTAAATAGGGAAACAAAGGATTACAATACACATAAAATTCAGTTGTAAATTCACATTTTTAATGACACTTGAACATTAGTCTCCATTGAAATAGTCTTCCCATTTTAAAACTAGCATCTATTCTGGTCCAGTTTGCCAACATGTTTTTCAGAAATTTTCTCAGAGATGTTCAAAATATCCACAAGATGGGTTGGACCGTGAAATCCTGCATCTTATATAGGGTTTGCACTTTCATAACGGGGAGGGGATTATAACTTGCTAATTAGTCATGTCTTAGTCTCTTCTGGTTTAAAAATAGCCTTTTTCATGTAATTCAGTCTCTGGTAGGAAAAATTAGGCTTCATATTTCCTCTCCCAATGTCTTCAAATTGGGGCCAGAGATCACTTTATTGACCTACAGACATCAGAGAAAGGGCTTCCGTTTATATGGTACCAAAAGAAAACCTACTACTGTTGTATAACATTGTGAGGGGGCGATGTACAGCCCTTGGAATAGTTAATCTAACTTATTTGAAAACTCTACCTCTTTTCTGATAAGGAAAGCAATCAAATATTTTTCATACTCAACCATCATGCAGGTCATTTTTGAGTCTTCAGAGAGGAAATCAGCATTACTTAGAACCCAGAGCTTTCCAGTCATTTTAATAATACACAGAAGTTGAACGTGCATGGAGGGGGGATGGGAGGGTGGGCAGATAAAGTAAAATCAATTTTGTGCATTTTTTTTACTCCTAACTCCTCTCGTCACTGGCTATTCCAGAAGTGGCTGTGAACTTATGCTTCTAGAAGCAGATATTGATAATTCATACATCCACACTATCAGTTATCTTGGGAGGAGAAGAAAAATATCTGGCTTTGAAATTGATAGGGGTCTTGGGGTAAAAGGGGGATCGGTTTCCTTTTGCGGAATCCCTAGCGCACGATGCCGCTTAAGAGGAAGCTTACATTTCTCTTTTTCACTTTGTATGAAAAACACTATTCTCCCTCGAGCCCTGTGGTGAGGTTGAGGCAGGCAATGTCCCAGGTCTGCATTCCCAAACTCGTCCCGCTTTACCTCGGAACGCTGTTCCCTTGCTCCCAGAGAATCGCACATCCGTTGTTTTACTACCCAGCTTATTTGATCCCCGTGGAAGATGAATGGCTTTGACTAAAAAAATTAAACAATGGCAGAACTAAAGTGCAGCACAGACTAAACCTTGCTGCCCCGCAGAGTTTCCTTTCTTTCTTCCCATTTCTGAGATCAGGTCTGGGTTTCTTTGCTATCCATGCGTATTTGCTGGAATTCTTTAAAATCACTGGTGTTTCTTTTTAGAAATTCGAAATTATGGTCATTTGTCTTTCATAGTTTTCTTTTCGGTAGGAAGCAGCACCACGTGTGAATGGTCCACCAGATACAGAATGTGGAGATCTGGGATGGTGCCTTGATTCTGTCACGTGACTCTTTGAACCTAGCTCCCAGATCTGTCACTTCAGAATACCCGTTTTCTCACTTGCAAAGTAGAAGCAATAGTTGCCTTGCTTTGACCTTTAGGGTAGTTGGGAAATACAAAAATATGATGTATATAGAAGCAATTTGAAAACTTTAAAATGCACTAAATATGAAAGGAATTAGATTGATAAAACTTAGAGCAAACTTATAAAATACATGTGAGTAGAAAACAAGCAGGGAAATATAATGTAAGTCTGTTCCAGTGTTTTGTGGGATATGAATTAATCAGTGCAGAGATACCTAATTTTTAATTGGCAAATAGCATTTCTGAGTGACTGCTGCTACAATGACATTTCAGATTTCTATCTTGAGAAACAACCTGAATGAGGACCAAATCCTCATCACATACAAAATATTCTGTCACCAATCTCCATCATCCTGTAAATACAATCATTAACATATTGAATTGCTCAACAACTAATAAAGTTTCTGGAAAGCCATTGTGCATTCTCCATTTCTTGCTCTCAGAGCCTGGAGGTTAAATTATCGGTATATTCAGTTTGGATGCCAGACTAAATTGCAGACAGTACTTCTCAGGGACTGGGACTGGTGAGTCTTTATGGTGGTGGTCAGGGGTAGCACAGCTTCCACAGTGGGCACTCTAGGATAATGCCGAGTTGACCTGAATGACCCTCCTCTACACAGCCCAGCAGTGAGCTAGCTCACCAGGGGAAGGCTGCAAGGCTGCTAATCTGTGAATTCCCCAGACATTTGGAGCCCTAGAGCATCCTGTTTCAAACGCTAACATACCTGAAAATACAAAGTTGAGATCTTCCGAATATATCAGATGATCCTTGTTCCTTCCCACATCCTCTGGACATAGGCAAGGAGGCAGGGATTTAGAGTCCACACTCACCTTAACAACCCATGGTGAGTCTAGACAAACATCTCATGGAATGAGGAGGGTCTAGAAGACAGCATTCACCCTACTTGCCCAGTGCCTGTAAATTTCTGCTTTTAGCCTCACCTTGTGTTGGGAGTATTTGCACTTTTCCTTTGCTTGGCAGGGGGACAACAAGCAAGATAAATGCCATTCACCCTGGGGCCACAGCCTTCAGAAAGCAGCCAGAGGGTTTGACCCACCCCAGGAGTGAGAGAAAAACACCCTTATGAATGTCAGTGGGTCACGTGGCCTAACTTAGATGAGACTTAATTTTATATACATGGATCACTGAAACACCAGGCCAGTCTGGGGAGTGTGAGCTATCCCCAGGGATGTGTGGCAGTAGCCTGACCACATGAGCACCACTGGTTTCCAGATGGTCAATGTCATGTTCACATACTGCTGAAGACCTGGAGAGTTGAATATACTGTGAAAGAGAACCCTGGGCCATGAAGCCATTGGAAAATTTCAGGTGGAGCAGCTTTCTCCTCCCTGGGCTAGGATGGGGATAAGATAGTACTTGCAAGCCTGTTGCTCCTTTGGAAGGGGAAGCACAGGGCTGAAGAAGCCTAGAAGGTAGTCCAAGTCTCCATATGAGGTGGAAAGATGGGGGGGCAGGCAAAGACAGAGATGATTGGTAAAGTTCCTCTTGATGCTCTTTTATAAAAATGTATGTGCCTACGCTTCTTAGAAGAAGGGATTGAAGAAGAGGGAATTGAAGAGATTAAGAAAACAAACAGAAATATTGGGCAAATGTGGAAACCAATGGTATTTAAGGAGATGAAGAAGAAAAAGGACAGCAGGGAGAGAGAGAACAGAAGACAGATTAATCTACAAATTACATCAGTTTTTAGGAGATTGGAATCAAGAGTTTCTTGAGGGATGTTTCTGGAAGAAAAAGATTAATTGCTCGATGCCTGAGAATATGACCCGTGATTAAACCCTCCTTGCCACATTGACTCAAGCTTCCAAGATTAAGGAGCCGAGATGAACCTCTTCTACTTCCTTGTCAAGATTGTTTATCAAGTAACAAGTGGCAGGTATTGATGGGATGCAGCTGCACCAGAGAATGGACACTAGTTAGGTACCCCCGAGGCTGAGGGAGAGACATGACTTAAAAGGTTTGAAGTTAAAGGAGCCTAGAGCTTATGAATTCCCTGAACAAAGGTGATCCATGACCCTCAGCATGGTCTCTTCAATCACACGTGTCCTTGGTATAGGGTGACTGAGACCATGGGATGCACAGTAATGGTTGTTGCTTGTCTCTATCTTTTCTTAAAACTAAATAAACCTGGCACTGAGTGGAGCCTTTCATGTCTAATGAATCTGACTGTCAGTTTGAACTCAGAATGACTGCTGATGGTCTGATGGCTCTACACAGGGGAATAGTGACAAGAAAAGAAAAGAAAAGAAAAACTTTTGCAAACGTCTAGAATCTGGCCAGGGATGATGGGGAAACAGAACAATAATGAAAATATCCTGGAGGCATTATCATAGAATTTGGATAGTTCAGATAGGTACACAGGTGGAAAGTCCAGAGAAAGATGACTATGTGCTTAGCGTGAAATGAATGGTTCAAAGCTTCTGGGAAGAAGAACATTTAGCATGTGAATTCCCAGAAATAATATAAAATAATTTATGTCTGTGTATCCTACAGAGGGGAAAGGAAGTGAGAAGAAGAGCTGCCAACATGAAAATGTCCCACCTAAATACTGGTGACATGGTGTATGTTTTTCCTAGTATTTTCCTAGTACCCCAAAGAATCTATTTGAATAGAAAAATAATAGAAGTTCATGACTTACTTAAACACCTGTGGTTTGGTGGTTTTGGGGTTGGATAAAACATCACTTTCCATACAAGTAATTTAGGTTAAAAGGAATTTAAATGGCTGAGAGCTGCACACTGGTTTCCATTGCTTTGGGGTTCACTTGCTAGTCGTTCATTTACAGCACATCTCCTACGGATATTCTTCCATAAGTCCCGTTTTGAAAGCAGTCTCCTCTGACCATAGTTTTAAGGGAACCAGAACATGGTAGTGATTCAGGAGGCTCTTTAACAGATGTCATGAGTAAGACTTATAAAGCCAAAGATAAGCAACATAGGCAAAATCCAACATTTCAATATTGACAAGAACATGGACCAGATGACAAGAAGGCTGTGAAAATAATTTAGACAGAATCAGGCGGTGCACAGAATAGTAGCATTCAATCACTTAAATAACTTGGGTAGATTCAAATTCAAAAAATGAAGTGAAGTTGGTTAGTGTTTTAACTTTAATTCTTGGACTTTGTGTCACGAGATCAACTCATGTGGAGGAGGTGCACTTGGAATCTAATGTCCATGATGGCTAATAACGACCTCAAGTTTCCGGGGAGTGCCAGGTGAATGATGACTTTGCACATCAAAAATCTCCCATCAATAAGGAGCTTCAGACTAGTAAGAAGAATCTCCAGCATTCCTGAAATGATACCCTTGTTTCTATCCATGACCTATCACTTTTAATTCTGAAAAATTTGACAAGATATATAGTTAGATATGCAAAGTTAATAAACCCAAGACATTAATTCATCTTGTGGAATAATCTGTACTTGTGTTCACAGGTTGTGTAATGCATAGAGGCAACTTAATATTTTAGATAACTTCTTAGGATAGCCTTGGAAATCCGATGTAAAATAATTGAGTAGCTGACCTTAGAATTAGGATTTTTAAATGGATTCATTTCATTTCTTTAGTATATTCATAAGCCAGAACATTTGCAAACATTTATTTACGGAAGTCATTTTTCAATCAGTGACACCACTGGAAGGCAGTTACAAGGACTGTGCAAAATAAATAATTCACTAATTCCTTGTTTCAGGATAAGAGACAGGGAAAATGTCCCAATTAATTAGACAGTGGGAATCTGATGTTTGGAGACTAACAACTTAGTAACCTTCAGTTAAAGTTGCAGCCCTGGCATTTCTAAAAGTATTGTGGTTCCTAACATTCTAACTGATTCAGGTTTAAAGCAATAGAAAAAAGCCTTTGATCCTTTATAAGGTGTAAATTAGTTGTTGCCCCAATAAATTCACTTACTATTTTCTTTTTTTTATTAAAATAATTTCATCTTTTAGAAAACCAGTGTTCTATATCTACTTAGCTTAAAATAGTTTTGTGCTAAAATAGATGTTTCTTTTTAACATGCGGTAATGCTGTATGTTTCAAAATCATGGTCCCAATTTTATGGAATTCAGTTCTTGGGTTGAGGTCAGCAGGCAGCTAGTGTGGCTGTGAGGAGCGAAACAAGTGAGTGAGGGGCAGTGATGTCTCTGGAAATGAACCCACCAGAAAGCAAAAGAACTGCAAGCTCATCAATGTACCCTAGATCCGTCTTTACACATTTCAGATCAAAACAACTCATTATGCAGGCATCTAAATTCCAGAGCAGCGGGGGCATCTTTCCTAAGTCTCTTCTAATCCTTTTATAGTAAAGTTTCTCTTTGATAGATATGTTTTTGTTTCTTGAACAACATTCAGCAATGTTGACTTCTTCCATGCCTTACTGAACAGTGGGCTTTTGTCAGAATATTTATTTCTTGACATCCCAATTACAAGTTATGCCAGATGATATGGTTGTCATTTCTCCATGTTTCTTAGTGCTTTGAAGATTTCAAGCTCAAGACCATGCTACATTGCCCACTTTTTCTGAAATGCCTTTTCTTCACATCATCATCATTCTGCTCATTAAAAGATTATGCCCCTTTTTCACGGAAATAGAACAAAGAGTCCTAAAATTTGTATGGAACCACAAAAGACCCCAAATAACCAAAGCAATCTTGAGAGAGAAGAACAAAACTGGAGGCACCACACTTCTTGATTTCAAACTATATTACAAAGCTCTAGTAATTAGAACAGTATGATATTGGCATAAAAACAGACATGTAGATCAATGGAACAGAATAGAGAGCCCAGAAATAAACCTATGCATATGGTCAATTAACTTACAACAAAGGAGGAAATAATATAGAATGGGGAAAAGACAGTCTCTGCAATAAACGGTGCTGGGAAAACTGAACAGCTATCAATACATGCAAAAGAATGAAACTGAACCACTATCTTACACCATACACAACAACAAACTCAAACTGGATTAAAGACTAGAACGTAAGACCTGAAACAATAAAACATCTAGAAGAAAACATAGATGATAAGCTCCTTGACATAGATCTTGGTAATCATTTTTTGAATATGACACCAAAAGCAAAGGCAACAGGAGAAAACATAAACAAGTGGGACTACATCAAAGTAAAAACCTTCTGCACAACAAAGGAAACCATCGATCAAATGAAAAGGCAACTTACAGAATGGGAAAAAAATAATTTCAAACATGTATCTTATAAGAGGTTAATATCCAAAATATCCAATGAACTCATACAACTCAATAGCCAAAAACCCTATCTGATTAAAAAATGGACAAAAGATCTGAATAGACATTTTCCCAAAGAACACATACAGATGGCCAACAGGTACCATCATTAATCATCAAGGAAATGCAAATGAAAACCACAGTGAGATACCACCTCACACCTGTTAGAATGGCTATTATCAAAAAGACAAATAACAAGCATTACTGAGGATGTGAAAAAAGGGAACCTTCTTGCACTGTTGCTGGAAATGTAAATTGGTGCAGCCACTATGGAAAACAGTATGGAGGTGCCTCAGAAAATTAAAAATAAAACTACCATATGATCCAGCAATTCCACTTCTGGGTATTTATCCAAAGAAAGCAAAAACACTAATTTGAAGATATATACACCCTCATGTTCATTGCAGCAGTATTTACAATAGACAAGATATGGAAAAGACCTAAGTGTCCGTAGATGAATGGGTGGATAAAAAAGATGTGATTATATGTATATATATAATATGGAACATTATTCTATAATAAAAAAAACAATGAAATCTTGCTTTTTGTGACAGCATGGATGGACTTTGAGGGAATTATGCTAAATGAAATGTCAGAAGAAGACAAATACCTTATGATCTCTCTTATATGCAGGATCTAAAAAATCAACCAACCAACCAAGCAAACAAAAACCAAGCTCATAGATACCAAGAACGGACTTGTGGTTTCAAGAGGCAGGGAGTGGGGATGAGAGAAATGGGTGAGCAGGTTTTTTGTTTTTGTTTAAATAAATTGAATTTAAATAAGGTTATATCCCGGAGCCTATATTAACCCTTTCCTGGGATGCATCTTATACAGCTCTGACTCAAAGATTGAGTTCCGAAGGCTTCAGCTTCACGTACTCCTTAAGCTCACAGTCTATTCTACAACCTTCCAACAGCAGATTGTATCTGTCAAACACGTGAGGGGGGCAGGGAACACTTTTATTTAGATTTAAGCCAAAAAAAAAAAGAATTCCTACCTCATTGTTTACAAATGAAAGTAGGGTTGAACAGGATCAGAATCATCTGAATGAGTGCTTTGTTTTTGTTTTTTTTTTCTTTTTTTTAAAAAAATTGTATTTTATATTGGAGTAGAGTTGATTTACAATGTTGTGTTAGTTTCAGGTGTGCAGCAAAGTGATTCAGTTCTACATATACACGTATCTATTCTTTTTCAGATTCTTGTCCCATATAGGTTATTACAGAGTATTGAGTAGAATTCCCTGTGCTATACAGTAGGTCCTTGTTGATTATCTATTTTATATATAGGAGTGTGTATGTTCATCCCAACTTCCTAATTTATCACTGACCCCCTACCTTGCCCCTTTGGTAACCATAAGTTTGTTTTCTAAGTCTGTGAGTCTGTTTCTGTTTTGTCATCATCTGAATGACTGTCTCATTTAAAAATATCCCCTTATGGAGATTGATTCATGCTAATACATGAATACACTGTCTTGCCCAAAGGCAAGTGCTGGCTACTGAATTAAAGATATAATTCACGTGATTTGCTTATTTTATATTGAATTCTCAGCTTGAGTTTTTACATTGGATATTACTCAAGTAACCACCAGGGCTTTCTGGCCCTGCCTCAGACCTAGATTTGTAACTGATTTGAAGGGTCTGCTGTATCTGGCTTTCAATGAAAGGTCAGTTAGAACTAACAGGGCAGTCCTCCTCCTGCTACACCAGGGTGTCCATACGATAATGAAAACAAATCTTTTTGATGCCAAAGAGCAGCTTAGTTCTTCCGATGTCTCCTCTCTTGCTCCCTCCCAATTCCTGCAGGTTCTTAGACTTGCAAGTTGGCAAGATACAGCTAGGGTGAACATGACTCTTTCCTTTCATCCTTTGCCTGGGCTGAACTTTTTTTTTTTTTTTTTTTTTTTTTTTGCAGTACGCGGGTCTCTCACTGCTGTGGCCTCTCCCGTTGCGGAGCACAGGTTCCGGACGTGCAGGCTCAGCGGCCATGGCTCACGGGCCCTGCCGCTCCGCGGCATGTGGGATCTTCTGGGACCGGGGAACGAACCCATGTCCCCTGCGCATCGGCAGGCGGACTCTCAACCACCGCGCCACCAGGGAAGCCCGAGGCTGAACATTTTGAGCAGAGATTCAAAATGATTTCTAACATCAATTAATTGTCCAATGTTTGACAACCATTTCCATAAGAAAAGTACTAATCTGGAGTCCTTTCTTCTATTGAGAAGAAACAGACTCATCTGACCAGTAAGAGCAAATCTTATAAAATGTTAAATTCCCTTTTCACAAAGATTCGAGATGAGACTGTATCTCCTGTACTAGAAATGGTGGTCATGAGGAGAAATATTTAGCTGAAAGAAGCCTCTTGGTGACTGGAAGAGGAACTAATAGCTCAGTGAAAATATAAAAAAGACATTCTGCAGAAAAACAAAGCCAAAAGAAGCTAAGGATATCTCCACAGAATTTGAAAAAGAATGAAGAAATGAAAACTAGAGAATAAAGGTGAGAGACAGAGACAAGGAGAATAGATACAAGAACCCCAATAACAGAAATGGTGGAAAGGAAAATACAGAACATGCAAAGCAAAAGCAATAGCCAAAGCAAAAACAACCAAACAAACAAAGAAAAACCCCACAAAATAAACAACAAAACAAAACAAAAAACAAATCTCCAAGCTGAAAATGAATGTGCCCTTTCGTATTAAAGGGTTATAGCAAATTCTAAGAAAAGATAATGGAAAGCTACAAAAACAAACTATATGTACAAATGTATGTAAAATATATTTTTAATTGAAAGACAGATGGGGAAAAATCCTACAAACATACAGGTGTAGGAGAGATTAACAACAAAAAGGCTACCAACTAATGAAATGAAAAAAGTAGGTGGACATGAGATTTCTTCTCCCAGGACTAAATTTTGGGGGATAATGAAGTATATTATAATGAAGTTAAGGAGTCCAATAATTTTCTATTCAGCTAAACTATTGCTTAGGTATAAAGTAAACACTTAAATATTTTTAGAAATGCATTTCAGAAATGCAAGGGCTCAGAGAATGTGTAACACCCAATTACCTTTCCTGAAGGAAGCATAAATAATCCAGTGATGGGAAATTCTGATAAAAGAGAAATGATGATGAACAATGAAACCACTAAAATATTATAATATCAGTCATTGTTAATGTCATTATGACACTTTAAGAAAGTGTATAAGTAATCAAAGAAAACGTAAAATCAGAATGTTGTCAGGAAGAAAAAGAAAATTCATGCTTACTAAATTTCATATACTTTTTTCATAACAGAGAGAGTATGAACAGTTTTATCCTCATTAAGCACAGAGAAGGAGACATATTATATTGGACTTACCTGACTATTCACTTACAAACAAGAAATCCAGCTCTGATTAAGTGGACAGGGAATTTATTGCAAGGGTTTTAGGTAGCTCTCACAATTGACGGGGAGATTGCAGGAAAGGGTTCAAGCAGAATCAGAGGGAGGCAAATCACAACCTATCATGACTCTGAAAGGATGATTTATATGCTTTCACCACAACCATTATCCTGGGAAACCTGCCAGCTTGGTTAGCACCAGGGCTCCTAACACCCTGACCAGCTGTGGGGTCTTAATTACCCTGTAGCCACAGGGAATCAGCTCTCCTGAAGCTGCATCTTGAGAGCATGACCAAATGTGCAAAGCCTTCGGGAAGGACACCTGACTGTCTAGACCTGGGACATTTGTCCACCTCTCAGCTGCCAGAAGGATCCAGCCACCATTATCTTGGCCTTGCCTCCTCACGACTGAGATGTCTGTAATTTGCAAAGGGTGAAAGGACAAATGTCCACTCCAGGAAAAGGCACACACAGAAATGTACATAGACAGCCTCCCATTTTTTAATGTACTGTGAATTGGAGCTCTTTGGTAGGAAATTTGAAAAACGCTGGACTAGGTGGTATAAAACATATATATCTATATATATGTATGAGGTGGACGTGAGATTTCTTCTCCAGAACAAAATTTGGGGGCGGCAGTTAATGGAGTGCATTATGAGGCAGGCTGTTTAAGAAGTAGAGAAAGAACTCCAATAAGTTTCTGTCCGGTTACACTATTGCTTAGGCGTAGTGAAAACATTTAAATATTCAATATTCTCAGAAGTGCATTTCAGAAATGCAAGGGCCATATATATATATATATATATTTTTGACTCAAGGTTTTAGAAGGGTGACCATTATTCTCGGCATGACAGTTAAAATCAGAGTAAGATCTCTCATTTTCTCTTCAGTATATCCTACTGCTCTGGCCTAGGATCACAGTCACACCTACCTTTGGCTTAAAGACCAAATGTAGAGCTGCAAAAATGAGCATTTATGTCTCTAATATAATGAGGCTTCAGATTCAGGATAACCTAACACGACTCTTTTCTCAGTGAATTTTACCTAAATGTCAAAATTTGTGTGTCAGGACTAGCTCCAAATATTTTCCTTGCCACCCTGATCTGGCCTCCAGACAAGAACATAACTTATAGAGGTTCCAGTTGCAGTGAATTTAAAGTGGATTGCTTTTATTTTTACAAGGATTTCCCTGCCAAGTTCTAAAACCTGGAAACTTCTGTTAGCATGTTTGAGACGGCACTCAGGGTAAGGGTTTGCGTCCTCACTGACTTCTGCTTCTCAACACTTTTGGAAGTTTAAAATGGCCATGATTTTCAACTTTTTCAGGTAGTATTTTGGTTCCTTTGCTGCATCTTCAGATTTGAGGATGTCAAGATAGTATTTGTCTAATTATATTTTCTATTATTTAGGTAATTTTGCAGTCACACCACATACAGCTTTTCTTCTGCACATCCATGACTGCTCTCAGAGAATCTGATCTCCAGGATTTATCTATTCTTTTCAAATGTAGATTTTATCCTGATACCAAAAACTAGAAAAAAATATCGTCAGAGTGGAAAGTTGTAATATTTTTGATTGTTATTGTCAAAACATAAAAATTATTTCAACTCCTATTAGGGCTATAGGACCCAACATGCATATCTAAAGGTATGATATTTCACTGATGAAGTTGATGATGGTTTATTCATTAGTAAACAAACACTTATTGATTTACCTCTGGGTCAGACACATCTCTAGGCACTGGAAACACATCATTGTATCGTAAAAACAAAACCCTGCTCAGGGGCAGCTTCCATGCTAGTGGGGAGAAGCAGAAAATAAATAAATCAACCAACTTATAGAACAGGTTAACACATGGTAATTGATGTGGAGCAAAACATACAAGGAAGAGGGAAACGGGTTTGCGATTTTCAATGAGGTGGTTATGAACGTCTTACCCTGCACTTAACTTTACCACATGGACTTGAAGAATGTTGAAGATGATGATTGTGATGTCTGGTCAGAGGAAATAGCCTGTGGAAACACTAGAATGAATAGCCTGTGGGAAGATGACCATTTCCAAGCATCAGGAAGGGACTAGGGTGGCAGCAGAATGAACATAGCAGGTAAGTGATGATGATGGTGGAGATGTGCCTGAAACATCATCCATGTTCCCTGACTCAAAATATGTCATGAGGCTCCAAGATCACGGAGCGTGGTGCCGGTGTCTCCTGTATTCAACTCAGCAGAGAAAGGGTCCTCAGAGCAAAAAGGAATGCTCAGGCTGTTACATCCACGTGGATGGAAAGATGCCTTAAGTACAGTGGTGCTTACTAAACATTCATGGCATTAATTTCGAGCAAGTCCGTGTACGCAAAGATGCAAAGTGAAGAAGACAGGAAATATTTTTTTCCAGGTTTTCATAACAGTTTATATACAGATTCTGAAGCACAAAGAAGGGACATGCTGGTTGGCTGTACATAATGGAGGGGAGATAGATTTGAAGTTCTGAATAAGAAGTAGAGAGTTGCAGTCTGGCTAACAGCCTAGGAGAATAGTGAGGCTTGAGGAAAATGCCAGAGAGAGACAGCCCTGGTGGTTCCCTAGGATCTGGAGGACATGAAGACTCGATATGAAATTTCAGTTGAGAATTAGATAGAAAAAAAGGAAGCAGTCAACAGGGTCTCTGCTCTTAATCTGGTAGAAACACTTTACCTTGGCCAAGAGTGTGAATGTATCAAGTCTAATCTATCCTGTAGAGCAGGTGTCCGTAAATAGCTGTTGAATCAATTAATCTGATTTTGTCATACCTAACAAAAGTTCTTTGAGACACCAAGTTCCATACCACATAAAAACCCATCTTGTCTACATTTCCCTCAACAGCTCTAGATGAAAGCTTTCCATCAAGAATGAAGACTTTGCCAAATTGGCAGGACTTAGTAGTTTTCTTCTTAGTTTTATAAGCCCATGATCCATCTTGATCCTTTTCTGTCTGATGAGGTTGTGATTGACTATAGGTTGCTTCCCAACCTAGATGTGGATTTTTAAAAATTATTTTTATGGTCTGTTAGCAGATCCATGCCAACCTGATGGGCTACAACCATGCCAACCCTTGCTCCCCTGATAATATTTACATCCTGTAATAAAAGAGAGGATAGAAACTAGTATTTCTAAGATTCTCATGTTTCAAAAACAATGCTCTATGATCTTATTCATAATTCATCATTGCTCTTTGAGGCAGGTTATTTACAAATCAATATAATGAGGCTGAAGAAAGTCAAGGCTATGCTGCTTATTATGTATAACCGATCACATTGATCTGATTTGAAAATCTGTGCTGTTTTCATTTCATTGGATTCATATTGTTCTCATTCCCCAAAGCTGAGTTCCTCTATCTTGACTGAATCGGGATTTTGCCTGGTTCTTTCCTTACATTTTTACCGCTATCTCTGTAATACCACAACTTAAAAATCCTTTCTTTTGCTTAATGAAAAGCAGAAGCTGGAGGTGAGGGACAGTTGGACACCAAGATATGTTAAACTCCTACCACTTGGAGGTAGGCTTTGAGAGGTACCTTTCATCCACCATGTTATGTCCCCTTTACAAACCTGTGCATTAAATACATTACAACATTTATGCATTATTACATGAGGCTCAGAGAGAATAGTTCATATAGTTGTGTTCAAGCTAATAACTAGCAGAGCTGAGATTGGACAAAAGTCCATCTCTCCTCAAAGCCCTTGAAATTAAGTTTTTCTATGTTACCGTCTTCCTTATATTCTTTAGTCTTCTGCCTGAATTCTCCCCCTTTTCTGAAGACTTCAGTACTTTTAAAAAATGTGTTTTATTGAAGTATAGTTGATTGATAATGTTGTGTTAATTTCTGCTGTACAGCAAAGTGATTCACTTATACATATATATTATACAGTATTTTTCATATTTTTTCCATTATGGTTTATCACAGGATACTGAATACAGTTCCCTGTGCTCTAGAGTAGGACCTTGTTGTTTATCCATTGTGTATGCAATGGTTTGCATCTGCTGACCCCAAACTCCCGATCCATCCCTCCCCCCTCCCCTCCCTGTTGACAACCACAAATCTGTTCTCTATGTCTCTGAAGACTTCAGTACTTTTAATGCTATTAATTACAATAGAGAAAGTCCTCTTGTAGCAGAGCAAACTCTCCTTGACAGTGGCTGGGAGTCTGGGGCAGGATGTTCTTAAGCGAGAGCAGTATCATTAGAGCATCTCTTCAGCTTTTACGTCCTCATGACCAAACTACTCTCGGGCAGGGTTGAGAGTAGAATGCAGTGAAATATTTACACACCATCACCATTCTATTAGCAGACAGACTTAGAGATACACAAAGAGAAAGACAAAAATAAGAAAGTGAGTTAGATATTCAGTGTTACTCATAGACCCACCATCCCTTTGAATAGGTTTGAACTGAGCATAGCAAGCCCTTGGACTTTCTGTATCAGACTCTGGGGACATTGGCAGATTGGTTGGCAAGTTGACCTTCTCAGCATTTGTGGCCAATTCATCCTACAAAAGAGAGAATACACATGAAAAGCCCTGTGCAAAGTTTATTTTCATATACGAACTATTATTTTAAATGTGAAATATGCTCATGGCATATTATTAAAAATATACAGAAACTCTCTCCTAAACCCGTCAATCATAGGTAACTTCTGTAAATAACTTCCCACGTACTTTACCAAAATTTTAAATTCTACATTTGAAAAATATAATATGGCCTATAATGCACTTCAACTTACTATACTGCATGATATAACATATACTGCAAGGCTTTCTATTTTTTCATAGATAGAGCTAGTGCCGTCTCTTTCATGACTGCATTGCATTCTAGTATTTAGAGTTATCATTTATGCATAATGTTTTAAATTTTTAAAAATAAAGGTGAAATAAATATACTTGTACATGTATCTTTTATGTCTCTATAGGATATTAGAATTAAAAAGAATTGCTGTGTAGGTGTCATATAATTAGATGGACATGGGCTAGTTGCTCACCAAAAGTTTTCATACTTTAAACTTCCACCAAGAGTTGAAAACAAATGACAGTTTTTTCTAAAGTCCTCCAAATTGGATATTATCACTCTTTTTGGTCTTTCCAGTTGGATGAATAAAAAATGATATCTCATTGCTAAAATTTATATTACTGGGTTTGATTCTTTAAAAAAATTTAATTAGAAATGTGTATTTTTTCTGTGAATTGCCTATTTATGTCTTAATGTAATTTTGTTATTGGAATGCAGACTAATTTATAC
This sequence comes from Hyperoodon ampullatus, assembly GCF_949752795.1. NCBI lineage: Eukaryota > Metazoa > Chordata > Mammalia > Artiodactyla > Ziphiidae > Hyperoodon > Hyperoodon ampullatus. The sequence continues at coordinate 22,659,291 of NC_136932.1, read as the reverse complement.
CTGACTTTCTGGTTGTATTTTACACATTATAAGTATTAATAATTTATTTATTTATTAATAGGTGTTAATAATTTATTTAATTAATTATTAATAGTTTATTATTGTATGTGTTGAAAATATTTTCTCTGGCTTGTATTTCAAGGGTTACCCTGGTTTTTGGTCTTCTTTGTTTACTTGCTTGTTTTTGGTTAGATAAAATGATGTTTTAATTCCATTAGAATAATGAATATTCCCCTTTTATTTGATTTAATGATATTCTTAAAAAGAGCTTTCCACTTAAATTTTATTTTAAAACATCATCTATATTTGCTTTTATTCCACTAAAGTTTTTGTCTGTTTGTTTTTGGTTTTTTTTTAAGTAGCTTAACAGAAATTTATTTTCTCACACTTTGGAGGCAGGAAGTCCAAGATCAAGGTGCCAACAGGGTTGGTTTCTGATGAGAGTTCTCTCCTTGGCATAGAGACAGCTGCCTTCTCACTGTGACCTCACGTGGCCTTTACTCTGTGCCTATGCACTCCTGGTGTCTCTTCCTCTTCTTATAAGGACACAGGTCCTACTGGCTTAGGACCCCACACTTATTACCTCATTTAACCTTAATTACCTCCTTAAAGGCCCTATCTTCACATGCAGTCATCTGGGGGCTAGGGCTTCAAAATGTGAATTTTGAGCAGACACAATTCAGTCCAAAACAGCACATGTGCGTGAGTTTCTTTGGGAAGCTTATCAAGAAGTGAAACTGCTGACTCCTAGGGTGAGCATATGGTCAACTTGAATAGATGGTGGCAAACTGTTCCCCCAAGTGGTTGTAGCAATTCACACTCCTGACCAAAGTGCTTGAAAGTCTCTATTGCTCCTCATTCTTGCCAGTCCTCAGTATGTCAGTCATTTTAATTTTTTATTTATTTTTTTGCGGTACGCGGGCCTTTCACTGTTGTGGCTTCTCCCTTTGCAGAGCACAGGCTCCGGATGTACAGGCTCAGTGGCCATGGCTCACAGGCCCAGCTGTACCGCGGCACGTGGGATCCTCCCAGAGCGGGGCACGAACCCATGTCCCCTGCCTTGGCAGGTGGACTCTCAACCACTGCGCCACCAGGGAAGCCCCATGTAAGTCATTTTAAATTGTGCTGATGTAGTGGGTGCGTAATGACATCTTCTTGGCTTTTATTTGCATTACTCTGGTTATTAATGAGGTTGAGTGTCTTTTCATTTTTTAGCGCCCATTTGGATATCCTCTTTTGTGAAGTACTTTTTCAAGAGTTTTACTCATTTTTCTGTTGGGTTGATATCTTTTTCTTTTTCTTTTCTTTTTTTTTTGCAGTACGCGGGCCTCTCACTGTTGTGGCCTCTCCCCTTGCGGAGCACAGGCTCCGGACGCGCAGGCTCAGCGGCCATGGCTCACGGGCCCAGCCGCTCTGCGGCATGTGGGATCTTCCCAGACCGGGGCACGAACCTGTGTCCCCTGCATCAGCAGGCGGACTCTCAACCACTGCGCCACCAGGGAAGCCCGATATCTTTTTCTTACTGATTTGTGTAGGAGTTTTAAAAAATATATTAATGATAGTCCTCCTGTTAGTTATATACAGCATTACAAATATATTTTCCCCCTCTGTTACATATCTTTTTATTTTCTTTATTATGTATTTATCTTATATTCCTTTATCATGTATCCCTTATCATAAAAGGAATCTTAATTTTAAAATAGTTAAATTTTATCAATCTTTTTTTTGATGATGTGTTAATGTAGGTTTATTTTATTTTATTTTTTGAATTTTGGTTTATTTTTTTATACAGCAGCTTCTTATTAATTATCTATTTTATACATATTAGTGTATATATGTCAATCCCAATCTCCCAGTTCATCCCACCACCACCACCCCACTCCACCTGCTTTCCCCCCTTGGTGTCCATACTTTCTTTCTCTATATCTGTGTCTCTGTTTCTGCCTTGCAAACCAGTTCATCTGTACCATTTTTCTAGATTCCACATATATGTGTTAATATACAATATTTGTTTTTCTCATTCTGACTTACTTCACTCTGTATGACAGCCTCTAGGTCCATCCATGCCTCTACAAATGACCCAATTTCGTTCCTTTTTATGGCTGAGTAATATTCCATTGTATATATGTACCACATCTTCTTTACCCATTCGTCTGTCAATGGGCATTTAGGTTGCTTCCATGACCTGGCTATTGTAAATAGTACTGCAATGAACGTTGGGGTGCATGTGTCTTTTTGAATTATGGTTTTCTCTGGGTATATGCCAAGTAGCGGGATTGCTGGGTCATATGGTAATTCTATTTTTGGTTTTTTAAGGAACCTCCATACTGTTCTCCAAAGTGGCTGTATCAATTTACATTCCCACCAACAGTGGAAGAGAGTCCCTTTTCTTCACATCATCTCCAGCATTTGTTGTTTGTAGATTTTCTGTTGATGCCCATTCTAACTGGTGTGAGGTGATACCTCATTGTAGTTGTGATTTGCATTTCCCTAATAATTAGTGATGTTGAGCAGCTTTTCATGGGCTTCTTGGTCATCTGTATGTCTTCTTTGGAGAAATGTCTATTTAGGTATTCTGCCCTTTTTTGGATTGGGTTGTTTGTTTTTTTAATATTGAGCTGCATGAGCTGTTTATATATTTTGGAGATTAATCCTTTGTCCGTTGATTCGTTTGCAAATATTTTCTCCCATTCTGAGGGTTGTCTTTTCATCTTGCTTTATTCCACTGAAGTCTTTATATGTACCTTTTAAAGTTTGAATTCCAACATTGTACCAGAGAGTATTAACTCTTTAATACAGTGTTAATACTCTTTGATACAGAGAGTGATGTTAGAATTCAAACTTTAAAAAAACTTATATTTGTTTTTAAATAGCTATTTTTAAAGTCTAATGGCTCACAACCAAGACAGTATTATCCCACAGATTTATGTTTTCAGGTGGATAACATCATGAAGTGTTTTTATGAATATGTGTTTCACATCTAACAAATATAACTATATAAATACATGTATATACAATATATATATATATATAAACTATATGTATGTATGTCTATACCTACACATGGTTATATTTTATATTAGGCTTGTATACATATATATAAATATAATCTTATCTATCTTCCGAATATTTTAATTGACTTGCACAAATATTTTTTAGCAAAATATAAACTTTTTAGAATATTACAAAAATAAAATAAATTTATGCATAAAATTTGAGTTTTATAATTTCATATTTAACGTAGTTAACTGACAATTTATGTTGGCTATTCTTTTCAACACGTTTTGAATTTTTTTTTTTAACAAATCTTATAAATAGGTTGGTTTCATGGTCTATTTCAGGAACCAACCCAAAGAAATATAAGTTAAGATAAATGGACCTAATTATTTAAAATGATGTATTCTGTCCTTTTAAAAAAGAGTTGAATATGTACTTTATCTCATCTCACTTAATAACATAAACAGACATAACTGAACACTTTAGTAAAATAACACCCTTGCCAATTCATTATCCAGAACTCAAACTTAAGTCTGGTTTATTTTTCAGGTTCATATGTAAATTGATTTTCAAATGGTGATTTTTCATTCCTAATAATATTTTAACATATTTTCTTTCACAAAATGTGGAGGCTCTGTAATACAAAAGTAATAGTTGATCTTATCTCGTGCTGAGGAAATTTCAGAAATTTAAATAAAGGAGTCTCAAACAATTGAGCTAAATTTATCTGCTTTCAAAACAAAAGTTAAAATCAGAATAACCTCAGATCATTTTTGTTTCCTGTAGCTGCTGCTGTTTGTTAAACTTATACCAGGAACCATAGAAAAAAGAAATTCCTGCTACATGAATACTTCACCTAATATGTAGAAATTTATTGACTTATTAAGCATCCAAGATGAGTTCTAAAAGTGAAAAATGGCAAGGCTCCACTCCAAAGGGAAAAAAAAGATTGTTTCCACTCTGATTTTTTTTTTAAACACCAGTGTTTATCCTAATAAAATACATTCCATAATTTGCAGTTTCCTTACAGTCAGACCTTAAGTTAATAAACATGTAAAATAGGTGAAAATATTTCTCCATGAATATTTACTTACATAATTTCTATGGGAGAGGTCATAAATACCACTTTATGCAGAAAGAGATGATTTATTTTACTACATTCTCGCAATTTAAAAAGAAAAATCATATTACAAAGACTATCTTGAACATCCTTTAAATTGTTTTTTTTCTGTCTTTGCTTTGCTCTGCATTTTAAATTAACCCAGAGAAATAAAAAGAAGAACCAGGGAAAACCAAGGCATTATGACAGGCATTATTTTATGTATGGGTCTAAATGAGATTTTCAAAAATGGATACCGTATTCCTTAAATGGATCTGTGTGGTCAAAGACCATTAGGCAAGTTTGGAAGATTCCATGGGGAAACCTGAGGCCAGACGTTTCAACCCCACCGGACTGAGTCCACTGTTTGTCTTTCTGCATGGAAAATTAATAAATGTATCAATCTCCTACCAGCGGCCCTGAACTAGGGAACATAAAGGAAATAGAATAAGTGGGGAAAAAAATTGCACATGTGCTTCCCACCCCCATCGTTTCTCTTCTGCGTGTTGAACTTATTTTTCCTTCAGGTCTTTTCATATTCTTCTTTTTTTTCCTTATTATTAGTTATGTCTCTTAGCATTTCTGACTACATTGCATTTTGTCTGCCTGAAAATGATGTCTCATAACTTGGACAGGGGCCGTAATTTAATGGAATTGGCCACCTTTGCATACTTTCTGCCCAGAAGATCAGTCAGTGGCCTTGACGAGTCAGATTTCATTAAATGATTTTGGTTTCAAGGAAAAGAAAAAAATTAAACGGAAAGTTAAGGAAACTGCAGTCAGGAAAAGGTATGGTGCCAACAGACATAGAGCCTGGGATTCCAAAAGTCGTTTCAACATTTCGGAACTGATAAGCTAATTAACTATTAAAACAGAAACACTCTTAGGATACCTATGACCAAGGTTATAAATACACTTCTTTTCAATTCCTCTTTCTTTCCTTTTCTATTCTGTAACTGCTGAGTGTTGCCTTTAAATTGCACCAAGGTGATTCTAGGAAGTCAGTTACAAAGGTTTCAAATCACTGAGGAATCAGAGGAGCTAATAAGAAATGTAAATTGCATTAAAAAAGTGGTAACAGGATTTTTTTAACACCTAAATTTTTGCTTTATACCAACTGGTTTAAAACTCTGCTGAAGTAAAATTTAGAAATACAGTGATAGGTGTTGTCTATATGCTTTTCTTTTCTTTTTCTTTTTTTTTTTTTTTGGTACGCAGGCCTCTCACTGTTGTGGCCTCTCCCGTTGCGGAGCACAGGCTCCAGATGCGCAGGCTCAGCGACCATGGCTCAGAGGCCCAGCCACTCCACGGCATGTGGGATCTTCCCAGACCGGGGCACGAACCCGCATCCCCTGCATCGGCAGGCAGACTCTCAACCACTGCACCACCAGGGAAGCCCTGCTTTTCTTTTTATATCAGCTGAATTTCTTCCCCATCCCTCTGCTTAAAAGTACAATACTTGTTGGTTCATAACACCTTTTGCAAATGGTTGCTGGGTAAAGATAGTGAAAATACAACAAACCAAACAAAATTAAACAGTTCTGTGAATTGCCTGTTTATGAAGGAGAGTTTATTTGTGTGGGTTTGTATTCTTGAAAGCTTAAAAGAATTCCCTTTAGGGATTCTGTTTTTCTTTAGTCAAATATAATGATTAGTCATTGAGATGTGAAAACATAGGTGCCAGACAAGAGACAGAAAGGGAAAGGCAGAACAAATCTAAGAGCTGAGTTGTACTGCAACAGAAAATATTATTTTTGTGTTCTATTCTCATTTTGAAAAGAGAGAAAAAGCAAGCTGGGTGTCATGATTAGAGCCTGGAGTTCAAGTTTGTTGAAAAGATCAAGGGAATTTTAAAGCACATAGGTATTCAGTTTTATATTCTTGGCATCATCATGATATAAACCTTTCTATCAACCCCAAAATTTAAAAAACCTATTGTACCTAAAATAAAATGAAATGAAATAAAATAAAATAAGGTATCTGTTTATTATCAGTTTGGTGTTATGGGTCTTTTTGTGTTTTTTTTTTTGAGAGGGGGATCCTTTGATTTTTGTAGAAATAAGTGAAAAATAGGTGCTGGACCCTAGTATGTCTGGAATTCATAGGAGGGGTCTTCTGAAACTGGAAACTAGGCTCAGATTTCTGAGAAGGGGATGCTGTCTGCTGGATAATACCTTTGACAAAGCATTAAAAGCTGGCTCTGGGGGAACTAGGTGAAGCTAGAAACTGGACCCAATTAGCTAGAAGATGCTGAACTAGGAGCAAATGCTGTTTTGGGGGTTTTTTTGTATGAATTTGTTTTTGTTTCCAGTTTTACTGAGATATAGTTGACATACAGCACCTCATGAAAGTGCACAGCACACTGATCTGACTTACGTACGTCATGAACTGATGACCGCAATAAGTTGAGTGAACATCCATCACCTCGTATAGATACAAAAATAAATAAATAGAAAAAAACCTTCTTTCCTTGTAATGAGAACACTTAGGATTTACTCTCTTAACAGTGTTCATATTAATTAACACTATTAATTAATTAATTATAGTTATCGCGTTGAGGGAATGCTGTTGCCTGTATAAGGAGCTGTTGTTGGGTGCTTTGGACAACAGGGAGCAGATAAGAAGCAGTTCTCCTGCCCCTCCCCCAGGCTTCCAGCTCTGTCTTAATGTCATCCATTGTATAATGTCTAGCAGAAAGGCAGCTGGCAAAGGAGAAATGTAGTCTGCACAATATCACAGGGCAGAGTATCAAAGGGTGAGTTTGGAGATAAGAGAGAGTAACTTAGTATCTGACCACACATCCAGGTGGCGAACCATCCAAAAACTGAACCAAGACAGCAGAACCAGGATTGAAGAGCTCGTAGAAATTGGTAAAATTCTCCCCGAACCTTGATTCTGTGTAGGGACTTGAAGAGATATGGGACCCCTTCCTCAAGAGGAGTAGAATTCTGGTTGGCTTCATTTGAATCTCAAAAGACAAGCGTAGGAGGGAATTCCCCAGCAGTCCAGTGGTTAAGACTCCTTACTTTCATTGCCGAGGGCATGGGTTCGATCCCTGGTCGGGGAACTAAGATCCCACAAGCCACGTGGTGTGGCCAAAAAAGAAATAAATAAAAATAAAGTCAATCCACTAAAACAAACAAACAAACAAACAAAAAAAGAGACGAGTAGCAGCATGATGGGTCCAGTCAGGAGTTAAAGCATACACAATGATTTTAAAAAAGGAAGCTAAAATGATTATTTTTTGAAAAGAATTTTGTGTGTTTTAGGCTTTCCTAAACCTTTGGGTAGATAGACAGGTTTATATCACAGTGATACCAAGTACATAAAACTGAAGTTCTACTTCTGTGCTTAAAGAGAAGAACAGAGTATTCTGGGTGCCTGGCTGGAGCAGAGCATGAAGAAAAGTCCTCACTCCCACGCTACTGACCAAAGGGCCAACCGTAGGACCAGCAAAAGGAGCTCCCTCCAGCAACCTCTTCTGAGAAGATGAATATTACGTAAACTGCTGAGGGAAAAGTGCCTAAAGGATTCCCCTCCCTTACCACAGAGTGGTGTTTGAAGAGCGAATTTAGGTTGAGAGACAATAAATTGCTAACTGGCACACCAGGGTAATTTAGCTGACCTTTCTATTATACAGTGATTACTAACCCTTGGTTGTAGCTACAAAGCAGCAGGAATAAATCTGTCAAAAAAAATTTAAAAAGCAAAGTAAAATAATATTAAGAATGCAGAAGTACCTGACCTTTTAATTTCACATGTCAAATAATTGGATAGACGCTAGCCCACACGTACTATTGCGGGATAACCTTTACGCTTAATGCATGAACTAAAAGGAGAGGGTAATTTCCAGTCAATATCCCACTAAAAACACAATGTATGGATCCAAAAGGAGGCACATATTTTTATTATGAATTGTAATCACTCCAAAAGAAGTAGCATGTGTGTTAGCACATGTTTACTTCCTATGCATACAGCATTTTCAATGCAGGTTCATTCCCAATGTGTGGCAACTTTGATTAATTTACCTGTTCTTCCTTGACACAGAAATTGAAATTAGGTTTTGCCCTTCTTTGCTGTTCTGTGAAATGCTAATAGCATTCCTTCTGCGGCTGTCTGTAACAATAGAAGAAATGAGAGATTTTTGTGTATCAGCCAGCTAATTACATTAACCCAGTTTCATTAAACCATAAAATTTCCCCACTTTTTCAAGAATGGTCAAAAGCCCAATTACATCCATTCTTTTATTCAATATCTATTAAGTGCTTACTATGGAACAAACATTGTTATATAAATTTATTCTTGCTTGAATTGTCGCAACAGTTTAATTTTAATTTTTAAAGTGTATATGTATTCCTGGCTCCAACAATATTGATGGTTACTAAGCAAAGAGAAATAGACAGTTAAGGAAATGCAGAAAACAATTACTTTGAAGGGAAAAAGCATACTTAGCACTAGTTTAGGCTTGAGCTAAGCAGTTTTGGGTTCCCCGTTTCACAGGGGCTGATATAAACACCAAGTCTGTGTTTCAGGATATGGGTTGGCACGTTCCTTACTATTAACGTAAATGAGAAAAGTGGGCTTTGGCGTGTTTCTAAATGCATTTCTACATCCTCAGCCTAAGACTGGCTTCTGGAAGCTGAATGTGGAGATTGTAGCTGATTAGCTTCTGTAGTCTTTTACATTTTTCACTCCGGAGCAGAGATGACAGTATGTTTGCTGACAATTTTTTCTTTGTTGAGATGTTTATGTTTCATTTGACTATATATTTGAGTGTACCACTGCTTTCTAAATAATCTACAATTAAACAAGCCCCTTTTAATGCAATAGAATTTCATGCTTTTTACATCTTGTTTTTCATCGATCTTGGAAGTTTGTTTCATCATGCATGGATAAACAGTATTTGTAATCGTTGATTCTTTTGAGACAATGCCACAGGCCACAATGTTCTAATCACACTACATGAATCCATTAATTGAATCCTCATAACACCTAACTACCTCTGGGGTCAGTACTACATCTTGGTTAAGTAAGTAATTTGCCTAAGATCCCACAATAAATATGAGTCTCGAGGGCATATTTGATTATTAGGTGCTACTGGCTCTAATAGTTAATACATATTAACACATTTCCACGCTAAGCTCTGTATACATCAGTCTAGTTATTTCTCATAGGGTTCCTGTATGTTAGAGCCTGTTATAACCACTCATGAAAATGCAGAAAGTAAGGCTAATGCAGTTAAGTAAGGTCGTATAGCTAGTAAGCAGTTAAGGCACAATTTGAACCTGGGCAAATTGCCTCTAGCTTCTGTTGCCTTGATCAATCTGCTCTCCCAGAGTAAACAGTAAAAGAAAAATCTAGTCGAATTGGTCAGAAATACTGTTATATCATCATTTCTACTTTGGTTTTAGAAGGGAAAAATCTAATGCTTAGAATGAATAACGCTGTTCCTCATAGAGAGAAGCTCCACCTGGTAGTATGTCAACGCTGCTTCTTTTAAGAAACCCCCATGAGAAAATTGGAGACAAGGGAAAACAAAGAAGGGCATGGATTATCGGCACAGGGTATTAAGATGTGTATTATGTTTAACAAGGAAGCAAGCCTGGTGCTTCTCAGTCAATGTCTCATTTTCTTGCTATCCCCATACTCATCACGAAAGAAAATTTCAAAGTGGGATTATCTAATGCATTGGATTGATTGCCAGATAAACCAGAGTGCTCCGATTATAGAGGGAAGTCTGATCTTTTATTTGTAAACATCTTTATTGGAGTATAATTGCTTTACAATGCTGTGTTAGTTTCTGTTGTATAACAAAGTGAATCAGCTATACATATACATATAACCCCATATCCCCTCCCTCTTGCGTCTCCCTCCCACCCTCCCTATCCCACCCCTCTAGGTGGTGAAAAAGCACCGAGCTGATTTTCCTGTGCTATGAGGCTGCTTCCCACTAGCTATCTATTGTACATCTGGTAGTGTATATATGTCCATGCCACTCTCTCACTTCGTCCTAGCTTACCCTTCCCCCTCCCCATGCCCTCAAGTCCATTCTCTACGTCCGGTCTTTATTCCTGTCCTGCCCCTAGGTTCTTCAGAACCTTTTTATTTTTATTTTTTAGATTCCATATATATGTGTTAGCATACGGTATTTTTCTCTTTCTGACTTACTTCACTCTGTATGACAGACTCAAGGTCCATCCACCTCACTACAAATAACTCAATTTCCTTTCTTTTTATGGCTCAGTAATATTCCATTGTATATATGTGCCACATCTTCTTTATCCATTCATCTGTTGATGGGCGCTTAGGTTGCTTCCATGTCCTGGCTATTGTAAATAGAGCTGCAATGAACATTGTGGTACATGACTCTTTTTTTAAAAAAATTATTTATTTAATTAATTTATTTTTGGCTGCGTTGTGTCTTCGTTGCTGCACGTGGGCTTTCTCTAGTTGCAGCGAGAGGGACCTACTCTTGGTTGCGGTGCGTTGGCTTCTCATTGTGGTGGCTTCTCTTGTTGCGGAGCATGGGCTCTAGGCATGTGGGCTTCAGTAGCTGTGGCATGCAGGCTTCAGTGGTTGTGGCACGTGGACTCTAGAGTGCAGGCTCAGTGGTTGTGGCGCACGGACTTAGTTGCTCAGCGGAATGTGGGATCTTCCCAGACCAGGGCATGAACCTGTATCCCCTGCATTGGCAGGCGGATCCTTAACCACTGTGCCACCAGGGAAGCCCATGACTCTTTTTGAATTATGGTTTTCTCAGGGTATATGCCCAGTAGTGGGATTGCTGGGTCGTTTGGTAGTTCTATTTTTAGTTTTTTAAGGAACTTCCATACTGTTCTCCATAGTGGCTGTATGAATTTACATTCCCAGCAACAGTGCAAGAGGGTTCCCTTTTCTCCACACTCTCTCCAGCATTTACTATTTGTAGATTTTTTTATGATGGCCATTCTGAATGGTGTGAGGTGATACCTCACTGTAGTTTTGATTTGCATTTCTCTAATGATTAGTGATATTGAGCATCCTTTCATGTGTTTGTTGACAATCTGTATATCTTCTTTGGAGAAATGCCTATTTAGGTCTTCTGCCCATTTTTGGATTGGGTTTTTTGTTTTTTTGATATTGAGCTGCATGAGCTACTTGTAAATTTTGGAGATTAATCCTTTGTCAGTTGCTTCATTTGCAAATATTTTCTCCCATTCTGAGGGCTGTCCTTTCGCCTTGTTTATGTTTTCCTTTGCTGTGCAAAAACTTTTAAGTTTCATTAGGTCCCATTTGTTTCTTTTTGTTTTTATTTCCATTCTCTAGGAGGTGCATCAAAAAAGATCTTGCTGTGATTTAAGTCATAGAGTGTTCTGCCTATATTTTCCTCTGAGTTTTATAGTTTGGCCTTATATTTAGGTCTTTAATCCATTTTGAGTTTATTTTTGTGTATGGTGTTAGGGAATGTTCTAATTTCATTCTTTTACATGTAGCTGTCCAGTTTTCCCAGCACCACTTATTGAAGAGGCTCTCTTTTCTCCATTGTATATTCTTGCCTCCTTTACCAAAGATAAGGTGACCATATGTGCATGGGTTTGGCTCTGGGCTTTCTTTCCTGTTCCATTGATCTATATTTCTGCCTTTGTGCCAGTACCATACTGTCTTGATTACTGCTGCTTTGTAGTATAGTCTGAAGTCTGGGAGCCTGATTCCTCCAGCTCTGTTTTTTCTCAAGATTGCTTTAGCTATTTGGAGTCTTTTTTGTTTCCATACAAATTATGAAATTTTTTGTTCTAGTTCTGTGAAAAATGCCATTGGTTTGATAGGGATTTCACTGAATCTGTAGATTGCTTTGGGTGGTCTAGTCATTTTCACAATGTTGATTCTTCCAATCCAAGAACATGATATATCTCTCCATCTTTTTGTATCATCTTTAATTTCTTTCATCAGTGTCTTATAGTTTTCTGCATACAGGTCTTTTTTTCTCCTTAGGTAGGTTTATTCCTAGGTATTTTATTCTTTTTGTTGCAGTGGTAAATCTGAGTGTTTCCTTAATTTCTCTTTCAGATATTTCATCATTAGTGTATAGGAATGCTAGAGATTTCTGTGCACTAATTTCGTATCCTGCTACTTTACCAAACTCATTGATTAACTCTAGTAGTTTTCTAGTAGCATCTTTCGGATTCTCTATGTATAGTATCATGTCATCTGCAAACACTGACAGCTTTGCTTCTTCTTTTCTGATTTGGATTCCTTTTATTTCTTTTTCTTCTCTGATTTCTGTAGCTAAAACGCCCAAAACTATGTTGAATAATAGTGGTGAGAGTGGACAACCTTGTCTTGTTCCTGTACTTAGAGGAAATGTTTTCAGTTTTCACCATTGAGGACAATGTTGGCTGTGGGTTTGAGATATATGTCCTTTATCTTGTTGAGGTTAAGTTCCCCCTATGCCTACTTTTGGGAGGGTTTTTATCATAAATGGGAGTTGAATTTTGTCAAAAGCTTTTTATGCATCTATTGAGATGATCATATGTTTTTTTCTCCTTCAATTTGTTAATATGGTGTATCACATTGATTGATTTGCGTATATTGAAGAATCCTTGCATCCTGGGATAAACCCCACTTGATCATGGTGTATGATCCTTTTAATGTGCTGTTGGATTCTGTTTGCTAGCATTTTGTTGAGGATTTTTGTATCTATGTTCATCAGCGATATTGGCCTGTAGTTTTCTTTCTTTGCGACATCTTTGTCTGGTTTTGGTATCAGGGTGATGGTGGCCTCGTAGAATGAGTTTGGGAGTGTTCCTCCCTCTGCTCTATATTTTGGAAGAGTTTGAGAAGGATAGATGTTAACTCTCCTCTAAATGTTTGATAGAATTCACCTGTGACGCCATCTGGTCCTGGGCTTTTGTTTGTTGGAAGATTTTTAATCACAGTCTCCATTTCAGTGCTTGTGATTGGTCTGTTTATATTTTCTATTTCTTCCTGGTTCAGTCTCAGAAGGTTGTGCTTTTCTAAGAATTTGTCCATTTCTTCCAGGTTGTCCATTTTATTGGCATATAGTGGCTTGTAGTAATCTCTCATGATCCTTTGTATTTCTGCAGTGTCAGTTGTTACTTCTCTTTTTTCATTTCTAATTCTATAGATTTGATTCTTCTCCCTTTTTTCCTTGATGAGCCTAGCTAGTGGTTTATCAATTTTGTTTATCTTCTCAAAGAACCAGCCTTTAGTTTTATTAATCTTTGTTATTATTCCCTTCATTTCTTTTTCATATATTTCTGATCTTATCTTTATGATTTCTTTCCTTCTGCTAACTTTGGGGGTTTTTTGTTCTTCTTTCTCTAATTGCTTTAGGCGTAAGGTTAGGTTCTTTATTTGAGATGTTTCTTGTTTCTTGAGGTAGGATTGTATTGCTATAAACTTCCCTCTTAGAACTGCTTTTGCTGCATCCCATAGGTTTTGGGTCATCTTGTTTTCATTGTCATTTGTTTCTAGGTATTTTTTGATTTCCTCTGTGATTTCTTCAGTGATCTCTTGGTTATTTAGTAGTGTATTGTTTAGCCTCCATGTGTTTGTATTTTTTACAGCTTTTTTTCCTGTAATTGATAGGTAGTCTCATAGTGTTGTGGTCAGAAAAGATACTTGATATGATTTCAATTTTTTTTGATTTACCAAGGGGGATGTCTGATCTTTATATCCCAGAAAAAAAGACATCTAAGAAAAGACAACACGTTTCATGGGAAGAATTAATGAAGCAATCAAAGAAGCCAGATGAAGAGATTCTAGAATCTTAATTCCCAAGCCCCAGAAAAGTTCCCAGAATTTAAAGGCCAGTGTCCTGATCCCCAACCCATTCCCTTCATTCCAGGGCTCCCCTTACGCCCTCCTGTCTGCAGGCTTTCTGATACGCAAGGGCAGTCGTGTTTTCTTTCTCTTTTGGCATCTTGTAGATTTAACATTCATGTGTTGGGGCACATCGGGGTGATTTGCCAAATAACTCCTTTTGGCCAGAAGAATGTGCTGGGTTATTATTCTTTGGTCCAAATGAGCCAGACTGACTGTCTGCATGGTGGGAATATGCCAGATAATTACTTTAACCATGTCTTTCCCTTTAGCTGTGTACACATGGTCCTCGTAGTCTAGATAAACTTGGTTAAACCTCATATTGAATAATTACTGGCATGTGGCCATGTGCTCAGAGTAATTTAATGTTCATCTTTGGTTTCTACAGGGTGCTAGTGACAAAAGCAGGTTTTGTTTATACTTATGTTAGAAAGATTTTCTTTTCATAATTCAAAAGAAAATCTCCCAAGAAAGGAGGACTCAGTGAAAAAAAAATGGTTTTGATTTCAAGTTTTCCTCAAAAATCACAAACACAGTGCTAAGAAAAAGCTGATATAGTTTAGCTTTTAGAAGCAGAAAGATGCTAGGAAAGATGACCGCATTCCTACTGCCTTGCAAGTCAAGCGATTTTTACTACCTTGAAATTAATGTCTGATATTATGTTGTTCTCCCTTTTGAAAGTGTGGACCAATGTTGCTGCATTTTATTACAGGAGGTAAACACTATGATTCCCCATGATTTGCTGTATCTTGCAGTCTCAGAGTAATAGAAAAAGCCCTAGAATGGGAGGCGGAAGGGAGGGATCCAAGTTTTGACTGTGTTATGTATTGGTTTGAGAACCAGATGCAAGAAATTGGACACCTCTCTCTCCTTTTCCTTGGGAAAATGAGAATAACATCATCCTCATCTTGCAAAGCATGTTTAGGAGGCTTAGATTAGATCACACAGAACATGATTTTATCAGCTGTAGAACACTGAATATCCTAACTAAATGACAGAAACTTGGTTTAAGATCTGCACACAAGAACAAAACACAAAACATGTCATGCTGAGGTGAAGATGGGTTAGGAGGGCAAGGGAATGTCGGTGAGGAGACAGACAACCCTGGGGATAATTAAATCAGGAAGGAAACCACCCTCAAGCAAAGCTGTACTTTCCTCTCCTCAACTGCCGCAAAGGAAACCTAGGAATTCCAGAGAGAAGAGGGAGAAACATGAGTGGGAAGCAAGTTGGCTATATGTTTTCCAAGCTTTGAAAATGTTCGTTCTCTTGGATCCAGAATTTTCCTTCTAGGAACTCTCCTGAGTACACCATGATAAATAGTGTCTTTTTTTAAAATCAAACTATGCTTGACTTATACCGTTGTGTAAATTTAAGGTGTGCAACATGCTTATTTGATGTATTTATATATTGTAACACGGTTGCCATTGTGGCCACATTATCACCTCTCTCAGGTCATGTGATTATCATTTCTTTTTTTGTGGTGGGAATAATTGAGAGCTAGTCTCTTAGCAAGTTTGATGGTTATAATACAATGTTGTTGTCTGTATTCTCTATACTGTGTATTACATCTCCAGAACTTATTTATCTACTAGTTTCAAGTTTGTATCCTAAAATAACATCTCTCCTGTTCCCCCTCCCCACAGCCATTGGTAATCACCACTTTACTCTGTTTTTACAAGTTTGGCTTTTTTAGAGTCCACCTATACAGGATATCATACAGTACTTGTCTTTCTCTGTCTGACTTACCTCACTTAACCTTAATTGTCAGGGTCCATCCATGTTGTCACAAGTGACAATGTTTCCTTCTTTCCTATGGCTGTTTATATATATGTATATATACACCACATCTTCTATATCCATTCCTCTGTTGACGAGCACTTAGGTTGTTTTCATAACTTGGCTATTGAAAATTATGCTGCAATAAACATAGGAGTGTATATATCTCTTCCATACCCAATTTTCATTTCCTGTGGGTACATATTCAGAAGTGAATTTGCTGGACCCGACGAACACTCTTAGTCCAGATTCTTAAAAAATACAGAAAAATATCCTCATGTCTAAATGGATAATATTAGGAGAACAGTGAAGTAAATGATGGTGCAACCATGTGATGTTTATTATATAGCCACAGGCACAATATGTAGATAAATATATAAATGAAATGGGAAACTTTTTGTCATAATATTAAGCTAAATATTAGGAGCCACCAATTATATCTATGGTCAATACATACATTTTAAATGAGTCATCAGGAAAATAAAATTTTGGAGTTGCCTCTGAATGTTGGGATTATGGAGATAGTTGTTAGTTTGTCCTTTTTTATACTTTTGTTATGGTGTTCAGATTTTCTATCATGACTTTCATGGCCAAACATAAAAAGTTAAAAAGAAAAAGTAAGATGGGATAGACATTTTTTCCCTGTGGTCAATAGTGAGTTCTGGGGTTGCAATGATCCCCTAAAATTTCAGGACATTTGTGTAGTGAGTGAATGCATATTATTGATGAACCAGTTATCATGCTTTCTGGAGATTTCACATTATTCATTACTTGGATTCAAAAGTTTTGATTCTTGAAGTTATCAGAAAAAGCACAGTTTCCTACTAGAGCACTGTCAGTAGTTCTTTTGAAATCTCTGCTCTTATTTTAAATGCTATTCTGTCACATAACATGAAAAAATGAGTATATAGGATCCTATAACTTACTACTGTTATCATTTCATAGCCTTTTTAGTTACCAATATGAGCTTTACATATAAGAGTGGCTTGGAGTATAAGACTTACATTAAGACACATATATATCTCAGCTGATGCAGAAAGCCAAATGATGTAATTGATAAAAAGGTTTTTTATTTCAGTTATGCACTAAGATTATCAACTTACCTAAATTTACTAGACAAATTATACATTCCATTTTTGGGGGGAGGTTCATTGAGATGATATTTTGTCTATTTCGGATCATGCTTTAAAAACTCTCCAGGGGAAGATTACTGTAGCCATGGGTGTAGAAACATATGTGTTAATGTAGGTCTTTGGGGACTGGTTTCCCTCATTTCTCTGTGTGTAGAAGTAGACTTAAATTTTTAGAAGTGAGTTGAAAGTCAGTTCAGGCATATTTTCTGGTTAGGGGCATTGACAGAGAAGACACTTGGTGTTGCCAACTCTCTCTTCTTCCTGGACCCACTGGAAAACTGCATTTCCTAGACTCCCTTGCAGTTTTGTTCCAACACTGGGACTGCGTTTTGGAAACTGAAATGTGGGCAGAGAGGATGTTATTCACATCATGCAAGGTCTAAACACCACCCTCAGGACCTTCCAAACACCATCCTCAGGACCTTCCAAACTCCTCTTCCTATTCTATAGCGTTCAAGAAAGCCACAACTTCCAAATGCCCTGGTGGCAAAGTGATCTTGGAAGAGAGCTTGGAAGAAAGCTTCCAGATTATCACGGAAGGAAAGTCTTACTGGGCCAAACCACTGAGATTTGGCATTTCTTTTTTTCCTGCAGTGTAGTCTACTATCCTATCCTGACATATAAACAACCTGACTTCATAAGTTGATGTTAACTCTAATCTACTCATTTGATTGAGTGTATGGATTTGCCCTTATTTGAGAATAAAATAAAATAGAGGTTCCCCTCTCGCCTTTTTCTAGCCAGAAAATAATCCCATTCAAGAATGTGTTGTCAAATTATAAACTAAAAATATTAATGATAAACTTTAAAAAATGAGTCCATTGATGATTTCTCCTATGGCATGGACTCCTTTTTTTTAGCTGCTTACAAATTTAGTTTTGGATTAAGTTAGGCTACGAGAATTCTATATACTTGGACCCAATTATTGGGCCTTTGTGGCTCTGTTATTTCTCTCTTTGCTCTGGTGCTCTTCCTATTGATACTTTAGCAAAATCCTCAAGAGAAAGAATGACAGGTGAGAGATTTATTTTTGCCTTTGGAGTTCTAGATTCTAATCCATCACGTCAGACGACACCATCCTTAAGTTCGGATGGTTTCTCTTTGTCCCATCAAATATTTTCTGATGATGGCAGGTCTGCTTCTCCAACCGCCACCCATGCTGAGACTAAACCATTGCTCCAGGTATAAAAGCAGTTCCTGCTTTATGCTTACTTATGAAAAGTTCATCCTTCTCTGTAACTTAGTTCCTTCTGGCATTTTGGCATCCACTGTTCTTTGAGGACTTTAAAGAAATGTATAAGTTTTAGTTAATCTGATGTTTTGATGGATGCAATAGTCTCTTACAAACCTCTACTTCCTATTGTAAGTGGAACTCCAAAAATAATCAACGGTTTAAATATTTCACTCTGTATTGCCTCTTAGTATGGTGAGTTTCCCATGTTCCTCCCCTATTAGATTACATATACCCTGAAGCCATTCATTCATTCATGTGTGTGTGCATTTATTCTTTCATGTGTTCTTCCCCCAAATAATTACCCACTGCAAACTTACTAGACTTTAGGGGACTTTGACAGCTGCAGCAAACATGCATCCTACCCTTAGGACTTCACAATGTTGTTTGGGCCAGTGATGAGCACTTAACACAAGCCAAAGCAAAATAAATCTATCCCTGGTCATCTACGATCAAGGCTGAAATAGACTCACTTTCTCTTTGTTTATGTTTTTATTGTTTATGCTTTCACTTCTCTTTGAATATGTAAACTTTGGAGCTGTGAGCAAACATCTTCCACTTTCCAAGTCGAAAGATAAGAAAAACATTTTCTTCTTCCAATGAAGAAAAATGAAACAAATGCACAAAGAGGATTTCAGCTAAAAGAAGGGTTCATGTTAGCCTTCTGGAACACGACTCTAGTCCTTCTCAAACTAGAACACAGCCTTGCACCCGGGGGACCTCAGTCAATATTTTGGGAGTGAATGAAGAGATTTTATGTAGATAGGATAGCCAAGCAAAAACATGGAGGTAGGACAAAGGGGGTTGCATGGAGACAATGCTGGGTTGGAGCAAAGGCTGTATGAAGAAGGAGAGGGGCAAAGAAAAGGGAAACGGTAGTTTCAGGTCATGTGAGTGAGCATCTTGAAGGCAACAGAAATACATCATGAACATTCAGATGAGGAATCCTTAATCCAATTACATATGCACGTGTATAATATGGTAGTGACCCAATTTTAAGAGGAGCAGTGTAAGCGTGTTGCCTAAACCATTGTGAGTGACATCAAGGAAGACTTCCTGTTGACACCATGATACTAAGGTGGCGAGCACAGTTTTTTATGGCACACCCTTACAGCTCCTTGAAACACTCTGAGCTAAAGAAATCATATAGAAATTCCTGTGTTTAATATGGATAAAATGGACACATATACAGATACACATTTAGTGTCAAGTGGGCCCATTAGTGGAATGACTTTTTGGTTAACTGCCTCCTTCACATGGAGAATTTCAATCAGAAAGTTAATGTGTTTTATATCAAGGAAGACAGGCATATTTTTTACCACATAATTTTAAGTATCCATAGCAACTAGAATCACGTTGACTTGATATAATAACTGGCATTTCTGAAGATGATTGAAGTGCACCAGTTATTTTGTACCAGGTTACTTTGCATTAAGCTAAGTAACTCTATATTTAGGGAATGTAACTCTATGTTAGGGAAACATAACACTGAATTTGAGAGAGGAGCTATTGCTTTGATATGTATTCTAGTACCAAGAAGCATCTTTTTAACCTCAAAAAAAAAAAAGAAAAGAAAAGAAAGAAAACTTGAAAAAAAACAAAAAGAAGCATCTCTACTTAAAATTGCCAGCTTTACCATAAGGTCACAATTAATTGAATAGCTC
Organism: Hyperoodon ampullatus; assembly: GCF_949752795.1. NCBI lineage: Eukaryota > Metazoa > Chordata > Mammalia > Artiodactyla > Ziphiidae > Hyperoodon > Hyperoodon ampullatus. The sequence goes on along the minus strand of NC_136932.1, from coordinate 22,639,566 downwards.
TCAGCATCATCTAGCTATCTGATGAAGTTGGAAAAAGGAGCCAGAAATATTTAGATTCTTGTTTTAATCACAATTAATGTGAAACCGCTGTGTTTGGTAAGAAATACAGACACTCAATATAAATTCTACTGTGGAGACGCTTCCAATATAAATATAACTTGTAAAGTCAAACTAGACAGTCCATTGACTTCAGATAGTCAGATTAGATTGGGGTCTCAAAACTTAAAAAAATTACTTTATAAGACAGAGTTAAGATTCCTTAGACTTAGTGTGGATTGCATTGGTGGAGGAAACAAATGTAGCCAAATTTGAGTGGTATAGAACACAGTTCCAAAAAATTGAAAAATCAAGAATGAGAATCATCATTTTACAGAAGAAAATCCTTGCAAATAAACTGCAAAAGAAAGTTATTACCAACTTGTAGACATTTTTGCTTCAATATTTCTCAGGTTTCTCAAAATTATCAAGTCCAACGCTAAATTCATTTTATCCTTCCCCAAATTTGTTTCACTTCATGTGTTCCCTAGCTCCTTAATCTATATCTTTACCTTTAACTCAGCCTTTTCTCAAAGCCTAAGTCCTGAGAATTTTATTTCTTAAATACAAATAGACTTTTTCTGCTTCTCTCCTTTCCCACTGCCACCTCGTTTATCTGGTCCACCAGCATTTCTCACCAGTACTTCAACTGCACTTCAAATCTAACTCATTATCAACCCATTCCCAACACTGTATTTTAGAGTGGGCTTCCAAAATCATAGTTAAGATTCTATCAGTAAGATCTTATTTGCCTCAGAAGAAAGTCTAATCTAGGTACCAGAAGGACATGATTTTTTGAAACAAAATTCATGTAAGATAGTTTCAAATTCAGAGAGGCACTAACCCCTCTGCTCAAGAGGAGACCAGGGCCAGGTATATGCAGTCCACTGTAACAAAGCAGAGAAGGGAAGCAATCCCTCACTTGAAAGTGTGGTACTTGAGCCAGAAGAAAATACTCTCTTTAGGAAAATACAGAGAGGGGAGAGACATCTGAGTTAAGTGCAGGGACTGTGTTGGCTAGTCAACAGAGATTTTGAGTACCAAGGACCATACTTTTCAGGGGCACTGGTTAAAATGGATGCACTCTCCATGTAGCTGGCCACAGCCAAGAACAGAGATTTGTGTCTCCAGGATTTGTTTGAGTTGGTAAAACTTCAAGGTAACTTTCCAGAAACAGGATTGGATGAGAAAAGGTCAACATTTGAATTTATGAATAATAGACATTCCAGTGATCATATTTTAATGTCCAATATTCAGGGCACTCTTTTGATAATATCAATGTGCCAGGAAATTGAGTGATAATTGGAAGATTATAAGCTAAACATAGAAACATGAACTAATGTTCATGTTCTAAATTCTAATGAGTTAGAAGAATAGTGAATTTAGGCTGGTAGTTTTCAGACAATATACAATGAAGATCACTAAACTATTTACATCCTCTGTCAAGAAAACCAAGAATGAAGACAAGACAAACAGAAAAAAGAAATAAAGTGAACTGCAAAAGTTCTGGTCAACATGATAGGTGGGAATGAGAAAGGAGTATAAAGTTTCCAATTTTTCTACAGTAAAACCTGATTGACATTACAGCAAAGCCTAATTAGCTATCTTTATTTTCCAAAAGCCATGTTTGCCATTAAGGTATAGTTATGCCTTTATAACTTAGATGGGTAAAAAACATTTTTTTTTTTTTTTGCTTACAGGCTTAAAATGTTTATAACACTTTTGACTCAAGGAACAGCCCCTGCTTATACTCTGAAGGTCTCTTTTTACACCTCTGCCATGCTTCCTGTGAATATGTTCCTTTAGGGGTTGTGTTTGAATGTGTGTTTGTGTGTGCAAGCAATGTGGGTATTTTTTGATATTGTTGCCCTTCCCTTTCTTACCTGGATTTTTCTTTCTTGTCTAGCTCATTCTTGCTGACAACTCCAATGGAATACCAGATTTCCCCTTTCTTTACTTTGTTATTTTCATTTAAAGATTATTATTACTATTATTATTATTTTATGGAGGGAAAAGGGGTAGAAGTTGGGAGTGTTCACATTTCCTTCTGATGGTGTTCTCTGATGACTCTCATTTTGCTGCAGTTGATGATTTTCCTGCTCACCTGGCAGGGGTAGGAGATAGTGTTGTATGAGATGGTCTTGAAACTTATCTATGGATCTTTTAATACATTGCAGCCTACATTGGCAGTGGTCTAATTCAGGACAGTTATTATTTTTAATTTTTTCATCCACCGCCTTCTAACTAAGCACCCTTAGGTCTGGCAGAACTGAGGACCTTACCGAGTACACTCAGGTTAAATGTTTCTGCAAACCCTTAGCAAATACTTGACAGCCACCTACCATAGTGACATATATATGTATATATCTATATACATGTATACATGTATGTATGTTCTTCTCTATCATACAAATCCTTGCAAAACACTTAGATTTCTACTCCAAATGTTAATAATAAATCTAAAAAAATTATAACATTTTCTTTTGCTTGAAATAAACTCTTTAGCACTGATGATCTCTACATAAAACCTTATGAAAAAACTGTTAGTGTAATTATTTAGTCATGAATTGGAGATACCTGAACCAAAAAAGAAGAGTGTAGAGGACAGAGTCTGTTCCCTCCTTTCAAGCCAGTGGATTTGCTCTATTTTATTAGACTTGTCTATAATTCTCCATGTAGCAATACAGAATTTGAATTTCATGGAAATTCCTTGTAGATCCTTACAATGGTCCTGCTGTCATCTTAATTTTTAATGATAAGCATTTTTATTTACGTTTTTGTTGTTGGTTCGACTGTTTTCTTAAGTGTTTAGTGGGAAATTAGAATAAGCCGCATAAAGTTCTTTTTAGCCTGGCCCCACGTTAGACTAAAGATTTCATTGTTCAATTCATAATATGCTTTTTTGTTGTCATTTGTTTCTTCCCTTTTATCTTTCTGTTGGATGCCAACCCAAGATCAGAAATGTTTTACCAACATCTGTTTATTATTTTATTTAAACCCGAGGACCATAAGACTATACACATGCACATTGTTTATAGGTTTACATATTGCCCTCAGCTGACTTCCTTACATATATTCTTGATGATTTGGCTCTAACCCATCTTTTATATTCAATTCTTTTTTTTTTTTTTTTTTTTGCCTTCAAAGCCAAACGTGTTTCTAAGTGGTACTGGTTGGATGATCGCAACAGAATTTCAAACAAGCCAATGTTTTATTATTTATTTTCAGAACTAACAAACATGTCCCAGGCTTATATGAATGCTTTTACAACAAAGCCAAAAGCATGCTAGCTAAATCACATCCACCACTTACTCTGAGGCATGTGGGGAAATTATGGAATTCTTATAGAATCATGTGGATAATTATGGAAAAGCCAGGATGTTCTTGCCCTTTACCTAATGTGGTGATAAATGAATACAGTGTCAGGTATTGTGTTTTTAACTTTTAAGTATCTCCATAATAAGAATTTTATAGTGGTGGTAGGTTATGCTTTCAACTATAAGTAAAATGTTTCTAAAGTTGCAGAGCTGTCTACATTCCATTCCAAATCAGTGAGATTTATCTGTAAACAGACTCACCCTTCTGGTCTGTTAATTTTTTTATGAGTCTCCTGAGCTATCCTCAAACTCATGTCTTTCACCCGTGCTTGGTCAATAACAAATTTGTAGGATGAACCGTGAGACGAGATGAGGGCTAGAATTATCATGGAAGAGAGGGTTCTCTTCTGTACTACTTGGGTCAAATTAGAAATAAAGACTTCAGCATCATCTAGTCAGGTGGGAATAGAGGTCCTAATCCAGTTAGGCAATTCTGATTAATATAATTTTTCCAAATTATTTGAATAATGAAGATGGCATAGATTTGTCTTTGTGAAAATCAATTTAGGTAGCACATTAAATTAATTATTTTATTATACCCTCCAGCACCACACCACTCTACGACTTAGTAGCATGGTCATTATATTAAAAACAGAAAACATATTGATATGGAACAAAAATTGTAAAGAGCTTTAAGTTGTATTTCTTACATTTTTTTTTCTTTTCTTGTAGATGAATAGCAGATATTCAGGGAAAAATCACATATTGCTCCACTTCAATAACTTTTTTATTTAATTAGAACAAACCACTTTCCTTGGAACTTTTAATTACAAAGTTTTAGTTCCTGAACCACTAAGTTGTTATCATAGACATTTAAAATACTCCCATGGTTGTGATTTTTTTGGCTTTTGGAAAATGCAGACAGTCCCCGGCTGACCAAAAATTTACACTGCAAATATTTTTGCAAAATTAAGGATAGCTCTTTTGGACAGTTTGATGATCATTTTTAAATCTTCCACCCATATTTAGTTTGGATTTGGATGTTGTTCGTGTTTGTGGGGTTTTTTTTTTAAGTGTCTTTTACTCTCCATAAACTAAACTGTGCTGTTGGACTGTCAAATATATATATTTACTTATATATCAAGGGATCACCATGAACTTTTGTTTTACAGCATAAAGAAAGGCTCTGACCTATTTCTTCAAGGCCATAAAGACTTTGCAAGCCATCTAGCCTCAGTGGTATGTCTCTGTTCACCCATCTGGTAAGGAGTACAACTGGTCAATTTTGACTCAAACACCCAGCAGAGGTAGCATAATGTAATTTAATCTAAGATTGACAGATTTAGAAAGGAATAAAGGAAAAACAAAACCCCACTGCATCTGTACCCCAACAATGTCCATTCTTCCAGCTATAAGAGTCAGAAGACCATGGATTTCAGGGTCAGAAAGAACTGAGTTCAAGCATCAGTTTACTAGCAGTGTGACCTGGGGCTAATTATCAAACCTTGCTGAGACTTCACTTATTCTCTTGAAAAATGGGGTGGAAAAGTCTAATCATTGAATAATATAAGCAATGTTTGCAAAACCCCTGGCATAGAGTGAATGTGTAATACATGATGTCTGTTATTCCTCACATCTAAGCTTATCATTCTAATGTTACAGGCCATGATTTGGACCTGGGTTGAAAAGTTTGATATCGGTCGCAAATTTTCACAGGAGAAACAAATGGATACAGTAACCCTCAGGTCTCAAATTAGGGTGCTTTAGCCTTTCAGGGGATGTCTGGCAATGCTGGAGAGTTTTGGTTATCACAGCAGGGGCAAGAGGGAGGATGCCACTGGCATCTAGTGGGTAGAATCCAGAGAGGTTGCCAAATATCCTACAATGCACAGGATGGACCTCACAACAGTGAATAATCTGGCCTCAAATATCAATAGAGGCGAGATTGAGAAATCCTGGAATACACTGAAAAACATTCCAAACTTCTTTACCTCAGTGACCTGATGACAAAAATGAATTCTCAATATCCATATGGTAAATTCAAGTAAAATCATGGTGTGCATTTAATTATATTCAGTTTATCTTATATGACTGTCAACTTCAGAAAAAGTTTGCAGGTACATTCTTTAAATTTCATATATTTTATACACACTTGTTAAATATAATTGTGATATACCAAAGAAATATAAGACATAATTATAAATGCCATTATCCAAGAAATATTAAAATGTAGCTTGTAGAATGTGAGTTCTTACTGAGCTTGTCAGCTTGGGAATGTATATCTATTAGATTATACATCTATATTATATAGATTATATATTAGATTATATATCTATATATTTTATAGATAAGCAGATAGACATCAGAATAGGCCAGCAGTGCTAACACAATACATTCTCAATATACCTTAAAATGGCCTAAGATATTAACTTGAGCTAGTAGCTTAAAAATTAAAACAAAACAAAACCAAAAACTTTTCAAGTCTTTGAAATTCTGCTCTTGAAGGAAATGCCTAGCGAAACTATCTTTGGCATTTTCCATATTCTTCTTGTTCAGGAAACCACTTAGAATTTACAAGGTTTATTCCACATATCTGAAACAAAATACTTTTTGTTTCATCAGATTTCTTTGAAAGATATTTGTTTTCAAGATGTTTGCCACCACTTGTGAGTAAAATAAAATACAGAGGATTTTCATACTGGAGACATTTTGTTCTGCAGGCTCCCAATCCAGGCATTCTGAATTCGATGATTCAGGAAGAATTTTTCTTTTTAGGTTTCTTAAATGTTAAACCAGCTCAGGCCTCTTCAAAGGCTACAGAGACTGATTACAAATTTTCTAAACTTGCTGTGAATTTGAAGTGTGGAGAATCTCTCTTCATAGTACATTCTTAAGAGTTTAGAATATTTGTCTCAAAAAAAAACAAAAAAAAAGGAAAGAAAAATATCTTTTCCTGTTGTGAAAAGGTTTCAGATTCCAAGTCTAATATTTCTTCATTGGTAAAGTATGCTATTAATTAGAGTTAAGAAAAAATAATAAACAAGTACCTCACCTTTCATCTGAGACTTCTAAGAGCATTGTATTTATTAGGGAATTTTCACAGCCTCACACCAGGAGGCCCAACCTATAGTCAGAACCTCGAAGAAAATTGTAAATGACATTTTTTTTAGAACGGGCAGTGATTGCAAATCTGGCTATCTATGGTAGATTGTTGGTGAAACCGACCAAAATAATGGTCCTCCCTGTAGCTACACCCTCAGCTTGGTCCCTCTTACAGTGACTCTTGATTTAGCCAGTGAAACAATAACACATTTCGTGGAATCAGAGATTTGAAAAGTGCTTGCATCCTAGGACCTGAAAACCCTGTGGCCACGATCATGTGACCAAACCGTGGCCATCTTGCTGGAGGATGAGACAGGTGACCCAGTGACCACGTGCCCTCACCTGGCCCTATGTTAATTACCAGAGCGCTAGTGAGGCCACCCAAACCAACCAGCCCCCGCCAAACTAGCCCAAACTTGAAGAACTACTCAGCTGATCCGCAGATTGATGAAAATTAATAAATAATAAGTATTTTAAGTGGCTATGTCTTAGGGTGGTTCGTTACAGAGCAAAAACTATTAAATTTTCCCTGGATATTTAATCTAGAAGGTTAAAACATTAGGGTAGACACAGCTAGACTTTCTGAAATTTCCTAGACTCTAATTTAGCATTTAACAGCGTGAGGTAAGTGAGGGTTCCGTGGAAAGAGATCTTGTGTAGGAATGGAGATTCAGAGTCTGTCCCTGGTTCTTCCGGTAATTAGGTGTAGGACTTGGAGCTAGTTAACTTATCTGCACCTCAGTCTCTCTCACAGCATTCTCTTCCAACCTGTCAAGTGCTGTGTCCCTTGGATTCTTTCTCCAGCCACTGTTTTTCCACTTGCACGTGAATACACTATGTACAGAAGTGCAGGGAGCTGAAGAAACCAATTAGTGATGCCGAGATTTCCAAGAGCTCACAACACTGGGAGATTTACCACTTCAGGGCTTCAAGGAACAGAGGGTAAGCAAAGGGTGTGGCAGGATCTAGTGAAAGAGCTGGGAGGGAGAGGAGGACGAGTCTTCCAACAGGAATCAAAGTTTAGGCAAACATCATCCTAGGTGCCCTTATTCTCTTATTGGCCAACCAATTGGCAAGAAAGGTGGGGTGAAGCATCCCTGGGGCACAAGCCTCCCAGGATACAAGACAGGACAGAGAAGGAGAGAGTATGTATGGGTCTGGAGGGGAAAGTAGAGAAGGGGTGATGCAACTCTTATACCTAAAGACAATATGCACTACATCCTCTTCAGTTGCCCAGCTTAAAACAGCCACAGGCTCAGTGCAGAGTGAAAAGGCAGCCACCCAAAGAAACTGCAATCTGAAATTTTGGCCTCTAGTCTTAAATTCAAAGACAGAAGGGAGATAGTCTAATGCCTAAGCTTGGAGTTTGATTCGCTGGGTTGGAATTCTGTTACTGCCAGGCATAGCTGTGTTACAGGCAGGTAGCTTAACCTGAGTCTCAGTTTTACCAGTTGTAAAAATGGAACAATAATAAATTCTAAAAGAGTTTTACAAGAACACTTGACATGTTAAAAAAAAAAAATGCTCAAATATAAATTCTAGTTCCTTTCTTGCTAGAAATATCACTGTCACTCACCCTTGCCCTTTAAAAATGTAACATTGCCTTTCAAAATGCGTATAACTGCCTGAGTGAAAATCCCCAAATCACAAGCTGTAAGCTACCGACATTCCAAAACTTTCACTCCCAAGGACTTGCTCTTTTTCAATATTTCAAAGTTAGAAATAAACCTTACTTTTATGTGCACTCATGGCCTTTTGGAGGTTGGTTCCCTAATCCTTATTTTTCTTCCTCAGAGTTCTCACATGCCCACACACCAAGACACACACGTCTTTTCTTCTATTCTTTAGACATTAGTTTCTTATCAAATGCAGTTCAGCACCAAATCACAATTTCCAAGCAAAATGAGATCAAGAAAAGGGACCTTTCAAAAATCACTGGATTGTATGCTTATAGAAATACCACCTGACATTTGATTATTAATCAAATCCATTTATTTGTATGCCACTAATATTCTGTAGACTCTTATGATAACTGGTACTGATTCTGTCTTATGGAAGTTATGAATTCCATAAGACCCTGTTGGCCAAAAGTGCCTGGACAGAATCTGAAAATGTGCATGTTTGATGTAGCTTGTGATGTGAGGAAACAATCTTATAGCCTTACAATCCTTTGTGAAATTAAATATTATCTTAAGAAATCCTAATTAACGTAATCTCCAACTCCATCTTCACTTTCTTTTCTGTGACTTCATTCTAGGCTGGCCTGCCTGTGACCTGGAGTGCATTGACTTCACATTAGATTGAATGTGACTAAAGCCTCAAAAAAATAACCTTTTAATTATCTTTTAAACTCTGTAAAGAGAATTCATTTTGAGTGCGACATCATCCGATGATGGTTTTAGCACACTAATTTTATTCCTTTGCCGCACTAATTTATCTTAGTTTACACTGATAACCAGCCAGATGTTGAAATATTAAAATGGGGTTATCTCTGTACATTTTTACTCATTCAAAGAGGTTGCAACCAAAGAACGCCTCAAAGTTTCTTGCACAGTTTTGAATTTATTAATCTCGTCTTTATTTTATGGTGTCTGGCAAAGAGCACCGAAAGTAACAATCTGGTTGACATAATAGCAAAGATTCTGAGGGAGAAAAGTTACTTTAGAGATACCACGACAAGTGATAATTTTTAAAGTTATTAAAATAAGGCTAAAGCAGTTTTATAGTGACATATCCAGGTTGTTCTATGGACCCCAGATCTGCTCTATAATAAAGTCAATACCACATTTCACAAAACGGTACTCTATTTTTCCCTGAAGATTAAGTATGGCCAGAAAATGAAGTTGTAATAGACCAACTTCAAAATGACAAACTTAAAAGTATCACCTTTGAGGTTGTACTTTCAGCATTCCTACCATATGTGAAAGGAGGATTCTCACAGACTTACCTCACTATTAGTTAAGTGTTCAGTCCATGTTCATTGGTCAACAGCTATATTTTGGTCTTTTTCTTTTACCAAAATAAACCTAGTGGAGGTAGGTTCTTTAAACAAATGAAAATCTGGGTTTGATTTTTTATAATGATTGAAGTATAAAATGGTGAACAGAGACAGTTGACTTATTCAGCTATATATGTTTAAATAATATTTTCTAATCGCTGGGCTGACAATGGAGGATAAATACAAAAGAATCGTATTTAAATTATTCAAAAAGTATAAAGCAAGAAACTGGGTATTTCCTATAAAATAAAGTTGATTACCGTAAGATTAGGAAGTATAGGGACATTTATTCTGGCTGTACTGGCCTGTGATGTCTTGTGAGAGAGAGTGGACTTTGAGCTGTGCTTTGAGCATGGCTAGGATATTGGTGCTCTGGGATGGGGGATGCAGTCATTCCACGTGTGCAGAAGAAAGTTAGCAAAAGGGGCAAGATGTTTGGTGAGTGGTGAGTAGTCCAGTGTGGCCAGGAAGAAGAGCTACATGATAGAGTTCTCCATCAGCTTGGGAAGTGCAGACTATGTATTCTAGTCTTGACACCACACAGATTTGTGCTTTTAAAGCATAATTCATATGGGATATTGAATAGATGAAAGGGAAGAGACTGATTGTGTAAGACCATCAGAGGGTGACCTGATCATCCAAGCTACTGTCACCAAACTTGTTTGTTGTCATACCCAGTATCAAATTTAAAAACATGAGCACACAGCACACACCCCCATACAGGTATATGTACTTATTCATAACACATACATAGACCTACATATACATAATTGCTTCAGTATGTGATGTACACTGTAAAACACACATATATAGAAATAAAAAGAAAAGATGAAATACATTTTAGAGGAAGCCTTCTTGTTGTGCCTCTGAGATGATTCTGAGTATCTCCTGAGGTATGTGCACCATACTTTGGTCACCCCTGGGTTAAGTAATAAATAACAGAAGTAATGAGGGCTATTGATGCAGAAAAGGGATTGATGCAGAAGTCATTGCCATGATTACAGTGGCAGATTGCAGATTAATGACAGATTAAATTCAGGAGTCTAAAATGGATAAATAGGTCAAGATAGCAAAACTAAATATGGGAGAGGCATCAGTGAAAAAGCAGAGTAAGAACCTTCATTTATAAAAGCTACAAGAACATTGTCAGAATAAACATTTACAGAACTCTGGAAATTAACCAGAAGCTTGCAGCAATCTGAGCAACATTTATTCCAAAAGAGTGAGAGAATCTCAGAAAGAACAGTGAGGCTTGTGGCCTTCGAATTCATCACTTGTTGCCAATTCAAATAACCATCCGACGCAGGAACCCTTCTCTCACTGGATGTCCTAGTAACATATGACATCATGGATCTTCTGCTGAACCACACTTTTCCTAAATGCTACGATGCAACATTATCTCTATTTTACTGCTTTTCTGACTGTTTCTTCTTTGTTTCTTCTTCACACCTGGAATGTTGGTATTCTTCAAGATTATGACATATAGCCTCTTCTTTTTATCACTTTATAATATCTGGTTGGCATCCCATTCCATCAGATGGCCTTGATTACCATCCATGTGCTGGGAACTCCCAGACGCCCCTCCTCTGTTTCAGATTCAGAACATCTATTTGAATATCAAAGTATACATTTTAATCATCTTAACACACAGGATTTTGGCTCTCCCGGCTCTCAGAATGCCATCACTTCCAAAATCACAATTCTAAGCTCCTTAGTCATTGATGGTCTCAGCCCCTTCCACAGGGGCTGACTCTATCTGGACTCTACTTAATACCTTCTGATGAAAGTTGTTATTCGTTTTTGTTAATAAGTATGTTCCCTTATGTTCCATTATTCTATGTTTGGTTTGAACAGATACCTAACAGAGAAAATAAGGGGAAAAAATAACTACGTTCATTTTATCTGTTTGGGAGGTTAAACTGGTATCAATAAAGCAAGCAGAGTTTCAACGCTGACATCTTTAACATCATAAGTGTGTTCTATTCATTGTATGTGTTGAAAAAAATAAATGAATGAAAGATCAGAGTGATCAATCTAATCAGTGGTTTTTAGAATTAACACAGTGCTTTGCTATCACCACCATCGTCTAATTTTAGAACATTTCCATCACCCCCAAAAGAAACATCTGACTTACCTCTTTCTTCAGCCTCCCCCCTCCCAGAAAAAATGACAAACCTCTTTTCGTTTCTTGTGGTTGCTAAAACACAAAAATGTAATTCTGTCTTTAAAACTCAGACACTGAAAGTTTATTTTTACTTCGTGTTTTAATAATCTGCTCTGAAAGCAGTAATGACGAAATTTCTTAAAGGACCACAATGGACCAACCAGTGAAAGGTCTAAGAAATGTAGAGTATTCGACCAGGCATATGATCTATAAATGCCCTATGAATGAATGAACTTTCCTACACATTTTCAGAGGAACTTTGTAAATCATGAAGAACATGCCAGCGTTACATTTATCTAGTCCTTAAATCTCAGGCCTTAATCTATGACATCTCTTCTAATACTTTCTCTTATATATATATTTTTTTTAATTTTATTTTTTATTTATTTTTGGCTGCGTTGGGTCTTCGTTGCTGCGTGGGCTTTCTCTAGTCGCGGCGAGTGGGGGCTACTCTTTGTTGCTGTGCGTGGGCTTCTCATTGCGGTGGCTTCTCTTGTTGTGGAGCACGGGCTCTAGGTGCACGGGCTTCAGTAGTTGCAGCACGCGGGCTCAGTAGTTGTGGCGCACGGGCTTAGTTGCTCCACAGCATGTGGGATCTTCCCAGACCAGGGCTTGAACCCGTGTCCCCTGCATTGGCAGGTGGATTCTTAACCACTGCACCACCAGGGAAGTCCCTCTTCTAATACTTTCTATCACATTCCATGTTAATCGTTTATCAGATATGCCCTGAGCACCTACTATGCATTTGATACCATGCCAGTTAAAGGAAAAAACAAAGATGAATAAGATAAAGTATGCAGTTTCAATTAATGTCCAGCCTAGAGGTAGAGACAGATATTAATATTTTTTGAAATCTCCACATCCTTTGAAGCCCTTTGGTGAATTCTTACCTGATTTTCATCCAAGGATAAGGACTGTTAAAATAAATTCATAAAAATCACCCACCCCTGAATTTCCAAAATCCTTACATGTATCTTTTTCATATTCTAAATTATGTTATATATATATATCTATATATATATATATATATATACATCAAAATTTCTTATCATCGTGTTACAGTATAAATCATTTGAGAATAAGAAGCATATTATATTCATATCCTAGCTTCCTGTACTTCTCATTTTTACCATCTATTACAACTGAAATCAAATCAAGTATTTGTTTGGTGCCTGGCTTCCTTGACAAAATATAAACTGCATAAGCTCAGGACTGTGTGTCTTAACTGATTCTTGAAACACCATCAGTTGGAGTAGAATACAAATATTAAACACTCCCAAACTGTTTTTGCCTGTATGTCTTCATACTTTTCTCCAACAAAGCCTATCGAAAACCTACTGTTTGCCTGGGTCTGAGCAAATTGGTGAATAGATTTTTAATAGCTGAATGAAGCCCTTCATATCTTCAGGTATGCTTACAAGTCAAGGTTTTTTTTTTTTTTTTTTCCCCTCCTGATCTGTTCAGACAAGTAGGTGATAAATGGGATCTGAATATTGCTTTATGTAGATTTTCTCCCCAGGCTGCTGAGATAATGATTCTCAGGTGAAATTTAACTTAGCTTTGTAGCATAAGCACGTGATTTGTTCTTCTTTTTCTACTCGGGGTTTTTGTGGTAACTTGTTTTTCTTTATTTTTTTCTTTAGTCAGCTTATTTTGTCTTACCACTATAAGCAATCAGAGACTCTTGAGTTTGAGATAAGAACAGGGTTTAGTAATGTTTACATCTTCAGAGTCAAGCAGACTAGATTTGATTCTGCACATCACCAGGTGTATGATCTTGGGCAAGTTAAGAAAATCTCCTCATCTTCTTCATCTTAGTGTGATGATAATATTGTCCATCTCACTAGAGGGCTATGAGTCGTTTACCCAACATGAAATAATCAGTGATAATAATAACAGTGACTGAGATTGAGGATTATTGCTGTTATCATTTAATGCCTTAAATGAGGAAACTTACCACTGGCATAACACTACTTTCGTGTGTATCAGAACATTGAAATCCAATAGGAGAAAAACAGATACACACAGATTGCTTATGTGTGTTCTTGCCTTGGTCTCCATGGTGCCAAGACCATTTCTGTAAGGTAAGCTCCAGGTTTTCAATGAAAGATTATTCACTCTGGGAGCTCAGTTCCTGCATTATTCATGCCATTCTGCATGCAGCTAGATTTATGTGTCAGGAAAAACATACAAATGGAATCCGATGTACTTGCACAAGTTCCTGGATCACTTGATTTATGTTTCAGTAAATAAAGACATATGTCTTATAGGTACTGGCTTCACTTTTCTTTAGAAATGGAAGTGCAGCACTTCAAGTTCTTTTCTTGGCAGGCATAGGCTTCTGAAGTTTTGCAAGCAATGCGACCTCAAATCATACACTTTCAATTTTCAACTGTGTTCATTTTACTTTTGTGTTTGCATTCAGCACTTCCAGTACCGAGACAATGGAAAATCTACAGCTCTGCAACATTGGAAAAGTTCAAGAGTTCCTAGTTGAGGTACAAATTATAGAAGCGACTAAAATAGGAAATTCAAATGTCAAACCTTATCGGAGCTTCATCAGCTACCTAGTTGTCTGGCTACAAGTATCTTCCCAAATCACCTCAGCCTATTGTGTATTTAAATATTGCCAATAACTCTTCCTCAAGAGGGTCCTAAATCAACCTGAGTACTTTCATGTAGTTTTGCTACATTGTATTCATTTCACATGAGCATCTCAAATAGGTGAACATATAGCTTGGGAGTTATTTTCTTGAACTCTAATTTGTAATCGAGTTTAAAAACAAGTCCTTGGATAATCTAAAAGAATTCATTATTGGTCTTTCTCAAAGATGTCAAGGTCATGGAAAACAAACAAACAAACAAACAAAAGACTGAGAAACTTCCAAAGAATAAGGAGACATGGCGACTAAATGCTATGTGGTATCATGGATTGGATCTTGGAACAGAAAAGAAGATAATAATGGGAACAGTGGTGACATTCAAATAAAGTCCGGCGTTTTGTTAATAGTGATATACCAGTGCTGGTATTTTAGTTTGACAAATACATGAGGGTTTTATGAGATGGTAACATTGGGGGAAATTGAAATGGGTGAGAAGTGTATGGGAACTCTCTGTACTATCTTTGCAAATTTTCTCTAAATGTAAAATTATTTCAAAATAAAAAGCTTATTAAAAAACAAACAACAGGGCTTCCCTGGTGGCGCAGTGGTTGAGAGTCCGCCTGCCTATGCAGGGGACATGGGTTCGTGCCCCGGTCTGGGAAGATCCCACATGCCGCGGAGCGGCTGGGCCCGTGAGCCATGGCCGCTGAGCCTGTGCGTCTGGAGCCTGTGCTCCGCAACAAGGGAGGCCGCGATAGTGAGAGGCCCGCGCACCGCGATGAAGAGTGGTCCCTGCTTGCCACAACTAGGGGAAGCCGTCACACAGAAATGAAGACCCAACACAGCAAAAATAAATAAATTAATTAATGAACTCCTACCCCCAACACCTTCTTTAAAAAACAACAACAACAACAATAAAATCCCTTGCAACGCAAGAATACGAAAGTTTTTCTTTTATGGACAATTTTACAAAAAAGGAAAGAAGATATCTCTGAGTGATACACTAACCACTTTCTCTCCTCTTGTCTCTTGATGTCTAAATTATTATGAACCTCAGAAAAATGATTGAGCCTTGTTATGGCAATAACACTTCTTGAAAATTACCCAATGTGAATGAATTTGTTTGTTAAATGCTGCCTAGAGCTCCTTTGGCTCTTAATTTCTGTAAAGAATGTACACCACCAAAACCTGAAGACACATTTGATCAGCAGATATGGTAGCAGGTTGATTGAATCCTTACAATTTAAGTCATAATTTTATTTTATTTATTTATTTATTTTTTTGCGGTACGCGGGCCTCTCACTGTTGTGGCCCCTCCCATTGCGGAGCACAGGCTCCGGACGCACAGGCTCAGCAGCCATGGCTCACGGGCCCAGCCGCTCTGCGGCATGTGAGATCCTCCCGGACCGGGGCACGAACCCACATCCCCTGCATTGGCAGGCGGACTCTCAACCACTGCGCCACCCGGGAAGCCCTAAGTCATAATTTTAAAGTCAAGACTATTTTTGAGTTAGGATTAATGCATTCCAATATGTAAAACAGGAAGTGAACTTTTGTTTAAATGTCCCATTTTATATAACAATAAGATGAAACAGAGCGTTATTTGGATTTCTTATGAAAAAGATTAAAAAGCACCTGTGGAATTAAACACAGCCAGGTATAGATCACTCCACCTTCTTCGACTCCCATGCAAGTTTTGTTTTAAGAGCATTTAAGGGTAGGGATAGCTTTCTGAAATATGATGCCATCTTTAGAATTGAAAAGTATAAAGATGCTTCTGTTTAAAATTAGGCTGATTTTTATGTTAAATGAAGTAACACTTGAAAAAACACCATTGGGTTATGCAAATCTAGCTGAGAACCTAAGCATTACTCTGGGTGGAGAATAAACAGAAATATATAATATTTTCTTTCACTAAATATAATACTAAAACAATCATTTTAGCTAATCAGAGGTCTCTACTAAAGGAATATAAATGGACTATATACTTGGTCAGTAGCTGTTTATCAGATCTGCTCAATTTTTACTGAAATCCATAAAATTTACATGTATACTTATTAAGATACATTGCAAAACGTTTCTAAAATACTAATAGGGTTATATTTTTAAATATTTTTTTAAACCTCAGTCAGTATTCAATGCCTAGCATATATTACAGAACAACTAGCAATGGTTATATGCAAACAAAACAAAAAATGAAAATAAAGTATAAGTTCAATCAGATTTGTGTGTAAAATCTGTGATAAAATACAACTGAACTTAGTCAGTGTTATAGTTATATTTTTCTGCCTCATAGCTTATTGAAAGGTCAAGAAGGAACTAGATTTAAAATTTTCCAAATTATATCTGAAAAGAGAAATTGAATCCTACACTTCAAGTTAGCAAATGGCATAATTTTGGGTCAGACTTTAATTGCCTTTGTTATCACAAGTATTCTTGGAAAATAACATCTGTGCACCAATTATGCAATTTAACATAAATTTCTCCAGATTTTACAGTAAATATTTTGGAAACCAAATATCTGCACATGAAAATTATAGTTTTATTTTCATGAAACGATAGCTTTTCCCTGTTGTTTACAACTCAGGTAATAAAATGCTAAGTCTCTCTATTGGGTCACAAACTAGAATCAATTGAAAAACATGCTTTTGTCAATGACTCCAAAATATGCTACTCTAAGCTTTATAAAGTTGAGGCAACAAATTATATAATAGCTGTAGAAACGTTAATACAAAGTTATTTAAAATCATCTGAATTCAGAATCATGGGCATCTTCCTAACATGGCATAAGAACTTGTGAAGTGTTATGCACCTTAGTACATTTGGATTCTTGTTCCGCATTTTCTTGGACTGAGTGTGCTTAAAATGTTTGGTAGAAAATAATACACTGTTAGTTGTAACTATATGATCCTTACAATGATAATATAAAAGGGGGGACAGAATTATTGGCCCTACTTAACAGATGTAATGGAAAGATACAGAGAGCATAAGAGACTCGCCGAAGACATGCCCCTTACGTATCCTGCATCTTTCGACTATGCTATATCATGTCCATTGTTGATCTAAGTCCTAAGAGCTAAGAAAGTCTGAATAACTCAATTTCACTTT
The DNA here is from genome assembly GCF_949752795.1 of Hyperoodon ampullatus. Classification (NCBI taxonomy): domain Eukaryota; kingdom Metazoa; phylum Chordata; class Mammalia; order Artiodactyla; family Ziphiidae; genus Hyperoodon; species Hyperoodon ampullatus. The sequence goes on along the minus strand of NC_136932.1, from coordinate 22,622,238 downwards.
CTTTAATTTATGATTTGAACACTAGTCTCTTCTCTAAATGTACACCTCATCTGAATTATATCTGGCTAACTGGGGATTGTAAAGTGTTGAACATCATCATTACATAAATGTTTGCTAAGATATGCATGGTGTGTGAAGTGAAATGTCGCAGAATTGATTTTCAAGCCAATTACACCATTTTGTGTAAATTGTATTGTTTCGGTTATATAATCCATGATTTTATTTATTTATTTATTTATTTATTTAGACTACTAAATAATTTTTATTGTCCCTTAAGCAGGCAAGCACTTTGATAATCCCATGATTTTTAATAAATGAGTGTTCCATGAAAACATACAGGATTAACTTTCTTTCATTTATTTTCCAATTTACTTCCTAAAACTCATTGGATTCAATCTTCAAGCGTAACTGTACAACACAGAACAACAAAAAAAGAAGCTGGAAAAGGACCTAATGAACTTTCTTTTGGAGACTTAAATCATAGGAGAATACTCTGCTCAAAATCCAGTCTTTTTATTTCTCCCGTAAAGCGAACAACTACCTCCTACCAGGAACTCATGTCAATTCTACAACAGATGTTCATTTTCATTTTACCTGGGGAGAAGGACAGCAGTTCCTAATACCTCTCAGACTTAGTGGGACGCAAGTACCTCCTCAAAATGTGGAATTTTTGTGAAATTACATCCTCCACCTTTTCCTGTGTAGCCTCCTATTTTAGCTATTAACATTCTATGTTCATGGGTGGCATATAATCCACCAGCGTACTCTTGAATCTTTTGTCTGTTTAATAGGCTTCAAAGGATTTTGTTCTTTCCTCAGAGTCCTTCCTTGGAAGTAAACTGGCTCTCCTGAAGCCACCCTATTGAGAATCTCTTTTCTGACGGGGTACCTTCCATCAGGCAATGCTGTCTATGGCACTTTCTGAACTTCTGACAAATCACTTCTGCTCTGACTCTATGAAAAGCCAAAGGTACCTAATGGTCAGACATGAGGCATTTAGAATCTATTTTATTCCACTGAATCCACTTTCTTCAGATGTTAGGAGTTCCTTCCTTCACTGTAATTAAATGGTTTCCAACAGTGGTATGAAGAATGTTCCATATGTATTTTTCATCTACTTAGAATTGGCAATGGAATGGCAGGAAGTTCTCCTGTAGGGCTCTCAGGAGATTAGCATACACTTATTAAAATGGGAGCTGCTTTATAAAACTCAGGGATATACTTTATGCTCGAAAATATAGGAAGAGAATGTTTGATTCCTGATAATAAAGGTAATTAAAATCATTGATGATGGCTGATACAATAGGTAGTTTGTAGTGCAGGAAAAAATGCTTCTGTTTAGGAAATGTTATGTATAACTTCAAATGAAGGAAAGGAATTCATCATGATGAATGTTTTTCTGTGAGTGCAGACACCTTAAAAATTAAATAATAAATGTGAATAGGTGGATTATGTATTTTTTCCTGAATAGATAAGATTATTTATTGGTTCATAAAACAAACATTCATGGGCTGCCTAATCATATGCCATATATAGAATAATACATTAGTTTTGCTCTTACAGAAACCAGTAAGGAAGACAAAGATTCAAAACAACATTATTTTAAATGCACGAAGTAGAATGGGAAGATGTGGACAAAACATTAGAAAAACCATTAGGAAAGACAAAAGGAGTTAGACTGGGATCTAAAGAACAGGTTCTTCAGGGAGATGTCTCCTGAACTAATTGAAAAAGGTGTAGGAATTAGTCAGATGACAGGACAAAGGCATTCCAGGAAGAAACGTCAGGAAAGAAATCAAAACACAGACATGAACACTTGCATACTGCATACAAAGAGAGAAAGAAAATGTCTTTCTGGAGGATAAATCTGAGGCAGGAATTGGTGGGGAACGAGAGCTGAGGAGAAGCCAGTGGTTTTTTCCATGTTATGGAAACTGTATTTGATGGGAAGCTATTGCTGCATTTTAGGTGGTAAATTGTCATTTTAATTAGCTCACCCTAATGTCCCCATGGAGAATCAGTTTAAAGGGGGCAAAGATTGTTGAGTGTGGGAGAGGCAAGTGGGAAGGTTATTGCTATTCACGAGGCCAAGAAATGCAGGACAGAACTAGGGACATAAGAGGTGGGAACGATTTCCACTTGCAGACCACAGTTTGGGTTGCACGTGGATGTTTGCTGCTAAGGATCTGTCGATTAAAACGAATTAGCCCCTATCTTCATTTATGAAGGTCTATCCAAGCCCCAAGGGCAAGTCTCTAGTCCTTGAGATCGACCCACCACCAAATGGATATCCTTCACACCCCATAGTCCTCCTTAATTCTTAGAATTAATTTTTATTCTGCCATTTTGACTGTAATCTTGTTAGGAACAGAAGTAATTTCCTTTCCTAGGGTTGCCTAAAAAATGTCACTGAAATAATGCTAGTCACAAATAGCCTCAAGCCACATACTCCATTTCATTTTAAATACAAAGAATTCCCGTGTGTGTGTGTGTGTGTGTGTGTGTGTGTGTGTGTGTGTGTGGTGTATTTGAGGAGAGGGAAAACAGACTTAGGTGGGGCTGAAGCTCTTCATATATATCACTAATTCAGAATATATGCCTCTTTCTGACACACATTAAATCTGAGAGGTCTAGAATTATACATCTGTGATGATACCTGTAGTTTCCTCTCTCATTCATCTTTCAGATATTGGTTTCCTTTTATTCAATAGATTCTGACCTTCACTGGTTCCCCCCTCCCCACACTGTCTTTCCTGGAGGTCTTTTCCATTTCTATCTACAGGTTGACTTCCATATCTTTAGCCCTACTTTGTTATTGACTTGCATGTTTTAATTTCCTGTCAAACATCTGTGCTTGGTTCCCATGAAGAATCGAAGCATAGAATTTCTAAAATTAAACTAATCCTTTTTGCAAATCCCTCATCTTCTCCACCCAAAGCAGGATTCCCACTCATATTTGTTAGTCCCTCTCTGTAAATGGGTCCATAATCTGTCCCTTCTGGTCTTGCTGCCTTTCAAAGTAACACCTTTCTGTTGTTGCCCAATGCCCTGAGAATAAAATCTGAATTTCCTATAATGGCACAGGTCTCATCACAAATTTATCCCGAGTGTTTCTCCAGCCTTATTCCTTTACTCTTTTCTTCTCCCTTTCCTGCTGTTGTTCAGTATTAACTTTGCCAGAGGTGGTCTTACCCAGAAGCTGAAGAAGCTTGAGTTCAGGTCCTCTCATTTACACAGGGCTTTGCCTGGTCATGTGCTTTTGTAAAATTTTCAGAAGTAAATTTTTTTTTATTTTTTTATTTTTTTTGTGGTACGTGGGCCTCTCACTGCTGTGGCCTCTCCCGTTGCGGAGCACAGGCTCCGGACACGCAGGCTCAGCAGCCATGGCTCACGGGCCCAGCCGCTCTGCGGCATGTGGGATCTTCCCGGACCGGGGCACGAAACCGTGTCCCCTGCATTGGCAGGCGGACTCTCAACCACTGCACCACCAGAGAAGCCCAGAAGTAAATTATTTTAACTGCACTTGCTTATGACAGTGATCACTCTTCTCTCCAATTTCCCTTCTGTCACAGCCTCTGTTCCCCTGATGAGTGGCACAGAATGGTCAAGGGCATTTGGGGGATCTGGATAAGGGGAAGGGGAATTTGAGGTGAATATGCACTTAGTTTTAGCTTATGGGATATATCTGTAGTGTGTAAGCCATGTTCTAGGTGCCAGGATATGGGAATGGCTCCAACAGAGTGTCTGCCACTCACTGTGCAAAGTCATCCGTGGTCACAACAAAGAAGCATGAGATGAGAGGTTAGATGAAGACATGAATGAGCCCTATGGTGCCCAGAAATGGGGGAATTGTTGGTAGCAGACGGTAAATAATAGTTCTTTCCACAGAAACTATATGTGGAAAATTCTTTCATACTTCACAGCCCTTCTATGAAAAATAAAACTTGATAGATGATTTCCACAATTTGACATAGTTCCGAAAAATGACAGGATGTCAACAATACATTGTGAGGTGTAAAGAAAATTTTATCACCTATCTGAAAAAAAATCAGCCACAATAGAGGAATGACTGAATTATATTTTTATTCTCCTTACAGGAAATATTTTTTAAAAACTTGTATTATGAATAAGCTGTCAAAAATAGGTAGCCAAAAATAGGTAGGTGAGTGAAAGGTATTATAGAAGTATATTTATGTTAAATATTTTTTGGAGGGGTTGTAATATTTATGAGCCTTTTACAATTTGTAATTTGTGGTTTCTTTCTCCAAACTATATGTTAATATTCATGCCCCCCTTGGCATGTTAGAATGACATGTGCTCTCCCAACATGGACTCAATTTCCACCAAGTAGCTATTTGAAAACAGTAATCAGTGATTTGCTCCATAAAATATGGACTAAAAGATAGTTCTAGGAAGGAATGAGATTTTCCTCTCTATATTCCAAAGGATGGTGTGAAATGACCTACTTTTTTACATACTGCTTTAACTTTTGGACTGTACATCAAAAAATAACAAAGAAGGTATTCATTGAAAATCTTGTAAAAAGGAATGTAATAAATTTCAAACCCAAATAATGGTGGACTATGAGAGATCTAGTCATATCCCCTGCTACTAAGAACATCTGTAAGGGTTCCAATATTAAGTCTAGTGGGCAAAAAAGAAGAAATCCAAGTATCTGATGAAGGCAAAAGAGCAAATAGAAATATAGATTGGGACAGTAATACAATTATTTGGAAAGATGTTCTTTTCTACCATAAAAAATGAATGAGAATTATATACATGCCATCTCTTCTACGTATATGCACATAGATGCATATATGTACACACGCACTTACACAGATTCCTCCTTCCTCCAGTAATGTGATATAAAATTTCTTCTTAACAAAAACCCATTCTTGCTGTGTGAATACCCATTTTCTTAGTTATTTTTTAAATGTTTTAAATTCTTCGTATAATAGTTTATTATTGGACTCCGTTTTTCCCATTTGGTCATTAAAATGATCTACTTTACAATGGTATAGTATTTTGCAGGTATCATTTTTCTTCCTCTTCTCCTGTTCCCTTTTTCTGCTTCATCTTCTGAGCTCCATAATAACCTCTGTTCACATTTGTGGCTTTCAGAGAGAGCCAAAATGGATAGCAAAGAAAAACATCATAAATTCATTATGAAATTCTACTCTGTGTATTTTTTACGTTTCCTCCAGCTTGCAAAGAGTATATGAATGGTGATTTCTAATTTTGTTCTCCAGAAGGATATAGTGTTGAGCTGTTGAATTTCTGGGCTTCTCATACATTTTCAAGTCTGACACTATCCATTTTGCATGTTGAAAGACATCTTTTAATCCAGTACGTCAACTAATATTGTGAAAAAACAGTTGACCATTTTATTCCCTGTCTTTACAGAGGGAGTACATCGATTTCCCAGATCCTCTGGTCAAACTGGATCTTTACTTACGGTGCCACCACGGATTGTCTAGGCAGTTCAGTAAGAATCATTGCCTTACTTCAGCAAATTCTAATCTTTTCAAGTCATAGATACGTATTTCTTCAAGTTAAATATATTTATTGACTTTGTTCATGTGTTTGGCAGTGTGCTGCTAAGTGCCTGTCTTAGCCTGGCCAGGCTGCTGTAACAAAAAAAAATACCATAAAACAGTGGCTTACATAAAAATTAAAATTTATTTCTCATAATTCTGGGAAGTCCAAGATCATGGTATTGGCAGACTCGGTGTCTGGTGAGAGCCCACTTCCTCACTGATGGCCATCTTCCCACTATAACCTCACGTGGCTGAAAAGGCAAGGCATCTCCCTGGGGTCTCTCTTATACAGGCACGAATCGCTGTGCCCTCATGATCTAATCACCTCCAAAAGGCCCTACCTCCAAATACCATCTCATTGGGGATGAGGTTTCAATATATACATTTTGGTGGGGGGGAACAAAGCCTCAGTGCATAGCAGTATTTTCCCACATCATGTCATTGAATATTTATAACACTCTGTGAGCAAGTATTGTTGCCCGTTTGCATGTAACTAATAGAGGGTCCAGGGAAATTAAACAAATCAAGCGTGCAGATCTAGCCCAGGGCAGCAGGAGTTTCCATTGCCAGTGCAAGTGATGTAACGGCAAAGAACATGGACTTTGAAATCACTTCTAGCTTGGCCAGTCCTTCTAACTGCAGGCTTTGGAGTCCACAGCATGTTACTTCACTCCACTAAACGTCGATCTTCTTACCTATAAAATGTATTCATATTAAGTACCCCAGAGGATATTTGTTGATGACTGGAGAAATAAGGTATGGAAAGAACTCAGACCTATGCAAATAAGGCAGCAATAGCAGGTAGCAGCAGCATCTAATTCCTGAACCCAAATCTAGTGCTTTTGGCTAAATTATAGATGCTCCTCATTAAAATCTGCCTATGTAGATGAAGGAAAACAAAACAACAGAAAAAAAATATATGAAATATGTGATGTGTCTCTTCCAAGTCCAAGACTCATATAATTATATACACCAGCAGGCACCTGGCATGATATATAATGTACCTGCCATGTCAACTTTTAAGGGAACCAAGTCTGCACTTCACTTTCACACCAAGACCCCCAAATGTATATCACACCAAGTGAAGCTCATCAAGAAAAGTTTTCAAATGCAATCACCAAGGAGCATAACCTATATATGAGCAAGTGGGAAAACTAGAGAATTTTTGTTTTTAATTACAGATGTCTCTATAGCCAACTGTGCTGCCCTCCTTAAATGGAAAAAGGGGCTTAATGGAAAACCCGCCTCTATATTTTAAAAATCAAATTTGTGAAGATTTTATTAAGGAAAACCAAAACAACTTTCCATTTCTGGTTTTAAACCCAGAGCCAAATATCCTACACTAACAAGCTAAGGATGGGCTAGAGAGGGAGGGGAGCCGACGGAGCTTTAGAAAATGATGTTCTTGATAAAAAGACAGGCTTCACTTGGCTATTTAGGTTTAACTGTTGTGGGTCTCTGATGTGACCTCACGGGACACAGCCCATTAAGCGCTTCTACAAAAACATAAGAAAATCATTTTATTCCAAGCAGTAGCCACTCCACATTTTCATCATGAGTTAACCACAGTTCTCAATGTTCCATTAGTCCAGGGGAAGGTTCAAATTCAGAAACGCATAAACGAACTCTCTAGATGAAGGCCTCCGTCCTGTCTGGTTTCTCATTCTGGGCCAAAGTTCAGACGACTGTGTATTTTAAAAACACTAACTCTCGATGCCTATCCAAGTAGCATCTACATCACTGCTAGTGAAATGGGTGCTATATTCTGGAACATCCAAGCTCCTTTTCTAATCATCAAAAGCAATTGACTGAAGTTAAATCTCTTTTCTATTTCAATCATTAGACTTCTGCCTGGCCCATGCTCTAGGACAGAAACAGGATTTAGAAAAGACTGGCTGTTACTATTACAGCCCATGCCAGCTACATACAGATTCTGTCTGGTTTAGATAAATTACAAATACCCTTGGGCCATATCTAGGTTACCAACATTATTTCCATGCTTCATTCTCTCTGCAGAGATTAGTGCTGTGACCTACCAATCAAACTGAGAAATGATGTATTTATTGAAGATGCTGATTTTCACTGTGGAATATTAGTAAACCTTAAATATCTCAAACTAATGGAAATTTCTCTGGCATCCAATACAACGAAAAAATCTAGAGAGGATGTAAAGAAACCAACACTGAGCCTGGATTTATACTTAGAGACAAACCACATAAGGTAGGAACAGAGTAATAATCCAAAATGTAGATTTATATCTACCCTAATAACCAGGGCAAAAATCTCAAGGATACAACCGTAATAAATGATACTTCAAATGATTTTACATTCAAAACTGAAAACCTATAGATGCTTCAAAAGATGCAACGCTTCTTCTAAGGAACAGCAGTCTGAATTCCTTCCCCAGCAAAGGAAAACATAATAGCTGGAAACTAAGATGCTTTATATAAAAGCTGATGTCATTTTCACTTTTTTTTTAAGTTGTTAAATGATATTGACTTTTCCATTCAACAAGAGGAGCCTCAGAACAAGTTTTAATGCCGTAAGGATGTGGTCAAATTCTTGAACGCTTTATAGTGTAAAATCACACTTTAGGGAGATACAAGTCCTAAACTGTATGATGGATATAAATGAAGGACCAGTGAGTTTCATAGCACACTTCTTACTGTCCTCTAGAGATGTTCACTTCCTTCATTTCATTTGCATTTTTAGTTCAGGTTGTTGACATCATTCCCACAGATGACTGCCTCCTGGCTGGGACCCCAGCCTCTAGTAGCACCCCTGAAAAAACCTTCAGGCACGTTTCCACCACCAATATCTTTAACCAACCCAAATGTGAACATGTCTGCAATCAGCTGAACACTCTTAAATAGATGAGTTGAAGTATGCTTCATTCTGCTTTGATCTGAGTCTGTACATGTCTGACTAGCACTGAAGTTGTGGGTCCATTTCTTCAGGGTCTTATTTCTTGTGCTCAATTTGCTGATGTTGAAATGTCTCGTATTCTACTGGGCACAAATATTCCAAACATTACTCACAGAAATTAAAGAAAAGTAGACCATATTGGAATGGAATTATTCATTCAATTCAATGCAGTCTAACATGGCTAATTCCATGCGGGAGTCTTAAGTTTAAATAAACTTTCCACAGCAATCTATTTTCTGAAGACTTTTGCTTTGTTTGAATTCTTTTATAGAGGGACATTTTCCTCCATATGTTTATTCTCACAGACAAATACAGGAAAAAGCCCACTTGCTCTTGTTGACCTTTCTGCTTAGCAACTATGACTTTTCTTAGCTCAAAGGTAATTCTTTATTCAAGAGGGCCTATTTAGAACACATGATAGGCATTCAGCGTTTTCCAGTAGCCTCTGAACACCACAGAGTATTTATTTACATTGTATAAAATTAGAGGAAATGAAGGGGTTATGCATTTGAACTAGAAGCAACAGCCTAATTCTCTTTATGGAGAGATTTCAGTCAATGTCACTTTTGGGGGGGGAAAAGAAAGAACTCAGATTACAGACATTTTAAACAATATAGATTTTTGTTACCTAACAATGAAATGTATCATGTCATTTTCTAAATAAGACCCAGGGTATGAATTAAGGGCTCTTTCTAGCCTATGCATTGTCTAGGAGTACTTTTTGACTCCTGTCTTAGCAAACTAAGACATATGGAGTCATCTTTGCTTAACTAGCCCAAATGAAAACTACTTTAGGGGAACATATTATTTAAAAAGGACTTATAATATATCTAACTTTATGTGAGTTCATGTATTTGCACATAGGTCATTAATAAAAAATCAGTTAATGAACAACTGGTATCTGATACAAGTGGAATTTGACCAGAATGGTTTTGATTAACACAGGTTACAACTCTTATCCTTTCCATTGCTTAAAAAGTGTGAAACTTATTCATTTAGCTTGAGTTTAGTTATACTTGAGAGCAAATTTACTAGAACAAAACTTAAGGTCAGGAAAAAATGCTGTAAAAATGCACTCTTCATTTTTCTAAATGCAGTATGAAAAAGTAATATTTGAACTCAAGGGGCAAAAATACTTCACAGTGCCTATTTGTGAGAGGTCCATTAAGTAAAAAAAAAGTGATAAATACAAAACAAGGATATAAAAGCAATTCTAGAAATAAAAGCTAAATGATTTATATGTGCTGCAGATACCGAAATGGTTGAATATATCTCCGTCCTAAGAAGATTTTAGGAATAAAAAAATGTAGCCTATTATATTCATATGGACACTGAAAATAGGCTTGAGAGATCCATAATAATGAATGCTCATTTAACATGGTCGATTTCAAAAGTAATTGCTTAACATATCCAAATCCTTATTATGTAAGCTCTTCTTAGGAGACATTTTATACATAATTTTGTACAAGTCTTTATTAAAGATAGTCTGTTTATGAAGCTCAAAGAAGAACTGCTGTAAGAATAAATTACATTGAAGCATTGTCATGTTCAACTGTATACATTCCACAAACTTAAAATCCAGAAAAACAGTTTTGCCAATATAACTGAGTAAAGATTCCTAGTATAATAATTATTTTAAAATATTTTTAGTATATATATATTTTTTGGCTGTGCCCTGCCTCGTGTGGGATCTTAGTTCCCCGAACAGGGATTGAACCCGTGCCCCCTGCAGTGGAAGCAGAGCCCTAGCCACGGGACCACCAAGGAATTCCCCTAAAAATATTTTAAAATGTAAGAGTGGGTTGTATAGTAAAATACGATTTTGAAATACTCCAGTGAGTTCTATACTCTTTACAAGAACTCCTACTGAATATAAAATGCAAATACACACATATATTTAAAAGAAGTTACACATAGCGATTAATTTATGTGTTGAACAACATTTATTATTTTTTTAAATTTATGCATCCACATATTTATATAGGTATGTAATAATATGTGTGTATATATATGTGTGTATGTGTAGATAGATATAGAATTAAGAGTGTTTATCTCTAGATAGCATGCTTATAGGATATACTTCTTTTCACTTTCAATTTTCTGTTTTCTAAATGTTCCCTCACATAGACATATTAACGTTACACTTGGAAGCAGGTTTATGTAACCATGGAAACAGATGGCTTTGTGTATACCCTTTATCGCATCAAACAGGAGGCTTTTATGTTACCTCACAATGGATAAGGCTTGGTTATAGCTGGACCTCCCAATGGCCCCATTGTAATATATATTTTCCTGTTCATAGTTATTATTCAATGTCTTAAATGATTTATTGTAAAAATATGTGAAGTCAATTTTGCAGGATATGCAAATTCTTTGTTGGGTTATTTAGGGTTGGTAATCATTTTTGTTTAATTAATATCATTTCATTTATGTCCTTCTGTACCATGAGAAAATCGATCTATACTTTTATCCCTTGTAACTTGAAGAATGAGTTCTTCCTATCACGATCTACTTTCATGAACCACCTGAGATGATAATCATCTGTGACTCTAACATGATTATCCTTTCTTGCCTTTCACGCTACCTTCCTCCATACTTCCCCATCCACCTCACCAAAAGAAGAGGGAAGCTTACAGTTAGTTCATCTGCTTATCAGTTGAAATCATGGAAAGAAAAATATGGCGCATGCACAACACCTATTTTCAATGGTGTGGGCAGGGTGTAAAGAAGGAAAATGTAGTACCCAGGGCTAGTAAGATGATGGTTTGGTAACCATCCCTAGACCTGAAGAGCAAGAGAGAGAGAGATCAAGCCATGAGCTATGACAGCAGGGCCACCTGATACTGATAGGCTCTGCGACCCTTAGTGGAAGGCTTCAGCCAGAATGTGTTAACTCCACTAGCAGGGAACCAGAGGGATGGATAGCTGGATGAACCCTCCTCTATCTGCCTAGCATCCTGCTACTCTTCCCCATTGGCTAATCCAAGTGCTGTAGTACCTATCGGCCACATTCCTGGGCACAGAGGCAGCATGGGGACAAGTAGATAGAGGAGCTTCTGGGCCAAATGGGAGGCACCCAGCCTCCTCTCCTTTGAGATTTGACTTTTGTCCAATAAGCACCCCAAATGAGAGCTATTAAACTTTCGTGAACTTCAGACCATTTTGAGAACTTGATGAAATCTAGAATAATCTCTCAACCCAGAAAAATACACACACACACACACATACAATGAGGCACGACACACTTTTAGGGAGCCTTATGTAACTCCTTGAGACTATCCAAATACCAACATCAAGAATTTCTGCCATAATATTAATAAAGTTTAGGGATAGTATTTTCTCACATGAAACTCTTAAGTCTACTTGCTTTGGTGATGTACATAATATCAAAATAAAGACAGTTTTATCCAAATGTGTGGTCTATGGACTAATCAATTATCTAGAAAAAGCACAGCATATCAAGAGGATACTCTTGTCAAGAAATTCACATTTGGCAGTCACATCAATAAGGAAACTATTTGCAAGTATTTATTTTAAAATACATTTACAGGATTTAAGAATTTTAAGTGAGGGTGTACATTCAAATAACTATTAGATGGCTTATGTTGAAACTGTTCTAATTTACTGTAACTACAAGCCAAAGATATACTCATGTTCAAAGTCATTTGTTGTACAACTGACACTAGACTAAGAAATCCTCCAGAAAATAATTCGGAGGTGGGCTGAATTAATTATATATATATATATATTTATTTATTTACAGCAAAATCTTCCAAGTTTTGAAAAACTGTTGAAGTATTTTTAGGTTGTAAAAAAAACACTTGTGCCTCTCTGATAGAAACCCAATGGATGGTGCTTCTTCAAAGGATATAGGGATTGTGATCAGAAGCCCTAAGTAAAAGGCTGACATCTGTGTAGTGATATAATGTCAAATTGACGCAGGAATGGGTCTGTTGATATTAGCCTAGCTAATCATTTTGCTAATTGGACAGCCTTTTGGGCCACAGTGCAAAGTCCTATCAGTTTTCACTTTAACTACTCACACAGATGATGTTTGACTCAAATGTATTACTTTATATCAACACACTGAAAGGCTGTAAAAATAATACCACATGTGCTGCTGCTTCTTTTTAATAAGTGTCTTCCTCAATTTTCGCTGTTATAATAGAGATTTTCACACGAAAAAATTAAAGGTTATTTAAAGGATATCAGTTGAAAAATGCACCCATAAGATTCTGGAAATAAATGCAGCTACCAGCGCAATTCTTAGTATCATTAATCTGTCACTTGTCTTTACTTTAAGAAACCCCATTCAAATGGACCTACCTTTGATTTCCTGTTTAAGTGGCCTTTCTGTCTACTTCCTTCATACAAAAATGTGGGTTCATCTCCAAAATAAATTCATATTTTTAAATAAATTTATTCCATTTCTTCCTTTTTAGATATTTTTAATTAGATGCTTGTGGATATTTTCATGTAGCAGATGAAAAGCAAGATTATTTTGACTCTGCCAGACCAAATGCATAGACAGTGTGAAGTCAAAGAGAATGCATACATTTTAAGAAGCAGAATCACTTACTGGCTGATGGTTTCAATCCATTTCTTCCTTGTATTTGTGATTTTCACCTTCAAAGTTAAGAAAAAAAGGATTGCAAAGTTGCCATTGTAGAGGTGGGTCAGTAATTAAAGCCAGTATAGTGTCTGCCAGCTACAGAGGATACCACCCAAAGCAAGGAATTTTGTAGTAGATTTAAAGAAAATGATCAGAATTACTGTACATATTTCAGATCAACTGAATTATTGTGGCAACAAAACAAGTGGGTGTTTTCCTTAAGAAGTCTTAAAACTAGGAATAAGTTTTTATTAATGTCCACAAGATTATTAAAAAGAGTTAAGCCCCCAAACATGAGTTGTTTGGTGAGTTATTGCATTTTCTGGCTAGGTAACTTACTATATCTTGCGAACAAAACTACCCTTTAGAGAACTTTTTAATAAGGATTATTTAGGACATTTTGTCATTTAGGTGATTGGGATATCTATCAGGTTGCTTTATAATAAGATTTAAGCTAATGCTCAAAATTCTTGCCATGTCAATCTGTTAAGTAGGAATCAGGAAAATGGGTCTGTTTACACTCCATCTTCTTTATTTCTCCTGCTTAATATCTGCTAGATGTTCAAACGGACAGTGAAATAAATAGTGGAAAGAGAATCTTGCCATAGCCAGACATCTTGGCACTGCGGAAAAAAGTTTATCCAAGTGGAAAAATACATAATCCTAAAGAATGATTGATTTTGAATATGTACATTGGATTGAAGAGAATACGAAAACAAATTGTCCCGCTTATTTCTTTAATAAGTAAGAAAATGGAAATATATATATATATATTCCTATTATATCTCTATATATGTCCTTAAGTGCTCTGCCATCTCATGTTTATGCCTTTGCTTCCACTTCTTCCTCTGCCTGCAATTTCCTCCTACTTCCCCATTCACTCCATTCTCAGCAAGCCTACCTGTGTGATTCTGTGTTCTCTCTCCAGGGCTCAGTTCGGTTTCCTCCAATGAGACCCATTTCCTGCATCCTTCCCACCTCCTGACACTCAGGCTGTTAGAAGCTCCTTCTCTTTGCTCTTAACTTCAGGAGGCTCATCTGCTTCATACAGTCTTATACACTCTTATCTTACTCAGTGCATGTATCACCTTGCCTTCTAATGGCTAACTTTTTTCTCCTCTTGTAAAATTCTTGAGAACATTTTTTATCTTAGAATCACTTTTGCCCAGAATAGTACCTGTCTTCCATATAGTAGGTCATAAATAAATGATCAATGCATTGAATTGGAACCCCATTTGGGGGACAGTTTTTCAAAATTTAAACTTGAGTTTATGACGATAATAATTCAGGCTTTCCTTCCTTGGCTTGGCTAGGTTAACTGATGGATACTCTTCATATAATTGCTGTTGAAGTATACAGATGGGAAACCAATATTTTCTTCTCAGTGCTTCAGGTATCATATGTTATCATTTCGGTCACTTGTCCAGTCAATAACTCAAAGGATTCATCTTTGCAGTGAAGAAATAAAAAGATCAAACCAAGTTTTATAGTCTATTGACCTCAACAGCTTTCCATGGTGAAAATAACACATATTTATTATCAACTCTTTAAGGGCTGAAACTACTTTCTTCATTTCTGATTCTTAGTGCTAGCACACTGGTGGGTGTTATTTAAAGTTTCATTGAATTAATGAGCAAGTAGTATGACTTTTCAAAATTGCCGTGGCCGCTAGGTGATCTATTTCATAAATTGAAGGAGATTTTCGTGCCTTTTTGAGATAATGTGGTCTGTCTTGTTTAGCTATGTAATAAACTAGCACCCAAGAATAGATTTGCCTGTGGGGGTGTGTCTCAGTTTGTCTTTAATTAAAATAGAAAATATTATTACAATCAAAATATGTTAAACAGTAAGTAGAGCCGTGATCAACCATATTTGATGGCCTATCACTCTGACCTTCAAGACCCGGTAAAAAACACTAGAATTCACTGATTAATACCTTTTCCATTACCCATTACAGTCCAGCCACCCTGGCCATTTTGTATTGTTTCTTTAGCATGCTTGTTTCTGCCTTCGAGCATTTGTTCCTATTTTTGCCCTCAAATCTGCTCAAAGCTGACTTTTTGTCATCCAGATCTCAGTGCAAATAGCTCTTCAAAGTACCTTCCTTAGAGACAAACCTAGGTAGCCTCCTTCAGCCTTTCCCTATCACATCACTGTCTTACTTGCTCTGTGGCATTTACCACCATACAAAATCATCTAGTTTGTTTCAGTTTCTGGTCCAATGGAATATTTAGAGATTAGAAGCTCCATGAGAAAAGGGTCCTTATTGTTTGTAGCTGCCATTTCCTTACTGCCTAAAACAGTGTTACTTACTGAATAAAATGGATTTCTAAATAAATATCAGTTCTTTCTTTTTGTCTATGTGTGTAAAATGTAAGTGACTGCTGAGAGCAGATGTGGTATACTTAGATATATCTATAGTCTATGCAATAAGTATATCATATGGTATAAGATTTTGTTCCAAGCCCTACAGCAAAAATCAGTAGCACATCATCAATGACTCCAGTTAAATATAAGTTGAAAAAGAAGAAAAATTTGTTTTTAGCACCTAATTCAAATTTGGGGGAAAATAAAGCACTGTACTGTGAATACGTATTATCATTTGTTGCAAACTGATCTGATGTGGATTTGAGGTGCATTAGAGGTGTTTGGAATTGAAGAGAAGGGTCTGTAAAGATAATATATTATTCTAGCCTTCATTGCTTCCTTAAAATTGAAAGTGTGTTCTCTGTGATCCTCCTTTGGGAATGGAGACTTATTCAGAAGGGGCGTTTGCCTGCATTTGATTGTTCAGCTGTATATCAACTGGTGTGGGTTCAGCAGAGGTCTCTGCCATTTTGCATTCAATCCTCCAGAAAATCACGACCCAAATATCCTACAACAGGGATCAGGCTTCGGTTTAAGTGCTGCTCCCCGCACATACTTGTGTTCTATCATTTAGAAAAGTGTGATTAAAAACCATTATGTGCCCTAACAGATGTGACCTTAAAGAGGTTTAAAAAAAAAAAAAGGTGCAAAGCAATAGTGGTTAGACTAACACCAGGAAAGTATTATAGGAGCTGAACCACATTGAATACTTCTCATTGATTACTACCTTCTGTTTCAAGAAAAATACCATGATGTTTAAGAATGAGCTGCAGCATTTCTAAATCAGCTCCTTTTCCCCATCTCCCTGCTCTCCTTGTTCTAATGAAGAAGAAATTAAATGTAGATGGTTTCTGAATTTTAAATACTCTTCACCGAAGAGGATTATTGGATTGTTACCATCTTCATTTCCTCTACTCTCTGATAATTTAATCCATGTGCCAGGAAAATACAAAACAAACAAAATAAAACCATGGAAACCATTTAGAAAATGAGATCCCCTTGTTTGAAAATATTTCTATATAAATATTAAAGCATGCTTAGCAATCTTGGGGAAATAAGTTAGCTAGTTTTTATTAAGCGTAGTGCTCCTGTTAGCTGACAGGGTCTTGCTAATTCCCCTGAGTGTTCACAAAAGCATCTCAAAGTTTTTGTCTTTAATATAATTCACTATGTCTTGTTCACAAATACGCTGCTTCTGAGCTACCAGTGGTAGAACATGCAACATAAGTTGTCCATATAATAGGAGAGATTTTGAAAGTAATAATCTCTCCTATTTGTAAAAACTGATAGATTATTCTGCTCTTCTCTTTGTGCTTATTTCCTTGACTAAAATATAAGCAATGATAAATTTATAACCAATGATATAAATTTATAAGAAATCTCCCAAGCAAACAATAGAGTCTGTCAGCATTGGAACTGGACTACTAAACTTGTATTCAGTAATATTAGGCACAAAATATATTTGCCCAAAAAGTCTACTAGCAATACACATGTGTTTCACTAGTATTTACAGTAAAATTAGATTATGAGCCTAAAAAAAATATTTATTACAATTATGAGCTGAATAAAATATTTTTAACTTCAATTTTATATTTTCTTTATACAGAAACATAGTTTTATAAGCAATAGGACAGTAAAATAGGGCTATTGCATGTTAGAAAAGGTAACTTTGAATGCCTTGTCTTGTAAAGAATAAAACTTAGGGCAAATGAATCCTAAATAATTAAGGTTTTATAAATTGTACAACGTATTGTTAAATTATAAGTACTTTTGAGATACTATCCAGTAAGAAGGTATTTTATAATAAATTTATAGGTTAAAAAATTCTTTTAATGGTCTTCAGTATGTCCTGTGTAAAAAGATGGAGGTGAAAATATTAGGAGGAATTATACCCAAATTCTTGTAAATTTGAATAAATTTGCTGTTTGAAATCAGCCCTCACAAACAAAGTTTCCTGCCCTTTCAAATAATGACCAATTTAAAAATTAAAGTTTGCAAAATAATAGTCTGCTACTGTGGCAGTTACAATTACATGATATATAGATTTAATTATTTAAATAGTATCTGTCATGAGGGTATAAATCAGGGACCTGTGGAATAGCATTGTCCTCCATCTCTGCCTCAGGAGAAGGCCATCAGAGAACTGAGGGAAGTCTTTGGGATTGAATAAAAGGCACTTGATCACCTGGTAAACCCCAGCCATCACTGTTCTTCCATTGAACTGAGGATTAATTTTATTTCTCAGTCAGGAAACAGAAACTTATCAGAGAGCAGAAAGGAGCAAAAGATGATGTCTTAGAAACAGGAAGCTAAAGAATTGTTTCCAAATCTCTAGGTACAAGAAGATACCTTCCATCAGATTTCTGGGTCCACAACCTCACCCCACCTGGGGCTCTATGAAAAGCTGGCAAAAAGTGTCATGATTTCACTAGTGGTTCAATGCAGCTCAAAAAAAAAAAAAAAAAAAAGTGGAGTAGTAAACATAACTCCTTTACACTCAGTATCCAGAACTGATTCAGGGTGATGTTAAGATTTCTACAGATGCCAGAGCAATATAGGTGAATATGGTGCTCGTGAGGTTTTTTGTTTTTGTTTTCTTGAAACAAGAGTAGAATGTCCTGAGTTAGGAAAGATGACAGGACTCATGATAACTTCTTTATAGTCCAGAGACGTTGATGCCAATACATAGGGCCGAGTGAAGACATAAATTTGGAAGGCTTCGTGCTTAATCTGGCTAGACAGCAATGCATTCTTGGAATCCTACTTACAAGAACTCACTCTTTTCCTACTAAATTTGTATTTCGTATCTATATAAGGGGTATATTCGTTCTCTTCAAGGTCTAAAATTTTGCTTAGCAAAATAATTCAGTGAGGCTTTTTGGTGGGAGGGGAGAAGAGATTTTGGTGAGAAAGTGGGAAAAATAGAGGAAGATAAGGGCAGTGAGAAGGTTGCGGTGGGAAAAGGCAATGTCTGAAGACTGCTGTGTTTTCCTTGGCAAGTCACCTCTTTCTAAACCTCAGTTTCTTCACATGTGAAATGCAAATAATGATAATGACTTACTGAATTATCAACAAGATCACGTGAGATGATGCTTATAAAGGACCTAATGCAATGTCTGGAATACAGTAGACTCAAAAGACTTGGTTTCAGAAAGTTCCTTTAGAAACTTCACCATCTGTCTTGACTGAAATGAAGGAAGAGATTTTTTAGTATTACGTTCTCATTATCTGTTTGGGTTCAAATGTACTTGGGAACAGCATGGATCTAGGTAGCACTAACGTAGTTGTGATTCTGAGAATTCATGTGTTCACAAGACTAAGAACAAAGAGGGCAAGAAAGAAAATGACCCCAATCAGCTTTAGGGACAGCACAACACAGAAATTTCCCCGTTTTTACAGGAATTAGTAGCACTCTACTTTTATACCCTTTAGCTCCTGAAAGGAATGGATAAGCAGTATTGTTGACAATGAGTTATTATCAAGTGCCTTCAGCACGTAGGATGAAGTTTATAGCAATAGGATAATATTTAGATGTAGCTCTAGAATAGGAGAATGAGAAAGTAGAAGGAGAAGGTAAAAACTCTTACATTCTAACCTCACTCTTCTGAGTGGCAGCTCGATCAAAATTTCCTAGGAATTCATTATTACGTGAAGCATATGCCTACAAAGTGGTGAAAAGTCAGGAATGCAGGCATCTCTGCTCCTCCCCAGGCTGTGAAGTCTTGACTGTATAGTTAGAATACACGGTTATAGTTTACAGAACACTACGTTAGATGTGGAGAAAACCACTTGCCCAAAGATGACTTCTAGATTATAGAAAAAAATATGTATCTTCTTTCTTTAATAATTATTAGAGATCTTGGAAACGTTTTATCAATGTGTTTTCTCCTAATCTGTTTTTACAACAGACACCAAATAAGGTGCTTTTCCATTGGACAGCAAGTTTGATTTTAAACAAAGATGATTTAGGTAAACTTCAGAGTCTCTGTGAAAATATTTTCAGAATGTTAATGAATTCTGATCTCACACATTTTTGAACAATAATACTTTTGTGTTTAAGCCAATTTTATCACCTTTAGAGTAATTGTCAATCCCTATAATAATGAATATTTAAAATTACACACAGGGTTAGACATTTTTACAACTTATGTAATATCATTGACAATGTCTCAATATACATATCGACCTCATTATCCATATATATGAAAGGCATATGCTTGTAGAGGCCCAGAGTAATCTATATGATAATTCACAACTTAGTGTTTAGCCTTTTTTTTTAAAGTAAATATATCAGTGTTCTTTTCCTCTGACAGTGATGATACTTGTATATGATAGGTCAATTACACTTATATATAGCTTCAAATATATTAACTCCAAGTATGGTAAATGAGAGAGGTACGAGTGAACATTGATCGTATGACAGATAACTAACAACTTACACACATAAATATATTTTTGCTCTTCTCATTTTTTTCTTCTTTGCTGTATTTCAGTTAAATGGTGGAGTGAAAAGGAAAAAAATAGATGTGAAACTAGTTTTTCAGACCAAGATTTCATATTATTGAAAATGCTTTGATTATTTTAGGAAATTTTGCACTGATAAAAGAGGCATACAATGACTAAGCTTTAAAGGGATTCTTTATAATTAAAATACAAGTGTCATCATAAATACTTACACTTATATTGCAACATTTAAGTATTATGAATAAATCCAAGCTCAGATCTCCTTGTATATTTAATGTGGTAAATACTGTTTGAAAATACTTTACAGAAAAACAGTTAAAAATTTTTATTATAAATTAAAATATTTAGCAGCCATGACGGGATCAAATATGGGGGCTTAAATTATTATTTTGTTCTTTAAATAAAGAAATAAATTGAACTGATCATAATATTTCATGTATTTTGATGTGACAAATGACTTCATGGGATAGAGCAGGAAACCAAGCTAATTTCCCATCAATTGCTCTGTCGAAGATTGTCCTACTGTAATATTTTGGTTTGAGGACATTAGGACTTATTTCTAGCAGAATTCTGGAGTAGAACTATTCAGTTCTGACATGGTCATTCATTTCTGTCTCAGGACCTAGGTACTTTTTAATAGATGGGATGAGAGAGAAAGGGCTGTTTTGTCTCTCAAGGAATGGCTAAACCAGATGTTGAAAAGGGAGGAGAGATTTTCAAATTTTGGCTGAAAACACCATCCAACGAATTAAAAGCTGACGTCCAATCAGTAACAATACTTCCAGCCAGATAGCTTTGAGCCCTTCTGAGTCTGCCTCTGGTCACTTCTTTCCTCCTCTCTGAGGTGACTTTTCCAGGTCACTTCTTGTTGTATATTTGTGGAGGATTTGTGCTAGAAGCATGCAGAACACCATCTGCTCCACAGATCAAAGGCATCCGTCTCTGAAGTTCCTCAATGAAACAAGGGTCAATGTTGGGAAATTTATCATTGGAACCCACTCAAAAATAAATTGCAGATTTTAATGACTTTTCATTTTCCAAAGGATTCAGTCTCCCTTCTAGATAAAAAATTAAAATATAATAATACTGTGGTATTATAATTAGTTTTCCTACAATGTCATACTTTCTATTTGGCTCCTAAGAGAGAAAGAAAATGACATTGCCATATTTCAGAGACGTTTTTGAAAAAGGGCTTTCATTCTGACTTAGTAGGCAAACCCTTCTATAAATATTTACATGTAAATACATAAAAGTCTAAGCTGACTGATTTTCAAGATATAAAGATACGTTTTTGAATGAAGTTTGCCTGTTAGGAAGTTAATCAGCCTTTTTTTAATTCCACAATTTTAAAATATATCTTATGCTCAGAAGATTTATATTGAGCTGAAAATACCAAAAGCTAAGAAACTGAACCCCGCATTTCTGATCTGAGATGGGAATCCATCTGAACTTTCACAGTAATCCAACAGAGGGCAGTGGAATTCCACAGATGAATGTGATTGCAATGCTGAAAACTAGATCCCCAGAATGTAAATCTCTGAAGAGAAATCTGTCTTAACACAGCTACCTCAGGAAAAGGGGAATTATTGCACTTAATTAAAGTGTATTGACACCATATGTGGCCCCTCCTCCCCACGTCTACTTTTTGGATTCATTAATGATTAAAAAAAAAAAAATCAGAGACTAGTAAGGGCAATATTCCCATAGAGTCTGCAACTTAACCCCCAAACATTAATCCTATAAAAATTACACTTAAACAAAAAGCTAGTTAGCAAACAAAAGCCTTTCAAATGAGACAATTTGTGTTCATTATATCTATAACTCGAAGAAATGTCATTGGACATTTTAATCAATATTTTTCAATGAGTTTGTATGTTTTTATGTAATATTTAAACAATTTTGAAAAATGGAAAAGATCTCATTATTTTTGCCAGTGAAGTGTGTGTAAAACTCTGAATATTTTACCTCACCTAAATAGATATAGAAATAATAATTTTACATGTCTGATTATCCATATACCTTAAAGTCCTTGATCTTTGAATAACATACATCCATTATAGTAGAAAATGAAACCTTTTTGTCCTGACTTGAACATCTATAAAAGAAATTAAACTCTTTGGGAAAATGTTATATACCAAAACATCTGATTTTAAGAAGCATTTTAATATTTTCTCCTCTTTATTCCCTTAATTTGCTAGAATTCTTTTGTGTGTGTCTGTGTTTATGTGTCCTTTTTTATTTGTTTTCAAGTTGAGTTTTCACTTAAATTCTTCAAAACACACTTGGAGGCAGAAATATATATATTACTTTCATATTCAATCTGTTCTAGAATTGACACCTCAAATCCAGGTTTTTCTTATGTTCTAATTAAATCTTTTTTCTTCATAATTTTTAAGATTAGAGTATTTTATTTAAAACATCTTTTTCTCATTGTGAAATATAATCATTGATTGCAGAGCATTTAGAAAATATAAATACTGATGTAAAATAAATTTAAAATGACCCATACTTCTACCTCTCAGATATACACTATGAGCGATATTTTTTCCATATATGTGCACATGAACTACATATATATTTCATGTATGTCAATATATATATTTCACAATTATCAATATATATTATACACATGTATATTTAATATTTGTGTGTATATGTGTATATACATTATATTTAATAACATTGTGTGTATACATATATATACAAATATATTTAATAACATTGGATTATACCAGTTATAGAATTTTGTAATTTGCCTAACACGCTTTGAAGACTTTCTCAGGTCTTTAGGTTATCAATATATGATTTTTTTGAAGTATTTGACTTTTTTTATTGACATATAGTTGACTTAGAATGTTGTGTTAGTTTCAGGTGTACAGCAAAGTGATTCAGTTATACATATACATATATCCATTCTTTCTCAGATTCTTTTCCATTATAGGTTATTACAAGATAATTAATATAGCTCCGTGTGCTATACAGTAGGACCTTGTTGAATCACTATCTGATTTTAAATGGCTATGAACTGGGAACTCCCTGGCGGTCCCGTGGTTAGGACTCGGCACTTTCACTGCCGAAGGCCCAGGTTCCATCCCTGGTCAGGAAACTAAGATCCTGCAAGTGGCAGCATGGCCAAAAAAAAAAAAAAAAAAAGGCTATGAACTATTACATTATGTAGATTTACCATAATTCACTTACTTTTTCCTTGTAGATCAGTGATTTATCTGATGCTTTTGTATAGTGTAGGAATTGAAAATTGATTCCAAGTCAAAAGAATTCAATGATATTAATTCCAAGTCTTTGGAGTTGAAAGTTCTGTTGTCTTTTAAATTAGATTCCTCACAAGTCTATCCTCACAAGTCTAAATAAACGGTAACTGCAATCACGGTGCTATGAAAGATAAAGAAGAATATTGACTATAAGTTTTTAGGGATGAGATAAATGTTTTGATGACTATATTTTAACAACACGAATAAGGAAAAGTTTGTGCGTCTCACTTTATAAAGCAATATATATTAAAAACTAAATTTTACAGATGAATGCTTTTGTGTATAATAAAACTCTGTTGATCCTTTTGTTAAGGTAACATAGAATGAATACCATTTTTATCAATATTCAATATTCATGTACCAAAAAATATTTTCAGGTATTTTTTTTCTGCTACTCTACAAAACTCAGATGATAAACTGGATACTTCATTATATCATTCAGAATCATACTTTTAGTAACTAAATTAAAATGCTAGGTACACAAAACTTAAAAATCTTACAAAGCTGGGGGCAGCTAATATTAAGGAAAAGTCTTCTTGTTTTCCACCTTACCCTACGCCCCTTAAATCCTAGTTTCCAAACAGCTGTATGTGGGTTCATTTTAACACATTGCTATAAAAAACTTTTTCACTGTTTGTAAACTAACTGTATATTTGACACACACACAGAATGAGTACAGAATTCATTTCAAATAGTAGTTGCCCTTACAAACTTTGTAAACACTTAGTGTATCTAGGTATATATCTATATAAATGTCTATTTCTATATATTTTATATACCTTGCAGTTTTAAAAGGCCTTTTTATGGTCTTTGGAGTAGGTAGAGATATTATGGCATTCGTATTCTAACATTATATGAGAGAAAACTTAGAATTGGCTGAAATACTGATACAATATTGGTAAAGTTACTAGACCACTATACCATAGCCAGTGGAGAACTGAATCCTGGTTTTTGATGTATACTCAGCTCACTCCACCACCAGATGATATGTTTGTTTAGCCTACTGAAGTTTTTTCATTTGTGTTTCTAAATGATTGCTTAAACTACACTTCATATATAAATACATCATAGATAAGTATAATATACATGCATATATACACACATATATGTGCATATCTATCTATCTATCTATCTAGAGAGAGAGAGAGAAAATACAAAGAGTATATATAGAGAGCATACAAATGAAAACACCGAACTATATATACATTGAACTATTTTCAGCTCATGATTAGTCTGAGAAAAAATAAATAACAACTTTTACAATCCTACATTTCTTTACACTCTGGCCTATGGATTTCTTTTTTAAACAAAACATTTTCAGCCTTAATCATAGCTCTGAGTAAATGAAAGCGTTCCTGCATATTTGAATTTCACAGGTTTTGTATTTCACACTGGGAGTCAGCCTCTCACAGTTTTTTAACTACCTTGAAACCTTGTTAACTTTCAGCTGAAATTGCTGTTTAACAATGTTATGTTCTTGTGGGAATACAGGATCTTTGAGAAAGCAGTTTTGAGGAACTCTAGTCCCAGAGCAAGCTAAATCTGAAACTGGGTAGAAACAGAGCTCGCTGGTAGGAGTCACTTCGGCTTGAAGGACAACCGACCTGTAGAGACGGACAGTGGGGTGGGACCAAGATGAGCTTTCCCCAGAATAAGAATGAAGTCAGTGTATGAGAACGCTTTCCTGACTGACAAGGATAGGGACAAGCTCTCTTGCTGCTGATTGCAGGGTGTACCAGATGCTTGGAATGGCCTCGTCTGTCTCTGTCCTGTGAGGAAGTAACAATTTATTGGTGACTCCTGGGTAATCAGTGCTCCCCATCTGCCCCCACCTGGTGCTTCTCAGGACAGCAGAGCACGAGAGAGTATGAGTCTGCAATAGAGGTAACCTACAGCTGGGATCTAAGTACAATGTGGAAGGTATTAATTCTAAATGAAAATGAAAAGCCAAGCTGGGGACCACCTGAAGATTTCAACAGTCAATAGGTAAGGAAAGGGGCTGAGGCTGTTCTCTTTGAAGTCCAGCAAAGGGGAGAGCAAGAACAGAGTGAAGACTGGGCAGGAATCAGCACAATTAAGGATCTGGGACGAGGGATTTAGATCCCGAGAGTAGACTAGCTTAGGCTCTAAGGATGTTGTTTCTAGATTTTTAAAAGAAGTGTGCTATGCTCTTTCCCTCAAACCATTTCTTCTAAACCAGTGGTTCTCAACCTGGGATGGTTTTACTCCCAAGTGACAGCTGGCAAGGTCTGGAGATGTTTTTGGTTGTCACACCTGGGGGAAGGGGTGCTTCTGGCATCTAGTGGGTAGAGACCAAGGGTGCTGCAAAACATCCTACAATAAACAGGACGATCCCCTGTATAACACAGAATTATCCAGCCCCAAATGTCGTAGTGCCAAAGTTGGGAACCCCTGCTTTAAGCTCACTTTTCAAATCATAAGACAATGTCTAGTAGTTTATTGCAGAAATTATGTCAAAATGGAACTATGTAGCCTTTGACCAACATGCTGACATGACATACAAATTCATAGAACTATGAGAGCATCAAAAGCCTGAAATGATTTAGCCTCGTGAAGAGTCTGAGCAGACTCACTCTTCCATTTGGTATTTCTGTGTGCTTTTCAGGACTTTATCCTTCCCTTTACAAATGTTCCCCTTAAAGAGAAAACTCTAAACAGGGGTCTAGGATGCCAATTTCCCTAAAAATAAATAAAACAAAATAATAGAGACATTTCAAATTAAGTAAGGGCAAAAAAAAAAAAAAGCTATAGAAATAAAATGTAAGTGTGCCTGGTAATGTAATATAGTTTTTTTCTTTCCTTTTTTTTTTTTTTTTTTTTTAAGGTGCCTATTGAACTGTAAAAGAAAAAGGCATTTGGTGGGTCAGAGTTGTGCTGAATTCCTCATCAGAGGGTTTCCTCTCCTAGAAAGCTTTGTAGACCTCTATGAAACAGACACAGTGGGGTGTGAAACTGTCAAAGGCAGACAAAAGGCTTCCAAGGGGCCTAGCGTTGCATTAGAAGGCCCTCGTTTTCCATCTCAGAATCGAGTCTGCCTGTGATGAAGTCTGTTTTTTTTCTGAAAGTTGGCAGCTGCTGACCAGTAAAATTTGGTCTTTGCCGGAAGTCTTAGCTACAGCGGGTGGCAAGGGTTAATATTCAACCCACCACCGCATTTTGCACAATCTCCCGGGAGATCTCTCAATGGATTTCCACTGCCACTGGAAATAATGGATCACAGCTGCAGCAGCCCTGGTAACACTTGATATTCCCAACACAGGCGGGCCAGCGCTTTCAGTGGAAATGAGAAAATCACTGAGGCTGGGCTGTACATTGTGCCCAGGGTCAAGGTTCCACAGTCGCCACCTCAAAGGACCTCTCGGCCCCAACCCCCAGCCCAGGTTGCTTCTGGATGGGATCTTGGATTCATCATCTCCTCATTTTAGGAAAAGTGCACATGGGCAGGCAGGTAGGAAGGTAAAATCCCTGTGAAGAGCCACAGGGAAATGGACATCTCTGGTGGACAGGGATTTGATTTCTGCTTTTCACAGAGCAGTTTTCATCTACTTAAAGGGAATCTGGTGGTATTCTTTCAAAGTTGAGGAATAAGCAGCCAAATGTGTACTGTGATTTAAATGTAGTGAAAATGTTTCTCCATTCCAAATCCCTCTCATCCAACGGTCCTCATGCTAAGAGTCCATCGTAACAGATATCATTCTCTTGGGATCAAACTTTGAATGGCAGAAATAGCTGGTGAAAATGCCTCCAGAGAAGGATGACAAATCATTATTTAGAAAAGTCCTGACGCAGGGAACTTGCTAAGATTCTGAGACTATTTGTGTATCTTCCCCACTCTGATCATCTGATAAATCAACATCTACTCAGGCATTCATTCATAGATTCAGTGACTAGTTTATTCAATCCTTTCTTCACCATTCATTCATTCACTAGAGAGACTTTTGAAATTTAATTTTTATTTTATGTTGGAGTATAGTTAATTTACAATGTTGTGTTAGTTTCAGGGGTACAGCAAAGTGATTCAGTCACATATCTACATATATCAATTCTTTTTTCACATACTTTTCCCATATAGGTTATTACAGAA
This sequence comes from Hyperoodon ampullatus, assembly GCF_949752795.1. Taxonomy (NCBI): domain Eukaryota; kingdom Metazoa; phylum Chordata; class Mammalia; order Artiodactyla; family Ziphiidae; genus Hyperoodon; species Hyperoodon ampullatus. The sequence continues at coordinate 22,594,959 of NC_136932.1, read as the reverse complement.
TATTGAGTAGAGTTCCCTGTGCTATACAGTAGGTCCTTGTTGATTATCTATTATCTAGTTTATGTATATTGGTGTGTATATGTTAATCCCAAACTCCTAATTTATGCCCCCCCCAACCTTTGGTGACCATAAGTTCATTTTTGAAGGCTCTGAGTCTGTTTCTGTTTTGTAAATAAGTCCATTTGTATCCTTTTTTTAGATTCCACATATAAGTGATATCATATTATATTTGTCTTTGTCCGTCTGACTTACTTCACTTAGCATGATAATGTCTAGGTCCATCCATGTTGCTGCAAATGGCATTATTTTATTCCGTTTTATGGCTGAGTAATATTCCGTTGTATATATGTACCACATCTTCTTTATCCATTCATCTGTCGATGGACATTGAGGTTGCTTCCATGTATTGGCTATTGTGAATAGTGCTTCTATGAGCATAGGGGTGCGTGTATCTTCTCGAATTATAGTAGACTCTTGTTGCACGCCAAACTTTTGCTGGGCACAGTGCAAAGTCTATGGCTTAATATCATTTTTACGGGCACATTCTTTATTCCCATCAGCCACTCTGGAGAAGCAACCACTCAGGCTTTCTAGATCTTACAGTGATTCCAAACAAGCCCAACCTTCACCGCCCCCGCACCATTGCATTGCAAACTATAACTATATATATATAGAACATAATGTTTTATTTTATACTTTGTATGATGTATTTTTCAATGCTATATATTGTGTATAGATATGTACATATATCTTCATGCATGTAGATAAGGGAGCTTTGTGAGACCTCCCCAGGAATCTCACAATCCTCAGCAATGCTGAAAATTGGCTGGGACGAATTTTAAAGTATCAGGAAACACTGGGGCTACTCAATGATGTCATGGACGTCCCTTGAGAAAATGTGGTCATTAAGTGAGTTGCATGTGGTGATAAGAAGCCATTAAAATAAACAGAACTTCTATATAATTACTAAATTTCCCAGAAAAACAATTAGAGTGCTTGAGACATTCTGTGTCTGTCTTCCTCCGAGTTCAAAGTTTCCGCTCCGCCCATTTTCTGAAAAGTGCCTGTTGAAATTGTGCAGCATAACCAAAAGAGAAAAGAATCAGGGGCCCCTCTGGAGTATTTGACAGCAATTTTTGCTATGTTTAATTTTCTTTTAAACAGTTGGGAGCTCTGAAATAAAATGGAATAAATGGACATTTTCTATGTGAAAAAACGTGATCGCTTCCAAAGCCCTTTGCATGATGTAAGTTCTGGGTTGTAATGCTAAAACATCAACTTTGTATTATAATAAGTCATATATATGGGTGTGTTATAGACTATGTATACATATTATGTAACAGAGTAGTTTATGTGTATGTGTATAAACTATCATAACTATTCATTATCTTATTTCTTTCCTTAAAAGCCAAGCTCTTAGCACCTGGAATTCCAGGATTAGAAATAACATTCCCATGAATCCTTATGAAAATGTTGGAATGGTAAACATGAAAGCTTTCCCTGGAGTAAATTTTCATGTGAATTAAATATACAGGGAAAAAACTGGATAGATTGAATTTGCATCTTTAAGACTAAGATGGGAGTGGCAAAGAGATGGAGACCTTGAGAAGTTAGGAGGGGGTATTTGAAGGCATGTAAGTCACGGACACAATCCATGGACTTCACAAGTTTGCTCTGGTCCTGCCTTACTGATTGATATTCTATGGGCTCTTTGATTTAAACCCTAATCAACTGTTCCCCTGTGTAAGGAAAAAAAAATGTATCCCTGGACTCTAAGCTAATTTTTTTGTAAATTAAATCCTATTCTTCTTTATGTATATAACTATATCAGAAAAGCTTTATTTTTTAAGTATAATAAACGATTAAATTATGTCAACCTGAGTTACATAGCAGGGCTCACTCACCTGATGGCTTGGCTATTTTTGCTGTCTCAGAATGACCTTAGGTTAAAACGACTGTCCTCCTGGCCACCCTAAAACACTTAAGCTTCTCTTTCTTTGTACTCACATAGCATCCTCTTCTTACTGCAATCATGGCATACATTTCCATGTATATTAATTTTTATTTACACTTGTTTTGCCTTTACCTCTAGAGTATATGCTTCTAGAAGACAGGGGTGAGTTTGTCTCTATCCAAGTAGCATCAGGATCCTCTGACTCAGTACCAACACTGAGTAAAATTTGTGAGATGAGTAAGCAAAAAGAATGAATGAATGGGTCATTTGGCTATGATTTGTGGAATGTCCAACTAGAAAGGTGTACTTATGCTTTCCTGGCATATCTGGCATTTAAGAGGCATGCTTATAGCACATTATACATCTCTAAGGATACAGAAGATGGAAGACATGACCATTCTCCTAGAATGTCGGGGAGGAATGTCTGGAAAGCTCTCATTTTATAAATAATCTACCAAATTTAAACCTTGTTCAAGTGTTTATAACAGAGAACATGTTTTTAGTGGTTGCCAGAGAGCAATGACTTCTAGCATCTATTAATATTCTGCCAACTTTTGGTTACTAAATTTATCATCCGGGATGAATGTTATTTTCTGCACCATATAGAATTGTCTGTTAGAACTGAAACTAAATTTAGAGAAATAACATACAGAATTATGTGTAGGCTTCACTCGTATGTGTATAAAAATAAATACCGTGTGTGCGTGTACTCACGTACTTAATGTGGGCCATTATTTAATGTGGATAGACCTCTATTATTGATATTTTCACTAACAGAGAGGAGCAGAAGCATAGATAATTTTAAAAAGATCTGTCCTTCTCTTCCGAATGCATTTTAACCTTTAGATTTTATAGGTTTGTGTTGTTTTTTAAACCAGCTTTAAACAAAGTGATGAAGTCACCTCGAAGACCTAATTCCAAGTGAACCTGATCATTCTAAAGATCCCCCATTCTGCCTCTAAATATCAGAACCTGTTCCATGTTGACAACAGGGAGCATCCTTTTCCCTTGGAATACTGCACAGCATCAATTTATGACTCAAATTCCCCTTAGAATTAGGACATTCAAGGGTCTTGGTTCTATGGGAATGCCTTCACATCTTTAGTTAAAATAGGACTAAATGAAGTATAAAGAGATGTTGACAAATATCAAGTCCCAGAGAAGATACAGTAAGTCCCCTACACACAAACCTTCACGTTGCAAACTTTCAAAGATGCGAACGAGCGTGCCATCAACGTCAGGCGCGAGTGAAACTGCACTTGCCCTCCATCTCCTGTTGCTGACGATCCTTCAGCTCTACCGTCTCCCACCTCCCCTCCCTCCTCCAGTCAGTAACTCTTCTTGCCTGTTCACTCGATGCCAGCCCCTATATGCCAGCTGTTGTACTATACTGCTGTACTTTTCAAGGTACTGTACTGTAAGATGAAAAATATTTTATTTTTTGTGTTTGTTTTTTATGTATTATTTGTGTGAAAAGTATTATAAACCTGTTACAGTACAGTACTCTATAGCCGATTGTGCTCGTTGGGTACCTAGGCTAACTTTGTTGGACTTACAAACAAATTGGCTTACAAACGTGCTTTCAGAAAGGAACTCGTACGTAGGGGACTTACTGTACATTACTACGTGTTCTCTGTCCCTTGCTAACCTCCTTGGACTGAAAGCAGCTGCAGACCTCCTGTGGGAATGGGCAAGGCTGCCTGGCAGCTGGGGAGCACGTGTTGGGCTGGGCTGGTGTTTGTGGCTGGTGTCCATTCTGATTGGACAGAGCATCTGTTTCCGATTGGCTGTTGCCCATGCTCTACCAGTTCTTAAATACTCTCAATATCAACCCCGGGAATAGGTAACCGTGCTGTATTCCTGATACTTGTACATTTCATCGGTGTCCTGAAGAAGGTTCCCTGTATTGGAATTTGATTGAATGAAGGTTACGTTTGGCCAGTTCCAATATGCAGGGGGAAAGGATGCAAAGCTCTGTGAAATAGATGTCTAAGTTTTAGAATAATTTTAAAGAAAGTAGATAGAATGGCAAACAACACAAATTACTGATTAACAAATTTATGTTAAGTACGTCAGGTAGGCAGTACCTCCATTATATGACTCCTTGGCAAATCAATGCTGTTAATGACTCAGAAAAGTAAGGATCCCAACTGGAGGTTAATATACTTTATTTAATTATGGTTTTTCATTTTTACAAAGCATCCTTTTTTTCAAAGGTAGTCTAAGTGAAATTACATTCCTATCTGTATTTGCAAAGAATACATGAATGGAGTAAGAATGAAGACTTCTTCCTATTTTCACTTCCTACTCTTGTCCGAAATATAAAATCAGGAAAAACAGGGAGGCATGCAGTTCCAGGATAAGGAGTGGCGATAACCCTGCGTAGAACTGAATCCACCTCTACCCGATATTTGACACTCCCTTGAACAAATAAACGAATAATGACACTTCACAACTATTTTTTTTTTTAAGTCAGGCTGTGAAGGTACGCTTAGTGGCTAGACACAGCTGGAAATAATTGGGAAACAGAGTATGGTGCAAAAGAGTTTTACAAAAAAACCACATGGTCTCAATGATATTTTCATAGTGCTCCGAGCAATTTTCTACCACCGTCAAATGGTTTCAAGACTCTCCAGCTCAAAATTACCTACAAAACATAAATGCCAAAAAAGGTAAACGGCAATGCATTAGGACAAAACAACCAGTAACCCTGAAGGAAATTCCTTGTCAAAAATGTGAATGAGACACTCGGTGGCACAAACAGCCACTGCCCAAACTTTCATCCAAATTGTCACTGTGCCCCATCCGCTGCAGTGAAGAGGGTAAGCAGTGATTCACACACGATGCTGAGAAATGCACTGAGTCACCTGCCTCTGTTTATTTCTGCGGATGCTGGTGGGGAGGAGTTCTCCAACAAGCCGATGAAGGTGTTCCTATAAGTGAATAACTGTCTACTGTGAGAAAACTTGTGTCGCAATATGCAAAGCCTTTTTTTCTGGTGACAGTGTGAGTTAATAGACATGTTAGTCAAAGAAAGGCTTATAACATCTTTCCCCATAATACGTCCTATCATGAACCACCTACCTACCAGCAATTCAGAAGTTAAAAGTTTTACCCCTAATTTGTGTCTCCAGTTTTGCTCATGATTGATAGTGGCATGACTTCTATTGAATTATATTCTCTAGGGGCATAATGTCATACATTTCTTCCTTTACATTTTTTAATCTTGAAACAGAATGATGTCGCGTGATGATGTCATCGATGATACATCAGTCTTTCTTTAGCCAGTTAAATATATTAGCAACTACTTATTTAACTTACTGCACGCAAATAACATTTCTAAGCTCTTTACATGTGAAATTCACTTACAGTTCGTAAAAGTAACTTATTATCCCCATCTCACAGATAACAGCATCATGTTTCAGACACAGTCAGCAGATGGCCCAAGATGATACAATTTGTTGTTCTGGAATGGGACTTTTAATTTCCATTTTCTTTTCAAATACATGAAAAATAGACATGTCAGAAAAGAGTAAACCTAGCATTAGGAGTTAATTATTTTTCATATTAAGACACCATAAACTTGCATTGTTGCAAACTCTTGTTCATCTCTGTGAAGGCCAAATACAAAACCCTAACAATTTCCTAAATTAAAGTGTTTTCTTGTTTTGCTCTAATGTAAACAGGATGGAGATTTGGGACTGGATCAAAAATAATGCAATATAAGAGGAGATGATTAAGACGCAAGATACCCAGAAACCACTAAGGGTTGTTCAAAACATGTAAGATGTTGGCAAAGCTTAGCAGTAGCACACATGGATACAGCCAGAAAGCTTTCCTAAAGTTTCTAACACTAGGCAGATGCTAATTGAAGAACATTTTAGACCTTTTCCTATATATGCTCCCATGTAGTCATAATCTACTTACTTTAGTTTTCAGAGACAATTAAGAGCGGTTTTACCTCCATGAAAAGCTAGTTCTCTGTATTCTCAACACTTTGGATAAGGGTGATGTGGTACCAAGAATTGGCAAACTACAGACTCCAGACCATTTTGATCCTTTTCCTGATTTTGTAAATAAAGTTTTATTGAAAACCAGCTAGGCTCATTCATTTATGGATTGTCTATGGTGGCTTTCACTCTGCAACAGTAGAGCGAAGTAGATGCAGCAGGGACCATCTGGCCACAAAGCCAAAAATATTTACTGTCTGGTGCTTTACTGAAAAGGTTTGCCAACCCCTGACCTAGATGATTGTGGCATATGTTTAAAAAAAAAAAAAAAAAGAAGAAGAAGGAAAACAAAGACTACTGAGAACTTAGCCTTAGTAGACAAAGGGAGACAGAGTTGAAATTTTATGCTCCTTCCCAGACAGTGCCCTGGTCCCAGTGGCATGTCATCTGTCATGGTACCATCATGACCATTATTGCAAAGGACACCTATTTAGCCTAATTGCAGTACTGCCACAGACGGAATTTGCAGAAAGAAAAGAAAAGTTGCCAGAGTCCGTTAGTTTGAGATAACATTTTATTGAATCCTCATCCTATTATAGAATTTCAGCTCCCTTACTTCATCTCTGCCCAAACAGTCAAACTCCTTCAATGTTTTTAATAAGAGGCAATTATTTTTATAGGATTTTAAACAAATCTCTGTGGAATTCATATATTTTTCAAAACTGTCATAGATAGTATATTTTAGTACAGAATCAGTGTTGAGTTAGCTATTTCACACAAAAAAGGATGTGAAAATGATTGAAATCATGGGAGAAAAATCACTAGTAGACACATACAAGTGACTCATGTAGGCATCATCTCTCACTATTTAAACTGTGGCACAGAAAGTTTGAATAACATGAGGATTTGGGATGCTTTATCTCTAGCTGTGGATACAAATTAGCACTCTAGGACTTAATGGGGAATTTTGAAGTAAAAATGAAAGGAATGATCCAGAATTCCAGGGATTTAACCACCGAATGCCACCAGGTAGCTCAATATTCTGATAATTTAGCTACCAAACAGCTCAGAAAAATTTGGGAGGAATGATAAAATTATATTGGCACCTAATTATATAACCAATTTTGTTATTACATACATTAAAACTTTGTATGGCTCAAATCATATACCTCCAAGTATCAGCGATATAAACATTTGCTATAACATGGCTTGGTCTATTAGAAAGATATTAGACCTGTTTCTAAGAGAAGTTAAAGCAGACCCTGTAACATATTTGTGAAATAATGGGTTGACATACTTAACCTATAATTGCTTTCTGCTATCTAACCACGATTTTTATGTAATTTGGGTATCCCAAGTATATTTTTAACAAAAGGACTATCCTAAAAGATATTGGAGACATTATATCATTCAGGAAACCAAACAGAAAATTAAATTAATTTGCTTTTAGTTTGTCTTTTTTTTTTTTTTTTTTTTTTGCAGTACGCGGGTCTCTTACTGTTGTGGCCTCTCCTGTTGCGGAGCACAGGCTCAGGACGCGCAGGCTCAGCGGCCATAGCTCACGGGCCCAGCCGCTCCGCGGCATGTGGGATCCTCCCGGACTGGGGCATGAACCCGCATCCCCTGCATCGGCAGGAGAACCCTCAACCACTGTGCCACCAGGGAATCCCTGGTTTGTCTTTTTAAGCTATTAATTTTTTCCTTCACCTATTTAGGCAATAAAACTGCCCAGTCATCAGTTAGACACACAAATTCATGTAATCTATATTCTTTAAACATGGCTTATACTAAATGAGATTGAATTCTTTAATTTTTCTGATAATATTAAAATTACCCCATAGAAGACTATAGAAGCGCAAAGGTGAATAAATAAAAATATACATTCTGATAAATGCTTGCATTCAAATATGATGCTTCCACTTACTTGTAAATGCTAATTAAATAGTTGGAGGGGGAATGGGATAATATAGAGATTCTGTTAACACTTTTTTGTCTTTAAAGACACACTGGCAAATCAAGCAAAAATATTTGAACCTTTGTCTGAATGAGCATAATTTAAAAATCTGTCCATTTTCCAGAAATTAATATGATGAGTTGTGTGAACCTTTGGTTTGATGTTTCATTGACCACCCAGACCAAAGGCAATTTATACAAATCTTCTGAGATACACCCATCCATTAAAAGGCCACAAAACAAAATGCCAAGTAGCACACCCCAGTCAGAGTGGATGCAGTCATGTCCTAGAAATTATTCAATGAATCGTCTATTTCTGGTGTGTGAATGAGCTATTCTGTCTCAGTTGCTCTTACGCTTAAAATAGGAAGAAAATTTCCACACCCAGAATCCAGTTACTGTGCTGCTTATTCCCTCTGCAACTAGATTCCAGTCTCTGCCCTTATCTCTCTTTCTGCACCTGGAGACCGATCTTGCAGTACGGCTGTACCTGAGCTCCTTGGATCTTTAGTTTCAGGTTGGGTTTGGTCAATGGACAGCGCCGAAGCGCCGACAGGAAAAGAAAGGCAGAAAGAGGGAGAATGGCATGTTTCTCTGATTCTTCTCAGCTGGGCTGCAATATTGGCGATATCTATGTCCCTCTACCTATGGCCACAGCTCCTAAGGGGTGACCGCTCTGCTGTGGCTATGGGTCTTACCAGGTGCAGGCAATGCCCAGCTCTCTCTTTGCCCTTGCAGGTTTGGAGATGGGAACCACTGCAAAGCATTGCTCATCCATGGACATTTCAGCATCCTTCAGTGGCCCCTGACACTCTTCCCACACCTCTGTAAATAGATGCTCCCTTTTCTTTCTAGCTTTATTGAGGTATAATTGACAAATAAAGATTGTGTATATCTAAGGTGTACAACATGATGGTTTGATGTACGTATACATTGTGAAATGATTACCACAATCAAGGTAATTAACACATTCATCATCTCATATAGTTATCCATTTTGTGTGTGATGAAAACACTTAAGACCTACTATCTTAGCAAATTTCAAGCATACTGTAGAGTATTATTAACTATAGTCACCATGGCGTACATTCGATCTCTAGAACTTATGCATTTTATAACTGAAAGTTTGGACCTTTGACCATCATCTCCCCACTTCCTTCACTCGACCTCCAAGCCCTTGGCAACCGTGGTTCTACTCTCTGCTTCAGGGACTTTGATGTTTTCAGCTCCCACATAAAATTGAGATCATACAGGATTTGTCTTTCTCTGTCTGGTTTGTTTCACTTGGTCTAATCTCCCCCAAGTTAATCCATATTGTTGGAGATGGTACAATTTCCTTATTTTTAAAGGCTGAGTAATATTCCATTGTGTATGTATACCGCATTTTCTTTATCCATTATTCATCAATGAACACTTCAATTGTTTCCATATCTTTGCTGTTGTGAATAATGCTGCACTGAGCATGGGAGCACAGGTATCTCTTTGTGGTCCTGATGTCATTTCTTTTGGATACACACCCAGAAGTGGGATTGCTGGGTCATGCGGTAGTGCATGAATAAAAGGGACCTTCGCATACAACCGGAGTGAATGTAAATGTGTACAGCCATAGTGGTAAATAGTAGGGAGATGCCTCAAAAAAATCAAAAATAGAACTGCCAAGTGATCTGGCAATAATACTTTTCCACATAATCCTTTTGAGCGTATCTTTCCTTCCTGTGAGGACCTGCCTAGAAGAGGTATCACCCTCTGACAGTATGTTGCTACAGGTTTCCAAATATCCACAAAACTAATTTGCTTTTAACAATGTATCAGTAAAGATTAAATGTAAGATAGATAAATAAAGAGAATAAATGTTGATTCAAGTTTTGTTAAAACGGAAACAGTGAGTTCAGTGTGTTTGTGGGACTACTTTGTATGGGATTATTTGGGGATGGTGAAGGTCCTGTTTCTCAGGATATTTTGAAGTCTTCCACCAAAGATTTGATCTCAATTTCTAATAAATCTATTGAAAAGTGAAAGGCCACCAAAGCCAGTAACAGAACAGTAAAGATAACACCAGCTTTTGCTCTTGATGTGTATAGAGTAACTAAAAGATGTTTTGCTCTCTCAAGATCCATATTCTTGCAAGTCATCAGCATTTTCAGCCTGCTGACACTGCTAAAACTATACTTTGGAATTTAAAACTGAGAAGGAATTTCTTTATTATAGGCAGCATTTTCCTCTTTCTTGAGGCTATTTAAGCCATCATATTAGTGAGTCATGAGCAACTGAGGACCATTTGGAATTACCTGGAAGAAATGCATTAGTTATTAATCCAAATAACCTCTGTATACTTAGATAAGCCTGTGACCCTATCTATATCTATTTCACATAGGTCAACTTTTTTTTTTTTTTTTGCTGTACGCGGGCCTCTCACTGTTGTGGCCTCTCCCGTTGTGGAGCACAGGCTCCGGACGCACAGGCTCAGTAGTTGTGGCTCATGGGCCCAGCCACTCTGCGGCATGTGGGATCTTCCCAGACCGGGGCACGAACCCATGTCCCCTGCATCGGCAGGCAGACTCTCAACCACTGCGCCACCAGGGAAGCCCTCATAGGTCAATATTTATATTGATATAACATCCCTGTGTGCACAAATCATGTATTTGTATTTATAAAATATTATATAGCTAGGGAATGGATTGCTAAATTATTAAGAACAGTAGTATAATAATAAACTTCTTGGTGGAAATGGACCAAATACAATTACATCTGTGTGTTTAGCTTTAGAAGACCCAGGGAGAATCATGCAGTGACATACATCAAAATTGTAAATAAATAAAAAGTTTCACATGACAACCATATAAATTAGTTTCACTAAAAACCAGGTTGAGAGTCCGCCTGCCGATGTAGGGGACACGGGTTCGTGCCCCGGTCTGGGAAGATCCCACATGCCGCGGAGCAGCTGGGCCCGTGAGCCATGGCTGCTGAGCCTGCGCGTCCGGAGCCTGTGCTCCGCAACAGGAGACGCCACAGCAGTGAGAGGCCCGCGTACCGCAAAAAAAAAAAAAAAAAAAAAAAAAAAAAAAAAAACCAGGTTGATCTGTTACTTTTTCTATAAATGTATTCCTCCATCTGCAACATAAAACAGTAAAACCTGTCCACTGTAAAACACTATTGTAGTTATTTTGCCAGCCAGAAACACATATTGAATGTGATTTGAGTTCTTGAAAATCAGTGGAAATGTGGTGCATGAAAACTAAAGGTGTAAGGGTTGATAGTTTGACAGCATAACAATTGTCACTGTGGAGACTGTATATAATCCAAATGTAGATTTTGCATTTATTACATTAGTCACCCGTCCCACTGCTGAAAGTGAAATGGTTACAAATGGGTTTCATCAAATATTATACCTTCTATTATTCTTAGTCCCAACCTTAAAAAAGGCTGACTGACCCAATCAATTTGCAATTTTTGCATTATTAAGAACATATTCTCTTCATACCATTGAGAAAAGCATCTGTAGATCAGGTTCTCATTCCAGACCATTGCCTCTGGCCAAAGCTTTCTTCTTAACAACATAAAAAGTAAAAAATGCAGAAAACAATGAGTCCCAGAAAATTCGGTTTAAATGCCCAGAATTCTTTTAATAGAAATTGCAGGTAGAATTTCATCTGTATTAGTCAGGGTTTTAGAATAGCAGGTAGGATGTGTATCTAACTGTCAGATTTCTATGAGTAATTCAATTGGCATGGAATAAATTTGGTTATATTTGTGACTGCTTGGTATTTCAAGGTTTTTTTTTGTTTTTTGTTTTTTTTTCCATTGTGGAGATGGACCCAGATCTAAAAACCATACATTGTGGCAATATTCCCCCTCTGATGACCTAACTCTACCTATCTCCCTCAATAAGTCCCACTTTGAAAAACTACAGTATATTTCTGGTTACGTACGATCAATTCAACCCACATATTTATCATTTCTTCCTCTCAAAACTCCACAAATAAGAGTAAAGGAGGGACATCCCTGGTGGCGCAGTGGGTGGGAATCCGCCTGCCAATGCAGGGGACATGGGTTCGAGCCCTGGTCTGGGAAGATCCCACATGCCACGGAGCAACTAAGCCCATGCGCCACAACTACCGAGCCTGTGCTCTAGAGCCCATGAGCTACAACTACTGAGCCTGAGAGCCACAACTACTGAAGCCTGCGCACCTAGAGCCTGTGCTCCGCAATAGGAGAAGTCACCACAATGAGTAGCCTGCTCGCCGCAACTAGAGAAAGCCCGCGCGCAGCAACAAAGAGCCAATGCAGCCAAAACTAAATAAAATAAATAAATTTAAAGAAAAAAAAAGAGTAAAGGAATAAGGACTTCCCTGGTGGCACCGTGCAGATTCTGCCTGCCACTGCAGGGGACACGGGTTCGATCCCTTGTCCGGGAAGATCCCACATGATGTGGAGCAACAAAGCCCGTGCGCCACAGCTACTGAGCCTGCACTCTAGAGCCAGCGAGCCACAACTACTGAGCCCACATACCTAGAGCCTGTGCCCTGCAACAAAGAGAAGCCACTGCAATGAGAAGCCTGTGCACCACAACATAGAGTAGCCTCCACTCGCCACAACTAGAGGAAGCCTGTGCACAGCAATGAAGACCCAATGCAGCCAAAAAATAAATTAATTAATTAATTTAAAAAAAAGAATAAAGGAATAAAAAGGACATAATGGAGGAGGCCAGCCTACAGTATCGTTTCCAATGATCCCTGCTTCCTGGTCTTCACAATCTGTGCAGTCTCCCCATATTGCTCCAAGGTTGGTCTGTTTGACCAATATCATATGGCAAAAGTGAAGTCGTGAAATCTGTCACCTTAGATATTACGTTATAGAAGAATATTACCTCTCTTTCGCTCTCTCTCTCTTGTCTGTCTTTCCCTCTCTCTCTTTCTCTTCCGTCTCTCACTCTGATGAAATAGTCTATTCTATTGTGAACAGCCAAATGAAGAGACTTAGGTGGGGAGACTCTGAACCTTCTGACCAATAGTCAGCAAGGAACAGAGGTTTGCCTCCAACTATGTGAGTGAACTTGGAATGGGTTGTTCAACCCATTTGAGCTTTCAGATGACAGCAGCCCCAGATAGATGCTTAACAGCAATCTCATGGGAGACCCCAAGCCAGCACCACCCAGCCCAGCCACTCCCAAATCTCTGAGCCCCAGGACCTGTGAGATATGATCAGTGTTTGCTGTTTTCATCAGCTGGGCCTAGGGTCCTTTGTTACACAGCAATGGACAACTGATACATAAATGTACAATGAGCAATAAATCAGGAGTAAATTTCACAAACTAAGTGGATAAAGAAATCAGAAGCAATTCAGATGGTAATTAGAGGCTTTTGCAGGAGAAGTTAGGATCGATCTAATGTCATAGCACTGCAGAAAGACTCGGGAATTGGAGTCACGAAATATCAAAGGAGTTGACAATAGAGCAAGAGGGTAAAAACAGGAGAATTAGATGCAGGTGTGTATAAGAAACAGCCAGATCCCAATATTATATCCTCTACCTAAATGAGAGAAAGAAGATTCTGTGGAGGCAGCAAACTAGAGAGCTCCAGGCTGTGGGAGCAGCTATAGTAGAAGGTTGGTGAGAGGTGATGAACTGAAACCAGGAAGGAAAGGGGAAAATTCATGCATCAGATAAAATCATACTCAGTCCTCTTCTGACTCTCAACTCAAGCATATGTTATCGAGGGCTATCTACCTGCAAACGCAGAGAAGAAAGGTTTTGATTCTTTCCAGGAAAACACACACACACACACACACACACACACACACACACAGCGTGCGCGTGCGTGCACGCACGAGAGAGAGAGAGAGAGAGAGAGAGAGAGATAAAGAACCTATTGTTTGGAGGTCCCCGACAGAACACCAGAGCCCCACAAGTTGATAAATCCCTGACCCACCAGTTAAAATGAAACCCACCAGTTGATAAGTCCCTGTCACAAACATTAACATTCCAATCAGCTTTTCAATGCTTTATCCTTAAATATAAATGGAAAGTTACTTTTTGTCAGACATTAGAAGAAAGCTTAAACACCTAAAACAGAGATTAAAAAAAAACTGTTAAAAGAATAAGTCAGTGGAAATAGATACAATACAGGAATTAGAGTAAAACTTTAAAAACACATAATTTGGGCTTCCCTGGTGGCACAGTGGTTAAGAATCAGCCTGTCAATGCAGAGAACATGGGTTCGATCCCTTGTCCGGGAAGATCCCACATGACGCAGAGCAGCTAAGCCCGTATGCCACACCTACTGAGCCTGTGCTCTAGAGCCTGCGAGCCACAATTACTGAGCCCGCGAACCACAACTACTGAAGCCCACGCACCTAGAGCCTGTGCTCCACAGCAAGAGAAGCCACCGCAATGAGAAGCCTGCGCACCACAACGAAGAGTAGCCCCTGCTCACCGCAGCTAGACAGAGCCTGTGCACAGCAACAAAGACCCAGTGCAGCCATAAATAAATAAATTTTTTTAAAAAACACATAATTTATAAATTTAAATTTATAAGAGGATATAAAATATTGAATCTATATGCAAGAACAGGGTGTAAGAAATAAGAAATAGAGAAAAATAGTTTTTGCAAATGAAAGTAAGAGTCACACTTCTTGAAAATAAGTAGTAGGGTGAAAAAATAACTTTGAGACAAGTGTCAGAGAGTAGAACAAAAATTTTAAATGATCAGTAATAACAGAGGAAACATAAGAAAATTAAAGAGTTGGTACATGAGGTCCACAGTCTAACTAATACGAGTCTCAAAAAGAAAAAATAAAAAGCAATGTGAGGGACGTAAATTATCAAAGATCTGTTAGCAACAACAACAAAAAATCTTTACCAGAATAAAACTTGAAATTTTATGTTTTCCACTGACAGGAAAAACTGAGGGAAAAGTTACAATAAAAAGTCAATGTGGTTGACAAATACTTGCAAATGGACATGCAGATAAAGGGTTCATTGATCCCTGATCATATTTTTATTTTTTTCAAAATGGTAAACCTTCTATTTATAGCCAATTATCTATTTCCTTACAACATTAGGTTTAATTATTATTTATATTTTCATTTTGTTTTAAATCATTTTCCTGATTTACTCAATATGCCATCTTTCTTTAAAACTCAAGCAACCACTATTTGTTTTGTTTTGTTTTGTTTCTGGTTTTGCCACCCGTGTGCTAAACACAAGTGTTCAGGGTCTAGCCATATTTACTTAGGTCCAGTTTTTCATCAGCCAAGTGGTGAAAGTTAATTTCATATTGGGAAAAATGTTGGAATATACAACATGTGATGCAAAACATCACTTCCCACTCATTTATTTATGTATTTTTTTCTTCCCTAAAGTATAGTACATGCCTAATGCCTTCTCACATGTATTAATTTAATGAAATGCCTCTTTACAAGAGTTGCTTGCTAATGATAGGATTTGAGTTCTGGCAGGCAATATTTAGGGTATTTATTTTTAAATAGGGATAATAGGTGTATTTATGGGCAAATGGTCACATTTTCCTTAAAGAGTCATGGACATTTTTTGAAGGTTATTTTCTTGTAAGTATAAGCTTCTTCCTGGGTGTAGAGCCATTAAGAGTGAATCTAATTTCAACTCACATGTAACATACCAAATATTAGCATTCACAGTGATCTATTTTTTACCAAAGACTGGTAGTCAGTGTGGTCGCAAGTCTATAAGCTGTGCCTGGAGTGGAAGGAAAATATGTATAATATTTACATATATAACTTTTGATATGTTTATATTAAATATTTAATAATTTAAATAGAGCAGTAGTTTCTGCTTTTTAAAGTAGTATAAAGACCAGTGACAGTGACAAAGTATCTCTTTCTGCCTTGCCTCTAAAGAAAGCATAATTAATCTTTCAGAAGACATTTATTAACCCAGAGGATGATTTCACAATGTGGAATCCACCTGATGTACTCTTCAGTCAATATGTGTTTAATTCTGACCTTGGAGACACTACCTCATAAGGGATAGACCAACAGCATGAAAATGACAAAAGAGCCTCTGAATATTCTTACTGGGGATGACAGTCCTGGACAGGGTAAGGCCATAATGTCAAGGTCAGTGGTGAGACACTGACTTGGCCAACCTTCGCCAACTTAACCAAGCGTGAAAACAGGGCTCCAGCCAAGTCTGTCGTGGTGGCAAAGGAAATTCGGAGAAGGCTTCACTCCACAGTTGGCTTTGAATGAGCAACAGTTGGTTAGCGCATTGTGATTATGAGAATAAGACCATGGACATAATCCCAGCCTCGTCCAGTTAACATCATTTATTTCCATGACCACCAACTGAACCATTAGCCTTGCCAACAATATTAGAAATGCTCACGTTTGGTTACCAGGACAATTGAGCAAGAAGCAGCTCAGTGTAACTGTACTCAAAGCTGTGGATAAAAAGACTTTGATGACCAGGTCAGCATGATTAAATTTGTGTACATCTACATTTTATCGTTTTTCTACCTATACTGAATTTTATCATTTTAATTTGGGCTTAGATTAGATTAATGTATAAATGGGCAAGGCAGCAGTCTAGGTCTGTGATTTTTACCACAGGGACCCATGGGGAAGTTCCTGGAATTTAGAAGATGAAATTCCCACATTCTGCATGCTTAGCTTTCCTAGTTAATGTCCAGCTGAGTTATGGTGTGTAGGAGAGTCCAAGTTTTCAAGTCAAAATCTTCACACTCATGATTTTCAGAGGTGAAACAATATGATTTAGAGGAGTATAGACTGCAAGTCTTCCCTCTCCTCAATTTCCCTGATATTTAAATCATAAAATAAGGGTAAGTGGAGAAGCTTGTTGATATTAGGCTCCTTTCAATCAGATAATAAAATAGCAATTTGCAAGCTGTGAAATTACTTCCAGAGCCATGCGAGGGTACATGTGAGTTGAGGACAACAGCTGTTCTAGGTGGTTTCTTTGCTGAGAAATGGTGCTGATGGAGGTGTTGCAGTGACTAGAGATGACAGTGAAAATGATGGTGGTGTGGGTGTTGGTGATGGAGTGGGTGGTGGAGGCGAGGATGAGGGAGACGGTGGAAGTCTTGGTGGTGATATTAGAGGTGGGGATGGTGCTGGAAGTGGTGCTGATGTAGACGGTAGTGAAAAGGTTGTGGTGATCAATTACGGTAGGTGGGGCTGTTGATGGCGAAGCAGAGGTGATGGAGGAGGCTTTGATGGCAGAGGTAACGGTGGCGGTGGAGATGGTATCAGAGACAGATGTGAGATGTTTGGGTTGGAAATGGTGGGCATTGTGCAGGGGATGAGTTGCTACCTTTTTCTGAGCTTCTCTTTTCTGTGTGAAAAGGAGAAAAGGACAATCAGTGTTAGAACTCAATCTTCTGTTGCTGGCATAACAAATCACCACAAACTCTGCCACGTGGAACATTGATTATCTCATCGTCCATCCTCCAGAAGGCCAGGTTGACTCTTCTGGCTTCTCTTCTCTCCAGGTTTCACAAGTCCAAAATCAAGGTGCCAGTTGTCTCTGCTCTTAGAGGGAGGCTGTGGGAAGAACACTTTTCGGAGCTCTTTCAGGTTCCTTGCAGTTGGAGGTCTGAGGGCCCTGTTCTCTTGCGGGCTTTCAGCAAGGGCTGGTCTTTGCCCCTGGAGGCTGTCCACACTCCTTTTCATTGCAGCCCCCTTCCAGCAATAGTGGGTCAAGTCCATCATCCTTTCAATCACTGTGCTTCCCTTCTGCCATATTTCTCTGACTGCTTCTTCTGCCTTCCTCTTCTGCTGAAAGCGCTCATGTGATTACATGGCACCTCCAGATAATCTAAGATTATCACCCCATTTTAAGATCGGCTGATTTTTATCAGTAGGTACGCTTGCACATTTCTTCACAGTAGTAACTAGCCTGGGTTAGCGTTTGGTTGACTAACAAGGGACAGGAGACTTGGGGGTACAGCTTGAGAATTCTTCTACATATATAAAATCTCCAGTACCTCCTTTCAGTTTAATGGATCTTCAGTTTGCCAAATGGACTGGAAATTAAGTGATCTAAATTTTCATTGAACACTCAAAGAGATTGCCTTCTAAATGGTCTCCCTAGTTTCAGTTACATAGCTATAAGAGTCAGCATCTCCCTGGACTTTTATTTACCTGGTGCCTCCCTGCCAGATATTATCCCTGAGGACTTAAACATCAGCATGCCAGGCTGGGGACCATAAACCTTCCTGACACATTTTTCGTTTCCTGACCTCCCTATAGGACTTGCCTGCCTCATTTATTTTGAGCCAAGCATATGCTTTTTTGTACTATTATCTATCATACATATATTTTTGTCATGTCCCATAGATTCTAACTTCCTGGGAATTGGTGTCATATTTTATACTTATTTTTCATTTTCGCACTAGAGAGGAGTGGACAAGGAGGTATTGTCTTAATAGCATCACTAGTATAATATTAAGGGCACTGGGTGTTGAAAATTTTGTTATTACAACAAAAGATTAGGACTATAAAATCTTCATGCACCCTGGGAGAAAGAGCCTGAGCAATAAATAAGACTAGAGCTGCAGCAAACAAACAATAACATCAACAGCAAAACCCAAATTAAAAGCCCTACCAATTCCCTTGTGTCTTTTTGTGAAATCTCCTCCATGACTAGATGTCTGGATGAAAACATTATTTCCTTATATCTTCTTTATACTGATGCCAATGCCCTTCAGACAAAGACCTCCAGAAACTCAGCTGTAGTTAAACAATTTGGGTTTATTTTTTTTGTTGCAGAAAAGAAGACTGTGTACCATGAAAAACCCAGGGGGTGTTTCAGTAAGAGGGTGTTGGAAAGAGCCTGCTGCAAGAATTGGGCTTTAGTTGGGTGCTTTAGAGAAGGGCTAAGGAAGAAAGAGTTTGCTCTAAATTAGATCACCATTTTATGATTATCTCAGTAAATCTTACCTATAGAGGGAAGATTAGGACAAAAATCAAGCTCTAGTGAGTAAATAACTGTCTACCATTTTAGCCAAGAGAGGGTGGTGTTTGGTATTTTGTGCGTGGCTTTTTTTAAATCTGTGCTTTAGCCAAATGATGAAGTGTGAAGTGGCTTTGTTTTGACTCTTTTGTCATGGTCTCAGGGTAACCTTGCCTAGGTCTGGCATTCTGTAAGATGGGTGATGTACCACAGAGCATCATGGGCTAGTGATGTGTCCAGGCTTCCTTCTGGATGTCAGATTCACTTGTTTTCTTACTTTCTCAGAGGTATACCAGTGGTTTTATTTCTGAACCCAAGAAGAAGTTTCTTTATGGTTATAATGAAATGATTCCTAATATAAATTGTATTTATTGATCTTTTTCTTCTATTTTTCCAGTTTGTTTCCTTTATTTTATTTTTTAATCCTTTTTCAAATTCTTTTCCCCTTTAGGTTGCTACATAATACTGAGCAGAGTTCCCTGTGCTATACAGTAGGTCCTTGCTGGTTATCCATTTGAAATACACTGCTGTATTTATTATGTATTTCTTGATTTCAATTCCAAAGTACTGTTTATAAATATAATGATGATGGTGATGATGATTATAATGGCATTAATAATAATAACACCAATGAAAGGAAAGCAGAGGACATGAGATGGGAAATGAGGGAGGGTGAGAATACCTCGGCGAGTGCTAACCATGCCCCAGCAACTGCTTTATCTTGTCTAATATACATGGAACCATTCGGGGTAGGTATTCATTATCTGCATTTCTCATATAAGGACATTGAGAGGCCAAAGTTTGGTTAATTTGAGGGAGATAGCAGCTTATAATAAGTGAGTGTTTTTAGTTGATTTCCCAGAAGCAGAAGATTCATATAAAAGTTGGGTTTTGGGGGGAGATATGATTGACATATAACATTAGATTAGTAGAATGCATGTTTTCTAAAGAGTCTTCCCCAGGAAATACCAGTGGGGACTTAGGGAAGTGAGATGGGGAAGGAAGGCCAGGCATTCAAGAAAGTCCCACAAAAAGACTCAAAAAATAAATAAACAAAAATTTTTAAATCATTCAAAGTCACACACACACACACACACGTTTTCAGGAGGAACAAGAGGGTCCATGAACTCTTAAGGGATGGAAAGTCTCCTTGTCCACAAAGTGGGAGTCTGTGGTCCAGCAGCTCTCAAATGTCAGCAGAATCAGCAAAACCCAGAGGGCTGGTTGAAACACGGAGCTTCTCATTTAGTAGGTGTGGGACGGAACTCAAGAATTTTTATTATTTTTAACCAGTTCCCGAGTGAAGCTGCTACTCTAAGGGCACCACACTTTGAAAAGCACTGATACGGACTGAGAACAGCCCTTTGGCCAAAGACACAGATGCTGGCTCTCGGGAGGGAAACGTGGGAGCTGACAGCAGCTGCTCCAGCTTGGACCTCCATCTTTCTGTATCCAAATCTGGCCTCTCAATGTGTGTGGGATAAGACTTCTTAATTGGGTAGCACTAGAAACCATGGAAGAAACCTATTTGAGCCTTGTCTATGTTCACTGAAGATGAAGCATCAAACTGCACAGCTGGTTTAGAAGATGATTAGTGTGAGACATAGAGTAAAATAAAAGTATGCATTTATATACATGGCATTTTGGTTGGCACTTCGTGTTTTCCTCCATGCTGAGGCCCTAAAACCATAGCTGCACGTTTTCACTACCTTTAACCAACTCGTTCTAGCTGCCAAGTTCCAGAAGCACCACCTGCCATCACAGTATTCTCTATGCTATGGATCTCAATTTAGTTTTAGTTTCAAATAATTATTTTATTCAGTAAAGGTGATTATTTTTAAGTAGCTAACCAAACTTGATTTAATATTAATGATGTTCTAAGATATATCCTATTGATAAATTCACAATTCATAAATTAGTTTATGGATACCTTGTTCTAAATTTTGGGTTTGGGGCATAGGTCGTTCTACCCAGGACCATAAAAAGCTCCATTTCTCCTGTCCAGGTTTCAACCAACAAGAGAGTTCCTTGTCACACTGGGAAGAGCACAGGGAGAAGGAATGTTCTGGAAAGAGTTGAGGATGAAAGTGGATACAAGTCCCAGGTTCATCTGTGTTACACTTTTTTCCCATGGGCAGTCAGGATAGTTCTTGTTCTATGTTGACTCGGGCCATATGAGGGCTTTCCATATGTTTACACACAAATCTTCACTGCCCCCAGTGAGGTAAGTACATCAGGGTCTGGCAGAGGGCTGTTCCATGCATTTTTCATGAGAAAAATTTCAATAAAGTGAAATAACTCAGTGTCCCAAACACTATGCCAACAAATGACAAGAAAGCCTGTTTACATTTGGATTGTGTAACGAGCAGAGCTTGGATTTCCTACATTCCAAGGCTGCCAGTCAGCCCTTTCAGTTAAGCCATTAAAAAAAAGTTCAATTAAAAAAAAAAAAAGAACTGTTTGAAGAACTACCTGGGAAACATATGTCATTAAAAAATTTTATTTAAAAGGATTTTTTGAAAAATAATTACCATCATATATAGGATTTCAGTTTATACAGGCAAAGTTCATTGGGACTTTGACCCAAATTATCTCAATTATTTATATGTCACAAATACTGGAAATATCCATATAGTTGAGGCAAAAATGGTTTGTTCTTAAATTTTCTGAACAAGAGTCATTCTTCCATACCTACTAAACACTGTGTATAATCCTATAATCCTTCAAATGTACTGAGAAGACATAATTTTAAAGTAAATAAATAATACATAATAATTGGACTTGCAAGAGAGAACATAAATATAAAATATTTTCCAGTGTCAGCTAATATTCTTCTATAGAAAGTCATGATTTTCAAGTCTGGTCTCTAGATCAACAATATCCACATCACTTGGGAATTTGCTAGTATGCAAATTCTAGGGGTCCTTCTCCAGACCTACAGAATCAGAAACTTTAGGTTTAAGGGCCCAGTAATGTGTATTTTAACAAGGTTTTCCGGTGATTCTGATCCAAGTCAGAGACCCAGCAGATACTATTTAGTTACGAAATGATAACCATAGAACTCAGAATAGTGGGTAACACAGTGTGGCACCACAGCAGAGGTAACAATTTTATTTTATTTTATTGGTTTTGTTTTATGTAAGCATATGCATAAATAGAAAAAGAAAGAAAAGAGGAGACAGAGAAAGAATAGAGAATTTTAGCACTATTATAAGCTATTTATTTTTGCCACATGGTTTTCAGTTTTTTTCCAAGATTTCTTCATTGAATATGTATTCGTTTGGTGATTAGAACTATGTTATTAAAGAGAAAAACAAGAGGTATCGTTGGGCATATTGTGGCACATTTAGAAATTGTGCCAGATTCTAGAGCAGCAACATACAAAGCAAACATCATCCAGGGTGTAGCAGATGCACGTGAGTGGCTCTGTTCACTTCATAAAGTATGGAAACTGTCATCACACAGCTTATAACCACATTTTCACCTGCTCTTATGGTAGGTGTTTTAAACTGCTGGCACACAGCTGACTAAGACTCAGGGAGACCATGGCTGAAAGGGATGCTGCCGCAGGGACTTTCTGTTCACAGTCCTTCTGGGAGTCCAGAGGCTCTCTTGCTCTGGTTTGCAAATGGAGGTATTCATGGCTTCTTTGTTAGACCGTCTGATACTTGACCTTTTTTTTTTTTTTTTTTAATGACTGAGATGGTGAATACTTACATTTTGGGAAATATCTGAAGCCATCCTTGGAGAGTTAGGAGACAAAAATCAGACAGGTCTTTCGGAATGTCTGACTTGGTTCTATGCTGGAATTGCCAAGGAATTCAGAAGCAAATTCTGTCCTCCGAAGTGTATGAGTTTTTTTATTGCTGCTATAACAAAGTGTCATAAACTTAGTGTATTAAAACCACACTGATTTATTCTCTTACAGCCCTGGAGGTCAGAAGTTCTATATTCAGGGAGTTGGTAAGGCTGCTTTCCTTCTGGAGGCTCCGGGAGAGAATCCATTTCCTTGCATTCTCTAAGCTTCTAGACGCCACCTACAGTCCAGGGTTCATGGCCTCCTTCAGTCAATCTGACCTCTGTTTCCATCACCACATCTCCTTTTACTTTGACTCTCCTGCCTCCCTCTTAACTTGTGAGGACCATGGTGATTACATTGTGCCCACCCATGTAATCCAGAATAATCCTCCCATCTCAACACCTTTTTTTGTTTGTTTGTTTGTTTTTGCGGTACCTGGGCCTCTCACTGCTGTGGCCTCTCCCGCTGTGGAGCACAGGCTCTGGACGCACAGGCTCAGCGGCCATGGCTCACGGGCCTAGCTGCTCCGCGGCATGTAGGATCTTCCTGGACCAGGGCACGAACCCATGTCCCCTGCATTGGCAGGCGGACTCTCAACAACTGCGCCACCAGGGAAGCCCCCATCTCAACACCTTTAACTTCATCATATGTGCAAAGTCCCTTTTGCCATGTAAGTAACATATTCACAGGTTCTGGGAATTAGGACATAAGTATTTTGGAGGAGCCATTATTCTGCTCATCATACAAAGGAGGAACGTTCTCAATGCTGAATTAGATTGTTCTTTATCCACATAGCAAAAGAATATTGAACTCCTCTGATTCCTGTCACATTTGCAAAAGATGGAGAGACAGATCTCAAGGGTTGTATAAATATTACCCTTGACAATGACAAGGTCCAGGCAGCGTGCTAGTGAAGAAAGCCAAGCTTATTTGGTGATATTAACTTGAATTTACAAAACTTTGTGAATTGAATAAAATAACACTCATGTATTTACCTATTATAAAAGTTATGCATTGTCATTAAGCATTAACATTCATATTAAAAATGCAGCTTAAAACAGAATGATGGTCTCTTGGATATTTATATGCATATTATTTTTTGTTTTTACAAAATCGGACTTTAACACACATCGTGTTTCGCAACTCATGTCATAACTTTCTTTTAAATCTTTTCTGATAGTATTATTCATTTACTAAATTCCACAAAATTATAAATTATTACATAATTTATCCACTATTATTGGAGATGTAGGTTGTTTGAATCTTTTAATTACATAAAAAATGTTATGTTGAACATTCTATCAGGTAAATATCTATCTGTGCATATTCATGATTATTTCCAGGAAGTAAAATAACTAGGACAAAGAATGGCTGAATATTTTTAAAATACTTACCTCCCTATTGGTGACGTCAATGCCTTAAAATCAAACATAGGTGATAATAGAAAGGCAATGCTTGGGGCCATCCCATTAGCTTTATAAGAATTTTTTCCGTCACTTCTTTGGAGATAGAAATCTCATAGTCAACTGCATTAGTTATGGAATAGAGCATCTATACTCTAAAGAGATGGTAAGTAAGTGTATTTAGGTTCTAAGTCTTTAAACAGCCTTCATTTAAAATGCATGGCATGACTTAGAAAACAAATTTAATGTTACCAAAGGGGAAAGGTTGGGAAGGATAAATTAGGAGGTTGGGATTACATATACGCACTACTATGTACAAAATAGATTATCAACAAGGACCTACTGTATAGCACAGGGAACTCTACTCAATACTCTGTAATAGCCTATATGGAAAAAGAATCAGAAAAAGAATAGATATATGTGTATGTATAACTGAATCACTTTGCTGTACACCTGAAACTAACACAACATTGTAAATTAACTATGCTCCAATATAAAATAAAAAGTTTTTAAAATGTATGGCATGCCATTTCATCTCTGTGGAGAGGGACTTCTGTACTTTGCTATGAGTAGAGACAGCTCTCAGTGGGGAATGTAATCAGATTGGGAAAGGTGGACAACTCCAGGAATGACCAGCAAAAGCATGGGCTGGACTGAAGACAAATGAAACTTTTGTTAAAGGAAAATATCTACAGGGAGAGTTTGCAAAGGCATGAAAATTAAAGTTAATGTTCATCAGTGTAGCCCAGTAATGAGCTGTGGCTACTCCCCTGCAGATCAACATACCTGTAAGGAAGAAAAAAATATTTTTTTCTGACCTTGAAGCTTATGATCATTGAATGCTGAAACCTTAGAAATCATTTGGATGACATCTGTCAAAAATTACAGGATAGGGCTTCCCTGGTGGCGCAGTGGTTGAGAGTCCGCCTGCCGATGCAGGGGATACGGGTTCGTGCCCCAGTCCGGGAAGATCCCACATGCCACAGAGCGGCTGGGCCCGTGAGCCATGGCCACTGAGCCTGCGCGTCCGGAGCCTGTGCTCCGCAACGGGAGAGGCCACAGCAGTGAGAGGCCCGCATACCGCAAAAAAAAAAATACAGGATAAAAATAACAGCTAACTGAATGTTATTACTGTATTCCAGATACGGTGTTAAATGCTTATGTACACTGTTACCAGTATTCCTCAAAGCATTTTTAGGAAGGAGAGATCCCCATTCTACAAATGTAAAACTGAGGCTAGAAGACTTAACAAATTTAGAACTTGAAGATGGTCATAGAGTTAATAAATGTTGGCCCATGTCTGAATAACACCAAAACCTACCATCTTAGATGCTTATTTGGCTTCAGGAAAGTAAAAGAGAGAAGTGTGTAGAAAGCAGGATTTTGAAATTAGTTAATGATTAAATCTTTTTTGAACTATTTGAATGGTGATGACATACTCATGATATAAGAGAAATAAGCCAATCTCTTTTTAATATAATGTGAAATCAATTTTTAGATCAACATGAAAGTTTGCAAAAGATAAATTTGTGTGTGTGTGTGTGTGTGTGTATACACAGCCTTGTATACAGCAGTGGTCTTTGAATGATAGAGTCATAAATGATTTAAGTTTACTTCATTATTTTGCATTGTCTATAATGAAGATGATAGTCTATTTTATAAGTTCCTTTTTAATAATCAACAGAATGTGTAACCATTTATTTTTAAAAAAAACAGAAAGTGGGGTGGCTGACTGAATGCTTTATTGAATTTTCCACAAATATGCACAAGGGAAAGTGATCATTTTTCTAATTAATAGTACAGATATGGAGTTAGACATAAATTCCTTCTGTGCTGTTTTTAATTTGTGAGACAAACAAATGTTACAATATCTAAGAAGAATTAGGACAAATCAGTCCATGACTACTTTATCTTTCTCTTGAAAAAGATAGTAAATACACACATGCAGGAATAAAACATTAACCTTGCATTGAATTCTTGTTACAGAACTCAGACAAGCCTCCTGGAAGCTGCTACCAAAGATTTAAATTACCAAATATTTTGCAAGCATCAACATAGGTTGAGATCCAATTCTCAGAAAGTTCAGGGGTTTTGAGCATGGGCCACCTGTTCTCCTTGCTTAGCCCTGCAATAAACTTTTCTCTGCTCAAAAAAAACAAAAAAAAACCAGACTCGATTCTCTTAACTTCAATCTTACATGTACTGCAGCTGCAAATGGCTGAAAACACATTGCTTTTCAATCAAATCAAAGTAGACCTTGGGATCTAGCAAATGTCTGGAACAAGTAGAAATGGCAACATAAGCTGAAGTCCTGGGCTTCCTTTGAGATGTAGACTGCCTTTGAACATTGTATTGGTCTCAGTTTGGGAACTGAAAATCACCTGTAATGAATTCAATGCAATTTCTTTAGTCTGTGAACTCATAGAGTTAATGCAGGTAAGGTTATTTGTTTTCAATGAGCCATTTAATATCATGAAGGAGGGTTTTTGTAATCCCTAATTAATTTTTGCCCTCAGCCCACCAATTGATTAATAACCCAGGGGAGTGAACAGGCAGCCTCCTTCCCCTTCCAAATAATTGCTACCCCAGTAGCAATGTCACATGCAAAACCACCACCGTTAAAATAATAACAAATCTGGGTAAATGATGATGGCCTTAATGAGTCAAACAAATTTCAATTCTTATTGATTAATTGGTGAAATTTATATCATAACCACTGCAAATCTAACTTAAATAAATGTAGGCATGGAGAAGGGACCTGTGATTTTTATTGAGACTACTTCAACTATCCAAACCAATGTTTCTTTTTTTCATGAGCAGAATATAACATAGGCCTGTGCAAGATGACTGACTGCTATATTTAACTCAGACAAATGCATAACAAATCACTATTCTGCAGTAAGAAGGCACACCTCATAAGCTCCTGTTTCTTTCTTTCCTTTTTTTTTTTTTCTTTCATTGGAGCCTGGATATAAGACCACAGCCATCTAAATAATCCTCCAGAAATAAACCAATGAAATTGTGAGTCTGACAACAGACACAGTATTATACCTGCAGCTGCTAAATGTTTCCATAGTCCAACCACCTTTCCAGTAAAAATTTTATCCTGGGGGAAAGTCAGCAACTAAGATTTTAACTACTTTTCTGCAATAGAAAAGTTTGGAGCAATTGAGCCTTCATAAATTTCAATGTTTATGGCCTTTAGTTTTCTTACAGAATTACCCACCCATTAAGTATATTGTGAAAATACTACCACTGTATTACTATGTTTCCATATAAATAAATTCTTTAAAAAAATTCGGATGATGAACAATGAGACTACCTCCTAAGAAAGTACAGAATTCCAAAACAATTTTCTTGTTTTCTATATTACTTGCTATGTTCATAATTGTTGAATGAGTGTTTCAATTATGTGAATATTGGAAACTAAAAAAGTTTGTAGATGTTTTGGCCAATTACCTGAACTGTGCACATTCACTAACTAGCCTGCTCTGTTTTGATGGAATTCTAAAAGGTTAGAATGTTTGGATCTTGCATCCTTCCTGTTCTCTTTGCAGAAATAGTATTTATTTCTGCATAGTCACGAATATATGAACATATTTTCAATGGATACCATGCTAATACCGGGATTATGACACAGTGAAATTATTCTTTGCTACCCGGGAATCTACACGGGTATTGGAAAGAAAGATCATTTACAATAAATAGCAAGCGACCTCTGGAACTTTGGTGAGAATATAAATAGTTACAACTGTTAAAAGGAAAATTTGCATTATTTATCAAAATTTTAAATGTGAGCACCCTAATATACTAGTTCCAGTAATATATTCATATATATGTATGTGTAGCAAAATTGTGTATAATGATGTCCACCATGATATTATTTGTAATGGCAAAGAACAACAATATATGAAAGGATTGTCAAAAGGAAAATGTTTATAATCTTTGCTTATCCTGAGTTCTTCCAAAGAACGCAGGCTGAGGAGATGGCTTGCCTGTAGGTTTATTTTGGGAATGGGTCCCAATCAGTGGGAGTAGAAACAAGGGAGTTAGAGAAAAGGAGGGGACATATTATTTCTTTTCTTTTTTTTTTTTTTTTTGCAAGACAAAACCAATTTATTGTTTTGTTCTCATCTCTCCTCAAATTTAGTGGGTTTTTTTTCATGGAAAGACATTTTATTTTAAATACAGAAGTGTGTACATGTCAATCCCAAACTCCCTAACTAGCCCTTCCCCCACACCCTTCCACCCAGTTGCCATAAGTTCGTTCTCTAAGTCTGTTAGTCTGTTTTGTAAAGAAGTTCATTTGTATTTTATTTTATTTTTAGATTCCACATATAAGCGATATCATATATTTGTCTTTAACTCTGTCTGAGTTACTATTTCTAAAGCATGTTATTGATCTTGTGGTTTCCAGGGCAACTGCGTATCAATCCTGCTTGGGTACCCTCTGAAGAAATGTGTAGAACTGGCTTTGGTATTATTTCCTGGGGGTTGGAATCTGATATTTGTGGCCTCCAACACTCATGAGTTTCCCTATGGGGTCTCAGCTTCCTTGCACCTCCAAGTTCTCTCCTTGTAAGAATTTC
The DNA here is from genome assembly GCF_949752795.1 of Hyperoodon ampullatus. Classification (NCBI taxonomy): domain Eukaryota; kingdom Metazoa; phylum Chordata; class Mammalia; order Artiodactyla; family Ziphiidae; genus Hyperoodon; species Hyperoodon ampullatus. Next base: position 22,566,367 of record NC_136932.1, on the reverse strand, counting down.
TGAGCAGTTGCCCATGGGCCTCCAACGTGGTGGCAGAGAAATCAAAGAGCAGAAAGGGAAAGTCACACAGTGCAGTGGAGCTAAGGCTCAGCCTGTGAACCACAGAGCAGATTCAGCCCTGTTTCCACTGTGTCCCACAAATGCCATATGTTCATTTTCATTTTCATTCAATTAAAAATTCATTGGCCTTTTGATTTTCCCTTGATCTATCAGTTCTTTAGGTGTATTATTTAGCTCCCCAAATTTGGGATTTCCCAGATATCTTTCTGTTATTGATTTTAGGTTGATTGTGTGGGGAGAGAAAACATGATTTGTATAATTTCACCACTTTTAAAAAAATTTTTATCTTATATTGGGTTATAGTTGATTTACAGTGTTGTGTTAGTTTCAGGTGTCCAGCAAAGTGATTCAGTTATCCATATACATTCTTTTTCAGACTCTTTCCCCACATAGGTTATGACAGAATATTGAGTAGAGTTCCCTGTGCTATACAGTAGGTCCTTGTGGATTATCTTATATATAGCAGTGTGTATCACTTTTAAGTCGAGTTTGTTTAATGGCAAAAAATATAACCCATTGTGGTGAATTATCCTTGTGCATTTAAATGTGCGTTCTGTGTATCGGGTGGAATGATCTCTAGATGCCAATTAAGGTCAAGTTGGATGATAATGCTGTTCAGGTCTTCTATGTCCTTTTAGATTATCTGATTAATTTACTATTAAATTCTGAGAGAGGAGTGCTAAAGTCTCCAACTGTAATTGTAGATCTGCCTCTCTCTTCTGTTCTATCAGTTTTTACTTCATGCATTTTGAAGCCCTATTTTGATGTATATATACATTTAAATTACGTCTTTGGTAAATCAAACCCTTAACCACTTTGTAATGTCCTTCATGATTTCTGGCAATGTTCCTTTTACAATGTCTATCTGATATGAATCGTCATTCCAGCTTTGTTTTGATTCTGGTAAGATTCCTTTTACTTTAGTCAGTCTGTTTTATTCTTGTAGTGGATTCTTCATGGACAGTATATAGTTAGGTCTTACTTTTTTATCCAGTTTGATCATCTCTGTCTTTTAGTTCATTATTTTTGAATAATTCTTGGATGTTACCTCTTCAAATTCTGCCCTCTTCTCTCTCTTCTGGATCTTTAATTACACCTATGTTAGGCCATTCAGTATTGACCTACAGCTCTTGAATGATTTGTAGTTTCCCCACATTTTTTTCACTTTTCATTTCTGTTTCTTTCATTTCTGTTTACCTGTCTTCAGGTTCACTAATTCTTCCTGGAGGTGTCAAGTTGGTTACAAAGGAATGTACAGCTACAATAATTCAGTTAGTAGACTATGTCCTCAATACTTAAAAGACAAACCAAAGCTTAAATATCACTCTTCCCCACTCCATGCACACCATTTTTGTTAAGATTCCAGGAATATGGAATAACTAATACAATCATTTTAAGTGTCTAGAAGTGTCCATCCTAGTAAAAATTAATTTACACCTGAAGATGCTTTGTTGAAGCTTTAAGAATATTTGCCAATGAGTATTTTAAGCTCTTCTGTTAAGATTCACTTAATTTTTTTTTTTTTTTTTTTTTTTTTTGTACGCGGGCCTCTCACTGTTGTGGCCTCTCCCGTTGAGGGGCAACAGGCTCCGGACGCGCAGGCTCAGCGTCCATGGCTCACGGGCCCAGCTGCTCCGCGGCATGTGCGATCTTCCGGGACCGGGACATGAACCCATATCCCCTGCATCGGCAGGCAGACTCCACACCACCGCGCCACCAGGGAAGCCCAAGATTCACTTCATTTTTGTCATATGGACACAACCTCAGTTTGACATGTCTTAGGTAAGAGCTACCCACATCCCTAAAAATGTTGATATGGCATAAGTGAGAGGTTAGTGAAGATTTTTCAGCCTGCTTGAAGCCATAAGTATGCATATATGAAAGGGAAAGTATTTTTTTTAATTTTTGAAACAACAAAGAAAGGGAAAATAGTATAAATGCTGCCCCAGAGGCTTGTATATTTTTTAAGTGCCTGGTTATCTTATATCTACTTGTCTCCACCTCCATTCCCATATGTTTTTTCTAGTTACATATTTGTTGATGTTATTCGTTCTCGACATTCTTCCTTTTAATGAATTAAATATCAACAGTCTGATGGCTGTTATTCTGGGGTAAACTAAAAACACACTTATTATGAACATACTTGATTTATTATAGCCCCAAAAACAATCATGATAAAAGATGGCTTTCATTACCTTAATCCTCACCATTAGCAGTTTCAAATACATTTTGGTGAAAAAAAGGAATTAGGAGTAAGTAAATAACAAAGTAACTTTCCTTTGGGTTTTGGAAAAAGATAGACTTTCATTCAGTTCACATTTCACACTTTCTCATGTTTCTTCTTATACCTGTTTACATATTTGTGAGATGGCGGACTAGGGCTTCGGGGTAAAATATTTAGCTATGGACAATTTTTCTCTGTGCAAATCCATAGAGCCTAGTTAATATAGTTATTGAGTTAAATTTGCATACTTACTTTGGGAAATTCAAGGATTTTCTAGGAATTCCACTTGCAAGCATGTTTGGGTGTCCTATGGACACATAAAAAAGACTTTGGAGGGACTTACCTGGTGGTCCAGTGGTTAAGAATCCACCTGCGAATGCAGGGGACACGGGTTCAATCCCTGGTCCAGGAAGATCCCACACACTGCAGAGGACTAAGCCTGTGAGCCACAACTACTGAGCCTACGTGCCATAACTACTGAAGCCCACGTGCCTAGAGCCCGTGCCCTGCAACAAGAGAAGCCACTGTAATGAGAAGCCCACTCGCTGCAACTAGAGAAAGCCCATGCACAGCAACGAAGACCCAACACAGCCAAAAATAAATACATTAAATAAATTAATTTAAAAAAAAAAGAATTTGGAGCCGTCACCAAGCCTACTGAGTAACTCGGTTGGACATGACCATACTTGGATCCTATGTACTCTAAGCCAAGGAGGGTTGTACCTGGTCTCTGAGCTCAGTTGACAGTCACTTATGAGACTTAAGAATTTGACGTATGTAGAATGATGTAAAAAGATCTTCTTAAGTTATTTCAGAAGACAATGAAAATGATCCAGGGAAGATCATTCTTATAATACTGATGTAATATCATGGTGGCATTAGAGCTAGTAGGTGTACGAACACTCTAACAATTGCCTTTTGTAGATACAAGAGGAGAGTGGCTCTATACAAAAATAAAATATTTGGGATACCGTGGTGTGGCTTTGGGACACCCTGGTGTGGCTTTGGGACATCTGATGGTCATGTCGTTAGGAAGAGGGTGGTGTCAGACACAGAGTTTGGGGTTAAGTATTGCCTCCTACTTGGAAGCCCCCTGCATTTGAAGCATTACACCATGTAATTCCTCATTCCAGTTGTTTATTTTTGAGTCGCAAATAACTCCAAATATTAAGGGCTGAAAACAATACAACTTATTTTGTGCACATGTTAAGAAAGAGAGAACTATGGCATCTCTCCTTCTTTTATAAGGACATCAATCCTTTTGGACAACTCCCTCCCATAATCTAGTGACCCTGACCTAATTACCTCTCAAATGTGTCATCTCCAAATACCATCCTACTGGAGGTTACTGCTTCAGTATAAATTTAGAGGAGACACAATTCAGTCCATATCAGATATTGACCTGTAATTTTCTTTTCTTTTAATGCCTTTTTTTGGTTTGAGTAGTAGAGTCATGCTGGTTTCATAAAATGTATTGATTAATGTTCTCTCGTCTTCTATTTTTTTTGGAAAGATTGTGTACAATTTGTATCACTTCTTTCTTAAATGTTCTGTCCAATTTACCATTGAAGCCACCTATGTCTGTATATTTTTTCTCAATATGTTAAACTACAAATTCAATTTGTGTTCTGAAATTGGGCCTTAGTTTGGGGAGATTCTAATTCAACAGAGTTTTATGGTTTTGAGTTTCAACTGGGGCCAGTTTCCTAAACCTTCTTACTCCCCATCCTGAAACTCACACGCAGGGACCCTAAATTCACCCCCTATGAAAGTTGGGGTCTGGAAGTTTATTTAAGGCTCAACTCAATTCAATTATCAGAGACACCTGTACTCCAACGAAACGATACGCATACACAATGGGGAGGGACGGCTGTTACACTTAGATTAAAGGACTTTCTCTCCATCACGTCAATTAGAAACAGGCCTAAAGGACTAGTCCTGGAATTTTACCCCACATCTGATAAACAGAATACACTTAATGTCCTAATTTTTTGCTGGATCTCTGAGAGATTTACTCCTTAAAGAAGGCTCAGAGAAAGAGAGAATGGGGAATTTTCTGGAAACTAATGAGCCTTGGAGACTCAGCTTTCCCCCTCAATTGACTTTGCCACACAAGATCAGACTGGCAGAACATCAATATAAACTTTATTTGCTGGGATTGACTCTGGACACACTGCATATTTCCTGCTGGAATATGTGTAAGTATAGGTATAAATGGATGTACTTTTCCCTAACACTTCGCATTCCGAGGCTTAAAAATGCCTGGATAAAATGTAGTCTTTCTTTCTAAAGAAATTGATTTATATGGATGCTGTTTTACAACCCCCTACAGTATTTGTAAAGTAAAATAAGTTCTAAATCTTGCAGTAGTAACTGTGCAGGCCATACTGCCGTTATTTTAGTCTATAGGAATTAGGCTGGTAATTAAGTATTTGAATCCGTAATTTTAAGGCATGTACTTTATCCTGTATACATTTGTGTTGAAAGAGGCCTGTGATTTTTGTCTTTCGAAAATATGCTTAATGTTGGCACTTAGATTCTTCTAGTCCATGTGAACATAAACAGATAACAAATATAGTCTTTAAGCAAATAGTTTTTGTTTCTTTTTTTAATTATGTCAAATAGCTGGCTTTAAAATTTTTTCTGCTTTTCCTTCCCTGAAGAGGTGTGGTATTTTCATTTTATAAGACATGGTCATTCTGGGAACTTTCTGGAATGATGTTGAGGCTGAGAAGATATTCAAGTATGGTTCTTGGGTTATTTGAATATGTAAAGGCCACAGTTTAATCATTTTGAAGTGGATTTTTGAGAATTTGTAAAGTGAAAACCTTTCCTTATAATTGGAAATTTCAAGGTTAGTGATGAGCAAGAATATGAAATATAGAAGAAGAAAAAAACGTGCCAAACCATCTAGTTCAATATCAAGTCGGTCCTACAGCTATTTTTGCATAATTTAATTGAAGATTTGTTGTTATAGTTAATAAATATGTTAATTTTAAGTGGTAAGTGAATGGGTCTTTTTTATTTTGAAAAAGAAATCTATTAAAATCTTGAGTAAAATTTAAGCAGAAATAATTCTATCTTTCCTCAGAGTATTCCACAGATGGCATTAACTCTTGGAGAGTACGAACACTCACACACACCAAAAAATATGGAAAATCAAAACGTAACGTTATACTATAGAACATTTGTAGAAATGAGTCTTCCAGTTCCCTTTTCTAGAAACTGACACTTCCTCTCCCCTCATATTTATCACTGGCAGTGCCACATGAGTAAATATGGTCCTGCCTTTCAGCAGCAGCTGATGGTCCTCGGTCGGACAACCCCCCTTCCCCCAAGCCTGGCCAATGATACTCTTTCTTTGTCAGTAGAAACGAAAATCATCAGACAGTTTTCCTCCAGATGAAGAAAGTTCCAAAAGGATAAGATATTGTATTGGTCTTGATTCTTCAGAGAAACAACACCGTTAGGATAGATAGATAGATAGATAGACAGATAGATAGATGGATAAACAGATAGATAGAGAATTATTAGAAGGAGTTGACTCAAATGGTTATGGAGGCTGAGAAGTCCTAAGATCTTCAATCAGCAAGTTGAAGACCTAGGGGAGCTGATGGTAAAGTTCCAGTCTGAACCTGAGTCCAAAGACAGGAGCCGACAGATGTACAAGCCTGAAGAGTGAGCAAATTCTCCTTTGCTCAGCCTTTTTTGTTCTATTCGGGCCTTCGAAGGCTTGGATGAGGTCCATCCACATTGGGGAGGTCCATCTACTTTATTCAGTCTATCGATTCAAATGTCAATCTCATCCAGAAACATCCTCATAGACACACCCAGAAAAGCTGTTTAAACAAATATCTGAACTTGAAACTAACACAACATTGTAAATTATACCTCAAGAAAGAAAGATAGAAAATGTGAAAAAAAAAAAACAAAGCCCCCTGAAGCCTTCAGTTGAGTTAAAAAAAAAAAAAAACAATCTGAGCATCTCATAGCCCAGGCAGGTTGACACATAAAATTCACTATCACAGGTATCATCAGATGAGGTGTTATAAGTGATCATTTTCCCCTATAAGGAGAAAGGTAATCTGCAGTGAAGTGAAAGAATGAAGCTGTCACAAGGAGAAAAGTAGGCAACTAAGGAAGAAAAAGAGGTCTGGAAAAACATAAACCCTGATCTCAGATATTCCTGAGACACGCTTTACCTTTCCCAGGGTTTAAGTGCCCTGAGAAATAATATCCCAGGGTCCATTGATTTAACTCCCATCTTTTCTTTAGTAATTTGAATTTGGTTTCAACTACTTGACACCAAAAATACAAACTAATATTGATGGCTCAGTCTGGTGAAAAGAACATTCAACTGGGAGAAGGCAGGCTAGTTTCTAGCCCTGAGTGTGCCACAAATTGTCTGAGTTTGGGGAAGTCAATTCCCCCTCTAGACTTCAGGCATCTTATCTCAGGAGTACTCCCTAACTCATTTTTTTAAACAATCAAATATTGAACTCAAGCTATGTGCTAGGCACCTGTGATGACACAAAGGTTATAGTGGTAAACAAATAAACAAACAAAACATGATTATACAATTTATACGAGCTAGAGGGGAGAATTTGATGCTGGTCTCTCTGCCTTTAATGCTTTTCAACACTAGTACAATACTCATATGAATTGATAGCAGTTTAAAGCCCCATATTTTACCCATTATATCTGGCTTTTTATCCATAGCAAAATAGTGTATTCCCCCCAATAATTATTCAAATGTAAGTAGATATCTCCGTACCGTATTTATACACAGAAATATAAATTATATCCACCATAGGCCATTTAAAATATGCTTTCACTTTAAAATTACATCTGGAGGTCGCTTTGTGAAAATAAAATAACTGTTGATTTATGGGTCTTAATAAGAGTCTGATCCTTTCTTATAATAGAAGTGTTATTTATGTTGTTCCTGTTAAGACAGGAAAGTTTCTCCATGGGGGCGGAAGCCATTGATTTCCCTTTGGGGGTCTTAAAAGTGATTTTCTATTCCACAAGCTAGAAAGAAAAACCCTGCTTTATGCATCCAAAGCTTATCTTCCCTTCAAAACCCACTCAATCCCTCTCTGATTTGTGCCCATGAATCTTTCCTTGACCCCTTCAACTCTGTGATGTCATGCTGCTCTAAACTCACTGCACTGACTTGCCTTTCAGCAGTGGAACCTGGGAACACAGGATGAAGGCAGATAACAATATTTCAGGAACAGAGAAACTGAGGCACGCACAAGTGAAAGGACTGGGGAAGCCTTGAAGCTTAAGCACAGCCGAAGGGTCAGAAGTACAGAGTAGCTTTCTGAAAAAAAGATGATGAAGTCAAGCAAAGCACGCTGTATTGTGTATAATTCCAGCCTTGTGGACGGCACCGACCAACAGATCTCTCATGCTGAGTTACTGGTGCTACTCCTGCAAAGAGCAAAATAGATTTTAGTACTGTCGTCAGTGGCGTAGGCAGGTAGAGATGCGATTTGTTTCGAGAGGCGGAGAAATGCCATTGCATGGAATCCTCACTTCCCCCACTGAGTTCTTTTCTGTTATTACTATTATTTTAATCAGTTTAGAATTTTTTAAATTGATTTACTCATGGTAAATTAACACCATACCATAAATGTAGAATATTCGTTAATGTTTGATTGATCAATCAACCTCAAAGCTGTCAGTGGCTTACAACTACCCGTTGCGTCCTTGCTCAAAGGTGAGCTGTGGCTCCACAGAGGGTCAGCTGGGTTTGGTTCTGTGTTGCCAGCTGGGTTCAAGAAGACCCCGCAGGTTTTCTCATTCTCCTTATACCAATAGCTTCCTCTTCCACTCTTGGTGGATCTCAGAGGCACACGTGGGCAAGTCGAATCAAGAAAATGTGTTTTAAGCCTTGGAGTACGTTTCATGTTTGCTACCATTCCATTGGCCAAAGCAAGTCACATGGTCACATGTCCAAACCCCACAACAGAGGGTGAGAAAAGTTCCTCTTTCATAGCTGAAGGCTCTGCAGTTTTATAAGGATGTAGTTGTTATAAAGGAGTGAAGAAATGACAACAATAATCCAATCCATCACATAAAGCTAACAATAAACCGTACCAAATGCTTGTAAGAAAAATCAGTATCTCCCCATACCAGTCCTGTTCCCGAGAGGCAAATATTTTCTATTTCTTTTGGTGTTGACCTTCGTCTATCTGTCTATCTATTCATTAGTAAATAATACTATATTTATATTTAGCATAAATTGGTATTAATACATATTTATCAGTTTTAGACATTATCAAATTCCTGTAACACTAGATGAGTTTGGCTTTGTTGCATACTCACCGATATTTTCCCTTCTCCCATTATATCAATATAATATTAACACAATTTGGAGCTTTAATCTGTTATCAGTATTTACATTATGCTATAGATATAATTCAGTGCTTACATAATATTTTTAATTTCCTACACTTAATAATTTTATTTCTGCTTAAATCTCTTCATACCTATTTCCAGTTTTTAATGTTCCAAAAGACCTGTCGGACACCTGTCACTAATTTTTCCCAGTATTAAAGCACAGATCCTAGCACCCTATTAATTGCATCCCCTGTCCCCCAACACACACACCTTGGACACCTCCACTCATCAAAGTTTCACATCCTTCTCTCTTGTCTGGACTAATGCTTTGTACTCCTAGTGAAAAACCATCATCCTAGGGCTTTCTTTACTTTTTTGCTTGAGATACACTACTAGTTCTCAATATTCTATTAGCATTCAAAGTTTCTGTTGAGAAGCCAAATTTCAGATTCTTAGTATATGATCTATTTTATTTCTCCCATAAGTTCTTAATATATCCTTTTCATTTTTTTCTTCCAGTTTTCTGGAGATGTAATTGTCATACAGCGCTGTATACATTTACGGCGTACAGCATAATGACGTGACTTACATACATCATGAAATGATGATCCCAGTAAGTTTGGTGAACATCTGTCATCTCATAGAGATACAAAATTAAAGAAATAGAAAACAGATTTGTGTGTGATGAGAACGCTTAGGATTTACTCTCTTAATATCTTTCATATGTAAAATACACATATCCATTTTATTTAAATTAGTGACATTTTCAAATTGAAGACAGTTTCCGTTTGAAAACTGTCTTTTTATTATTATTACTATTATTGATTCTCTAAAAAGAAAATCTTCTAGAGTTCCCTACTTTTATTACCTTTTTGCTCCCAGTTTTCAACTCTTTGTTTGTTCTGCTTTCTGGAAGTTATTCTCTGTATTACCCTGGTCTAAGTCACCATTATCTCTTGCCTTGATGAATATAATACCCTCTGAAATAATTTTCCTGCTCTTAACTTTGCTTTATTGTTGTTCAGACTCAAAAGAGCAACCACAGGGATCCTTTAAATATTGTCAGAATAAATGTCCTCTGCTCTAAACTTTGCAGTGGTTTGTATCCTGTATTTCAGAGTAGGAGCTAACAGAATCTTTATAACTGCCTACAGGGCCATGTTGATCTAGAACATCATTAGCCCCGTGCTCTGAATTCTTACTTTCTTCCTTTTCCTCATTCTCTCCTGGACACACCAGCTGCTTTGCTAATTCCTTAATATCGTGCTTGTCTTTGGAAATAAAATGTGAGCCACAGATGAAAGCCACATGCATGATTTCAAAGATTTTAGTAGATAGGGAGGGTGGGAGGGAGGGAGATGCAAGAGGGAAGAGATATGGGAACATATGTATATGTATAACTGATTCACTTTGTTATAAAGCAGAAATTAACACACCATTGTAAAGCAATTATACTCCAATAAAGATGTAAAAAAAAAAAGATTTTAGTAGACATTTAAAAAGAAAGAAATTAAAAAATGATTGAAATTAATTGTAATAATATATTTAACAGAACTCAATATGTTTAGAATTTATCATTTTAATATGCAGTCAAAATTTTTTAAATTACAGACTTTGAAAACAAACTGATCTTTACCAAAGGGGAAAGGTCGGGGGGAGGGAGAAATTAGGAGATTGGGATTAACATACACTACTATATATGACATAGATAATCAACAAGGACCTACTGTAGAGCACAGGGAACTCTACTCAGTATCCTGTAATAATTTATATGGGAAAAGAATCTGAAAAAGAATGGATATATGTATATGGATAACTGAATCACTCTGAAACTAATGCAACATTGTAAAAACTAACCTGAAACTAATGCAACATTGTAAATCAACTATACTCCAATATAAAATAAAAATTAAATTAAAAAAATTTTTAATTAATGAGATACTTTACACTCAGTCTTTGAAGACTGTTTTTTTTTAACATCTTTATTGGAGTATAATTGCTTTACAGTGTTGTGTTATTTTCTGCTGTATAACACAGTGAATCAGCTATATGCATACGTATATCTCCATATCCCCTCCCTCTTGCATCTCCCTCCCACCCTCCCTATCCCATCCCTCTAGGTGGACACAAAGCACTGAGCTGATCTCCCTGTGCCATGCAGCTGCTTCCCACTAGCTATCTATTTTACATTTGGTAATGTATATATGTCCATGCTACTCTCTTACTTCGCCCCAGTTTACCCGTCCCCATCCCCATCTGTGTCTTTATTCCTGTCCTGCCCCTAGGTTCATCAGAACCATTTGTTTTTTTAGATTCCATAAGACTGGTGTGTTTTTTACATTTATACAATATCTCAATCAGACTAAATTTTGATCTATAACTACCCTTCATAAACATCCCAAATGGAGGGTAGGGGCCAGGCCCTACACTGGCCAATCACTGCGAATGGACCACACCAGATGAGAGGGTACAGCTTCCTTCCATGGAGAGCAATGCCTGGGGAGAGACAGCTGTCAGTAGTCAGCCTGTAATAGAAATGAGCCATCAAAGTCTTTGACTCTGAAGGGAGGGTCTGAGCCATGTACCAGAGCACCTAAAATATAAATTAAAATGTAATAAAAGTTAAAAATAAAGATGCAGTAGGCAGACCTTTTAAAAAACATGCATTTATTTATAACTAACATTTCTTGTCTGAGACATACTCTTAATTTTAAAAAAAATGATTGCTCCATATTATCAAGGGTCAAGGGTTTTTAGTAAGTCAGCAATTTGAGCAAAGTGTCTAAATGATGCCAGCTTCAAAACCTAGATTGAAACATCCAAAGAAATCATATATTCATATATTATTATATATGGAAAAACTCTGCTTTATGGTGAGAAATCGAAAACAAGATCCTATCCACATGCTACAAATTTCTCAAGTGTTTTTTATAAAGTTATGATGAGATTAAAGCAAGATATTAACTCTTCCTTCTAATAAAGCAGCTTAAGAGAAATTAAATGGAACAAATCTTGGTAAAAATCCTCCTAAATGCAAAACACAGCAAAAATGAATCTGAGACTTTGGGCCAATTAAGACTTGGGGTTGATAGCGAGTGATCCAAAAGGGTTTCCTTTTGTGTCGTGGACCAGAAACATTTGGAAGAATCTGTGAAAGAGATACATCAGGCAGAAAATCCAGTGGACAATGAAGTTTCTTCTTGATCAGGCAGAGCTTGTCAGTGATATTTCAGACAGCGGCACCAGAAAGGGTATCAGACATAGACACATTCATTGTGTTGGGAGTGAAGGCAGGCAGAACAGAACGGGGCTTATTGATAGCTGTCCCCAGTGAGGCAGCTTCCCCAAGCATGCAGAGATAAATGCCACTGCTGGAAATACTGACCTGTCATACACTTTCTATTGCTGAAGTGGTAATGACAATGTACATCTACTTCATCTGTTCACATTAGGTCTGGCTGCCCTAGCAGAAAGTCCACATAAGAATGGCTTAAATGAGATGTATTAAGTAAGTGTTACAAAGAGTACAGAAGGGTAGATAGAATCAGAGATGACTGAAGTTCCAGAAGAAGAGAAATATGGAGCAGAAGTAATCATCAAAAATAGAATAATAGAAACTCCTTGAGTAAAAGACCTGAATCTGAAGGATGTATAAGTGGAATACACTGGAAAAAATTAATTGAAATAGACCAATATATGCCGCCTGACCCTAAAATGATGAAAAAGGAAACCAAAAGTGTTAAGTAAACAATATAAATAAAATAAAATTTGTTATTAGAAAAGAAGAAGAAATGAGGTTGCCCTCAGATGCCTCTTCCTCAGCCTTAGACACAGAAATACAAAGGGGATATGATTGCAAACTTTGAAGGAAATGGGTTATTATTCTTGATTTCTATTACCAAACAGGGTATGATTCAAAGAGAAAGAGAAAGACACACATATTTTCCCTAAAAGCACTCACTGAAGACATTCTTTAGTTAACTGAATCAAAATAAAGCTCTCAAAAGTGGGCAGTTTCTATAATAACATAAAAGAGAAAAAGCACAAAAAGACATTTAAACTGGTTATGAAAAGCATTATAAATGTGATTATAAAACAAAATCTAAACTAATTATCATAAGAAGAGATGCATGATATAAAATAATTATCACAAGCAGGTTCTAAATACCTGATCATATCCCCAAAAGTGAGGGGCTGGGGTGTATAGCAGGAAATGAACATGTGCTAATTTCCTTGTCTTAAATAGGGGGGGGTCAACCAAGATTACCTTATGGTTGATATTGGTAAAAAGAAATTAGGTTCAAGTGTGTTTTCCCCTCAAAATAAAATTATTATTTATAAGATTAAATGAGTTAGTTGTTAAATAACTCAAGGTAAATAAATTATAACCTATGATGGAAAATTTAAAAACAAACCAAAAAACCCCCATAAGAATGGAAATAATAAAACTTGATAGCCAAATTTATTAGTGATGACAACAAATACAAATGAATTAGAACTTTGGTATGATGCAGGACAAGAGTTTGGATTTATAAAATCTCCTCTCCAAAAGTAATGAAATAAGATTTATGAAGTAAATATAACCAAGAATGTACAGTCACCAGTGAAACAAGCTAAGGGCCCTTAGACAAATATAAATAGTAAAAAATATTTTTTTTACTATTTTTTATGTTTTACACAAAATTATAGAACTGGGACAAAATGAAAAAATAAAAAATAGCAAGGAATCCACAATGACACCCCCCTTAAAAAAGAGCAGAATAGTGGGATAATGATGATATTCATAAATTTTACTACTCTCCCTACAGCCAGAAGTGGAGGTATATGCTGTATTTTGGAAAAAAAAAAAAAAAAAGAATAATGTTCTCCTTTGAGTCTCTCTTCCTCTTTGTAGAAAAACAATATAAAAGCACATTACTAGGGCTGGAAAAATCAGTCAAAATTAGCCTCTCAACCCAATCCCACCACCCTCTGGCAAAATGGTAACCTCAAAGAGACCAGAGTATAATCTCCTACCTCTAATTGTTTAGCAGGAAACAAAAAGTTGTGGGATTAAAGGAAAAAAATTGCTCAGCCACTCCAAGGGACAAATTTCAATCCACAAGACTTCCTAACCTCTGAAGCAAGAAGGCTGAAGGTTAATCCCCGTGGGAATGGCCGGTGGGTTGTTCAGAAGAGCGGACCTCAGTGCAAGGCACTCAGGACAACTCCAGGCAAGGAAAGTGGCTGCAGCTTCACACACAACCAGAGCACCTGCCCATCTCTATTTCGTTTTCCGTTCAATTGACTAAGCATCTAACATATTCATACTCACCCTTCAACTTGCTATGCTGGAAGCATGTTATCTGTGTCCAGGTTAAAGGAAACAATGAAAATCAAAAATGCAACGCAGTTTGAAAAATAAACTGGTGAAAAGTGTTAGGGAAGCTTAGGTCAGGGGAAAGATGTTTAAATATTACAGAGATACAGTAAGTAAAATATTGATGCTATGGAAGAAGCGGCATATTTACTAGTATGATGGAAAATAAATTTCCCCCAAAAGATTACAAACAGTATATACAAAACCTTAGATTTTTTTTTCTTTTTAAATAAGGATGGCCTTCCAAATCTTTTGTTTATTCAATAGTCACAATTAGTAACTTACTTATGGGAAAAAATTAGTTTGAAGCCAATTTCATATCATATATCAAAATAAGTTTCAGATGGATGAAAAAATAGGTAATTTGTGAAAATTTTAGAATCAACTATTGGTGAATATTATCTAATTTTGATGAGGGAAAAGACTTTCCATGCAAAAATAGGGAAAATAAATCATAATAGAGAGGATGAATCTTTCTGAATATATAAAATTAAAAATTTTTTGTATTTCAAAAAATACCAACCAACAAACAAACAAACAAAAAATACCACAAATGAACAATCGTGAACAATAGGCTAGGAAACATAATTCCTCAGATAAGAGAAAAAAAATATTTATGCATATTCTTTTGTACCAAAAAACATGTTCACTTAAAATGGCACATGTGATCTGAATTCTGTGAAGAGTTGTGGGTCCTGATTATTTCCTAGATATATATTTCCTCAAGCTCCTGTCTGAGGGAGTATGGAAATTTTATAGCACACATTTTTCAAGTAGGCATGCCTAATTGCTTCCTAATTTGTTTATGAAATTTGTGGCAATTACTTGAAGACAATAGCAGGATGAACTTATAAAAGTACCGATTTTGGAGTGTGACAAATCATGTTAGAATCCTACTTCAAATATTTCCTGGCCCCTTTGCCAGATGGAGTCACTCAATTCCTTTGAGTTTCAATTTGAAATGGTGAAATTTGAGTACATTGCTCTTTGTCAGTATGCAGTGAATATTTGTTTTCTTTCCTCCTTGTATCCCAAAGTTTTGTAGATCCCAAGTTTCTAAGTAATATATTATAAAGATAATTCCCTAAACCTGTTTTTGCAAACCATTGTCTGCAGCCCAAATTAGCCTGGATCTTTTTGTAAATAAAGCTTTATTGAAACAGAGCCATACCCATTTTTTTTTTCACGTGTTGTCTATGGCTACTTTCACAGTGGAACAGCAAATTTGAGTCACTGGATTGGCATTGTCTGGCCAGCAAATCCTAAAATATCATATGGCCCTTTAAAGAAAAATTTTATCTACCCCTGGAGGAAACTATATTTTTGCTTTTACCACTTGAAAGAAGACATCACTGTACTTGTGAAATATAGGTACCTGGTGAAAGCAGCATTTTACTCAAAAAGTATTAAAATGAATATTCTGCAGAATCAAAAAAAAAAAAAGAGAGAGAGTCAAACTCATATAGAGAGTAGTAAGTCATTGCCAGGGACTTGGGGTGGGAGGGTAGGGAGAAGTTGGTAAAACGATACAAACTTTCAGCTATAAGATGAATAAGGTCTGAGGATCTAACATAAAACGTGGTGACTAATGTTGGTAACACTGTATTTTGTTAAGAGAGTAGAACTTAAATGTTCTCATCAAAAAAATAAGAGAGAGAAAGATAAATATGTGAGGTAATGAAGGTTTAGTTAACTAGATGGAGAGGATCATTTCACAATGTATACGTATATCGAAACACCAAGATGGGGACTTCCTTGGTGGCACAGTGGTTAAGAATCTGCTGGTCAATGCAGGGGACAGGGGTTCGAGCCCTGGTCTGGGAAGATCCCACATGCTGCGGAGCAACTAAGCCCGTGCGCCACAGCTACTGAACCCACGTGCCACAACTACTGAAGCCCACATGCCTAGAGCCCGTGTTCCGCAACAAGAGAAGCCACCACAATGAGAAGGCCACGCACCGCAACAAAGAGGAGCCCCCGCTCGCTGCAAGTAGAGAAAGCCAGCACACAGCAACGAAGACCCAACTCAGCCAAAAAAAAAAAAAAATGCGAAGATGTACACTTTAAATATCCTACAATTTTATGTCAATTATACCTCAGTAAAGCTGAACCAAAAACCAAAAGATTCTAAGATTCATATTTAGTATGATTTTCATGTGTTCTAAATCGTTTTAGCCAAATAGTGTTTTAAAATGTTTTATGTATCTTATGCCTTTCTTTTCCTCTTCTTTTCTGTTCTCTTCCTTTATTCCTCTTTATCAGAAAATCTAATGAGTTCTAAGCTGGAAAGTCACTGAATGTGATCCTGTCCTCATTATACCCCTTTGATCTTGCTACAATACGAAATATAGTTAAGCAGTTGTTCTATTCATTTAGGACTCTGGCTAAGGTGCAATAACTGATTGCCATAAATCAGATGGAGAAGTCTGGACCTGGTATCTTTGCTTTGATTCAATTATGTCTTGTGCTAATCCTGCCCTTGCTGAATCTGAATTTATTTTTATGTCTTTGGCCTGGAGGTCAAAAGGGGAGTTTATTGGTATACTATCTCTTATGAACTTATGAGTATTTCCTCTTTTATTCAATTTAAGGACAACCCAATATGGCACTGTCTTTATGGATTATTGCCCTGCCATTTTAGAAATGAAGAGCTGCTTGGCTAGTTCATCATTTGGGCAAGTTTAGATAATCTCACATATCCATTTGTTAAAATAAATCTGAAGATTAGGAAACGGTAGTTGTATATAATTTGTATTTATAAAACAGAGAAACCAAGAGAACATATCGTTGGGATGTTTCACCCCTTCTGCTCAGATCACAATTCTTGTTTTATTTTTTATCACCTTAATTTCCTCTATTTTAACATGATTTGTTTCCTATTCCTTCATAGTGTTTATATAATTTAAATAACTGCAGATAGTTATACTTTTGAGTCATTGCTTGGACCAGAAAAGCATGTGGGCTAGCTTCTCCTGGTTTCTTTCTTTTTCCTCAAGAATTCAGTTGGTCCATATTATCACTTTTGTTTTTATAAATATGCTCTTTATTCTATTTTTCTAAATGAGTTTGAACCAAAATGCTTTTTCTTTCTGGATATGTGTATCCAGAAACTGACACTTCCTGTGCTGAGAAAGACATGGTGGACATGGTAGCCAGATTTGGGTTTAGAACTTGCTTCTACTTTTTTTTTTTTTTACTAGTTTTATGATCAAAGACAATCTTATAACTTTCCTCAACCTCGATTTCCTCAAATGAAAATACCTATCTCCAACAGTTTTACTGGTACAGACAATCGAAGCGTACCAACCTGGCAAAAGCAGTATTTTTTTCAAGTTTCAATGGATTTGTCCTTTGTATACATGCTTTATATATCTGTTATTTATATACTTATCTACTTATATGACTCACTTCTTTTTTAGAAGCAAGAACAAACACTAAAAAAATTTTTTTAAGGAAATTTCAGGCTCCTAAATATACTATAATGCTACATTAAGTCAACTACTTTGCCACTGACTCTGGGAAAGAGAGATGAATGAAAGAGAAAAGAGTCTGCAAATAGACCTATTGGTAAATGTCAATATTTTACAAATGAGAAATATGCAATTTCAATTCATCTGGGAGAAGTTATATGTCAATATAATTTCTGGAAGAATTATCAAAAATAAATCCCATCTTGCAAAAATCCTAAATTTTAACATTTTTAGATATAAATAAGAAATGGCAAAAAGAAATAGTAAATAGACAGCAGTGTGAATAATTTACCTTCAGCCTATAATATTTGAATAATGAAGACCCTATCAAGAAAATATATCTTAATTGTTCAGATCTTTCAGGAGGTCATTTTAAGAGTGCTTCTGCAAGGTTAAAAATAAAACATACATTATTTAACCCAGCAGTCCTTCTTTTAGGAACTTATAGTCGAAAGGTAATAAAATATAGTTAACTATGGACAAAAATGTAGATCAAAATAGCTTATCAAAGTTTTATTTATACTGTTAAGGTTTTAGAAGCAATGCAATGTCTAACAAAAGTAGATTGATTAAATAAAGTTATTGTTAAATTCATACAACAGAATACTTCTTTACTACTACTATTTTTTAAATTTATGTGTTTGTGTGTGTGTTTATATTTAAATTGTTCTGAAGAACAACAGTAACAAATTGCTAAGAATTTGGATTACTGATTTCAAAGCTGGGTTTATATTTTTTTTAAAAATTCCAAAAAGTTCCAAAAAGCAAAACTTGAATTTGCTCTGCACAGGCAACTATTTACATAACATTTTCATTGTATTTACAATTATTTACATAACATTGACATTGAATTATGTGTTATAAGTAATCTAGGGATGATTTAAATTATACAAGAGGATGTGCATAAGTTATATACAAATACTATGCCATTTTATGTAGGGAACTTGGGCATCCTTGGAGTTTGGTATCCTTGGGGGTCCTAGAACCAATCCCTGTGGATACCTAGGGACAACTGTAGTCAAATGAATTTTGAGTCAGTTGAGTGAGAGCTCTGTCACATTTCATATGACTACTTTGGCAATCATTTTCTCTCTACAAGTGAATACTAAAATTCAAAGCTTCAAAACAGACTCTGTAACAAGACGTTTTCTCTAAATCAAAGAGTGAAGAAAAATAAATATCTACAATTAATTGTCTGATGCATGATAATGAGTTTTATTCATGATTGAAATTTTATACATGGATTCATTCGGCAGGTCTGTGATTCGAAGGTGGCTCTGGCTACAGGACTTTTATTAAAATCTTTCCATTGCACTTGACACAGGGAGATCCCATATCCATTTGTCAAAAGTTTTAATTTTTGGTGCAAAACTGAGATATCTAAGTGGTCAGCCTGCTGATTTGATGATAATTTTACATCCTTGAAGTCAGGTTTTATGATCCTACCATCCCGAGTTAGTGGCAAAATCTGAGACGTCAAAACAAAGGAGGCACCAGAGTATGGCAGTCACTTGATATATTTCTTCTCTCATTTTTGTTTTTTGTTCAGGTTGATGGAAAAATGTAAATGTAGGTTTGGATATCAGGATGTTAGCAGAAACCTAGGGGGAAAGGAGAGTTTTCTTTGTAACTTGGAAGGCCTGGAACGGCCGCTTCTGACATCATGGGTATTTTTAATGAAATATTAATGACTCTGATTTTAATAGGAATTTCAGCACAACCTAAATTAAGTCATTGGAAAAGGGACGTGGTCCCGTTAAGAACAGTAAAACCATAAGCCCCCTTCCTGAAGAGTAGCTGTGAGCAGTTAAAGTGACAATCAATTTAACCAGGCCATATTGCTCTGTAACTCTCTGAAGTGTGAAGTCCCAGCATGCCTGATGTATTTCATTTTAATTTCCTTTTGGACAGAGCTATGGTTAGTGGGGACCCTCACACACAAAAAGAAAAAGAAATGTGCCGAAGAAGAGGAAATTATTTAACCCTTTCCAAAAAGCTATGCAGTGCACTTAGCTAAAGTAAGAAAAGTACGCAAGATTAGATTTCTCCTTTGGTTTTTAGAGAAAAATCAAAGTGGAGTAAGTGTAGTAAATAATGATGACTTATAGATGATTCCTATTGGAAGCCCTACAATGCTCTCTTGGCACTTAGTTTGAGTATTTTTTAGAGAGAAACTGGATGGTTCAAAAATAAATCTTCCTTTGCTCTTTCTATATGGGAATATTACAATCATCTAATTTCACATGATTTTCCATCTGTCATTGGGATTAAATTTCTAAATGGTGAGCTGCTGATTTGTTGACTATCTTGCACTCTAGAAGTCAGGCTTCAAGACATGGCTTTTGGTGGCAGCTCAGCTTGGATGTTTTTAAGATGGTGGCCTTGTCAACTTTTACAAAAGTAAAATGCCAGATAAATCTGAAGGACTTTTCTTAAATTATAAACATTTCTTACACACAGGATGCTCAACTACCTACAGAAGTTTTCTTGAGACTGTTTTTGTTCCAGAGCAGCGGGAGAGAAGACAGCAATTGTGTAGTGGAATGTGGAAGGCTGATTTTGGACTCAGGAGTCAGGAGAGCTAAACGTGACTTTTATTGGCTTTGACATAAATTTATAATTTGATATTGTTAAAGTCATTTGCTGTTCCTAGGTTTCACTTCTGATTCTCTTCGTGAAATACTGGGATGCACACTGAACTCAAAACACCTTTTGAGATTTTTATGTGTTCCAGCACCAACTTTAATTTAAATAAAATATGACCTGTTCAAAAAAGCAACTATTGCTAGATGTGTAATGTTTTTATCTTAATACAAGTTTAAAGGTGGATACCTATATGGAAATTATCCACAGGAATAGTTTCACCCAAGGATTATTTGAATACAAAAAAATAAAGAACACTGTTTTGGCTCCTTATGTAAAGAATGAAAAGCATGGCCATATTCTTTTAATAATAGTATATAATGCATATATATGGAATCTAAAAAAAAAAAAAAAAAGTCGGTACTGATGAACCTAGTGGCAGGGCAGGAATAAAGACGTAGACATAGAGAATGGACTTGAGGACATGGGGGGTGGGAGGGGGAAGCTGGGGCGAAGTGAGAGTAGCATCAACATACACTTCCAAATGTAAACTAGATAGCTAGTGGGAAGCAGCCGCATAGCACAGGGAGATCAGCTCGGTGCTTTGCGATGACCTAGAGGGGTGGGGTAGGGACGGGTGGGAGGGAGGCTCGGAAGGGAGGGGATATGGGGCCATGTGTATGCATATGGATGATTTATTTTGTTGTACAACAGAAACTAGCACAGTATTGTGAAGCAATCATACTCCAATGAAGATCTATTAAAAAAAAAACAATAGCATATATCGACACATAGTTTAATAAAATTTTGTCAACTTAATGTTCCTGAAGTATACAGTTCTGACACTATTACTCACCCTGGTCAAAAATATCTAATGAGTTCTAAGTATGGCCAAACTTAAGACCAAATTCCTTTCTTAGGCTGATCTTCCAAGTATTCTAAGATTTGACCTTGACTCGCCTTCCCGATGTCCTATCCCAATGTTGCCAAACTGGGCTCCTCTCTCTAGTCTTGCTGCAACTCTTCCCCTTTTCTGGGATTCTTGTTCCCTAATAGTGACTATCAAAACGTACCCTACTCTCCAGGTCTAAAGCAAATGGCATATGCTAAGCCAATCTATTGATTACACATAGTTTCTTCTTCCTGGATTCTCATAGTAGCTGAGTTTAGTGATCACTAAGACAGACTTTAAACACCGGCCTCACTAATTTCAGGTGAGTGACCACACTTATTTCCCTGAATTATGAGTTATCTGAAAGGTAAGGAGAGTGTCTTCCACGAAGATTTTTGAGACTTAAGGATTAAATGATAAGGTGTATGGCTGACTTTGCCCATAGTAGGTGTACAATTCTTCTGTTTCTCCTGCTGTCTCTATTATATCACTTATTGCCTTTTGATTTACAAATATATGAAATATATTAATATTATTATACATATTATTTATATAAACACATATAGATACTTCATTATTAAATTGCACAGTAAACACACAGTAACTTTTTGGTACTGGCATCCGGCATTGCCTTCCCCTTTCTACAGAATCGGGAAGGACCAGAACCTCCCTCTGCCCAGCCATCCCCTGGGAGCAGCATGTGAGCCCATGACCTCAGGTTTTAACCAATCTGACGCTCTTGTCCAGTATTTGAATCTTGAGCAAGTAAGACAAATTGGAAGAAAAGGTTAAAATTCACATGCAGACGCAGTAGTGTCAGCGTCCTGTAGCCATGGCATTCTGGCCAGAATGTGTCACCTAAAAGACAGTTGTATGGCTTCCTGCTTCTTGAATGCCTGATATAGCTTCTATCTGGTCTATTTTCCAAGTCTGTTTCTCTAACTTCCCATCAATTGTTCAGCTCTAATCTACTTGATGCCTCTATGCTTAAGAAAGCCAGTGTTGGTTTCATTTCTTGCAAGTGAAAGCACTTTAACTATATTCTATACATAGATCTCAAAGTTATTGAAGGCAGTAGCAAGTGACTGATTTGATTTCCTGGTTTAATTTTTTTTTAAATGAGTGGATTACTTCTACTAAAAATCTGTCAGCTATTCAGTTGCCCCAAGTCAGGATAAATGCTTAAGACTTTCTCCTCATTTACCAGTTGTCAAAATAATGCATAATTTCTCTAGCTTTCCTCAAAGATGACTTGTATTTTTTAGTATCACTATAAACTCTTGGAAACAAACATATCTGAAATGTTTGTATTAATTACAGTTATTGTTCTGTTAAAGTGTCCTACCTATGTTTCTGGGGGCCTCTTCAGTTTGAGTTCTGAATCCTTTTTACAAAAACCCCATAGTTTGGGATAGCTTCCTTGATTTCTGTTAGGACAAGAGTCTTTTTAGGCTTCTCTTACACATTTTCTGTTCAGATATAGAATCAAACATTTCTACATTTCAACAAAGAGGCAGATTTTGCTTGGGACAATGGATAAACCTTTTAGTGGCATTCGACTCACATGTATTACACCTTCTATTTTTTAACTTCCCCTAAAAATTAAAATCTTTATATTTTAATTCTAAATTTCTAAATATTAAAAAGATAATTGCTCTCCCAGTGGTTGTTTGCTTTGTGGTGAGCGTCATTAGATTTTATAACCAAGTTTTTGGAGTTCAATAGCAAAAAAAAAAAAAGTAAAAAGAGAAAATCAATTCATTCAAATAGGCGAGCTCTAAAAGTCTCCTGAAGTGATAAATGCAGAATAAAGTGAACACTTAGCCACATGAGCTATTATGTGATGCAAAGAACTGTAGAGAAAATTGAAAACAACTTTTGTAAAGTTATATCACTTTATTGTAGGAAAAAAAATTTTTGTGTTTGAATCAGTGAAGATGCTCCATCTCAACCTGACCCTTTAAAAAATAGGAAACATCTTCCATAACTAAGATGTAAATGAAGAAGTCTATCCCCAGGCCTGCCAGGTATCAGAAGCCCAGTTATGTCACCAAGACCCCATGTCCTTCAGTGTCTCAGTCTTCTGGTTTCCAGCTCCATCCTACAAATAGTTCCTTCAGCCTGGGGAGCCTGACAGATAACCTCCACCACTCCTAGCGCTATGACTGGCACGACAGCTCCCAGGGGTCAAGGGTGATCGTGGAAGAGCCTGCTGCTTTCACTGCTCATCTCCATTTCCTTCTCTGTGGAAACAGAAGGTTGAAGACCGCACCCACCCAACCTCACTTCCCAGCCTTCTGTGCAACTGAGAGTGACTAAGTGACCAGGTCCTGTCCAGCAGGGATGTGAGCAAAAGCAGTGGTATAGGAAAGGAATACATGGCTATGTTTTTAAGCCATGATCCTTTGAGGGGTCTTTTACAGCCACCTAGTCTGGCTACATACCTTCACAAATACATGGATCCTCTATAAAGGTGCCACCTTTACATTAAGAAAGCCTATCTCAGAAGTCCCCTAAAAATTCCCCCTGAAAACCTGAAGCCTCCTTGGCCAGGACTGGGCCACATGCTCACTCTTAAACCACTGAAATGGAGCGAGAATGAGAGTATCATGATGGGTATCGTGGATTCTTAGATTTTTCAGGACCTGTGAACTTGAGCTGGGGACAGAACATCTTTCCAAGTAGTATGTGGAATCCTAAACAAAGTAGTTTATGAAGGAAGAAAGTAGACATTGAACTAGCAACCCTAATATAATTGCTATATTTTTTAATTGATTATGTCTTGTGTCCATGTGAATATAAGAATACAAGAAAGATGGGAACATATGTATATGTATAACTGATTCACTTTGTTATAAAGCAGAAACTAGCAACCATTGTAAAGCAATTATACTCCAATAAAGATGTAAAAAAAAAAGCCAAAAAATAAATAAATAAAAGAAAAGAAAAAAGAAAAATAAAGAATACATACACACACTATTGTATACAATGTTTCAGTCATAGTGTCTACATAGAGTTTTGTGTATCTATGTGTGAGAACACCCAGATAGACACATACCCAGACCCCACATGCACACTTATAACATCGCTTCACTCATAGTTTATGTGTAGTTTTTATTCTGCTTTTCATTTAATAGTGTATGCATTTCCACGTTGCTAAAGTTTCCAATTATTTTTCTGTTAGCACTCACATAAAAATTCATTAAGTAAAAGCACTGTAATTTAATTACATCGCCTTACCTTTGCATCACCCTATCTTTGTAAACCAGGTTGATTCTCCTTTATTTCCAAGTAATGTTGTAATCAATGCCTTCATGCCAATAACTCTTTCTTCTTTTAGATTAGTTAATCAGAATTCATTCCTAGAATGTTCACCAAGTCACAATGATCATTATTGTTATCCTCACTGCATACTCTGCCAAATCACTTTCCAAAAGGCTATATCAATTTACACTCCTCAAATAGCATAGGAATATATCATAGAGGTATAACCTTGCTTGATTGGAATTTACTTCTTTAATTTGCCACTTTAATAAGGGTAAAATATCATACCATTATTAGTGCCATTTACCTTTATTTAAAATAATGAGATAAAATTTACTACTTATGTAATGTTTTCCACAACTTCTTATTTGATTTTTTCCCAGGATTTTAGCACTTTTTTTTTTTTTACCAAAGTTTTATTTTTAAAACAAACATAATCTCCTTTTGCCATATTGTTTGCATACATTGTTTTGAAGGCAGTCTGAAAGTTCAGAATTGATAAATATTTGGCAATGGTCATTTTTGTTTTCTTTTCAGTTTTCATTTCTTAAGCATATGTACACATGTATCATTTATCCACTTAAAATAATCTTTGATTCTTAAAATTACTTATTTTTCCACATGCAATTTAGTAAAAATATATGAAGTTACAAAAAAATTCCATTGAGTTTCAAATAAAAATGCATCTAATACACAATTTATTTTTAGGAGAACTGACCCAGTTATGACATTTCATCTTCCTTTTCAAAGATATTTTATCTATTCAAGTCTTATTTTTTTGTCTCTCAATTCCAGAAATTATATATTCTAAAAGAATAATAAAGTTTTGTGAGGACATGCTCTTTCTTTTCTCTACCCTGGCAGAAAATTCTAAGTACACTTTTATGTTAACAGACACTGAGTAGTCAAGAACAAAGCAAATATTTGTGTTTTGAAATGTTTTAGTTCACCGTGCTTTTACCTTTCTCCATAAACTGGATTTAAATTTCTCTGCAGAAATCTGGATCTTTTGCTGTGTAATTTCTCAACAAAAGTGTTCTTGATAAAAATTTGGATCGATTTTCACATTCATTATTTTATTTTATTTTTGAAACCATATTGAATTTGGCAATAAATATTATTTTCATCATTTTTGTAGCATCTGGTAAACTTGAAGAAACTCTCGGTGAGGCAGGACAGCAGGATGGGGATAGTCTTGGAGCTCTGCATGGGCCACACTGATTTAAAAACAATGAATCTCTTCCAATACCCTCCTTTAATGCCCGAACTCCTAAGGCTGCAGTGACTTTCCCCAGACTCTTCCCCTGGAACCAGAACCAAGCTCTTCTGACCCCCGGTCTGGTCCTCTTGCACTTGTAACAGAATAATTCTCAAGAATATAGGACATCTCTCCATTCCTTGCCTTTTTGCATTTCCACCTCAATACCAAACTAGTTAGTCTGCCCAACCTTGCCAGGTCTGTCCTTTCCCTGTGCTTTGCTGAAGTTGTCCTTTCTGCCAGGATGCTCCCTACCCCATGCTTCACTTGGTCAAAACCTGCCCCCAGCACAGTTGAACCAGGTACATGGTTTTCTGTAATTGACAGTGTCTCACTTCTTCATGAGACTTTAGGTTTCTTTGATCAGGGACCATATCGATCTTGGTCATGACTGAATCCCCAACATTTAACTTAGAGTCTGACTCATGGTAGGTGCCAAGGGGAAAAAATATCTGACCAACTGGGTCTTTGAAAAAGATTCACACCGAGTGCCATATTTTCTGGGAAGGTTTCCCTTACCTAACCACATGTCGAAGTCTGTCATAATAACACATACAGAATCCTATCCTTCTAATGATCACTTTCCCGACTGTATTGAGAATTACTCCAGGCAATTTTTTTCCTTTGGAGGCAATTTTTTTTTCTGTGTAACCTTAACAGTAAACACCATGCCTGATCCATGCATAGGTAGTAACTGCTCTCTCTCTCTCTCTCTCTCCATATATATATATATATATATATATATATATATATATATATATATATATATATATATATATATAATGTATTATTACATTGTTACATTATATATATTAATAACATATAATGCATTATTACATTATTACATATATACTATATATACACACACACATAGTCTAAGTCAGAGTGATAAGCCATAAGTTTTCTGACAGCTTTTTATATTTCCAGATATCTTAAAATGCCTGGCAAATTGGAGCCACCAGGAAACTTCCTGTCCTGGAGGTTAAGGCTTTCTGCTCTTAGTTAAGGCCTTCAAGACACTGCTGGTCAAAGCCACTGAGCCGACACTTTCATTTTGCTGGAGGACCTGTATCTTCCTGTCTGTGATCTGCACATCGGGCTGGCATGGCACACCAGCGAGGATAAGCAAAAAGCATTTGAATACTTGAATCTTACCTGCTTATCTTCATGCTTCTTGGACAATATATTATTACTGTACCTGTTCATGTACAGAGCTTCTTTTTTATTTTAGAGGACTTTTAAGTTGAACAAGCCAGAATGGAAGTCATTCTTTCTGGGATTTATCTTCATCCTGAAGGAAAAGATACACACACCTCTGAGCATACAGCAGAGAATGATGCAAAATACTAAAATGCAGGGAACCTCCAGAAAAACAGCATCTTGAATCTGTTTTAGTCTCTGTCGTATCTCCAGGGATCTTGATCTATGCCTAAGACATAATATGTGCTTAATAAACGTTTGTTGAATTCTATAGGAGTAGAGTGGAAGAAATGTCTTATGAGTACTTAATTGCCTTGGGAAAAAGTTTCAGTATATTGCCAAAGAATTATTTACTTAACCTTACACTGAATATGTCAATCTAAAATACTTTCAAAAAACATGGCCTAATGCATTTGAAATAAAATATACAATTAGAAACTAATTTTCTTAGTGTGGTTTACTTTATGAATTTAAATAATTATGAAATAAAGGATTCTTAATAATGACCACGCAATCTGAGGTTTTGTATTTTTCTTCTTTGTTTACCCTGGACCCTGTTATTGAAATGGAAAGTTAAGTTGACATTTTTGCAAGGTTTTTTTTTTTTTTTTGCTTTTTTATAGTCTAAAGGTTAATGAGCTGTGGTGTGGTTTAGCGCTGCGTGTGCTAAGCTAGCACCTAATATGTTAAGTTGGGTGTGATTCAAGCCTTCGGAGAAAAGTGGTCTCCTACATTACAGGTGGAGGAGGGGAGGACAGAAGGAAGAAGCCTGTACCATTGTGCCCCTGTTATTGCTCAAGAAAGGTGGTCCTGGTCGGCTGCATGCCCTTGGGGACTTTATATACAAGCTGTTCTCAAGGGGAACATAAATATCCCACGTTCCATTTCGAGAGGTGCTGGGTTATAGGTTATTGACCAGTTTAGGGATTTATAGTTGGAGTCAGTAATAGTTAAGGAAAAATGGCTTGACAATTTTATTATAGTGGAGGCCTGCTGGAAAAGTTAAAAATAGATTTACCTGAGAACTAACTCGATCTTGGTAATAATAAGTATGTGTATGTGTGTGTGTGTGTGTGTGTGTGTGTAATTATGTGTACATATTTTAGTACAGACTATGCTTTCTTTTTCATAGAGGAGAGTTATAACATGAATTCTTACATATGTATCACATGAGTAAGTATACAACTACTGTTTCATAAGAATATAGAGAGTATTGTAAATAAACACAATACTGACAAATAAATCCTTTCTGAACAATGAGAAATTGTTAATTTGTTTTCATATTGCAGAGCAGCAGCAGAAGAAAAAGAAAAGAATAGCCTTGGGGTGTAAGTTACTATTTACTAATAGATTTCATATCCCACCACTACCCTGCTCCCCACCACCACAAACATATAGCCACACAATTGTTCACCTTTAAGATCTTAACAAATTAATCACCTATTTTTTAATCTATGGATTTTTTAAAAAGTAAAGATAGAGATTTAATGATCACTCTGATTCTTTATGATGCCAAATCCCAGAAGAACTCATAGATCAAGATTTAGTACAAAGAATTAGTTTGATGGCTTTATAGAATAATAGAGAAGATGGCTCATCTTCATCCTTCAGGTCTCTGCTTAGTAGTCATTTTCACAGAAGGATCTTTCTGAATCTCTTAACTTGACCACCTTCAGTAACTTTTGATTTTATCATCTTATGTCCTTTGTTTCATTCAAAGGTGTTTGTTAGCTGCAAACCATCACTGATTCTCGCTCTACCTAGACTTTTCTATAACCACGTTGTTCCCGAGGGTCTCTTAGCAACACCACACCCCGTCCCCACTCCCACTTCTTGCTCTGTCTTGGGGGTGAGGATGAAAAGTGGGCAAGTAGGGAGTAGAGTGGAGTTTTGCATCTAAATTATTTGGTGTTGCAAATCAAATCAGCATAATCAATATAAAATATGTACTTTATGGGCTCAATGGCAGAATGGAGATAACAGAGTAAAGAGTAAATGAACCTGAATAGATTGACAAATATTATATAATATGAAAAAAGAGAGAAAAATTATTAACAGAGGAAAGCATTAACAAAGTCTTAGGAAACTGTAGGACAATACCCAAAAGATTCAGATTTCCCTCTGGTTAGTAAACATATGGAAAATATCAGAATAGTACTGTACAGTTTGAATGGATATTGAAAGATAGATTATTACTTGTGCTATGAACTCTAATGAGCTGATTGTCTGTGAAAACAATCTGTAGGATTTTTTAAATTCCAGAACCTCATATCATAATATTTAAAAAGTTAAAGATACAATCCACAATTATATTATTGTGAAGAACCAGGAAAATATCAATGACTTGCAGGGGAATAAACAGATAACACCAATGTTGGAATTATCAGACAAATAATTTATAGCAACTAGCATAACAAGGCTCTGGGAAGTAAGATAAAATGCTCTTGCAATGAATGAAAAGTCTCAGCAGGGATATAAAAGTTATAAAAAAAGAACCAAATAAAAAATTTGGAGCCTAAAAATAAAAGCATTGATTAAAAAAAAAAAACTAAAAATTTAAAAAATCAGTAGCAAATGGAGATGACAGTGGAAAGATCCAGTGAAGACAGATCAATAGAAAATATCCATTCTGAACAACAGAGAAAAAAACGTTGGAAAAAATGAACAGAGCTTCAGATATGTGTGGGATAATTCCAAAAGTCTAAGAGTCATGACATCAGAGTTCTAGAAAGAGAAGTGAAAGAATGTGGTACAAAAATAATTGAAGAAATAATGGCTGAAAACTTCACAAATTTGGTAAAAGATGTAAAATTTCAGAATCAAGAGGGTCAGTGAATCACAAACAGAATTAACTAAAAAAAAAAAAGAAATCTACACCCTGACACATCATAATCAAACTGATAAAGATAACAAAAAGTTTTGACTGCAGCCAGAGAGGGGGAAATGAAAATGAAAAATTATTACATTTAGGGAAGCAAACATTTGAAAGACTGCAGATTTATCATCAGATATTAAAAAAAAAACTAGAGAAAATGATGGATCAATATATAGCATTGCAATGAAACTATATTTTGGGGGAAACAGAGCAAACAAATGAAAAACCCCTTTGTGATAGGAAACGTATAAACAGAACATCAAGTTTTTATTATTCTTTGAGATCAGCACTTGGAAATGAATATACAAAATGTGAAACTTCTGTTTTTTTCCTACTTAAGGTAAAATTTGATCTCTATGTGAAATCTGTAGACTTTTATTTTTCCTGTCTAAAACTGCATGGATTGCTATTGCATGTACTAGTCTAATATTCTCAATGCCCACCAAACCTTAAATAGGATTTTATCTTAAATTTGAAGACTTTATTGAGGAGGGGCATTTTCCTATATAGCTGTATCCTATAATAGTTTCTAATCAATAAGTAGGTATGTTTGCAGAGATCTTCTAAATCACAGAAAGAATAAAAGCACCCAATAAATAAATTTATGATACAGATTACATTGCTTTTCAAGTTTCAGCATTTACTGTGGTGAAAGTAACAGTTAACACAAAAAGGAAAAGAAAGTGATCAGAGATAAGGAACTGAAAGTATAGAATTCATATTTTTCTAAATATATATATATATATATATATATATATATATATATATATATATAGCTTAAGATAGGTATAAGAAAGCATAGTTGGTGTAAAGTAGCCTTGTACCTCATAACCACATGAATAAAAATCTCCTAATCATGCCATGAGGCTGGCAAAAACTTCCTTCAATATGTTGCCCTACGGGAAAGTAAACCAATTTCTACGTTATTGTCCAGATTGATATCTTTGTCTGATGAAGGAAGAGAAAGAATTGAAATAATTTTATCAGAAGAGAGTTTTTAAAAATGTCTAAAAAGAGAGAGGTCAATGTTTTTTTTTTTAAATCTGTATCTTTGATTATTTCCTTACAAAAACAAATTAAGAGATGGGCATGAATATTGTGAGGAAATAACAGAGGAAGTAGCGTGTTTTTCAAAGTCTCCTAGCCATGTGGCTACTGCTGTGTGCCTTTCGTCTCATTGGTTTCCTGAACATGGGTGGAAAATTCTACTCTCAAAATATTACTTGAGCCTTTTCTCTTCTTGGTCTTCTTTTAGGTTGGTCATTGGGGGAATCACCAGATGGGAAGGAACCTTTCAAGTCCATTACTCCTTTCCTATCCCTTCAACACCTTCTGATGGCCAGTGGGGTTTTCACAGGTTCTAATATTACTGCAATGATTCAGCAAGCTCTTTGAATTGCATTCAGGAAGGGAATAATATTCTCTTTCTAATTCTCCTAGGAATTCACCTTTCCTTCCTGAAAATACAGACCAAAAAAGCCAAAATATTACTTCCAGTGAATTAAATCAAATAATCTTTATGGAGTTAAATGCTCTATTTTCAAAGTCTGATGTGGTAACCATGAAACAGGAATAGGCAAGCAGATCTTCAACCGATACTGAGCTACATGTCTTTGGTGCACAACCATGTAAATGTGGAGAAAACAAAAATTAATAGCAGGTGAAAATGATTCCAATTCTGACAGTAATCTCAGTCTTGGAGGACTGAGCATTTAACCTGTGGGATCTGACACTAACTCCAGATGGATAGTGTTAAAATTGAATTGTAGGACACCCAGCTGGCGTTGGGGAATTGCTTGATGTGTGGAAAGCCCACATATCGGGAGTCTGAAGTGAATTGTAGCAGGACAGTAAAGAAAACACATTGAGTTTTTTCTAGACATAGGAGCAGTTACCAACCCAATCAATAGAAATTGATCAGAGGCCAGACAAGAAATTTAGGCCAGACTTTATTGGGGCCCTGCTGCAGCAGGAGGGAGCGAAAAACAAGTAACAGGTCCCCTTGATTGCTCCCTGAGGAGGGGGTGAACTTGCTCCTTATATGAGAGGGGGCAGGGGTCTGGATGGAGTAGAGGCTTAGGTGGTCTGCCCACCCATTTGGCAGTGTGGGGTGCAGGGGGCATGCGCAGCACCCTGCTTTTGCTCCTGGTTCTTCAGAAGTGGCAGTTGGTTTGTTTGTGTTTTTTTGGTCTTTTTATAACTTGTTGGCCATAATTTGCCCCAACTGCGCATGCAGTTATTTTTAGTCCCTTATAATTTCTTTGTGTCTTGCTGCTCAAGGAGACGTCTGTCCAGGTGCAAGCCCTGCAGCAGAGGGTCCCAGGTCCCAGGTCCCAGGCTGTCTCAGAAGCACTAACATTACTTGAGAAATAATGGTGGTTGTTAGTAGTGGTTGTCCTCCACAGGGAAGCGGCTGTCAGAGGTGATGGGAGGAGATATTGTTACAGAATTTGGCTGTCGATGGTAACGGGACTGACTGGATGTCAAAATAATAGGGGTGGGGGTGGTTTAATCATCATAGACAGGGTGGGTACAATCATTATAATGAGTGCAAAGTAAGAGTGACATCCAGGGGCCCTGTTCTACAGAGGGTTGTGCCAATGGATAAGACCACCTCCATAGGGGTATGATAGGTGGGCAGCTAAAAAAGGTATTGCTCAAAATTCAGCCACAGTTATGAAGTGTCAAGATCCCTTGCCTGGTTTTTGAATCTGAGCAACTTTTCAGATCTGGAAGCCATTGATTGAAGAAGAGTCTGGGTCCCCATGAGGGACGGTACAACACCAAATATATTATCAAACATTTCAAGAATTTTTGGACAAAAGGTTCAAGATGACATTGATACCCAGTCTCAAGAAGCATCATCATGGCCCCCATGTAGATGGAGTATTTGGGGCTATATAATTAAGGGAGTTCTTGCAGAAGTCTACCACCCAGTGAGTACAAAATATCCAGGACCTACACAGTACCTATGCCATAGCTCCCAAAGGTATAATTAAATAGACAGCCTTGATATTTGGCAAATTATCTAGTTTTTGGTATGTGTAGCAAGATTTATTATTGTGGGGAAGGCCTAGTGGGAGGCTTAAGATAGTGAGACCAAGACGATTTTGCATCTCATAGAGGAAGAAGAAGGAGATTTGCTCTACCCTTAATGACCTAAAGAGCTCTAAAAAAATCAGATGGTTTCTTAGGATGACGGTAAAATACCATTACTCAACCAACTAACAACTCCTGTGGTAACTGCTGTTCCATTTACAGTATCTATGCTTGCACAGATTAAAATGGACTCAGGTACATGATATGCAGCCTTTGATCTGGTAAACATGTTCTCTTTCATCCCAATCAGGCAGAAGCTTCAGAAACAGCTCACATTCAAATTGGGATCAGTAACAGCCAATATTTCTAGTCTTGCTTCACATCTGTGTTAACTCTCTTGCCCTGTTTTATAACATAGTTTTAAGAGAACTGAATTCTCTGGACTTCATAATATTATATTGATTCACCCGATGACATCATATAGATTGGAGCAGATGTGCAAGGATTGGAAAATTCACTGGACCAGATGAACCAAGGCTGCACTTAGTTCACAAGTATGTTAGCTCAGTATGAAGGT
This sequence comes from Hyperoodon ampullatus, assembly GCF_949752795.1. Lineage (NCBI taxonomy): Eukaryota > Metazoa > Chordata > Mammalia > Artiodactyla > Ziphiidae > Hyperoodon > Hyperoodon ampullatus. The sequence goes on along the minus strand of NC_136932.1, from coordinate 22,533,218 downwards.
ATGAGACAAAAATAGATGGCTGCTGAATCACAGCTCTACAGAGAATGGCCCTGAAAGGCAGTGATGAGAAGAAATCTAGTGGTAGAACCTCAGGCAATAGATCTGGTCATTTACTATGTGAGGAGAAGTTCCTTAACTTATAGCCTGTGGTGAATGGCTTGGCTGGTTACTCATGGGCCTGGATGAAGGAATTGTGAGTAATTAGTGCACTGAATCCCCTTAAAGTTCATGTTCACCCAGACCCTCAGAATGTAATTTGGAAATAGGGTCTTTGTAGGTGTAATTAGCTAAGATGAGTTCACACTGGATTAGGGTGGGTCCTTCTCCAACGACTAAGGGTTATTATCAGAAGAGGAGAGGACACACAGGGCTGCAAGGAGAGAATAAGCCTGTGTTATGACACAGAGACACAGAGGGAAGAATGCACTTGACAACGGAGACTGGGACGATGCATCCACCAAGCAAGGGATGCCAAGGATTGATGTCACCACCAGAAGCCAGGACAGAGGGATGGAGCAGGTTGTCCCAACACACTTCCCAAGGGACCAACCCTGCCAATGCCTTGACTTCAGACTTCTGCCCTCTGGAACCATAAGAGAATAAATTGATGGTTCTTTTTTTAAAGCCACACTATTTATGGTCATATGTTACAGCAGCTCTAGGAATCTAATACAACTAGGGTCAAGGAAATCTGGGGAAGAAGCATATTGAAAGACCAATGGGAGAGAGCAAAAAGTTGAAACATTTTGTATTTCGTGTCCACAACTTCAAGAGAGCATCTACTCTACAAGAGGCCTTAACAGCCTCCGAAACATGGAGTTTTGATGTCAGCCAGTGTCAGTGACAGCTAACTTCCACAATGCCTCTATAACCAGACTCCCCACTTCTTTATTATATTAACATTTTTGTTGTTCGAGCATTAGTTGACATAAATGTTCACTATAAGAAGACAATTTAATTGCCAGTGCAAAACAAACTTCAGAGTTAGATGCAAAGTATAAAATCCAAAGCCTTTAAGAAGGGTAATTGATATTGCATTGTTATTTATGTCTCTCTCTCACTCACACACACACACACACCACACACTCACATCCTTATGTGCTCTAGAGAATGAGGCAACATTGGGCAGATTTGAATTTTTGGATGTTTTGCTTTGGGTGTGGCAGCACAAGTGTGTGTAAAAATGTTCGAATCCATTTGGTGCCTACTGCTCATGAAGTCAGCCAAAGGTATGGAAGCGTCATGGCTTAAGCCTGGTTTTATAGTCATTGTTTAGCCTAGTGCTTCAAGTTAAGATTAGCTTCCTTTTCCTTTCCACATACAGGCATGCCGTTATTGCATACAAGCACAGCATGACAGTTTCATAAGTATAAATAAATAAATAAATAAATAAATAAAACACATTGAAAAATAAGGAAAAGGCCTATGAATAACATGGTAAGAAATCATTATGGCTACATAAGGAATTCTCTGATATGGCCAGATTTATACAAGGCAGATTTTAAAGCCCTTAGAGAGGTAGAATAGTTAAGAAGATATTATGTGAAGAGCATAATGACTAGATAAGCTTGATATTTTCTTGTAAGGAAAATATAAAGTTTGTAAAGCCATGCATACTCCATGGAACTTGGTCTCAAAACAGTGTTGCAAGGTCTCAGTCCAAGCCACCAAAAGCAATTTCAAAATATATACATTTTACCTAACATCCTGTAAATCACCCATAATTAGGACCATACTTGATTTTGAGTTTTAAGCCCTATGTTGTAATATGTATTTTTGAATGTATAATTCATGCAGTGATATACATATATAATATAAATAATACAAGGTAAAATTTAATTTTACATTATTTTAAATTATACAACAGAGACAGGAGAAAACAATTTCATGCATACACAGTTTAATTCCTTTCAAATTTGATAAGTGTGTTCTTTGAAGCTAGTAAAATTCAAATCCTTCACCTCCGGTTTTTAAGGGAATGAAATGCATATATAATCCTCAGCAAAATTACCTACCATCAAATTTACTTTTGCTTCAATAACCCATTTCCCTTCCACAGTACAGCTGTCATTGCACTTTTCCCCTCCACTAAAATGAAACCTCCAGCCTTCACACCTGGAGTGCTTTCTGTTTTCATCCTTTCCCACTTCCCTCCTTTTCTCTACCACAGGAGTCCCGAATCTTCTCAAGAGGAAACAGTGGCTCAAGACAGTGTTCTCTGTCATCGGAAGGGGAAAAAAATCCATTTAGGAACCCTCAAAGGCTAATACATTTTACCCTGTAATAGTAACACAACAACAAAAGAACCAAGTAAGAAGGAAATAATACTTTGTATAGGCTTACTTTGTATACTTACTATTTCAGACCATATAAATTGCCATTTTCGTTAGTCAAAAATGATTGACTATTGGCTCTTTCCTATGACTCAACCTAACACAACAAGGTCCATAAAGAAATAAGACACTCTTTACATCATTGGTCATCTACAGAAAGAAAAGAAAAACACGGGGTAAAATCAACATCAAATAATTCAATCACTTGTCTTACATCAGTCTATAATTCTTCACCTTTGCATGTGCCATGTGAAATGTTGATGCTATTTACCTTCACTGTGAAATAATTTCTTATGACCCAAGTGTTCCAGGGACTCTCCACTTAAGGTTGAGGTCACTTTTGGTGCCTGTCCTACTAAGAAAGCCCATCAGAACTCTACTCAGTACTCTGTAATAACCTATATGGGAAAAGAATCTGAAAAAGAATAGATACATGTATATGTGTAACTGAATCACTTTGCTGTACACATGAAACAAACACAACATTGTAAATCAACTCTACTCCAATATAAAATAAAAATTAAATTAGAAAAAAAGAAATCCAATCAGTACGTCTTGATTGTTGGCCCCCAACCAACACCTAAACTGACCTCCTTGTTCTAAACCATACTCCTGCTAACATTTTTTACTACACACTCTGGAACTTTTATTTGTATTATTTCCTTCCTTTTCATAATTTTTGAAAACAAGAGCTGTGCATGCTTTGCTGTCTAAGCCAAATAGTTGATCATTTACTATTGTGTTGTTGTTGTTTTTTTTTTTTTTTTGCGGTACGCGGGCCTCTCGCTGTTGCGGCCTCTCCCGTTGCGGAGCACAGGCTCTGAATGCGCAGGCTCAGCGGCCATGGCTCACGGGCCCAGCCACTCCGCGGTATGTGGGATCTTCCCGGACCGGGGCACGAACCCGCGTCCCCTGCATCGGCAGGCGGACTCTCAACCACTGCGCCACCAGGGAAGCCCTCCTATTGTGTTTTTATTTAATTTACTCCATAGAAAACATCGTGATAATGTTTTAAGGCCAATGCACGATGTCAAAGTCTAAGCTGAGAGAAGAAACAGAGTGACGTCATGAACTTTATCAGGTGAAATAAAACAGGTTGACTGTCGTTTGCAGCTTAACATTGGTTATTAATTACAAGGCTAGTCCTTAGAAATGTGTGTAAAACTCCTTTCACACGTGCCTAATAATTCTAGAGAGATTATTCCAAAGGGGGAAAAATTACCTTCATCATTGGGCTTCCAAAAAAATAAGCAGAAGTGGATTAATGTAATTGCTTAATCAACAACATTCAGCCCAAAGTATCCAAGTGTGTAGAATTAATCATCTTATTGTAAGATTCATTAAAAAGTAATGGGCACAGTGAGAATGTTGCACAGCTGGGAATAATTTTGTTCCATTAAAAATAAAAATAAATACACCTTGGAAAACCCTATTTTGACAATATTTTGCTCCATGCCTTGTCTTAAAAACAAGGATCTTGTTCACTCATGCAGTGCAAAATACCATCATCATTTTTCCAGTAAAGTGTGTGAATGACATGCATCACAGCCACAATCCATTGCAATAGCACCCCTTCCCCTGAAACAACCTCTTAACCCTAGTTCATGGTCAGTAAAAGCAAGAAAGTCTTTATTGTTCTTCTCTCTATAGGGATTATGTTTTCAATAAACGAGTTTATTGTTTCTAGAACCCAAAATCCAGTTAGCAGTTTATGAATTGAAAATGTATTGAACTTATTTTCCTAGTACAATTAAATGGTTAAAAATGAAGTACTATTCACTGGGGGGGAAAAAAGGAAGGAAATTAGCAATATTAGAAGGGGGTCAGTTGTTATATCCTTTGACATTTAAATAATCCTTATTAAACAACCATTAACTCTAGCTTCCTGAAGACAATCAAGTATGAAATCATTCCTTGTGGAATGTCTTCTGGTGTTTCCAAAAATTCATCATCGTTTGGGGGTATGGGGGATAGTTGCAATCCAACATGAAATTGACAAAGACATTTGACTATTTCAACAAATTACCTAGAGGAAATGCTTCTGTTTTATTCTCTCTTTGCTACACATGGTCATGGTCAATGGTCACTGAGTTTGAGGATCATTGGGTATTGCTAGTCATTAGATTTGATCCCCTTGAGGACTATAGTTTTTTTTTTGTTTTGTTTTTTTTTTTTGCTGTACGCGGGCCTCTCACTGTTGTGGCCTCTCCCGTTGCGGAGCACAGGCTCCGATGCGCAGGCCCAGCGGCCATGGCTCACGGGCCCAGCCGCTCCGCGGCATGTGGGATCTTCCCAGACCGGGGCACGAACCCGCGTCCCCTGCATCGGCAGGCGGACTCTCAACCACTGCGCCACCAGGGAAGCCCGAGGGCTATAGTTTTAAAGAGGAGAGTTGACATTAATGTAACCACTGATGATGACTTCCAAACTAGATCCTTAAACCCGAATACATTACTGACTTTGGTTATCTACATGTGATATATGAGGTAATAATGGTAATAACAACAAAAATTAATAAGTTTAGTAAAAATTTAGGCACCAGTTTCAACCACTTGCCTTTACCCCTATTTTCTTTCCATTTACAACTTTTAAAAAATTCTCTTTTGTCCGTAATAATTCATCTCATACCCTTAGTTTACATAGCTCATTCGGCAAGACTAAAGCTTGGAATGAAGCCAAGGACCATCTTTTGTTCCTTAAACATTTCCCTTGAGCATTTCCCCCACCTCTGCCAAGTGGTTTATCAAATATTCTTCCAACATAAAAGAGGAAAAAAATTCTTCTGCTAAGGAAATAACATTTTTCCACATTGTTATATTATTAATGAGTCTAGAAAGTTCATTTGAATTGTACGGCAGCAGTCTCCAGTTCTAATTAGAATCACCTGAGATGCTTTCAAAACACATTCTCCTGGGACCCTTCCCAGACCTACAGCTTCAGGATCTCCAAGGGTAGACCAGCAACTCTGGATGTATTTCCTTGGTCTCAGGTAATTCTGAGAAGGCCCCAAGTTTGGAAACCACTGACTTTTGGAACTAGCTTTATTCTATACTCATGGCCTTCCATTTACCAATATTTTACCACATGGAAAAGATATTGATGGTCTGTTTCTTCATCTTTCACTTCCAATAATTTCTGTATATACCTTAAAATGACAGACACAAAACTTGAGATAAAACAAGTATTTTTCAGCATTGCTGCACACCCTGGTGGAGATAGTTAAGGAAATACTTATCTGTGATTTCCTGCCCCAAACCCATGCTGTCTCCTTGGTAGGGTGTGTTCAATATTACACAAGCCTGAGCTGATTCTCAAGCTACTGATAAGGAAGCCATTTTATATTTAAAGTGCTGACTTCGCCATGAAAATGAACAGTTGTCCAATATAAATGTCATTTTTTGATTCCTTGTAAAATGGCTAATAATAGAAAACTTTAATGACTGTAAAGTTTGTTAAAGAATTTACATCATTTATGTGAATCTTGGGCCATAAAAACTTGGGGAAACAATCTGTGTAATCTAGAGTTAAAATGCTAAAACTCTACAATTTTTTTCAAGATAAAAATCAACGTTTCAGTCAATCATATAGTGTCATTTGATCACCTTCTTTTGATACTGAATATTTGAAAACAAATGCTGTATTTCTAAAAGTAAATTGTGTGCTTACCAGAAATGAGGACCCAATATTATAGCATGTTCTATAATTTATTCACAAAATATGTGTGTTTGTTGGAGTGAAATGGAATCAGATTGAAGTTTTCAGGATATATTTGCTAAATTGATGTTTTCTTGTGTTTGGATGAAATAATATTTGTCAGGGATTTCTATACCATTAATTTAATTTTTCATACATGTGAATTCAAGTTCCATCTGTGTAGATGGAGACTTTGTGTTATTCAGAGTTACTGCCTTTATAACAAGCAGGATATTCATAATCCCATACCATTAACATGTTTTAATTATGATCTAATTAAGTGCATGTTTCCAGCACTTTGTGGTTTATAAAATGTTTTCATATCTATCTCATTTCCTTGACTGCAATGTGCACCTTTTATTCACATTTTAATATTTCTCAAATATTAGGATTAATCTCAAAATCGATATGCTTAGTTAGTGTGAAAAAGGTGCTCTTTACTCAAAAGTTTTCTACAAGCCTTATTATAACCCAAAACATGTTACAGTCAAGGAAATAGGGTATGATTTCCGTTGATTCTGGAGACAATTGTGTAGAGTCGAAGGGGTTTCTATTCTCCTCACTTAAGCAACAAGGAAATTACGCCAGAATTAGAATTTGTTAAAGTGCACCTCCCCATGGACGGTTTGCTTGCTAAAGTGATTATATGCCAACATGTACACTTCTTTTAGCAACAGAAAGATATTCAGTCTGTCTCAGAACAAGAACATAGAGACAAAAGGACAGAGGGGGGTGCAGTACGGTTTTCTCCAGCAAGGCTTTCCAAGAGGAAATCTAATATGCTTAGTTTCAAGTATCACTTACACAAGGAGAGTCACGTGGTAAGCATCTCTGCTAGGCATGTGGCTCGGGCAAAGCAAACTCCATCCTTTCCATTTCTTTGTTTGCTGAAGAATGCTACCTACCTAATACCCCATGATAATCTTTGGCCCGTGAAACCTGCCAAGCTCTGCCTGTTTCTCTCAACTTGGTGGTGACAGCTTCCAGCTGGACACCTGATCAATCATCCCTGTCACTGGCCTCCGTGTCTAGGGCGTGATTGCTTTTGTTTGTTTGTTTTCTTAGCCTGCTCCGAAGCTTTATTGGCAGGCTTTCTTGCTTGTCCATTAAAAGCCAAATGTGAAAGTAGCAAACTCCACCATCTGGGAAAAAGGGAGAGGGTCTGGCACATCTCACTGGCCTTGATTTTATCAAAGCTCCTGGAGGTTACAGGTATTTTTTTCACTGCAGACATGTTTTGGCTGCATTTGGTAGTGATGAAGGAGGAGGAGGTGGTTTCTAGGGGTTTATTTCTTCCTGATCTCTTTATAATTTTAGCGTGGCTCAAATAATAAGATAAAATGTAGGACATCTTTGAGAAGATTTCTTCTGTAACCAAATTTTTATCTACTTTAACCATTCAAAATGAGTGCTTGAATCCCCAAGACAAGTGACTGTGAACAAGGCTTTTACAAAATGTTAGGAGCTTTCTTTGGCTCCTGGAAGGAAAGTATCACAGTTTATATTTATTTATTCAATGACATAAAACACTTCTCCATTTAGTCTTTCTTTTCAAAGCTTCAAAATGAGACGTTTAACAGCAAGCAGGATCTAAAAGAACTTATCAGTTGGTACTCGGTGAAAATTATATGTAAACACAGCTATCTGTTCATCAAACACATAGAATTTTACATTTTTAGAGCATTGAACAAGGGATCCTGAAGAAGTCATTCCCACACACACCTCTCGTGCACTTCTCTTACATGCTCATCATCTGTTTATATGTTAAACCAAGTTACCAACTAAAGGATATGTTTCATTTCTCCAGTGCTTCTCCAGCACTCTACATGATTTGATTTCTGTAGGAGCAAAGGAGAAAGATCAGTGGCCAAGCAGTACTCTTTTCATTTTGAAGGCTGAAAATGACATGCCATGTGAAAATAAGGAAATTAGAAAACAGCATTTATCACGTTGCACGAGTTTACAAATCATTGCAGAGCAGATATCCATGGCAAGGGACCCAGTCCCTATGGAATCACTCTGAAGTAACAATATTCTGTATCCACCTAAATCCAATCCCCAAAATAGTGTTTTGAAATGTAGGAGGGGCAAGTATAAACCCATAAAACCTCTATATTCCAGAGAGACAAACAGAACATCCCAGGAAACACATGTCTTGGTATGGCTTCTAGTGGTAAATGTAATAGTTGTGTTGTGAAGAGGGGCATTGCTGAGTGATGAAACCAGCCCAGACTGTGTCCTTTCTCCGATAACTGAAAAAAAGAAAGAAAAATGAACACCGAATCATAGGCATATGCTCGATTCTCCTCAGAGCTAGGTCAGCCTTTGAAAAAAAGAGCACTAAGCGAAGCTGCTAGAGTTTCTACATTCCCCCTCCCCAGGCACCACCACCATTTAAAAAATGTGATTCTTTTTCAGATTTCCTTCACTCTGGAACTTAAGTCAATTCAATGTAATGCTGCTATTACTTACATCCTTGAGTGTATGGGTGTGAGGGAGGAGCGGCAGGTGTGTAGGTGATGAACTACCAAAATGATTAAATCGTTTGATTATTTGACAAGAGCAGGTTGCCAGTAGATTATGGCTGGAGGACATTATATCAATAGTAATACAAGGGGATATGTTATGTTGCAATAAAAATTGGACATTTCTGAACCTATTTTTTTCTATGATAGATGCTTCGTTTATGTGAGTATAGGAGGATATTTTCATCATTGCTATAAGAAGTTGTATTTTTTTCTTCACATGTTCCTATAGCCATCAGAATTTTCATCTAATAGGACCCGGAAATGAGATTTAAAAATATAACAAGATCATATTTTCTTAATGTAAAATTTATACTCAAGTGGGTGGCAATAAGAGTCAATAATTTTGAGTAAGATAGTACCATAATCAGAGACTGTGGCACAGCATGTAGACAGCAGAGATAGTACCATAATCAGAGACTGTGGCACAGCATGTAGACAGCAGGAAGTATGGTTGATGGTGGCACAGATCTATAGAAGTTTGGGCATAGCACAAATTTTTTTAGGAACAAAGACCCGTGCAATGACCCGTGCACGAGATTTGCTCTGTGGCAGTGATAACATAATGGGATCTATCTTCCAAAAATAGCTAAGACTTATCCTAAGTGAAGCACATTATTACTAAAATTCCCTCCAGTTTCTTAGAGAAAGAATATATGAGTTTGCGGTCTCTTTCTCTAAACACATTTAGATTTTATTTTGGTTTAAAACATGACTTTCCTCTCGAAGTTCTCAGCCAGCCAAATCTGTGCTTTATCTTCTTGCTTTGGTATAATGCCTGCACAAGACCTCTCAAAATAGCTTCCTGTCTGGCTTGTTTAAAACATAACTCTTCACTGTCTCTGAGATGAGCTGAAGGGAGGATATGAAGTCAACAAGTATAAGGTGAAAATAAATAACCATCCAGTTCAAACAAACCACTTGCTCAGTCAATAGTTTCTGGCCCCTGTTCAGCTGTACCCAACCAAGTTCCTTCTATATCTCATTATCACACTTCTTTATGGCTAACCCTCCAAAGATGATCTTGTTTTGAAGTTCTAAACATCATGCATGCTAAAATGACTCAGGTATTATCAAGTATTGATGATTCACGAGGTCCTTCTGGAAGATGTAAACTCAGGCGTCTAATCAATAAAATAATTTTGAGTCTTTGAACTGGTTCCAGGACAATTTTTCTTGGCAGTTTTTTGGCTTCCTGAATTATACTGACCCAAACCATGAATAATGATCTAAAATTGCACAATATACAGAAACCAGCTGTTCGAGAGGAACAAGAGGGTGATGTCATGGGGCCGTTTCTAATCTCGATTTAATGTCCTGCCAGTACTGATGTCACTGGCTTGGTAACACATTGGCAGACTCCAATTTGTTAAGGATGAGTAGGTTCGAGAAGGAAATTGTATCATTGAAGGGAAAGAGACCTCATTTTTTCTGAATTGGGGCTGGACTAACAAGAAACTGCAAGAGCTGACAGTGGGATGGCTGGTATATACTCCACTGCAATGATATACGTATTAGAGTTCACAAATGTGTCCCTGTCTTGTTTGCATTTGTCAAGAAACAAAGTTCCTAATCTTCTAAAAAGGAAGATATTGCCTAAGTTTTCATGGGAATAAAATACAATTGCACCAAAAGAAGACGGTAAGGAGTAGTCTTTGCGTAAGTACCCAGAAGAAACTCTGGGAATCAAACTGAATGAGTTTGTAAGATAGACTACAATGTGTAAACTACAAGTTAAATATATCTTAGGAACTAAGGTAATCATCCATCTGCACTCAGCCCTGACAGATTTATCCTTTTTCCAGTCCCACAACAAAAATAACAGCTAAATAATACAAAGAAGTTTCAGAGAATTCAGAAGAGTACAACAAAAATGATTAAAGGGTTAGATTATCATTTCTGGGATTAAAATGTTAAAATACTTGGGGCATTGTTAGGGAAAAGAGTAGCAAAGGAACATGAATACCAACATACAGGATTCTTTCTTATAGAAATTATTGTCTATACACTAAAAAATGCTGCAGCTATAAGGAGTTAGCATAGAAAACAAAAATTAATGGTCTTTTTTTTTTTTTTTTTTGTGGTACGCAGGCCTCTCACTGCTGTGGCCTCTCCCATTGCGGAGCACAGGCTCCGGACGTGCAGGCTCAGCGGCCATGGCTCACGGGCCTAGCTGCTCCGCAGCATGTGGGATCTTCCCGGACCGGAGCATGAACACATGTCCCCTGCATCGGCAGGCGGACTCTCAACCACTGCGCCACCAGGGAAGCCCTAATGGTCTTTTTTAAGGCAGGGTTTTTATCTGAATTACTGGTGTACAGAAAATTATATTGATTATCTACTTAAAACTGTGTCAGAGGTCTCAATTTTTAAATCTGTGTGAATGAAGTTCAGCTTCTTTATGATTTAGGGGCTTCTGTAATGAATTTTTGAAGTACATTTAATTAATAGACTAGATATGTTAAAGTGTATATTTGCTATGTGATTCAAGTAAGGTAACTTACAGAAGCCAATGTCAATTATAATTGTACTGAAATAATAAAATGACACAGCTGGCAATTGTGAGTTTTTAAGTACACCTCAGAAGTGCACAAAATCATTACTAATTTAAAATTAGCTTATGCATTGTATATTTTCTTTTAAAGTATCACATAAAATTTTTAATTTAAATTGTTCCCTTAATTTTTAAGTGCAAAAAGTTCACACTTATACAATTACATAAATTAAATTTAATGTTATTTTAAGATAATGTAGTTTTCTACTAGGGCTCAGTGAAGAGAAGGAATTTGCAGGTCTGAGGAAACAGACAAAGAAACAGATTCTATCCACACATCTCACACGTTTGGGGGAAAAACATTAAATTTTATTAGTAATTATAGAATTTCCCCCCAATAAATCATATTCATATGAACTTTGGAGAGTAGAAATTGAAGGGCTTAAAACATTTTATTATGAAACCATAGAACAAAAACATATCTAGAGTGTGTACTTTATGAGATTAAGGAGAATTGCTAAACAATTGTAAACTAATACCGAGACCCAGAGGGGATAGTCAAGGAAAGAAAGCTTTCTTGATTGCAGCCTAGTTAAGCAATTTAATTAGAATGGCTGCTTTTAAAATAAGTGCAATTTTGCCAAAGGGAAGTGTGTTTTCTGGTGATAGATAGGAACATTGATGAGTCCCAGCCAGGGTACCATTACAAAGACAAAAGGTCACTGGGCTCTCCTGACAACAAGCACATGTTTTTCATTGGATGCCTCCCCGATGGAGAATTTTCTTGCCACTCATTAGAATTTATTGACACATAATTCCTCTGCAAAAGAGATTGTGGAAAATGTAGTCTTACATAATTGTTCTCTTCTTTCTTTCTCCAAAGGCCTGAGTGAATGGCATATCACAGTGGTTGTTTTGGGGGTGATGATGACGTTGTGGGGAGAGGAGAGAGGGGGAGTGAGGCTGCAAAACGTCCACTTCCCATCCTGAGGCACACACAGACCTTTAAATGCTTCACTTATCTCATATTGTAAACTCCAACTGGAGGAGAAATATTCACCAGACAGGTCATAAATCATGCCCACAGACAGGTGCAATAAATACCAATGTCAAAAAGTTACAAAGTAAAATTATATTGTTTTGACAAGGCTTCCAGATGCGCTGACAACAGGGCAAGTAAATGGTCTCTTTTCTGAGAGTCCGTATTACTGGTCCATGGGCGGGAAGAAAGACCCCAAGCCATCATAAGAAGAACAGTACCCCAGAATTTTAACGCTTGTCACCCTTACCATAATCAGATGACTAGTTAAGATTCCTCTGTCTATAGAGAGAAGTCATCACATGTTAAAGTGTTATCTGTGGAAAAAGCATTTAACATGGGAATTCCCTGGCCGTCCACTGGTTAGGACTCAGCATTTTCACTGCTAAGGGCCCAGGTTGGATCCCTGGTCAGGGAACTAAACTCGCACAAGCTGTGCAGTGTGGCCAAAAAAAAAAAAAAATTATTTAACACAAAATCAGGTACCACAGGGAAGATATTTGATATGTACACAATGCTCATCATGGAGAAATTGCTTATAAGTCAAATTGTTTTAAATTATATATATGAATACACACACACACATATATATATTTAAATATATTAAATATTTACTATTTAATGAAATAACCCATCCTTTTGAACACAAAAGGATGCCAGACTCTCTCTTCTTTTGGTATTTGTTTCTTTCTCAGTCAAATTTGCAATGAAAAAAAAAAGTTAATTATTTAGCAATTGACTGAAATTTTATTTATGGTCATGCTATAGACATATCCAGCTATTGGAAATGTATTCAGGGTTATACATAATCAACCAACAAGTTCAACTTCCTTAACTACTTTCATCTGAAATAAAGAAAGAATTGGGGTAAATTTATCAGAACTTTGAGTAATATTAATAACAGTTTAAACTATATGTCCCTGTGCATGGAAATGTTGAGCTTGTTCCTGAATGATTCAATTGTACAGTTAGTTCTGTTTTAATAAAAATTTCTATTTGTTAGGTCAATTTGTCTAAATCGATCCTACTATTCAGATACTTACTACAAATCAGGTGGTGTTGAATTCAACAATTGGCCAAATGTATAATAACTAAGAGTTCCACATTTGTATTAGACCTGAAGAAAATGAAAAGTAAGTAAGACATCATCTTAAAAATTTTTACTCAGATACCTTTAGATTGACAGGGAATCTTACTTCCATCTCCTAATCTCCTTGACACCTTAGAATCATACGAGACTGAGATTGGAAGTTTCAAAACAGTTTATAAACTTCCCACTTCTGACCGGTTAAAAGAGTCAACTCAAAGTCATTTATATAATCCCTCAAGAAATGACTCCACAATGGTAATTCAGCTATTTATTCCTAGGTTAAAATGTTACTTTTTCTCACTCTCTTTTAGGAAAGAAACAAATCAGAAACATATTTCTTAATATGCTTGATATTCCAAAGGGAGATGTCAGTTATATAATTTTGTATTTATTCCTAGGGATTTGGGTGAATTGCATACCTCTACTTGAAAAATGAATTATTTTGCTGAGTTGTGTGGTGAGTTAGAATGATGACCTAGGGAAGCAGAAGTCAGGAGTGGAAGGCCTGGTAGCAGCATCCTGTAAACCAGGCCAATGTGTTACCCTAGAAAGGAATGTGCTGCCATAAATGAAGGCACCTGGAGGTCAAAGGTCATGGTATGTAATTAGCACAGGCCATTTAAGGAAGAATAAGAAAATAATGTTTTACAAGCTGGTAGAAAGAGAAGCAAATAATCATTTAAATGTTCCAATTGTGAGTTCCGTCAGTGTGTGTGGTTTATTTTATAAGCAACTTTCTTTACTAGTAAAGAAGAGGTAAAACAATACTGAAAAACAGTACTCATTGGGACCTTGCAATGTATACTCCCTGGCCCTCTCTTTGAGCTCACTTGTATGAGGTTTGTTTCCAGAACTTCATTTAATTTTTCTCTTACTCTAAAACTAATTCTGGCATTGGAGAAATGATAAGTGGAATAAAATAAAATAAGGAAATCTCTTTAGACTATGGGAGATATTTTTGGCCAGTTTCTAGAAGGAAAGGTGCACTGGATTCTAATTTATAAAAGTGAGGCATTCACAAAGGAAGCTGGAAAGTTTTTCTCTGGGCAGCCCAGCCACCTAATGCTTAAGTGACCCATTAATGTCACTCGTGGGAATATCTAGTTGCCCATTTCATTTAAAATAAATGAAATGAATTTTAGTATTGCAACTGACTTATTGTTTTGTATAGGAACTGACTTCTGTGTAAGCAGAGGTGACTTAAAGGTCATGGCAAGTGAATGTTATGCCTCCAGTGCACAGTTATAATTGCATTTATTGCTTTTTACACAGAAAAATAGAAACATTAAATTAAACCTTTCTCTTTTTTTATTGTCATTAAGATACTGGGGCAGTGAAACTTCCCTACATATATGTAAACTGAAAGTAAAATACGACAACTGAGCTATTAAAGACACTTATCTACTTACAGCAGATTGCTGACTACAAGTACTATCATTCCCTTTGAAATCCAGTGCAAAATAACACTGTGATGTCTTATTCTGAAATTGTCATAAGGCAATCATTCTTTGGTATACTCCAGCTGTACAACTGGTCAACCTATAGTTGTTTCTATTCCGGGGGCAAGTTAAATTTTATTGTTTTATTTTGAAACATATCTTTTGGGCATCATTATCAGTTGATAAAAAAAAATTGATGATGGAAGAGTATCTTACTGGTAAGGATGCCATGAGTTTGTCAAGATGTAAATCTGAGACCTGGTTTCCATTCTTTGTTTCCTATAGTGGGCAGTAAAAAGCACAAATTAATGGAGTGAAACATGATCTCTTGCCTGCTAAATTCCAAGGAACCAATGTGATATTTAATTACTTACAGATATTGAGCCTTTTTTCACTAATCTTTATTTTGTCTCCATTTTTTCTCATTATTCATTCAGTTTTTTTGTTTCGTTCTGTTTTTAAGTTAGAACTTGCATGAAGATGATATATAATCATAGGACCTGAGGGCATAATACAGAAGAGTCACTTATAAAGGACATTCTTTGCACCGGGTCACAGCGTTCCTATCATGGATACAAATAAATCACCAAACGTTTGACAGTGGGTTGCGCTTAAATTGACTCTAATCTGAGATTGAATTCTTATTTCATTTAATATTTTATTTTCATTGGAATTCCTGAATATGTGCTGAATGATGTAATTGGATGTTTTTATTTTAATTTCCTAACATCTAAAATTGAATAGAAGATGCACATATTTCATGTCCATGTCTTAAAGAACTTAATTTGAGCTACGCTAACTACAATGTAATAAACTTAATTGTGGCTTTACTGTATTTGTTCTAGTTAATTAATTCCACAAGATCCCTGCCACTCTCTTAAGTTTTAACTTCATATGAGAAGAGGAATAAATTCAGAAAACTGACCATACAACTGATTAGGACCACACAAATTGTTCATTAATTATTCTGTAAATACTTCAAATAGTAAGTCTGTTTCCTCCAGCAAGATAGTAAACTCCTCGAGGACAAGAATTATAAGCTTCTAAAATTCCTAGCCATGTCTAGAGTCAAAACTGAATCTATCATAGTATTTATTAATATTTTTAACTTAGTAGTTAAGGCTTAGTCTCTCAGTGGTGGAAAACCCCAAAAAGAAGAAAGAAACATGAGTATGGAATCCAATGCCATATGCTTCTTTAGACACTATAAAATATGCCAGATCTTGATAAATTCAATAGTTCTTTTCTTTTGTGTCTAGAAATAAATTTAAGCAGCCTTGCTCCAATTTTAATAATCGTTGCTTCATTATAAAAGCAATGTATATTCTTTGAGAAAAAAATTTAAATAAAAACATATAGCAAGAAAAATGAAAATTATCTGTACATGCAACACCAGATAAATAGGCCAATTAATCTGTGTATATTCATCTATATGTAATTAGTAGATTTTATAAATGGTCACTCTTATTGGATTTGTAGATTTTTAAAATTTTTATTGGGGTATAATTGATTTATAATGTGGTGTTAGTTTCAGCTGTACAGCAAAGTGAATGCGTTATACAAATACATATATCCACTCTTTTTTAGAGGGATATGTAGTTTTAGTATCTTGCTCTGTTCACATACATGAATTCATTGATAATTTTCTCAGTTAATAAAATACTCTATAAAATATTTTAAGTGGATTTATCTTCTATAGTAAATGAATATGATCATTATTTGTTTATTATAAAAATTATATATAGTTTTTACTTTTAATACTACTATTCCAATAAGGAATAAAGTGTCATAACTACAAAAGACGTTATCTGTTTGTGATTTTCTGATCTTTCATTTTGGTAAAATTCAAGAAGTATGATAACTCAAAATGATGATCATTTTTATTAGCTTGGGTATATTATACAAATTGTTTTAAATGATATCTATTTCGGAAGACCTTAATAAGTAAAGTATATGTCTTTGGTGATCTTCTCTTCCCTTTACTGTTCCACATAATCACATAGCCTAATCATTATCTTCTGTTATTTAATACCAAAAAAATGCCTGCAAGGGATCTTTCTTAGCTAATTCTTGCCCTTTGCAGTTTTTTTTTCGTTGTTTTTTTTTTAAGATTTAATCATCTAGAACACCAGGTCCCTACAGAGAACTTGAACATTTGCTTTTAATCAAAAGACAAAGTTTATATTAAATTCAGTAAACAAAATCAGGGACTTGTATAAATAACAATTTGTGCATATCATTTTCATTTTTGCTAACACTTTTGACTCTGGTATTGATCTTTCGCCAGGTTGTGAAACTCAGAGGGCAAAGTGCAGAGTTCAAAAGTGGCTATTTGCCTCAAGGTTTATTGAAAATAAAACATCAACGGAAGTCCGCTGAAGTAATTTGAGGAAATTTTTTTTTCCCTTTTAGGAAGGATATCGTTATTCGGCTTCTAAGGTTAAATCTGCTTAGAGAAAAATAATAGAGTGAAAACAGGCTTGAAACACTAGAAAGCTGGCAGAGAACATCTACAGAATTATGTGACTTAATGCAGGCATGTAAAATTTCCAAGGAACCGCTTTTCTCATTCTATTCTCAACGTCCCTTTATCGGTTCATCATCCAACCATTGGAGCTATAACTCCAGGTTGCCAATCACACAACTTGTGGACACACAGCAGTTGTCAAATGAGTGAATAAAGAAAGGAAACATGTTTAAAATGTTATTTTGAATGTACTTTAACAATAAGGTGGATTTTTAAAAATTATTACAACTAATGGATTGTCATTATGCAGATAAAGACAAAGTTGATTTTTTTATTTGCACTTCCCAAATTATTATTTTGCATTCATGCAAGCACGTGCTGGGAGAGTTTTCACACTCAAACAAAACAAGTGCAGTGTAGGCAGAGCTGTTTTTTATTTTGAAAGGTAACTGAAAACATACAGAACAGTTCTCCAGTGCTGGCTTGAAATTGTTGTATCTTAAAATCCTCAAGGCATTTATTAGAAAGTGTCCATCCAACTTATGAGAATTTTAACAGTCTCCCTTAGGTCAGACTGCAATTTAAGCCAGGAGTCAAGAACTTCAGTAATCTTTTACCAGCGTCATGCAACAGATCCTGGTTATTTTCAACCAAATTAGACATCATTTTGGATGTTTATTCTCCCAATTAGCTGCTTTTTCCCCCTAATCCTTCTAAGTTTCTTTATGATTTATTTTAAAATTCCCTTAGTTTCTGATTACTACAGCAACTTAAGTGTGGTCTATTGGAAATCTTCAAAGGTGTAGAGGAGAGACACAAAATCATTTATGTAATAAGACTCCAGCTAACAGGCACCCTTAAGCAATCTGAATGCTTATGGAATAGCATGAAAATAGATCCAGAAAATTAAGCTAAAAGCTGGAGAAAAAACAAACTACATAAAGCTGTGCTTTCACAAGACTCATATATCTAAGTATATAAGGTCTTAGCTTTTCTGGAGCTGACATTCTAACAGTGGAAAATGTATAATAGGTAAGTAATCAAATAACTAGAAAAGAAAATTTCAGATGCTATTAACAGCCTGAGCCAGTAAAGCAGTGTTATGAGAGGTGATGAGGGGTCCTTTAGAAAGGAGCACTAGGAAAGACCTCACTTAGGAGCTGGTAGCTGAGGTCCCTAGAAGAAGGTGACTATATAAACGTCTTTGGGAAGAGAGGACAGGGAAGAAGAATAGGAAGTATAAGGTCCTAAAGTGAGGGTAAGATTTTTATTTTTGTTGCTTTGTTTTTCTCCCTGTGGAACAGAAAGAAGATCTGGATTGCTGGGATATGGTTAAGAACAGAGTAGAAGGGTATGACATGGATAGAACGTAGGCAGGGATTAGATAATACATCAAAGCAATGAAAGCCATGACAGCCATTGGACAGCAGGACTCACTGATTTATGCTTGGCACACCATTGCAGTTGCAGTGTTGAATGTGAGTTACTGGGGAAACTAGTGGGGACCCTATCATTAAAAGAGCGATTGTGATGCAAGTAGAAGAGAATTAAAGGTAGTAGTTGCTTAATGAGATTTTAAAATCTCATTTTCTTTTATGTACTAGTAAGCAATGTAGTGCTGATATGGTATATCCTTTCATATGGAACCTAGGCTGCTCCCAGATTTCCATTCTGCCATCCCTAATGAGTGCAAGAAGGATGGAGGAAAATAGAAAAAAGGTCCCTTTTGAAAGCTGCATACATCACTTTCCTCTACCCGTGGTCAGAAATGAGTCACATGTCTAAGATGGCTGTCAGGGAGGTTGTGGACCCGGTCATGTATCAGGCTGATGTTCCAGCCAACATAACATGTTATGAAGACAAGACTGGGAACGAAAAGAAATACGCTAAGAGTGGTAAAGTAAAAGTATGGACATCCTTGAGTTACTGAATTAACATCCTCGAATTACTGAGCTACCCCACCAGGGACACATCCTCTCCTGGAAATTCTTATGTAAGAAATAATAAACACTTTATATTTCATCCATTATGAGTTGGGTCTTCTGGAACTTGTAGCCAATACACTGCTGTGTGATAAATCTCTGGTGAAGCAGAGTGAAGGTGCAGTATCTAACCTCTCCAGTTAGTCTGTCCAAGTGACGAACTTTTATTTTCACTCTTAGGGTACTTAGAGATTAGTTCTTTTGCAAAGTTGATATCATTTTTAACCCTCAAATCATGAGATAACAGCAGTTGTGCCTTCATGGAGCAAGTAGAAAGTTGAGGGCAATCTGTAGAATTCACGTCCAAATCTGCAAATGTAAAACATCAGAGATTGGGGTCTGAATTATATACTTTGCCCACACATACGTAGAAATCGCTGTGATGTTCCTAGGTTGGCAGGGTCTCCATTTTGGTTTTGCCCTGAAAATTGTCCTATATGGTGTCCTAGCTCAGTAATTGGAATTCTACAGACAAGGACTTCAATTCCAATTCTGCGTAGTATTTCACATGTGACTTAATCTCACTGAGATTCAGCTGTTCCTGTGAAATACAAGGATTGATAAGACTACCTATTTCACTTTATTATAATAATTATATTAAGATTATAATAAGATTAATTGTTTTACATTTATGGAGGTTGGTACAGACATTGTTGCAAGAGATTTACAAACATTAACTCCTCAAGAGGGGGGTATACGTATTACTCCCCTTGCACAGGTGAGAAAAAGAGACAAAAATGAATAGAGTAACTTGCTTCAGACCATCAGCCAGCAAGAGCTAGAGCTCGGATTTGACGCCCAGTCTTCTGGCTCTGTAGTGTTTGTTCTCTGCCCCCTCTCTGTGTAAATGAAATATTGCCTGCAGACTGTTTGGCACATACACATGCAATAAATGTCACTTATTATTTTTATTTTGCATTTTCCTATCACTTTATTTTGACTTCAATGTGGGAGAGGTGATTATCCAAAGATGTGAATTATCCAAGGATTGTGATCGTCAGAAGCAGAGGAAATATTAGATTTTTCCAAGTGGGAGTAGGGTTAAAGAGTCCCAGCACTTGAACGAGTCCAAAGCAAGAAACAAATGTCCAGAAGCCTTCCCTGCTCCACATCTGTTTTTATTTTTCAGTTTATCAGCCTGCTGTTTCATGACAGGATTTTGCAATATTCAGCTCCCCTGGTGACTTATAGGGTATCAAGGGAAGAGAGAATAAAGAAGCGCTTTTAGCCAACTTCAGCTTTTCCTTCCTTAAAACTGAAGATAAGCTCTGGCTGGACACCATGAGGTTAGTTGAAAAGGCTGATTCATGCACCTCTCTGTTATCGGCTGGAGAGGGGAAGGCTGGCTTTCCCAGTGCCCAGCGCTGTCGATGGTCCCCTTCCCACAGGGTCAGGATGGTGGTGTGTGAAGATGAGACCAGCTGGTAGCTGAGCGCTGCCCAGGTAGAGCGCAGCCTACTCTCCTGGGGAGCAGGTGTGGGCGCTTTTGGGAGACGATATCTATATCTTCACATCAAGGTTGGGGTTTGCTGAGAACGTGAAGAGGAGGAGAGGTACATAACTGTTGGGTTTATCTCCTGCAAAAGCAGTCACTCTTTCATCAACTACCAGTAGGGAATGGCCTCTGGCCTGTGATTTCTTATAAACCTTATTCCATTCATATAAACCACAGCAAACACTAAGCCAGTGCATCCAACAGCCTACAAGCTCTCAATAGGGCAAGACAACCCATTTTCAGGGAAGGGTGGAGGAAGGGGAGGGATAAATTGGGAGTTTGGGATTGACGTGTACACACTGCTGGATTTAAAATAGATAACCAACAAGGACCTACTGTGAAAAAAAAAATAAATGAATAAAATAAAGAAGAAGCCCAACATGCATTTTTGTCCTAGCAGAGGACAATTTGTAATATTGTAAATACTTGTAATAAATATCCGTGGGGCAAAGACCCAGTAAGAGACTATATCAATATTGCATATGGCTATCCACATATAAGTACGAATTTGTCTCTGTGACTTTAAATAATTTTTCCTACTTACCAACATCAAGAAATATATATTTAATAATAAACCTGTCTGTATTTCTACCTATACCTCTATACATCCATCTTCATAGGTATACATATATATATGTACATGTATACATGTGGGTGTGAACATATGTGCCTGCATACAAAAAAAAAAAAAACTCTTCGGGCAAATTTGAGAGGTAATGCTCATCCTCCATTAAACTTTTATGAATGGCTGCCAATTGCTGACAACTGTTCTTTCCTAAACTGGGAAAGATCAACTCCAGATGTTTACCTTCTCATGGAGGAGACCAGAGCAGTGCCTCTCCTACCAGAAAAGCCACCAGAGTGAAATAAGAAGTGACCCTAGCAACTGTTCTCCTGAATTGCTTCCGGAGTTCAAAAGTACAATTGTCTCGCTCCCACCCCCCCTTTCCTATCTTTCATTCAGCTGCTTTACATAGTTTCTCCCTGGAGGTATCAGCAGAGATTTTAAAGAAAGGAAAACGTTCAGGTGTCTCAAAACAATCCATGCAGGGAGTGGTGGTTTGGAAAGAGATTACTAAAAAACACTGTCAAGACTGAGGCCAGGTTTAGATGTGTCATGTGTTGCGTGAAAGAAGAAGCTGGGTTACTCTGCCCACAAAACACAAGTTTGCCTAAATAACCTGGATGTTTTAGATGCGTGAGGTCAATTTGAATACAAAATGGTCAAAATGTTTGCTTGGTTCTCTTTATTTAGCAGGTAAATAGGAAGATGAGTGTTACACAGTCGGATTCACAGTCAACAGAGAAACTTTATTATAAACCAGATTTAGCACCATGGATAAAACGTGCAGTTTTTCACAAGAATAAGCACTCAGCTTACAAAAATGCCTATTTCTAAACCATTCAGCTTTGTTACCACTCAACTTTTTTCTGAGTTTCTCATTTTATGACATTAAATTAAATTCACCATTCCTAACATTTCTCCTTTGCTTGAAAGTATCATTTAGAGCAATATTTTTAAGACCGTAAATTAAGACTCTAATGAATTTTTAGCTACTCTAAAAGAAAAGCAGAATCATGTTTGGGATGCTTCTGTTTCTCGCATTTTCTATTTGTCTAAAAACGTCTTCATTTCACCATCATTTTTGAGGATTTTTTTTTTTTTTTTTGGTAATAATTGTAGTTATCGCAGAGAGGTGTTTTGTTTGATTGTTTTTTCCTACAACACTTTAAAGATGTTATCCCATTGTCTCACTGCTTTCATTCTTTCTGTTGAGGAGCTAGTGGTGAATATTATACTTGTTTCCTTGAATGCAATGTGCTTGTTTTATTTTTCTTTCTTTGAGGATTATTTTTCAGCCATTCTACCATGGACTTAGGTGATTTTGTTTTTATTTTTGTATTATGCTTGGAATTCACCAAGCTTCTTGGATCTTTGGGTTGAAGACTTTAATCAGTTTTGGAAAATTCTTTACCCAAGTCAATTTAACAATAGCTCTTGCTTCCTTTTCTTTCTAGTTTCCTTTGTATATTCAATTGCATATCTATTGGACTGTTTATTATTATCCTATGTTTTGCACATTTGGTTCTGTTTTTTAATTTGTTTATATATTTTTTCTTTATACATTTTCCCCTGTTCTTCAGTTTGATCATTTCTATTTATCTGTGTTTAAGTTCACTGATCCTTTCTTATGCAGTGTCTAGTCTGTTCAAAGTTTATTCAATAAACTTAATTTAAGAATTGCATTTTCCAGCTCTAGAGTTTCCATTTGATGCTTTTTTTTTTTTGTGGTATGCGGGCCTCTCGCTCTTGTGGCCTCTCCCGTTGCGGAGCACAGGCTCTGGACGCGCAGGCTCAGCAGCCATGGCTCATGGGCCTAGCCGCTCCCTGGCATGTGGGATCTTCCCGGACCAAGGCACGAACCCGTGCCCCCTGCATCGGCAGGCGGACCCTCAACCACTGCGCCACCGGGGAAGCCCCCATTTGATGCTCTTTTAAATGATTCCTTTTCTCTTTTGAAACTCTCCATCCATGTTTTTCTTCATTTTATGCATACTTTTTCTCTGTTGTCTTTAACATACTTATACTAGCTATTGAAAGGTCCTGCTACAGTCAACGCAGGGCAGCTTCTCTTTACTGTTTTTCTCTTTTTCACATGGTTTTATACTACGTATGGGGATTTCTCTATGCCTTTCTAGCTGAACCCCAGCCTTACCCTCCACTCTCTCCATTGCACACTTAGAGAAATCTTATGGTTGAAATCCAGCGGGTAGAGAGAAGCAGCTTTGATTTTAGGATTTCTCTAGATTCAAACAGATCATGTCAGCCTGCCTGACTGTTAAAATTTCTATTGGTTTCTCCTTTACTCTAATAGGGAGCTCTCTCTGCCTGTGGCCAGCACAATACTCTTCTAGCGTGTGCCTAGTCATGGACAATGGCCCCAGGGAGGAAGCAACTTTTGATAACTGCTCACCTAGGAAGTGAGCTTCCTGTGGGATTTAGTTTCTTCATAATTCTGTGCATTTACAGATAGAGGCCTGTAGTTTATCTTATCTATAGTTTACAGGTAGAATATATCTTTTTTATTATTGCAGTACTTGTTGTAGTGGCAGGTAAATTGCATGTGTGAGCCTCCATTCCAGGAGGTGGCAAACTACAGTCCAACAACACTGGGCCATATCTGGCCAGCAGCGTGTTTTTGTATAGCATGCAAGCAAAGAATGACTTTTTATTTTTAAAGATTGTAGAAGTAACCCAACCACCAAACACAGGACAATATGCAACAGATGATACATGACTTGAAAATTCTAACATATTCACTATGCAACCTTTTACAGAAAAAGTTTACTGCTCTCACTCTGTATCTTAATCAAAATGCTAACATTCTCTGTTTTATTACTTTTCATTCTTTTATGCAGCAGAATCTAACTGATACAAACTTGCTGCCCACATTCTGGTAGTAGAGGGGTAGAAAGTTGGGAATCTAAGTATTCACAATGTAAACGTGTAATCAACACCTGTTTTCCACATGAAGTCCTCATAGTTCACTGATGTCTCCCAGGCCAGAGGTTTACACACTCCAGAGAAAGCACCACCAATATTTACCTGCAGGGACAATCGCCTGGCTATGCAAAATGACAAGAGGATCTGGCTGTCTAACTATTTCTTCTTTTTCCAACCACTGACCAATTCCTCTGTGGTATGTTCCTTTACCCACATTTTAAGAACTCCTTTTGTTACCAGCTCCAGAGATGGGGGTGGTGGGGAGGTCTGCAATATACATGAGGTTGCTTCATAGATTTTCCCAATATCAAATTAGAATTCACTTTTTTGATCTTGTAAGTCAGTTATCACTGACTTTTATACCCTAACAGTGTAACAGTGTTCTCTCATGACACATTCTCTTTACTTTTGTGAGATTTATTTTTTTCTCCTCTATTCCTTTAAATTATTATACTGGGGCTTCTGGAAAGAAATATAGTCTGTGCACGTGTTCTTCCCTTCGTCTTTAACCAGATTTAGCCTCCAGTTGTAACGGGGTTCATGCAGAGGCAAAGTACAGGGGCAGAAACATTTGAAATCTGAACCAGAGGGCAGACATAGGCCATGGCAGAGCAATAACAGCTGTATTTCTCATGCAGATACTTGTATAGGCAGTCTTTAAGTGAAGTAAGATAGCTATAAACAAAAGGCACCCTGTCAAAACAATAATGCAAACCACATTTTCATTAAAATAAAATGACAATGGTAATTATATACTCCTTTGCTATGTTGATTTTATCCCAAATTGTAGATGATAGTTACATTGAAGTCAAATTAAATGTTGGCATTCATTCAGGAGTGGTGTTAGTATAGGGAAAGAAACGCTGGTTTACTGTTTCTGCACTAACTGCCCCTCCCTGATAGCAGGCAAGACACTAAGCTTTCTGGGGCTCACCTAATGAAAATAATTCAATTCTCTTATTTCATATCTTCAAGGACTATCCCAGCTTTGCAAATTTATCATTTGTCAAAAGAAAATCTGAGCTTGTTTCAATGTATCAGTATAAAGAAATCATCCACCTTGGCAATAGAATCATTGCTAAGTTGTATATCTCTATATAACATGTATATATAGTGTTAAAAATGTTTCTTGTGCATATATAAATCTTCTTTATACAGTTAGGTAGAAAAAGAAATGTTAATCTGTCAATTATATCAATTCAGGCAATTCACCAAATGACATCAACAAGAATCACAGGGATTCAAAATATCAGTAATTCTAACCCTGTAATAATCCTCTGATGGTAGAATGATCAAGTTTTACTTTTCTTTAAATAATTGTTATAGTTGCAGCCATTGGATAATCCTAGCGAACAAAACTACAAATCCTACTAAAGGAGTTTTTTGGTACACAATTCTGGATAAGAAATGCCAGATTAAATTTTCTCTGACAGAGCTAAGTTGATTGATAGTAGATTTGCAAGTTTTTGAAATAAGAGAATGGAGGGAGGAAGGAAGTAATTTAAGGACATGACTTCTAATTTGTAAAGCCCATTTATAATATTCTTAGGGGTAATTTGCTGATGACAGTAAAGCTTAAGGAGATAGATCAAGCTAATTCATTAACTGCTCTATCTTCTTGGAAAGAATTAGAGATGGGGGAGAAATTGGTCTGTGGAATTTCAAGTACCAAGGGATTTTTGCAGACTCAGTCTGTGGACAGAACTAACAAACCAAATTGATAGATCATTTGGCTGAATCATATCTTTCAGTCTCAGTAGGGTAATCACAGTCACCATCCCAGGAACAAAAATTTTTCAGAGTAATAATAATAACAACAATAATAATAATAACCACTGACTTGCATTAATCACTTTTCATGGGTGTTTTAGAGGTTTTATGTCATTTCATCTTTACTACAACCTGAGAGAATAACTGTATTATTTCCCTGCCTTTTATGAGAAAATTGAGGTACAGAGAAGTTAAGTAATTTGGTCACATGTTAGAAGGCAAAGCCATGATTCAAATCTAACCTGACCTCAGAACCAAATTTCATTTTCATTTATAAGCATACTGCCTAGTTAAATGTTTTGTTTCCTCTATTCCTACTCTGTCAAGAAATAGAAAATATTGTTTTCTCTATAAAGACCAAAGAGTTACTTTGTAACACAAAGCCATGTTAGTGAAGCTGGACAAAATAAAATAGGAAATAAAAAGAAAACTGGAGTATAAATTTAAAATAGTTTAAGAGGCACAGACCCTTATTACTACAACAATGGTGATTCAAACCATTTTTCTTTTTTGTCAGTTTGGCCCACAAGCAAGTTATTTAAGCTCTTTATTATTTTATTTTTTATTTAACCTTTTTAAACGTAAG
Source organism: Hyperoodon ampullatus (assembly GCF_949752795.1). Taxonomy (NCBI): domain Eukaryota; kingdom Metazoa; phylum Chordata; class Mammalia; order Artiodactyla; family Ziphiidae; genus Hyperoodon; species Hyperoodon ampullatus. Next base: position 22,506,800 of record NC_136932.1, on the reverse strand, counting down.
TTTCCTCATCTCTACTCTCATAAGAATTAGAAAGATCAATGTCAAAATGTAGGTAAATAAGCCTAATACAGAGACTACTCAGTGATCAATAGAAGACGGTGATTGAATTATCAATGATAGGATTAGAACTTTCTCTCAAATCAATTGGATATAAATTATGAAAAATAATCACGTGTCTTTTTTGGGGAAATTTGCTCTTGAAATGTCACCAATTATGCTAGAGGCATCTGTAGTCTTGCCGCAGGATGAATGGCCTGTGGAGCGGCAGTAGCAGCAGAGGCCTGGGAGCTCCTGAAATCACAATCTGCTTCTGAGCTCAGCCCCCTGTTGGGTCATACGCACTTTGAGAAGTACTGTTTGTAGAACTAGATAATTAATTGATGGCTTGGATTTTAAAAAGCAGAGGAATTGAGTGAGAATGCTGGATTTCTAGTTCAAATAATTGGAAGACGAGAGAGTTAAAGAAAACATTTTTTCACCATTTGTTTCGTGGTTTTGTTTTGTTTTATTTTTTAAGCCTAGAGAAGCAGAAGGGCCAGGAAGAGGAGAGATTGTTCGGGAATGCGACATTCCATGAGTGGAACTGGGTCCCCTGAAATCTGTAACTCAGAAGGAAATGGGGTGAAAAGCAAGGGTGCGTGCACCAGTCTGATGTTGCAGAGGGAGCCCCCTCCTTCCAAGGTCTGGGAGAAGGGACAGAGATGCAATCCATTTTGTGGGTAGTGGGGCAGGGAGCTGAAGCTCATGAGCCAATGGTAGGATACCTAGTGAGACAGGTGGAGAGAGCCGGCTTGCGGAAGGTGGGGAAGGTTTAAGGGAGTTGGAATGCAGGAAGGGGAGGTGATTGCAGGGACACGGATGGCCTGACCACTAGGGAGGACCAGGACACTTGGCCACAGTGCTTCTTAGTCCCACGGACTGTAAGGTCTCGAAGAACGGTGAGCCTGAGGGAAGTATCTTTCTACAAAAGCTTGAAGATCCAGGGCAATGGTGATCAATGGAATGGGGGTTCCAAAGTGTGCGGGGCAATGGGAGGATGTGAGGTGCGTGCCATAAAAAGGAACCTGATGGAAGAAATTAGTTATATATATATATATATCTCAAAATAGGGAAGTGAGCAAAGGAGGTAAGAGACGGCCAAAGGCAGAGTGCATCGGGCTCATGACTTAGGATAGCAGCCATACAAGTTATCTGGCTGAATACCCAGATGCTCTGGAGATTCTAACCGTCATGTGCATTTGGTACAAACTAGCTTTGAAACTAAAGAATGTGGAAGAATTAAAGAGAGGAGGCCTAATTGCTTTCTGCGATAAAACATCAGGTTCTAAGGGCGAGAAAGTGGACCCTGAAAAGTCACATGTGGTTTCATACTAGTTAGGAATCCATGTTCCAGTGATGGGGCAACTTGTTCAGTTGACTCCTGCCAGCCATCTGGTGTGTGCAGCCAACACGTGAGGGCAGTAATACTTGTGGAGGGGCCGTAATACTGCCTCTCTCTTTTCACAATTCTCTTTGTTCCCTTTTTATAATGAAACAATATTATAAGGCTCATGGCATCAAAGCAGGAAACTGATAGAATAGGAGAAATTGATCTCTGGCAAAATAATCCTTCTGAAAAGGAAAAGAGCTAGAGGGAAGGAAAAAATCAAAACCGATAACAAAAACTAAAAACAAAGAATCAAAGACTCTCTTACTTCTTTCCATCAGGGCTTTCAGAGATGAGGCAGAATATATCAAGCTCAGAAACTCCCCTCCCACCATGAAAATAAACCATCTCCTCTAGCTTAAGTTTCTATCAATTAAATATAAAAAAATTCTTAAATATATAAAAATATTATTATATATTTATAAATATTCTTATATATTTATAAATATTCTTATATATCTCTAAATACTTATTTTAAAATTTTATTTTATATAAATGTATATACAACGATATGTCAATATAATATATAGACATAATATATATACATTACACATATATATTTTAATTTTCAAAAAGCATGCTTTCTTTCTGCCAATGACTTTCAGTCCCCTGTTTCTTCACCCCAGATAAAATCACTATTTACAAGTTTTTATGTAAAAATCTATAGAAAGTATGGACATATGCCAAAATTTGAATAACTTCTCTTTTCCATACACTATTGCATTTGTCACACATTATTGAATTCACTATTTGAATTTTATGCACATTATTCTTGCCTTTGCGTGTTTCCCCTTATCTTGAAAGCCGGTCCACATTGTTACATATGGATCCTCCTCATTCTTTTCCAACAGCTCTAGCTCCAAATTTTTTTAATTTAATGGTGTTACCATTATTTATTGATCCTCTATTGCTGTACTTTCACGTTGTTTCTTAGGCTTCTGCCTTCATAAGCAATGTCTCATATATACTGGTGTACCTAAGTTTTCACACACATCTAATCTATAACCAAGTTTGTAAGAATGGAATTCTTTTTTCTTTTTTGCTCCAAGTACTTTTTAATTGACTATCTAGTTGATTTACAATGTGTTAATTTCTGCCGTACAGCAAAGTGACTCAGTTTGACCTATATATACATTCTTCTTCATATTCTTTTCCATTATGGTTTATCCCAGGACATTACATATAGTTCCCTGTGCTACATATTAGGACCTTGTTGTCCACCTGAGGAATGGAATTCTTTATCAAAATATCCCTCTTTAAAATTTGATAACTTTTTTTTTTTTTTGCGGTACGCAGGCCTCTCACTGTTGTGTTCTCTCCCGTTGTGGAGCACAGGCTCCGGACGCCCAGGCTCAGCGGCCATGGCTCACGGGCCCAGCCGCTCCGCGGCATGTGGGATCTTCCTGGACCGGGTCACGAACCCATGTCCCCTGAATCAGCAGGCAGACTCCCAACCACTGCGCCACCAGGGAAGCCCAACATTTGATAACTTTTGAGAAATTGTACTTCATACAAGTTTATACTCCCTCACGATATGTGTGTGAGTTTAGTTTCCACATTCTCTTTAATAGTACACTTTCTGGTCCTTACTAAACTAATTTATTTTAAATAAAAAATTTCTGTAGTTTTAATTTTAATTTTGAACATTCTCATGTTTAAATTTAATATGTCTTTGAACCTCTGGGAGTTAATCTGTTCCTGTCCAACCTTGTTCATATACTTTTCATTTGCTCCTACTCAGGCTGAAACTTTTAACAAGTCTTTCCAGAATGTTCGAAGACAAACCAAAGCAGGCACAACATGGAGAGTAGTTTACACCTCTTACTAGATGGGAACATTGTGGGGAATCTGCTTCTGGGTGTCTCACATTACACCTCCAGTCCTACTCCAAGTCAATGCCATGTTTTGAGAGCCAACAAATTTTCATGATGGGAAAGTTATCCTCTGACACTCTCGTCTCATACAGAGTGTGTATATACATATGCATATACATACACATGTATGTAGGGCTTAAGTCCTCTTCCAGCTTAATTGCAAAAGTAAAGAGGCTTTTACCACATTTTTCTCCAAGCAGGGTTTCTAAGCATGCCTAAGTGAATCACCAGATACGATGTTGATTACATCGCTGATTATGAAAACCTGACCTGGAGTGAAAGCAGAGAGAATGCAAAAGAAAGGATTCATCTGAGGGACAATATTTATAAATAACTGGCAATGTCCAGGGATGACCAGGTAAAGCACAGGGGTAGAGGAAGTGGGAGTCCCGCATGGCCCCAGGGTGGGAGCACTGAAGTACCAAAGGGGCAGAGCTATGGCTTGTAGAAAGATGAGGATCACAGACAGTGAGGAAGGCAGAAGCAAATTTTTCACATAAAATCCCCTTGTTGCTTAATTATGTGCTCATTTTTATACACAGTTTCCTTAAGTTATGTATTGAAAAACTAAGAAAAATAAACATTTAGGAGGCAACTTAACCAGAACTATAGGGGAGTATTATTTTGCAACAAGTCATAGTAGCCGTGTTTCAATAGTGTTGAGAACCCTTATCTAATTGGATCAATTCATGAGGCCAAGTGATGGTGCTCTGATGATGTGAAAGCCAGACACCATTTGGTTGCCTCAGCCAAGTAGTTTGCACCAGCTGTTGAGACCTGGCAAGACAGAGAAGGCAGAGCTCACAGCTGTTGGGAGACCCCTGTGTTGCCAGCTTTATGTGAGTTCTGACTGGCTGGGACCCTTTATTTCTGCAGAATTGTTCTGTGGCTGGGAAGAAACGCTGCCTCAGCGAGGCTCTGGGAAGCCCATGTTTTTGGGACAGTTGCCAGAGAGGGAATGAAAACCTAAGAAGAACAATATGGAGCCTCTGACGTTTCGGATTTTGACACAGAGCATTTCTGAAGGAAGTATGCCATTAGCTAGAACATGCAGCAAATCACCTGGACTGAGCCACTGACCAGTAAAACTAATGAATAATGGATGGGAATGCACATAATGATGGGGCATGAGGGAGACATCTTTATGGTATAATCTGGCTAATGAGTTAGCATTCATGACATTTCAATAGGACAGCTATCTTGGGGTTTCGGGTGCTTACAGTTTGCCCAGCCCCTAATTCATTGCTTTAATAGTAAATATCACAGTGTCTAGTCTCCCATGTATACACTTTCAACTTGTGAGACTCCCAAATGGCCATTAATCTCTGTAGTTGATGAGTCTAATTCTTTGTGTCCATGATTATGGATTGTGGGAACAAACATATTCTCCAGCGAACATGCAAGTGTGAATGAGTGAGTCAGGATCTGTTTGAGAATGCATGTATCAGACAATCATCTATCTATGATTATTTATTTAAAAACTATCTGAGTTATAACTCTAAAGTGAGTCCATATAAAAATAACAACATTTTAAACAAGCTCAGCCATTTTATCGCCCTTCAACAACGCTGTACACAATTTCTCAGTTCAGAAAGAGGAAGTGAACCTCTTATTGGTCTGATTGTTTGGCTCTTCAGCCATGGTTTCACGATTTAATTTTATTCAAAGGCATTTCACAAAAATATCTACTTACCCATTGCATCTGAAATGATGCCTGGAGCTATATATGATTAAATTAGAAATGAGATCAGGGTTAGAGCTGTAAAAAATATGGGTAATATTCTTTGCTGAACTCCCCTACCCTGAGGTCCCCAATCCCTTGATACATACAGTAGAATTCCTATTTTACTCTGAGTGTCATGCTCCATTAATCCTTGGATCTCGAAGTGTATCTGACAAGGGTGATGTTGCACATTATAAAATAAAATTTCTCAAACTCTGCCCATCTGTTAGTGATACAGTCAATCTAAGTGTCCTATATATAGAACATACATACATTTCCTGCATTGCATAGTCTTTCAAATATTTGCTCTTGGCATTGGAAGGTGTCCTACTGTCATAACAGACAAGTCATTCATTAAGCTGTCAGCACCTTGCTACCCTGCTCCCATAGAGGGCCCATTTCTATATTTTCTATTTCTTGTTGGATGAACTGTTCACTCATCATAAGCTGAGCAGTTACTCTCATATGGGTGCAACTGAGTTGTTCATGTCAACATATGTAAACCAAAGCTCTGCTTCTTCATTTCTACTGGTCCAACACTTGCCTGGTGGAGGGTACTAATGGGTTGGAAAACCAGCTTAGATTCATGAGAGTTACTTTGGTGTCAATAAGATGCAGTTCTTGGCTGAGACATCTAAGGAAGGGGCATTAAAAGCAAAAGAGTAGAACAAACAAGTAACAGTGAAAAAATGTGATTAATTATAAACATTGTTTGAAAATCTGAAAGGGAATTAAGAAAGGCAGTTAGATACCCAGACCTATACGTTATAACTATTTGGAACAGATTATGTGGGAGATTACAAAAATATATTTAACCTAAAATGAAAGCATCTACTGTGGCATACACATGGGATGTAAAAAATGATGAAGTAAATTCCTGAAAAATTAGAGCTAAGCTCTATTGATTTTTATTTTTGATTTTATTGTTTCTATTATAAGAGGGCTTGTGTTTATGACACGTTTAATATTCACTCAAGAATTAAGAAAACAATTCATTTGCATTTCAAGATCTTAGAGTAGTTTTTGAAATATTCAAGCCCTTTCCCTGTTTTTCTTCTTGACCTGTTGCCTAGTTCATGATTATTTGTATTCTAGAGAGCAAAAAATGGACAAAAGGAGGGGAAACTTAAATTGGCTAATTTAACTCCTAATTAACAACTTTGATTCAAGCATCACAGAAAGTAAATTAAAATCTTTAACTTCAATGAGCTCCATTGATAATCTGTACTTTCCAATTAAATATGCACTCTGCATAATCAGCTATACTAGAACTTAAAAGATTGATGATAAAATATGAGACAAACACTCTCTCACATCATCTTTCTTGGCTTGGCCTTATTATTATGGGATAGAAATGTCAATACATTATGATACATAGGATTTATTATTCTGAGCTTACTCTGGCATAGAGCTAGACAAGACCACCTCACTCATCAATTAAGTCATTGAACATTTTGTGATGTACACATTGCCCTACTCACTTGAAGTTTAGTGCTCATGAGGGTTAAATGTTCTCTTCCCCAGGCCTACAGAGTAGGCATGGAGAGAAAAAGCTAATTTTCCCCCCCATGACAAAAATATCAGATGGAGTCACCCCATCTCGAAACACAAATGAAAACGGCGAGAGACTCAAATGAAATTGTTATACTAATTTACCATACTAGTATTGCCTTTCCATAGAATAACACAGCTAGAATATTTTATGGTCCACATAAAAATTCCATTTTTTTCTCCACCATTTTCCAAGAGAAACTGTTTCATTGTTTTTGGACCAAGATAGGACAAAATCACCGTTCCATTATCTTATTATGTACAGATGGTCCCCAAATTACAATGGTTTGACTTACAATTTTCTGACTTTACAAGAGTGAGAAAGCAATACACATTCAGTAGAAACCATATTTCAAGTTTTGAATTTTGAACTTTTCCCAGCCCAGCGATCTGCAGTAAGATACTCTCGTGGTGCTGGCTAGCAACAGTTACCTGCAGCAACCGGTCAGTTATAGCCACATGATCATGAGGGTGAACAACCTATATACACTTACAGCCATTCTGTACCCAGACAACCACTCTGCTTTTCACTTTCAGTACAGTAATCAATGAATTCAAATTGCATGAGATATTCAACACTTCATTATAAAATAGGCTTTGTGTTAGATGATGTTGCTCAACTGTAGGCTACTGTGGGTGTTCTGAGCACCTTTAAGGTAGGTTAGGCTAAGCTATGATGTCTGTTAGGTTAGGTGTATCACATGCATCTTCAAGTTATGGCATTTTCAATGTACAGTGGTTTTATCAGGATGTAACCACATCATAAGTTGAGGAAGATCTGTATTGTCTCTATTTTATTTTGTAACTTTAAGAAGATTAACTTTACACAGCAGTTGATCACCATTGTGTATGTGTGTGTTGTGTGTGTGTGTGTGTGTGTGTGAGTGTGTGGGTAAAAATATTTTCTACCAGTCATGTTAACTTGTATTCTGTATTTAAGTTGAAATGTACAACCCTTTCATCAAATACGTTAATGCTGTTATCTCTTGATTTATATGGTGGTCAGAAATTTTATATGTAGGCAGTATTTGGTTGAACCAAGACCTTGGAATAACTTGCTCCATAGGAATGGTGTTCAATTCTTCTATCATGCAGCTGATGATTTTTAGAGCTTGGATGAAGAAAAGAGCAAGGGTAATAAAGGTATAATATCATTTAAGAAATATGAGTTCCAGTTGGTATTTAAATAACAATGGTTAAGAGAAAAGCACTGGTGAAAAATTACTTGTTTGGGGCAGACTGAAACAAAATCTAAGGAAAAGGAAAAGAGGAAGACCAGAAAATGCTAGCTGGAGACTTTATCAGTCTATGTCACCTCAAGTCATCCCTACAGAAACCAACAGAATGGTGAGTGATTTATGTTGCTAGATCAGAGAGACCCAAAATCGACCTATGGCGGCTGATCTAGTCTCTTATCCAAGAGGAATTTGATACAGCATTTTCTTCTGTTGGGTCAAATTCTTAGCATATTATTTTTTTTTTAATCTGCAGTACAATTTTACATCTGACAGAATTATACTCTTTAACATATGTATTATTTCTGATGTAAATTGCTAAGTCCCAGTTATTGCCTTCTACAATTTAACTCTCTCATTTCTAATAAATCATCTTTAAAAACTTACAATTTCATGATAAGTATGGAATTCAGAGATTATTTCCATCCATTTTTTTCCAATAAGAAATTCAGAATCAGAGATTTTTAATGACACATACAAAGTCAATGCCTTCTTTAGGGAAAGAATGGTGTCTGTTTTATCCCTCACCAAACCTCTAGTACTTAGCTAATTACATAAAACCTGGTAGGTACACCATAACTATTTGATTAGATGAATTATTTAAAAAAAGGAAAAGCAAGAGTTTTAGGTATTTCTACAGATAAAAAAATATTTAAAAAAATTACTTTTTGTTCTAACACTGAATCTACATTAAACATTAGTTCTTCCAGGAGATATAGCTTCTATCACCGGATTCCACGCAGAAACCAATGCTAATAATATGATGGTTGACAATCTGTTGGTCAATCAATTGCTCTGGTCTCTCTGACTAAACCCTGTAATTATGGTGAGTATATGGTGTAGATTTCCCAACAAATTCCAATTTCAGAATCCTTCCTATTGTTCCCAGAAATATACCTATGGTTGCCAAACATGTAAGTTGTAAATGCCTTTTCTTTTTAGTTCAGAAAATATGACAACTGTCTCAAAAAAAAGTTTGCACGCCAAAATATGATCTAAAAGAACTTTCAAAGCTGTGCTTATCTCATGGAAATTAGGATAATTCCAAGAAGATATGATAACTAACACCAAGGAATAAGAATTAAAATAGTAATTTAGTCAAGGTAGTTAATGAGAGTGAAAGTTCATATAGGAGACAAACTTTAAATATAATTATTACAAGGGGGATAGATAAAGGCTATTCTATTTGAACAGAAAGTGTGAAGGTACACAAAGATGAATTAGCAATTTTTCTGTATAAATGAGAAAGCAGATTAGCATGTTAACCTTATCTAATAGGGATCTGATTGAAGACACTCACACAAAATAATATAATGAGTACAGCACTGACACAGAAAATATTAGTGAAATGGGTAAATAAATTAATGGAGTTTTCAAAACCCCAAAACTGTTTCAATCATTTTCATTACCAGTAAACATTCACAATTATATTCATTCAGAAATAAATCTGTTCAGTCCTGTTCAATTCAGTTTCAGAGATGGAGTTCTATAAGCCTGCATATGTCACAATAGGTATAACTTAAGGGGTTCTTTATAATGTTGAACAAATTATAAAAATGTTGGAATTTATTTTATAATCACTCTAATTTCCATGATGGTTATGTTGTTCCGGTTAATTATGGTGTTGTTTTTAGTCAACTTTATATGTAGTTGTTTTCTTTTTTTTCTTTTTGTGCTGCACCATCCAGCTTGTGGGATCCTAGTTCCCTGACCAGGGATCAAACTCAGGCCCTCAACAGTGAAAGCACAGAGTCCTAACCATTGGACCTCCAGGGAATTCCTGATTGATTTTTATACATACATCTAAATTACTCTCTGAATTTGGTTGGACTCATGAATCCATCAGCATTTGTTTGTCTTCCTTAAAATGGTCGAGTTTCTAAGAGATTTAACAAATAATAAATCTATTTTCTCAGGTTTATCAGCTTGCAACTGGGGAAATACTGGTAGCCAGAACTGCTAAGTAGCCTGCTCAATAGTCAGGAATCCACATGAGATCATTTATTTAAATGCATATGTTGAAATTATTTGGGGGTCTGATTTCTTTTAGGGTTAAGTGTCTTATGAACGTTTTATACAAATGTTTCTTTTCTGTTAAATTACCTGGGTAGTTTGATAAGTATAGGGTCAATATAAACAGCATTCCAAAGAAACCTGACAGATAACATTTTGCAAAATCAAAATTTTGTAAAATATAACTTCGTCATAAGCAACAGCCAGCCACACACAAAAATGAGTCCCTGATCAGTGACAGATTTAGAGACTAAAAACTGCACAAGTTCAAAATATCTATTTTGGAATTTTTATGTTTCAGCCAGGGAGATAGATCTATCCCTATACACCCACTCCCTTCCTCAAAAAACAGAAAAAAGAAAAGAAAAAATATATATAATCCAGAGACGTGCAAATATTTAATAATATTCCTTGTGCTACAAAAGTCTTATATCTACAATATTCAAAATTCTTAAACAAAAATAATACCCAACTATCACCATTGACATCTTGGAGTTTGTTTTCATTTGGGGGTCACAAGTCACTTACCCCAAAAAAGAAAACTCCATGAGAGGGTAACCTGTGTTCTGGAAACCTTAGAATTCTTAGTTTAAAATTCTATGTGCTTCTTATTCAATAACATACTGTATTTACTTAAGGAGAAGTTATTCCTGGATAAGGTTCACATCCAAATTTTTAGGTTGAATGAAAACAAGAGCGAAATAAACTTGGCAATTAGGTGAACAAAGTTTCTGGTTTAAAAATGGCCTCTGTCTAGAAGGCCTGTGCAAAGCTTCTCCCAAACCCCTGCTAAAATGAACTATGTAAAGACAGAAAAGATTTCAATGTCTGACCTCATAAACTAAGATTGACAGACAAGCTAAGGTCTGGGTCTGGAAGGAATTTTCAATAATTGGAAGTCAGACAGACTTGAGTGTATTGACCAGTTGGTGCCCTGTGTGTGTCATCTTATGAAACAGACCATGGGACAGAATGAGAGATGGTGGGAAGATACAAACCTGATTCACACCTGCCCTCCCCCCCAGGCTCAGGCAGAGAAGCAGGGTCTACACTGACCAAGACTCTCTTTCAGCTGCGCTCTCCTCCACTCCCTCCTCAGCCCCATTCATTCTGAATGTTCTTCTAGAAACTGAAACTACAAGAACTATCTACATAAAAAGAGAAAGGGGAACAAGAGAAGCAGGGGCTGGCAGTGCAGTGCTAAATCCTTGGTAGTGCAGAGCTCAAGGTGGATTGTCATTGTTCATAAAGATATGTTAGGAGCGCTGTACATCCCTTAGTTCTTCGGCCGCAGATCTGAAGACAAGTTTTGCTCAGCAAACCAATGGTGAGCAAAAGGTCAGTCAGTAACTCTGAACATTACATTTGGGTACTTTCTTGTTCATTGGATGATGAATAAAAGTAATGATAATAATAACTATAAGAACAGTGACTAAAAACTTACTATGTGACAGGTATTATTCTGGCGCTTAGAAAATGTTAATCATTCAATCCTCAAAAAATCCTATGAGGTGGGTATGATTATCCCCATTTCTCTGATGAGACAACTAAGGCAAAGAGAATTCCAGTTAAAGTAAATTTGCCCAGAGTTATATGGTAGTAAGGGATGAAGCTACGGTTTCAACCTGGGCATGTTTCGCAGTGTTCCAGAGTGTTCTTTCCATCAAATAGAGTTAAAATCTTCATAGCAGGAACCACTGGATGGAGCCGGAGGTGGGATTCATGTTATTTCCTAATATTCTTTGCAAGGATATTTTCTGCAGTGGTGTAAGGTGTGAAGGAGATTTTAGGAACCAGTCCTCCACTCCTTTTTTCATGAGCTCAAACTAAGTGTTGAGAAAATACAGTTCTGAAGAGCCATAGCATTCAAATCAAAATCCACTGGAGAAATGTCTAAGTCTCCACTTCGCTTTATCTTTAATTTTGAGTCTAATGTGGATTTCCTGAAAGTGTTGCCAGTTTATAATATTTTTTTCTTCTGAGCCTTTTGAAAAATGATATGTGTGACTTACCTGAATCTGAGTGAATGTGACAGCAAATCCAAAGAGATTGAGATGCTGATACCAAAGCTGCCTGAAAAGCTTCTTCATTTCTTTACTAAAGAGGGAAGGGGTGAAGGAAAAGACAAATGTCCCCTCGACAGTCTCCTTCCCTTTTTCTTTCCTTTTCTGTGACTTCTGTTCACTAACTTGCCACTGGCTCTTAGCATAGATTGCCTGCCCCTTTCCTGTTCCTACTCATGGAAGTAGGTGCAGCCAATGCTGGTCCCTGAAGCAACAGTCTAGATCCCGAAGGCATCTTAGAAGATGATGTGAGCACTAATCATACTGATTAAAGGCAAACAAAAAGCAACAGGAATACAACATCACAACAAAACAACAGTCCAGGAGACTGAACCATTGCTTCTATGTTGTCAGAGCCATCAATCCTAAATTTAAATAAACTAAGTGATCAGGGAAAAGAAGCGAAAGAAGATGAAGAGGAAAAAATAATATACAGACACTAAACTCTGAGTTTTCTGGGCAAAGTGTGAGAAGCAAACATTAATTGACAACTATGTGTGATACTGTCGGGAAGGGTCTGTATTTCTGACATACAGAGGAGACAAAAGTAAGAAAGTAATGAGTAGGAAGCCTGAAGCCAAACGGGACATTTGAGTAAAGCTTTGTACTGCCCCGCCTTGCACTTGCAGTGTTCAGTACCTATTTATTTTTTGGCCAAGTCCTTTCCTCACCCTCTTCCTTTGTAATACGAGAGACTTTGGTAGAATCCTTTAGGGACAATGGAGAGAACACAGACTAGGTGTAGAGACAAGCCCAGATTTACACCCTCACTCCTTAATGTTTCTCAATCCCATAGTTTAATAATAATATATATTTTAGGGAGTTGTTGAATGCAGATAATGCACAGAAAGGAACCGGCACATAAGAGGCATTGAGTAAATGTTTATTATTATTATTAGTGGTGATAGTAGTAGTTGCAGTATTCGATGAGCTACCGTGAGAAGCTCTTACAGATACAGAATGTTAACTCTCACAAATTTAGTCCAAGAGGGTCAGAATGAAAAGGTGGAAGGGATTCAAGAATGTGAACTTAATTTGGACTAGATATCACTTTATTCCCTTTACTTTTTTTAAAGGTCTGTTGGAGTTGATCAGTTAGCAAATTTGAGTAACTCAATGAATCAGGGTCAACTGTGTCACTGGTCCCCAAGCTTACAGCTGATTAAAAAGTCATAATAATTTTGTACACTTGCAGAGGTGTTTTGAAGGAGAAGAGTGGTGTGATAGGTTGTTATAATCATGATAAATGATTATAAATGATTATAAATCCCGATAAATCTCGCCTTTTTGTGTCCAGCGCCTTTGTAATGGGTAATGGTCGCTCCTTATGTCAAGAAGTGGAGTCTATTTTACCACCTGTTTCTCTTGCTTTTTGAGTTGCTTTGCCTGTTCTCACAGGCAGAAATAAAGTTGTGTGAATTCTGAAGCCCAGGTCTTCACAGATTGTGCACCTTTGGCCCTTGCTGTCTCGGAACCTGGAAACCACTACAGGGTGAATAAGTTCAGTCAAGTCCAGTGGAGCCTGAGAGGTCAACCGGAGGAAAACCAAGAAGCCCCAGCTTATAGCCAACGTAGCAAAGCCTGTGGGTGACGCCATCTCGGAAACTCCAGCCCAAATCTAGCAATCAGATGACTGTAGCCACATGAGTGATCCCAGGAAAGACCAACAAAAGAACTTCTCATGTTGCCAAAGCAGAGAATCATGAGAAACAATAAATAATTTTAAGCCACTCAGCCTTGAGCTGGTGTGTTATACTGCAACAGATAACTGAAAGAGAAATTGGTTAGCTGGGAGTGAGTTGATGCCATTACAAAAAGCTCAAATATTTGGCATTATCTTTGGGCTCACGTGGCTACAGTCATCTGCTGTCCTCTGACACTTGTGAGGCACTGGTTTGGGAGTACTGTGGGTCCAGCTATAAACAAAACACAGCCTTTATAGTTAAGATATGATGCACTCTCTCATCAAGAAGCTCTAACTAGAAGGCAGTATAAAATCACTGCTATGGAAGAATCACAAACAAGTCTACGATAACATAAAAGAGAAGAAAGAGGGGTTGTGGGAAACTTCATGAAAGACCAGGCAATCGAGTGGGACTCAGAGAACAGTCAGGATGGCAACAGACAAAAGATGGGGTTGATGAGCATTCCAGCTGTAGGCAAATCCTGAGCAAAGGCACAGAGGTGAAAAAGCACAGGGGAGGTTCTGGAGGTGTGAACGGCCCAGCTTGACAGGTGTATGATGTGCAGGAAAAGAGGCAGACTTGGAGGGGCAGGAACTGTCTTGGAGGTAGAGTGCCAGGCTCTGAGGTCAGGCTAGTAGACTGGACTTCCAGGCACGAGAAATGGGAGAGCATGAGTCAACCTGATGGTATCAATAACACTTGAGGATATAGCTCCCCAAAGGGCTCAGGATCCTGTATGCACAATTATGAAATCTTCCTGACTTTTCTGGATTCAAGACACTTTCTCTTTTTTATATAAACTTATGTATTATTTTTGGCTGCACTGGGTCTTCGTTGCTGCGTGCGGGCTTTCTCTAGTTGCAGCGAACGGGGGCTACTCTTCGTTGCGGTGCGTGGGCTTCTCATTGCAGTGGTTTCTCTTGTTGAGGAGCACGGGCTCTAGGTGCTCGGGCTTCAGTAGTTGTGGCACACGGGCTCAGTAGTTGTGGCTCACAGGCTCTAGACTGCAGGCTCAGCAGTTGTGGTGCACTGGCTTAGTTACTCCGCAGCATGTGGGATCTTCCCAGACCAGGGATCGAACATGTGTCCCCTGCATTGGCAGGCGGATTCTTAACCACTGCACCACCAGGGAAGCCCCAAGACACTTTCTGATGTTATATGTACTTCCCTTATACTATTTTTTAAAACAAAGTATTCTGAAATACACATTTGTTTTCCTCTAAAACAATAGTAAGCAATATAAACAATGCTACGGCTCAGAGAACTATAGGATATTTTTGTTTGTGCGTATTTATTCTCTGTCCAAAATTAAGGAGATATTTACATGAAGTGAAAAAAACTAAAGGAATGCTTTATAGCCTTAATTATATCAGTACCATTCTCTGACGTAATTGTCTGATTTTTCTTTAACTGAATTGGTTAAATCTACTTGCTGTTCAGACTGAACCACCATTATTTCTTAATCGAAGTCGACCACATGTCATTTGATGTACTCCATTTAGTCTCTTTGGCCCTCACTTCTATTGTCAGATATTATCCTGTGTGTACATGCTTCTACTGATAACATTCATATTTAAAAATAAACTAGAACAGAACAGTTGATCGCATCACTTCAGTTGAGATATTAGCAAACTAAACATACATAAAGGGTTAGATTCACCAGTACAAGGGGCAAACAGTCTCATCGAGGCTTCCTATTGTGATTTCACCAAATACTAGGCTGACCTTAGAAATCAACATGATTACAATAAAAGACAACACATATCCCCTGTGTAATCAGCGGTTTATTATCTAGCACGATTTAAAATTCTACATTCAGACACCACCATGAACAGGCCTCCCATTGTCTCTCACAACATTGTGTGCTAACATGCAATATTCCTTTAAAATCTCCAAAAGAAAAGAGGCAAACACCAGCTCCAGGCCAGACAAGAAGCCTGTGAAATTTCAGACAGTTTTCATCACAGCTGGCCAGGCCTGGGCAGTTTCAGACAAAGGACTTCCGCCTTTATCTGGCCCTTATTTTGATGTCTCATTCAGCTGAAGATAAAAGGAAAGATGTGCTTTGAAATTTAACCATTAGGGTGGCAAAGAAATCCTCATGCAAATGTCACCCATACATGAATTCGAGATGAAGTCCACATTTGTCATTGCGAACTTAGAGCCTGTTAGTATTTTTTTCTTCCCAAAGCAGTCGGATACAAAACTGTAGATGAACCATGAGTGCTGGATTTAGTCCAGTTGGAATTCTTCAACTTACACATCTTATTTACAGAAAACTCAGACAGAGGAAAAAAATATATATGGAAAGACTATGAGAAGGGATAAAATAAAAAATGGAGAATGGGATATTAT
The DNA here is from genome assembly GCF_949752795.1 of Hyperoodon ampullatus. Lineage (NCBI taxonomy): Eukaryota > Metazoa > Chordata > Mammalia > Artiodactyla > Ziphiidae > Hyperoodon > Hyperoodon ampullatus. Next base: position 22,490,875 of record NC_136932.1, on the reverse strand, counting down.
GATACACTTTAGTTTTAGGCAATCCAGAAGGCTAGGGAGACTCCATATCTGTCTTCAAAAATCTTATCAATTTGTATTATGAAAATGAGCTAGCTTCTTGGAAAGAGCGACGTACAGTTCTAAGGAAGCTTGCACGTTTACAGAAGGTGACTGGCTTGAGAGATATGGACAAGGTGAGGATTTGCTCTCTACATGTCGAGAGAGAAAATTTTGCAAACTGAAAAATATTACTTGGATTCATTTTCAAACTTAGAATAATTGAGCATGTATCTTCCGTGTATAGTTTCTCGTTCTCCTGATGCAGAAGTAATTTTCCAAAGTTGTGATTCCAGATAGTTTGTGTGGTTTTATGAGAATTTTATGTGTGTTCCTCTATTTTTGCCGTTAAAAACTCCAAAGAAAATGACTTCTCACCCCCCCACCACCCAGTTCTCAACATACAAATCCATAGTTGAATGAAGTGGGTGATTGAGTCTGGAAAGGATCTGAAGAAGTTTGTTTTGGAACAGAAGATTGGACGTTAGGAAAACTCATGATGATTGTGATAAAATAACTGGAGGACTCTCAAATAAAAGATGAACATTACTTGATATAAGGCAGAGCTAGGAACAATATGATAATTGGAGTGAAGAAAAATATGTTGCTATAATTTAACGGAGCCAAAAATGAGTGGTATATCTTATAAGGTAGGGAGGCTGGAAGATTATTCTCCTGCATTTATGCCTTCTGAACAGATTTTTGGGATGTAAACTTTGGAGGAGAATTTGGGAATACAAGGATATAATTTCTGCCTTAAGGATTAACAGTTTCTTGGAGGCAAAGTGAATAAAAAGTATCGTCAGTTATGGTGGGGACAGCAGAAAAGCTCATAAATGAGTCATTTAAGTCCACTCAAGATAAGTATATGTTGAGAAGGCGTCTTGGAATTCTTCCAGAGTGGAACAGAGTGGTGCACTTCAGCTGAATTTTGAAGGAAAAGTAGGAGATAGCCCAGGTTGAAAAAATATTCTATGATTATTTTAAAAGGAATTTAATTGTTAGTTCAAATATTATATCAAATGATATTTAAATCCAATCCATTTCTGAATTAAGTGATTTCAGATTTCAATTTAAATTCATGATTTAAAAGTTTTGACCTTATACCACATACAAAAATTAAGTCAAAATGAATCAAAGACTTAAGTGTAGGACTGAAAAAAAAATTGGGGATGTATGAGATATATATGTGTGTATATATGTATATATGTTCATATATATATATATAGTACAGCTGCTATAGAAAACAGCAGTGGTGATTCCTCTAAAAATTAAAAATAGAATTAGCCTATGATTCAGCAATTCCACTTTTGGGATTTATATATGCAAAAGAACTGAAATTGAAAGCAGGGTCTTGACTAGATATTTGTACACCCATGTTTATTAGTAGCATTATTCACAATGGCTAAAAGGTGGAAACAACTCAAGTTTCCATCAAGGAATAAATGTATGAAAAAAATGTGCTATCTACGTACACTGGAAGACCATTCAGCTTTAAAGAGGAAGGGAATTTTGACACACAATACAGCATTAATAAACCTGGAGGATATTATACTAAGTGGAATAAATAAGCCAGTCCAAAAAAGGGTGAATCTTGTATTTTTCCACTTATATGATGTACTTAGAATAGTCAAATTCATAAAGACAGCAGAGTGGTGGTTGTGAGGAGATGGGGTGCAGGGAACTGGGTACCCTTATTGTTCAATGGGTACCAAGTTTCAGTATGGCAAGACAACAAGAGTCCTGGGGACGGATGGTGGTGATGGTTACACAGCAATGTGAATGAGCTTAGTGCCACTGAACTGTATATTTTTAAATGGTTAATATGGTAAATGCTGTTATGTGCATTTTACTACAATTTTAAAAAAACTTTAAAGAAACGTTTATAGTTAAAATATAATGTATTAAAGTGCTTTCCAACTTTTGAGAAGTTTTTTTTTTCCTCTTTTTTTCGAATTAGTGAAAAAAATGTATTGGGAAGTAAGTAAGGGGTAATCATTCTACAGGATAATCTACGGCTAAAATCTATGTTGAAAGGCTTTATATGACTGTTTTTTTCTACTTAGTTTGCCTCCCCAGCTGCATTTTTGTACACAAGAAATTCGTAGTAGTTAACGACAGATTTGTCCTCATAGGACCTTTACTGTTACATCCTTAAATCCTCGTAGTATTTCAATGTGGTTTGGGGAAGAGAAAGGGATCATCTTAACATACATGCTCTGCCTGAGGCTTCAGCATCCAGGAAGATGATCAAGTCCAGTTATGATACTTAATAACACAAATCATTCTTATTATCATAACATTTAGTTTATTGAGTCCTGCCCAAGTGTCAATAACTGTGCTAAGTGCTTTCCATGCACTACCATATTTAATTGTAAGGTTTTTTTCCCTGTGTACTCTAAGAAGAGTATCTTAAAAATATGACACAGCTTCAGTACTTTTTGTTTGAAAAAGAGATGGTTTAATATATGTATTTCCTTCCAATGAAGAAAATAGAAACTCTAAACTTCTCATTAGTCTGAAAGACCACTCTAGGTCTACATCATGGCTTAATAAGGTTGAGATTCCTTTTAAGGAAATGAATTGTATCTGAATTCAGATGCTTTAGGAATTGACGGGAAAATCTGACTGTGGTTGACAAAGGCCATGAAAACCAAAACAAAACACTAGGCATATTTAAGTTTTTATGTAATGGGAGCCTTATTATGGGAAACTTAGCATATGTAAAACCTCAAGCCCGAGACAACAGAAAAATGAGTTAAAAGCATAATGTCTATTTTGAGATCGTTCATGTAAGGAATAAACCTTCAGTTACCCTTTGGGGAACTACAATTTTTTATTGCCTATTGGCTACTCACACATTAAACAATGTCCAAATAAAATATTGAATGGAATAACAAAGGAGAACTTGTTAGTGGCTAGCTGGTTATAATCAGATGAAATTACACTGTTTATTTTCAAGTAATCTAAGACAGAGGGGACAATGGACAAATTATACCAAGCTTGAAATATCCTGGGCAAATAGTACCTATATCCTGGTGGCAAGAGGATTTTAACTTTATAACAGCACAGCTTGACTGTTTGAGCATTGAGCGTTATTCTTCCGAAGTCTCCCTAAAGCACTCGACGCCAGTGATCAGTTTGCTTCTGACACAAAAAACATCTGTGACCTGAAAATTATACAACTTTATTTTACAGGCATAACTGAATTGAAATCAAAAGCCCTCTCTTGATTTTTTAAAAAATCAGAAATATCTACCACTCAGAAGATGAGAATGGGCATTTCTTCACTCAGTGTGGCAGGAATGGCTCCTGACCCCAGTTTATAGCGCAGAGTCGTTACTGAGCACAACTGCAGAGCCAACAACTACATTTGTCAATTCCCGTTGCATCTAACTAGAGTCAACCAACTCTTTCTCACCAAGGAAATGCGAGCAAAAGTGGTGTAAGTCACTCTGGGGCTGAAGTTTTTAAGAAGTGGGAGTGCTTTTTTTTTTTCTTTCCCTATTTTGTAGATGAATGTTGATGCCCTGAAATAACTTTGTAAACTACGTTTTGAAAATGGTAGTGCTTCTCTCCATCTGGGTCAATGAATGGCTGGGACCAAAGGCACCTCCCAAACCTAAGCCCACCCCTCTCCACTGCTGACTGGACTTTCCACTAGCAGGTATTAATCTTCTCTTGTGTTATGATCCTTAGCAACTAGCATTGGTCTAAATGGTATTCTCACCCCTACATCAAATCCAAAGTCTAGTTCCTATTGCTCTGAGGTGTATGAAATCTGCCCATTTTTTCCATGTGCACTAATGAGACGGTAGTATAAACCACCATGATTTTCAAACAAGTAGAGATTAAGGATATCGTATGAATCTCATTGCTTTGTACTTTTTTATTCTCTCTGGTCCATTCTAAACACTGTTTCCATGGTAAACATTAAAAATGAGAATCTATCTCATGCCCCTGTTCAAAGTCTTCCAAGGCCTCTTGTACTAAAATTATATATTTTAAAAAAATTTACATCAGCCTAAAAATCTTTGAATCACTTGGCTCCAGCCTGCCTCTCTCCACCCAACTCCCCCGACCCCTCCACTCCTCCAGCAGCAAGCTCTGTCTCTATTCCCACGGATTTCTTGCTGGAATGGGCCAAGCCTAATCATTCGCTGCAAATTATCATTGCTGTTGCATTTCTATGAATGCTGGGCTCTGAGATCTTCTCATGGCTGCTTCATTTTTACCCTCCTTAGAAAAGCCTTCTCTTACTCTTCTATCCTCAGTTAGTCTCCCTCATTTGTCCTCTAGTATATTATTTTATTTGTGTCACGTAGAGTTCATTCCACGCTCTGTAGTTATCTTACCTGTTGCTAAGTTGATGTTTGGTGTTCCCAGATAAACTATGAATTCAACGTGTTTGTGGGTACCTGTCTAGGAGTTGACACTGAACCTGTTCATACACAGATAACCAATGCATTTTTTTTTAAGAATTGTTGAATGGCTCTTCATTTTATTTTGTGTGATTTCTCCTTTATGGATAAGAAATTGATTCTAGTTACTGATACACAGATCAAAATGATGAAATTTCATTGAATCTCTTTTGAGTCTTTAGAATTCTGTGTCTAATTAGGATGGTTTGAAACCATAAAGATGACCCTGTCTAAACATGTTTAAATCTCTTATAATTCCTTTTTGTTTTTTGAGAGTGCATTCTTGGTCTCATGAAGCATAGCAAGCCAGTCTGTTTTGTGATAAATACCCAACAATTGCAGAATTAACCCCAGCAGTACTTCATTTCATCACCGTTTGGTTCAGCCCTCAGCAGACTCTTGATACTACCAAGGGATCATCAGCAGACTCTTATACATCTCTAAGAAGTAAAGAGTAAAGACTTGTTTTTTGGTCTAATGACAACAAAGTTATGACTAAGTTAAATATATATATATGTATATACATATATATGCATATATAAGTATTCTAAGCTTCACTGTATTTTTAATGGAGACACTATTGAAAACTAGAATCTGTATGTTAAAAAGAAATGAATGAGTATTCTTATCATAAGAATCATGGTATGGTCCCTTTTCTCCATCCTGCTATACATATCAGTCTGTTCTAAAAACCCATGTGTTCTACTAACGAAGCCTCTTCAGATCATCACTTTGAGAAATATCACCCTCATTTACTCATTCTTGAAACATCTTGGTGGCCTTAATCCAAAAAGCTATGTAAACACTCTTTTTGAAAAGGATACCAAAAGGCTCTTTCGGAGGTAAGGAATCAACAGTGACCTCAGGAAAATGTCAAGGTCTTTTTTTTTTTTTTTAATATCAGGGAGTCTTCCTTAATTGTGAAGTTTGCCTTTGTGATCACTTCTTGTCTGGTTCCGCCTCAAAAGCAGGATCCAGACCCTACTCACTGAAGCTGGTAATAACTTAATTAAAACCAAGTTCTAGGAACTGTGAGGTCTGGTGTGCAGGGGAGAGGGCTGTCTACCATTTTGCTATGGATTCTGATAATCTATGCCAGATATATATACATATGTGTGTGTGTGTGTGTGTGTGTGTGTGTATATATATATATATATATATATATATATATATATATATATATATATATATATATATATATATGGTTCTGGGATAACCCTCACTATAAAAATTCTAGTCTACAAAACCAGCAGAAAGCTTGTCAAAATAAATCTTAACTTCTGACCGTGGTAGAAGACCTACTACGAGGTATTAACAGAGTCAGAACTGTCAATCACGACCTGGTCTCAATGTTTGTGTTATGAATTCCAACTCTGGTGGCATGAACTTGGGATAAAAACCATTGTAGGCTGCGTGAGTCCAAAAAATACAAACCCAGAGTGAAATGTATTTGGGGCTGAAATGACGTTACAGATGTCTCAGATGGGTTTTCTTTCTTCCCCTCCCCGCCCACCTTCCCTTTTGAAAGGTGATGCTTTTATTAGATTATTTCCACTGCCAAAAGACACAGCTACTGTCTGGCTGAATTTGCTGGTTTTCTCTTGAATTAAAATAAATAAATAAAAGAAAAAAATTCTAAATCTTTTAAACAAAACAAGTGGGAATGTTTTCTTTCTCCCCCCCAGCCCCCTGCCAAGTCTGGGTCCCGTAATAGATGATACATACTTGTGTTTGCACATATAATGTGCATATAATGACAGGAGGGGCTTCTTAAAATCAACAAGTATTGTCTACGGGTATATAGATGAATGGAAAATAGCACTTTGCTACAATACAAGAGTCAGCAGCTAGTCTTGACTGACAGCTGCTTAATGCTCACCTCTGCAGTAGACAGGCTCCTAGCCCATCTGTATCATTCCTCTTCATCATTCACTGTCCGGATCCTTGAAAACGCAGTTGTTTCTTGGTACTCAATGAGAATTTAGATAACATCCCTCATTTCTCTTACTTTAAAGGTAAAGAAAGCGAAGACTTGAGCCATTAAATCACCATTCCATCCATATTCAAAGCCCTACAGCTAATTAACGACCTTGCTAGGAATCTCCGTATTTGCATATTAAACACACTGTGTCAAAGACACTGTCAGCACTTTACTGACCTAGCCACGGGGTCACTTAAGGTCATCCCAGTCCTTCCTTTTAAATAAAACTGAGAGGAAAGACATTTTACACTCAGGGGCAAACCTCTTCTAACTAAGTCTGCAGATTCTTAGGGAGGGCAGAGGAGTGGAGGGTGGGTGGTCCTCATGTTTTTCCCATTGTCTTGGCCTTGTCTTTGCTAATTTCCTGGGATTTCTTGAAATGTACCTTTTACACTAATATCTTCTCTCTGCTTTGCATGGATTCGTACATTTGTCCTTGACTTTCCACCACTGAAAATGAACTTTGCATTGAATTTCAGTTTATGTTGCATTGTAACTTTTTTATTATTTGTGTGAAAAATGGTTAGTATTTTGGGCATACCATGTGCCAGGTACACTCATAGGCCCTTGCCATAAGTTTATGTAATCTTTAAAATGTCTCTGTGATTAGGTGACTGCTCGGATGGCAGAGCTGAAAAATAAACCTGGGTTTCATCAGTTCCAAAGACAGTTCTCTCTCCACTAAGCTACGTTGCTTCCTATATTTTAAAGGGCTCTTGTTTGTGAAACAGAAATTATGTCATTAACCCACCCGGTAAATCACAGCCTTCCAGCTGTGGGACTCATTGGCATTAATCTTCCTCCCTCTTATGACCAAGGAGAATGGTCCGCTCAGGTTCAAGGTGCCCTCTGTGTCCTGGAATAGATTCTTTTCTATGAGTAAAGTGAATTATCCTCAAAAAAGATGAATGAATGCAGATTTTAGCTTTATTCTCATAGACTTTAAGATCTTTTGTTACCTACATAATGCCAAGTGTCCCCCCAAAACTTCTTTTTAGCACTTAGTAACCTTACAAATAAGACTGAGATAAAGTTTCATGGATTCAAATAGTTATGTTGAACTTGGAGTTGCTTAGAAGGAGGAAAGGATTTGTACTTTATTCAGTTTCTCACCCCATCTCAGCTCTTCCATTCCTGGGTAATATAGTCATGCTATTTGCCATGTGGAACCAGCACTAACAGTAGGTTCTATAATGATGAGAGGCACGCAGGGTGGGATAGATTTGATCTGAGACAGACCACAGAGAAAAATCCGAAGCAACCATCATTTGCCAACCCTCAATCCCTTGAGGACTTGTCGGCTGACTAATACTGTCCTGCTATGGTTTGGGAGAGAATGGGGCTATCATTCCCAATAATCCACATCACAGACCAAAACTCTTGAAGGAGATTTTCTCTTTCCTTCTCTTCTTTTTTCCTTCCTTCCTTCTTTCCTTTCTCCCTCCATCCTGTCTCTCCATCTCTCCCCCTCCTTCTTTCTTCCTCTGTCTCTGTCTCTGTCTCTCTCTCTGTCTCTCTCCCTCTCTCTCTCTTTCTCTCTCTCTCTCACACACACACACACACACACAGTCTCAGACTTATTACAGTCTTCAGTATATGCCAGTTCACTCTAGGCGCTTATGAATTACATGTTTATTTTGTCTTCTTGACTGATATTTCCTCATGTCTGAGTATTGTGCCTCTAGGAAGGAAAACTTATATATATATATATATATATATTTTTTTTTTTTTTTTTCTTAAGGAGAGGTTTTCTAAAATTCTTGCCAAAAGTAAAGTGGCTTAAAAGGAAAGTACACAGGGCTCTTCCTTTGAAAAGTGAGTAATTTCAAATAACTTTATAACAATTTCTATTTTCAAGCATGTTTTTTGAGGAAGCTATGAGACCTAAATTGAATAAGATCAGAGAAGACAAATTGAAATAATGGTGCCCAGTGAGTGTGTAGTTGAGTGAATGCTTTGGTACCACTGGACTTACAGACATCATTATTCTACAAGGCTTTCATCATCAATTTTCCATACCTGCAGCAAGTTGGAATATGAATGGCTGTCTCCTTACTGACTCATCTCCTGTGCCCCTCCCCTTCTTTCAGCCATGCAGGGTTATGGACAGGTGCTAAATGCACAGCCCTCTGACTTCCATGTCTGCCTGCCATCGTGTACCTGGGTCATCTGCCTTGGATGCCTGTCCCTGCCTTCACCCCTCCTCCAGACCATGTCAAGGCACTTCAGCTCTGAAATCTGACCTCATTTCCTCCCCACAAGAAGATTTCATCCATCCTCCCTCAAACATCCTGATGCTAGTCTGTCTATCAACGTGGTATAATTTTTTGCTTATAAATCTGTCTGCTTTCCTCTACTGGTCCAATCACAGAGTCAATGGTCACTTTCTACAGAAAATTGCAGAAATTTGTTCTCCTCCACTAAATGAAAAACTGCTTTAAATTCTGTATAAAATTGGATAAAATTTTTATTGTAACAATTTGTATGGAAACACAAAAGACCCCGAATAGCTAAAGCAATCTTGAGAAAGAAACACAGAGCTGGAGGAATCAGGCTCCCTGACTTCAGACTATACTGCAAAGCTACAGTAATCAAGAGAGTATGGTACTGGCACAAAAACAGAAATAGAGATCAATGGAACAGGATAGAAAGCCCAGAGATAAACCCACACACATATGGTCACCATATCTATAACAAAGGAGGCAAGAATATACAATTGAGAAAAGACAGTCTCTTCAATAAGTGGTGCTGGGAAAACTGGACAGCTACATGTAAAAGAATGAAATTAGAACACTCCCCAACATCATACACAAAAATAAATTCAAAATGGATTAAAGACCTAAATTTAAGGCCAGACACTATAAGACTCTTCTAGGAAAACATAGGCAGGACACTCTTTGACATAAATCACAGCAAGATCTTTTTCGACCCACCTCCTAGAGTAATGAAAATAAAAACAAAAATAAACAAAATGGGACCTAATGAAACTTAAAAGTTTTTGCACAGCAAAGGAAACCATAAACAACACGAAAAGACAACCCTCAGAATGGGAGAAAATATTTGCAAACAAAGGCAACCGACAAGGGATTAATCTCCAAAATATAAAAACAGTTCATGCAGCTCAATACCAAAAAAACAAACAATCCAATCCAAAAATGGGCAGAAGATCTAAATAGACATTTCTCCAAAGAAGACACACAGATTGCCAACAAACACATGAAAAGATGCTCAACATCGCTAATTATTAGAGAAATGGAAATCAAAACTACAATGAGGTATCACCTAACATGGGTCAGAATGGCCATCATCAAAAAATCTACAAACAGTAAATGCTGGAGAGGATGTGGAGAAAAGGGAACCCTCTAACACTGTTGGTGAGAATGTAAATTGGTACAGCCACTATGGAGAACAGTATGAAGTTTCCTCAAGAAACTAAAAATAAGGGCCTCCCTGGTGGCGCAGTGGTTGAGAGTCCGCCTGCCGATGCAGGGGATACGGGTTCGTGCCCCGGTCTGGGAGGATCCCATATGCCGCGGAGCGGCTGGGCCCGTGAGCCATGGCCGCTGAGCCTGCGCATCCGGAGCCTGTGCTCCGCAACGGGAGAGGCCACAACAGTGAGAGGCCCGCGTACCGCAAAAAAAAAAAAAAAAAGAAACTAAAAATAGAATTATCATATGACCCAGCAATCCCACTCCTGGGCATATGCCCGGAGAAAACCATAATTCCAAGTGCACCCCAATGTTCATTGCAGCACTATTTACAATAGCCAGGACATGGAAGCAACCTAACTGTCCATCAACAGAGGAATGGATAAAGAAGATATGGTACATATACACAATGAAATATTACTCAGCTATAAAAAGGAATGAAATAGTGCCATTTGCAGAGACATGGATAGACCTAGAGACTGTCATACAGAGTGAAGAAAGTCAGAAAGAGAAAAACAAATATCATACAATATCACTTACACGTGGAATCTAGAATAATAGTACAGATGAACTTATTTGCAAAGCAGAAATAGAGACACAGATTTAGAGAACAAACTTATGGATACCAAGGGGGGAAGGGGGTGGGATGAATGGGAGATTGGGATTGATATATATACACTACTATGCATAAAATAGATAACTAATGAGAACACACTGTATAGCACAGGGAACTCTACCCAGTGCTCTGTGGTGACCTGAATGGGAAGGAAATCTAGAAAAGACAGGATATATGTATATGAACAACCAATTCACTTTGCTGTACAGCAGAAACTAACGCAAGATTGCAAAGCAACTATACTCAAATAGAAACAAAAATTTTTATTGTATAAGATTCTGCTTCTCATACTGCAGAGCACAGTAGTTTGGAAAGCCTGAGTGCTGGATGAATGAAAGAAATATTAGGATATTTGCTCTAAGTTATTCACCTTGGGGCAAACAATAATTAAGTCTTTAAGGACTTAATATGTGGTATACACTGTTTTAAGCATTTTAATGTGTGATCTCATTTGATCCACAGAACTATGAAAAAATGTGCTATTATTATCCCCAATTTATAAACATGCAGAGAGAAGATAAGTTGCTCCAAGTCACAGAGATGTGCATGGTGGCACCAGAATTTGGAAAGCCCATGAGCCTAACCATCACTCAGCAGCCTTGATCAACAGACTATTAAATATGGGTAAAGATGCTGCAAGAAGTTTTACCTAAGTGGCAATCAACACCTGCACTGGGGAAGAACACCAGGAAAGGTGAGAGGAATCATATGTTAAATTACATCTTATATGTCCATGGCCCAAAGGTCAGGTGACTGCTTCTTCTTATGCTACCACTTTAGACCCCTAAATGGTATTTGTTTTATTCACATTTATTCACCTTTCAAAAAATGTGTGTGCCCATCGCATCCTGCTTATAGTAATGTTGCTTTTTTGAACTAAAATGTAAGTGTGGTGAAAACTTACTAGGTTTTCACTCATTTGGAATTCAATATTATGCAAATGGATTGGATTGGGTTTCTGGTCATCTTAAAACTAGATATGTTTATGGGATAAAACGTTTAGATAATTAAAAAAGAAAACTCAAGCATTCTTAAAACCAACTTTACCCATGTGTAGCTGATATGCTCTATTTTATTTAAAATGATGTTTTAAGCATGTCAGGTGGTGCTCCTGCTTGGGGGTAAACGGCCAGATGTTTGTACCTGTTATTGCATGTTCCTAAAAGTAATAAAACATCCATTAAAAATGGTTTATGATTGAGATTTCCAGTTACTTCTCCCTCTTTAATTTCCCCCATACTTGAGTAGGTTTTTTAACCTAATTTCTTTTCAGAGTTCCATCTGATCTGTAGTTCAGTTCTTTTTCTAAAATCATTGAATCCAAGGGAAACTAGTTTCAGAAGTTTTAGAAGCAGGCTATTTAGGGAGCACCAACTGATGAGTAATCATAAATATCAGTGAAATTTTGTTGGAGTCTGTCTTCTGTGAACATTTGGAAAATGTCAGTTTTTCTTCTGCATTTTTGTTACATTAGACATTGTGGCTTGAACTTGATTCCAGGCAATAGGGCTATTAAATAGTGTGGGAAATAGAGCTTTTGAAAGGAGAGGTGTCAGAAATTTGGGTCCTGAAAAATTGTAATGGATTACATAGACCATGAATTTGAAATGTAAATTCATCTTGACCTGCACCTGCATCTTCTCTTTGATGACATAACTATATGTCTTCTGTGATTTGCTTTTGGCTTTTTGATAGAGCAATCACAACTACAAAAAAAAAAAAAAAAAGACAGTGCCCTTATTAGCAGATCAATACTTTTTAAATATGAATCTTTTCGGGGCTTCCCTGGTGGCACAGTGGTTAAGAATCTGCCTGCCAATGCAGGGGACATGGGTTCGAGCCCTGGTCCGGGAAGATCCCACATGTCGCGGAGCAACTAAGCCCGTGCACCACAACTACTGAGCCTGTGCTCTAGAGCCTGCGAGCCACAACTACTGAGCCCATGTGCCACAACTACTGAAGCCCGCACGCCTACAGCCCGTGCTCCACACCAAGAGAAGCCACCATAAGGAGAAGCCTGTGCACTGCAATGAAGAGTGGCCCCCGCTCACTGCAACTAGAGAAAGCCCGCGTGCAGCAACGAAGACCCAATGCAGCCAAAAATAAATAAATAAATAGATACATTAATTAATTTTAAAAAATTTAAAAAAATTAAATATGAATGTTTTCTGAAGCTCTTCTGGGTGGATCCATGTCTATCTATCTTTTTTAAGAGAAAGTTTACCTTTAAGCAAGGGGTAACACATTCTGAGGACTTGGTTATATATATTTTGCTTTATCAACAACCTTCACCTTTTTTTACAATGGAGAATACAGTTCATTGAAATGGACTTCCCCATTTCCTTTAGGCATGTTGACCGACACAGATTTCTGCTTCAAGCTGTAGCAGTGTCATTTAATAGTACAATCCCCACGGTCAGCCTTGAGTGCAGAACATTTAGTGAAAAAGTCAAAGAATCTAGTATAGACTAATGGGTGGAGCTTCATAGTTCCCAGAGCAGTCAGGAAAAAAACCAACCTACGTCAGACTCTAATATTTATTGGGAACATGACACCCATGTGGTCACTTTTGTTTGTTTACTGTTGAAATAGTTTTTCTAAAATTCGAAGTTATTAAATTTCTTTTACATGGCTAGTCACAAAGGTGAAAGGGAAAATAGAGCCTGGAATGAAAAGGCAGCAGGAACATGGAGAAAATAAATTAAAAGTGCAAAAGTATATAAACAACAGTTTTAGAATTTATTTTTATTTAGGTAACTTGGTTTATAATATTATGTAATTTCTCGTGTACCACATTATATTTCTACTTCTGTATTGCCCTACAGTGTGCTCACCACCAGAAGTTTAGTTCCTATCCGTCACCAAAGAGTTGATCACTTTTACCCATTTCGACCTCCCACCACCCCTTCCCCTCTGGTAACTACTACCCTGTTTTCTGTATCTAGGGGTTTGTTTTTATATAAAGGACATTTCATTAGTCCTCCTGTCTCTACATTCTCTTATGAAGTAGAGAATTCCTTACTCTCTGAGTTTCAAGAGGGTGCTTACACGGTGCAAATAAGATCCACATAGCTGGGTCAAACAGACACACAAACAAACAAAAACCCAACAACTCTGTTCAGATATCAACTGTCAGGGAGTTTTGGACTCTATCAACCTGGTGTGAGAGGGAATCTCTCACAGTTTCTCAAATCTATGCAAATTCAATAGAAACGCTTTTTCACACTGCATACATGTGGAATGCCAAGCTCAGATAACTCAGTCCGTGGAAGGATGATGCATGGATTAGCTCCTGGAAAGGGTTTTAAGACGACAATATGCTGTCATTTGGTAAGCAGATAGGATAAGGGGTCCCCAGAGAAAGAGAACCAGGTGTGGCTTTCTTGACATGAGAACCCATTTTGGCCTAAGCCATTTTGTGACCTAAGCTTGGCCACAATGCTTGCCCTTGAACAGGTCTCAGTAATCCATGATTTCAAGGGAACAAAGGAACGTAGGAACAGAGAAAAGGCAGTCAGACAACAGTGCAGTGATGCAGCAGAGTCCTAGCTCCTCCTCAAGGGAGATACATAATAACATATCTTTGAGTTCTGCAAGAACTAAGGCCCAATGTTGATCCTCCTGACTTCAATCAATTAGAGCTTGGAGTCTGTTGACCTTTGCCCCAATTCTATGCTGAGTTCTCCTCTGTTCAAGCCCCTTCATGAATATAAATGTACCCTTAGCTTAAAACTCCCCCGATTTTACTGTTGGGAAGACACTGCTTTGGGAAGGATCCCCCAGTGTTCTCCTTAATTGCTGCAAGTAATAATAAATCCTAGTAATAATAAACCCTTCCTTCTCCTGATCTTCGGCTTGGTTGTGTCTTTTGGCTTGACACCCACCAAGAGGCGAACCCAGTTTTCAGGTAACAATTAATCCTGTGATACGGCTTTCAGAAGCTAATGTGACTTAGACTATCCTTTAGTAGAAGGGTAATACCTAGAGGCAAGAGATATAACCCTTGAGATTTATTCTGTATTGGTCTAATAACATGGTGTGATTAGACCAGAACTCCCTCTTTCAGATAGAAGAATACACTCTGAGAGAGAGACACAGAGAGAGAGAGAGAGCACAACCACTGAGCCCCTGTGAGTAATGAGAAAACAGTGATATTTTGCCTGGAGAAGCAAAGAGCAACAAAGCCTTAAGAGCGTAAACAAGTATGGACATGCTTTTACATAAAAGAAACTTTAGGTTTATTATTTACTAATGACTAAACCAAAAGGAGCAGAAAAGTTATTGGCTGAGGATATTTTAATTCAGCAGAAAAATTTTTAATAGGTAGAATGGGGTCTTCTAGTGGTAAAAACAACAAGACTATTACTATTCAATTCTAATTGCTAGCCAATTAATATTCCAATTACTAGACTAGTCAAGCATTAATTACAATGCAAATTGGTGTTTATGTTACCAGGAGGATTCAAGCACTGGGTAGGAAATTGGGCTAAATAATAACAATAGGCATTATTTAATAAGAACATATTTTGTGTTACATCTTGTGGTGATAATACCTACTGTCATTGGTACCCCTCAGAAGAATTTCACAGAGTTTGTGGTATTGATCCCATCCCATAGATGAAAAAAGAAAAGGTTAAGAATGCTATGTGGCTTCCAGATTCCTGGGGAAAATATTGGCAGATGACAAAACCAGTGTTCCATCCAAATATTTATGCCTACAAAGTTTCTGTTTTACCCTGATACTCTGATGCTAATAAAATCTGACCTATGGGCAGTATCTTTTTCACCAACGAAGCTGTTTTTTTCCCCCTTATGCTATGCCTTAAAACCTGTCCATATTCTCTTAGATACGCTAAAGACCATCCTTAATTCAACTTCAGAATTATTGTGGAAGCAGCCTCTGCTCACCACCTGTCACCCTTCTTAGTCTGCTCTCAGCCTGGCCTTCTTGACCATCCACTTCGGTGGTTTGGCTTATCTGCTTCTAACCAATCATTTTGTTTTCAACTCAGGAATTGTTTTCTCTGTCCTTGTTAGTTATGTTTCATTTGCTATATGTTAACAGCCATATCTGTTAATACGGCTTAAAAATTTTTTTCTCTGACTTTGGGACCATCTTTTGTGAAATGCTCCCTCTGGGAAGGGTCTTGCTTCCTGGACCAGCTCGTCTCTTGACTCACATCTTGAAGAATTGGAAACTGCAGAGAATACTATTTTTTTCTCTGTGTTTCTATTGTTAAGAATTCAATCAGGCAACAAATTACAGAGTCTCCTGTACAGTGTTTCTATTTCTCTCATTTTTCCCTATCATCTCAATAAAAGTATAACTTCTTTAGAGAAAGGGTTAAATCTGTAAACATATTTATTATTCAAAAATTGGGCTTACAATGGAACTTAAAAATGTTATTTTTTATCTCTTTAAATTAATTAAATTATTTATTTATTTATTTATGGCTGTGTTGGGTCTTTGTTGCTGTGCACGGGCTTTCTCTAGTTGCGGCGAGCGGGAGGTACTCTTCGTTGTGGTGCGTGGGCTTCTCATTGAAGTGGCTTCTCTTGTTGTGGATCATGGACTCTAGGTGCACGGGCTTCAGTACTTGTGGTACGTGGGCTCAGTAGTTGTGGCTCGTGGGCTTTAGAGCACAGCCTCAGTAGTTGTGGCGCACGGGCTTAGTTGCTCCGCGGCATGTGGGATCTTCCTGGACCAGGGCTTGACCCTGTGTCCCACTGCATTGGCAGGCAGATTCTTAACCACTGTGCCACCAGGGAAGTCCCCAAAATGTTATTTTTTGACTTTTATTTATTTAATTGGGGCTTATATTTCATGCAAATAACCTCATAGGTATATTTTGTTGTTCTAAGTTTATGGAAATACCATCAGCTGACTGTTTTTCTCCTAATAAAATCCAATATAGATTTATATTTACATGACTGACTATATGGAAGGAATTGACTAATTCCAGATTCTCTTCTAGCAAAGAACAGATTTATCTCTAAGTGGGAGAATCTTCTTTATTTGTCTTTTATTACCCCAAATCAGCAAACACACAGTAAAACTGAAAAAAGAACAAAACAAAAACCACCGAATATTTAAGGCTGGGAAAAATAAAAACACAGACACAATTTATTGAGAATTTAGTATGTGCTAGATTCTAACCACCCATGGCATGTATCTCTAAGGACTGGCTTTCTAGCACATCTATACAAGCCTTTAGTCAGCACACATTAGTTCAAGATGTTTAACACGATGAAAAATCTTCCCAACTTTTAGGAACGCTTAGGCTTACAGCCTTGCATCATGTTTTCCCTACAGTTAAAAAAATATGTATCCAGGGCTTCCCTGGTGGCGCAGTGGTTGAGTGCTGATGCAGGGGACACGGGTTCGTGCCCCGGTCCAGGAAGATCCCACATGCCGCGGAGCGGCTGGGCCCGTGAGCCATGGCCGCTGAGCCTGCGCGTCCGGAGCCTGTGCTCCACAGTGGGAGAGGCCACAGCAGTGAGAGGCCCCTGTACCGCAAAAAAAAAAAAAAAAAAAAAAGTATCCAAACTGTAACCCTATTTTTCAGGGAATCTTCCTTTTTCTCTGGTCTATTTCGATACTTGCAAAAGCTGAAACAGTGCAGGTGCACACACATATAGATACATAATGAATCGTAAAACTAAACACATTTTTTTTGATATTTACTGGCTTCTGTATTTTGCTCATAACCTAGGATTAGTAGAAGTCATGGCAACCTTTCTGATATTTGGCTTCATTTTGGATACAAGGCATATTTACTGACATTTAAGGAGAATGCCTCAGTCACTGGGTTGCACGCAGCCTGCAGCTCATGCAGGCTCAAAATGAACGTGGAAAGAACCACTGTAGTAAGAGCCATTGCAAATCTACCCTTGACTTCAGATGGCTTACATGCTCTCCAAGTAGAAATATTGCTGAGGGTTTGCCAAACACGCAAAGGCCGTGGATTTCACCGTTTTGCAAGCAAAGGAAACAGCATTTGAAACTCCTTTGAAAACTTTTTTTTTTCACATTAAGAGGCGCCACACGAACAGAACGTGCCATAAATAATGTGTGCTAACATTTTCCAAAAAACTGGACATCAATTAATGCTAATTTATGAGGGAACTTCTTTGGAAGAGCATAGTCCAGACTCATAACTACTGAAAAGACTCATTAATATAAATGTTAAGGGAGTTTTCTTAAAGGGAGGAGGGACTAAAGTAAATGTGTATCATTACATTGAAAGCTCATAATTTACTGAAAATTCAGTGGAAAGCAAACTTTACACTGTATGTTTCCAAAGGTAATGTTTTAGCACATTAATCAAGAAAATAAAATAAGAATGAGGATGTGATATTAAGAAACACATGCAATGAAAATCCAACTTAAGGATACCTAACATTTATCGAATAGGTGCTACATGCCAGACATTATACATATGCTACCTTGTTTATTTTTTCCAAAGATTACTGTGGGACAGATCATGTTATTTTTTCCATTTTACAATTGAGAAGACTAAAAAAACAAGCAGTTTGTGTTACGTGCTAAAAGTCACCAAACTGACAACTGGTGAAACTCAGATTCAGAACCCCATCTTAAACTACATGCAGTACTTCATAATACTGCCTTTGACGATTGTCAGATAAATGTGTGGACAAATTTAAGTAGACTTGTGTAATGCTTTATCCTACAGGACCTTTAAAAATAAAATCAAATTATTTTTCCATAATTAAACTATATATTCCTACACAGGCATTAATTTGTGTGTACTAACTTGACCAATTTTAAGTTTGAGGCAATGACTTATTTCTACTTTTAGATCTTAACCATGGTGACAAAATAATTAGCAGTCCCTACCTTTTTCTGAATCCCTCTCTAACATTTTGAGTGGCCCAGGTAATGTTCATGAGTTGGCTGGAAAATGGAATTTCTACTCTTGAGGTAGCTGATTATCTTAGGTCATGTCTTTGCTGAAATGAAAGTGGAAAAAGTCATCTTTATTTGGTTTCTTTAGGAAGTGTGTGTGTGTGTGTGTGTGTGTGCGTGCGTGCGCACTTGTAGGTATACTTTGGTAGAGGAAAGATAGGGGATAGGGGAGAATGAGGGAAAGCCAGAAGAATATTTTACCCAGATTCTTGAGATTGGTTATCTATTGCTTAATAATAAATGCTTTCTGTTAGATCTCCAGGAGATCTCTGTGCCTTTAATTCACGTTTCCTCTCCAACTTGCCATAGATTCTGTAATTGGGAAAAGATCCTAGTGGGATATCAAAGCTCATCATCTCAGTAGCCAGGAAAATGTATGGATCCTTCTAGAACAGTCGTTCTCAAACTTGATCATGCCTCAGAATCATCAGGAAGGCTTATTAAAGCACAGACTAGTGGGTTCTCCAATTTCCTTTCAGTAGGTCTGCAGTAGGACCTGTGAGTTTGCATTTCTGACAAGTTTCTAAGAGATGCTCCTGGTGATGCTCTAGGGACCCCACTTTGAGAACCACTGCAGCAGAGGGGACAGTAGTAATGAAATATATGTAGGCCCATGATGTACGCTGGTAATGACAGTTCATGTTCAAAAAATAAATAATGTTGTCTGTTGTACCATCAATGAACAAAACATATATTAAGTAGTTTCTAAATGATCTACAAATAATTGTTATATCCAGGTCTCAAACTAAAAGATTAAAATTGAATAATGATTTTAAAACAATTGTTGAATAACTTCAGACTTTCTAAACCTTTCTGTAGCTACCAGCCACCTAATCAGGCACTCAGTGTAACTTTGAGTTAAAAAATGAGAAAGGAATTAACCCTTAGGGCTATTCATTCCTGAATTTTCCATAGGAATTGAGAAGCTTCCAATTTGTTTAAATTGAAACAGGGAATCTCATTAAAAACCTACCGCACTCAGCATACAAAATTAAAGGAGTTATATTTGAATGATTAAATATTTACAGCTTATCAGTGAGAAAATACTGATGTGATTCTAGGATAAGCAAAGAGCGTTCACCAAGGAGGTGGATGGAAAAAACAGAGATGAAATGGAGCAAAAGATGTCACTTCAAATTGTGAAAGAGGAAATCTTGTCTAGGTTTTCTCGGTAACTCACTTTTAGAAAAACCTTTCTTCATGAGTTTCTTTAGTGATAGACTGTTGTTGGCAAAATTAAGTCTAAAACACCTCCAAAGTTTACCTAACAGTGGTTTCTAAAGAGAAACACCATATCCTCCGAGTTCCTGATTCTAAGGGAAACATTTGTGCATCAGTCATGTGAAGTCCTCTATAGCTAAAGAAGGGAGTATGAGTTTAACATGCAAAATTCAGTGCATGTTTCACTGTGTGAAATGTTTCAATTATTTCTATAACATTTAACGTGTTCTAGATATAGTGCATTAAGCACACAGCCAAGAAACCTTCCAAGCCTATGCTGTTTTTCATTTGGTTTTATTGTAAGTGTATGAAACACATGTTAGGAATATATTTCATATTCTGCATTTGTAAAATATCAAATTTATATCAGCAGAAACCACAGAGGCAGCCCAGGAGCTGCCCCCAGAGCGAGACCATTTTGCAATCACACTTTTAACACCACATTATCATTTTAAAGAACAAATCCCCTGGTTGAAATGAAGAGAATGATTTTCACAACTTATGGCAATTTTCTTTATGTATTTATTACACAGGATTCAAAACATAAACTCAACAAGAGTTTGTCTCAAGTTTCTACTTTGTGTAATATGTACCACGCTGAAAGTACATACTACAAATAAAATGAATTCAACTTGCTTATCTTATTCCATTTTATAGCAGGGATATATTTTTGTGAGATTCTTGAAGTTTATTCCAAGATATCTACATGCTATGATTCTTCATATTATTCTATGCTAAAAAGCTATCAAGGAAGAAAATAATTCTTCTCATGAGCTAAATAAATGTTTTTGCAAACATCATTCTTCAGTCCCAGATGAAATGTTGATAAAATATTTTCTGAGAAATCTATTTATGCTACAGAATTTACCTTGTATATCTAAATATGAAGCCTTTCCTCCCACGTCTTATTATATAAGTATAGGTGATATTATACCAACAATTCTATTTTATTAGAGTTATAGATGACATGGATTTGGGTTACACCAGCATAATTTGTCTTATTTTGAATTCTTCTCTAATAACAATTACTTTGAAATAAGAGGAACTGGGTTCTACTATCATATGGTCACGTTCATAAATCCTTCATTATGTTTTCACTTCCTTGACCTGACAAATATGGTCAGTTTAGAGTTCAGTTCAGATGAGTTGATTTCAAAATAGTACCTAAAATATCAATCTAAACTCATACTACCCTGGTCTGTGTACAACTATCTCTAGGCATGAATCTCACCTTGGGGTTAAGCCACAAAAAAGAAACTGTTTGATGAATGTGTCTCTGTGGTTCGTAAACAGAGCAAGTAATCTCTGTAACTTCTGTTCCTCAGTTTGCTCACATGGCAAATAGGGATGGTAGTAATACCTACATCATCGTTTTGTGTGAGGATTTAATGAATTACTATTTGTAGTGTGCTGAAAACAACATATAGCTCATGGCAACCCCTACATAGGTGACCGTTGGTATCATTCACTCACTGATGTTTCTTCTGTGCCTGCCTAAAAGGAATATGTAGCTAATAAATGAAAAGTGAATTAATAAATAAAATAACAAAGCCTCTCCTTTAAGTCCATCATAGCCTTTTGTTTGGACCTCTCTAATAAGATATACTGTATTCTGTATCATATTAAAATATTTATTCCCACCTTATGTTTCCCCTACGTTACTTGAGGGCAGGGAGTATGCCTTATTGTATTTGTATCCCTGCAGTGACAAGGACTATGCCTGAAACACAGGATGTATCTATTCCTAGCATGTGTGGAATGAATTAATAACTAGAGCAGAGCCCAAAGAAATGCGAGATACTTCGCCTATCAATCACTGATTTTTACATATTAATTTGTTACATATTTCTAGAGTAACTAGTCTGTGGTTGACATTTTGCTGAATGTAATACAAAAATGCATCATAGTCCCTTACTTCAAGAAAATTGTAAATTAATAGGGAAGGCAAAATAACCCAAAATACTTATACGTGGGTAATATCTGACTCACAAAAGAGTATTATATGAAAGGCTAGGAGATTCCAGTGGAAGAAGACATCACTCCCAGCATCATGCAGAGCCAAAAAGCCATCATGAAATTGTACAGTTAGTCCCCTGCTGTGCCACCTTTCAGCAAACAACATGCATGACAATATTTTCCCCACTGGATTGGTTAAATTGATATGTATTTTGATTTATCATGAATTAAATTTGTGGCCACTTCTACCCAGACCCACTAAATGACCTGTGATTTCAATCAAACTGGTGGAGTGAATTAAAAAAAATTCACGGGCTTTTTTGGGATTCTTGTAGGTATGGCTTGGTTACTACTATCTGTTTGTTGGCTTTTTGACTATGTATTAGGAAGTCGAGAAATTAGCGAAGCTGTTTAGCCTCATCAGCACATTAGCATTTAATAAAGTATTCCCAGCTATCAGTAAGCAAGGCTCTGTGTGCCACGGCAAACACTGACCACAGGGAAAGCATATTTGATGAACAGCCAGGAGCAAGTATCACCGAATACTACTCTCCCACGAAGAACGGCTTGATCATTTTAAGTGTCCTGATCTGTTAAAAAAAGCTAATCAGGTAGGCTTGCGTAGACTCAGCATCGGCTACCAGAACCTACTTCGGGGTGTGTGTGTGTGTGTGTGTGTGTTTCCATTATACTTCTCCACTTTTTTTACTTGGTAGAAATGGCTTGACCCAACTGTGAATGTAACCTGGCAAGACGTGTTATAGTTCACAAATTTCTAATCAGAGTGGAGGATCCAGAGCCTCCTGCCAACTCGGGCCTGAGGCATCCTGCAATTAACATTGTCAAGTGTTCCCTGCCTGTAAACAGTTACCTCACATCACCTCAGAGCATGGGGCCGTGTTTGCACAGGACAGCCAGCCGCCGCAGTATGGCTTAGCTAAAATTCTGACTTCTGGAAGTCATTTTCTACCACGTGCACGTTTCAGTAAATCTGCAAAATAACTTAACCAAAGAGACCCAGGGTGATTTTTCTTCTTTCATTTTTCTCCCCACCCCCGCCCAACTAAGCTGTAAAACTAAGTCCCCTTTATCACAAAAGTCTCCACTATATAATCCAATTGACTTTCAGAGTTTGCTTTCACATATTTCTGTCTCTTCCTATGTCACTAAATCGTATCAGCTGCTCTGGATTTGGGTTTGATGGTGATTGCTGAGGTGGGAGAGACAGTGGCTGCATTTGTTGGCTACTTTTTCACTAAATGTAGGGATCAGGGAATGCAGTTTTTGGCATTAGTGGAATTTAGTAGATATATAGGTTATTTCGTTAGTTTTTTTTTTTTTAATTTGCTCTTTAGTCAGTTTTCCTAAGATAAAAATCTTCAGATCTAGACTTTATTGTACTTATTGTTTCATACTACTTATATGTAAAAATATGATCTCATGTATACCATTATACCCATATATATATATAACCATATGTAACATATTTATATATAAATTAAATATATACATAATTATAATGTCCATTATCTATAGTAAAAATGTATATAATATATTATTCTAATAATGAAACTACTGAGTAGGTATGTTAAAATGGAAACAGTATTATTTAAACTAAATAGTATGTGTGTTAATGTTTTATGATGACTGTAAATCTTCTAAAGTCAGAAAGTATCTTACGTATATGTATGTGTGTGTGTGTGTGTGTGTGTGTGTGTGTGTGTGTGTCTGTGCCACTTTTAATAGAGCCGACACATGAGATAATATGGCCAACCCGGAGTCTTACATGGATTCAGAAGGAAGAATTACAATTAAGTCTTTAAGAAGAGCTTTAACTTTCCCCAAATGACCCTTCTTTCAAACAGCTTTCTTTGGTTGTATACAGTATAAACTGGATGTACTAGGAGAAATCTTAAGGAACTTAGATTTTAATCCTAACCATATGGCTAATTAGCTGTGTGACTGGCTAAGTCATTGAATCTTTCTGGGTCTATCTTTCAGTCAAATGGAGAATACCATAGTTGTCTTACTTCTTCACAATTGTTTTTTTGGCCAAATAAATAAAATAATGTATGTGCTATATTTTGAAAATGCCCGTAGTATTAAACTGAAAGAGATACTGCTAACATTACTGTAATTATAATTTAGTGACCGTTATCGTTTTCCTTTCTCTGTTCCTCTTCTTGGTTTCCCTTTACTCTTTTTCACATCTTTATTAATATATCTCTAACTATTCATATTCTTGCTCTAAGCTAGAGGTTGGTAAATTTTTCTGTGATAAGCTAGATAGTAAATATTTGAGCTTTGAGAGCCATAGTCCCTGTTGCAAGTGCTCAACTCTGTCATTCACAGCATGAAAGCAGCCAGAGATAATAGTAAAAAACAGGTGTGGCTGTGTTCCTATAAAACTGTACTTGTGGACACTGAAATTTTAGTATCATGTACATTTCACATGTAATGAAATATTCTTCTTCTTTCAATATCTTTTCAACCATTTAAAAACATAGAGGAGACCATTCTTAGCTTTGGGTCTTGCAGAAACAGATTATAGGAGGCAGCTTTCTCCTGAGCCAGTTCACTGGCTCCTGCTCTAAGGAGACACCTAACTTCGTCCCCATTCCCTAGGTGAGAAGGTTGCTTTTTGGCGTAGAGGAAGCGTACTAGTAGCTGGAGCTATATTAGCAGAGAGGGCATCTCAATCTCAAACTTCACCCCTAGTTTGAATTCCAGGGAGAAAAACCAAATCAATGTCTTGAAAACATAATCAATAATGTATATTTCTTTCGAATCCTCACCTTCAGACAGTAAGAGTGCAAACTGCTATTTTCCATTCCTTTACATTCAGCTCGGTGTAACAGCCAACTCTTGTACTACTGATGCTATAATGTTTTAGAGTGAAAAGGTAAGCTAGAAGCCACTTAAATCCTCTCTCTCGTTTCATACATAAGGAAGCTGCTGTTCCACTGAAGTAGAATAATTTGCTCAAAATTAGTGCAGAGTCAAACTAGAACTCATAAGACTGCAGAAGGGGCTCTTTTCACTATACAATTATAGTTTTAATATAATTGTCAAGGTTTACTATAATTGTTCCTGAAAGTTCATCCGAAACAAAAACAGAACCAAAGACACAGACTCTTGGACGCTTCAATACTTCTAGGTTAAGATGATGCCCCCGTTGCTATTTCTCCCTCCTTTTAGAAATACATGGCAATGAGAGAGATGCGAATAAATGCCAGTGGTGTGCTGAGTATCCCCTGCTTTCAGGTAAAGTTTTAGGGCAAAGCCGTTGTTGACTAGCAGCTGGATTTGACTGCTCTTTCTCTTTACATCACATGTATTGTCCATCTTTAGGTGATTATCGTCGGAAAATTTGCTCCAGTAGACATGGCAACATGGGAGTTGCTTTTCTGATTTGGCCAGGGGGATGCATCCACGATAGACTTTCCAGTCAAACCTGGGGCCAGGTCCTTCCAAAGAGTTCACAGCTTCTCCATCACCTGGGGCCACATTTAAAATCCCGCTGTTCTTTCTTTCTCATGCAAACAGACACCAGAATGGAAAGGTGGTGCATTTATTATCCACATCTGTCTGCTACAAATCCTGCTCAGTTTCATGCTTTTAGGACAAATTCCAGGCAGAGGGCCACTGGGAGAGGCTCCATTTCTCAGTACCCCATGCCCAACTCTGTCAGTTAGGCGGCAGAATAATTTCTTTCATAAGGTCTGTCCTAGCCAAAGAAAACATACCCATGCCCTGTGGCAGGGGATCTCTGAAGGGAAAGGACTGTGTTCTGAATTACACTCCAAGGGGAGCTGACCCTAGATCAGATGCCTTAAGACCTGGAAAGCAGTGAGACAGGAACATATCAAAGATGGACTTTATCATTTGGTATGGTTAGAAAATCAATTTTCTATATATGTAACCGTGGCATGGATAAAATCCACCTCTCTCATACTCCAGCTCTCTTTTCCCCATGGTATAAATTAGAAGGACTGCATTCGTATTTGGGTATCAACACTAAAGAAACAAGCATCTCAGAGTTGGAGCCAATCACTGAAAAGGATGGAAAAACAAGCCTCCTTTAGAAAAGAAATGGAAAGATGTCATTTATATGCACAGATTAAATTAGCAAAAAATATAGGCTCATGCAAGGTCCCCGCTGTGCTTCCTTATGCATCTAATGGAAAAACTGTTCCTGATCCAGGGTTTTATTATTATTGTTATTATTTGAAATGCCACCTTAGGAAAAAAACTTTCCATTTGATACCCACCTTACTAGGAGAGGCTCAGTACAAAAATAAATAGTTGAAAATGTGCTGTGACTGAAATAGTGTTAGCCAAATTAATGCTAAATTTCCATCTGGACTTCAGCATGCTACCACCCAGAAATATTTTCTGGATCTCATTTCTATCTAGCATTTTTTCCTTCTTTTTTATTTATTTCTTTTTTTCTTAAGATTCTCCCCTTTGGCTATCTTCTGCTGTAAAAGGGTTGGAGGATTGTGGTAAGGCAAATTGCTTCTGCTGTAGCATCATTAGGCAGACCTCTCATGTCTAGGAGGCAGATATATTATCATGTGATCCCAACTGAAGGGCACACCTCTAACGGTGGTCTTTCTCCCCAGGTGGCTTCTATACATTTTAGCAGATTCATCCTTGGCTGGGACATAAGGCAGCAGTGCTTCGGATGTCAGGGCACATTTCTCTTTGCATCTTCTCATCATGCTTTACACATTGTCTTGATTCTAATTTTAATGAATAAACACATATGGAACAAAATACTGCCTCAAATGGAAAGTCTGGACAAAACAGGTAGCGAAACTGTAGAATATTTTCATATTTTAAAATATTCTTATTTTTGACAGTTCCCAAAAGCCTTGGTACATTGAACAATTCACATCAATCCCAAGCTTCTTTGGAATGAATTAAATTCTTACTATTTCCGGGGGTGGGGATAAAAACAGAGGAGAAATCCCAAAGTCTAGGTCCTCTTGCAACTTTAATTACTAACTCACTCTATGACCTTGTACAAGTCATACAACTATCTGGATCTCTAGTTCTTTATTAAAAAAAAAAAAAAGAACACAAGTAATAATAGCTGTCCTGCCAACTTCTTGGTTATACTGAAGCCGATTCTTGAATAGTTGCAAATAACCTTTGGAAGCAGTAAAAATGCTCTATAATCACAGCACTTCTTTTTGCCAGGAAGCTCAGCACAGATTATTTTATTGCTTAAAATAATTGTCATTTGAAAATTCAAACTAAAATTCATTGGGCCTCTCTTCTGTGCTAGGCACCGTGCTAGGCACGTGATAAACATCGTCTTGAACCCTCATAAAATCCTTGGAAGTTATGTAGCTTTATTCTAAGTTTATCAAAGGAATAGGCAAATCTCAGAGAGCTGAACTAACTTGTCTATGACTGCACTCCTGAGAAATGGTGAAGTGGTGTGAGATCCCAAGACTGGCAGGTCCCAAACACTAGGTGCTAAGCACCCACTATACAGTATATGAACATATTGTTGGAACAAAAACTTCTTGTTTTAGTTCATGTTAGGGTAGTTTAAGAGTTTCATGCGAAGCTCGTAAGATGGAGGAGGCTGTATCTATTAGACTTGAAGTAGTGCGTAGTATTACTGGTACACATAGTATCTGGAACTAGGGGTCTCAGGACCTGACCACTGTGGTCCTTAGCTACGTAGTCTAGAATGAGTGCTTATGGCGTGTGTGTGTGTGTGTGTTGTTGGTAGATAAAGTGAAGTGCTAAAAGTATATTTATCTTCTCTACTTACAAATTTTTAATTTATTGGTGATAGCTACAGCAACTGTCTTTCTTCTTACTAAATGTTAGATTTTACACTAGGTGCTGGGGAGCAAACCAAACTTGGTCTCTCTTCTCACAGATTTGAGAGTCCAGGTGATGGACAGGTCATAGGAGCGTTTCTGGTTATTCAGAAGACAGATTGTAGCATAGTCTAGGATAATAATGAGGGATTGGGGAAGACGTGGATACCTTTAAGAGCTATTTAGAAGGCAAAAACCAATAAGTATTGCTTATGGATTCAATATAGTGGGGAGGGCACAAGGGAAGGGAGAGGGGTGTCCAAGATGACTGCCAAATTTTAAGGCTTGTAACTCAGAAGGAGGCCTCCAGAGTATGGTGGCAATTCCTCTATCATCGGAGAGTAGTGAGGATCATGGTAATGAAACGGGGAGGTTTATGCAAAATTGGTGACATATATGGGAATTCCATATAGGCATTCAATTAAGTGCTAGATCACTTCTCCCATAGACCGTTTATCATCAACCAACCAACCAACCAACAAACAAAGCTTCCTATTTACCCCAGAATAAAAATCACACTTGCATGTGCTTATTGGAAACTGTTTCCCCCTTCTACAACACCCTGCCCTCCATGCTACATTAGCAGGAGCAGAAATAGCTGAGTTGAACTTCATTCTCTGGCCCTTCCCATTGGGTTAAGGTTCAGTCAAAGGTGCTAATGAGCAGAGAAATGGCCAGGAAGCAACAGAAGAAAGAAGGAAAAGAAAAGGAGAAGAAATCAAATATTCTAGGTCTCACTGCTTATTTAGGATTTACATTTTGCTTATATTCATAAGGATTTAAAATAAAATTTTTAAAAAGAAGCTTGGCAAAATTAAATAAAAATTTATAAAAGAAGGTTGCTATTATGGTGCAGAGTATAACAGATTCTTACCAAAGCTATCAACTTCTCTTCTAGCCTATCCCTTGCAATATCAGTTTTTACTAATATTACCTCGCTTGTGTTTATTATTAGACACAGATCTTAGTGACTGATGGCTGGAACCGGGGCAGATTTGTGGAAGAGGATATCATTTTAAGGATGTAAGATTTCATCCGAAAATATATTATAAAGCTCTTGACTTCCAGAAGTAAGATAGGGCAATGGAGGAGAAATTCCTAGCTCCGGCAATAAACAATGAAGTGCTACAATTGAGTCGAATACATGGACTAATTAAATGGTAACCAAAGGGGTGAATTAAATCAGTTAGCTCTGAAACTCTGTTAACTTCTAACGAGACTTCCTCTCAATGAAAAATAATAGAACATCAAACTAAAATAGATTTTATCAATTTGAATTCCAGTGATGAAAACATTAGTCATAGGTTAAGATATAAGTATCTGGAATAAACGAATGATACTAAAGGAAGATTCAAAATGAACAAACTTGAATTTAAGGTTCACAGAAATTGTCTACCAATCATTTTCTTTTCCACCCTTCACTATCTTATTTTTTATTTTATTTTTATTTATTTTATTTATTATTATTAACTTATATCTTTAGTTACTAGCTTTAGTTTCTATCTTTATTCTTTCATTAGTTCTCTTACGTGAAAAAGCAAAAGTTAATAATTCAAAATTAAATCTGAATTATTTCTCCTTTGAACCCGTTTTTACCTTCTGACGCACATTAGTGAGGCTTTGCTGTTTAGGGGAGGACTCTACCTATTTTTCATTTCCAGGGTGGTTCAAGAACAATTTAGATGACTGATCGAGTTGAGAAAGAAATATGATTTTTCTTTACAGAATTTAAGTTAAATAAGAAAGCTCCTTTTCAGGTAGAATGTGAACATGGTGCTTTCAGGTACTCATGCTGAAAAGGGATAAATGTCACGGTGAAGAGGCTGCTTCTCACTCAGCCTGGTGGGTCGACCAGAGCCACGGGGTGGGGATGTGAGTCTTCAGATAAGCTCCTCTGACCCGAACACCCAGGAAGACACATTCAATGGTCTGGTCTACTAGATCCTGAGACCACAAAGCTAGGGAGTTAGGCAAAAGGCCCTTTAGCAAGTTTAAATTGATGGAGGAGCTGTGTCGGTGTGTGCTACCTCTTCACACATTTCTCAGGTTACAAGCTGACGCAAAACTGACTGTTTATGTTCCTCTAAAGAGGTCTTATTATCACTAGCTTGGTATCAGTCAACTGACAGAAAAGCGAAATTCACCTTCTGAATTACCTAGCAGCTACTTTTCAACACTTAATCTTTTGCATTTCCTTTGGCCTCAATGAAATGAGCAAAAACTGAATCATTCAACTAGCTGGCTTCTGTATCAATACATCTATTGCTCAGGAAATAGAAGTAAAAGATATAAAACAATTAAAAGGTCAACATTACTGTCTTCCTTAGTAATGATGACTAAGCACTAAGCACTATTGCAAAACCTGGGTCAAGCAGGCGAAGGTTTCTATTATTCACACTGATTTGCAGTTTTCAAAATGCATTAGTACATATTCAAGATTTTTTCTGCAAGTAAACTAGTGCTGCTTAGGGGAAAAAATATATAAGATTCTTATAAGGTTTTAGAAGCTTCATTTTACATTCAATGGCAATACAGTAAATCCCCTACATACGAACCTTCAAGTTTCAAACTTTTAAAATGCGACATGCGTTCCCATGTCCAATCACGTAAGTTAGTTCACGTGTCTGGCGTACGTTGTCACGTGCGTGCATCCTCTACAAGTGGTTGGGCTTTTGTTTACTTTACTGTACGGTACTGTATAGAGTACAGTAGTACAGTATCTTTATTTCAAGCCCAGGGTGTCCAGAAGCAAGCATAAAAGCAGCGGTGATGTAGCTGGTACTTTTCAAGGTACTGTACTGTAAGATTAAAAACGTTTTCTTTATTTTTTGTGTTTGTTTGGTTTTTATGAATTATTTGTGTGGAAAGTATTATAAACCTATTACAGTACAGTACTATATAGCCAATTGTGTTAGTTGGGTACCTAGGCTAACTTTGTTGGACTTACAAACAAATTGGACTTACAAACGTGCTCTCCCAACCGAATTCGTTTGTGTGTAGGAGACTTTCTGTATAGCACTTGACAATTTTATGTGATTTTTGCTTCTTCTTGGTTCTGAGTGAGGGTATTGGCTCCCGCTTAAAATTCCAACACTAGCACAAGGCCATGAGGGTTACTTCCAGAGACACTGCCAGCCGAGCTCTGAATATGTTTATCCTCAGGCTTTTATCAAAGAAAATTTTCGAGAAATCTCCATGTCATACCTTCTCTGGACCAAAGGGATAAGAGAAAAGGTTTTAATGGTAAATTGGAACATATCCATGATTGGAAGGAGAATTCTATATCTAATGATGAAAGACTACATTCTTTACACACACACACACACACATATAAATACACACACAGTTTGCCCTGACAACAAGCCTAGTATCAACATGGGTACAGTACAGTGGCATTACTTATTTTTGAAGTTGTTAACAATAAGAAAACAGTTAATTATTCATCTTTGAATAACCCTAAAATAATTGTCTTTCTCTTTGTCTAAATAGTTACGTTCCTCAGTTTCTCTCAAGGGTACATTTTTAATCTTTTCTTTCACTGTCCTTCTCCTTTGAGTTCTTTTCAAGTTGTTCAGAAAGTCCTTCACTTTCTCATGAAGACTGAATGAGGCACACACATTCCTACCTTGCTTTTGACACTGGGGGAAAATAATTGAAATGCACAGTGGATATGCAGTTATTTAAGTGTTGATTGTGTCCACATATCAGCATTTTGAAATAATGTAATCATTTCAGATCCTTGACAGTGTGTTAAAGTTTAGACATATTCAAACATTCAGATGAACAGTTATCATGTTAATTTTTTACCTGTCCTTTTGGAACCTTATAGGTAAGCCTCTACCCCAAGTATAATGCATCCTAAAGCCTCTTTATAGCAGAAATGCACTGATTTGTGATAACTCAAGAATGATATAAATGATTCTTGGATGTCAAAGAAGTCATTAAAACATTTTAAGACCTAGCTCATAAGGAAATCAAAATCTAAAATCAGCAAAATTTAGAGTAAAATCCAAGAAGTAAGAACTCCCACACTATTATTCCAGCAATAACTATCCCATGATAAAAAGCAAACACAATTTTAAAATCTATTTTATGGTTATTATTTATGTAATGTTGGCTTTGGGTGATATTTTTCAGCATGTAGTTTATTTGTAACTTAGTCTAAATAAGTAGAAATGTTGAAGGAAGAAATGTATTTCTTTAATTATACAATTTAAACACAAAATGTCACATGAGTCATGCTCTTATATACTCTTTTACTGATTCCATGAAACCTGAAAATGAAATGAAAATAGTTGATTTATGGGTAGATTCTATCTTTAAGGGCAGGAAAAATAAAAAGGAAGCTATTAACCTTTTGGTATTTCCTTTGAGTGTCTTCTAGTTACTCTCCTACAACAAAACATTACAATTCCTATTCCATCAGCGATGTTCTTGCTTTAATGCTGTATTCTATGTTGCTTTTCTCTACAAACGCAATTTCCATTCGCGCATTATAACAGGTCACTTTTGGAAGAGATTGAGGGTAGAAGATGTTTTTAATTGGAAGGGGGAAAAGTGGTTTCAATTTAATGAATAAGCTTTCCCCTTCTCATAATTGACAGTCAAAATGAGTGTGGTTTTAGCCACACACTTGTCTTCTCCCCTTTCCTTCACACCTGTCAGGGAGCAGATAAAGGTGTGAGAAATGTGAGTCCACACCGGTCATGCAGTCTTAAAAAATGGTACAGTAATAGCTGTCAAACAGTGTTGTGATTGTAAGAGAGAAAAATAGGACTGCTTTAATTTTAATGTTTGAGCATTGGCAATATATTTGGTTGTCATATACCTCTCTTGTCCATATTTTCTTTGTAGTATTTAATTCTGTGAAGAAGACAATACATTCCCACTTTAGGTTTTAAGAGCCATTAGTGTGTTTATGCATAATGCTTGTGGCAAAAAAAGGCCATAGTTCACAGTGTCTAGTTAGTTCAGTTTCACGATTTAAATATCAAACCTTGTCATTAATAAATGCTAACGCGACCAAAAACTATGCTGGCCTTTCCAAAAAAATATTTATTTGGGGATAATCTTTAAAATGATTGACAAAGTAATTTAAACAAATTTATTAAAATGTTTAGAATGTGACCCAATTTTTATTTTATTTTTTTATTTTATTTTATATAGTGAAAAATAACCCCATGTGACAATTATTTTCCTACAATAACCTAAAAAACTTTAGAGGCAAGTGGTATATTCTGAGTCTCAAATCTAATTCTGATTCCAAATTTATGTATTTTTGTGAGAGGAGTGTAGAAAAAAATAAATAGATGTTGCACCATGTAGAGATCCTCCTTCCCTAGTAGTCAGTGAATTTTCTTTTGAACTATAGTCGTTTATTTGTGTCTGTTAGGGCAAGCAGTTTAGGAATTGTGTGAAGCCCTGAGTATCCAGGAAAAGGCCACAGTGCATACACGTATACATTTATAGCAACAGCGATATGGCGTGTAACTTTCACATTTTGTTAACTGTTTACAGATGTCTGTTGAACCAAATCCTCACGTGCAGAGTAATTTTCACACT
Source organism: Hyperoodon ampullatus (assembly GCF_949752795.1). Classification (NCBI taxonomy): domain Eukaryota; kingdom Metazoa; phylum Chordata; class Mammalia; order Artiodactyla; family Ziphiidae; genus Hyperoodon; species Hyperoodon ampullatus. The sequence continues at coordinate 22,457,884 of NC_136932.1, read as the reverse complement.
TTGTTCTATTTTTCAAGCACAATGTATAATGTTAAGAAACAAGGGGAGCTAATTGGAGGGAACAGCTGGTGCAGGAGCACGGATGTGAGAGAGGACTTAGCTTATCTGAGTGGATTTGTGTGTCAAAGAAGGGATCTCCAAAGTGGAGTACAGTGGTGAGCAGCTCAATCCATGGGAGGACGGGGAGAAAACAGAATATGTACTCATGCTCCACTTGTTTATAAATGAATAAATGAATGTTTGTTAATATTTAATATATGGCTGAATACAAATGTCTTCCCATGTCACATGTCATTGCTGGTTATAATATATAGATCATCGTGAGTGTATAGCAGACAGTCACAGGTCCTGTGCAGTCCAAAATGTGTCCTAAGGCAAAAATGTGGGTTCCATAGTGCAAAGGTGTTATCCACTTTCTGTCCTGAGGACACAACAATTAACAAAGTGGATTAGTCTCTGGATTATGGAGGTTATGTTCTGGTGGTAGACAAATAAAAATATACTTACACACATGTGCGGACATCAGCTGGGCAGTGACTACATGCAAGAGTGCTGTAGGTGGGAAGCTGTGTACCATCAATAGAGCCCTGAACAAAAGAAAGAATGACTCATGCAGACACGATGGGGATCAGCACCCCAAGAAAGGAATAGGGCAAGGAATACATGTTCTCTGTATGTTCAAGGATGCACAAGGTTTTTGAGCAGAGGAGAGGCCTGATCTGACTTATAAAAGAATAACTCTGAATACTGTGTGACCAACAGACTCCATGGGGACAGAAGGGAGACTGAGCCCTTAACTGGCTATTGCAATAAGACAGCGTGATGGTTGACAGTGACAAGGACCAGAGTGACAGCTGTGATGCTGAGGGGGTTGCTCAGATTGTAGAAATAGGATGTTTTGAAGGTCGAGTAAAAAAAGACTTATTGATGGATAGGATATGGTTTGTGAAATGAGAAAGGAAGTTAGAGATGTCTCCATGGCAAAGGGAAGGGTACAGTTGCCATTTGCCGACACGGTCATAAACGAGGGAGGAGCTACGGGGGTGAGGAATCCGAGATGCCTAGCACACAGAGGTGGGTGTGTCAAGTCAGTGTTTATCTAGAACTCTTTAGAGAGAACCTGGCTTGAGATGGGAACTTAAACCAGGATTAAGCCATCAGTGTGTGGATGGAAAGCCATGAGCACGGATGAGATCAACCATAGGCACACCTTGGAGATATTGCATGTTTGTTTCTAGACCGCTGCAATAAAGCGAATACTGCAATAAAGTGAGTCACATGAAATTTTTGGTTTCCTAGTGCATAGAAAAATTATGTTTACACTATACAGTAGTCTATTAAGTGTGCAACAGCTTATGTCTTAAAAGACAATGTACATATCTTTTTTTTTCCTTTAACATCTTTATTGGAGTATAACTGATTTACAGTGGTGTGTTAGTTTCTGCTTTATAACAAAGTGAATCAGCTATACATATACATATATCCTCATATCCCCTCCCTCTGACGTCTCCCTCCCACCCTCCCTATCCCACCCCTCTAGGTGGTCACAAAGCACTGAGTTGATCTCCCTGTGCTATGCAGCTGCTTCCCCCTAGCTATCTATTTTACGTTTGGTAGTGTATATATGTCCATGCCATTCTCTCACTTCGTCCCAGCTTACACTTCCCCCTCCCCGCGTCCTCAAGTCCATTCTCTACATCTGTGTCTTTATTCCTTTTCTGCCCCTAGGTTCTTCATAAGCTTGTTTTTAGATTCCATATATATGTGTTAGCATACGGTATTTGTTTTTCTCTTTCTGACTTACTTCACTCTATATGACAGACTCTAGGTCCACCGACCTCACTACAAATAACTCAATTTCATTTCTTTTTATGGCTGAGTAGTATTCCATTGTATATGTGTGCCACATCTCCTTTATCCATTCATCTGTCAATAGTCACTTAGGTTGCTTCCATGTCCTGGCCATTGTAAATAGAGCTGCAATGAACATTGTGGTACATGTCTCTTTTTGAATTATGGTTCTCTCAGGGTATATGCCCAGTAGTGGGATTGCTGGGTCATATGGTAGTTCTATTTTTAGTTTTTTAAGGAAGCTCCATACTGTTCTCCATAGTGGCTGTATCATACTGTTCTCCATAGTGGCTGTATCAGTTTACATTCTCACTGACAGTGAAAGAGGGTTCCCTCTTCTCCATACCCTCTCCAGCATTTATTGTTTGTAGATTTTTTGATGATGGCCATTCTGACTGGTGTGAGGTGATACCTCATTGTACTTTTGAATGCATTTCTCTAATAATTAGTGATGTTGAGCATCCTTTCATGTGTTTGTTGGCAAACTGTATATCTTCCTTGGAGAAACGTCTATTTAGGTCTTCTGCCCATTTCTGGATTGGGATATTTGTTTTTTTGATATTGATCTGCATGAGCTGCTTGTAAATTTTGGAGATTAATCCTCTGTCTGTTGCTTCATTTGCAAATATTTTCTCCCATTCTGAGGGTTGTCTTTCTGTCTTGTTTATGTTTTCCTTTGCTGTGCAAAAGCTTTTAAGTTTCATGAGGTCCCATTTGTTTATTTTTGTTTTTGTTTTTCCATTGCTCTACGAGGTGGGTCAAAAAGGATCTTGCTGTCATTTATGTCATAGAGTGGTCTGCCTATGTTTTCCTCTAAGAGTTTTATAGTGTCCAACCTTACATTTAGGTCTTTAATCTATTTTGAGTCTATTTTTGTGTATGGTGCTAGGGAGTGTTCTAATTTCATTCTTTTACATGTAGCTGTCCAGTTTTCCCAGCACCACTTATTGAAGAGGCTGTCTTTTCTCCATTGTATATTCTTGCCTCCTTTACCAAAGATAAGGTGACCATATGTGTATGGGTTTATCTCTGGGCTTTCTATCCTGTTCCATTGATCTATATTTCTGTTTTTGTGCCAGTACCATACTCTCTTGATTACTGTAGCTTTGTAGTATAGTCTGAAGTCAGGAAACCTGACTCTTCCAGCTCCGTTTTTCGTTCTCAAGATTGCTTTGGCCATTCGGGGTCTTTTGTGTTTCCATACAAAATGTGAAATTTTTTGTTCTAGTTCTGTGAAAAATGCCATTTTTAGTTTTATAGGGATTGCACTGAATCTGTAGATTGCTTTGGGTAGTAGAGTCATTTTCAAAATGTTGATTTTTCCAATCCAAGAACATGGTATATCTCTCTATCTGTTTTGTATCATCTTTAATTTCTTTCATCGGTGTCTTATAGTTTTCTGCATGCAGGTCTTTTGTCTCCTTAGGTAGGTTTATTCCTAGGTGTTTTATTCTTTTTGTTGCAGTGGTAAATGGGAGTGTTTCCTTAATTTCTCTTTCAGATATTTCATCATTAGTGTATAGGAATACAAGAGATTTCTGTGCATTAATTTTGTATCCTGCTACTTTATCAAATTCATTGATTAGGTCTAGTAGTTTTCTGGCAGTGTCTTTAGGATTCTCTATGTATAGTATCATGTCATCTGCAAACAGTGAGAGCTTTACTTCTTCTTTTCCTATTTGGATCCCTTTTATTTTGTTTTCTTCTTGGACTGCTGTGGCTAAAACTTCCAAAACTATGTTGAATAACATTGGTGAGAGTGGGCAACCTTATCTTGTTCCTGATCTTAGTGGAAATGTTTTCAGTTTTGCACCATTGAGAAAGATGTTTGCTGTGGGTTTCTCATATATGGCCTTTATTATGTAGCAGTAACTTCCATCTATGCCTACTTTCTGGAGGGTTTTTATCACAAATGGGAGTTGAATTTTGTCAAAAGCTTTGTCTGCATCTATTGAGATGATCATATGGTTTGTCTCCTTTGGTTTGTTAATATGTTTTATCACATTGATTGATTTGCATATATTGAAGAATCCTTGCATTCCTGGGATAAATCCCACTTGATCATGATGTATGATCCTTTTAATGTGTTATTGGATTCCGTTTGCTAGTAATTTGTTGAGGATTTTTGCATCTATGTTCATCAGTGATATTGGCCTGTAGTTTTCTTTCTTTGTGACATCTTTGTCTGGTTTTGGTATCAGGGTGATGGTGGCCTCATAGAATGAGTTTGGGAGTGTTCCTCCCTCTGCTATATTTTGGAAGTGTTTGAGAAGGATAGGTGTTAGCTCTTCTCTAAATGTTTGATAGAATTTGCCTGAGAAGCCATCTGGTCCTGGGCTTTTGTTTGTTGGAAGATTTTTAATCACAGTCTCCATTTCAGTGCTTGTGATTGGTCAGTTTATATTTTCTATTTCTTCCTGGTTCAGTCTTGGAAGGTGTGCTTTTCTAAGGATTTGTCCATTTCTTCCAGGTTGTCCATTTTATTGGCATATAGTTGCTTGTAGTAATCTCTCATGATCCTTTGTATTTCCTCAGTGTCGGTTGTTACTTCTCTTTTTTCATTTCTAATTCTATTGATTTGAGTCTTCTCCCTTTTATTCTTGATGAGTCTGGCTAATGGTTTATCAATTTTGTTTACCTTCTCAAAGAACCAGCTTTTAGTTTCATTCATCTTTGCTATAATTTCCTTCATTTCTTTTTCATATATTTCTGATCTGATCTTTATGATTTCTTACCTTCTGCTAACTTTGGGGGTTTTTTGTTCTTCTTTCTCTAATTGCTTTAGGTGTAAGGTTAGGTTGTTTATTTGATATGTTTCTTGTTTCTTGAGGTAGGATTGCATTGCTATAAACTTCCCTCTTTGAACTGCTTTTGCTGCATTCCACAGGTTTTGGGTCATCGTGTTTTCATTGTCACTTGCTTCTAGGTATTTTTTGATTTCCTCTTTGATTTCTTCAGTGATCTCTTGGTTACTAAGTAGTGTATTGTTTAGCCTCCATGTGTTTGTATTTTTTACAGACTTTTTCCTGTAATTGATAGGTAGTCTCATAGTGTTGTGGTTGGAAAAGATACTTGATACAATTTCAATTTTCTTAAATTTACCAAGGCTTGATTTGTGACCCAAGATATGACCTATCCTGGAGAATGTTCCATGAGCACTTGAGAAGAAAGTGTATTCTGTTCCTTTTGGATAGAATGTCCTATAAATATCAATTAAGTCCATCCTGTTTAATGTATCATCTAAAGGTTGTGTTTCCTTATTTATTTTCATTTTGGATGTTCTGTCCATTGGTGAAAGTGGGGTGTCAAAGTCAAAGTCCCCTACTATGATTGTGTTACTGTGTTATTGTGTTACTACTACTACTATGTGTTACTGTCGATTTCCCCTTTTATGGCTGTTAGCATTTGCCTTATGTATTGAGGTGCTCCTATGTTGGATGCATAAATATTTACAATTGTTATATCTTCTTCTTGGATTGATCCCTTGATCATTATGTAGTATCCTTCTTTGTCTCTTGTAATAGTCTTTATTTTTAAGTCCATTTTGACTGATATGAAAATTGCTACTCCAGCTTTCTTTTGATTTTCATTTTCATTTTCCATCCCCTCACTTTCAGTCTGTATGTGTCCCTAGGTCTGAAGTGGATCTCTTGTAGACAGCATATATACAGGCCTCCTTTTTGTATCCATTCAGTCAGTCTATGTCTTTTGTTTGGAGTATTTAATCCATTTACATTTAGGTAATTATCGATATGTATATTCCTATTACCATTTTTTAATTGTTTTGGGTTTGTTATTGTAGGTCTTTTCCTTCTCTTCTGTTTCCTGCCTAGAGAAGTTCCTTTAGCATTTGTTGTAAAGCTGGTCTGGTGGTGCTGAATTTTCTTAGCTTTTGCTTGTCTGTAAAGCTTTTAATTTCTCTGTTGAATCTGAATGAGATCCTTGCTGGGTAGAGTAATCTTGGTTGTAGGTTTTTCCCTTTCATCACTTTAAATATGTCTTGCCACTTCCTTCTGGCTTGCAGAGTTTCTGCTGAAAGATCAGCTGTTAACCTTATGGAGATTCCCTTGTATGTTATTTGTTGTTTTTCCCTTGCTGCTTTTAATATTTTTTCTTTGTATTTAATTTTTGAAAGTTTGATTAATATGTGTCTTGGCGTGTTTCTCCTTGGATTTATCTTCTATCAGACTCTCTGTGCTTCTTGGACTTGATTAACTATTTCCTTTCCCATATTAGGGAATTTTTCAAGTATAATCTCTTCAAATGTTTTCTCAGTCCCTTTCTTTTTCTCTTCTTCTTCTGGGACCCCTATAATTCGAATGTTGGTGTGTTTAATGTTGTTCCAGAGGTCTCTGAGGCTGTCCTCAATTCTTTTCATTCTTTTCTCTTTATTCTGCTCTGCAGTAGTTATTACCACTATTTTATCTTCCAGGTCACTTATCCGTTCTTCTGCCTCAGTTATTCTCCTATTGATTCCTTCTAGAGAATTTTTAATTTCATTTATTGTGCTGTTCATCATTGTTTGTTTGCTCTTTAGTTCTTCTAGGTTATTGTTAAAGGTTTCTTGTATTTTCTCCATTCTATTTCCAAGATTTTGGATCATCTTTATTATCATTACTCTGAATTCTTTTTCAGGACTGCCTATTTCCTCTTAATTTGTTTAGTCTGGTGGGTTTTTACTTTGCTCTTTCATTTGCTGTGTGTTTCCTTATCTTCTCATTTTCCTTAACTTACTGTTTCTGGGGTCTCCTTTTCGCACACTGCAGGTTTGTAGTCCCTGTTGTTTTAGGTGTCTGCCCCCAGTGTGTAAGGTTGGTTCAGTGTGTTGTGTAGGCTTCCTGGTGGAGGGGACTGGTGCCTGTGTTCTGGTGGATGAGATTGGATGTTGTCTTTCTGGTGGGCAGGACCATGTCTGATGGTGTGTTTTGGGGTGTCTGTGACTTTATTATTAATTTAGGCAGCCTCTCTGCTAATCGGTGGGTTTGTGTTCCTGTCTTGCTACTTGTTTGGCATGGAGTGTCCAGCACTGTAGCTTGCTGGTCATTGAGTGGACCTGGGTCTTAGCATTGAGATGGAAATCTCTGGGAGAGCTTTTGCCATTTGCTATTACATGGAGCCAGGAGGTCTCTGGTAGACCAATGTCCTGAACTCAGCTCTCCCATCTCAGAGGCACAGGCCTGGCACCTGGCCGGAGCACCAAGACCCTGTCAGCCACAGAGCCCAGAAGAAAAGGGAGAAGAAAAGACAGAAAGAAGGAAAAAAATAAAATAAATGTATTAAAATAAAAATAATTATCAAAAATTTAAAAAAGAAATAATAAAAAAATGAAAAAAAATGAAAGAAAGAAGAGAGCAACCAAACCAAAAAACAAATCCAGCAATGATAACAAGTGCTAAAAACTATACTAAAAAACCAAACCAAAACAAAAATGGACAGACAGAACCCTGGGACAAATGGTAAAAGCAAAGCTATACAGACAAAATCACAGGAAGAAACATACACATACACACTCACAAAAAGAGATAAAGAAAAAAAAAAAAAAATATATATATATATATATATATATATATATATATATATCATTGCTCCCAAAGTACACTGCCTCAATTTTGGGATGTTTCATTTTCTATTCAGGTATTCCACAGATGCAGGGTACATCAAGTTGATTGTGGGGATTTAATCCACTGCTCCTGAGGCTGCTGGGAGAGATTTCCCTTTCTCTTCTTTGTTCACACAGCATCTGGGGTTCAGCTTTGGATTTGGCCCTGCCTCTGCATGTAGGTCACCCGAGCGTTTCTGTTTCCGCCCAGACAGGACGGGGTTAACAGAGCTGCTGACTCGGGGGCTCTGGCTCACTCACGCTGGGGGGAGGGAGGGGTATGGAATGAGGGGTAAGCCTGCGGCGGCAGAGGTCAACGTGATGTTGCACCAGCCTGGGGCGTGCCATGCGTTCTCCCGGGGAAGTTGTCCCTGGATCACGGGACCCTGGCAGTGGCAGGCTGCACAGGCTTCCGGGAGGGGAGGTGTGGACAGTGACCTGTGCTTGCAGACAGGATTCTTGGTGGTTGCAGCAGCAGTCTTAGCTTCTCATGCCTGTCTCTGGGGTCCGTGCTGATAGCCACGGCTTGTGCCCGTCTCTGGAGCTCGTTTAGGCAGTGCTCTGAATCCCCTCTCCTCGCGCACCCTGAAACAGTGGTCTCTTGCCTCTTAGGCAGGTCCAGGCTCTTTCCCGGACTCCCTCCTGGCTACCTGTGGCGCACTACCCCCCTTCAGGCTGTGTTCACACAGCCAACCCCAGTCCTCTCCCTGTGATCTGACTGAAGCCTGAGCCTCAGCTCCCAGCCCCTGCCCGCCCTGTCGGGTGAGCAGACAAGCCTCTCAGGCTGGTGAGTGCTGGTCGGCACTGATCCTCTGTACAGGAATCTCTCCTCTTTGCCCTCTGTACCCCTGTGGCTGAGCTCTCCTCCATGGCTCCGTAGCTTCTCCCCCACCAACCTTCTGTCTCCACAGGTGAAGGGGCTTCATAGTGTGTGGATACTTTTCCTCCTTCACAGCTCCTTCCCCAAGGGGCAGGTCCTGTCCCTATTCTTTTGTCTCTGTTTTTACTTTTTTCTTTTGCTCTACCCAGGTAAGTGGGGAGTTTCTTTCTTTTTGGGAAGTCTGAGGTCTTCTTCCAGCATTCAGTAGGTGTTCTGTAGGAGTTGTTCCACGTGTAGATGTATTTCTGATGTATTTGTGGGGAGGAAGGTGATTTCCGTGTCTTACTCTTCTGCCATCTTGAAGGTCTCTCCTCCAGTGTACATATCTTAATTAAAAAATACTTTATTGCTAAGAAATGCTAACCATCACCTGACAACGCCAGGCTGCCACAAACTTTCAACTCATAAAGAGCTGCAATAAAGTGAAGCACGATATATAAAACAAGGTATACCTGTAGAGAAACAGTATACATACAACATCTTAGAGGTCTGAGAGAACAGAAAGAAATAGCAAAGTAAACAAGGATCAGAAATTAAGTTCAGGGAATTCCCTGGTGGTGCAGTGGTTAAGAATCCACCTGCCAATTCAGGGGACACGGGTTCGAGCCCTGGCCTGGGAAGATCCCACATGCTGTGAAGCAACTAAGCCCGTGCACCACAACTACTGAGCCTGCACTCTAGAGCCCGTGAGCCACAACTACTGAGCCTGTGTGCCATAACTACTGAAGCCCACCCGCCTAGACACCATGCTCTGCAACAAAGAGTAGTCCCTGCCACTTGCCACAACTAGAGAAAGCCCGCGCGCAGCAACGAAGACCCAACACAGACAAAAATAAATTAATAAATAAGTAAATTTATTAAAATAAAAAAAAGATTTAGAAAGTAAATTCAGAAGGAATTGAGACAGTGGTTTCCCAGGGGTCAGATGAAGAAGCAAGTTCTAGGAGGGAAGGGCCACCCAGGGCAAAGGCTGTTCCAAAGTCAAGTATGATGAGGACTAAGAATTAGCAGCTGGATTTAGATCTGTGAGGTCACAATGACCTTGGCAAGAGCTACTTGAATAGAGGAGGTAAAGGGGGTACTCAAGGGAGTGTATATAGAAAACTTCTTTGGAAGAGCTTTGCTATAAAGAGGATGTAGAGGAAAAATACTTTTCCCTCCACACTTCCAGGTTCTTGCCTGAGACCCCCTGTAATAAAAGACAGATTAACAGGAGAAAAATAAACAGAAATTTAATAACATGTATACCCCTTTGTACATGGGAGATACCCAGGAAAACTGAATAACTCCCCAAATTACCCAAGCCACCATCTTAAATACCACCTCTAGATAAAGGCAAAAGAAAGATAAGAGTTTCTAGAGATTTAGAGCCATTCACCTCTTCCTGGTGCAGAGAGAGAGACAACCTTACAAATGCAGATTTCCCTTATATATGTAAACCTCTTACTAAAAGGTAACTTCTCCTCCTTTTTAGAGTTTCTCTGCTGTTTCTTAAAAATAATCAGCTCAAGATAAACCTTATGCTAAAGAGGCATATTTTGGGGTGGCAAAATCTGCTCCCCTTCAAGGAACAGAGATATTGGGCTATATTGGAGTCCACGATGCTTTTGTTAGGGTTTTCAAATAGAAGATGTAGGGGAGCAAAATGTGTCTCTTTGTCATGATGGATTAATTTAGACTGATTATCTCTAAGGAACAGAAGGTTTAGGAAGTTCTTCTTGTTACCTTTCCCTTAACTGCCTAAAAGAATTTAGATAAAGCGCCTGTTCCTGGAATTGAGCTACCACCAGAGATATCTCCAAAGAATATGGGTTAGGTGTGGTGGAGGACACCGGGCAGTGTCTAGAAACCAGAGTCCACTGTTTCCTCTTGGCTCTGTACGGCCCAAAAACCATTTGTTTATAAAACATTTGCATTTCCATCTCCATGTGAATTGCTTTTTTCCTTGTTGAGGTCCCAAACCTACTACCTCCAATATCCTCTTCTGTCCTCAGCTGAAGATGATTTTTAAGGTGAGGGCTTCAGCCATTTTGGCAAGTTACTCAGTTTTCCTGAGTCTCTCCCATGAATGCATGCCATTAAAGTTTTATTTGTTTTTCTCCTAATACTCTGTCTCATATTAATTTAATACAGAGACCAGCAAGAAGAACCTGGAAGGTGTGAAAAATTAGTCAACAGAAGCCTCAATCAAATAGGAGACCAGAAGTGGAAGCTCTCACGCCCTACCATGGTGGCAGGGCCCAACAGCAAGAAGAAAATCTTCCTCTTCTTCCCTGGAAAGGACTCAGCCAATGAGAGACTGTCACAACTCAGCCAATGAAAAGCCATGGGCTCTTTGTTTACTAGAGCCCTCCCAACTTCCCTTCCCCTCTATAAAGACTTGTCTCCTTGCACAAGGCTCACCATGTTGCAGACCCTAAATTGCAGTCTTTGCTGATTCCGAGTAAACCAATTTTTGCTGGAGAAATAACTGGCAGCCTATTTGTTTTAAGTCAACCAAGGGTAGAGGAAATTTTATTTCTCCCCAACAAAGACATTACAGAATGTTTAAATGTTGATGGAAATAATTCAGCAGAAGTGGGGGTAGGGTGAAACGTCAATTCAGAAAGAGTAGAAATAATTCCCGGAGCTGTGGCTTGATTTGGAGAGAGGATGATGGGGATCGAAGAATCTGCCCTTTGAAAGAAGCACTGAATCTCCTTCTTATTAACTGGACCAAGGCAGAGCCTCTGTGTACAGACGCAGAGAGCTCTTCAGAGGCGGTAATAGACAGCATCATTTTGCTCTCTTTAAATGCATTATTTGTAGTCTAGCTAATTTTAATATATTAGTGAGAACAAAAAGAGATTTTTATGTGTGTGCTATTAATACTAAAACTATAAACTATTTAGAGATTTCTATTACAGTCCACTTATATTTAATTTTTTTCAATTTTGAGAGTATTTAATATGGTCTTTGTAAATAAATACATAGATATGTTTATATCTTAATTAAACAAAAATGTATTGGGAAATGATCCTAAAATGTATTATTGACAGGGGTATGCCATCATAGGAGCTTGGAGACCACAACCGTGGAAAATAAAGTGTGTGTGTGGGGGGGGGGTGTTTGAAGTTAAATTTTTTTTAATTTAAAAGCTAAGAATTTAACTTTTAGAAGTTAAGAAAACCAATTCAAAAAAGTCTTTTAAGACCTGCTAGAGGCTTTATATTTTATCTTATCCAGGATGGGGAGACACTGGAGAGTTTGAAGAAATGGCTGACAGGATCACATTTGGGTTTCAAAAAGATTTCTCTCTTGGAGAAAAGTTATGAGGCTTTTATGGTAATAGAGGAGAGAGGAGAGAAGACAGAGGAGAGAGGGATGAGCGAGAGACAGAGACAGAGAGAGTGGTGACGCGAAGGATGGGAATTTGGAAAATAGTAGTCATATTTGGAAAGGAAAGGGCAGATTAAAAAAGACTTTGGAAGATGGAAGTGATATTTATTAAGATACGTGCTATCGAGTAAGAGAATAATTTGGCAGGAAGCTGTGGAGGAGGTAGGGAAGAGGGAAATGATTCATTTATTTTGGACGCATTCAATTCAAAATTCCTGTGGCCAACCCCAGTTGGTTTATAACCAGCATCCGTTTTTGGAGTGTGCATGTGGACCCCCATATGCACAAAGAGAGTTCTAGTATAGAAATGTTGGATTCATTAGTTTAATATGAAAGATTGCATTCAGATCCTGTCCTAATAGCTGGTATGTCTTTCCTGTTCATGTTTTATACTTTTACCACACATGTGTATCAGTCAATAGCAATAGTAATGTTTTGATTTTTCAAATAGTTTACAAAAATTGCATCAATATGTATGTTTCCTTTGGCAAGATGTGTTTATACTCAATATCATGCTGATACATTGATCTAGCTCAGACGTTGGGAAACCATGGCTCATGGGCCCAAATCTTGTCCTCTACCTCTTTTTGTGCAGCCTTTAAACTAAGAAAGTTTTGTTTGTTTGTTTGTTTTACAGATGAACATTTGCAATCAATTTGATGATACACAACATTAACTTTCAACCCCAACTAGGTGAAATTTTATCCCATAAATGGAATCTTATTCTTCTTGTTAGTATACCTATGTTACAAAAAAACCACAAAAAGACACTCAATTTTTATTACTATGTTTTGAATTTCACCGGTACAGAACATGTGGAACATATCTCTTGCTATATAAATACCTACACAATATTCTCAACTTACACTTTGGCTGGCAAAGTCTAAAACAGTACACCTGATCTAGTTAATTCATTAACTTTGACAATTGTTAATTTTTCATCTTATAAGAGTATAATTTATGCATTAGTTACTTAATTAATAAACTAAATTCCATTGTTTCATATTTTTGCTACTAGAAGCAATCCTTAAAAGCTATCTTTGTGAGAGTGTCTTCATACACATGGATGAAATTTTCTCTGTGCATGAACCTAAATGTGGTTTTGTTAGCTTAGAGTTTGAGTGTATCTTTAACGTTATTATATACTGCCTACAAAGTGGCTCTACCAAACCCAGTCAGCAGTGTGAGAATTTCTAGCCAACCTCCTAACCAACTGTTAATTTCTTAAATTTTCTCCGATGTATTTATTTTACCAACATGTATTTTTATTTGAACCATGAATAACTTAGAAATATGTCTTCTAGTTTCTAAAATCTTTTGTAAAACCTATCATTCTCTTTCTATTGTATTGGCTTTTTGATTAAAAAATTGTTCTGAATGAAACTGACATATAGATACTTATAACATAGTATATGGTCCATTTTTATAAATGTCCCATTTGTTCTTGAAAAGAAAATGTGTTTTATAAATGCATTGTGTTTTGTGCTACAAGCAATTACATCAGTCATTTATAATGCTGAACTCTCTGTCATCTACTTTTAGTCTGATTTATTTGTTACTACTGCACAAAGGCATACATAACTGCAAATTAAGTTTCTCCTTGGTCTTCTGTCAATAATTGCTTTAAACATTTGAGCCTATATTGTTACATATGTAGCCTATTCAGTGTGGCTTCTTTCACTCAGCAATATGCCTTTAAGTTTCCTCCATGCGTTTTGTGGCTTAATAGTTCATTTCTTTTTATTGATGAATAATATTCCATTGTATAGATGAACCATCGATTGAAAAGGGAGAAATAAAACTCTCTTTTCACAGCTAATATCATCTACATAGAAAATCACAAGCATTAGTTCAAATTAAACCACAATGAGATACCACTACCTACCCATCAGGATGGCAAGAAACAAAAACAAACACAAACATCTGACGTTGCCAAGTGAAGTAAGGATACAGAGTGGTTGGAACTCTTAGGCACTGTAGGTGCAAAATGATACTGCAACTTTGCAAAACATTTCTTCAGTCTCTTATAAACATATACGGTGACTATAGAAATTAGCAATCCTACTCCTAAGTATTTATTCAAGAGAAATAAAAATGTATGGCCATTCAAAAATGTGCACAAAGGTGGTTTTAGCAACTTTACTTATAGTCACCAAAAAACTGGAAACAATTTAAATGCCCTTGTAAATAGATGAACAAAATGTGGTATAACCACACAATGGAGTATTACTCAGTAATGAAAAAGAATGGCCCATTGAGAAATGCAATGACATGGATGAATCTCAAATGAAGACAGTGTGTAGTTTTAAAAGGCTACATACTACATGATTAACCTGAATGATATTCTGGAAAAAGCAAAACTAAATAGAGACAGTATCAGTGGTGCCAAGGATTAAGGGTGAGGAGAGGGGCTGACTACAAAGGTGGAGGGTGGGGGGATTTTTTTTATATCATGGAAGCATTGTGCTTATTGTTTTCTGGTGACAGTTATATGAGTCTTTACTTTTTGTTAAATTTTGTAGAACTGTATAACCAAAAGAGTGAATTTTACTGTATGTACATTTAAAAATAAAATAATGCCATGCTTCTTTATGATCACATGGTACTATCAGTATCCTATCCTTTTCTCATTGAAAATGAATACTCACTACATGTGTGGCTGGATTTTGTAGTCACCATTCCCACCTTCCTGTGGAACATCAAACACTAGTCACTGGATGAGTCAAGAATTAAAGAGATGGGCTGGTTTGTAATCATCATTTTATGTCCTAAACAAACTGATTTTATGTTCCTCAAATCCTTTCCTAAGATGGATGAATCCAATAATTCTTCACCTCCCTTGTCGTCCCATTGCCAGGAACACGAACAAGTTGGGTTTTCCTACATCTACCCCACCCTAAGGCAAAGACAACCTCCTGTGGGGATCAGCTTCTTGGTGAGAATAGGATGTTTCCACCCACCACTGTATATTGACACTTGCTAGGCTTCTGGCCATAAATCACTTGATGACATCACATTGTTGCTATAAATCCACGAACAAATAAGCTACCCTTCCATTAGGGAACATAAAACGGTCCATGTTCAGACTCAGTCTGCGTACTGTTTATGGGTTGCTTGCTGCTTTCAGGGTTTTTACAAGAGAACATCCACTGTTTCTTTCTGGCCCTACTCCAGAGAGCTATGTTAACATTGCCCATTTTCCAAGATATTTTGTGGGAACACTGCAGAACAGAGCCACATTTTCCATCAGGGACCTGCACCATATTTTAGTCTCTATTTCCCAGACAAATTAAACCCACTGTTTTATGAGCTTCTTCAAAGGGGCTACACAGTAGCTCATTTTATTGAATATGGATACTGCCACTCAGAAGACAAATCATACGATAACAGAGCCTAGAGCTTACAAATTCTAGAGCATGTTAATTATTACCTCAGGGTCTGACCCTAAATTATCTAACTTCCTTTGGGAAAGTGAAGCAGTGGGCTAGTCTATGACATTGGAGTTGAAAACACCATGAGCTCCAAGAGTTTATCTGCTTGCAGGCTGGGGAGGAGAGGAGTACAGAATCTCCAGGCACCAAAGGGGAGAGTAAATTTTTATGTCATTCATTCCTTTGTTTCTTTATTTGAACCAGAAAATGATCTCTAGTATCAATAGCCTTAACATTCCGTTCTGTAATTTTCCTTCATGTTTTTAAAGTCCTAAGTTTGGTTTAGGATTCTAACCAGGAGTAAGTTGGAGCGACAATGGAAAATGGCTAAGAGATTCCTCAATTTTGCTCAAAGAAAGGGATAGATAGATAGATCTGCATATATGTATCTACGTATACACACATGTAATAAATATAAGTATATACATTTATAGAAGTAAAAATATACAAATAAAGTTTTGAATCGTTTCTTATTAGCCCATTCAGTTATTATTGATAGATTATCCAAGCCAATCCCTGGGTTTTGTTTGTCTTGTTTTCCACTCTTTTTTATCCAAATTGAATTATTTAGGTGCAACGGGTTTTACATGGTTGTTTACTTATTTCTGTAATTCTAGTTTTCAACTTTTGTCTAACAACAAGCAATTATATTAACACTAAACTAAATATGGTAAGTTATGATATGATGGGCACCATAGTGAGTGTGCTGCACATGTTTTCTCATTTTAAACCACAACTGCTCTGTGGGGCGTGCACTATTGTTCTCATTTCATAAATTAGGAAAACGAGCATCAGGAAATTGGGCACCTACCCAAAGCTGTTCAACCTATAAGAAAGGATCCTGATTTTGAATGCATGTCTGACTCCAGAGAATTTGCTTTCAGAAACAACCCAATACTGATCCTGTTTACTACCAGTTTAAACAAGAGGAGGGGGTATGTTGCTATTGGGTAAATAAAGGACCTTACTATGTTTGGAAAAAAGAGAAAGTATGTACAACTTTACCTTAGATGTGGTATGTTGCTGTTGTTGTTTTTAATTAAAGGTCAATGACATGATACCTTCCTTCATATCTGATTAATCAAATCATAGAGTTCAAGGTAAATGCACTATTTATTGGTGAGCCATGGAAGAATGAACTATTTGATACTCGGTGGAAATTTCATCTACTACTCAAACGATGATAAAATTATTTAGGTTTCAAAATTATAGTGCCACAATCCTGTAAAAATATCACCCTGGGCAAACTGGACTAGGGGATGATTATGTAACATTTTTTTTTTTTTGGTTTACTGTAACTTTAATTACTAGTCCTAGGATATTTTAGGAATTTCTGGGCCGTAAATTAGCTGAGAGGCCATAGGTGTTTATTATTAAGGAAATTAACTTAGTGGGCAGCCCCAAAGGGAGCAAGACACTGGGTATTAACCTTTGAGTGTCAGAGGCCACCCATGTACACTGATTCCAGTGAAAGAAGATGTTTACCAGCAAACCCTCAAGACCGACAGAGAAGTCAGGGGCTGGTGCCAAATTGGAAAGATAGGTATGGAAGCCAAGTTTATTCCAAGGTAGAGAGATACTAAACGGTTGATTAATGAGTGTGCTATTAGGTCAACCAATGTCATACAGAAATAGGTCAAGTGTGACCATCAGATTCTGAAGGAGGAGATTTCCTGGGTCTCCAGGAAGGGTAAAGACAATGATTAAAACATCCTTTCAATGCTGTAAAATTTGAGGCCCAAGGTGGGGAAAAAGAAACCTAGATCCAAACTGGTTCCATTCACATCTATAAACCTCTGGGGACATTACACATAGCTTGAAACTTCACCATGATCTGAGATCCGAGGAGCATTCAGAGTCTTTATGAAAAGAGAAGGATAAGAAGCAGTGCAAATTTGCATTGGAGAAGCTTTGAGACATTTCACTGCCCCTTAGGAAGAGATGATGGTGGTGGTGACAGTCTATGTGTGAGGGGATATTCTCCCTTCCCAAATAATTGAGGTAGAAATGCACTGTTTGTTCAATATACATAGTCCACTACCACCAGCAAAAACAAAACAAAACAGACAAAAAAAAAAAAGCCTACATAGCTAGGAGGGATTCCAAATTGGCAAAGGTGGCCCAGATTTGCAAGTACATATACATGGTTCATAACTTAAAATTTAAAGAAAAGAAAAAGCATGTGAAAGAAACATTTGAGAAAGTACATCAGCAAAATTGCCTTATTTTCAACATCAAATAATCCATTAAACTAACAACAAAAAATAACAACAAAAAGATGCACAGAGGTCACAGGCTGAGAGCATTCAGCAGTGATGGTCATAGCGAATGGGCTGGAGAACAGGTGGCAGGGGGGAAGGGCAATCCCAGACAGAGTGACGAGCAGCTGACAACAGGATTTTCCCGCTGTGGAACCCCCATCACCGAATTTCTAACCCAAATGGACGCAGAAAAAAAAAATCATAACCATGTTTTACTTTTGAGTTTTCCATGTGGATAGAAATCTAAAGTCACACCATGGCAATGATGTCATCAGTGCCTTTATTCAAAGTGAGGCATCTACAGGCAAAGACCACTCCGTATTCTATTACTATAATTACCTCTAAGTAGGTATATTTCTGGGGACCCAGAAGAATTGTCCTATATCTACCTTTAAATGCAGATTCCATTGAGACAGGTCACTTGTGCCAGGTGTCCATCTTTAAGATTGAAGCCAGTGCTGTGGGAGAGTTGTTTTCAATATTTGAGGACAAAAGTGACTTGTCGGAATGCTAGGGAAATTGCAATGGCTGTTCAGTAGTTCATCAAATAGCTGCCAGCCTAAATATGCCCCAAATCGTCTTTTTCTTACTGAGGCTTCATTTTGGCCTAAATCTCATTCCAAGACCCAAGTCTTTCAACAGGGAATGTCTGTATATGCCAAGTACCAGTGAGGAAACATAATTATTACTAAAATTGAAGCAGGTACTATTAAATCTTTTCATTTCAATTTGGAAATACAAGATGAAGAGTTTAATATTAACTCAATCAGTCAGCTTCAATTAGGTCACGGTGTATTACAGTTAATAGCATTACGATCACTAATACAGCTCCTTGAAAAACAAGTGAAGTATTATAGTTACTCCAAGTAGACATATTCTACAACGATTTGATTATATTTATATGTTTTCTTGCAAACTCCAGTGGTATTTCTCAAGATTTTTTAGGTGTCAACATATGGTTTCAATTTCTCTGAAATATATAGCACAGCTTGTTCTCAGAGAAAATGCTGCCAAACAAGACTTGTAAATGTATCTTGAGGTAAAACTTAACATCTCGTCCTTTCCTATAAGGCTCCTTGGCTAATGCCTGTATAACCGCCTCAGATGGAAAAATCACACCATTACCCAAGTGAAGTTTTCTCAACTGAAGAGGGAAACAGCTTTCTCTTTCTTACATATACTAACCTATACTACAACAGATTTTTTGCCCATCAAGAAGATAAAAATATAGACATGTTTAGCTACTTTAAATAACTGTCATTATGATTAATTTCATAACAATTCGAAATAAAAGAATCAGGCCACCCAAATTCACAAAATAGAATAGTTTCAGTAGAAGAGAATTTTAAATCATTCTAAAATCTCCCCGGAAAGCTGCTGCTCCAAACACAGAAAAAGGAAAACAAAGTTGCATTCTATTTCTAATAAAATATTGCCAGAAATTGTGATAAAGCTGTATTTCCTGCTGGACTAAATATTTATACAGAATTGTTTATCTTTAAGGTACATTTCAAATTCACTCTTTGTGCATTTACTTAATACCCATTCAAAGTTTTCTGTTTATCTTCAGCGTGTGTGTGTGTATGCACATGTGTGTATACAAATATACGTAACATTTTACCTGTTTTCAAAAGAATAAAACTCTGGAATATAAATTTAAAAATTTAGTTTGACATTTGTATGCTTTGTCTGTATTATAAACCAATCCAAGTAGTGTATGGATCCACTTTTATACCTAATAGCTTGCTGTAGATATTTTCTTGTGTTATAAATTCTCAGGGAATATGGAGTTAGTTTGCTTCATTCTTTTTGGATAGCGTACATCTCTGTATAATCTGTGCATACCAACTGCTGATAAAGATGCAACATGGTTCATATAGCGATTTCAACTTCTGTTTTCACATTTAGGTGAACAAGAAGACAAAATTGGTGAGTAAAGGAGGGATTTTGTCTATGAAAATTTCCCCTAAGTTCCAAGTGATTATCTTGAAGCTATAAACAGTCCAGCAGTCCATTAAACCGTATCCCTAAATTATTCAATATTTACATGCTTGGCCACCTTCACACTATTATTATTTTGTCTCAGACCAATGGTGTTTATAAAATATGTATATAGAGACAGACTAAATAGAACTGGACAACTCTGTGCTTCAGTGAGAACAGCGCGTGTTCAGTGTGTTTTCCGCCCCAGTATCAGGAATGCACTGGGGGAGGGCTGCACTCCAGTAACTTCCATTAGTTTAGCATGTTCTTTCTTCCGATTATAAACATGAAAGTGACAATATGTAGAAAACGCTGAAAACACAGATGGAAGATAATAAAATTAAGACATATAAGTCACTACACAGAGATGTGTGACTACTCTTGTATGTTTCTGTCTTTTTAAAATCATTCAGTCAATAACCTACATACTTTGCTAAAATAAAAAGATGGATCAAGAGCATCTTTCCAGTAAATATTTTTCAAATTTCTCTCTTTCCCTCTCTCTCTCTTGTTTTTCTACAGCATCGTATTCAAGTAATATAGCTATTACATTATTTCTGGAACACACCAAATTGTATATGGAAAAACTGTGGAACTTTTAGGTTATTTCTGGTCTAATGGCCCTTGTTCTTATTTTTAAGTACTTGCAATAGAAAAGACGACTGTTTATTGAATGTTTACTGTGTGTCCAACACAGTGCTTAGTGACCTGCATGGATAATCTAGTCCAGAGTTTTGCAAACTACATACTGCAGCCAGTCCCAGCTCATTGCCCGTTTTTGTAAATACATTTGTTTTTTTTTTAACATCTTTATTGGAGTATAATTGCTTTACAATGGTGTGTTAGTTTCTGCTCTATAACAAAGTGAATCAGCTATACATATACATATATCCCCATATCTCCTCCCTCTTGTGTCTCCCTCCCTCCCTCCCTGTCCCACCCCTCTAGGTGGTCACAAAGCACCGAGCTGATCTCCCTGTGCTATGCGGCTGTTTTCCACTAGCTATCTATTTTATGTTTGGTAGTGTATATATGTCCATGCCACTCTCTTACTTTGTCCCAGCTTACCCTTCCCCCTCTCCGTGTCCTCAAGTCCATTCTCTAGTAGGTCTGCATCTTTCTTCCTGTCTTGCCCCTAGGTTCTTCATGACCACTTTTTTTTTTCTTAGATTCCATATATATGTGTTAGCACACGGTATTTGTTTTTCTCTTTCTGACTTACTTCACTCTGTATGACAGACTCTTGTAAATACATTTGTATTGGGACACAGCCAAACCTATTTGTTCCCATATTGCCTACAGTTGCTTTCCCTCTACAATGGCAGAGTTGAGTAGTTGCAACAAACACAACATGGGCTACAAAGCCTAAATTTTTATATCTAACCTCTGATACACGTCCAATAGAACCTTCTGTAATGATGGAAAAGTACTGCCCTTTCCAATATGGTAGCCACATTCTGCATGAGAAGACTGAGAGCTTGAAATGTGGTAGTGTGACTGAGGAGCTGAATCTCTAATCTTATTTAAATTTGATTAATTTAAATTTAAATGGAAACAGTCATATGTGACTAGTGGCTATTGTACTGGATAGGATAATTCTAGAAGTCCTGGTCTGTTATATCCCAAAGCCCATGTTCTTGATGTGTGATTTCTGAGAACTTTTGGAAGGCTAAAGACTTAGTAGCTCAAAATTTAGCAACTACTTCTTTTGTGGTTGTCATTATTTTTGCATTAAGATTTTGTAACTTAGCAATCTATGGCAAGTTATCAAAACGGTTCTTATTTTAACAATGAAAGTTACTTAAAATAATCACATAATGAGTAAACAGAAATAAAACTTCTTTTTCTCCTCTGAACAAAATCAGGCAGTTATATTTTGCAAGAGACAAATAAATTGTTCTTCTGTTGCTACTGTTGTCCCAATTTAGTTATTTAACAGAATTACTGAGACATAAAGAGAAAAATAAAATATCCAAATCTCCAGGCTTCTCATGAAATAACAAACCATAGAAATGTTCGAATCTTTATCCATTCTCTGTATGAAACCCTGGTAATAATTTTACAAGAAAAAAATGATTTTATCCTTTAGAACAAAATAATTTAGATTCAGTTATTAGTATGATCAAAAAGGTTGGGCTAGGGCTTCCCTGGTGGCGCGGTGGTTGGGAGTCTGCCTGCCGATGCAGGGGATGCGGGTTCGTGCCCCGGTCTGGGAGGATCCCACATGCCACGGAGCGGCTGGGCCCGTGAGCCATGGCCGTTGAGCCTGCGCGTCCTGAGCCTGTGCTCCGCAGCAGGAGAGGCCACAACAGCGAGAGGCCCGCGTACCGTAAAAAAAAAAAAAAGGTTGGGCTTTTTTTGTTTGTTTGTTTTGTTTTTGGTCTTTTTTTTTTTCTTAGACCCAGTTGTTAGAAGAAACTGAAAGCATGCAAGTGCATAGCGATAGCCCCCAACTTAATGGCTAGACTTACAATTTTTCAAGCTTACCATGTTGCAAAAGTGATATGCATTCAGTAGAAACCATACTTCTAATATTGAATTTTGGTCTTTTCCCAGTCTAGTGATAGGCCATAAGCTACTCTCTAGGGATTCCGGGCAGGGGCGATAGCTGCCACTCCCAGCCAACCAAGCCATCATGAGGGTCAACAACCAATACACTTAAAACCATTCTGCACCCAGGCAACCATTCAGTTTATCACTTTCAGGATGATATTCAAAAAGTTACATGATATATTCAACACTTTATTATAAAATAGGCTTTGTGTTAGAAGATTTTGCCCAACTGTAGGCTAATGTAAGCACTCTGAGCATGTTTAAGGTTGGCTTGGCTAAACTATGATGTGCTGTAGGTTGGGTGTATTAAAAGCATTTTCGACTATGATGTTTTTGCCTTATGATGAGTTTGTCAAGACGTTACCCCATCGTATGTTGAGGAAGATCTGTAGTTATTTTTCTCCCATCAGCAACCAGGGCCACATTATGTCATTTCTGACCCTAGGCATTTTTGCCTTCATGGCTCCCTTCTTTCATTAAAAAATACATAAATAAATAAATAAAATAAAGAATGGAAGAAAGAAAGGAAGAGAGGGAGAACGGAAGGGTTGGAGGGAGGGAGAGAGGGGAGAGAGAGAGAGACAGAGAGACAGAAAGACAGGGAAGTAAAATCATATTTTCCAACTGCATTGGTATGAAAATTAATATATTGGTTTTCTATATTACAGCATTTTTTTTTACCTAGAATTACATTTTGTTCTTTCTGATTTCCAAACCATTTAAAACACTTCTGTGAGCCCCTAAAATTATTCCAGGTTCTGGTACCTTGTTTCCTAGGCTTCCCACGAGCAATAGATCACATGAAGTATAAACTGCCTTTTGGTGGCTAGATTTTAGGAGTTGCCTTGGCCCTCCAAAAGTCTTTCCTGTGATTAGTAATCAATTCCTCTGGGATAAAATTTAATTGATCCTTTCAATGGAAAATATTTCAAACGGTTAGATAACCAATGGGAATTAATTAATTATGATTGATGGCAATTAATGCATAATTTATGCAGTTGCTTCCAGAGAACAAGAGTGATGGTGAGAAAGGCATTAAATGGAGGTTGAAGTGGGTCAGTGGCTCCTTTATTTTACTTGTAAAGGAGATGTAAAAGCATGATAATTGGGAAGTGATGAGTGTATTTTGGAAGAAGGGTCATCTTTTGTTAGGGCCGTCTATTTCTTACTTGGTTCTCCAAAGTTCTGTTCATCATGCATTTCGTTGCAAAAATACTTGGCTTTATAATGATTTGAAAGCCTGTTTCTGTTTGCTTCAAGGCAAACAAATGCTTTGTAAATAAAGAATAACCAAAATGGCCTAATCTATCAGCCTAGCCAATAACAAATGTCCTCTCTGGGTAGACATTTACAAAATTACTGACAAAGCAAATCTTGATCAGAAAAGAACAAATCTATAAGGGACATTCCTTTTAACTTAAATTAATCAGACATAAATCTGTAGAGTTACTTGGCTTTGAATATATGCCCATATGTGCACATCTTTTTCAATCTCAGGCACATCTCTGTATTTCATTTTCATACAGGTAAACATCTGTTGGAACTATATCGTTCTGAGTTTACTTGAATTATAGCAAAGGGCTTGACTTTAGGGTTTTTTTTTTTTTATCCTTTTCCATTTAAAAAAACATGAAAAAGGAAAATTCTTACTATAAAATTAATATTTATATAAATGCGTTTTCTCCATATATAACTAAACAGTTAAATAAATCATTTGAAACCTAAAATGTATTCTTTAACTCCAAAAGTACATTCCACATTTTTCATTTACAATTTGTAGCTAGTTCATTAGTGTTACCTTTCCCAGCTTAGCAAAATAACAGTAAGCTGTCAACATTTGCTTTACTTGTGAGATATAGAGATACTGGAATTAGACTATACTTTAATTTTAATTAAATGCAGTTTAATAATTGAAGAGTTATTTTAGCAAAAATACACGTTACATGAATTTTTAGAGATAAAGTTAACTAGACATGGTCTTTGGAGCCTTAATTAACAGAATATAGTTATAAAATATAAGTTCCTTGTTTAATGTACCAGAACCAAAGTGCAGAAACAATTGAACAGACTGGCATACAAATCAAGTTCATTTAAAAGTGCTTTCATTACCTTTCCTTTGATATTCTAGTTTATAGTCTTCCCCTCCAAGCACGGAGAAGTGGTGGGGGAATGGAGTGGACAGAACGTGTGTAATTTCAATCCAAAGTCAAGTACTGTTAACATCTAAGCATATTTCTTTATAACTGACTTACTCATTTTGATTTTACATAATCAATATTACACTGTATATAATTTCCCATGGTGCTTTTATTTCCTTAACTCTGTAATACGAGCAAATGAAAACTAACTTTGTACATAGGGCTCTAATGGCTATACGTGATTTCACTGGTCTGTAGCAGGAGCTAGTTGACTTTTTCCATAAAGGGCCACGTAGTATGTTCTGCATTGGGAACCTATGGTCTCTTTCCCAACTGCTCAGCTCTGCTTTTATAGGGGCCAAAGCAGTCTGACTACCTACAAACAGATGGATATGGTTGTGTTCCAATAAGACTTTATTTGCTAACACGTCGTATAATAGTCACACATCACAAAAGAGGATCCTTCTTTCTATGTTTTCCCCAACCATTTAGAAATGTAAAAACCAGTCTAAACTCACAGGCTGTACAAAAGGCAGAAGGTCCGTGGGATTTGGCATCCGGATCTTAGTTTGATGATCCCTGGTCCACAGCCTCTTCGACTGGCAATGTCTGAGTCTCTCCTAGGCTGAGCTCTCCTAGGAGAGCTACGCTTTTGTTCACCTATTTTGATTCTACGTCGGATCTTCTTATATATCTGAGAAGAGTGTCGAGAGTGTTGGTGGTTACTTTACTTCTAATGAAACTGGAAGATTTTGTTGAAAGGGATTTCTAGAAATGAATTCTAAATTTGGCATCTCCAAGAGTCTAAAACCAGGCTGACGGAGGAGAGGAAAAAGCTTCCCTTGACCTTCTTAGGGTCCTTGGTTTGGTGTGAAAATTAAACTGACAAAGAGAGATTCATAGGAGAAAAGCATACAAATTTGTTTAATACAAGTTTTACCTGATGTGGGAGCTTCCATAAGGAAATGAAGAATCAGAGAAACACTAGGGTTGGTGTATTTTTATGCTAGATTTCATGAGGAGGTGACAATGTCAGTTAAGGAGTATGAGGTACTTGTAGCAACCAGGGTGGGCAGGGGAGGGGGACTGAGCGTGGCCGTTTGTTAGGATTTGACTTTGCATCCCTTTGTTTCGCAGAGATAAAGACGCTCCTTCCCTGCAGGTATAGAGACCCTCTCACATGAGGGTTTTATAACCTGTCTCAGGAAAGAAAGGCAAAGGGGAGACGTGGTCAGAGTGACCCTCCTGTTTCTGCCATTTTCTCAAAATACTCAACACGCCAAGGTGCCAATTTTGGGGTAACATGACCTGAACCCCAACACAGATTTATAGGCCTTTGTCTGAGATAGTCTGCCTTTTATCAGTAACTGTAATTTGTCATTGTTCTTTCAAAGCATCATTCTCAAAACAATTATAGATGGTAAAGAGTAAGATATGCTGCCCTTTGTGTAGGGTGTTTCTTAAACTTAGAAAAAAAGAAATACACAGAATAGTGTGGAGGAAAATCAACAAAGGTACCAAGGGCACAAGCCTTTATTTCAAAATGCAAGGTCAAAGAGGACTGCAAAGGAGCATTCTAACTTGGGCAAGGCGGGCGGGATCTTCTACAGGATTTCAGCAAGTGGTGTCTTTCAGCGGCTATGTTCTGGAATAGTTGGTTAAGGATGATTCTTAGGAGAGGGAGGAATTATTCCTCTGAATTAGCAGCCACTGTTTGGGCAATTTGGATTTTATCCAGAAGGGTGAGGAGGAAGAGGTAGGGGCTATAGCTCTGCAAGAGGGGGTGGGAAGGACACACATGAGGGCCCTCGTGGAAGATTCACTGTCACGCAATGTACTAGTAACCTATTATAGGGTATTTAAGTTAGAAATTTACCTTTATAATAAGCCATTTACTAGAATCTGTATCATTTTTTTCTGTGGCTAAAAACCGAATTATTGTGTCGGCTTAAATACTGTGGAAAGTTTACTAGTTTACTAATAAATTATCTATTAATTGCATATAACAGGTGGATGGAGTGAATTCAGCTGCAACTGATCAGATCCATGATGCAGAAGCATGTCACTAAAAATTCCCCAATACTGCTGAGGCTTCAATACTGATATTGAATCAACTACGTAGTTTTCCAAGGCAATAAAATAAAAATAACAATAATAGTCTTCCTAGGATGAATGATGACCATGTAACAGGAATATTATCCTGTGCTAGACTTGTAACAGTACCGTGACCCAGGTATGATAATCTTGATTTTAGAGATGAGGAGACTGAAACTTAGAGATTTTAAGTAACTAAGATCACATAGTCAATGGAAGTGAAATTTGAACTTGTGCCAGTCTGACCCCTTCTGTATTCTTAACTATTAGGTCAAAGAGAGAAAACTTGATCATTTATCACAGTCACTTAAAGATCACATTAGCAGAATTCATTTTTGGGCAGAATTTCACTTCTAGCAAAATAACTGGCAAACACAGAAACGATAGTGACAGGTTCCCAATATATGTAAAGATTCCTTCAAAGTGTGATCTTACCATGTATTTTCACTTGTTCCCGCAATATTTCCAAAGTGTTTACATTCAACCTTATTGGAAAGATCTTTCTCTGAGAGAAGATTCAGAGGGAGAACCTGCATCACTGCTCTTTTTCCCTCCAGTATTAAGAGCCAAACTCTAACATTTTCTTTTAGATTTGCTAAGAGGAAGGGGAAAAAAAAAAATTCCCCAAGAGAGGGACACTGAGACAACACAATTTGCATATCTTAACAGCCTCCCATAGTGCCCTGCAAACGGAGAACAGTTGAAGGATATAGAGTTCCTTTTACACAGGATAACCAGCGGAAATTACCACTGATGTTAATTTGAAACAGAATGAGATAGCTACACTGAGGTGCCTTGAGGAAGGATACAAAGAGGGCCTTCTCTTGTTCACGAGGTGCTGACAGTGTGGGTGAGAGTCCATCCTGTGCAGCTGATGTAAGGAACGGCACATCCTTAAATCTCAACACCTGGATGGAGCTGGGGAGATTTTGCAAGAAGCCTAGACAGATGGTTTCTCGTAATGACACTGCAAAAATCCCAAAAGCCATCTGCAGCGGGCTCACTTAGGAACCGAGTTTAAAAAAAAAAAAAAAATCCTTTTTTAGAAAGGCTCGTTTATCAAGGCAAATAAAGTTAAGCTATTTAATAAATCCTTTCTACAGTCCCATTTTGGATAGATCTACTTTTGCATCATTGTTCTTTCTGGGGGCTCGGAAATTATTGGTTGCCATCAACCTGCTTGAATTCCAAGTACAATCTGAGAACAGAGAGGCATTAGTTCCTATTTAAACTATTTGACCATTCCTTGGGACTTTCATTTTCTATTTGTTTCCCTGTTACACATATCATCTCCCCTCAATCCACATGTAATTCCAAATAGAATTTGTTGAGAATGTTATGGATTAGCATTTGATAAAACATGTAATCTATCTACCTTTCTCTGATATTGATCTGATTGCCTTCCAAAATAATCAGATTCAGTGTATCCATTACACTGGCAATCAAGGTCTCAAAGATGTGTGATTAAAGTACAGACGAGTATTCTTCCCAAGCGATGAGAGGCACACTGGGAAGCAGTACAGGAAAGAAAACTCACTACTTCAGAGCAGAATCTGTTTTTCTCTAACGTATAGAGGAGTGACATACAGCCGCTTAATGCATAGGATTGGCAGGAGGTTAAACAGAGTAAAAATGATATAAAGCATTGTGGAAGTGTACACTGCAAAGCCGTGCATACCAAAATAATTTATTATTCAGGCTCAGATACACTGCCTTGGAAGCTACCTTAAAACCTTATTAGAAAAAAAATAAGCTGAGAATAAATAATGAAGGGAAAATAGTTCCCTCTGGTTGTATCATGAATTCTTAGCCTACACAATTGATGTAGATTAAGCAATTTTACTCCAATAAAGATGTTTAAAAAATTAAAAAATAAAAAATAGAATGTGAAAAAAAAAAAAAAGACTAGGGCTTCCCTGGTGGCACAGTGGTTGAGAATCTGCCTGCCAATGCAGGGGACACGGGTTCGAGCCCTGGTCTGGGAAGATCCCACATGCCGCGGAGCAACTAGGCCCATGAGCCACAATTACTGAGCCTGCGCGTCTGGAGATTGTGCTCCGCAACAAGAGAGGCCGCGATAGTGAGAGGCCCACACACCGCGATGAAGAGTGGCCCCCACTTGCCGCAACTAGAGAAAGCCCTCGCACAGAAACGAAGACCCAACACAGCCATAAATAAATAAATAAATAAATAATTTTTTTAAAAAAAGACTAAATGAAAAAAGAATGGAAAAAAGAAAGAAAGAAAAAAACCTTCTGGCTCTCACCCTGGAAGCTCTTTTAACTTGTTATAGGATTAAGTGGTATGGATAGATAATCCAGCACCAAAGAGCATCTCTAACTAGAAAATGTAACATCAGCTTCAGGGGCAACGAAACTCTTCAGAGAAAGGAAACAGCTCTATCCAGGACCTAATAATTCTAGAAGATCCATCTGGGCCTCAGTGGCAGGATGGAACGTGTGCTGACAGAGAGGAATTGAGGAGAAGTGCAGAAAAGAAAGCTTTCTGAGAAAAGGCTTCCAGAAGAAAAGGAATAAGCAAAACTGTCTGAGTCTGGCTACTCCAGGAAGATAAAAGCCCTCTAGCTCTGTGAGGAAGAAATGGGAGTTGTACCCTGAGAATGGAGGGAATACAATGTAAGGCTATCATCTGTGTTTGCATCTTTCTCTCAAAGTGCTCAGCTACAGGGAAGATTTGTAGACAAGGCCAACACGTGGAGAAGAAAGACGAATACCCCAATCCACTGAATCTTCCCCACTACCCCACGTGGGAGGCACGTTTACCTCCACTTAGAGATACTGACAGTGACCCGTCCCAGGGGTGGAACTCAAGGTGGCACTTCTAGTCAATGGAAAACCCCCAGAATTTGACCCCTGGTCTAATTTCAAAACTATTCTGAGATGTGGAGAACAATAGAAAATAAGTTTAGATATCTAATGTGGATGAAGTTTTCTGATGATACTGCAACAGATCCAGGACCATTTCAGGATGCTGTGACAGTTTTCCTTTTTTTCCCAAATGTCTAGGAAACATGCACACATGTTGGTGAAGGCTCATCTATTTTTTTGTTTTTAAACTGTGCAAGTCTATCATAGTGTAATCACGATAATTTTAAAAGATGCCCTTTTCCTGTGCCAGAAGGGATATTCTCGACCAGAGAAGGTAGATGAGGTAGGTGTAAAAGTCAGTCAAGAGTACATTTTCGTACGCTACCTGTCACTAATACTTGCCAAACTTCTAGGGGAGAAAAATCACAGGGCTCTTGCCCCAGAAGTTTTAATCTCTTGTTAACTGAAGGCCAACCTCTACAAGAAAACCTGAGACATATTTAGTCTCATCTAATCAAGTATACTTCATTATTTTAATAATAATAATGTTAATAAGATAGTTCTATGGAGAGCAGTTATCAAGAAAAACTTTGAATTAAAAAACTAGGAGAAAAAATGATAAAAGTTTAGTATTCCTCAAGGTCTCTAACATATGAAAAATTTGGTTAATGAAGGAGTATTGAGAAAATAATTCAGGCCAGGGAGCAAGACAAACAAGTCATAGTGGCAGTGTAATATGGGAGAACTATGGATCTGGCTACAGAAAATGTTTATTTTGTTCAAATTTGTTCAGGTCAGATGATGGCAGGCTTTGGTGTCTAAGCTAAGGAACAGAAAATGATTGCAGCCACTTCCATTCTCTTCTTGCTCTTAGAGAACACGTCCAAGATTCTATGATCCTAGATGTTATACAAATTATAGATTCTTGAAGTATAAATCATCTTTCTCTTATAACCTATTTTAAGGCATAAGCACACATTCAACACTTAATTCTGGAAAAAATCTGGTTGATCATCCTGCTCTACCTGCATGAGACAAAAGTGTAAATTATATGTTTATGGTCTATTTGATTTTGTTTTGTTTTTTTCCTACCAAAAGGCCACTCTTTCTTCTCCCCTGTTGTGTCATCATTGACATAGAATACTGTGTCAGCTGAAGCTGTACGTATGTTGATTTCATACACTTATGTACTGCAAGATGATGAGAGAACCTTATGGCTACTGACACCTCCAACATCTCACATAATTACCACTTCTTTTTGTGGTGAGGACATTTAAGATCTACCCTGAAAGGGGTCATTCTTGAAGCATTTAATACATATGAACACATTTTTAAAAGTTATTGAAAATTCTGCACGTTCCTGTATGGTGAAAGGGAGCGCCATCTTACTTCAAGATTCGGGTGTCAAGTAAGGCTTTGATTTTGCTGCCCAGCTCGTGCTACCTAGTTGGTGGGTAATTGTACCAGGTCCTTAATAATTTCCTGCATTCTTGGAGACTCTCTAGTTGCCCCTTGCATGCATGGCACTGAAATACTTTGGGGAGCTCAGCCAAAGCCTGTTGACAACACAAATATGGGTAAGCCAGTCACGTGGAGAATTCTCAGGATCTTCCTATCACCTAATAGTTTAGGTTTCTCAGTTCCGACAAAATAGTTTTGGGGGCTGAAACTGAAAAACAAGAAAGAAAGAAGGCATTACCAGGCTGTGTATTGAACAGAATTATGTCACCGCATCTGTCCAGCTGAAATCAAAACTCAGAATTATTGTTGTGCATAAAATGCTGACATTAACTTTTAATTACCTGGTTAAAAGAAAATG
The DNA here is from genome assembly GCF_949752795.1 of Hyperoodon ampullatus. Taxonomy (NCBI): domain Eukaryota; kingdom Metazoa; phylum Chordata; class Mammalia; order Artiodactyla; family Ziphiidae; genus Hyperoodon; species Hyperoodon ampullatus. The sequence goes on along the minus strand of NC_136932.1, from coordinate 22,427,069 downwards.
TCGTAGCACGGGAAAATTAAGCTTCACAAAACAAGGATTAGATTAGAAGTGTGGGCTAGCACCCACTGCTTCAGTGGTTCCTGTGAGCTCCGACAGCATTCAAAGTGCTTAAGTAGTTAGTAAGGTGACTGTAACATTGACCAGCAAATGACATAAATCCAGAATTAATTATAAAGACTTACATAAGTGAAAAGCAAGGTGTTCACTGGTTCTGGGTTTATTGTGAGACATTGACATAATGAAATTTTAATCGATTTGTTTACTTAAGGAAGAATTAATTGCATATCATATTGCAGAAAATATAGTACAACTGTAAAGGTCCCTGACTTCAGACTCTTAGTTAAGTGGATCACTTGGGTCTCAATGTTCTTAGACAATTTATATAATTTTGGGGTTTATCAAGCCTGTGTTCAGCTTGTCACATTGACTAAAATTAAGCCATCCTTATGAGCTCTCCCAAGGGGTCTCTTTCATTTTTCGAGGGAACTGTCCATCTTTCCCATCGCCACAGCTCCTGAAATGTCATTCTTCCATCTAATTTGGAGTAAGTTGTTATTTATGGAGTGTTCTTAATTTATGAAGTGATGAGGGGTGCCCCAGTTAGCTGGATGCCCCTGTGAAGTTCCACAGGTCAGTGGTGAAGCTATCCGTTTACCAACTGACTTTTAATTTTCTCTAGCTGACAAAACAGGATTCATCTTCATGCAGAGAAAATGAGCTACCCCTTTATATATAGCTGGTGTTTGCATGCAGCTTGAGCATATTATACCTGAAAATCAACCATTTCCTAGAAATACAGTATGGATCTGAGTTAGTGCTTGTCATGGAAGAAACTGCATGTTCAAAGTCAGAGTATCTATTTTTATTGCACTCCATGCAGGTAATTTCCAAATCTGTTTCTCTCTGGAGAATCAAATGGTCTTTCATACACATTATAGCCTACAATAATACTAAGATTTTCTTTGCTACCAAAATGTATTCCTCACTGGAGTTCATTCTGGAATTTAGTATAAGTAACAACAAAATAGACACGAAATAGCTTAAAAGAGTCTTTCTTCAGGAGAACAGAGTCCTAAAATTGAAATGTGTAATTATATAAATTATTATTTGAGCAAAGATTTATTGAAACCTCCAAACCCACCCACCATTGTATCAGATAGAGCTTTCTCAAGAGTCCAAGACTGCATAACACCACTGAGTGCTTAATAGATGCCGGTGTAAGTGCTTCATGTGGATTATTTCCTTTTTAGCCCATAGGGCAATTTGATGAGTTAGATGTTGTTATTATCCAAATTATAAAGAAGGAGAAGCTGAGCCTTGAAGAGTCAAATAATACTCTGGTGTTACAACCGCTAGGAAGTGGTGTAATCCATTAATCGTTTTTTAAAATTTTCTGTATTTGATGATGGCTGGGGCTTTGCGAACCCCAGGAGGGGTGGGACTGGCCCTCCCAGGGTTAGTTGGTTCCTAGACATAGCAAACCACCTGCCTTCGAGTGAACCTTTGATATGAACACCAACCAATCCAGAGAACACCTGCCCCCTCAATCACCACCGTTATCAAATTCTCACACTCCAAGCGTTTATTCCTCTTCCTTTAAGTCACCCCAAGGCCAGGTACTGGACAGCTTGGGACCAGCCCTTTTGGCCACAGCCTGCCAACATTCTTCAAAGTCTCCAATTCTAAACCTGCTCAGCTGCTTACACTGCCTCACCCCTTTCTTTCTGCTGAAATGATAATAAAGGCTCTGGTCTCTGCTTTCCCCATTCTCCATCTGCCTCCTGACTGACCTTGGTGCTTTCCCATGTTGTCCTGCATACCATGGCACCTGTTCCCTCCCTCCTCCTGGGAACTGTGAGTGACAAACCATCTTTTCAAAGGCAATTGTCTCCGATGTGTTTAACTCACCATACCTGAATACAGACAAAATCCTAGGTACGTTAGAAGACGGGTACCCAGGGTTGAGCCCAAGTCCTTTGACTGCACAAATTTCCTCCAACCCCCCTTTCAAACCCAAGGGCCATCTTCTTCTTCTTCCTCTTTACTTTTAATTTTGAAATAATAAAAGCTTCACAGGAAGTCACAAAGAATGTACAGGGAGGTCTCAAGTACCCTTCACCCAGCCTCCTCCAATATCTATACCTCCTAAAACTAGAATTCAGTATCACAAGTAGGAAATCGACATTGGTACAACCCACAGAACCTGTTTAGACTTTACTATTTACGTATACTCGTGTGTGTGTGTGTGTGTGTAGCTCTGTGCAATTTTACCACATCTGTAGCTTCTCTAAGCACCACCACGATCAAGATACTCAACTACAGCATCACCACAAGGCTCCCTTCACTGACCCATTTATAGCCATGCCTACCTTCCCCAGCCCCAGGCAACAGCTAATCCATTCTTCATCTCTGTAAAATGTTACTTCACAGATGTTATATAGATGGAATCAGGTAGCATGCATCCTTTTAAGATTAGCTTTTTTCACTCAGCATTATTTCCTTGAGGTTAACCCAAGCTCTTGCACTTATTCCTTTTTATTGCTAAGTAGTATTTACCAGTATGGATGTACTATAGTTTGTTTAACCATTCATCCTTTGAAAAACATCTGGGTAATTTCCATGGTAGGGCCATTATGAATAAAGCTATGGACATTTGTGGACAAGTTTCTGGGTGTTACATTGATGGCTCCCAGGGAAACACATCTCCTGATATTCACACCCTTATGTAATCCCCTTCCCTTAAATACGGGCCAGACCTGTGAATCATATTGATAGTAACCAACAGAAAGTGGTGGAAGTGACACGGTTAGTTCTGAGCCTAACCTTTAGGAAGCATCTGCTCTGGCTCTTTTGGAAAAACCTAAGAACCCAGTGCTATGAGGAAACCCAAGCTAGTCCCACAGCGAGGCTTAGAGGAGAAGAACCAAGAAATCCATTCAGAAGTGTGAACCAAGGTTTCTGGCCAATGGATACTTCTGAATTCCAACAATCATCACCCTGCCAGCCATGTGAGTGGGCTGGCTTGGAAGTGTACACATGAACAACCTCAGCGATGCCACTGAAGCAGATGAGCTATGCTTGCAAAGCACTGACGGAATGGCAGAATCATGAGCACATGAATAAAATGGTTGTCATTTTAAGCCACTAAGTTTTTAGTAAGTTTGTCCGACCAAAACTATGCATAGCAATACATAATTGGAACAGAAATACACATCCTAGGGACTTCCCTGGAGGTCCAGTGGTTAAGACTCTGCACTTCCACTGCAGGGGGCATGGGTTTGATCCCTGGTTGGGGAACTAAGATCCTGCATGACGCTCGGCACAGCTGGAAAAAAAAAAAAAAAAGAAAGAAAAAAGAAGTACACATCCTAGTATAAGCCGGTCCTGGATACACATTAGTGTTTATATTAATTTAATAAAATTTCAGGTTATTTAAAATAAATACAGCTAGCAACTATCTGCATTTAAAGGGGTAAAGTACAACAGTGTGTTTTTATATAGCATAAACATATAATGTATCTGGATATTCTAGAAATGCACTGGATCTTGAGTCATAATATCTAAGACCAATCACATGCTTTGAAACGTCAGATATCATGGACAACTGTTTGGATAAAAAAAAACAAACCCCTCTAAAATTATTTTGTATTCTGTAAAACATTAAACAAATATATTTTTGTAGTGGCTCACAAGCAATTTAGTAGTTGATTGATAAATAGGCACAAAGAAAACACAGATGTTAATTATACTTTAAGGAACATTGAATTTATCCCACCTTGTCTGTATTATCAAACTCTCATAGTATGTTCAGATACAGTAGAGTATATTATAATTTCATTAACTTGTGTAGAAATCCATGATTTTCAATAAATGGAACATACGATATAAACTTTATATAAAAACACCATTGACTAGTAATACTGTCGCCAATTTGAATTCAGCAAAGAATCACATTTCATTCCATAACGTCATTTCATTTAATTTTATAATTTTACTTAACAACTACAACACCGAATAGAAAAGAATAATTAAGCTTGATTGCCCAAATATTTCTAGCAATTGATTTCAGTCATGTTCCCTTTTCTCTTTTTTTTTTAACCAACAAATGAGAAGTTGTGACTTGACAACATCTGATGTAGTGGCAGACACACTTCCAAATTTGTTTGTTTCTGAGCTATTTTTGGCTTTCTTTCGTCATTTAGTCCAAATTAAGCATTGGTTAATGTGGTTACATTTTACTGGAGCTACTAAAATAAGGTTACATAAAACAGAAAATGGAAATAAAAGTTTACAACAAGCTTCATTCTGCTTTCTTTCTTTGAAGCCCAGTGGAAAGTGTGACAGCCTTGCACATTCAAGTCTTTGCATATCATTAAACTAAAAAAAATTATAAAGAACATGACAGGCTGAAAGGAAAAAGAAATACCAGCCAGAACAAATTCTAGCTGTTGATGATTTCCCAAAGATATTCTCCTTCAAAGCCCATGGAGAAAAAGGCATCACAAATTCTGTCCAACATCATGTTTCCCTAAGGTCCCCAAACTGGAAAATTCAAAAAATGAGTTTCTTTGGGTTAATGCTGCACTATACAATCAATTTGTGGACAATTTTTTTCTCACCTAATTTTCCAGTTGTTTTAGAATTAATCGCTTGTGTTTGCTAAGTCCTCACAGTAGATTAAAAGCAAGTCAGTTACAAAACACAAATGAAAACATTTGGTCCCACTGAATATGAAATTCATTTCAGAAAAACGTGGTCAGAAAAACAGATGCATGAAGAAAGATGTAAGAAACTGAAAAGGCTGCCACATACATATTATTTGGGGGAATTACTTAATCTTAGGCTCATGGCTAGGACCATTTCTCTTCTATATAGCATTTTTCTGACAATTACACAGCTGAATGCTTATTTTCGTTGCTGTGTTTTGTTTTTGTTTTTGGTTTGTTTAGAACTTGGCCCGCAACTTAAAGTGTCTCTGAGAAGACTTAAGGCTATAAACTATGTTTTCCAATTTAAATCGATTGTAAAAATGAGACTGTTATAGGGAAGAGGTTAAAAAATTATTTGAATCTGAATTAGAACACAAATTCAAATTCATTGCTCATTTGAGAGTACTTCGCAAACCATCCAGTGATAAAAGTGCCTACTAAAAATGTACTTATGCTACCCTCTGTTAATCAAGCTACTTTCTGAACATATAAATTGTATCAAATTATAAAAGTTAAGTAGGGAAATAATCAAATGTATTTATAACTTAGACCAAAAGGTTTTTGATGACACGTGTCTAGGCATGTGGGCAAGGGGGTGGTGGTGATAACAAGTATTCAACTAATTGGCTAAAGTCTTCACTGTATAATTCTCCAAAAATAAAGTCATTTCTGTGTATGTGGGCATCACCACTAAACCACCGTTTCTCCAACTCTGACAAAAAAAGATATGTCTCAAATTACCATATTAAAATAATACAAATAGCAGTGAAATTAAGACAGGAAAACTTTTACTCTTAAGTTGCTTCAAAGTCCCATTTATGCATCTACACCCCTAATAGATTATGAGTATAAATCTGACCTTGATCTTAGAAAAAATTTGTCTAGATCTTAGATATATATTTAAGGGTAGTTTAGATCTCTCTTTGATCATATGTTTTTCACTTACTAAGTGCTGAACACAGAATATTACATATTAGTATATTAGTACAGAGAGTGGGTATGAGTACTTGGCAACTAAATAGTAAAAATTCGGGTATGTTTATTTAATTTAATAAAACTGTTTAGTTGGAGAAGAAAAGCAACTTTTGAAGAGCAGAATCTATTTTGGATTAACTTTAAAAGCTGAAAAAATTAGTTGTAATATTTTCATCCATGGTTTTTAGTCTTAAATATTATGGCTACCAAGTCTGTTCCATCCCTAAGATTGTTACAAAACTAAAACAAACGATCAAAGAAAAACTACTCACCTGAATTTTCTTCTAATCCTTTAGTATTTTTATTTTCTACCATTTAAATTATTATTTCACCTGGAACTTAACCTCATGAAACTTAAGTTTTATTCATCTTTTACCAGTTTTCTTAACTCTATAATCAAATAAAGCACTATTTCCTCAGTGTTTTTGAAGTGCCACTTTTACTATAAACTACTTCACTATATCTAATACTTGCTCTTGCATCACCACATCTTTTCAGCCCATTTTCTACTCTCGTCACTGCTGCAGCCACCAGTGGACTGAAATCTGACTGCAACTTGCTTCCGCTGAAAACAGAAATCTCTCCCTTGCAGCCCCAGGACTTGTTCAGCCACAATTGCATAGGATGCGTGGTGAAACCACTCAGCCACTATGACGCATGCACAAATCTGGAAGTTCAAGTGAATAGTACCCTTGACCGAGGGTAACCCCTGACCAGTGTGTGGGACGGGAGACTGGATAAATACACAGATCTTCTGTCCCTCGATGAAGAAGCTGTATTTTACATGGCTCCTCGGAGAGTCCCCAGTGGGACCAAGTCCAGTCTCCCACTTGCGTTATTAACTAGATAATGCATCCCTAGATTGGCTCTGCCTCTTTCCTTCTTCCAGTCTTTCCGGTTGCCTTCTCCTGTCCATTGAGATGATTCCCTGCACGCAAGCTATCTGCATAAAAATGCTTACCTTAGACACTGATTTTAAAGCAAACCTAAGCTAACATAATTTATTTTTGATTCTATTTCTTGATGCTATACTGTACCATTAATCTGTCCTTTCATGGTTTTATAATATATTTTAATACCTGGTGAGACAATTGTACATATGCTATTCTTTGTTTGAAAACTACCCTTGGCTGCGCTCATGGATTTGTCTTTTCCAGTTAACTTTGAACCATTTAGGCAATTTCAAAGTCCTATTAATTTCTTGAATTAGAAATAAATTATACACTTTTACTCAATTTCACATACCCTCAGTTAGCTGTATGGACTTGTGCTTATTCCCCTCTTTCATAAATTAAACAAAATAATTCCTTCTTCACTGAGTTGATAGAAATAGTAATTGAGATACACACACATACATTAATCATTATACAATAAACACTATACAGTAAACACTAAATAGTCAATGGATTGTGTATATGCTAATATCACTATAATATTGAGCCTCCTAATTTATAAAGATAGCATATTATTTCATTAGTCAAAGTACATCTAGCATGCCATAAAAAAGTCTAGTACTTTTCTTATCAGTCCTACATTTTTTTTTCCTAAAAATTTTCTAAGAATTTTTTTTGACATTTTAATGGTAATTTTGGATGAGATCATTTTAAAATTTCATTTTTAACCTATTAAAACTAATTTTATTAGGCATGTCTATGGGAGGCTTGGTGCTGAATGTTTTATAGATGCTATATCAGTTATTCTTACAATAATTATTCAAAACGGAAACTATTATTGGCTGCATTTTAAAGATAAATAAAAAGACACAGGGCTTCCTTGGTGGCGCAGTGGTTAAGAGTCCACCTGCCGATGCAGGGGACACGGGTTCGTGCCCCGGTCCAGGAAGATCCCACATGCCACGGAGCAGCTGGGCCCGTGAGCCATGGCCGCTGGGCCTGCGCGTCCGGAGCCTGTGCTCCGCAGCGGGAGAGGCCACAACGGTGAGAGGTCCGCGTACTGAAAAATAAATAAATAAATAAATAAATAAATAAATAAATAAATAAAAAGACACAGAAAGGTTGAGTATATTCACCCAGCTAGTAAGTGACTAATCTCAAATTTAATTCAAGGCTAACCTTGATTTTTAGGAAAGTAATTGATCCCTCTATATTGTTTTTATAACTAGCCACCAACAACTTATACCTGTTACTTCAAATTATTTTTGTTGGTTCTCTTGCTTTCTTTTATAGACGATCATATTAATTCCAACTGTTGATAAACTTGCTTCTACCTTCTTAATATTTATCTTACTAATGTCCTTTTGAACGAATAGAGCTTTGATGAATTAAAAGCAGTAATGTGTTTTAAAACTCATTTTATGTTGCTAACAGAAATAAAAGACAAGTGTCCTGGGGACAGGGTGTCCTCTACATTTCCAAATCAAAAATATTTTGCTAAATTTGTTTGCCAAACCCTGAACACCTAGGAGTCCCCCGACTTTTTTTTAAAAATAGGACACGGCTACCACCATATAATTGTCTCAACCTCATTTTGTAGACATTTCCTGATGCTTGGTTTGTAAAGGCAAACTCTGAGCTGCTCAGGGCCGTATGGCAGGGAAAGGTGTTTGGGGTTCAGGTCAACCACCCTTCCCACCCAGGACACCACACTGGGCTCATGGTTTCCCTCCAGACGCCTCGCACAAACCAAAGGACACGAGCCTGGAGGCCAAGTTCTGAGTGAGCAGGTTCAGTCTCCAAGGGCACATGATTAAAAGGTGACTTAAATTTTCCAATTAGTCCTTCAGCTTCTTTTCCCTCAAATTCATAGATTGCGACATTGAAATTGAGGCCCTGCACAGTGGTAGCTCCTTTGAATGAAACGATGATTCACAAGACCCAAGGCATTGAGCCAATTGGCCTCTTCTTAGGTAGTCACCATCTACCTCCTATAAGCCAGGGAGAGCAGGGGAGAGCACTCGAATGTCAAGAAGGAGTATATCTGCCCTCAAAGGCAAAGCAGGTAGGAGAGAGAAATGACATCAGCCAGAGACGATTCCAACAATTCATCAAGGTCACTCTGTGGTTGATTGAACTTGAACGGTTTTCCCCGATGATTATGTACATGTGTGTTGAGTAATTAGACTGAGATTCCAGAATCTTTGTCACCCATTTCCAAAGTATTCCAGCATATTTCCTTGAAGACCTTTCTCAAATCTGTGTGTTAAGTGTTTCTACAACAGCAAAAAGGTGAAATGAGTTTATGTAGAGTTTTGAAAGAAGAAATCATTGTTTTCTTTCTCATTAAACTTTGTTGAGAGACACAGGATGAGAATAATATCATGCAAACCTCCCCCCCCGCCAAAAAAATATTCCCACTATGAGTTGAGCACCTATTTAAAGATAAGAGGTTTATACAACAATCCACTAACGTGATCAAAAATATATCCATTTTACAGATGTGGAAGTAGAGAAAATGGAAGCACAGTAAGGTTCATATATAACTATAACTATAACCATAACCATAACTATGACTATAAACTATAAGTATATATATACATATAATACCATAATAGGTTGTCTATCATTTATTAGTCTCGAAACAAACAATGTATACAGTGTCAATACTGGCCCACATGGCAACAATCTCCCTATGATAGGAGAAACTATGATTTGTAAACAAATGTATGTAACAGAGTATTTTCATTCTATAGGACAAAAGGGCAATAAGGGAAGTACTCAGCTCTTTCACTGAAAGTTCCAAGACTAGGAACAGTACTTATTCAATCTAAAAGTACGTTATCTGACCACACTCTTTGAGAGATCAGAAAAGACAAGGAAAGCTTCAGAATAAACCAGAAAGACAGAGGGCAAAACCACCAGGCCAGGGAGCAGGAAAGCCACGGGAAGAGCTTAAGAGATGTGAATATACGGATGAGTGACGAAATACATGCAGCCATGCGATTTATATAGGGGAAATAATTTTTCAAAGAAATTAAATATAGAAGTGGCTTGTTTTGGGTTAAGGAATAACAGAAAGCCCAAATTAAAGAGCATTTCATTAGCTTTTTAAGTGGAGTGACTCAATAAATTACTTGCTTTAAAAACACACACATCCAATTAACCCCACTCCTGAGATTGACAGTTGAAGAACCATTCATCTTAGAAGGGCTATTTCCCTCCAGGCTTCTGGACCAGATCCTCAGTCGGGAGTGTGAGCACATGTGTGTGTTTCAGTGTGGTGTGTACATTCACATACATGCTCAGACACACCTAGGATGTTAAACTGACCTGTCTTCAACAATGGGCTACTGATTGCAAGTCCCCAAGGCAAGTGGATGAAAGTGAATTCGTTGCTGGGAACAAGGGCACAGGAGTGGGTGAGAGAGGCTGAATGTCCACACTGCGTCCCTCCAGCCCCTGCCTTTGCGGTTTCTCTCTCCCCGCAGAGCCCAGTTACCTGCGGAAATCGTCCGGCTCCGCTGCGAGCACCAGGCCGGCTCCCGGAGCCCCTACGTAGGCCGAGTGGAGCCGGAGGGTTGATCTTCCAGCCCCCGTGCACAGTTTTCCTTTCACCACCTTCCGTTTATACAAAGACGGGCTTATCCCTTTTTTTTTTTTCTGTTGCCTTTGCAATGAAAAGCTCTCCACGCGCAGCCTAATAAAGTTCTATGCCCACCCCACCCCCCGTCCCCAAATCCCTGCCAAAAAAAAGAAAGAAGGGAGACTTAAACCTGGAACTCATTTAGCTAAAGGGACTTTAGTTAACAAGAAAGTTACCCATCATGAACTGCAGGTAACACCTCCCGTGATCCTAAATCCATTACCTGGAGACTTAGCCCAGGCTGAGTTTGATTTTATGAACTGTGAGGGTGCAATGTTGAAAGTCTGCAAATTGGACATAAATTGGATGCAAAAGACGGGGGAAGCCGAGTGATTTTCTTTCTAATAGTGTAGCAGGCTTTGGCTCTTACCAGAGATGCCTGTGATCTGGAACAGGGACAAGGATGAGTGCCTGAGTCTGTACCTCTCTCAATCCAGGATTTCCCTCCTGGCAAAAAGCGTTTTCTCCGACTCAAGCCAGCTCTATCTACAACTGCCTCGTACATTACTAGGTGAATTGCTCTTAATCACAATGAAGTATTTGACCAAGGAATGTGCGTGCGCGTGCGCGAACACGCGCACGTGCTATTCTGAAATCAGTAACAGAAAATGAGTTTTCTTCTACACCTTGTCCCTTACTGGTAACAGTGTCCTGTGATGCGTTTGACTGGATCCATTTTCATCTGGCCCCCTTGGCATCCTTTTACAATCCTAGGGAGGACAGCTTATGTCATGAATAATGCAGTCATTGGTTTATGGATTTTATGGAAGATGAAGAACACTTTCAGATTCATTGTTATCTTCTCCTCTCAATTTAATTAAATATTTACTTGTTTTTACTGTTTTCACTTATTAATTCAGTTATTTTTACATTGTGAAAGCATCTGAAGATGATACAGAGACCAAAATCTGGGAAGGCACACGTGTTATAACAGAAGTGGAAGGCCAGGTATAACAAATCCTATCATCGAGATGAAACATGAAAATACAGAGGAGGGAAGATTAAACCAACTGGGGATAGAAAAAAAAGTGAAAATCTGGGCTTCAAAAATCGCACTGTGATTCACCACATGGACAGTAGTTTTGGTCTAGGGTGGAGAGTAGAGGTAGGTACCCTAGACAGAAGAAGGGGTTTTAGAAAAAACAGTAGCAGAAAAGTTTATGAAATGGCCATTTGAGTGACATGGGCAGGGTCTGCTATACTTGGAGGAGGAGAGGAAAGATGGACTGAAGTCTGAAAGTGGCCAAATCCAGGCTGGATGGTTTGAGCTCTCTTCCACATAGAAGTTTCTGGGGAATTCCCTGGTGGCCCAATGGTTAGGACACCACACTCTAACTTCTGAGGACCTGGGTGCAATCCCTGGTCAGGGAACTAAGATCCCACAAGCCATACAGTGTGGCCAAAGTAAACAAACAATAGAAGTTTCTGGAATATTTTGAACATGGGAAGTGTACCATGAACGTGTGTGTAAAAATTTGCTCAAATGAACAATAAAAGCATATATCTCAGTGTCTCAAATGCATAAATTAATTACAGTTCATTCAAATGATGGCATACTATACAACATTTTAAACAAAAAAATGATCAAACATTTAAAAAATGTAAATGTTTTGAAATTTGTGTATCGTATACTATTATTAAAATTCAAAAACAAAAACAAAAGCATTAATGGATTCACATATGTCAATTCCCTGATGATCATTACCTATGGGGAAGTAGAAAGGAAAAGAGATATACGTGTAAAGTTTATTTTTTAAACAGAAAAAGTAAAAAATGGGAATCTCAAGCAAATATGGCAAAATATTAACATCTCTTTTATCTGGGTCATAGGTACTTGGATGTTAGCAGTGTCTGAATTTTCCATAGGATTTACATATTTTGTCATTTTTAAAGGGCCAATTCCCCTCTCTCTTTCCCTCCACACACTCACTCAATACTTCAGCTCCAACTACAGCTGCCTCAAGTATTTCTCACAGTCTTGGGGAGCATTTCACACTTGTCCACAAATAAATGTGGTCGGTCCCCAGGGGGCGTCCCTCGCGTAGTGCTGGCCCTACAGGAGGGCCCCGGGCCGCCTACCAGAGTCAGCTTGTGCCTCACTAACTGCCAGCACAGGACAAGGTGTCTCCTTCTCTCTTACAGCACTTTTTTAGAGAAAATCTATCCTGAAGTGCACTCTAAATTCTACGGGTAGAAACACATTTTGGACCCTGTGGGTTGCAGAGCAGTGAGGGCAAGTACCCTTTACCCTTTGTGTTGCCCACAGTTTGCAGCACACCAGTTACTGAGGGTTTGGCTCTTAAGGTATACAGGAACTTTAGTCTAATATTTCTCCTTGCTTTAGCCCCACAGCTTTCCTCTGCATGGAAACTCGAAATCTAGTAGAATAATCATAGGCCCCTGGATGAACGCAGAATCATCCCTCACCTCTGACAACTCAGGTTTTACTACTCGATCAAGCTTTCCTTTTAATTCTCCTTTTCCCTCAAGATGGCTTTCTCCCAAAGGCTCCCTGAGCTCTCCTACAGATAAACATCTTGTCGTAACCGTCCATCAGTTTAAACGCCAAGCCCAGACAGAGTTGAGGCTCAAACTGGGTTCTCTACTACACCAGGAAGTTTATTCTGGCAGGAGAATGTGGGCCAGGCTGGAAACAGGAAGAGGCTGGAGTCAGGGAGACCAAGGAAGAAGGCAGCTACTGCAAGCGCACAGGCTAACTTCTACTTTCACATGTAATCATTTACAGCGGTCTTCTTTCGTGCTGTGTTGTGGATGCTCTACAGAATATATATTATAAATTTATGCGTGGCAGTGGTATTTTCTCTAGTGCTTCAAGCCTGAAAATCAGCATATTGAAAAATTGAGTCTTACAAATATCTCATTAGGTCACCTGACTCTACCTAATTTGCAGCGGTGGCCCTAAAACAAATCTCTCAGGGAGATAAAGGAGGGATGAGGAAGGGGAAAGAAAAGGTTAAATAATTAGCTTTGCAAACATTTGATGAGTATTACCTTTAAATATGCCTTTCTATATTTAACACTCTTACCTCTTTACTATGCCCAGAATTACTACTTATAAAACCAGCTGTGCAAAAGCAAATAAACAAACAAATAGAAACGGCTATGGAACATACGTAGAATCACTGATCAGGCTACCTTCTCTTATCATTTATTAAAATTTTGAGTTCTAAAAGCAAACTGCCTACAGATCTTACAGTGGAGCCTTGTTGATCATGAATGGTTATTGGCATGGTACCAAGAGGATGAAGACAAGATAAGAAATAAGCAGCAGTTCAATATTGCCTTGAAGTAGATAAACAGCTTTGTTTGATTAGTTACCATTATTACAAAAGCTAGTGTTTTAAGTGAGCACCACTTTTTTTTTTCCAGTATCATTTGCGGATGTGTTATGTTTCTATAGCTTCGGATGTTCACAGAATTTGCCTGCAAATTTGGGTAGCCAGGGTATGTCAGAAGGAAAAATAAGTCAGCCACCGAATAGAATACCACACAGCATATATCTGAAAGTTCTCTGCATTTTGTTAAGTGAGGGGTAAAAATTCAATCTTGGTGGGACAGGCCAAGAAGAATAAACTTTCATCCAGAATATAAGTTTTCAAATACTCACAGTAGGAAAGATAGGGACGGACAAGACAGGACCATGCTGTTAATGCCAGTCTTAGGCATATTTATGCCGAGAGAACAAGCCAAATAACTCTATGCCCGCATTCAGCTAATTGCTATAAAGCAGAATACGAGAGAAGACCTTTTAGAAGTTTTCAGTTACTGTCATTACGACCGCTACAAAACACAACAAAACAACATTTCAAAATGGTTTTCCCACGTCATTTGCCATCGTAACGTTTTAGGGAGGGCCCAGGCGTCCAATAGATGTGTTTTATTTTTAAACCTTAGAAAAATGTAAGAACTTCCTTCTATAAAACATGGAATGAGAATAACCCTCCTTCACTTCTCCCTTTGACGTTGACATAGCCACGTCAATCAGGAAAGACGAATTCCTGCTGACATCTTCATGGGAAAGCAAGAGAAATCAACTCTGACAACAATATGATTCATCTGAATTTCTCTGTGTTCCAAACACAGTTGGAAGCAAAAGTAGAACCAGGAGCATGGGATTCTACAGTTCATTTATAACCTAGCTAGAAATCTATTCTGCTCACCTCTCCCCTCTCTCCTGCCCCAAATAAAATAGCATTCCATCCTTACGTGAGGGAACTTTAAGGAATTAACTGTTATGGGAGGTCAACATTGTAAATAATTGAATTAAGCTTCTTAACAAGCACTGGATAATTGTCTAAACGACTGCCAGCTACAATAATGATAAAAGTGAAATTGAGTCTTCTGCTGCGGGGTGTAAGCTGAGTAGCAGCGGGGCCTGGGAAGGCATTTCCCTCTGTGTATTTATTTATTATATATACTGGACCCTCCCATTGCAGGAAAAGCCTGAGGGCACAGTTAGGGATGGCTAAATGTTGTGGCATGGACATTTTTAATCCATCTATTTATTTTTCTTTCTGCATCTTACAAGGACATGTAAATACAGGAAAAGCTACCAGTCAGCAGTAGTTGTGTTGCTTAAGCTGCATTATGGGCTGTTGTGTATACATGTGGATTTTTCATTACCCTAAGAACTCTAGGGACGAAACTCCATGACCATACTGTGTATCTGACTGGGATGTTACTGGGTTTTTATCGTCACACTGCAAGCTGTACTTTCTGGCTGAAAGAAGAGAAGAAAACTTAAAAAGTCAAACATGAACATCTGTAAAAAAGAAAAGCTGTTCTCCTGACTTCATCCTCTGTTTTCCACCCATACATTTTGATCGCTTTAGACAATATGAAGGTATTGTGTAATTTTCACTTTATGGCTATAGAACAGAGCATATGAAATTGTAATACATCGTGATAGGACGATAATGACCAGGCACTGCATGCCCTCACAGGAGAGGCCCCAAGAGCATTCAGGTGAAGAAAAGCCTTCTCTGAGGTTAGGTAATTTTACAAGCAGGATTTATTATACTTACTGGACCTCCAAATGCAGGAAAGGCTTACTGTCAGGGCAGAAGCCAGCTGTGTGTTCAGTCTTAGTGGGACAGGCTCTCCAGTGGGTACTCTGACCTTCATCATGGTGTAGAGTTTAAAAGGGAGGTCCCTCAGAGGATGCCTAAGAGCACACTGTCCTCTTGGGACTGTGGGAATTTATTAGAAAAAAAAAAAAAAAGACAATCATAGAGGTTGCCAGAGCACCAAAGTAGCAGAGTTTAAACTAGAGCTTAGAACTCTGATGGCCACCATGCTTTGGAACACTGTCAGATATCTGTGATGACACAAGTGCAAGCCCCCAAAACTAAGAAAATCATGCTAATTTCTCCTTATGATTTTCTACTGCCCAACCTGATTCTCATTTCTACAAAGGGAATCACCAAATGCTAAAATCACCCCCAATAGAGCATTTATTGGTTTTTTTCTGATTAAAGAGTAATTACATAATTTAAATATAATTTTGGGGCGAATTGCCTAAAATAATATTTTCAAAGATCAACGCTAACAGTGGTTGGAAACACATGTATGCACGAGTCTCATGGTGACCTTCACATACTCTCTATTCCTCAAAAATAGATCAAACTCTATAATCTGTTTCAAAACATCTTTCAAATTAATTCTATGTTATGAGCATTTCCCTATATCATAAAATATTTTTCTGTAACATGGATTTTTACTATGAATATTATTTGATTTAGTTAACCAGCTATACTTTTTGATTAGTATGACTTGCAGCTTTTCTGAACATGCTTGTGTTCTACTACTCGCATTACTACTGTTATTTCCTGGAAAAATATAATCTAGAATGTGGATTACGGAATCAAGCTTTTGTAAGGCCTTTGATGAATACTGCAAAATTACCCTCTAGAAATATTTTGTCCCTTTTACCCCACGGTGGACCCCTCCTTTTAAGATGCTGGTGTTTTTGGGTTTGTTTGGTTTAATTTTTTTCTTATTTTTTTAGCAACATGGACAATTTAAGTTATAAAACTTACAAAGAATCAATATGTGAAATGAAACGTGTATCCATCAGCAGTTTTTCTGTGGCTGTTCCTTACCTGATCTCACAATTTTACTCTGTGAGACATCCTCTACTAAGGGAACCAATAGTTAGGGTACATCTAATAACTGTCCAAAGATAGAGAAACATATGTTCTCATCTCCACTCATTCACACACCACTCTTGAGTTAAAACTCAATAACTGTTTCTCAGTCTCCTGCTTTCTAGACTACATACACCTAACCATTTCTCTTTATCACATGAAAACTACTCAATTTCTTTCCTTATTTTTCTGGACCTTTTTTAGACATTGCCAGCACTGCTATGACTTTTGTTCTGAAGACTAGTATGTACAAGGTACATGACCCACCTGTTCATTAAGAATTATGAAGGAATTATTAATTATCTGGAACTGAATTATTGGAATTAAAGATTATTCATGGGCATTTTGCTTTTAAATTCATAGTTACATTTTCATTCATTCAGTTAAGTATGCACTTTGTGGAAACAAATGGGATATTTACTTAAGGTTAGACTAGCACGTGGAAAAATCTTCAAAAGCCAAAATAAGTATCTCTTGTAGGGAAATCGTGAAGGAGCCAGGTGTGCAAAAGATTGCTTTTCTTCAGGTTGGTGTTTTGGAACAGTCAATTTTGGAAGTGACATAAATAATTCCATCTATGGAAATAAAGAGAGACAAGCTAAAAACGAAGGCAAAATGAGATGACTTTTCCTCATTAAACTTCATGATATGAATCATTAGATTAAGAACTGAGAAATTCTACATATCACATCACTGCCATCATGTTAAAATAAGAGTCTCCAAAGGCCAAATGGACACAGTTTGAGGATTATTCTCTCTCTAGTTTAACTGTGCCATCTTTTGCCTCCCTCCTTTTTTTTAACCCATCAGTGCAAATCACTGTTAATTGACTGCGTGAACTGTCAGGTGGCAGCTGGATCAAGACTATCCCTCCCGTTGGAACATAGACGAGTGTATACAAAGGGCGGTGAACGGTGACAAAGAAGACAAGACATTTCTACTTTCCATTCTGTGATGGAGGGTACCTCACAGAATGGAGAAAATGGACATTTTAGTTGTCTTCTTGTGAGAGGGGTCAATGTGGGTAGACTTCTTTCCTTTCCCCTCAAATACTAGCTTACATCTCTGAATACTAGAGCATTATTTGCAGATTAATTTATTTTGTAGATTTTTGAATCTGGTGTGTTTTCTTTTTGCAGTGTTGCTTTAGGAGAGATCAAACAGAGAAAGGAAAGAAAAAGAAAAAAATTCTCATTTGGGTGAGTAACAGAATTAACACACACTGGATCCTTTGATAAGTGGGAGCACGGTTCATTCAGAGCCAAGTCCCCTAGAATTTTGAAAAGGAGAAGAGAAACACTAAGATGTTTCCGTTTGACTTTTGGTAGCATGTTAATTTTTGGTTTATAATTAATTTACGACCACTAACATTCTATGTGGGGGAAGAAAACCAATATTACCCCACAGCATCTCAATTCTCCTGTGGAAGCACATCCAAAATAAATGCTGTCCCTTGATACTGTACCATGAAATACATTTCTAAGAAACCCTTGGAGCCTTTTCCCTGAATTTCCGACAACGTCTGCTCAAGAAACTCTTCAATGAAACCACACAGGTACAGCCTCAGGAAGGAAAAAAAATAAAACAAAACTACAGCTCCAGAGAGTATTTTCCAGCCAGTTAGCTGGATGTATTCACATTTTTCATATTAACATTTTATTAAACATTTCATCCCAAGAAATGTTTGGGATTGCATCCATAGCATAGGGATTTCTTCCAATATTTTTGACATATTTTTCTGAGACTGCATCCTGATTTCTGCCTGTCTTTGTCTCTATGTCTCTCTCTGTATTTCTCTTTGTCTCTCTCTCTCTATCTGTCTCTCCCTCTTTTAAATCAGTGTCTCCTATATACCATAGAAGGGAGACCTTTCTTTAAACCAGGCAGCAGACTCACCCACATTTCAGGATCTTAGAGCATTTATCTTAGTTCTCTACTAGGTCATTTAAATAAATTATTTAACAACACTGAGTCTATTGTTATTATGAATTTTTTACATAGATCTGAATTAGGAAAACCTATCATTTAATAGAAGCAATTATATAGGGAAAGGGGGCTTCCCTGGTGGCGCAGTGGTTGGGAGTCTGCCTGCCGATGCAGGGGATGCGGGTTCGTGCCCTGGTCCGGGAGGATCCCACATGCCGTGGAGCGGCTGGGCCCATGAGCCATGGCCGCTGAGCCTGCGCGTCCAGAGCCTGTGCTCCTCAACAGGAGAGGCCCGCGTCACACTGCTAAAGTTGTGTTTCAAGGTCAAAGTCATCTCTTGCCTGATAACTTTCTGATAACTTTCTAACTGGTCTCTCCAGTTACCTAATCTTACCTTTCCATCCTTACCTCACTATTCTCTCCACACAGCAACATGAACGATTCTTTCCAAATTGTGACCCTTCTCACACTCTTCCTCTGCTTGAAACCTTCTAATTGTTGGCAACCAGATTATCCAAAAACCTCAGCGTGGATTACAAATTCCTAGATGATCTGACACTTGCCTACCTATCTGACCTCTATTATCTCCATTCTTCCCATGTTCCCACTGTAGCATATGTTACACTGCTTCCCTTCTGTCTCATTGTTGACATACTGATTGCTGTCTCAGGACTTCCATTTGCTATTTCTCTGCTCAGGGCACTTTATTCTCTGAAATTTCCTGGGCTTCCCATCAATGAAGTCGCAGATCCTAAGTAACCTCTTGGGTGACGCCTTTCCTGATCACCTCAGCTAAAATGGACATCGTATCTCTATCACACTACCCTGTTTTTTTTTTTTCCTTCTTCTTCTTCTTTATAGTACTATCAAAACTGGAGTTATATTACTCATTTTGCATTCATTTTTAGGATTTTCCCTTGAACCCAACTAGAATGCAGGCTATTAGAATGCTTTGCTCACTGTTGCATCCCAAAGCCTAGTAAGGAAAATATTATTTTGATTTTTTTTAACTCATTAAATTTGTTCACTGGACTAGTGACACCCACCTCCATTGAGATACAAACTGCCAAGCACGTTTACAAATTCCAGAAAACTTTACAAATTCCAGAAAACTTTCATGCACACTCAGCTGATGACAGCTAAATGATGAATAACAAGCCAGCCCACTGCTTCAGACAGTTTTCCATAGATTAATACAGGACATCTCTACCTCAGAGGGAAGACGGTGCTGGGTCAGACACTGGGACCGTCCGGTCAAGTCCAGCCAAGGTACCTGGATTTCCTTCATTCACGGTGCAGCAATGATGAGAGTGCCTACCAGTGGGGGACCTCCGTGCCTTTGGGGTCTTTGGAAAGCAACTGGGTCCTATGAAAGGCTTCTCTGTCCCTCCTTTCCTGAGTGTCAATCTTTAATTTAGAAGAAAAGAAAATTACAGCTCTCTTATTTGGCTGTATTAAAATTTATGGGGCAGCGTGGTTTCCAGGCTGCTGCTACTGCCGGGCACTGCTCTGATGATGAATGACTGCGACATGTCACCAGTGTAGCCGGGCTCTGATGATGCATTGCAGCAACAAGTCATTCGTCATACATCACTGCCTCAACAGCTGCCCCCGTCCGGGCCTCGCCTGTACACTCCGGCAGGGAGCCCTGGCTCAGGACAAGCCTGTGTTCCTGCTGTACCCCACACGACCACCACATTTACCACGTATTTCTTACCATTAGCGGGAGGGAAGAAAGATAGTTTTCAGTAGCGAACCCCACTGGAGCATCTTAAGACTTTTAAAGGTAAAGGGTCCATATATGCTGATGCCATAAGATATTAGCAAAAGATAATTATAGGAAGGTACTTTATGCTTTTAGAATGCCACACTAATACAGGAATTGGACCATTCATTCTCTGACAGCCATTCTTCTAAGGGTTTTACAGGTATTAACTAATTTAATCCTCTAATAGTCCTATAAGTAAGATAGTACTATTATCACTCATTTTATAGATAAGCAAAATGTGGTGCAGCGAGATTAATTTGCCCAATGTCACCCAGCTAAGTAGGATAAACGGTACCTAGATCAAGGCAGCCTAGATCTGAAACCTTTGGTCTCAACCACTGTGTCGTGCTGTATAGACTTTCATGTACAATCCTACTGGTTCTCAGAGGCTTGTATTGACCCCTGGCTTCTAGGGCCAAATAAACACAGAGACAGTCAGGACTTTTATTCAATTGTTGTAATTTGCTTGTTACTAAGAACCATTATCATTGATGATAACACCATTTAACAACTGCTCGTTAGATTCCGGGGCAGGTACTAGGTGCTTTGCTCATATTATTTAGGAGTTCCCACCTTGCCATGTATTGTTCTATTTCCTTTCATTTTCAACTAGATGGGTCTCGAAGTACACTAAAAACTTTTAAAGATGTTTCCAAAGAAGGCACTTGAAAGGGGAATAAAGAGGGAAGACCAGATCAGGGACAGCTATAAATTGAAAAAGTGAATGGGTGACTGGAAATAATTTCTGTAGGATAGTTGAAATGCCATTTGTCCATATTTTAAATAAATCAACTGTTACAATCAATTCAAATGTCACTAAAACAGAATCTATAGCGTATGCCTGCTTTTTTGTTCCAACTGAAAATTAAAGTTTGATGGGAGAGAAAAATCACTCTACAGATTCAGATTCTTTATAATTCTTAGCATCCAATTCAAACAGGTTGGTTCAAGAAAGAAAAAAATGGTATATTGGATTTGCTTAAAATTAAAAACTTCTGCTTTGTGAATTACACTGCTAAGAGAATAAAGATAAACTAAAGACAGGCTTCTATTTGTAAAATACATATTTGATTAAGAATGTGTATGCAAAATATACAAAGAACTCTTAACCTCAACAATAAGAAAATAAATAATCCAGTTTTAAAAATGGGTATGCATATGGCTGATTCGCTTTGTTGTGCAACAGAAACTAACATGGTACTGTGAAGCAATTATACTCCAATAAAGATCTATTAAAAAAAAAAGCCCCCAAAAATGGGCCAAAGATCTGAACAGACACCTTACCAAAGAGATATACAGGTGGAAAATAACTATGAAAATATACTCAGCATCATTTGTCATTAGAGAAATGTAAATTAAAATACAACAAGATACACTGCACTCATATTAGAGTGGTTAAAATTAAAAAACAAAAAACTGATGATACCAATGCTGGTAAGGATGAAGAACAATAGAAACTCTCATTTATTGCTGGTTGACATGCAAAATGGTACAGCCACTTTGGAAGATAATTTGGCAATTTCTTACAAAGCTAAACATAATCTTAACCTATAGTCCAGGAATCATGCTCCTAAGTAATTGCCCAACTGATTTAAAGCTTGTATCTATATAAAACAAGCACGTGCATGGGTATAGTAGGTTTCTTCATTCAGTGGAATTATACATCCATATAAGGGAATACTATTCAGTAATGAAAAAGAAGATGCTATCAAACCACTCAAAGACAGAGGTGACTTTTTTTTCCTCTTGTAATAAGGATTTTATCAAATGTAGTTCTCCCTTTTTCCTCTTACACAGACTTTCAAGTAAAAATTTGATTTGCATTTGGGTGCAACTAAATTACCCAAGATAGTTAATACAGCAGGTTCTTATTAGTTATCTATTTTATACACATCAGTGTATACATGTCAATCCCAATCTCCCAATTCATCCCACCACTACCCCCCCAACCTCTTTCCCCCCTTGCTGTCCATAGTTTGTCCTCTACATCTGTGATAGAGATGCCTTTAAATGTAAATTGCTAAGTGAAGAATCCCAATCTGTAAAGGTTACACACTGTATGTTTCCATTTATATGATGTTCTAGAAATGACAAAGCTAAAAAGACAGTGAACTAAGTGAATTATGTCAGACAGAGAAAGACAAATATCATATGATATAGCTTATATGTGGAATCTAAAAAAAATGATACTTATTCACAAAACAGAAACAGACTCACAGACTTAGAAAATGAACTTATGGTTACCAGGGGTTAAGGTCAGGAGGGAGGGATATATTGGCAGTTTGGGATTGACATGTACACACTGCTATATTTAAAATAGATAACAAACAAGAACCTACTGTAGAGCACAGGGAACTCTGCTCAATACTCTGTAATAATCTAAACGGAAAAAGAATTTTAAAAAGAATAGATACATGTACATGTATAAGTGAATCACCTTGCTCTACACTTGAAACTAACACAACATTGTTAATCAACTATAGTCCAATATACAATAAAAAATAGGAAAAAAAGAGACAGTGAACATATCAGTAGTTGCTAAGGGGTGGGAGTATGTGTTGAAGCACAGAGGGTTTTTTTACGGCAGTGAAACTATTCTGTACAATATTATAATAATGGATACAGGATGCTAAGCACTTGTCAAAACCCACAGAGCTTTCCAGCACAAAGAATGATCTTTAATAAGATTGTTTAGGAGTCTGGGTGATCTCGGGATGAAAGCAAACTGTATACCAAATGTATGAAATAACCTTACTCAAGAAGATAGAAAGAAAAAGTACTGACCTAAATAACTTTGGAAATGAGTTAAATCGTTAAGACTAAAGGCAAAAAGGACTGTTTTTAAGCACTGCCCACTAGTTGGTAATATTGGATAATATCACAAAGTACGAAAGAAATACCCATGAGTGTACACTGATATAAATGACTTATTAAATAAACAAGTAAATAGATAGATAAATAAATGCAGAATAGCCAAATCTTCCATGCAGAAGAATCCTAAATAATTTATTTAGATATTCCACAATCATGGCAATGGGCTATAAATCCCGCCCCCTAAGTGTGGGATGTCTATTCTGACTTCCTTCCAAAGAGTACAGTATGGAAAAGGGGAAAAAAGAGTAAACTGTGGAGAAATCTGACAGACACCACCTCACACCCAGGTGATCAAGATTAATATCAATATTGATAGTGTTTTGAAAAACATCACAGCTAAGAAAAATGGAAGAATACATATGAGCTTCAGTGTTTGTTTTGACAGATATTTTAAAGAACTTTGTAGCTTGAAAAAGAATTCACAAGTGTTAAAAGAACACTTGAAAAAAAAAAGACAGCATTTTTAAAAAGGGCAGAATATGTAAAATAAAATCAACTGAGCCTGTTTACAGTCTGTTATGCAATTAAATTCTGAGGAAAGGGACTCATACTAAAAAGCAGAGAAAATGTTTTCAGTCTCCTGTTTAAAGGTTACATTATGAAATTCATTGATGATTAAGTACTGTGATTTAATTGCTGCAGGGGTTTGATATTTGGCGCACGTAAAGAACCCAGTTTTGAATGGATAAGTAAGGACTGCAAGCTGTTTAGAGAAATAAATTTAAAGACAGTATCAGTAGATGATATTTTTACTTGACTTACTAAAATTAATTATGAATAAAGGCCAAATTGGCAAATTCTATTCTGAATATCCAGAAATCCACCTGTACTTTTCCTTTGGGGGCCTTCCATTCCCCATGCATTAAATTATAAATTTTAGTACTTTTGACCCTTTAGGGAAAAGGTTGGAATGTTATGTCAGGACATATAAGCACCCCTATTTTTTATTGGGGTATAGTTGCTTTACAATGTTGTGTTAGTTTCTGCTGTACAACGAAGTGAATCAGCTATATGTATACATATATCCCCTCCCTCTTGGACCTCCCTCCCCCTCCCCCCTTCCCACCCATCTAGGTCATCACAGAGCACCGAGCTGAGCTCCTTGCGCTACACCGCAGGCTCCCACTAGCTATCTGTTTTACACACGCCAGTGTATATACGTCAATCCCAATCTCCCAGCAGATCCCACCCTCTCCGCCCCACCCCCGTGTCTACACGTCTGCGTCTCTACTCCTGCCCTGCATATAGGTTCATCTGTACCATTTTTCTAGATTCCACATGTATGCGTTAATATACAATATTTGTTTTTCTCTTTCTGACTTACTTCACTATGTATGACAGACTCTAGGTCCATCCACGTCTCTACAAATGACCCAATAAGCACCCCTATTTTAATATGTCTCAAATATTTTGGAGAATGTCACTGGTGACATGTTCAGCATCATTCTATGTGTTACGTTGCCTGGCTCATGGAATCCTCCATTGGTTACTTGGTCCCCCAGTCAACTGTCTCACCCCAAGAAGACCAGCTCTGCATTTGAAAAATATTTAAACAGATCAGAGCTCTGTGCCTTGAGCTGTACCGATTTTGCTGGTTTTATCTCCTTGACATGTTACTATGTGGTGGAAAAAAATGACCAATTCACCCTCGATTTCCTCAAGCAGGTCTTTTCTGAAGGAAGGGCTAGCAGATTCTTCATTTCTGGGCTGCCATGGCCTCCCAAGCGAGACGTTCCTCCTGAATATTTCCCCCAGGCCAGGCCTTTCATTCCAGGCCGAATATTGAGGCCGCAATCAATAAGCTGGGTCTGCATCTGCCTTTGACAGAGGGAACACCAGGCTGACACCAGCCAGTCTGGGATCAGCTGTTTCCCTGCCTTTGATCTCCTGTCTAAACTCCCTGGGCCGTCTGCTTCGACTGAGACACAGGCCACGTCATGCTGGTATCTCCTCCAAGGCCCATTGTGGCCATTGTATTTGAGGAGGGGATCACCCGACAGAGTGACCGGTTACAGCCCTCCTCGACTGCAGGAAGCCTTTTTGATGAGGGGCAGATGATAATGAGAGTCTAATTGAGTGATTAACTACCTCCATGGACTTGGAGGTTTTAATGACACCTCTACATTAAGGTCTGCATTTCCCAGCAGGACTCCAGTTTGTAACTGTATGGCCATGATATTGCAATTATAAGCCTTTCCTTTAACCAGCAGGGATTTAACAAATGGACTTGGTTAATCACAGCTAGATGGCCCTCACATCTGACTTTGTTGTGAAAAACATGTATAAATTCAAGCACAGGATAGAATTATGAATACAGGCCATTTCAGGTCCATGGTTCCATTCATAATATGAAAACTGAGTTTCAGAAGATCTGGGCAAACTAACCAAACTGCATCATGACCAAAGTTAGCTTCAGCAGAGTAAAAATAGCTTCAAAATAAGAACTGGTTTTTAAGAGTTTCCATGCCTATGGTTCTTCAGAGCAATGAGAGTCTGCCTAGATATACTGTCTTTAATTAACTGGGTCTGAAGAGCCTATTAATGCCATGTTAAAAGGAACCAGTCTCAGCGGGTTCTCACAGTGGGAAAGATATCCAGGGCTTTCAATTTACAAGGTCTTATTACAAAAGTTCCCTGCTGTTTTGGTCCGTGGTCTTTCTGCCTGGGAGCAATTTAATGACCTGCTTTAGAGCAGAGAAATGGTCAGAGAGAAAATGTTCAGTGTTATGTGTTAGCGATCAAATACCCAGTGGAATTTACAATGGTAACCAGACACTTCCTTTTCATATCAAAGTAGAACAGGGACAATGACATCAATACACTTGATTTGAAAAACCCTAATTGAACAAACTGGTAGTCCTCTGTGAATGTTTGTTGGTAACACGGGGCTGGTATTAGCATGAGGCCAACATAAATGATATGGATGATGAGGACAATGAAAAAGAAAAAGAAGGAAGAAAATAAGAAGGAAGAAAGAAAAAGTATTTAAGGATAAGAATATGACTTTGACTTGAAAGTCCCTTAATAATTTATTCTTCATTTATTCAACATCATTTGAGAAATATGTATAATTTTCTACCATGCCCCAGGTCTCCTACTGCCTATGCTGGGGAAATATCTGTCCACACAGCTCTTTTGTGGAAGTGATGAATTCACTCATTTTTCCTTCCTTTAGTCATTCAAGAAACTGTTGTTAAATGGTCATAATTTGACAGGTATTATTGTGCTCTGTTGATAATATTTTAGTTATCTTTATTTCCCAGACCTAAAATGCAAAAGGTCTAAAAAAATCTTTGGTAAATGACAAATAACTGAATATTGAGTGAAAGATTCCTAACGTGGTTAGCACTGGAAGCACAGTCATAAACATTTATGGTGCAACGTGCTTAAAAAATATAATAGAGGGTTCCCCTGGTGGCGCAGTGGTTGAGAGTCCGCCTGCGATGCAGGGGATACGGGTTTGTGCCCCGGTCCGGGAAGATCCCACATGCCGCGGAGCGGCTGGGCCCGTGAGCCATAGGCGCTGAGCCTGCGCGTCCGGAGCCTGTGCTCCGCAACGGGAGAGGCCGCAACAGTGAGAGGCCTGCGTACCGCTAAATAAATAAATAAATAAATAAATAAATAAATAAATAATATATAATAGAAATGTGTACACAGCATTAGAGAGCCATGAAAGAGAGGCTTCCCAACTCTGCTTAATTGAGGTAAGAAAACATAGAGGACGTGAAATTTCAGCTGAACGTGTTTTGGTTAGGGCATCTTTAGAGAGGGTAAAAATTGGAATCAGGGGTGAGCTTTGAGCATCTGCTCTTTTAAAATACAGATTCTAAAATGTGTGAAGCTTACATTGTACAGACCTGGAAGGCCTTTATTTCCAAAGGACTAGCATAAAATAAATGGCACAAGAAGAGTTTTAAAACCTTACATTTTCAATCCTCATGCTACAATTATCCCTTAGCTCTAAAGCTTTGTCTTATCTGAGAATAACATATTAGAATAACAGGAAGGTAGGTAAACCAAGTGGCTGTTTACACTTTGAAATTTAAGGAAACACTGAAATTTTAACTCTACCTTCTTATCTGGCCAATGCTTTCATCACTAGAATTCTTCTTTCTTCCAGTAAAAGTGAAAACATTGTCAGGCATGTTACTGCAACAGTCCAAAATGACTTTGAAGTTTCCTCTAGTCTTGTCCGAATATCATAGTCTACTTTCTTAGATTAACCTTTTCTGACCTTTGAACATAGACTTGAGCCCTAAAATATCAAGCTTCTCTTTAGACCAATGGCTTCAGGCTGGATCACTGAAAACTTCCTTCAGGCTCAACTCAAGAATTACCCTTTACACTCACACTGTATTTTAATGATGTTTAAGGGTAGATTTGGTACACTGAGATGTCAAACTTGCTGAGTTCATTGAATTGAACATTGTCAGATCTTTATTTGAAACAATTAAAAAGCATTACACATTATGTAAGACAGAAAATATCGAGAAAAACACTGCTTCTCTACAAGAATAGTTACTGCAACTTCTTGCTAGAGAATGAGCGGCTCTAACATATGTTTGGACGAACTAGACCACTTGAGATTTTAACCCGTGAAAACACAGCAAAGTGCTGACCACTGGCTGGTCACTTACATGAAGTGTTATTTGCTGACACCACATAGCGAAACTCTACATTTTAGCAGATAATGATGTGGCACTTTCCAAGTGAGTGCATGCAATGAATATGAAAATTGGTGATGATGGTAACTCAGTAAGTTTATGAGGCATAATTGTCACAGAAAAATAACACCTTCTAATGGGAAAGTTGATAAGGGCAGATAATTTGAATTAGGTGAGGCAAAAAGGTCAAAATTGATGACTTTGGAAAAACGTGAAATGATCCTAAATACATTACTTTCACTTGAGGTCTGCTAGGTGCACAATGTAAGGGGTAATGGATAAGGAGGGACTGAGAAAATCATGTGTTCCAAAGAACTATTTTGTTGCAGAAAGTATTCCTGAGCTTCTTTGCTTTTCCTTGACTTTTTCTTTTTCTTTTTTTTTTTTTTTTGCACGGTACGCGGGCCTCTCACCGTTGTGGCCTCTCCTGTTGAGGAGCACAGGCTCTGGACGCGCAGGCTCAGCGGCCATGGCTCACGGGCCCAGCCGCTCTGCAGCGTGTGGGATTTTCCCGGACCGGGGCACAAACCCATGTCCCCCGCATTGGCAGGCGGACTCTCAACCACTGCGCCACCAGGGAAGCCCTCCTTGACTCTTTTTAAAAGCACTTCACTGCTATCTTGGGTCTGCCTTTTGTTTGCGACTTGAAAATGCCTAATAAGACACCTTGCCACACACATGACCTTACAAGAGAATCTCTAGTACATAAATGTTTTCTGTAATTCTTTGGGTTTTTATACGATAATATTTGATATCTCTATAGGTTCCCTAAAGAGGATAAAATCAGAATGAAAATCAAGTCACTGGAATCAATAAAAATATTGTAACATAAAATGTTACTATTAAGAAGCAGCCTTCAAGGTCTTAAAGTTTTGCATGTAAATATTGTATCTTTCAGTGATATTAGGCTATTGCACATTCAGATTTGATCTAATAATTGTGTCTATTCAAACACTGAAAATCTACCTAGGTAGTAGCATTTCTCACCTGTAAATGAACCCTTGTCAGAATCCTCAAGCAAAAGGAGCTCTTATCTTAGTCTGTACAACCTTGGGACCCACACTCTAACATGAAATTATTATAATCTTATCCAAATAATAGCCTCAAATGAATAGAACATGTCTTTCCTCTTTTAGAAATATGACTTAGACAAATTTATCTGAAAACCACACACACACACAAACACACGCGTGCATGCACGTGCAACCCTTGAACGGGTGATCTATACAGTGTGATGTCACACTAGAGCTAGTCTTCAAGTAATCTGGTTGGGATGAGGGGAATAAGAAATACTCTAAAGAACATATAGTTAAGAGATTAAAAACATCGAACATTCTTCTACCCTGTAGAAAGGATGTTTGAACATTTTAATTCATTAGAAAAAAGTCACTAGCCATTACTCTTTTGTAAAATCATAGACGATTACAGCCTTATAACAGTAAGGGAAGATCTTGTACAGGACCAGTACAGAAAGGACCTTGAATATTTAATTTTATAAGTGGTAAAATGAGAGCCCAAAGAGAAGATGTGACTTGTCTGCAATCACAGAGCTATTTGGTGGCTTCACTGAAATTAGAACCCAAAGTTTCTGGATATACCACCCTACTTTTCTGTTTTCCATATGTTACC
Organism: Hyperoodon ampullatus; assembly: GCF_949752795.1. Classification (NCBI taxonomy): domain Eukaryota; kingdom Metazoa; phylum Chordata; class Mammalia; order Artiodactyla; family Ziphiidae; genus Hyperoodon; species Hyperoodon ampullatus. The sequence continues at coordinate 22,397,818 of NC_136932.1, read as the reverse complement.
GTTACTTCCACTTGATATGAATTTTATGAAAAAAAATTAGCATTTCTCCTGGAAGAAAGAAGCTAAAGTCCACTAGCAAGGTTGCTACCGATCTGGGTTAGGTCCGATTGGAATATGGCGGTATGTGGTTTGCTTTATTTGGCTGGGAGCATTTCTCTGTAACCTGAGGATTCATTAGTTTGAAGTGCTGGCCTTTTGCCTCTTTCCAAGGCCATTTTAGATGCAAATTGTACCCCAGACATCATTTTTAAGTGACAGGAAAATCTCTGGAGATAACAAGAATCAGTCTGTGAAATTTATGGACCCTTTGCATTTTCTAATCCTTCTTGATGAATAACTCAGTTTCCAGCCAGGGTTTGAACTTAAGAGTTGATAAAGCATCAGTTTAAGCTGCTGGCTACTAAATCAACGTAAGCGATGGCTTAATCAGCCTTTCTACTCCCTCCACTACCTTCCCACAGAATTCCATCAGACTTCTATTGAGTCAGGTCAGCAAGAGACAGATACCCTGACAGGCCATTTGTAGCCAATGGTTAGCATGGGAAGAGTGTGTGGACCAGCAAAATGATGCAGTTCTACTAATGAGGATATCGGTGGTCTTCAGAGCATGACTAAAAACCTTGACCTAGAGACTGCTGTATTTTAGGGAGGAGGAGTATTATGAAAAAATGGGGAGGAGACAGCTAACGACTTTGATCATTTATAGAGGAGATGCCTTTGGTGATAGTGTACTTGTTCTGGTTTTCTAACCTATAATAAGAATGCATGTCTAGGCGAAGAACACACAGCAAATTGGAGGGGCAGTTTACAGACCCTTTCAAGATGGGAGAAAGCGGGAGAGTAGATTTTGAGTGAGGGTGGGTCCTCCTTAGTTACCCTCTCCAGAATTTGATAACGGACATTTCTTCCAAAGGTTCATCTTCTCCTGGCAAATTGAGAAAAGTTTCCACTTTTCTGAAATGAAAGTTTTGGCATGTAGTTTTAAGTGTAGGTTATGTTATACAGAGAAATCTTTATGGCTGCTGATGGATGATCCAGTGTGGTAGTTTGTCTTATTAAAATTTTGCTGTCTCTATAAGTATGCATTTTAATTATAATTTTTTTAAAAAAGAGTGTGTCCAGTGTTTAACTGAGCAGATGTGTTTCTATACCCAGACTTGTGAAGAAGCATGGATGCACTCTGGCTTTTCTGATGTTGTGCATGGGTAAATTGACGTTTTATGACTCTGCACTCTGTTTTCTAAGCCAGATTCCTGAAGAACATGAAGATGAAGGCTGTCTGAGCTGAGAGGAGGGTCACTGTGATAAGGTGTGCATCTTGGGGATCAAGGGGTGGTTTTCTCAATCTTGTTTCTTAGGATCTGAGTGGTTGTCAGAGAAAGTCTGTTAGTAAAGAGCAGAGGCCCGATGAACTACTTGACTAAGAAGAAATCCACCACGAGGGGAGAGGACATCTACTTTTTAGTGAGGATTGATGTTTCTGTACACCCTCTACAGGAATGGTTTTCTAAAGCCTTGCTACTTAAAGTGTGATCCATGGACCAGCAGAACCAGCATCTCCTAGAAGCTTTTAAAAAAATGCAAAAATCTCAGGTCTCTTCTTACTAAAGAGGAACCTGCAATCTAACAAGATTTTCAAGTGGTCCATTTGTATCTTACAATGTGAGAAGCACTGTTCTAAAAGAAAGCTCCACATAAAGATAAATGTTTTTCTTCCTTGAGGGCCTGAGGACTTCTGTGACAGCCCAAGGGTCCATGGTCAAATCCATCTCCTGGGAGTGAAACAAATTCTACTGTAATTTAAATTTTGCAAACCAGTTTTCATACGCATGAGACACCCATTGTGATTTTAAATGATTCAGATAAAGTGAGGCGTTTTCTTTCTCTGTCTCCCTCTGTCCGTCCCTCTCTTTCCCTCCTTCCTTCTCCTACAAACCTCTCCCTATCTCTTTCCTTCCCTTCCCTTCCCTCACCTTTCCTCCCCTCCCCTCCTCACCCCTCCCTTTCTCTCTCTCTGATATGGAAAATCAAATCTATTAGTCCATAAAACTTCAGTATTTCAGTGTGAGGACATAACCATTTTCTCTTACTGATTTAAGAATCTCTGTGGAGGCTGGGGGTTGAGAATCTGTATTCTCAGGCGCGAATGTGGGATTTTGCTGGCAGAATGAGTGGCAAAGTGCTGTCTCTGATCCTTACCTGGACAGCGTCCTCAAATATCAGTTACCCAAAACTAAAGCAATAGGGTCTGTTCTAGAAATAAAAATACTTTTTCGCAATTAAAAATTTAACATTTTAGTTTAGGTTGCATTAAGTTTTCCCTAAATGGGTGGACTTGCAAAAGCAAGACGGATTTTTCATCTTTTTTGGGGAATGTACTTAAGTAGGTACAAAGAACTTTGTGGCCAGATGGGAGTTTGTTTAACAAACCAAAAACTTGCTCTAAAAACCAGGTTCCTTTTTTCAGTGGATTTAAAATAAATTACTGAATAAACAAATATTTACTTTTAGCCAACTGCTATCCTAGGTGAGAGATATGATAGGTTTTTCTAGTAATAATTTTTGCATTTTCAGGTACACACTTAGATCTGCACTGTTTTCATTTCAAACTCAGGGAAAACATCTGTGATTATAGATATAAGGTGGTTTCCCTGTAGCTTTAAAAATATTTTCTTCCAAATTATTTTTCACATCCAAATTTAGAGAGTAAATGATCCAGTCTCTCCTTTTGATGGCAAAGGGGAAACAGTCAGTATAAAGGAATGCAAATTAGATACACTCAGAGTCAAATTGGATTTCCAAATAACAGTAAACAATGATCATTACTAATGAGAACAATGCTTAGATAAAGAAAATATTGTAACTTTGATGTGTTACTAATGTTGTGTTCTTTTGGGTTAGAATAACAACAGTAGTCTTAGATGTAAAATAATCCTATAGATCCTAGAGATGATTGAATTAAAAAAAAAACTAGAAGGAATAAGCAGCCCATCTTTCAGTTTCTGATTTATATATGGCGCATATTATTTCATTTATGATTTCTCTATGACCAGTGTCACAGGAACAGATCTAGAATGAGACATCCCCATCTGTAGTGAAATGGCAATTCACATTATTCTTGTTTATGTCATGTCTCTAGGATGACTAGCTGGGTAGAAGGTAGGATTCATCTATCTATCTACTTATCTATCTATCTATCTACTATCTATCATCTATTTATTTTTAGGAGCCACAATAGGTATTTTCTTGGTCTCCAGGAAACAAAATTGACTGTATATTTTTTGTGTGCGTGTACAAGTATATTTTCACAAAGGAAACTTGTTTGTTGATTGGTATTATGTTTTTAATAAACTAAACTACAAGAAAATAGTTCAATGAAGATACATTTATGATTATTAGGCTGCTCCTTCTACACAGAGTACTAATTTTGAAATCATTATGTATGTTAAATTGCACAGTCAACAAAGTTCATTAGAAAACATTCTATAACATAGAAGTGTTGTATTCTCTAGGTTTAAAAGTATGGCTATAGGGATTTCCCTGGTGGCACAGTGGTTAAGAATCTGCCTGCCAATGCAGGAGACACGGGTTCGAGCCCTGGTCCGGGAAGATCTCACATGCCGCAGAGCAACTAAGCCCGTGCGCCACAACTACTGAGCCTGTGTTCTAGAGCCCGCAAGCCACAACTACTGAGCCTGTGTGCCTAGAGTCCGTGCTCCACAACAAGAGAAGCCACTACCGAAATAAGAAGCCCGAGCACCACAACAAAGAGTAGCCCCCGCTCGCCGCAACTAGAGAAAGCCCGTGTGCAGCAATGAAGACCCGACGCAGCCAAAAATAAATAAATAAATAAATAAATAAATAAATAAAAGTATGGTTATATAAATTATTGACTTTAGAAAGGGAGATAGAAAGAGAGAGAGGGAAGGAAGAGGCATGCACTTTTAGTCGAATAGATATCCATGGATCCAGTATTCCTGAATATCCTCTAAGAGTTCACTTTTCCTCTTGATCCCCAAATTCCTCTGTTGCTCCAAAATTTCACCAAGCCTTATCTTTAAATTTCTAACCAACAGTGTGCTTAAGGCGTTTTTCCCCAAGAAATTTAAATAAGAAAACAGATATTAATACCTAAAAGTGACAAAAGTCCTTTTACAACTTAAAGGTATATGGTAGCAATCCCTCAACAGAGGAAAAGCTTTGAGAATAAACAGAAATGGAATATTCAGATTTAAGGTATTGGAGCGAGGAGCGAGGGCTTTGGAAAAGTCTAGAGCTTTGAATGTTACCAGGCAGCATGAATTCAACTAGTAACCCAGAACTAGGTACCTAGGGCTAAAGGGAAGGTTTATAGGCTTCTCAGCATTGGGAAGTAGGGCACCCCAGAGGCGAGCTTTGCCGCGTTCAGGACTGTGCCGTTGCTAACTCTGTCAGAAACACACAGGAAGAAAAGTGAAGTTGATGAAATGGTTTTGGAGCTTTTGAAATAGAGGATTCATGTGCCACCTTTTAGTCATTTCTGGCTCTTAAGTTCCTGGGCAAATGTGAATAATCCCACAGAGAACACACAGAGTAATAAATGTTATGAAGCATTAGCTATAATTGTGGTTGGTCTACGCAATGTTGGCAATCCAGTGACCCCACCTGCTCCATCCCCCCCTGGGTCTGTGCCTGCTGCCCATGGCTCAGAAGTCACAAGAACCAAGTCTTGTTCCAGAGGCCCTCTTGGCTGGTCTGGCAACTTCAGGAGGGTCAGCTCAAGACACAGTGGTCTTCTTTGTACCTTGACCTTCAGAGTCTCTTCTTCATGACAGGGTGTCTATCTTGCTTGAGAAAGTATATCCCAGAGGCAAGAGGTATAACAGGAGTACACTGTATGTTTTTTTGTTTCTTATTGTTTTATTTTGCTTTAATGCGATATCTGCAGTAGGAAGTTGAACCCTGCAATGGAGAGTTCCATACCATGTCTTGGGTTAAAAGGTTTGATGAGGAACACAGATCCACAACTGGTCTTGAGTCCTATGTATGCCCATGTTTTCCTGAAAACCTACTTGTATAAAGCTGGGTACTTGTGCTGCTCGAGACCTATATAGGATTGGGCACAGGCTTCCCTGGTGGCGCAGTGATTGAGAGTCCGCCTGCCGATGCAGGGGACGTGGGTTCGTGCCCCGGTCCGGGAAGATTCCACATGCCGTGGAGCGGCTGGGCCCGTGAGCCATGGCCGCTGAACCTGTGCATCCAGAGCCTGTGCTCCGCAACGGGAGAGGCCACAACAGTGAGTGGTCTGCATACCGCAAAAAAAAAAAAAAAAAAGATTGGGCAGGAACTCAACTTCAAGCCCAGGGAAAGCAAAGACCTGTCCCAGTATTTTGTAACTTTTGAGCTCATAATCTCATTTTCCTTTCCAGGCCCACCGTTGCATATCTAAACTCATGAAAGGTCCTCAGCAAAAATCTTTCCATTTAACAGCTTTCAATCTGGCAAGGAGACGGTGTTGCTGTAACCACTGCCCTGCTTTAAACTCATAGAAGCAAAAGTCCTGTCACTTCACAATATTCACACTTCTTAGATGAGAGTCATTGTTTAAATAATTTTACTATTAACTCTATAATTTTTCCCAAGATCATTAACATGTCTAAAGGGATGAAAAATATGTCTTTTGCTTCCTCTGGCCTTTTACACCCCAGGTTTGCTCAGTCTTAAGATGGGAGGTGCTATGGTCTGAATGGTTGTGTTCCCCACCCCAAAATTCATATATTGAAACCTTAACCCCCAAGGTGATGCTGTTAGGAGGTAGGGAGCTTTGGTCATGGGGTGGAGCCCTCGTGATTGGGGTTAGTGTTTGCTCTTTCCTTCTGCCATGTGAAGACACAGGGAAAATACCACTATGAACCAGAAAGGGGGCTCTCACCAAAACCTGAACATGCTGGCATCTTGATCTTGGACTTCCAGCCTTCAGACTGCGAGAAATACATCTCTGTTTATGATAAGCCACCCAATTTATGGCATTTTATGATAGCAGCCTGAATGGACTAAGACAGGAGGGTAGGTAAGTACTTACTTAGTTTGAAGGAATTTTTAATTTGTTTATGATCTCATCAGAAATTCCTGCTCTGGAGACAATTTTTTAAAAGTTACAATTCTTACAGTGCCAAAAGCATCTCACAGTGCCTTAGAGATTTATCTGTTAAAAAAAATGAATAGAGGACTTCCCTGGTGGCAGAGTGGTTAAGAATCCGCCTGCCAATGCAGGCGACACGGGTTCGAGCCCTGGTCCAGGAAGATCCTATATGCCGCAGAGCAACTAAGCCCCTGCGGCACAACTACTGAGACTGCACTCTAGATCCCACAAGCCACAACTACTGAGCCCAAGTACTGCAACTACTGAAGCCCGTGCGCCCAGAGCCTGCGCTCCGCAACAAGAGACCAATGCAATGAGAAGCCTGCGCACCACAAGGAAGAGTAGCCCCACTCGATGCAACTAGAGAAAGCCCATATGCAGCAACAAAGACCCAATGCAGCCAAAAATAAATAAATAGATAGGTGAGTGTACTAAAAGAAGACCACCATGGTGCCTTAAGCTCATACAGACATGACAAACAAGTAAATGCTGGCTCTTAAGCCCATTGCAATAGAATGATGCAGATGATTAGATGTACTAGTTCTCCAAATTCTTTCTTTCATCATCTGTTGAGTATATTATAGTTTGTGGGGTTTTTTTAATATGACTTTTCCCCCTAGATTTATTTTTACAATTGTATCTTCCTTGGGCACTTACTCATTTTAAATTAGAATCAGAGGAAAGCCTTGCTTGATATTTAGAATAAATGCACTGTTTAACAAATTGACCCAGAAATAATTGGATGATTGGAGTTGCAAATACATAGATGAAGTAACACCATGGAAAATACCTGGAATCTTGGTAAGCTCTCTTCTCATTGAATATGTGGTATCAAATCTCTGGTCCATGGCTTTGCCCAAAAACCCTGGGCAGCATTGGAAAAGAATGTACTGAAGTGACTTGTCTCTTTCTAAATATATCTTTAAAAAAAAACCCTGGTTCAGATATTCTATTTAAATTTGAGAACAGTTTTGTCCGGAAAGGTATAGCCCATGTAACACTTAACAAGAAAGTGTTTATCCAAAGAGTTAATACAGATGAATCATCTCACACTCAAATGCCAGTTCTCTGGAGGTGGGATTCCCGTAAACAGCCGGACACTTTGAACTTATGGTTTTCACTTTATGTCATCCTCCAGCCACTAAAACAACACACCACCGTGGAGTTCTTCCCTGCTAAACCCAAACACATCCACCTCATGGAAACTTACTCTGGAAAACTGAGAAAGAAAAGTGTCTTCCTAGAGAAAACTCACGTTCATCTCCTGGATACTGATTAATCTTTGCCTGTGAAATGGAAGTTGCACAGCAGACTGGTTTTAGGTCAGGGTAGCTGGTTCTGGAGAATAGTGACTTGCTCTTCAAATGTCATCTGTACCTACAAGCTGGGGATAACTGTACCTACAAGCTGGGGATAACTCTTCCAAGAGTGACCTGCTTTCGAGATCTGACAACCTTTCAGCTCGGCTTCAGGAACCGATTATTTTAAAGAAAAGACTTTGCACAACTACTGAGCCTGCGCATCTGGAGCCCGTGCTCCGCAACAAGAGAGGCCGCGGCAGTGAGAAGCCCGCGCACCACGATGAAGAGTGGCCCCTGCTTGCCGCAACTGGAGAAAGCCCTCGCACAGAAACCAAGACCCAACACAGCTAAAAATAGGTAAATAAATGAATAAATAAATAAATTTAAAAAAAAAAGGACTTCAAAGCTCCCTCTCAGATTTCTCACCTCACGTCGTATAGACCTTCTGTTGCAATACATTAATTCTTCTTTCATCAGCTTCCCCTACTTGACCATATGCTGCTTGAAGACAAGGGTCTTATTAGTTTTGAAGTCCCAATTCCTAACACAGTACTCCTAACACATAGTAAGCACTCAACGAGTGTTTTGCTGAATAAATGAATGAATGAATGAATATCATTTCAATTTATTTAATTTAACATATAAGAATGGCAATGGTTTTATATTTGAGGACAGCTGATATTAAATTTAAGACTTCCCCTTAGCACTTGTGTAACTTAGAGCAATTTATACAAACTCTGGTCTCAGAGTTTGGTGTTTGGTGTTTGCTTTGGGTGCATGTTTGTTTTTTCCTCTAGGGCACTGATAGTAATACTTTGTAAGAAGTACTGGAAGAATTAAATTATGATGATGTCTTTACTCAGAACACAGTACATTGGAAGCATTCACTAAAATGTGGCTATTAAGGGGACTTTCCTGGTAGTCCAGTGGTTAAGACTTCACCTTCCAATGCAGGGGGTGAGGGTTCGATCCCTGGTCCAGGAGCTAAGATCCCACATGCCTCACAGCCAGAAAACCAAAACATAATACAAAGCAATAATGTAACAAATTCAGTAAAGAATTTAAAAGTGGTCCACATCAAAAAAAAAAAAAAAAAAAAAAAAACGGACCTTAAAAAAATGTGGCTATTCCTTTAAAATTGTTTTATTGTAATGAGTATTTGGGTATAAGTTATTCAGAGTGCTATCTCTACTCATCAAATATGCAAGGCAAATCTCCATGAAAATAGTTTGGTAAATGTGGAAAATTTTCATATCCTGAGGAGACAGTGTTAAAGTCTGAAGTAGTTTTTGGCCTAAGATGAGTGATTGAGAACATCAGAGTACAGTGTAGAATTTAATCCCTGCCACAAGCATGGGAAAACCCTGTGCACAGCTGAGATTGCATTTTATTTGTATGCAATGATTTTATCTGTACGTTCCAAGTGATGAGTTAAGGCAATTAATTGGATTTTTCAGACCTTCAGTCAAACTAAGAGAGGAGAGATAAAAAGAAGAGAGACAGAGAAGGATTTTAAAGCTTGAATTATTGAGATTTATTGCTTCTCAACTGCCATATCCTTGATGTGTTTTAATCACTTGTAGGATGTGTTGAAGATAAACTGTTATGAAAAATAAAGAGTAGAAGTTTGTGAAGGATTTATCATGGAAATATGTGAAGTAAGTCATCTTAAAAAGTTCTACTGAAGCATGTCTAAGAAGTGATTGTTTCCCTGCATTAATTTTTACAGATACAGAAAATTAAACCACTTTTTAAATTCAATTTCACTAGTCCTTCTCTGTATGTTGCATTCCAAAGACCTGATTCTAGACAATAAGACAAATGTTTGGTTTTGGTAATACACTTTTTCTGCCTTGTTCTAACTTTGGATTTAGTTTAAGGAACTCTAAGATTCCATACTTACTAACTTGGGTGAGATTCAGTTCTCCCATATGTCAGACAGGTGTAATTATCTCTCTTCATGAGATTATTAGGAGAATACATTATTTACACACAACACTCATTCAATTTCTTCTAACTAAATTGCAATTGGTATTTATAAAAGTGAATGGCTTGCAATACAGATCTTCCAAGGAAATGAACTCTAATCTATTCATGACCAGGTCTGTCATTATGGCCCCAGAACATTTCATATCCATCCATCAATGGATGAATGGATAAAGAAGATGCAGAATATGTAATGGAATATTACTCAGTCCTGCAAAAGAAGGAAATCCCACCATTTGCAACAACATGAATGGACCTTGAGGGTACTATGCTAAGTGAGATAAGTCATACAGAGACAAATACAAGTGTTCATATCACTTATAGTAGAACTAAATAAGCTGAACTCATTAAAACAGAGAGTGGGTTGTTACCAGTGACTGGGAGGTGGGGGGAAGAATTTGGGAGTGTGGGTCAAAGGGAACAAAATTGCAGTTAGAAGATGAATAAGTTCTGGAGAACTAATGTACAGCATTATGACTGTAGTCAACAATACTGTATTATATATTTTAAATTTGCTAAGAGACTAGATCTTAAATACTCTCACCATAAAAAAGAAATAAAAATTATGTGACCAGATAGAAGTGTTAGCTAATGCTATGGTGGTAATCATATTGCAATATATAAATGTGTCAAATAAACCTATTGTAGACCTTAAGCTAACACAGTGTTATATGTCAATTATGTCTCAATTTATAAAAATCTTTATATTGGAAATGAATTCTCTCTAGATTTAAAAGTTCAAGTTGAAAGATTTTTTTCTTCTAGACTTGTTTCCATCACTCATTTTTAAAGACAGTTAAAATAACCTGCATATCTCTTCTTTCTAGCAACAACTGCATCCTCTAAGATCAACCATTCTTTGAACCTTTTCTTCCCCACTTCCATTGGTGTGTTCATAGACTGAAAGTCTATTGAGGACTAAATTACATTAAAGAAGGGGCTGACAGCAAGAGTTATTTGCATTATGTTGGCAAACAAAGATACCTGGCTTTTTGGCTCCTTTTTAATTACCTTGTTTATTTACTCAAAAAGGTAACTAAAGAATATTTCATTTCCAAGTGTTCAATAAACACCTGACAATGTTACCAAGGATTAAGTTATAGTGCAAAACAGAGACTAATGCTACACTGCACAGGTAACACCTGGTTAATGTAGACATGGGTGGACGTTTATTGACATATCCCTCTCCTAGATTGAGAAGGGACTTGAGATGTCTATGTGTACTCTTTTAATAAGTAGGCTGGTAGCCTGTACTATTTAAACCAACACATATTTTTCTAGCTGAAAATAATTTTATATCTCTATTTAAATCTATATTGTTAATTATATATATAATATATATTGTTAATTGTCATTTTTAATCAAATGGTGCTACATATGCCTGATCAAACAGCATTAGCAATAATTTAATCTTAAATACAGTTATCATAGAATTTATGATTTCTGATGCTTCCGGTCCAATCTACAAACTCTAGGTAACTTAGATGAAATGGATAATTTTTTAGACAACACAAACTATTTTACTGACTCAAGAAGAAAATCTGAATATACATACAAAAGTAAAGAGATTGAATTATTAATCAAAAATATTCCCACAAAGAAATGCCCAAGTCCAGATAGCATCATAGGTGAATTCTACCAAATATGGAAAGAAGAATTAACACCAATACTGCACAAACTCTTCTAAAAACAGAATGAACAGAACACTTCTAAACTCATTCCACCAGCCTGATTTTACCCTTACACCAAAACCAGGCAAAGCATCATAAGAAAAGAAAACTACTGACCAATATATTTTATAAATTTAAACATGAAATTCCTCAACAAAATTCTAGCAAACTGAATCTAGTACTGTATTAAAAAAACTATACACTGTGAACTTGTCAGATTTACCCAGGAATGTGAGGTTGGGTCAACATAAGACTTTCAACCAATTAAATACAGCATATTAATAGAATAAAGAAAAAAGAACACATGATCATCTCAATAAACACAGAAAGAATATTTGACCAAATCCATCATCATTTTATGCAAAAAGCACTCAACAAATGCTGAATAGAATGTGACTTCCTCAAACTGATAATCTATAAAAAGACCACAGCTGGCATCATGTTAATGGTGAAAGAATGAAAGCCTTCCTCCTAACTTTGGGAATATGATGAGGATGTTTGCTCTCACCACTTCTATTCAACATTATACTGGAAATTCAAGCCAAGGTAGTTAGGCAAGTAATTGAAATAAAGACCATTCAGATTGGAAAGGAAGAAGCAAAACTACCTCTATTTGCAGATGACATGAGCTTGGGTGTAGAGAATCCTAAGGAATCCATGAAAATACTATTGAAACTAATAAAGGAGCTCAGCAAGTTGCAAGATATAAGATCAATATACAAAAATCTATTTTATTTTTATACACTAGCAATGAAAGTCTGAAATTAAATGAAGAAAATTCCATTTACAAAAGCACCCAAAAGAATAAATACATAGGGATAAATTTAACAAAAGAAGTACAAACTTATTCTGTGAAAACTAAAAAAAATTGCCGAAAGAAATTAAAGAAAATCTAAATAAATGGGAAAACATCCCAAATTCATGAATCAAAAAACTTATTATTTTTATTTTGTTAAAATGACAATATGCTCCAAAGTGATCTATAGATTCAATACAATTCTTATCAAAATCCCCCAAAATTTTGGGGTTTTTTGCAGAAAATGATAAGCTGATCCTAAAATTCATATGGAAATTCAATGACCGAGGATAGCCAAAAATAACTAGGGAAAGAACAAAGTTGGAGGACTCATGGTTCCCAATGTGTAAACTCAATACAGAGCTAGAGTAATGAAAACTGTGGTGCCTATACCAGGATAGACACATAGATCAATGGAAGAGAATTGAGGGTCCAGTGATACACTCTCACATTTATGGTCACTTGATTTTTAACAAGGGTGCCAAGATAATTCAATACAGAAAGAATAGTCTTCTCAACAAATAGTGCTGGGACAATCGGGTAGCCACGTGCAAAACACTGAAACTGAACACTTTCCTCACACCATACACAAAAACTAACTCTACATGTAAGAGCTTAAATGTAAGAGCTAAAACCATAAAACTCTTAGGAGAAAGTACAGGAATAAATCTTCATGACTTGGGTTTAATAAAGCTTTCTTAGATATGACAGCAAAACCACTGTATTGAAAGGAAAAAAAAAGATAAACTGCACTTCGTCAAAAGTGCATGTATGGGGGAGACCCTCAAGATGGCGGAGGAGTAAGACCTGGAGATCACCTTCCACCCCACAAATACATCAGAAATACGTCTACATGTGGAACAACTCCTACAGAACACCTACTGAACACTGGCAGAAGACGTCAGACTTCCCAAAAGGCAAGAAACTGCCCACGTACCTGCGTAGGGCAAAAGAAAAAGGAAAAAACAGAGACAAAAGAATAGGGACGGGACCTGCACCTCTGAGATGGAGCTGTGAAGGAAGAAAGGTTTCCACTCACTAAGGAGCCCCTTCACTGCCAGAGACAGGGGTGGCTGGACGGGAAGCTTCGAAGCTATGGAGGAGAGCACAGCAATAGGGGCGCAGAGGGCAAAGCAGAGAGATCCCTGCACAAAGGATTGGTGTCTACCAGCACTCACCAGCCCGAGAGGCTTGTCTGCTCACCCGCCGGGGCGGGCGGGGCTGGGAGCTGAGGCTCGGGTTTCGGTCAGAGTGCAGGGAGAGGACTGGGGTTGGCGGCGTGAACACAGCCTGCAGGGGTTAGTGTGCCACGGCTAGCTGGGAGGGAGTCCGGGGAAAAGTCTGGAGCTGCCGAAGAGGCAAGAGACCACTGTTTCCGGTGCACGAGGAAAGGGGAGTCAGAGCGCCGCCTCAACGAGCTCCAGAGACGGGCGCAAGCCATGTTTACTTGTTTTAGGGAACACAATGCACGGACCCCAGAGACGGGCATGGGACACTAAGGCCGCTGCTGCCGACACCAAGAAGCCTGTGTGCGAGCACAGGTCACTGTTCACACCTCCCCTCCCAGGAGCCTGTGCAGCCCGCCACTGCCAGGGTCCCCCGATCCAGGGACAACTTCCCCGGGAGAACGCATGGTGCGCCACAGGCTGGTGCAATGTCACACCGGCCTCTGCCACTGCAGGCTCACCCCGCATCCGTACCCCTCCCTCCCCCCAGCCTGAGTGAGCCAGAGCCCCCGAATCAGTGGCTTCTTTAACCCTGTCCTGTCTGAGCGAAGAACAGACGCCCTCCGGCGACCTACACGCAGAGGTGGGTCCAAATCCAAAGCTGAACCCCGGGAGCTGTGGGAACAAAGAAGAGAAAGGGAAATCTCTCCCGGCAGCCTCAGGAGCAGCGGGTTAAAGCTCCACAATCAACTTGATGTACCCTGCATCTGTGGAATACCTGAATAGACAACGAATCATCCCAAATTGAGGAGGTGGACTTTGTGAGCAACTGCAGACTTGTGGTTTGCTCTATTTGACTGACTGGTTTCTGGTTTTATTTTTAATCTTAGTTGAGTATTTATTGTTCATTATCATCGGTAGATTTGTTTATTGATTTGGTTGCTCTCTTCCTTTTTTTTATTTATAAATATATTTTGTTTTCTTTTTTCTCTTTTTGTGAGTGTGTTTGTGTATGCTTCTTTGTGTAATTTTGTCTATAATGCTTTGCTTTTACCATTTGTCCTAGGGTTCTGTCTGTCCATTTTTTTATTTTTATTTTTTTAAATATAGTTTTTAGCACTTGTAATCAATGGTGGATTTGTTATTTGGTTGGGTTGCTCTCTTCTTTCTTTTTTTAAAATTTTTAATTTTTAATTTTTAATAATTTTTTAATTTTCTATTTTAATAACTTTATTTCTTTTTATTTTATTTTTTTCTTTATTTTTTTCCTCCCTTTTCTTCTGAGCTGAGCAGCTGAGAGGGTCTTGGTGCTCTGGCCAGGTGCCAGGCCTGTGCCTCTGAGGTAGGAGAGCTGAGTTCAGGACATTGGTCCACCAGAGACCTCCCAGCTCCACATAATATCAAACAGCGAAAGCTCTCCCAGAGATCTCCATCTCAACACTAAGACCCAGTTTCACTCAACAACCACAAAGCTACAGTGCTGGAAACCCTAGGCCAAGCAACTAGCAAGACAGGAACACAACCCCACCCATTAGCAGAGAGGCTGCCTAAAATCATAATAAGGTCACAGACATCCCAAAACACACCATCGGACGCAGTCCTGCCCATCAGAAAGACAAGATCCAGCCTTATCCACCAGAACACAGGCACCAGTCCCCTCCACCAGGAAGCCTACACAACCCACTGAACCAACCTTACCCACTGAGGGCAGACACCAAAAACAACAGGAACTACAAACCTGCAGCCTATGAAAGAGACCCCAAACACAGTAAGGTAAGCAAAATGAGAAGACAGAGAAACACACAGCAGATGAAGGAGCAAGGTAAAAACCCACCAGACCTAAAAAATGAAGAGGAAATAGGCAGTCTACCTGAAAAACAATTCAGAGTGATGATAGTAAAGATGATCCAAAATCTTGGAAATAGAATGGAGAAAATACAAGAAACGTTTAACGAGGACCTAGAAGAACTAAAGAGCAAACAAACAGTGATGAACAACACAATAAATGAAATTAAAAATTCCCTAGAAGGAATCAATAGCAGAATAACTGAGGCAGAAGAACGCATAAGTGACCTGGAAGATAAAATAGTGGAAATAACTACGGCAGAGCAGAATAAAGAAAAAAAGAATGAAAGAATTGAGGACAGACTCAGAGACTGCTGGGACAACATTAAATGCACCAAGATTCAAATTATAGGGGTCCCAGAGATGAAGAGAAAAAGAAAGCGACTGAGAAAATATTTGAATATTTTATAGTTGAAAACTTCCCTAATATGGGAAAGGAGATAGTTAATCAAGTCCAGGAAGCACAGAGAGTCCAATAGAAGATAAATCCAAGGAGAAACACGCCAAGACACATACTAATCAAACTGTCAAAAATTAAATACAAAGAAAAAATATTAAAAGCAGCAAGGGAAAAATAACACATAAGGGAATCCCCATAAGGTTAACAGCTTATCTTTCAGCAGAAACTCTGCAAGCCAGAAGGGAGTGGCAGGACATATTTAAAGTGATTATGGAGAAAAACCTACAACCAAGATTACTCTACCCAGCAAGGACCTCATTCAGATTTGCCAGAGAAATTAAAAGCTTTACAGACAAGCAAAAGCTAAGAGAATTCAGCACCACCAGACCAGCCTTACAACAAATGCTAAAGGAACTTCACCAGGCAGGAAACACAAGAGAAGGAAAAGACCTACAATAATAAACCCAAACAATTAAGAAAATGGGAGTAGGAACATACATATCGATAATTACCTTAAATGTAAATGGATTAAATGCTCCCACCAAAAGACATAGACTGGCTGAATGGATACAAAAACAAGACCCATATATATGCTGTCTACAAGAGACCCACTTCAGACCTAGGGACACATACAGACTGAAAGTGAGGGGATGGAAAAAGATATTCTGTGCAAATGGAAATCAAAATAAAGCTGGGGTAGCAATTCTCATATCAGACAAAATAGACTTTAAAACAAAGACTATTACAAGAGACAAAGAAGGACACTACATAATGATCAAGGGATCAATCCAAGAAGAAGATATAACAATTGTAAATATTTATGCACCCAACAAAGGAGCACATCAATACATAAGGCAAATACTAACAGCCATAAAAGGGGAAATCGATAGTAACACAATCATAGTAGGGGACATTAACACCCCACTTTCACCAATGGACAGATCATCCAAAATGAAAATAAATAAGGAAACACAAGCTTTAAATGATACATTAAACAAGATGGACTTAATTGATATTTATAGGACATTCCATCCAAAAACAACAGAATACACTTTTTTCTCAAGTGCTCATGGAACATTATCCAGGATAGATCATATCTTGGTTCACAAATCAAGCCTTGGTAAATTTAAAAAAACTGAAATCGTATCAAGTATCTTTTCTGACCATAATGCTATGAGACTAGATATCTATTAAAGGAAAAAATCTGTAAAAAATACAAATACATGGAGGCTAAACAATACACTACTAAATAACCAAGAGATCACTGAAGAAATCGAAGAGAAATTTAAAAATACCTAGAAACAAATGACAATGAAAACACGATGACCCAAAACCTATGGGATGCAGCAAAAGCAGTTCAAAGAGGGAAGTTTATAGCAATGCAATCCTACCTCAAGAAACAAGAAAAATCTCAAATAAACAACCTAACCTTACACCTAAAGTGATTAGAGAAAGAAGAACAAAAAAACCCCAAAGTTAGCAGAAGGAAAGAAATCATAAAGATCAGATCAGAAATATATGAAAAAGAAATGAAGAAAACAATAGCACAGATCAATAAAACTAAAAGATGGTTCTTTGAGAAGATAAAAAAACTGATAAACCATTAGCCAGACTTATCAAGAAAAAAAGGGAGAAGACTCAAATCAATAGATTTAGAAATGAAAAAGGATAAGTAACAACTGACACTGCAGAAATACAAAGGATCATGAGAGATTACTACAAGCAACTATATGCCAATAAAATGGGCCACCTGGAAGAAATGGACAAATTCTTAGAAAAGCTCAACCTTCCAAGACTGAACCAGGGAGAAATAGAAAATATAAGCAGACCAATCACAAGCACTGAAATTGAGACTGTGATTAAAAATCTTCAAACAAACAAAAGCCCAGGACCAGATGGCTTCACAGGCATATTCTATCAAACAGTTAGAGAAGAGCTAACACCTATCCTTCTCAAACACTTCCAAAATATAGCAGAGGGAGGAACACTCCCAAACTCATTCTTCGAGGCCACCATCACCCTGATGCCAAAACCAGACAAAGATATCACAAAGAAAGAAAACTACAGGCCAATATCACTGAACATAGATGCAAAAATCCTCAACAAAATACTAGCAAACAGAATCTAACAGCACGTTAAAAGGATCATACACCATGATCAAGTTGGATTTACCCCAGGAATGCAAGGATTCTTCAATATACACAAATCAATCAATGTGATAAAACATATTAAGAAATTGAAGGAGAAAAGCCATATGATCATCTCAATAGATGCAGAAAAAGCTTTTGACAAAATTCAACATGCATTTGTGATAAAAACCTTCCAGAAAGTAAGCATAGAGGGAACTTACGTCAGCATAATAAAGGCCATATATGACAAACCCACAGCCAACATAGTCCTCAATGGTGAAAAACTGAAACCATTTCCTCTAAGATCAGGAACAAGACAAGGTTGCCCACTCTCACCAGTATTATTCAACATTGTTTTGGAAGTTTTAGCCACAGCAATCAGAGAATAAAAAGAAATAAAGTGAATCCAAACTGGAAGAGAAGAAACAAAGCTGTCACTGTTTGCAGATGACATGATACTATACATAGAGAATCCTAAAGATGCTATCAGAAAACTACTAGAGCTAATCAATGAATCTGATAAAGTAGCAGAATACAAAATTAACGCACAGAAATCTCTTGCATTCCTACACACTAATAATGAAAAAGCTGAGAAAGAAATTAAGGAAACACTCCCATTTGCCACTGCAACAAAAAGAATAAAATACCTAGGAATAAACCTACCTAAGGAGACAATAGTTCAGTACGCAGCAAACTATGACACTGATGAAAGAAATTAAAGATGATACAAACGGAGAGATACATCATATTCTTGGATTGGAAGAATCAACATTGTGAAAATGACTATACTACCCAAAGCAATCTTCAGATTCAGTGCAATCCCTATCAAACTACCAATGGCATTTTTCAAAGAAGTAGAAAAAAAATTTCACAATTTGTATGGAAACACAAAACACCCCGAATAGATAAAGCAATCTTGAGAAAGAAAAATGGGGCTGGAGGAATCAGGCTCCCGGACTTCAGACTATACTACAAAGCTACAGTAAACAGTAATCAAGACAGTATGGTACTGGCACAAAAACAGAAGTATAGATCAATATAACAGGATAGAAAGCCCAGAGATAAACCCATACACATATGGTCACCTTATCTTTGATAAAGGAGACAAGAATATACAATGGGGAAAAGGCAGCCTCTTCAATAAGTGCTGCTGGGAAAACTGGACAGCTACATGGAAAAGAATGAAATTAGAACACTCCCTAACACCATACACAAAAATAAACTAAAAATGGATTAAAGACCTAAATGTAAGGCCAGACACTTTAAAACTCTTAGAGGAAAACATAGGCAGAACACTCTATGACATAAATCAAAGCAGGATCCTTTTTGACTCACCTTCTAGAGAAATGGAAATAAATACAAAAATTAAAAAATGGGATCTAATGAAACTTCAAAGCTTATGCACAGCAAAGGAAACTATAAACAAGACCAAAAGACAACCCTCAGAATGGTCAAAAGTATTTGCAAATGAAGCAACTGACAAAGGATTAATCTCCAAAATTTACAATCATCTCATGCAGCTCAATATCAAAAAAACAAACAACCCAATCCAAAAATGGGCAGAAGACCTAAATAGACATTTCTCCAAAGAAGATATACAGATTGCCAACAAACACATGAAAGGATGCTCAACATCACTAATCATTAGAGAAATGCAAATCAAAACTACAATGAGGTATCATCTCACACCAGTCAGAATGGCCATCATCAAAAAATCTAGAAACAATAAATGCTGGAGAGGGTGTGGAGAAAAGGGAACTCTCTTGCACTGTCGGTGAGAATGTAAATTAATACAGCCACTTTGGAGAACAGTATGGATGTTCCTTAAAAAAACTTAAAGTAGAACTACCATACGACCCAGCAATCCCCCTACTGGGCATATACCCTGAGAAAACCGTAATTCAAAAAGAGTAATTTAAGAAAAAAAAATGTCATGAAGAACCTAGGGGTAAAACAGGAATAAAGACACAGACCTACTTGAGAATGGACTTGAGGATATGGGGAGGGGGAAGGGTAAGCTGTGACAAAGTGAAAGAGAGGCATGGACATATATACAGTACCAAACGTAAGGTAGATAGATAGTGGGAAGCAGCCGCATAGCACAGGGAGATCAGCTCGGTGCTTTGTGACCGCCTGGAGGGGTGGGATAGGGTGGGTGGGAGGGAGGGAGACTCAAGAGGGAAGGGACGGGGGAACAGATGTATATGTATGACTGATTCACTTTATTATAAAGCAGAAACTAAAAAAAAAAAAAAAAACAATAAAAAGAGTAATGTACTCCAATGTTCATTGCAGCTCTATTTGCAATAGCCATGACATGGAAGCAACCTAAGTGTCTGTTGACAGATGACTGGATAAAGAAGATGTGGTACATATATACAATGGAATATTACTCAACCATGAAAAGAAATGAAATTGAGTTATTTGTAGTGAGGTGGATGGACCTAGAGTCTGTCATACAGAGTGAAGTAAGTCAGAAAGAGAAAAACAAATACCGTATGCTAACACATATATATGAAATCTTAAAAAAAAAAAAGTGGTTCTGAAGAACCTACGGGCAGGACAGGAATAAAGATGCAGATGTAGAGAATGGACTTGAGGACACAGGGAGAGGGAAGTGTTAGCTGGGACGAAGTGAGAAAGTGGCATGTATTTATATATGCTTCCAAATGTAAAATAGATAGCTAGTTGTAAGCTGCTGCATGGCACAGGGAGATCAGCTCAATGCTTTGTTACCACCTAGAGAGATGGGATAGGGAGGGTGGGAGGGAGACCCAAGAGGGAGGAGATATGGGGATATATGCATATGTATAGCTGATTCACTTGGTTATACAGCAGAAACTAACACAGCATTGTAAAGCAATTATACTCCAATAAAGATGCTAAAAAAAAAAAAAGTGAACATATGTTCCAAAGGATACCATCAAGAAATTAAAAGACAATTCATAGAATGGGAGATAATATTTGCAAACCATATCTCTGATAAGGTAATTATATCTAGAATATATAAAGAATTCTTACAACCCAATAATAAAAAAATTACACAATTTTAAAATGGGCAAAGTATCTGAATAGACATGTCTCCTGAAAAATATACAAAAGTCCAAAAAGCATATGAAAAGATATTCAGTATCATTATAAGTAAAGGATCTCGATAGACATTTACCCAAAGAAGATGTGCAAATGGCCAATAATCACATGAAAAGATTCTCAATGTCATTAACCATTAGTGAAATGCAAATCAAAACCACAGTTATACATCACAATTTGATAACATTTTACACACATAAGGATGGCTGTAAAGAAAACAACAGAAAAATAACAAGTTTTGGGGATGATGTAAAGAAATCAGAATGCTTATATACTGCTAGAGAGAACATAAAATGGTAAAGCCACTTTGTGAAATGTTTGACAGATCCTCTAAAGTTTAAACCTAGAGTTACCATATGACCCAGCAATTCCATTACTAGGTATGTACCCAAGAGAAAGGAAACCTTATGCTCACATAAAAACTTGTACATGAATTTTTACAGCAGCTGTATTTATAATAGCCAGAAAGTGGAAATAACTCAAATATCCATCAACTGATGAGTGGATAAATACAAGGTAGCACATTGATGCCATGGAATATTATTCAGCAATATAAATGAATGAAAAACCGATATATGCTATAACATAGATAAACCTGGAAAACTCTTATGCTAAGTCACAAAGACCACAGATTGTATGATTCCATTTAGCTTTTAAAGCAAAAGCAAAGATAAACTTCAATTTGACCTATGCTGGAGTTATCACACATCCTGACATTTAAATGTATAGTGTTTCACTGTATGCACCTAGGAGTAACAGAATGAAAGACATACTAAATTCTATTGCCACTATTTCAGTGGCTAAACTAAAGTGTTGTTTTATGGTAAAAGTATTCACTTATGTGAGAGACAAAGTTAAGGTTAATCTATTTTCCTAGGTGGTACAATTAAAGCCTGCATTCTGTATTTTGTAGAATGCTTAGCCATTCTTTAAAAATTCTCTGAGCATCTGGTATGAAACAGAAATATATCTCTTTCTTGAAACCCACAAAAATCTTATTGCTTCTGGGAAGGGTCCACAGCAGCTACCAGGGTGAGTGATGAAAGTGCTCTTTACCTTGGGTTGTAAATTCCTCCCAGACTTTATTCCTATATGACTAGACAAACCAGCCATAACATGTTTCACTGAACATATTATTTCCTCCACCAATATTTGGAAACTACTATGAGTCACTGTCTGAACATTGTACTACAGATAGAACATTTGATAGATACAGAGCTAAAAGAATGAACAGTGAGGTAGGGCAGCTAGATAAGTAGATTGAAGTTTATTCTGGAACGTGTACGTGCTATAAGAGGTGAGATGTAAAAAGTTCTGGGACCTCAAAGAAAGGAAGCTAACCCAATCTAGGTGCTCAGGGAACGCTTCTCACAGACTTTAAATCTTTACCTTAACGAACAATTAGACTCTAAGCAGGATGAAGAGGGGAGTATAACAAAGAAAGGGCATTCTGGACAGAGTAAGTTACAAGGTACAAAGACAGGATAATGGGAGAACATGCATGTGTGGCTACCTGCAGACATATGAGATTATTGGGGCACACAGTGGGCAGGGCTGCTGTGAGCTGAAGCAAAAGTGTGACAACTCTGATGGACTTTTTCCGAGGTGTTCTGAGTTTATGCCAAGGGCACATGTTAATTTTGGAAAGACCACCTTGGCTACAGCAATGGAAGGTAGAGTATAGGAACATAAAGGTGAAGCCAGGAAGAAAAGTGAAGTCCATTGACTTATTCAAGAGAAGCTTGAGCCTGAACTAAAGCAGAAATACAAGAGACATAGAGCCATGAATGGATTTTAAAGCATTTAATACACATAATCAACCAAAGGGTAATTTGGATAAGGGGATGAGTGAAATGGAAGATGTAGGGGGACCTTGGGTTTCTATTTTGTGCAGCTGAAAACAGGATGGTATAGTTTATTGAGAATGTGGGATCGGAGAAGCAGTGCCTGTTTGCTATGTGAAACATGCGGAGATGTGCTTTGAAGGTTTTAGTTTATGGTGTCCGTCAAACGTGAAGAAGGCTGTTGGGCACAGAACTCTGTAGTGCAGGATACTCAGCTGCTCTCAGCAGAACATCGGAGAGTAGTTACCTTTTAGCAGATGAGTGGGGGAGAGTTGTGCATGGAAAAGACTAAGAATAACCAGACAGATTTGAAATAAGCATCAGTGAGTGACAGAGAATTCAAGGGGGTGATGGCTCTTTAAGAATGGAGGGGTCATGGACTTCCCTGGTGGCGCAGTGGTTAAAAATCTGCCTGCTAATGCAGGGGACACAGGTTCGAGCCCTGCTCAGGGAAGATCCCACATGCTGGGGAGCAACTAAGCCTGTGCACCACAACCAGTAAGCCTGTGCTCTAGAGCCCGTGAACCACAACTACTGAGCCCACGTACCACAACTACTGAAGCCCACACACCTAGAGCCCATGTTCCACAACAAAGAGAAGCCACTGCAATGAGAAGCCCGTGCACCATAACAAAGAGTAGCCCCTGCTCGCCTCAACTAGAGAAGGCCTGTGTGCAGCAAGGAAGACCCAACGCAGCCATAAATAAATAAATTTATAAAAAAAAAAAAAGAATGGAGGGGTCAAAAGTGTCAAATCATGGAGGAAGGTCACCTTAAAATAAAACTGAAAAATACCCATTAGATTTTTTGGCAAAAAGCACACTCTAGAATTTGGTGAGAGCCATTTCGTGGAGGTTCCAGGATCAGGCTGGATGGCTGGGTGTGGAGAAGGTAGATTGGTAGGCAAATCAATGCACAGAGTGAATAAGCATCATTCAAAGGGTTTTGCAAGACAGAAAGATGGTGATAGGTGGGAGTAGTTGCAGACACGATTTCCTTCATTTTAAAAAGAATTTTAGGGACTTCCCTGGCATCCAGTTGTTAGGACTTCGTGCTCTCACTGCTGAGGGCTGGGGTTTGATCCCTGGTCTGGGAGCTAAGATCCCAGACAAGCCATGGGGCACGGCCAAAGAAAAAAAGTAAAAAAAAAAAAAAAAAAAAACAAAACCCAATTTTCATGGGATATGTGTTTTTGTTTAGATGAAGGAAATGGTCTGAGAAGGAAGTGGGCACTGTTGTTTCAAGACTGAGAAGACATAGCAGAGAGAGGTGTGAGGAGAGAAATGTCCCAGAGCACAGCAAGAAGAATTAAATTGGGGCAGAAGAGGAACTCTTAGAAAAGGAGGATAGAGGGAAAGACAGATAACTAAGACCGTTCCTTATTTCCTTTGGAAATCCCAAAGAGTCAAGAAACAATCTCACTGACCGATAATTGATGATGCCATGTCGAAGTGTCTCCTTCTGGCAGGAAGAGCATATGATTTAGGAGAGAGAATCTGCCTCCCTCTCTGCTTGGGGACCATTAGTTGGGGAAAAAAATAGGCTTGGTGAGTCCAAGAGGTAGAGGGGGCAAATGAACTCGCCCTGGGTCCAATCTCACTACATTTTGATTCTCTATGGAAAAGAACAGATGTTCTCTTTTACGTTGAGAAAGCACCATGCTTCCTCCTCAAGTACATTTTAAACAGGAGGTTTCAAGAGAGGCCACCCACAGCTCTGATGTTCCCACTGAGAGGAAAAATAAATGCCAAGCCCAAGTGCACTAAGCAAGGAGGAAGAGCTGAAAAAAAAAAAATCCAACTCTATAGCCAGTCCTGCTTGGCTGGGCTAGTGGCAAAGATTAAGTTTACCAAGCTTTTATTATTATTTTTTACCCATTAATAGTTCATTGCCACTGACAGTAGGCACCCTAACAATCTAACAACTAGTTAGTAATAGTCCAGTTTACTAAGCCCAGAAAGTCTAGAAAATTCTTAGAAAAGTATAACATTTATATTATAACATGAATGATATTGAATGTGTGATATATATGAATAGTATGAATATTATAACATTCATATCATATCAGATTAATAGGATAATGGGGATGGTATAGAAATAATCAAAAATTATGAGCACTAACAGAGGTGACCAGAGGTTTTCCTCATAAGGAAATAGGTGGCTCTGAGGGTCTCTGGAGTGAGAAAAAACATTTAGGTTATAGTACCGGCTACTGACTTTGCCAAATAGAGCCTAGTGTGACTTTTGGAAAATTATTTAACATTTCTATGTATCAATTTTCTTGACCCTAAAATGCTGGCTCTAAAAACACATTCTTTATAGGGTTAAATACATACGCATATTGAATATACTTATATATTATATATAATATTATTTTTATTATTATACATTTTTATACTGTGTTTGTTTATTGTTATATGTTCTAATCCATCAAGATCCTGCCAGCAAGAAAAATTCACAGATGGTTCACTCATAGAGACACTTGAAAGAAAAAACTACTTACAGAGATAAAGGTGGGATAAGGACACATAAAGGGATAGTAAAGTGTGAAAAGACTTAGCAACTGCAGATAACTGCAGATAACTATAACTGCAGATATAGCAGATAACTATTCAAATAGTATTTAGTGTGTAACTTTTATACTTATCACTAGACACATTTTCACTGACATTTAAAAATATGCTTGAACTTATATTTAAAGATGTCTGCAATTTAAATAATAGAGACAAAACTATAACCAGACGTCAATTCATACAATTTCTTCCTTTTAGTGCTAGAGAAAATGGGACACAAGGAAGCCAAGTACCCAGTGTCATATAAATATCTGAAGGGATATCCTGAAGCCAGGTTTCATAATTCTTACATCCATGGTGAAATACAGAAGGAATAATTTTCCTTTGATACATCTCCAACTCTCTCATACATTATTTCTCAGTGTTTTCTTGTTGGAAAGCCCTGGCTTATCCCTTTAGTTCCTGGAAGTTCTGGTACATCTGCATGGTCAATTAACTGCATCCCTGGATCTTCCGGATTCTTTTCCTCTGCCTCGTCAAGGCTGTACTCGCTCCCGTTGGCATGGAGAAAGCAGAGTGCCTGAAGCACGGAAGCCATTGAATAGTGGTCCTGTCTCTTTAGGTGGCAGCTTTGCTGAAATTGGCTCTTCCTCAGGGCATGTTTCTTGGATGTGAATGGCCAACAGAGTGTATGCATACTTGCAGGGTAATTTACGGAGGAAAAAAAAGTCGATGTGACACTAAAGTTAAAACACTTGTTAGGCATAGATGTAAAATGAGACACCAAAGGGAGTCTTGGTGTATTCGATCACCCTTTGGGGTGTGGGGGTTCTGGAGAGTAGAGAGAAGAGTTTGGGATATGAGTTCAATCTTGAGATTCTGATAAATGCTGTGTCGGGCGTTCCAAAGGAGAACGGATGACAGACAAAGACCAAAATCTTACATCCTGCTGCATAGCTGATATTAACAACGTTCCTTGTTTTCACATCATCCTTGCCTTGTATTTGAGTAGTGGTCAAGTCTTCCATACCAAAGTTTAATGCAGATAAAGGCAGATTGCTGTCACTTGAAAACTAATTGAATAAATAGTCACAAGTAACCTTCAGCTGGTCATGAAGTTATAACCCACTCTGAGCACTATATATTTTGAAAGATAAACTTAATTCATGGGTAGACAGAATGACCTACCTAAAAAGATATTCACAGTAGTATACTTTTAATGTAACCCAGTCCCTTTTAAGGTTAAATGTGTTTCAATTTATAAAACTATGATTAACCCACAATCTTTACGTTTATAAATTCAAAATTCCCTATATTGTCTCCAGTCTGTCTCTCCCAGACCAATTCCCCCCATTCCAAAACTTAAAAAATAAATGAATAACCCAACCCTGTAATGTTTTTTTTTAATGGTTTAGTTTCTTTGAGTATGATATTTAAATAAAATGTATTATGAAACATTTAATATGTATGTCTGTGTATGCATATATATGATATATTTATTGTTATAATAAATGTAATGTACTATCAGAATTGGAATATGTTTATGAAAAAATCTTTTAAATAAAACAAATCAGTCCAGAAGTAAAATTAGAATGGGAACTGGCTTTAGATACTGAACCTTGGTTTATTTATCTAAGACACAATTAGTAAGTGCATGCAATTTTTATCATATATTTTCTAAAATTTTAAACATAAAAGTATGTTTCACAGGTAGAACAATTCTTGCACTAAATTTTCATGGATTCTTGGATAAAACTGAAATAGAAGATAGTAATGACAGGATGAGGTTAGCATTTTATTTATAAGAACTTCTTCTATAGCTTTAATTTAAAAATGTAACTTCTTTGAACTCCATTAGTACCCCCATCTTCTACCAAATGGACCAAAGGAAAAGGTGCCCTCTGTCTAACAATTTAGTAACGCAGGACTGGATTTCATGTAGTTTAAAGACCTTGTCAGGTCACTGCTTATATTGACCATAGTCAAACATCTTGGAGAGGCTAAGATGGTCCATGTGAGGACCTGGAAATTGCTTTGCTGTTATTGTTGTTCTTACTTTGCCTCTAAAAGGACCAAAGGACGAGGAGAGGACTGGAGAAGGGAGGAGGGGGAAGGAGGGCTGAACAATAGGGCAGGGGGCTGAAGCCTCAGTTGTACTAACAGCCAATCCTCTTTGCTCAGCAATGTGTTCCCCCAATTCACCTCCGCTTCTTCCAGTTCACCTGTCTCATCATCTCTACCCTTATCTCAGCAAATTATTTATCTCCCTACTTCACTGAAGAAAGAGAAGCCACCAGGTGGGACCAGCCTCAAATTGCCATTCACCTCTATGTAAAAACATGACTTATATCAGATGAAATGTCTTCTTTCCAAGTGTAACTTCTCTTTCTCTGTTATGGATCCAAACCCCTCAAACACCAGGTCTATAGATCCTCTTCCTTTTTAGAGGGTCCTTCCCCTGCCATTTAAGCATGTCTCAAAACAGCATCAAACTTGTTGAACTTTTAATCGTGTTTCCCTCACATCAATGGGTCTTGAAAGAATAGTCTCCACTGGTGACCAATTTCTCACCTCCAATTCGTTTCTCAACCCTTCTATCTTGGGTTCATCCACTACAACCGAGTTAAAATTGTTCTTTTCGATTCAACAATGACCTATTGTTTTACTCCAATGAACATTTTCCTTTCCCTTGGCACTCGAGCCCTTTTTGGAACTAGACAATTTTGAGCTTTTTCTCCCTTCCTCCTATCTGGCTAAAGTCTCCTGTTTTATTCTATCTGCCTTTCTAGAATGATTACTACACCCATGACTCCAAGTAGCACTTATCTGCCCACGCTCTCATCTCAAGCTTTAAAAGACTGTATATATTCTCTACTAACATGGCTGATTGAAAGCCCTCAAAGTCACCCAAATTCAAACTGTCTAAAATTCAACCTTTCTTACTTCCCCTCCCTCTTCAAATCGAACTCTTCTTTAATTCCTGATGTTGAGGAAATGGCATTCCTCCTACCCAGCAAGTCTCCTAAGCCAGAAATCTGAGATACTTTCCTCCTCATTATCAGCATTTCATGTACCATCAGGCCCTAAGGTCTGTGGCTTCTACTTCTAAATGGTTCTCATATCTAGTTCCTTCTCTGCATCAATGTTTTATTTCAGGTCTTCACCATTTTCTTCCTGGAACAATGCGATCCTCTCCTGCCTCTAATTTAAATCTGATTAAGTTGTCGCTCCATCCTACTGTTAAATACTGTAAAGATAATCCTGTTATCTTCTCACTTGCAATCTTTTTGTTGTGCCCCAGGCATGATATAGCTGAAGCGAGTAGGTGGGACCTCCACATGTGCCCATCATTTGGTATCTGCGTACTTCTAGGAGCTCGTCTCCTCCTCCTACCCTATAAAACATTCAGTATTTGAGCCATACTGAATTAACTGAAGTTTCTTGAATAAACCCTACTCTAAGGGGCCTCTCAGCGTTTTGCGCCTCCACTGCCTCTTTCTGGAATCTCCTGCTACATTCTCTGCTTCATTCCTACTAGTTTACTGGATTCAAATGCAGAAGCATCTTCTCCAGAATGCCTTCCTGGGACTTCCACACTGAATTCAATTTCGCTTTTCTGTTTTTTTATACTACCTTTTGCATCATTATCATTTATAACACTGCATTTCAATTATTGAATTAATCATTTGCCTTTTCCACTAAAATGTGAAATCCTCCAAGTCCTTGCCTACATCTTTCACATATGTATGTTAAACACTTAGCAGAGAGTCTGGCATGAAGCAAATGTTCTGTGTATATTTATTGACTAAACCAGACTACTATAATCCCAGATAAAATGTACAGATGTGTTACAATTACAGACTACATTGAGGTTCAAGTCAGCAGCTGGAGAAAGCCAGTCAATTCACTAACAGGTCTTATTTATTATCATGCTGCCAAAGTTAATTTTCTATGTTTGCTTACATCCAAGTTATTGTGCTTAGGATAAAATGGTGACCTCCCGTTTGAATTTCACATATTTTGCTTTTCACAGCAGGGAACTGTACTAAGTCAGCATTTTTATGTCCTAAACTACCTTCAAGACATAAGGTCTTACTTAAAATAATAAATGATCATCCTTCAAGAGTCAATTAGAATCAGAATCATAACGATTTCTTTCTGGAAAGGACAGTCTTAAGAGACATGTATTTCAACTGCAGTTGAACCGACTCATGAATTTGATAATTTTCCTCCTGCTGTGAATGTTAGCTTCCATTCTGCTTTTAGCCCAACATCTATAGTCTTCTGCAACTGTAGAATCTGTTGCAGTCGCCAGAATTGTTATATAAAAACATATCTTTGTTTAGTGACTATTTCAGTCATTCAGAAATGGTCTGGAAACTATAAAATTTAGCCAAATGAAAATTTCAAGGATGGAAGTCATGTTATTGTTTTTCCTCAAACATATTGTTTTTAGCCTAGAGCAAAAGTAAACTTTAAGTGGTCCCTGTGGGGAGATCTGACACGAAGTGTTCCTTAAACTGAAGACGTATCCACCAAATGTAACAGGATAAGTGGGGTTCTCCGTGGTACAGAAACTTCTTCACAGACATGTATGCAATGCCTTTGATGCTAGGTCCTGGGAAATGGCTCCCCTTTGAAAAGATTACTGTATCATGATGAGATTTCATATATGTGTGTATATATATAGTAGTATATATATTTTATTGGGTTGACCAACCCAATATGTATATTATACACACATATATATAACATACATACATATATACACATCTGCTAATTTTAATCCGATGTGTTTGATGCTATGATAAATTACAGACAGTGTCCTATGGAAGCACAGATGAGTGACAGTCAGCTCCAGGGTCAGAAAGTATTCTCTGAGGGAGCTGGCTAACGATCACAATTTTAATGGAGAGGTTGAGAAAGGAGAGGTTGATGGTTTTATTATATTACAGAGAATTTGAAGCAGAAGGCACACATGGCATGGCATGAAGAATGGAAAAGAATGGGGCACATATCTGGGCAATTTACAAGTGACTTGCTATTACTCAAAAAGAACTGTAGGCAGGGAGAAGCAAGATGGCAGAAGGATGCCAAGTGAGAAGAGGCCAGGTCACAGGGAGTCTGGGTTCTGTTCCTTCTGGTAACAGGATGCCCTTGGAGGGTTTTCGAGCAGCAGCAAGTTAGGGCCAGAGTTTCATCTGAGGAGAATACTCTAACAGCCACGTGGAAGATGGATTGGATGGAGGAAGCTGGAAGCCAGACTAGAGACGGCTGCAGTACTCAAAGTGACTGATGTTGGGACGTGTTCTAGGACTTGGAAAGTGGCATGAAAAGAAAGGCATGCATCTGAGAAATATTTGAGCTGTAAGGCCCAGTAATTGTTTTAAATGAAGTCTATAGTCTGTGACATTTATCTGACATTAAATACATTAAAATAATTTATTTCACACCACACCCAATGCTGTTATCATTCACATTCCTACAGTTTCCCATCCCAAGTTGTTTGACTCCACCATTGCCCCAGCAGGCATGCTCACACACACGCACACTCATACACACACACACACACACACACACACACACACACACACACACCTGGCTGAATATCCTTTATAATGCTCTGCTCAAAGGGTGCAGAGCCGCTCATAATCACATCATTAATGAAGTCGAGAAATTCAAGTTAAGGCCCAGGCACAGCTCTCATGAAGGTCACCTCAATTGGGGAAGTTTTAAAAAAAATGTTGGAGCAGAGATGGAAGAGGGAAGAAGTCATAGGGGAGCTGCCTTATTACGGATTCTTCATCCCACTTTGAAAGTAAACACACTGCCCTGGAGCTCTACACTGCAAAGGGAATCAAGGGCAATCACTCAGGTCACATGATCACTGTGGACAGTGAAACCAGATAACAGGACTGCACTCCTCCTACCCACCCCCTTCCCAAGTGCACGGGGTTTTGTCTACACAGACTTTTCCAAATATAGCCCAGGTATGTTGTTTCAGGAGTTAAGCAACCACTACAGTTTGAGGTTTGTCTTTTGGTCCAATTTTGCAGAGTACAGTGTCTCAGTAAATACCAAATATGTGTCTTCTGTTACATGGAGGCTGTCAAACTCCAGAGGGAGTTAAGGCTCTCCATCAGCAGCGATGATCCACATGTTTGGTTTTTAAAAGTTTCCCATGAAAAAACTGAAATGGGGAAATCAATATGTTCATTAAAAAAATTTTTAAGGTATATTTTGAATATATAAAGCTGTTCATTTGGTAAAATTCCTATGGTATTTCATTGTTCTTTCTTTCTTTTTTAATTACTCTGTGAAAATGAAGAATGCAGTTGATGTAAAAACGATTTCTCCCTGCTTTGAAGGAAATTTCTAATGTGCGGAAGTCCCGTCTTTCTTACTGCAAGTGAGTTTGTTTTCAGATTTAGGCAGAAAGAAGAAATTCCTCTCTTCCCTCTTAAATTTAAGCAGACTGTTCTTAAGTGTGTTTTAAAAAAGGCTACAGAGGTAAAACTAGGCCACGGTGGTGATATTAGCTCCAGCAAAAATAGCCTGATTTACACTCGAATGCAGTTATTTCAACTTTTCAAGTAATGTAATCTTAGGGAGACCGTGGTTCCAAAAATATGACAATGTCTTAAGTAGAAAATCAAACTTCACAGGATCATTTTATTTCCATTAAATTCCACTCTGAATGTTGCAGAAGGCAATTTCTGGTTTTATTATTGTTAATTCCAAATATAATAAATATTCGTCTCAATCTGAGTTGATTTATTATCATTTAAAATAGAAGACTATTTGAAGCTTTCACTATATAGAAGGTATCATAGGATTTGCTCCAAACTACTGTTTTTTTAAAAATTTTTCTTTTGCTAAAAGTAGCATGGACTAAATTCTTAGAAAGCATACATTATAGGCATAACATTTTTTTAGGGAACAAGAATAATTCGACTTGCAGTTTTTAAAGAATTTTTCATCAAAATTATAGTTTTGTGGAAAACAATAATAAAAATACATGTGCGGTTATTAGAGAATATTGTCATTACCTACTATCCATATTACCATTTTATATTTTGTTACTAACATTGAGCTTTTCTCTTTCTAGCTTGTAATTTCCCCATGATTAGGACTTTTTAAATTTGATATAACATCTCCCAGTCAGGTACTGACCTGTGCCATCAAAACTAAACTTAAAAATACCTTTGAGTCTAGTCTATGAAGTCTAATATCCTGTTATTCCTAAAGTAATCTGTCAATTTCTTCAAGAATGCAGTGGTGATTATCTCTAACATACTTAGAAAAGGATAACAAAGTATCTGAACTCCGTTATCACCAGGAGGGAAGCAGAGCCTAGTGTTAGCATCATGGATGGTGAAGACCAAGGGTCTGGATTCAAATTTTCACTCTCCTGCTTGTAATCTCTTTGACTTTGGCCAAGCTGCTTGACAAGTCATGTCTCATCATCTCTACCAAATTATCTTGACCTCTCTCATGTTTATCAACTGTTCACAACAGAGTGAGATCGTAGAAATGTGAGGATTATTGGAATTCATGATAATAAATTCTTTGACATGTGTCTACCATATAATGTTATAAAAGTTTGCCATTTTTATTTTTGTATATTGGCTAATTCACATCACTTGGTATTTTTTGAGTGGGGGGAAAGGAAAAGGGGTTGTGGGATGCAGGGAGCTGAGACAGTGGTGTTTATTAGCATTACTTTAAATACTAAGTAGTATTTAAAATGAAAAAGGTCAAGATCAGCCTCATTTTAATTAGATTATCTTAACTCGGTTGATGGGTGGAATTGGGGATGAGAAATAACGTTCGATCAAAAACCGACCAAGAAGGTACTGGGCCTTTCTCATTATATATGCTGAATATGAAGGCAAATGAGTAAAGTCTCTTGAAAGTTAGAAAAAAAACCTTGATACAAAGAACATCTTAGATTTAAGTCCTTCATTTGTAATCCCTGGTGGCAGATCAGTATTTATCATGCATCAAATTTTAAATATCTGCACTATTCCTCTCAACGCCTTTCTAAATTTGTTAGAGTTTACATTCAGAAAACATCTTTGCATTCAGATTCAGCATCCTTTCAATACTTCCAAAAAAGGAGAAATGAACACAGAATGTAAGCTGAAATGAAATGTGTCACCATTCTTGCTAATGTAGACAAAAGGACCCTTTGCAGAAAGTGCTTCATAAGAACTTCAGTGTTTCAGATGTAGTAACCTCAATTCAAATCAGAGTCTATTGCAGCAGTGAGTAAAAATATCAATGTTCCTTACTCTGGGGGGAGAAAAAGACATCTTTGCCAATGTTATAGTCTTAAGGGTTAGTAAGCCTGCCATTTGATTGTCTTCAATCTGCTGTATGAATTGCCTACAAGACTCTTTATCTTCCCCAGACATGATTAATGTAAGCAAACATCAACACCAGGGCTCTATCTTCTCTACCAAGCTTCCCTTAAGAGGATCACCTACCATCGGGAACAATAAAAGACAGTTGGGACTTTTTAAAACAATGGGTAAGGGTGGGGAGAAAATCCATCTATTTCACTACTAAACCTCAAATAAATAGATGAGCTTGCTAGCAGTGCCCTTGGGGCCCTAATGTGATACAAATTGATCGACAAATGTTCTCCCTGTAGAGAACTGTTAACAATTCAGCTCAAAAGAGCCAAAGACGGAGTTAAATCTCTTAAAATAGCACACCCTTGGTGCTTCAACCACTTTCCTTTGTTGCTCTTTAATTTGAGACATTTGTCAAGAAAATATATGTCTTCTGGGAATTCCCTTGTGGAGTTACAAAGGATGCAAATCTGGCCTGAGACATGGTGAGCTTTCCAAGAAAGTCAAAACTCACACTGTTGCTTTTCTCATTTATTGCCCAGTTTTTCAGCTGGAGCTGGAAAATGGTCCCTGACTCCATCTGACAATGCTTTCCTTAATGGATATGTATCTAATATGAAGAAAACTTGGACCATATGCTTTAGACACCCTTAGGATTGCTGCTGAAACCAAAAGACTAATTTTTAATCTCCAAAATTATTTAAAAAGTGTGGATGGGGTGGTATGGAGAAGAAAACAAAAAAGATCTTGGGCATGTCATCAGGAAGAAGGAAGCTGATGAATCTTGTGGTTTGTTTTGCTTGCTTATCCACAAGAATGAGATCCTTTGCTGGGATTTCTTATCCAGCTTTATGTTGTTTGGAGCAAACCAATTTCTATTCCAGAACCTCAATATCCTCCTCTGTCATATGAAAAGATCAGAGTATATAACTTCTAAGGTCTTTTGGGGATCTGTGATTTTTATTATTTAATTTTGTTTGGAGATATTTCAGCCCAGAAAATTAGCAAACAAATTACCAAATGCGAAAAATCTATGAAAAATATAATTTTCTTAATGACTTACAAGAAAACAAAAATACCAGGCAATATAAGAAGCCAAAAGCTCATTATGTTTTTAGTAATACATTTTAATTAAATTTCTTCATTCTGGTAATTGTTACCTAAAGAAATCTGTGCCTAGATAACAGAATCTCAAGTTGCAAATGGATCCTTTGGTCCTACTTCCCTATTTAGAAGAGGAAGATGTTGGCTAAATTTCAGAGCTCCCAAATTATAGGAGATAGCGAGAGATGAAGAATAATTGTGAGAAAAGAGGGGCTACAGTACTTCCAAGGCATGTGTGTTCACACATACACTCAGTGCAAAGAGTAATTATTAAAATGCTACTGAGTGAAAGTTGAGTTGAAAAACACTTATATCCTTTCCCTTCAAGGGACTTTGATATGAGGGCTATGATATATACATGTAAATCCAATACATGGAATTATGTCATTAGAGCGGATAGAATGATGTAAAGGAGGGAAAGCCATTTCCCACGGGGGAGTCCAGGAAGGCTCTGTAGAGGATGTCATTTGAGATGGGCCATAAAACATGGGCAGTGTTTATATTTTAAAGACATTTTGGGAGGAGGAAACAGAATCCATCCATTTATTCATTTATTCACTCATTCATTTATTTACTCATTCACCCAATATCTGCTGAGCAATGACAATAGAGGAGGCATTGAGTTTGATCCCAGACCATGAGAGCAAAGAAAACAAGGTCTTTACCCTCAGGAGGTGGTACTTACTTGAGAAACAGCTAGGTGATCAGTTCATCTATATCACAAAATATGTGTGAGGAATGGAGGACACAAGACAGGGAAGGTGGGTTGGGATCTAATCATGGAAGTACTTGAATCCCAGCTTGACAGACAATGAGAAGGTCACAGAGGTTTCTGAGCAGATTTCAGATATAGCCTGATCAACAGGGTGCCTTAAGTAAAAGAGACCAAGCAGCCATAAGCTGCACTGACAGGTGAAACTAAAGTCGACAGAACTCACGATGGAAAAAGGAAAGAAAAACTAACAAACAAGCACAGGTTAACAGTGACTTAGTACCTCTATTTGGAAAGCCTGACTCAGATAATTCCCTTGAATTCCAGAACCAACATTTCTTCTGAAATCGTTCTCCTGAAGGGTTTAAATACTTTAAAAATGCAAATGCTTGAAGTCTCAGGGAGACCGGAAGGACTAGACGGTGGGGGGGTGGGGGGACAGTGAAGCCCAGAGTGGTAGAGGGACTTGTCCAAGGTCATAAAGTGAGTCAGAGCAGAGTCAGGGAAAGGCTCTATGAGTCATGGCTCCCAGCTTCTGCTCTGACCACGAGATGAAGCTCCTCCCTAGCAACAGAGGGAGGACTCACCCTTGATGTAGCCAAGCTGGTTCTCTCTCTACATCTCTGGCCTCCGCTAATGGCAGGACGCTGTCTTGTTATGTTTTGTTCCACAGCCCAGAATAAGTTCCAATGAATAATTCTGGGCTAGGTGGAGAAGTGGTAGCAAGGAGCTGGTTCACCTTATAATACTGTACCCGGCCACCCAGTGCAGGCAGCAGGGCCAGAGTCGGAAATGGACGGAGCAGATTCCCACAAGTTTGAAAATGGGGACCATTATTAACACAGTTGAGAAAAGAAGACCATGGATCCCATGGGTCAAGGAAGATGTTGGGAGTGTCTTCTCTTTGTTAATAAACCACTTCTGCTTGGGGATAGTATATCAGGATGAGGAATGAATATGTTAAGATCCAGATGGCCTGAAGAGTTGGTTGACATTGTCATGGATGCTCATTGTTTGTTTGTTAAAATACATATGCTCGCTACCATCTCCCTATCTCTGAAATTATAATTTACCCTCTCTGGTGAAGAGGATGCTTTTTACTGGGATTATTTAGAAACCGCCAAAGTCAATCCTGATACCCACCCTGGATAGAAACCACTGTTCGAAAATGCCAGATTTGTGGTATGGGCCCAAATACTAAACTTTCTTTCTTTTCTAAAGGTGATTTATCCTTGCCATCATTTTTCCTTCAGGTCTTAGAATCTTCTTTTCCTGTTAGTCATGAATGGTCATTGAAATTATTGTTAAAATCACGTTTTAATATACTTTTTAGCTCACGATATTAAAAACATACTTTGGTCATTAATTGTATAGAAATATAAGTACTCCTTGTACAGATCTGTAGGCATTACGTGCAGTTCCAAGGTAAATGTATATTTACAAGCGACTGAGAGAAATGAGTAATAATACATTTTTCTTATGAAAATATCAGTTTGGGAAAGCCAGTGTACTCAATAATTCTTTATAGTGGAGGGTGTATTAATACAGTTTTTGTACTTGTACAGGCAAAATATCACATTTAAAAAAATTTTTTTTTCTTTTTTTTTTTTTTGCGGTACGCGAGCCTCTCACCGTTGTGGCCTCTCGCTTTGCAGAGCACAGGCTCTGGACGCGCAGGCTCTGCAGCCATGGCTCACGGGCCCAGCTGCTCCGCAGCATGTGGGATCTTCCTGGACCGGGGCACGAACCCACGTCCCCTGCACCGGCAGGCGGACTCTCAACCACTGCGCCACCAGGGAAGCCCACATTTAAAAATTTAAATTTCATTTAAGTATATTATATACATATTCCAACAGTCAAAACCACGAAAAGCTAAACTATATTGTTGAGGGATGCATGCATAAGTGATAAAAATATAAATAAATGCAAAATCTATTATCACAAAAGTCAGGAGAGCATTACCTGTTGGGGTCGGGTTGGGAGGAGGTTTTGCTCAGAGAGGGCATGTCAGGGGGGTGTCCTAGGGGCTGGCAATGTTCTATTTTTCCATCTAGGTAGGGTCACGCAGATGTTTGCTTTATTATAGTGTTAAACCATCCAAGTATGTTTTACGCAGTCTTCTGTATGTATGTGATAATCCACAATAAAACGTTTCTAGAAAGTTGCATAGTCCTAGATGACTTCATAATGAAAAACAGCTGTTTCTTACTCCACTGGTCCTCATCTATAATTCCTTCTCACTGGTGAAAGCCACTCTAGCTGTTTCTAATGGTACTGATCTTCATATTTCTAAGGCAGATGCCTATATATCTATCTTTAATATTAAAAAATCTTACACATTGTATTTTCACTTTGCTCTATAGCTGATGGGGAATTAACTCGGGTGCTCATTACTCAACACACACAGGCGTGGGTGGGCCCTTCTCCACCCCCCCTTCTGCTCCCCCAATTTTTTGGTTAAATTAATATTCAGTGCACCTCTTTTTGTGACTAGGCATATTTTGTTTATAGCTGAGCCACCCAGTACTTTAAGATTGCGTGTCATTCTGTTTTGTACATTTTTATGTTCTCATGATAGTTGCGTCTGTTTTGTTTTGTTTTCCTTTGCATTTTGTCTTACAGAACCGTAACTTACTTGGCTTCAAAGATTTCTAAAAAAGAGCCATAAAACTTCTCTCAGTATATTAGTCCCACATTAGATAGTCTATCAGTTCGGGATGTGTGTATGTGTATATGTTTGTGTATTTTCAGGTGTCTTTTTCCCACTGTCTCAGCCTGAGTGAGGTATTGTTTAGGTCTGATACGCAGACTATCTTCCTAAGACTTCTCTTCCCCATCCGCATGGGAGTTGTCCTCACTTCTTCCCTACCATAAATCCTACAAATTCCTCTTTTATGGATTACTCCCTCGGAGAATGATGCCAGGAGCTTCCTGAAAAAAAAGATGTATGGCAGGTAATTTTTTGCAAGTTGGCAGGTCTGAAAATATCTCGATTCTACTATTACACCTCCTGATGGTTTGGCTAGGATCATAGAGTTTGGGATTTTTTTGTTTAACTTTGAAGACATGTTTCCTCTCTACTCTTGCTCCCCGTAATCTCATTCATGGCTTATTTTTGCCTGTGCCTTATCTGTGTTTTTTTTTTTTTCCCTAAAACCTTTTAATATGTTTTCTTTCTTTTCTTTCTCTCTCTCTTTCTCTCTCTCTCTTTTTTTTTTTTTTTTTTTTTTTGGTGTCCTAAAATTTTATAATGAGGCACCTTGACGTGGATCTATTTTCTTTCGGTTAATGCTGGACACAAGGTAGTAGTCTGAAAAGGAAATTGAGTCAGGAAAAATTCAAGACAGCAAGATAAATGAAAAGACCACTGAAAAATTTCAGTCTGAAGTTGATGATGAAGCTATGAATTAAATTAATGGAAAGAAGCAGATAGTAGAGCCACTACTAAGTCAAAATGGATAGCAGAGGAACAGGCTGAATGTTTTATGGGAGGTCATGGATTTTTTAAATTAGAACTGGTGTTTAGACCTGGTGATTCCAGCTCCACAGGTCCCTCCTTTGACCATTCAATCATGATGCAAAGGAACATCTTGCCAGGGACAGGCTGCCTAAATGGTGGGGCCCACTGGAAAATGAAAACGTGGCCCTCTTGTCCAAAACTTATCATGAATTTCAAGATGGCCACAGCAGAACATTAAACCAAACATGGGACCCTTCTAAGCACAGGGCTCTGCACTTCATAAAATGGATAAAGCGATTATAATTGTTTCATATACCCAGTGCTTACAATGTTCCATGGACTATTTTAACTTCCCTACATGTATTCACTCATATAACCATCACAAAACCCTAATGAGTTTGCCCCTATTGTTCTCTTTCAAAAGGCAGGAAAATTGAGGTTAAGTGGAACTAAGTGACAGCTACTGATCTGAACCTAGATGTTCTGGTTTTCCAGGCCCTTCCTTTGTAACCCCTCAGAATGAATACGTGAATGAGTGTAGGCAATCACTTATCCAACCTTTCAGAAGGTCAAATAATTTTCAAATTATTATACAAGATTAATTCCCTTTTCCAGAATAAATGCCCACATTTCTGTGTCTGTGCCCATTCTGCTCTTTGTCTAGAATGCTCTTTTCTGATGCATCTGCAGATTGCAATTCTTGTTCATTGTATCAAATGGGAGTCTTTTAGTTATAGATGAAAAAAGAAAAAAACAACCCAATCTTGCTGAAGAGGAAAGGAGGAAATTACTATTCAGTAATAATGAAAAGTCTATAGATAGCTCCTTGTTTCAAGTATGGCTGAATTCAGGACACAGAAGGTTACTGGCACCCATAATCCCAGCACTTAATAGCACCTCTTCTGTGCTGGTTCATTTTCAAGCTACTTGTGACCCCAGCAGCCCTAAGCTCATGTCACTACAAAAGCAGATCCTGAGAGCCACAGACCCTGATTCTTTAATAGTGACAACAAATGCCTAGGTTTTATAATATTTACTGACCCTGAAATTGATTAGCATGGGGTTTTATAATTGATTTTGCCTATGGTCATGTCCTCCATCCTGAATACTGGAGTATTCTATTTTTCACACCTCCATCCAATGTGGATGTTTTTCTTCCTACCTGAATCATGTAGATCAAAGTCAAGGAGTTGGATCCCCACTTCACTCTTACAGTACTTTTATCATGAGAAGAGGCAGTTGACATTGAGATGATCTTCAGTTTCATAACCATGTGGGTTGCTAACATATTGAAACACTCCCCATACTCGTTGATAAAGAGCCCTTTCTCCAAGTTCCTGGAAATCTAGCCACTCTCTTAGGATCACCTTGCCCTCTCCAAGATCTATCAATCAGAGGGTTAATGACTAGCACAGCAGAGGGTTTCTAGGACTTTGCTCCAACTGCAAGGTCAGTGTTCATTCAGCTTGGTTGGTAACTGTGACTTACTGGTTCTATTATATTTTTATATGACATTTGAGAGAAGAGGTCTCATCTTTAGGAAAACTGGAGCTTTTAGTGAGAGTGTTTTAGGATTAAATTTGATAGCAGATGGCAGAAAACCCAACTCTCAGTGGGTTAAACAACATAGAGGCTTCTTTCTTGTTCACGTAAAAGCACAGGTGAACAGCCTGGGGCTGGCGTGCCAGCGTCTGAACTATTGAAGACTTGAGCTTTTTCTATTGTATGGTTCTGCCATTCTTCATAACTAACTATCAGCTTGTGATCCGAGATACTTCTCAAGCCCCAGAAATCATTTTGCATTCCATAGAGCATGAAGATAAAAAAGGAAGGGCTTCCCTGGTGGCACAGTGGTTGAGAGTCCACCTGCTGATGCAGGGGACATGGGTTCGTGCCCCGGTCTGGGAGGATTCCCACATGCCGCGGAGCGGCTGGTCCTGTGAGCCATGGCCGCTGAGCCTGTGTGTCCGGGAGAGGCCACAACAGCGAGAGGCCTGCATACCGCGGGAAAAAAAAAAAAAAGAAAGCAGAAGGACACCCCTGTCTACCCCTTAATGATGCCTCCTGGACACCATTATTTCTCCTAGAAGTCACACATACTATTGCCCTTATATTCCATTGGTTAGGACTTAATCACTGCATCTAGTTCCAAGGGAGAACGTAATTGTAGTAATTATTTCAGAGAACCATACGCCTAGTCAAAGAGTAAGATGCTACTATTGTAGAAGGGAAAAAATCCCAGGTATGAATAGATAAACAGAAGTCTCAACCACAGCTAATCACTTCATAGTCTTTGACTTACCATGGGAAAAGGACCTTAGGAAGGAAAATAATTCTTCAAGAAAAGTTTGATGGGAGATTGGAATCATAGACCATCCCCTACAAAAAAGGGAAGGAAAGGTCCTTATTTTATAACCCAAGCTGATGATGAGGGACCATCTAGAAACCGTGACTTTTATTCTGAACGGAGAAAGTGTCTCTTCTAAACTCTGTTTTCCATACCTCCACCCAATGTGGGTGTTTTTCTTTCTGCTTGATCTCAACCACATATGGCACATGAAATACAAGCAGGAGTTGTGTATGTTCAGAATTCTAACTCCCCTGGCTTATACTTGTCTCT
Organism: Hyperoodon ampullatus; assembly: GCF_949752795.1. Lineage (NCBI taxonomy): Eukaryota > Metazoa > Chordata > Mammalia > Artiodactyla > Ziphiidae > Hyperoodon > Hyperoodon ampullatus. The sequence continues at coordinate 22,356,704 of NC_136932.1, read as the reverse complement.
CTCTTCTCCAGACTCTTAAAACGCTTGTAGTTTACATGAAGCAATACAATTAATTCATTGAACAAATATATTATGAACATCTGCTATATGTAGAACACTCCTCTCGGAGCTGGTGAAACGTTAGTAAACAAAACAGACACATTTCTTCAAGTATAAAAAGATTAAAATTGAATTAGTAAATGATAGTGTGTTATACTAAGTGTTAGGGGACAAAATAGAATAAGGAATGGGAGATTGGGAGTGCTGGAAGTGGGGACTTGCAGTTTTAAAATAAGGTGCCTCACTGAGAAGTTGATATTTAAACAAAGGAGGCAAGGAAATCGGCCACTCAGAAATGTGCGAGAAGAGTATTTTCAGGCCAGGGAGGAAGAAGTTCAAAGGTCCTGAGGTGGGAGTGTGCCCATCCCACGAGCAGCAGTGAGGTCTATATGTGTATGGCTCTACTTGAGTGAGCAAGTGGGAAGTGAGGTCAGAGACTAGACCACAGAGTGCTTAGTAGGCTGCTTAAGATTTTATCTTTTACTCTGAGTGAAATGTGAAGCCATGGGAAGGTTTCAGGAAGAGGAGGGGCACCATCTGTTTTAAGTTTTAGAAACATCCTACAGGTTGCAGTATTGAGATTAGACTTTCAAGGAGTCTAAGAAGAAGCAAGAAGAGCAATTAGGAATCTACTTCAATAATCTAAGAAAATATTAGAGAGAGAGAGTAAATAATGCAAACAGGGTAGAGTGACAGATTGGACATGGAGTGTGAAAAAAAGGGGGGACTCAGGAACGACAGGAAGATATTTGGAGACGGTATCTGTTATTTGCCTGAGATGGAAAATGGGTAGCTATTGGAGAAATCTCACTAGTTCAGTCTATTAGGCATCCAAATGCAGATGTTGAGTAGCTGTCCGAGGTTCAGTGGAACATCCTGGGCTAGAAATGTAAATGTGGCATTCATAGCATATGGGTGGTGTTTAAAATCACAAATGTGCATGGACAGAGGAATGGATAAAGAAGATGTGGTACATATGTACAATGGAGTATTACTCAGCCATAAAAAGGAATGAAATAATGTCATTTGCAGCAAGATGGATGGATCTAGAGATTATCATACTAAGTAAAATAAGTCAGAAAAAGACAAATATCATATGATATCACTTATATGTGGAATCTAAAAAAATGATACAAACAAATTTATTTACAAAACAGAAACAGACTCACAAGCACGGAATCCTAACCACTGGACCCTCAGGGAATTCCCAAAACAGTTACTTTTTTTTAAAGTTCTACTCTTCCTGGTTTAAATGTTTTTCATTTTATTGTGAAATGTACTATCCACAGGAAAATGAATAAAATGTGCAATAATGTAAATCACATCTAATTAAATAAATATAATAAAGAAAAAGAATGTCATCTTCAACTCATCCTGACTTGCGTAATAATTATTTCCCTTTTTTCTTCATTGTTTTATCACTTATGTATGTTTCTGTAAGCAACAGAATTCAGTTTCATCTGTCTTTGAAATTTATATGAATACAGTCATACTGTCATCCCTTTGTGTGTATTTTACTGTGTGTGTGTGTGTATGTGTGAAAATGTTAACATTTACAGAATCTGGGTGAAGTCTATTTGGGAAAATACTTAATATTGCAATATTTCTGAAATTCTGAAATTGAAAATAAAAATAAAAAAGAATAATATAATTAATAAACTATAAAGTATTTTAAATGTGCACTTTCTATCCTAATTGTGCAGTGTTACCTCTGTCATATATTAAGTGTGTGTATATATATATATATATATATATATACACACACACATATATGGTCTATTGAGCTATCAAACACTTCTGCATTTATCTATATATTTATCTCTATGCAAATTCCACATTGATTAATTGCTATAGCTTTGTAGTAAGGTCTGATATCAGGAAGAGAAAGTTCTCCCACATTGTCCTTTATTAGAATTCTTGTCTATTTATGATTTGTGCACTTTCATGTAAATTCTAAAATCTACTTGTCAAGGTCTATCAAAAGGAAAAAAATTGGAATTTTTATTGGGATTGCACTAAATGTAGAGATCAGTTTGAGGAGATGAAGTCTTTACAGTATTAAGATTTCAATCCATGAACATTATTTATCACCGTGTTTGTTTATTTAGGTTTTCTTAAAATTTCTCCATAACATTTTATATTTTTTTCTCAGAGATATTGCTCCCTTTTTTAGATTTATTCCTTAGTATTCCAATTGTTTATGTAATTGTAGGCAATATTTTAATAATGTATACATTAATGTATATATTATAATATACATTCAGAAAAATAAATGTTTATCATGATGCATTTGCACAAACTCAGTACACCTATGAGACCGAGACGCAAATGAAAAACAAGAACATTTTCAGTTTCCTAGAATCACCCTCTTCCTGCCAGTTACCACCCCACAAAAAGAATCATTGTTCTAACAGAATATTTTTGTTTTGCCTATTTTTGAGCTTTCTATAAATAAATCATACAGAATGGACTCTTTTGAGTCTTTTTTCACTTCTTTTATTATGTTTGTGAAATTCATCATATTGTTATGCGTAGTTGTAAACTGCTTCCACTTAATGAATTTACACCAATTTATTTATTCATTCAACTGCATTTTAATAGTTCCCGGGTTTTGGTCGTTATCAATAATGACACTAAGGGCATGCTAATATATGTTTGTTTGTTTGTTTTTAATACATGTGCACAGTTCTGTGGAGTGTACATCCAGGAGTGCAATTTGGGGGCATATAGAACATGCATGCATTCAGCTTTACTAGCTGCACCAAATCATTTTCCAAAATAGTTGTACTGATTTACACCTCCACCAGTGCCTGTGAGACTATAGTCCCCTCTACATCCTTACAATATACTTGGTATTTTCTCTCTTTTTCATTTTAGCCATTCCTTCAGGTGGATAGTTTCATCTCCTTGTGGTTGAGTTTTACGGTACCCTGAGGACTAGTGAGCACCTTTCCATATGTTTATTGGACATGTGAATGATTTCTTTAGTGAGCTGTCTATTCAATTCTTCTGACCCATTTTTTTATGGAGCTATCTCTTTTTCTTATTGATTTGTATGAATTTTTACATATTCTGTATATAAATCTTTTGTCAACTCTATGTATTACAAATATCTTCTCTAACTCTGTGGATTTCCTGTTCCCTATATTAATGGGGTTATCTGATGAATAGAAACTATTTTAATACAGTCCTACCAACTCCAAGGTAATATCTTTTAGTCAATATTTACAATTGATTCTTGGGTGCTCAAAAATAATTCTCCAGTTATTTACTGCAGTAGTCTACATGTGTTTATCAAGTCAGATTTGTATATTGTATTGTTCACATCTTACCCTGTTCTTTCTGATATTATTGTCTTCATGAGCTAGCTGTTACCAGGAGAGATATGCAGTCACCTCCCATTATAGTCATGAATTTGTCCTTTCTCTTTAACTAGTTTTATTTTGGCTTAATGTATCTCAAAGCCATGTCATTTAGTCCATATACATTTAGAATTGTTACTTTTTTCTGGTGACTTGAAACTGTTATCACTATAACATGATTCTCTTTAACACAAAAAGTATTACTAGTATAAAATCTATTTATTCTACATCTGCTTTTAGCAAGAGCTTTGGTCTCAACAATGTAGCCTATTGTTACTAGGAATGGAAGTCTACATTTAGATTTTTAATCCTCCTGCAACTATTTTTTATATATGGTGTAAAATAGGAATACAGTTTCATTATTTTCCAATGGCAAACCAATTGCTTAGTGCTATTTATTGCTAATTCCTCCTTTTTCCAGTAATTGGTCAGGTCATCTTGTCATATTTCAAGATTCCATATACGAGTGGGCATGTTTCTATACTCTACTTGCTCCACTGCTGAAACATATGTCAGTGTATATTAAGGAGCGAAAATTTATGGGAAAGCTGCAACAAAGTTACCTGTAAACAAAGCACCATAATTACAGTGTTGATGGCATTTACCTGTACTGGCAAACCTGGTCTCTAACTTTGGCAGCCACAAGGGGGCAGGGAAGGGTATTAATTGGGTCAGAAGTCAAGTCCCAAAGCCTTCCTAGGCATAAAGTAAAATAGAAGCTCCCACATCAATCTAGGATTCCAAAAGTCTTCAAAACAGTAATATTGGTATGAAGCAGGAAGATGATATAGAAACATATATAAAATTACAGGCTCATTTGCATGTTGCTAAACATTATCAATGTACAGTCAGGATACACCTTTTCTATTTTATAAAGACTTTTTTACTATCAACACTTAAATATTTTATCTGTGTCATTTTGAGCTATCAAAAAGTATACCCTGGGCTTCCCTGGTGGCGCAGTGGTTTAGAATCTGCCTGCTAATGCAGGGGACACGGTTGGTGCCCTGGTCTGGGAAGATCCCACATGCCGCGAAGCAACTAGGCCCGTGAGCCACACCTACTGAGCGGGCGCGTCTGGAGCCTGTGCTCCATAACAAGAGAGGCTGCGATAGTGAAAGGCCCGCGCACCGCGGTGAAGAGCGGCCCCCGCTTGCCACAACTAGAGAAAGCCCTCGCACAGAAACGAAGACCCAACACAGCAAAAATAAATAAATAAATTAATAAACTCCTACCTCCAACATCTTCTAAAAAAAAAAAAAGTATACCCTCTTTTCCACCAAGCAATTGTATGTATCATATACATGATACATTTGTCATATGTATAATACGTTTCTGTTTGTAGATACTCACATATATTTCATAATATAAATTATTCATTGTGAAGATAAGTGGGTTTTTGGTTTTGTTTAAATATTTTCATTTAGAGGTTTTCATCTCATATATATATATATATATATACATATATATATATATATATATGAGATGTAGTTGAGGGTAAAGAGTATAGGTTTTTAATATCTCTAGTTTTAACTATTTTAAAAGTCTTTAGAAAATTTCATCCTGGTATATCACAGATCTGAATTTGTATAACTCTTTAATCTTTCTGTAACCCCAACTCCAACAGAATCTCCAGTTCAGGAAGTCTTGTATTTTAATCAAGTCAAATTAATATTATGAGCTCTAAATAAGCTACCACAGAGTGCCAATTATAACAATATACTATTTTCACTTCTTAGCTGAGGGGAAAGAGTTAGTGACAGAACCTTGGAAATTTTTTTTTTCTGTACATTGAAAGCATATAAGTGAAATGGAATATGATTATTTCAGCCATAAAATTAGCAATGCAGTTCCTGAACGCTTGGGCAATGGGACAAAACACACAATTTCTTGAAAGGAGGCTAAAACATCGTACTGATTATATCAACCTCAAAACAAAGTTTTGATAAATCATTGTCTTAGTCATACTAACACCCAAAGCTGCTGTTTTCTCTACTGAGATTCCACAGAAAACACTTAAAAATCATAGATATTTTAGGTTGTATATGAAATTAAACTCGCTATTGCTTTTCTACCCAAGCATTCATTGAACACTGTGCTCTAGAGCTAAAATTTTAGGAGGAAAATACCAACCTTGATGATCAATTCAAGCCCTTGATCAAGTTACCATCCCAATGAAATGGCATTTTTCTTTCCCCACATCATGTGCAAGAGGTTTTTTGCCTATCTGGATTTATTTTCTTCGTCATTTTTCCCATGTTCCTTTTCAGTCGGAATGCAAACTAATATTGTTTTAAGACTTTTTTCTTCTTTCTTTATTTGCTTACTATGTTCAGCTAGTGGTGGAGGAGAGTGAAAAAAATGTATGAAAGGTCTAATCACAAGGCTATCTTTTAAATGATACCTTCAAACATCCTCAAATTCTACATTTCCCAGCTCACTCCCTTATTCTTGACGAATATTTCCCTCTTTTGTATGATTCTCAATATGAACAGCACCTGCATGAACATTCCTGGTTGTAGATACTCCCATATATTTCATTATATAAATTACATATTGTGTAGATAAGTGGGTATTTTGTTTTTGCTTAAGTGTTTTCATGTAGAGATTTTCATGGAATAAGACAGAAAGGAAATCGATTCTAAACTTGGCTCGTTGCCTAATTTATTTTATTACTACCTTATTTTACACCCAGACACAAGTTTGTTTTCATGGCTAAGATAAAGAAACTGGACAAGCGGTTCCCTTCTGTGGGAATTTGGTCTCATTTATGTGACACCAGATTCCCTCCACCCCTTCCTTACCACCACTAGACTCACCTAAAGTGAGCTAAAATATTTATTGGGTTATGAGGGTGAGGGTTCTTTTTTCTAAAATTTCATATAAAATAACGGTGCAGTATTGGTCTTGACCAACAGAGTCTAAGGCTCCTTTGTGACCACTAAATGTAGGAAAAACCACAAATTACTGTTGGAGAGGGGCTGGCCTTGGGTTCTGGCTTCAATGACCCCCTCCCCCTAAATTCAAATACCCTGCATCTGTGTAAATAAACATCTCTAGGTGTATGGTAAGGGAATATTTAGTACGAATATGTTTCATACAAAATCAGCAGCAAAGAAAAACTTTAGACTTGTAATTATATGAAAAAAATGTAAGCCATTAGTGTAATTAAGGTGTTTCTTCCTTTTCCCTTAAACAGGTAGAATATGATCCATATTCTTTTTCATGGAGACTCTCATTGACTGAGTTTCCAAAGCACTGTTTTTCTTCTTCCTCCCGTGAAGACTTATAATGATACTTTTATTCTGTCAAGTCTAACATTAAAAGTTTATTGGTTATAAATTTAGCATAGTGTTTCTGCCAATGGGATCTAGAGAGCTAATAGATAAGCTTCTTACTTAGTAGATATTGGCTAGAGGTCTCATAGTTAATCCATAAATAGAAAGGAAATGAATTCAGACAAGATAAAGGCTGAGTTATTTGGCTCTAGAGAGTGTGTCTGTAGCTTTCACCCTCATTTTCCCCTCTATTTGCTGTTCTTCTCCTCTTTCCAGGTTTTGGTGTGAAAACTAGTTTTTTGAAAGAAGGATCGAAAATTCTAGCTCGAAGTCTCATTTAGTGAGGTCGTAACTCATAAAAGTGTGCCTTCAGAATTTCTTACTTTTCTTTATCTTGTGCTTGAGTGACAAACCATCCCAGTTTGTCCTGGTTTTAGCACTGAAATTCGTGCATCCCGGGGACATCCTCAGTTCCAAACAACCATGCTTAGTTGGTCACTCCACTGTATACACTATGTCGGAACCATTGCCTTACGTCTTCCTGACTGCTATTTTCTTCCTCCATATCTAGATCTTCCTGATGATGAAAGCAAGGTCAAATCCCGTTTCCTGCAAGTAGTCTTCAATCCTCGTTCCCTAACTTTCTGTGGTTCTTAAATTGTGCTTCACACAATTAAGCTTTTCATTAAAGGCTGTCTTGCCTTGCCTGAGAATTACTTTGGACACATTCTCTACCTTTCACCAAGTAGACTCTAACTTACTGTGGAATAGAGTCAAGGAGGTAAAAGGGAGCTTGTCTCTGAATCACTGCTGTGAATCAGGCATTGTACTAGGTACCTGGTCTCATTCACAGCACCATACCCTATGAGGTTGGGATCATTACATCTATTCTACAGAAATCAGTGAAGTTCAGACAGGGTAGTCACTGACCATGCAAACTGAAATCCAGGCCTAGCCGGATCCTTCTGATACACCATCTTAGTGCACAGCAAACACGTCTAATGTTTTTGCATTTTTCACAGCTCTGAACAAAGTGTGGAGGCTAAAGCACATTCTCAAGTAATACCTGTCATTGTGCCTACACTGCTCTTCCATTTAGATCTACAAACCCATGCTAATGACGGCAGGGAAGATAATTCTTTTAAAGAATAGTAAATCATAGAAAAATGTGTCTTTTATCCAATTTAAGCAAAGTTGTATTTCATAGATTAGTATTCTAATATCATAAATGTATTCGCTCTGTGTCTTGTTCTTTCAGACTTAAAAATAAGGTCATAAATGTGTCCTATATCCATAATCTATCTATCTATCTATCATCTATCTATCTATCTATCATCTATCTATCTTTAAGTCTTGTCATCATTTGACTTTTCCCCTGGCTTTCTTATTTTTCCTTTTTAAAAAATTCTTTAAATCTCCACTACCTAATACAGGAGCCACTAGGCAAGTGTGGTCATTAAGCACCTGAAACTTGGCGAGTCCAAAGTGAGCCATTCTGTAAAATACACTCCAGATTTTGAAGAAATAATAAAAAAATGAGAATGTAATATCATTCATTAGTGACTTTTTATATTGATTAAATGTTTAAGTGATAACCTTTTGAATATATTGGGTTAAATAAAACATTATTAAACTTAATTTTGCCTGTTTCTTTTTACTTTTTAAAAAATGTGGCTACCAGAACACTTAAAAATTACATATGTGGCTTGCACCATATACCTATTGACTAGCACTGCTTTGGATAATTTCTAGAGACATCAGGTGATCAATACTTTTTATTCATTTTCCTTTGGGATAATCCCATATTTTAATATAGCCTTACAGAATTTTCCCCAATAAAATGATATATTTAAATATTATATGTTAGGTATTTAAATTAATAAAATATCAACATATGTCCCTACTCATGGTCAGACAATGATTTTTTTCTTGATAAAATAACTCACGGTAAAAGGCAAGTTATATAGGTCCCATGAACATAAGTGTGACAGCGAAATTCCAGTATTGTTTTTGAGGCATGAGGTATGATATTCAAATAAATACATTTAATAAGCCTCTTCTTATTTTGGATTGCTATATGTTTGCCATGGAACTTAACTTTAATCAAATTGACAGTAAATAAAAATAAAGCACAACAAAGTAGTTACTAGGAAAACATAAAACATTTCAGGGGGCAGGGAGAATATTGTACAGTTCAACTATTTTTAAAAACCTTCTTAGATCTGAAATCTGTGATATTCAGACCTGACAAAGTTGTACAGTCTGTAAAACATACTCTTATCAAAGGATGGCAGTAAGTTGCTTTGTTAAAGCTCTAACAGGAAGCAAAGTGCTCCACTGACTTGTAGCTGGTGTGAAAATTGAGAAATTACAAGCAAATGTATTAGTTATTTCTAAATGATATAGCTTTCTACAGTTCCATTGCCAAACCCTAGCCAATAGGTTGATAAAAAACCATAGGAGAGGAAGGGGGTGGGGATGGGTTCATTGTGTGTATGTGTGTGTGTGTGTGTGTGTGTGTGTGTGTACTAAAGTTACAGAATCCCCTTTGGGCACTGAACAAGTTCCCTGAGATAGTCTGGAATTTCCCACTCCAGGGAACCCAGCAGGCTCTCTGTTTTAGTAGCTGAGGCGTTCTGGAGTTAAACAGTGCAGGTAGCAGCCTTTTTGAGAAGTCTCTCCATTTTTATTATTCTAATTTCTTATTTAGGAGCCTCTGAGAAAAGCAAGGTTTCCTGATTTAAAGAAAAGAGACAAAAACCTGAGTGTGACAGGTGTAGACTTCTGTCACTAAAGAAACAATGACTATCAGGGTCATCACATAATTCTTGGACACCTCAAGATGTTTCTTGTCAGCAGAGCACTGGAGGAGTCATTCAGAGAGGAACTCAGGTGTAAGGCACCTGCAGCAGCCTTATCAGTAAGGCGGCATTTGGCACTGTCTCTAGGGATGTGGTCACACTGCTCAGGCTCTTTGATCTCAGAACCTTCATCTCTGAACAGCGGAGAAGCATATTCCTATTTACTTTTCTCTTGCTCCGCACCTGAAAATGACTCTCAGTACACTCATAAAATCATTGACGATGATAGCTTCCTGAGGATCAAACACTCTCAGAGTATTTTAACAAATAAAAGTAATATTGATAATAGAGTCCTTTTTAAAATCTCTTTCAGGAAATGGCTGATACAGCAATCGAGTTTTACAATGAGAATTAATAATGCAGAATTTCTGGGCTTCCCTGGTGGCGCAGTGGTTGAGAGTCCACCTGTCGATGCAGGGGACGCGGGTTCGTGCCCCGGTCCGGGAAGATCCCACGTGCCGCGGAGCAGCTGGGCCCGTGAGCCATGGCCACTGAGCCTGCGCGTCCGGAGCCTGTGCTCCGCAACGGGAGGGGCCACAACAGTGAGAGGCCCGCGTACCGCAAAGAAAAAAAAAAAAAGCCCAGTGAAGATCCCTGGGAAGAGCTGTTCCCGCTCCCCACCCGGAAGAAATGGAGCTCTTTAAAAAAAAAAAAGAAAAAAAAATAATAATGTAGAATTTCTGACTGAAGTGTGGAGTGGAGAGGCATTTGGTATCTGCAACTCTCTATTGGGTAAGTAGCGTCTCTTGCAGGAGTAACAATTAGCACAGGCATTTAATAAGCACTTACTGTGTGACAGGCATGCTGCCTGGTCCTTTACATGCACTATCCTCCTAATAGATCTATGATAAGGTGCTATCATTATTATTATTTTTTTTTTTTGCGGTATGCGGGCCTCTCACTGTTGTGGCCTCTCCCGTTGCGGAGCACAGGCTCCGGACGCGCAGGCTCAGCGGCCATGGCTCACGGGCCCAGTCGCTGCGCGGCATGTGGGATTTCCCCGGACCGGGGCACGAACCCGCGTCCCCTGCATCGACAGGTGGACTCTCAACCACTGCGCCACCAGGGAAGCCCAGAAATTCTGCATTATTAATTCTCATTGTAAAACTCGATTGCTGTATCAGCCATTTCCTGAAAGAGATTTTAAAAAGGACTCTATTATCAATATTACTTTTATTTGTTAAAATACTCTGAGAGTGTTTGATCCTCAGGAAGCTATCATCATCAATGATTTTATGAGTGTACTGAGAGTCATTTTCAGGTGCGGAGCAAGAGAAAAGTAAATAGGAATATGCTTCTCCGCTGTTCAGAGATGAAGGTTCTGAGATCAAAGAGCCTGAGCAGTGTGACCACATCCCTAGAGGCAGGCGGACTCTCAACCACTGCGCCACCAGGGAAGCCCAAGGTGCTATTATTATCTCCTTTTTAGAGCTGAGAGAATTGGATTCAGTAAGAAATTAGCCTAAGGTCAACATTTAGTGACTGGAGAAGATGTATGGGCCAGAAAGAAGTACTCAGTGTTTTTCCCACCTTGGGCATGCATCTGTTCACTGGGGCAGCTTAGTAAGTCACAAATCTGCGTTCCAGCATTGGAGGCTCTGATACAGTGTGTGGGATAGGGTCTGGTGATCTGATAAATTTAGAAGGTCCTTGAGGGAATCTGATGGAAATGAAAACATCAGAACCACTGATCCGATACCATAGTGCTTAGAGGCCAATTTCTCTGCCACTGTCATTTGTGACTCTGCATCTGTGACTGCTCTTGGATCTGATTTAGTTTTTTGAAAGCTTTAGTGATTAATGTGGAAGCCTCCCCCTTTTGGCAATGTATTCAGCAGTTGCCTGGTTTATATGCTTCTTCCTCTTGGCAGAAGTCAGTATTTGCATTGTTTACCAGCCTCCCTGTGTGGAGAGATTAGTTATTTATTTCTTAACCTTGGCTTCAGTGATTCTGCTGATAGGAATCATGCCAGAGAATGAGTGTAGACCTTCATTCTCAAATTAGAGGCTTGGGCTGCTCTATACAAATGATACTCTAGCTCAGCCCTCAAAGTCCACAGAAAGCTTTTTCAACAGTTTGTATACACCTAATTCCAGCCCCCCACTTCCTTTTCCATTCTGAAGAAAGGATAAAATTCTTAAACCACCTGGTAGGTTGGGGAAGATTAGACATGGGGGTTACAATACAGGATGAGGGAATAAAGTTGGTCCCTTCTGGCCTCTCTCCAGCTTCCTCTGCCCTCTGGTTTTTGAGATGTAGAAGTGTAGTGGGTTTACATTAATGTATTCTTGGGGTTATTTCCTGTTTCAAAGAAAAAGAAGGGATGTCAGTGGTGTCTGATATCAAATAATTTAACCAGAAGGGGAGGTAAGCTAAAGCAAAGGAAGGTCTAGGCTTATTTTTCAACAGGCTAAAATGAAGAAAAGGAAAGCTTCAGGTATCACTCATTTTGATCCAAGGCTTGTTGACCAAACACGTACGAGGTACTTTGAAATGTACTCGCTACAGTGTGGGCTGGAAATAGATGGGTATTGAACGGACTTCACACCAAAGGCACTGTACTGTGTACAAATGGGGGTGAAAGCTGGTGCCTGCCTTTAAGAGTCTTAATCAATTGTAGGAGGGAGGTAAAAATTTTGTGAAATTTGCTTCAACGGAGTATAACAGAGGCGGGTATAACAGAGGCAGAGGGTGCTGTAAAGTTATTGATACAACGGGCAGAAAACTGTGTTCTGACCAGCGGGATTAGATGATAAAGGAGTTGGCTTTTGATGTCCCAACTGACTCTCACAAAAGCTTCAGCTACACATTCCCCCTGGAAGAGTTCGGGGGTCATGCTGACAGAGGAGAGAAGAGTCCTGTGGGGAGATGGTGGGGGGCGGGGTGGAGCAGGGTAGGAAAGCAGACTCTCAGGAAAACTTTCAAACGTCTGTCACAAAGGAGATATGGTTGTGACTTTCTGGGATGTAGCAGGAACTATTTAAGAGAAGAAACCAAACAAAGGTGCAGAAGATGTATGCTGATCTAAGCTACATGGCAGTTTTCTGATCCCAAGGGTTGACTGAATGGACTAGTTTTCCTAGGGCTGCTGTAACAGAATACTGCAAACTGGGTGGTTCAAAGACAACAAAAATGTATTCCCTCAGTTCTGGAGGTTAGAAGTCTGAAATCGAGTTGTCAGCAGGAAGAATCTCCTCCATGCCTCTCTCCTAGCTTCTGGTATCAGCTTTTAGTGTTCCCCGGCATTTAGACTTCCCACTCAGATCTCTGCCTCTGTCTTCACATGGCATGCTTTTGTGTGTGTGTCTGTGTCTCACGTGGCCTTCTTCTAAGGACATTAGCCATTGGAATTAGGGCCCACTGTAATCCAGTATGACCTCATCTCAACAAATCACATCTGCAAAGACCTTCTTTTCAAGTCAGGTCACATTCTAGAGTTCCAGGTGGACATGAATTTTGGAAGACTATGCTGTTTGCCCCAGTCCACTGGGTCAAGTTTTTGAGAATGCTGTTTAAGGACCAAAACATTATTAACTGTTTTGGATAATTTCCAGAATTCCGTAAAACCTCAGTGGAGGGGAACATGGATGAGGCCAAAATCTTAGAACTGAAAGCTCTTTGTAATTCAAGAGATGAAAGCTCTTGTCATGGGGTGGGGAATCAGGAAGTCTTTTGGCAATAATAAGCCCACTACGGGAAGATGGAGAAATGTATGTTTCACAAGACCTGGCAAAGGGGAAAGATTGCTTTCAGGTAGGTAGCTGCCCTAGTCTTCTAAATGGAAATGCTTGTCCCTTCTATCCTCAGACAGGTTATATGTACCGATTCCCAAACTGCAATGGTTCAGAGGCACATTGATAGTCCTAGAATATTTTTTGTATCTGTGAGAGAAGGGTCAAGCAGTCCTCAGTCCTGGTTATTTTTAGTAGCATTGAAGTTAGAACTAGTATAAAAATGAGTATTGAGTGGGTGGGGAGGATTTTATAAGTGGAGATGAAGAGCTCCCGAGCTGAAGTATCAGCAGAATTCCAGAAGTGAGCAAGTGAATGTTTTTGTTCAGCATTTCAAATTGTCCAGTTTGGCAAAAGTGCACTCACATAGTAAGATCTAATGGGACATGATTCTAAAAAGTTATGTTATGGTCAGATAGAATGACAGGTTAGGAAAGGAATGTGATCTCATGTATATAAATCATAGATAGTATCCAAGATATTTAAACAGAGAGGTGGCAAGACCGGGTCATGTGACAGATTCTTCTTGGGGGAAAAGGGATGAATGCAAAGCCATTTTTCAGTAAGGATCCGAATAACCCGTATAAGAAGTAATGTGTACCTGCACTAGGATGGTGGTCATATGAGTAGAAATAAGACATTCTAGAAAAATTTCAGAATTGAAAATCTGGAAATCATAGGTTTTGAGAATAAGGCATTGAGAGAAAGGAAAGTTCAAGATTACTTGGACTTCCAGTGGGATAGATTGAATGATAAAATAAATAATAATATAGTTAACCAAGAAAAAGGAACCTAGGGGAAAAGTACACTTTTGTTCATTTCTGTTGTTTGTTTGTAGGCGAGATCATGCATTTGATTATAGATATATTGAAGTTATGGTGCCAGTAAGCCATCCATAGACAGATGTTTAGGTGGAAGCTGAAATATTGATATAAAATCTGGACCTTGTTAGAAATGCCAGGGCTTAAAATGTAATTTGGGAGAGTGCCACAGGAAAGTGTTAGCAATATGCATAGATATGTTTCTCAGGTAGCAGGTGTGAAGGGAGGAGGAGAGAGAACCAGGTATTGAAACTTCAGTAGAAACCTACATAGAAATGTAAATTGAAGGAGCCAATTAATGTAATAGAGACGATGACCTATGGAGGATGAACCAAAAATAGTGTCATAGGAAATGCAGGAGGATTTCCAGTTGCTTCATATGCCAACGGGATAAAAGGAACTGGGTTGAGACAAGCTTTGTCAAGCTTATTATCATTTGGTACTTGTGCAAATCATTTTACATCTTGGAGCCATAGTTTCTTCGTTTATAAAATGGGAGCAATACCAATGTAAGAATTAAATGCAGTAGTGGATATGAATGTAGAACATCATGAAATGCATTAAATATTACTATTATAGAATGTTTGGGATGCTTGAGAACTGATTAGAGAGCACTGAGATTGTGGCACATTGGACATCCTTGTGTCTGCTTAGAGAATGCTTTCTCCAAAGTGGTCAGAACAGGCTGGAGCAGGTTATGGACAAAGGTAACATGTGAAAGAGCAGAAACAGTGAGTGTAAGCTATACTTCTTAGATTTTTAGCAATGGAGGGAGGGAAGAGCATGAGATGGTAGTTTGAGAAGGAAGCAAGCTTGGAGGAGGTTTATTTTGTTTTTTCTCTTCAGGATTTGGTTACATGAGAACATATGTGTATACTGAGCAGAAGTCTGGAGACTAATTATAAAACAAAAGAGACAAGTATGTGGAAATTCTAATACTAGGTAATAGAATGAAGTGTGATGTGGAGTTAATAGGACAAGAAGAAATAAGCCCAGGTTAAAAGTTGGTTTTGAAAAACAGTAAGGGTCTACGTATGTGTGTGTGTGTGTGTGTGTGTGTGTGTGTGTGTATATACTTTTTTTTTTTAAATAACAACAAGAAAAACAAACAAGAAAAAGGACTAGAAAAGGCTGGTTGGTTTAAGAAAGAAATTCTGAGATGGAGAGGTGAAATACAGAAAGATTTTATAATGGAGGAATTCTGTTTTGTCAGCAAATTGAAATAGGAGACTCGAGGAAGTGAGGGATGAAATAAATGGAGGCTTCTGGGGATAGCGTGTTTGAAATGCCTGTCACTGGTCCACAGCTGGGAGCACAGCCAAACTAACTAAGCTTGGGGGGGGGGCGGTCAGAAGGACTGGGGGAAGGAGGATAAAGTTAAATAACTAGACGTTTCCACCGTGATTCTGAATAGGTTCAGTTGGAGTGGAAAAGTGGGAAAGGTGAACGGAGAGAAAAATCCAATCAGGCACATAAAATGTTTAGATCAGCAGCCTCTGATTCTTTTTTTTTTTTAATTTTTATGTTTTATAGAAAAGATATCAGGCCTTTTATTTTTAAATTTGCCTTTTTCAATTGCACAGGACTGGCTACTGGCCATACCAAGAAAATAGTCATCTGGCCTCAGGAGAGTCCAGGAGACAGTCCCACCGTAAAGGAGAACTGACTAAATGGTAATGGTAAGTAGGGAAAACAGGAAGGTTAGCCTTTTCTGTGATTTGGTTAGAAGAGATGGAAACGATCAGCCCGTTGTTATTAAGAGAAAGATGGAGCAGGCCCACCAGCAGGGACTGAGGTACGAGAAAGAGGGATCATCCAGCCGTGAGAAGAGATGGCCAGTTGCCTCTGTAGTTCTGGTTCATGTGTATCCTTAAATAAATCCTATCTGTTAGGGAGCCTAATTAAGAAGCCAACCTTGCATATCAGGGTTAAAAATAAAGCCTCGGGCTTCCCTGGTGGCGCAGTGGTTGAGAATCTGCCTGCCAATGCAGGGGACACGGGTTCGAGCCCTGGTCTGGGAAGATCCCACATGCCGCGGAGCAACTAGGCCCGTGAGCCACAACTACTGAGCCCGTGCGTCTGGAGCCTGTGCTCCGCAACAAGAGAGGCCGCGATAGTGAGAGGCCCGCGCACCGCAATGAAGAGTGGCCCCCGCTTGCCACAACTAGAGAAAGCCCTCGCACAGAAACGAAGACCCAACACAGCAAAAATAAATTAATAAAAATAAAAAAAAATAAAGCCGCAAAGAGCAGGGACCACACAAGTCTGATGAGTTCTGCGAACGGCTGCATTGTGAACCTAATTCTTCACGTGGGTTCACCTCCTGTGGGAACTTGGACCATCTTTCATCACCTTTGTGGCAATCTGCTGCAACTCTTAGGCCATATGCAAACCTAACACACCTGACCTGAGTTTTGAATACACAGCAACAGTGAGGCAGTGTCTCCTTAAGATAATTGTTTCCAATCTTTGAAGAGTAAGTAGCGAAGCTGCTGAGTGCTTATCTCAAATCGTTGTCTTTCACATTAGATACAAAAACTATTTGGAAAATAGCACCACAGAAAAGCCCCTCCTTCCTTCAGCACGACACAGATTTGGGTTGTTGTTAGCTAAACTCTGATGTGGGTGTACACAATCCACTGAATTGACAGCCCTGGCAAGGCTAACAGGGACCTGGAGCCTTTGGGTTTTGCCTGCAAAGTGATACATCCGTAGTATCCCAAAGAGAGGTGAGGAAACGTAGAGGCTCTCAGATTTCTTTCTTCTTTGTTCCTTTCTCCTTCCTGTTGGATGTTGGGAGGGGTCGACCAGCCCCCAGGGATTAAGACATTCAAAGTAGCCAGTAATTTCCATAATAGGATTCAGTGATCAGACTCAAAAGCAAAGAACAACTAATAGGAAAGGATAAGAAGGATGGATGGTTGTGACAGAGCTGGGCTCTGTGAGCTGGGAAGTAGTTCTGAAGAGAGCATTCTGTGAGCCCTTAAGATGTACACAGATACTAGATATTATTTAAAAGTGAGGAAGTCTCTATGGGTTAATGTCTTCAGGGAATAATTTCTAAGCCATGATGGGCTACAAGATTAAAGAACAGAAAGACATTTCAAAAGTGAGAAAAATGGAAGTGGGATAAAAATTCAGCGTTCAGCTGTTGAAAGAAATTTTCGGAAGAGCAAATGGAGCTCTGAGAACAGGCAGGAAGAACCCGAGGCCAGATTCATTGCTGAGCTTGACTTTAAATGAATCAGTGTTGTGTAGGGTCATGTATACAATTTTTTCTGAAAAAGGTATTAGCTTACTTCTTTCATGGAAGAAATACTAAATAAGGAGTTTGGGTTGAAAATCAACCTCTGTCTCCCTCTGTCTCTGTCTGTCTGTCTGTCTCTCTTCCTTCCTAATATATATCTTAATCCATCTCAGACTCACTGCATGTCCTCTTAACCATATTTCTGTATGTATTTTTATGTTTTAGGTAGTGATGTAATAACGCTAATGATTCCAGTGTGGAGGTTAAAAACAGGTTAGGGCATCAAACCAACCAAGTTTCAATTCTCCATCTGTTGATCTCTGTTAAGTCACTTAAACTTTTGAGCCTTTTTCTTTTAAGACAATTTTTTTAGAGCACTTTTAAGTTTACAACAAAATTAAGAAAGAGCGCACAGATTTTCCATATACACTGCCCCATACATGCTTAATACCCTGTTATCAATATCACCCATCAGGATAGGGTATATTTTTTTTTACCAAGGATGAACCTGCATTGACACATAATCACTCGAAGCCCATAGCTTACATTACAGTTCACGCTTGGTGTTGTACATGCTGTGAGTATGGACAAAAGTAGAATGACCTATATACATCATTATAATCATAGTGAATAGTTGCACTGCCCTAAAAGTCCCCTGAGCTCTATCTATTCATCTCCCCTTCCCTAGCTCCTGGTAACCACCAATCTTTTTGTCACCACAATTTTGACTTCCCCAGAATGTCATGCATGTTGGAAACATACAGTATGTAGCCTTTTCAGATTGGCTTCGTTCACTAAGTATAATATGCATTTAAGGTTCCTCCATGTCTTTGAATGGCTGGATACCTCATTTCTTATTAGTGCTGAATGATATTCCGTTGTCTGTGTATACTGTACTGTATTCATCCAATCATCTATTGAAGGACTTCTTGGTTCCTTCCAAGTTTTGGCAAATATGAATAAAGCCGCTATAAACATCTTTGTGCAGGTTTTTGTGTGGACATAACTTGGGAGGATTACAATAATATAACATATACACATTCATACATACATACATATTCACACATACATACATATACATACATATACACACAAATGTGTGTGTAGCGTAGTGTGTGTGTGTGTGTGTGTGTGTGTGTGTTTGTAGGTAGGTAAGAAATAGTGCCGATGAGGTGAAGTAGAAAAGAAAAGCAAGGTTACTTTTTAATAGAAGAAGTGCCTAAGCATTCTAATGTGATCTTATGTATATATTTTAAAGAAAAACTAAAAACAAAAACAAAAAATAGAGAAATGTACAGAAATATTATGACACACCAGCTTACACCTAAATCTCACTACTCAGATTTAGAAAGGTTTTTTTTTCTTTTCTAAATTGGCTTTAGATTTAAAATATATGTGTGTGTGCACGTGTGCGCATCAGTACCAGAAATAAAACATTTGAAAATAGTGGATATTAGTAGTAGTGCCCTTTTTAAACTGACTTATCAATCTTTATACTGAGTACTAATCTCTTATTGGTTCTAGATTATGGTTTAATGTGGTTATACCATCTCTTTTTGTTTTGAAATAACCACATTTATTAAGCTTTTTTTTAATGCTTTAAGCCTTTGATTAAAATTGTGTTTGGTATAGTTTATGCAATTCCAGTGGCTCTCAAAATTCAGCATGCGTAATAATCATTTAGGGAGTTACTTAAAAGTACAGATTTCCTGGCCTCTCTTAAAGATTAAGGGGTTCTAAGGTAGAACATGAGCAAAGTAAGTTCTTTAAAGAAAAGAGTCTCATGCAAGGTGATTGACAAATACACTTTGGGAGATACTCCAGTGCCCCATATAGGAATTATCCTTGGTCAGAAAACCAGAAGACTGCCCTCCACGGAATCATTTTCCTTTTCTTATTCTTTTGAAAATTCTTGTCTGAAGCAGCTGTGAATCTGGGGACATGCATAGAGATACATGTTCAGAGTCACTCTGCTAGTGGTACGGGAACTCTGTCTCTTTTCAGTCCTTCTCAGTGTTCCTGGAATAACCAGGCTAACACCCTCGGTGGAAGTACAATCCACATTGAAACCAAAAGTGTAGACCATGAAAAAAATTCCTGCTAAGGTATATTTCCATTATTTTATTCCTGACTTCTGGTGATTGTTTTAAAATGATTCCTCCAAACAACTATTGTGAAATGAAAGTAAGTAGAGCATGGAGTGTTTAAGATATAGGTTTTTAATGAAAATAAGGTAAGGGATAAAGAAAAGTTGTAGAACACTGTGAAAATCTGAGGCATCTGGAAAGATTTCTTTTTTTCTAATTTTAAGGAATTTAAGAGAGATTGGACCTAGGCATTTTTCTTGTTCACAGCCAGATTTATTTCCCTTTCGTATTTATGAGCAATATCAAGTGTTTTAATGTTGTGGATTTGTCCTGAATCCATTAATAAAGTGGCTTCCTGTCTTAGCTTAGGTAAGCTATTCACCTAATTTAGGAAATAACTGATCCATGTTTTGAGACAAAGCTCTTTTGTTTAAAGGACCTTAAGATTAGAATGACAACCAAGGGACATTTGACCCAGATCCCAGAAAGTCCTGAGAATGGATTTCCTCTGTTTAGCACATGGCTGCAGTTGAAAACATTAAAGCAGAAGAGAAATGTCCAGGAGGAAAGCTCTCATGGACCATAGCAGAAGCAGCAGAACTGATATATTCTTTCCAACAGCTTTTGTTGATACTCCTCAGAGGAATAGATGAATTCTAGTTAGGTGTTTTGGTGAGTTTCATTAGGAAGTTGACTCAGGTCTGTACTGCTTGTAGAAGCCAGACAGAGGGCAGGAGTCCTACTCACAAATCTTTAGGAAGTGTTGAAAGCTGAGTCATGTCAGACGTGTAAATCCTGTTGCAACAAACAGCCTGCGTTTGCTTCTTTTGGACAGATACAGAAAGAAAAATTTAGATGTAAACTGAGTATCAAAATGGAGGCTGAATGAAATGAATGAAAAGCACGGTGTAGGACACAGAAAATCTCCCTTTCTGCCCTTTTGGGGTCCCACTCTACCTGAAAGATTCTTTATTCTTCCCCTCCCCACAGCCCACCAGCCTCACTCTCATCCATCAGAAGGAATCAACAGGAAATGTCAGGACCACATCCGAACTCAAAGGGTAAATGATATGATGTATACTCTTTGGAGAAAGGTGTACCCTGAACTCTAAGACGAGCATTACCTTTGTACTGAGAATGGTTAAAATGGTCTAAAAATGAGCAATGTTTAAAGAGATATCACCTACCTTTGCTGAATTTTAAGCTGCTGTTAAAGATAACGGATGTGTTTCGGAAAGTCAGTGTGATTCAAGTGAGTAACAAAAGTAGCTTTCCAAATGAACAATATTATAGAATCTCAAGGGCCTCAAACATACATGCATAGGTTTGTCAAGAGCCTTTATAAAACATATAATTTCTGTTTAATAATTAATTGGTTGGCAGAAAATTCTTCAGTGATTTTTTTTTCCACGAACACAGAGAGCCAGGGTGTTAAAGGAAGAGTAAAATTTAGGGGTTGAGACTTCAATCTGGTCAGCTTGGACCATATAGCATCATGAATGGCACATGTCTCATCTTGCTCCTGACCTCTGTCAGTAAATATCTGACTGGTGGAACTGGTGAGGACCTGAAGAGTAAATATTTTACCAGGGGAAATGGGAACTCCTCTTTGCTCGGTCCTTCCCTTACATTAAACATAGTAATTTATATTAGCTAGGAACCAGGTAATTCTCTATGTACCCCGTCAATAATTAGTCATCAGTTCGAATCCTAAATCCTGCTTATATCACAAATAGGACACACTTTTCTTTCTTTCTCTCTCTCTCTTTTTTTTTTTGGCCAGATTGGGATAAATTTACAAATTGGCTAATGGAGGATTCAGCCCTCAACTGAGAAAAATTGGAAGCCTTAGGTTATATATGGTGCACATGGATAATTCATTCTCTGATAACAAGGGCATCAACAGAGTAATCTTTTTTCCTCTTCTCCTTCCCATCAAACTCCATCTTTCTTTAAGTGATGAAACAAGTGAGACCCTAGGCTGGGCTGTGGATTCCCTGCTACCCAGCTTTTAGAGTACTTGGTGGAGCCTTTCCTCTTTTTCCTCTGAGGGGCAACAGCTGGTTTTCATTATGCATCAAATTATGATACACACCAAAAAGAAAATGGCCAAAATGAATATAAAAAGGAGTTCTGGTAATACTGTGGTTTGTTCCTGGGGGTGTCAAGGTGAAGAATCCATCCTGTTCTTCAGACCACTGTAAACTTAATCCGTTTCATCATACACAGGAGTGAAATTCAGCAGTGTTTTCTTAAGAATCTCTGTCGCTTTTATTTACTGTGGGAGAGGCCCCTTGGTCTTTCTTTCTTCTTCCTTTGGTGTAACACTAATGCACTTTATATGTCCTTTAATCTCAGTTCCAGTTCTGTCAATATTTGAGCTTATCTTAAAACGAAGAGCTCCAAAGGAGGGTCAAAGAAAGTAAATTCTCACTCCGGAAGGCAAATAACAATTATTTCATTAAACATCCAAATCACAAAGCACCCCTTGGACATTTTGACATAAACAAGAGGGGGCAGTTTCCCCCAAATCCGTCCTTTTTTGATGAACATTTAAAAAGTCCCAAGTTTTCTAATAGGGGGCTAATTTTCTGAAAATGTATTGTTCTACTAACAAATTCAGTGACAAATAACTGTAAGATCTCTGTGTGTGTCTCTGTCTTTGGAATGTCTATTCCTGATGATGAGAGATGGGTAGTAGGGACCCAGGTATTGATCCCAGGTTGGCCCTCTGTGCTTCCCTAGTAAAACACCCCTGGAAAGAGCAGCTCATCAATTCACATCTTTCACAGAAGCCAAGCAATTCGTATCGCCCTTTGGTCCTTCACACTGTGATGCAGACAGAAATACAGACTCAAGTTTAGTCCACGATTATAAATCCCGCCAGAGCCGTCATTGTTGTTCAGCCTGTTTAAACAGTTATTTTTTTTCCCCATAAGCTTCTACTTTCATAAACTCTGAAGACTGTGTTCTCGTAATAAAAGTGAACTCAACCTCAACCAAAGTGTTGGATTAAGACACACTTTTGGTTCACCTACTGTAGCTTTTCAAACAATAGGCGGGTGACCAGGTGTGGCAGGTAGGTGTTTGCTGTTAAGTGGGGCTTTCACACTCTCTGTAGGGCAGGAAAATACACCCCGCCCCCCCACATACACACACACACACAGACAAACATGTACACAAACATATACTATTAAAAATGGAGGTGCCAGGAGGTTTTTCACACTCTCCCTTCCTTCTGGGTTCTAGCAGGGAGAGTAAAGAGATGCAAACATTCTTTTAGCATAATAACTTAGGGGATTGTTCATACAGACAGTGTGAAAATTCACTTGGTTTGCAGATTCCACACTTCGAGGGCAGATTCCACACACTGTCTCTTTTCTTTTTTCCTTCTTTTGACTTTTACGCCATTGGTGACTCTGGCTCCATCCTGCTGGGAAGCAATTAGTGCTGAAGGCATGACAACCAGCACAGAAGTGGCAAGGGCCATAAGGGTGGGGAGCAAAAAGGAAAAGAAAAAAGAAGGAGGGGGCCATGGGGAACTAAATAACGGAACCTGGAAGTAGGGGCAGCTTCCTCTGGATGATGCTAATGGGATAGCTCTATGGGGACACCAAAGGTCAAGTACTGAGAGCTTGAATTTGCAAAGAAACTAAAAAAGTCAAATCTAGTGGAAAAGGAGAGAGTACTGTCCAGCAGAACTTTCTGCAATGGGCAATATCCTATAATACACACTGTCCCAAGTAGCGGCCATTAGCCACCCGTGGCTGGCGAGCACACTCAATGTGGCTGAGCAATTTTTGGGTGAAACCGAGTGTTTTATTTAATTAATTTCATGTAACTTGAGTAGCCATATGTGGTCGGTGACCACCATACTGGGCAGTGCAAGGGTAGAACAATCACTCAAGGGACCCATCTCTTCTTGTGAACCTTCTAGCAAGTTGATACCAAGACATGAATCCCAAATAAAGGATTGTTTTATATATTATTATGGAGTCTTTGTAAGCACCTGGCTAATATAAAGAGCATTTGTGAGATGGGTTTCCCTTCTAGTCTATAGTAGGCCTGGATATATTAATAAATGTAGGTATGCAAACAAAATGGTATCAGAACTATCCCAGCAGAAGGCATGGTGAGCAAAGGGTATGGAATCAGATGTAACTGACCTTCTATCCTAATCTCACCACTTTTTGTTCTGTGACCTTGGGCAAGACACTGAATCTATATCATCCTTTCTTTTTTCATTTGCCAAGATGGAATTAATATGCCCCTATTCCTTTGAGTGTTATGATGATTAAATGAAGTGAGTTTACCGAACATTATAATAGTTATTTTTCCCCTTTGGGCTACTTCTGATGTTTAATCACAGACAATTTATCCCAGGGTCATTAGAGACTTAATATAATAACAATAATGATAATTACAATAACTAGAACAACAATGACAGTAAATTCAGTTAGCAATTCATTTTATTATATTTTGTTTGCACCAGCTAATTAGCTTTGCTGTAACAAAAACCTCAAAATATAACGGTTTAAAGAAGAAATTTATTTCTTTCCCATATTCCTGCCCTGAGTTGAGCAATTCAGTTTGCTGGGGTAGCTCAGCTGCATGACACCCTTCAAGTTCTCCATTTTCTTCCTGTCTTGTTCCCCACGATCCCCTAGAGCAGGCAAACTGCAACTCAAAGCTCAAACACAGCCTACTGTCTGTTTCTGTATATAAAGTTTCGCTGGAACACAAACACATCCATTTGTGTCTGTGTTATCTATGGCTGTTTTGAGGCTGCAAGGGCAGAGCTGAGTACTTCAGCGACCTCATGACTACCAAGTCTGAAATATTTATTATCTGACCCCTTAGAGAAAAAATTGGCAAGCCCTTGCCCTAGAGTTCTGTGGTCATTGGCGTGCCCAAAGCTGGAGCACAGACTTGCCCATGTGCCAGGGAGGGCACAAGGCAGCTGTCTTTATAGGAGAGGCAGAAGTTGCACACGTAACTTACTTTTCCCTATTTCATTCGTTGTTTTTTTTTTATTCATTCAACAAATATTGGAACACCAATTTGTGCCAGCCGCAACTTCAGCTACTTGAAAATCTCACTGGTGAAAATTAGGTCACATGGCAACCTTCAACAACTAGAAGGTTCAGAAAAAAAAAAAAAAGTGACTCCAGGTGAGGCTATGAGGCCAGCTTAAGTTCATTATTATTATTTTTTCTATGTTTTGGCCACACTGCGCAGCACGTGGGATCTTAGTTCCCCAACCAGGGATGGAACGCATGCCACCTACAGTGGAAGAGTGGTGTCTTAACCACTGGACAGTCATGAAGTCCCTTAAGTTCATTATTATTAACTGTCCACTTTGCAACTATAAAGTGTTACCTGGCAATGAGATTATGTGATTAAGGAAAAAAATAGGGAATAGCTAGCCCTGGAGAAGAATGAGGATGGAAAGCAAGACATCAAAAAGAATATTTTCATGTGATTAAGGTTCCATAATAGAAGATTGGGCTTCTTAAGTAATAAGTGTTTATCAAGCTTCTGCTATATTCTCAGCTTTGGGAATATAGTGATGAAAAAGCCATGTGGCCTCTATGGATTTTGAAATATAGCAACCTAGTTAATATCTGAGAAGATAGTGTGATGTCTGTGTTTTTTCTAAGACCCTTACTTCATACAGGGAAGACCACTTACTGTTCCTTTCCCAACTGAGCAATAAGTTTCCTCCTGAGTAAGAAGTTGATTTTATATATAGACAAACTAATATTTGCTTCATCAGCTTATTTTCTCTTAAGTCTGAACTACACATTTATTCTTTCAGAGGCAAGAAATAAAATTCCAAACACAGATAATGGTCTACATGCGATTTCCCATAAAGAACTTATAAACTAATTAATATTTTGGAAACAGTATATCTTATATACTGTTTCAGAGAAGCAGTCCACTGAATTTATAATTTTGTAAGGATTGGGCCATTGACTGACTAGTTTGTGGCTAATATTGTTATAATTACAGTAGAAACAGAATACCAAAACAACTGACATGAACCAAGTGTTTTCATTTACAAGTCAATTTTATAAAAAGTATCTAATTTGATCCTCACAGGAACCACATGATATAGATATGATTTAATAGATTAAGGAGATAGGAAATGAAGATGGAAATCTGAAATCTGATCTCTTAATTCTGCCCCTGACATGCATCTAATTTGTTTGAAAAATTAAAAATAACAAGGATGAAAGTCTAAGAAGGGAATTGTGTATAAATTTGGATCTGGCTACAATAGAATTTGTTACAATTTGGATAGAAGTCTACAATATAGGACTGCCCTGGTGGTGCAGAGGTTAAGAATCCTCCTGCCACTGCAGGGGACACTGGTTCAAGCCCTGGTCCAGGAAGATCCCACATGCCGCAGAGCAACTAAGCCCATGCGCCACAACTACTGAGCCTGCACTCTAGAGCCTGTGAGCCACAACTACTGAGCCCTCATGCTGCAGCTACTGAAGCCCATGTGCCTAGAGCCCGTGCTCCACAACAAGAGAAGCCACTGCAATGAGAAGCCCATGCACCGCAATGAAGACCCAACACAGCCAAAAATAAATAAATAAATAAATTTATTTTTTTTTTAAAGTCTATAATATATAATAAAATAGAACAGAAGAGAATGAGGAAAGCCAGGACTCTGAATGAAGCGTTATGCTCACTTAACTTCTGGATGTCCAGTGAATCATGATATCTGGAAATGGGACCCAAGAAACTGGCCATTTAATGAACCACCAAGGTGATTTTGATCAATAATCAAATTGCAGGGCTATAATCTAAGAGGCTTCTGGAGTCCTGGGTTAAAGTAAAAAGGATATGACATGGATCCTGGCACTTGGAATGGAAAAGAGAAAGGTTTGTGAACATTATTTCCTTTATTTATGAACAAATATTTATTAAACGTATATGATATGCCAGGCCCTGTGCTAGGTGCTGGGAGACATTGGGAAACAAAAGAATTGAAGCTTTTCTACTCCTGAAGTTTACACTCAAGATAAACATGTCGAAAGAAACAAAGAGAGCCATGATGACAGACTGGACCAGAACAATAAAACAGCGAAATTGTTTCTGAATTGCTCTAAAATGTCTAATACTGAATATTAGGGAAAGTGTGCTTTCCTTTAAAAGGAGGAATCAAGAAATGTAATTATGATGTTAAGAAATATGTTCCTTTCAATTTTGTCCAGAGTGGGTTTCAGCTGATATAAGGAGATGTTAGATTTAGGATAATCTCTGAAAAAGTAAGAAAGTAAGACAAGGGCACGGGTTGGGTACAGGCCTGAGAAGACAGATGCTCTGAAGAACAACAGTTGAAGCCATGCAAGTGAATGAATGGATCTAGAAAGTGATGCTGTAAAGAGAAGAAGACTGATGCTAAAATTGTTGGCTTTCATACTCAGAGATAAGAAGCAAGGTGAAAGAAAGAAAGAAAGAAAGAAAGAAAGAAAGAAAGGAAGGAAGGAAGAAAGGAAGGAAGGAAGGAAGGAAGGAAGAAAAGAAAGAAAGAAAGAAAGAAAGAAAGAAAGAAAGAGAAAGAAAAAGAAAAAAGAAAGAAAGGAAAAGCGGTAATATTATGGAAAGACAGAAACAAGGATAATAGCAGAATGAGAGCAGAAAGGGCAGAATTAGGAAACTGCATAGCTGGAAACCATGAAGGAAGAATTTCAAGGATGGAGTTGAGGTCATAGAACGGCCAACAAACATAAAGACTGGGGAGGGCCATTGGAGTAAAAGTCAAACTTAACATGTTTGACTGCAGATCTAGGAATGTGATGGGAAATGGAAGGGAGATTTCAGAGTATGTGATGGTGAACAGGCAGATAAAATTTAGGGGCAGCAGATACAGGCTGGCCAGTGAAGAATAAAAATTAAAAGTTGCTCAAAGACCTATTAGGTTAAAGTTAACAGGCCATAGAAGACCTGAGCATTATTGAAAAATAGAAACAAAAAAAGTCCATTTAGAGGAAGTAATAGAAAATTATAGAAAAAGAGTGGACAATTCTATAAATGGGGAAGAAATGGGTCCAGTGGAGCTTTAACAATTAGGAATATCATGGCATTTCAAGTCATTTTATTCTAAAAATAGATCACCTAGATCTATTCAAACACAATTGTTAACAGTTTTACTTTCATTTACTTGTTTTAGCTTCTGAACAGGGAAGGAGGTCAGCTTTCAGACCACTAGGCATTGCAATGACATTACCAAGGTAAAATCTTCCAGTCTATGTAAATGTGCTTATCTGTGTTTTCCCCAGGTGGCCATCTAACCCCCTCAATATTTTTTCCACCAGGTGGCAATGCCCCCTTACTATTGAAGAACTGAAAACAGCATGATGAGAACAGTGAATAATCTGGATTTCTGAAAGGACATTCTGACAACTGTCTTTGTTTAGAAAGGTGACATTTTCATCAGAGTTGCCTCCTGGAAAATCCATTACAGATTCCCAAACTGCTGATTATATACAACCTGAACAGAAAGGGAGGGTGACAGAGTGCTTTATGTCAAAAGAAGGTCACCTAACGTCTTGAGCTAACAGTGAGTTCATCTAGAACGAAGGAAAAAAACTTTTCATAATCTGGAATTTGGGGAGCATTGGGCAAAATAATAGAATTTCTGAGATAGTCTTGAGAAAGAAAGGATGGCTGAAATAATTAAGAAAGAACACAGAATGAGGGAGGAAGGGAAAGATGCAAGGGATTCATAAATATTTCTAAATTAGTAATCAATATATGTTTAATAAATGGATGAAAGGAGAGAGGAAAGAGACCCATATACAGTCTGTTAGTATCCAGTCCTCCAGAAGTTGCTGAAAGCATGAAAGGAAACATTATTTAAAAATCAAGTTTAGAGTATAGAGCGGGACAAGGGTCAGCAAACTATGGTCCACGGCCCAAATCTGGCCTCCCACTCATTTTCACAAATAAAGTTTTGTTGGACCAGCCGCTCTTATTCATTTGCATACTGTCTCTGGCAGCTTCTATGCCTTATAACAGCAGAAGCATGTATTTGCAACAGAGACCATCTAACCGGCAAACCCTAAAATACTATTTGGCCCTCTACAGTAAAGTTTGCTGATGCCTGGAGTAGTATTTAAAAGCATGAGTTTTGGAACCAGACAAATCTCAGCCCCAGTTTTAATCCTTAATAGCTGCTTGACCCTGAACAAATTTTAAGGATTAAAGCAAGTTCTGAAAACACTTCGCACACTGCTTGTACATAGAAATCATGTTACCCATCACTGTCTTTCCCTCATAAACTAAATGAGAAGCTGAGATAATTTCCTCAACCCCACCAGCCTTTAAACACCAAAACCAAAATCCTTTGTCATTTACAGAGCCATGAAACAAATGACCTCTCTTTCATTCTCATGAGGATGTTTTCTCCAAGTAACCCCTCTCTGTTTCAAGGCCTGGGGCCTGAATCTTCAAAATGCAACAGTAATGAAAAGTTGAGAGGATGTGGGGTATGTGTTTGGAGGTGACCCTGAGTGCTTCTGACACTGGATATCTCAGGTCTAAATCTTGCTTACAGAATCTGTAAAGATGATTTGGATGTTTCTCATTCTAGTGTCTAATGAATCCAATGCTTAGCTGCCAGTTAAGGCTTTTGGCAAACGCCTGTAGGAGAAATGTCTAAATGTAAACTGTGAATCACTGGAAATGGGAACTCTGTCAAAATAAGGGAATTAAGTTCATTAAAGGTGTGGTAGCTTAATTTTCTGTGCCAGCCCATAATGATCAGGGCTGGCACTAAATGCTCAACTAGTGCAAACCCACCCAAACTTGGCAGAATAAATGACCCCAACCAACCCGGCCACTTGGCTTTCCCCCTGGGTTAAATGCGCTTAAATTAGTAAAAATTGCATTTGGACGGTGGGCTTTTCTTGTCTTCTAGATTGGAGCTGTGTTGTATCAACACCATAAGGACAAAGAGCAGAGAAGACTCTGCTCGTGGGGTGGTGTGCTTGACCTCTTCAGGTGAGAAAAGTTGTCACCAGAGTTGCAGGGTCTTTGGGACCACGTTGGCCATGGCACAGAGTCAGTGGGGAGTGGGCAGAATGTGACAGTGGCCCACCCTCAGACACACAGACCTTAAAAATGAAGTGAGGCTCTTGTGGGCATGTGGCAATGCATCAAAACACAATGTAGGGCTTCCCTGGTGGCACAGTGGTTGAGAGTCCGCTTGCCAATGCAGGGGTCATGGGTTCGAGCCCTGGTCCAGGAAGATCCCACGTGCCATAGAGCAACCAAGCCCGTGCACCACAACTACTGAGCCTGCGCTCTAGAGCCCGCAAGCTACAACTACTGAGCCTGCGTGCCACAACTACTGAAGCCCGCGTGCCTAGAACCCGTGCTCTGCAACAAGAGAAGCCACCACAATGAGAAGCCTGTGCACCGCAACAAAGAGTAGCCCCTGCTCACTGCAGCTAGAGAGAGCCCGTGCACAACAACAAAGACCCAATGCAGCCAAAAATAAATTAAAAATTTATTTAAAAAACCCGCGATGTATTTGCTACTTTCTATGAGGAGCAGAGATGTTCCTAGTAATAGCAAGGGACGCTGTATCTGGTTCAACCGATACTTTCTTAAATCCTTCAATATGTCTGAAGCCTATTCTACACATATGATGTACACAGATGAATTTATTCACCCGAGATTCACTGAGAGCTTTTCTAAGTGCCCTGGGTAGAAGATGAGTTCTATGAGTTCTGCCCTCATAGAACTTAGGTTCAGGTACAAGAGATAGGCTTCAATACAAAGAGTTATAATATCGTTCAAATAATGGTAACTGCAGGATAAAGGCTGGGTACTAGGTAAGCAGAGAAAGGAGTTAAAGCAATTAAGTAATGCTTCACCAAATAGTGATGTTGGATCTGGACCATGAAAGGTATAGCAATGGTGAAATGTAGTGTTACTCATTGTGAAATGTAGTGTTACTCCCTGGTCCTCTGTCCTCCTTTATATTTTACAAGAAGAGAACTGAAGAGTTACTAAAAAATAATAACAGCTACAGATACATATTCTTCTCTCCTTTTCTTAGCCCTGTTGGATTTCCTTAAAATCCAGATGAAACAAGTGGACTTTTGGAAAATAACTTTTCAGGAAAATGGCGTACCTATGGTTTCACGACATGCCAATTATTTCTTTGAAATTTCTGTCTGTCAGGCATAAATGGACAAGAGGAAACATGATGTAAATCCTTTGATACCAATCATCTTTACAGTTACACTGGGGTATTAGCAGACCTGGCAGCCCTTTTATTAAAACAAAAAGGGATTGGGAAGTGAACACTGACCACACTTAGTTAGAAAAAAAAGGCAGAATTGGGATTCATTTTTTCAACGTATGTTTTATTGTTTGCTTATTTATTTTTTGTCATAAAATCTTCACGGTCAAATTAATTGAGATATCTATAGCAACTGATGGTCATTTTGTCTTTCACAACAGAGCTGGCTTAAATAATATTTCCTAACCATTATTAAGTCAGAATAAATGAGTTGTAAAACGTTATATGTTAGGTAATCTAATAAACATTTATTGAGCACCTGTAATGTGTAATGTAACAGGCAATGGATACAAGAGAAACAATTATGATCACGACAGACACAAACCATTACCTTCTTCATCTGATGCAAGAAACAGACATTTTATGGTCAGAGTGATGATTTTTAAAAAGTAAAAGCCAAAAAGATTTTCAACTAGGATGTGAAAGAGGAAGAAAATTACAATTGAATGGAAAGTGGGAATGTGGCTGAGAATGGAAAGAGCAGAAATGATATCTAATTAATAGAGAATTGGCTTAAATTTTATTGGCAGGGAGAATTTTTCATGCTTTTACTATAGCCTTCGGGCTTTGGCTTAACTAAAGGATTCACACCAAAGTACTTGCATTTTAAGAGGCAAAAATATATAACAAAATGAGTTAATATGGGAAATATTAACTGTTATTAATATTAAATATGAATATGGTGAGAGAAGGCTAAAAAAAAACCAACCCTTAATCATAAAAAATGGGAAAAGAAAAAGGATGATTGTTTTAAAAATATAAAAAGTTAAAAAATCCTTTCTATAAAGGTTTTCCTACCATAGAAATTTCAGCCTCAGATAATGGGAGCCTACCTTCCCCCCACTCCGTTCATGCCTCCCCCCAACATCTTCTGCCGCCTGAGTTCTGCACTGGACTCTCATTCTTTGGATACAGCAGAAAATGTTGACTACTTCCACTTTTGGAGGTGTTAATGCATTTTCTTGGATGATATTTATAGAGAAAACTCAAGGAGAAAAATTTGTTAATCAAAATACGAAAGCTATTTCTGGAGTTAATTCTTAGTAGCCTTTCTTGTTGTAACCTGTGGCTATTTAAGGCAAAAAACTGTGCCCTTTTCCAGCTTCTACATTCACAGTGTGAGATGCCAGGCCCTGCATACATGGGAGTAGATTTGAGAAGTCTCGCATAGGCTCTGATTTCCTACAAAGGTCAGAGGTTTGCTGTAAAGTAGAATTTAGGAAGCATTTATTAAAAATGTAACAATGTTAAAATCATGCGAAAGGTGTAATATTTAGACTCCATAGAGGTCTTCCTTCAAGGTTTACCCACTTAAGATTTATGTCATTATGTGGCAAATAGGAAACAGAGTTGTCGCTTTTTTGGTTGGTTGTTTCTCCTTCAGTGTTATTGTCAGGCAAACTTTATGGCGTTGGAGATAATAATAATATCAACAAATAACAATACTTATTTTGTGTTTCTTTACTAATTATCCATTGAGAAAATAAAAATTTTTACCAAATTTTCTCAGAGAAACTTCAAAACCTTCAGTGAGAGGAATATCGGGTATTCTTATCTTCTACGGGTCATAAAAAAGAATTGTATTTGCTGAATGTGTGCAAGATGTGGTTCTAAGACCTTTACAGCAGCCCAGGCTTCAGGAACACCACACGGGGTAATTGTGCCTGATTATCTCTATAGACAGAAGCAGAAGCTAAGATAAGAAGCAGTTAAATAATGCGGTCCAAGTGCCCAGCTGGTTAGTACTGGAGCCCAAATCCCAGCCCAGCAGTTTAATTCTTGTGCATTGAAGCATAACAACATGCTGTAGAAATAGGTCAACACACACTTAACAGTGACGTCATGACCTGGGGTACTGTGCATTTTTTTTCTTTTCCTTTTTCCTTAGTATAAGAGAAAAATAACACTCAGTGCAAAACCCCAGAAAACTTAAGAAAATCATAGGAGTACACATCAGCACTACCTAAATGAACAGTGATTGCACAACCTCTTAACACATTAGACTGCTGGGTGTCATTTAGTTTTTTAATATATAAATGTATTAACGATATTATCATTTTATTGTAGCCTTCCTTTTTATTTATCAACATATTCTCAACACAGTCTTATGACTGTAAATGTTCTTCTAAATCAGAGATAGGCAATCTCTTGTCCACAGGCCAAATGTGGCCTGCCATCTTTTCTGTAAATAAGGTTTTAGTGCAACGCAGCCATGCCTCTCTGTTTACATGTTGTCTATGGCTGCTTTCACGAACTACATTGGCAGAGTTCATAACTGTAACAGAGACTCTGTGACCCACAGACACCAAAATATTTACTATCTTGCCAACTCCTGATCTACTTCTTGATTTCCAATAATTATTCTAATATGGTTATAACAAAATTCCACAATAGTATTTAAGTAAATAGGGGTGTGGCACACTTTTAACATTTTCATGGAATAACAAAACTTCCTGCTGTTTGGGAGAAGAAAAAAATTTGGCCCAATATCTCCTGTAACTTAACAAAAATGCATTAAAACACTTATCATGGGTTTCCTAAAAAAAAAAACAACAATGTATAGGGTGAGAATATGATCTATCAACTCATTTATAAGCCAGACAGGATAACAATAGTTCTACCTGGACTGTCCACAGCAAACTGAGTTCTATGGTCACCTCCTACTGTTTAACAATCCGATCATTTTCTCATGTCAACTAGGTCTCCAACTACATTGTTTTCTGGCAATCGCCTTCCAATCTTCTCTTGTCTCACCACTAGCTTCTCCTTTCTTTCTCTGAATATTCCTCTAGAAGAAAGTAACCTTCATCCCAGGTAACTGGGCACCCATCCTGCCCCTGCCCTTCCTTCAAATTCTCTCCCTGTGCTGCAAATAGAGAAATCCCATGGGTTTTTACAACGAATCCCTGAGATCTTCATGCCTTCTCTCTTGATGCTTGACAATGTTCTCTGCACCGTTTGTTCACTAGAGAGTACATGAGTTTTATGTGGTGCTAGAGCTATTAAAGTGAACATTTTGAGAAAGAAGGGGGAAAAAAAGTTAAAGAAACAAGGAGTTTCTTTCCCAAAAATGCTCCATGGTGGCTCCAAAAGGGCCCCTGCTCGGAAATGCTGAATCTTGTGTATGAACCCTTCAATGGCAAAGAAAAACAGGCCACCCTTATTAGAAATTTTCTACAGCTAGAGATGTAACATCATAGCTAAATTCAGTCGGAGACAGGTCGAGCAACAAAAACCAGGAGCCAAAGCAGTCTAGTCGGCTCTGAAATTTGATTCAGGCACCAGATTATGAATAGATTTAACTAGTTCGCCAAATGAAAATGTAGATTTTGGCACCGTCTGAATTTTTTTGCAGGGGAGGGGGTACTCTATATGTGGAGTCCCAGTACACGCTGAAGGGATATGAAAAAGAGCTTTTTATATTCTATAACTACTCAGTGTATGTTAAGGGAAAAAAATCAGTTAACCCAATAAATGCCAAAAAAAAAATCCAGGCTCTTTTTACTACCTAGAGCATCCAAGTTCTTCTATTAACCTTATTATATAATGCAAGCTTTTCCATTATTCAAAATGACACAGCATCAACCATGAATAGCCATGTAGCTACCCATGTAAACTTATGACTAAATTGCTTACATCTGACCCAGTCCCTTTCTGGAGGAACTATGATATGGCAAGAGGCTCAAATCCCACAGCAGGTAAATAGCACGTTGTCAGTAAGGATATGGAAATCAAATTTTAATTGTCCTGAGGGTTCTCAGATTCCCCTTCCGTTCCTGATGAGGGGGGCAATGTGTGCCACTGACACAATGAACTTCAATTTCCTTCTATTTCCTTAGCATTGGCCCTCAGAGCACTATAATTCTAGACTTTGTGATGAGAAACAAAGATTAAAACAAATGAAAATAAATGATGGAGCACGGGGATCCCTTTCTACCACCACCTTGCAACCTGCTTCTCCTCAATCTCCAGTCTTGTACCACTTTGTTTTAATAAAAGTTTCCAAATTGTCCTCCGTTAAAACATACTGTTCTAACACCAAAAAGCTAACTATACTGAAAAGCTGCCCTAAGGCTATTCGATGCACACAAAAGAGAATTCAATAAAAACACATTTGATTAAAAAGGCACCTATTACTAGAAATATCATAAGCAACTTTTGATAACTCTCTTTTAGCTACAACATGGTGCTTCTGGATAGATTGAAAGACTAATATTCAAACAAATCTGCTTCTGTTCCATATGTGTGTTGAGTGAGTCCTGCACTGAAGTTCTGGTGTTTTCAGCAGAAGAATGTAAAGTTTAGTCTGTGCACAATGAGAAGAGAGGACTGTCAGACCCTGCATCTCTAAAGGTTATGTAGTGAGGTGGCGAGGGCCCAAGTTCAAGGCTCTACC
This sequence comes from Hyperoodon ampullatus, assembly GCF_949752795.1. NCBI lineage: Eukaryota > Metazoa > Chordata > Mammalia > Artiodactyla > Ziphiidae > Hyperoodon > Hyperoodon ampullatus. Next base: position 22,321,555 of record NC_136932.1, on the reverse strand, counting down.
ACTTTATGGCTGCATGACCTTGATCAAAGGTCCTAATCTTTCCAAGACACAGGTTCTTCTTCTCAACATTAAGGTAACGATACTAATCTAATGAGATTTAAAAAATAGTAGATAATATAAGAAAAATTTCCATTCAAAATACATTCGATGAGTGTCATCTATATGCAAGTCACTGAGGGGGGAATAATAAATGGGAAATAGTTTCTACTCAAAAAGAAATGACCCCTCCAGAGCAAGCACACAGCTATAGACGTTTCTGAATTTAGTACAGGCTAGTCAGGGGCAAGGAAACAGAATGCAAGAGGAAAAGTGAGTTTCTTGGGTGTCATGTGGGAAAAGTACAAATAAAAATAATAAATAGTACAAATAAAAAGCTGCTTTGCCTTTTAATCCAGCTTTTCTCTTAGGATAGGAACTTTCCTTACCTGATGGCATAGAGCTTTGACTAACATTCACTTTAAAATAAAACCAGGTTATATTCATACATTCATATAAATTATAAAAATCTAGTTGTTTAATATGTTGTGATGGACTAATTGTATTCCTAAAGCCAGGGATTAAACCAATTTATATCAGTGTTTACTATGTCACTTGGATAAGCAGTATTTATAGTATTCCATATGGACTGAAAGTGAATTACAGTATCATAGAGTTTTAGTGTGGGAAAAGTCCATGGATTTATCTTGTCCTGCTCTCTATTTTGGCAACAAAGAAATTGTAAACATGGAGATAAAGTGTTGTGCAAAGTAACAAACTCAAGTAACAGGGATAAACCCTATTCGAAGACTTTTGTCTACTCACTCATTTAGCTCATGGCTAAATCCCAAATTCCTTCAAATTCCTTTTTATATTATCAAATGTTTCAATAAGATATTTACTCTACAGAAATGCAGCAATATTTTGAATCTTTCTTAAAGTTTTATTTTGATCTTTATGTTCAGTTAGAATAAAAACCTCTTAAATCCTCCTTTTCTTTGGCAACTTTAGGTTTTCTGGGTTAAAAAAGTAATTAATTAATTTTTGAAAAAGTTCAAAGGTCACTCTAAATCACCCATTCTTAAGGAAATATATGTAGACAAAATTATGGGTAGCATAGGCTACTAAAAGAGCTGGCATGCAAAAAGAGGGGAGTAAGAGGAAAATATCATTAGCTTTTCCTTTATACATCCTTGGTATGTTACTCTTTGTAGGATGCATACTTTTTGCTTACCTAAGTTAAAATAGAGACAAATAATATTTTCAAAGATACAAATTTGAATGGTAAGAAAATTGTGCAGACTTAAAATTGGAGAGTGGTAGTAAATATTTGTCAGAATAAATGTCTCCTGGTTGATGGAATAAGAATGCCAGCAAAATCATATCAAATCTTGAACACACACATACGATTCTCCCAAGATTTGTGTGGTGTCTTCAACTCATGAATGAGCTGGTGAGAGGGGTGGGAAACGAGAATAGAGAAAGTCTAAGGGGCCAGGTGAACATCAAATGCCTTCCGGGAGAAAGAACATGAAATGGTAGAGCATCTCCGAGATGTAGGGTAGTGTGTGTGTGTGTGTGTGTGTGTGTGAGGGATGCTCCTATACATAACTCTGGATGGGTACTCTTTAAGATAAAGTAGGAGAAACAATTTGGTTTAAGATCCACCAAACATGTCAGTGGACATTTTAATGGACTTGAGATTTAAAGCTTTCCTATAATGGAAACTAACATTTGGCCAAAGATTTCTTTACCTCCCATAATCACTTAGAAGGAACCAGAGGCTTGTACTTCACAAAGGGTGTATTAACCAGTATTAGGTTAATAAAAACAGAAAATTATGTATCTCCTAGCTTCAAGTGAAATGGGAGAGGGGAGAATAGGGCATTTCAAATACAGTACAACCTACTAAATTTAATTTTTATTTTATCATCTTAGGGAGACTGTTTTTCTCTTCATTCTTCACACTTTGAAAGAAGACCTACAGGAACTTTTTTCCCTAAGCCAAAGAGATACATTGATATTGATTGTATTGCATTAACTATTTAAACAAGTGGCCTACATCTTACTTTCTCCGTAAGACATGGATATGTTGGCATTATTCAAACCATCATAGTATGCTATGACTGCGGAAATACTGCTTGTCTTCATTAAAATGAATATTTCTTGTTCCCAAACACTCTGTAAGGATCTGACAGTGAGAGAACTAGGAGTGAGGAAATTACTCACTTCCCATGATTCAGTTAATAACGAGATCTGATTCCTATCTAAGATGTTGCCTATTGTTGACGACTTTTTTATGGTTTAAATATGTTTCACTTTATTTTGCAATACATGCATATGGACAAGGCGAAGTGATTTATGCTAACAGATTGACCCATGTATACAACTCAACGCATTCTGTAGAATAAAGGGAAATTTTTGTAAAAGATATCAAGGTAGGTATTTCACCCATATATATATTTAAATACCACAAGTCTATAGACCACATGTGTACAGATAGAAAAACAAACATGAAAACTCTAGAGGTATATTTTGATTACAGACGCCAGTTACTTGTGGTTGGATTTTGCTCTGATTCCGTTCAGGTATGTGATCTAGGAAGCAGTAAAAGGTAGATGTTTAAAAAGTAAAATACAATAAAGAAGAAAATGTAAAAGAACAGCCGGACATATGCATATTTTCGGTCTATTAGTGGTGACATATTGTGATGAAAGGGTCTAAGTATTTAGGTTATTTCATTAGCAGAGGAAATATACATGTCCTTTTATTTGCTTTCATTTGTGACACCACTGAGATTTTAGCTCAGATATCATTGCCATGTAATGGGCACTAAAGTGTTGTTACCAGGGCAATACCTAGGAAGGTGATGTTACAATGGCATTGGGAGGGTCTCATTTCCTACAATGAACAGCCATTGACTTTACAAGAACAAATAAAAACTGGAAAGAAATTCAATCCAGAAATGGAAAATGTGTATAGCTATGTCTTTCTCTGATCTATTAAGTTCCCAGGATTCTATAATAGATCAAAAAACCTAAGTACAAAGTAAAACTATTCATTGCCTCCTCTTATTTGGTTAACTTGACTGGAAAACTGGGTATAAAATAATTTGTTGGAACAAGCTATATGATATGTTTAATAATAATGTTAGATAATGCTGACATAGCTAAAGTATGGGTTCAATATGGCACATATCGTTAGGGAGTGAGCATGAATACATATGCATGTGCATCTTCATACACATACGTGCAAACACAAATGTATTCATATACAGTAAGTTCCCTACATACTAACGAGTTCCGTTCTGAGAGTGCGTTCGTAAGTCCAATTTGTTCATAAGTCCAACAAAATTACCCTGGGTTCCCAACTAACACAATCAGCTATCTAGTACTGTACTGTAATAGGCCTATAATACTTTTGACACAAATAATATATTAAAACCAAACAAACACAAAAAATAAACATTTTTCTTCTTACAGTACCTTGAAAAGTACAGTCGTACAGTACAACAGCTGGCATACAGGGGCTGGTATTGAGTGAAGAGGCAAGAAGAGTTACTGACTGGAGGAGGGAGAGGAGGTGGGAGATGGTAGAGCTGAAGGATCGTCAGCAATAGGAGATGGAGGGCAAGCTGCAATTTCACTCACGCCTGACGTTGATGGCACAGGTTCTGGTTCCTTGCTGGATTCGATTCTGTCTACCCTTTTGAAAAAATGATCCAGTGATGTCTGTGTAGTAGCTCTTTTTTTTTCTCATCGTAGATGACCCAGTAGCACTGGGTTGCATTTTGAATGGCTGCTGCAACCTTCGTGTACCGTTCTATGTTTGGGTCCTGTGCCTCAAAAACTAGCAGTGCCTCCTCAAATAAAGAAAATCCCCTTGCCATTTCCTGCGTTGTGAATCTCTTCACTTCCTCCATTACTTCTTCTTCCTCTTGTCTTTCTTCATCCTTTCTGTGGGGCTCCAATTCCTGGCACTTCTTAGCAGTACCAGCTACATCACTGCTGCTTTTACACCTGCTTCCGGACATCCTGGGCTTGAAATAAAGATACTGTACTACTGTGTACCTATACAGTACTGTACAGGAAAGTACACAAAGGCACAACCACTTGTAGAGGCTGCACGCACGAGACAATGTACACCAGACATGTGAACTAACTTACGTGATTGGACATGCGAACGCTCGTTTGCATCTTTGAAAGTTCGCAACCTGAAGGTTTGTATGTAGGGGACTTACTCTAGTCATTTTCGTTTCCTATAACTTGGAAAAATGAATTTTAAAAAAAAACAGAATTGAATGTTCATTCTGTGTTTTGTTACAGCCATTTTGCTCGTAGTAAACTTACGGCCAAGTTCTCCCAAGAAAAGTCTAATCAAAACAGAACAAAACAAAGTAAATCTAACTAAATAGACTATTTTAATTGATAAATAATGTAATACAGTTAAGATGAAATAGTTATTTAAAAGGAAATTATGAATATACTACATTTTATTATGTCCATAAGTATATTTATAAGATGATAAAAGGTCTCATTTGATGAAATCTAAATTCATTCCTTATTTTAAAAAATTATAGAAATATATGATATTTCCTTACCATGATAAAGAACATTTTCCTCAAAACTAAGAGATCAAAAGCAATAGAGGCACTTACACTAAAATCAGCAGGGTAAATTTGGAGACAAATATCACCACTATTATTAAAATTTATGGTGTATACACACATACACACACACACAGATTTTAAAATGGCCTATAACATATGAAAAGATGTTTAATCTCTTTCATAATTTGTGAAACACATATTTGAAGAACACTGACATCACTTTTCTCTTAGATTTGTGAAAAGTGAAAAAATTCTGTTTAGTGAGGATGAGGGAAAATAGGTCCTCTCCTACACTGATTGTAGATATGTAACCTCCCACAAACCTTCCAGAGGGAAATTCAGCAATACCTGTCAAAACTACCCATACACTTCCTTTTTAACCCAGGAATCTCACTTACAGAAATTTGTCTTGAAGATACATCTTCGACAGTATGAAAATACACAAAAATAAAATAATTCATGCATCATTATTTGTAATTGCAAAATACTGGAAACAAAGGAAATGACTCTATTTAAGAAAGGCAGTTAAATGAATGATGGCACATTCACACAGCGGAATACTATGCAACTGTAAAAAATGATAAGGAAGATTGCTATTATGTACTAAGATGGAGTGATTTCTGGGATATACTGTTACATGAAAAACATGAATAAATTTTTCTACGTATGTTCATAAAAGAAAGAAGGGGATATAAAAAATACTTATGCCTCTTCTCATTTGAGAAAAAGAAATCCACGAAGAATAAGCCAGAAACTAGTGGTATTGATCATCTAAAGAGGATCGGTGAAAACAGGGTGGAACTTCTGGGGACTGGGAAGACAGCATTAGAAATAATGAAAAAATGATGCTTCTGAGTTTGCTTGTTTTGTGTGTACGTATAAAACAAACCAACAAACTCAAACAGATTTTTAAGGAAAAACCCCAAATGGAATACAAATAGTGATAAATGAACCTAACTGCATTACTAATGAATAATATAACCAAATTGAGTGGGTTGGGGGAGAAAAATTTAACTTAATTGGTCAAAAGCATTTTACTGTACTGTGAGGCTAAATACTTGTACTATAAGGCTAAAGCCAAAATAAGTCTACACAAATACTGTACTCTAGTTAGAAAATAAATTAGCAATGCTAAAGCCATCTTATGTGTATCCTGGGATTGAAAGAATGAGTAAATATACTGTGGAAAATGAGAGCCAGGTTTCATATTGCTGGAGAAAGGAGTTATAAATAAGGAAAGTGGGAAGGCTAGAATGAGCCTTGTGGGTAAGATTGGAATCAGAGGAGTATAAACTCATTGTTTAATAAATACAGATAGATGGACAAATGTGCATGCACATACACTTATTTCCTAGCTCCATCCATTGAGAGGGCCTTGAAACAATTGTATCTCTAGCAATGATCACATCAAGGTCCCAGATCTTGGGTTTTAAATATCATTTTCAAATAAAATGAACCAAGATTCCTTGGAGAAGGTGCTGGGGCAGGGAAAATACAAGATGAGTCTGGGATAACAAGATTGTTGTGCCAGAAAGAAAAGGAGTGTTAAAAAATTGTTGGAAACATGTCAAAGGAAGAAGCCCCCAGTGATCAAATCTGGGACAATTTGAACAACAAAATAAAGAGTAATAGTGATAGATTATAACCCATGAAATAAATGAGTCCCAGTTAATGTAAGTAATTGAATGCATAAACAAATGAGGGAAAAGGAAAGGCTCTTGAAGCACATAGAATTTCAATTCATAAGCATAGAAGGAGGGGTGGACATATAAAATCAGCAGTTAGCAAGAACATGCATTAACAATTGTTGCAAGCAAAAGTCACCAATGGATGTTAAAATTAGTAGGCAAAAAGTATGGTGAGAAATAGGATATTTGCATAGTCTCAAATTATTTATCCACAGTATACTTACTAGTTATAAAAGGAAATACAGTAGTTACAGTGGAGAAAGATGATGGGCAATCTTAACCACATGATCAAAGTGAACATCACCAGTAATAAGACACATAGACCTCATGTATGGCCTCATGCGCTACAGTAAGGAGGACACAACATCACTTTCTGCGATATTCTGGCCCCAATATGTATGACTTCATTCTAATCATGAGAAAATATCACACAAACCTAAAGAGGAACATTCTACAATAGATCTAGCAACTATACTTCAAAAGTGTCAAGGTCATGGAAAGCAAAGATTGAGAAACTGTTCCCAATGAAAAAGACTAAGGAAACAAAACAATTAAATGCAATGTGCGATCTCTAATTGCATCCTGACCCTAAAAAAGGACAATGGTGGGAAGATGACACATTTGAATAAGGCTTGTAGATCACTTGGTAGAACTGTACTTAATTTCCTGGTTTTGATCATTGTATTGTGGTTATTTAAGACAGTATTTGGGGAAGCTAAGTGAAGGACATATGGGAGATTGGGGGAATTATTTTTACAACTTTTTGTAAATTTAATTATTTCAAAAATTTTTAAAGTTAAAATAGAAAAATAGAAAACACATAAGATAATTGACATATTTTAAATGTGGAAATTTTAATCAATACAATGACCCCTAAAACAAAAATATGGTGATATTCTAATCATCTGACTTTTTTGTGACGATCTACTGGGGGAAAATAGAATTGATTTAGTAATAGAGCTCAAAATAGATATGGTATAATTTAATAATTCAAAGCTCAATAGGTTTCTAATATATTAGCAATAGTCAGAAAACGTAAAAATATATATTTGCATGAGCAAAATTCATACCATCTTAAGAGTAAGCTTAAGAAAATTATTAAAACTATGTAAAAAAATAAATAAAGCATCATTGAAAGACCAGAAAAAAGATACTGAATTAGGAGACAGTACTATTTTGTTGGATGGAAAAACTCAAAATACAAAAGATGAAATCTTTTCAAATTAATTTGTAAATTAAGTAAAATTCCTATTCAAATGATAATGATATTTTTAAGTTGCCAAAGTTACTATAAAATTATCTGAACATTTAGACTATTTGGGAGAGAAACATAATAATGTGGAAATTGTCCAAAAACTACAATAATTAAAAAAAAATCTAACTTCTCTAACTAAATATTCATATTCAATGGAAGTTCACAGTTATTCAATAAACAATACTTGGTCAGTTGGTAATAAACTCTTTGTTAAGAAAATTAGACACTCATATTATACCACAGAATAATTTACTATTATAATAAATAATTTACTTAAAATAAATCATAAAAGGAGATATAAAAGTATTCAACTACTTTTATTTTTACGATTAATTTAAATTTACATACAATTTAAATTTAAACATATGTGTAGGTTTTACATGGTTGAAATTCAAGTAATTTTCTCTGCATTCCTTTTTTTATATATATTATATTGCAATCATTTTATAATGTCTTTATAATTTTCATAATTCATCATTGTAAGATTTCACCATAAAAGTGGTACATTTAATCACATTGATTCAATATAATTTAGTAAACATTCCCTTTAAGTTTGAATGCTGTCTTGTTTCCCATCTTTGCTCTTATAATTAGTTTTGGTAGGAACATCTTAATGTGGCATTTTATTACCTCTGTTAAATACTTTCTTGAGAATCAGTTTAAAATAGCAGAATTATTGAGTGTGAATATATCTATAAGTTTTTGCTATTTCCTGTGATAACAAATAATGCCTTTCAAACTGTGAGTGTATGCATACACACAATTTGTAACAAACTTATATAAGTATACATATATATGTGTATATATACAACGTTTTATAAATATAAAACAGTATATATTATATATGTGTGTTTGGATTTTGTTTTGCATCTTAATAAATGTGACCTTACAGTCTTATTAGGGTTAATTTTATTTGAATTTTTATATTATACCTCTGGCTATTTATTGGTTACAAAGAAGAAAATTAGGGCAGTTTTGCTTTTTAGCAAGTGGAAGTGGGGTAAGACATCTGTGATCTCTAGCTCTTACCAAAGCCCAGAATATAATTTGTTTGAAAATCAGTCTATAAGATTACAGTTCTTTGCTCTTCACACTTTTTACTCTGAGTCAAATTGGTTCCTTTTTTTAAATGAAATAACCTCCTTCTATTTTGTCCTAAAACAAGGAACAGGAACAAAAACAAATACCCTCAACTCTGGCTTCCATCTGTTATGGAGCGAGGAGCATACTCTGTCCTGCAATCAAATGCAATCCAGCGGTTGGAAACATTTTCCCACATGCTTCTGAAGTCCATAGGAGCATTACTTGATCCAGAAATTATCTCACTAACTTGGAGGCCAGTGGATTTCACACTGGGTAAGACTTTAGCACAGAGAATCCACATGCTGTTTTTGATATTCATTAATCATCTAGCTAATTTGTTTTAACACAGGAGCGCTGACAGCAAACGAATGTTATTACAGCAACGGTGACTGCATAATCCAGACTATTATGGCATTAACATTTAAGAAGCTGGCAGGTCCATGTTCAGATATGGTGAATGTTGTCTTTCAGTCTAATTGCAAATATATCTATATTTAATTCACATCTGCTATAATCATTGGCTGGACTAGATGGGGCCAGTGGGATAAATGGATTACAACTTTGCTTTTTTTCTTATTTTTATTATTATACCTTGCAATCCTTTGGTTTATAAATATGGTTGAATAAATGTATGGATTTTATTTTAATATTCTGCGGTTTTAAAATTTATTGTGCAATATACCATGTGTTCAGAGTATGAATTTAGGTGTCCTGCAGCAAATGGTAGTGCAATTAACCCAATATGGGAAAAATTTTGTCTCTACTTTATAAAAATGAGAGAAGTAAAAAAATTTATGGATTTTTCCCCCCATGTTTGCAAACATTCTTTATTTGAAAACTATATAGACTCATGTAAAGAATAGGTTACTAACTGGAGAGTTCAATTAAAGTTTTAACTTTTCAAAATATATTTCTGTTTGTTATTTTATATTATTTTCAGTCCATCTCTGAAAGAGATCATTTTTATTTTGTTAACAATGATGCTTAAATAGATTAAACAACTTTAAGTCTTTTAGCTTGTTAGTATCTGAACTGGACTCTTAATTAATGTCTGCTAATTACCAGATTTAGGGACCACCCATTAACCAACACGACATCATTGCTTTAGGTATTCCATGGCTTCTTGGTTTTAATAAAATTATAAGCTGAATCTGGTATCCAGAACTCAAAGATAAAAGACCTCTTCTTTCTTCTTTCAAACATGTAACACGGACATCCCCTTCTTTCATCCTCTTGTCAGTGACGTTTCAAAAAATTACTCCCAAGAAAGAAGATTGAGTCGGAATTTTCTAAGAATCATTACAGAAAGTATTTAACAATGTATTTCTTCATTTACTTTATTCCCGGAAAAAAAAATATAGTAAATGCCTTTAATAGATTGAGAGACATTACATACAAGGAAGAATTGAGATGTGTGAAAGGACTCTTGTTCACTGCACCAAACTACAACTTTCACCCACTAGGATAATAGAGGAAATAAATGGTTCTTTCCCTGAAATGTTTACATTGTTAACTAGAGTCTTTTAAACAGTAGCAGAGCTGTGGCTCTCTTGATTTGCTCACTCATTCTGTTATTAGAGAAATTCTTAACTTCTTCCATGGGGAACTATTTTTCTGTCTTCACTCTTTTACTAGGGCCCGTTCCCAGTTCATCAGGATCCTGTCAGGATGTTGAAAGTGTGTCTAGGCTTCTTCCTTCCCATATGTGGTATAGTTGCTCAGGTATCTCTGGCACCAAAATGAGCTCGTAGGTTTCATGCATGACAAAAGGCAATTTGATATTTAGTCATTTTGTTTGTGGAGTGCTGGCCACTCAAATGCTGGGAGTATTTAAAATAAAACATGTCTATAAAGCTGAAAAAATAATATGCAGCATGGACACAGAGGAGAATTTTTTCACAGTCAACAAAGTCTATCTTTTATTTATCATGCAGAATGAAATATGCTGATAAAATAGTGAATTAAAAAATAATTAATTGCTCTTTTAGATTTGAGCTGTAACTTTAAATGATTATAAGTAAATAGCATGCAGACAAATACATCTTATAATTTATTTCTAAAGAAACTTTTCATTAAATTAAGCCATTTATTTGAGAAGATAGTACCACATGGGAACTCTGAGCTGTGTCTTTTAGGGCAAGGGGAAGGAATACCATAGTATTCAAAGGAATACTGGCAGTCTTTAACCAATAGGCTGTTTAAGATATAACGTTATTGGGCTTCCCTGGTGGCGCAGTGGTTGAGAGTCTGCCTGCCGATGCAGGGGACACGGGTTCTTGCCCCGGTCCGGGAAGATTCCACATGCCGCGGAGCGGCTGGGCCCGTGAGCCATGGCCGCTGAGCCTGCGCGTCCGGAGCCTGTGCTCCGCAACGGGAGAGGCCACAACAGTGAGAGGCCCGCGTACCACAAAAAAAAAAAAAAAAAAAAAAAAAGATATAACGTTATTTCAGAACCCAAATACAAACATTAGGTCCCTGTATCTAGCTTTTATACAAATATCTTCTTACTTCAATTCAGTGTTTTTCTCTGAAATATAAGTCCCTATGGTTTATTTATTTTGTACTGTTAGTGTTTATCAAATTGCAATGACTATAAATGCAAACTATTACATAAAGGACTTTAAAGAGAGTTAATAATTTTCATGGAGATGATTCAAAAATAAAACCATAGCTCATAAAAACAATATTTGAACTTGCATCAGTTTAAGGTACTACCATCAGAATGCAAAAGTTCTTGTGTTATAAACTTAAAAGGGTTATTTGGATATGATCGTTTTTTCTTTCTTTGATTAGTCATACCTAAGTTTTACTTTTCCTATTATATGAGGTAGAGTATGCACCAGGTAATTTGATAATAATTATTAGATAGAGAAAATAATTATTTTAAAGTACATTTTGGAAGCTGCAATTAGCATCTTAACTTGGAATTTGAGTAGTATTATTATTTAATTTACTATGTAAACATGTAATTCAGTACATTTATATAATTTGTTTAAGCAAATTACTCTTAAGAAAATAAATAGAATACGTGCTTTTGTCTGGAACCAGACAAGGACATCCTCAGGGCAATTTCCCATGTACTTACTTCCTTTCTTTCATCTCGGGCCCTACGAAGGAGGCTATCCTAAGACTTGGAGCACTCATCCTTCAAAACTAAGTATCAATCAAGGGCAAAAGGACAGGTCCCTATTTTGATATGTGAAGACAAGTTGATTTGAAAATCATTCTGCAGTGGTGATGCTTGGAGTGAGTAGCAAAACAAAAGTCAAGACAAGAACGGAGTTTTGAATGCAAGACCTTTTTTTGGTTTGTTTATCCATTTAGGGAAATTGAATTCTTTCTATGTATTTGAAAGAGTGTTCTTCTGATGAATTTTTTCTTCATCTTCTAGAACTATTTTAATTTTAACTATAATCAGAATATCAGAACTGACATTTTAGCACTATTTTTAATCAAAAAGTATATATTAGAGTAAAGATTGCTTTTGGAAATTGTAGTTAATGTTTAACACGATAATGCTCAAATTTCACCTCTGTTGAACCACAACGAACTTCCGATTTGCTCCTTAAACCTTAAAATAATACCATGTGGGAGAAAATCACTCACCAATTTAAAACACTAAATATGGAGAGGTTTCCTGAAAAACCGTCAGCCGGACTCTTGTTTTCAGTTGAGACATAAGAAAGCAAAAGCAAAAAATAAGTGAAATGACCTATCTCAGTTCCAAATAATAGGTGGCTGGAACTCTCATGGGAAATCAGAGCCCCTAAGTTTATAAACTAATGAGTCAGTCATCAAAGTACTTGCAATAATTTTGGTTTGACTTCTCAGGATGAACCCTAGTTCAGAATATACACCTAATCAAGGTCTTGAAAACCTAACAAAATCATGACTTGCTCTTCTGATTGTATTTCCTAAGCTAATTGGTTATTTAGGTATAAGGGTCTTCGTTGATAACCTAAATTTATGTATTTATATCTCCAAGAAAAAGGTAAAGCCAATACTTTTCTATCACATTTTAACTAATTTTAATTTTATTTATATCAATGTAATTTAATAGCGTATATAATTTCAAAATAATTTTCCCCAACATTAGATCATTTTGCTACTATAGTAAATAGTAAAGAAGTGTAGATTTCTACATCTCCTAGATCTAAGTAAAATTAAAATAAGTAACTAAGTAAAGCAGTGTGATAAAATATTTGATTCCAAATCTACCTTCTTATTATTAGTCATACTTTATAATAGAAGCATATCTGTTAAAAATGATTCATTTTGGTTTTTATTTATAGTGTAAACTTTTACATCTCATAAAGCAGCATAAAAGGCATACTGAGGACGTTTATCATGTGGTATATGTTAATTTGTATATGTATAAATATTACAATATATTTCTTGGAACTACAATAATAAATGGAAGGACCAAAGGAGAATTGTAAATTTTGGTAAAGAAATTTTGCAGATTATTTATATTTGGCCATTTGACAGAGCAAGAGCCACCTTAGCCCACAGCCCGTATAAACATGCCAGTACCAACTCGAGCACTGGCGAATTGGTGAAGCTTAGGGACAAAATTTATTTTGAAAATATGATAATTTGTCTCTTCTTGTATATGTAAAATGTTGGCTGGTTGTCTTGAGTTTATGATATACATAAGTCAGAGCCCATGCATGCTCCACTTAGAGATGATTTGCCCGTTTCTAGCGTCTCTTTTTCCACGACTTATGTAATACACAAATGAGTAAAATAAAACTGACCTGAAATGATTCGCAAGGTCAATATTTGACAGCATTTAGAGAACTCTAACACATTTATAATCAAGTTAAAGTTTTAAACAGTCGTCATTACAGCATGATAACTACAATCAAACAAAAAAAGGAGAAATAAGAGAGCATTCTTGTAATTTGTTTCCAGCTGGTCTGAAGAAAGAGGGAAATAAAAAGAGAGAGAGACAGATTCAAAGAAATCTCCCATGAGGACATGGTCTCATGGCATTTCTAACCTGATTTCTAGGCCAGAGAAATTCTGATGGATATTCAAACTTTGAATGGCTATGCAAATCAAACTTATGAACCTTCGGAGAGCCATTCTTCATTAGGCTTGACTTCAGTGGGGAATCAGCAGTAAGAACAGATGGGATGCTAAGGCAAAAGGTCTCCATGCTAATCATTCAAGAAAGACCAAAACCAAGGACAGGATATCTGGTAGATTCATGATCGTATCAGCCCTCCAAATTAGAAGGCTTCTCTATGGGTTATTGCAGATGCCAGCTGAATTTTAAGGATGTAGTCAGAATTATTCCATACTTCTGCACACGAAGAAAATATAGTTCCCAGGTGAAGAGCAAAGCATGCCCTTCAATGATACGAGCCAAGGGTCAGTCTGGAAAATCCTTATTATGAATGTAATTTTTATACAATGGGGCCAGAAGTTAAGGAAATTAAAGTTCAGACTCACTTCGGAGAAGAACCAAAATGAGAACCAGAGGAAAGATACCCAAAAACACCACCTGTAAGGTTGTGGGAGAGAAAATGTTAAAACTTGTGTGCAAGCATAGACTCCCAGTTCTGTTGCCAAGTTTATGAGTCGTGAAGCAAATGCCGAAGAAGCTTCCCTCCATAAGTAGTTTATGGGAAGCATGAGAACAGACAAATCTCTTTTCATTTCCACCAAGTATTTTTTATAACAAGCATTTTAAGACATGCTAATTCATCAACAGAAAGTTCTATCATAAAAGTACAAATAAAATGTAATAAAAGAAATTAGAAAAGAGTAGTTCCCCTTGTAGTATAAGTGAGTTAAAACCTAGTCTTTCATCTTCCAAAGTTGAATTGCTTGCACCCCAGAGGACCTAAAATCTTCACTTATTGATTGCAAAACTAGCTCAGCAAGTGCTCTCTTTCGACTGCATTCTCTTCTGCATTTTATAAATGACTCATTTGACAGAAGATACCTTATTCTGTATTCTATATGAAGGAAAGAAGAATAATTTCTTAGACTTTTCCTCCTAACTCACATAGCAATCAAAGTGAAAGAGAAAAAACAAACATAAGCAAAACCTATCAGTTTAGAAACAGTATTGGTGTTGTTTTATTTTCCACATTTTGTTCATTTGGTTCTCTCCTAGCTTTCTTCCTTCCTCCCTTTTATTTCTTCTTTTCGCTCTCTGTCTCTTTCCCCCTTTTTTTCTTACTTTTTTCCTTTTCCTCTCCCCCCCCAACACTCTTTGTTTCTATTTCTTTTTTTTGAAAGAAAAGTTATTTTTTAAAATCACCACTAAAATAAAATCTCAGACCTGAGCACTGGAGCCCTGCCTCTCTCTTTAGGCTCCTTGCCACAGAGAAAATGATTTATTTATTTATTAGGACAGAAAAAAAAAAAAGAAATGGGAAGTGACATTTTTTTTTCAAACATTGTCAACATGATGACTTGACCTTTGAGATAGGCCGAAGGAATAAAAAGCAAGAATTCTTTCTAAGGTTTTCCTTCTCAAATGCCTGACACCAAGTGTAGCTAATTGTCAGCAGCATTATGAAATTCTAAACCCATTCCATGAACCTTTACTTAGAAGCAGACTTTGGCCGAAAATGACTCAAGCAAACTTTCCTGCTCCCTCCTCCCCTTTCCCTCCCCTGGTTTTGGTTGCTTTCCCTCCATCCATTGTAAGACGTCCAAAATTTCACATGGAAACACCCTATGGCTTATTTTTCATTGCAGGTTAAAATCAACTTTAATTTTGTTATTTTTCCCCCCAAGATGTCGCCCATCTCCTTAAAATGATTAGGATTTTTCTTTTGAAGAGTTACCTGAGGTAAAATCTAATTGATACATTGGCCACCGAAAAATGATGCCAAAGGCAGGAGTGGTACCAGCCAGGCTGATACATGGCAAGCCACCATAGAAGGGGCTTGATTTCACGCCATGATTTAAGATACCACGTGCTCGGCTCTGGTGATAAAGCATCTGTGGTTGTTGAGCATTTGAAAATAGAACTGTATTTCCTCAACAGAGAGGAACTAACCAACATTAAATATCACATTTATGTGCGTAACAGCCATATATCGAATGACAAAATGTAACAAAGGATCCTGCTAGAGAGATGTTTAATGTCTAGTTTAGCTGAGGTCGAAGTTTTGTGCCGCCTTTTATTCATTATTGGAAGCTCCAGTATTGCCAACATGAGTTACAAAACCGTCCATTTAATGGTTTAAATGAAATTATGTTTTACAAACTGGGTTTTCAATGTGGTAATATGATGCATTCAACAGTACTTAAGGAGAAGACATAGGAAAAGATTTAAAGAGCAGCTTCACATATTTCTTTAGTAAAACAAAACGACACTTTACAATCAGTGGTATATTATTACTGAATCTGACCAGTGCTAAAAAAAAATTGTTTTTATTCAGACTAGAGTAAATTTCTGTACTGCAAAAAAACTATTTCTTAATTAAAAAAACAAACAAACTTTATTCAACCCTGGTGAGGGTGAAAAGAGTTTATAGAGACCAAATTAGATAGAAGATATTTCTTTCTACTTTTCTACCCTTAACAAAACTCCATAGCAAATGGGAACAGAGGTAATTCTGGCAAATCTCTCTTTGCAGTGGCAACATCTAGGTATCTAGGCTCACTTTCTCAATATTTCTGCAAACAGTAATTAACATATGTGCTAGCAGGAACATCGGGGATATGAATCAGGACTTATTCCAAGGGTCATGGCATCAGGGTAATTTATATTCTTGTCTTTTCGGCATACAGTACAACTGGGTTTGATTCTTTGTCTTTGGACTCAAACACCTGATGTCACTTTGACATTAAAGGACTTTCCACTGAGTAAGAATGGAAAAGGATGCAATTGATAGCCCACTGGTTCTATAAATTTAAGAGAAACATACAATCATCTTTCCAGAAGCAACTTCCTGTAGTTACAGACTCATCGTCATTCCAATTAAAAGATATTTCTTATGCCAATACAGCCCATTAAGCTAATTATTTGGTTTGCAAAATTTAGAAGGCATACGGTCTTTCAGTGTTGCATGCTCCTCAATGTTAGAAATGTCTTCCTTTAGTCTTTTAGTCTTTCTGGGAGCATAAGAAAAGAAACATATCTTTGGAGCCCAACAGATATATATTTAAACTCCAGTGCCTTCCCTTACTAATCATATCACATTGGGGAATTGACTTAATACCTCCCGTCTGAACTTTGTTTAGTTTTCTCATCCATAAATCAAGATAATTTGATGAGAAGTATAAAAATGCACGTAAATCACCAAGCAGAGTCCTTGGCATGTACTGGTCACAATAACAGAAGTAATATTAATAACAAAAATGTCAATATCTACAATAGTCACTTTTAGCCTATTGGAGGTTCTGTCTTGGGAATCTAGGTAAACTGTTTTTATCACTGTAATGTTTGTTGTCAGAATAAATTACAAGCTTTCTGTCTGGTTTTATTACTCACATACTGAACTGACTCGTTAAGTTTGCTAAAACTGATGTCTTAAGTATACAGCTTCCTAAATTCCATTAGGTTGGTTGCAAACTGGATTAGGAGTTTCAAACCCTGTTCTTCTAACTATTTAGTACCCCTAGAACTCCCAGAAGAGTGTTGAACGGGTAGTAAGAGAAAATGTGTCACATGAAATTTGCCAAACAGACGTTGGTCGTACCAATGATATTTTGCCATGAGCTAAGACTGGCAACTTCCTTAGTTTTCATTGCACACTGGACTATAATAAGTATTTTCAGTTTCTTGGAAGTGTATATTCTGAGAAGCCTCCACCCACAGACAAAAAACTGGGGTAAGAGTTTGCTGGCCACTGCGGTGAACAATTTTTGCTTCGGCAGCTTAACATGTTCTTCTTTAAACAAGGTCTCTAATTTAATATCATGTTGACATACTGCCATTGCTAATTTTCCAAAACAATTTTATCCCAAATGCCCATCCATTGATGAGTCGATAAGCCAAATGTGGTATTACAATGCAATAGTCTCTGTTAATAAAAAAGGAATGGAATACTGAGACACACAGCACAGGCCAGCCTCAAAATCATTATGCTAAGCGAAAGAAGCCAGACACAAAAGACTATATAGTGTATGATTCCATTGCTATGAAATATCCAGAAAATGCAGCTCTATAGAAACAGAGAGTAGATTAGTGGTTGCCAGGGACCGGTCTTGGGAAGGGGGAGTGACCACAAAAGGGCACCAGGGATCTTATGCAAATGACACAAATGTTCTAAAATTGGATTGTAGTGATGCTTCCACCACTTGGTAAATTAACTAAAAATCATCGAATTGTACCCTTACAATGAGTGAATTTTATGGTATGTAAGTTATGCCTTAATAAAGCTCTTAAAACAACACATGTTTCACACTTGTACTTTTCCTTTGAATTAACACTGATGGGAGAAAACAGCACCTTGTTTAGTACTATTGTCCTCAACATTTTTGCTGTAGCACACCCAGGGAAACTTTAAAGGGGCATCATAAGGAAAGCACCAGTGGCTAGAGCCTTGTTTGTGACATGCAGTTTGTTGAATGGCTGCTGATGGAGTCTCCACGCATAACCACATAACTCTCAGCTTGTTATTTCTGGAACACGTGGTGAAAATGTGTAAAAGACAGGTTCACAAAGCTTCAAGCATCAATGTTGGGACTTGTGTGTAAATTATCTTTATTACTTCTTAGATTTAACTATCTGTCTAAAATGTTGACCCAACAAAAAACCATAAGGGGAGAGTCATGGAGAAGTATTTATTTATTTGTGTTTGCAGTGCCCTCTCTGTCAGATGTTTTACAGATTAAGAAGGGAGGGGAAAGTTCTGCACGAGGGAAAACAAACCGAAGGCCAAGTTTTCTTTCTGTCATTACTCTACTCTCCCCACCCCCTCCCTCTTCCTTTTTTTTCCAGCCCCATATTGCGACTTTGACAAATGACAATGCAAGAAGAGAATTTATGTTGGGTCTTGGAGATTAGCACATTATCACAAGCAAAACAGAGCCCTCAGCCTCCGCCACCAGGGAGCAATTGAAAAAGTCTTTGAATGTGATGCATGGGTCAAGACCCATTTCTGAAGACGTGAGGATACTGTTGTGCTGGGACAGGTCTGGATAAAAGCGCTTGGAGAGCCAGGTGAAGACACTCAGGGCTGGATGAGGCACATTTAGCCAGAAAGCTCATTTTTGGAAAGAAAGAGGAACCGGGTAGCTCCCCAAAGACCTCCGTGTTGAATGATTTAAGGCTACCTGTAGGAAATGCCTTTTGCTTTATTGCTTTTTAGTCTCCCTTCATTTCAGGGAAACAATGGGGAAAAAAAAGCACAACACAGACCTTCCCTTCCTTTGGTTCCCCAGGAAGTTTTAGTAGGAACTCTGTCCCATCACCAGTCCTGTAAGACTCTCCCACAAAAACAAGATGGTTTGCAGGTGGGGTCCCAGATTAAACTTCGGTGGGCATCAGAGGGTTTCAGTTTTTGAAAAATGTTCAATTATATGCACACTACTTTTAAAAGTCTGCAGGCTCAGCTTACAACTTTGGCCTCAAACATCTGAGAACATTGGTCAAAAAACCATTTCAGGAAAAAAAACCCAAGCATGAGTTTTTGCACTGAAATACGCTCTGGGCCTACACACTATTAATCCATTCCTTAAATTCTCAATAAACTGGACAAAATAACTTTAAAAAATTATTCAAAAGAAAAGCTGTTTCTGAAGGTCATAAGTAGCCAAACATGACTGACCATCTAGCTGGTAACTTGCTATGCACGGTGTATCATGAATGAAACCTAAGTGAGGATGACAAACATGTAACGGCAAGTGATGAGTATTCATCATATGACTTCCTGAAGACTATTTATTGGTGCTGGGAAGTTCACATCAATAGACGAAGGTTTCTCGGCCTAAGAACTGCTCACGTTTTGGGTCTGATCGTTCTTTGCCGTGGGGATGTCCTGTACACTTAAAACTGTTTAGTGGAATCCTTGGTTTCTATCTACTAGATGCTAGTAGCATCCCCGCCCCGCCTCCAACCCCCAAACAGTTGTGTCAACCAAAAACATTCTCAGACAATGTCACATACCCAGAGGCACTGGGGGCGGGGAGCAAAGTCAGGTCTGAGAACCATGGGTTTAGACAGAACTGTTATACACTTCAGTTCTGACACTGCTTTTGTGTGTGTCAGCCTCCCCAGTAAAAGCAAGATAAAGATACTGGCAGCACGTATGATGCCTTTCTGTGGAAACCCTTGGTTTAGAAGTGAAGCCTAAATATTTCTTTTGGTCAAAATTCATGTGGCTACTGGATGTTGGGTGCTACAGTTATTCTTAAAGGGCCTGACATCCACTCATCACGGTTAGCTCTTCTGGACCCACACATGTGGGTAGTTGTCCACACACTAGTAAGAGTAATTACAGATATTGAATGATTCACATGTGCCAAGTTCTTAGCTGAGGGCTCTACCTGTATTATGGTTTTTAATCCCACAAAAGTCATTTGCTGTTGATAACTAAGACATACCTATTTTACGGATAAACCTTAAATAAACTTACCAATGTTATTCAGTAATGGATGATTCTGGTATTATCCGGTTTAAAGAAAGCATTTATTAAGAAGGTTGAGGTTAAGGGTCCATGAATGAACACGATTCCATAGTTTAAGTTATAAGGTGATCTCTAGGAATGATGGGCCACCTGTTGCTCCTTTCTTAACCTGGAGATGAAATATGCTCTCAGTGACTTCAGGGGAAATTCAAGTTACTCTCCTGTGTGGTCTAAGTCTACAGACATCAAAATGATTCTATTACCTAAGAGATCCGGTATGTCTCCATACTTCTGCCACTGCCACATCTTCCCTACTCCTTTTCATTTTCTAGGTACTTAGACTAAAGCAAGGGTACTTTACCAGTGCAATTTTACCCTAAAAGGGACACTTGGCAATGTCTGGAGACATTTTTGGTAGAGTCACATCTAGAGGAATGCTCCTGGCATCTACCGGGCAGAGGCTAAGGGCGCTACTGAACATCTCACAATACACAGGAGAGCCTCACACAGCAAATAGTTATGCAGCACAAAATGTCAACAGTGCTAAGGCTGAGTGAGAAATCTTGGGCTAAACGCAATCAGCTTGAAATAGTAAACAGGGGTCCCTGCTGTAAGTTCTTTGGGAAACAAAAGTTCTTATAAATTAGTTGGGATATATCATTAATATTGACTTTCTGGGGATGGCCAATTAATCATCCCACATACCACTCCTTTTGGATTATAAACAGATTTAAAGATAGATTCAGAGATCAGATAGAACTCTAAATATCAGTTCTATAACCATTAAGGTTGGACTGCAGAAATCAGCCTAGACTGGAAGCCAACGTAAGTTGACTGTATCTTTCCCCGTGAATTAAATGCACCAGTGGAGCAATTAGAGGAGAGTGAAACTCTCCCCAGAGGGACCTGGGGTAGTTAATTTTATGCATCAATTTGACTGCACCATGGGGTGCCCAGATTAACCGTTATTTCTGGCATGTCTGTGAGGGTGTTTCCAGGGGAGATCAGCATTTGGTGGTGGCCTTGGTGAAGTGGGCGACCCTCCCCAGTGTGAGTGAGCATCACTCAATCCATTGAGGGCCTGAGGAGAACAAAAAGCAGAGCACGGGGGTACTCATGCCCTACCTGCTTGTCCTCTTGGGTGGGACACTGGCTTTCCTTGGACTGGGACTTACAGCCTTGGTTTTCCTCAGTTTCCAGTTTGTAGACAACGGATCAGAGGGTTTCTCAAACTCCGTAATCATGTGAGCTAAATACTCATAATAAATCTCTTTTTATATCTGTTGGTTCTGTTTCTCTGGAGAACCCTGAGTAATATAGGACCCTAGGATGTTTAATCACGGGGTAAAAGAGAATGAATTTGGCCTGCAGGCTGAGAGGAAGTGACTGTAGAGGCATTGATTATTGTCATCAGCTCACCAGTCAATGTCATCTCCACTCATCCCAAGAATGAGAAAAGGGGTATAAAAGTCCTGTTATTTGAGAGGGTGGAAGTTTTCCTTGTATGGGTCATGAGCATAGGGAGAGGGGGGTTGCCTTCAGTCCAAAAGTCTTATTTGAAGGAACAGCCCCAAAGTCACTGTGTCACATGGGGAAGGCAAGGGGAAGTCAACTAATGCAAAAGTATTGATGATTGGAAGAGAGTTAGTTAGATATTTCTTTTAGAAAGATGACACTAGAGACAGAACTATTCAAGATTGGTATGGGTGGACTTCCCTGGTGGCTCAGTGGTTAAGAATCCACCTGCTAATGCAAGGGACACGGGTTTGATCGCTGGTCCAGGAAGATCCCACGTGCCGCGGAGCAACTGAGCCCGTGCACCACAACTACTGAGCCTGCGCTCTAGAGCCCATGAGCCACAACTACTGAGGCCACGTGCCACAACTAGTGAAGCTGGCACACCTAGAGCCGGTGCTCCTCAACAAGAGAAGCCACGGCAATGAGAAGCCCGTGCACTGCAACGAAGAGTAGCCCCCACTTGCCGCAACTAGAGAAAGTCCGTGCGCAGCAACGAAGACCCAATGCAGCCATAAACAAACAAACAAACAAACAAACAAATAAATAAATAAAGTTATTTTTTAAAAAGAGCTTAAAAAATTTTTTAAAAAGATTGGTATGGTTGAGGCTTAAGGCAGACAGATCTGTTAGAAGATGATTTTATGCTACAGGTAAGAAAAGATGGAGTCTGAACTAGTGCAGTAGAAGTGAAATGGAGAAGAGAAGGTAACTATGTGGGTGATTATAAATAGAGGATAATCTATAAAGAAGAGTCTAGAGAAATTATCAGGTTTTTAGTTTCTATCCCTGGGGACCTAGAAGATGATGCAATTTATTCAACAAACATTTAAATAGCCCTTACTATGTGGCAGAGACTATGGCAAACAGTTTATAAACATTAATTCAGTTAATCATAATAGTGGTTCCTATGAAATAGGAATTATCATTATCCTCCTTTACACAGAAGGAAACTGAGGCACATGGGGATACCATCCCTTGCCCACTATAGCACTGCTGGTCAATGGTGAATTCAGAATTCAAATCCAGGCAGCAAGTCTCTAAAATGTATGACCTTATTTCTAATAACCCATGAGTATATTTCAACAAAAGCACAGCTTTGTGGAAAATATAATACATTTTCTTGGACATCAGACTTTAGTTTTCTGTGGAACATTTAGCATTTTTCTCAACAAATTCAAAATCTTGGTACATTAAAGAAAATCCGAAGCAAGAGGTTCTGTAAATATCGGAGTTAATTTTTTTTTAATATTGCAGGGAAAGGCATTCTGTGAAATACTCATTTTGAATTAAAAAAAAAGTAATAGACCACAGGGAAATATTTCTAACCCACTCATAATAGTTACAGTCCAGTATAACATAATAATGTGATCTGTTTTTATAATAAAGGTCTAACCTTTATCTACCTAATAAATTGGGCAGGTGAACAAAGTACGTAAATGAAGTTTGAAAATTTCTAGATCCCTTTCAGAGTCCTTGCTGGGAAGAAATTGCTAAAATTGTCAATCTCTGCCATTTTCTCACCATCATCCACCACTCACCCACCACCACCCCTCCTCACATCTTCATCTATATATCTGTGTCTATGTCTATGTCTACATCTACATCTGCATCATCTACATCTACAATCATCCCTTGATACTTGCAGAGGATTGGTTACAGGACCCCCGTGGACTCCCGATGCTCAAGTCCCTTAAATAACATGGCGGAGTACAGTCGGCCCTCTGCATGCTTGGGTTTCGCATCTGTGGACACGGAGGGCTGACTGTATATGCATATCCTGGCCCCATTAACTACTGGACTTTGAGGCTTTTTCCAGCTGCAGAATCATCTGTTCCCTAATCAGAGTATCTTTCTCCTGTATTAAGTTTTTATATTAGAGAAATGTTCTTTCCTTAGATTTAACTAATCTAAAAAAAGCAATCTAAGCTAGGATATTATGAACTGTTCTGTTACCTCCTCAGGTTTTGGTGACAATGCCTTAACTCAAAAAGTGCAAAAGAGCAGAAATTAGGGAAATCTTTGCAGGACAGTGGGGGACATATTTGGGGTAGGAAGTACCTTGAAGTCTATATTTTGCTCCAAAGGTAACTCTTACAAGAGATATATCACCAGAACCCTGATTCCCTAACTTCCTAGGACTAATAATTTAATTTCAGAAACATAGAAAAGAAAAGATAAAGGGACCCTAGACAGCAGTTTTAAAATTTTACTTTGTTTATAGTTTATCAATCAGTAAAAGTATTGGTTGAGTCTGTGAATATGAAGGTTGGGTAAAGTTTTAACGACCTGATAAAAATGCATGTCATTTTCATAAACACAGGAATGGCTACCAAAGCAGAGCACGTTATTAGCAGCTGTTTATGTCTCACAACACAAATTAAAAGCTTGTTATACGAGAGGAGACATAGGTCCCTTTCAAACTTGATATTTTAAATTTTATGATTATATATTCTTTTGAATGAAACTATCTACATATTTGCATTTATCTTTTTTTAACATCTTTATTAGAGTATAATTGCTTTACAATGGTGTGTCAGTTTCTGCTTTATAACAAAGTGAATCAGTTATACATATACATATGTTCCCATATCTCTTCCCTCTTGCGTCTCCCTCCCTCCGACCCTCCCTATCCCACCCCTCTAGGTGGTCACAAAGCACCGAGCTGATCTCCCTGTGCTATGAGGCTGCTTCCCACTAGGTATCTATCCTACGTTTGGTAGTGTATATATGTCCATGCCACTCTCTCACTTTGTCCCAGCTTACCCTTCCCCCTCCCCATATCCTCAAGTCCATTCTCTAGTAGGTCTGTGTCTTTATTCCTGTCTTGTGCCTAGGTTCTTCTGACCATTTTCTTTTCTTTTTTTTTTTTTTTTTAGATTCCGTATATATGTGTTAGCATATGGTATTTGTTTTTCTCTTTCTGACTTACTTCACTCTGTATGACAGTCTCTAGGTCCATCCACCTCACTACGAATAACTCAGTTTCGTTAGAGGGAAGTTTATAGCTATACAAGCCTACCTTAAGAAACAAGAAACATCTCAAACAAACAACCTAAACTTACACCTAAAGCAATTAGAGAAAGAAGAACAAAAAAACCCCCAAAGTTAGCAGAAGGAAAGAAATCATAAAGATCAGATCAGAAATAAATGAAAAAGAAATGAAGGAAACGATAGCAAAGCTCAATAAAACTAAAAGCTGGTTCTTTGAGAAGATAAACAAAATTGCATTTATCTTTTAAACTTTCTGTCCTCGCTTTTGTTTTTCTCTATGTGTGACTCTGAAGAGGCACAATACAAAGGTTTGTGAGTATAATGGTATATATTCATGTAGATAGTTGACCATCTATGTTATCTTTGCTTTTACTAAAGCAAAATAGTAAAATAGTGAATTTTTATTTTGAAAACTTTCTCCTTGTTGGAAAATTTGAAAAATAGGAATATTTTACACTGATAGTTTTCCTGTGTGGAAGTTGCACTCTTTAAAGAGATCACTGAGTCATCTAACATGTCATAAGCTTCAGATGAGAAGTAAATCAATGTTTTGAGAAAGTGCATGTGTGACTGTGAACTGTTACATTAAGGGGAAAATAATGTGGTTTGTCATCAATCTCTCCGTGTGGCAAACAAGGGCTGACTTGTGGAAATTTTGTAGGCTTTTATTTACAGAGAAAACACATACCCCGTGCTGCTTAGAGTCCTATCAGCCCACACTTTCAAAGGGATCACATCTGAAAAAGAGGCTGCTTAAATCATAACGTTTATGGATAATCTGACCTATAAGCAGACCAAAATTACTTTGTTCCTGTGAATAAGAACAAAACCTAAAGAATTCAATTATTTGTGAACTATTCATGAACATTTTGATCCTGGCTCAAGGCTAGAGTTGGAGAAGAGACACAATCACTGACTGCTGTCCATCAGGGTTTCATGGAAGAAAAATATGGAATATTTCAGCCTCAGGACAACACCCCCGTATTTCCAGGTTTTGTTTGAAAAAGAAAAGAGGTGTTGCTAGAGACAAGTGATCCTTGGGTAGAGATGGAAATAAAAGCAGACCCTCTGAGAAAGAAATGGGATATGAACTGTTGCTGGGAAGAAATTATTGCAGTGATGTGTGTTGTTTAGTTATAATGCTCAGATTATAACTTACATTTTGTGAGAAACATATGGCCACATGCTAAACATCCATATGCCATGGTTAATAAAATCAAATTCCATTGATACTTCTTGTACTACTGATCTTACTTAGTGGTTGGAAAGTTCATAAATGTACAAGTATGTGTGTACACAAACACACACCACCCTGATGCATCTGGTAGAGGCAAGTAATTCACATATACTTAGCCCTTGATATGGATGGCTTTTGCCAAAGTTATGGAAAGAAGCATCACTAAGCTGTCTTGGGGCATGATCTGTTCCCTTGTTTCTGTGTCATACAGGCCTTAGATGAAAAAAGCACTGAGTGTAGTGGCAAGAGCAGAAAATTTAACACCATATAGATATTAGTTTTACTATTAGCTCTTCTGCCTTTAACTGTTGTCCACCTGGGTAAGTAGTTTAATGTCTCTGAGCATCAATGTAAAGAAGATAATACAATCTAACTCTGAGGTTGTTGGAAGGATAAGAAAAATTGATATGAAAAATCTAGCATCATCTTAGGTACATATCACATGCTTGAAAAATGGTGCAGGATTTTTTTTTCCTCTCTCAATATACATTAGTTGCCTTTGAGCAGAATAAACACATGCAAAATCCTAATACACAGAAGCTAGCCATGGCTCTGCATCCACATCCATGCTCCAAATCTTGTCTTTGTACCAAGAGCCAGTATGTAACAAAACCACAGACTAGGTTCCTAGGTAAGAAATGTGCCAATGATTGAACATATTTCTTTTTACTCTTTCTTCTCAAGTTTAGGATGAACAAACAAAACATAATTTAAATTTGAGAACCACTTAACAAGGATACCTATTATGTAAGATAGAGATGTGCTGCATTGACGTTACTTAGTCAGAAGTACAAGATCAACTCACTGTTATAATTATTAGGGCATCTACATACTATATACTTCCAAATAGGGACCATAGTTCTCAAGTTGTTGATTTCCATTAGAAGTTAAAATTATTTATTTTGTGCTATTAAGTAGATAAGTCTTTTAGAGAGTTCTGTGCCATATATATTTACAGCTTTAATTTTATATATATATAAAATTTATGATTTATATTGGTAATATATAATAATTTACAGATAATATACATGTATTTATATATTATATAATATATAATTATATATAATTCATATATAAATGTAACATAAATAAATACATAAACAAATAAATAAATAATAGATAAACAAATAAATTTTGTGTCTCTCAGGGTTAGACACTACTGTATGTTACTTGCTGAAGTTACAGCACTGAATATATGAGAAAAGGTCATTTCCTAAGGGGCTTATATTTCTAATGAAGGGAGAGAGGCAGCAAACTAATAAGCAAATAAATAAATATGATCATTCCAGATAATGATGAGTGTTGAGAAAAATAAAATAGGGTACTGGGATTTAGAGTGACTGAGGTGATGGGTGAGGGAGAGGCAAGGAATTGAGAAGAACTAATACTTTACATCAGTTATTTGGGGACGGTCTTTCTGAGGAGGTGTGGTTAAGGCAGAAGGATCAGCCAAGTGAGAATTTCAGAAAAGGGAGTTCCAGTCTGAAGAAAGAATGCAGGTCCCGAGTCTGAAATGAGTTTAGGGTGTTTAAGAAACAAAAAGAAGGCCAGTGTGGGTAGAACATAGATAATAGAATAAGGGATAATTAAAAGGGATAACAGAATAAGATGGAATTGAAAAGGGGGTCAAGGTCCAGATCCTGGAGGTCCTTTTGAACCAAGGTAAGGGACTTGGGTTTTAGGCCAAGCGCTACAGAAATCCACTGGAGAGAACCAAGTAGGGGCATGAAATGTTGGGGTCCAAGAGTGGAAGAAGCCAGGTACATTTTCAGGTTGTTAGAGCGGTCCAGTGAGATAAAATGGAGGTTGGGGTCAAGGAGGAAGCAATGTAGATGGAGGTGGGTTCCTGGATTTGGACATAGGGAGCAAGAGGCAGGGAAGATGGACAAAGAAGATGTGGTGCGGGTACACAGTGGAATACTACTCAGCCATGAAATGGAATGCAATAGTGCCATTTGCAGAGACGTGGATGGACCCAGAGATTGTCATACAGAGTGAAGTAAGTCAGAAAGAGAAAAACAAATATCTTATAATACTGCTTATGTGTGGAATCTAGAAAAATGGTACTGGTGAACTTATTGGTAAAGCAGAAACAGAGTCACAGACGTAGAGAACAAACGTATGGATACCAAGTGGGGAAGAAGGGGGTGGGATGAATTAGGAGATCGGGATTGACATATATACACTACCATGTATAAAGCAGATAACTAATGAGGACCTACTGTATAGCATAGGGAGCTCTACTCAGTGCTCTGTGGTGACCTAAACGGGAAAGAAATCCAGAATAGAGGGCATATGTGTATACGTATAACTGATTCACTTTCCTGCACAGCAGAAACTAATACAACATTGTAAAGCAGCTATACTCCAATAAAAGTGAATAAAAAAGAATTACTCACATGTATGAAGTTCATGCCATCCTGTTCATGAGTGTGTCCCTGATGCTTGGCATAGCACTGGCTCACAGCAGTAAGCATGCAATAAATGTTTACTACAATTACCAAAAGATAAGCTCTTTTCTAAATGCTTTATATGGATTACTTCATTTGATTCTCACTTCCTCATGGGCTAGATTCTTTCATTTTCTGCATTTTATATAGAAGAAAAACTAAAGTTAAGTAGTTTGGTTAAGTACTTTCTGCAAGGATAACCAGGAAGTAGTGATGCTAGTAAAGCAAGGGTAGTTTGACTTTCAAAGCTCATGCTCTTATTTGCTATTTCTGGAAATAAAGAGTAAATGCAAGTCACTAGCATCTTCCCCAGAAATTATCTACATGGGGTCCCTGTTTAGTGGTATTCCCACTGCTTAAATATGTTTTGTCCTTGGTTGCTTGTTTAATAATCATAAGAGCTAGTATTTACTGGATCATTTCCATGTGTCAGGCACGCTACTGGATATTTTACACTTACTAGATGAATTTAATCCTGACACAAAATCTATGAGATAGATACAAGTACTATTTCTGCTTTATTGAGAAAATTAAAGGCAGAGTGTTTATCCTAATGTATTTCATTCCAAAGCCAATGGTTTTTAGTCAGAAGTTATAGGAATAACAAATAAATATATAAAAGTGATCAACATCAGGGAAATGCAAATTAAAACAGCATTTAGGTATTACTATACATCCATCAGAACTGCTAAATTTAAAAGACTGACAAAATCAAGTGTGGCAAGAATATGCAGAACCTGAAAATTTCATGGGGTGCTGCTGGAATTTAAAATGGTGTAATTATTTGAGAAACTCTCTTTTAAGTTTCTTTTTTTTTTTTTTTTTTTGCAGTACACGGGCCTCTCACCGCTGTGGCCTCTCCCGCAGCGGAGCACAGGCTCCGGACGCGCAGGCCCAGTGGCCACGGCCCACGGGCCCAGCCGCTCCGCGGCACGTGGGATCCTCCCAGACCGGGGCACGAACCCACGTCCCCTGCATTGGCAGGCGGACTCTCAACCACTGCGCCACCAGGGGAGCCCTCTCTTATAAGTTTCTAAAAAATCAAATATACACCTACTGTGGCACAGTAATTCCACTTTTAGGATTTTATCCAACAGAGATGCAGATATTTGTGGCAGCTATTTTGATTCATGTAACACTTATTGAGTACTTACTAGGTACCAGGTAGGATGTTGTATTAGTTAGGGTTCTTCAGAGAAACAGAAACAATAAGATGTAGAGAAAGAGATTTTTTATGAGGAATTAGTTCTTGTGATTATGAAGGCTGAGAACTCTAGACACAGGAGAGCCCAGGGCATGGTTCCTACTTGAGTCCCAAGGCCTGAGAAACAGGTGAGCTGATGGTATAAGTTCCACTCCAAGTCCAAGTCAAGTCCAAAGGCAGATGAAGATCAGTACCCCAGTTTAAAGTCAGTCAGGCAGAGAGGGAGAATTCTTTCTTACGCCGCCTTTTATTCTGTTTAGACCCTAATGGATTGGACGAGGTCCACGCACAGGGGCAAGAGCAATCTGCTCCTTTAGTCTAACAATTCGAATGTTAATCTCATCTAGAAACACCGATACAAACACACACCCAGAAATAATGCTTCACCAAATATCTGGGCATGTAAAATTAACCATCACACGTATTAAGCAACTTAACAATGATATTTCACTGTATACACTACCAAGAACTCCCACTAGGGGCTTCCCTGGTGGCGCAGTGGTTGAGAGTCTGCCTGCCGATGCAGGGGACACGGGTTCGTGCCCCAGTCTGGGAAGATCCCACATGCCGCGGAGCGGCTGGGCCCGTGAGTCATGGCCGCTGAGCCTGCGCGTCCGGAGCCTGTGCTCTGCAACGGGAGAGGCCACAACAGTGAGAGGCCCGCGTACCGCAAAAAAAAAAAAAAGAACTCCTACTAGGAGGATTATGTATCACGATGTGTCTGTTGGGTGATACGATTACTAGTAGACCTTCTCACTTTCAAATCGTTCAGTTTGAATAGTAAATTACTTAGTCACCTAAATTCAAATCCATGTCTTTTTCCCTATAAGCTTGCTATCCGTTATGGTATAAAATCTGATACTAAAATTTTACACTACCCTGACTCTCCCCCTGCTAAGTGATGGAATAAGACTGAAGATTAAAATGCAATTAAGCAACTGTTTTGCACATTACTTAGGAATCAAGTATCTATATTTGATTGAGAAATGTCATGTGTACATGTCTTCATAACAAAATGGCCTTTTCAAATGTCACATTTGCTTCCCAGCTCTTAATCATCAGGATATTTTCTCTCATTAACAACGTGGCAGTCTCACTGTATAAAAAGTCCTATAACTTTTTTCCTTATGTTTTAATATTGTGTTTGATTTAAAAGAAACAGTTTTAGTATATATTATCTAATATGATTCTTAAAAGAATCTCTTAATGGAAACAGAGTAGACACCATCTAACCAGGCCTCTAAGCCGTAAGATTCCCTGTTGTCTCATATCTAACCAGGACCATTAAATCATATCTAATGAGAGCCTCCTAAATCATTCCTACCTGTATACACTTCTTTCCTTCCCCACATCCACTTTGTTAGTTGCTTCTTACCATCATCTTGGCTCTCCTGGATGATTTTCCTATATCCCTCACTGTTTTTCATGCTGCTAGAACTTGCTTCCTTCAAGTAAGCCTTTGTTGATTAATCTACAAAATAAAAATCTGATCATGTCTTTCCCATGCTTAACAGATTCAATGGGTCCAGTCCCCTTAGCGAGGCATCAAAGGACCTTCACTATATAACTCATTGCCACATTTATTACCATTCTTTCCCACACTCTGTGATAGCCATTCAGAACTAACTGAAGTGGTCCCAGAATATCCTGTCTAGGTTTGAGGCTTTAGAAATACTTTTCCCTCTATCTGAAAGTCCTTCCCCAAATCCTATCTGAGTAACTATTACTTGCATTTCCTGTTTCTGCTTAGGTATCATATACTCCTTTAAGCTTTTCCTGACCCTCAAAGACTCCAGCATCCCATAACACTTTGCAGACATTATGCCATAGCACTTACTAAACCATATTATCATTGCCTTGATAATGTTCTGACTCACCTTTATTCTTCCACAGTTTTCTATTTTAGAAAACAGACAATTTGATGGCAAGGGGTTATGGTCACTTTATTCGTTATCACATTCCCAGGGACATTTCGCATTGCCTCATATACAGTCGGGACTCCGAACATTTCCTAAATAATTTAATCAATGAATTACTCTCTGTTTTATAGAAGTAATAAAGAGTAAATCAGCTACCCAACTAAAAAACAATCATTACATAAGTACATAAATAAATACCTAAAATGATATAAACATAATGAAAGAGATTATAAGAATAGACGGGGTTTGAGGGGTGGATTGAAGGTGTGGCTCTTTAGAAAAATTGGCCATAAAGGTCTTTTCTAAAAAGGTTTGAGCTCAAGCCTAAGTCATAAGATTCAAAGCCAAACACTAATAAAGTAAGAATTTGTTTTTCATATTGGCTCTGGCAGGAAGAATAAATTCCCTGAGGCAATGGGACAGTAGGCAAATAAGTCTGAATGAGGAAAATGTTTGGAAGAATTTCAGGTAATGGAGAGATTCCACCTATAGAATCACCCTCATAGGAGGATGTGAGTGCATGGGGCATAGCATGAAATGGGAAGAGCAAAAAAGTTCAAAGATGCTAACAGGAAAAGAAGATGAACGCAAAGATACAGAACTACTGAAGATTAGATTCTACCAACATTGAACTTTTATTTATAACAGAAAAGAATCAAGCAACTTTTACTTTGTGAAGAAAATGGGGCTCACTTAATCATTGTTTGGGTGTGTCTCCTCTAAGAAGAGACCAAAACTGCCAATGATATATATTCATACATTTTCTCTCTATAAATCAAAGTGAAAACTAATTAAACTCTGAAAAAACTTTTCTAATTTCTACACATTTCTTCTTTCCAAAGTGAGCGTATCCTTTTCATAAAGATTCTGAGAGCTTATTCCAACAAACTTGGTCTTTTCACTGAAGCAAATGATTACATTTATTGTTTTTTTAAACATTAAGAAGGTGATGAGCTCATTTATTGTTGATAAACTTTAATGGCATCTAAATAAGAGGGTCAGTTTTTTTTTTTTCTTGTTTGTCTGTTGTTTTTTTGCTCCCGCTGGACCAGTAGCAGCCTCCAAATGACATGATGCTAAATCAGACCTTTTTTTTTCCAATTTGAAAGAAAAAAAGCAACCTTCACCTCAGCACCAAATGAGGCAGTTCATGCTGGTTTTGGAAAAGGAATTAGCTCCAGAGAAAAAAATAACAAACCCAGTCCCGAGGTCTTTCCTATATATTGAAAAGGCCAGTTTGGAAAGGAAATGCAGAAAAAGAAACAGAAGGTGCCCGGGTTTCTTTATCATACCTGGAGAAGGATATGCTAAAATCGCCACGGCTCTGCCCTGGCGCCAAGCCTTCATTAATTTTTCTCTTTTAAAATGGCACCCACTGCTCTATAAAATGATCTATTGGGACTTCAAAGCCGTGGCAATTGCATGTGGCACAGGATGTACGCAATTAATTATGTGATGCCTAAATGACAGGGTGTAGGAAAAATAGGGGAGAAAAAAAAGTTTTTTAAAAAAGCAAAAAAAAAAAAAAAAAATCCAAAGTAAACTGAAAGACCTAGTTGTCTGCCTGCCAAGAACCAGTAGCCGATAAGGCCTCCAGTTGCTGTGGAAACTCGGGCCTCCAGGAGCCAGAATCCAATTTCAGAAACCACAAAATCAACATAAACGTGTGCAAAAATAAAAAGGTTTGTTTGGCAAGTAATAAGGAGAAGGCTACCAATGTATAAAACACATGAACCAAGGTGACCTGAGCCGATTGAAGCCGTAATGATGGTGATGTCCACGGCAGGTTTGGCACCTCTGAAATGAGCGGTAACAAGACACAGTCTACGCTGCTTTCTGTTATCAGGTAATTGCTACCTTTTTGAAATATTAACCACCCGCCACCTCTTCCCATGCCTCACCTCAAAAAACATAACACCACCCTTCATGAAAGCAATGTTAAAGACCTTGATTTTATCCCAAGAGGCCAGAAAAAAGACAGCTAGACTTTTCACTTGTTTCTTAGATCATGAATTACATTCTCTGTCATCCAGGAAAAGGAAAAATAGATTATATGTACAGACTTCTATATCCCTTATGCAATATTTGCAAGGAACAATTACATTTGAAAGTAAGAAGCAGGCTTCACATGTTAACTCTGAATAATTACAGACTTTAATGTTACTCTGAAGTTTTTATTTAATTGATTGAAATTTGGAATATAGGAGTATCATCTAAAATAAAAGCCCTTTAATGGGTGGACAACTTTTAATGCATCTTTATAATCCCAGAAATTTACAGATGTAGTATTATTTTCTGTCTTTCTTTCATTTCCTTTTCTCTCCTAGACACTTAATCAATAGGTTGATTAATCGTTTGCTTAGGTAACACCAACTCTGTATTCTACCTAGCACTAAACCCAGAGGGCTTTCCATATAAATTTCAGAGAATCCACAAACTTGGGATCATATAGAAAATGCACCAGCATACTTGATTCTAAGAAAGTGACCTCAAATTCCTTTCCAGAAAGGAAAATCTTAAAAAAAAATGAATTCCAGATAGATAAACATATAAAGAAGAAACCAAACTCAAACCATAGAAATGTCAAGTATGTATCAATTCACTATAGGAGCATCCCCATCTTTGTTTCCATCTTGATCCTAAGTTTTTACTCCTTAAATTGAGAATTAAATTGAAAATATATAATTCCATTTACAATAACCCACATTGTCTTTGTTTGTGTAGAAAACTCTACCTCTGTGGCAGAGCTTCTGCTAACATGTATCACATCACTTCCTTCCTTTCACGTGCACCCGGCTAAGCCATACCTCCTGTGACTGAGTTCTGGCCAGAGGGCAATGCAGGCAGAACTGATGGACGCTACTTTCAAGACTGGCCCTACTAAACCTCTCTTATCATCCTCCACAATCTCTCTAGATGCCCATTTGCCAATTAGATACAGAAGACTGCGCAGAAGCCCTCGAATTCCAGAAGACAACATATCTCCTAATGGAGGAAGTGTGGATCCCTGGCTTACCACCTGGAGAAGAGCTATCCAGGAGGGCCACCTGACCAGGGACACCGTGCTGGACTTGGCAGGAATGACAAATACGCTTTTAATATGTTGAGCCACGCAGGTTTGCAGCAGTGGTTAGCACACTGCATGCCCTCGCTAATGCAACACCCTTCAATGAGCAACCTAAGCATCACCAATGTCTGTGAAGCGGGCTTTGAGATCTTAAGGGAACTTCCATGCACATCTTTTCCTGTTGCATCCAGCTCTATCAGAGCCCTAATTGCATATGATTGTCATATAACTGTTCCTGTAGTAAGCATACCAGGACTATGCTTGTTTCATCAACATTTTCCAGGTACAGCACACTAAAAATGCATGTTGACATTTGGAGTCTAGGAAATGTATCTACTTAGTAAGGATGAGGATAAAGATGCCAGAAATGTCCAGAAAAGATATGTTCTTGTCCCCCCTGTCAAAAGCAATTTGGGTAGCTCTTTAAAAAGATCAGTGGGAAACCTGGACAACTGAGGGAAAATGCAAAATCCTGAGCCTATATTTTGAAGAATAAAGGAATGAGAAATACCTTCCTTCTGGGTAAGAGGCAGAGGGAAAGCTCGGGGTCTTAAGGTTTTCAGCACTGGGCTGCATTTTGACCTTCAAGTATCTGTTATTGAGCAAGAGAATTATAGGTGATTTTTATTTAATTTCTTTTGTATGATTTTCTATAATTCTAAATTTTATCTACTAAATATACACTGTCATTTTATTGTTAGAATAGATGAATACTTGTTATTTGTTAAAATAATGCAGGCAATCTGCATTCAGGGTAAGTTTAAGACAGCCTACAATATTCAAATATATTTAAATAGTACATTCAAAAAAAGGAGAGATCCTGAAAAATCAACAAACTAAAGTCCTATGATAATAATAATCTTACAGTGTGTGGGGTGTTCTTTTAAGTATTGTGCCTATATTAACTTTAACATAACTTTAATATTTAGTAACATTCTCATAACATCCAACAAAGTAGGTAATCGTATTACTTCTCTTTTACAAACAAAGAAACTGAAGCACACAGGCGTTGAAGAACTTGTCTAAGGTCACTCAGCTAGTAAGTGAAGAAGCTGAGATCTCAACTCAGGCAGTGCACTTCTTTTTTTTAACTTTTATTTTATATTGGAGTCTAGTTGATTTACAATGTTGTGTTAGTTTCAGGTGTACAGCTGAGTGATTCAGTTATACATATGCATGTATCTATTCTTTTTCAAATTCTTCTCCCATTTAGATTATTACAGAGTACTTGACAGAGTTCCCTGTGCTATACAGGTCCTTGTTGGTTATCCATTTTAAACGTAGCAGTGTACAGGCAGTGTACTTTAAGGCAACACACCATCGGATGTTTGCAAGAAACAAAAACAGAGTTTGCCCTTGGGTTATTCTCTTTCAAGGCAAACAGGGAATAATAGGTTATACATATTTATCTTTCTGTTATAAACACACACACACACACACATACACACACACACACACATACACATTTGTCTGGATATACTGATGTTCTCCTAGGCCAAAATTTTAAGAGGAATTGGTTGTTAAAGTTATTGAGTGTGAAAGTGGGCAAGATTTTCAACTGTATTATTATAGAATATACAGAAATAAAATCCAATCTAGAAGACAAAAAAAAGCAATGAATCCTTACTTGAGTTCATGAGGCATAGCTTTTCAAAGTTTTCATCTTTTTGTGGGCAAGGGTGGATAAAAATATCTTCACTAAGAATATGGGTTATTGTTGGAGATAACCTAGCTATTTTCCCATTCTCCTCTTAATGATCAAAAACTACTGCAAAGTTCAGAGTGGAGCAGAGTTAAACAAAATCTCTTTGGCAAGATTACGTCTTCCAAAGGGACTTGATTAATCTAATAATGTTGCACATTAAATCAATTTGCGCCAAGAAAATGAAAGCCACACAGGGTGATATATAGCTTATGGGAGCTCCCCAAATGAACCCCAAGCCCCAGCCAATGTTTTAGTCTCTTACTACTTCTTTTATTTTACACAGAAAATTAAATTTTAGCAGTTGAGTTCTATTTTCATTTAGAACGTCCATTAAAAGTCTGGCTGTAATATTTATGAATACCAAAACAAGACCACCAGGGCACGTATTTGCTAAAAAGCATGTCTCAGTTACAGATCTACCAAACAGTTCCTCAGACATTAACAATGATGATGATGATGATAAAAATAAATATACATTGATATATATATATATATACAAATTATGATCTAAAACAAACTGTGTTGAACAAAGAAGTCCAAGTTGGAAGAACAGATAAAAGGAAAAGAGAATAAAACTTTTTAAATGTTACAATAAAATTCCTTTTTGTGATTCAGAAGAACTTTCCTTCTGTCACTTCCATCCTGGGGTTAAAAGATGGAGGATCAGGCTCAACGAAATGCTCGTCAGATTTCATTATTAAACCTTCAGGAAGATATTTTAGAGGAAATGCTCAAATATGTAATCAAGGGTAAACTGCAAGCGTGTTAACCAAATTTTTTTCACTTCAAAGTGTATATTTTTGCCAAAACTTTTGCTGAATTCCTAGTGTTTTTTTTTTAAAGTATATGTAAGGGTTGGCTTCTAGGTTGATTTGGGATACAGTGAGAAGAAAGAGACAGACAATTTACTATGAGATTGTTAGTGCCAATGCTAAATAGAGGTAAACAATGATACAACCCATTAAAGATAAACCATGTTGTAAATAACCATGTGAGCTAATGGAGAAACAGGATTTAATTTGAAAAATGTTGTTTTCTATACTATTTTCCAGGAGCATATTATCGTCTACAATTTACCTGTCAATCAAAGTTAAAACTGAAGACCATCCTTGGCACTTGAAAATACAAGTGTGTTTTTACAAGATGAATTAATCTGGATTTTCAGTTAAAAAGTTAACCACTATTTTAGGTTCAGCTTCAGCTGTGAGGTGATTCTTATCTTTTTCCCTGGACAAACTTTATAAAAATATAATTTTTTCTGAGCAATAACTTTCCAGACTATAACATCTGCATTATTAAATTGTTACATTGCTCTCCCCAACCCAATGCAATGGAAAAGGAGAAATAAAAGAGGAAGATGAAATAGGAGAAACAAAGAGCCTTTCTTCGCACTTTCCCAAGTCTTAAGACTTCGTCCATCCTCTCCTGACACTCTCTCAGTGGCAAACCTATTCTCATCCCTTCTCTCCACCATCTCTGCTAACCCCCAGGGAGCGGGGCTTCATTTATTCACCCCAGACTGGACTCTCCCAGAAGTTTCATTTCTTTTACATGTTTCTGGGCACAGGAAGGAGGTTATGCAAAGACTGGTCTTGGGATTATACAAATTTTGATGGTTCCTGCCAACAAACTGCCTTTTCCCTAAACATATCCCCCTCTTTTTTGTATATAAAGAAAGAAAGCTTCTCATTTAAACTACAGGCCTAGGGAGAAAAATGAGGAGAGAGGGCAGGGATATGGAACAAGTTGATGAAAAAAATGCATCAGAGTTCTTAAAGGTTTTGCTCTTCTTTTGAACTTAATCTAGTAGCATTTTCAGTGTCACTGGATTGGCTTAATTGGAGAGGATTTAGGTGCAACATCATGCTGTCATTCACAGACTCTATGTGTGTGTGCGTACGTGCATGTGTGACCATAAGCATGATGACTTTTATACTGTAGAGAACTGCTGAGCTAAAAATCACTCTGCAATGAAAAGAGGGCATGGTTTTTTTTCTAGTCAACTTCCAAAAGAACTCCTCTGTCATCTGGACCCAGAGCTAAGGTGGCCAACCTAGGGTTTTGCAGGGCAGATCTGCTGGGGTCCATTTCTCACTCTGCCTCCAGAATGGCAAAATGCCAAGGAGTCTCCTGGTAATCATGTGAGCTCTGCAGCATTCAGTTTTCTCTATCATTTACCTCTGCAGGCCTTTTGAAGTGACTTATTCTGGCTTTGCTCACTTCCCTGCCATTCTCCAGAATGCTTTTGCATGGTATTTGGACTGTAAGGAAGGTCTGATTGGAAAATCAAAATCTTGGGACCAAAGTCTCAAATCTGAACACTGCAGAGAGCCAGAGTTTGAAAAGTCTTTTTTCTCCAATACCTTCTTTGCCACCAATGTACATCATTTCTTAAAACAGAAGTACAACTTCTGAGGATTACAATGTAATCTGGCCTTCAAGTGTTGCCTTTTCCTTTGGTGAAGAGCTAAGATATACACAATCAGATCCAGTTAACTGAATTCTGAACTTTAATAGGCTATTGGTGGGTCCTCAATAACATAACTTAACTGAATTGAAGAACACGGCCCATCCGAGTGGATGTGGTAGGTTTTACCACCGCAACTTCTAGAACAGACTAATTTTTAAATTCAGGGATGTGAAAATTTTAAACCAAGACGATCCATATGAGTTTTTAAAAGGGAGAGAGGATGCAGATTTACCTTGAAGGAGAAGAGGTTGGGGGCATCAGGCAAGAGGTCAGAACCTCAGATGATGATTTCAGGGGTTTCAGGGATTTCAGGTCTGAGCCTCAGGCCAAAAGAGGAGTGTATGAAACATCAGACACCAAGTTAAAAGTCTAGTTAAGAAGGAGGGCCGCTTATCATGGAGAAAAGTTGGAGAGTTGAAGCATGATGCTTGCTTGGGCTCCTAAGGCTCTAGTTCTATCAGACTATCAGATTGATGCCGTTCCTCCAACTGCTTCCAACCAGGCTCTCTTTTACTGGTTCTGAATAAAACTGAGCTACATTGATGACTGTTATTGCTGCAATAGGGAAGAGGGAAGGCAGAGAGAGTCAGGAAGATGCAATGTGTAACATCTCAAAAGTGCAGATCTGTGTGAAGTGTGGAGACCTGAATAGCTGAGTAAAGGAGAAGAGTTGGCAGGGTAGAAAAGAGTGTTTAGAAGAACAATAGTCATTAGATTTTGTTGTGATTAATACATATGCTTTTAAATATCCTATCCTTAAAATCATGGAAACAAGGAAACTAGTAAGACAGCCTCCTTCACCTTTAATAAAAAGAGCATGGTAATTTCTTCAGATACTCCCAATTACATGTGCATTTCATGCAGATGATTTATTTGAAAGTCTTAATATGACTGAGTAGTTAGGAAATTATGTTCTATCTTTTGTGCTTGATCTATGTGTTATCTTTGGTGATGCAGAGGAAGTGATGGATATCAATTTAGTCAGTTTCATAAATGGTCCAGTTTGGTACACATATTATTCAAGGCCATACATTAAAAACATTAAAAAAAATCCATTATAGGTATACGTAAAATACTTAGGCAAATAGCTTATTTATTCTTAATATCATTATTATATCATGTGGCTAATACTCAATAACACATAGACTATTTTTTAAATGAATTGACTGTATAATCATTTTTGCAGGTATTCTTATTTTATGTGAACCCAGA
The DNA here is from genome assembly GCF_949752795.1 of Hyperoodon ampullatus. Taxonomy (NCBI): domain Eukaryota; kingdom Metazoa; phylum Chordata; class Mammalia; order Artiodactyla; family Ziphiidae; genus Hyperoodon; species Hyperoodon ampullatus. Next base: position 22,281,631 of record NC_136932.1, on the reverse strand, counting down.
AGTTCGCATTATGCGATGACTGTACCTTACGGAGGAATGTGTCTGTTACTATCCCGGATCCAGAATCCTTTAGTCTCTAGATCCCTACTGACAAAGAAACGGGATCATATTTTTGTAAAACTATAAAAAATATGGTGTGAATTTCTCAAGCCAAGAACACTCCCATCAGCAGTGTTCTCTTTCCACAGATTTCCATTTATTAATGTATTTAGTATGTTATCCAATAAATATGACCTATATATGACTAAGCTTTTAATCACTACAACTATAAATGCCAACTTATAAAGATTTAAGAAATTCCATGATTTCATACAGAGGGAAAAGATTGAAAAATTACTCTATAATGACATTTAATGTCAATCAAAAATTTGTATGTGAAAAGCAACTGATTCTCCATCCAGAATAAGGTTGAGATGACTGTAAGTAGCAAATAGATCTTGACTAACTGAAGAGAAGGATGTTAGTCTGGGGGACAGAGCAACACCTTACCCTGGGCAAGATTTTACAGTCCCGTTCCTTACAGCATTTTGTGAGACCATCCATGCTAGTTTGAGATAGGTAAACTGTAGGCTTACTAGCCTACAGGAGCATGAACTTGAAGCCCTGTGAGATCTTTTACGGCCATGTAAGTCTGGGAAATGTTGCAGTTAATTCCCTGCTATCACCTCACACACAGAACTAGATGTATTTGCTGGCTGCCTTCCCTTTTTCTGTCAATGGCACCACCATTCTTCCAGCCAGCCAGGCTTGAAATCTTGGAATTAGTTTTCATTCTTTTGGTTTCCTACTCCTTAACCCAGTCACTCACCAAATTTATTCAATTTGTTGATGTCTCTTTCCTATCCAAATCTACCTTGCTTGTCCCGTTGCAAGGTTTTAATTCAAATTCCTCTTATTTCACGCTTGTTCAATGGTGGTGCTCTTATTATTGGACCCTTTCCCCATCTAAATGGCCCGTGGGTCACCACTAGATTAATCGTCTTTAAACATCACTTTGATCATGTTATTCATCTGCAGTGTCTTGCCTTGTGTTTATCTGTGTTGCACAGCTGCTGATTGGTTCATCGACAAATGGTCAGGTGATCACATCTACCCAAGAAAAACCGCCTCTGGTAACTCCTTAGGAAATTTACAATGTTCCTTAGCAGATCAGTGACTTGAAGGAATCTCTCAATGGAAAATCTGGTTTATTTTATTTAGCATTCCACATTTCTCAAATTTAGTTGAACATGGAAACATTTTTTTCTATGTAAAAATTACTAACATTTCTGAGATTGAATATTTTAAATAACATACTATGGGAAACATTTGTGTCATAATATGCCAACTCCTTAGGTTGACATATTTCTTCCCAATCACACTCTCTTCTGTCTTGTCTTGTATACTTCAAGATTCAATTCCATGCCACCTCTCTTATGAAGACTTTTCAATGTTCCAGCTCCAAAATCTAGATCAGTCTCCCAGGATATGACACATAGTAATTGTAACAGTCATAGAACAATTCTGAATCCATTCAATTCAATTTAGCAAAAGTCTATTAAGCAACATCTAGTTGCCAGACACTGATGATAGGAAGTAAATTATGTGATGCCTTACATGAAGGTGCTCACTGTAGTATTTGGAAGATTGGAGATATTGCTGTAATAGTGACATGCAAAGTACTATGAAAACTTGTTTGATTTGAGTTGGGAATTGTGGATGGTGGCTCATATAAAGCTAGAGAAAGAGAAAGATGGCCTCTGGGCTGTCTCAATATAATCAAAACCTTAGATAATTATCATCATTAGACAGTGAATTATTGTTAAACTATATTCCCATATTGAACTCAAAGGCCATCTTATCATCTGGCTGTGCTTTGTAAGACAGAAGACCCTTGGTCACTATCACCTATTAAGAGTTCCTCATCGAGTTGAAAACTTATTAAATAACTCTTCAGTTACTTATTCTTCAGACTACAGAAACCCAGTTCTTTTTATCTTTTCTCAAAGCTCTGATTTTCTAAGCCTTTAATCATCATTCTGTTTTTCTGAACTCCCTCCAAAGTCTCATGCCTTTCTGGACTTGTCGCTTCCACAACTGGTTACTGCGCTGCATAAACAGCAGTGGAATGTCACGGATGACCATACAACGTGGTAAGGATTGATTTAGTTAAGAACCCAACTCACAAATACTTATTCAGAATATCCCAACCCTGTAGTGCAAAACTTGGCTGTGGATCAGAAGTGTTTTAATGGCCTGTTCATACAGCATTACATGAGGGTGATGATTTTTTAAAAATTCTTCTGGGCATAATATTAAACTACAGAAACACCCAAATAAGTACATCTACACAGCACCAGATATTTAAGAGTCACTTATGATTTCCACTGTTTATTTGATTAAGTAAATATGACATATTAAAAATATTTAAGGTATATATTTGTATATATATATGTTTGTATGTGTATAATAAATATATACTAGACTAAATATATATTAAATATCTAGTTATATAAAATTAAATAAGGCATGTAATAGTTTTTTTTTTCTTCACCTGGTTTAACTTTTGGGCTTTTCTTCGTGTTCTACAATGGCACATTTCCCACTACTAAATAGAGGAGGGAGGGTAGAATACATCCTTAATCAGAGTGAACATCCCTAAATCAATCAAATTTTAATTTATAAATTTGTGGCACAATAGGCAGAGGGGGAAGACATCTCACTGATAAAGGAATAAGAATCAGATTGATAAGACTTCTTAAAAGTAACAATAGAAGTGAGATATCACTGGAATATTCAGACAAGAGTGCTTGAGAAACTGTCAAACTAGTAGGGTGTACTAAGGTAGTCTATCTTTAAAAAACAAGAATGAAATAAAAATGTCTTCAGATAAAAATCCAAAATTTCTGCTAATATAATATATTTAAAAATATACTCTAAGAAGAGAAACAGTGTGTCTAGGAGGAAATTCAATATGTAAAAACAAATAGTAAGGAAAAAATGGCGAATATATATTGAGACAAATATCTAGTTTACAGCAATAATATTAATACCATTATTAATAATAAGTGATTCTTATATGTACAACAGCATCTAAAAAAATAAAACAAATGACTGTATATAACAAAACAGAAACAGGCTCGCAGATACAGAAAACAAATGAGTAGTTACCAGTGAGGAGAGGGAAGGAGGGAGGGGTAAATTAGGGGTATGGGATTAAGAGACACAAACTATTAATACTATGTATATAAAATAAAAAGAAACAAAGATATATTGTACAGCACAGGGAAACATAGCCATTGTTTTGTGATAACTTTAAATGCAGTATAATCTACAAAAATATTCAATCACTATGTTATAAAACTGAAATATAATACTGTAAACCAACTGTACTTCAATAAAACAAATAAATAGAAAAAAATAATAAGTGATTTTTAAAGAACAGTAATTAAATACAGGAAATTGATAGCATCTAAATTGAAGGAAGGGGATTGAAAATAGGTTTAAGATATTGTTAAGCTTTGTACTTGAATAACCAAATATGTGTGATAAAATTTTAGGAGTGATCTCTGAAAGAGTAGTAATATCAAGTTTAATTCTAAATCTAGCTTAAAAATTTTTTAATGTTTAACTCTGGACTTAATTAAACATACATGATATAATTTCCAGAGTAACCTCTATGAAGGGAGAAATAGATTAATTAAAAACACAGTGGAATTTTTTAAAATCTGAAAAAATGAGAAGAAAAATAAACCTCAACAACTCAGAAAACCTTAATCAATCCTAACGAATACAAGAAAGGAGTTTAAAAAAAGAAAAGGATAGATAGAAATTATAAAGCCAGACACTATAGATGAGCCCAATAACAGTGACAGTGTAAATTGACTAAACTTGCCATTTAAAAGACAAACATGATCAAATTGTACTTTAAAAAAAAATCCCAGTTTACAAATATGTATTCAGAATATACCAGCTCTAATCCCTATGCTGCTCATAAGACACCTCTACAGCATAAAGACACAGATTATTTTTTGTAAATAAAAGGACTGTAAAAAAAGATATACTCAGGATATATTAACCAAAAGGTGGCTGACATCTCAATGTAAATATCATACAAAAGATAAATTAAGGCAAAATCATTATCAAAAATAGTTACTATATAATAGATAATAAGTAGTTCAATTCATCAATAAGATAAAATTTAAACATATTCACCTACTAATTTAGCCCGAGAATATATATAAATGAATCTAAATAAAAAATAAAACTGCAAGAAGGAATTAACAAATTCATAATCACACTGGGAGGTTTCAACACACCTATCTCAATGACAAATTACAAAAAGAAACAAAATTAAATCTATGGAATATTTACCAACACAACTAACAAACTTGATTTAATGAACATTCACGCAATTATGCATCTAACCGCTGGAAAATACAACTTTTTCTTGAGTGTACATTAAAACTTTAGGAAACCTGAATGTATGATAGTAGGCCATAATTAAAGGCTCAATTAATTTCAGAAAATATAATAAGTAACATACTGACCATGTTTTTTGTAAATAACACAATTATGTTAAAAGTCAAGAAAAACAACATTATATATCTGGTATTTAAAAATGCACTTCTAAGAAAACATAATGAAAATTTGAAATATAATTATTAAATAAAACGGAAAACTCTGCATGCCAACAATTACGAGATGTGTCAAAAAATGGAGCTTAATGGAAGATTTACTGTTTTAGAAAAAAGAAAGGCTGGAAATCATGAGCTAAGCATCCATCATTACAAGTTAGAAAAAGAATAATACACTAATCCTTAAAATATAATAGGAAGGAGATAATAAAGAGCCTTAAATTTGCATAATAAAAAATAAAAAATCAATAAAGAAATCAGCAAAGCCAAAAATTGGTGTTTTGGAAAAACTGGTAAACTTCTCTCAAGATCAAAAAGAATGACTAGGAATAGGAATGGTGCACAAATACAGATACAACAGAGATTTCTTTAAAGGCCATGCAAATAACTTTTTAGCAATCAATTTCAGAATTAGAACAGATAATTTTGTAGATTTTAGTTCTCAAAAAGAATATCCTGAAAAACCCTATAATTATACTTTAGAAAAAAATAAGGCATACATTTAAAATACTCCCACAAAGAAAATACCAGGGCAACAGGGTTTTATAAGACAGTTTTTCCAAAATTTTAAGGACAAGGTTATTCCAATCTCACTCAAATCTTCCAGAGAATGGCAGAGCCTATGTCTCAACTCATTCTTTGAAGCCAGTATAATTTTGGTAAGAAAGCCATGTAAAAAGAGCAGAAAGGGGGAAAAACAAGGAAAAGCTCACTTATTCATGAACTTTGCAAAAATTCCAAAGAATATACCATCAAATTAAACTGAATTCTATGCTGTATAAAAGGGATTCCACCATGAGCAAACTAGATTTGATTCAGTAATGCAAGGGCTGTTCAACAAACTGAAATCTACAGACCCACCGCATTGCACAACACTTATACAAAGGACTGAGACATAGACTAAGGCAGCTGCCCAGAAACTTGCATCCATTCAGTGAAGTGAAATTACGTGGGAAAAATTAAATAGCAACTGTCTCATATGAAAAAGATGTAAGCTTTCAAATGAGATAAAGCATATAAAGTGCAGTGATTGACAGATGGAAAATGATCTACAGGTGGGAAAAAACAGTATTCCTTTAACTGCTTTATGTTTCACCCGACCCTTCACTCCTCCCCACTGCTCACTAAACCTCTTGGGTTCATGGAATCAGGAGTGTGGAAAGATAGAACATTAATTACAGGGTTTTTTAAAAGTGATCTTCTAGACTTTAGATAATTTAGATGCTCTTTAACTATCTTAATTATGGGGCTTTGAGAGGGGTAGGGAAGACAGGTAAAGCTGAATTTGGGAAGTTATTGCCAAGTTAGAAGGTGAATCAAAGATGCTGAATTGTGATACCTGGAATGATCCAAAACAGTCAAACAAATGAGTCACTCAAAGTGAATTGAGCTGCATATTACAACTGAATTGTTCCAGATCAGAGTGGTGGAATCAGAATGAGTTTTGAACCCTGATTTTAAATGTGTATAACTTCTTTTACTGTGATGTATATAAATCATAGAAACACTTTTTAGTGTCATTTCACATTTCTGAGTATTTTCTCTAGGCCCCTCTGCTAATTTCTGGAATCTCTCCATTCAGAGTTGGAGTCATAATCAGATTTGGCCAGTAGATACCAAGGCAACTGTCTGTATGTTTTCTTTCCACTGTATCGCAGGACGCCAGCACACAGCTTAAGAAATAGTCAGGAAAATGAAGCCTGTTTCTTGAAGGGCTGATTAAGTAAGACAAAGTCAATTAACATCTGATTCCTCACAGGTTTTTGCAAGCAAATTGTTCCAATTACCCAAAACCAGTGAGCAAATTGTGAGCTAATTAAAAGGGGCAGTCATGACTCCACTGACATGGTCCTGCCACTGTGCTGTCAGAAATTCTGGATAAGACCGATTAAAGAGCAACTTGAAACATGCAAATTTTGCTGCAGGAAAGTTCTCCTCTATAGTAACAGTGTTTATATTAAAATACAACTCCTCTGTATTTTATTTAATTTTAAGCACATTTCAAGTGTAACGTGTTTATCTTCATTTTACATTTTTTAAACAATTCATTGCTTTCATTTAAATATAAAATAAATGCAACATATATACATATATACATACAAAAGTGTGTTCAGTATATATGTTGTCACAGCCAGGACATTTTACAACTCTATGGAATAAAAGATAGACTCCACTGTTACTGTTTATAGTCTGTAATAGGCAACATAAAAACAAAGTCCACGTCAGCTATGTAGACAGCATACCTTTATGAGCCTGTTAAAATTTGTTTTCACAGGCTACTTAGTCATTTCAAAATAGAGCCTAAACAAACTACCATATATTTACTCTGTTTGTCACCAAGAATTAAGATTTAATCTCATTGTGTAGGTGGTCATTAATGCAGAGTTGCAGCAATTTCTTTATCATATTTCTTTATCAAGAAGCTATCAAGCACCAACATGAAATGGGCCCGCAGATAGGATGAGAAAAGATTCTTTCTTAAAGTGGTTAAAGCAGCATTTTTAATGCCACAATATCAGCCTCCAGAGCAGACAGAAATCAGGCTTTTCTGGTTGACATGGTTTGGACAAAGAACTTGTAATGTTGTACTGATAAGAACTTATAAGAAATTCCATCTCCATCTTGAAAGGGGAGGAAGTTACAACTTGTTTGTTTTTAGATCTTAGCACTTTCAAGATAATTTAAATGAAGCTCATGGTCCTTGGTTTTTAGAAGAATACAAAGTAAATAAAGCATGCTTATGAGAGTATGATAGCCAGAATGGTGAATAATCAGAAGGGCAAATCATATGAAGAACATTTTCAAAGTAATAGGATTGTTTAGGGTTGAGGAAACAAGCCAGTTAGCTTCAAACACTTGAAGAATGATGCGGATGCGCGGTGGCTTAGACTTTTTCTGTGGGTCTTCCACCTAAAGGGATCTTGCCTCATCCTAATGTATGCGTTACCTGATTACATTCTCATTTATGACATGTTTTATTTAATTTTTATGCTATGATTTTCCTTTAAGTATGCATTTTTAAAGAATTAAATGCAATTTTATTATACATCGAGTAAAAAGTAATTAATATTTGTTTTGTGTGTACTGTGCGTGCATAAGACATTCTACTGGATGATTGGCATCCATTTAACTTACTCAATGCTTACAGGTATCCTATGTAGTAACAATAGTTATTTACATTGTTTACTTTAGAAAAATGAGGTGCAAAATATTTAACTAATTTTCCCAATGGCACACTGCTAGTAAATGATGGAAACCAAGATTCAAACTAGTTTTCTGTTGGCATATTTTTGTTTTTCATTATACTAGAGTATACCAGTCAATGTTTATAGTATATATTTTTAAAAATTTGTTTGTTAAATAAATATTTATTAAGTATCTATTATATATCAGATACTATTCTAGATATGGGGAATATATCAATGACACAAAGCCAGAGAGAGAGAGAGCAGACAAACAAACTAGTAAGCAAATTATATCAGAGGCTAGACAGTGATACAGACTATGGAAAAAATAGAGGATGATAAAAGACTAGAGGACTTGGTGGAGTGAGTTATACTTTTAAACAGGGTGGTCAGGGTAGACTTTCTTGAAATGATAACATGTGTACATCTATGAAGGAGGTGAGCTGACCATGTGGGTGTCGAGAAGGAGAGTGTTCCAGGCAGAGGGAACAGTGGTGCAGAGACTACAGGTGAGAGAGGGTCAAACATTTAAGAGAAACAACCAGGAGGCCAAAACGGCTAGAGCAGAATAATACATTTGAATTTTATAATGGTTATATTTCAGTCTATGTGACTGAAATATAACCTATATGGAAATTCTTTATAAGAATTATAAATCTTCTTATAAGAGGCTATTTTATCCACTTAAGAACTGACATATTGGGACTTCCCTGGCGGTCCAGTGGTTAAGACCTCGCCTTCCAATGCAGGGGGTGCAGGTGCGATCCCTGGTCGGGGAGCTAGGATCCTACATGCCTCGCAGCCAAAAATACCAAAGCATAAAACAGAACCAATACTGTAACAAATTCAATAAAGACTTTAAAAATGGTCCACATCAAAAAAAAAAAAAAAAAAGAGAAAGAACTGACATGTTGATTGACCATCTATTATGAGCGAACATTCTAGGGCATGAGATGCATTAGTGAAAACAACTTGTATGTTCATGTAACTTAATACCAGTGACCATAACCAAGCCAAGTGTATCCCAAATTTAATATGCATTAATATTAGGAATTCTATTTATATAACAATTGCATGAATATGTCAAAAGAGAAATCTCTCCATATATGTCTAAGATAATTAGAAATTTTAAAACCCACTTAACTTATGTTATAATAAGTGTGATAAAAATCAATGGATGATAAAACACTTAAACATAAATGGAAGAATTCCCATTATAGTCAGAAAAGAGGGATATCCATCATTACATCAGTTACTCGAGAAGTTCTAGTCAATGCAATAAAACTGACAACTAAATAAAGGAGACTACCCGTCACTATTTGTAAATAAAATATTCTATACCTAGAAAACACATGAGAATGAAGTGAATAATTATTAGAAATCAAAAGGGAATTGCATAGGCAGTGTTTCCACCCCTCCAATTTACACAGATACCAAATAATTTTCCTATATATGCCAGAAATAACCAGGTTGAAAATATGATATCCATACACTGAAAACTGCAAACATTTATGGGAAGTTAAGCAAGGTTCAAATAAGGAAATACCCTTAATTGAGAACACTCAATAATGTATATTCCAAAAGTAATTTATAAATATTTGTTAGTTACATTTAAAATCCAATATGGTATTGTTTTAATTGGTGAAATGGTTCTGGAGTTCATCTAAAAGATAATAATTTGAGTATAGATAAGAAAATGATGAAAATAGGGGAAGGGTGATAAGCAATAAAACTACAAAAATAAAAATATGTGGCATAACGAAAGAATAGAAAAAAATGGACTAACAGAAAAACCCAGAAGTAAATACATATGTGTATTTCATTGAAGAGTAAAGTGAAAATGTCAGATCCTCCAAGAAACGATGGACTCGTCCGTAACAGATGCCTGTGCCTTCCTGCTCGTCCCTTGTGCTTTGAGCTCAGTAGCAGGATCACATCACCCCGCTGAGGAGCTAACGCTCCCGCTGGCGCCAGCGAGGATAATTCAAACAATGGGTCGTCTCACAGAAAAAAATAAAAATATAGAACGCGTGCAAAAAAAAAAAAAATCCCAAATTAGCTTTTGTTGTAAAATTTTGTTTGAACAGTGCTATTTGATTAATTAATAAAGGTTTTCACTTTCCAAATGCCATGGTGTCCTGTAGATTAGCCCTAAGATCTCCATCACCAGAAGTGACTCCTGTGTCACAGAAGTGTCCAGGGAGCCCTAATTCAGAAAGCAGACAAAGTAGACTGCATGGCATTAAAGACAAGTCACGCCAGTCTGAGGCATCCACAAACCAGTTAGTGCACTGGCAATCACACTGGCCAAGCCTGCTTTTGGGCATTATGTGAACTATGCAATCAGTTCTTCTGCCACAGTGGCTACATAGTGTGGGTGATATTGGGTGGATGCCTGGATGATTCTATTTTTATCTAGAGAAATATCAAAGTTATAATTTTTGTCTTACTTAAATTTAGTATACCTACTCAATACAAAAAATACAAAAGCACACATACACATGTATGCACACACTTATACACACATCCAAATTTTTGTGTATTTGTATCACCTAAATGAAAGACTCTCCCAACAATCTGGAATACTATATACATATGTGTGTATGCATATATAAGTATATGCATATACATATATACACACACATACACACATACATATATATACACTATATACGTATGTGTATATATACAAATATATGTACACAAACACATGCATGCACATATATGCACACACATGTATGACATATCACATATGCATGTGTGTATGTGTACCTATATGTATGAACAGGTTACAAGTATATGTATGTATATATAGCACACATACATGACACATACATTATATATATATATTTTTTTCCTTTAAGATAATTCTCTGAAGTCTCTTTGTCTTGGGTCAAAAGGTACACATAGTATTTAGACCTTTAAAAACAAATTATCCAATTTTCCTTCAGAAAGTTTATGCCACATGTTCATTAGCTTTCAAGGCTGGAAAATAGAGGGAAATACATCCTTTTCTAGGAAAACTTTCCCCTCCTCAGTTAACTCGTAAAATACTCAAGCTGAATATGGGGATGGAGTAAAATGCAATGCAATCAATGGATTTGATCTGTTTTAAAACATTCCTCTGAAAGGCGATTTGTAAACCCAAACTACATTGAACTATAGTTATAATAATTAACCAACTAGTAAACAGACACAATTTCTAGAACACAAACAAAACACAAACCTAAAATAGCTTTTGTTCTCAAATTGCCTGAGTGCTTATCATAATTTTTCTCCTAAGAGTCTCTTCTATTTTTTAAAATTTTAAATAATGATTAGATGCACAACTAAGAAGGAGGTTGGAAGAATGTGACTTTAAGCAAAGCCTAGTAAGAAGGTGTCCCAGTTTTTATTAACCTTTGCATTCAGTCTAGATACACACTTTGTTTAAAACGCGCATTGATAGAGGAATGGACAGAACGAACTTACAGACCCAGGTAGCCAAAGAATATAGGATTTGATGATTTGTTCACCGATACTGAACAGAGCTATCAATAAAAGTCCACTCTAGCTAATAGCCAACCCCCTTTCCTGAAAGTCATTCAATGACTAGGACACTGATTCAACGTGTGGCTGACCAAGAGCAAAGCAGAGGTACCTGTCTGTGACTTTCATTACAGTTGGGCTGAGTCTGCTGCCATTGGTTTTGGCCAGAGTATCCCTTTCCCTTTTCATATTTCTAAACCACTTTGGCTCTGAGTCTGCTCCACCTTAATGCTCCAGCTATCTCAATAGAATATATAAGTTCTATTGAGACTATCTGAATATGTGGCCTCCCCAGGATCCTATCTTTGGGGCCTCCATCAAACCTGCCTTGTCATAGAGCAGACGGAGGAAACCAGCATGTTACTAAGAAAGAAAGAAATCTGTCCAACCTCTAATGGGCTTATGATTCATCCTCTGATGGCTCACAGGCCTTTCTGGACAACAGTGATTGGCCATCTGGTTTCATTGGGGATGATAAATTCAGCAATAAACATGACTCTTGGTCCTCTGTCCCTCTAAATCCAAGTCACAAATATTGTGAGTCAGATGTCCCCACCTACAAACACAACGGCTCCTGAGCTCAAACGCTCCTTTGACACAGCCCATGCCGCCCAACTTCAATTATGCCTGGGCTACATTTCTTTTGGAGGCACTACAGGATTTTTTTTTTCTTTAACACACCACACACACACGCACACACGCACACTATTTTTTTTAAGGAGGCAGAGGCATCCAGCCAAATAAACTACGTTAAGCAGTGGGTTCCATTTTAGGTGTTGACAGTGTATAATAAATCCAGGCCTACCTAACATTTACAGGAACGTTATAAAATGAGTGAAATGGCATGAGTTGGTTACCAGGCCAACCAGACAAACACAATAAACAGGCAGCAGTGACAGGAGTAAGTTACACCATCTCTCCGGTCTGAAATATATCACTTTACATTAGTCTTTGACCACTTCGAAAGCTCTTTGTTTTATATTTTTCAAAATGCTCTTTTACAGCATAGATTACTATTAAATCTTTTCAGATGAGGAAGTTTCTTTTTTCCCCCAAATTTGCATAGCTCTAGAAAGCAAACATTTATTTTTATTTTAACTCTAATTAAAAAACAAATTTAAGTCTTAAAAACAATGTTAAGGCTCAAATCCTGAAGGTCCCTTCTGGCAGATTAAAAGAAAAAAAAAAAATTCCCTAGACTAGAAAGAAAATAAACAATAACAGTAGTTAGTATACTTGGTTGGTTTAAAATGTTCTGTTAAAATGGCAGCATTTTGCAGTGCTATTTAACTCTTTAAAAGTTAGTCTGCATTCTGAAGTACTTTCTCTCCTAATGGAGAAAAAATTTTATCATAAGGAAAGAGTTTTAGAACATCATAGTTTATCATCATACTGGTAGGATATTAGAAATCATCAGACAACTTCTTTATTTGACAGAAGAAAAAAAAGAGAAAGAAATGGATTAGGGTTTTTGTATAATTATTTTAAATAATGACATCTCATTTCTGCTACTTATACTATACAAAAGTATTTGCTTCTATTACTTTAGCCAATTTCACATAAATGGAAGAAGCTCTAGCTCACTTTTTACTTTCAGTATAGGTTTTGAGCAGCAAATTAAAGTAGAATAATTTAGAATTGTCCATATAAAATGAAAGAAAACTACTATACATGAAAAAAAAACATTTATAAAAAAAACACTCGGTTTAACCAAATTTGCTTGACCTATACAAAACATTGCCAGATTATCAACTATCCTTCTAAAAGGCACACTTGTGAGTAGGGTGACCAACTCACCACAGTCTGTCTGAGACCTTTCACATTTGGGCCCTAAAAGCTCATGTCTCAGAAAACCCCGCAGCTATGGGCAAACAGGTACACTTGGTTACCTGCCTGTGATGGTAACTTATTTTCCTTCCATTGTTTTACAATATATTTAACAAAAACTTGTTTGTAAATTACTATGAGGAAAATTTTACCCTTACCTAAAAATATTAAAAGCGAAATAATTTCCTGATAATGTTCATTTGTTTCTAATTGATAGAACCCATATTTGAAATCTATTTCTACAGCTGGAACAGGGGGTTTAGTGGGAGAGACTACATATAGTTAACTCACATCATATTAAGCTTTTAATTTGTAGCTCTATCACTGGAAAAATTTTATTGCTGATAGTGAAGGAGAAACAAGCCTACTTTCCTGTTAACTGCTTTATCATTCCTTTACTAGCACTACCAGGACTTGGTTTTAAAGAAAACAATGTAGCTGTTTAGGAAAACTGGAGATGGGAAGACAATAAGGTTAGAAGGAGCCCTCCCAGAACTTGGTTACAAAATATCATAAATTCCCAACACTTCTTAGAAATGGTACCATGTGATGCTTTGGCATCTCTAAGATTGAATGTCTTTTTTTTTTCTTTTCTTTTTTTAAATAAATAGCACAGAATTTATTATATTGACTGAAGAAAAGGCATAGTTCTTACTATCTGTGGGCAGACTAGTAAGTCAACTCTAAAAGTATCATGTTAATAACTCCCCTTTTCTAATTCTATATTTTTGGCAGTTTATGTCTATACACAGCTTGACATCTAATAAGTTAAAGCTTGAGAAAATTAAAATTTTCTGTTCAAAATCTTTCTGTTAAGGAATAAATGCATGTAGATTAATAATTGTACTAACAGGCCCAATTCTTCATCACTTGCTGTTCCCATCATATTCTTTGCCACATGGCTTTGAAGTTCCCTTCTTTTTTTTTTTAACATCTTTATTGGAGTATAATTGCTTTACAATGGTGTGTTAGTTTCTGCTTTATAACGAAGTGAATCAGTTATACATATATATACATATGTTCCCACATCTCTTCCCCCTTGCATCTCCCTCCCTCTCACCCTCCCTGTCCCACTCTTCTAGGTGGTCACAAAGCACTGAACTGATCTCCCTGTGCTATGCGGCTGCTTCCCACTAGCTATGTACCTTACGTTTGGTAGTGTATATATGTCCTTGCCATTCTCTCACTTTGTCACAGCTTACCCTTCCCCCTCCCCATATCCTCAAGTCCATCCTCTAGTAGGTCTGTGTCTTTATTCCCGTCTTACCCCTAGGTTCTTCATGACCTTTTTTTTTTTCTCTTAGATTCCATATATATGTGTTAGCATACGGTATTTGTTTTTCTCTTTCTGACTTACTTCAGTCTGTATGACAGACTCTAGGTCCATACACCTCACTACAAATATCTCAATTTCGTTTCTTTTTATGGTTGAGTAACATTCTTTAAATAGGTGGGGTCTATGTCCTCATCCTTTGAAACTGGGATGTGCTTCAGCCAACACAACGGGAATGACATACACCAGCTCCAAGCCAAGGCATAAGGATCATGTGCGTTTCCTCTTCCTCTGTCTTGATTCTCTACCTTTGTCACAGAAACTTACCAGCACCAGCCTGCTAGAGACTGAGGAACACAGGCCCCGTTGCCATCTCAGTCCCAGCACACAGCCATCAAACTGCCAGAGGAGAGTTGAATGATCCCATCTGAGACCAAAGAACCACATAGCTGAGCCCAGCCTGAATCAGCAACTAACTCGTAGATTTATGATTTTTAAAATGAGTGTTGTTTTAACCCGTTTATCTTTGATGTGGTTTGTTATGTAGTATTATTGTGACGATAGATAATTGGTAGAAAATATAAAGAAAAGGGCCTCCATAACACCCCACTCCCATCAAAATACACAGACTCTGTAAAATAATTGCAAAAGGGTTTCGGCGTCAATATCTCCTCTAACAGCCATGTTAGGGTTTGAACTGCAATCTTTCTGAATCCCATACTCCAAGCCATTCTATGAAATAAATAAATAAATAAAATTTAAAACTAAAATTATTTTAAAAATCACATGCACCTGCAAAAATATAAAGACTGAACATCCTCTAGGAAATTTCCATTTCAATAGCATAAACATATATTGTGTTAGTAAAGTGCAATAGTGAACCTCTAGATTTCAAAAATACAGGGAGACAGTTTGAAGAGGCATTTGGCATATTTTTGGAAATTTTAGACTATGACAACTGACTGCAGCAGCTAGAGCTAATTAATCAATTAGTTAATCCACATCTTATTCCTAGAGCTCCATCTATGCCCAGCATGAACTTTCTGGAGATAATGACATATCTAAGCGTGTGTACTGGAGACCTGCTACAAAAGGCATCCCTTCCATTCCTTAGGGGCTTTATTTGTAACATTGCTAACTGTCAATTCTCTGTTCTGACTGTATTCTATATTAAGTATCCAATAAACAAAGATTTAGAACTTAAACTTTCTGATCTTTGTTATTATCTGAAGTTTGGCACACATTAAATGTTTATTAAGCTCGGTTGGGGCTTTGTGACCACCTAGAGGGGTGGGATAGGGAGGGAGGGAGGGAGGCTCAAGAGGGAGGGGCTATGGGGATATATGTATACATATAGCTGATTCACTTTGTTGTACAGGAGAAACTATCACAACATTGTAAAGCAGTTATACTCTAATAAAGATGTATACAAAAATAAACTAAATAAAATGACCTGCTTTAAAAAAAAGTAAGTTTAAAAAAATGTTTATTAGGGCTTCCCTGGTGGCGCAGTGGTTGAGAGTCCACCTGCCGATGCAGGGGACACGGGTTCGTGCCCCGGTCCAGGAAGATTCCACATGCCGCGGAGTGGCTAGGCCCGTGAGCCACGGCCGCTGAGCCTGCGCATCCGGAGCCTGTGCTCCGCAACTGGAGAGGCCAAAACAGTGAGAGGCCCGCGTACCAAAAAAAAAAAAAAAAAAGTTTATTAAATGAATACAATAATTATGGAAAAATCGAAAGAGATGATTAAATGCTTTATGGGAAGAGATAACTTACTGTATTTTAGTAATTAGGACAAGAAAATATAATAATAAAACAGAAAAAATGTTAAAAATATAGTTCAGAAGGAAGATAAAAGATTTTCTATTTTAAAAAAGAATGGAGAAAAAAAAGAATGGAGAGAAACCTGACAATCTACAAAAGATGGATTCTCCTTGGCTACAAGAAGCAAGACTGTTTCTCTTACTGTAACTCCTTTGACATCATTCTTACCACATCTTATGGCCATTTCCACTACACAGCTTCAAATTTTTAAAAATTATGTAAAACAGATATTCTATTGACCAAACATGGTCACTCCCATTCTTGAAACCTACCCTTAGAAAATAAACAGTAACTAAAGGGAATTGAAAGTAGTAAGAAAGGAAAAAGTGGGAAGAAAAGACAATATTGAATGTCACAGACTACAATGAAATATAAGAAGCCTTATTTTTTTTATTTATTTTTTTTTTTGCGGTACGTGGGCCTCTCACTGCTGTGGCCTCTCCCGTTGCAGAGCACAGGCTCCGGATGCGCAGGCTCAGCGGCCATGGCTCACGGGCCCAGCCGCTCCGCGGCATGTGGGATCTTTCCGGACCGGGGCACGAACCCGTGTCCCCTGCATCGGCAGGCGGACTCTCAACCACTGCGCCACCAGGGAGGCCCAAGAAGCCTTATTTTTTGATGCCCAAGTTTGATAATACTGCACTTAAATGGTAAAGAAATAAATGGTGAGCTGTCTAAAACATTTAGCTACAGAAGTTGCTAAATAATCCGTCTTGGAGTAGCTGTCCACAGCTGAATAAAGCTGCCTTAGTGCATGAACCCATTCTTGTTTTGCTCAGGTTCCTGGCTACGTGTTATTTCCCTCAGCCACCTTTCCCATCTCTTGCTCACCATGCTGTTTGGAAGTCTCTAAAGGAAGGGTGGAGTGAATCCCATAACTCCTGCTCTCTTGCCATTTTTAGCTGCCTACAAGCTTTCCTGGCTGCCACAGTTTATAGACTTGGGCTTGGTGGCCTTGCCAAATAACGAGCGTCTGGCTCATGAATCGTGAGAGGGGACTCCTATTAAATGGAGACGTGTCCACTCCACTGTATGAAAGCAAAGAAGGGGCTTGAAATGTCAATGTGTGAAAAGTCAAGGTTAATGGAGTGCAAGATTTTTGCAAGAGAACCGCCACCCTGCAATGACTAATTAAACTGAGGTCCCGATGGCAAGCATCTGTAAAGACGCCAATTATAGATTCACACATTTTTGCGTGACACTGTTTTCCTAGAAAGATAGGTAGGAAAGATGGCTTGCTTTTAGTGTTAGACACCATTTCCTTCCGTCCGAGACCTGGCCCATGCCTGCCCTTGGCTACATATATGTGCACAATGGATGCTAACCTCATAATATACCCTGGGCAGAGAGCAGACACCAAGCAAATCCAAATATCTGTGGCCAACCCAGAAAAAAAGTGTGGATCTCTGGTGAGGAATCAAATTTCCCACCTCTGTATTACCACACCCGGGCACAGTCAACACAGGCTTGGCTGCCAACAATTAAATTAAAAGATACTTGTTGGATGTGCAGTGAATCCTGGTGAGTTCCTTCGCCAGAGCTGCCTCCTAAGAGAAGGTGCCCGGACTGGTTCAAGGACACGAAAGATAAGAAGGAAAATAAAACTCCTGAAAAGACGCGACCAGGCTGAACAAGGGTGAAAGATTTAAGCTTATGGGCACAGCGACAAGTTAGAATGAGCTGGACTCAAATTCTTCCACTTTGGAATTTAGAGAAGACAACTCCACCTTTTTTTCTCTCCTAGTGAGGCTTGTATTTATATAGTGTCCTCAATCTACTTTTTTGCTTAATAGTCCTGCACAGGCTGATTCTACAGATGATACTAAAGTAGTCTGTGTTCAAAACACGTTAACAAACTCCACAGTGAACTGAATTAAGGTTTCTTCACTCCAACACTTCTCAGTTCCTTTACTGCACTCTAGTGCACCGTGAATTGCTGGAAAGCGATGAGATACCATAGACTTGCCCCATCCCGCTCCCCCGCCAATAAACATGGATACACATCAAGGGCTTTCAGAATTTAAATTTTTAGATTTTTAAAATTTTTGTCAATGTGCATTGAGTGTGGTACTAAATAATCAAGGCTTCTAGGAGGAGAAAGAATGAGAAGATCTGGCATTTGGGAGCATTAATCTGGCAAGGGAATTAGGATATCATGGAACAAAGTGATAGAGCAAGGCAATCAGTTCAGATGTGCATTTTGTTTCTCACCATAATCCTTACATAAGAGTAAAAGGGAGGCGTGGATATGAATCATTCAAAAGCAAACTTAGGAGGTTTGTGGAACTTTCCCTATGCTAGGAACCAAGAAAGAGGTCAAAGATAATTCTGAGGTTTCAAGTCTGCAGAAAAAATATATTAATAAAATTGGGGCAGGGGCACTGGAGAGGAACTCAGTTTTGTATTTGTGGAATTTACAGGAATGGGTGTCATTTGGAGGCATGTTGATAAAACAGAGAGTGAGCCCAGCAACAATAACCATAATTCTCAGAGATAAGATTTGCTCCAAAGGAAGAAACGTAAGGCTTTTGATGTCAATGATAGACTTATAGAGCTATACTGTATGATAAGAAAGCAGGTAATAAAAACAACAGCTGAAAAAATCTTGAAGGGATTAAGGGAAAAATATCTTAATGGGTATTGTGCCACCTAACTGAATCAGATACAGAGGTTAAGGGGTGTGTGTGTGTGTGTGTGTGTGTGTGAGAATAATTGCTGAAGAACAAAAGGAAATTTGGAAATGAGCTGACTTTCATGGAAGTTAATTATAAAGTTTTGGTTAATATTAATGAGACTTATTAAATCCAAGAAATATTTTATATAGATAAAACCAATTCATCATCAAAAGAATCTTATTATGTAGATACCACCCTTCCCTTTACCAAACAATCTTATTGAGGTATAATATACATAACACTTACCCATTTTAAGTGTACAATTCAACAATCTTTAGCAAATTTACTGTGCTGTGCAACCATCACCACAACCTGTTTTAGAACATTTCCTCATCCCAGTAAAACCCTTCATATACATTTACAGTGAATGACTGTTCCCATCCTCAGCTCTAAGCAACCAATAATCTACTTCCTTTCTTAGACATTATCTGCAGGTACTGTTTTATCTTCATTTTACATCTGAGAAAAATTTTACCTTATCTCTTTTCTAGTTCTAAATAAACTTGCCCCAATTGGTCTGCCATTTAAGAAACAGGATGCCTTTGAAAATCATTAGTAAACAATACCACCAAAGAAATAGCTGATGCTAGAACCATAATATCTCCAGTATGGGAGATGGGAGAAGTTTCTTGTAATAAGTTAGTGTTTTCCATGTTCAAAAAAAAAGCAAGCAAAGAACTAAAGTTATGTTTCAGCATAAGAAACAAGGTCTTACAAGAAACCTGGTACCAAGGAGAAAAAAATGATGTTTTACTCTGAGTGGAGTTTTCAAACACCACCAGCCTGGCTAGGTGAGTCTGCAGAAAACGGGATTTGGCATCCTCCGGGAGAAACCCTGATAGGTAATTGCATTGTGAAGACAGCCAGTGTGGTGGGCCAGGTATTTGAATTTGGCCCACAGTTGGAGAAGGGGGCAGAAATGGACCACATGGAAATTGGCACTCAGAGAAATTGCATCTGGAAGGCAAACTTTCCAGGCTGCTGACGGCTCAAAATGTCAAATTGTTTGAAAAAACAAACACTGTGACATAACAGATACATGCAATGAAGTTTTCAAGATGTTCCCAATAGAACAGCATGCAGTAGTTGGCACAATGTACTTATTCCCCACCCCCAAATACTGCCCCAACAACCAAAAAAAGAAGAAAAAGAAAAGGAAACTTTGAGACTTAAGTAAAGTTGTTGAAAAACCAACTCCACTGGCTGGATTTGCTCCCTGCTCTCCCATTCACACTGTAATAACTGGATATTCTCTGTGAAACTCAACCTTTTTTTGAGTGTCCCAGTGTCCTGCATCTGGTAAGTGTGCATTCCTAAATTCTGAAAAAAAAAGTCTAAATATTTTATATGCTTTGAGATTAAACCTCACGAATATTACAAAGATGGGGCTCAGACAAAAGTACAGAAATCTGTCCAAAAATACGTTATGAATGGAACATTCCTTCAATGAGCTGATAATCATCGATAATTGAGCCCGTAAAGTAGCAATTGGACACTTGAGATAAAAAGAAAGTCGGTAAGAAGAATGAGATGGTAAATCTTCCAGGAATTTTTAAAATACAGTCTGATTATACAAAGTATAAAAGTGAACTCTTATTCTCTCAGAAGATATTTGTGGTTCACTGGAAGACTGCTTGGAGTTTCAATTTTGGTTTCTTTATTCTCACTCATGCTTAAAATATGTGATGAGTGTAATAAGCTTTACATCCATTTTCAAGGCCCAGTGTATATGAAGTCTCCCCAGCTCCTACCTGGCAAGTGTCCCTCCAGCTTCTGAAAATTTCCTTCATCATTCACCTCAATGCCTGGTGTTCCATTATCTTTCCCAATCACCTGTGTTATCAATCTGGTATCAAGTCTATCAAGCATCGAAGTGTTTTTCCTTTTCACACCTTCTCACTTTTCTTCTGCGTTTATATAAATGATTGATAAAACTAAAGTCCTAGAAATACGAGCATGGATCCTTTAAAAATGTCATTTGTGTTAGGCATTTAAATTTTCCAATTTTCTCATTGATGTAAAGAAGGCAGAGACCTAGACATAGTGAGAAACTTAAATGGCATCTCTCTATGCTCTGCGTGTACCTTTCTCATGTTTTTTTTTTTTTGGCATTATTAAAAATTATTAAGACTTTATCTTTTAGAGCTGTTTGAGGTAAACTGCAAGATCAAAGGGAAGGTGCAGGGAACCCCATATGCTTCCTACCCCCTCATACGCACTATCAACTCCCACCAGAGTGGGACACAGGCCACAATGGATGAACCTACACTGACACATCAGCATCACCCAAAGTCCATAGCTTACCTAGTCACTCTTAGTCTTGAATATTGTGTCTTTGGACAAAAGTTGAATGGCTGGTACCCATCATTATGGCATCAGAGTGCTTTCACTGCCCTAAAAATCCACTGTACTCTGCCTATTTACCACTCCTCTTCCCCCAGACCTTAATAACAACTGATCTCTTTACTGTCTCCATAGCTTCGCCTTTTCCAGAGTGTCATATAACCGGGATCACACGGTCATTAGCCTTTTTGGACGTTCACTTAGTAACAGGCATTTACGTCTCCTCCATGTCTTTATGGCTCTTTTTTTTTTTTTTTTTTTTTCAGCAATGAGCAATATTCCATTCTCTGGAAGGACTGCAGTTTATTTATCCATTCACCTGCTGAGGGACATCTTGATTGCTCCCAAGTTTTGGGGATTATGATTAAAGCTGCTATACACATCCTTGTACAGGTTTTTTATGTAGACATAAGTTTTCAATTAGTTTTAGGTAAATACCAAGGAGCACAATTGCTTGATCATATGGTAAGATTATGTTTAGTTTTATAAGAAACCACCAAAATTTCTTCCAGCATAGCTGTACCACTTTTCATTCCCACCAGCAATGAATAAGTGTTCCCATTGCTCTGTATCCTCCCCAGCATTTGGTGTGGTCAGCGTTCCTATCTTTTGTACAATAACATCTAATGACATGTACATCTGTTTGGTTAATAGAACTATCAAGAAAAATCAACTTGGAAAAACAGATAAAGCAAACAATCATACCTAGCAGTTAGTTCCTCCTTTTCA
Source organism: Hyperoodon ampullatus (assembly GCF_949752795.1). Lineage (NCBI taxonomy): Eukaryota > Metazoa > Chordata > Mammalia > Artiodactyla > Ziphiidae > Hyperoodon > Hyperoodon ampullatus. The sequence goes on along the minus strand of NC_136932.1, from coordinate 22,259,631 downwards.
TAAAGCAACTTTTGTTTTTTTTTTTCAATTTTAGGCTTTTTTCCTTTTCTTCTTCATTTGTTTGTGTTAAATCACATGGATAAACATGATTCTTTTAGAAAAAGTAATAGAAAGTACAGATAAACAATAGTAAAAATCACCCATAATTTCACATCTTAAGATAAAACAAAAACACTGAACATTTTCGTTTACAACCCTTCAGAAACAAGCCTGCACACATGCCTAAAGACACAAGGCATCCATCCATCAGCTCTTGCTGCATAACAAACTATTCCAAAACTTATGGACTAAAATAATGGCTATGTATTTAGCTTATATTTCCCTGAGTCAACAATTTGGGCTGGACTCATCTGGAAGATTATTCTACTGCCAGTAGGTTAGGTGGCTCCATTTCTGGGGATTGTCTAGAGGTGACCGGGGCATAAGTGTCACGTTATCCAACCTCGTTCTAACGGCGGCAGTAGCAGGGTTCCTAGGAGAAGCAAGCAGGCAAGTCCCAATGCACAAGCTCTTTCTGAGCCCCTAATTGCGTCACATATGCCAATGGTGTATTGGCAAAGCAAGTCACACGGCCAATCTGGAGTCCAGGGGTGGAGAAATAGACTCCACTATCTGATAGGAGGGTTTGGATAGGGGGCACATACAGCCACGTTTGCAGTCTTTCATAATCCTGCCAGCTAGGGGGTGGAGGACTAGTAACATTTTGGTTTGTATTTTATCAAAATCACACAAACCCACATTAAATTAAAATGTTGAAAGTGGATAAAATAGATAACTAATGAGAACCTACTGTATAGCAAAGGGAACTCTACTCAATGCTCTGTGGTGAACTAAATGGGAAGGAAATCCAAAAACAAGGGAGATATAGGTATATGTATACCTGATTCATTTTGTTGTACAGTAGAAACTAATACAACATTGTAAAGCAACTATACTCCGATTAAAAATTTTTTGAAAGTGTATCCTCATATCAATACGTATCGTTCTACCTCTTGTTTTAAAAAGCTGCAGCGTTGGCCTGTTTAGCTGAACCATAATTTGTCTGACCTATCTCCTGCAATTCAACGTTAGAATATTTCCAGTTTTTAACTATCCAGCTGTCATAAACATCTTTGTGCATTCATCTTCATGTCTATCCATGATTATTTTATTATATTGTCCTTCAGCCAGCTTATTATATTTACCTTTCCAAGGAAATGCACCCTTTGTTCATTACAAGACATGGAGAAAAGAGAGTGCAACGGATGAAAATAAAGCCCAGGCTAAAACCTTGATTGTTTATCACAACTTGTCACCACTACTAAAAAAATGAAAATGAAAAAGAAAAAATGAACATAAAGATAACTATAAAATCATCATAGAACCCCACTTGTTTACAAAGAATAATGTGTACGTATATTCTCAACTTATCTACTTTCAGTGTATTTAATACATTGTTTCAAACAGTCAGTGCAGGGCCATTTATTTGTCACTTCTGATGGCATCAGCCCGGGTGGGCTGGGCCATTTCCTTTATGTTCTTTGTACTGTTGGCACAGAGGTGTTGGATGGTCAGCATATCCTGAATCAGCTGCCACAAATTCTTACTTGGTCTGGATAGGGTTCGCCTACCTTCAATGCCTTTCCTGGTTAGGCTCCAGAACACAGAAGAGATCAGTCCACTAAGTGTGCTTTCACTGGCAGTGATAATCTTGGTGTCCTGGCTCAGCTTCCTCACCTGCTTCTGGGCTTCCCCCAATTCACTAAGTACTTCTTCATTGCTTTCTTCCATTTCAAGAACAAGGGGAAAACTATAGCACTTGATGTGCACCTGTGTGTTGTGGGTACTCAACAAGCCAAACAAGAGAAGAAATAAAATAAACACCTTATTATAGTCAAGCTGGACCAGGTCCCAGAAAATGTCTAAAAGCTTTTGTCCGCAGAAAACCAAACTCTCAGGGCTGATAACGGTGACTGGATGTCAAAGGTATAATAAGAAATAAAGTTCTTTAAAAACAAACTGCAAACACCATAAAATCATATTGTTTTCAACTTCCCTATTTAGTGGCTTTGTTATGTGTGTACATTACAGCAGACATCTAAGCCAACAGAAGACAAGAATCTTCTAAGCTTGTCTTGTGTTTATACATGACTTCCGGAATTAAGGTTGCACACATGAGTTTTTTATTCACCCAGCATAATAGATCTGGTAAGTCTGAGAAATAGAAGAGTAAAGGGTTTGAAAGTATGCTTCATTTGGCTGTTTTTCTTCCTTTTATGATGGATGCATTTTCAGAAAAAAAAATCAATTCTTTTCATCATGTGTTTTTGACTTTCCATGGTTATTTTCAAGCTCTTAATTCCTAGTTCATTTATTTGTTTGTTTTTGTGTTATTTTTTACTAGAGACATATGGCAAGACAGTACTATGTTGGAGAATTAAACTTGCTTTCTTTGTAATAAAGCATTCCTATATGGAAATATTACAGCTAAACTAGGATGGAAGGCCTAAAATCTATTTGTGACTTAGGGTTATGAGATTACAAAGACCATGATGATTTATTTTAATCTGAATAGATTACAGATGGAAATTATAAAATCTTTACACAGTTTAGTTATCATTTCTTATTCAAAATGATTATAAAGATTAAAAAACAAATTTACTATCTGAATTTTCATTTACCAGTTACTCAAAATCTTGTCCAGAATAAAATGAAAAGTAGCAAAGTCTCTGGTTGGGCCCCTAATTATTAGTACTTCGCATCTATGGGATCTCATTTTCTTCAAGGAAACAAGAAATGCTTCCATTCATAGAGAAAGACCAGTTTCATTTTAAGCATGACTATTGATGTCCATGGCAAGTCTGCTGACTGAAAAGAAAGTGTTTATTGATTCAACCTTTCCATAACCCTCTACTAAAGTAAACACGTCTGAGACAACTAAGCAAAACATCAGATTTCACTCAACTACCATGTGGCCCTCTTTGCTTAAAGAACTTGGTGTGGGTCATGAGTCCAGCCAAGGTCCCAGCAGTACAAAGGAGCTACATTTTGTCTGGTACGTTAATCCTTCCAACCATCAGTTTTCCTGCCCATCACCAAGAACACCTTTTCTGGAGTCCTCCCTCATGGCTTCCTCTATCTTCAGTTAAGTGCTGGTGGCTAAAAGTTTAGTATCATCCTCACTATAATAAATACTGTTGTAGTAAGTGTCATTTTCATCTCATTATAAATTGGTATAAACATCATCTCTTAGGAGCTGGGGGGAGTAAATCTGCACAGTTTCATCATCTTTGGGAAACTTCACCTTGTTGATAATGGTATAATCGTGCATCATTCATGACTTTCCAGTCTGATTCAAACAATAATTTTATATTTCCAGTGCCCCAAATCCCCAACTCAACATCATCTCAATCTTTGCTGAACTTCAGATTTTACGCAACATGTAGAAATTAGTGAAATAGCTTCACATTCTGTGATATGACTTTCATAGTATATTCATCATCACTAAGGCAAAAATCATTAAAGATATGCACATTTGAGAAATAATATTATATTTGTATTTGCATTTACACTTCATTTATTCAGTCATCAAATATTATTGTTCATCTACTATGTTTGAAGCACCATACCAGGTGCTAAAAAACACAATGATAAATAAAACAGATTCTCTGAAACTTATGGTGCTAGCTCCCCAGGAGAAAAATGTAAAGATGGTATTGTGCTGATTACATAAGAAAACAGTCATCAGAACAAAATGGATAATTTTTCTGATGCATATGTGTTTTGTTAAAGAAAGACATTGTTTTGAGTTTTTCCCTCTGACAGTGATTTTTAGTTTCCACCGCTGCCTAAAGCTACTCTTGGATACAATTGTAAGATTATGCCATCCTTATGGAGTATGTTTTCTTTTCCTCTTCTATCATAGTAAAGCCATGTATTCAATTAAAGCTATATAAAACTACAAAGATATACATTTTAAAGAAAATCTTAGGACATACCCTCTTGTATATCACTTAAGATTATACTCTTTGAGGAGCCAGAGTCCATTTATCACATTCTGCTTCTCACGATGGTATTATAATAAATACTCTGAATGAGATTTAAGAAACTTGGGTCAAAAATAGCATCTTATAGCATGACTTAAATAGAATATCTGGGTATAAAAGTATAAGTTGGCAACAGGATGATGAAATGCTGCAATTTTAATTTCATCCTCATTTTTCAGTCACATGTAACTGAAAGTATCAGTCAGTGGTCAGTAGTAGAGCAGCTGTCCCACTAGCCTACATGCTTCTCATGTAGAATCTGATAAAGGTGCTCAGACCCTGAAACCACTGGGGAAAATGCAGTATGTAGTTTGGAGACATTCATCAAATCTCCACTTTAAGGGGAAGGCAGATAATGTTTTATTCTTTTTGTTTTATTCTAAATAAGGTAGGTTCTTCTTTGAGTCTGCCCTAAGTGAAGTCTAAAAGAGTTAGGGTATGCAAGGAAAATGGCCTACAAATAGCAAGAAGATTTACATAGTTTCAATGTTTTGTAAATCTCTTTGGGAACTTTTTCAAGAGACTATGAAAAATATGGTTAACAAAATCAGGCTGGTGGGTTATGATAAATGTTTTAGCCAGTTTTATTGCTTCCCTAGTACCACATTCAGAGGGTTTTCTCCCAAAGGTCCGACTCACTAGAAAGCAAATCATGATGTCTTGTCCCCTCACCACCACCACACTGTGAGTGAATCATTATTGAACTTTCAACCCCAAATGGTCCAGACCAACAAACTATCAACAATGGTATTTAAGGATATACATTCTGAAATGTATCTGCCTAGGTTAGAACTCTAATACTACCTCCAGTTAAGAGGTCAAGTTATTCAATTTCCATGTCTGGATGTCCTAATCTGTAAAATTCCATGATAATAGAACCTATGGGTTGTTGTTGGGATTAAATGAGAGAATATACTTAAAGTTTAGAAAAGAGAATGAAATATGCTACCAAACACTAATTACTGCTCTTGGAGTTGAGTTCTGTTGGCACATGAACTGAGATGATACAGAGGGATTAGGGTGACACTCTCTCCCATGTGTGAGGGGGAGAGAAAAGAAGAGAGACAGAGACAGGTGACCACAGAGACAGAAAGCAGACACACAGAGAGCTGAAGAGAAGAGATTATATCAGTTAAGAAGGAAACAGATTCCACACTCAAATACAGATAATTTGAAGAGGATTTAATTAACAGAGCTTGATAACACTCCTAGGCTTAGAGGGTGGGGAGAGAGAGTCATTACTTGAACTGGAAAGGAGAGATTCCAGTAACTCCTCGCATGGGTCTGCCCATTCCAGGAAGATCCACGTGGCCTTTGGTTGAGAGATGTAGTCAAGTGAGACACACCTGCAGAAGGGTGACAAATACCCCAATCTCATCCTCCTCATCTCTAATCTCCTACCAAGACTCCCCATTGGCTGATTCCCATCAGAACCCAGAGGGCATTAAAACCATGTGATGATACCCATACAGATCATCCTCCAGGGACAGAAAGCTGGATGGAGAAGGGTGGAGGGTAGGAGCTACACAGAAGAGGTCCTGCACAGAGACCCTCTGTGCCCACAGGAGGGACATCTACTATGTCTGAGGCCTCTTCCAGTGCTGACACTTCCCGTCTGTGGGTTATAGGAGAAACACTTGCATCTTTCCAACACATTTCCCTTTTAGCCTAAGCTATAACGAGTGATTTTCTATTATTTGTAACAAAAGCAACTTTGGCTTGAGCAGAAAAGTCTGGCAACTTCAAGAAAAGAGTAGAAAGTCTCTGGGTATAAAATCGGAGGAGCAGGATCAGCACTGTCCCATTCACTGGTGATTCTTTCTCATGAAGCAATGTCAGGGGCACACATACATTTTTATCTGTCACTGAACACAATTGTTAGGCTTTGTTCTTTGCTTCTATATATAATATACTGGAGAGGAAGATTGCATACACTTTGGATCTTTCTTTATGAATAAAGAAGGTGCCTTGCCGTATGTTCCACTTTAATCCCTGAATCATACCATTCTGTGAAGACTGTCTCCATTTTTGAAATCTAAGATTAACATTTTTAGTGCTGCTAATGTATTTGTGAGCTAGGGAGACTATTTGGACTTCTCAGACCCAAGTCCAGAGGAGTGGGAGAAATTTTATCAAGAGGTACAACATAGTAAAAGGTAAACTCTCAAATGGTATCAGCAGGTTTAAAAGTGATTGATAAGTTTCAATAAGGCTGTGAAAATAAATGGATGGGGGGCAACACTGGGATCTGTAATTACAGAATAAGGGGAATTGAAGGCAGAGAATCACTTAGAAATAATGAAAACATGGATAAGGGCAAGTGTCAGTCTATTAATGAAACAGAATCCCTAGTACAGCAGACATTTAATGAGACTGAAGGGAAATAAGATGCAGAATAAAGATGCAGAAAGAGCTGATTAGGTACGCTCATGCCAGGCTTGAATGTTATACACAAGTTACTTTTCTTTGCAAAGCCTATGGCCAGCCTGAAATTGGCACACATGAGGAAGAAGTTTAAAACAGTGGTCCACAACATTTTTGGTACCAGGGATTGGTTTCGTGGAAGACAATTTTTCCACGGATGAGGGATGGTTCAGGCGGTAAGGGAGCGACGGGGAGCGGCAGATGAAGCTGCTCTGGCTCACCCGCCACTCGCCTCCTGCTGTGCGGCCCGGTTCCTAACAGGCCTCAGGCCAGTACTGGTCCGCAGCCTGCAGGATGGGGACCCCTGGCTGAAAATAGCCTCCCAGTGGATTTTAGTGCACAGGACTATTCCCTGGCCGTCCAGTGCAAGAACATGTACAAGAAGTAAATTTAGGTCAGTCTGTTCTGAATTTAGGGACTTCTTTTGAGGTTCTAAATTAGGCCTCAGTTTAATGGAGAAGTGCTACGGGTTTTCTGTTTGGGAAGATGGAAATTCAACACCTGGATAACCGCAGGTCTGTGTGCTCATATTGGTGTTTAACTCTTCAAGGAAAATCCTATTTCCCCCACTTCCAGATCCTTTGCGGTCCCTCATCGCACCTACCAAATACTACTGCTGATGTAAGGGTTTTGAGGCAAAGAGACTGTCATGACCTTGAGACCCAAATTTTCCATTTTATCTTCATCACACACTCGGGGAGCTTCGTGTTGTCTCCTTCAATCAGTTGTTCCCAACTGAGAGCAGTACTGTCCCATGAGGGACATCTGGCCATGTCCAGAGAGAACTGTAATTGTCACAGTCTGGTGTCAGGGGTGAGAGGGTGGAGTGTGGCGGGGTGGGGGGGGAGAGAGGGGGATGGGCTATGGTCATCAAGTGGTTAGAGGCCACGGTTGCGGCTAAACACTGTACAGTCATCTCCCACCACACAGAATGATCCGGCCCCCAAATTCAATAATGCTGAGGCTGAGAAACCCTGCCTTAGACGTTCTCTCAGTTTGATAATTATACTTATGACATCCCTGCTCAAATATCTCAATATAAATGGTACTACTGGCTTGAGGACAGTGATAGGCTTTCTTCAGCTTTCTATATGTTTCTTAAGCCTTCAATGGTTTTCTTTTTGTTTGTTGAACTTGCCTTAAATGGTTATAAAGATTTTATCAATATCAGGGATGCCAGTTTTTTCCTTCTATGATGAGGTAGTCAGGTGATGCTGAAAAACCAAAGTGTCCATATAAATTAAGAATGTTTTCAGAAAGAAAAAGAAATATCCCCTGTAATTGAATGGATGATACTGAAACATGTAGAGGAGAATGTCTTTTATTTCTAAGCATCAATATCTTCACATAAAGAATCAGATAAGTTCCCCACCCTATAGAGATCTGGGTGAAAGCAGGTGTATTATACTGTGTTTCAAGTGATGCAGAATGGGGATGGGGAGAAGTCATTATTTTTGCCTTATTACAGATTAAAGTCATCCAGAGCTTTCATAGTACATGGATCACAATTCAAAACAGCAGTTAGGGATACCCATTACCCAATACCAACAACCAAGCCATGAGAACTATGGCTTAAACGCTCCGCTTTCATTTCATGTCTCCAGACAAACTGGAAATGACCAGATTACCGGCATCTAAGAAGTTCATGTGATTAAAGATGCTGTCACAATCTCCAGTTAGCTGACTTCTCTCCATGTTCCCTGTTACCTAAGTACCACTTTCAGGTCTTACTTTCCACCTTTGAAGTTACCTGGGCTCATCTCTGAACTTCTCCAGATTTCCATCACCTCTGTTGAGTTTCCGAGCCCAGAAAGAACAAAAGCACAACAAAGCCAGCACAGTAAAAGTCTAACTAGTACGTTAGAGAAGGCTGAGTTTATGACTTCTCCCTGATCTGTTGCCAAGAAGCTCGCCTAAGCTTCATAAAGACACACACAGAGTTATATTAATATATTCACAGAACACACACACACACACACACACACACACATATCTTGGTTTTTTCACGTTGAAGTTTTCTTGGGGGAGAACCATACTTGACTAATTATACTCCATGCCACATCTCCCGCAACAAAAATTTCCAAAGAAAACAGTTGAAACCTTACCATGGCTGGTGTCTGGATGAAGCTGTCTTGAGGATCATGGAATAAGCAGCTCCCTCTGTGGGGGGAAAAGAAAGTGATTATGTCGTAGGCAAGGCCTTTAGATTGAGAGAGAATTAACTCAGCTTATAATAAATCACTGTTGACATCCTCACTAAAGACTTCGTGCTCTCCCAAGCCAGGGGGAATTTTTAGCTGGCCAAGAAGGAAACTCCACAAATGCTGGCTATTATTTGCATGTGCAAGCTTCATAGGGGAGATCCTGAAGGGTTTTCCCTACACGGTCTGAGCAAACTCCACAGAGAATAGCTACCCTACTAAAACAAACAAAGATTGATTAATAACTTTTTATCATATTTTACAATTGAGACTTTGGAAAATATGTAACAGCAGGAGGCCCTGTCTTCACCTCACTTGTTTTTAACTTATATATTGGTCTTTCACTAAAGAAAAAGAAAATCTAAGTAAAAAGATTGAGGATAGCAATCCTTCCTTCAATGGTTTGAAGAAGAAAGATTTTTCTTTTTCTTTGTACTTTGCAAGTAACTATTACTGGTCAACCAACTTTTATGAAGTTGCATAGACTTTATAGCATATGACTTGCTGTTTTATGTACTGTCTCATTTGCTCCCTGCAAAGCCCCTGAAGAAATGAAGGCACTTTCCATAATTCGTTCAGGTAAAGGGACTTTTTAGTCTGAGAGGCAAAGTGACTCAGGGACATGTGGGTGAGAGAAGGGAGAAAAACTTTACGTGGACTGCAGCCCAGGGTCCATTCTCTATTACAAAGAAATACTTCATAAAGAGGATGTGTTTTTTACTTAATAGGATCAAATTTTACATCAATGATATTTATTGGAAACATAAAAAAGTCTCAAAGGGCAATTAAGTCTCAAGTAGAGTATTTTTTTCTCGCATGTCTGTTATACCAACCTTTGTACAACTGTACAAAGTGATTCAGTGAAAACTGGATTTATAAGGATTTATCTCTGTACTCCCCTAAGAGTTTTAGCATATTTCTGGATGAAACTAGCACATTTTAGTGGGTATTTTTTTGGGGGGGGGGGTTGGGGATCTATTCAGAATTATGTGTAAGTTAAATGTACATGAACAAGATTTGAATGATGGTTCCAAATTAGTAAAATTTACTTTAATTAACAGGTTACTCCAGAGAAGGGCTTGCCCCTCCTGATACAATCTCCATTTGGGTCCACTCTGTTTAGTGCTCTGAGAGGCTGACCCGTAAGTGTTTCAACAATGACACCCTTGCCCTTTGACTTCCATTTGGGTTCAAGCAATGGGAGGCCCTGGCAAGAGATTGGAAAGAAGGAAGTGAGGTTGAACTATTTATTCCCCTGGCTCCCTCCTTGCTGGCAATGCTCAGCTGGTCACGACTCTCATCTGAAGGATCTCTCCAGAGAGCTGCTCTCTCTTGGTTCCAGGAATGACTCCTTTCTCTCACTCCATCTCCCCAGTGGAACCCCCCAATGGAACTGCCCTTCCCCTGACAGTTTCCCTAAAGTCTGCCCACATCGGTGTAATCAGTTCTACTGTAGAACTTTCCTCAGATCACCCAGATTGGATGAGATTCAAACAGGGCCCTGGCAGGAAAGGGCAGGTACATTCAGACTGGGTTTCCATCTTTTTGGTAGGTCTCAAAACTATGAGTCCAGGACTCTACATGTATCTGAGATGTTGATGGAAACAGTCTACTGAGATGAACTTTAGTGGTTCAAGGTACATCCGCTGTGTTGGTATCATTGCCCAAATGATAAAGAAACAAACAAACAATGTGATCCTGTTCAATAGAGATTTTTTGGGGGTGGGGTGGGGGAGAGATTGATTCAGAATTAAGTATAAATTAAATGTATATAAGTAAGGTTTGAATGATGTTTTCCAATTAGTAAAATTTACTTTAATTCACTGAGTACCTAGAGAATAATAAAGAAGTACCAGAATGATTAGTGGCCAGCCTGTATTAATTGCGTCAATTTGCCTATTTTCACTTAATGCAATATTAACTTGAACTAATTATCATGGCATAAATTAAGTTATATGATCTTACATTAATTTTTACTGAAGTCCATTTTGGATGAATTAAGTTACATGATCAGACATGTGTATGTGTGTGTTTGTGTACATATATATGCACACATGTATATATATATGAAATATATAGAAATTTCACTGTTCACTTACTTAATGGTTTCTACTGTACAACTTACAAATGTAAATACTATGTATCATTCAAATTCTGATTTTATGCTACTAATAAGCAAACCAGTAAATTAATAAACAGGTCTTTAAAAGATGCTCTGAAAAAAAAAGATGCTCTGGAGTTAAAATATATATATATATTTATATATGATGTTAAATAATATATATATTTCCAGTTAAACATAGGACTTATGTGGGTCGTTGATTATTATTTCTCTTACAACACACTGTGGCATTTTGGTGAACTATTTTGGCATCAGAACATTCCTAAGTATAGTCAGTAGGCTCCTATTAATATAGTACGGTATTTTTAGCTTAGGCTTTAGCTTTTTTAAACCACACTGCTTAAAGTGTCCCCTTGCAGAAAAAAAAAATTACTGTATTCAAGCATAATCCCATCTGTATAAATCTACCCAAATCCTTTAGCCTAGGAGATGAGTACTCAACTGATGTAGGGATAAATATATATGTATATATATATATATATATATATATATATATATATATATATATATATATATATATATATATTTATATTTAATTTTGGTGAGATTCCCCACAATAAATGAATTTTATAAGAATTACTTTCTGACCTCCTCCAGAGGGTCTGAGAAGCACTGCCAACAGCACAAACGTGAGATAGTATTTAAAGAAAAACAAAATTGCCAATGATTAAGATGCACACTATGTACGTCAAGCTCTGAACAGTCACATGATAGAAACTACTGTGGCTACAAAGTCTCAACAATGGCTCCCAAATGTGATTTGCTTGGCTGACATTTCTGTGTGTGTGTGTGTGTGTGTGTGTACATGTGTGTGTATGCATGTGTGTTTCTTGTCTCTTTCTCTGCAAAGCATTCTACTCAGACAGCCAGGGTAACAGGTCAAACAAGTTCTCCCACAAACAAACTCAACACTGCTCATCAATCACTCTTCGCACTTTGAGAATTTACTTCCTCCTGAAAACCACTTGTGAAATGAACCATTTTTCCTCTTCTTCAGATTAGGGAACTGGAACGGGGGAATCAACACACTCATGGTTATAGATTGACACTTTGAGACGAGTGAAATTAAAGGCAGCAATTCTTGCTGATAGGTATTCCATTCTGGCAAGCATAGATAACGTAAGTAATACAAGAGCCATTATTCACCAATTGGTACTTCCTTGGTTTTCGCTTTCTAGCTTTGTGCAATAACATTGAGAGCTGAATCCCATACACTTCACAAAGCCAGAGGCTAATCCCATTGGGCCATCTCAATGACCCTAAGTAAATCCAAGAAATGGGGAGCAAAATGACTCTGCACAACGAATTTCATGCACATTACTCAAGGTGGAGCCACCAAGTCCTACCTTCAAATGTCATTTATTTTCACGTTACACTAGCTTTTCTCAAAGTGTATGTTAATGTTCCTTGACAAAGAATCCTGTTGGGAAAAATGGGCACACAAAATGAAACACTAAACACAACTTGAGCAGGTTTGTTTACCACCTAATTTCTCTTGCCACGTTTCATCCGTTGCTCCACTCTGAATTTTTGAGAGCATAAGTAAATGTTTCAGAATTCATTTAAATCTCCCCTTCTGCCTCTGACTTCTTTAGTAAACGTGGCTTTAGGCAATTATATTATGTTGCTTATGCAATCTCAACAAGTTTGGAAGAAAATAAGGTAGATTGGTGGGAAAGATCATTAGAATTAGACATAATTATGCCAACAATGAATAACAGCGGACATCCTGACGATCCTATAATAAGAGTACAGGTGACCCTTGAACAATATGGATTTGAACTGCAGGGGTCCATGTATAGGCTGATTTTTTCAATAAATATGTACTACATGATCCACTGTTGGTTGAGCCTGTGAATGCAGAACCATGGACACAGAGGGCCTACTGTAAAGTTATATGTGGATTTTTGAGTGAAGGGAAGGTCTGGACCCCTAATCCCAACATTGTTCAAGGGTCAACTGTACTAAAAAAAAAACAGCAGTAATTCACAGTATGGGGTGGGCTGGAGTAGTAACAAACAGTTCTATGAAGTTCAGTTCAGAAGGATTTGCTAGGTTCACAACACAAAATAATTTCTGTTCTTAAAGGTAGACATTTGGTAAACCTCAAAAGTATAAATAATCAAATATATAAAAGTGAAATTTGAGTAAGAATTGAAAAATTACCAAATCTAGCTTTCTCATTTTACAGAAAAGAAAATTGAAATTCTGGGAGACCACTGAGTTGTTAGCATGAGTCAACTAATTTTGTTTCTTTGTTTGTCTAAAGAGAATAGAACCCAAATTGTTCATTTGTCACCTAACGCTGATGTCAAGCCACACCTAATATGCTAAATGTTAGCAAGTGACTCTGATAAATGGATAAACGAGTTTGATTACTTTTCTTTTTTTAACCAGAGGTAAAGGTTAAAATCTGGAGCTAAGTATATTCATTATTTACTATAAATCAAAACTTCATTTTTGAGTGATATTTTCAATAAATCAACAATATAGGAAATTGTGGAGAACACTTTGAAGGGCTTCCGGGATCTTGTTTCAACAAAGAACTTGTTGCCTCACGAACTGGGAACGCTGCTGGCACGTAAGACTTGGGTGCTCAGCAGGGACATTTGGAGCCATATTGGAGCCTGAAGCCAAAGCAAAAATGGGTACCACTCTATACACATATCAGAAAAAAACATGACTATAAATAGAAACTTGCACTGCCCAATCTATTTGCATGCCATTGTCAACTGTCATAAACCTGCCCAATGACGATTTAATACCTTTGAGGGCCTGAGAACCATCATCTGATTGGAAGGGATACTTTACATCACAAGACCATCAAACAAACAACAGCTTGTAGTTATTTAAATTTTGATATTTTGTTCATTGTGGATTATTGTATGAATTTTTATTTTTTAAATTGCATTAAAATATCTGTTATCTCAATCACTGAGTTTTTGGTGCGGCTTTAATTTTTGCACTGATGCTTTCATGTTTGCCTTACCCACTTCATGGTCATCCCATCTCTAACACTCTGACCCTTTAGAGATTGCCTCTGTTGTGAAGGAATGCCTCACCAAGGTCACTCCCAGTAACTGATCCCTGGGGAAGGAGCCTGGCCATCCAGGTCTAACTGGGCCAACTCTAAAGGGTCATTCTAGCTCCAGAGCTCCAGCCAGAGCTGATGTGGGGACTGAGTTATAACTGGACTTCTTTCCCTGCTCTTCCACAGGTGTTGACCTCAAGGGTACGTTCATTGTAAAAACCTGCTGTACGTTAAGCTCCATCTGTGAGGATGCTTCCCAGGGAACACTGTCTGTAACAAATATCCAGTTATATGTGCTAATATTTATTGAGCACATACCAGGTTCAATGCACGTTTATATGTATTTTTTTTATTACCTTAGCAATAAACCAGTAAGGTTTATAAGCAACACAGATTTTTTTTTCATGGTATTAAAATCAATTATAAATGTTATATCTTTTCAGTGGATAAAGTGACAAGAAGAAACCCACATGAAACCAACATGCTGTGTTGTAACACAACATGAGTCAATGATTTTCCTTTCTTCACTGGACTGAATGTTATAAACATACTTAACCCCAGGGTGAAGGCTCAGATATGTAGTCCAGAGCACATGCTTTAAAAAGCCAGAGAAGGATTTTAATAGTTTAAGCTTTCAATTCAAATATTTCAAGTTAAAAATAAAATTCACCGAGAGACACACTTCAGCTACTTAGAATTTTATTCTGTCATGATACTGTGGATAAATGAGGGTTTTAATTTCATTTAGTAAATGTTAGTGATAGTGGTTCAAAATTTAAGTGTTTCATAATCTCAACATTTCTACTTATTCTGAAACAGAAATCCATTAAAGACTATATTATTATTATCTCTGTATATTAAACACAAATTATTACCTCTGTATACTAAAATGATAATACATTTGTAAAATATAATAAAAGTATTCTCACTTGAATCGGGAGATTTACTTTGTGTGGTCCAGGGTGGGGTCCCACAAATTCATGTGAGCTCTTCAGAGATGCAAATCACCTATTAGGAGCTGCTTTATTGAGTAGAGTTCTCTTTTTTAAATGCTTTTTGGTCTGGATCATTTGCTAAATCATATTTCTGAACTCACTGTGGCACATCTTTTCTTTCTGCAGTTATGGTCCCCATATTTCTGAGTATATTGTATTTTATATTCAGCTCTCTTAGTGTTCTAGTTCATATGAAATGGTGTTATTTATTTATTACAAGATCTCACATTTGCTTTATCCATCACAAGCTAATGTTTGTATGAATTAGGCCCTAGAGATGTAATATCATCTTTAAAAAGCTGCCCCAAAGACAGAGAGCTGAGAGTCAAAAGCAGAGTAAGAACAAATGTACATAGCCTGAGTTTCCAAGTTCATATTTCTTATATGTGGCTATGTGAAAAGCTTGGATCCACAATCTGCTTTTTTCTCTCTTTTGGTCAAAAATAGCTATTAGAGTGCCAGGAGAATGTGCAAACCATAGAGATGACTGGATAGAGATGTCTTTCCAATGACCCTGGGCCAGAGCCAGGAGAAAAAATGACAATGATCCTGTGAAGTTATTACTCTATTTTTACCTGCTCTTAATTTCACATTTCTCAACCTTTTTCAGAACAACAATATTTGAAGACTGCATCATTTTACTGGTTAATTTTTGAACTGTAAGTGCCCCCTAAATTTACTACTCTTCAACAAAATAATCTAAGAATGTGAAATTGCTGAAGGTTGTTAGCAAGTAAATCTGATTTATTCAAAACATTAGAAAGTCCCAGGTAATACTCAATTTTGCAAACTAAGATAGTTAGCAACTTGCAAACACCTGGTTTTCTTGGGAGCCTAGCATCATGTCAAAATAAATCCACTTAGGGCTTCCCTGGTGGCGCAATGGTTGAGAGTCCGCCTGCCGATGCAGGGGACACGGGTTCGTGCCCCGGTCCGGGAAGATCCCACATGCTGCGGAACAGCTGGGCCTGTGAGCCATGGCCACTGAGCCTGCGCGTCCGGAGCCTGTGCTCCGCAATGGGAGAGGCCACCACAGCGAGAGGCCTGCGTACCGCAAAAAATAAAAAAATAAAAAAAAAATAAATCCACTTAAAGAAGCATTTGTCGAGCATTATTTTATGTGCCTGGCACAGTACTAAGCAGGAAGCATTCAGAGATTGCTCATTGTACCTGTTCTTGAAGCACTCAATGTTAACTGAAAGGTTTTCTACAAAATGTAGGCATTAAATTATTACCATGGCAAACAATTTTATAAGAATGGCGGGATAAATGCTCGTTCACTGAAGTGTCTAGGACTATATAGACGAGCCACATTTCAGGATATGTCCATTTAGTTCATTATTGGAGGCCACCTGGAGTGTGTTCAATAGAAATAAATTTTGAGGAGATGTTCAAAGGAAGAAACTCATCTTTACTCTTGAAACCCTAAGATACTTCAGCTAGACCTTAAGGTAGAACCTTAAGGTCAACTGATGTCAATTGGCACAAAACAATATCCAGTGGCAGGGCCACTTAAATCAAGATTCTAAAAATGTAAATAACCACCCAATATTATAAGAGTTTATCATCATAATTAGAAGACAATTCTGGATATTTTTAGATAGTTTGGTAACTGCATGGAAGTGGACAGCACTGTGGAAGAAACTGTATTGGAAACCAACCATCATTACCATAATATTTCACAACATCATAAAAAATGGTTTATTTAACACCTTCATCCAACAACTTGCATCTGCTTTGTTTCCAGACCATTTTGACCATTGTCCACATTTCAAAGTGACTCATTTCAGTGATTTTTCAGCAGTTTTAACAAGTAGCTGACTTAACAACAGAAGCTACTCTAAGAAGTCTCTAAGAAGCTAATGGATGTATGACCTAGTCATCACTGATTGTCCACACCTAAATACAGCTTATGATGTGTGTGCCCCTGCCCAAACATCCTTTATATGCCAGAGGATGTTGAAATGATGTCCTGTTGGCACAGGCTCTGTTTACCACATTGCCTTGACTTCATGAGTTGGGGCACATTCTGTTTGGGTTTTGTAAGCCAAGGTCATCATTGCATAAATCAGCAGCCCACAAATTGCTGTTTCTTAGGTGACCTGATAGTCTCTGCTCACAGCAAAGGCTGAGTGAGAGTTACCCTGGGTTTCTGTGGGACGTGGCAAAGCAAACTTACTCAGAGTTCCTTGGTTGAATCCAGGAAAAAAAGTCAAGTCTAACATGAGTCACAATTGAGCAAAAACCTTGTCTGCAACTCTCCTTAGAGGTTATGTGCTCTTCTAAAATTACACATTTGGATTGATGTATTAATGTGGCTGTATTGTGGTTGCCTAGAGATGACTTGGAAGCCACTGAGTTGGATGATGGTGTTCTTTGTCAATGATTATTTTATCTTAGGCATCATGCTTTACTAGCACCTTTCACAGGCAGAAATATGGTTGCCCTTCCTCACCTATGAAAGAAGAGACATTTTGTATATTGCCTCCTTCATCCCTATTAGGGGACATTTAAACTCAAGGGCATTTTGTTCACTTGATAATACTCTAAAGTTTACTGTATTTGTAAATCCTTTGGACTGAATATTATCACTTTGCAGAGACTAAAGAGACAGAAAATGAAGAAACAAAGAAAATCTCAAGATGGGTTTTGCTTCCAATCATTTTTGTTTTTCTTTCAGCAACTTTAACAACTACTATATATGATGTTTGGGGTGAGAGTGTAGGAAGACAATGAAGATAAATAAGATGCTGGTTCTGTTCTCAAGGAGATGCTATAGGAGAGACGTCATATATAAAACAAAACTGATAGGAAGTTACTGACAAAATGAATAGGTGGCCAAATGTAGAGAGTTTGCCTATGGCAGGTGGGACCAGGGAGGGCTTTTCAGAATAGTTTTTTTTTTGGTTTGTTCCTCAGAAGAGCATAGCTATTGAATATTCGGGGACAAGAAGGATGGGCTTTTTATGTTGCATAAGCCATGGCACAGAGGTGGGGGATGGGTAAACTGGGAACTAAATGATTACTTGGCTCCAAGAAGGTTGATATGTTATAAAATGGATCTGAGCAGTTATTTAAAGGTGACAGAACATGAAGAAAGATATTTCCATAGTTAACCTAAGGATCTTGGCTAACGTGATGGCATTAGAAATTAAAAGCAATACATAATTGTGAAGAATAACACAAGAGGAGGTACAACAGAAGATTTGGTGACAGAGTAAACTGGAACCATGAGGGTGAGGCATTACCAAGAGCAGTTCTGAGATTCTGAACCTGGGTGTATGGTAGAAGAATGGCACTAAGAGCAGAAAAAAATTATCAGGAAAAGAAACTGATGTAGCCCGAAGAGAGAAGGGAAATGCATTCACTTTTATATTTTTATATTATATTTAAATGTGATAACTTTTAGGTGGTAATGGATCATCCAGGTAAAGATGTCCATCATATATTTGTATTTGTGGGACATGACATCAGGATAGGTGTCAGAATCTGAGAGTTTTACAAAGTACTCTTTGAAACTGTGGAGCTAGAAAATATTGCTCTGATCTCAAATTAGGCTGTATCTGTGTAGTACCACAATTCAATATTTTTCCTCATTTATCTTTGACTCAAAAGAGGTGAAAGAGGGCTTCCCTGGTGGCGCAGTGGTTGAGAGTCCGCCTGCCGATGCAGGGGAAGCGGGTTCGTGCCCCGGTCTGGGAAGATCCCACATGCCGCGGAGCGGCTGGGCCCGTGAGCCATGGCCGCTGAGCCTGCGCGTCCGGAGCCTGTGCTCCGCAATGGGAGAGGCCACAACAGTGAGAGGCCCGCGTACCACAAAAAAAAAAAAAAAAAAAAAAAGAGGTGAAAGAGATTTCCACTTCTGAGATGAAGTAAGTGCATACTTTCTTCCTATTTTTCCTGCTCAGTACTACTAGAAAAACCCTGGATATTATATGTAAGACAAAAAGACTTTGAAAGGTAGAAAGAAAAAAAAAAAAAAACCAATTGGCTATAGACCTTGGGACCCAAAGAACAACCAAAAGGTGAATTCTCTGGTTTTTGTGTGCCTTATATACCTCATGCTTACAACTGGAGAAGCCACCAATCTAGAAATGCTGGTGAGTACAGGCATACAAAGCCCCAATAAAAGCTCACTCTTTCTGGACAAAGGACCAGGAAAGGAAGAGCCTAGTAAGAAAGAACACTTTTAGATAATAATCACTCTACTCCAGCCAAAAACCACAAAAAATATTGTGGCCTTAGCCCCAACCCCACAAGCAAAGACTGAATAGGAAGTCTAGACTTCTACACTCCCCTGGTAGTAATGAAGTGGCATGACCCCCACTTCCCTTGCTAAAGCAGAGTCCAAAAAGCCACCTAAAACTGAAGATATAAGT
Organism: Hyperoodon ampullatus; assembly: GCF_949752795.1. Taxonomy (NCBI): domain Eukaryota; kingdom Metazoa; phylum Chordata; class Mammalia; order Artiodactyla; family Ziphiidae; genus Hyperoodon; species Hyperoodon ampullatus. The sequence goes on along the minus strand of NC_136932.1, from coordinate 22,240,454 downwards.
AAGATCCAGATTCTCATAACATCATAAACCAAATATTCAAGTTTAAATTGAGAACATCACTCAGCATAGCAAAAACCAGGAAGATTTCAAACTGAACAGAAAAGGAAAATCAATAGATGACAACACTGGAATGGTAGAGATGCTAAAATTATCTGACAAGCATTGTAAAGCAGTTATCACACACACACAAAATGTTTCATGAACAGTTACAAAGAGGCCTGAAAAAAACGGGAAAAAAAATGATAGTCTCAGCAGAGGCAGAAGATATAACAAAGAGCCAAGCAAAAATTTTAGAATTAAAAAACCAATAACATAAATTTAAGAACTCAATGGATTGACTCAAAACAGAATGGAGGTGGCAGAAGAAAGAATGAGTGAACTTGAAGATAGAACCATAGAAATTACCCAATCTGAAAGACAGAGATAAAATAAGTCTATTTATTATTTAATATGAAAATGAACAGAGTTTCAGGAACCTGTGGGACTATATCAGAAGATTTAACATCCATGTCATTGATATTCCAGAAGGAGAAGAGGTGATGCTGAGACACTTCACCAAGGAAGACACACAGATGGCAGATGAGCACATTATAACATTTAATGGCATATGTCTCTGTTTTGTTAAATTTGTTCATTGGTTTTGTTTTTTAGATTCCACATATAAGTGAAAACAAACAGTATTTGTCTTTCTCTGCCTGACTTAGTGAAATAGTATAATAGCCTCCACACCCATCCATGTTGTCACAAATGGCAAGATTTTATTCTTTTTTATGGCTGAGTAGTGGTCCATATACTACATCTTCTTCTCTATTTAACTACTGACATACACTTAGCTTGTTCCCGTATCTTGGCTATTGAAAATAATGCTGCTATGAGTATCGGGGTACATATAAGTAATGGGGGTAAAAGTTATAAATAAATGGAAAAATAATTTAAAATGTAAAGCCTTGTGATAGGTACCAATATGAGTTTTATTATGTATAATTATCCCCATTATTACATTTTCATGATAATTTTATATAAAGAATTTAAGAACTTTTATGAAAAAAATTAAAAACATTTAACATTATATGTCATTAGGGCATTAGGGGTTTGAAAATTAAAACAATGATGAAATGCCATTCTACACTCATTAAAATGGCTACAAAAATAAAAACAAAAACAAAAAAAAAACACCTGAAAATTAAAATGCTCGTGAGGATGTGGAACAAGTGGAATTCTCAATCATTGCTAGTAGGAATATAAAATGGTACAGCTACTCTGGAAAACAGTTGGCAATTTCTTATAGAACTAAAAATGTAACTACTACACAACTCAACAATTGCATTCCTGATAATTTATCTTTGAGAAATGAAATCTTATTTTACACAAATATATGTATATATATAAAACCTTTATAGCAGCTTTCTTCAGAACAGCCAAACACTGGAAACAACCCAGATGTCCTTCAACAGATGAATGTTTAAACAAATTCGTACATCTGTAACATGGATTGCTACTCAAACAATAAAAAGGAATAAATTATGTATACATACAACAATCAATGAGTCTCCAAAGAATTGTGCTGGATGAAAAAAATACCCCAAAGTTATGTACCATGTTTCTATAGCATTTACATAACTTTGTTGAAATAAGAAAATTATAGAAATGAAGAACAGATTAGTGGTTGCCACAAGCTAAGGAGGGCATGGGAGCAGGAGGGAAATAGGCAATGGCTATAAAAGGGTAATGTGAGGGATCCTTGAGTTTATGGGAAAGTTATCCCTGTGTCTTCACTGTATCAATAGCCATATTCTCATTGTGATGCTGTACTATAGTTTTGCAAACTGTTACCCTTGTGGGAAGCTGGGGAAAGTATCTCTATTATTTCTTACAATTGTATATGAATCTATAATTATCACCCAATAAAAATTTAATTAAAAGCAGACAAACAAAAAACAAATCAGAAAATATGAAGGTTAAGATCTTCTTAGAAACATTAACTTGTCCAACATTGATTATATATAATTCTTGGACTGCTGATCAGTGTTCTAAATGTACACTTTATTATAAGGCCAAAAAAAAAGTTAGGAAATCAATGCTGTTATGAAACCCTATGTTTTACTTTCTTGAGTGATGGAGATTTAAATCTGTACTCCTGAAATGTCATTAGCATGTGATCCTGTAATTTAATAAAATAAAATTGTTCCAAAAATGAAGGAGAAAAGAATAATATTGAAAAAGCACTAATGAAGGAGAATTATTGTGATATACATAAATACAACTGGGAGGATGAAGCAATATGACTTTTTTGTATGTAAATACTTTTTTCAAGGAAACTAGTAAATTCGTATTTATATGAAAATGAGTAGTAAATGCTTACATAATCTTTAAATCTTAACATACTGATAGAGTATGAGACAAAAGTTTGCAGTTATGCTTTCCTTTCTTATTTTTCTTTTTTCAGTTTTATGTTCTAGTTTAAAACCTCCCAGGTAAAAATCAAACACACAAAATTTGTCCTATAGAGTGAGTATCACTCAAATATTAAATAAAAATTGTTTAATGATTTAAAATAAATACTAAATGATTTTTAGTTTATTCTTTTAAACACATAAGAATTTAATTGTTGTTCTTGGATTTTTGTACCATAGCTGATTGGAGGGGTTTTCTTTAGATATTAATGAAATATGTAACACTTCTGGCTTCTTCACTTTAATAAAAGTGATTTTTCTACCCCCAGATAATTATATGAATGGTCTTTTATGGTGGGATAGGATTGAAATAACCTCTAACCTGCTCTCTGTGCCCCAGGCTCACTGAAAATCAGGTAAATCCTCAAAACCCAAAGACCCTGTAGGATCTGGCCACCACAGGTGTCAAATGGCCCAAACTCAACATTCTTCCCATCACTTGTTCTGCTACCGGTACAGCGGTCTCCTTTGTGTTCTTCAAGCACATTCAGCATTTTTCCACCTCAGGACCTTTGTATATACTTTCTTTCTATCTGGAATGTATGTCTCTTAATTATCCACATGATTTGTTCCTTCATTTCATTTAGGCCCCTGCTCAAATGCTCTCTTTTCTGAGTGTTCTATCTGAAATACCACCCTGTTCCCATTTCTCCCTACCCCTTTAACCTGCTGTTTTATCAAGAACACTGACATATCATTATATAATTGTTTGTTTTGTTCCCACCACCAGAATGTAAGCACTATGAGAACAAAAACTTTTTCTTACTGCTGCTTCTCCAGTGTCAACAACAGCGTACAGCACACAGTAGGTGCTCAATAAATATTTGTTAAATAAATGAATCATGTAAGTACACCTACATTCTATGATCTGGCTGACCTCTCAAAAATACTTCTTTATGGATTTCAGACACCTTAAAAAAAAGGGTTCCTAATTTCCTCTACTGAGCATAGAATACTTTTTGAATGTCCTGATATGAGACTCGAGGTCCCTGACATGTGGTCCAAGCCACTTTTTTTTTTCAGTTTCTTCTTTGATTTCCACCTTAAATAAATCCTCCAATTTAACCTGCTAATTATTTCCTGACTTTGTCATGTTTGTCACTACTTTGTAGGGTGACCAACCATCCTAGTTTGCCTAGGACTGCAGAGTTTCCTAGAACACAGGATTTCTAGTCCTAAAATGAGAAAGTTCCAAGCAAGCTGGGATGAATTGGTCACTTTAGTACATAGACATCTTACTCTTTCCCTTGGCTGGAAAGCCTCTATTCTCTTCTTAATTTATCAAGGTCCCCTGACTCCAGTAAGACCAACTCAAGCTTCACATCTTCAGCAAAGCCTTTGCAGTCTCTGCCACACTCCACAATGTCTTCTCCTTACATTTGGTAGCAATTCTTGTTTATTATTTTGCAAATATTATCAAAGTTTTAAATGTATCTGTCATTCACATATATATGTATATATATACATATATACACACATATACATAGGTATGTATGTAATTTCTCTCTCTCCAATCAAATTTATCCCTAGAAAGCAGGAACTATACCTCATTTTTGTATATGTCTAACCATCTAGCACAGTGCTTGACATGTAGTAAATATTCAACAAATGTTATTGTTGCTGGGTATATTCTGTCTCTTGAAAGTTGACTGTCTCATATGGATACATAATCATCTGGTAGGCTGCTTGGAGAAAGTGTGAGGTAAAGTTTAAAAACCCAGGATGCATGGTTTTGGCGGAACAGGGGATTATTTTAGTTTAAAATAAAAGAAATAGAAAAAGTACAGATTTGGATTGAGATGTCCCCTTTGAAAAAAATGTCTGATGTTTCTTCTCTTGTTCCATGCTGAATATGACAAATCCATGAAATGTCCTATGGATAAAGTTTAAATTGGCATCTACACAATGCCAAAATATGTGGTAAAAAGGGGGGGGGGAATATAATGAAACATCTTGATGACTTACAACATACCGTGTTCTAGTATCTGGCAGCATCCTAATGACCAACTGAAGTTTTCACTTTTCATCTCACGATCTTGGTGCTGTGTAGACAACAGTCCAAGAACTGGAGCAGTCGGAAAATTGCCACAGTAAGGCTGAATTTTACTGGTTTAGCAATGAGGGGAAACTCACATACTGCTTGCCAGAAAAATAACTGGCTTTAGTTGGTGCTATTAGTCTCACGCTTTTTAGGAGCACTTAATTTAAAACAAAATTGTGGGCTTAACTCCCACCCTAATGTTTTGAGACTGCTGTAATAAGCAAATATTCAAAGTGTTCTTTATTCAAGCAAGTGGGTAAGCTTCTGGTTCAAGCTACATCTAGAACAAAAAGATTTTCATTTGGTGAGTGGTGATCCCTGATTTAGCACAGGCAAACACATCAAGATGCATTCAGGCTTACAGCACAGAAATTTGTGAGCAGTAAGGTTTAACCTGACAAAATAATCACTATGCAAAAACAACTTACAAATCACACTAGCCACCAAAATAGAAGTTTGGTTTTCTAACTGGCTTGTAATGGAAGCCCTGAAACAATACGAGGGATTGTTAATAGCGGTTTAGAATTACTATCTCACGTCTGCCCCTTAAACATGAATTCTGGCCCATTGCTATAGAGCATGTGACACTTCAGCATTTGAAGGATGTCGGGATTAATCCCTTCCATACTCAGAATATCTTAAAGACCATATTATATTTCAGTGAGTATAAACCTTCGCCTTTTCAGTAATGACATTCTGGCTTTAATCTTTGTTTCAACTCCATCAGAAACATGGTTTACTTGGATAAGAGTATATTGGAAAAACATAGGACAGAAAATGCCTTCTAAAAGGAGTGAAATAATGCAAAGTTTTTTTATTTTCCTCCACCAATGCTATCATCATTTTCTTCATCCAGGTGAAACCTGGGCTTTTCATAGGGAAAGAACAAGATAATGTGCGATATCCTTACCTCTACTGTTATTAATTTTCCTATTAACATAGCATCTGTAATACTAAAATGCCCTACTCGTGCTGCAGTTATTTATGTTACCTGGTGCCAGCTGAGGTCCCACTGTGTCCTCATCTCATAGGGCTGATGACAAAGGAAATTAACATAAATTAAAATAATACTCACTACAGTTTACTGAAGGACCGCTATATTCCAGGCGTTCTACTGCATATTTGGAAATATTATTTCTAATGAAAATCTTGTAATGTAGATATTATTTAACCATTTTACAAATGAGGAAAGTGACTTTTTGCATATCACTTAACCTTTCCAATCCCGAAGCCACGAGTAAGTTGTAGACAAAGTAAAGCTATACCTAAATGGTGCTGAACCTGCATTCTTTCCACGGTGCATTCAGAGAAGGTGGGTAGTGTTGGCTTTAAGGTTCTGTCCTCTGTGATATTATTTACAGGCAAGTCAAGTTTTGCCTTGCTTCTTTTTTATTGTACTCAGAACGTCTAACATGACATCTACCCATTTAACGCATTTTAAGTGTACAATCTAGTACTATTAACTATAGGTCCTTAGAATCTACGCCTCTCTCACAACTGAAACTTTATACCCCTTGAACAGCATCTCCCCATTTCCCCTTTCCCCTGGCACCTGGCAACTCCCCTTCTATTCTTTGCTTCTATGAGTATGGCTAGTATAGAGACCTCATATATGTGGAATCTTACAGTATTTGTCCTTCTGTCACTGGCTTATTTCACTTAGAATAATGTCCTCCAGGTTCATCTTAACAAGACCATAGATATCCATCTCTGCTGAGAATATCATGGGACAGAATTTTACTAAATCAACAATCCTTTTAAACACACTCTGTGTGGTTACCAGAGAGGAAAGTGGGGGAGAAGGGATAAACTGGGAGATTGGGATCAACATACACACGCTACTGTATATAAAATAGATAACTAGTGAGCACCTATTGTAGAGCACAGGGGGCTCTTCTCAATCCTCTGTAATGACCTACATGGGAAAAGAAATTTAAAAAGAGTGGATATATGTGTATGTATAACTGATTCACTTTGCTGTACAGCAGAAACTAACACATTATAAATCAACGATACACCAATAAAAATTAATTAAAAAATAAACAAATACACTCTGTGTCAAGGAAACAGAAGCAAAGCCAAACCAAGAGATGAATTTTCTGATGAATCTTGTCAAGCAAAGGAACCAAGTTGGAATAAAGAGCTCATACGAGGCCTTTTACAGTGTTAGATAGTCTTCTTTGTGAAGCCTGTGGCTCTTGCTTTATCATATACTGTAATTTGGTTTAAAAAATGCATAGCTGAGGTTTATATAATTGAATGAAAGCTACTGACAGAAATGATTGGAATGTCTGAGTGGCCACTAGTAAAATCTTACTTATTTTCACTTCCCACTTGTCGGATAGACGGTGCGTGATTACAGGATGGAAATGAGTCAGCTCTCTATTCCGACTGTACAGTCCCTTCACTTTTACAAGGTCAGCCTCATAAATAACATTCCTAGAAGTGAAACAAAGTTGTATGTAATTAATGATAGGGCTAAATGTGTTTCTGATCGGTACCGTATCATTTAGACCAAAAATAATCTGAGAAGCAAAGATATAATACATTCTAAATCAGAAAAACAAACAAGGAAACAAAGCTATTGTTTTCTGTAGAGAGAGCAGAAAACTAGTATCAGAATCTACAGATGTTCTTTTCTCTGAACTGTAGGTTATCTCTCAGCAAACAATTTCTACCTTCTATTTTAATGAAACAGTAAAGAAATATTTGGTGCACATTCAACATAAAAATTCTAGTATCACCGATGGCAGTTGTTGGACAATTTGAGACTGAAAATCACCATAAGTGGTGGGGTGGGTTTGGGTGGTGAACCCAAGATGCTCTGTCTATTCTGCCTGGCTCACTGTCTATCTCTACCAGTTACAAACCTTGAGGATAACTGGGTAAGATTCTTCACCTTTCCATGCATTCATTTTCTATTGTGTAAAATGGCAATAACAGTAACTATTTTAAAATGGCAATAACAATAACTATTTTATAGGGATTTTGCAAAGAGTACATGAGTGAATGCATGTAAAATACTTAGTATAGCACGGGCACATTGTGAGTTAGTAAGGGTATGATGTGAAGGGCTTGAATACACTTAGTAATGTGTAACATTCATTTCAGAAGGAAACATATCAATGAAAAATGCTTTATATTATGTTTGTTTTTTAAAAAAAACTTCAGTTCTAAGACCATGGGGTAAATAAACTGCAAGTCAAATAGGGGAGCAATGAAAAAAAAGGGGAGGGGGAACTTGAGTAGTTTAGAGAAGTCACATGCCATAACAAATATTCTGAAGTAAGAACAGTGTCTGTGACAAAGAGCATCCTTTGCTTTGTACTGAATCAGAGCCTGCTGTATTCAGCCAATCCAAGCTATACCACACCAGACCTCTCATTTCTATTATTGTTTCATCCCTGTTTAAAAAAAAAAAAATCAGCTGCACAACGTATAGACAATGGACAAGTCTCAAAGATTGTATTTGTCCTGGGGCCTCCCCACCATAGATGATCCTAATAGAGGACCCCATTGGTGGAACATCATTAATCAGGCGGCCATGGCCAAGGAGGTGGGTGGCTGCTGATAGCTTTGGCCCATTGGAAATGGCTTTGGACGACTGCCAGGTTGTGTGTAAAATTTTGAAATGTTTGAAACAATACAGTCTTTACAATGTTATAAAATACTAGGGTGGTTAGAGCGGGGCTGCAGACTGGCGCATGGCCAATAAAACCTCAGGATTCCAGTCAGCTGTAACCTGGAGTTTAATGTTGTCTGAGGTGTTCAAGGTCATCTCTCCCCAACGTCTTGTAGGTCAACTCAGTCTTTATAAGCTGCCTCATTGAGCTTCTGCTCTCCAATCACCCTTGTTCAAAAAAACTTTAGTCAATTTGTTTCCAAAATCCACCCTCAAAAAAGTCATTTTGAGGGTTAACCTTAAAAGTTTTACTTAGGAAAATTTTTCTAACAGTTGAACTTGCTTTTTGTTTTTCCCTGTTTAACTAGAACATGCTTGCTATTTACATGCTGCTAAACTTGAAAAACAGAAAAAGAGATCACCTGTAACACCATCACCTTAAGGCAACCGAACTAAACTAGTGGTGTTTTTCACTCTAGTATTTCTTCCAGTGTGTATTTTACATATTTATGATCATACTGAATTTATAACTTGTAATCATCTTTTCTCAAACTTTATATCAAAATTCTGTTTTGTCTGAATACAATTTATTTCTTAAGTATAGTATTAGTGGCAGAATAATATTTTATTTTGTATTTAATCATTCTCATATTACTGAATATTTATCTTGTTTTCTTTCTCAGAGAGGGTGCTATGTTAAATAGTGTTTCTATTTACATAAAGCTTTTCTGTATTTAGTATTACTGCCTTAGGATAAATTTCCAGAAGTGAAATTAAAGGGTCAAGAGAGATAGTCATTTTTAGAGTCTTGACAAATGGTGACAAATAGCTTTCCAAGAGGGTTTTTTCCAGATGGACAGCCCATCAGCGAAGTATGAGAGGGTTCACTTCATCCCCTCATCATCAGCAATAAGTAATAGGAAGCATTCTTCTAAAGAAAGCAAATACGCTAATATTAAAAATGAAAGGTTGTCCTGTTCCCAAAATGTATGTATCAGTCGAGAGATGGAAGTACTCAGCAGTGTTACACAGAAAGGGTCAGGGAGCTACTTCATGGGTGCTTTGTTTTCAGTTTGTTCTCCAAGCAAAAGTAGTTCTTCTAAACAAAAGGGAATTTAATTCATAGTAAATGAAACAATGAGGACAGAGAGAACATCAGATAGAATACTCTGGATAGCGAAAAAAAGGACCTACAACTTTATGCAGGGTTCCCAGGTAAGGAGTCAAACAGCCGCCCTTGGGAAACCGTTGATAAATGCAGAGCACTTGGAAAGCAGGATCTGAGGACGTGTACAAGCAAAGTTGTAAGCATGTTCTCCAATTGTAACAGAGGCTTTGAATCAAGAAGAGGATGTCCCAGTAGTAATAGTAAAGGAGAAGAGAAGGATACGAAATGAGGAAAAGGAACTCAGAAAAAGAATTCAGACCTGAAGAGAGACACTTAATCACTCTTCCATGCGACTTAAATATCATGGCCACCTTCATAGAGAGAACTGGTAGAAGAATTCTTGGCAACATTAGAGTTTATTGTTGATGGCCACCTAAATAACTGTCATAAAACTTACATGGTTGCTATTCCATTCCAGAATGTTCTTTGGCCAAGTCCTAAGTTAATAAATCCCTGTTAAGTAACTGTATATATCTGGGTTAGTGGGAAGGCACCTTGCTAAAACAGTTTAGGTTTTGCTACTTAAAAAAATAAAACCGATAAACACCTCTTCTCAAGGAATGTTGGCTCATTTTTGTCTAGATGTACTACAAATTATGTTTATTTCCCTGGACATGGTATTCCCTTTTTTGTCATTATTAGAGACTCTAGCTCTAGGAGGGAATTTCTTATGCTTACTCTTATCCTTTGCTTTTCTTCTGAAGGGAACAGTGTAGAGTCTTTCGTAAGAACTACCGTATCAATTTCTGAGCTGAAGTGTTTTTAAAAAGTGATCACGGAAATGCTCATGCATTTTAGTGTTTGTATTTAACCGACTTTCTTAAGATGTAGGGTTCTTCCCTGATTATACTCGCCCTTACCTTTCTTCATCATCTAGGCTCTGGGTGACACATACATATATTTTTTTCTCTCCGGTTCCCATGATGTTCCATCATCCATGAGGGATTTTTTTTCCCTCTCTTGCTGATAAAAATGAAGCACAACAGCTCCCACCCATGATTCCTTCATTTTAAGCAAAATATAATCTAAAAGGAAAATCAAGACTATATCAGATGCTCTGGTTTCAGCAAAACTAGACATTTTCCAGATGTTGGGCACTTGAAATCTTCCATCTGCAACATAGTGTGTCTCGATTTCAGTTCTGACCTCTGTTACTTAGCTGAGCACTTAACCTCTCTGTTCTTCAGTCAGCTCATCTCTAAGACAGAGATAAAAATAACACCCACCCCTATAAGCATTAGAGAGAACTAAATGAGTTAATAGGTGAAGTGCTTAGGGCAATGCCTACCCTGAGGAGGAGCACACATTAAATGTGAGCTACTACTGATATAAATAAAGCCTCAGATCCCCCCTCACATGATCACAGCGCTCTTTCTTTGCTTTGAATCTCCTTCAAATGTTCCCCATTGTGCAAGCGGCCTCAGCTTATGAATTTCCAAAATCTTTGTATAACTTCTTTCCAGCAATATTTTTCCCTTTCCCCTCCAGTGGATTGTTTCAGTTTGGACTATGTATACCATTCTATTCTAAATAAACATAAATCCCAACTCACGAAGTCTCTTGACATTTGTGAGGGTATATATAATTTCATTAGCTAAAATATCAAGTTTATTTTATTAACTAAATGCACCCATATAAATAAGAGGAATCTAGTGTAAAATCAGTAACCAATGAAATCAATACTAAATCAAGTATTCCTTAATGAGTCTTCAAATTCTTGTTTTAGGTGAGGGTAAATTTATGTTTTAAAGTGACCTTATTATGACACGACGCTAGGCAGTACAAGCTAATGCAAGTGACTGTTTTCATGTCTTCTCTCTTATTTATTGGTATCCTTCTATATCACAGATTATAGATGCTATTACTGAAAGGAGTAAAAAGTGCTTCCTTTAATTCAGGTCCATTAGCATTCCAACATTTTAATGACTCTGTCCACATTTTAAATCTCTTTAAAAAACAATTCTACTATAATTAAGCAAAACAGGAGATTGATGACCGATTGCAAAGCAGCTATGTCAAAAATAAACAGAGCTTTGGATTCAATGAGCTTTCCTTTTTCCAAACTTTGCTGTGTAAATAAACACACCCCTTGTCCCCATGTCCTCTCCATATTTCACACACATAAAATTATTCCCAATTAGCTGTTTCTCTATTTGCCTCTTTTTCTCATTAAAATCACCCCCAGAGCTTAACCATCTTCATTCACTGTGCTGTCTGAAAGTCTTCTGTACTGCCAAGCCTGTCCTCTTGAAGATTTTACATTTACAGCAGACTGACTCAGTAAGTACACTTTGGAAACTCTGGGGAACAGCTCAACCCAATGCCTGTGTTGATGCCTGGCCAACGGGCTCAAACAACAAACATAAAAGCTGAATCTGTACTTCCATTCAGTTATGAGGTTGCCAAGTTCGTTTTCCTGATACTGTACCTACAGTATATCCATCTCCCAATGTCTCAGACTCACTTCATTAACTTTGTGACATCAGCCTCTGATGTTATGAACTCAATTTTGCTAATATAAATGATACAGTACTATATAGAAATTTAAGAGGTTGTAACATTAGAAGTCTCTAGAAGATTCCCATAACAGTTAAAGAACAAGGAACCCAAATTCCCAGAACCAATCCTTGCTGGGAAATAATTCCTTATATATAATCTTAAAGCTATTCTCCCTCCCCTCAGGCCTCTGCTTCTGATTCTCATTTACGTTGCAAATAGCTTTTAATGATAGAACAGGGAAATATATTGTGGTTTCACACGTTCAGGGATTTTATGGTCACTTATTCCTAATTAGGAGATAGAGACACATAGCAGAAAAGTTTCTTTTTTCTTTAAATATAAACCAGTTTAGCATATTATGCTCTTTGCTATAGGGATATATTTAAGAAATAACACGATTCGAAGACCATGAATGTTTTTTTAATGGCAAGCCTCTGTATCAGTAAGGATGGGTTTACAAGCTAGCCACTAAATTAATTTGACTGACTAATTTGGAAACTCCAATTTGCCACCATGAATCTATGTTATATACCACAAGGAACATGGAAACTATGCACTATTGTCCCCGCAGAAGCCATGAATATTTGTCCAGTGCCAATTATGCCTCACAAAACATAGCTCATCTCAAAAAGACAAATGCAAGGAGCTTTTCTTGTAAGATTCAAATCTCTCTTCCCATCTTTTCCTCTTTTTGAGTTTAACATCTGTCAGTGATAGTGCTATATGTTGGTTAATGTATACATCATGAAAAAGTGAAGGCAGGATTGGGAAGAAATGAAGACATTAGTCGGCCTGGATGCAATTCCTAGCTTTACTGTTATTTAACACATGACTTTGAACAAATTATCTAACAACTCAGGGCCTTAAATTTCTCTGTGTAAAATGGGAAAAGAATTCACACAGAGCTGTGATGGAGGATAAACAGTACTTTAAAAAAAATGGTACTGTACATGTGACACAATTACAACAGTTCCTGGTGCTTAGTAGAGGTGGATAGATAGATAGATAGGGAATTTAGTTATTAAGATATACTTATAGTTTAATATTTACTGAATCAAAGCAATGAAGACATAATTATCCTTAAACATCTCTAATGCTAGCACTGATCCTAATTTCAATTGATTTCTCTCATACCCCACCTTCTAAATCCAAAACATATTCATCCTCTGGAATGTGAGTGTGATGCAGTCTTTGTTGTCAATCTAAGTATCAGTACATGGATTGAGAAGAGAAGTAGATGGCAGTAATTATTATCAACCTTGGCCCAGGTCTTCAAATGACCCGTATGCTCGTAGAGAAGTCACAAACCTTCATTTTTAACATGAGGTTTTTTGTTTCTGTGTTTTTTACCTGCCTTTTCTGTCTCACCGGATCTTTTATATCCAGCCCCTTCTCTCATGAGGGCAAAGGGCTGCAGTTGCCCATCGTGCTCATAACTGAAGTGCTCAACAGAGACCTTCCAACATGATTCATCATTTATGTATACACGCTGTTCGCATCCCCTAGAGAGTAAGCAACTCAAGATCTGCCTTTGGGCCCCCACCAGAGCCTACCACAGAGTCCCTGGGAAAAGGTTCTGTAGACACTTGCTGAATTAAGTTAACCAAAAAATGTGAAAATAGCAGAGTATAACCATATGGAATGGTGGTCAAGATTGAAAACTAGGTTGGTGGATTAGTATTTTAGTGGAGCAAGTGTTTCTCTTTCAGTAAGGATGCCAAATTCCCACATTTGGATACAAATATTTGGCCGTCATTATTGATTTATCCCAGGTATTTTCCTATGCTATTTTTACTTTATTGTTGATTTTATGGTGAGATTCAAATAGCATCAATAGACTAGCAAAGTGCTTAACCCAAAGATGGGTAATTCAAATATTTAACTTTAAAAAAAAAAAAACAATAGGGAGAGTGGGATTGACACATACAGCCTTGACACTATGTATAAAATAGACAACTGATGGGAACATACTGTACAGCACAGGGAATTCTACTTAATGTACTGTGGTGACATAAATGGGGGGGAAAAATCCAAAAGGGAGGGGATATATGTATATATATGGCTGATTCATTTTGCTATGCAGTAGAAGCTAACACAACAACATTGTAAAGCAACTATACTCCAATAAAAATTAATTTAAAACAACAATGGGGAAAAAGATACAAAGTATCTTGGTGGAAGTAAGTTTGTACTTCTCATTACCACTATTATATGATCCCTTTTTCTACTATTCCAAATAATTTCAGGGAAAAATTGTAATAATCATAGACATTGTGCTTATGAGACTCGAGGCTTGAACTGAGTAGACTAGATTCACTCAAACATCAGCAGGATTAATGCAACACATCCCAGAAATGAATGAAGCATAATCTTTTCTCAGATAGATCTCACTTCACTCCCTGAGATCCATGAATAGTATTTATTCCTAATGCAGCTAAATGGGAGAATTAAAAACAGGGGTAAAAGTATCAGTGGCAGGTATTCTGCTCCTGGCAGGTCTCTAATTCTATTTCCTATTTGACATATCATTTTATTTCCATTTTCCCTACATGTAATATGGGAACTTTCCATAATAAACGGTCCTCTAATTGGCCACTTCTTTGATTGGCATTTTTAATTTTTTTTCAAGGAGTCTATCCGTCGTCCCTTTCACAAATTGCAAAAATAAACGAAAAAACTGAACCGCCTGCCATTGTTGGGCAGAATTTTCTGAATTTGTCTTGAAGCCAAGAGAATTTATCTGACTGTCTGGGGAGTATCGAGGCAGATCTCTTATTCTCAAACAGATACCAAAGTTGCTTGAACAAATGGTTTGTGTTAGTCGGAGAAAGACAGTGAATCTAAACCATGTGCCTCTGGACCTTGTGGTTTCAAGTTGAACCACAAGCAACAAGAAGAACTGTCAGTCTCTAGTCTTGATTTCAGCCAAGCTCACGGGAGAGAGAAAGACTGTCAGTACCACCTCGTGTGGTCTTAATACGGAGACCTGGGAGCTCGTGCAGCACCGGCGAGCCCGCAGTTGTGTGAAAATTAAGAGATGGGATTCAGGACAGCACCCAGAGGGACATAATGAAGATATACAATTTTTCTCCATGGGCATCCCCACATGGTAAAGGTAGCAAGTGGAAGCCTTTCTGAGGAACAGAAACAACCCAGGGAGGCAAAGGAACATAAAAATCTGGCATCGTCTTATAGCTATCATAAAGCTGAAGAAAAACATCCTAGAAGAATTAGTTTGGAGACCCAAGATGGTTAAGGTTACTAGACCAGAAAAACAAGAAAGACAAATTTCTAAGTGGTACCATTTATCAAACTCCAAAAGCAACGTGGGGACGTTATAAAGGAATATTAAGTGCTATTTTATATCACAAAGGCGAGAGAATCATTTAACCGTGTATGAGTGCTGCTTCCTCGGTGAATACAGGCATGCCTTAACCAAGCCATTTAGAGTACAAGAAAACACTCTGAACAATGGAGTAAGGCTTACTTTTAAGTTATCTAGCACTGCAAGGGATAGTAAAAATGGCTCCTGCCTCTTCTACCTTGCCTTCTCCCTCTGAGATAAAGAGTTTCTTTATCTCAGAGGAATTTATTTTAAGCAGCCAGCATGTCTATCAGTTTAGGGAAAGGAACAAAGAGCAACCAAGAAAAGTAAATACTCATCACAATTCATGTTAAATGTTCTGATGTGGAAAACTGTCATAGGCTCCAACACCTCTACAAAAGAGACAACAGAAATCAAATAATATCACAAATGTTCCATTAGCATTAGTAAGAATAGTTTTATGTCTCTAATTAGAAGTGCTAAAGTTATTATTGTGATATACCAGGAACAAAAATCAACTACAACTAGAAAGTGGACTAGGTGAATTAGGAGAGAATTATATATATATGAGTGATACAAATTATATTAGATATACTGCATATCCAGAATTCAACAACTTTTTGGGACTGATGATTTACAGTACAGAAGGGATAAATTTAAATGACTTAAATTACATAAACATTTTACCTAAGTTTCTAAGAAATTTGTTAGCCTGAGGTAATATAGATCTCATGCTGCCTTAATAAAAGTATCTATGAGATGCACACAAGTCACCATTCACCTCTGTATTCTGTTTTTTCAAGAGATGAGCTCACTGGAAAAAAAGACCGTCCTGTCAAAAGCACTGAAAAAAATCCTTGAAAGAGAAAAATAGGAAAGCAATCTATTTTCCAAATTATTTCTAGGCTCACTGTTTTGAACAAGGATTCTCAAACTCGCCTGCAAATTGAGTCAGTAGAAATTGTTTTAAAAATATTTTGATACCTGGACCCCAGCACAGGCAAAATTATAATCTTGGATGGGGCCCAGATATCAGTATAGATAATAGATATTTTCTGGGTGAAAGAAATTATTAAAATTACTGCATTAAGTTATGTTATTAATATGAATAGAATTATCATATCAGACTCAACTCTACAACGTGTAGGCAAACCTTGACATAAGCATAGCTGTCACTTGGACTGTCATGCCATGCCCATGCTCTGATCAATAGAGATAACCCACACAGGTAGATTACCTGCCTTTTTGGACACTGTAAGAATTAGAATAATTTCTGGTAATTTTAATTAGCTGAAGAGCAGAATTAGATAAGTCATCATTCGAAAGCACATTCCAAAGCACAACTTTGTTAAAATAAAACTAACTCAAACAATACACACAGAAGGATCCCAGAGAGTCAATGACAACAATCCTTATAGACCCATTAGCTCAAAACTAAATTTGAGTCCACATGTCAGTCGGTATTTATTAACCACCTACTACGTGTCAAGCACATGTGGAATTTGTCAGTCTATATCCTAACGCAACAGAATGTTGTCAGAATTGCTAACTCATTCCAAGACCTATGTGGACTATAATGCCTGATCACATTTAAATTCTGCAAATATCTATGTTACAGTGCTAACCACTGTATAAGGCAAAATGTTCTCAAACACCATCATACCTTATCCCTAGTTAATCAAATTGTAAACATTAAGTTTTCTTATGTAATTCTGAATGTCTCGGTCACACTCAAAGTAAATTGAAAATTGCTATTGTGATATCTAGTTTTCTAAATATTTTATATTTTAACATTTCCGAAGTTAAGATGTAACGAAGTATGCATCGGGTTCGGGCTTATTTGCTCTCCCATGAGTCTCCCCAACCCTAAAAATTGATCATTAAATCAAATTTATGTCTTTAAATGGAAGATTCTTTAGAACAGTGTGAGGTAGAGGTTTTTCTAACTAATTCAACAGCTCAATGCATATACCATTCATGTAAAGTAGAAAAGGCAAAATGAAGTACAAAGAACATAATTTTATAATTCTGCTGCTGGACACAGCTCAAATCTTATGGCAGGATAGTTCATATTATCAGTTTCCAGCAGGTGGCATCTCATACTTTTAAGTTAGTCATTAAAGAGCGTATAGGAAAGAGGTGTCCCCTGCCTGGGTAGCACGTGGAACTCAAAACCATGCCTGTGTTTCATGAATGTGCACGTGCCACACAGTCACCTAGAATGGGAATTTCTACAAGTGGTCTCAGCATGTGGTCACTAAGATTGCCCACAA
Source organism: Hyperoodon ampullatus (assembly GCF_949752795.1). Classification (NCBI taxonomy): domain Eukaryota; kingdom Metazoa; phylum Chordata; class Mammalia; order Artiodactyla; family Ziphiidae; genus Hyperoodon; species Hyperoodon ampullatus. Next base: position 22,223,073 of record NC_136932.1, on the reverse strand, counting down.
GCATTTGATATTTTCAGCAGGACCAAAGCATAACGTGCATTTTAATGACAGCACTGCCTGTTTTAGAACAAACAGTCTGCACACATAATTGTAGTGTAAGGTGGGAATTAGGAGTCTTAAACAAGTACTGTAGGTGGGGATAACATGTGTATTAAAATAACCAAAACCACTGTCTCTGTTTTTCTGTAGATAAGCCTCACACAAGTATGATTCACAGTACTGTAAAGCTTTCTTTCTGGAGAAAATCTTGCAGTACTTAACTGTGCCTTCTGCTGAGATAATTCAATGTGTTTACCTGTGTTAAAAATGTGATTACAACAACATTTCTATTTAGTACTTTAATGAATAAAAAGACACACTTTAACATGTAATCTTTATATACTAGGTACCTCATCTTGTCTAATAGTTGCTTGAAGAAGAAAGAGAAATCTCATGTGGCAGTAGCTAAGCATGTCTTTTTTTTATAGGATTTTGTTAGACTTTGTGGCATCCTTCACCCCTCCCTGTTTCTGAAATTATCCAATATGACTTTTTCTTAGCAGTCTTATTTGTTGTTAATTTTCAGCTAATGATGTTAGTGAGCAGAAGGATTACCAAGGGTAAAGAAACATCTCATATGTTTCAATCATCAGCCCTGAAAACCTGTAACAGAGATCAGCGTGAAAGCATTGCATTTTGAGCCGTACTGGGTCTTCAGTTTGATGGGAGTTCTATTAAAATCAAATTGGGGAAATAAAATCAGGCTTTATTGATATATAACAAAATCAGTACTGAAAATAAAGTTGTTATTCTTTAAGAGTAAAAAAAATATCATGATTTACAATCATACAGTTCTAATTTTTTTTTAAGTTTAGATGACATCTTGAAAGATGGGACATAACAAATTGGAACTGAATGACCCAAAAAAATAGAAACAACAACAGGTAACATGGGGAAGTATTTCCAGCAATAACTGATAAAAGGTAAACATGGTTCTGATGCTATAATGGAGAGAAAAATTCCAGTAGAGTAATTATTTTGAAGGAGTTAATAATGGAATTTGTCAAGTGAATAAATGTGGGGATTCAGTTAAAAGTAATAGTTGAGTCCATGTTGGCAGGATGCTGGCATCAAAAAACTGCAATGGAGTACCGATCTTAGAGAACGGATTAAAATCACTGTTTCAGGCTTTGCTTGAGCTGAAAGAAGGACATTACAATAGAAATGTCTAGAGAGTAGTTGCAAACATGGGTCTGGAATTCAAGAGAAATTGGGGCTGGAGCTTACAGTTTAAGAGTCTTCCCTGCAGAGATAATAGTTGAAAACTCCATGATGGGTAAAATCTCTGACATAGAGACTATAAAGTGACAAAGGTAGAATCATCGGGGCCACAAAAGTAAATGAAATTTGGGATAGACTGTTCTTCTATAATGTGTATGGCTTGAACTTCTATAATGTGAGGTCAACTGTACCACAACTGCATCTAATAATGAGTTAAGAGGAAATTTTTCCTTCACTGTGTTCATGTTATGTGAATCTATATGACTTAAGATCACACTTACTTCCTTAGTACTTCTTAAAAAGAGAACCTAATTATAATGTATTTGTTTGGATCAACTATTAAACATTTTCCCCCAAATGCATGATTTCCACTCTTCCTTCTCAACCAATGACCAAATCCTTTTAAAGAGAGAATAAATGTTATTTTACTTTTCACATTAAAGAATGACTCGTGTAATTCTGCCTAATTAAAAGGCCGCTATCTCATCATTCCTAGACAGTTCTAGCAAAACCAAAGATTTAGAATATTGACCAATTGAACTGTCTTCATATGTAACATTCTCCCTATTTCAGTTATTAGCCAGTGAAAAATGTATGATCTGGATGATTTAAAGGGATCATATCTGTCTTTTACAGCAATATTTTTTAGGATCATCTGGGGATAAAAGAAGGAAGTGACTATCAATCAGAAAGAAAAACCTCAACTCTATTTTTATTCCCAGATGGAGTCCAAAATGACCGCATGAGCAAAAGCAGGATGTGTGTCTCTGTTCTATCCTAGATTCCCTCATCCTGTCATGTCCTTTTGCATCTACTCCACACCGTCAAAAACCTGCTCCTGTGTCTGAAATTCACCCTGCAGAATAGAATCAATGAAACAACCTTACACATAGTTTACTTGGGTGGCCAGAGGGCATGGGGAGAGACAGAGTTGCATTTTATCTTGGAGTATGTCAAACCCAAAAGACTGAACCTTGTAAAACACTGGTAAGCAACTTTCCAGCAACCACCCAATCTTTGGAAGTTTTGGGGTGGGGCAAGTTCAAGAAAACTTTTTAGAGTTTCACTGATGTAAACTGGGCAAAAGGAGGAAGACGACAGGGTTATGGCGGAGAGTACGAAGAGGAAGAAACTGGGGACTGCAAAACTAAAATTTTGCAAGTCATTTTGGGAAGAGCTTACCCTTCACAGAAGTTTAAGTGATGTTAGTCTGCAACCCCCATAGCATTTCTTCCCTGGCTTATTTTATAATCCATCCAGATCACAATTTTTTTTTAATGGTTGTCCTCTACCAGACACGTTTTAAATGTTTACCCTTTTAAAGATTGTGATGTTGTTTTTAATTTACACTTATGAATATTCTATCATAATTTATGTAAAATTGACAGAAACTAAGAGGGTCTTTTAGAAAGCTATTGGAAATCATGAACAACATATGCTCCCAAGGTGCCAGTGCCGCAACAGGGCTAACTCTATGACCTTACTGCTAATATTATGTATCTATTCTATTTGGACAAACTTATGGGAGGAAATACACTCCATTTTTCCATAGAAGAACTTAAACACTAGTGCATTAATAGATTGCACACAGGAGTTCAATGCCTGCACTGTAGCTCCACCACATATTAACGGGTGATTCCATTCTCTGAGCAAAGGAGACTGCAGACAGAGATTTCTTCCTCTATGGTCAAACATCCCCTACCTGAGGCAGCAGGATCTTTTTCAGCACTTGAGTCCAGAAACAGCAAATTCAATCTAGCTGTGGCAGGCCGAGGGCGAACTGCAATGCCAACTCCAGACTGGGATTCCAAACCACAAGCCCCTGGAAATAAAGCTTGGACTTGGAGAAATGACACTAACCTCAAGCCAAGAAATCTCACCCAGTTTTTTCAAAAGCTTCAGTGCACAGTGGATACAGATAACCATGAACATCATGACTCTTTGTTTAAAACAGATCAAACAAGTGTTTAATGTAGGGTGCCATAATAAAGAAAATGGCGGGCTTGTTTCTGGATCCTGTCTTTGAGCTATTTTGGTTGTCAACTAGACTTCAAAATGGTGCAGCAACTTTTTGAGGTCTGGTGTGCTAAGATAGTTTTTATCTCATTGACCCACATGTCTTGTCAATTACTAGTTGACAGGGGAATGGCTTTTCTATTTGCATGGGTGCCATGTAAGCAGGTTCCATTGTTTTTTCAATAGCTGTAACTTGAAATGTCTGTTGGGACAAAAGTACTATTTAAAATCAGGAGGAATGCATTTGAATGATGATGGTAGTAGAGAGGATATTGATGGTGAAGATGATATCTATTTGTTGTGTGTTTAGTCCGTGCCAAGAGCCATGCTGAGCTTTGCAATATATTATTTTAATTAATCGAACATTCTGAAAGTTGATCTTATATACTTTTTTCTTCCCTCTATTAAGGCCAACACTCAACTTCTGAAGCCAAGAGGGATATCATATCAAGTCCTCATCTGTTCTCTCTCTCACAGGCCTTAATGAATGATTTACTTTCATTCAACTGGTGGACACAAGTTACAACCAGTGGCAGTGCCAATTAATTTGCAGAATCACCTGGCCAATGAAAGAACTAGCAAAATTAAAATGGTAAATATTTCACACTTAACAAACAAGGTAATGAATTACCCACTCATGTCTTTCTTTCACTACTCTATGGAAACTTGCCAGGCAGTGAGAAGCTTCATAAATAATCTTTTATTTTGGCATTTAATATTCTTGACTGCTTGTTTAAGGGAATAATATTGCCTGAAGTTAAGAAATGGAGTATATCATCATTGAATAAATTCTAGCTTAATCTTGTAGAGTTGTTGGTATATTTTCAATTCATGATTATTGTTTATTTCTATTCCATTCAAATTCTTTATTAGTAACATTCATATTTATTGAGTACTTAATTTATGCTTGACACTGTGTACTTCATATATATTATCTCTTTGGACCCCACAAAACCCCTATCCTGAGGGTATTAATGTATCATCTTCTCCATTTGACAGATGACAATAAAGGAGATTTAATCACTTAGTAGGATACATCCAGCAAACAAGAGGGCTGGGATGGGAACTCAGGCTCTATCTGGCTTCCCAGCTCTAGTCTGGATCTGAAGATCTATCTGATCTACCTTACTTAGCTACTCCATCACTCTAAGTGTGTTTCTATGCACATATTAGGTCAGTGTGTCTGAGGTTTCATATCTTCCTGTTCTCAAGCAGAAGAACTCGGAGTTGTAAGCACAGAAGGGAAGAGACCGTACATGACACACCCAGGGAAGTGTGTGCTTCAGGACCCATGGTAATGCTAGCTGGCATCAACACACTTCTTCCCTTTCTACTTCCATCGAAGACTCACCAGTGGATGGGAGGTTAGGTAGCTTTAGGCTGCCCTAGGCCACCCCCACCCCCATTCTTACTTCAACCTGAGAGAGTCAGTGCTTATGTATTACAGGTCCAAACAAGATATCATTTTGGGGGGGAGGTGTGGGGGACAGAGGGAGGGGAAATGAGCCCTTTAAGATAGAAAAGAAGTTTTAAAAATCTTGGTGTTGAGAATGATATAGTAGCTCTTCTGAGCACCTCTTATTCCAAAGAAATTTTCCTGTTGTTCTGGTGTAGCTCTCTCACGTTTTCCAATTACCCAAAAATCTTCACAGAAGGAGGCTCAAGCCAGCCATTCTTCCTAAATACATGTACACGTTTATTGTGATAAGTTCACCTACCACGGTAGAGAATTTACAAGGCGGACAGTTCTGAAATGTCCTAGTAAAGCTACTACAAAGTGCAACACACTCCATAAATGCCAGTGTATCTCCCTGTGCTGGTATATCTCTCTGCAGCGTTAATTAAGCACATATGCTTGTCATTCAGGAATAAGATTTCATATCTGCGAATCAATGTAATTAAATCCTTAAGTCATAAGTGGATGACAATGCTTTTGAACCATTCTTTCCCAGGTTTCCAATGAAACATTAATGAATTCTGCAATTGCACACACTACTTATTTAAATTCTGAAACCTGTTTGACAATATGCCACATTTTGTATACCAAAGTGATGTTTGAACTCATTATCATTAGACTAGGTACTTGGAATTACTTTTTTTAAATTTTGCACAGTGGAGAATGGTTGGTAGTATTTAGCTAAACTTTCTTACTCACTACTTGTGAGGAATAACAGGCATTAACAAGATGGGCTTTCAAGGTAATGTTCATTTGCTGTGACAATCGAATAGATTAACTTTAATTGCTTCATGGGAAGATTGACCCAGGGACTTGTTTCCATTCGTGTATGGCTCTAACTACCTAAGCTAACTGGGCACCTGGGTATTAGTAACCCACTGCTTTTGTTTTTGCTGGTTTGGACTTTTAAGAATGAGTTGTCAACTTATTCTTTTTATGACTATCACACGCTTTAAAAATAAGACACTATGTATCTACGTTCTTAAACATAGACCAGTTTTGCTAAAGGAGGAAACTAATCAACCATCTAAAGAAGAACACCATTCTCTCAACTACCACAACAATAGAAAAAATAATATTTATGGATCACCTATGAGAAACACCCAAGATTGTGTTTCCTTCTCTCTATGGGACTGGGAAGTACAAGGTCCTCAAAATGGGAAAACACCAAAGAAGGCAAACAGTTTCCTTGAAGGCTACAAACAGCCCTGTGTATTTCTATAGCTGGATGAATTAATTCTCATTCATATTTTTCACGAAAAAGGCACTCCCAATGAAGCAGAGTATCTCATCCACTGAGCCCATGCATGGGGCATCTAGGGGGATACAACTTTAAGTCACTACTGTTAGTGGATGTTGGTGAGACGGGAAAGGGAGAGGGAGGAGAATGAAATTGGAGATTAGGAAGTAACAGAAGAAGAGGAATGAAAACCAGGCTTCTGTAACTTTTGATCATTCTTAAACTCAGCAGGATCCACAATTATAAAGGGAAGCAAATCTTGTGGAAATGTGAGGGTGACACGTCTGGACTACACACTGAGTAATTTCCCGTGGAACAAAAAAAGTAAAAGTTTATTTTACTATGAAATAATGCACTCCACTTGGCTGACTTGCCAGCAAAGCAACAGAAAAACTACAAAAATCCTGTTTGCTCTGGGAATCAGATATTGGGGAAGTTTTCAAAGCAGAAAAGGAATCTGGGTCTAGTGCCCCTTCAGAAACCATCTTCTCGTGGTATAAAGAGGTCCGAGCCAGTGAGCTCAGAACAAACAGTTAATTTTCCCTCAAAGCCCTCAGCCTCAAGCAGTTCACTGAAGCCACATTAAGAGGGCAAACATATTTGTGGATAGAATTCACTTTATGAATAATAGTGGGAGACAGACATCAATTCTACATGGTGTGATTTTAAGGGCCCAAAAAGGAAGATTCCCCCCCTTCAATATATTTCATCTAAGCTAGGCTCTTTCGGGGTATAAATTCCCATCCATTGATGACTTGTTGCTTTAAGAGAAATCCTTTGTTTTCTCTAGAAGCCTCACCTTAAAGCAACAATTCCTAGGAGGGAAACACAGCAACAGGGCTTATATTTCAGTTAGCTGACAAGATTGTCTTGCAACATGAAAATCAGCTGAATATGGCCCCGTGAGAAAATGTGATCCCAGAAATTTTGCCAAGACAGAGAGGAGGACATATCCAAAGCAGAAGCAGAAGGTTCTAACTAAAGAAGCCTGGATTGGAATCGACATCATTAGTTGGTGAAAGAGTGAGCAGATTAAAATAGGGCCACCTTCTAACTTGTATGGATGACTCCAAGCATCACCTCTGACTCCCTTCTCTAGATGTCTCATGGCCTTGGCAGTGATGCTTCAATGAAATACTTACACGGCTGCCTCTCCTGATAGTTCATCATAGACTTGTTATAAAAGTGCAACTTGGCCACTCCACCCTCTTCCAGCTATATGTCTGGACCAGAGCAGAGGACATGCCTGGAAGTACTGGGCATTTGAAAAATTTCTGGAATTCTCTTCAGGCCACAAACAATGTGAAGACTCCATGCCTTTGGAAAAGAGGAGGTACCTGGAAGGAACGTATGGGATGTGTGTGCACCAAAGATGAGACTCATAAGATGAAAGAGGTAATGGGGCACATGTGAACCAGAGACCTACGTTGTTCATTTTTTGTGTGAAGCCTCAGTACTCAGTCTTTACAGGAATCCAGTGAGGACTGCCGAGGCTGAGTCTAGAAATTATGTGTAGCCCCAAACTACTACTGAATGGATTTCTGTTTATAGCTGCCTCTTTACTGAGCAATGAAGAACAATCCTCTCCCTATACTAGGAGTAAGAGTAATAGGAAGATATACTCAGTGGGTAAAGAAAGAGATAAAGGTTTATTAATCAAAGAGGGAAGTTGACTCATTAATTTTCGCTGATTGTTGTAGTGACATTGTTATTTTGGACACATGGAACTTAGAATAAAGGCTTTGAATTGCTTTCTCAGTGGTAAGGGTGAGTTTTCTATGAACCATCCATACTCTGATTATAGAGGGAATTGAGCAAAAGTTTTATTCTATGCAAGTCCATTGTCTGGGGTTAGAAATAGAATGAAACGTTGTAAATGCACAGCTAAAGATACCATTGAGGGGTCAAGCCGGTGACCTTGGCCTCATTAGCACGGTGGTGCTTTAACCAACTGAGTTGACTGGCTTCCTGCAAAGAAATAGGAAATTAAATTCATGGGTACATTCCTTTCTTTAGCATTAATAAAGGTCTGTGCAAGTTGGAATGAGAGGGATTCCAGCATTGCCACTACCGACTGTGTGACACTAGGCATATGCCACATCTCTGGCTCTGTTTCAATATCAGTAACATATTGATGTTATTTTTTAGCCTCCTCTGAGATATAGAGAGACAGAGAAGAGAAGAGTTGGGGGAGGGGGGAAGGAGTAGATTCTAAAACATACACCTTAAATTTTTAGAAGAATGTATTATGTAAATTCCATTACTATCACCGTTATTTTAACTGTTATCACCTGTGATTCACCTAAATGGTAAATTTTGTGAAATCTTTCTGAAAAACTGAAAATATTCCCAAATTCCTGAAACTCACAGGAATGAAAACAAATTGGTTAGCAAATTTTCTACTTAAACATACTGAAGGGAAAATTGCAAAAAAAGGATGGTTTGAGTTTGTTTTCTTCTTCAGTTGTGTTGCAAATAGTTCACCCAATGAAACCTTGGAATTTCCTCCAGTCTGTTCCCCATTACCTCTGTGGGAAAATTGTGAAAAATCAATCTGTTTTCTGCATAACCATATTACATCCCATTATTTGAGGAATGTCAAATGCAAACCCCAACGACCGACAATATCAATCTTTTCCCTCTCTTTTCCAAGTTTAATTTCAGCAGTAGTTATGAAAAAGAAAGGAAAGTGCACGCAGAATATCATTATACCCCAGGCGATTGCAGATTTTAATAAGAATTTATATAAAACAGGAGGGTGTATTCTCTTTATAGTTGATTATATCCTTGACCTTGGGAGTCATGTGCATTTCCTATGACTGTGATACGTTTTAGAAGTCAATGAAGAATGGAGGCTGCAGCAAGCAGAACCCAATGCCTTCCCTCTAATTGGCAATACAAATTTAGACAATGCCAGGCCAAGGCTGGAATCTTTGGAAGAAAAAAAAAGAAGATTCCAGAGAATGTGATGTCCTGCTTTGATGATATTTGGTGTGATTCCATAAAATAGTTAGGGCTTAGGAATTAATCATGCTTTTTTTTTTAACATCTTTATTGGAGTATAATTGCTTTACAATGGTGTGTTAGTTTCTTCTCTATAATAAAGTGAATCAGCTATACGTATACATATATCCCCATATCTCCTCCCTCTTGTGTCTCCCTCCCACCCTCCCTATCCCACCCCTCTAGGTGGTCACAAAGCACTGAGCTGATCTCCCTGTGCTATGCGGCTGCTTCCCACGAATGGATAAAGACGTGGCACATATATACAATGGAATACTACTCAGCCATAAATCATGCCTTATTTTTAACATCTCTTTATGCTTAATTTCATATATCTATATATGAATATACAGATTTTGGGCAAAACAAAAATTGAGATTTCTTTTTAAACAGAGATGATTAAATGCTTTCTAGTACAGCCTACCAGCATGGAAGGTGACTTGGTGACTTCTATTTTAATGAATCTTTTATTGCAACAATGGAGCTTGTTTTTTTTTTCCTGATAAATTTTTCTTTTTCTTTTGTTTTTTTAAGATAAGCTTTAAAAGAAAATCTAATTTTGTTAGTTTTTATATAACTGTTATTCAGTATCTTTTATTTACACATAATTTATTAGTTGTATTTTACATTTTTCTAAGAAAATAGGAAAACTGAAAATACAACAGTGTTTGGGAAGCATGGGACAAGAAAAAAAGAAAAAGAATCTCCCTTTCTCTCAATCATAGTACATCCATCACAACTTATTTCCCTTGAAGTTAATCTTTTCACCCAGTCATTTTTCTTTCTCAACATCCCCTATCCCATTCTTAATTGTTTCTACAAAAAAGAGTCAAAGCCTGTTGGGACTATTATTATCTTTCACACCAGTCTGGAATCGTTTCATATATTCTTTTATGGTGGCCATGAGGGAAGACGGCTGTAACTTCCAGAGAAAAGGACTTGGTGGTTGAGTTTTAGATATAGAAAGTCTACATTCAGGCATGGCTCTGCTTCCTTCTATATTAAAACAATGACTTTGAGATTCTTGTGAGATAATGCATATGAAAATTTTCTTCAAAACACAGGTTTTTATACAACTCTTAATGATGGGTAAACTGGATGGCACTGAACTAGGTGTTAGAATACCTTAGTCTGCGTCCTAGATCATTCATAAGCTCTTTATATGCTTGGGCGAGCCACTGCACCTCTCTGATTCCCTGTTTCTGTATCTATAAGATGGAGGTGATAATCATACTTCCCAAAGAGTGTCATTGTGAGCATTAAAACAGATCATGTGTTTGTAAGAACTTAGTGTTCTGCCACATGGTAAGAGCCCAATAAATGTTAGATGAAAATAATTATACACTTGCACCAAGAGTGGTTTAGGAGAGTTATAAGGCCGAGTCTTGACTTCGTTCAACTAACACTCTGAGTTCCAATGTCAGGAGAGGTATGCATAGAGGAAACCATTCAGAATAGAATACAAAGTCTACTATTGATCATCAACCATTTTACCAAGTTTAGTTGTGATAATAACCACGGGAAGCAAGAACCTCGACTTGATGACTATCAGAGACCCTTAGATTCTTTGCAAGTAAAATTGTCCTCATTCCATTTACATTAGGTAAGAGAAAAATGCCTTTCTAAATCTATGGTATTTTCTTTCCATTAAAGAGAATTCTTTCAGATAACACTGAAAAGGTCTTCAGCAATGGACTTCAATAACTTTAGATTGGAAAAAAAAAAATGTCTTTGCTTTGCCCCTTCAGCCCTTCCCCATCCCACAATCTGAAGAAGAATAGAGACCTTTCCAGTTGTGGCAGGGACAGTGGTTTTTGTGGTTGATGAGTGGAATCTGAGACCTGTTGTAAACCTCCATCATCATGCAGCTGTGGGAGGGATCACCCACTCCCACGAAGCACATGGACTTTCTAAATAATCTTTCCACCAGCCTGAGACCTGAGCACAAAGGGAGCTTTTCTTCACTTAGTCTAAGGGAGTCACTGTTCTTGGGTTAGAGTGTTGGACCAGATTAACCAGCAGGATCCCCAGGTGCCAAACTATGCAGAAGCATAATGAATGGCCAACAGGAAAAAGTTTGATTCTCTATTTCTATAAGCACCATTTCTTTTTGGCATCCACTTCTGTAAATTACACTAAGTATGAACCTCTGCCGAGATATAACCATGGAGCATGTCCACAAATTGGTTCACGCATGGCTATGGATGTGTCCTTTGTATCAGTGCTCCGTCACAAGGTTAAGCCTTTGACTCCTTCACTTTCTTAGTGTTTCATTTTACTTTCCTGTGCAACACTACCCCGTGTTGCTACCCCGTCACTTTTTTCCCTCTACCTCTCTCTCCTTTCCTTCATTTTTTTTCTTCTAGATCATGTAAAATGGTAAAAATAAAACAAAAGAAAAACACATTTGCCTCTATTTTCAAGTAGGAAGGAGACTAGCCTCAAGACAGGGAGACTCCCTTACAGCCAAGATGACTGACAAATTCTTGTGGCTTTCTTCAAAAGTCAAACCAAAATCTAACCAGCAGCCAGGCTTAGTTCTGGCAACCCCGCTTTGCCTGGAAATGAGCGCAATCATATCCTAATAGCTATTTGGATAATTGTTCATATGAGTGATCTGCCAACTAATGTTGGAAACAAGTCCTTATTACAAATATAGCATGTAGTCTAATCTGGAATATATTAAAATGTTATTTCTGTAGCTGCCTATTTCCAAACTGAAATAATAACTAAACCGTTTATCACATTTGTTTTTAAGGAGAAGAACTTTTAAAGTACAATAGTAATATATAAATATGTGGCTATATAGTTACATTTGAAATTATACTTGAAATTAAAAAGTATTCTGTCTAAACTTGATATTTTATTCATGACTCCTGTCTTCTGAATATCAGTCTAAAATACAATTTGATTTTATTTTTTAATGCATGAACATAACATTAATGATTACATACGATCATTGACTCATTTTAACCTCTCATTGGAAATAAACTAAAAGACTGCATGGATTTATACCTGTGGATGGAGATGCCTGGTCCCAGTCAATGAGAGGGAGATAAATAAGCTACTTCTTAAAAATCTGGAACTGGAAGGGAATCAAAAGTAAAATTCCCCCAAACTAAAATTACTCCAGAGGGCGAAGTCAAGATGGTGGATTAGGAGGACGCAGAATTCATGTCTCCACACAACTAGGGCACCTACCAGGCACCGGTGGGGAACCATGGACACCTAAGGGGACAGGAAGAACTCCCAGTGACTGGCTTGTGGGATCTTGGTTCCTAGGATGGAGGTTGGGCCCGAGCTCCTGTGGTGGGAGCTCTGAGTCCAAACCACTGGACTAACAGAGAATCTCAGACCGCAGGGAATATTAATCAGAATGAGGCCCCCAGAGGTCCTAATCTCAGCAACAAGACCTGGCTCTATCCAACTGCCTGCAAACTCCAGGGCTGGATGCCTCAGGCCAAACAACCAGTAAGTAAGGGATACAGCCCCACACATCAAAAAAAAAAAAAAATGAAATGACAAAAAAATACGTTACAGACAAAGGAGCAAGGTAAAAACCTACAAGACCAAATAAATGAAGACAAAATAGGTAACCTACCTGAAAAAGTATTCAGAGTAATGATAATAAAGATGATCCAAAATCTCAGAAACAGAATGCAGAAAATACAAGAAACATTTAACAAGGACCTAGAAGAACTAAAGAGCAAACAAACAGTGATGAACAACACAATCACTGAAATTAAAAATACTCTAGAAGGAATCAATAGCAGAATAACTGAGGCAGAAGAACGGATAAGTGAGCTGGAAGATAAAATGGTGGAAATAACGGCCAGGGAGCAGAATAAAGAATAAAGAATGAAAAGAATTGAGGACAGTCTCAGAGACCTCTGGGACAACATTAAACGCACCAACATTCAAATTATAGGGGTCCCAGAAGAAGAAGAAAAAACGAAAGGGTCTGAGAAAATATTTGAAGAGATTATAGTCGAAAACTTGCCTAACATGGGAAAGGAAATAGTTAATCAAGTCCAGGAAGTGAAGAGAGTCCCACAGAGTATAAACCCAAAGAGAAACATGCTGAGACACATAGTAATCACACTATCAAAAATTAAATACAAAGAAAAGGTATTAAAAGCAGCAAGGGAAAAGCAACAAAAAACATACAAGGGAATCACCAGAAGGTTAACAGCAGATCTTTCAGCAGAAACTCTGCAAGCCAGAAAGGAGTGGCAGGACATATTTAAAGTGATGAAAGGGAAAAACCTACCACCAAGATTACTCTACCCAGCAAGGATCTCCTTCAGATTCGACGGACAAATTAAAACCTTTACAGACAAGCAAAAGCTAAGAGAATTCAGCACCACCAAACCAGCTTTACAACAAATGCTAAAGGAACTTCTCTAGGCAGGAAACACAAGAGAAGGAAAAGACCTACAATAACAAACCCAAAACAATTAAAAAATGGTAATAGGAACATACATACTGATAATTACCTTAAATGTAAATGGATTAAATGCTCCAACCAAAAGACATAGACTGGCTGAATGGATACAAAAACAAGACCTGTATATATGCTGTCTACAAGAGACCCACTTCAGACCTAGGGACACATACAGACTGAAAGTGAGGGGATGGAAAAAGATATTCCATGCAAATGGAAATCCAAAGAAAGCTGGAGTACCAACTCTCATATCAGACAAAATAGACTTTAAAGACTATTACAAGAGACAAAGAAGGACACTACATAATGATCAAGGGATCAATCCAAGAAGAAGATATAACATTTGTAAATGTCTATGCACCCAACATAGGAGCACCTCAATACATAAGGCAAATGCTAACAGCCACAAAAGGGGAAATTGACAGTAACACAATAATAGTAGGGGAGTTTTACACCCCACTTTCACCAGTGGATAGATCATGCAAAATGAAAATAAATAAGGAAACACAAGCTTTAAATGACACATTAAACAAGATGGACTTAACTGATACTTGCAGGACATTCCATTCAAAAACAAGAGAATACACTCTCTTCTCAAGTGCTCATGGAACATTCTCTAGGATAGACCATATCTTGGGTCACAAATCAAGCCTTGATAAATTTAAGAAAATTGAAATCGTATCAAGTATCTTTTCTGATCACAACACTATGAGACTAGATATGAATTACAGGAAAAAAATGTAAAAAATACAAACACATGGAGGCTAAACAATATGCTACTAAATAACCAAGAAATCACTGAAGAAATCAAAGAGGAAATCAAATACTACCTAGAAACAAATGACAATGAAAACACGACAACCCAAAACATATGGGATGCAGCAAAAGCAGTTCTAAGAAGGAAGTTTATAACAATACAATCATACCTCAAGAAACAAGAAACATCTCAAATAAACAGCCTAACCTTACACCTAAAACAATTAGAGAAAGAAGAACAAAAAAACCCCAAAGTTAGCAGAAGGAAAGAAATCATAAAGATCAGATCAGATCAGAAATAAATGAAAAAGAAATTAAGAAAACAGTAGCAAAGATCAATAAAACTTAAAGATGGTTCTTTGAGAAGATAAACAAAATTGATAAACCATTAGCCAGACTCATAAAGAAAAAGAGGGAGAAGACTCAAATCAATAGAATTAGAAATGAAACAGGAGAAGTAACAACGGACACTGCAGAAATATAAAGGATCATGAGAGATTACTACAAGCAACTATATGCCAATAATATGGACAACCTGGAAGAAATGGACAAATTCTTAGAAATGCACAACTTTCCAAGACTGATCAAGGAAGAAACAGAAAATATAAACAGACCAATCACAAGCACTGAAATTAAAACTATGCTTAAAAATCTTCCAACAAAAAAAGCCCAGGACCAGATGGCTTCACAGGCGAATTCTATCAAACATTTAGAGAAGAGCTAACACCTACCTTTCTCAATCTCTTCCAAAATATAGCAGAGGGAGGAACACTCCCACACTCATTCTACAAGGCCACCAACATCCTGACACCAAAATCAGACAAAGATGTCACAGAAAAAGAAAACTATAGGCCAATATCACTGATGAATATAGATGCAAAAATCCTCAATAAACTACTAGCAAACAGCACTTTAAAAGGATCATACACCATGATCAAGTCAGGTTTATCCCAGGAATGCAAGGATTCTTCAATATACACAAATCAATCAATGAGATACACCATATTAACAAAGTGAAGGATAAAAGCCATATGATCATCTCAGTAGACATAGAAAAAGCTTTTGACAAAATCCAACACCCATTTATGATAAAAACTCTCAAGAAAGAAGGCATAGAGGCAACCTACCTCAACATAATAAAGGCCATTTATGACAAACCCACAGCCAACATCATTTTCAGTGGTGAAAAACTGAAACCATTTCCACTAAGATCAGGAAAAAGACAAGGTTGCCCACTCTCACCACTATTATTCAACATAGTTTTGGAAGTTTTAGCCACAGTAATCAGAGAAGAAAAAGAAATAAAAAGAATCCAAATTGGAAAAGAAGAAGTAAAATTGTCACTGTTTTCAGATGACATGATACTATACATAAAGAATCCTAAAGATGCTACCAGAAAACTACTAGAGCTAATCAATGAATTTGGTAGAGTAGCAGGATACAAAATTAATGTACAGAAATCTCTTGCATTCCTATACACTAATGATGAAAAATCTGAAAGAGAAATTAAGGAAACACTCCCATTTACCATTGCAAAAAGAAGAATAAAATACCTAGGGATAAACCTACATAAGGAGACAAGAAACCTATATGCAGAAAAGTATAAGCCACTGATGAAAGAATACAAACAGGTGGAGAGATATAGCATGTTCTTGGATTGGAAGAATCAACATTGTGAAAATGACTCTACTACCCAAAGCAATCTACTGATTCAATGCAATCCCTATCAAACTACCAATGGCATTTTTCACAGAACTAGAACAAAAAATTTCACAATTTGTATGGAAACACAAAAGACCCTGAATAGCAAAAGCAATCTTGAGAAAGAAAAACGGAGCTGGAGGAATCAGACTCCCTGACTTCAGACTATACTACAAAGCTACAGTAATCACAACAGTATGGTACTGGCACAGAAACAGAAACATAGATAAATGGAACAGGATAGAAGCTGGAGAATCATAGGCAACTCATATCTTTTCTCTGAGCCTCCATGTACTCATCGTCAAAGTAGCGATTTTAAAATTATTTCACACAATTGTTATGATGATTAAATAAAAAGGCATATATTACAGTGATAAGTACCATACAAGGACAAAGTAGGCATCTGGTGAACAATAGTTCTGCTTTGTAGAGAAGTACCATAGTGTGGTGCTGAGCATGGGCTATGGTGCCATATTGCCTGGTTTCAAATACCCTGGGGCACAATCTTTCTAGTGATGTGGTCATGGACAAGCTACCAACTCCATTGGCTCAGTTTCTTCATCTGTCAAAGGGGATAGTAATATTACTTACCTCAAAGAATTGCTGTCCGGATCAAGTGAGTTAATATTATAAACCCTTGGCACAAGAAACATTCAATAAAGCAAACATGTTATTATCACTGCTGCTGTTGTTATTATTCCATTTGGGATAGAAAAAGCTAGTTCCCAGATGCCTTCCCCACCTCTCTATTCAGCCTATCATCTTCTTCTTTTTTCTTACTTTTTGTCCTTTACTTTCATCTTTTTTCCCTCTCCGCTTCTTACTAGAAATAAAGGGTATATACCCACGTGTAGGGGTTAAACAAACTTTCATTTCCTGTGGGTCTACCCTGTATGAGGCAGGAAGAAGGAAAACAGGAAGTGCTGATAAGTAGGGTGGCCGCCAGGAGAAGTTGACTTGTTTGCAAACGATATTTAAACTTGTCTCCATTTGCTAACAGTAATCAGTTCCATAAACTGATTCATTCTATTCTTAATAAATAGCTGTTGGGATGATCCCACTGTCAAGGCACTGTACTAGGCACAATAAAAATAAAATGGTGACAATGATCATAAGAAAGATTTCAGAAGGGAAGTTACTACAGGGAAGTATCACACAGATGTTTAAGAGGGGGTAGTGGTTATTCCCCTGCTTCTTGGCATAATCAGGGAGAGCAGGTACTCCTGATTACTGTCATTTTAGGAGAATAAATGATAAATGAGCAGCTCCCAATAAAATAATGAAGAAAAATGCAACTTTGATAAACAGAGCCAGAAAGAAAATGAACCCCATGGCTCAATTCTAATGTAGAAACTAAATTTGTTCTACAGCCCTCAAGTACCAGAAATGACTCTTGTGATTTTCCATATCAAAATCACAGTTCCTCTTGATAGGATGACAGTAAATGGTATCCAGCTACCTTTCTAGAATAATATAAGAACCCCAGAGTCAGAAGTCCTACAGAAAGCTTTGGGAAAGGACCAGTAGTTTGGGGTCCATGATGGGAATCTTTGAGAAGGAAAGTCCAAAGCCCATGGTTCTTGGTCTTCAGTGACCCCTGCATTCATGAATGACTCCATCAGAACTCTCATCACCCCCAAAATGCTTCGTAGAAGGTGTAAGGTGTATATGCCCCTGTCACTGTAGAATCTGCCATCCTGCCCCTTCCTCCCTTCTTGGAGTCTACTACCCAGGTCAAGCCACCTCCAGCACTACCCTCATGCTGTCTCTTTTGGTCACTAACTCACATTGGTCCAGCCCATTTGTCCTAGACTCCAAATAAAATCCTAGGCTTGAAGATGTGTTCCAGGTGCCTGTTAACTTTTCTTTTTAAAAACACAAAGCTGTTAAAACATGAGTGAGTCAGGAGACTCAAGCAGGAATATAAAACCTAAGCATTCAGATCCGTGGAAAGGAAAAAGAAAACTACTGCTTTTTAAAACTTCTTTCAAGTCTGTGACAACAAAAAGAAACATAATTTAATATTTCAAGAGTAAATCCTGTCACACTTTGGAAAATCTATTGAAATGTATCCGGCAGCAACAATATGTATGCACAGAGGCTTCATAGGGCCTGTGTTTGTTTTCTAGAAACGAAGCATAATTTCTGTTCCATAAAACTGGGAGGAGGAAGCTGTCTACTGAGACTGAATCGCTACCTGGTTACCCCTACTGAGCTCTGAGTTCAGTTTTGATGATACTTGCTGTGTAACATCTTCCGTTAACCCCACACCAGACAGTAGCACGCATCAGTGTAGTTTAATTATTCCTCTTAAGACTTTTAAAAATATATTTATTTATTTGGTTGCATGGGGTCTTAGTTGCGGCAGGCACGTGGGATCTAGTTCCCGGACCAGGTATGGAACCCGGGCCCCCTGCATTGAGAGTGCAGAGCCTTACCCACTGCACCACCAGGGAAGTCTTTAGGTATACCTATTTCTAGTGTAATTGTGAGAACAGGGACCTTTTCTTATTATTAGTTTTGTGCTCTCAATGTTTAGAACAGTTCTTTTTTCATAGATAAATTCCAAATTTATAGATAGATAAATGAATGAATGAGGAAAAATATATTCAAAGAACACACATGCATAACTACAGTCTATGAGAACAAACCCAGCACTTGCCCAGTTTCTGAGAGTCTCAGTTTAACTCAGTTGAACTAATGTGTTTTAAACACTTCCTATGCACAAGCCATTGGGCAAAGATCATGAGTGATACACAAAGATGAACCAGACTCAGTGCCCTCAGTGTACCCATGGGGGTAGATCCAGATTTTGAACTACTTCTTATGCTCAGCCTCATGGGCGCTCAGCCCAGCGTTTTACTGTAGCTGCTCGCAGGTGTCCTGATTTCTGCATCAAGTGGCCTCAACACACCACCAGGACTTCTCCTCTGTGCACTGTGGGATGCCTGGTCACTTGCTCCGTCAGTGGGACTCACGTGCAAACCAAAGTGCAAGTCAACGCCCCTCATGGCAACTCTTAACAAATAGGAGATAAAGCCAGTAGACATTTCCCCCTTCTGCCTCTTGGGTCCTCACCTCATTCTACACAGTTGCTCAGAGGTTTCACCCCAAACACCGAGTCCAGCTGTGCACACTGGCACCGGCTTTCTCCCCATCCCACTTCGCTCTTCCTGTCCCTCGTGTCTGTTTCTTTGGGACCCATCCCCAAACGAACCACCCAACACAAGCCCTTGTCTCCATCTCTGACACCATTTCAGCCACTAGAGAATAAAGATAAGCAAAGAGATATGAAGAGAGGGATTATGCTCTAGTTGGAAACTCTTTCCAAAGGCTCCCTAACAGCTCTGAAAGTCTCATGGCTCCCACCTGCAGCATCAGTGGCCTGTGCGCTTTCTGGTACTAACCCTGAGCAGTGAGCCTGATTTAGTTAGAGAATGTAAGTGACGATGCAGATAGCATTTGTCTCTTCTCAAGAATTCTGGAAGTGGTGTTATCAGAAGTTTAGAATATTTGATGAGTTACTTAGGAACTTAATGAGCTCTTTCTCCCCATTAGCAGATTAATTCATATCTGTCCTTTGTTTAAACTCTCCAAGTCCCCAAATTAGCAATAGTCCCAAAAGAATGAAAGAAAAGGAGGAAGGAAGGAAGGAAGGAAGGAAGCAAGGGAGAGAGAAAGGGAGAAAGGAAAAGAGGGAGGGAAGAAAAGGAGAGGAAGGAAAAGGACACTGTTTTTACTTTATATTTCTTCTCTGTAGCTTTTAATATATTATTGGGTAAAATCTGAGCCTAGGTCTTCACCAGAAAATTGAAAGGAAGTTCTTCATTAAATGAGGTGATCATCTAAAAATTAGTTGTTGATTATTCAAATTTGAAATAATTCAAAAAAAATAATATCACATCTATCTTGCAAATATACATCTTTACCTAAAAAACTCAGATGACGTTCCACTTCCCTTCCCTTGCGTTGGCTAGTCTGCTTATGTTAGTTCTAAGCAGGTGCTTGACAACTTGTTCATATGTGAACACAGCAGAATACAGGATAAGAAGCTGCAGCTGGGCTGCCAGGTTCTGTGTGGCGTCAGCACCGTGAGCGACCCCAAAGCTAGTTAATCGGCCTGATGAACCTTTTCAGCGCTCTGGAGTCTCATTCCTGGAGAGTCTACTTCAGATGTCAATTAATTTCGCAGCTCAATCAGTCCTTTTGGATGGAATAAATACAGCACAAATGTCCCTGCCTTTGTCCTTTATTCAATTTCAAAACAAAATATGAACCCATACCTATTTTCAGAACACTTTGTTGGAAGACTCCTGGCCTTTATAAATATCTACCTCATATTGTGATTCTTTTTTGGACATGCTTCATCTTGCCTCTCTCTTTCACGGTAGGATTTACATCTAAAGCAAAGTTGGATCCTCCTCGCACTCCCTAAACCACCCTGTGATCTAAAATGATGCCTTGCACTTAGCATGTGTTAATAAATAATTCCAAAAAGAATGAATAAAGCAACCAATGAGTAACCAAGTCACTAATATCTTGAAATAGTAAAATTGAGTATCAGGAGTTATGTACAAAAGCCCAGAAATGCCTCTGGGCTATGATCCCTTAGCAGCCTCACACACATCGATATCCGTACTGTGAACACCAGCGACTCTACATGCACTTCCGCTGAGATGCTCTCTTTCAACTGAAGCATGCATGCTCTGTATTCTCTAGATGTGCAGTGGTGGCCATATTTCAACTCTCCACCTTCACACCTCCCACTGGTGTCAACCTCTTTTCCCCATGATTTATGCCTTTTTTTATTGTTCTGCCTGGAGCCATGCCAGACCCTCAGATCAAACTCCCCAATCTCACCAAAGGCTTCTTGGGTGATGGGATGGAAATCAGACTTGGTAGCAAGGCCTGTGCTCATAATGTGGGGAAGGAAATGGCTTACCCGTCTCTATGGAAACATTCACACTTTCCAGTTGTTGCTGAATAAATGAAAGTTGTGTTCGTAATTCACAGATCTCAATTTCAAGCAAATGTAGCAGAGTTCTCAGGACCACCACATTGAGAAATTCCTGAAAACACAAGAGTATGTGGTTCATGATTGTAGCTGTAGAGAGAATGGGAGGGGATGGAATTTATTGTTTTGTTTCTTGTTTGTTTCTCCATCCCACCCCCTAATCACATAACTCGGTAATAATGCCCTCTAGATTGTATCTGCAAAATAACCAGGAAGCACTCTATTCCTAAAAGTATGAAATTATTGATTACGACTGCTTCAAGATTCAGTTAATCCCTTTAAAAATTATTAGAAAACTTCATCAAACACAACATTGAGGACCAGACGTTGAATATGCAGTATGTATTTCACCAAAGACACAGCCAGATACAAAGGATTTTTGTTTCAATAACCATGCTTAAATCCTCAACAAAGATTTTTGAAGGATGGCTTATTTAAAATAATTCAATATTTATTCCCTACTGTTGAGTTCTGAAGGAAGTTGACAATGATGTCATACAGATGGGCAGTGCACTTCACAATCGGCGGTGGATCTTTTAGAAAATAGAGACCTCAGGACCTCACTCAAGACATAGTAAATCATTATGTCTAGCAGTTACTGGAACAAACAGATTCTATATAGTGTGATATTGTACTATATATAGCAGAGTATTTCAGACCAGCTTGGGAGGGGTTCTGTTACTTCTTAGTTATATGGCCTTGAGCAAATTATTTAACCTCTCTGTGCCTCATTTTTCTGACCTGTAAAATGATAATACTAAGAATCATTAAAGCTAAAACATTCAGGGTAATAGTACCTAGCATAGGAAGTGCTAAACACATGTCACCTATTTTCTTCATCACTACTTACTAGTTGTATATTTGATTAGCTTTATAGGTGATTAGATGCACTGCAAGGGTTTAAAAGCTATGATCTAGACCTGCATTGTCCAATTATAGCCACTAGCCTTGGGTAGTTATTGGGCACCTCAAATACGTTCAATGTGGTGAATAAATCAAATTTTGAATTTTATTTAACTTTAATTATTTTTAATTTGAAGTCTAATACTTGGTTCAGTTATTAGAAAACTTTTCAGTATGCTTCAAACAGCTGGGGTATGTGAATATATTTTTCAACAGTATGTTTATGGAATATAAATACAGATCAAGTGTTTCCAAAGCAATATTAGCATCTGAATTGAGGTGTAAGTGTAAAATACACACCATATTTTGAAGACTTGGCACAAAAAAAGAGAAAAGAAACCTTTAATTTTTATATTAATTGCATGTTGAAATGATAATATTTTGGATATATTGGACAAAATAAAGTATATTAATGAAGCTAATTTCACTTGTCTCTTTTTACATTTTTAGTACAATTGCTAGAATATTTGAAATCACATATGTGACTTGCATTATATTTCTATCAGTCAGGGCTCACCTAGAGGATGCCAAAGGCTTATGGTTTGATGAATGAATTCCAAAGTCTGATAACCCATTTTTTCCAAAGCCAGAAGTGGAAATCCACTGATAGACCCAAAGATTATTAGATTCTGGAAAATAGGTTCAAAAACATAAGAGGAAGATGCACAAATCAAAAAGAAAATTGTGTGTAAATGTGTGTGTGTGTGTGTGTGTGTGTGTGTATAGGGGTAGAAGTATTTACTGAGAATTCAAGATGTTCTGCTGTCATAGGCAAAGCCAAAGGGTAAACTATTTACAGACCTACTTAAGTATCTGAATAGAGTTTCTTAAAGCCAAGTGAACCAAAGCTTTTTGCACTCCTTATGCAATGCATATAATCCTACCAAAAAGACTCTCATGTCCATTAACAGAACTTTCTCCTTTCTGAAAAATTCAGTGTAAACATTGATGTATGTCTCATCCTCTGTTCTTCTTTACTGTGTTTTGTCCCCAGAGACCCCACTGTAATATCAAGATCCCCCCAGGTCTCTACATAACAGTAGCCGTAGATTCTGAATATCTATTATTGGGGAGACACACACTGTCTTCAAGCCTAGGGGTTAAGAGACTGAGCTCTAAGGTCAGAGTTTCAATCCTGCCTCTGTCATTTACTGACCCTGTGACTTTCAACAAATTATGTAACTTTTCTATATCTCAATTTCCTCCCTTTTGAATGGTAGTGATGATAATAGTATTTATCTCCTGGAGATGCTGTGATTAAATGACATAGTACCTATAAGATTCTTTCAACAGCATCTGGAAAAGAGTAGGCACTCAATACATAAAAGCTATTACTTTTATGATTAAGCAATGCTTTCGACATAACTTGTATCATAACAATCACAACAGCAAGCATGTATATATGCCTTTAAAGAGGCAAGAAGGTGTGTAAGCCACTCAGTTTATAACAGTGCTTTGAACACAGACAACTTCTCAGAGGCCCTGCTGTTAACGTCACGGCTCCCTCAGAGTCCCCGGTTCAGAAGCAGAGACTATAGCTTCCGGTTTCCCAGCTTCTTTTGGGAGGATCATTCTTCTCTTACATGTTTACAGTATGTATTCTGCAGTTGCCTATGTGAGCTATATTTTCAGACCTCGATGCAACCTTCTTATGATCCCTTGAAGGTTGGTAATTCGGAACAAACTGATACTCTCTTTCATCTAATAAAGTTTGGACCTAGCTGGAATGAAGTCTGCTCCAGAGTTTTCTTCCCCTGTCAGCTAGCCAGGCATTAGTGATCATAGGAAAATGACATAAAGCCAGTTAGAGTAATGTCTGCTTTCTATTCAATGTATGTAGTGCTTGGGTTGTGATAACCATTGACCAGTGTAAAACAAAAATCATTCAGTTGAGGATCCCCCAGTTTCCTGAGTCGCCTTCTCCTTGGGTGTTGGTCTCTTGAAACTGTTTCCTAAACTACGGCTAATGAAACAAAGGATTTATAGAACCAACTGCCCTGATTCCAGTGCAAGCCCTGCCAGACCCCAGCCACCTTCGCACCTCCAGCCCAGCTCAGACTTTACTCCGCAATGTTGACCCACGGCCGTGTTCTGTTATTCACTCTGACGTTGCTGCCAACCCCACCTGGCTAGTCATGTTTTTTGGTACCGAGGGGGTGCCAAGTCATTTTATTACATGGACAAATGCCCACTGACATTAGGTAAAGACCTTCTAGAGCCATTTCCCCTCAAGACTTAAAATGTTTTTGAACTTGAGTTTTCTGAGATAAAAAGTTCAAACTGAAACTCAGTAAATGTCCATCCTCATCAGTGGCCAGATATGAACCTGGGAAAAAATGATAAATAGTATATGAAATGGTAAAGCACCAGTATTTTGTGTATTTTAAACCAGGGGTGGGCAAACTATGCCCTTGGGCCAAATCCAGTACACTACCTGTTTTTGTAAGGCCTGTAAGCTAAGAAAAGCTTTTACATTTTAGAAGGGTTACATTTTAAATGGTTATAGAAGTACCAACATAATACCCTTATTTCACCTTTTACAGAAAAATTTGTTGACCCTGGCCTTAAACTATAAAAAGTTTGCTTTTTTGTTGTCCTAAGTCAATTGGTTTGCTTTTTGTCATAGACTTTATTTTTTAAGATTAGAATTAGCGGTATTATGTGTATTAATTTTATTCTTCAAAAGTTTGGGGTGATAAAAAAGATAGTTAATTTGAAGGAACTGGATAATACATAATCTGAAAAATCTGTAGTATGAAAAACTCTGACTTACAGAAAAAAACAACTTTGAGTATGAACCCTTCAACATCCTGGAAAAATAATATATTTTACATGATCATACTGTATAAAGCAATCTGGTACTAGTGCCCAAAGCGCTGGTATTTAAAGTTTTCTTATTAATTTCTCTGCATGCTTTATATACAGTGTACACACGTCTGTTTCACATTTCAGTACGTAGCATACTTGATTAGTTTTACTCTTTTAGTATTTTTGGCAATGGAAACAATAGCTTTAAAATGGTTTCTACAGAGGTGAATTGTCCCTGGCTTCATGATATAGGTGTTTGAAAATTTCTAATGCAACAATGAAACAAGACCAAAGACCCAATAACAAACAGCTGAGTGGATCAATAACCCCTGTGTTTTCAGTCCATGCTTATTTAAAGTGGTGGATGGAAAAAAAGGCTCTTTATTTACATCTGGAACTTAATGAAGTGAAATTATCACAGCCGACAGGCGCTGGTGTTGTAATTCAGAGACAGGGCTTGGCTTAGAGGGATTTGCAGGCTGTTTTTATTCCAATTTTTAATTTTTTTTTTTTTTTTTTTTTAGTGAAACTTAATCCCCTAATCAGTTCCAATTTACATATTTGCTGGTCTTTTTTTCCAGCTCAGTTCTTAAAGGAGTGGTGTTGGAGGCATGAAGCAATTATTTGATTAAATAATTATTCATCCCAACATGCCCTGCTCTATTCTGAGCAAGGGGATCAGTGGCCAAAAACCAGATAAACTTATAAGCATAGACCTAGGCACTTCTGTAACCATTCAAAGCCATTTCCTTTCACATGTGCATGCACAGGCATGTGTACATATGTGGGTATATGTGTGTTTTGAACTTGATCCACCCAGTGAAGCTTTGTTCACACTGGCTCTCCTTTCCAAGCTCAGGGCATTAATATTCTGCTAAATGAAGTGTTGCGAAATTTGAATTTTATTTTGGGGCTGAATGGAATACCAAATGTTGATGCTTTTAATCATGGTAGAATTGTGCTCCTTCATTGAATATCCTTATTCCCTGCACAAGTAAGCATGTCAGTGCAATTATCTTCCTGGTGCGAAATCACCAAACCCTTAGTTTATATTTTTTCCTTTAAATTTCATTTAAAATTGGGAATTTCCAAAAGATCAATAACTTTCTTTTTCAGGGTTAATTATCTTCCTTATTTAGAGATCACAGCCATAACTGGGAAAACCATAAGTACAGAGTGAGAGGATGTGAAGAAAAGTATGCAATAAATAAGTATTAATTGATCATTTTTCACCAAGGTTTCCTGAAGAATCATCAGTTATCTTGAATAGCTGAGAATCTTCATGAATCTCAAATAGATTCATTTTAAAACAATCAGAAAAGTAAGAATGATCTTGGTGAAAATTTTTTTCCTAATTGGACCACAGGCTTCTATAATCAATATCTGAAAGAGTTCAGTTTAGTTACCAGGAAGTAGTATTATTCTAATCTAAAAATTAATCCTACATTTACAATCTTGCTCTTGTCAGCTTGAAAAGTATTTATTGAGCATCTACTAAGTGCAAGCAGTATACTAAATTCTCTGGGAAACCAAACATGAAAAGTAATCAAATATGAACACTATCCTCAAAATATGTGTTCTATTAGAAGATGGCATATACAGAAACCTAAAGAAATCTGATAATATTAGATCTCATTTTTTCAACAGTTTAAATTGGAAGTCACTGAACATTTATTTTCCTTTTAACAATAGAATGACAAGCTAAAATTATCTTTTATGTGATAATTCTTTATAGAATATGTTGATATACCATATAGGAAGAGATTGAAAATGGCTAGACCAGTCAGTAGCGTGCTGTAATAGTTTAAAGCAAGAGAACAAAACCTGAAAAAAACAATAAAAACAGTGGAAACAAGAAGAAAATAATGGAATCAATGTGTCTTACATCAAAGCCTTTTTTAAAAAATAGCAGGATATAAATAAACGATGTCAGGGCTTGATTTAGAGAAAATTATTATTTTTTTAAACATCTTTATTGGAGTATAATTGCTTTACAATGGTGTGTTAGTTTCTGCTTTATAACAAAGTGAATCAGTTATACATATACATATGTTCCCATATGTCTTCCCTCTTGCGTCTCCCTCCCTCCCACCCTCCTTATCCCACCCCTCTAGGTGGTCACAAACCACCTAGCTGATCTCCCTGTGCTATGTGGCTGCTTCCCACTAGCTATCTATTTTACATTTCGTAGTGTATATATGTCCATGCCACTCTCTCACTTTGTCACAGTTTACCCTTCCCCCTCCGCATATCCTCAAGTCCATGCTCTAGTAGGTCTGTGTCTTTATTCCTGTCTTAACCGTAGGTTCTTCATGACCTTTTTTTTTCCCATAGATTCCATATATATGTCTTAGCACACGGTATTTGTTTTCCTCTTTCTGACTTACTTCACTCGGTATGACAGACTCTAGGTCCATCCAGCTCACTACAAATAACTCAATTTCGTTTCTTTTTATGACTGAGTAATATTTCACTGTATATATTTGCCACATCTTCTTTATCCATTCATCTGTTGATGGACACTTAGGTTGCTTCCATGTCCTGGCTATTGTAAATAGAACTGCAATGAACATTTTGGTACATGACTCTTTTTGAATTATGGTTTTCTCAGGGTATATGCCCAGTAGTAGGATTGCTGGGTCATATGGTAGTTCTATTTGTAGTTTTTAAAGGAACCTCCATACTGTTCTCCATAGTGGCTGTATCAATTTACATTCCCACCAACAGTGCAAGAGTGTTCCCTTTTCTCCACACCCTCTCCAGCATTTATTGTTTCTAGGTTTTTTGATGATGGCCATTCTGACTGGTGTGAGATGATATCTCATTGTAGTTTTGATTTGCATTTCTCTAATGATTAATGATGTTGAGCATTCTTTCATGTGTTTGTTGGCAATCTGTATATCTTCTTTGGAGAAATGTCTATTTAGGTCTTCTGCTCATTTTTGGATTGGGTTGTGTATTTTTTTGTTATTGAGCTGCATAAGCTGCTTGTAAATTTTGGAGATTAATCCTTTATCAGTTGCTTCATTTGCAAATATTTTCTCCCATTCTGAGGGTTGTCTTTTGGTCTTGTTTACGGTTTCCTTTGTTGTGCAAAAGCTTTTAAGTTTCATTAGGTCCCATTTGTTTATTTTTGTTTTTATTTCCATTTCTCTAGGAGGTGGGTCAAAAAGGATCTTGCTGTGATTTATGTCATAGAGTGTTCTGCCTAAGTTTTCCTCTAAGAGTTAGATGGTTTCTGGCCTTACATTTACATCTTTAATCCATTTTGAGCTTATTTTTGTATATGTTGTTAGGGAGTGTTCTAATCTCATACTTTTACATGTATCTGTCCAGTTTTCCCAGCACCACTTATTGAAGAGGCTGTCTTTTCTCCACTGTATATTCTTGCCTCCTTTATCAAAGATAAGGTGACCATATGTGCGTGGGTTTATCTCTGGGCTTTCTATCCTGTTCCAATGATCTACATTTCTGTTTTTGTGCCAGTACCATAGTGTCTTGATTACTGTAGCTTTGTAGTATAGTCTGAAGTCAGGGAGCCTGAATCCTCCAGCTCCATTTTTCGTTCTCAAGATTGCTTTGGCTATTTGGGGTCTTTTGTGTTTCCATACAAATTGTGAAATTTTTTGTTCTAGTTCTGTGAAAAATGCCAGTGGTAGTTTGATAAGGATTGCATTGAATCTGTAGATTGCTTTGCATAGTACAGTCATTTTCACAATGTTGATTCTTCCAATCCAAGAACATGGTATATCTCTCCATCTATTTGTATCATCTTTAATTTCTTTCATCAGTGTCTTATAATTTTCTGCATACAGGTCTTTTGTCTCCTTAGGTAGGTTTATTCCTAGATATTTTATTCTTTTTGTTGCAATGGTATATGGGAATGTTTTCTTAATTTCACTTTCAGATTTTTCATCATTAGTGTATAAGAATGCCAGAGTTTTCTGTGCATTAATTTTGTATCCTGCTACTTTACCAAATTCATTGATTAGCTCTAGTAGTTTTCTGGTAGCATCTTTGGGATTCTCTATGTATAGTATCATGTCATCTGCAAACAGTGACAGCTTTACTTCTTCTTTTCCAATTTGGATTCCTTTTATTTCCTTTTCTTCTCTGATAGAGAAAATTATTGATGAGAAATTCTTGTGGAAGAACTCTTGAGCGCAGCCTGTCTTCATGATTCCCCTACTGGCCTTCAAGAAAACAACAGATGGTAGTTAGGCGGGATTTTACTTTCCCTTGTTCATCCACATTAGAAAAGGGAACAGGGCATGATGGCAAAGAGTATAGGTTTTGGAATCAGACCAACCTCAGTTTAAACCCAGTGCAGTTGTTTCTCAGTTGTGTGCCTTTGGCCAACTTGTTTTACCTTCCTCACCCTCAATTTTCTTATTTAAAAGAAAAAGGAAAAATTTTCAGTATCTGTCACATATGTGGTTTAATTGAGATGATAAATTTAAAACAGCTTGACACAGTGTCCAGAATATAGTTGGTACTCAAAGTAATTGATTGTGATTATCATTTTAGTTGCTTAGGCTGAGGGTAATCAAACAGTGATCCTTAAATATCATATCCCATTAAGATATTTGAAGATATTTTTTATGTTTTGACTTGCAAGAAAACTCTAAGTCAGAAGGGTTAATATTTGAAACAGGTTTTCCTACAAATTTCTGTAAGAAACTTTCAAACATTTGATATGAATTATATACTATTTTCTAAATTGTTTTCCCTGGATGCTAATTCAATTAAAACCAAAAAGTATTTCTTGATCATTTGCTGTATGCCCAGAAGCATGGCAGGCACCATGGGAGATATAAAAATATTTTTATAAGCTCTCTTTGTGGTTAAGAATATTATAGTTTAGTTAGAAAGATAAAAATTATGCCCATGAAACAAGGAAGAAATGTTAAAGTAGAATATAAGCAAACAGTTGGAGTATTGCTTCAAACTAGGGTTGCTAAGAGCATTCAAAACAGGGGAGCATTGGAGCAGTCCTGGCTAATCAGCAAAGTCTTTAGTTTGCGAAGCTGAAACTGATTTCTGAAGGAAGGATGAACTGATTCTTGAAGTAAGGATGGATCTGGGCTTACTGGGGAGAGAGAGAAAGCAATTCCTAACCTGGAGAAAATGCTGAGCAAAGGAATGAGGACAGTGGGCAGAGAGTGTAAAGGCATACTTGACTCTGGAAGAAGAGAGATGTTGGAACACAGTGAGAAAATAGGTTGGATAAGCCAAGTGAAATTGATCAACGTCTTCAAGACCAGGTTTACAAGTCTAGACTTTACCCAAGGATTAGGAATGGCAACAAACTTTGAAGCAGGTAAAAAGATTGTTTTTTTTAAGTTTCTGAGGGCAGGAAATTCAAAAGTGGACAAAGTAATTATAGCAATGAGAGAGCTCACCATCAAAAGGGGCAAATTGGCAGAAAATGAACAACTGCCAGTATATTACATATAGATGTGGACAAGGTGTCTAGGAGGCTGTGTGGAGGCCGTTCATACAAGGAAGATAACACCAGGGAAACAGTGGGTAGTGAGAGCGGAAGGTGAGAGAAGGCACTTTTCGGTGGACTTGTAGTATTTTCCTCCTTCAAATGTAAATTTATCTGTATGGCTCTCAAACACCTTTATTATGTGGCTTCACACTCTACAAGCAATCATGTTTATGTTAGCCCATAATATACATCCTCCTCTAAAATCTGACCCATTTCAAATTTCTTCAAGCAAACCCTGGCTTTTCCTGTTCTTCTATCTTGAGGTCCTTATTTCTGTCCTTCTTGGACAATTTCTACATTGACAGTTAGGGCTGTCAAATAAAATACAAGATGCTCAGTTAAGTTTGAATTTCCGATAAACAATAAATAATTTTAGTACAAGTATGTCCTAATATTGCATGAGTCATACTAATAAAAGTATTTGCTTTTTATCTGAAATTCAAATGTAACTGGGCATCCTACGTCGCTGAATCTGTCAGCCCTACTGATAGCATCTATCTTACTCTCTCTCAGTTACATATTGTCATAGGTCTTTCCAATTCATTTAGATTTTAACTTCCCAAAGGACAAGGCTTTACACTTATCATTCCCTTAAAGCAGAAATGCTGAAACCATGCAGGACCCTGTGGGGCTCTCCCAAGTACAAAGGCCTTTCTGTGTCCTTTGCTTGTTTGTAGGAAAAAGGTTTCAGCTTCCTAGACCTTCCCTGAGTTCCAAAGTGCATTTGAGTTAGTAACTGGAGGAGTGAGGGAATGAAGAAAGAAATAATAGTGCAATGATGGACCAGGCCCTGGTTCCTCCTTGGGGGATGTGCACAGCAATTTACTCTGAGCTCTTCTGCAGGAACTAAGGGCTCCACCCAGGTGGAGGATGGTGACTTCAGGCTGAGCATAAGCCCATGGACACCAGACTGGTTGGAACCAGAAGGCTGATGATTGAGATTCCTAGAACACCACCCTGTTACCTCACCACCAACCAATCAGAGGAGGGTTACATACCCTGCAGCCCTCCCACCACCAGCCCCCCAATTTTGCCTGTAAAAACTTCTTCCCTGAAACCCACTGAGGATTTCAGGCTTTTTGAGCATTAGCTGCTCTGGACTCCTCGTCTGGCACCTTACAGTAAACGCTGCACTTCCCTTCACCGCAACCCAGTGTCGGTAGATTGGCTTTACTGCGGATCAGTGAGTGGACCCAAGTTTGGGTTCGCTAACACAGCCAGGGAAAAAAGAAGGTCAGGTAGTGGTTATTACAGGATAACCAAAGCCTGAAGTGGTCTGGTTTAAGATAATGACTTTGCAAAGTGGGGCACTGGAGAAGGGTATTGTAAGAGCAGGGGCACATCCTAGATCTTTCCAGAAGAATTGAGTTACTAGTTAGATCTGCAGGTACCAGAAAACATAATTAGGCTGTGTTCTTTTTTTCCTAGCATTTTTATTCAACAAATACTTTGTGAATACACAAAACCAAGATTATACAGGTCATGGAAGAGTGCAATATTCTGGGTATGGAGTTGAGCGTGATCGTCTGCCTGCCTTCAGAAGCTTAAAATACACAGCAATCTATATACTTACTCAAGCCAAGGAATCTGTTGCTGTCTATAGGAGTAGAGTGCCAACAAAGTTGGAGAGCAGCGATTCTCCACCAGGGGCAGTTTTGCTCCCCTCCCCCAGGACACCTGGCAATAGCTGGGGCATTTTTGATCGTCACAGCTAAGGGGGTGCTATTGAATCTAGCGGGTAGAGGGCAAGGATGCTAAATCTTAAAATGCACAGGACTGATAGGTAGGGAGCGAGATGAAAAAAGAATCATGTGACTCAAAATGTCAATAATGCCACAGTTGAGAAACTGAAGTCTGAAAGGATGCAGTTAAAAGAAGCAACACATCTGCCTGTCATGATCCATACATGAATACAGTGGAGCTGCAGAGAGTGAGCACGGCATGAGCAAAGGCAGCAAAGGTCAACATCTGAGAAAGGAACAGTACAAAGCCTTGATTATCTGGAGGTCACTGCTTGTGTCGCCCATAGATCAGTGGACGGGCAATAAGGCGGAGCTCACCTTGGGTTGGAACTGTGATGAGCATTGAATGTGAAGCTATGAAACTCCAGATTTTTAAGCATCGCAACTAAGAATGATGTTGGAGAATGTGGAGAGCAGGACCACTAGGTGGCCAAGAGAAGTTCATCAGGAAATCTTATTTTCTATTGTGGAAAGTTTGAAAAAGTTGTGAGGATATTTACTTTAATGGGGCCAGGCTTCCAAAACAAAACAAAACAAAAAATGGTAGTTAGGTAAACCTGACTAAGATTCTAACTGGAAAAGGTTACTTTCCTTGACTCTTCATCCTCCCTGGAACTGCACCTCTGGCCCTTGTGAGGTAACCTTTAATTTTTCTTTCTTTTTTTTTCTTTTTGGGTGTGTGTGTGTGTGTGTGTGTGTAACATCACAACCTTGTTAGCTCGCAGTTTTAATCCTTCCTCTTGATCTTGTGGTAAAGTCACAAGAGTCCCATTTTCATCCTGGGCAAATCTACTGAATTTTACATGCTGAACCAGACCCAGAAAATGGGATACAAGAACAAACTGGATAAGCTGAGAACCTATCTTAAATTCTGTGGTTCAGAGTTTGGAACCGAACCCAAATATTTTGGTATTGGGGCTTATTTCTCCTTGGCAAACACGGCCTTCTGTTTTAAAGGAGTGGGGGGAGGGGAGGTTTTAAAAAGCTTATTAAAAAGCCTCGAAACGCTTCTTCAACATCAAATAGCTCCTAGAAAAATATTTTGATGAGTTAAGTGTAAATGAATCAGAAACATATGGATTACATTTCCTTTAGATTACACATGGGTTTCAGAATTAAGGGGGAAAGTGCTCAGGGCAAAATGCATTTTGGATTTTATTGAACCCAAAATATTTGAGAAATAACTCAAGATACACGAAGAACCCAAAATCCTGCCAGGCTTCCCAATCCCTTGTGTAAAGCAAATTAGATTTTAAAATTCTTTTTGCTTTAGTGATCTATGGTGTTACATGAAATGTGGACGAAAAACTCCTTTTCTATATATGGTTTTTATCCTGGATATTTTCACTTACAATTTTGGCAAAAATGGAGATTTCAAGTATATGGTAGAGGGCTTCCCTGGTGGTGCAGTAGTTAAGAATCTGCCTGCCAACGCAGGGGACACGCGTTCGAGCCCTGGTCCGGGAAGATCCCACATGCCGCGGAGCAACTAAGCCCGTGCGCCACAACTACTGAGCCCGTGTGACACAACTACTGAAGCCCGTGCGCCTAGAGCCCGTGCTCCACAACAAGAGAAGCCACCACAGTGAGGAGCCTGCGCACCGCAACGAAGAGTATCCTCCGCTCGCCGCAACTAGAGAAAGCCCATGCGCAGCAACAAAGACCCAATGCAGCCAATAAATAAATAAATAAATAAATAAATAAATAATTTAAAACCTGATTAAAAAAAAAAGTATATGGTAAATTGGCTAAGTTGGCTAGATGTCTCAGACTCTGCCGGGCCAGGTGACAAGAACACTTGACTTGTCTCATACACAGTCACAGAGTGAGGGAATTAATCAAAGAGCTTCAGACCATTTTACAGTAAACGGTAACAGACAGTATTCACAATTTGCCATTTGGCAATTAGTTTTCCACTTATTTATTGGACATTAATAAAACCTGTATTATTTCTCATTTCCCTTAAACTTTAAAAGAGCCTGTTTCTAGAATCTATATAGTGACCCATGTCCATTTATTAACTCAGTCTTTCACTTATTCCAGTGGCAAGGCCAAAGTGTGGACGGAGAAGGGCCTTAGGTCCCTACTATTTCCAATTGCCAAAGCCACATTCTGTGTAAAACCAACATACTTGCTAAGCAAAAGGCTTCAAGACGACCCCCCGCACGCATATTTCCATATTTCCAGTTTGCTAAGCCCCTCCTACCCCCCAATTTTGTTTTTAATTAATTTATTTATTTTTGGCTGCGTTGGGTCTTTGCTGCTGCACACAGGCCTTCTCTAGTTGCAGCGAGCGGGGGCTGCTCTTCGTTGCGGTACGTGGGCTTCTCATTGCGGTGGCTTCTCTTGTTGTGGAGCATGGGCTCTAGGCGCGGGCTTCAGTAGCTGTGTCTCGCGGGCTCTAGAGCACAGGCTTCAGTAGTTGCGGCTCGCAGGCTCAGTATTTGTGGCCCACGAGCATTAGAGCACAGGCTCAGTAGTTCTGGCGCACGGACTTAGTTGCTCCATGGTATGTGGGATCTTCCCGGACCAGGGCTCGAACCCATGTCCTCTGCATTGGCAGGTGGCTTCTCAACCACCGCGCCACCAGGGAAGCCCCTACCCCAAATTTTGATAACCATCATACTTATTCTCTATTTCCTCATTGAACAGATTATTTTTTAGCACCCACTGTAATGGTGGGCACAGTGCAGGGGTATGAGGGACACAAAATCAAATAAAGCAGAGCCACACATTTTCAAGGAGATTCACATGTACGCACAATTCTCTAGGACAAGGGAACCAAAAATAGGTAGCCTTCAAAAGTACACTATGCCAAAGAAGGGGATGCCAAAAAGGAAATAACTTCCCCAAATTATTACTAAATAATAGCAGTTGTTTAAATCTAATCTATGTGATTCTGTTCAGAGCATTTTATAGTGAAGCAAGTTGCCTATTTTGTGCGTCTAATGTATTTGCCTCCATTTTTCCTCTGACAAACTCTCGCTTGCAACTCAAGACCCAACTCAGTGTCATCTCTACTGGGAGATTTTCCATTTTCACCATGGTTGAGTGAAATATTCCTCTGAATTTACATCACGCATTGGACATGTACTTATTTACATCATTTTTAGCATTGTGTTTTAATTAATTAATTTGTATTTCACAGTGTCCGACTAACCATTGACTTTTTTGAGGAAAAGGGCTACATCCTAGTCTTAATTTTATTCCCAGGACACAGCATATTGTATGGAACATACTAAGCACTTATATGTTATTGAATGCATTGACTGCTGGATACATGATGCTATTAATTAAGAAGGGAAATGAAGAAAGACAAAAGTACACCACAGTCCCAATCTCAGTTACATTACCACAAGTGACTTTAAGAATCTCTTGCTAAATGTACTCATTATATTCTACGTAGAACAAATGACTCTTATCAACTAAATTTGATTACTAGTGACATGGACAGCACAAGTCAGGAGAACGATCTGAAGTTAAGGTGTGGATCCATTCAGAGAAAGGCATACATTCACATAGTCAATCATTTACCCAGCCTTTCCTCCATGCTGGACCATAATTTCTTGAAGACCTTCCTTACTATCTGTAGTTCAGGAACCCTGGGTAGAACACTAAACAGTTCTCAATGTGGTGTACTAAAAATCCAAAATATATCCCAAATGCAAAAGGCTGATTTTATCAGATGAGAAACATACCCCACGTTACCTAGTTCAGTGAAAATGCCCACCTGGTAAATTCTTTACATTTTCAAATGACCTTTTTCAATAGCTATTCACACTTTTTAAATTCTCTTAGATTTTTATAAGGTGTCTTGGATTACAGACAATATTATATATGACATTGGTGGCCATGGTTATCTGTAAGTGGACAGGGGCACTATACGAGACTTTCCTTCTCAGGGAAGATGTCTATGTATCTTTGAGATGTCTATGTATCTGGAATAAAACAGAAGAGTAGCACATTGACACAAACCATGAGATCCTCCTACTTAGAGATTATTAAACTGAAATATATAATCCATATTCCATGGAACCATCGGCCTCTCAATTACACGCGTAAAGAAAATGGAACAGGACTCAAAGTCTAGTCTCTCTCTTTAAGTTTCTCAAGTCTTTGGTCTTTCCTGATTGTATGTAAAACCTCTATGAATTTATTGGTTTGACAGGAGCCCAGGTAATTATGTCGGCTTCTAAGTCCTACGGTAAGTCACGTCTGCATCTCCCTGAACGCACACAAAACTTAGTGCCACTGCAGCACTTCTCGAAACAAATAAAAGATTTGTGAACTAGTCACCAAGCATCCGATGCAATTAAACTGCATTTGTTTCTTTTTTGGTCTTCTTATACAATTGAGGCCTTGTAAGAGGTAGGCACTCCTCAGATCAAACTGTGTTTTCTTTAGAGGAAAGGGTGCCAAAATCCTCCTACCCTACGTAACCAAAGTCTCAACTAGCAGGAGGCAGACAGTTACAACATACGCACGAGAGCGCGCGTGCACGCACGCACACGCACACACACACACACACATTCCTCCTCCTCTCCACCACTACTAATACCATAATATGCACATAAAGAAAAAGCACAAACCCATAACTACAAAGATATTAATGTGGGGAACAGGGATAAAACTTGCTAGAAATGAAGTTTTGCTGCCCGCAGTCTCAATCAATTGCAGCGTGACTTAAGATAAAACAAACACAATTGGTTTGAAAGCGGAGAAAAGAAAACAGGAACTGTTTTGAAAAAAATGGATTCTTGATTTTTTACTTTTTGAGACAAGTAAAAATAGAGCTCACCTTGAGGTACCCAGTTCTCAACAGCTTTTAATTGCTAACTTCAAGCTGTCACACTTTGAACTTTTTTTTTTAAAGAAAAAGTCTTTAAAATCTGGTTAATTAGAACTGACTACCATTAACTCTTTGATTGATTTAGCATCCTGTTGTGCTGGCTCGTGCTCAGAGGTTCCCCACTGGTTTCTCTGAGCTGCTCCCCTCACTGGTGTGGGTACTGGGTATGAACTTGGAGCCACACAACAGTCCTTGTTATAAAAGTCATTTCTCAGGGAAAAACCAAATAATGTATTCATGTGATCTAAGCAAATCTAAGTAGTTGCAAAGACTTATACCCTAACTCAGTATCAGACAATCCCTTTAACTTCTCCCTGATTCTGTGTCTTTGTCTGCGTTTTACAATAGGGCTCGGTGAAGAAATTAAATTCCTTGCACACGTCCATTAATACCATCATCTATTGAGCATTGGATGTCACACACTTCAATAAACATTTCCCATACGTTATCATATAATCCTATAAATCAGGTAATGTCATCCATATATTAAGGATGATAAACCTGAGAATTAGCAAGTTTTAATCAACTGGCATCTACTAAGAATCTGAGTTTTAATTTAAGCCCGGTTTTGTCTAATTCTAAAGCTCAGGTTTCCCATTTTCCTGCACTACTTTTGTCTGCCAAGTTCTTTATGGTCTAACTTGTCAGAGTTGCAGCTCTTGCTCCATTATTTTATAGGAAGAGAAAAAAGGGGGGGAAATGAACCCTTACCTAAATAACTAATGGAAATAATCAAATCTCCCGCCTCTCCCAAAAAACTGCTATCTCTGGAAGTACAGCAACTTTTTCTCCTTATGCTAATTGGCTAAAATGTATATTAGGGCTTGAAAGAACTACAGAATTTCTTAGGGTGTTCTTCTGAATACTTATTTGTATGTTGAAATAATCATTTTGTGGAATGATAAACAAGTTACACAGTCATCAAAAACAATGTCATTGATGTGTTTTGGGAGATCGGTCTCACATTTCTTCCCGTCTTGCAAGCAGGGGCAGTGACTGCCCTTTGCTCTGAACTGTCTTCTCAGGGATGTTTGTACAGAGAACAACCTTGGGATACAGAGATCATGTCTTCCCCTGGAACAATGTGCAGTCATGGATATTTTCCAGTATAACAAAGATAACGTCTCCCTCTGCAGCCAAAGGTAGGCGTGCTTACTGCCCATTATAAAAGATTCAGATTTCTTAAGCTCAGAGCTCTTCGCCTGTGATATAACCCACTGTGTGGGGGGGCGGGGAGGGGGGGTTACGTGACCCTCTTTGTGTAGCCTCGTGGGAACTGGAGCTCAGGGAACCAGTGCAAACGTGCTAGCCCTACTGCTACTGTTACTGCTGTGAGTCATGAAGTATCCTGCATCTCTGACCCAGGAGCCTCAGTTTTCTACCAGCGCCCACGGAGCTGTGGCAGGCTAACTGATGAGTCTGCAAGTCTGGGAAAATCTCTGATCTTCACAGCTCACCACAATATAAATGAGCCTTACTATCAGGGAGTGGTGCACTGAAATTAGCTTTGCTAGCCTTAAATGTTCGTGGTAGAGACAAAAGTTTGGTTTTACTCTTAATAGTCTCATAGTCTTACATTATTAGCAGACTACTAGAGACTATAAATAATGAAGTCCCTGGCACAGGTCCACTGAAATTTTCACCTTCAAACATTGTCCTTCATATCAAGTATTTCAATATCATTTTAAAAGGAATAATATTCTTAATGAATATTGGCAGTAGCTTTTTAAGTAGTTTGTGGTTTCTAAGTACGATAGTTCTTCTCTTTTCCATTAAAAAAAAGTCAGGATAATGCATCATTTATTTAATAACCTAGATATATACTATCCTTTAAAGTATTGGTTTCCTAAATGAGCCACATGTAATTGGGAGTTGTGTGTTTATACTTGAGTGGAGTTCCTAGAAAATAAGATATATTCTCTGCATGGGATTTTCATTCATAAAATTGCTTTATATTATCTGTTTTGCTTTCATGTGGTACCATTAGACTACTATGTTTAAAGACTAATATATATCAGAATCAACATGCATTTTTTGATAAAAATGGAAACTGAGGAGGTCCCCTCCCATTCCATATTGATTCAGAATTCTTGGGAGAGTTACCAGGTTAAAAATAAATTAAATTAAATTAAAAACTCCAAGTGATTCTGATGCAGTAGTCTTGCAAAACATATAGACTTGGCTTA
Source organism: Hyperoodon ampullatus (assembly GCF_949752795.1). Classification (NCBI taxonomy): domain Eukaryota; kingdom Metazoa; phylum Chordata; class Mammalia; order Artiodactyla; family Ziphiidae; genus Hyperoodon; species Hyperoodon ampullatus. Next base: position 22,184,201 of record NC_136932.1, on the reverse strand, counting down.
AAATACATTAGAATTTGATTCAGCAGACTTCAGGCTCAAGATGTTTAACTTTAAGCAAGATATTAAAGCCTTAATTTCTTCAGTATCCTCATTTATAAAGTGACCATGTTAAACTATGATTTACAAAAGTTTTTTTTTAATTTTATATTCGATAAATATAAATAGTTCACATTAAAGGTCATCACTCTCTCTTAACAGGAGAGACTGAGGTAATCAGAAGTGGCTTTGATTTGTGTTATTCATGTCCACTCATCATCCTCTTCCATTACATCTAGTTTTCGAAGTATAATATTGATAACCTATTTTCTGTAGGACAAAGAACCCAGAAAGTATGTAAGGCTGAGGAATCTGAGGTAAGTATACATTATGGTCATTTATATGTTATCTCATTATTTTCTAAATAATAATACAATATCCATGCACCCCAATATTAATAGCAGTACTATTTACAATAGCCAAGACATGGAAGCAACCTAAGTGTCCATCAACAGATAAATGGATAAAGAAGATGTGCATGATGAAATATTACTCAGTCATAAAAAAGAATGGAATGATGCCATTTGCATCAACATGGATGGACCTAGAGATTATCATATTAAGTGAAGTAAGTCAGACAGGGAAAGACAAATAACATGTGATATCACTTTTATTTGGAATCTAAAAGAAATGATACAAATGAACTTATTTACAAAGCAGAAACAGACTCACAGACATAGAAAACAAACTTATGTTTACCAAGGGGGAAAGGGAGGGGAGGAATAAATTAGCAGCTTGGGATTAACATGTACACACTACTATATATAAAATAGATAAACAACAAGGAACTACTATATAACAGGGAATCATATTCAATATCTTGTAATAACCTAAAATGGAAAAGAATCTGAAAAAAAAAATATATATATAACTGAATTGCTTTGCTATATACCAGAAAATAACACAACATTGTAAATCAACTATACTTCAATAAAAATTAATGAATTAATTAAAAAATACCTCTGTCCAGTAGACACACCATTTCTATCTATCTAATTATAATATATGTTATAGACTGAATGTCTGTGTCTCTCCAAAATTCCTATGTTAAATTCTAAAGCTCAATGTGATGGTATTTGCCGTGGGGGGTGGGGGGGTGGAGGGGGTGTTGGGAGGTGATTAGGTTATAAGGGGGTGGAGCCCTCATGAGTGGGATTAGTGCTGTTATTAAAGAGACCCCAGAGCGTTCTCTTGCCCCCTTCTGCCACGTAAGGACAGAGTGAGAACTCAGCCATCTGCAACCTGGAAGAGGATCCTCAGCAGAACTTGATCATATACACACCCAGATCTCAGATATCCAGCCTCCAGGACTGTGACAGAGGCATTTCTGCTGTTTATAAGCCACCCAGTCTATGGTGTCATTATAGCAGCTTGAACTAACTTAGGACAGGGGTCATGGTTGCTATGTATTAAAATAAACATATTACCTAATTGATACAAAGACCTTATGGTCAGGGCTATCTATTTGTTACCTACCGGTATAAGCTTGGTGCCTGTGAAAAAAAGTGTTGTCATATTATTACACTGCCAAGCAATCAGTAACAGTTTTCAGTAGAATGAGATTTTCTTGCCTTACAAACTAATGATTTTCTACCATAAATTACCAAATATACATGCAATTAAAACAAATATTTTTTAAAACAATCCCTGGGTAGCCAATCTTGAATTTTATGGTAATGGCTTTTGAAAAGAATTTTTGACTTGAAGACTGTTGCTCATGAACAAAGGCAATCTAGGGTACAAATGTCCCTCTAGGGAATCACCTCCTAATTCTGACCACTTGTAGTTTCCATGGTATTCATCTTAACCTGCCCAGGGATACATGAGAGGTGGGAGGAGTATCACAACATGATTTCCTTTGAGGCGATGGGTAGGATCCCTCATTCCTCAATAATATAAACTGTTATTGGTTGAAAATTTTGTGGGAAGGGAGAGAAGAGAGAAAGGAATTTGAAAAAGAAAGGTCAAAGAAAGGGAGCAGAAAAGAATTATGGGAGAAAACAGAAAAAAAGACCAAAGCAGAGGAGAGATGAAATGAGATTTCACACTTCATGTTGCCAGTTTTTCCTGGTTTTTCTTTTTTGTTTTTCTTTTCCCATATCAGTTTCAGAAACAGTAATTCTACCAGCTGCAGAATGAGCCCTGTCATGACTCAGAAAAAATGACTTCCCCTAGCTTGGAAAGATATTTAAAATTCCCTCCTCCTTGGTTAAGGCAGATGAAGATACTCTTGTGCTCTGTGTCTTGGGTCTGATGTACTAGGTGTGAAGAGAACCCAAAGTACAATTGAGTTACACTGAGTTCCATCCTGAGTTACTTTTCGTGGTGATCCTTCTTCCATACTTCTTATTTTATTTCTCCACTGGAGACACCTACTGTATTCAACTGGTGTCTTTAAACCATCATATATTTCCTGCAAGTTCTTGCCAAACAGAGACATGTGCCCTACTTTTGCTAATATCCTATGATCCTAAAACTTTGGGTGTTTCAAAACTCCTGTTATCATACCTCATCCTACCTCAGCCTCTACTGTGAACTGGATCCTTTTTGTCCTTTGGGAGTACTAAAATTAAAGTTATAGCCGGAGTGAGTTTCCTACTCATCTCTAGTAATCAATGACAAAGGTATCAGAATTTCAAGTATATCAGAATCCTCCTAGATCTCCATAGGCAGAGTATGTCAATGATATTTGTCTCACAGTAAAAACAGTGAGATAATGTATATAAATGCACTTTAACAAAAGAGTGGGCTAGATCTACTATAACAATAATTTAAAATAAAGACAGACATAAAAATAATAACAAGATCTAGTTACTCACTCATTCTATTGTCTATTATCTACAATTACTATGTTAAATTCTACAAAAATAACAGTTAATTAAACAAAGCAGGTGTCAGACCTCATGAAACCCAAAAGGAAGATGTAGTAGTAGAAGTGATTCAGCCACAGAGCTGGATTATCTTTATGAGCAGAGAATAAAACAGATAAAATAAACTAAGAAATAATCATAAAATATAGGTCCCAGAACAATCTTTTATTTCTACCTAAGAACACAGGCAGATAATTAATGAGGTTATTCTTGATAAAAAAAAAAAAAAAAAGCTAATGTGCCTTCTCAAATTGAAAGAATTCTGTGCAGAAAGTCTATGAACAGCACAGATCCAAAAGAAAATTAAACTTACAAATGTGCTAGGAGTATTCTGTGAAGAAATAACTGTTTAAACATGCAATCCCATAATTAGCCTGGATCTCTCATTCAAGTGCTGCAGGTCAAAACCACCAGCTTTTCCAAGTCAATGGGGAAAAACCTCCCATTCCTCTCCTGTGTATTTGGATGTGTGTAATTAGACTTCTCCTATGCCAACAAAAACCCATGAAGGCTTTCTCTATACAAGTTTAGATTGTTCCAGCTCCAAAAATGGATCAGGACGTGCTGGTACACCATCAGCAACACCACTGGATGGGAAATACCACCATGCCATTTCAGCACAGAGGTTACTGCTTTCCACTAAGATAAACAGCAGGAATAAAAAAAGAAATTGAATCAATGGAGCAAAAGAGAATGCTAATGCTATTAGCCTAACGACTGCAGTAGGTTTGATGTTGAATTCTGCCTGCTAACTTACACTGATTCCCTTGGTAGTAGATGTTTAAGTTGATCTTGTTCACAGATGAGCTATTGATGTGGTGAAATACAGAGGTCACTGACCACTGTATCAGTTAGCATTTGGTTAAACTACATATTACATAAAATCAAAATAACAATATTTTAAATAGGATAAGAGTCTATTTCTCTCTCAAACACATCAAAAAAAAAAAAGAATCCTGTGGGTTAGCAATCTAGGGCAGTTATAGTGACTCTGCGGTGTTATTAGAGACCCATATGCCTATCATTTTGTTCCATCCTGGTGGCAGATTGGAATTTCCAAGGATGATCATATCGTGTGATCTCATTACCACATGTTCTTATGGAATGTGATCTTACTAATCTCCAATCGGGAGAGAAGTCACCTCTCCCCTTGAACCTGAGCTGGCGTGTGAGAATAGAATGGAGCAGAAGGGATGCTGTATGACTTCCAAAGTTAGATCAGCAAAGTCCACGCTGCTTTGCCTGGTTTTCTTGGAACATCTGCTCCTGGAATCGAACTCCCAGGCTGTGAGAAGCCCAAGCACACAGAGTCATATGCAGGTGTTCTGGTTGACTGTGCCAGCTGAGACCTGCCTTGAAATCCCCCTAGTGTACGAGACATTTGGTTAAAGAATCCTCCAGGTCATCCCAGTGCTCAGCCATTTGAGGTCTCAGACATCGTGAAGCCTCAGAGAGCTGAAACAAACTATTCCCACTGTGCTCTGTCTAAATTCCTAACCCCCAGAATCTTCAAGTGTTATAAAATAGCTGTCATTATCTTTGGAGAGGTTTATGAAACAGTAATAGATCATTGGAACACACATGCTCAGAATACACTGAACTGTAAGATGTGTGCTGGGGATCCAGCCATTACATCCATATTCCAGATATCAAGAAGGAGGAGACAGAGAAGCAGGATACACTGATTCCATCTGAAGGAAAACAATTCTGCTGACATTGCATTAGGGAAAACCTCATCATACAAACTTAACCTGCTTCAAGGCTGGGAAATATGGTCTTTAAGACAGACAACTACATTTCGAGTTAAGTACTCTATTCCTAGAGAGGTCTGTCTGCAAGAACGTGAGACGAATTGAAAGTCTCTGCAGAAAACATCTATTTTTTTTTCTCAGTTTGGTGTTAGGCATGCCACTTTTATAATCAGTCATTTCATCAGATAAGGTGTTATATCTCCCAAAAATTCCCACTCATGTACAAATGGAAAATAAGAAAGAGTAAGATCTAAGTGCAGATGTCTTTACCAAATCACTGTTTTGCTTACAAAACAGCTCAGATGAAGAGACATAGTAGAGTTAAGGAAAACCAAGGACACTGCCTCAGAAGCAAGCAGAAAAGCAAAATACTGGTCTTAGGAAATCCAATTGTGTCATGATACTCCTGGGCTCAAGGAGGATAAAGGGGGAATTATCATAAGCTAGATTTCCCCTAAAATTCATATTACCTAAGGATGACATAAGACGCAAACCTTTAATATTAATATTTTTATTCTCTAGACAAATCTGGTTAAGATATTGCTGCATAGATTGTTCTGCTGGTTTCAGGTTAGAATAATTTAATTCAATACAGATTGGTACCTCTTATTACCATCATATCTTCAACTCAGATGAACACCTATGTCTTCTTTTTTTTCTTTTTTTTTTTTTGCGGGCCTCTCACTGTTGTGGCCTCTCCCGTTGCGGAGCACAGGCTCCAGACGCGCAAGCTCAGCGGCCATGGCTCACGGGCCCAGCCGCTCCGCGGCATGTGGGATCCTCCCAGACCGGGGCACGAACCCGTGTCCCCTGCATCGTCAGGCAGACTCTCAACCACTGCACCACCAGGGAAGCCCCCCCATGTCTTCTTTTGAATGGAGCTCAAGGCTTATATTGGTGTAAAGATACATGTCTTTTGATAGCTAAAACCTAACTATTGCAGCCAAGATGCATTAATGATTGGCTGGATTTAACCTGGGGCATAGATTTCACTCTGACTGCACCACAATTGAGTGAGGGCTTCCTCCATAACCAGACTGAATATTGATTCACTGAAAGCAGAAAATGTTTTAAAGCCTAGTCAATTTCTTGTTTGAATGCTGGTATCTAGGGAATCTGGCAACATGTTGTAAGGATTTTAGGTGGTTGACTGGGCCTCAGTGTGGCCCTTTAAAGAAGACGCTTAATAAGCAACAACGTGGTACAGTCTTGGAGCAAAACTGTTACTCCATTCTATAGCAACAGGCCCCTGAAGAGCCTCAGGAATATTTATTGTCATAATCATAATAACAATAATGATAGTAATAATAAGTCATATTTAATAATGACAACGTATTTCAGCACAAATCCACATTAGCTACTTTTGAAGAAGTTCGCAAGTAGTTCCTCATTTAGTTTTCACCACAACACTATAAAATAGGTTCGATTATTACCCTCACTTAACCAGGGAGGGAATGGAAAATGAATAGCAGAGCCAGCATCCTGCAGAACTAAGATTCCAACTCAGACCATTAGGCAGATGAGAAAGCAAACCGAACACTGTGTGAGTTCCGTCTGTCTGTCTGTCTGTCTGTCCCGGGTTCTATCTCTTTTGATGTGGCCGTGTTAACTGTATACCGTTTGGGGTTGTGCCATGGACTGAAGCCACTGGCCAAGACATGAACATTCTAAACACAAGTGCCTGATGTGGGTAGAACTAGAAAGTGAGAGGGACGACGGTCGGCCGGCAGCGATGCCATCAGGATGTAGGTGAGTGTGTCACAGAGAGGGAGTCTCCTTCCTTCCTTCCTCTTTTTTTTCCCCTTTTTGCGAGACACATTGCCCTCATAGAGGAGTGTGGCTTAGAGGCGGCCTCACTTGGGAGAGAGCCTAATACCTCATAGTTTTAAAAAGAAAAAAAATACACACACGCATACACACACACTCACATATATATCCCAGCCAAAAACATCAAGCCGCCCGTGGCTGTTAAAAAGCCAGGAGAGCTGAGCTGCACCCTTCAGTGTTTTTCTTTCAAACACATTGACCACCCTCTCTTCACAACATCTTATTTATTGAAGCACAGGCTGTCGAAATGGAATAAACCTCTGCAACAGTGAATTCTGGATCCTGCCCGAAGTTCCCTTTCATTGTGAAACTTTCTCTCTCTCTTTCTCAATGTCTCTCAATGTCTCTCTCTCTCTCTCTCTCTCTCTCTCTCTCTCTCTCTCTCTCTCTCTCTCTCTCTCTCTCTTTCTCTCTCTCTCTAGGCATCATAGTAGAAATATCTCCATGAAGATCTGGAGGGAAAGGGGTTAACTGAGAGGCTTGGAGCCAGGCCTCTCTTAACGGGGGAGTTGGCAGCTAGCAGTCTGGAACGGTGCCTCGAATGTCTGACTGAACGTTTTTATTATTCGTTTTGCCCAAAGGTGGCTTTTCGACGTCCACAGCAGCACAGGGCCTTCTGATGGGGAATCGACAGACGGGAGCCAGAAAGCTGTCTGCCCCTTCTGTGATGACTGGGGAACCCCATGGAGGAAACCGCTACCCCCTCCCCAAATCCAGGGTGGACTTGCCCTTCCTCACCCTTCAATAAACTGCAGACCCACCAGGGGACTCATAAAATCAGTAGGGAGTTCTGAGGGGCGGGGAGGGGGGAGGAAGGGGGTCTGAGACACAGAGTGGAGAGAGAGAGGCAGAGGCTTAAAACAGGTTCTAAGGAAGACAGGGAAGACCAGGAGAGCTGAAAACAGGGACAGAGAGATGCCCCGAAGGCAATGAAGTTGAAGACCAAAAGGAGATATACAGAGAACAAGAAAGGTGGAGGGGAAAGAAGAGAAAGAAAAGAAAGAGAAACCTAAAGGGCTGAAAGCATCTTCACTAAGAACCTCCAACTCCAGATCTGCCTTTATCAACTGCAATTATGCTACGAAGGGTCTGAGTTGCCACTTTTGTGCAACTGACTTCCTTGCTTCATCCTGACCTGCTCAGTTCAGTGGACTGGTTTTCACCAGAGTGAAACCCTTGTAGCTCCTTGGGAATCTTAGATTGGAAGGGTCGTAGGCTCTACAGCAGTAGTTAGTTGTCGGTTAGTTGGATTTCTCTGCTACCCAACAGGAAACAGAATGCACCCAGGTAGTTGGAGTCAAACACTAACAAGAGGCTATTGTTAGAAAACACGGAGGCTGTGAGCGTTCAAAAGGACGGTGCATGTGGAGGAGGCCAAGCACAGATCTTGCGGCAAGAAAAGGCTCTTTGGGGATGCCACCTTACGTCTCCCTCCCAGGCAGCTGCCTGAGAGCACCATGAGAACATGTCTGGCAGCTCAGACTCCTGCTTGCAAGCATCCTTATGCCTTGTTCGAGTTGGGCAGAGAAGTAGGATGATTCCCTACATAACCAAAACCACAACTGGGATAGATGGGGAAGTTCTGAGGCATTGAATGTTTATTTAAAAAGAAGAGTAATTAAAGTTTCTATGGTTTTCCTACACACAAAGCACCTCCTCACACATCGTCTTTCTGGATAGACACAAGGCCACGGTGTACACAGAAGGGCAGGTGTTATTCATAGTCCCAATTAGCAGAGGAGGGAAGCAACAAAGGGCAACTCAAGGTGTGGTCTACAGACCACATTCTGATCACCTTGTTAAAAATGCAGATTTCCTGACCTCCACTATATAGTCAGACTAAATTGGACTCCCTGATAGAAGGTGAATTTTTACCTTGCACCCTAATGATTCCCAGTACACTGAATTTCAGAAGCACAGGGCTAGCAGATTGGAGAAGTATAGTATCAAGATTTCAGTGGGGTTTTTTCCAACAGGACACATTTCCATTTTTAAGGAAGATGAAATTGAGGTACAAGGAGTTTAAGGGACTTGTCCAGAGTCACATGAGCATCTGCAGCAAATTGGTAAGAGCTGTAAGTAGAAATACATAACAAACTAGAAATAAATGATGAGTTAAAAATGACTAGAAATAGAACCTAGATCTTCTGACTTCTACACCAGACTGCTTCCTTCAGACACAGGGGAGATTTGACATTGCTTCTGTTGGAATCTCTGTTATGGTGGCTCCCAGCCTAGGTAATAATTGTGTGCACATTTACGTATGCCTCACAGCACCATTCCTGATGAAATAGGCAAATGATCTTGGTCTTGCTTCTCTAAATATGGTCCTATGAAAAATGCCCACTTTCTACTCAGACATGAAACTATTTAAGTTCTTAACCAAAACCTTTGAGGCAGAGAATTGGAAAGATCACTATTCCAATAGACAAAGTGTCATAATAGTGGTGTGCCAGGTAACATTCTAAATTCTCAATATAAGTATTAAACAGATGAACTCATTCACTTATTTAAAGCAAGCCGCAAGGTAAGTAATAGAATTACCTAATGAAGACATTGAGGCCGGGAGATCTAATGTGACTTGCCCACAGTCACACAGCACTTAAGTAGTAGAACTGGGCTACGAAGAAAGGCTTCTGGCTTAAGAGGTAGCGAGCTTAACCACCACTACCGCTGCCTCTCTGTCTAGGGGGTGGGGGGAGATTGGGGTGGGGACATCGGGGTGGGGAAGGTTTATGTAGGTAAGTTTTAATGAAAAGAGACAAAATCACCCCCAGTAGCTCAGGGCTATTCCAGCCACATAGAACCATAAACTTAAAAGGCATCTAAAGGTACATTCAAAATAAGCCATAAACTCTAAAATCAATCAATCAATCAAATAACACAGAGGTAGAAATGATCATGAAGCTGATGTGGTTTGATGATTTTATTTCGTAGATGATGAAATCAAGGATCTGAGAGGTACAGCTATCTTCTCCAATGTCTCAGAGCACTCAAAGATATCAGGTATTAGCCAAGCTGTATAAGTCTAAAATATAACCGATTTCTTGAAACGGTGTCTTAGGTGAGTGTAGCAGTAATGGATCAATCTATGAGAAACTATTATAGGGCTCCTTCGTAAACAACCATGAAACCTCAGTGGGATGCAGCAATAAGTGTTTGCTGCTCACAGGTCTGGTGCAGTTGACTGGGGGCCCTGCTGATCCTGACTGGGCTTTTGTATTTCTGAGAGTCATCTGACTATTGGCTGATCTAGCTGACTGTTGGCCTTAATTGGGGCAAGTAGACACTCTTCCATATGCGTCTTGTCCCCTAGCTTAGAAAAAGCCTCAAGTCAATGGAGGAGATGCAAGGGCACAAGTGGAAATGTGCAAGCATCATTTCAAGTCTGCTTGCCTTGTTATGACCCCAACCATCTCACTGGCTAAAGCAAGTTACATGGCAGGGACCAGATCAGGATTGAGGGCATACAGTGTGCCACTAATGCAAGTGATCAACCACAGTGAGGGAAGAGGAACAGCATTGTAGAGAAAGAATTTCAAGGAAGGAGAAAGAAATCAAATAAAACCAAATTATGCAATGTTAGTTTTAACTGCCAAACTTTTGATTTCCATTTTGGGGAACATTTGCTACATTTACTGGATCAAGAGAAATACCTCATTTGGCTAAAATAAGAAAAGTGCAGAATTTATGACGCATGCACCATTTTACAAAATTAGATACACCATGCTGGCAAGCATCATATTGAATTTGGGGGTTCCTAGCTTATTCATAGATAAATGCTTGTAGGTCCTGTTTTAAGGAAAATCTGAGAAAACAAAATTTAATTTCAACTGAATATATATTCAATTGAAATTAAATGTTATCTTATAAATATATATTTATATTATAAATTTTATAATTTATATGTGTATCTTCCTAAAAAGTGAGTTTGCTTTGGCAATATAAATATGGTTTAATTTATAGAACAATAATGCATTATCAATTTATAAAATTTTAATATATTTGTAACTTTTCCAGAATTCATCTAGGACTAATTTAGATATATGTAATGAAACATTAAGATGCTTTACTTTAGTAAATTAGAGATCTGGTTTTTTCAGAGGGAGATCTATTTTTTAATGTGTATGAGTATGTGGGGTGAATGCTGTTAAAGGATTAAAATATCTCTCTCAAGAAGGTAAAATTCAAGTGTGACTTTTTTTTTAATTGTAGCTGTTATTCCTGGTAAAGACCAAAACTATTTTCACCTTTTCTCCCTCTGCTAGTTGGACTAATAACATAACTCACCATCCTCTAATTATCACTTTCCAAGTCTCTTGAAAAGAGTTCTTTAAAAGCACACATGTACTCACACAGCCACAGAAGCAAAAAAACAAACAAAAAAAACAAACTACAAGCCAAAAAAAACCCCCCAAAACACCCAAAAAGCAAAAACCAAATGAAAACAATCTTACTAATACAAAACTTAAAAATCTGTTCATAAAAGTATCTTACATATTATATTAAAGTCCAATTACAAAATAAAACATAAATATCCAATGGTTTCATTTGAGTTGGCGTCTCAGGAAACTGAGAATATAGTGCTTTGGGGTCATTTTTGTCTTTTGTTTTCTTTTTAGATCAAATTGTTGTAAATTAAGATTAAAATTGTACTGTTACAATGGGCCCCTTGCCAGGCCATGGTGAGAGGTTAATTGTTTAAAATTTGATGTTACAATGTTATCCTTTAAAATAAAAGACCATTTTAAATTTTAAACATGTAAAGTACAATGCAACAACATCCAAATTCAAGAATTCCAAATAGGTTTTGTCAAAATTCCCTACTAACCAAACCAGTGCCCCACCTGCCTTTTTTTGTTTTTGTTTTTAGTACCATAATGGAATCCTATAGGTTGTTTTACCTGAAGATCTTTGATTTATTAGAGGAAGCATGTTTTCTTAATCCTGGAGGCAACAGTAACTTCATTTTCAGGTAGGTGGTAAGATTTATAAAATTAATATGGATTCAACAAAAGGAACAACCCAGAGGTTGATAGATTAGATCAGTTCTGGGGTTTTCTTTCCCACATTCAGTGGCATATGAAATTACCTCTTAATGAGTAATTCACTCTTCTTGCGGGACCTGTCCATTTGCTTTTAAAAAGTTTAATTATTAATCTCCAGTCACTATTTATCAACAACTGTTCACCTTGGTGACATCATGGGATGTAGATCTGTTCTCTCTAGCCACGGATTTTCCTTTGTTGGTTTGCAACCTTAGAAGTGCCCTGGGTGAAATCTGAAACTAGACCCTGTACACAGAGGGTAAGGAGAGACCAAAGAAATAGGCAGGTCACTCCAAACTGGTAAGTGGTAGGTTTAAGAAGCAAGGGAACTTACAGATGAGGCTAGTCTTCAATAACCACAAGAGATCTCTGCACCCATCAGCCAAATCTTAAAAGTTTGTATAAAACCCTTAACTGGGTTCAGTCATGTATTCGGTCCAGATGGTCTCAACAACACCTTCTTGCAAATTACTGAATCTGAGACCACCCTCAATTCCTGGGGACTTCCCAAACTCAGAAGGTAACATTAAAGGGTTCCCATTTCCTCTGACATACTGTTAGGTTTGGTCACTGGGGAAGCCACACAAAAGCCGAGGAAGATAGAGAAGGAAGGCTCAGGTGTTTATAATCCTGATTCTTTCCCATAGGCTAGCAGTGTTCCTAAAGGTCTGAGGACTTCAAGTGTCTCACAAAGCAAACTGTCCTGCATAACTGTCTTTCCTCTGGCTCCCAGGAACATTTTCCCTAGTCTCTTCTGGCAGTACTCTTCCACTGCTAGACCTGGGTGTTTGTCTTATGGGTCCCCTACATTCAGCCACACCTTTGCAATTAGGCCTTTTGTAAGGGAACCCCAATTGTTTTACAAATGTGAGTGTGCCTTCTGTTTCCTGCCAGGACCCTTGGTTGATATTACATATAAGGACAAAATGTATATAACATTTTTGGCAGTAACGATTTTTCTGTATTGTAATTTGTTATTGCATTTTCCTAAATTTTACAACAAAACCTTTAATACATTTGTAATTGAGAAAAAAATATTATTTTGAAAAAAGTAGGGACACATCTGGACAACCAGCAATTCCACTCTCCGACGTCCTAATCCCTGAGCTCTCTCTCTCTTGGTTTGACCAGCTCTCTATTTGAGAACAGTAATCCCTTAACCCTCCTTTTGTCACTCATCATCACTCATTTGTTATTTTGGCCACTGTACCTTCCTTCCTTCTCATGCTGTGAAAATCCCTTAGAACTGCTGAGTGTCTACCTGCTGTTAATCCCGGAGTTTTTGTTTTCATTTTACTGTTAGTTCCCACATAGATGGAGGGTGGTTTCTGAGAGACAGGTTGGCTCCATCCATCATCCTATCAGGTTCTCACCTTCCCAGTGCTGTGAAGAATTGTAGCAGCAAGAGGGCAGGACACTGGGGAGGAGCAAATATGACCAGAAAAGAGCAATTTAATCAGTTAATTTTTAACAAATGCCCCCAAGAGCAGGATTATCACATCTTCATTATGAAATGTGGTTTGTTTGTTTTTTTAAAAAGAAAGTTAACGTTATTTTAAATTATTTTTAAAAAAATAATAAAGATAACATTATCCTATAAGTGTTCTTCTAGTTGCATTGACTGCTTTATACTTACCCCCAATTTCTGAGATTACCAGTAGGAAAAGGCAGTTTGTGAATATTATTAATATTCAGTAATACTTAGCTTCTCATAGAATTACAAGATAATTAAATAATTTATATCGTACTTTTCATAAGGGACCTTATACTAGGTAATAGTGATGGTTAGAGATTAATGCTCTGGATAAAGTTGGGGGTGAATGGGGCACAGGGAATTAAAACTTTAACACCTAGAACATGCTATGCACTACAATTCATGCTATACAGATACTGTCTTATTTAACAATATTTTGAGTTAGATATTACTATTTCATTTTATAGACAAGTAACTTGCCCAGATTTTATAGCTGGTAACTGTATTTCAAATCTTTATACATTTTGTTAGAGCAAACTTCCGTACTGATAATGTAAATTTATCTAGTAAACATCTTTTGTTCAAATGTTGTTATCCAGTAATTTGCCTAGTAAATATCTTTCTTTTCAAATTCAAGCATGATAATTTATTTTGTTAAATGAACAAATTTTGTTAATTTATACTGAGCAATAATAACACCAACTAGGAGAATTTGCAGACATTGGGAAAAGGGGCTTGTACAAGTAAGAAGCCAAAAGTATTAAGTTAAGAAAATAAACCATCAAAGATCATCAGAGTTCCAGTGCTCAAAGAGCTGAGTAGTGAAGTTTCCAAGTATGAACTAGTTCTGTTTTCAATCTTTGCTATGGCTGACTCACAAAATATCTATCACTTATCAGGTTTCTGATTTACTCTCCACAGCCCACAGTAGAATGCCATTGACACCCAAGTTGACCTTCTGTGGTCCTGAAACAGATTCCCAGGTTTAAAAAAATATAGGTGTGACTGTATCTGGAAAAGTGCAGGTCCGGGTTCATGACACAGAGCTGTAGGAACCACACCATATGATTTCCTCACTTACTGGACTCAGCCATTGTTAAGTGTGTTTCACTTCAGTGACATGCCTTTGGCCTTACTGGGCAAGTCAAAGATGATCTCCCCCAGGGCTTTCGCTCAGACAGGTTTTCTTCTGATCCCTTCAATAGCCTCTGGATTGGAAGGTTGTTCTCTCACCCCTGTAAAACCTCTGGGCTACTGGCCTGCTGAATTCTGACTTAAACTGCTACACACAGGCTAACAGCCACAGAAGATAAGAGATTTATTCTACAGAAGAGTGAGCTGGTGAGTCTCTAGACTCCAGGAGTCTGGACACAGCTGAGGAGAGGGAAGAGGGAAGTCTGTGCTGTGACCTGTGAAACACACACATGCACTCACATCCACTGTCGTCCAGAGAAAATGCCTACAGGACTCTCCAAAGATACCCTCCTGGTGCCTCTGCAGCTGGCACTGTGCCACACCACCCTGCCCACCACCCACAGTGCTCTTGAGTCCCCTGGTCATTTCAGCAGCCCATCCCTAAGCTTCTGTGTGCTTTTGCTTCTAAGAGCTGGCACCTGGACCTCTCTTCGGAGGACACTCCTTGCTACTGGAGCCTCTCTGTGCTGCAGCCAGAGAGAGACCTTGAAGAGACCGGGAGTCTTCGTCTCCCCAGGATGAGCATGGCACGGAAGAGGGAGCATGAAAGCCCGCCCATGTCCCTCTCCTCAGATTTCCCTGCAAGACTGGACTGAAGCTGGGATTTTGCCTGGAGTCTCACCCTTGCTTGGCTTCTTCCCCTGATCCGTTATGCTAACCCACTCCCCTAACAGCTCACCAGGGCAATTACTAAATAAATCACATTCATAAGAATCTCCTGCTTCTGACCTTTTCCAAGAGGGCACCAAATCACTACACAGAAAAGCGCCAGACACACAGACTTTTCAATATGCTCTCTGGTGCCTCAACCCGATATGCGAATATACACCCAAGGATCACCAGGCATCTGCTGAGGAAAGTTTCCAACAAGAAACTCAGAGAACAAAGCAAAAGAAACAGTCAACATGGAGATCAGGGAAGAAAAACAACAACAACAAAAGTGCCAAGAGGCCTGGGTCAGTGTCAGTATTTACATTAGTTTGATGATTTCAAATATTTTAACATTACAAATAGTTGCTACAGCCTCATCATCCTGGAACTTGTTAAAATGAACATTATCAGGCTCACCTCAGACCTACTGAATCAGAAACTTTGTGTAAAGTCTAGGAATCTGAGTTTTAACAAGCCCTGCAAGTGATTTTGAGGCACATCTTGTCAGAAACAGGTAACATATTTTTTTAATTACAATATAAATACATTAAGAGGATGGGAGAGGAAAAGTGTTTGTGCAACATAAATCTTGATCTCTTTAACCAGAAGTAGAAATCAACAGATGAAGAACTACAACTGCTATACCAATAAAGAGTACCATTCATTCATTTGTTCATTTGATAAGTATTTGAGTACTTGTTACGTGCTACACATGGTTCTAGATTCTGAGGACACAAGGAGCAATTTTTTTTTTTTTTTTTGCGGTACGCGGGCCTCTCACTCTTGCGGCCTCTCCCGCTACGGAGCACAGGCTCCGAACGCACAGGCCCAGCGGCCATGGCTCACGGGCCCAGCCGCTCTGCAGCATGTGGTATCTTCCTGGACCGGGGCACGAACCCGTGTCCCCTGCATCGGCAGGCGGACTCTGAACCACTGTGCCACCAGGGAAGCCCAAGGAGCAATTTTTAAAAGTCACTGTTCTCCTGAAGCTTACATCTAAGTGAGAAACAATAAACATACAAACAGACAAAAAGAAAACTGATGATGAACATTAATTATCTCTTTAACATTGACCACCATTGATCAGGAATAGATCTTTGATGAGTGACCTTGGAACAGAGAGAAGATTACAGAAGTAGCCTGGGGTCAAGCTTTATAGGCTTTGGGAAAAGTCTTGGGATTTACTCAGAGTAAAATGGGAGGCCGTATAGGATTTTGAGCAGATAAGCAATTTACATAAGTCTCTGTGGATATGGAAGATTGTATTTTCCAAAATACACCCACACACTTTCTTGACACTTGTCCCATTGAAAGGCAAAATCTGTGTCTTTTCTCAAATCTGGGTAAGTTTGTGACTCTCTTACTTTTAAGACTAACTCAGGAGTTTGGGATTAACATATACACACTACTATATATAAAATAGATATCCAACAAGGACCTACTGTATAGCACAGGGCACTATACTCAATATTTTGGAATAACCTATAAGGCAAAAGAATCTAAAAAAATATATATGTATGCATAACTAAATCACTTTGCTGTACATCTGAAACTAACACAACATTGTAAATCAAGTATACTTCAATAAAAATAAAATAAGAAGGTTAAGAAAAGGCAATGTAGCTGCTGCTGCTTTCTATTTTTTTTTTTTTTAAGAGCACTAGTGTTTAGAGCCTTGAACTTCCATATGACAGCTCTAAGTCCATATAGAAGTTCCCTGTAGATGCTCTCGATGCTCCAGGGGGGTCATCCTAACTCTTACGTCCTCCTAGCCCAGGAGCTGGCTGGGTGCATGAAGAAGCATTCAGGCATTCTAGCCCTAACCGTCAAATCCCGGCCTCAGACTCTTCCCGGCTGAAGCCTTAGACATGATAGAGCTTCAGGAAAAAAAAGACAGGCCATCCCTGCCGTGCTCTGTTCAAATTGCTGACCTATATAATTGTTAGGATAATAAGATGGTTGTTTTACACCACTAAGCTTGAGGGCTTTTGTTTTGGAGCAATAGTAGCCAGCAGCAGAGTTCAGGGCCCTACCATTTAACTGCAGCGCCAGGACCAGCGGCACCAGCATCGCTGGAGTTAGTCAATAATGTGGAATCTTGAGACTATTTAGGGGCTACCCAAACAGAATTTGCATTTTAACAAGATCTCCCAAGTAATGTGAATGCGCATAAAAGTGTCTTTTTCACTCTGTTTTAATTTATTAAGCTAAAATGGACACACAGGGAAATGTGCACATCTTAAGTGACTATTTACGTATGCCCAGATGAATATCTAGAACATTTCTATCATACCCGGAAAATTTCCACATGTCCTTCCTGAGTCAAAAACTCTCTCAACCCCTCCCAGAAATAACAACTTTTCCAACTTCTATCATCATATATTAATTTAGCTTCTTCTTGAATTTCATCAAATTGGAATTATTCAGTATGAATAATTCATGTTTATTGTTAATTTTTGTTTCTGGCTTCTTTTGCTCAAATAATACTTCTGAAATTCATTTATATTTTTGTGTGTATCAGTGGCTTATATTTTTAAAAAACTGCAGTGTAGTGATTCATCTAAATATACTACATTTTTATTTGCCTTTTCTGTTGACGGATATTCGGTATTTCCTAGTTTCGGGCTCTTATGAGTAAAGTGTTTTGTGTGCATGTGTGTATATATGTGTGTGAACACATGCATTCATTTCTCTGAGAAAGAAGTGCCGAGGAGTGGAATAGCTGGGTGGTTGGTAGGTGTATGCTTAACTTTATTAGAAATTGCCAGTGTTTTCCAATGTGGTCAGAGCATTTTACACTCCACGTCCTTGACAATAGTCAATATTGTCAGCTGCTTAAATATAGCCATTGTGGTGGGTGTGTAGTAGAATCTCTTTGGGGTTTTAATTTGAATTTTCAGATGACTAATGATGTAGAGCCCTTTTTCATATACATATTGACTATCAGAGATCTTCTTTTGAGAAGCACCTACCTGAGTATTTTCCCCATAATTTAACTGAGTTCTATACATTTTTATTATTGAATTACAGAAGTGCATTGATATTTTGGACACAACTTCTTTGTGAGAGGTATGCATGGCAGGCAGCTCCTAAGACAACTCCCAATGGTCCACATTTCTACATTTTCACACCTTTGTTTAATCCCCTTCCTTAGGTGCTGGTAGGTGGGATTTGTGGCTTGTTTCCAATCAGTAGGGGGCACAAATGAAGAGATGTCACTACTAGGTTTAGATGTACAATTACAACTTATATCTTGCTAGCACACTCTACTGGCTTGTTGGTTTGCATAGTTTGATGAAGCAACCTGTCATGTTGGAGAGGCCCACATGCAAGGAACTAAGGGAGGTTGAGACCCTTAATCCAACAACCCTGAAAGAACTCAATTCTGCCAACAACGACATGAGCTTGGAGGAAGGTCCCTTCCAAGTCCAGCCTTCAGATGCTATTCCAGTTCTGGCTGAAACTAAATTGCCACATTGTGAGAGATCCTGCAGCGGAAGACATAGCTAAGCCATGAAATAGCAAAGTCCTGACACTCAGAATTTACGAGATAATAAATATATTTTCTTTTTAGCTGCTAAATTTATCATAATTTATTACACAGCAGTAGATAGCATACATGAATAGCAAATATTTTTTCCTAAGCTATGAATTGTCATTTTGGTGGTTGTCAGGTGACATCTTGGTGTGGTTTTAATTTGCATTTCCCTAATTAAGTTTTGGAATGCTTTTGGCTATCGGATATCTTCAGTGTGAAGTGTTGGTTCAAACCTTTTGCGCATATTTTTGATTGAATTGTTTATCTTTTATTATTATTAATTATTCATAGGAATTTTAAAAATAAATTCTGGTTATAAGTTCTTTTTAAAATTCATATAATGAAAATGCTTTCTCCCAGTCTATGGTTGGCATTTTTACTTTTTTAAAGGTGTCTTTTCATCTTTAAAAGCAAAATAAAGTCTGAGAAGCTCTAGATAGTCAAGAATGAACTCTGAGATCATTCTACGAGGCCACCATCACCCTCATACCAAAACCAGACAAAGATGTCACAAAGAAAGAAAACTACAGGCCAATATCACTGATGAACATAGATGCAAAAATCCTCAACAAAATACTAGCAAACAGAATCCAACAGCACATTAAAAGGATCATACAACACGATCAAGTGGGGTTTATTCCAGGAATGCAAGGATTCTTCAATACACGCAAATCAATCAACGTGATACGCCATATTAACAAATTGAAGGAGAAAAACCATATGATCATCTCAATAGATGCAGGGAAAGCTTTCGACAAAATACAACACATGTTTATGATAAAAGCCCTGCAGAAAGTAGGCATAGGGGAACTTTCCTCAACATAATAAAGGCCATATATGACAAACCCACAGCCAACATCGTCCTCAATGGTGAAAAACTGAAACCATTTCCACTAAGATCAGGAACAAGACAAGGTTGCCCACTCTCACCACTCTTATTCAACATAGTTTTGGAAGTTTTAGCCACAACAGTCAGAGAAGAAAAAGAAATAAAAGGAATCCAAATCGGAAAAGAAGTAAAGATGTCACTGTTTGCAGATGACATGATACTATACATAGAGAATCCCAAAGATGCTACCAGAAAACTACTAGAGCTAATCAATGAATTTGGTAAAGTAGCAGGATACAAAATTAATGCACAGAAAACTCTGGCATTCCTATACACTAATGATGAAAAATCTGAAAATGAAATTAAGAAAACACTCCCATTTACCATTGCAACAAAAAGAATAAAATATCTAGGAATAAACCTACCTAAGGAGACAAAAGACCTGTATGCAGAAAATTATAAGACACTGATGAAAGAAATTAAAGATGATACAAATAGATGGAGAGATATAGCATGTGCTTGGATTGGAAGAATCAACATTGTGAAAATGACTCTACTACCCAAAGCAATCTACAGATTCAGTGCAATCCCTATCAAACTACCACTGGCATTTTTCACAGAACTAGAACAAAAAATTTCACAATTTGTATGGAAACAAAAAAGATCCTGAATAGCCAAAGCAAGTTTGAGAACAAAAAATGGAGCTGGAGGAATCAGGCTCCCTGACTTCAGACTATACTACAAAGCTACAGTAATCAAGACACTATGGTACTGGCACCAAAACAGAAATATAGATCAATGGAACAGGATAGAAAGCCCAAAGATAAACCCACACACATATGGTCACCTTATCTTTG
The DNA here is from genome assembly GCF_949752795.1 of Hyperoodon ampullatus. Taxonomy (NCBI): domain Eukaryota; kingdom Metazoa; phylum Chordata; class Mammalia; order Artiodactyla; family Ziphiidae; genus Hyperoodon; species Hyperoodon ampullatus. The sequence goes on along the minus strand of NC_136932.1, from coordinate 22,164,126 downwards.
ATAAAGGAGGCAAGAATATACAGTGGAGAAAAGACAGCCTCTTCACTAAGTGGTGCTGGGAAAACTGGACAGATACATGTAAAAGTATGAGATTAGAACACTCCCTAACACCATACACAAAAATAAGCTCAAAATGGATTAAAGACCTAAATGTAAGGCCAGAAACTATCAAACTCTTAGAGGAAAACATAGGCAGAACACTCTATGACATAAATCACAGCAAGACCCTTTTTGACTCACCTCCTAGAGAAATGGAAATAAAAACAAAAATAAACAAATGGGACCTAATGAAACTTAAAAGCTTTTGCACAGCAAAGGAAACCATAAACAAGACCAAAAGACAACCCTCAGAATGGGAGAAAATATTTGCAAATGAAGCAACTGACAAAGGATTAATCTCCAAAATTTATAAGCAGCTCATGCAGCTCAATAACAAAAAAGCAAACAACCCAATCCAAAAATGGGCAGAAGACCTAAACAGACATTTCTCCAAAGAAGATAGACAGATTGCCAACAAACACATGAAAGAATGCTCAACATCATTAATCATTAGAGAAATGCAAATCAAAACTACAATGAGATATCATCTCACACCAGTCAGAATGGCCATCATCAAAAAATCTGGGAACAATAAATGCTGGAGAGGGTGTGGAGAAAAGGGAACACTCTTGCACTGCTGGTGGGAATGTGAATTGGTACAGCCACTATGGAGAACACTATGGAGGTTCCTTTAAAAACTACAAATAGCACTACCATATGACCCAGCAATCCCACTACTGGACATATACCCTGAGAAAACCATAATTCAAAAAGAGTCATGTACCAAAATGTTCATTGCAGCTCTATTTACAATAGCCCGAAGATGGAAGCAACCTAAGTGTCCATCATCGGATGAAAGGATAAAGAAGATGTGGCACATATATACAATGGAATATTACTCAGTCATAAAAAGAAACGAAATTGAGCTATTTGTAATGAGGTGGATAGACCCAGAGTCTGTCATACAGAGTGAAGTAAGTCAGAAAGAGAAAGACAAATACCGTATGCTAACACATATATATGGAATTTAAGAAGAAAAAAAATGTCATGAAGAACCTAGGGGTAAAACAGGAATAAAGACACAGACCTACTAGAGAATGGACTTGAGGATATGGGGAGGGGGAAGGGTAAACTGTGACAAAGCGAGAGAGAGGCATGGACATATATACACTACCAAAAGTAAAATAGATAGCTAGTGGGAAGCAGCCGCAGAGCACAGGGAGATCAGCTCACTGCTTTGTGACCACCTAGAGTGGTGGGATAGGGAGGGTGGGAGGGAGGGAGACACAAGAGGGAAGAGATGGGAACATATGTATATGTATAACTGATTCACTTTGTTATAAAGCAGAAACTAACACACTATTGTAAAGCAATTATACTCCAATAAAGATGTTAAAAAAAAAAAAAAGAATGAACTCTGAGAGAAGAGCTGGGAGGACATAGTTTAAGTGAGAGAGGATGGTGAAGAGGTTGTCAAATTCTGGACATAGTTTGAAGGTGGTGTCTGGGGTTTGGCTGTAGGGTAAGAGAAAAAAGGAAGAATCAAAAACAACTCCTACAGTTTTGGTTTTGGTAAATGAAAGTTCATATTTTCTCCTTTTGAAGCTTCCCCGTGACTTCCCTTTAATATAAGGAATTTTCCACCATTTCCACTACCCCCTATTATCCTGGAAAACAAGGTTAGAGTCAGTTGTCAGTTTTCATCACATTTACATCATTTTTTGGTAATTAATCGACTTCACTCATTTACATTGCCAGCCTGACCCTTAGAGATCTTTGACTTTACAACTCCAGCTAGAAAAAAGTTCCCTAGATTTGGAACCATGAGGCATATTCTTCAGCCTTAGCTGTGCGTAATGTTGGTCAAGCGCATTAACTTCTAAGATTCAGTTTTCTTATCAGGTTCCTATTTCACAAAGTGTGGAGAAACTTATCAATTATAAATTGCTATGAAATAATGACTATCTAGTCTGTCTTTTCTTTATCTGAAAAATGTCTATGACTTTCTTCTTCCTTTTTGTTCCCCCAGAGTCAAAAATCCTGTCTTTTTTTTTTTTTTTTTTTTTCAGTAAATTCCTACCTGATCTTTCTTTTCCCAGTCTCATCCACAAATTGACTATGGTCACCACCAGATACTCTAATAAATCTCATTTATTTTGTGACTTCTGAATCTTACTTGACTTCCTATTTCCCATGAAGCTCAAAGGAGCTTTGCAAATTTTCTCCTTCTTCACTGTGAAATGGGTTTCATTTTTGTCAGCACATGCCTTACCCCCATCTGTGAATTAGATTGACTTAGTTCTCACCTTCCATGCGGCTGCCCTTAGCCTGTATTTCTGCTCCACAAATTGGGCATTTCCTTTACAAACGTTGCTTCTTTATGAACTACTCCTGCCATTTGCAATGACTGTCATCCTATGAACTCTTGAAGGATTTATTTGTCTATATTTCTCTTACAGTTACAAAAATCTCTGTGGTACTTTTTAATTGTTTCCTATTTTTCCAAATAAAGTGTTACCTCTTTTAGGATAGAAGCCCTGCTTCTGGTTTCTGCACATCCTTGCCAACATTTGTTACCACTTATCTTTTTGATAACAGACATACTAACAGGTATGATTTGTCATTCATGATATCTCAATATGGTTTTGGTTTGCTTTCCCTAGAGATTAGTAATGTTGAGCATCTTTTTATATACCTATTATACCTATTAACCATTTGTATGTCTTCTTTGGTAACATGTCTATTCAGGTTCTCTGCCCATTTTTTTTTTTATATATTTTTATTGGAATATAATTGCTTTACTCTTCCCTTTTTTTTTTTTTTTTTTTTTTGGCAGTACGCGGGCCTCTCACTGTTGTGGCCTCTCTCGTTGCGGATCACAGGTTCTGGACGCGCAGGCTCAGCGGCCATGGCTCACAGGCCCAGCCGCTCCGCGGCATGTGGGATCCTCCCAGACCGGGGCACGAACCCATGTCCCCTGCATCGGCAGGCGGACTCTCAACCACTGCGCCACCAGGGAAGCCCTCTACCCATTTTTTAAATCAGGTTTTGTTTGTTTGATTGTTTGGTTGTGTTTTGTTGCTATTGAGTTCTGAGAGTACTTTATATACTTTGGATGTTAACCTTTTATTGGATATATGGTTTGCAAATATTTTATTTGATTCCATAGGTTGACTTTCTATTTTGTTGATTATTTCCTTTGCTGTGTAGAATTTTTTTAGCCTGATACAGTCCCACTTGTTTATTTTTTACTTTGTTGCCTTTGTTTTTGGTGCCAAATCTAAAAAGTCATTGCAAAGACCAAAGCCAAGAATTTACCCTCTGAGTTTTCTTCTAGGAGTTTTACAGTTTCAGGTCTTAAATTTAAGTCTTTAATCCATTTGGAGTTGATTTTTTGTGTGGGGTGTTAAAATAGGGGTCCAATTTCATTCCTTTACATGTGAATGTCCAGTTTTCCCACGACCATTTATTGAAGAGATTATCCTTTCCCCATTATGCATTTTTAGCAGCTTTATTGAAAATTAGTTGATCTTATATGCCTGGATTTTATTTCTTGGCTCTCTATTGTGTTCCATTGACCTATGTTTCTGTTTTTATGCCAATACCGAACTGTTTTGATTACTAGAGTTTTGTAATATAGTTTGAAATTGGACCGTGTGCTGCCTCCAGCTGTGTTCTTCTTGCTCAAGATTGGTTTAGCTATTCAGAGTCTTTTGTGGTTGCATACACTTTTTAGGATTTTTCTCCTATTCCTTTGAGAAGTGCTTTTGGAATTTTGACAAGGATTGCAATGAATCTGTAGATCACTTTGAAGAGTATGGTCATTTTAACAATTTAACTCTTCCAATCATGGACATGGGATATCTTTCCATTTATTTGCATCTTTTTCAATATCTCTCATTAATATTTTACAATATTCAGTGTACAGATCTTCAGTCTTCTTGGTCAAATTTATTCCTATTTTATTCTTCTTGATGTCATTGTAAATAAAATTGTTTTCTTATTTTTTTTTACCAGATAGTTCATTGTTAGTGTAGTTCATTGTTAGAAATGCAACTTATTCTTGTATGTTGATTTTGTACCCTCAACTTTACTGAATTCATTTATTAGTTCTAACAGTCTTTGGTGGATTCTTTAGAGTTTTCTATATATAAGATCATGTCACCTGCAAACAGAGACAATTTTACTTCTTCCTTTTCAATTTGGATGCTTTTTTCCTTGTCCAATGGCTCTGGCTAAGACTTTCAGTGCTATGTTAATAGAAGCAGCAAGAGTGGACACCCTTATTTTGTTCTTGATCTTAGAGGGCTTTTCACATTTAGCATGATGATTTTGAGGTTCATCCATGTTGCTGGCATGTATCAATAGCTTGTTCCTTTTTATTATTGAATAGTATCCCATCATATGGATATGTCAGCAGCTGATGAACATTTAGACTGCTTCTAGTTTGGGGCTATTTTGAATAATGGAGCTATGAACTTCTGTGTACAAGTCTTTATGTGGACATATGTTTTCATTTCTCTTTGCTATATACCTCAGTGTGGAACTATTTGATCATATGGTACATTTGTGAATTTATATTTAACTTTTTAAGAAACTGCCAAACTATTTTCCAAATAGGTCATTTTTTAATTAAAAAAATTTTCCAGGAGCCTTCAAGTCTTCCAAAACTTTTGACTTTTTCACTATATTTACAAAGTACAGAAAAATATTTTGATAAACAGTTAAATTTTGTTATTGCTACACTGATATAAATGTATACCCTTTTTTTTTTTTTTTTTTTTGGTACGCGGGCCTCTCACTGTTGTGGCCTCTCCCACTGCAGAGCACAGGCTCCGGACGCGCAGGCTCAGCGGCCATGGCTCATGGGTCCAGCCGCTCTGCGGCATGTGGAATCTTCCTGGACCGGGGCACGAACCCGTGTCCCCTGCATCGGCAGGCGGACTCTCAACCACTGCGCCACCAGGGAAGCCCTAAATGTATATCCTTAATACCGACAGCCAAACCAGTGCTTTTTCATTGCTTTCCATTACCTGTATACCAAAATCTGTAAGGTGATTTGGAGAAATCCCACATAAATCTAATCTGTTTCCATTTAACGATGATAAAGGATTTTAATGCCAAAGAACAAATAGCAGAGAACAGAAATATATTGACTTTGAAAGTTAACTGGGAAATTCCAAGAGACTCATGAAGGGAAGTATCATGATCTCACTTTACAGTAATTATTGACCTGAGTCCCTGGTGCCCACTTTGAGAATTCTCTCAAAGCATATAAGATGATTGCTCCTTTAGGATAAAGCAGAACTATCACAGCCACCATTACTTACATATTTAAATGTTTAAAGTTTTATTTTATGCTTTTTTAAAAAAAGAAAAAAATAACAGTCTTCAAGTGCTTAGCAGAAATTAAGCAATGTTGTTGGATCTAGTTGGATGAATATCAAAATTGACATGTAGTCAGATGTGGTCTGTACAAAACATCTTTTGTTTTTTCTAGGAAGTGCCCTATGCATTTCAATTATATCCTGGTGTACATGAGTGTGATGGATTATTTCAAAATATTATGTTGTCCAATCACTGTGAATTAACAATACACTAAATATCATGAGAACAAAAGGACTGGGGAAACCAGTTCCAGTAAATTAAGATCCACCTTAACTGTCACTCCCATGAGGAACCTTCACTTGAACTTGACTAGAATAATTATAAGGTTTTGTTCAATTCTGACCCAGGTTGTACGCATTTCACTAGTAACAGAAACAGCAACAAATCTTCTTTTTTAAAAAGTATATAGTTTTCTTACACCAGTATAATTTATGAAATAAATCAAAGAAAGAATATGCAAATTTTACATCTTGAATTTTACTGAATATGTTGCTTCAGACAATAAAGATCTCTTTATTTAAATCCAGATATGATATAACATTGGAATGATGCATTTGAGAGGATCATTCAGGCTTCAGACCTGAAGCAGAAAATAATGAGAACTTTGCTGATGCGTGCCATTTAATTTTGTAGAAAAAAAAATTCCTACATAGCACTGTGAAAGAGTTAACATTCTTCTGAACATTCAGAAAGAGAAACTTAGGCACTGGAAAAGTTGAGCTTATTGTTCCTTAAATATTTACCATTTTCTCAGAAATAGGTGGCAGCATAATGTTATCATTTTTAAACTGCTACCAATAGCAATGTGGATATCACTGCCATCTTTGAGATGTTTTGCAAATATTTCTCTCCTTAGCCAAGCCACAAATTCAATTTGTGCCCAGTTAAATCCTCATAAAATAGTGTCTTTGACAAATGATTGTTTTTTTCCTTCTCAACCCAGAGAAATGTCAGACTGGGCTATTTTCACTTTTGGTGGGAAATGTTCCACTTAGACTGACGCACAATTACGTGGCAAATATCCTGATGTTCTTTTCTTGTCATATGGCTGAACTTTAGAGAGTTGTGAAAGTGACCTGATAATTATAATAAAAATCGCTAACTTAGCATGTTCCACACATGTTACTTGAATTATCTCATTTATTTGCTACACCCACGCTGACTTAGGTACTATTATTATTCCCATTTTACGTAAGAAGAGACTGAGACTAAGGAAGACTAAATAATTTACCTATAATCAGTAAGTGGCAGCCTAACTTTCACCACCTTTAATCATTCTTCATGAGTACTGAATAAGACGACTTTGATTCATCCATTTAAAAATATTACAAACACTGTTAAATATCTTTTTGGATTTTAAGCACAAAACTGATCGCCTCTACTATCTACACAATTTTCCTATGAAATCATATAGATTTTGTGGAGGAACACAAATTGTATAGAGGATTAATATGAGATGTTGGATATCTAAAATATATTAACAGAGTAAAAATAAATACTTTGTATAGATACATACATACATGCACTGCCAGAAAGGACTCCTAGACTATTAAATAAAATCCTAGGAAGTCCCTAAGTGGTGAAGTTATAAAGACAAAGTGCCTGTGATACATGTAGCAGAGAATTAGAATAACTTTGAAAAGCAATGGTTCAACTTGTTACCATGGTGATGGAGATGAATCCTGATTGTTTGGTGAACAGCCACTGTCCAGGACCAAAAGAGGAGACAAAAGGATGGGTGGACAGAAGCTGTTTTGACTCACTGAAACTATTTATGTATCTTTTTTCTCTTTTCTTGTGATTCATATCCTGTATACCAACTATCTTAGCCTCTTTGTTGAGCCCTATATATACCAGAAATGATCTGTAGGACAAATTTTAGAGTCACCTGGAGTAATTACCACCATCTCCATACCTGTACTTCACATTTTAATGAATTTTGAAAGCCTTCTTCATCTTCACTCCACTGCCTGTGAGCTACTACATTTTTTTTTTCTCCCATAACACGGAAACTATGATTCAGTGACCTGAGAATGCAGTTTGAAAGACTGCCCACTCTTGGTTTAGAATAGGGATCAATGAACTTTTTCTTTAAAGATCCAGGTAAAAAATATTTTTGACTTTGAGGGGCAGGTATTCTCTATTACAACTACTCAACTTTGCATTGTTGTGCAAAATAACCACAGACAATACATAAATGGATGAGGGTGCTGGTGTTCTTATAAAGCTTTATTTATAAACACAGGCAGTGGGCCAGAGTTGGCCTACAGGCACATCGTTTGCCATCCCCTGGTTTGGACTGATATGCCACGTCATTTAGTGCTGGGTTCTTTTTGGAACTTTTTTTTTTTTTTTTTTGGTACGCGGGCCTCTCACTGCCGTGGCCTCTCCTGTTGCGGAGCACAGGATCCAGACGCGCAGGCCCAGCGGCCATGGCTCACGGGCCCAGCTGCTCCACGGCACGTGGTATCCTCCCGGACCGGGGCACGGACCCGCATCCCCCGCATCGGCAGGCGGACTCCCAACCACTGCGCCACCAGGGAAGCCCCTTTTTGGAACTTTGATCCTTCCTTCACAGTCATGCAAACACAGGTAGGATAAGATTCCATGGACCAGGTCCTCGTTGTAGCTGCAGAGCCCTGGCCTCTCCCAAGTCTTGTTTAGGCATTGCATCCTTGGATAGTTTCACCCAACGGAACCAGCAGAATAGCTATCAATACAATTGTTAGCATTCTCTCTGGATATATTTTTTAAACTGTGGGAAAATATTTTATCTCTGGCTAGTAACTGCTGATGTCATAAAAAATGACTAGTGCAGTATTTTTCTTCACAGACTGCTTTGGGTCATTTTTCAGGGGGATACGGTCTTAGTTACATGGGGTGGCCAGGCAGGGTCACACTTCACGCACAGGTTTCTTTGCACAATGACAAGTCTGTGGCTACTTGGCTTATGTGTTTAATAGGTGGGTGGACTCTGCCACACTGTTCAGATTTTTAAAAATTAAAGGCTGTGGTTGGTAGTTTCAGAGGGTCTGTGTCATGGAAAGAGAGAATGGCAGATTCAAATAGTAAACATACCCATCTTTTCAACAGGCCCTTCTTTGGCAGAGCCTTTGAGCACAGACTTCTTGGAATGATCTGAGCTCCACGTGCCTAAGTGACTAAAAGATGGAAAACAATGCATCCGAGGGCTCACTCAGCAATCTGTGGCAAGTGTGAGAGCTGCTCGCGGGAGGGCTCTTGGCAAAGCTGTGGAACTAAGTATTTAGTCCAGCTCCCTTTCCTAATCCTAAATCAGACCGCTACACTCAGTCCCTCCCTGTAATAAGCACTAAATCCACATGCTATGTTTCAAAAGAAAGAAAAAACCCACTTCAACTATTAAGACTTCCCTGAAACCTACTCATGGGAGCAGGGAACACATGGTGTTGTAATTTTTTTTTTTTTTAAGCAAGACGTCTGTAGGATTCAAGAAATAGCTAAAATCTGCTGGATTCCAGAAACTTTTATAAGCTGAACTCCAATATAGATAAATTATTTTTATTAGATTCAGCTACGCACAATTCATGAAGAAAAGTCTACTGGAAAACAAATTTTCAAAAGAGGAACTTTAGTGATGTGTAAGTTGATGTTTTGATTTCAAAGAGTGAGTGCTAAGAAAATTATTTTAATTTTTAATGCATGTGTGATTGAGTACAGCTACAAAAATCCTGTGCATAAATTATGGGAAACAACAGTGGGCAGATCAGTTCTCCTACTGTGACCTTTCTAGGAAGCATTTCTGAGTGCTTGGTGCTGGCTAGTCATACAGGAAATATTTTTGAGCACCTATGATATGCCAGGCATCTTGCAAGGCACTTAGAATGTAGTGCTACACAAAATGGCAGAATACCAGCTAGCCGAGAGTTTAAATCTAAAAACAGATATTAAAAATGACAGACAATTAATGGACTATAGTGGGCTCTGGGAAAACTTATTTAAGAGGTTGATTTTTACCCATAGACTGAACATTGAATAAGTGTTAGCAATACAGTGGCAGGCTGGGAGGTCTTGCAGGCACAGCTGGAACAGCATCTAGGCCTTGACGAGAAGAAGTGAGATCTATATGAGGAAAGCAAAGTATATCAGCGTAGCTGGAGCAGAGGAAGATGAAGAGAACAGAAGCAGGTAGTAACTCTGAGCGAGGTGGATGGGACAAGTACTATAGCGGTTTAGGTAACGCAATAAAGACTTAAAATTTTATCTGCATAATGCTTTTCTTTCTCCCTTCAAAAACGGATTTCCCCAAAGCACTCCAGATATATCCTTCATTTCCAGAGAGAAATACTCCACGCGACAGGCTCTGAATACTTGGATACGACATGTAAGACAATCCTTGAGTCACCCAGCACGTTTACATCCTGGCTTCTCTGTTCATAGAAATAAATAGCCTCACTGAGTAAACAGTTTATCTTCGAGGAGATGGTATGAGGAACAACAAATATGTCAAGGGATGAATAGGTGCTTAGTGCACTACAGATATTTCAAATTTTTCACGGCAATGAACTCTTTTTAAACCAGAAAATGACAAAAATGACTTTCTACTGAAAACAAAATCAACGAACTGCAGCACAACAAGACATTCCATTGAAAAAAAAAATCGACTATAAAAATTCTACATAACAAGTTTGTTTTGGAACACAGAAGGAAAAAAAAAAATCTCACCACTCCACTATCTATTGTCACTTATTTATTTTTTGCAAACTATTGTCCAGTTTTGTACATCTTCACAGTGACAATAATTCCTTTATTTTCTATGTTTCCACTTAGTGTTACTTTCCATATTTCAAAAGATTCTACATCATTCTCTACATCCATCTTCATAATGACTGCCAACACTCCACCTCTAAGTAATTAATTGTGACAATTCTAATTATGTGTCAATGTTGGATGATTGAGAAACTTGTTTAAAAAGGGAAAGTTTTCTGCACTAGGGTTTAACGTATGCTCAAATCACTAAACTTAAGTAAAAAGAAACGAATCATTTTATTTAAATTGTTGGAACAGTGCATGCTGCATTCACCTCTAAAATTTGGCAATAGCAAAATAAATGGAATTAAATTTCAGAAATCTGAATATCTGCTAAATACTTAAATACTATTAATTATTTTTATTAGACTATTTTTTTAGAACGGTTTTAGGCCCACAGTAAAATCGAACTTTCCTATTTAACATTTTTTTATCAAGAGCACAAATGAAAATAGAGAAAAAAAAATCTTGCAATCAACTCAGTGCGCACTGTGAGCTCCCCTCTCTCCTCTGTCTGTCTCTCCATTGCCTCTGTCTCTCCATCTCTTTAGGCCACTCCCATCATAGTTTTGCTTCTCCCACTCCAATGAAACTACTCTGGTCAAGATCACCAACAGCTCCTTCTTGCCAAATCCAGAAACCAATCATCTGGCTTCTTCCCCCTAGACTGGAAGCTTCTACCTGCCACATTTTCCTGTAACTCTGTTCATCCTGACGATCACATCTTCTCCTTCTCTGTCCTTCATACTCTAGCTCTTATCAAGCTCCAAACTCGAGAATCGAAAGGACTCAGCCATAGAATATCTGCTCTTCACTACAGACGCTTTTTTCCCTAAGTAATTGCATGCAGTCCCATGGATTTAAAACCTTCTATCAGCTGATGAGTTCAAAATTTATAGCTTCAGTCCTGAACCCTCCCTGAACTCCAGACTCATAAATCCAGCTCTAAAACTTAAAATACACAGAACAATTCATTCATAAATCTTCCTTTTTGCACCCTCCTATCCACACCCTATATTCAATATTCTGTGTTCTCATGCTTCTCAGAAAATGGCACCCCTCTCTGTTCGCTGGCTTGAACCAAAAGTTCAAAGTTTACCTTCAATTCCCACGAACTCCAACAGCCAAATCAATATTAAGTTCTCGCAGCTCTGTCTGCAAAACATCCCAAATCCTTCTACTCATCACCGCCGTCTTTCTATGGAGTCATTGTGCGTCACCTGGACTGCTACTGTTGCCCACCTGGTCTCACCCTTTCCTCTCATGTTTCTAAACAGTGCATTCTTCACACAGGGGCTGGAGTCATGCAACTTGATGTAAGAAATGGACTCTCCTTGCCCCAGTTCTACTAAAACATTAACATCAGGTGCCAAAGCAAGTGTCAGACAAATCCTCATGTGCGGTTTTTCAAAAGAAGTCCAGGACAACTTGCTCCAAGTATCATGAATCTCGCTCACCCATTCTCAACAAGAAAGAGTCCAACAGAAAGAGGATTTAGGAAAATGCTGGGTAAAGGGATGTCTTTTGACCGCCTGCCCAACAGAGCTGCCAGGAGGACAAGGCTCTTTCAGGTGAAAGGGCCTGGACACGTTCTGCCAGAGGCTCGGGAGCCCACCAAGAATGTTTGGTGGCCAACAGTGCAAACTTTCGTAATGTAACAGCCAGTTATTTTACCAGCAAAAGCAAGTTTATTCAGGGATAGCTGAAGGAATTGCAATTTTGGATATGCGAACTACCTACTGCTGCCCATAGAATCCAGAGAGCTTCCAAGCAAGGGGAACGTGCTTTTATAGGGAAAAGGGGGACTTAGGAGGGGCTGTAGTAACAAAAGAGTCCAATGGAGGAAGCTGGGGGCGGGGGGGTATCCAAAGTATGGAAGCTTCTCACTGGTTGGCCGCTACAGTCTGTGATTGGCTGGGCTATGGGCCAGGTAGAGAGAAGCAGGGGAGGCCGCACCTTCCTGCGGGAGATGTAGATGCCCGTCTCTGCCCGTTGGCAGTGATGGACGATGCAGGGCTGGGTGTAAGAGCTCCCCCTGTAGGTTGGTCCCGACTCCAACATTAGCCAGAGAATGCAAAGCCATCCGGACAAGTCTCATCCGCCTGCAAAGGCCGTGGTGGGCTGGGAGAGAAGCAATCATACCCCCTTCCCGATGCAGGCAGGCTTCCCATTTAGTGCCAGCGTGACTCGGAGACAGGAGAAATACGCACACGAAGTTAATTTCAGGATTTGGATTGTTACAGGGATGGACAAGCTCCTGAAATGAAGCTCTGTTTGCAATTTAAAGTCATTATAGAACTCTTTATCACAAGAGTGGGAAGGAATGTCCTAGGACCAGGGCAAGATGATTCCCATTGAGTAAACTTTAAAGAGATGGTGGGAGTAATGTATAAGGCATCCAGCTTGTTCAGAAGTCCAGCTATGTGATCTATTAGAAATATAAATCAGATCATCTCTCTCCTCTGTATTCCCCCGCCCCCCCCCCAACCAGTGCCTTCCATTGTTTTTAGAAAAGATCCAAATGTCCTCCATTGCATTTAGAATAAAATCCGAATAAGATCTAACTCACAGCCTTCAAGGTTCTACACGATCTGGCCCCTGTGGAATGCTCCCAGCTCCTCTGCAACCACTGCCCCCTTGCTGACCACTGCAGTCACACTGGTGTTCTTCCCATTCTGTGGACGTGTCAAGCTGATTCTTTCCTCAGGGACTTTCCCCTTGCTGCCCCTCAACTCAAATCTTCTTTATTTAGATATTTGCAAATCTGAACCCTCATTTCTTTTAAGTCTGCTGAAATGCCACTCCTTTCAGAGAGATCTTCCTAGATTACCTCATCCAGTTATCACCCCACCACCATCCCACCATCAGCACATGACCCTTCATCCGTCATCCACTTATCGCTACATAGAACTATACTTTTTATTCACTGAGCCACTGGTTGATTGTATGTTCCTGCTTTCCTGAGCAATTACAGATCTTGCCTTGCTCATCACTGTGGTTCCAGCTTCTAGATGAATGCCTGGGACACCAAAGACTCTCAATAACTCTTTTTGAAAAAGTAAATGAGACAATGTAGAGAACTGAACAATTAGATTTATTTCTCAAGCACAATTTATAGTAAAATCTCTCTCTTTTTTTATTGCCTTCTGTTATGGGCTGAATTGTGCCCCATGCCTCAAAATTCATACGTTGAAGCTCTAAATCCCACTACTTCAGAATGTGACTGTATTTGGAGACAGATCCTTTAAAGAGGTGATTAAGTAAAAATGAGGCCATTAAAGTGGCCTCTAATAGGAGCTGGCCGGTGTCCTTATAAAAAGAGGAGACTAGAACACACAGAAAGATATCAGACTTGTGTGCACACGAGGGACAAGCCTGTGAAGAGGGAGTGGGGGGTGCACCTGCCACCTAAAGAGAGAGGCCTGGAGAATCGCCTTCCCTCGTGGCCCTCAGAAGACACTGACCTTGATCTTATACTTCCAACCTCCAGCACTGGGAGAAAATCAATTTCTGTTGTTTAAACCACCTGGACATTGGTATTTTGTTATGGAAGCCCTAGCCAACTAACACAATGTCCCTCTCCACCCCTTCCACCAACATTATATTTCTACAGTTCTACCAAAGAGAAATCACAAGGAATTAACAGTCAACCACTTAATCATCACAATCATGATGAGGAGCTGGGATATGTAAGGACCTCTCCTAGGTTGGAAGAATAAGCTGTTTTGGCTACAAAAGACTAACAAGTTGGCTGTTTAGAAAAAATTGCAAGATATATATATATGTATATACATATATATATGGTAAAATGTATCCTTTTAACCAGTTTTAAGTAGACTGTTCATTAAGTACATTCCCATTGTTGTGCAATCATCATCACCAATCATCTCTAGAACTTTTTCATCTTCCCAAACAGAAACTCTGTATCCGTTTGACACTAACTCTCCATTTCCCCTCCCTCTAGCCAGTGGTAACCACCATTCTGCTTTCTGTCTCTGTGAATTTGACTACACTGGGACCTCATGTAAGTGGAGTCATGCAATACATGTCCTTTTAAGCCTGGCTGATTTCACTTAGCATAGTGTCTTCAGGTTCATTCACGTTATGGCATATGTCAGAATTTCATCCTCTTTAAGGCTGAATTATATTACATTGTATGTATAGACCACATTTTGTTTATCTATTCATCTGCCGATAGACATTTGAGTTGTTTGTACTTTTCAGCTACTGTGAACCATGCTGCTCTGAGCATGGGTGTACAGCTATCTAAGTCTCTGCCAGCAATTATTTTCGAAATATGTCTGGGGGTAAAATTCCTAGATCATATGGTAACTCTATGTTTCATTATTTTTGGAGGAACCACCATACTGTTTTCCACAGAGGCACATGGTGGACTTTTAACTATACAATAGTAATTATAAATGTGTGTGGTCTATTTTCTCTGTGTCAGGTCCTTTCCTTGGGTGCCTTACCTATAATATTACTTCCGATTCTCATATGAGACAGGTTCTTTTATTATCTTCTATTTACAGATGAGGAGAATTGCCCAGACAGATACTTCAGTACGTTGCAAGCCTGCACTTGAGCTCAGGTAGGCCTGACGCCATAGCCAGGCTCTTATCCCCTCACTGCACTCTGTTACTGCCTGGAGCCACTGCTCCGGGGTTGTCCAGAGAGGAGAAATGTGCCCCAGCTGCCGATCCATGACTTGCCTTGTAAATAGTTTCATCTTATAAGCAGACAGCATGATAATGTAGCACATTATAGTCTCTAGAACCCAAAGAAACTCCTGAAATTATTAAAGGCCAAGAACAATAAAACAGAATACATACACCCCATATTTTTTCCTGTAGGAAAGAAAATGAAGAATTTTTGGTTTTGACAAGGTAGATTATTCTGGTAGCCCCTAGGTCTTTTCTAATTGAAGGTCACTTTCTGACATTCCTTCTGATTTAGATAGACGGCGTATGAGAAAAGGAAGGCAAATAACTGTTTCTTAGAAGAATTGCCTGTGAACCAGTATGTGGACACGTGTCACAGATAGGAAAGAAAAGGCAAACCAAGCACGCTTACCAGGTAACACTGATGACACAACTTACTCCTGCAAATGCAAACCAAAGTCAGCTCTCCAGCAGGAATATCAAGACAGAGGTCTCCCATTAACCTGAACAAGGCACTCTTCCACACGCTAGACAAGGATGATTGCCTCAAATTATACAAAGACTTAGACAATATGACAGTAATCAGCAGCCCAAAGAGGCAATCCGAGTTTATGTGGCTCACTGTTTTGAGCAAATATTAACATAGGCTAGCTGAGATTTCTCTTGGTATCACCTTTCCAGATCACCAAAATTTATATAATACTTCAAAGTAACCAATACAGGGAGAATGAACTAGATAAACTCTTTGGATGACTAGCTTAATTACTGACAGCTTCAGTCAACTTATTTAGTATTTCTCTGAAACAGAAGAATAAAAACATATTTTCCAGGCATTGTAGTAGGCTGGCCCTACTGTGAGGAGTGCTGAGTTGAGAAAGGATCCAGACAGCATCTCCTCATGATTTTAAACTGAGCAGTTTAAAATCAGCTCAGTTCGAGCATAACTGGGAATCTCACAGAAAACAAGCTTTGCAAATGTCAAAGAGCTTCTTTAGAAGCTTTTCCATAGACTGGCTCATTGCACCAACGTCCAGGATATGTTAACAAGTCTTCAGCGGTGACAAATGAAACTAATGTATATTTCTCTGCTGAAATGGGTAAATTTATATTTTTCTGGGAGTTAAAAAATAATAATGACAACGCTCTTCTGCAAATTAGTGCCCACATACAAAATGATAATCTGATTGACCTTAAATGAAAGGGTTAGAACATACAAAGTCCTTCCCAGACCTAAATCTTTATGGTCCTTTATTTTCCATGAAAGCCAAATTTACCTATTATTTCTGTAGTCTCACATAAAAATATAAGTCGGTTGCTCCTTTTTATTCTGATCTAGGTATAAGGTTTGCAGAAATTTTTCTCTGTGAGGCAGTGGATGAGGGGATATACTGAAGCAGTTCGTGGATAAGGAACACTGAGTGATTTGCCCCACAGGATATAGTGACTGCATATCTCCAGTGTTTTCATCTTTATTATTGTTTGCCCAATATTGTTCAGAAATTTCAGTGGGTCATAAATGTTTTAAACATATGTTTGCAGAATCTTTCATTGACTGTGGCATATACATAAGCATACGTGAACACACATATTGTCAGAACATAGGGTTTGTAGGGGAGAGTGAAGAGAATTGGGTAAGGAACATTGGATGGCAGGAAAGCAGAAAAGAAAGAGGACTCAGTGCTCGGAACACACACTTGAATTAGAAACCCTGGAAAAACATCAAGCAAAATAATTCTCAAACATAAAGTACACAAGAGCCAAAGTGATGAGAAAAAAAATACATGTGTGTCCATGGGTGCACATAATAACATAGAGACTAACATATATTGCCATATGTGTGCATATATGTAATGATTCCAGGTAGAAGCATTCAATACAAATATTCTGGAAGACATAATTTCTAAAATGAAGTCAACACCAAGGAGAGGAAGAAAGAAGGCAGAAGAAAAAAGTGAAAGATTAGCGAGGTCATAGTTTGACATTGCATAGTCGAACATGGATCCCCTTAACCTAGATTCCTCTTCCTAGGCTATTGATTTAGCTTTGATTCTGAACTCTCTCTTAGATGCCATTTGCTTTAGAAACAGAAAGAAAAAAAAATGTCCATTGATTTTCTCATGGTCAGTCTGTTCCCGGGGCCCTTACAGCTAATCAGTTACCACGTCCTCCTCCTCTTATCTTATCGGGGCTTTCTAATTTCCGCCATTAAGAGATGTCTGACTCTGTAGTTGCTGAAATCGCTCAGTCTGGGTACATAAGAAGATTAAACTGAGTCACTGAGTCCCCTTGATCTTCTCCACTTCCCCTTGTTGAAGGCGTGTCTCTGTTTACCATGCAAGATAAGGGGGTGCAGACAAGGCAGAATAGGACCTTAGAAGATGCAAAGGATTGAGATATTTGTGTCGTGTATACAGTAGGTGACAAGAAAATTCCACATGGGGAAACTATAAAGGGTTCTTCAACTATAGTTCATTATACTCATCTTATGAAAAACCAGAGTTCTGATGATGTCTGTCTGAGGGTGTATCCAGATCCCAGCCCTTTTAAAGAGTAGTGATTAGTTGAAGTGTTTCTGACAGCTAAATAAATATTTTCTAAATAAAAATATACTGTATGTTTTAAATGGAATATCAGAACCAGTTTTAGAAATGAGGATTGCTACTCTGGGATTCCCTAGCTGCCAGGTCTGTTCTAAGTAGAAACTGCTATTTTTTGACTGTCGCCAGCTGGAAGCTCAGCTGTGCCCAGTGAAATGACACTTTGGTTAGACAATACAAAGTCTAACGCAGCAAAATACTTACCACCAGACTCCACTCCCTGGAAGAGAAATCTCAAAGCAATTAATGTGATACACAAGAGACAGAATAAGCCAAATACTCTCTGAGAAGAGAAGGTGTTATATATCTGCCTGGAAAAATGAACAAGCCTAAGAAAAAGGTCTGTCCTCTTGCCTTTCTGTTACTGAAATATAATCTCTATCTGGGCAATCAATAGCATTATCAATAGCATCTTCCCATTCATTTGGAAGAACGTCACATACAAATGTGATGACTCATTTGATTACCATACAGAAAATGCTGTCAATTCTTTGTAGTCAATAAACCTTCTTCCTTTAGCAAGTTAAACAAACAAACAAACAAACAAAACAATACAAGGTCTAGAGCTACAGGAAGCAATGCAGATCTGAACAAGTAATGCAAACTTTAGAAAAGTCGATTTTAAAAGCTTTGTGAAAATATGAGTATAATCCAGATTTAAAGTCTGAGTAATGAGTAATAATTGAAGAGGCACAGAGAGAAAAAGAGAGTCCCAGACAAAGGAAGAAACATTTATCACAAAGTCACCAATCCCAATAATGGTGGGTGACATGGGAACCAAAGAAATCAATGTGGCAGCATTGAGCATTCTCCCACGAGATTAAAAAGAAAAAGGAATTACAAAAAAGTAGGAGGAGCGAGATATAATCAAGGACAAGTAGAAAATTTTACAAAACTGTGAAAGAACATTGTCAGGGTTCTTAAAAACCAGAATGACTTGAGAATATATGTCATAAATGTTTTTATGATTATATTAAAATCATATCAAATTATATAAAATCTTCAGATAGCATAAAAGTTACTGTCCCTCACCTGCCTCCATTCCAGAGAAGCAATCACTTAGTTTCTAATGTGGTTTTTCAGAAATTTTCTATATGCATGTAAGCATAATATACATCAGTGGTTCTCAAATGTAAGCAGTTTTGCCCCTTATTGAAGCCCATATTCAAGTAGTAAAATAGAAATTAAATAATTGTGTGCATAAATGACTTCTAGCATTTCTGGTACAAGATCAACTATAACATACAAAGAATTGATCTCAAAGCAACTGTCAGAAATCTTTAGAGTCACAAAGAGCAGGAGACATAAGTAAAATGTTAACTTGACTTCAAAGACAGAGATTGGAAAATTTCTGATAAATGTATACTTGAATCAGTGTGTCTCCCCTTTGAAAAATTCTAGAACACATTGTCCAACAAATGGCAGAAAATATGCAATCAAAACTAGAAGGTCATATAGGTCCTAAAGAAAAAAATCACATGAAGAAACTACATTTTACATTTTAATGAAATAAAAATGTAGGTCAGGTGAAATATATAGAGAGTGATTTTATTCAACAAATTACTTGGCAATTTTCCAGGTTAGAATGGTTAATATGGTGGAGACAGTTATATAGGATAATATTATTAGGTAAATTTATATTTGAATGACCTGTAATATCTAAGAAGTATCAATCAAAAACATCTAAGTAAAAGGGTCTACTTTTAGTGAACAATGCAAATCCTGTCCTATAGGACATTTTTATCATTTTTTGACAAAAGTGATAAACAACTTTCAGAAAAGGCATATTTATTAAATTTTAAATGAGTTAAATTATGGGATAGATATCTAATTAACAAAAAGAATTCTTCTATGTATTTAGTACTTTATGTTCTTTGCACTTTTTTTTTCATTAAGATATTTAGTAATCACAAAACCCTATTGCCATAATTGAAGAGGAAACTGAAGCACAGGAAGGTTAAGTAACTGGCCCAAAGTCACACAGCCAATAAGTTTGGATCTGGGCTATGAGCCCAGGTTGTCTGGCTCTAAAGTCTGTCTCACCAATCATGATGCTTTACTGCCTCTAGCATATAATGAATTCATAAATAATAAATAAGGAAGTCAAGATTAAAAATTATTTCAAAAAACAATAATATGAAAAAGCTTATTAAGGACAAATGTAAAGCCTCACACCAGACTCCAAAAAATCTAGATGTTGGCACCTATGCTAATTAAAGGATTGATTAGCAATATTCAGCGCATGACACCAGTTTCTGCTAGGTCCCACTTTGCTGATCTGGTGCCTGGCAGGGATGAGTCCATGCTGAAGAGGTTAGTACTTATATTTAGCAACCCCATCAGGTGGTCTCCAGGAACCTGAGTGATGACCAAACCACACCTTGGCCTAACCCTCACAATATAAGGTAGATGGCTAAGAATTTGAGTACCAACCAAGATAATGGATTTGGATTTCTGAAAATATTTAAGTAGTGACCAATTAATCATCTAAGTAATCTGTACCAGAAGGGACTTTTTTTTTTTTTTTTTTTTGCTGTATGCGGGCCTCTCACTGCTGTGGCCTCTGCTGCTGCGGAGCACAGGCTCCAGACGCGCAGGCTCAGCGGCCATGGCTCACAGGCCCAGCCGCTCCGCAGCATGTGGCATCCTCCCGGACCGGGGCACAAACCCGCGTCCCCTGCATCTGGCAGGCGGACTCTCAACCACTGCACCACTAGGGAAGCCCCCAGAAGGGACTTTTGCATAACTTAAACAAAAGCCTTCAGGAGTATGTTAATCTGGGAAGGAAATTAACTTTGGAATATAAGGTCTGGGAATAGAATATTGATGGATTGTTCCCTGAAAGGGTTACCTGCAGTCGAAAATCATGGAGGTGGCAAACTTGGGTGTCATCCAGGCCTTGCATTGACAAGAGGTGGGCTATTGGGGTGGGGGGGACACACAGCAACAGGAGTCTTTAACCAGGATGGACACTTGCATCAGTCTAACTGATACACAGTGGCTGCTGGAAGGCAGTGTCTCAGAAAGCTGGGAGGCTGCACCCCGGCCCTGTGACCAGGAGGGTTCTCATTGATCAGATGTTGTTCACAAGTGTATCTTCCCTCTAGCCAGCTGAAGTCTTTATATTTAGTTTTGTGACGTGGAGGATCATGGTTCTAGGAAGTAACTGGGCAGAAGGGGAATCCCCAGGGACTTTCTGTAAATATGCATCCAGAGAACAGTTCCAAGGAGAAGTGACGAGCAAGAGTTAGGCAGGCTTTCAGGCCAGGATTCCACCCCATGCAGGAATTAGAGCAGGGAGGAAAAAAGAACACTTCCTAATTACATCCACTGAATATATACTGTGGGTGTCAGGAGGTGAGCTCTATCTGAACAAGCCCATTGGTGTTCATAGGCTCAACCTAGACACCGAGAGTCCTCGATACAGGACTTCAAGATATTTAGCGAATATCCTGTCAGATAAATGAAACAGTGTAATTCTCTCAAGTATGTGAAAGTACAGTTTGCACACATTCTTTACATGTAAGCTTTCATTTTTAATTTATTTTAAGTATATCCTATCAAATATGTAAGAAAATTCAGACACAAATTTAAATGTAAAAGGAAAAAGGATACTCCTATCAGAAGGAAATCCAGATAATCCTTTGATAAGGCAAATAAACGACAGAAACAAAATTGTTTTAGACTTCCACCCTAGTGGTCTTAAAAAAGTTATCTATATATATTTTTGAATCATTTATGTCCCCAAGATGAAACATTAACTTATAAAGACTTTTTTCCCCCTATACTTTACCAGGATCATCCTAATAATTCAGAAAGTTAATGAAGGGGTCTTTGGCATTTTAACAGAACACGTTTGGGAACGTGGTCTTCATCTGACGGGGGTCCTTAGGTCTGATAATGTGTCTTGCCTGGTTACTCGTGACACTAAGCTCAAGTCAGGGCCCATATCATTAAAACTGCTGTTGCCAAGATTTTATTTTTTTTGTCATAAAGGATTGCAAACATATTTCTCTATTATAGCTCAGTTGTGTATGAAAAATAATTGCAGTAATAATAGAAATAAGAGTCATCAAGAAGCATCGTATGGCTTTTAATAATCCCACTGACAGCCTAGATTTGATGTCACGGTCTAATGAGTGGTTGTTGTTTTTCCCCTGAGAAAATGCGTAATGTCTCTTCTGTTAGAAAGTACTTTTCTGCAACTACTATTTACAGAAAATGTAAAAGCATTCATGAATTTTTAATGAATCAAGGGACTTGTAGCGGTAAAAAAGAAAGCGAGAAGGTGAGAGAATTAGAAGGTAAAGAGCATCTTCTTTCTGCAGAACTAGGGACGCCCGGTGAGTTCCTGTGGACGATCCGTCACGTTCCCTTCTTAAAGGGACTTCTATTTCTCATTAGAACATTCCACGAAATGCAATGTTTTAAGGCCAAGATTCGATAAACCTCCACGAATTTCCAGGGCTTTCTGTTTGACAGTGGAACAAATAAATGGGGATTAGCTTACCATTGACTCTGTTATTCAAATTAAAGGATGCCCCATTTCCAGACCAGGTGGATGATGAGAAATGATGAGGGTTTAAACCTGGTGGAACTGAATTATTTCACAAAACATTTTATCGGCCAACTACTTGGTTATAACTTTGGGTATTTTTAAGGAAAATTACTTCCAAAATATTTTTTAAAATAAGAAAAAAAATTAATTGAAGAACCATCACTCCTATACGAGGCCAGAAACGTTAAGCGTTCTTATGTGCCTTTGTAACAAAGAAACTCAGGGAAGTTGAAAACAACAATTAGAATTAGCAATAAAAGAGGCTTGTAATTATCCCTTAAAATGCAGCTATCCTGTTCCATAATACGATTAATACCAGAAACTGAGGTATTCCTTGTCCCTCTGGCCTCCTTCAGAAGGTTTAGAAGTTTTAGAATTCAAGGAACATTAAGACCACTTCCATTGTTTTTTATGGATAACCATTTTTAAGATTAAAAATTGGAATAAAACAAACTGAAATATCTTTGTCCTCTCCATAATTTCATTTTATTTCTTTGAGACTCTGTCAGTATTCATTCATTTACTCCTTTAACATATTTGTTCCTCTGATTTCCAAGTCATAAAAGTGTTTCTACTTAGAAATGGAGCGTATTAAAATCCAAGACTTCTCTCTAGAGTCTGTTCTTTCTTTTCTATCATTTCCTCAGAGCTTATTTTAAGTTCCATCTTTGCCAGGCTAATTGCAGATTGAATTTTGTTTCTCTAAAGATCTCTAAAGATCATTACTCTGTTGGAGATTTGTCTTGAAGGAGGAATGGTGGAGAAAGGGAAGGAAAAGTCTATATTACTTCAGGTGACAAATTATACTTGCAAGACCTCACACTAATGCTTAATAGCCATGATTTTCATGGATGGAAATACTACTCTGATTTTTGCATCAACTCTGACTACAGGCTTTGGTTTTCTATGAATTCCAAAGACCATGGAGCACCAAAAGGTAAGTGACCCAAAAGTCAGTGATCATAAAAGCTGAATTGTTGATCATGGAATTATCACTTCAAACCATGATCATCTAGTGACTTGGGATCCTTCTTCTCTTTACCCTGTTGTCACAGTGCACTACAGTTTGGGTTTATTCTCCATTATTCCACTGAAACCACTCTTCTAAGATCATGAATGACCTCCATGTGACCAAAGCCAATGATCATCTCCATTTACCTCACCTTAATCTCTCAGCAACAACCAGGGACAGCCTCCTCTTTGAAATACTTTCTTTGCTTGGCTTCCATAATACTACATTCTCCGTTTGAATCTCACCTTACAGATTATCCTTGGAGTTTTCTATACTGCTTCTTCCTCTTCTGTCAGACCCCTAACTATGGGGATAGCTCTCCCTTTTCTCTATCTACACAGTTCCCAGGGAGCTGATTCATCTAATTCCTTGACTTTAAATATAGCATAAGTGCCAATGATTCCTAAAGTAGTCCCAGTCCTAACTTCTACTCAGAATTCCAACTGCCTTCTTGATATTTATATGGATGCCTAAAAAAAACAAGCATCTATAATTTCACATATAGTAATCAAATTATTGGTATTTTCCCAATAATACTATCATCTCACAGATTTTTTCCTACCAGAATAAGCCACAACACCAACCATCCTATTGCTGAAGCCAAATATTGATGTACAGGATGTATGCTTGATTTATCTCTTTTCCTCACTCTCCATCCAATTCATTCTCTACCTTCAAAAGATAGACAAAAATCTTTTCGTTTCCTCTGTGTCTTCGCTACCACACCCCTAGCCAAAGTCTCCATCAGCTTTTACCTGGAATTCTGAAATAGTCTCCGAAATGTTTTCCTTCCTTTCTCTCTCGCTCTTCTGCAACTGAACCTCTGCCCAAGAAATCAAAGTGGTACTCAGGACATAAACTAGATTGGATCACTCCTCCCCTTAAAACTCTACAGGTGCTTCCCTCAACAATTAGAATCAATCAAAGGTGCTTCTTGTCCTTCACAAAGCCCTACAGAGCCGTGACTGTGTCTCATTCTGCACTGATTTCTCTTTTACCCACTAAACTGCTGCACACTGACCTTCCTGCTGTGCCTTAAACACATCACGCTGCTTTTTATTTTAGGAGGACCAAACCAGCTGTTCCTGAAATTTTTGCTTTGGTGACATCTTCTGCACATTCAGCTAAAATATCATCTCAAAGAGACTTCTTCTGAACACCCAAATTTTAAAGTACCTACCCAGTCACTCTCTGATAAGTCACCAGCAGGTCTCTCATCAGGATTGCTAGTTTTTATTTCTGGTATTTACCATGGAGAAGAAGAACTTCTCCAGCTACTTTGCTGCTGTATTTCCAGCACCTAGAATAGGGCCTGGCATTTAGTGGGTAGTCAGTTATATATATATATATATATATATATATATATTTTTTTTTTTTTACTAAATAAGACTCAATTTTAAATGAGAAGATAAGATGAATGGCAACTTCCATAGAAATCTGCTTATAGCTGACAGTTATAAGCTTACAGCTAATCACAAGACATTAAAACCCAAACTCAAAGGCTCAGCATTTTACTTAATTCATTTGCATGATGATCTACTTCAAGCAGGTCTTATTTACGGCTGAGAAAGTTTCCTTGAAAACTGAACCAAGTGTTTACAATAGAGACAAAGGGTCAAGCTTATATTATTTAGGAGAAAGAAAGAGAGCAAAAGAGAGAGAGAGAGAGGCAGAGAAAGAAAGAATGGAAGAAAAAAGGAAGGAAAAAAGGAAGGAAGAAAAAGAAAGGAAGAGAAAAGAAAGTATAAAGAAAGGCATATACTTATGAGTGAAGGAATGATTTTGTGTATTTTAGTTTTGTTTTCTCAACTATGCTATCTAAAACGTCCACTCTTCTCTTTTTAGCTTATCTCTGCCCTAGGAGTGTCTTCTCCATTCCTTTGTGGGAGAAGGGGAAGTCTCATTCTCAAGCACCCCAGATATTTCAGAGGCTGTCATATGAATCCAGGGCCAAACTTATGAAGGCGAACCAAGCCTTTTTGACCTGGTGCGCACCCAGAACCTTCAAAGGCTGTCTACCTGTAGATTTCCTCAAACTTCTCTGTCCCAGGGTCATCAAATAATTTCTTTCCTGAAGGCTTTCCAGGTTTCTGAGCTCCACAGTAAAATGCTAAAACCTCTATACTAATACCTCTGGGAGTAAGAATGATTTAAGCCATTATCACAAACACCTAAAGGGAAGTACCTGAAAAATGAGAGCAAGATTAAAACCTGATGGGGTGAGGAATGAAATGCCCGGGAAGGGGAAGGAAAGGCACCAAAAGAGGAGGGAGGGTGCCCAGACAAATCCCAACTCCCCGCCAAAGGTCTCAGAGGTACTAAGTGAAGTGAGAGATGCTTCTGGTTAGACCAAGCGTGTCTGAAAGCAATACCTTCCATGGGAATACAAAAAAGAGTTGCCGTTGATGCTGCAGCTGATGTATTCATATATATTCATATATACATTCATTGAAACATAATCAGAACCTTCTCATCCCAATTTGGAAATTGGTTCAGTTTTCTGCAGTTGTTAGTGGCAGCTCATTCTTCATTGGAGCTTGTTTGTGCTTGTAAACTCCCTGGTGACAGAGCAGAGTCTTCTGAAGTCACGTGGCAGGGTCAATTTCTAGAACTCTTCCCATATTTTCTGATGCAATCACATGTAACAGTGTTGTCTCCTAGTAAACATGGAAATGGATCAAGGAAAACATTAGCCTGTCTGCTTCTGAAAATAATAGACTGAATTAGGACTTAGGTTTGAATTCAGGAACCTTCTTGAAGTCTTTGTTTTATAGCAAGTCTCTTATATTCTGTTTGACTACAGATGAAAAAATTAGCAAGAAGAACAGGAGCCAGTTATGCAAAACCCATTATGTATTCAGTTGTACATATTTCAGAATGGGCAGGTGCTGAAACAGGCTGAAAACTATCTGATCTTTGGTTATTCCAACTGCCCTTCCTATGTAAGGAAGCCTGAATTTGATCTCCTGCTATGCAAATGTCCTTCCTTTTCATGCTGATCTTTCTGGCTGGGTGGCAGAGAGGAAAGACCCTCTTCTTGTTACTGAATCACTCACCAGTATCTGACCTTGAAGAAGCCCCTAACATCTCTGGACACCTATTTATTCATGTATAAAATAAGAGAAATTTGTTGGGTAATGGCTCGATTCTTATGAATATGAAACTCTAAAGAAATAAGGACTTCTGAAACTTATTTTTTTTATTTTTTAAATTTTGCATTTAAGTGCAAAGCTATTTTGTTTTAACAAAATACTGGGATTGTTCCCATATGAGAGCACATACTAAATTTCTTTTTTTTTTAATTATGGCAAAAACACTTAACATGAGATCTACCCTCTTAAAAGATTTTAAAGTGTATAACGTGGTATCGTTAGCTATGGGCACAATGCTGTACAGCAAATCTCTAGGACTTATTCATCTTG
This sequence comes from Hyperoodon ampullatus, assembly GCF_949752795.1. Classification (NCBI taxonomy): domain Eukaryota; kingdom Metazoa; phylum Chordata; class Mammalia; order Artiodactyla; family Ziphiidae; genus Hyperoodon; species Hyperoodon ampullatus. The sequence goes on along the minus strand of NC_136932.1, from coordinate 22,137,661 downwards.
AGTAACTGAAATTTTATACATAGTGATTAGCAGCCCCTCACTTTCCGCTCCCACCAGGTCCTGGCAACCACTTTCTTATTCTTTGTTTCCTGTTTAAGACACTTCATGTAAGTGTAATAATGCAGTATTTTCCCTTCTGTCACTGGCTTATTTCACTTAGCATAAAACCCTCAACTTTCATCTACATTGTCACTTATTGCAGGTTTTCCTTCCTTTTTTAAGCTTAAATAATATCCCATTGCATGTATACACAGCATTTCTTTATCCATTCTTCCCTAGGAGGATAATTAGATTGTTTCGAGATCATCTTAGCTATTGTGAATAGTGCTGCAATGAACATGGCAGTGTTCAAATCTCTTCTAGATCCTAATTTCAGTCCTTTTGAATAAATAGATTTAAGAGAAGTACGAGTATTTGCTTAGCACATTATTCACCAACAATAATTAAATCACAGGTAGCAAGAATCTAAGCTTAGCCTTTCAGGAAAAAAAAAAAAAAAGGTAGTGCAGCGGCTCAGGCAATGTAGAGAAAGAATGATTTAGAGGTATGAAGAGCCTACTGTGTGTCAGAAGTTGAGCTAAGTGATTCATATCTACTGAACCATTTAATCTTTACAGCAACAAAGGGTTGGGGAAGAGAAACTAAGTTTCAGAAGTTGAGGAACTTGTTCTAGTACTCACAAATCTTAGGCAACAGAGGCATCCTTCATACCCTGGGCAAGCACATGCTAAATGCTATATTTCTCCTACATCTATTTTCAATACCATATATTCATTGTCATCTTGTTGCATTGTTACTGATGGTGAACACATTGCCTGAATGTGCAAAACATCAGTATTTCCACTCCTGTTTAAAGTTTTAGAAAAATTGCTGTTAACAAGTAACCTACAAAAAAGTAAAGGTAGACTCTTGCAGAAGAAAACAATTCACTTTATTTTTTAAAACATTTTCGGAGTATTCATATTTCCTTATGAAATTATATTTAATAATAAAATATCAGATTAAAAGATTTTGGTGGGGTTGAATTACATTTCTAAAATACCTGATAGATTGAAACATGCATCTTGGATGTATCTATTGCTTGTTCAGTAGCAGTTTGGAAAAGTTTTGGGTGGAGATAGGAAGTAGGCTTTTGAATGTCAGAGGGAAGGATTGCCACCTGTGAACTTGATTTTCTCAGCCAAACATTTTACTCAGTCTAGACCTATGCTTAAAGTAGACTTTTTGAACTAAAGCCCTCTTAGAAGAGCACTGTGAGGCTTAAGTCAATAGATGATGATTAAATGCTGTGGCGTTTTTTAAGTATTTTATTAAACACAGGAGATTAAGAAAATCAGGCATCATGTATCTTCTGGTCCCTGGCCTCCATATGGTCTAATAATAGAATGAAGAATTTGAAACATCTTAATCCTTTCAACTGGAGGAAGATGAACTCACGTCATTGGACTACATCCTTCTAAAGTCAGACGATATGGTTGTCTACTTTCACTAACTGAAATAAAGACATTTTAAGGCAGCTGTAAGAGGAACTAGATATTTTACAAGACTTTCTCTTGGAACACCAAAGGGATGGAGGGGAAAGCTTCCTTTTGTCAAGTGTCTCATATCGTTGGTCCTCTTTCAAAGCTGTGATGGGAAAAGAAGCAAACAGAGAGGTTGTGGGTTTCATTTTGTACAGGCGGTAGTAATGTATTACTCAGGATTTCATGCTTAGTCAAAGTGCTATTGATCAGTTTCTTAATTTCTACAATTTCCTCATTTTACTCCTATTTGATGAAACATTCTCAGTAGAACTCGATAGCAACAAGCCTGATGTGAAATGATGGGAAAAAAGGTAATGACTTGTTCTTTAAGAAAGTTTCTTTCTATGGCAACATCATAATTTGGAAAATTAAAAGGCTGTAGCAGTAATTTAAACAAATGGGATTGTCCTTGCCAGGACTAATTCTTCCATAAAGGGCTCACTGTGGTCCTCTTTTGTTACAGGTGTCTAATTCCTATCTCCACGCTTGCCTAAAGCTGAGTGGGTGTGATGGGGGGAAGGGATGGCCCCTCATTTATAAGAATTCAACCTGCCAGGGCAGCCGATTGTCAAATCGCACATTGTAAGTTTCCTTCTCATTTTTCAGTTACTACAAACATAAGTTGCTATGCCCACTTCAGCCTGGGCCACCCTCCTCCCCACTTCCTGCATTAGAAACTGTCTTTGTTCCACAGCACAAAAACTAAGACTTGTGTTCTATGCTCCCTATTTGCATAATATACTGCTAAAAATCTCGGCAAAAAAAAAGACTGCCAATTGCCAAATATCATTTCCTTTGTTTTGACAAGTCAAGGCTGAAATGTAGAACCTCATTTCCATCAGCAGAGTCAAAAACAACCTGTAATTGAAGGAAAATGGATGGGGGGGTGAAATATCATAAGGGGAGGTAAAACTCAAGTGATAATTATGTCCGTTACAGGTTCAAATTAATTCATTGCCCTCATTAAAGATATTTATCATTACGATTTTAGTTAAAATGATAGCTACCAACCAAAATTCCTTACACTTACCCTTCTATACTTCTTGTGAAGAGACTGATGCCAAACCTTTCTGGTCTGGACTATTTCTTCTAACCATCAAATATAGCCCTAGAGAGGCTGCCTTTGGAAGCAACAAAAATAGCACTACTGTCTACCACAAAATAGAATGTTTCTACTACTCGTCTGGTCCTTTTCTGACCAATCTGAGTTGTTGGGGGAGTATTCAAACTGGGATCTGAAAGGTGGAAATTGGGATGGGTGTCGCTTTTTTCTTAATTCCAGAAAATAGATTTCCCCACTCCTGTGAAATACAGTTAAAGAAACAGTGCAGTTGTCTTATGTAAATCTATTTTGATTTTCCAATTGTCATGCATTCGTTACAATACCTTGCCTTAGAAATTCCCCAAAGATCTGTTAGAGGACAGGATGGTACAGATTAAAATGGATAAATAAATAAAAGAAAGAAAGGGGGGCGGTAAGGGCAGCCCCATGTTTCCTCATTTGTGATATATTACAAAATCACTTCTCAACTCCGTGCCAGGACAGTGCTTGGGGCAAAGGGAAGGTTTGTTAGGACAGGACTCTTCCTCTGACTGAGGGATTCTTTTGTGTGGTGGAGAAACCTCCTCTAGTTTTAACGACTTTAACAAGAGGTGGGGGAAAGGTGCTCATCATTTCTAACAAAGGTCTCATTGACAAAAGTTTATGATTTTTGTTCGAAAGCACTTCCTACCAAAGGACAAGACTTTGAAGTTTATTCTTTGTTCAGTCATGCTTGTTATGGTCTCTTCAAGAAGAAAAAGAAGACAAAAAAAGGAAAAAAAAAACCCGCAAAAACAAAACCCCTGCTGCCTTTAAGGCTAATTCTCTGTAAGTGAAAAATTTAAAACTACTTTTGCTTAAAGGACCACAAGTCAAATGTTGAATGTTCCCTCTAGTTTGTTTATATCACACCTTAGATTGTTAAAACATAAAGTAGCTGATAGAGTTCTCCTCTGTATATAGTTTATTCCATTTCATGTGAGTGTGTGGTTTGTGTGTGTGGTGTGTGAGTGTGTATGAATTGGCGCTATTTAGCGTGGAAGTGCAAGCACAGTTCTGGAACTGCAGTCATTTCATTCTCTAGATCTGTGTCTTTTTGTGATCTTTTTGTGACAGTTTCAAGGGAATGCTTAAAATGATCCCTGCTGTGATTTCCACCTGTTTTTTTTTTTTTTTTCCATCATTTTGAACATTGCAACAGTTTTCCAACTCAAATCTAAGTCAAGCTTAACAAAGCCAGTCATGTCACTGTAAACTACTGATTTCTGGGAAAGTTCTCTTCGTTCTTTCTTTCTTTTTGGGGCAGGGTACATATTGCTGACAAGTATTTGCCATGTGTCTAGGTCTGGTTACTTTTGTGGATGTTTTGCTTTCTTTTTGTTAAGTCGTGGTGGTATAACAGTTGTTTGCGTTGTTCCATCCACCTGGCCCCCAGCTGTCCATCTGTCCTATAAAACCATGTTGAAAGCTCACAGTGTAGAATACAAATACCAGTCAAGAAATCTAATGTGTTGGGAAAAGTGTCCCATAGAAGAAATGCAAATGCACGTGTCCTCTTGTGGCTGAAGGTGGAAGGTCGGGCCTGTAGTAGACCCTTCATGAGCAGTTTTATTCCAGACCTACAGGCATTATAAAATCACTGCAGAAGACTTCCTGTAGCTTGACACTCCGCTCCTTCAGCCAAGTGTACTCAGTGTATTTTACTTCTTATTAACTTTCCTTTAATATTGAACTTTATATTGTAAACTACTTCCTTTTATTGTTATCCACTGAGGAGCGGTTTCTTGGCATAGAATGAGGGTGAAACATTGCCAAAAAACCTTTTTTGGCAAACAGTATCAATTAAAACTGATATACCAACCTAGTGAAGAGAGATTAGAGTATTTCCCAGCACTGTTTTCTTAATGATTTCAGAACAAGGCAAGAGAGTTCTCTGTGCTGTCTCCTCAGAGGAGATGTCACATCCAACATGATTCTTCTGAATGTAGTATTAGCAACCTCAATTATCTGAGTAGCCATATTTAAATTAATTTCTTGACAAATAGCTTATTTTCTTCACCTCATGTTTTTGCTTGTTTCTTTTCCTTTTAGCTATTTTTTTTATTTGAAGTACAGATTAAAAGGAAAGGCGGTGATATTTTTTAAATGGGTTGCAGTAAGAATACAAGATAACAGATAGAAGTGGGACATAGTTAAGGACACTTAACATTAACAATAGGTTTGTTGTTGAAAATGACCTCAGAATTCAAATACTAAAGTAAAGCTCCTAGAAAAGTGCTGGGAGCAATGGATAAATGGTTACAGAGAACTTTCTAGAGAAGTTTGAATATCAGGTTGCTTAAATGCATCGCATATAATAATATCACCTTCAGTCAAGACTACTTCGTCTCTGTTGTCTTTTCCAGACAGATCCTAACACTGTGGAAGCCAGTGTAACATTGGCCTGGGCTCTGAAGTTAGAATATCTGAGTTTAAAGCCCAGGTTTATGATTTTCTAGCTGTGTGACACTCAGCCAGCTACATAAGTTCTCTGTGTCTCCATTTCCTCACCTGGAATCAGGGAGGGTAACAGCAGCTACCTTATAGGAGTCTTGTTAGGATTAATCGAGAAAACTTATGCAAAGCATACAATGTGAACTATTGTTACATCATAGTAGAGAAATCAGTGACTGCTTTCAGTTCTATATTTCCGGTGATTTCTGTTCATTAAGAAATCTCCCTTACGTCAATGGCGATAAATGCTCTGGACATTTAAATTCATTCCTTCTTCTGCCATCATGTTAACTAGGGTTCTCTGAGTGATCCTCCCACTGAAAAATAACTTTAGATGAGGCTTTAGATGAGATTCATTCTTGGAGACACAAAAAGGGTGGACTGGGACCCTGAGCTGGAACCAACTACAGAAAGGAGGAAGGTGAGTCTAGAACTCTGGTGATGGGCTGTGACTCTGCATTTCAGCAAAGACTCCTGGATACCAGTAAAAGCAAGTCTTCTATGGAGAAAACCTATCCAATTTAGGCCTTCAGATATCACACAGGTTAAGATCTACCAATGAGTTCACAAACAGTATCACCAAGCTCATAAAAAGGCAAGCCTCTATGAATGAAATCACAGACATAAACAACAGCAGAAGGACTGGCTAAGTAGGTAGGTGCCGATAAAATGGACTATAGCCCCATTCAGAGGTGGCCCTAAAGGATATCCTTTAAAGGTGACCCTAAAGCAATAAAGGAAAAGATCTTTTAGTGGGCAGCATTTTGGCCAGTGCTGCTCGTTATCCACTTTTTGTGAACAGAAAAATGACCTAAAATAAGAATACACATAGTCTCATGGGCAATGGTAAATGTCTTGGCTGATTGGATAGGGACCTGGAAATATTGGAAGACTGTAGACAGGAGTGCTAAGGAAGAGGTGTGCATGACTCAATGGGAATGAACACAAAGAGTGAGCATCTTTGTATCTCATATTCATGTTGAGCAAAGAGCAATGTCCACTGCAGAGACACAATCAGGGTGACAGAATGATACAGCCTGTAGATGTCAGCCAGCCTCTGACACCCTTGGACATCCCAGTGCTTGAACAATGGGCTCAAGTACAGAGTAACTAGGATGGCTGAGGTGGAGGCTATGCACAGGTTCAACAGCAAGGGCTGCCTCTCATCAAGGCTACTACTGGTGGATGACTGACCTGCCAGCCACAGAGACCAAAACTATGGCCCACCCTCCCCACTTGAGTTGAATTCCTCCTGTGTATCAGCCAGCCATCTGGTGGCATCTTGGAAAGAATGTGGATTGACTTATATTCTGGATATGCATTTGCATTTTTCATTTACTGTGGCTCAGTCGCCTCACTCTTCCAGGTCTCATAGAGTATCTGATCTACTATCATGGGACTCCCACAAAACCATACCTGACAAAGGGAATGTGTTATAGCAGATAAGGTGTGGCAATGGGCACATGACCATGGGATCTGCTATTCCTACCATATACCACACCATCCAGAAGCTGCTGGGTGAAAACAGCACAGCCTCTTGAAGGTTCACCCCAGGCACCAGGTTGGAGAAGGCACCCTGTGAAGACAGGGCACCATCCTTCAGAATGAAGCATGTCTTAAACCAACATCTCAGATATGGTGCTGTGTTCCCAACAGGTAGACCTCATGGGTTTGGGAATCAAAGGCAGAAGTAGGAGTGTTTCCATTCCTACTCACACCTGGTGACCCATGTGGAGAATGTGTGCTTCCTGCCCCTGCAACTTTAGGCTCTATGATCTAGACATCCTGGTTTTCAGAGTAGATATTCTCAGCAGGAAACACAGTAAAAATTCCACTAAAATTAAGGTAAAGCCGTCACATATAATTTGGGATCTTCATGGCAGTAAACTGCAGGCACAGAACGTCATTCCCATAGGAGGTTGAGCAACTGCTATAAAATATAGTCAGGGAGGAATATATTTGCCACTGGGACATCTCTTGGTATTCTCATGTCCAGTTTTAAATATAAATGTTAAAGTACCTACAAACAAACAAACACATTCAAGAGCTCAGAAGCCTCGAGGATGAGAATTTGGGTCACTCCACTATGCAAGCCACCCAGACCAGTAGAAATGCTAGAAAAGGGGGAAGAAGCCTAGAAAAGGGGGAAGAAGCCTAGAAAAGGTAATGGAGGAAAGAGATGATGGGTACCAGTTACTGCCTTGGGACAAACAGCAGCAGCAGGAACCAGTGAATCTCACTAACACTTCTTTTTCCAGTGTTGCTAAGGCTGTAATGGGGTATGGAGATTTGGGGGATGAGATGAATTTAAGTCTGATTCATTCCTTTACGTGTGCCAAGTACTCCATAATCAAGGTAGTGCACATATTATACGACCTAACTTTTCCAGATATTTCCAGTTTTCAAAGATCACACATCCTTTTAGGGATTAAAAAAAAAAAGTCTGGATTTTCTTTTTGCTCAAACACAGGAATTTGTCTTTTACCAAGTTGCCCTCCCCAAAAGTTCCTGATAATCTCTCTAAGAAATGCTTATGCATTCCACAAATCAGTCAGCCAGCTCCCTGGAGTCAGGCAGCTAGTTTGCGCTTTTTCAGTTGCCTCTTGGTATTTCAAGCATGGCTCCAATCGTGCTAATGCCACTCCTTCTGTAAAACTATATCTCTTAAGACTCCTCATGCCGCAGGTCACAGAAAACTCAGCTCAAACTGTCTTACACAGTAAAGGGGATTTGTCAGCTTCTGTAACAGGAAGTCTATCTACAGGGAGGGTTTCAGGACTGATGAATCAGAATCAAGTACATATTTCTTGTTCTGTCTTCCTCTGCCTTCAGGGTGTTAGCTTTGTCCTCTGTCTGACTCTCCTCCATGCCCACTCCCCTTGACCCCCATGGCCATGGAAGTCTGCCAGTAACAATAACATGTTTCCTCATTCTTTTTAAACAGGAAAGAGAGTGTGTGACCCAGCATTCCAAAGAACAGTACCAAGATTCACCCTGACTGCTTGGCTTAAATTACATATCTGCTATAGAATGAATGTTTGTTTCCCCACAAAATTCATATTTTGAAACCTAATCTCCACTATAATGGTATTTGGAGGTGGTGCCTTTGGTAGGTGATTAGTTCATGAGGGGGGGAGCCCTCATGAGTGGGATTAGTGCCCTTATAGAAGAGACTGTGGAGAGTGCCCCCTCCCCCTTCTGCCATATGAAGACACAGCAAGAAGACCATCCGTGAACCAGAAAGTGGGCTCTCACCAGACATCAAATGTGCTGCTGTCTTGATCTTGGACTTTCTGGCCTCTGGAACTGTGAGAAATAAATTTCTGTTGTTTTTAGCCCACCCAGTCTATGGTATTCTGTTATAAAAACCCAGACCAATTAAGATAATACCCAACTTTGAACCAATGGATATGGTGAAGAAATAATATATCCTGGTAGGCTGAACCAACCAGGACCCACCTCTTGAGCTAGAATAGGTTTAGCTTCACCCAAAGTGCACTGACTGTATTGAGGAGAAGTGAACAAAGATAAATCTGGGAATTGTTAGAAAGTGAAAATGGATGTTACATCAGAACCAAGAATGTTCACTAGAAGCACCTTTTTCCCAAACATGGACAAGGTCCTCCCCTTAACTCCCCATGGAGCTGAAGACTTAATAAGTATCAGAACACAGAAAATTTACAAAGTAAAACGAAAAGAAAAAATATCTTAAATATGAATCCTAATACGACGGCTGCTGGACTCCATAGGCAGCCTGTACTGCACGGAATGTCCTTTGTGCCAGTTCTTAAACTCTACTGCCCACACATGTCCTTGGACGTCTTGTGAAAATGCTGACCTGGATTGAGGCCCGAGATTCTGCAGTTCTAACGAGTTCCCAGGTGATGTTAAGATGCTGGTCTGAGGATGGCACTTTGACAGCTACTCTTCAGACCTGGTCCATCACCAAGGTGCTCACCTCTGATAGGAGGCACCCCCGAGTTTGCCTCTTCTCCTAATTTCTTTGAATTCCACGGCAAGATATACAAGTTCCTCAAATGACATGCCTGGCAGAATTTTAAGTTCACCTCCAGGAAAAACAAACTTTATATTATTATAAGAAAAGTTTAACTTCAAGTTGTTTCCAATCTTTCCCTCTGAGTATAACTATTGCTTTAGCAGGGCATATTTGAAAATGTCCTTAAAGCAGCTTTTCTAAAAACCAAGGTGTATATTTCCTTGATGATGAATTTAAACTTCTTCTGTAACTAAAAGAAAACCAAAAATGCAAAAAAAAAAGAATTAACTATGTGAGGTGATAGATATATTAATTATCTTGACCTTGGTAATCTTTCCACAATGTGTATGTGTATCAGATTATCACACTGTACACTTTAAATCTATACAATGATATTTGTCAATTATTTCTCAGTAAAAAATTAAATTAAAAAAAGTATAAAAGAATGCTACCAACTTTAAAAACTGCACAAACAAAAGCTTTAAAACATATTTTTTCCAAATTTACAGTTTTCAAAAAATTTTAAATTATAGGATCTAATCTCAATAAGAATATATACATATGTGTGTGCCTTTATGTGTATCTATATGTGTAACATGGACACACACACACCAGCTTACTAGAACACATTATGCCTATGGTTCATGGCATGTTTACTTCTCCTGCCCTTTTTTCTTTTTTCCTTTGAGGCTTTGGGTGGCTTGGGAGTCTAAACAGTATTTATAGTAACATTTCTATTTGTTATGCATTTCAATTCTAAACAACTAACTTTCCAACATTTCAAGCACAATTCACCTGCCTAGAGAAGACAGGCGCACAGGAAGAGAACCACACTCAAGGCAGCATGGCAGCATGCATTACTCGGAGGCTCATAGAACAATCACTGAGGCATGGTAAGTGGAACATGTAACCAGATTTCCCCAGATGAAGTGAGTTTGTGACAAATATTAGAATTCAGCAATATTAGTTCTTGGTCATTCTACTTATATTGCTTATTTAAAGCAAGCTTTTTGATATTTGATTCTCTTGCACTCAAGATCATATTTAGTTGGCACCAGAGAAAAATACTTCTTAAAGAAGCACACATAGGGGAGGGAATGGGCTTCAAAGGGAGAGCTTTCCATTGAATCTGGAGCCTGCAGAAATGCCTTTTCAGGCATGGATGGCACTTTATTCATGAGTCTCTCATAGTGGTTCTAGCTTTGTCTGTAATTAAAGGGCCAGAAGCTAGTTTAACATATAACTCAAGGCAATTGTAAAATATAAGTATATTTCCCCTCTGTTTAAATAAATGAAATAATTTCTCCCATAATCACATTGGTCTCTGTGAGCTCTTGAAGTTTTATTAAGGTGTAACTCGTGAATCACACTATTACTTGGTTATTAAGCTTGAGTCTCATAGTACTTTTTAAAAATATGAAACCTAACTTTGTGTAACTTTAAAGAATGAAAAGGTCTGAAGACGTATCACTATGGGAATGGTAAGGTCCTAGCAGATCTCTCTCAATCTGAGCATGACCTTTGCAGCATCCATCATGTGTCAGATGAAGAGTCAAGAAGCTGACAGACAGGATGGCACAGCGCACGCACTATAAAGTTGGACTGTCTGGGTGTAAATCCTGACCTTGTCACCTGTTAGCTGGTTACAATGTCTTGGGAAATGTGCCTCAAATATCTTACCTGTTTCCTCCACTAGAAAACAAGGAAAATTATAGCACCTTCTTAAGGATGTTGGTTAGAATAAATGAAGTAATAATTGTAAACCCCTTAACTCTCCCTATTGAGAGAAAGCACTCAATAAATATCAGAGATTGTTATCACCACAGTTGGGGGGGTTCTCAGCTGGGGGAGATTTCACTCCCCAGGGAACATTTGGCAATGTTAAGAGACATATTTGATCATTAGGTCTGGAGGTGTGGCCACTACTGGCATCTAGTACACGGGGGCCAGGGATGCTTCTAAACACCCCGCAATGAACAGGACAACCCCATCACAACCACCACCACAGAATTATCCAGCACAAATATCAGTCGTGCCCAGGTTGAGAAACCATGCAGTAGTATAAAACACCTTGTACATCAAGCATATATCCCAGAAAGAAGTTACAATAAAGGGGTAAAAACCGGGACCACCTCTACTCTTAACCTCCTTCACCCTATTCTCTATATAGTAGGAAGCAGATCTTGCCTCTTTTAAGTATAATATAGAGAACAGTGCGTATATCATAAGTGAACAACTCAGAATTTTCACAAACTAGACTCACCCATGTAACTAACACCTGGATCAAAAGTTTGTATATTAACAAGACTGAAGTTATGACCTTCCCTAAATATACTCAGTTTTCTTGACCTGAAACATCACAGAATATTTTTTGTGTTGTTTATAGTTTATAAACATGGAATTATATAGTAAGTATTTTTCTGACTGGATGTTTTGCTCAAATATCATAGTTTTGAGATTTACCCATATTATTGCCAAGTAGTTATAATTTGCTCAGTCTCACTGCTGTGTAATAGTCCATTGCATGAATGCACCAGACATTATAAGTATATCCATTCTACTCTTCAAAAGCATTCTGGCAGCTTTTACCTTGGGGCTATTTGAATAGCGCTGCTGTGTATATTCTAGTATACATATTTCTGTGTATAACTACATGAATTTCTGTTGGATATATGCAGGATAATCTTTTGAAACTAATAGAAAACCCAGTCATGACTTTCCATTACAGTTCAAATCAAACCCAGGGTCCTATAAGTGGTCACACTTCCTAATTGGCCTAATTTAGTGCCAACTTGCGCCTGCGCATTTGACATTTGTCTTCACTCTCTAAAGGGTCCCGCTTTGGACAGTAAAGAGGTCTATTGTCCTAATAGCATCTTACCTGATCTTCTCCACTTATTTTCCTGACTCTTTACCTAAATATCTCCCACTGCTCTCTCTGCCTCAGCCACACTGCTCTCCGCTGGTGTCCCAAACACGTCACCCATTCTTTATGACTCAATGCCTGTCATATATATTTGTTCCTCCACTCTGGGAATAGTTAGACTCTTTTTGTCTTTCAGTTCTGAGTTTAAATGTCACCTCCCTGGAGAAGCACTGCCTGACCAGGCTATGTATGTTCTTCATGTCCACCTCGCCCTCATGTTTGCTATTCCTTCATAGCATTTATCACACGATGCAATTGTTTATTTGTGTGCATGAGCGTTTATATACTCTTTGTGGGATGAGGTACAGTAAACAGATTACCAAGGTTGTGAAGGCTGGAACCAGACAGCTACATGGAAACCACAGCTCTGCCACTCACTATCTGCCAGTCACTGGGCCGGTAACCTCTCTATACCTCAGTTTCTGTATCTGAAACACAGGGAGAACTCAGTGCCTACCTCATCATGTTGTGAGAAACACAATGAAAATCTAATAAAAGTTAATAAAAGAAACAGGCTTAGAACAGTGCCTAATGAATTCCAACCGCTGTTTATTTTTTTAAATGTTTATTTATTTTTATTTATTTACTTATTTATTTTTTTGGCTGCATTGGGTCTAGTTGCGGCACGTGGGCTCTTCATTGCGGTGCACAGTCTTCTCTCTAGTTGTGGTGCACAGGCTCCAGAGCGCAAGGTCTCTGTAGTTTGTGGCACGCGGGCTCTCTAGTTGAGGTGCGTGAGCTCAGTAGTTGTGGTGTGCAGGCGTAGTTGCCCCGTGGCACGTGGGATCTTTAGTTCCTTGACCAGGGATGGAACCCGCGTCCCTTGCATTGGAAGGTGGATTCTTTACCACTGGACCACCAGGGAAGTCCCCTGTTTTTTTATTATTATCATTATTATTTTCATCATCCTATTATTATTATCATCATCGAATTCACCAAGGTCACTGTGTTACTAACAGGCAAAGCAGGCACCCAAGGTTGGCATTCACTGATCCCCAACATCTTTCTACCCTCTACTACTTAAGGGTCCCCACTCTGGAAGGGACATACCTGTGCTTTTTACTGTAGTGTGGTTCTAGGAAAACACAAGACTATCTTGAGTCACCTAAAAATGTTCATCGACTGATGTTGGACATGGGAATAAAATAATGCAGACAGAAGGTTAAGCATCCAATTCACGAACAAAACCTGTTGTTTCTACCTGAAAAAAAAATTATTACTTCTCACCTATTCCTCCAGTGATCTCTAGGCTCAGGCATGAGCATCTGTCTCCTAGACCAATGCCAAAGACTCTTCTCCCTGCTTCACCCCAGTCCATTTTCTGCATAGATTTAAACTTCTAAAATGTAATGATAAGGTCTATCACTCCAGGGCTCCAACCCTCAGATGGCTTCTTTCCACCCCCCCAAACAATACGGTCCAAAGTCTTCACCAGGGCTCACCAGGTCTGCATGCTCCTCACCCTTTCATCTTCTCCTGCTCTCCCAGCCCTGACTCTACTCCAGCTCTTTGATGGTCCATGAACAAGCCAACAGTGCTCCCCAGAAGGCTCTGCTTATGTAGTTCCTTATCTTCTCTAGATATGCACCTGGCATGATGTCCATCACTTCAGGTTTCTGCTCAACCATCACCTCCCCACAAAGGTCTTCCCCAGCCATGCTTCCTAAAATAGCACCCCTTACCCTATGGTCCCTTCACCTTACTTCTTCTTCTTTCTAGCCTCTACCACCTGAAAATTTATATATGTATTTGGTTTTTATTGGTCCATTTCTACCACTAGAATATAAACTCCATGAAAATAGCACTTTATTTTCTTCTCTACTGAATAGAACACCAGCTGGCGTGAATTGGGTACAACTTAACAGGAAAAGAGTCATGAATTATACTAGTATCAATAATACCCATCACAGTGAACTTATTTCAGCACATTTTGTTGGTGTGCCGCTATGCTAGGTGCTTTTCCTGCATGATCTAGTTTAATGTCGCTATTGAATTAGTGCTACGACTATCCCTATTTTACAAACAAAGAAACAGAATGAGAAAGTTCAGTCGATCTGCTCCAGTAACACAGCTAGTAATGAACAGCCTGGGAATTCACTCACCTCATTGCGGGACTCAAGAACCCTTCATTATGACACTCCAGGAAGCAGCAATGATAATCTCCAGTTAATTCCATATTTTCCTGAGGACCAATTACAAAGGTCAGCGATGAAACAGGAGTAGTTATAAAAGCATATCTGACCCCCGTTTTCTCCTTTACTTCAGAGTAAAATTGCTAGTCGCCAAAAGGTGGGCAGAGACTTGAATTTTCATGCCATACTAATTGTCAGAATGAAGGGAATTTGAATGTAGCAAAGGGGGCAAAATTCAGAATTCACAGCATAAGAGACTCTCACTTTCAGAAAGAGCCTCGAATTTATCTCCATTTTAATGTCTTTCCACATTTTAAAATATTAGTTGAAAAGGGGGATTTCAGAGGGCAATGTAGCCAAAGTAAACATTCAACACACTGTTCTACTAGAATTTTATTATACTCAAGTTCGCAGGCGCCTGTGCTGCTGCCTGCCCTGTGACTGGTGAATCAGTGGTTGTGTCTGAAAAAAGAAGACAAATAGGATGGAAAAAATATCCATTTCTCTGTCTGTGTGTGTATTTTAAAAGGCAGTACAGTTGCATCATGCACTTATGACAACAAAGTGGTTAAAAAAAAAAAGCTTGGTTTAAGTATTGAATTAACTTCATTTTTTATACCACCATGACACAGTTTTTTTTTCTTTTTTGTACAGCAGACATTTATATTTTCATATTGTCATGGAGACTGAATGTGATTCAAATGATTCTGTGCACTATTATGGAATAATTTGTCTTCTGTGAAGTCATTTTTTTTTTAGTGATACATTCTGTGGACGGAACAGATTAAAGAAGCAAGCTAGAGAGAGTATATTTATGCAACGTGACAAGTATATACACAAAGAAGGATGATGTAATAATGTATGTAATTTAGAGGTTCTGGCAAGTATATGGGTGGTAAGCCATGACTACAGTTGGCTCTCAAAAGTGGGGCTGCCTTGCTCCTGGGGAAATATCTTATTTATGTTTTTCTTAAGAAACACTGGTGTTAAGATAGGATTCATTCAAGGCTACTAATTCCTAATCTTCTGGCTTTGCAAGAAATAAAGACATGCAAGCGGGTGCTTAATTTCTCCACCTGTCAATGTGGATTTGTTTATAAAATGCACATTTTCTTCTCTGAAGAAGAAAACGATGAAGCCAATGAAGCAAGCAGTACCTCTCTCCATCACCCCACTGAAAGATCTCTCTAGCACTGTCAAAATCCCCCCGCTTTGACCTCCCAGTTTATACTTGGGAGAAGCAAGACCATTCCAGTTGCTGGGAGTAAGTAGCAGATTGCATGACTCTAATAGAGCCCATTTTGGGGACGCACTCAAATACAAACTTGGATTAAAGTAGTGGAATGCCTTTGTTTTTCTGAAATTGTTTCTTTTAGAAAGTAAATTTTTATTCTGGAATAATTTTAGATTTATAGAAAAGCTAAAAATATAACACAGAGGGATCTTGCCCAGTTTTCTGTATAGTAATCATGTTACTGTGAAATTTGTCAAAACGAAGAAATGAACACTGGTACATTACTATTAATTAAACTCAGACTTTACTTGGATTTCACCAGTTTTTCCATTTATGGTCTCTTTCTGTCCCAGGATCTAATCCAAGATACCTTATTACATTTATTAACTCTCTTAATTCTTTAATTGGGGGCAGGGAATGTGGTAGGGTGCAAAGTCCACTGGATTTGACAACCAGGACTAGTATCACTAAGAAGCTGGGTGATCTTAAGCTATTTAACCCTGCTGAGCTTCCAAACTCCCTACATGTTCATTCTATGCAAAACAAGGACCAACCACGGAGTCTATCAGCCAGAGAAGGACACTCCTTGGCACAGCTGCTTTTCCTTGACCAGAAAGCATTTATGCCACTAAGGCAACTCTAAAGAAAAGTAACTGCATAAACCTTCCTTGCTGGCCCCCATTTGCATTTGTCAAACTTGAATGGACTCTGCCATTCTGGAAAGAATAAAGGAGAAAACTACCAATCTATCAAGCTCTAGAAAAAAGGATGCTGCAGCACGGGAAAACAAGGGCAGCTAATCATTCACAAGTCTTCAGCTCTGAGGGAATCTGCCTTTGAGCTGAGATTCTCAAATGGCCTTGAGGCAGAAAGGAAGTGGGGCGGGGGGATCCCGCCTGGAGGAGATGCCTGGCACATCAAACCTTTTAGCTACTGTGTCTCTCCCTGCATCCATCCCCCTACACCCACTGGCCTGCCCCCTGCCTTTCCCTTGCTGCCCGCTCTGTTCCTGCCTTTTACAGGGTCCCTCTCGCAGCAGGACACCAATCCAGCAAGCTTGCAAAGGCCAAACAAAACCGGGACTCACAAATATGTAACTGTTTTCCTTAGCTCGTGGCATAAATCAAAAAAAGAAAAAAAAATTCTGTTAGCACAGGGCTCAGGAGTGTTTATTTTTTTGCCAGCTGCAACATGCTACCCTCACAGGGGATCACCTAAAACCAGCTATGGTTTGGGTTGGAGGGGGCTGTCAAACTTAAGCTGCGGGCTTGGCCTCTCTCAATGAATTACGACCTTGTCAAGAATCTATTTTTTTAAATCAATGCAGGTTTTCTATCAAATCAAATACCTGCACACTAAATTATATTTTTGGTGCCAGGCTGGCTCTCCAATTTTTTTCCCCTTTACTAGTTTTTTCCAGCCTCCTCTCCCAACCCTCCCCCTTCTCCCTACCGTGATACAGACAGTTTTTGTCTGTAAGAAGAAATTGAAAAGTAAGCCCTACATTTGGGGGGAGAGAGGGACTGTCTTCTGTCATCCTATGTGCTGCAATTTATCTCAGTCAGTGGCTTCAATGACAAAAGTGCTCCTATAAACTAATAGTCAAGGGGGACATCCCTTGGAGCCACCCATCCAGTAGCAGTGAAGACATTTGCTTTGGGAAGGACAATTTTTTTTCTTTTTCTTTTAAAAAAATTTTTGGTGGTAGTGAACATGGGATGGGGGTTGGGGAGGCTTCTAATACAGGTGTTGGGATAAAGAGTTAAATATTTAGATCATCTTTTAAATATGCTTTTGAGACATCCCTTCCCATCTGATATGACTTGATAAATACGAATAGATTTTAGAGCATCAAAGAATTTTTCTTTCTTCCTTTCTCCTTACCTCCCTTCCTTCCTCTCTCTCCTTCTATCCTTTCTTCCTTTTGATCTTCAATTATTTCTTTTGAACAAGGAGAGGGAGTATTCTGCCCTCAAATCTGTTCTTCCTAATGGGTTGTATATCTACTTTTAGAAGTGAATTTGTCTCCTAAACTGGCAGCTTAGCAGAGATGATATTAGGGCAGGCATTGTCTGCCCTTAGGACTCCTGGTGAAGCCAGCAGAGGCGTCAAGTACCTCTCGTGGAACTGTGGCAAGGGTAATTTTTCAATAACAGCAATCTCCGTGTATCAGTATCTACTTAGGGCAAAGCCGCGGAGGCATACAGCTCAGAGCTGGCACCAAAGGGGCCCCTTCACATGGCCCGGAAGTCTTTATTTGGTGGTTTTTCAATTAAATGCCACATATACTTCAGGGCATATGTAAAGAACCCTCAAATGAATTACAAATTGTTTTCAGTAGCAACTGGGATGGATAAAACGCAGACAAGGAAATCCCAACCAGCTGCGTTTGAGTCTTCAGAACCCAAATCAAATATTTTCTGATTGGACTCTGGACATTTTTGATAGGCTGTTATAGTGCCAATACCATCTTCACTGCACGCTTGAATGGCTGGTTTGGCAGAACTTCTCTCTTATCTTCCCCACCTTATTCAGCTGTAAGCCACCACTCTTAGTGTAGCCTTTACTGATGCAGGCATGCTTAAAAGTTTCTAGGGCAGGCAATCTTGGTTGTGAGTTATTTTCCTCACTTGAGAAATTCAAGGTAGAAAGACATACCAAGAATCATCTTGGATGGGGAAAAGAGAGGAAGGTAGTCATTCACAAACTAAAGTCAAAAAGCTAAGACACAGAGGCATACAGATAGAAGCCTAGGTACGCTAGGGCTCATCTGCTTTGACAAACATTCGTAATTCAATTGGATAAATATTTCACCAAATTCTCACTAGGCTAAAGTTTCTGGGCTAGCTGTTATAGGGTACGAACATGAATAGGACACATTTCCTAATCAGAGAAAGCTTATAGTCTAAAAGGAGAGGGAGGAACTTAAACCACCAATGATAATATACAATAAACTGAAGCAAATGATGAGTGGACAGATTACTTTTGAAATTCAGCATTAGTTTACTTCATTCCAATGTTTTTTTGAGAAAATCATCCTCATTACCCCTGGCATCCTTAGTCCATCTGACTTGGATGGAATTGATCTTGATCTCAGTTTCAGGGATGGGCCCTGATTGATTGGTCTAAGCTAATGAATGGATCCCATCCTCCTGGTTTCAGTGGCTGGATCAGAGATGGGATTAACCCCTTCTTCTCACTAATGAGAACAGAGTGTATGTACATGGACTAGAGCCCAGATCCAAGAGGAAGAGGTCTGGAGTTTGCTTCATATAAAGTCAAAGACCAATAATCCAAGAAATTTAAAGAGTAATGCCTGTGAAGTGCTTAGCTCAGGTCTAGGCAATTAGTAAGAGATAAATGAATATTAGCCAGGAATACAGATATAATTTTCTCACAGTCGGCAGGACTTGGAGATTGATTGCTTTGGGGAGGACAGAATGGAAAAATTAAAAGTAAATCTTAGGGATTTTTTTTGTTGCTGTTTTCAGTGTTGTTTTTGTTTTTATTAGGTTAATTGAATCATGTTCTACCCAGGCATCTATGATAGAGAAAATACAAGTGAACATTCATCCCATAAGTACAGCAAATTCTTTAGCTAATAAAGGCAGGCATTGTATCTAAGAAGTTTCATTTCATTAGAGGTGACACTGGACACTAAATTCCCTCATTTTACAGTTTTTGCCTAGGGTCATCCTCACACTAGTTCTAAGCAGGAAACTGCCGCAAAGCACTCCTTGGACTAAATCATTTCTATAATCTCATCTGGGCTTTGGATTTCTAAATCTGGTATTTGTAGGGGGAACAAATCTCTCTTTAGAAACTAACTGTGGAAGAAGACAGTAGCCTGGGATAACTCCTTCTTCCGGTGGGATTTCAAATCCCTGTAAATTATGGGGACACAGGTGGATGGCACTGCTTACCTTAAATGAAAGAATAACTCGAGTCTGCTCATAATTACCCACATCTTATTTCCACTTGGGAGCTGGTGCTTTTGAAGCACCACGAATATAAGCATCACATAGTCATATGTTATTTCTATTCTGAGACTTTCATTGAAGAGGAAAAAAAAAATGTATTGCTGACTTTTGGCTGCTTGGCACCAAGAGCAAGGCAGTGAAGATAAACTTAATTTTATTATAATCATTATTAAATAAAGATTTGGGAAAGCAGAAAGGGTATATTTGTGATAGAAATTATAAGAAATTTATGTAAATAACCATGAAGATTTTATACATCCCTTAGGCTCCAACGAATATTCCAAACCCTTACTGCCCCTTTGGAAACATGACTTTTTTTTTCTTTTCTGAGGACTTATCAGTTCTGGGGTTCCCATTAAATTGAGCCTAAACTGAAAAAGTGTTTTTCAAGATGAGAAGCTGGCTTTAATAATCAAAATATTTGCTTACAATGGGATACTCTTTCCTTTCAAGAACTAGGCTTTTAAATTCCAAGGTTATGGTTTTGTTTTTATTGCAGTGCTTAACCAATTCACGTTTTTCTACCGTCTCTGGTAGCTAAGATACTTTATTTCCTGTTCACGAAGCAGTGTGTCAACATAGTACAGTGGAAAGAATACACGGTCTGAAGTCAGGGGTTTGAGTTCAAATCCCTCTCCTCTTCCAATCTACTTTCAGTGTGAAGCAAGTTGCACTACCTCTCTGACCCTCAATGTCTCTCTGTAAAGTATTAATACAAATTATTGATATTCATCATGCCTGCCTCAAAGAGTTGTTATAAATACCGAAGGAGAAAATTCATAAGAAGAAGAATTGCAAATTTAGATTAAGGGCCTGGCACTGGGTTTAAAGGTAGAACTATAAAAAATCAAGACCAAACAGCAGACTAGAGGGGGAAGGAGCTAAATAGTATAATGTGATAAGTGCTTGGATGGTGGAAAGGAAAGATTTTAGAAAAGCACAAAAGTAGGACATCAAAAGCACAACAGGAGGTAAAGGAAGACAGAGAAGGCCATACGCGAGCTGAAATCTGAAGCTTCCTCCACCACCTCATCAGAAATTCCAGGTAATCAGTAATGAGTGACTCCACTGCCTGATTTTTCTAGTGCAAAAGTCAAAGTGCTTCATTAATTACCCACACAGATTATCTACCCTGGCCAAATCTCCCCCACCCCACCTACCTACCAGTTAAGCATTCAGCGCCCTATTCTGGGCAATGGGGAAGTTCTTTTAAGTGCAGGGAAATTGCCAAGATGCAATTTGAAGTCCCAGTGAGTAAAACAGGTCATATTTTTTCTCTCTTTTGTAAAAGCACACTTCTGTGTCCTTAATTCTCTTGCCATTTTACATTAGAGCATGGATACTTAGCATCCAGAAGGTATTTGACTTTAGACATCTGTGGCTTTAGGTTACTTTCCACATTCAGACTACATACAGTCCACTTAGACTGGCCTCCAAGATGAAAGATGACTCTGGAGATAACATATTCACATGAAAACAAAGTGACAGAAAACCGGGGAGGGGTGAGGGGCGACAAGCTCATCTGTATAAATGCAGCTGTTGAGATATGTCATGTTTAAATGTATATTTTTTTGTACAAATTATTCAGTTGCTTGTTATATAGTGGGATTTGTTTGCAATAATACAGAATCATCAGATCATTGCTATTTCTCCACTCCATCTTCTGTGTGAGTTACTTTATAAAACGCACTAAGGGAAAAAGAAAAAAAAAATCCTCTTTCCCACCCAAGTTGTGAGGGTCATTTGTTTATTTTACCTGTTACTAATATCAACTTTATGGCACATTTTTTGCCTGCTTTAAAAAAAAAAATGTGGCCTTTATGGATCTATTCAGTATATTATTTATAGTGTTGTAGCCAGATCTCTTTAGGATAAAAATGTAAAAACTTCCTGTAAAAATTCCTTATTTTAAGTAAAAATTACTCATTTCTCCCCAATTTAGATCTCTTATTTGGCTCCGTAACTACCAAACTTTGAAAACCTCACTGACGCTTATCAATAGACCAGTCTTCGACATGCATTTTAAAGTCATACTTCATATCCAATCTTGCAATTGCAGAATGACTTTTTTCCCTGTCTGGCTAATTAACTGATACGACACTAATCCTTTGCACATCTGGTACTAAATGTTTGCTCACATGGGCTCCCCAGTGAGGAAGTGTGGCCAAACAGCAACGTTGAGTGTGCTTGATTTCACTTTAAAATCTTCACTCTCTGGAATTAAAATCTTGAGATTAAACATCTGGATTTCAATGGCGTCCCCAGGGTCTGAGACTTATAGTTCTATAGAACACATATTGCACATAATATAGGCTTGTTATTTCTACATTAGCAGTGCTCCAGCCGGTGCCCGCCGTTAGCTTGTCAGTCTCCTGACACATCATTAATAAACAGGTAATTTCATAACTGATTTCCACCTAGTGTCATGTTGAAAACCACCTGGGTTTTCATTTTCACTAACATTAAAGGGATAAGCTAGAGGGAGGCTGTTATTATTAAACTGGGACTAATTTAATTGAATAATGGATCGAATCAGCAAAAACAAATGCATATGCAGGAGGATAAAAGAAATTTCCAGGCCAACGGATAGGTCTGGATCCACTAATCAAAATGGGACTGTTCCTTCCCCTTCCTCTCACCAAATGTACACATTAGGAATTATTCTGAAACTATGCCCACTGCCTCCAGGAAATTTCCAAAAAACACCAAGGAAGCAGCCATTAGGGGGAAATCTATACTTTTAAAACTGACTTGTGAAATTAGGTCTATGACATGCTTATGTATTCACTGAATTTTAAATTAATACCGCATGTTATAGGCCAGTAAAGATTAAAAACATACTCACCAAGGTAGGCCATTGTCACAGTTGGCCTATAGATCTGGCTAAATGTGTAGTGACAGATAATAACATGGTTAAATGTAATTGGAAATGATCACTTCGATATAATCCACACCTTGGCCTATGCTGGGCACTGTTTTCTTTTTCTTTTTTTTTTTTTGAATTCTGATGTTATCATCTTATCAGCATCATTCCTACTGCATTGGGAAGTAGCTAAGAATTGCTATAGCCTACATTCATAGCATCAGAAAGAGGTCTATCTAGTGGTTTCTATGGTGCCTCTCAGTCTTGTGATGTACTTCTGGAGGAATTTTTAACTTGCTTCATGAACCAAGGCTAATAATTTAATATCTTGATCTATGACTTCTGCTCATGTGAAGTTTAAGTCACAACATGGAGCCCAAAGAATGTATTATTATGGAATTTGCTAAGTTCTTCCCATTTGTATTTAGCAGACTGGAGGAAAAAGATGTATGCCATCTACTTCTCTTTGACCTTCCCTTCCATTCTTGACCCCATAATGATCTGTTTTCCTTCTTCCCATCAAGTACTTTAAAGAACAGATTACAAAATCTACTCTTAGTGGGTCAGGAAAAATCCTGAGTAGAAACTGGGAGATGAAGAAATCTGATGCCGAAACTTCCTTAGTTTTGTGTTTTCACAATTCAAATTTGTAAGAAATGATTCAGTTTATGTATAAACACTGAATCTCGCTGGTCATTCAATACAATCTAATGTATGTAGTGAGGAATTTGAACATAGCTATTATATCATTTCTATTCCAGAGTTGAAAAAAACCAGAGGAACAACAAAGATAATTATCTAAAGTCAGTAATTGCCTAAATTCTGTCACAGAGGTTATGGTGGAGTCAGGATTAGAACTTGAATGCTTCCAAAAGAAAAGTAATATTATACCAACACATAACACTATCTGAACTAGTCCCCCTCCATCAACCTTATAATCTAAAGGCTTTCTTGAGCCACACAGGTCTTTACAGGTGTTGTGAAGGTCTTTTGTTCACACTCAAAATAATATAAACCATTAAATGATAAACTAGTGAAAGGAATCAACATTCCAGACACTTATAAGATCCACCCAAATATGTACCAAACTAAGTTAAGCCCTTCCCTGGACTAGTGATTCTCGACTGCTACTGATTTTGCACCCCAGACCAGGAGACACCTGTCAATGTCTGGACACATTTTTAGTTGGCACAAGTAGGCTGGTGGAGGGATGCTGCTGATGTCTCGGGGTGGAGGCCAGAGATGCTGTAAACATCCTGCAGTGCCCAGGACAGCCCCCCACAACAGAGCACTATCTAGCCCCCCATATCGGTAGTGCCAGGAAAGAGAAGCCCTGGTGGAGACTATCTGCTAAAAGCACTAACAAAGCTACCAGCTTGTGAGAGCCTAACAACCAGAAAGGTTTCTATAGAGCATGTATATTTCATCTAAGCACCACATTGTTCCATTCCCAAAGCAAAACGTTACGCTCTTCAACATCTCCAGGGAAGCTAGAAGCATAAAGCTTTGGGTGAAATGTAAATTTCTTAAAATATTTATCCATCCATAAGTGGCTACATTTTTGACATTATTATAGGGTTTCTCAGTGTTCCATTTTATTAAAAAATATTTATTTGGTTTCTAAGATTACTGCTTTTCTGACCACAGAAAATTCAATTACTGAAAACTGCAGCTATCAAATTGGTTGAAAATAAATAGCCTTTTATCCAAAGCTGGCAAAGACTGGTTCACTTTTAATATGTAGCCATTTAAAAAAAAATAAAAATAAGAAAACATTTCCATTGCAAGCTGATGGACTGCAGAGTCAGAAGCCAAACAGTCTTTTGCATCATCAGGTTTTATTTAAAATAGGATGAGAGAGGAATGGGGGCAGTTTAAAAAAATAAGTCATCAGAAGAGTAATCTACCATTATTTTTCCTCTTTTATTTTACAGGACAGAAGAAATGTAAGCCCTTTTGCCAGTGGAAATCACTTTCTCCTGCTTTCTCTCTCTCTCTCTCTCTCTCCTTTGAAATGTTTAGCAATATACAGGAAATGTGGTAAGTGAGATCTACAACGTGGGCTTCCAATATCAAGGCTAATTATCTGCGAGGCAACGGGCATGGCAGCAGCATTGCCAGGGAACCACAAAGGAAGCTGGGATGCCTAGATCGTTCTCTCATTTGCTTCTCATTTGCATTTTAATCTCCTATACATCTTTTTTTTTTTTTCTAAAAAGAACACTTGTCCATGTTTCCTCAGTGAAAACCAATCAACCCACAAGAAAAGTAACTGAGAAGTCAGTAGATCCACAATGTGAATAAATCCCGCTGTGGATTCTATATAACAATGTTTCCATCTCCAAACTGCTGCTCTCTCACCACTGAACATGCATCTAGGCTATCTGTCACTTGAGCGAGATTGATCTGCACACAACTGGAGCTAAATTTTGCATTAGGATAAGTTAAATATCATTGGGAATTCGATGCCACTGAGAAAATAGATAATGCTTATGTCAGTGATTCAGGGCATCAGTGGTCCCCTTTCAAATGAATTTTGGAGAATTACTGAGGTTTTATGTTAGAAGAAGCTCTTGACAGATGGGAATCAGGAGACCTAGGTTTGCTTGTTGTTCTGCTATTAATCAGTTGGGTGCACTTCAACAAGTGGTTAAATCTCACTGGGTCACAGCCCCTTTACCTGTAAAATGAAGTGGTTGGAAGAAGTGCCTAAGGCTATTTCTACTTTTATAATTCTTTGTCTGTTTGGCTAAGTTTTGATTCTGTTTACCGAGTACAGTATGAGCTCTGGGCTAAAGACACAGCACCACTAGAATGAGCATCACTGCTTCAAATTTGAGATTCAGCCTTTGTGCAAAAGTTACTTCCCATGGTGATAATGTGAGAATCTTCTGTGCCAACTGATCTTCACAAGAAGTGCTCCTTAAAATGAAAGTGTCAGTGATGATGGGTGATGATAATCAGACTTGGAAACTGAGATTGCCATTGTACTGAAGAGTCATGCACGACGTGAGCTTAAATGGGATCAGCACCGGCATCTGCTCGGCCCTTCTCTCTCCCTCCCTCTCTCTCTCTCTCTGTCTCTCTGTCTCTGTCTCTGTCTCTCTCTCTCTCTCTCTCTCTCTCTCACACACACACACACACACACACACCATCCTGAAATGACGCTTCTTCTTGGAGGGTGGGAGGGGTTTGGCAAAAAAGGTTTAACCACAGTAAGTGTATGGTGTCTGTGACAAAGCACACGGTACCTAGAGAAGACAGAACAACCGCTGTGCAGTGGTCAGAAGCGGGGCTGAGCAGGGAAAGGCTGACTTCATGAAGAAGGAGTTCCCTAAAAAAGTAAAAAGAAAACATAACTGCTCCCTCAGTGTTTTCTCATCTCCCTTGGTTAGGAGAGAACCACAGGCTCCCAGTTTTTACTGTTTGGTTTTGTGGTCTTACTGAGGGCTAATGTGACGACAGACAATAATGGTTCTGGGGCCTCCTATTTTGAAAATTCTTTACTATTTTCCTTAATCCTACTTACTATATTATAGTTGTGGGTGCTGGATAAAAGGGATAAAAGGAACTAGTTCTCGCAGCTCATCCCGCCTGTTTGAACCTTTCTCAGTTTCTTATAGAGTATATCTGGAAAGGCCACAGTGGGAACTTCTTTTGACAAGTCAGAAGGACGAGCAGGGAACACAGCACTTTCTGGGAATTCAGCGTGAGTGGAGAGAATGATGCTTTTATGGATTCTTAAACAAATTAAATGTGAGTTAAAACATATCTCCACCAAGGCAGAGTGATTCCACTGTCATTGGCTGTCTATTCCAGCCCATCGGTTTAAGATCAGGGGCCGATATCTTCCCGTCAAAGGGCAAAGGGCATCAAAGGATGGAATTTAAAACATCTTTAAAGAGCACAGGGTCATCGTATCTTTGTTAACAGCTTCTGTTAGCAGAACTGCCAATGTGTGCCCTGTGCTTCTGGGAGGGCAACCGTAGCTGATGATGGACAGTTCCATGATGACGGGACCTGACAGCAGAATCACCCATCAAGGCAGGACTTCTGAAAGGATGAAAGGAGGTGGGGAGGGGTATGATGCTCCGTATTCAATAACCTTTTAGCTCCAAACCAATGAGTAGCTGAAACTCCTACCTGGTGATCATGATTCTAATGCTGTCACCACAAAGTTTTAAAGTTAACATCTGATTTAAACGTCTACTATAATTTGACATGCACAGCAAAACTCTAAGGCAACAGGCAGATTAGGAAAGTAGGGGAGGAAGGTTAAGTGTTTGTCAAAGTAGTGCAGTTAAAGGAAGAAAATACTTCCAACCTAAGTCTTTATTCACTAGAAAGCAAAATTACAAAAATAACTGTCAGAAATGTCAGATTGGTGGATAGGATTAACTGATGAATAGATGAAATGTGGTCTTAAATCAGGGTAGACATAGGCAAAGCACAGATAATTTTTAGGGCAATGAAATACTCTATGATACTATAAGGATAGATATATATTATTACACTTTTGTCCAAACCCAGGGGATGCACCGTCAAGCGTGAACTCTAGGTAAACTGGACTTTGACTGATTCTGATGTGTTAATGTAGGTTCATCTAATGTAACAAACGTACCACTGTGGTGGGGGATATGAATAAAGGGAGAGACGCTACTCATGTGCAAAGGTGGAGGGTACGTGGGAAACCTCTGTACCATCCTCTCCATGTTAACTGCTTTAAAAAAAAAAAAGTTACAAAACATCAGACTACCTGACTGCATCGTTTAGACAAAATCCAGACATTTAGAAACAGGTACATAAGACCCATCTTGTGAAACTTTGTTTACATCTTGGGTGTACACTGGCAAATCAAAGTAGAAGCTTCAGGCTGTAGAGGGGAAAACATGTGGATGGTAAACTGAAAAGTACCACGTTAATTTAAATCATGAGAAAAAAAAAAGAACTATATTCTTCATTGTGCTTCGAATAAGTGAACATAGCCTTTGCATTAATAATGGAAAGAAAATATCTTTCCATTTTAAGAGTGACTATACTAGTTTCTGGCAATTAATTACACTTAAAAACATGGAGCTCAGTTTGACAAATTCATTGGTCATGTACTATGTGTCAAGCATAAAGTCTGTAGGTACTGGAATTCAAAGATAAATGAGACTTGTCCCCAAAGAAGGTTTCCTCTTATATGAATGCCAATTGTATTGTTCTAATTATTCTTCTGTCTCTTTTCACAAATGGAGTAATTATTGAACAGGAAAATTAAACAATCACACAGGAGACGCATTTAACTTTTCTTTTTGGAAATTAAAGATTTAGGGTTACAGAAGGAAAATATAAAACCATATTTTCATCTGTTTTATTGCCATTACAAATGTTTTTGCATCTTTGTTGAGAAAGGTTTAAATGCCATGTACCCAAGACTAGGGAAAAACATATGGGCCCAGTCAGCTGTTGAGTACGCATGGCAATAAACAGGGAGTTTCAGAGACAGACAAATATATTGTTTGAACATACATGGCAGGGAAAAAGGTTGAAAACTCCCACTCTAATCTACTGTCGATATGATTTCCAAGTTCATCTGGTGGCTGGTTAACGAAATCCAACCGCTGCACATTTGAGGCATAATTATGTGGAAGTAGGAAGAAAGTCTGTAATTTATACCGGTGCCTACCCTGTGTTAGCGTCCAAGAGACCTGACCCTCTCCCCAGCCTCCCTCTGACCAAGCCAACTCCACTCACTCCCCAGTCAGATGGGAAGCTACAGGTTCCACTGGAAACATGGTTTATGGATAATGTATCTATAATGGACTCTCCACTCAAAACCAATAAAGCAGTAGCATAGCCATCAGCAATCAGTCCATAAAATCTGCAGTTACCTTCTTTTTTTTCTCACAGGGGGCAGGAAGCTAATGGATTTGAAACTGCAGAAGCGGACCACAGACCTTTTTAATAAATGAAAATAAAATTGAGTCTAGGTTTATGTTGATCTATAGAACTGGGAGTCCCAGAGTCCTCCCACCATTCCCCCAGGGTTGATTCCTAGCCTAAGCCACCCAACATTTATAGCTGATAAGTGTCTACTAAAGGGTAATAAAATACAGTGTGTGTAGCTGTAGAGAATGTAACTTATCACTTTCATCAAAAGCTCCCTGAAAATGTGTTTATCTAAAAGGCTTGTATGTTTGTGTATATTTCAAATATCTCTGCCTTACATTGAGCTCCTTGGGCATTTAAAAGCTATTACTTGAAAAGGCTCCTTTGGAAACTGTTTAGCTGTGGGTTAATGGTTACATTTCCTTGGGTTGGAGATATCCTCCAGGTTACAGAATTCATACAAATATATACAAATGAGACATTGACTATTGCCCAATTTTATTTTCTCTCTAAATCAAGGTAAAGATTTAAAGCCCAATTCATAAAGGAGAAAAAAAAATATGTGGGTATGAGGTGATTTTTAACTCCAGCACAACTGATGCTGGGAACTTTCCAAGTATGCAGCTGCTTAGCAGGATAAAAAAAGTTTGAGATGTTGAGACAATGTTTAGGACGCTCTGGTAATAGCTGTGGAATAGGACCGCATGTCACTGTTAAAAGCTACCTGTGCTGCAGATGGTTAATAGCTGGGATATGGATGGTCTTATCTGAAAATGATTCTAGATCACTCAAGAAACAGATAAAAAACAGATTTTTTTTTTCAATCAAACACTGTTGGAGTTATAACTGCCCCCATGACACATTGAGGTTTTCCTTAAGGAAGGTGCTCACTAAGTGTCAATGATGGAACAGTTGTTAAGGAAGTCGGAAAGTAATATATTTTCTATGTATGTGTTATCTGCCTGGAGGGATGGATGGGTCCATGTATACTTAGACTATTCACAGAATAAGGAATGCAAAATGTTGCAAAATGTGAGTATATTCATGGTTCAGAAAATGAGCAGGCTCATTTGTCTCCAGACGCCCAATATCCAGATTATCAGGCCATTTCCAGAGAATCTGCTATGTCCCCGTGACAGTTTTATGAATGCATTTTGATGTAGTATTGGGGAAAAGCCCCAATGCTGACTCTTTTCTCCCAACGGGGCTCCCCATGCAGCTGTGCTCATTCTGATGCAACTTGTTAGTCGCAGTTTATTCTTGATTTTCTCTCTTGAGAGAGTTTGGAAAATTCATTCCTCCAGCTAACACGGTGGCTTCTACTTCTGGGCTGAACCAACCTAGGACACCAGGAATGCAGGTCTGGCGGTGGCACAGATCTGAAAGGCTTCCTGTCTAAAAGGCTTTTCTTTTTTGCCCAGTGTGAGGAAAGATCTTGACGAATGAATTGCGGCCACTCTTATTTGGTGCACAAAGAGTTTCCTCCTGACAGGGTGAAGCAATTACTGTTTTCATCCTCCAATTTGTCTCTCACAGTGTATGAAAGAGTGTGGTGTTTGTGATGGATACTCAATAAATAACTGTTTATCTTCTCTGATAATTCCTCTCAAATTCCATAAGCTAAGAAAGATGGCTATTTGAAATTTTAAGTTTTAGTTTTCTAGATCAGTAATCTGTAATATTCTAATTAGCTAGACAATTGTTTATTTCTTCCATATGGACAGACCCTAAAATTAAGACACACACAAAATTAAGATTTTTGTATCTACTTTAGGGCCTTTTAAAAATAGAAGTACCACTAAAATATAACATGTGTTTTAAAATATAACATAATATTAAAAATAATAACTAATAATATACATTCAAAGATCTTGCCAAGTTCACAGCTCCAAGTGGTGAGACTGAGTTTGAAGTTCACATTGTCTTCAGGCTTTGGCTCATGTGCTCTTAACTACTACATTACAGTTTAAACTAAATCCCAAATTGGGCCATTCTAATCTGGGAGCTGTAGACAGAGGGGTACAGAGTTATAGCTCCAGATAAACTAGAGGTCAAAGCAAACTAGGAGTAAATTTGAGAAGTTAACTCATACGTAGTGCTTTTCTTCTTTGGAGAGGAAAGGCTGCATGCCCAAATAGGATTTCATACCTGTTCCTTCTGCAACAGGTAATAATAAATGCAGAGGATTCACTTCTACTTGCCTTGTAATTCCATCCAGGGGCCCTAGTATGAGTATTCAAAATGAAGTACCCAGGTAAACAAAATACAATGGGGGCAGTGATTACTGCATTTTTATCTGAAAATCAAGTGTTTGGAGCCTATAAAAATGGTAGTAATAACAAATTTCTTTAACAGTAATGCAGCAGAATGGAATATAATTAAAGCCTTCTGTCTGTCCCTCATTAAAACCAGTCCTATAAGAGACCCATACCCCCTAAAATCCTTTACATCTGTGGTTCATGTGTGTGTGTGTGTGTGTGTGTGTGTGTGTGTGTGCGCGCATGTGTATCCCAAGATTCTATTTGACTTTCTGATTTCAATATACATATGAATCTATTTATTTATTTAGTTTTAATTAATTAGTTAATCTATTTATTTATTTTTGGCTGCTTTGGGTCTTCGTTGCTGCGCCCGGGCTTTCTCTGGTTGTGGTGAGCGGGGGCTACTCTTCATTGCGGTGCGTGGGCTTCTCGTTGCGGTGGTTTCTCTTGCTGCGGAGCACGGGCTCTAGGCGCCCAGGCTTCAGTAGTTGTGGCTCGCGGGCTCTACAGTGCAGCCTCAGCAGTTGTGGTGCACGGGCTTAGCTGCTCCGTGGCACGTGGGATCTTCTTGGACCAGGGCTTGAACCGTGTCCCCTGCATTGGCAGGCGGATTCTTAACCACTGCACCACCAGGGAAGTCCCCTACATATGAATTTATATATGTGTGTATATATAAATATAAATTTTAATAGCTGACCAATTACTACTATATATGAAATCAATCCATCAAATGGGACCTTGGAAGTAGCTAAAGAACTAGCATCATTTAGCGTAAACAGTTAAATTACAATTTTTTCATTTTCCAGTAGGGGTTCTGAAGCTATGAGGACGTGATCAAATGGAACATCAAGCCAGCTATGACCCCAAAAATTTTTCTGGAAATTCGAAATAGCTTCCATCCAAATCCACATTATCAGACTCTTGCTTTCTGTTTGGAGCAATTTCCTAATTCACTGAATTTCAAGACATAGCACTTATAAAATGACAGTTGGACTCATCAGAATGTTCAGAAAATAAATCTTTTTCAAAAGGTCAATTAGCAAACCTTAGTGTAAAGAGCTTTCACAACAGAATGGTGCTAATAATTTTTAATATTTTAGAAAATTCTGAAGAAAGTATATGCATTGTTTACTTGATTTTTGATGTCTCTCCTTTCTTTCTCCTGTTCAAAATCTTTCCTTTGCTGCTTCATGCTATCCTTCACTTTCTGTCAGCTTCATCCTGAACCTTGGTGCTCTGAAAAAACCTACCTGAGCCAAACGCATTTCAAAGAAGAACAGGGCCCCATTTTGATTCTATAGACATTATTACAACTTATTTTTATAGAGTCAAGCCAAGCCAAATGGAACTCCTTTCAATAGCTGACAAATTACCAAAATAACCCATATTATAAATTGTGTCTCCTGTAATATATTGAGCTACTTCCGAAAGAGGAAATAAGAGATAGATTCCATTTTAGCCAGTTAGGATATATCCAAATACTTTTAATTCTAGAACCAGGCTGTTAAACAAATTAAAAGTCTGAAAACCTTTGCAGATTTTGGACAGGGGTAGAGCAGACAGGAAACTTCAGTCTTTTTGTGTCCTGGATAAAGCACCTTGCCTGGGGGAGGGGAGGTGGAAAAACCACCCGTATTTCTCTAATTTAGGGATTCCCTCCACCCAACAGGGTATGCAAGGTTTCAAGTCTGACTTTCTCTGACAGGCAGAGGGAGGAACAGTTGTAGTTAGTTCAAAAGAACTGTCAAAGGGTCTTGTCTCAGGTAAACCCAAGCGCTCTGCTATTAGCAACAAAAGCAGCCAACTTCAGTGATTTCTCTGCCACATGTGCTGTCAAGGGATTGCAGCCCTGCTCATTTTCCTAATGCATGATTCCTTGTGCTCACACACCACACACACACACACACACACACACACTTCAGAGAGGGTTGTTTTTCATACGTATTTGAGCTATGTTTTTAAATTTGCTAACTTCCTGGAAATCAACTGTTAATGGAATTCCCAACTCTGGTTACATTGTTGATTTATAGAGCTTTGGCTGGCTAGATGTATAGCGTTCCCCAAGAAAATGATAATATCTGCGCTA
Organism: Hyperoodon ampullatus; assembly: GCF_949752795.1. NCBI lineage: Eukaryota > Metazoa > Chordata > Mammalia > Artiodactyla > Ziphiidae > Hyperoodon > Hyperoodon ampullatus. The sequence goes on along the minus strand of NC_136932.1, from coordinate 22,105,250 downwards.
ATCACTTCCTGAATAAGTTGACTTTCTGGCCAACCTCTAGCACGACTTCAAAGTCTCTTTTTTGGCTCCTGAGAGCAAAAATTACTTCATGAATTTGCATCTTTTATCTCTCCTTCACAGGCATGCCAGCTTGCTGTATAAATTTTTATTCCAACAGGTGTTTTAAAGACATTTTGAGTGAAGATGTGAAATGTGTGTATGTGTATATGTAATAAATGAATTTTATCTGTGGAATAAATAATGTTATCTTTCTATGATAATTCTATCATAAACTTGGTCAAAATAGATGAATTCTTCTGTGACAGTTAATTTTTACTCAGCACCAAAGTGTTTAGATCAAAGGTAAAATTATCAATCATCTAATTAAATGCTTTCTGATTTGTTTTAAAGCTGGGAATTTATTTTCCAAAATGGAGTATTTTTAATATATTGGTATTTTTCAGAATCCAGAAAGATACTCAAGTTGAAACTGTAGGGAGGTGGTTAGTGGTCCCAGAATTTTGCCCAAATGAGTTCTCTTTGCCCTCCTCCACGTGCTTCTAGGACACTGCTGCCTCAGATTTCAGCTTATAAACTGCTACTCTGGAGGTTTATCCATGTGATGCAAAGCCCCAAACAAAAAAGTACCTGGACAGCAATATTGCTTGATCTATGATAGATAACTATGTATGTTAAGTCTTTCTGTATCCTCAGAGATGAAACCAATATTTAGAAGATAAGTTTTATTAAAGCTTATATTAATCACCTATCACATGCAAATTACATTCAAGGCACTGTGTTGAACTTTGAGTCCTATAAGTATAGTTTTTGAAGGTTTTTCTTTTTTTAAGAAATTAATGAGATTTTTAAATTCATGAAATCTGGACTTAAGTTCTACCTTTGTCTCTGTGTGACTCTGGGCAAACTACTAACAGGTTTTCCATGCTGTTTTCCTCATCTGTAAAAGGTGTAAATGCTCTCCACTTCTTTATTATCTGTAGGGTTGAATTAGTGGATGGAAAAGAGCCAGCACAATGCCCTGCACATTGTCAACACTTAAAGAATGTTAACTCAGTGAATGAAATATATAAATAGCTATCATGGCGCTCCACAAATTTAACATCCACTGAGTAATAGAAACTCATACCAATGTAAACCAATTTAGTCAAGGTCTTTGTGGCAGGAATCAGTGGATTCCTATCATGAGAGTTGGTGGGGCTTAAAGGACTAAGTTCCTCCAGAATCCAAACCTTTGAATATCCGCAAGCAGACTCATATGCTGCCACCCAGTCTGTCCCTGTAAGCTCTGTTGTGTCCCAGCTGTCTTTCCTTTACTCACTCTAACGTGTGCAATATTTTGCATGAAGGTTCTCTTGAGGGACATGAGACAATATTTTAGCAGCAGGATTCATCTAGCCTTCTAGTCTAATGGTACAATTCTCAATTAAGTGATGGACACCAGATCCACTAGACACACCAGATTCTTATTCCCTCTTCAAGCAAAGGCAGCAATAATCCACACCCTCAGATATTAGGATTCATTTCACCCGTGAAAAGTTATTTGTAATATAAGCTACCTAGTGAACCCTCTAATGTTGATGTAGGTTAAACAGTTGGAGCCTCTGAAAAGCTATCTTGGGAAACGGCCCTCATAATTAGGGCCTTTCACATACTAACAGCTCCGAGGGTCTGCATTGCAAGTTAAGGTGCTTCATTTGCTAGCTAGGCATCCTGAAGGTATTGATTAAAATAATGTGTTGTTGAAACAACAGTATTGTAGACTAAAACAATAAAACATGCATATAAAAATTCTGATATGATGCCTAATAAGGCAGGTGCCTAAAATTTTGTGAAAGCTTTAAAATTTTATGAAAGCTTCATGCATGAAATCTGGACTTAAATTCTGCCTCTGTTACTATGCCATGTTATGCTAAGACATCTCACATATCCATAGACCCTTCCATGGAGGACTGCTCTAACCACTGTCCCTAAGGGAAAGGGAGCCCTAAGCAGGAGTATAAACACAGACCCTGACATCAACCTGTGCAGATCCACAGCCGATCGGACCAGGGGTGCATAATTGGTGGCTGCATTGGTTCTCAATTAACATATTATTGACATTCTGGGCAGGACAACACTTCATTAGGTACGACTATCTCATACATTACAGGACATGATATTCCTGCCCCCTGTCCCCTGTAGGCCCTGTTCTCCTTCTCTAGTCATCTCAACAATTAAAGCCACTCACATATTTTGAAACATTTTTGGGTTGGAGTTGTGAGGAAGTGCCACCACCAGTTGAGAACCACTGGGCTAGTGGATAAAGTGGCCTGTTAGAGTAGGATTTACTGGAGAATTCAGTTTCTAGGACTTAGGGAAATTATAAGCAATCCCACTGTCCTACACACACATACCCCTCCAATTTATGTCGGACTAGGGACAAGAATACAGAGGTTAAAATATCATATAACCTAAATTTTTTTTTTTTTTTTGCTGTACGCGGGCCTCTCACTGTTGTGGCCTCTCCCGTTGTGGAGCACAGGCTCCGGACATGCAGTCTCAGCGGCCATGGCTCACGGGCCCAGCCGCTCCGTGGCATGTGGGATCCTCCTGGACCAGGGCACAAACCCGCATCCCCTGCATCGGCAGGTGGACTCCCAACCACTGCGCCACCAGGGAAGCCCTGTAGTCTTTATTTTTGATGGCCTTGTGTGCCCACCTAAAACCAAGGGCTTTATTGCTATAGAAACAAATGAGAACACATCAGGAATGTTCCAGCAGCCTCTGTCACAGTGAGGCAGGTTGGAATCTTATAGTGGAGACATTCCATTCCATACTAAGGATTTCACATTTGGGGTGAGACAATTCTTTGTGATTGGGACTGACCTGTGCCTTGTAAGATGTTTAGCAGCCTCCTTGTCCCCTTAGATGCCAAGAGCATCACACCTGTCCCCCCAGGGTCTAACACCCCAAAATGTCTCCAAGCATTACCAATATCCTCTGTGGGGCAAATATTACTGAACTAGCGAAATCATTCTAGGTGTAAATTCAAGTGAAAATCTCCTTAAGTATTTCATATGTGTAAACTCAATTAGTTAACTCAAGTATAATGTATATTTATTATTATGATAAAGTACTGTATTTTTTTCTTTTTTCCCTATTTTTTTAATTGAAGTATAGTTAATTTACAATGTGTTAGTTTCAGATGTACAGCAAAGTGTTTCAGTTGTGTGTTTGTGTATATATAGTGTGTGTATATATATATATATATATATATATATATTCTTTCTCACATTCTTTTTCCATTACAGCTTATTACAAAATATTGAATATAGTTCCCTGTGCTATACAGTAGGTTCTTGTTGTGATAAAGCAGTGTATTGATTAATGATTGTGATAGTTATTAATATATAATGTCCAAAAGCAAGACTTTCAACTAGCTAAAAATATATATAAATATACAAATAATAAATTGTTATTTAATACAAATATTAAGAAGGAGCATTAACTAGAAAATGTTACAAAACAACATTATTTTCTTATGGTTTTCTTATGTAAAACCTGCATGAACTCGATGCCAGCCTTTGACAGAGAAATTTAGTTTCAGGTCTCTCAATTTATGCCTCTGAGGGGCACCAATTCCCCAGAAGATTAAACTTTCATTAAGTTCTTTCTTTTATTTCCTGCCTTTGCACCCATCATATCATAAGTTCCATAACTGATGTCTTACTGCGGTCATAAAATGGCTGAGCTTGAACTTTAGGGACCTGTCAAACACCTCTCGCTCTCCCCCTTCCCCCCCAATAAAAAACCTTTTAGAGAATGCTACTTAAGTTGATAGTCTCAGTGGTCACCCTCCCCAGCCTATGTCAATGAGAATGTGCCTGGAAGAGATGGGGAAAGTAATGTGCACTTCAGACAATCCCATTGTGAGGCCAATATTCCACACTCCCCTGCCCCCGACCCCCCTATTGTTATGACTAGACAAGGGATCATACTGAATAGATTAACCAGTCATTGACTTGGGACACCTACTGCTTGGAATGCCATTGCACTTAGAGTGAAAGGGGATAAAAACGTCTCCCCTCCACCCCCAATCCTCTACTCCACGGCAATATTTCTGCCACAGAAATACTTGGCTGTCAGCTCCAGCAAAGCAACCCTGGAAAGCCGCAGTAGTTTGTTGTCAGAATGAAAAATGGTTCCGCGCAAAAGGTCTTGGGGCTGCGATGCTAACAGTCAAGAAGCCCTAAGTCAGGCATTTGACAGAGAACTTTAGTCTTGCTGTTAAATACCACTTAATACTGTCCTGCCTGATAATCCCTGCTGTTTAACAACTGTGCGATCCCGGCTTAGCCATGGCAGAATGCATTTTTGACAGGGGAAGAATGGCCAGATGTCATACATTTGCTTGGGAGAAAAGAAAACACATCTCTTTGCATCCAGTGAAAATAATAATGCTTACAAAAAAAAAAAAAAAAGACAACTGCAAATCTATTATAGCCTTGATTCATCATGAGAGTTCCCAGCCAAGAAAGGAATGAAATTCTATCTGAGGTTAGCTATAGGTGAAGAGCAAAGAGGCTAGATAGAGCCGTCAGAACTCCAAACGGTGCCTCTGTCACTCCGAAGAGTTGGCTGGTAGTGAAAATATTCAAACTAGCTCATTGGACCTGGGCATTAAGTATTAAACCCATTTTTTCATGCACTGTGTAGACCTGGACTTAGAATTGTATACCACCTCATGTATTTGTTGTTGTTGTTTTTTCTTTGTGCAAATCATCATTACTACAATAAGAAGTATAAAGGACTTACCTAATGGTGTTATTTGCCTCTTTGCTGTTTTCCAAGTAAGATTTCATTATTTTAGTGCCAATTCTCTTACCTAGAGCCACGGGCGATAGTTTTTATGATCTTTTATGAAGCTTTAGAGGTTAGATAACATTAAAATGTGCTTAACTCTAACTCAATTTCCTCACTTTTTTGGTGGTTTCTTAGAGAATATGCTTAAAATATGATTATGTATATGCATAGTCTTTAATGCTTCAGAAGGAAGTATTTAAATAAACAAGCAGCATTTATAAAAAATGAAATAAAACTTAATTCAGTTTAAGGGGAGCAAAAGTTTATCAACATAATTCACCCACTGAGGAAGTAGACATATTCTTAAATGGAAATTTCTGAGTCACTGAGGATGCTCAGGTGGCCCAGTGGCCTCTCCAAAGCTACAGAGACAAGATTCTTTTTCTGAGGTACAGGCTATTAACAACTACTTTCCTCAGGACGCTAAAATACTAAATAGAGGGAATTCCCTCATGTGCCAGTGATTAAGACTCTGAGCTTCCATTGCAGGGGACGTGGGTTTAATCACTGGCTGGGGAACTAAGATCCCACGTGCTGTGCAACATGGCCAAAAAAAAAAACTAAATAGATGTATGAAGATGACATGAATAAGTTTTTGAACACACAAAGATATAGAATGATTTTCTTTTAAAATCACCTTTATTCCTTTGCTTGAAGATTGACACCCATGTTTCTTTTATATGTTACATATTTTTTACATTATTCAAAAATAATTAAGGCAGATCAGGAGAATTTGACACCTTTGGAATGATATAAAATTGGCCATCATAACTTGATTTTGAGGATCTGGGATGGATATAGTTATGCTTTTAAACTTGAATCTAGTTCAACAGACATCTCTGACAGAGTCAGGATGACATGGATAGGTTTTAAGTCACTCCTATTTATTCTCTTCACTAAACCTCAAACCTCAAACAACCAGAGAAACAGACAAAAGCAAAACAAAAAATAAAACACACAGAAAGAAACCTATTAGACCTCATACTTGTGGTTTATTTTGAAATCTTAGTGAATTCCTAAAATAGTTACCTTATAACTTCTCTTACGGCTTTGTCACTTCCTATCATATACAAGAGCTATTTTAAAAATATGCCTTATCTTCCCTACTATTCTGTAAGTTCCTTGAAGTTAGCAAGGGTAGCTGATTAGTGTTTGTATCCCTAAGTACAACCAGTACAGTAGCTAGCTTTCAGCAGTATTCAATACTGTGCATCTGTCCCCTAAAATATGTTAGTAAATGTTCTTCAGAAGAGGTTTTTTTTTGTCTATATGAAAAAATAAATTTTAATGAGACAGATAACTTCTTTTAAAGTGTTAATCTAGTAACATATTTATAACTCCATATTATATTAAATGAGATTAACTTACAAATAATTCATTTTCCACTCATATTATATAAAGCATTTCTTTTCAAACCCTTTGACAACAGGATTTTTTTAAGAAAAAATACTTTTTCAGCCAAATATTACATTTTTTTCAAAGCATGTGATTTTTATCTCTTTTTAAGTATTTGTAACTCTGTCCTTTATACATTCATGAATAATGTTTTCACTGGAAGTTATATCAAAAGCCGTAAGTCCCCTTTTGTATGATATAAAGATAATTGCTTTGGTTTAGTTTGAACCATAGGAATATGTCTGTGATCACCATACCAAACTTATTTCTTTTAGGTTCTATTTTTTAAATTTATTTTTTTAATTGAAGTATAGCTGATTTACAATGATTCAGTTGTATAACAAAGTGATTCAGTTTTACATCTGAATCAATATCCTGTAATAAACTATAATGGAAAAGAATCTTTAGATCTTTAGATTCTTTTCCATTATAGCTTATTATAAGATATTGAATACAGTTCCCTGTGCTATACAGTAGGTCCTTGTTGTTTATCTATTTTAAATATAGTAGCGTATATCTGTTAACCCGAAACTCCTAATTTATCCCCCCCCCCTTTGGTAACTATAAATTTGGTTTCAATGTTTGTGACTCTATTTCTGTTTTGTAAATAAGTTCATTTGTATCATTTTTTAGATTCCACATATAAGTGATATCATATATTTACCTTTCTCTCTCTGACTTACTTCACTTAGTATGATAATCTCTATGTTTTTTAAAGTGGTCTATAAAGTCCTAATTTACGAAAACAAGGACATCATTTTTACTGTCTCAAGTAATCTTATGTGCATCTAAAACTAATATTGATTGATTTACTTACAAATTAATATGCCTTTCCAAACTACTAACTGCATTTCAAAATAAGTAACTAATAGAGTATTTTACTTTACTATCTTACTAATAGAGAGGCTTTGTAAAGATTGAAATTTAAGGTGAGTTTTGTTTGTTTGTTTGACTAATGGTTTTATCAATAAAACAATACTACATTCAGGCATATTTATGTGTTTCCCTCTTAGATTCTAGATTCCCCCTAGAACATTAGAATTATATATACATATATATAAAAGGACTGAAGTTTGACCATTTCTTCAACCATATCTCCATATCTTACAGGACTTCTGTGAAGAATAAAAATAATGTGTAAGAAGTGTCTGATATAGAATAGACAGGGAATCAACAATAGGTGCCAATTTTATACCTAGCAGTTGCTCAATGCCCATTTAATAAATGATAATAACAGCAGTCAGTGGATATGTACTATGTGCTGAATGCTTGCTTCCAGAGAGCCACTGGACAGTTAGAATCCTTCGGTAAGGAAGATACTTTTCAATCCCACATTTTCAGGTGAGGAAACTGAGATTCATGGATGTTAAGTCATTTATGTATCTCAAAGGTGGTGCAGCTAAGTTTCATTCCTAGGCTTACCTGGCTCAAAGCCTGCTGTATTGTTCTAAACTGATGCATTTTAAAAGTATTTTATATTGATGCCATACTGGGAAGAGTCATGGGATAACTGCTGAATATGAAAAATTTGAGTCAATAGTCCTTAAGGAAGGGAAATTCCCTATTTCTATCTCAGCCCCTCCAGATCTTTAGTAAAAATGACAATAGGGCTCATTTATACAATTATATTCAAAGGTCACTTGTTTTCTTTCCTGGATGGGTTCTCTTGCACCTTGGGTCTCCAGGCTGTGAGCAGAAGAAAGCTCAGGCCTGTGAGTCCTCTCCCTGCACACCTGGCTCGTCTGGATTGAGTCAGTACTCTTGCCCCAGGACCTGCCTGTACCCTCCCTGGGCTGCTCTGCCTCTGACTTCTTGCTTGTGTTTACCGTATACGCAACTGCTATCTGGGAGGATCAGCAGACGGACACCCTGTGACTTGCTAATTAGATTTCCCAAAGATATGGTGTCAAATTAAAACCCTGCCCTCTAAGTTCACATAAACATCAAGGGATGCAACAGCCAAAGTCTAAGCTCTCCTTGAGAACTGGCAGCTCTTTTTTCCTCTAAGCATTCTCTTATCTGAGCTGAAGAGACCTGCCCCCCAGCAAGCGACTGTCCTGAGCACTTACATACTTGAGTAAACAACAGTGGTGCTGAGCTCAGGGTATCTAAGAAGACACCATGAGCTCATCTGGGTGCTCCATCTTTCTGCAAATTAAGTCCAGTGTTGAGCAGATGGAAGGAAATAATACATCTGCAGCCCAATCCAGTCAGCATCTCTGGGTGCTTATGAGCTGTCAGGGATCAGCTTGGATTTGACTCCCAGCTCTGCTCTGTGGCCTTGGGCAAATTACTAAAACCTTCCAGTCTGCTGTCTAGTCCTCAGCTTCCTCATTTGCATAATGAGGATACCTGATCTCACAGGATTCCTGTGAATTTGGAAAATGCAAGCAAAGCACTCAACAGGGGCCTGCTCTTCAGAAAGCCCTGAACAACTTAAACTCTCCTTTGCTGCTGCTTCTGGTATAGATGTTGCCCAGCTTGCTGGGAGAATAAAGGAAAATGTTGTCAAAGCATTCCCAAGTCCTGCCTATATCAAGAATAAGACTTGAAGTGAGCATGGAAATCAGCCCTGATTATGAATGCCTTGTCTCAGAAACCTGAGAGGGTTCACTGAGCCCAGGAGGTGAGCTGGAAATCTCACATGGATCCCTCAGTCTCTAGTTTGATGGGGAGACTGGACAGGACGTGCTGAAGACACAGCTAGTGCCTAATGTGGTAGAATACAAAGCGTGTGGGTTTTATCATCTAACTTTGAATGGTTCTACCATTTGACACCTCTGTTTCTTTTGATGAGTTACTTAATTTTTTCAGACCTCCGTTTCCTCTTTAAAAAAATATAGGGATAATAATATTTCCCTTGCCAGGGAAATTTTATTATTGAAATTAAATGAGATAATGTCTCTAAACATTTAAATCCTTCTTCCCAGGACCCGGGGAGCAATACTCTTAATTTTTTTTTACTCTTACACTTCCCCCTTACTATACTCTTGTCTTCATTTCAGGAAGAAAGGGTAAAAGTTGTGAACAGAACCAATGGAAAAAATGTAGAAGAAATAAAGAGCACAAAATCAAACGATTTCTAATACAAAAAATAGTACAACACAAAATGCTAACTATGTTCAGAGGGCAGCTATTAAATTTTGAGCTTTTTATCACAGGGCGCAAATACCATATTTTCCTACAAAGCATTCACTGTTGCTACTGTAAGGGGCAGAATGCTACAGTGAGAGCAGATGACAGTTCTTTTGTTCTTCAGTATAAGCATCTTTTCAGGCTTGTGAGTTCCAACTTTTCAGTCATTTGCTCAGATAATTTTGCACTTCCACAAAAATCCTCTGTGACTCCAAAAGGACTACATTTCAGAGGCACCCTGAGGGTCTCTCTGGTTGATAACCTCTCAACTCTGACTTGAGGCATGTTGGATTTCTTAAAAGGAAGAAAAGGGTTACACAGGGAAAGAGTTTGAGGCTGAATTTATTTTCCAAAATAGTAAAAGCACCAAATACTCAGACCCTGAGTCTCAACAGGGCTCCATTCTAGTTAAACGAGACAGTCGGGGGACCTGAACCCGCAGAGCAGAGGCTGAAGTGCTCCCTGACGCCGAGGCTCCGCCAGACACCTGCTCACCTGGGAAATGCTGCCCCAAGAGCTCTGATTCACTGCTCCTGATCATCAAGATACTGTTGCTCACCTTTGCCAGACAGAACCTGCGCCTCCAGTGAAAGCCTACACGAGGAAGTGCATCCCACATTTTACAAATGGTAAAAATGGGTAAGAAAATGAAAAAACATCCACGTAATCTTCCAAAGCCACAATTCGGGGCCTTAGTATGTCTCATGGAAACTGATGTGAAGGGGTCAGAGCTTTAGTTGACTGTTCCTTTTCTGGCACATCATTGTACCATATAGTCGTAGTAACGGTCCTGCGTTGCAGGCAATACTATAGTCATCTTGTACAACAGGGAACAAACTTAGAGAGCTTACCTAACCTACCACTAGCTAAGTGGACAGGTTACAATTTAAGCTTAAGTCTCAGCCGTCTCTCTACTCTCCCCTCCTGCCTTTAAACTCTCACTTCTTTCATCTTCCTTCTTCAAATTGTCTTCTTGACATGTGAGAATTAAGATTTCCTAAATCCGTAGCTGGTGGTGTTGTGTATGGGAGTGAAATGTGCCCCGGCCACTGAAAGGAGCAGTGGGCTCATCTCAGGAAAAGACCAATCATACCTGAAATGACAGGAGCACAGGCTAGAGGACAGAGGCAGGGTTTTGTGCTCAGAGAAGAGGGGAGAAGGAAGACAGATGTGAACCTTCAGCAACTGCAAAGAGGAACCGAGGCCCGTAAGCCCAGCAGTGCTCACCCAGGGCTGATTCTGCCCCCTCAAGGGACACTGGACTTCCAGAGACATATTTGAAGATGTCACAGTGGAGAGGGATGTGCTGCTGACAGCTAGTGGGTAGTAGCCAGGGATGCTGCTACACATTCTGCCATGCACATGACAGCACCCTAGTCACCCCCCAAAAAAAGAATGGGCCCAGCTTAAAATGTCAATAGTGTGGAGAAACCTGGCCTGAAGTTGTAACTCTTTGAGAAGGACTAGGGGCAAATGAAAGGAACTTGAGTATCTGTGAGTTAATGAATGAAACAGTGAGACACGAACTAATGATCAGGTTATGAAACAACGAACTACATCTGGAAGCACCAACGAGACGAAGAAAGTGGTTTTAAGTTGAATTTTGATTGATAATTGCATACCTCTGAATTGACACGCACAATTATATGCATGTAATAACGTATCAGTTAACCCAACGTTGAAGAGAAATATACACCCACCTTCCACTCTCTGACCCCATCATGGTAGCTTGTGCAGACAGCACATTTTTAAGTTAAAATATATATAATCATGCACATCATTTAAAATTTCCAAGACTTATTTCCTCCTCCTCCTCCTCTTTTTCTTCTTCTTTTTAACATTCCTTGAAACCTGTGCCTTTTAGTGTGCACTTTGGCTGCAGCTTTGATTCCAAGGGGAAAACAGCTATAACACAGGGTCTGCTGTAATTAATACAGCTTTTGCTACTGCACTCTCTCTTTCCCTCTCTTTTAATGAAGTTTAGGCCACATCCTCAGCAGACGTTAGTCAGCCAAAAAACGCAAAGAGGGAGGGGAAAAACAGAGTAGTTAAACCTATCACTGCACTCTTCATATGTAAAAAGACCAACCACTAACCTCACTTCCTGGTATGATCAGTACTATTACAGTAGAGCTCTTGATGTTGGGTTTCACTACAGTAAACCCATGGTTTCACTAAGGTATTTCCCATGAGAACATTTTAATTAATTTATTAATTGCAAATGAAACTACAGACGTTTGCGTGGGTTGGCGGTGGCGGGGTGTGCGTGTGTGCACTGGAGCGCATGCTATGTGTGTTTTCACTGCTTCTGTATCCACCTCCCTGCCTCAACCAGTCCAGGCTGGTTAGCAGCTCCAGTCACTGATCCCCACACAAGTCTGCGCAGGTGACTTGTCACGTGATGGCAGGATCCTGTCAGGCCGGCACAGCTATGCAGGAAGATAACATTGTCATAATCAGGTGCTGGCTTCTTGGCACCCGGAACCTGGCTCTGGGGAAGAGACGGGCAGCCGTCTCCTTAGAGACTGGGATGTTATTTCTAACTAGGGTCAAATGTTTAGATATTTTTTAAAGCTTCCTCTTCATGCCAAAGAAGGCTTGGTCCCCTGTGTCAGGATTAGCACCTTGCTGATGATCTTTAGATACCGTTCCTAACCTACTGGTAGCAACTGAATTGTGGTCTTTGCTCTCTCAGCCCCAAACCCTTGAGAATTCTGGGGTTTTAGCAGAGTGCTGTGACACTGGACAGGCAAAGATTTGAATGCGGCCACTTCGTAGGAGGGAATTGGAACAGTAGAAAGAGCCAAGACTTTGTGGTTAGATTGAGCTGTTCTTCAAGTTCTGTACCCAACTAGATATTGAGCAACTTACCTAAATACCACACATTCAGTAAATAAATAAATAAATAAATAAATAAATAAATACCATGGAGTCTCACTTTTCCCATTACTAGAACAGCGACAAACACAGCTACCTGTCAGCCCACTGTCAAGATTAACAGAAGCTGAATATGAACTGTCGGACACAAACGAGGCACACAGGACATGTCTCTAATTTCCTTATGTTATCACTATTATTCTTCCATCAGCCCTACAGTAACAGTTGGGCTGTTTTCACTCTCAACTCTTCAGTTTCCATTTAAAAAATGATTCAATTTTAAATTGAAATAGAAAAATAAATAATTAAAGCAAGGCAACCTATATTTCCCTTTCCCCTCCCTTGCTAACTTAGGGATATGACTTAACTGTGGTTAATTATCTGTTTGTTTGCTGTGTCTTGTTTAAATTAAAACGTAAATCCCTATAGGGCAAGAGCTAGATATTTTCCACTTTGTGTACTTCCTCACTCCTTCACTGCATTAGGAATTACTGAAGTCTTAGTCGAGCTCTTGTAAGGTTTACTGATAAATTTTGGAGTCATAATCAAAAGCTTACAGAGTGGTATCACTCAGTTTAACTAAGAATCTTTAAGTCACATTACCAATAGGGACCATAGCCCTGCAAGTGTCCTGTATCTATAGTTTAAGCTCAAATGGAAACTATTATTTGCAAAAAATAAAAATAAATTCTAAAAATAATGAAAGTCATGGATGACAAGTTTAGCATGTATATTGTAAGAATGGAGTTCAGTATAGAACATAATATACCTTGGTGTGTTTTTCTGTTCAAAAGCTTATTGTTAATTAAAATAAACATTAGATTCTTGAAGTTTACTGAAACTCTATTGCATTTCTTTTAAAAAGGGCAAGCAAGTGTGTGAGAGAGAAAACGAGCAAGAGAGAGATAAAAGTTAATTAATAGAATTTGGCCTTCCTCCAAAATATACTCTGAGTTTGAGGTATTTGAGATTGGGTAAATCAGGTTGGTGGGTATGTGCAAAACATCTGTCATGATGGTCTTGACGTAAAACACCACTCACTGAGAAGGTACAACAGCATATGCAACTGCCTCATTATGACTTTCAAAAATATGCCACTCCCTGCATGACACTATTAAGTGTCTGGGTCCTGACTGGCCAATAGTTTGTATTGTTATAATGCGTTTCACCTTCTGAGGTTGGCTTGGAATGTTGAATGGTGAGTGAAGTCATTGGTTCCCCTGGGAGTTCATTTATATCTCCAGTGGGAGCTAGTTTTTCCACTGCTTTTTCTTAAATGGAGTTGGGAAAATTTGATTGGGTTTGGAGTACCCTATCTGGTACTATTTATAATCTATTAGTCTCCATTTATTACAGGGCCTGGAACTAATTGCACATAAAAATTCCCAAATAGTTTCTGAATTAAAATAGTTATTTTTATGGCAAGGGCCAGGCCTCCCAAAGGAATACAAGTACTATGAGATGCTCCTTGGAAAGGGATATATTGTTCAAATACATTAGAGGGGTAACAGTCCATTGATTCTCCCTCTTATTTATATATTGCTTGATTTTAGGGTCCAAAATAGCAGGATTAGTGTAGATGTTATCATTAAAGCACATGGCATAGTGAAAAGAAAATGGGAGACGTGAAAATATTATTGATTAAATGAAGAAATTAATAAAGGTTTGGAAAGTCTTGCAGTGAAGAAATCCATTTAGCTTTGCTCGATTAAACATTTTTCAAATTTGTAATGATCACATAGCCATTCTCTTTGTACAGAACTATTAACACACATAGAACTAATCTTCCAAAGAACACACTTTAGGAAACTCTGGTTTAGAGTATTAAACACATTCATAATTATATATGCGATAATTCATTCAACAAACATTTTAGTACCTACTATGTTCTATGTCCTGGGGATATATCAGCCAACAAAAACAGAAGCTCTTCCATTGTTGAACTAAACAACCTACTAGGGGAAATATGACTTATACATATTTTTAATAGAAGGCAGCATATGTACAAAAGTACAAATTAGGGGACCACAAAGTGAGAAATGGAAAAAAATTACACTTGGATATTGCTTGCTTGTGTGACTCATGTATGGTTGTTGATCACATTTAGATTTTGATCTGTAGAATTTAGGAAGAAGAAGGCCTGTTATTCCTGGAGAGAGTAAAGAGGAAGAATAAGGCTGTTTTGATTTCACGAGTTTTCAGTGAGCCACCTCTAGTGGCCCCCTCAAATACTTTCCGTCCAGAAATGTAACAATTAGCTTTATTCAGAGTCATCAAGACCATCCCACACACAGTTATTACCCCTGCCATCAGGTGCTACAATTTATTTTCTTTGACTATAGGGGTTACAAACTTAAAAATCCTGCAAAGGCTAAGAAAGTAGTGTATTAGGAATGAGCGAAATGCTCTGGGTGTAGAACAATGGGGAGAAGTGGGGAGAGAGTTTAACTAAAAAGCACACACTCCCACCGGATACAAATAACTACTGCCATGGGCTTAGTGTCAGAAGTCTTGTGATTTGTCAAGAGAAGCCATAAATCTGAATTTTGATCTACAATTTTTATTATATCATTATTTTTAAATATTGACAACCAATTCCATTACACACAAACACCTACATATATATATATAGTAGATTAAACAGATTAGTTTTCCTTTCTTTCAAAAGTTCTACTAAAAATTACAATAAAGTGATTTTTTTTTTAAAAAAAGGATGTAAACCTCAAGGAAGTGAGAAACTGGAGAGGGACAAGAGCAACAAAATTTTGGAAGCTGGTAATGGGATGGACCAGTGGTAACTGGCTAAACTGACCCAAGAAAGCTAAATCCCAAGCCTGGAATGAGAAAAGCTACATTCTTTAAGAATTTTCAAAAACTTCAGTAATGACATGTGACTGGGACTGGGAAAAAAGGCAGACTGGCTAACAGCAGAAGGTTTAAAAAGCTGAGCTAAGCAGCATTTAGACCTCTAGATGCTCACGCTGACACATTCTGAGCAACTGCTCTTCCTCACACTCTGAATAATTTATAGATTTATCCTGTGGCCAGTAGGAAACAGAGGGTCTGTGGCTTGGGGTTGGTAGGCAAGTATGAGAACGTGGATGCCATAATGAATGAAAACATGGGAATTATGCAGCCTGCATTCTGAATCTTGAAATGAGGCACCCTTCACCCCAGGCTTCTTCCCCATTCATCTCCAAACATACTGGCAGCCTGACCTTTAACCCTCAGACAGGAAATTGGGAGAATGTTCTCTTGGGGAGTTGACCAGTATTCTCTTGGGGTGGGGACATCAAGAGATCCCAAACTAATGGCTCACCTAGATCATTCTATAGTAACACTGACAGTAGTCCCATCAGCATTATTCTAATCAGTGTTTTAGTCTCCACTACTTTTCATAGAGCAGACGGCCAAGAATCAACAGATATCTGAAAACAGCCTCTAATATAACAGAGAGGGACCAAACAAACAAAGCAAGATAGAAGACAGACTACACAGGAAAAAACAAAAAAACAAGAAAACCTTCAAAGAGGAACCAAGTATTCATATTTTCAGAAACAAGATATTGCCTCTACAAGATAAAAACAATATGCAATAAAAAAGAACATTTAAGGAACACAAAAGAGGTTCTGTACATTAAAATCATGTTAGAAAATAAATGAAAAACTCAATAGAGAAGGTAAAAAATAAGCTGAGGGAATTCTTCAGAAGGTAGACACATGTCGAAGTGAGTACAATTATATAGGAAATAAAAGAGTTTTAAAAATACAGGAAAACCAGTGCTGGGTTCCAAAATCTAGAAAATATGAATTTCAGAAAGAAAACACAGGGGCAAAAGATCAATCAAGAAATTTTCCCCAATACAGACTGCTAGATTAAATGTATCTACCTTTTAATTGTCCAGCCCAGTGGATGAAAATGGAATCATGCCAAGGACCATAATGCTGAAATTTCAGAAGAAAGTTCTGGTTGGGGGTAGGGCAAGCCATGTACACTGGATCAGAAGGCGGCATGACCTTGCACTTAACACTAGACTAAAGAAGACAGCAGGGCAGTGCCTTCTACACAGAAAGTGAAAGCACAAAGAATCCTATATTCGACCAAGTTATCAATCAACCCTGAGGCAGAATAAATATGTTTTCTGACATGCACAGTTTCCAAAAGTTACTTGCCATTCATCCTTTCCTAAGAAACTACAAAAGGATGCATTTCACCAAAATGAGGCCATAAACAAACAAACAAAAGAAACACAGGATATGGGAAATAGTGCATCTAATACCAGAGGAGAAAAATGAACCTCCAAGATGAGAGTAAAAGATGGCACGCTATACATTTCAGAAGAAGCAGTCTGATCCAAGACACAAGTCCGATGTGACTGCTGCCTTTGAAACTTCTTTAAACCTGAGGACAGAACACTCAGAATACCTGGCACAGACATTGATATTGGCTAATCTTCATCATGTGCTGATGTAATTCCCACTCTCCCCACCATTTCCTGCTATCTGATCCAAATGAGATTATTCATCTAACCCTATATACATATACTGCTTTGCTTAGGCTTGAGAGCTGAACCTACACCTTGTGAATTTAGTTTCTGGAACATATTAACCTAGTGAACATATTTCTGCCAGATATTTAGTACCAGGCTCATACTATAGCCACACCAGGTGCACCAGCTTGGTGAGTCTTGGGTTACTCAAGTCTTACTCATAAACTTGCCATTGATTTCCCCAGAAGGAGATTTTGTAAACTCTCAGGGAACTGAAACCAGAGCTACCGTTCAGTTTATTTTCTCTGTGGACTTCTCATATAGCTTATAATAATATCATCCTGTCCTTACACAGCTAGGATTGTGCTTGCTACTTAGGTTTACAAACTTAACAGTATATCGTTTAAGGATAAATTCATAGGTGGTACAACTTTAAAATCAAACAAATAAGCAAGCGAGTGAGTGACTATCACAAAACTCAGGTTAGTGGTTACTTCCAGGGGAGGCGGGTGTATTAGTTTCCCACGGCTGCTATAACAAATTACCACAAACCTAATGACTTAAAACAAGACGGCTTTATTCTCTTACAGATCCAGAAGTCAGAAGTCTAAAATGAAGATGGAGGCAGGGTTGTTTTGCTCCTGGGGAACTCAGGGGTGGATCCATTTCCTTTCCTCATCTAGCTTCTGGAGGCTACCTACATGCCTTACTTCACGGTGCATCATTCCAAACTTTGGTTCCATCATCACATTTTTTTCTGACTATGATTCCCAGTCTTCATGCATTCCTCTTATAAGGATCCCTGTGATTACACTGAGCCCACCTGCACAATCCAGGATAATCTCCCCACGTCAGGATCGTTAACTTAATCACACGGGCAAAGTCCATTTTGCCATGTGAGGCAACATATGCACAGGTTGCAGGGATTAGGGCCACAGAAGGAAATGCAAACTAGAAAGGTCATATAGGGGGCCTTAGGGGGGCTTTTGGTAATGTTCTACTTATTAAGCTGCATGATGGCTAATGGCTACTAATTTTTTTATCTTTCAACTATACATATGTGTTTAATATACTTTTCTTTATATGTCAATATGTCATATGTTTCACAAAAGTGGGCTGCACCTGTTAAGTATATGGATCAGGTTATCTTGTGGTGTCCAGTTAGCAAATTTAATCTAGAAGGATACTTATGTCACAGGTCTACAATAGTGAGAGAAGTGATGCATAGTTTATTTGGCACTTTCGTCCTTCCAATGTCCTTTGGACTTGAGGCCATAAGTGAGAGTAACTATCACATCAGTCTTTTGGAACTCATTTTTAGCAGCGCTAACAGCTCTTGCGAATGGTCATTCAGGAAATGTCATCAAAATGGCAATTTGGGTTTGATTTTTTTTTGTCTTGAAGGAGACTTTCTAGGCATTCCCTTCAAGAAACCAACATCCCAAATCAGTCTATATTTTTCTTCCTTTTCCCATATGTTTCCAGACTCTGACAGATTTTTTTTAAAAAGAGCCAAATGTGTGGGTCTAGAAAATATTCAGTTACAGGGTATATGCCTAATTTCTCATCCTATGTGAGACAACAGCAATTTCTTGGTCACTGTCTTGAAATTTTCAGGTACCAAATATTCTTTTCCTTCATCCAAGCCAATCAGTTCTCCAGCGATGCTGGGAAACCTTCAAACTTAGAGAATTTAGAAACAGTGGATATGGGATATCACAGTAAAAGCAGGTAAAAAAATCTAACATCAGAGTCTGTTTTGAAAATGGGGGTAGGGGGTAATCTTATCCGTGAGAATATTCCAAAGTCTATTCAATTATAAATTGATGAGCAAGATACAAAGTACACTGCATCTCGGAGATTTCTTTAGTTTTGCATTTCCTCAAATGATTGAACCCATCACTTCTCTGGAAATTAGGTCAGAAGTTGGATGAATCCAAAGTAAAATTTTCTTGCAGTATTTGTCTTTTTTCCCCCCTATCTAGCTAGGTAAGCCACATAGAATAGAGAAAATTTAGAAGGAATACAATGCTTTCAGTTCTTTCAAGAACAAGCTGGAAGATTATTAACTATTACAAATTAGAAATGAAGAGCTGGGGAATACTGATCATCAAATTTTCAAGCTTGAAAGATTTATAAATACACCAGAAGAACATGTTTCCTAGCTAGTAGCTTAGACCGTCTAAATGTATGACTTCTTCATGTCAAGTTAAAAGCCATTGTCTTCATTTAAACTGAAAAAAGCAAAGGCTAAGAGATGACATTATACAAGCATCATAGGAGCAGAACGTTTAAAATTTATAATTTTTCATCTATAGAGGTATGAACAAGAATAGGTTACAACTGAGTTGGGATTGATTCCATTTGGATGTCAGGGAGAAATGTGTGCCTTAAATGATGAGTTTGCCCTGAACCTATACCTTAAATTCAGGCTGACTCACTCTGCTACCATTAACAGAAGTCTCTAACATACTGGCCCTACTGGAAGATTTATTCTAGTTCCCATTATCATAGCTTTTTTTTTTTTTTTTTGTGGTACGCGGGCCTCTCATTGTTGTGGCCTCTCCCGTTGCGGAGCACAGGCTCCAGACGTGCAGGCTCAGCGGCCATGGCTCACGGGCCCAGCCACTCCACGGCATGTGGGATCTTCCCGGACCGGGGCACGAACCTGTGTCCCCTGCATCGGCAGGCGGACTCTCAACCACTGCACCACCAGGGAAGCCCTATCATAGCTTTTTGATATAGTTATTATGACCATTATTAATGATAAAAAACAATTTCCTTATATCCTGTAAATGCTATATATGTTATATCTATCAATTGATCAATCTATAGATATATATGCAGTATCATATGGCATATTTTATGGTATGTATAGTATATAGAGTCTATAATAGTATAATATAAAATGACATAGTATATATATATGCATATACATATTTACATGTATGATCAAGGCAAATAACATGTTGAATAAAATCAAAATTTGGAAGAGGAGCAGGGATAGAAGTTACCAGATACTGTAATATGCTGATCTTTTATACCTGGAGTTTAAAAGATACAATTTAAAGTATATAACACGGGGGACTTCCCTGGTGGTGCAGTGGTTAAGGCACCATGCTCCCAATGCAGGGGGTCAGGCTTCGATCCCTGGTCAGGGAACTAGATCCCACATGCAGGCTGTAGCTAAGAGTTTGCGTGCCACAACTGAGGAGCCAGCGAGCCGCAGCTTAGGAGCCCGCCTGCCACAACTAAGACCCAGTGCAACCAAAAACATAAGTAAATAAACAAATATTATTTAAAAATTTTAAAAAATAAAGTATATAATACAAATAATAATGCAAGGTTATATTTAGACATATAAATACAAGCACTAAAGAAATTATATAAATGATCAATTAAATTCTGTTAATAATGCAAAGGATGGAAAAGTAGATAAATTGACAAAAGAGCAAACATAATATTTTATTTGCTTAGTCAACAGATGCTCTCTGGAAGAGGGAGCTGAAAGGAATATGCAAGTTCTGATTGCAAAGAAACTACAAGAATAAAAAATATCGAGTGAAACTTTCAAATAAGAGAAGGTGCACACACAACAAACAGTAGAGCTTGAAAACAGCATATTATAAAAGAAGGAAAATAAAAGAAACAATGGCAATAAATAAAGTATAACATGAATTACGGCATATGCGCTTAGACTTTGATCAGTAAATGTAAATTGTATAAAAATGTAAAGACCAAAAAGAAGATAAAACAGCACCTCCTCTCAGACTAGATTACAAGTCTATACTGTAGAGCTCTATGCAGACTGCAACTCTATATCATGTGAAAGTGACACCAAAGCAAAGGGACTTGACAGAGGAGGAAGGTGAAGGGCAGGCAAGTGGTGGTTGAAAATAAAAATGTGGACCAAGGAATAATAAGCAAATGAGTGATCAAAGGAAACAGAGATTCTAATCTTAATAAAAACAAGGTTGAATTCAGAGGAAGAGAATTACAAAAGGATACCCAGGGAACATTAAAATTTGCAATCCACAATAAATGAATAACTATGCACCAAAAAACAGACTGACACATTTCTTAGGGAAAAAACAATAGGAAATACAAAAAGTACACAGAATCCCAATAGTAGTAGATTTCAATGCACCTCTCCTACTTATGACAGATACAGTGGATAAAAAATAAGTATGAAAATAAAAAACTCAAGAAAAAATGAATAAGGGAGATCTAAAAGTGGTGTGTGTGTGTGTGTGTGTGTGTGTGTGTGTGTATTTAACTCCAGATTCAGGAAAAAGTAAGTCTTTACAAGGGCCCATATGACATTCACAACTGATAGCTTATAGAGCCACAATGTAACTTTAATAAGTTCCAATAAAGTAAAAATAGGACAGTAGGACAGAAAATGTTTTTTTTTCATGAAAATAAAAGAATTTGTGATAACAAAATTAAGGGAAAAAAGTGAAGAAATTGAAAATAAACTATAAAAACTTGACTAAAAGTGAAAATAAAATCCAAGATTTCAGAAAGTCTAAACAGCAATGAAATAAAACTTATATTAATAAGATGAAAACTATAGATATTAGACTTTGCAAGATTCAATTAAAGTATTTAAGAGAAAAATTCACATGCATAAATACTAAAACGGATAAAATAATGAAGACTAAAAATAACAACTCAAGAAGAAAACGGATAACAAAAGAAATACAAATAAAATAAAAAAGGAGAAATTCCAAAAATAAAATCATCAATGAATTTAGTAATATAAAGTAGAAATGATTACAACAATAAAAATAGCTTGCATTTATTGTATACTTAATCTATGCAAGGTACTTTTTTAGTTTGAATCTACAGTCCTATTTAATAATAATGATCGAGAAATTTAGAACTATTTTTGAATAGACAAACCATTAGAAAAGTTGATTAGAAAAAGTGGACAAAAAGCAAAAATACACAAGATCAGCTATAAAAAGAACAAAACTACAAATAGAGAATTAAGAAAAAAACATTAGAAATTATATCAGTAGCATTTGCTGGGAATTTTGACAACTTAGATTAAGTGGATATTTTTAAAATATATATGAGTTACCAAAATTGACTCAAGAGGAAATGGAACACAAGAAAATATAAAAAAGCATTAATAAAATTGAACCTGTTATCAAAAATGCTCTCCCTTAAAATCTTAGGCATGTGATATTCAATTGTATGCTGCTTAATTGCATAGGAAGACCACTCCATAAAGTTAACTATATACAAACAAACAAGTAAACAAACAAAATCCAGAACTTGAGAAATCCCTCGTGCTCCAGCAGAAAAAAATGCAAAATCATGCTGGGGGGACATTTTCACCATTAGGCATTCACAGATCCCCTAAGATAACGCCGTAACAACCACAACAACAAGAACTGCATACTATATGAAGAGTTTGCAAGTAAAAGAATTCACATAGAAATGAGCAAACCTATCGAAGGAACAGTTTTGGGAGCCCAGGATATTTTCATGTATATAATGAAGTTTATTAGCCTGACAAATTAGTGAGGATGAGTCATTGAATGAAGGTTACTGGGACAATTTACATATACATATTTTAAATATTAAGTCCAAAAACTCAATTAAAAATGGGCAAAATATTGTAATAAGTAATTCACAAAAGAGGAAATCTGAATGACCAATTAGCATATGAGAAAATGCTCACACACTCTGATAATTAGAAAAATGCAAAACATCAGGATACCATCTCACACTTATCAGATTGGTAAAAAATAAATCAAATAAAAGATCTGAAAATACCAATTGCTGGAGGTGACATGGAGAAATGACATCACTCACACACTCACTTCTGAAAGGGAAAATCATGCATTCACTAAAAGACTAATTTGGTTTTCTCCCACGTTGAATCCTCTGTCCTCCCAAAGTCCCTTGGCTTAACACCTGTCCCCAGACTTACTCAGAAATCATCTTCTAAGACCCTCTCACTTCTTCCAGATAATATTTTCATTTTAAAAAGGCTACCTGCAACTTATTTGCATTTCAAACCCTCATCTCCGGCCAGACTGAGCACCAGAAGGATTCAAAAATTATGATGGAACTACACACTTCATGAAAGGATACACATTTCCCTACACTCTTCTATTGCATGACTGGTTTGTGATTTCGTGCAGGCCTATTTCAGACGTAAGCACACATCCATAGATCAGTTACTGCATACAGACCACCGCGGTGGCAAACTCACTCTGGCTGGTGACAACGCGGCTGGGTGGAATGTCACCTTCTCCACAGGAAGAAAGGAATGAGCGAGAATCCCCCAAGTCCACTGTCCACAGAAGGTTCAGCTGGCGTGGCTCTGAACTTCTATTTTGTAACTAACACAGGTGGAAAGGGTTTTTCCACATTGAAATCAAAATGAGTGGGATTGGTTTTGTTTTAACTAGTTTTCCTTCATATGTGAGATTTCTGGCATATAGCCTGAGAGGTCTGCTGTAATGAAATGCATTTAGTGTGAAGAGGGGAAATAGAAAATTTCGTCTTATTTTTACATTTTTTTCCATGCCTGTAAACACCCCATTTCACCTGGCAGAAAACTTTTTCGTGACCAAAGTCTCATAGGCAAAACAGGTTTGGACCCAAAGGAAATAAAGAGCGGCGCTCGCTCTTGTCTTTCCTGCTATGCAGAGTGATTTCACATGCACTAACCCACTGACTAAGAGGAAGGTTCTGTCCCCTCAGCTTTCCCCAAGGTGGCCAGCCCAGGTGGAGCAGCTCTGACTTACAGGGTAAGTCCTCAAGGACCCAGGCCTGGCCTTCATTCTCGGCAGACGCTGCACTTGCCAACAGTTTTTATCTATGAATCCTTGCCAGGGAAAGTTGTAACAGCCTAGAGTTTCCTACGCTCCTCGCCACTTCTCCTTGTGGATGACAATCATGGGTGCAAGGCGAGCTGATTTTATCAGGAGATGTATTTATAGGCTGGTGGTGAGTGCTGTATCAAAATGTGATAGGGGTGAAGGAAACAGGGGGCAGTTTTTCTGCCTTAATCACTCTCTGGGCAGAAAACGAATCCCACAGGTGTGTCTGATCTCCTCAGGGGTTTATCTCCTGATAACCACATCCTCTATAATTCCCTTACTGCTATTTTTCCCCAGGTTCAGATACAAAGAAGTGATTTAGATGATTAGGTTGACTGACAAAAAACTGTCAGCCAGTCTGCACCATGGCATTTTAAAGGAGACTATCCACTTTTTGCAGGTCTGGCCGCCATTAAGCCAGTGTCAACAAATTAAATGCTTCCTGGAAGAGCCAGGCTGGTGCAGTAGCCTTTTGTATTTACATTTCCAGTGCCCTCTCCACGAGCAATTCAAAACCTAAAGCCTAAAAACTTTCACTGCTCTTAAGAGAGGTAAAGGGCACAGAGTGGGAGTGTGCATCACTACTCTGGAAGTATAGGATTGTTGGCCAGTGCTTTATGATGGATTTGGGGAGGTCACCTGCTATATCCATATTGATCTAGTGGATCAAATGCAGCGACAATGTGTCTCTTACATTCAGGCTGAAATAGCAAAAGCCTACGATCAGAGGGTTGGAAGCAACAGATGAGTTATTGTGGGATGATTTCCTATCTGACTCTCAGATAAAGTGATTGTTAATATTTCAATCTAGTTTAATTCAGAGAGAGCTTATGATAATGCTTATATCCCATTTTTGGATTGAGTACTTTGAAAAGTCTATTCATTAGTATAATGACCGAATTTTTTTAGAGAACAAAATTAAATAGGGGATTACAGAGAAATGAATACTAATTTAGCCAAAGATTGTTTTCTGTCTGAAGTAAGAGGATGTGACAGCCATCCTTAAATACAGAAAGGTGACATTGTATCACACTTCCAGCTTCTGTGTTCTCTCAGGTGGCTATGCATTATCTTAAATTTTAAATAAGGTATTCTCTTGTAAATTAATGGTCTGTTTTTTTCTTCTGACTTAATAGTTCTTAATCATTAAGAGTTCTTGTTTTCATCTTTAAAAATAATAAGAGGGCTTCCCTGGTGGCGCAGTGGTTGAGAGTCCGCCTGCCAATGCAGGGGACACGGGTTCAAGCCCTGGTCTGGGAAGATCCCACATGCCACGGAGCGGCTGGGCCCTTGAGCCATGGCCGCTGAGCCTGCACGTCCGGAGCCTGTGCTCCGCAACGGGAGAGGCCACAACAGTGACAGGCCCGTGTACCGCAAAAAAAAAAAAAATAATAATAATAATAATAAGAGCCTGTGACTCTTTTAAAGACATATTATGTGCTAAGCTCTGTTCTAGGAGCTGGGGATGCATAGGTGGCATGAAATCTGTGCATACAGATTTAACATCCTATTCTAGTCAGGGAAATAGTAAGATTCGGATTCTGATTCAATTACTGCCTCTACACTGAGTACTAGGACTCATCATGGCAATTCTGTGCAGTTCCAAAATGTCCTGACAGCAAACATTTCCTGGGCACTTTCAGAGACGAAAGTCTCTGAATGTACATAGTGCATTAGCACTCTGAAGCAACACTGAAAAAACCCAACCAAACGTTGGTGAAAGCAACAAAGGTTGATGCAACTGGTATGATCTAACAAGGGGTGATGGATGGCTCAGCCTAAATGCGTGTGTGTAGAGCCATTTTATATGACATTTATTCAAATATCATGTTTTTAATGGTTTAATGTTCAAGGTTTCCTTTCTCTCAGGGAATCCTTGCATTTTCAAAATCTTATTTTTCTTATAACTTTGTAGAAGTTCTCCTTCAATCCACACAGTAAGGGCACAATAAATATGTGTTAATGCTAATATTAATAAATAATGCTAATAATACTAATTAGTACTACTAATTATAAATTCTCCCTTTTCCTCAAATCTGAGAGTTTTGATTTTCCCTGGTATAAAAAAATAACAATAGCAAGAGCAACAAATATTTTAAATATTCACTTTCTCCGGAACATGAATTTGGAGATGGATTATAACATTAAGAGTGAAGCCTCGCCTCTAGTTGAAAAAAAGTTCAGCCAGAAAACATACATCACAAGAAGGTAACCTGCCTAGGAAATGATATGAAATACCACAAGAGAAAATGGGTCCTGGCAGGTGGTAATTAAAAGACCACAAGAAAAATTTCTCCTTATACTTACAGCTATAACTGAACTTATACTTACAACTTATAACTGAAATAGGGGTAATATTTAAGTTAAACTAACTGTTATGTATCTAAACCTGATGGGTAGGTTTCCGTCTGTTTATGGTAGAAGAAACAGAAAGGTATACATTCATTTTACTACATGATCACGGCTGCTAAATATGGATAGCATATTTTTGTAAAGAACATAAACAATTTTATAGTTTATCTTTCTAATTTTCCAGTAAGTCCAGGTTACTGATGGTAAAATGACTTGACTCAAATACATACTAAGTTTTCATTTATTTTTCCTGCACTATTCCTGAACACCTGAATGAAACATTTCATGAATGGAAAGTTAATCTACCCAGACCTGGATGCCAAAAGCATTATGAGAAATTAGACTCTTTTTTTGGATTTAGTCAACCACATAGAAGCATTGTGCAAAAGGGTTAAGATAGGGACTTGATCTCAAAGTCCAGAGCTTGATCCGTAGTTGAAATAATCAAGGTGCTTTGCATTTTTTTTTCATTTGAATGGATTCAAATCACCAGCTTACTCAATTTTCACCCAGAACTTAATGCACTGAGGAATTCCCAGGGCACAAAACTTTAAACGTGAAATCATCATTTCTGATGACAAATGTTCTTACTGACATCTGAATCATGGCCATTGTATAAGTTCTGTGTCTCCAGAAATGCACTGGGGTATGGCTGGATTTGGATACAGCACAACTATCTATACAACTTCTCTATTATTTTTCATTTTATATTTTTTTCCAGGCAGATAAACAAGAGGCTTAGCTTAAGACAGGGATTTAAAACTTAAATCTTTTTGTTTTATGTGAGCAGCTCCATTCAAAAATCATTTTTTAAAAATATTAAGATATCATAGATAGCTCTGTAGGTATTCATTGGAGGTAAAGTAAGCAGTTGAGTTTAAGATTGATAGCTATCACACTGGTAGTATCCAAACAGGGGTCAGCACCATGACATGAAACTCTAAGATGATGCCTACACTAACAGTTTAATTCCTGCCTCTGGAAAAGAAAAGTCACATAACACGAGTTAAAGTGAAGAGCATGATGAAAGAACAAAGCAATTACAATTTAAGAAACAGAGACAGTTACATGCATTGACATTATTACTTTGGTTTATTTTATGATTGATATTAAATATTAGGTAGAGTAGATAAAATAATATTTATAAAATATTTTTAGAGTATAAAATGAGTCAATATAGCAATGACCTATTCTCTCACCACACTGTTTAAGAAATAGTACATTATAATTTGTTTTTCAGTTTTATGTGTACATGAAAAGCTTAATAACAAATAAAAATATGATTTGACTAAGAAAGGATATTGAATTATGCTTCTACTGATACATTTATTTGTAAGACTTAAAAAAAAAAGACAATGGGGCTTCCCTGGTGGGGCAGTGGTTGAGAATCTGCCTGCTAATGCAGGGGACACGGGTTCGAGCCCTGGTCTGGGAAGATCCCACATGCCGCGGAGCGACTGGGCCCGTGAGCCACAACTACTGAGCCTGCGCGTCTGGAGCCTGTGCTCCACGACAAGAGAGGCCGCAACAGTGAGAGGCCCGTGTGCCGTGATGAAGAGTGGCCCCCGCTTGCCACAACTAGAGAAAGCCCTCGCACAGAAACGAAGACCCAACACAGCCAAAAATAAATATAAATAAATAAAATTTTAAAAAATCATTAAAAAAAAGACAATGATCATAGATTTTGCCTTAGCAAAGAATTGGTATCCCATCAATACGCATTTCTACAAACATACAGTAATGAAGAGTCAGTCATAATAAAGATGTTTCTACACTAATATTCATAATCAAGTCAGAAATTACTTAATTTCTGTAATAATTCACAGAAATCTACCTTATGATTGTGCTATTTTTCCTTCCTGTGAATACTAACCACCAATATTCAAAGGGCACTCAAACTTCAACTGTACTTTGGATTTTTCACATTTGAACCTCTCTATAACCTGTTTTCTGCTTAACTACTTTCCTGGAATCTGTTGTCAGTGTCCCCTCTACAGTATTTCACAGGTAAAGGTTCATAAAAGCATGCTTCTTTAACTCTTTCTCTGTTTGGATATTGTGCTAAACTCAAAATTCAGGGAGGAGAAGTGCTTTTTTCTTGGTATTACCACATGGATGTGGATCCATCTGAATTTGCCTTGGGCAATGAGGGAGGGGACAGTATGGCATGACTGTAAATGAAGAAAAATAGGGAAAATTAAGCAAAGCATCCTGTTTACTTTCAGTTGGAAAGTCGAGTAGAACAACCTGCTAAGCCACAGCCTTGTTTTTGGACAGATTATGCATTTCATTAGCAAAAAGGTGGTTTTCAAAAGCACCTTTTTGAAAAAATAATCACTGAACATGAAGAAAAAAAATCATCATTTTAGGTACCATTCCTGGAATAGGCAGACCTCTTAATTTATTTTAACTACTTGGGCAGGGATATTTCAAAGACAGAGTCTCTGGGTACGTTGGCACCAAGATTAAACTGGGCAAGAGTTGTATCTTAAGTTGTTTCCTTGGGGAACATCAGCCATGTACTACTTCTGCAGCCATTCTTTCAGTAGTTCTAAATACGAGTGACTCTGCAGATTATCCTGCCTCTGTAAACAACTTGGAGTTATTACAGATGGGGATAAATTATTTTGTGGGATTATGTGGAAATTTACAGTGGAAATCTTATAAAACTATGAGCAGACTCTACATGTAGTTAGGAGTCTCAGCTTGTGAAGCTCGGGGCATGGGACATTGTCCTTGCACTTTGGCCTCTTGTGTAGGACAGCTGGAATACGGAAGAACCTTTAAAAAAAAAACAGGAAAAGAGAGTTGAGGTCCATTAAGTTTGCTTTACAGTCACTTTTGGTGTCAAAGGGAAGAGACAATTTCATAGTTGGTCTTGACTCCATGGATTCACGACTGGTAAGAATGACAATTAATAAAATGGTAGTAAAAACTTAAAATACTAGTTTTACAAAATTTCTGGAAGATACGGAGAGGCTAAAACATCACTGCATTGTAGCATTAACACAGAACGGAAATTAAATGATGGCTAAATGAACATGCTCCATTTTAGATTTCAAAACACTTATGGGAGCTAAAGCAGAGAGCTATACCAACAACATGTGCGCTAGAAAAGCACCAGAGGATATCTTTTGGGTAGGGTTGGGGGGCAGCATTACCAATATGAGGGTATGAAGTAACAAAGCATATCACTGAAGGGGCCTGATAATGAAACAAGCACAAATAAAGAAACACCATGACAAGTAGAGGGGACAGTTTGTAGCTAGCACACCAGACAGTCTCCTTGGGGAGTTTCTAAAAGCATTAAAGGAATAGCTAGGGACAGAGCTAGGTAAGTACTTCTTTGACACTATTTTAACTTTTTCTAACTTTACATCCCATTCCATTGCTGTGGCTTTGGAAAGAGATTAAGTATGTGACTGTACAGGCACATCTCTTGACTTGTCTGGGGAAGATACTGAAAGAGTTTAACCTATCAGCCAACTACTAAAGTCCCAAGTAACTTCACTGATAAATCCTTGAGACGTTTGACAAAATGTAGCTGTTTTTTGGTCCCACATAGTCTGGTTTTATTGAATTTTCCACCTTCTAAATCAAAAGTTTATAAATAAAGTTTAATCAGGATCATTTGGTTATTCTTACATTGCTAAGCCAGAAGGCTTTATGACTGGCCTCGAAGTGAAGGGACCTGCATTAGGGGCAATTGCTACTAATGTGCAGTAGGGCCTTTTGCATCGGTGGCAGACCTGGAGTAGAAGACCCTGAGCAACTTTTCCCATCCCAGAAATCTACAAGTGTTATAAAAATCCTTCACACTTTAAGCAACAGATTCGACTCATTGGATGACAGATTAATATCCAGGTAAATTACTGGAATCAAAACATGACCAGAAAACAGAAAAGTTAGATCCTAACGCTGGCACTATCTAACTCACTATGTGATCTTGGGCAACCAAATTACTTTCTCTTTGTTTTGTCACACTCATCTATGAATTGGAGATGTAAAAGTTAAAATGAGAAGATGATATACAGGCAGACCTCATTTTATTGCTCTCTGCTTTATTGTACCTCGCAGAGACTGTGTTTTTTACAAATTGAAGGTTTGTGGCAACCCTGCAACAATCAAATTTATTGATGCCATTTTCCCAACAGCATTTGCTCACTTCATGTCTCTGTGTCACATTTCACAATTTTCAAAATATTTCAAACTTTTTCATTTTTATCATATTTGTCACAGTGATCTGTGATCAGTGACCTCTGATGTTAGTACTACAACTCCCTGAAGGCTCAGATGATGACTTGTAATTTTTAGCAATAAAGTATTTTTAAATTAAGGTATAGACATTATTTTTTTAGACATAATGCTATAATACACTTAATAGACTACAGTATAGTGAAAACACCACTTTTATATGCACTGGGAAACCAAAATATTTGTGTGACTCACTTTACTTTGATATTTGCTTTATTGCGGTGGTCTGCAAACCTGCAATATCTTCAAGGTACGCCTGTAATTCATCTTTTTTTAAAAAAATTATTTATCTATTTATTTATTTATTTTTGGCTGCGTTGGGTCTTCATTGCTGCGCCCAGGCTTTCTTTAGTTGCGGTGAGTGGGGTCTACTCTTCTTGCAGTGCACGGGCTTCTCACTTGCGGTGGCTTCTCTTGCTGCAGAGCATGGGCTCTAGGCACGTGGGCTCAGTAGTTGTGGCACATGGGCTCAGTAGTTGTGGCTTGCGGGCTCTAGAGTGCAGGCTCAGTAGTTCTGGGGCACAGGCTTAGTTGCTCCACGGCATGTGGGATCTTCCTGGACCAGGGATCGAACCCGTGTCCCCTGCATTGGCAGGAGGATTCTTAACCACCGCGCCACCAGGGAAGCCCTGTAATTCATCTTTGAAGAAGTTAAAACTCATCACAGTAGCCTACAAAATATATTTCAAATTATGTATTTAAATAAAAGCAATTATGTACATAACAACTGTGAACTTTAATTACCATCGCAATAACCAGAACCATAGAATCTTAGAGTTGGGAGAAACCTTAAAATTCACAGAGTGTAGTGGTCTCCAAATTCTTTACTGTGTCAGCCAAACCCCTAATCAAAATTTGAAAAAAAAGTCCTATCTAGAAGTCCAATATTTACACCCGGTACGAGTAAACAGAAGCGAACAGAGTGTCCCTCCCATGAACTCACCCAAAAATGTTCACTTCCCCCAGTCCTCAGGGCCTTGCAGATGTCCCATCTCCTGTGTACAGGCTGGAACCTCAGTGGTTTATCTCTTTCTTCTACAGACAAAAAGCTGAAATCCAGGGAAACTGCTATTCATTCAGTAAATATATGCTGAGAGTTAAAATGCTCAGAAAAACAATCCAGTTAGCTAAGAACAGAGTGGATCCTGGAGCCCGAACATGCGGGCTCCCTCAGAGCTCTGAATCTGCCCTGTTTCTCCACTGCTTCCCTTTATGCTCATGGAAAGACACAGACCCAGGAGAAAAGTCAGTTCTTCAATAGTCTGGTGGCATGGAAAGTGGCTGAGTGTTTATTAAACAAAGGGGTTGTACTCTTTCATCTTCACATATAAACCTATGACTTTGATCGAAAACAACAAAGATCTGCCGCTATCTTGACAAGGAATGCATGGTTACCCATCTATGCAGATTATGGGAAGACATCCCTATGCTGATACATTCTGATTCACCAAGGGAATCCAGCTTCCCCTGATTTGCTCTGTTTGGGACTCAAATAAAAATTTTTGAAAATTGCTTTCCTTATCAAAAATAAAAATAAAAGAAAATCAACTTCCTATGTGTGTCTTTTAATATCTCTACTCTAAAATAAACATGGTGAAAATAATTGTCAGCTGTATCTTCTATGTGCAATGCCATAAAAATGGACACATCTGAGAAGGTTAGTGGCTGGAACCCCTCTGATTTAAATCATACTAACAAAAGGAGTACATGTCAACAAGTTTTTAATGCCTACCATATGCCCAGTTAAAATTCAACTAGAAACAAGCTGGACTGAGCCAGCAATGGGGCAAATTTTTTGCTGGCTCTTATTTCTCTCTAGGAGCTTTACCCAAGGGAATGTATGACTTGATTTTTAAAGTATCAAAAGCCAGTAATTAGAAGGTACAGAATGCACCAGAAGGGATAGTGTAAAACAAAAACAAAACAAAAGGGAAAAGTCCTTAGCCTCCTTGGTCTAGGATTCCAGCACAATTGTACTTTTATATATTTTTTCTTTTTTTTTTTTTTTTTTTTTTTTTGTGGTACGTGGGCCTCTCACTGTTGTGGTCTCTCCCATTGCAGAGCACAGGCTCCGGACGCGCAGGCTCAGTGGCCATGGCTCACGGGCCCAGCTGCTCCGCGGCATGTGGGATCTTCCCGGACCGGGGCACGAACCCGTATCCCCTGCATTGGCAGGCGGACTCTCAACCACTGCGCCACCAGGGAAGCCCGATATATATTTTTTCTTAATTTGTGTTTTCTGTTTGTTAGATATTTCTAAACAGCTACAGGGTGATGTAATACCAGCTATGCGTAAAGTTATTTTTGCTAGTAAGTGCTTATAAAATAATTATGGCTTAGTATAAGAAAATTAATAAAACATAAGATTTCAAAGAAAAACAAGATCACTAAGAGATGGAACAGAAATTTTTCTTTTTAAGTTTCTGTGCAAATACATATACATCTTTTAGAAACCTGGAATCAGAGTGTTTCTCTGTGATAGTGATAAGGTAATATGATATGGTACAGAAAACTCTGGACGGGTATTAGAAGGCCTGTGATGTAGACACTACTGCTTTGCCAGTAAGTAGATGAGTGACCTGGGCAAGTCCCACTATCTCTTGGATGTCAGTTTCCTCTTCTGTGAAAAGATAAATTAGGACTAATTCAATAAAGGTCCCTGTAGTTTGAAAATTCTTCAAGGCTGATTATTATTCTCATTATTGAGTAATTATCATATGGCATAATACATACATTACACATGAGTAAAATAATTAAGTATAAATTGCTTTCATGTGCTATGCCATGATAGGAACATCTAAATCCCAGGGACTTAGAGAAGAAAAGACTTAAAGATGAGGAAACAGGATCTCAGAGAGGTTATGAATGAGACTTTCAGAGGCCAGTAGGTTGCTTTAGGTTCTCAGCTGAGATAACTACTGGGCAAAATCATTTACTTTTGCCACATGGATTGAAATCCAGCTTAGTGCCAAGAGGAGAATGTCACACATCTACCCATAACCCTGCTTGCATGTTCAAGCTATTGCTCCAGTAACCCAGAAAATAAACACGTATAAAGTTAATGACTGCTACGAGTTCAACAGGCGAGAAAAGTAGTGTAATAATTGCCATTCAAAAGTGGTTCAAGTACCAGTTTGATTATCAAACTGACACATAGGAACATTTATATATTTGCAAGTTTTTTCCTATATGTTTACCTAATTCTATACTGATGAATCACCAGCTTCGTAATGAAATGACTAAAAATTCCTTGATGGATTGGGTGTCTTTTATTTTGGGAAAAGAATCCAAAGCCTGCAGCAAGAAAGCCAGGTTCACTGGAGATGCAGGTGGTATTTTGGGAACATGAGCGTGGGAGGGAGCCTTAAGATACTTCCCTTCCCCTTCTACAAGCTTCAGCACGGCACTGTGAGAGAAGGTCCAGTGGATAATTGTAAATCCCCATATGCTTAACCCTCAGAAATATTTTTTTTGGCATGTTAGTTAAGAGCAAAGTTGTATTTAAGAAGTATCTTACTCTGAGAGTCTGCACTATATCTCTTGTACCAAACTCCATGAAAGAAAAGCTCTAACTCCAGATATTATCCCATGTTCTCTAGTACTATTACTTACACACTCACTCACACACACGTAGGGATGCACATAGCTACATACCCTTCTGATAGCCCTTAAACACAAGGGGACTAGGGAAAGATGATTCAGGTGTGCCTTTCCCAAGTGCTCTGGCTTTGTGTCAAAGAAGGTAACAATTATCCACCCACCTCCAGAATTTCCCAAGAATTTTGAATTTCAAATGGACTTACCCTTTTCTTCATTTTTTGCATTAAAAACATACTGTAGTTGGTTAGAGATCACCATATTCGGCCTCAGGACTGTTGGATGTGGGGTGAGAGCTTTTTGGCAAGAAAATATCAAAGAGTGAAGAAAAGAAGTCATCTCTGGGAATTTGGAAAGCACTTAGTTTTCAAACCAAGACAGACGGTAGACTGTTATATCTCCTGGCTTGACATTTCTCTCCTAAACTTTTGGGTTTATTTGATGTCTTTTTTGAAGACTCTCTCAAAGCATTATTTCCTTTTGTTGTAAGGATGTATTATCAAGAAAAAAATTGGGCTTACAAATTTTTATTTTCTAGAAATGATAAAACAACTTCTAAGAGTAAGATAAAACATGAAAATTAGTTTATTTTGCATTTTGATTATTTAAACACATTATGTTATAAATACATTTTATATGGCTTGAAAATCATTTTTTAAAAGTACATAAAATGTCTCAGTACTGCCCCATCCACATTCACCAGCTGCACATCGTTCAATCTTTTTACCCCATAGGTAACTATATTTATTAGTTTCTTGTGTATCTTTCTACTCCTTTTTGGACAAGTAGAAACAAATAAAATGATATATTTTATTTTTATTTTATTATAGTAAGAATATTTAATTTAAAATCTATCCTTTTAACAGATTTTAAGTGTACAATAAAATATTGTACAGTAGATCTCTCGAGCTTACTCATCATGCATAACTAAAATTTTCTGCCATTGCTTAACAACTCTTCATTTTCCCCTTCCCTTCCCCTATCTCTTCACACATGCTAGGTCGGCTATTATCGAAAGAAACTAAAAGACAGCAAGTGCTGGTGAGGATACGGGGAAACTGGAACACTTGCACTCTGCTGGTGGTAATGCAAAATGGTGCAGCCACTATGGAAAAGAGTTTGTGAATTCCTTAAAAAATTAAAAGTAGAACTACCATATGATCCATCAATCCTATTCTGGGTGTTTATCCAAAAGAATTGAAATCAGGACCTCAAAGAGATGTTAGCACTCCCACATTCACTGCTGTGCTAGTCACAATAGCCAAGATGTGGAAACAATCTAATTGTCCACCAATGGATGAGTGGATAAAGAAAATGTGATATATACGTGCAATAGAACATTAATCAATCTTAAAAAGGAAGGAAATCCTGCAATATGCAACAACATGGATGAACCTTGAGGACATTATGCTAAGTGAAATAAGCCAGTCACAGAAGGAAAAAATACTTCATGGTTCCACTTATATCTAAAACACTTAAACTCATGGAAGCACAGAATAGAAAGATGTAAGTATTTTATTTCTTCCCTTTCTTACACAAATGGTGGTGTACAATATATTCTATAATGTATGTTTCTGTTCTTCACTTGATAATATATCCTGGATATTTTTCCAAATTGGGGGGGGGGGGCATAGGGTGTTTCTTCATCCTTCCTTACAGCTCTAGAGTATGTGAGATACAATAGTTTATTCATCCAGTTCCCAGTAGATGTATCCTTGGATAGTTTCTGGGTTTTTGTGATGAAAATATGCAAAAATTCAGGTAAATATATAAGATAAATTTTCATAAGTGGTATTTCTGAGGTAAAGAATCACATGAATTTGTAACTTAAATAAATATTGCCAATCAGTACCATTTTGAAGACAGTTTTAAAGTATTTGGAATATAAATATAAGATTTTGTTCTTAGCACAGAGCCTGGCCAAAAAAAAAAAAAAAAAAAAAAAGAATTTGAACCGTATTATATCATTTACGTGGAGCTAATTATCAGAATTTTTTAGGGAACTTTTAAAATACAGATTTCTGGTTCACCCTCTGGAAGGTCTGAATCTCTCAGTTTGGAGTAGAGCCCAGGAATCTATATTTAAAACTCTTCCAAGTGACTTCGGCCAGGGTCATTTTAAGGTCTTCTTAGGTACTTAGACTTTTGAGATTACTGCCCACATAGTATAAAACAAAACAAAATGATGCAACATTCCACTATGCTATTGTAACTAAAGGATTTATATAATTTAACTTTGACATTATTAATAGTTTTGATTGTATAATTTTAATATTTTGGAACCAACAAATATTTTCCCTGCTATCAAATAATTTAACAAGGTTTTTGAAAGTTTATAGGTCCTAAGCACTCACCATGAAACAATTCAGACTTGTATTTGGAGATAATTTTTTTTTTTTTTTTTTTTGTGCGGTACACGGGCCTCTCACTGTTGTGGCCTCTCCCATTGTGGAGCTCAGGCTCCGGACGTGTAGGCTCAGCAGCCATGGCTCATGGGCCCAGCCGCTCTGCAGCATGTGGGATCTTCCCAGACCGGGGCATGAACCCGTGTCCCCTGCATCGGCAGGCGGACTCTCAACCACTGCACCACCAGGGAAGACCTTTTGATAATTTTTTTAAATAAATTTATTTATTTGTTTTTATTATTGGCTGTGCTGGTTCTTTGTAACTGCACGCGGGCTTTTCTCTAGTTGCGGTGAGCGGGGGCTACTCTTCATTGCAGTGTGTGGGCTTCTCACTGTGGTGGCTTCTCTTGTTGTGGAGCACGGGTTCTAGGCACGCGGGCTTCAGTAGTTGTGGAATGTGGGCTCAGTAGTTGTGGCACATGGGCTTAGTTGCTCCGTGACATGTGGGATCTTTCCAGACCACATCTCGAACCCATGTCCCCTGCGTTGGCAGGTGGGTTCTTAACCACTGAGCCCCTAAGGAAGCCCAGATTTGTATTTGGAAACCACCAGTCCACTTTCAAGCATAGATATTATATTCATGGTTATATTTTTTAAACCTGATTTGGCATTTATCTATCAAACATGGTACCTGGGATCTCAGATAATTTTATTCACCCTACTTTTTTGGAACATAAGAAATGCAGCAAGTTTTGATGCCTCATCACCCAGCCAGGGTGCCCCTGAAAGGATCTGGATTGCTCTGCCAAAAGCAAAGGCAGTTGTTGTGTTACAGGGAATCAGGCTGATCTGAGAGAAGCCAAGATTTAAACAAATTTAGGGCAAAATAATTTCGTTGCATTTCATCACCAGCCCCTAAAAGTCTGAAATTTGGTGGCTAGTTATTTTTAACTCAGAAGAAACGTGTCTAAGAGGCGACCTGTGACAAATGCTGTGGGAACTTTATGTGGAAGGGTTTTTATTGTTGTTGGCTGGGGTTGGGTTAATCCACTGGAGAGGAAATGACTGTTGTGTCTGAACGGACATAGGTTGCATTTCTATCTGGGCCAGAGAGGTCTCCTCAGCCGGCGTGCTGCAGATTCAACCCCCAGATTCAGATCATTTCAGCGTGGACAGGGGATAGAGTAAGAGAAGAGAGGGTGGGTGGATGGAGCTAACATTTCTCCCACTGGTCCCGGGTTGTGACAAGGGAAACACATGCTCTCCTGACGGTAACTTGATTTGTCTGTGCTTAAAACTGACTGTCAGAATCTCTACATGTGAACTTTCTCAGATTTTTCCAAATTCGAACTTAATTTTTCACATACCTATATTAAAGTAATACGGGGTTCTAGTGCACAAATTGAGCTGATAAATTCATGAACTCTATGTAATATCTAACAACTGAAATACAAAAAAAAATCAGCCGATTGCATACTTAGTCTGATTCTTTTCCATTTTTGTTCTTTCCACTTTGTAATTTAAATTAATTGTACAGACCTATTGTTTTGGCCCCACGTACATGCTAAAATTAATTACTCAGGAATGTAGAAATCCAACGGTCATACAGGAGGACTGTGATCCTCATGATCACAAATGATTAGTTTCTGGTTAAAGGAAATTCACAGACCATGAAATATCCATCTATGGCCTGAAGTTACTGGGACAAATAATGGTTTAGGCTTCAGACTGTTTCCATTTTAACTAAGAAAGAAAGTGTTTTTCAGGGGAATTTTCTAAG
The DNA here is from genome assembly GCF_949752795.1 of Hyperoodon ampullatus. Classification (NCBI taxonomy): domain Eukaryota; kingdom Metazoa; phylum Chordata; class Mammalia; order Artiodactyla; family Ziphiidae; genus Hyperoodon; species Hyperoodon ampullatus. The sequence continues at coordinate 22,067,342 of NC_136932.1, read as the reverse complement.
GATTGGTGCATTTATTTTCATAAAATGAAAAACTGGCTCACAGCTTACAGAAAAGACACCTAATCACATGGTTAGTTCACGATACTCTCTTTTACAAAGTGTTTTTGAATATAAGCAGCAATTGTCTCTCTATCAGAAATTCATATTTTTGGAAAGTTTAGAAACACCAAGAATTCATAAAAATTATTCTGTTTTTCACTGAGAGTCATTCATACTTCAAATATCAACATATGGCAGATATTGTTAGAGAGCCTACTATGTGTACAGCACCTGGACCTTGAGATACAACTTTCAGAAAGAATCAAATTACTCTATTTCCTTCATCATATTTTTACTCAAGTATAGTACTGCATATGGAGCAGCTTGGACAGAATGCAGAAAACCAGGTAAACTTTCCAAGCAGGCATGTGGGGATACATTGGATGGAAACTTTTAAAATTCCATACAGTTTGTTCAGGCAGAACCAACGATTTTAAAAGGAACAGTGACAGATCAATTTTTAATGGTAACTCTATTATTTTTTCTATTATGAATACTACTTTCTAGCAGACCATGAAAATTATGTTGACATTTGAAAAGCATGTGATTAATTGTAGCAGAACAAACATTGTGAGTGCAGCCTCCATTTAGGAAGGTGATACTAAGCATGGGCCTTGATTATAACATTGTTGGCACACGATAGCACTGGCCTTTTTTTTTTTTAATCCACTAAATGTTAAAGATCCTAGGTGTGCCAGTGATGAATTCATATACATTGGAGGCACAATGAGTTGTGGAGATGACGTTCTGAAAACACAGCAATTCATTCAACTAAAATCGAAGTACATTTCAGAAACGAAACCAGATAGCCTTACAACTCTGAGTTGTAACAGGCCAAAATGGCCAAACAATGTTTATAGCTTATAATTTCCAATATTCTCCAAATTTTGCCAAAAGATTTATGCTTAGGCATTACAAAGCAGTCACTGTGTATCAAAACATACACATGAAACATTTTAGTTTTAATACACCACAGCAATGTCATCTAAACTTTGTTTTTTTTTTAATGGACATTTAGAACTCTCATAAAATAATGAGATGGACTTTCCTAATATTCAGCTGTCCAGATTAGAGAACTGGGAGGTATCAACTATGTAAAGACATCTCTGAACTCCAGATATGCCATTTAACTGTCCCATTTTCTTTGATATTCTCACCACTTTTAACTGGATGGTTTGGGGATACAGCATTTAGCTATGAAGCAGAAAACATTGAACCAACCCACACAGGAATCAAGCTTAAAATCACATATTTGCCAGTGCCATGCTCAAAACACCTAAGTTAAATGATCTAGTATTGACAAGGTTTGTAAAATCCACATTTTACTTTCTTATTTGAGATGAGAGAGAGGAAGACTGGGACAATCATTTGATGAAAAAGGAAAACTCTGAGGGAAAAATCCAGTTAGAATCTGGATCAGAACCCAACCACCAAATTAGCTGGCTCTGTTTGGAATACTGCAAGCTCTCTGAGGTTGTCTTTTCACCCAAATCGAGTGCATTTACAATGATATGTGCCTGCAGACTATTAGAAAGTGTTGAGTATTAAAGAAGTGAGCATAAATGAGATAGGGTTCAACGTGTAAGAGAAGGCAAGCTTAGTGGGCAGCTTTATGTGAGGAAAAATACAGCTATGGAGTCAACGTGCGTAAAGCTCTTCAATGTTTTTTGGCAGTGACAGGAATGGTTGGATCTTTAGTCTACAGGCCTCAGATATCTGCATGCAAATCTTTAAGAGTAAAAATATTCTATAGGATAACAAACTGCATACCAAAGAAAAAACATTGTGGTGTGATGTAGGTTTTGGCCTAGTGAAATGACATCAATGTACTCTAATTCTAGAAAGGTATTTTAAAAATTTATTTCCATTGGCTGTAGACGAGTCACCTTCATCTTTCTAGTCTTCAAATCCTCCCTAAATCAGTAAGGGAAAGAAAGGAAGCAACTTGAGGTAAACTAATTTTTCTAGGAACTGAATACCTGGGTGAGATCCTAAGACAAACAGAATTCTCAGAGAGAAAAATTATTTCAATTTATATGTCTTATTACAAAACCATGCTCTATGTCTATGAATCCTTATGGTCAGTCCCCTGAGCCCGTGGGTTCTGCATCCACAGATTCAGCTAACTGAGGATCGAAAATATTTGAAAAGAAATTCCAGAAAGCTCCAAGAAGCAAAACTTGAATAGAATTTACATTGTGTTGGTTATTATAAGTAATCTAGAGATGACTTAAAGTATACAGCAGGATTTGCATAGATTATATGTAAATACTACACCATCTTATATATGGGACCTGAGCTTCCTTGGATTTTGGTATCCGTGATGGGGTCCTGGAACCAATCTCTCATGGATACCAAGGGACAAGTGTATTTATATTTTGTTGGCACCTGCTTTCAGTACAAATTGTTTCATTTTTACGCAAGTGAGCATTTACGTATTTGTACTTATCATTTTGTAGTGCATAAGATTTGAAATGGTGAGAACTATTGTAGTTCAGTGACTGGATATGGAATGAAACAAAATGAATGGAATTTAGAGAATCAAGTTACTATTAAGTTTTTCTAAACATTATTATATATGTCATATATTTTATATATATAATTAAGGTATTATATTTCTTTTAAACAACTGGAAAGCAACCTCATGTGTTTATTTAAAGTGTTCATTCTATAACAGGCAGGTGAATTCTGTAGGCATTAAGTGAATCAGTACTTTGGAACTCTGACCATGTGTGTTGTGTGACTTTTTTGTTGTTCATGTTTTCTTTTCACTATGATTGGATCGGAGACTTACAATCGTCTTTGGTATTCCTTATTCACGACAATGTGCCTAAATGTAGATTAATGTTCAGTTACACCTTTGAACTTATGATTTTTTGAAACTGAGGAACATGTATCCATTGATTCTGTTAAATTCTGAGCCATAATTTCTTTTAACATTGTTCATGAAGTTTTTTTTTTCCCTGTGTATTTCACATTATGATATTGAGAGCTCTCTAGTGGGACTTAGATTACTCTCTGTCTCTCTCTGTCTCTGTCTCTCTCTTTGTGGGACTTTCTAGTGGGCTGATTTATGGGAAATTCATTCTAGAACAATTTTGGTTCACTTCTGGAACACACCACAGTGCCACTATACCAGTGGACACTGGCCCTCATAACAGCTCTTCTGTAAATGTTTTGGTTTGGGGAGTCCTGAAATATGAAAATAGTGTAAATTTTAACTTCAAACTCTGTGAAATTCTTAGGATTTCTGGTGTGGTTTTTGTCAGAAGAGTTCTTTTGTTTATTTGCTTCAGCCAATGCCCTGACAAATATCCACATGCCTTTGTATTGCAAGTTTTATTTATTATTTCTCATCTTCTGAAGTTGCTGTCTTTCAAGGATCCCAGATTTATGTAGACATTTCAGTTCTAATTCATTGAATTTATGTCTCTAAATGGACAAAACCCAAGTTCCAGGTTATTGGGTCGGGTTAAACACCTCTCTAGGGAACCTTCAAGACGGCGGAGGAGTAAGACATAGAGATCACCTTCCTCCCCACAGATACATCAAAAATACATCTACAGGTGGAACAACTCCTACAGAACACCTAATGAATGCTGGCAGAAGACCTCAGACTTCCCAAAAGGCAAGAAAATCCCCACGTACCTGGGTAGTGTATGGACCCCAGAGATGGGCATGAAACACTAACACTGCTGCTGCTGCCACCAAGAATCCTGTGTGCAAGCACAGGTCACTACAGACACCCAGCTGGGAGCCTGTGCAACACGCCACTGCCAGGGCCCTGAGATGCAGGGATAAATTCCCTGGGAGAACACATGGTGAGCCTCAGGCTGTCGTAATGTCATGCTGGCCTCTGCCACCACAGGCTTGCCCCGAATTCCAATTATGACAACCATACCCCTCCCTCTCCCTGGCCTGAGAGAGCAAGAGAGCCCGAATCAGCCAGTGCTTTAACCCCCTCCTGTCTGGGTTGGGAACAGATGCCTGAAGGCAACCTATATGCAGAGATGGGGCCAAAACCAAAGCTGAACCCCAGGAGCTGTGCAAACAAAGAAGAGAAAGGGAATTTTTCCATGCAGCCTCAGGAGCAGCAGATTACATCCCCACAATCAACTTGAAGAACCCTGTACCTGTGGAATACCCGAATAGACAATGAATGTTCCCAAAATTGCGGCAGTAGAATTTGAGAGCAACTGTAGACATGGGGTTTGCTGTCTGAAACTGATTTGTGTCTGATTTTTATGTTTATCTTAGTTTAGTTTTTAGTGCTTGTTATCACTGGTGGACTTGTTTATTGGTTTGATTGCTCTCTTCTTTTTTATTTGTTTCATTATTTTTTAAATTTTATTTTTATTTATTTTATTTATTACTTTTTTCATTCCCTTTTTTTCTTCCTTTTCTTCTGAGTCATGTGGCTGACAGGGTCTTGGTGCTCTGGCTGGGTGTCAGGCCTGAGCCGCCGAGGTGGGAGAGCCAAGTCCAGGACATTGGACCACCACAGACCTCCCGGCCCCATGTAATATCAATCGGCGAGAGCTCTCCCAGAGATCTCCATCTCAACACTAAGACCCAGCTCCACCCAACAGCCAGCGAGCTTCAGTGCTGGATGCTCCATGACAAACAACTATCTAGAAAGGAACACAACCCCACCCATTAGCAGAGAGCCTGCTTAAAATCATACTAACTTCACAGACACCCCAAACACACCACTGGATGCAGCCCTGCCCACAAGGAAGAAAAGATCCAGTCCCACCCACCAGGCCACAGGCACCAGTCTCCTCCACCAGGAAGTCTACACAAGCCACTGAACCAACCTCACCCACTGGGGGCAGACACCAAAAAATACAGGAACTATGAACCTCCACCCTGCAAAAAGGAGACCCCAAACACAGTAAGATAAACAAAATGAGAAGACAGAGAAATATGCAGCAGATGAAGGAGCAAGGGAAACACCCACCAGACCAAACAAATGAAGAGGAAATAGGCAGTCTACCTGAAAAAGAACTCAGAACTATGATAGTAAAGATGAACCAAAATTTTGGAAACAGAATGGAAAAAATACAAGAAACGTTTAACAAGGACCTATAAGAACTAAAGAGCAAACAAACAATGATGAACAACAAAGTAAATGAAATTAAAAATTCTCTAGAAGGAAACAATAGCAGAATAACTGAGGCAGAAGAATGGATAAGTGACCTGGAATAAAATAGTGGAAATAACTGCCACAGAGCAGAATAAAGAAAAAAGAATGAAAAGAAATGAGGACAGTCTCAGACACCTCTGGGACAACATTAAATACACCAACATTTGAATTATAGGGGTCCCAGAAGAAGAAGAGAAAAAGAAAGGGTCTGAGAAAATATTTGAAGAGATTATAGTTGAAAGCTTCCCTAACATGGGAAAGGAAATAGTCAATCAAGTCCAGGAAGTGGAGAGAATCCCATACAGACTAAATCCAAGGAGAAACATGCCAAGACACATATTACTCAAACTATCAAAAATTAAATACAAAGAAATATTTTAAAAGCAGCAAGGGAAAAGCAACAAATAACATACAAGGGAATTCCCATAAGGTTAACAGCTGATTTGTCAGCCGAAACTCTGAAAGTCAGAGGGAGTGGCAGGACATATTTACAGTGATGAAAGGGAAAAACCAACAACCAAGATTACTCTACCCAGCAAGGATCTCATTCAGATTCCATAGAGAAATTAAATCCTTTACAGACAAGCAAAAGTTAAGAGAGGGCCTCCCTGGTGGCGCAGTGGTTGAGAGTCCGCCTGCCGATGCAGGGGATACGGGTTCGTGCCCCGGTCTGGGAGGATCCCATATACCGCGGAGCGGCTGGGCCCGTGAGCCATGGCTGCTGAGCCTGTGCATCCGGAGCCTGTGCTCCGCAACGGGAGAGGCCACAACAGTGAGAGGCCCGCGTACCACAAAAAAAAAAAAAAAAAAAAAAAAAAAAAAAAAAAAAAAAAAAAAAAAAAAAAAAGTTAAGAGAATTCAGCACCACCAAACCAGCTCTATGACAAATGCTAAGGGAACATCTCTAGGCAGGAAACACAAGAGAAGGAAAAGACCTACAATAACAAACCCAAAACAATTAAGAAAATGGTCATAGGAACATACATATCGATAATTACCTTAAATGTAAATGGATTAAATGTTCCAACCAAAAGACACAGACTGGCTGAATGGATACAAAAACAGGACCTGTATATATGCTGTCTACAAGAGACCCACTTCAGACCTAGGGACACATACAGACTGAAAGTGAGGGGATGGAAAAAGATGTATGCAAATGGAAATCAAAAGAAAGCTGGAGTAGCAATTCTCGTATCAGACAAAATAGACTTTAAAATAAAGACTATTACAAGAGACAAAGAAGGACACTACATAATGATCAAGGGATCGATCCAAGAAGAAGATATAACATTTGTAAATATGGACGCACCCAACATAGGAGCACCGCAATACATAAGGCAAATGCTAACAGACATAAAAGGGGAAATCGACAGTAACACAATAATAGTAGGGGGCTTTAACACCCCACTTTCACCAATGGACAGATCATCCAAAATGAAAATAAATAAGGAAACACAAGCTTTAAATGACACATTAAACAAGATGGATTTAATTGATATTCATAGGACACTCCAGCCAAAAACAACAGAACACACTTTCTTCTCAAGTGCTCATGGAACATTCTCCAGGATAGATCATATCTTGGGTCACAAAGCAAGCCTCAGGAAATGTAAGAAAATTGAAATCATATCAAGTATCTTTTCGGACCACAATGCTAGGAGACTAAATATCAATTACAGGGAAAAAAATCTGTAAAAAATACAAACACATGGAGGCTAAACAATACATGACTAACTAACCAAGAGATGACTGAAGAAATCAAAGAGGAAATAAAAAAATACTTAGAATCAAACGACAATGAAAACACGACCACCCAAAACCTATGGGATGCAGCAAAAGCAGTTCTAAGAGGGAAGGTTATCACAATAAAATCCTACCTCAAGAAACAAGAAAAATCTCAAATAAACAACCTAACCTTACACCTAAAGTAATTAGAGAAAGAAGAACAAAAAAACCCTGAAGTTAGCAGAAGGAAATAAGTCATAAAGATCAGATCAGAAATAAATGAAAAAGAAATGAAGGAAACAATAGCAGAGATCAATAAAACTAAAAGATGGTTCTTCGAGAAGATAAACAAAATTGCTAAACCATTAGCCAAACTCATCAAGAAAAGAAGGGAGAAGACTCAAACCAACAGAATTAGAAATGTAAAGAAGTAACAACTGACACTGCAGAAGCACAGAAGATCATGAGAGATTACTACAAGCACCTCTATGCCAATAAAATGGACAACCTGGAAGAAATGGACAAATTCTTAGGAAAGCACAACCTTTCAAGACTGAACCAGGAACAAATAGAAAGATGAACAGACCAATCACAAGCACTGAAATTGAAACTGTGATTAAAAATCTTCAAACAAAGAAAAGTCCAAGACCAGATGGCTTCACAGGCGAATTCTATCAAACATTTAGAGCAGAACTAGCACCTATCCTTCTCAAACTCTTCCAAAATACAGCAGAGGGAGGAACACTCCCAAACTCATTCTACGAAGCCACCATCACCCTGATACCAAAACCAGACAAAGATGTCACAAAAAAAAGAAAACCACAGGCCAATATCACTGATAAACATAGATGCAAAAATCCTCAACAAAATACTAGCAAACAGAATCCAGCAGCACATTAAAAGGATCATATACCGTGATCAAGTGGGGTTTATCCCACAAATGCAAGGATTATTCAGTATACATAAATCAATCAAAGTGATACACCACATTAACAAATTGAAGGATAAAAACCATATGACCATCGCAATAGATGGAGAAAAAGCTTTTGACAAAATTCAACACCCATTTATGATAAAAACTCTCCAGAAAGTAGGCATGGAGTGAACCTACCTCAACATAATAAAGGCCATATATGACAAACCCACAGCCAACATAGTTCTCAATGGTGAAAAACTGAAACCATTTCCTCTAAGATCAGGAACAAGACAAGGTTGCCCACTCTCACCACTATTATTCACCATAGTTTTTGAAGTTTTAGCCATGGCAATCAGAGAAGTAAAAGTAATAAATGGAATCCAAATCAGAAAAGAAGAAGAACAACTGTCACTGTATGCAGATGACATGATACCTTACATAGAGAATACTGAAGATGTTACCAGAAAACTACTAGAGCTAATCAGTGAATCTGGTAAATAGCAGGATAAAATTAATACAAAGAAATCTCTTGCATCCTTACACATTAACGATGAAAAATCTGAAAGGGAAATTAAGGAAACACTCCCCTTTACAATTGCAACAAAAAGAATAAAATATCTAGGAATAAAGCTACCAAAGGAGACAAAACACCTGTATTCAGAAAACTACAAGGCACTGATGAAAGAAATTAAAGACGATACAAACAGATGGAGAGATATACCATGTTCTTGGATTGGAAGAATCAACCTTGTGAAAATGACTATACTACCCAAAGCAATCTACAGATTCAATGCAATCCCTATCCAACTACCAATTTTTCACAGAACTAGAACAAAAAATTTCACAATTTGTATGGAAACACAAAAGACCCTGAATAGCCAAAGCAACCTTGAGAAAGAAAAATGGAGCTGGAGGAATCAGGCTCCCTGACTTCAGACTATACTACAAAGCAACAGTAATCAAGACAGTATGGTACTGGCACAAAAACAGAAACACAGATCAATGGAACAGGTTAGAAAGCCCAGAGATAAACCCATGCACATATGGTCACTTTATCTTTGATAAAGGAGGCAAGAATATATAATGGAGAAAAGACAGCCTCTTCAATAAATGGTGCTGGGAAAACTGGACAGCTACATGTAAAAGAATGAAATTAGAACACTTCCTAACACCATACACAAAAATAAACTCAGAATGGATTAAAGACCTAAATGTAAGACCAGACACTATAAAACTCTTAGAGGAAAACATAGGCAGAACACTCTATGACATAAATCACAGCAAAATCCTTTTTGAACCACCTCTTAGAGAAATGGAAATAAAAACAAAAATAAACAAATGGGACCTAATTAAACTTAAAAGCTTTTGCACAGCAAAGGAAACCATAAACAAGACTGAAAGACAACCCTCAGAATGGGAGAAAATATTTGCAAATGAAGCAACTGACAAAGGATTAATCTCCAAAATATACAAGCAGCTCATGTAGCTCAATATTAAAAGAACAAACAACCCAATCCAAAAATGGGCAGAAGACCTAAACAGACATTTCTTCAAAGAAGACATACAGATTGCCAACAAGCACATGAAAGGATGCTCAACATCACTAACCATTAGAGAAATGCAAATCAAAACCAAAATGAGGTATCACCTCACACTGGTCAGAATGGTCATCATCAAAAAATCTACAAATAATAAGAACTGGAGAGGGTGTGGAGAAAAGGGAACACTCTTGCACTGTTGGTGGGAATGTAAATTAATACAGACACTTTGGAGAACAGTATGGAGGTTCCTTAAAAAACTAAAACTAGAACTAGCATATGACCAACAATACCATTACTGGGCATATACCCTGAGAAAACCATAAATCAAAGAGTCATGTACCATAATGTTCATTGCAGCAGTATTTACAATAGCTAGGACATGGAAGCAACAGAAATGTCCACCCACAGATGAATGGATAAAGAAGATGTGGCACATATATACAATGGAATATTACTCAGCCATAAAAAGCCATAAAAGAAAAAAATTGAGGTATTTGTAGTGAGGTGGATGGACCTAGAGTATGTCATACAGAGTGAAGTAAGTCAGAAAGAGAAAAACAAATACCGTACGCTAACACATATATATGGAATCTAAAAAAGAAAAAATGGTTCTCATGAACCTAGGGGCAGGACAGGAATAAAGATGCAGACGTAGAGAATGGAGTTGAGGACACAGGGAGGGAAGGGTAAGCTGGGACGAAGTGAGAGAGTAGCATTGACATATATACACTACCAAGTGTAAAATAGATAGCTAGTGGGAAGCAGCCGCATAGCAGAGGGAGACCAGCTCCGTGCTTTGTGACCACCTAGAGGGGTGGGATAGGGAGTGTGGGAGGGAGACGCAAAAGGGAGGGGATATGGGGATGCATGTATACATATAGCTGATTCACTTTGTTATACAGCAGAAGCTAACTCAACATGTAAAGCAATTATACTCCAATAAAGATGTTAAAAATAAAAATCTCTCTAGACTTTTGAAGCATCTCATGATTATTACTCTGGTTTTCAGTTTCCACTTTGTTTTTGCAACAAGACAATTTTCTTCTGTATTTTTCAAGTTCAGAAAAAAATAAAGAAACACAATTTTGTCATGTTTATCCAGAATTTATGGATAATTAAAGTAGAGGATATTTTAGCTTATTGTAATGTACAAGGTTACCCATAATATGTGTGATTTTTACAGCTCAACATCCTTGCCTTTAACTCTCTGGCAATAAATAAAGGTCCTTCTGGATTAAAAACTCTCTGAACCCTTTGTGAGGAGGAGTGCATGTTCTCCAAGATCATTAGACCACATATCTGAAACAAAATCCTATGATCCATCTAGCTGAGTGTCAGCAACCTTCCGTGGGTTTAACTACTGCCATGCCTTGAGGTAAGAGATTATTAGACCAACGTGCTACAGTCTGTTCTCTTCTAGGTTTGAACTTTCAGAATGTTGTTAATGTTTCTCTTCCTATAAGGTCAGGCTGCGATGTCCTGCTCTTTCCCCAATGCTTTTCACACATCCTTTCCTTGGAGAAATGTGAGAGGCAGTCTGGAAAAACATCACTGTTCTGTATGTCAGAGCCTGCTTACACAGGATGCCAACAGATGGCAATATTTTATCATCATTACACAATCCAGAGAGCCTTCATCTGTGGCCTCAGGGAACAAGAGGAGTCGGCTCTTTGGTGTGACGCATGTCACCGAAGCTTCGCCCCCCATTAACTGTGCTGTTGTTTGTGATTGTTAAGCTGCGTGTCTCGCTGTGTGTCACATTCTTGACTTGTACAAGGGTCCATTAGTAAGTAGCATCTGAGTACCGTGAGTCATAGAGGGCCCCATTCTTGGAAAAATAAACACTGCACATTCGGCTGAGATTAGAGCAACTGGCTGGTAGTGAATTGGATGGCGTTTCATGTAAAAGTCTGTTTCTGTGATTCATCCAGGCCTTTCCCCCCACTCTATCAATAGGCTGGAAATTCACATTACTGTTGTACGGCGCTTCCTGTTCACAAACCCAAGCTGCGCACCCACAGCATCTCTGGTGCTAAGTAAGGCTTGGTCATGACTGTAGAAGAACAGGGCATGAGGAGAAAATGGGAGCCACATATTTCAAAACTATCCGGAGCACTTATGAAATCAACTTCGTGATTTCAAGCCAAAGATGTTTTTGATTTTCAATTATATTTTCCAGCAACTTACTGCTTATTTTTCTCCTTATCATTTTCTTACTCCCTTCAATCTTTCTATTTTTGTAAGTCACTTTTCTTTCTTTTTCTTACATCTTTCATGACTTCTGTCTTTTTCTTTTCCTTTTTTAACCCCTTTCACCTTTCTTCACCACGTTTTTAGTCTTTTCACATCAAGTTCTCTTTCCCTTCATAACTTGCATATCCAGACCCTGATCCATAGGACTCCAGCCCAGGAAAGGCATTCTGGTTCTTCAGACTTGGCACCAATGGGACACTACTGCCTTGCCAACACCACCTACCCAAGGTACTGAATTTAAAAAGAGAATCCCCTCCAGCTACCACCTAACCTAGCCACTGCCAGCATTACAACTCTAAGTCATCTAATGGTTAAAAACTGGCCTGAGAATAAAGAAAGCCAGACAGATAAATGTTCCAGGTTGGATTTAGGGAAAATTTTCGGTTTTCTCTATGTACATGTGACTTTTTTGAGGCTGTATTTCAATCCTGGATCCCTTTAGCAATCTGGCACTTTCGCTGTTTGGTTTCTCTTTTCTAACTTTTTTTTTTTTTTTTTGAAGTGAAATTCTGGCATTTCTTCCAGGAAGGAAGGAGCAAGAGGGCTTCAGGCACTGCTGGAAGGCATGAGGACGAAGCTGCACGGACATCTTTACAGACCATCTACCCCACCAAATACAGGGTCATGACCGGGTCGTCAAACAACAAAGGGTCAGAGGGGAGAGAACAGATGGGGACCATAGGCTCCCAGATCCCACACCTTCTTTCAAAACCTGTTTCAGAGACCAGTTTTCTGTGAAAGCAGATTTCTGAGGGTAGTGCTTTTATAAACAGTCCACTCATTTCTTTGGCCTATGAGGGGTGTTTTGTGTGGAGCATTTGCCATCAAACAAGGTTTTATTGAATATCCCCCTTGTTGTTGTTATAATAATCCATGCTGATATAAACCATGCTCCATAAAACGCCACAATACACATCCACTGGGCAACACCACAGGGCAGACTCAAGCCGAAGCTCCTTGGGCAATAAAACCAAGACCGCCAGAAACACGGCTGCCATTTATTTCCCCGTAATGTGCTTTCTCTCCTTCTCTCTCTAGGCAGATTTTCCTCGTGTTGAAAGGGAACCTCTGGTCAAAAGTCAGCAAGCAAAGTTGTAGAAAGCTTTGATAGTCAGTGAAGTGAATCATGGCTACACATGGCAGTGGCATGCACCAATGGAGCCTCTTGCTGGGCAGACCTCCCTCTAAGAGCAACTTCTGGTCATCAGTCAAAGGGGCCCCCAATGAGTTTTGCACAGCCAATGGTTTCACCAGCTCCACGGTGCCTGGGTCCCAAGTTGCCCTTTTCCACAGGTATTGCTAAAGCAAATAGCAGACAGTATTTACTGGGTGTGATGCTTTCAATCACATTAATCTAGCCAGTAAAAAAGTTTATGACCAATAAAAATTCCACCATAACATGGCTGATTGGAGGGGAGGCTGCATGATGGCAATTCAAACCACGCCTCTGCCTCTAGCGAGACTGTCACAAACCTTGGAAGGAACTAGGAGTCGGGGACGAAAAAGACAGAAAAATCTCTGGGGTTGTTAAAACTAACTCAAGGGTAGATGGATAAAACTCTTAAATCGTTTAATAAGTCCAAACTCTTAGAGTTTGGAGGGTGATTGACTGAACACCTACTTTGTAAAGCTCCCTGGGGAAAGTATAGATGTGGTCCTGTGTCCACTAGAAAATTATCCTGGGTTCCTTCTAGTCTTTTGATCACATGATTATTTGCTCATAATAAAATAAATATTTTTAAATGCAATACTTAGAAATGAGCTAGAAGGATGCCTGGGTGGGGACTCTCAATCTGGTTTGGAGCCAATGGGGAATGTAGCTTCACATAGCTGTCTTTCTCTTGGTTGATTCGTACATGGTTTACACAGATCCAGAAGGGCAATGACTAAGCTCTATTAACAGTTGTGAGTCATTCCTTCTTTTCCCAATCCATGGTGACAGTCCTCAGACGGCATGGTTTCAAACACACACTCTCCAAAGCCTACTGTTCCATGGCTTCTCCCTTGAGTGGGCAGCTGATCCAATTATTTGTTAATGATCCCAGACCACACATGGCAAGGAGGATGTTATTTTAATGAACGTATATTGGAAGTCCTGCCACTGGGAGCAAGTACCTGATTAGCTAATTGTGGCTAGGCTAATACTTCAAGTAGCTTATCCAATAGCCATTATCCCATTCTTTCTGAGTAACAGAACCCCAAATATAATCTGTGTGGCAAGGTGCCCAGCCAAAAGACTTTATTTGCAAAATCCCTTGTTGCTAAGCGTAGCCAATAAGACATAATTTGGAATTTGTGTTTGAGGCTTTTGAGAAAGTCCCCGAAGAGGGGGGCAGATAATTGGCATTTGCCCTTTCACCTTTCTCAAACTTCCTTCTCTTTCCTGTCCAGAGTAAAGAACCAGTGGTTAGAACTCCAGTAGTCATCCTGGCGTGTGAGATGAACTTAATTATGGAAACCTCACACTTTAAGGAACTCAGAGATTAAAGGAGCAGGGAAATAAAAGGAGAGAAAACTGGGTCTCTGAAGACTTGAGCATACAGTCTAATATGTAGACTGCTTACCTCCAGACTGCTTTTTTTTTAAGAGAAAAAGAATTTTTTGTTGTTTAAGCCACTATTCTTTCCAATCTCAGCACTAGATTCCTAATCAGAATCCAATTCCTAGAGATCTAAAAATTCTCTCTGGAAACCATTTTTAACAGCCCCCTGCCCTCAACAAATGAGCACTCAAATCTCCCAAACAGATAGACAATCTTATTTTAAATATTTTTTTCTGGTAATAGGCAATTTCATCCAAAAAGCAGCACTTTACGTATAACTTCTTACATATAAGGCAAACTTTAAAATGTTTGCTGAAACATGTCTGGCAACATGGAGTATTAAGTAGATCATGAGTTTTATAGTTGGAAAGATCATGCTTTTGAATCTGAGATATTTCACTCGCTAAAAATGTGACATTAGGCAAGTTACTTAGACTTGACCTGCAATATTAGAGACTATATATTGAGTAAAACAATGTCAACCTGGTAAAAGCATACATTTAAAGTAGACACAACACAGAAGATCTTAAGAAATTCTGTTCTCTTCTGCCTTCCACTTCTTAGTTTGAAATTCTATACTTTGAGTGTATTGGTTTAAGTTCTCTGAATTCGCCCTTGGAGACAAGCACAAAATTCCTTCTGCCAACAAACATTTCACCTACCATTGTCTTTACTCATCTCTACTTTGTCAATAATACGTCCCCATTTTCCTCCCAATGCCCTCCTCTCTGTATCACTATTAAGTGGAGACATCAGTATACAAAAATTAAAAACAAACCCAAGACCACATACTCAGTCTGCCTAATTCACTAAAATGGCAGGCAAAAGAATAGGCTAAGATGAGTCAATTCATTCTAAGTCCAACAGCTGATTTTCCATTAACATGTATTTTCTTAGGTAAGACCTGGCATCCTTTGAGGCCAAGGCATATGATTGCCTCTGCTGATTTTGATGGTAGTGCCAAAATACAAAGAAATTATCAAGTGCTCATGGAGATCTCTCTGAAATCATATGCCATTGATAAATTAAGCTGAACATTATTAGTTTTATTCAAATGTAAAGGGCATAATCCAGCATATAGTGGTGAAGGGTGAACATGTGGATTCAGATAAACCTATGTGACTACATGCCCATGGATGAATTAATTGATCTATCTTTAATTAATTAATTAATGGTAGATACTTCATAAGGTCATTGTGAAGGTTAAATGAGACAACGCATATAGAGAATATAGCACGATGCTTGACACACAGTGATGATCCCAATATTGGTCTGTGTGATCATTATCACCCTTAGTGTGGAAACAGTTAAGGCTTATCATTGATGTGAACTTGCATCCATTCCTTCCCACTCCTCTCAAGAGTTTATTTTCAGGACTTAAAAAAAGACCATATCAAAGTCCTTTGCTTCTTGTCCCTTGAGCAAAATTATTTCTTTTAAAGAGAGATGGGACAATGAAGCAATGAATTGGGGTTTATGAAAAATGTACATATATCTCTTTAAGTAGAATTTTTGAAATGCCATTTTCACTACACTTAGGTATAATTTTGTAGACGGGTAGACAGTCTTAGTAAACAGAACTGGATCTGAAACCCAATCCCACTTTTTAGCCACTATGTGACTTGGACCAGTCAACTAACTTCTCTAAGTTTCACCTAAAACACCAGCCTCTGATGCTTTCAGGAAAACTGCATGAATTTACATATGCAAGTACCTAAAATTTGTAACAAAGTAGTCACACAGGAGACATTTGCTTTCTTTCTCCAGTTATGTGTTGTTGTTGTTTTTATTAGTTTGTTTATCTCCTTGTCTACCAACAAGGTTTCTGTCTCCACCAGGAAGAATTCAAAGGTCTTCCTGGTGGGGAAGTCAGGAATCTCGTGAATTAAGAAGGAAAGGAAGGAGAAGGACAAGGAAGGTAGCCAAGTCATTGAAAACACAAACACTAAAGTATTCTGCTTTGTTTATTCTACCGTGCCAGTCCTAATGCTAGTTTCAGCCTGGCACCTTAGTCCTGCCTGGAGGTAGTTCTAGCAAAACCACACCCAGGCCTGGGATCCCATCATAAACCACCACCTTTTACATAATAGTCCATATCCCCTTAGTCTTCGTATTTCTTCAACTTCTGACGTAGGAAATCATCAGGGACAACACCCCAAAATTAACCAACGTAGTCTGTTATAGGTTTTCAACCCTGTGATTTGAGACATTTGAAATCAAGATACCCCACCCTCCATAACATCCAATGTAATTTTTCAAGTATTTACATACTGTGTTCCAAGAAAGAAAACAAAAAAGTGTTCTACATATTTAGGAAATTTAATTTTCCCTTTGAACAGAGTATAAAGGACTGTTAGCCCAGGTTTCATGGAAGGAGATGCTTTCCTTCAGAAGAGTAATGGGTGTATAGTTTTTTTTTAAATTTTTTTAATTTATTTTTTATTTTTGGCTGCATTGTGTCTTTTGTTGCTGTGTGTAGGTTTTTCTCTAGTTGTGGTGAGCAGGGGCTACTCTTTATTGTGGTGAGCAGGCTTCTCATTGCGGTGGCTTCTCTTGCTGTGGAGCATGGGCTTTAGGCACACGAGCTTCAGTAGTTGTCGCTTGTGGGCTCTAGAGCACAGGCTCAGTAGTTGTGGCACACGGGCTTAGTTGCTCCGCGGCATGTGGGATCTTCCCTGACCAGCGCTCGAACCCGTGTCCCCTGCATTGGCAGGCGGATTCTTAACCACTGCACCACCAGGGAAGCCCAAGGGTGTATAATTTTTTGCTCATTGTTCATACTCAGAAGTAACAAGGAAAGAAGTGATTCTGATTGGTGCTCATACTCACAAAGACCCTTTGATTATCCTAACCTAGAAACCCTAAAGGCATTTCTGAGCTCTAAATTAAGTCTTCACATTGGAGCCCTGACATCACTTATTGAATGCTGCCTAGAATTGAGTAGACCAGTAAGCAACTGAGAAAACTGCTTAAACCCATTTCTGGAATAAGGACTCCAGAGTCAAATGCTCCTTCGTACTTAAGAAAATTGCCTTAATATCATCATCTAAGGATGTTCAATCAACTCTCATGACTGAGTAATGACAGAGATGGTCCATTAAATTCTCAGCAACTTGGAGGAATACTGTGGTTATTCATTTACTTTTCCTCTGAAACAGCTCTGGCCAGTACCTTAGTTTCCACATGTTCAATGTAGCCAGAAACACCATGCTAAAAATCCTTGGTCTTGCTAAGTCAGCAGGACATTCTCTTGGGAACTGCCATTCTCCAAAGCCAATTCTGTGCTACTGAAGAAACGATAAGATACTGATTGCAGGAGATGAGGGTCCCTTCTAGGGGGAAAAATCTAAAATGCAAATGGCCATGCTATTTGGAAACAGATGGTAAATATCATTTTGGCTAGAAAGGTTTGGGAAGCCACTGCTGAGGTCTCCAACACACCTGAGGTTGCCCATCACCACTGAACTTACAGTTCATTCTCTGCATACTTCTCCAAATACAGTGCAAAGCTAAACATCAACCATGTGTCCAGGCATGGTTTGGGGGCACATGTGACCACGTGTCACACTGTTTTCATCTGAAATCCTAGCTTGGCCTATATATACTGAAAAGTGAGCAAATGTCAGTGAAACCCTAGACTTCCCTGGCCTTGCTGTTGGGCTGGCAGCAGAGGTTTCCCAAAGCCTGGTAGTCATACCTGGGTGAGTGAATATTTTCACACTCTAAGCAGGTTCTAGCCGGCTAGTACTTTCAGAAGGAGGGGTGGAGGAGAGAACAAAGGTACAGGAGAGAGAGAGACAGAGGTTGTAAGATAATAAAAAATATATTTTGATTTCTAAAAGTATGACTTTACCTTTACAGAAATACAAATTTTTGAAAATTTCGGTTAGGACTAACTCATAGCCCCAAACAACCAAGACTCTAAGAGCTCTGAGATGTTCCGTAAAAAACAGCAGTTGCCTTTGCCACAGTCTGGGACTGTAACCATACATGGGCCAGAGTGCCAGGGAATTGAGCGGAAGCTTATTTGCCATGAAAAATGGGAAACGGGAAAAGATTCTGGTACTGTCTTTGCAACTGGATGTCAGTTAATCTCTCAAACCCCTGGCTTCTGTGTAGGCAATGTGGCAGTATGTGGTAAGCAATGGATTTGGTTTGGAGAAGCTTGAAAAGTCCCCCAAAGACTATAATCTCACCTTACTCTCATTAGCATTAAAAAGTAAAGATAGTGTTAATTAAAAGAAACAGGGTTGGGCTTCCCTGGTGGCTCAGTGGTTGAGAGTCCGCCTGCTGATGCAGGGGACGCGGGTTCGTGCCCCGGTCCAGGAAGATCCCACATACCGCGGAGCGGCTGGGCCCGTGAGCCATGGCCGCTGAGCCTGCGCGTCTGGAGCCTGTGCTCCACAACGGGAGAGGCCGCAACAGTGAGAGGTCCGCATACCGCAAAAAAAATAAAGAAACAGGGTCAAAGGGGGAAAAGAAATAGAGGGTAAAGAAAGTAAGTGTTATCCATTTCGCTGACTTTACCACTAACATTACTGAATAAGCTCCTACTTTAACTCCAAGTCTAAAATCATTGGCAGATACTATGTTCATTCTTAAGATTTATCAGTGTTTGCTATTATTTTGTAGTAATCTATTCTAGAGTAGAAAGCTATAAAAAGTGTTGATGATGAGGACTGCATGGATGGTTGAGTTGCCAGATAAATATAGGTGTCCTGCATTTGTATTTGCTAAATCTGGCAACACGAGGTAAGAAGTAGTTATTGGATTAGGTGATATTTGGGGGAGCAGCTGGAAAGAGAAGGGTTGACCCTAAAAGAGTTGGACTGAATCCCAAAGTTTTTTGTTAGTTTTAACATGCATGTCCTCCTTACGTCTTCCATATGCCTCATCACCAGCTTGGGCCCAGAGTCGACTCCCTAAAATGCTAACTGATTGATTCATTGATAGATAAAAGAAAAAGGCCAAAACTAAGCCAAAGTAAATAAGGTTTCTGGTTTAAATGTTTTATTTCATGGGTCAGATTCAGTCATGGATTTCACCACTTGGAACACATACTTTTGAAATTGCAAAATATGATGCATTTTAAAACTCAGGAAATTTTAAAGTCCCATGCTTATATCTTAATGGATTCCACAAATCAATTTTTCATTTTTCTTGGTGAATATGGCTGATATGCACAAATGAGTATCATTTACCACCCGCCCCCAATAACCTCTTATGGAGCCAAAGCCCAACCAATGCTATAAATACAGAACACCACAGTGAGGAGCCCTCCTTTCTGTCCCCTCCCACCCCAGCATGTAATGGATTTCTCTTCTCACAGTGTTAAAAGGATCAGTAAATCATCAGCTCACCTATTGATATGAAAGTCTTTTCATTTGAAATCATTATTGTTTTTGCAAATGGAAAAAGAAAAATACAAAAGAGCTAATAAATCAAGAAAAAAATTACAACAGGTTTTTATGAAGCATGGGTGGAGTGGAAAAAGTGATCTTGGCTTAATTAACCACACTTAGTCACACGATGCAGGAAGCAGAGGTTTTAAAATGTCCAACTGGGGCTGTTTTATACACACACACACACACACACACACACACACACACTTTAAGGTGTTAATTTCCATCACATCACTCTGTGCTGGGTTACCATGAAAAAACTGCTGAATCTTGACCTTCTTGTGAAACGTTAAAATCACACTCCCTCTTGGATGGCCCAACTGTCATGAAATATTTTCTCTGCATAGTCACAGAGGGGTATCTCCGTACATGTAACAGATGCTCAAGATCTAGGTGTATATTGCCTGAGGCATGATTATCTGACAAGTCTGGATTTCCTTTATATCAGTAACATCTCATTTTTACCTCTATTTTTTGACTCATACTATTGCCCTTGCTTTAAATATCGTAATCCCTACAATCTCCTATGTATCTGAATGCCAGCCTTGCCAATGTTATGCCTCAAGTCGATCCTCCATTCTATTGTGTTACTAGATTTCTCCTTCCATAGTTACACAGTTACAGCCCTTATAATTGATACTAAACACTTGGTTATATACTTTAACAGTTGATTATTTAATTCTTCGTATTATTTTATCTTTTCTCATTCATCTTTCTTCATTCCTCCAATTATTGAATATACCCCCAAGGACTTATACCTCTCTGGGGTGTTCTGGGACCAGTAATCACTCATGCAGAGTAATAGGTACCCTACTTGCAGAATGATACCACATTCCTTAGTGAACCTAAATGTTATTATTTCAATTAACTTATTCTAAGGAAACCAATCACACATTAGGATGAAGGGAGAAGAAGCCTAAGACTTAGGTTAAGGAGAGGTGGGCAGTATATCAGTGAGGGTACTCTAGAGAAATAGAACCAATAGGAGATTATATACATATTTATTTCTAAGGAGTTTATGCAATTGCAGGGGCTGACAAGTCCAAACTCTGTAGGGCAGACTTGCTGGCTAGAAACCAAGGCAAGAGTTGATGTTGCAGACTTGAGTCTGAAATCTGAGGTTTTTTCGGCAGGCTTGAAAGGCAGGCAGGATTTCTATGCTACAGTCTTGAGGCAAAATTTCTCTTCTCTAGGAAACTTCAGTTTTTGCTCTTCAGGCCTTCAACTGATTGGATGAGGCCCACCCACATTATCAAGGGTCATTTCCTCTCCTTAAAGTCAACTGATTATAAATGTTAATCACTGGGCTTCCCTGGTGGTGCAGTGGTTGAGAGTCCGCCTGCCGATGCAGGGGACACGGGTTCGTGCCCCGGTCCGGGAGGATCCCACATGCCGTGGAGTGGCTGGGCCCGTGAGCCATGGCCGCTGAGCCTGCGCGTCCGCAGCCTGTGCTCCGCAACGGGAGAGGCCACAACGGTGAGAGGCCCGCATAACGAAAAAAAAAAAAAGTTAATCATTAATAAAATACCTTCACAGCAATATCTAGACTACTGTTTGAGCAAACAATTGGGCACCATAGCCTAGCCAAACTGACATATATAACTAACCATCACAAGCACTTTATCATTTACTAAGATGCAGATACTGGTTCTTTATATCCATCCTCAACCCCCAGAGCAAAGTCTCTGTTTTCTTGCAAAAGATTCCTCTTCAATAGCTCCCTTTTGATGTCCATGACCACCATGACAACTAGATTTTCTTTTCCTTTAAATATTCTTGTTAGGTTAATCTTGAATAATTTCTCAACTCTGTAGCCTTGTTTGGAGGAAATGTTGGCATCCAGTTGGTCCAGTATATGTGGCCCCAGTTTGCACAAAATTCATTCCTTATATATATAAAGAGAGAGAGTCAGCCTCAAATGTACAGTTAGGCTTGAGGAGCCATGCAGGAGTAAAAACAGTGTCTTCATTCCACATTGACTGACAAAATTTAGCTGGAATTACTTGGTTGTATGCACAAAGCTTCATCCTGACTTGAGTACCTAATGGCAACGACCAGGTATTATTATCCTTGAATCCCCAGACACCAGCACATTGCTACTGGCTCTCACGCAAGCTAAAGATATATACGCTGAGGTTGGCAGAATCAGAATAAATTTGTGGGCAGAGAGGGTTGGCTCAGCTGCCCAGTAGCAGCAGCATCTCCTGAGAGCTTGATAGAAATACAGAGTCTCAGATGCCACCCCTGACCTCCTCTGTCAAAATCTACATTTTAATTTGACACATGAATTTCCTGTGTATTTTATTTAATGTTCAGAAATAAATTTATCATAAAGGTATATGCCACCCACCTGCAAAATGAATGAAGTTGGCTTCAGAGTGTCAGCAAAATTAATCTGTGTTTGTAAAGCTCCTTGGATAAAAGGTAGTATTTGACAGATGTGTAAAATGTGCATTTATTGTCATGAGTATTACAGTCTGAAAAGTTAGTCCAGCATTTTCTGGTAACATAAAAAATTGATTATGCAATTTGGTATCTCTGTTTTCTATTTAACGGAATTCCTAAATTTAGACTCTATTGATTGATTGTTTCATTAATGATGAGGAAAGAGATTATACATGGAGTTCACTGCCACAGACAGTAGTAAAATAATCATAATAAAATAGCAAGGGAGTTAACACTTCACATCTATATTCAAAACTATAAAGAGTTCTAGACATCACTGTAACACTGGGGAGGCCTAGCACAAGACACACAGGTTATGTTTTCAAATAGCATCATCAAAATCAAACCATGATTTAGGATACCATGTAAGTGATGTTGACCAGGGACACGGATAGAACTAAGAAACACTTAGCTAATTGCCGTCCTCAGGGACAGTCTTCCAAGGAAAGGACGCTGGGATAAAGGGTATTTTAAAGCAGAAAAAAAGAGGCAAGAATAATTTCAGTGATTGGGAAATTGGGAATATTATCTTTTAAGGCTATCAGAGTGCAGACCAGGGTGTGATTTTGGAGGGTCATGTCAGAATGAGAAGGGTGGTAAGGAGACAAGCCTCGTCTCCTGTAGGACGTGCCCTGTACCGCTTGAGTGGGGTTTGCTGTTGTCTATCTCTGCAGCGCCCAGAAAAACACCATGTCTGTTAACCTGGCTGCATGTGGGGCTTTCAGGAGGGAGACTGTCTTTTTCAAAATAGAATCCTTGTTAACTGAAGGACGTATTCCAAGGTAAATGGTCAAACTGCATAAAAATGGTCCTCATTCAAGAACAGATGATGAGGAATAACCGAGCCCTGACTTTGGGATAACTAGGATGACATAATAAACAAACATATATAAGTTTAACTTTTATAGTCTGATGTAGTGTCTTTTCTCCCAGGGATTTCTGGGCAAATCTCAAACAACTCGAGCAAATTACTAAGAGCTGTTTCTTTGTCCATGCTTTGAAAGTCGTCGTTTTTAAAAATTTTATATTAAAAAAAATTCCTAGTTCAAGTACTTATGGCCCTCTTAGATAAATACATTTCATTATCTTTTGTGATATGTAAGTTTCTCTACAAAGGGCAAAAAAGCAGGAAAACTGTGAAAAGCTACTGCATCATCTCACTAAATTTAAATAAAAATCTAATACTGAAAATGAGTTCCAAGGGTCAGACAAAACAAAGTTAATAATTCAGAGAGTTTACAATGCTTGTAGTCGACTGATGAACAAACTTCTTTCTACCCAAATCCTATAGAAGTTAACACCAAAGGTAGAGGCCACGCCAAACTATTATTTTTTCAGTTCTTTCAATTAAAAAAAATATGGTTTTAGTCACACATTTCAAGTTTTCTTATGTTCAACTAATTTTAAAACCAGAGTCTATGAGATATGTGTTCTGAACTACGCATAATTAAAAGTACCAATTATATAGAGTTTGGATAGTTTTCCCATGTGTGCCTAATGCAAATGTATTATACACTGTACACAAATCTATTGTTAAAACAAAACTGTAAAGTATTTTGAAGATGAGAAAAGTTGAAAGAAAAGTAAAGTTTTAGGTAAACAATAAGACAAAATTTGACCAGCTTCATTTGTTAAAGGAAATTATATTTCCAAAGAACAGAAGAAGATCTGAAGTATAAAATAATTAAAAATGACAAAGTGATAAAGGATAATAAGACCCAAGAGTCTGACTAAGTACTGACACTTGAAAAGAAAAAAAGCACTATAATAATAGTAGGAGAGATTGAACTGAAAATTTTCAACTAGAAATACAAGATTTCATCAACCAACAGAGTCTTTTTGATGTTAATTATGTGTTGGTATTTGTAATTAATCATTTATTTCATCTGTTTTGTTTTAAATAGAGGAAACCACATAAGGGTAGCACTTTTTCAGAAGTAAAAGTAAAAAATAATCTGTTTAAGTATCATAGTCTCATTACAGCAGAGAGAGAAACAGAAAATTCAAATAACAGGGAAATTTAATTTTCTGAAAAATTAGTATCAAATAGAAGGTTGTAAAAGGCAAGGCCATTTAGAACTAAAAGCAAAACAACTTTGCAACTGAAATTTGAATTTCAATTGAAAATATAGGTTTCATTCTTTTGTGTATTCAGAGTCTGGGGAAAACTAGCCTCAACATGTTTTTTCTTTCTATACCCACAGAAATAAAGTATTAAACCCAAGTGAATTATTCTTTTTTCTTTCTTTCAATGTATTTCAATATAATTTTTTTCAAGATTTAATGAAAGAGCTGTACAATCCATACCCCACCCCTTTTCAAGAATGTCTGGCCAAATGCAGCTGTAAATTATAAAATAATGCCCTGCATTCATAAAACCGTTCACACATAAATATAAAAAATATAACCACTGATCAAATGAGTCTTCCAGATAGGTTGCTTAAACCATCAAATATATATTCATATATATATATATCCTTAAGAAGCATCCTCTAACTTTTAAAAACTGTAGATTTTTTCCTAAAAAAAAGTATTTCTTTTTAAGAAATGAGTACTTTTAAGCCAGTACTCATATTCCAAAGAATGACTACTAAATTCAAAGCACAAATTGCTAAATGCAGGAGATTTTTTCCCCCTATCAAGCCTTCTTATTGTTTCCAAAAAAGCAGTTTTGTCTACAGAAAGCCCCAGTACCCCTACTTTGTGACAAAATTCATTCCTTAGGACAGTAAGGAAAAACAGTAAGATTCAGAACTCCCCCAACAGCATCCTTTTTCTGAAATATAGACAGAAGTTTATCAAATATAATCAGAAAAAATATAACGTTTTAGGAACTTAATTCTAAAAGCTAAAAGAGCAGAGAATATTTTTATGTAGTATTTCTTGGCCTTTCTGTTGGATGACCTTATGTCCCGGTTTCCCCAGAATAGTCCCCATTTATGCCTCTTACCCTGGAGTAACTATTAATAGTGCTGCTTTCCACTCTCAAGGATCTCAGTCTGGATAGTAAATTATATGGCTGCCCACCTTTAAGCTATATATGAGGTGTGGGTTAAGAATTCCTGAAGTTTAGTCTTTTATTTGTATAAACCAGTACTATATAGAATGAACTATTAAATATTATTAAATTTGGTATAAGACATTATGTGTGTGTGCAGACACACATGCATCCAAATCCATAGCTTGTGAGATAAATGTATTTAAATATGAAACAATGGAGTTAATCCTGCCACAATTACATGGCTTCTCATGGTTAGATTTCTTTAAAGAAGTTATTTTGGGGCATTATATACATATTCCATAAGCCATTCCTAACACAGCTCTAAGTGCATGCTGACCCAGTTATAAGATATTCAAGAAAAAATTTCATTACTTGATAGCCACGTTTATTTTCAATCAGAAACTGTATTACCAGACTTGATACCGAGTTTAAGTGGCTTTTATTTGGTTTAAGAAAACATATACACTCAAAGCACACACATTTTTATTTATTATGTTCAAACATAATTATTTGTTTGCTACTTGTCTCCTCTCTGAACACTTAGGGACATCAGCTTTCCCATGTTCCTCAGTACAGCACTTAGGACTTTTTAGATACTTCTTAGCTATTCGTTGAATCATAATGTGAGTGAATGAATGAGCACATCCTCATCTTTGAGTCTTTGTGGACAATTCTAAAAGCAGAGTTTACACGCTGGAAAAATAGTTGGTCATTGTTTTGAAGGGAACAACACTAATATTCATATGTGAATCCTGATAGAATTATTTTTAAGTCATATTAACACCCAAACTTAATAAATCCAAATCTTACCCCAAACAATTACACTCCCTTTCATGAATGATTTCATTTTCATGGTAGAAATGGACCTGAGCTAATCAAGGAGCCCAGCGTGGGGTACACTGTAGACCTTTGCTCCTGAAAACACAGCTAAGCAGCATCAGCGTGACCTGCTTGTTTGTTAGAAATGGACCCCATCCCAAACCTCCTGAATCCAGATCTCCACAGAACCAAGATTTCCAGGTACTCTGCGTGCACAGAAAGTTTGAGAAGCACCACTCACAGTGTTTCAAGTTTGAATGTTTACAGTATGCAAGTCAAGACTGTGAAGGACAGAGAAGGAGGGTATGAAGGGATAAAATAAGGGATATAAATATTCCAAAGTGACACTTGCATCTCCTAGTAGCGTGTAGTCTAGTGATGTAGACAGATCTATTTAGATCAAACCCGGTAGATTAAATAAGAATAAAATCATCTTATAATTTTAGACAGATTAAAGTTAGTGCTAGAATAGGGTAAAACCAACACAGAACTTTCTGTCTTAGAGAAAGATCAACAAATCAAAAAGTAAAGTATAGATCTTTGGTTTTGTGTTCATGAATACATACACAAGAGTTTCTCTCTCCTCTCTCTCTCTCTCTCTCTCTCTCTCTCTCTCACACACACACACACTCATACACTTATGCTTCCTGCCTTCCTAAAAGGGTATTGATGTGGCTGAAATATGTATCACGGCTATTCTCCAGGTAGTTATGCTTCTCCTAATAATATACTTAAGCTCTAACTTCAATGCCCTCATTAGTAACTTGAATATCTTAAGGCTATCCATAGGGAAATAAATCTCAAATGAAACTAACTGCTTTTGACATGCACTGACCTTGTTAACCTTGCAGGTAAAAGCTCACCAAGCAAATAAATGTCATGTCACTAATGCAAGAATCGACACACAAGACACAGGGTTATGATGAGGTTCGGCTGTTGCCCTTTCTTGGGGAGGTAAAATAGAGCTGCTGCAAACCTAGTGCACAGAAAAATGAGCACGTCAGGATGAACCCAGGGTACTAAAATGAGAATGTATAATGTCCCAGGTTTAGAGTTTAGGATTAATCAACAGAGAGCACATCATTGACAAAATAATCACATGTCCTTTGACTGCATTTTTAAAACACTATCGTAAATTTCTATCTTCAGTCTGCCAGTCTTGTTATTCCAAAGCCAATACACTTTTTTTTTTTTTTTTTTTTTGCGTTACGTGGGCCTCTCACTGTTGTGGCCTCTCCCGTTGCGGAGCACAGGCTCCGGACGCGCAGGCTCAGCGGCCATGGCTCACGGGCCCAGCCGCTCTGCAGCATGTGGGAATCTTCCCGGACTGGGGCACGAACCCGTGTCCCCTGCATCGGCAGGCGGACTCTCAACCACTGCACCACCAGGGAAGCCCGCCAATACACTTTTAACAATAAAATTTGACCATATCCTTATTTAAAATCATGTATGCTGAGAAAACCCCATTGAACCATTTGCAAAGCTATTGATCTTAAAATACATTTTTAAAATGTTGAACCAGGCAAATCTTGCATATGGACTTGGTTATAACATGTAATTTATACATTTTGTATTATTGTAGAAGAAAATCAATTTAACAAATACTTCGTGCTTCTGTACTATATGAAAGGTGCTGTACTGTATATTTGAAATCAGCTATGACATCTCTCTGGGAAGATTTTCTTGGACTCCCCTTTCCAGGTCGAGTCAAAATCCTGTCTTGTGTTACCATTTGTTTCTATAACGATTAATACAACTGAATGAAGCCCACAGTGTCATAATAATTTCCTTATATGCTTCTGATAACCACTATAATATGAAGTGCTTTTGTCAGGAACAATGTTTTATTTTGCCTCCTTAGATCCTAATACAGTTTTCTGCATCAAAAGTGCTCAAAAATGTTAAACGAATGAATGATTAATATGTTGATGGAGATAATTCACATGTAAGGTAATTGGCTACTTTGATAGTTCATGTGAACAATACTGGGCTATTCTTAATAATGCTTCTCAGGAATGAGGAAGACGTTGTCAAAATTAGCAATAAAAGTCCGCAAATATGAAAATATTACCTACGTGTTTCTCACTTGGAGATGTCTGTTTCAGAGGAAGCATCACCTAAGATTCCATGCAAGTATGTTTCCTTTCTCACTTTGCAAAAACTGGTCTCCCCCCAAAGTGAACCTGATCCTCGTGGTAACACTGAAATAGCAGATTCTCCAAATTTCCATTTGTCAATGTTTCCTAAGTATTAGAATCCATACTCTGCTAGGATAGTCCATTAGAATTATTATCATAAGCATTTGCCAGGGTACTAAATGCCTTGAAAAACATGTGCACACAATACTGAAATATTTACAGGTAAAATGATGGCTGGAATTAGCTTCAAAATCTTTCATCAAAAATAAGTTTGAAAAATCACTGAAACATGCTTCTTTTTAAAATCCTTAAATGTTTGCCCAAGGCTTTCCTAGAGCTTCTGAGAAGATAAAACACAAGGCTCCCCACCCTACCTTCGCAGCAGTAAGTATCTAGATGAATCCGTTCATGAGACGTTGTTTGATTATGCATAAATTTTTCAGTTCTCATCTAGACTTACTCTCAGTCCATTGGTCAAATGTGAATATTCACACATTAACCAATAATCACACACATACATGATCACGAATACGAGATACATGCCTGGTCTGCAACGCAGAATAAAAGTGATGAAGTTTCCTATTCTCATTTGCTTGTCCTCATCTACAGAAAGCCTTGTTTAAATAATGCTATATTACTTTGCTAAAAAATTGGCCCATGTGCTTTGAACATTTGTGTCAGATTTGCCAAGGAATAAATGTACTTCGAACAGGGTTTCTTTTTTTTTTTTTTTTTTTTTTTTTTTTGTGGTACGCGGGCCTCTCACTGCTGTGGCCTCTCCCGCTGCGGAGCACAGGCTCCGGACGCGCAGGCCCAGCAGCCATGGCTCACGGGCCCAGCCGCTCCGCGGCATATGGGATCCCCCCAGACCGGGGCACGAACCCGTATCCCCTGCATCGGCAGGCGGACTCTCAACCACTGCGCCACCAGGGAGGCCCGAACAGGGTTTCTTAATACAGTAAATTATTCTGATTTGATTCAGAACTTGAATTTGCTGTGGAAGGCTGGCTCTCACTGTCTGCCTGAACATAATGAAGTAATTACAAGAAATTAAAAAGTCATCACTTTTCCTCCTACTCATGACATTGAATTTAGTTTTTTTGTTTTAAAATAGTATATATATATATATATATATATATATATATATATATATGTATATTTACCTATTAATACAAGTATAGGCATAGATTAGACAGACTTGGACATAGATAGATCACCCAGCAATGAGAGAGCAAAGCTATGGTTAGAAAAATATATATATGTTCATGTGGCCATTCCTCAAATAAAGTGTCTGTTTTCTCCTAATTAATTGCTCTTAGAGAATTTCATATGCATAATTCATACCCGATTTATTTCATAATGAGAGATGCAGAGTTTTAATACAGACATAAATGTATTAGTCTAAAAATAGAGCCAGCAAACTTGTTTAAACATTCTTGTTTTAAAATGTTGGCTCCCTCTCCGTGAATGCCAATTCCAAAATGGCTTTATTACCCAGGAACTAATACTAGTGTTATTGCTCAATCTTACTTCAGATCCAATTATCATATGAAGTGATACACCTTATAAAATGCAGACTTTTAGGGACATGTGCTAAAGGCAATATAACACCTTCTACCGTAAGTGTACTAATAGGAGCAGCTGTTGTTTGAGGGAATTTGTTTCCTGAAAGAGTGGATGTTTCTTTGGATCGAGTGGACAAGCAGACACAATGCACTCACAAATTATTGCAGTAGGAGGTATCAGGATGTTTCAGTTAAAACAGGCCAAAGTTATGATTAATACTGACTTTTTTAATATCAAGACCAGGTCTCTATGTGATACAGTTCTGTGCTTTCAGAAATGTATGTCTTATTATTGACATTTTTGTCCTACGTCTAAGAGACAGAGATTAACCAGCAACAAGTCATTTTCCAAATGTTAATTGCATTCTGTTAATTGCAGAAGGAGAAATACTCATGACAGTGATGTAATTGTACTTTTTCAGCCACTCCAAGCAAAGCAATAGCTTACTTGGGTTGGCACCTGTGAGACCAAATATTGTTTTTACTTAAGTGAATTAGCAATTATGGATCAGGAAAGAAATATTAGGACCAACTGAGACTTGATGCCTAGCTTATATTTTCCCAGGTTGGGCCTTACATGCACCAATGGAAAGAAACTAAATTATACCTACCCTTAGGTTTCCCACCCCGAACCCCAACTAGTTTATGAAGGTAATTAGTACTTTCAGTAATTGGACCTCACACTCACCATGGCTTAAGTCCCAAGTTAAAGGTATTGCTGCAGAATATCTTTGAGCCTTGTTGGGGATATGGTCACCTTACAAGAATTATCAAATTTAATAGGATACTTGAGTTTCTGACTTAATATACTTTTCCAGAGGACAACGGTGCTCCAGTTGTTTAAGTTCACTGTAAGGGCTGCCTTCTGGGGCATGAAAGTATGGAGGAGCAGGCCAACAAGTTACTAGGGAGGGGGAAACAGAGAACATCCATCATATGCCATGCTTCTCATTCCTAACGGGCATGCACTGCACTGCCTGGTTGGGAGTTTGGACTTTCCTAAATTACAGTCAGTCCTAAACTCTTGTACAGGAATCACCCTAGACTTGCCTTGGCTTGTCCTACAGAAAAGTATTCCCACAGACAGAACAAGTGGAGAGGCTCAACAGCAGCTTACAGACTTTCAGTCAGCCAGAAACTGACCGTCGTCACATTAGATGGATAAACATGGCTGGTCTGATTTAAAATTTTTTTTAACAATATTATGCCAGTATAAATCTTCCTTGGTTGTTTCTCTTATTTTGTTATTTATTTTAACTATCTAGAAAATCACGCAACAATCACATTTTACTGACTACCAAG
Source organism: Hyperoodon ampullatus (assembly GCF_949752795.1). Lineage (NCBI taxonomy): Eukaryota > Metazoa > Chordata > Mammalia > Artiodactyla > Ziphiidae > Hyperoodon > Hyperoodon ampullatus. The sequence goes on along the minus strand of NC_136932.1, from coordinate 22,036,508 downwards.
AGTTTAAAAACTTCTGCCATTTTTGGTTCAGATATCTCAAAAATATTCTTTAAAAAAGTATCTGGGGCTTCCCTGGTGGCGCAGTGGTTGAGAGTCCGCCTGCCGATGCAGGGGACACGAGTTCGTGCCCCGGTCCGGGAGGATCCCACATGCTGCGGAGCGGCTGGGCCAGTGAGCCGTGGCCGCTGAGCCTGTGCGTCTGGAGCCTGTGCTCCGCAAGGGGAGAGGCCACAACAGTGAGAGGCCCGCGTAACAAAAAAAAAAAAAAAAAGTATCTGAAAGAAATGTGGAAGAAGTATGATTCTTGGAAATACCTCCTCTCAGTAGGACAGAGCCTCACTTCCAGTCAACTGTGCTTAGATTGTGCACACATACTATATATTATACATGTTATATAGTATATATGTACATCATATAACATCAGTTATATAATATGATATATAAGACTGTACATTTAAAGTCAGTTTCGTACTTTATATATAATGGTTGCTTAACTGTTGATAGAAAAAAATAGAATAGCTTATGAACTACCTTGTGTTATTATTATTTAATTCCTAATTCTCTGTTTTTACACTGAACCATTTTGTTGGTTTGACATCAACTCAGTTCTTTGCATTCTTTTCCTTCAAACCACTGACTGAGAAAGGGTCATTTAAACCTCCCATAAGCTCTCAAGAGCTGAGTGATGGGATAGGCAGTTGTTCTTTTAAGAACACAACATCCTGAATCAAAAGAGTGACAAAGGAAAACAATACAAATGGAAGTGATAAATTAATTTATAGTATATCATCTTTGGATATTCTCTACATTACTGCTTCTGAGGGTTTTGTTTTTTTTTTCCCAACAGCAGCAAAATCCTTTCTTCAAAGAAATCTTTCAGAGAAATCGAATACATCAAGCCTTAAAACTGATGCTATTCAAGTTAAGAGTGGAGGAGAGGGGAGAGGGGAGAGGAGAGAGGAGAGAGGGGAGAGGGGAGAGGGGAGAGGGGAGAGAGGAGAGGGGAGAGGGGAGAGAGGAGAGGAGAGAGGGGAGAGGGGAGAGGGGAGAGAGGAGAGGGGAGAGGGGAGAGGGGAGAGGGGAGAGGGGAGAGGAGAGAGGGGAGAGGGGAGAGGGGAGAGGGGAGAGGGGAGAGGGGAGAGAGGAGAGGGGAGAGGGGAGAGGGGAGAGGGGAGAGGGGAGAGGAGAGAGGGGAGAGAGGAGAGGGGAGAGGGGAGAGGGGAGAGGAGAGAGGGGAGAGAGGAGAGGGGAGAGGGGAGAGAGGAGAGAGGAGTCCAGAGCCAATCAGCCTCCTCCTGAGCCCACCCTGTGAGACGCACAGGCTCTGAGACACAAGCCATGGAACCCCTCAAACTCTGAGATGCATGGTCAGAAACTACTGTCCAAGCTTATTTTAATTATAATAGTTTAACTCCTACTAATCTTTTCGATGAGTGACTCCCCCCCAAAAGTGCTTTAGAATCACCTAGAGAGATTTTAAAAACGCCTGTTTGGGCCTCATCTATAGAGATTCCATTTTAATTGTCCTGGAGTGGGTCCTAGAAATCAGTGTTTTTTAAAAGCTCCACAAATAATTTCAATATATAGCGAGCTAGCTTTGAGAAACCCTGCCAAAACTCTAAAAAAATAATAAATTTGGAGCCTAACTCTATGAGTTTTTAATTTCCTTGAGGACAGAGGCTATACTTTATACATCTTTTCCTGAAGTCAACATTTGAATCCATGAAAGAAGGAAAGAAAATATTACAGCCAATCAAAACATCCAAGAACACTAATTTGTCTGTGGAACGTGCAGCATCCCAGGCTTGGAATCAAAGGGCCTTCTTCCTTCCTTCACCCACCCTACAATCGTTGATATGCCAGGTGCCATGCTAATCATTGTGTTTTCTAAGTCTAATGAGGAAGGCAGCCATTTAAATAAGAATATAAGTGTTTATAGTATCTAGTAAGTGCTATTAATGAAACAGAAAAAAATGTGGCACTGAACCAGCCTGAAAGACTTGGAGATACTTCCTAGAAGAAGGAACCCCTGAATTCAGTACAGAAGTCTAAGAAAGAGGGTACAGACACAGGAAAGTAATGGAGAAAAAGAGGGGGAGATACCAAATCGATTTCTCTGAAATATGGTCTCAGGTTTAAATAAAAAAAGAGATAAGAAAGAAAAGTTATAGAGTGGTGGCAGAAGATGAGGAAAGGAAAAGAACAGTTAACAAGAGCCGTGAGGAGCCAGGACAGCTCTGCAGTCTTGTGAGACACCGAATGCTGAGCTGACTAGGAGCTAAGTCAGTGCTTCTCAAACTTGAATGTGTGTAAGAAGCACCTGGGGCCCTTCATGAAGTGTTGGTTTTCACTCAGTAGGTTTGGGGTGGGACCTGAGATTCTGGATTTCTAACAAACTCCAGGTGATTACGGATGAAGTTGGTCCATGCATTACACTTTCAGTAGCCAGTTTGTAATGTTTAGCACAAAAATATCATGTGCTTTCATTCTTTCAGGGACTGTAGTTTATTACCTAACTTTTTGCTTTTTTCTAACTTCCTTTATTTTTAATCTGCATTTTTTGAGGTGCAGTCACGGATGTGTTCCGTGTAGAGACTTACATACAAGCCTGGGTAGATTCTTGCCATTATTTGACAAACCGTGGTTTTTTCCATCTAGTCGGTTACACTCCATGCGTTAATGGGCTCCCCTGAAGTGGCCAGCATGGTGCTAACCACCTCTGAGGACTTAACAGAATTCTAAGACATGTCGTCTACCTTCAAGGAACTGACTGCAAACTTGAGAAAGGATGGACATGCATAGCACATACCTTACGACAAAACGTTTAGAACAAGGTGTCCCATCTGCAGCATTAGAGAGTTTTAGGAGAAAAAAAAGTCAATAAATCTGGGACATGCAGGGAAAATATCCCTGATGGTGCCCTCTAGCTGCAGCTCTGCTAAAATATTGTGGAAAACCTTTGCCAGCTCCACCAACTTTCTTTGAGAAGCATGCGTGGATTTTTTCTTTTCTTCCTAACTGTTCTAAGAACATAAAGGGGATAAAATAAAGCAAAATAAAGCCATTTTATATCTCTTTGGACAAATGGAGTTTGTGATGAGAGAGAGGGTGGAGGGTAGCCACCAGACCTCCTTCCCCCAACTGTACTGAAAGTGTGGACACAGGAGACTCTATTCAGCAGCCCCTGGGACTGGGCTCCAGACACATAAGTAGCGCCTTGGCGTGTTCCTCTGGCCTGCCTTACAATTGATTAGGCCACAGTTGTTTATTTTGAGACATTCAACCAGAGACCTTGAGAGAGGCCTACCCTCTGGTTTGTCCTGATCCTTCTCTAAGTGTGGGAACCTTTGTCTAATTGGATTGACTGTAAGTGTAATGATCATGGCGTGAGTTCTCTAAGCAGCGCCCAACCGTGGACATTCACATGGAAATGAGGTTAATTACACAGCATAGATGTGTCTAATGATTGCACCTGCAGCGCCACAGCGACCTCCCTTTAACTCAGTTTCACAAACAACTGCAAAGAGCAGCTGCATTCGTTTCCACAGTTAAGAGTTTAAAAATCTGTAAGGATCCCCAACAGAATAGAGGTGCAGAGGGTGAGAGTGAGGAAGGAGAGGGCTCTTCCGGATCAGATGTCTGTCCCCAGCCACCGCGGACCGTGCTAATCCCGGGAGCCTCAGGCACAGACACGCAGCCACCATAGCTGCTGCCGGTCTCCCTGCTCCCCGCACCCACTTCTGACTGAGATCAGAGTTTCTCATCTGTCAGGATTCGTTAACGTGGTGATGGAGATTTATGAAGGGCAAGGTCTGCAAAACTCCAGAATACAAGGTCATTATAAGCAGCCAAACTGTATTAGTCACTTCTTCAGAGAATCAGAACCATTAGGATATCTATATCTGTAATCTATATCTATAATATATCTATAGCTATAGCTATAATATATCTCTATCTCTATATCTATATCTGAGTTTTGTTTTAAGGAATTGGCTCTCATGATTATGGAAGCTGACAAGTTCCAAGATCTGTAATCTGCAAGCTTTAGACCCAGGAGAGTTGACGGGGTAGTTCCAGTCTGATGTCCAGCAAGCTTGAAACTCAGAAAGAGCTAATGTTCCAGTTTGAATCTTAAGGCAGGAAAAAAAACAAAAACAAAAATGATGCCCATGCTTAAGGGCAGTCAGGTAAGAGGAGTTCCCTCTTATTCAGGGGAAGGTCAACTTTTTTTGCTCTGTTCAGGCGTTTAACTGATCAGATGAGGCCCACCCACAATAGGGAGGGCAACCTGCTTTCAATGTTATACTCATCCGAAAACACGCTCATGGAAACACCCAGAATAATGTTTTACCAAACATCTGGAACCCTGTGGCCCAGTCATACTGACACATAAAATTAACCATCACACAAACCATTCCCCTAATCCTGGGAGGACTGCTTGGAAGCAGTGCTTCTGAGCAAGACCCAAAGTCTTGTTGCTGATCCATTTATCCACCCCTTCCCACTGCCATGTTATCAAAGCCCCTGCCTTGTCTCTCTCTCCATTTTCTCTTCTTTGTGTCCTATTTCCCTTTCCCTGTGTCTATCATTATCCCCATAGGCACTTAGGAATATCAGGAAGACGTTATCCCACCACAGGTGCTGACCCCACCCCTAAACACAACTGAACCTTCGCAGAGCTGACTTGACCTGACATGTACCCATCCAATGCATGCTTAGGTCCCAGACTAATCACGCAGAGAATCTCTGCATTTATGTCAGTGATGCCAGTTGAAAAAAACATAGACATTCACACGTCCACATTCACAATCCTCTTGGATTTTAAGAAACATTTTATTATACATGTAAAACTACTAGTCCCATGACTTTCTGTAGCTGCAGCTACAATTTTGAGATCCAAATGGGATTCCCCGGCTGTGGCTGGGAAAGATAATTGACTGCAGCCAAAGTCAAATACGCCCTCAAATATTTAAATATTTAAGGAATGTGCTTTGGGCTCTAGGAGCAATTCTGAAAAGGGGAGGTCCAGAATGTTTATGAATAATTGTATAAACTTTCAAAGGGACTGAACTGAAGGTGAGGACACCCATGGGGCTGTGTAACTGGTGACGTCTGTTAAAATAACTAGATTTATTTACTTTTTAGTCTTGCCCCATGTCTCTTTTCATACCATTTGGTCCACAAAAGACAAGTATGGGGGCAAGCTAACTAGGCACACTCACTAGTAGTCACGTACAAGGCAGCTAGAAATTATGTTCTTGTGCTCTGACCTTGCTCAGCAGTAAACTAGCTTCAGATTGTGGGGGTGGGGGGAGCAGGATTAGCCAGAACTAAATTTATCTCAGAGAAACGTCATCCAAATTCCATTCGCCACCTCGGTAGGTCTCCAAATAGCAAGCTCTGCTTAAAAGCACTGGCTAAGCCCTCTGGGTTTGCTGTGTATGTGGGGATGGGCAGGGGTTGAAGAGTGGGGGCCACTGAGGAAAGGAAAGGGATAGTTTCCTACTCACACTTCATTCTGAGGATCAATCTCATGTGTAGTAGGCAAGTAAATTTGTTTTCCAAGTGTGCAGTAGACAAGCAGAGACAGCCCAATGGACTTTTGCAAAAGAGACTAATTTTCTATTCCTTTGACTCTCAAGACACAAGCTGATTTGATAAAATGCTGAAAAAAGAACACCCTATCTCCATTTTCGGTCAATCCAGAAAAGACAACTGGGCTTCTTCGGAATATGTTCAAGCCTGGACTTGTTACTCACAGCTTACCTTCTCAGAGGTTAACAACAAGTAATGTTCAGCCCAGGAACCTAAACTCAAAATGTGTTGCTATCACCAATAATGGTTTGCAAAGAAGGGAAAAGTCATGTGTGTGATGGAAGGCATGATACAGGCACTTAAGTAAATTGTACTCAGGGTGGGAAACGCAGACTTGATTTAATTACTGGGCAACAGATGCTAGGAACTCACCCATCTTTACTCACAGTGGCACCCAACTGGTTTCCACCAAGCTATGTGTTACCAAGGTCAGTTCCCAGGGTGCTGAAACACCCAGATGCCTTCTGTTATCACTGGTCACTCTAGACTCATGTTTGCTGAATGTATGAAAACCATTTATAGTCAGGACACTTAAAAACCACAGCCTAACTGGAACATTTGGTATAAAAAAGAATTGCAGGAACATAATACAGTTTTAGCACTTAAGAGGAACACACAGGCACTTTAAAAGGACACCATTTGGTTTAATTTGGATTCTTAAAAACAGTTCATCCAAACAAGATTTCTGTTTACACTTGGGGAGGCTCATTTGACTTGTTCTGTTTTGCAAAGCTCAATGTTTCTGTAATATGTTTTGGTGGCATCATTTCAAATCAAAACAAGGAAAGTGGTTCTCAAAAATAAAATCAGAGGCCAGCTAAATAAGGATTTGCTAAGTCAATTGGTTGTTTGCTTATTTATACTACACTTCTTTTCCTCCCTCCTTTGGGAGTTTGTATTCAAACACACACACACACACACACACACACACACGCATGCGTGTGCAGGACAGTCTTGGTAGGGGTATAAAGGAAGGGCGCACCACGTCCTCTGGTCCTGTGACAATTTGAAGGAGCAAATATATACATGAGTGTATATATGTAGGGACCAGACATATATATCAGATTATGTATCATATATCAGACATATATCTCATATTACATATACGAGAACTATACACGTTTGTGTATATATATATATATATATATATATATATATATATATACTATATATATAGAGAGAGAGTTTTACTCATTCAAAGAAAAGAGAAAAGCTAAAAGCTGAGAGAACAGTTTAAGATGTAAAACAAAGAGACTTTCACCAGGCCTAGCCTGTTCAAACATGCTATCTCTTTTTTTTTTTTTTTCCTTTTTCTTTAAGGGAAAACCTCTGAAGCTGATTTGCAATTGTTAAGCTAATCTGTGGCCTAGGGGGAGAAAAAGCCACCAAAACCTTATAGAAATGAAGGAAATTACACAGACATGCCCACCCCCAGATTTAACGTTCCACTTCCATGTGGTTTGGAACACATGAGAAGTTTGAGTTGTACTTGGAAAGGAAAGGCAGGCATCAACAACATCTGGGAGAAGAGTCGCTGTAAATATAGAGGTCCTTACAGTAGTTGGGGATGCCACTAATTCAGGCTGGCAGCAGCTGAGTTTTATTATTAAAAACATTTTTATTCCCTCTACCAGATTCTGCAAAGAAAAGAAAAACGTATATATCTGTAGGCTGAGGATATCCGTAGCTGAGGATTTATTAAATGTGTTCAAGTTCATTCATTCACCCCCGTGGGCAATTATTTGTGGAGCACCTACTATGTGCCAGGTCTTGAGTAACAGCCATGACCAAAGATGATGAGGCACCTCTGTTCTCAAAGTCACACTCTGGAAGGTACTGGCAGACCATAAATACATTAACACAGAAGCATGGCAATTAGATTGTAATTTTTATTAATAGATCAAAATAGAGCAATGTTAATACATAATGAAGATAACCGAGGAGAAATACAAGTGGCTGCTTTAATCTAAGTAGGTCTCGCTGAGGAGGTAGCACTGACCTAAGACCTGAAGGCCAGATGGAACCAGCCAAGCTAATACCTGCAAAGACTCTGCTGGACCTATTTTTAATTCCCCAGTGCCTACCAGATACATTTCCAATCTGTCCTGTCATCCAAACCCTCCATGGTCTGATTATCACATATCCCTCCAGCCTTAGCCCCCATGATGCTTCTGTAAAAATTCTTGACTCTAGCCCTAACTAGGGTTCTTTGTTCATGACTGTAGGGTTTCTCACATAGTTCTAACTTCATGGACTGCTTCTTCAACCCTACTTTTTTGTGTCCAAATTCTCCCATCCTTCAAGAGCCTTGGTAAATGCCATCCTCTCCACAAACTCTTTCTAAAACCACTTATGTAATTTCCCCTTCCTTGAATTCCTATCTCAGTATGAATATACCTTTTTTCATATCACTTTGTAATTTCTCTTCTTTACCTTTTACTCTAGTTATTTATGTATGTCGCCTATTTCTCCTTATGGAGAGTAAGCTCTTTGTGAATGGCTCTCTGCTCTTTTTGTCTTAACTATTAGTATCTCTTCCGGTTTCTTACTGAAAGTTTTGCCAAGGGCTCAATAAATATCTATTGCATGAACAACTGAATGAAAGCTAATCTCTAAACACAAAAGTAAAAGTGAGGTGTATCTGTGTGTATTTGTGTGTGTGTGTAGTTAGTGGAGGGCTAGAGCAATGAATTGGGGAAACAGTAGAGTGGGGAACAGCACAGAGACTAAGATCACTAAATAATCATAATTTTTAAAAATTGCTTTCTGCTTCTTTTTCATTATATTTGTCATCACCACTCAATGTTTGAGTCAATCCAATGGAATTCAGCATTAATGTGGCCAAGTTCTCTGTTTGGTGCTGATAAAAGCAAGCAAATTTGCTTACGAGAGTGGAAATCATTTCCAGCCATAACTCCAGCCAATGGTCTACCTCTATTAACGGAAAAGTTTGAAAAGCACACCCCATGTCCCACAGATCAGAAGCAGCCTCTTTACAGGGAAAGGGCAATGCATGCCTTAGCTGTCTTGGCTTCTCCCCATTGATAACCTTGCTAAGAGGATGCTGCACTTGCAGTGCCACTCAACAATCTATATTTCTCATCGTAGAATACAAAAACTAAAAGGGACTTCAGGGAATCGTTTTGAAGAAGATGAATTTGAAGCTTTGAGAGGCAAAGTGATTGGCCCGGGATCTCACTGGTAGATTCAGCAGTCTCAACTCTAAGCACAGTATATTTTGACATCACACTGTTTTAATCTCCATCATATCATAATTTTAAACGAGGAGAGACCCTCCCCCCATCATGCTGTTTTAAAGGATTTAGACAAATTGCTTCTGGGGGAAAAACAATCCCTTAATTACTAAGATATGCAAATCCAAAAAAAAAGAAATCCTCAGAAAACACTCTTGATGAAGCTTCACACCAGTTGCATCACTTCTGGCTCTAGGCCATCCAAAAGAGAGGAGGTAGGTGGTGTTTATCTCTTTATGTCTCTTTATGTTTCAAAATAACTGACTTTCAGGAAGAACTACAACTGAAATTGTCCCCAGCATCACTCAAAGGGAACTGGGTGCAACGAGGCGCTATGGGAAAGTGCAAAGAAAAGAAAGAGGGAAAAAAAGTGCATTGATGCACAGTAAAGCGAGGCAGAGGACAGAAATCTGGAGGGCTTGTCGGTTCCAGCAATAACAAGAGTTGACATTTGTTACATGTTAATTACACGGTATTGTCTCTTGGAGGTTAAATCAATCAGAAATTTCCTGTACAGCTAATAAAATTGGAACCCATCTGTGGTTTGCCAAGTCACGTTAGACACTGTCTCAGGACAGAGTTAGAATGCTCAGGCTTTAATTTGTTCTGGGAAGAAGAAATGAGAAACAACTTCTTTAACTGAATTAGATTCATAGGTGCTGTCCAATAGTAGGGTGCTAATTGTAATAAAAAGTATTATTACAGCTGTCACTTACTGAAAGTGTATTGTGTACCAGGCACTTTTCTAAGCACTTCACAATAGAATCTTATTTGTTTGAAACTAAACCTGATTCAGTCAAGTGTTATTGTCTCCTTTTTAAAGAAACAGAAACTGGATCTCAGAGAGGTGAAGTAAGGTTCCAAGATCACACAGATGGTAAATATTGCACTTAGAACTTGAACTCAAGTTTGTCTAATACCAAAATCTCAGGTTATATCTAATATATTCCAGTGCACACATTAAGTATTCAGCTAATTCTTGATGATTTCAATTGAACACTAACGAGACACATTTTAAGAGTGAAATCTTATAGTATCTACTAAAATATGTTGATTTATATGACTATTTTCTATAATACAATCCTTCACAAGAGCGAAGTTGTTTTGAATATTTAAACTGTAAGTGCCTCCTAAAACATTCGGTTGTTTTCTTTATTGAAATAATTTACAGACAATCGATACCATGCAACAGATTAGATGAGTCTTAAGTGGTTTTTAAGTTATCTCTTTACTAAGGCTGGTTTAAGTAAGATAATCAGAAAATGAGTGACTGGGCTCATTGAACAACTCACTTTAGGTTGATTCTTCTATACATTGGCTTTTGAGGTCTATCTCATGAAAACCAAGACACAGATCCCTAGATTCATGGGGGTTTTTTTTGAACTATTTTAAAATTTAACTCTTCCAAGAAAGAGTTTCCGCTGATTCCCTGCACCAAAGGCTCCATGCTTCTTCACCCTGTGATACTCCAAACTTCATGACATATCATTAATTTATTTAGGGCTAAACAATTAAAAATACCAACAATTAATTTATTGTACTATGCTTTATGACCACATAAATTGTTAGATCTGTCCCAGATTCAGAGATGTTAAAATGTAAGAAAAAAGTCTATCCTGGAATCCAGGAAATATATTTACATGTTTTTTTTTTCCCTGACATGTCTAGATACTGAATCAATGTTGTAGATTAGTAAATTGGCTAAAGTGGGGCTAGAAAGTGTTTAATATTTGGATTTAAAATTTTATTATAGGGAATTTTCACCAGCCAAGGTGATCATGAGGGTGGAAATCTGTGACTTAGCAGGGTTTTGAGGACATAGAATTGTTTCCATTTTCCAAAAGTGGGATTATGAAGGTCCCTGTCAACTCTTGTTCATTCTGCTGACGACTTTCATTAAGGAGAGGGTCAAAGATGCCCAATAGGGCTTCCCTGGTGGCGCAGTGGTTGAGAGTCCGCCTGCCGACGATGCAGGGGACACAGGTTCGTGCCCCGGTCCGGGAGGATCCCACATGCCGCGGAGCGGCTGGGCCCGTGAGCCATGGCCGCTGAGCCTGCATGTCCGGAGCCTGTGCTCCGCAACGGGAGAGGCCACAGCAGTGAGAGGCCCGCGTACCGCAAAAAAAAAAAAAAAAAAAAAAAGATGCCCAATAAACTCATGGAATTTTTGTACTTACTTAATTTTCATTTATTTATTTATTTATTTTCCTTTCATGTTTTCAAAACTTCTAATGCTAAATAGGTTTTAGAGATCAAAGGAAATACTCTATGAAAACTATTTCATAGCTACAAAAATTAAAGCCCCATTTTGGTAAGATCACCTGAGGTTATTTGTTGCCATTTTGCATGTTGATGTCCTAAATAAATTCTTGTCAAGAAGAAATAATTGACATGTTACCAACTCCTTCTAATATTTTGTAAATCTGGTCCCTCTATGAATCAGCCACAACTTACTTTCCTGAATTCCCTCAAGGCCCATGCTTACTTGGCCCCATCCTGCTTCCTTTGTGAGGAGCCGGCTTCCAGCTATCCTACTACTGCAGAGGCCTTTTAATTGGCTGCCTGGTAAATGACACACTGTATTCTTTTTATTGGGATAATTCCCAGGCAACTGATTGGATACATGGAAATGACAGAGGATTACTGGCTGGGCTGGAGTCTTGCTTATTAACCAACACAGGTGGGACTGGTATTTGTCAACCTAAATTTCCTTCTGCATTCATCTTTGTTGTTGTTAGGCAGACCTCTGGCTCACATCAAGATGTTGAAAGTGAATTCTTAAACATGCACTAAGCCCAAAACTTGATTTTTCTCTTAGGCAATGTCATTATGGACAACACAAAGGGGAGAATTCACAACATTATTCGAAAGAATCAAGGCTCCAAAACTGATAATGAAGGAAAAGTAAGTTTTGAAGACAGGGGAGAGGGAATTTAATTATATAAGCTTTCAGATAACTAGATACGTAAATTCCAAGGTCAAAGTGATTGTGTCACTATCGTGACAGTTCCAAAAGATCAACCCAATCTTTATGTTTCCTTTTAGGTCATGTGCTCGGAAAGGACATTTTTCTTCTTCCTATGGGACAAGCAGAAATTTGCTTATTGGGAGTTAGAGATTTTGCCCATCTGCTTACACAGATCGAAGCCTGTTTTCCGCCCATTTCTAAGGGTGAAATAGTTTGACGCATCTTACTGTTGTATATTATGCGCCATTCTTATGCTTCCTTTCCAAACCTATCATGTGTACTTTGCCTCCAGCAACTGACAATATCGGTTTTACATGCATGCATGAGGGGCAGCTAAAATTTGGCAAGAAGGGACAAGTAAGATGTTTTTATTTTTTCCACTTGGAGGAGGGATAACTTTGAACTATTTCCATAGTTCCCTTTAAACCATGCATGTGTGTGGCTTGGCCATGACATAAACTAAACAAGTCTGACGCACACTTTCTATTAATGGGCATGGCTAGTCTTGGGTCTGCCTTGCGTTCCTGAGTTTGTCATCAAGACACACTATGCCACCAACACCTTGTAAAATGTTCTTCCCTGCTTTATAATTGTTTCATCATTCCAGGGAAGCAGAACATTATTGTGAGGATAAATGGTAAATTATACATTTAAGAAAACAAATTCTTAAGTAAAACTGCGGAAAGGGCCAAATTTGACTGAAGCCCACTCAATAATATTCTTGTGCTTCAGCTACTCTTGCTTCTGACACTTAATTTCTTCCATTTCACAGAATCCCCATGACTTTGTAAACTAGTCAGAGTTCTTAATTGCAGTGCCTTGTCTCGGCTGCTCTCTTTCAATATTACTCAAGTTCAAAAACCTTTCTTGCCACGTTTTTTGTTCATCTGATCCCTTCCTTCTAATCAGATTTGAAACTACCATACAGCATAGAGGTAGAGCAGCAATCTGATTAAACACGTCTGCAATATTACATGAAAAATGATAAATCATGAGTTAGCTCATGCCGTTTCACTCTCCCTCTGTTTTCTTAAGATTTTCTTTGATGCAGACCATTTTTAAAGTCTTTATTGAATTTGTTACAATATTGCTTCTGTTTTATGTTTTGGCTTTTTCTTGGCCAAGAGGCGTGTGCGATCGTAGCTCCCCAACCAGGGATCGAACCTGTACCCCCTGCAGTGGAAGGTGAAATCTTAACCCCTGGACCGCCAGGGAAGTCCCTCACTCCCTCTTCTTCCTGAAGTCTCCCTACTTCCTCTATTCCTACCTAGTTTCTCTAAAGACCTTTACTGTTAATGCTGATTCTCTCTTTTCCCTGAAGCCTCTGACTCCCCAGCAAACTGAGAGCTCTCACTTCCTTCTATATATCATTCTTTTACAGCTTTAATTAGATGGTGCTATAAATGTTATCATTAGCTCTCTTCTCCTTTACACTATTCTGTTCTCCCCAAACACAACAAAGTTATAAGTTATAAGGCGGAGGTTATGGTAATCGGAGACAGCACAGGAAATGGAGTTAGGAAGATCAAAGATTAAATTTTTCTCTGCCATTTTCTAATTGTGTGACCCTAAATAGGTTATCATTTTAGAATTGCCTTTATATTCTGTAAAAAAAAAAATAGTGATAACAAAAACCGCTTTTTAGGAGTATAGTCAGTAACTAAAAAAGCTACTGTATATAACTTGCTTAGTGTACTGCCTGACAGTTATTCTGTGCAGTAAGTGTTAACTCCCCATGCATACTTTTATCCCTAGTACAAGGCAGGCTCTGTGTCTTATTTTCAGCCATCAACAACTATTTTTGAATTGACGTTGCTGCAACCATGAGTCTCTCCTACCCTTTATCTCTCCCTAGGAACTTGTTTATGTTCAAAAGAGAGCCTGATTCTCAGAAAGTCAAGCTCTTTATAAGGAAACACGTGTTGTTATCTTGAGGGGCTGCTTCAGGCATTGCCCAGTATTCAGGAGCAGACTGGGTGTTGGGGGAGGCCCCCGTACGGATCCTGCCCTCCTAGGTGGAAATCCAGCCACTAACAGTCATTTTAGAACATGAAGGCTAAAGAAATAACATAACATGCAGCTGAACACTGACAGCAGGCTGTAAACTTCCCCTTTCAATAACAAAATAATTGAGGGTTTGCTACAGTTAGGATCCTTGTAAGATATGATGGAACAGTTCCAAGAATGAGCCCGTGGAGGCACACCCCAGAGGCAGGAGGACTCCACTGCCTCTCTCCAACCCAGGTGTCCCCTCCCACCCTTTCGTGCTGGGCTAGGAATGAGCAGAGTGTCTTGTTTGGGGTAGCTGTGCTTCGGGACGTTTTTCTCCAAGGCACCCCTAGAGGGCAGGATAACTCTCTTCCTCATGTTCTCAGCTACAGGCCAGGGACATATGCAAAGTTGGAAAGTTAATCCATTCTATGCAACAGCAGGACTCAAGTGATTCAAAATTTAGTTGCAAGTAAACAAAAATTTTTTTAAAATTTTAGTTGCAAATAATTTAGACCCAATTATCAATGGATTAACCCCAGCGCCTAATACTCATAAAAGTGCCTACTGTGACTGTGTGTTTTTCTGTTGGCATGACTGTGCAATTAGACATGATGAACGTTATATGGACCTACATTCTTCAACAGTCAAAAACTGACCTCTATATTCTTAGGTCAACTGTAAGAGTAATTGAAGAATATGTTGTTTTATTTAAAAGAAATGTACTTTGTCTCATTCATAAATGAATGTTAACAATTGTATCCTTATTTCATAACTACACTTTTAAAATTTTAAGTTTAATGCAGAGTGCCCTAATTCTCTGGGACAAATTCAGTTTTTATATCATTGCTTTGTATATAGATTTAAAACTGCAGCTTTTTTTTTTTTTTTTTTTTTGCGTTACGCGGGCCTCTCACTGTTGTGGCCTCTCCCCTTGCGGAGCGCAGGCTCCGGATGCACAGGCTCAGCGGCCATGGCTCACGGGCCCAGCCGCTCCGCGGCATGTGGGATCCTCCCAGACCGGGGCACGAACCCGTGTCCCCTGCATCTGCAGGCGGACTCTCAACCACTGCGCCACCAGGGAAGCCCCTGCAGCTTTTTTTTTTACTCATATATCCATTAGAAGCATAGTGTAACTTTAGTCACTGAATATTTATACTTACTAAAACTAATGTCATGCTAAACTGAGAAATGTCTCCTCTAAGCCTGTTTTATCATTTATAAAAAAATAATATTGGTACATTTCTCATGTGGTTGTTTTAGGAATAAAATGAGACAATGTATGTGAAGCACTTAACACAATGCCTATCATAAGCAAGCACCCAGTAAATATCAGCTATGATTACAAAAGACACAAAATTTTGTGGCAACATCCTCTAAAACCTTTTAACAAGGCATTGCTTTATTACAAAGAGGCATCTGATTCTCATTATTCTAATATTCTGGGTGTTTTGGTGTGTCATTTATTGATTACAAACATATACAGGTGTAGTATTCACATAAGGAATGATTTGAGAAATAGATAAGAGCGGCTTCCATTAGGAATACACACACTCACCAATTCACAAAAATCTCACCTGACCAATCTGAATTGTGTAGTGACTTGGAAATGGGCAATTGTATATAATTTTTTTATTACATTTTAGTAATACCAGTGCCAATTTATTGATATACAGCTTTCTAAATTTTTGAACAAAATATATATTTTTGTCTTGGTAATTTTGTCAAATACAGAGTACTTGCTCATAAAAGAAAGATCAAATCTTTAAGAATAAAGATTTGACGGATAAAGGAGATTGATGTCCTCCACGTGTCCTCTCTCAATCCCACCTTCCTTTTATGAAATCAAATTTGTCCCTGAGACGTTGTCAATATCATACAAAAATTGTAGTCAACACCTTATTCTCATCTCCTCCACCTAGAAAATAAAGAGCATCTGACTCAAGCTAAAAGGGAGACTCTCCGAAGCCCTTCAACATGCTTTCTCAGATGCAGCCCCTTCACCCTCAGAACTGGCGGCGGACGGACTAGCCACTTCAGGATTCGATTCTTGGTGCCAGGGATCCATGACCGAATAAACCCTGTCTCATCTCCTGTTTAATGTTTGAAACTCCACTTTCCTAAACTCTTTCCTTTTCTCACAGGTTTTGATATATATGAGGAACATAATTTTATAACGTCCTTAGTCATTTGAAACGTAACACAAATGAAGAGCTTGATGACTTATTAGTTAAAAGAGCAAGGTGGGGCAATCGAAGGCACTGACGTTCTGATAAAAGGACAAGAGTGAAAGAGTACATTTAAAAAGACGCACAACTCAAAGCTCATAGTATAAGGACATAATACCAATATCTTTCAAGATTTGTCAAAAATTCCTAGGTGAATGGGTGAGACTGCATTTCTGGTTTCTAATTGTGTCTGTCCAATTTTACCTCCAAGATGACAACTATCTGGGGTCTTCTTTACTGTCTTGATCTCCCCCTAACTTCAATCCAGGCCATTCTTTTAGCTTTTGACACAAATATACGTACATAGGCACACATGCATGCTGCACTGTTTTCTGTGGGTGTTCGGTGCAGGCTTACGTGATTTGTGGCTTTGGCGGCCTGACTTGGGTTTTGCCCTTGAGAAAAACTCTGGTTCTGATGTGTGTATCTAGTAAATGAAGCATATTAACGGCATAATTGGTACACGGTGGATCATGCCGTAACCCCAGATTGCACGGATACCTCAACAGTGAGCTGACTTAGAAACTGCACGTTGCACTTTGCCTCTGGTGACCTGCCCCCCCCACAAACTGAGTCTTCCCTCCCAAGTGAGATGCCTAGAGTTGGGGTTGTCCGGTTCTTGATGGTAGCTTTTGTTCCAAGCAAACATAATACGCTTACATAATAAAAACTGTGTGCTACTCCTGAAATAAAAATTATTATCCTGGGGATTATCTTTGCTAGTCTCCTCCCCCTCCCGTGGGTACCACTGTATCAAAGCAAAGAGAGGCTTTGAAAGGTGTGAGGATATCCATTTCATCCACTGAATACAAAAGTGCCCTTTGTCAGCTGGGCGGGTAGATAACATATAACCTTGTCCCACTTAAGCTGAACCTAGAAAGTAACTTATGGAGGATACTTCAAATGTCTAGGTCAAAACCTTAACTTGAGCTGAGATGAACAGATAGTCTTTAGGACCAAGGAACGAATATTTGAACGGCAAAGAAACTCCTTCTGGAGCAATACTAATACAAATAACTAATTTCAGGTACCAAAGGAATTCTGGTATCCTGAAAGTGAGAAGCACATTTTTCATATCTCGGCTTCAGAGAGCGTCTAGTGCAGAAAGGCATGTGTTCTTCTAAGGCGTTTTGCTTCCAAAGAAGCTAGCTGTTTTCCCCAGGGTTAGAGTGAAGAAAGATCTGGTTTGCCCAGGATTGTGGGATTCTTGAGTCACAAGACTTTCAGTCTGAAAACTGGGGAAGTCCTGGGCAAACTAAGAAGAGGCCCTGACAGCTTGACTAGATGAAATTGAGCTCTAGAAATAATGTGGCAAAAAAGTCATCCTAATGGTCTGGTGTCACAATCATCACCTCTCAGCTGTTAACTCCATGGCTCCAGTCCTTCCAATAATGATTTTCTATCCCAGGAATATGTTATTCCATTTCCCATGGTCCCTATATTTTTCATTGTCACCTGGAAATCCACGTTCTAAAAATTGCTTAAATCCTAAAGTAAAACTAGTATTGAACTAGATGGCTTTCATTTTCTCAATGTATTTACTTTTTGGTTGCTGACTACAGACGTTTTGAGTTAAAGTGAACATGGCCAGAAAAAAAAAAATTGCAGCTGTCATATCTTTGCAGGTTTTATAATATTATACAGGAACTGTTTCATAGCCCTTTATAATAAAATGAGTTGGGTTTATTACATGCTAACAACAACAAAAAAATCACAAGCTGGATAGTAATTAGCTTGAATAGACATTTACTTTATCCTTTTACTAGAAAAACAATTGTAATTTTACGCTCCAAAAAATCTCATTCTTAAATGTTATGTCTGAGGTTGCTTTTCCAAACTGATGCTAATATTGTCATTAAGTAGATGATCAGTGTGCTCTTGAGGCCTCTTTCCTATAAAGGACTTGGGGTTTACAGCTAATATGAGTCTAGAACTCATGTTTGCTCTTGTGTATGTTTGTAAGCTATAGAACAAACTGGCCATTTCCTTCATGCATGAGCCCATCTTCCAATCTTTCCATCTGTCCATCCTTTCTCAAAATTCTCTTCCTGAGACAGGTTTTATGATATACATTGCAAGGTAGATAACAGATAAGTTGTCACACTTTAATAGCTAGCATTTGAAAGAGCAGTATAGAGGTCAAGCTTTTAGACCATATCCAGAGCCCAACCAGGAGGCACAAAATTCCCTTGAGGTCTGATCACTCTTCTGAAAGGCCTATGATACCACGTCCTCCTAATAAGAGCAGCTGGCCCACTCTTTGGTCCCTGCCTCTACTCAGTGTTAGCATTAG
The DNA here is from genome assembly GCF_949752795.1 of Hyperoodon ampullatus. NCBI lineage: Eukaryota > Metazoa > Chordata > Mammalia > Artiodactyla > Ziphiidae > Hyperoodon > Hyperoodon ampullatus. Next base: position 22,018,181 of record NC_136932.1, on the reverse strand, counting down.
AATGCCATACTTCCCTTTATAGATCAAGTATCCCAGCAGCCAGCCCTAGATGGCTCATCAATTACTCCTTCCATAGACAACAGAATGCCTCCTTCAAGTCCCTACCCTCGGTTACAGTGACACCTCCACAAACTCTACCACTATTGAAAGACTGAATTACAGAGTCAAACTTTAGCATTTGGTACATTTCATCAAACATCCCTTACCTTCATATATCAGGGAATGTCTTTCCTTGAACAATAGTAAAAAGAAAGAAAAATGCAAGGGCTCCACTAAACTATTTTGTGAACCAGTCCAACTGTGGTTAAATCCAAGATATATGTGTCTTAGAAGGAGGTGTTAAAAGCACCCCTCAATCATACAAACATACACACACGCGATGTGTGCGCACATACACATATACAGTGACACAGGGTGAATTTTCTCCAGTATTTTCCATTTCATCATACATATCAAGTTTGCCTTACTGGGAGTGGTAAGCTTTCCAGAAAAAAACAGAAACACTGTTTTAGCACTCCACTATAAATTTTCAAAATTTTACCTGTAAATATTTTAACCTCATCCATTTCTAATGTGTTGCCTGCAGGTGTGTGTCAGCAGGCTTGGTATATCAGAGTAACTGTCTTGTCCCTGAAAGAATCCAGCCAATGGCACTGAGAGATGGCATAAAGGCTTGTTTCCTGAGCTCATGGTGTCATATCAGGTATTTTCTGTTTACATTTTTCAAAATAAATTTATTTATTATTTATTTTTGACTGCGTTGGGTCTTCGTTGTTGCGCATGGGTTTTCTCTAGTTGCGGCAAGCGGGGGCTACTCTTCGTTGTAGTGCATGGGCTTCTCATTGCAGTGGCATCTCTTGTTGCGGAGCAAGGGCTCTAGGCACACGGGCTTCAGTAGTTGTGGTGCAAGGGCTCAGTAGTTGTGGCGCACAGGCTTAGTTGCTCTGTGGCATGTGGGATCTTCCCAGATCAGGGCTTGAACCCGTGCCCCATGTGTTGGCAGGCGGATTCTTAACCACTGTGCCACCAGGGAAGTCCCTGTTTACATTTTTTATAGTGCAAGGTAGATTATAATTTGCCCAGATTTTATCCATGTATGTACACTTTCAACTGCCTCTTCATTATAAAGTTATCTTTTACTAAAGTACTTAATAATTCTAGTAAATATACTTTAGCCAAGAAGCCACCATTTATCATAAGCAAGCCCCCCATTCACCCCTTCATCTTGTTGTCCTCTAACATCCCCTTGGAATGGGATATAAATATGCAACGTTGATCATTTGCTACTGGGTCCTTGAGAGTAGATGAGGTTCAGGGGACTAATCAGTATTGAAAGGGGACAAAAAAAAAACTGGAGTTAAGGTATTTGGACCAAAGGGACAAGTAGCTCTCTCTTCTCCCAGAAACAAGTTGGAAATAAAAGTAAATTAGTTCTGAAAAGAATATACACATATCATATGTACATAGCCTATTTAACCAAGCACTGAGAGTCGGTATCAGGTCCAACCACAGGCAGTTGGCAAAACTTAGTGATATAACTAATGTCGAAATAACTTTTGGTATCAAAAGAGTGAGACATGTGACCCAAAGCACATATAAATCAATACCTCTTTGGATGAAGGATATTGAAATAAAAAAGAGACATTAATACCACGATTATCTTCTACTCTCTTTAGCTTTATTGAAGCCAAAAGATCAAGCAATTGTTTCTGCTGGCAATATATAAGCATCTTATAAATTTAATAAATTCAGGTAACCAGATTGTTATACAAATCTATGTCATGTATAGAAATTGAGTACACAGTAATGTTCAAAGAGCTGATCTTGTAGCCTCATCATTAAGACAAGAAAAAGGCTGACTGGCTCATAAGATTGTGTAGTCCAGTCTTGAAACATTGGTTGCCTGCTTCCTGTGTGCAGGCTCTACTCTCTGAGATAGAGTATATTCTCAATGTTAAAATAATAATCAGAATGATTAACAGCTTCTAGGTAGTGGTGTGGACTTCCTCCCACATACACACCCAGTGCATTAACCCTCACACTTCAAACCAGTCCAGCAAACACAAGAATACATTGAGGGAAGGAGAGATAATCACTGGGGAAATAGATCCATATAGGAGGTTGGAATCTGCCTCCAGGGAAATGGCTTATTGTAAATACCAAGTCTTGAATGCCACCATTTCTGTACCATCATGCTCTATTTCTGGTGGCTTAACCATAGTCCTGAAACAATACTGGCAACAGTGGTTGTTCACAGGGCACAAGTAACGTGGTGCTAAGAGGTAGGAATGATCAACAATATCATTTGTGGTATTCTGGGGATTTCTCAAGAAGTTTGCACCCTGGTCAGAAGTCTTTTGGTCTCTTTGGTTATTGTAGGGCTATGCAGAAAATGAAATTATACCCTTTAAGGTAAACCAACCCTTCTGAAAAGCCAACCCCCAAACACATTCATATAATAAACATTATGCTATTCCTGACATTTTATGTTCAAAATTGATTTATTTACTGAAAACAAGCAATGGAAAAGAATCCAATTAACAAGACCTGGGAAAGTACATTTCAAGTTGATGAGTCTTCCCTTCTCTCCCTCTTTCTCTCATGATGACAGTTACACATGAGCTGCAGACAGACCAATGTTATAAGAACTTTCTGTTTGTTTATTTGTTTGCTTTGTTTTGTTTTCAAATGACAAATACAACTAGGAAAATATATGAACTTAGGTATTAGAGAGTTTTGTGATTCATCCTGTAGATTTCAACAGTTGATCTGGTTTCCCTGCCATCAATCATAAAGGTTATAAATACCTTTTAATGCAAGATTACTGATGGAAATACGGCACTCACATATATTTGTGTGAGTATGAGTGTGTGTTTACACACAACTTAGTTCTAATTAGTACACCAATAGCGTCTTTAAATCTTTCAAACATATTCAGACTAGCCTTCTTTATTAAGTTGGCAAAGGATTTTTATCAGGCTTGGAGTAAACACCATGATTTTTATTACATAACAAAATTATATCACTGGAAATGCAACCTGCAATACTGTAGAGTGATTTAAGTATGAAAGTATTATATTTAAAATCTTTAACAGATTGTTAACAAATTATTTAACAAATTTTCAGTATTTCAGCATAATGACAAATTCTACACTAAAGCCCTGTGACTATTGATCAGTAAAAGACACATCAGTTGTGAGATTCCTAAGGATGAGTCTCGTTCAAGGTTTCTCATCCTGGGCACTAATAGCACTCTCTGTGCACTGTAAACAGTAGCAGTCACCCTAATCTCTACCCAGAAGATGCCAGCAATGTCCCCTCCTCCACCCCAAGCTGTGGCAACACAAATGTCTCTAGTTGCCAAACATCTCCTAGGGAGCAAAATCACTTACAGTTGAGGACCACTAGTTGAATGAAATACAAAATAGAAGTGTTTTTTGTCTGTTTTTTCTCAAAGTCTTTAGAGATGGAGTTTATAAATGCATCTAAAAAAGTTTACGGGCATCGTGTTTCCAAGAGTATAGAGGTAAGCGTAAATGGCATTGGGTTTTTTTTCAACTTGAGATATTAGATTAAAATTCAGACACAAAATACTGGATGAGGGCAGATACATAGTAGGACAACCTACTTAAAGTAGGCTCAACACGTTTTAAAAAGACTTGAGTTGAAGGTCTCTTTACATTTCGCAAGAAGTGTGAACTGCAAATGCTAAGTGCTGGTTTTGACAGCAGACGTCATGGTACCCAAGGACAAGCTGCTGCTTTCTTATCCAAACAAGTTTTAAGAGTGAAGAGGCAGAATTCAGGTGAGACTAAAACAGAACAAACCAGATGAAGAAAAATACTATCTTGGTTATTCACAGATTCTGAGAGATGGCTTGTAGGGATACGGAGCTTGGAGAGGATTGTAGAAGAAAGCTGAGAAGACGCTCACTAAGAGTGAAGTGAATTGAAGGCTGAAGGGAAGGGTACTCGTGCTCGCCTTGTGTGCTTGACAGCTCAGCTAGATTTTAGGAACGCAATGCTGTTGCAGACGAATGCAATCTCTTTTCTGGCCCAATGCCCAGAAGTGCTCCACACAGAATACAGTGCTCAATAAATGTTTGCTGATTTTGGTAAACAGGAGAACCTAGCTAGGAACCCCATGATTTTCCATTTGAAGAGTGTTAGGCAGAAAGTATAATATCCATTAGAGTCAAGACAGTATGGTACTGGCACAAAAACAGAAATATAGATCAATGGAACAGGACAGAAAGCCCAGAGATAAACCCACGCACATACGGTCACCTTATCTTTGATAAAGGAGGCAAGAATATATGGAGAAATATGGAGAAAAGACAGCCTCTTCAGTAAGTGGTGCTGGGAGAACTGGACAGCTACATGTAAAAGAATGAAATTAGAACGCTCCCTAACACCATACACAAAAATAAACTCAAAATGGATTAAAGACCTAAATTTAAGGCCAGACACTATCAAACTCTTAGAGGAAAACATAGGCAGAACACTCTATGACATAAATCACAGCAAGATCCGTTTTGACCCACCTCCTAGAGAAATGGAAATAAAAACAAAAATAAACAAATGGGACCTAATGAAACGTCAAAGCTTTTGCACAGCAAAGGAAACCATAAATAAGATGAAAAGGCGGCCCTCAGAATGGGATAAAATATTTGCAAATGAAGCAACGGACAAAGGATTAATCTCCAAAATTTACAAGCAGATCATGCAACTCAATATCAAAAAAACAAAAAACCCAATCCAAAAATGGGCAGAAGACCTAAACAGACATTTCTCCAAAGAAGATAGACAGATTGCCAACAAACACATGAAAGAATGCTCAACACCACTAATCATCAGAAAAATGCAAATCAAAACTACAATGAGATATCATCTCACACCAGTCGGAATGGCCATCATCAAAAAATCAACAAACAATAAACACTGGAGAGGGTGTGGAGAAAAGGGAACCCTCTTGCACTGTTGGTGGGAATGTAAATTGATACAGCCACTATGGAGAACAGTAGGGAGGCTCCTTAAAAAACTAAAAATAGAATTACTATACGACCCAGCAATCCCACTACTGGGCATATACCCTGAGAAAACCATAATTCAAAAAGAGTCGTGTACCACAATGTTCATTGCAGCTCTGTTTACAATAGCCAGGACATGGAAGCAGCCTAAGTGTCCATCATCGGATGAATGGATAAAGAAGATGTGGCACATATATACAATGGAATATCACTCAGCCATAAAAAGAAATGAAATGGAATTATTTGTAGTGAAGTGGATGGACCTAGAGTCTGTCATACAGAGTGAAGTAAGTCAGAAAGAGAAAACAAATACCGTATGCTAACAAATATAAATGGAATCTAATAGAAATGGTTCTGATGAAACTAGGGGCAGGACAGGAATAAAGACGCAGACACAGAGAATGGACTTGAGGACACAGCGAGGGGGAAGGGGAAGCTGGAACAAAGTGAGAGAGTAACATTCACGTATACACACTACCAAATGTAAAATAGATAGCTAGTGGGAAGCAGCCACATAACACAGGGAGATCAGCTCGGTGCTTTGTGACCACCTAGAGGGGTGGGATAGGGAGGGGATATGGGGATGTATGTATACATATAGCTGATTCATTTTGTTATACAGCAGAAACTAACACACATTTGTAAAGCAATTATACTCCAATAAAGATGTTTAAAAAAAAAGAGAGACACCAGAGAGCTTGCTTTCTTCTCCCCCACTGCGACATGAAGACACAGCAAGAAGCCTTGCATCCATCAGCCAGGAGGAGAGCCCTCAGCAGAAACCAACCATGTTGGCACCTTGATCTTTGACGTCAAGTCTCCAGAACTATGAGAAAATTAATTTCTGTTGTTTAAGCCACTCAGTCTATGGTGTTTTGTTATGGCAGCCTAAGCAAGACAGACAACTCTGTGAATAAATTAAAAGCCATCGACTACAAAACAGAAGCAGACTCTTTGGTTAGCAGGGGGAAGGGTGCGGGGAGGGATAGTTTGAGAGTTTGGGGTTGACATGTACACACAGCTATATTTAAAATAGATAACCAACAAGGACCTACTGTATAGCACAGGGAGCCCTGCTCAATATTCTGTAATAACCTAAATGGGAAAAGAATTTGAAAAAGAATAGATACATGTATAACTGAATCACTTTTTTGTACACCTGAAACTAAAACAACATTGTTAATCAACTATACTCCAATATAAAATTTTTTAAAAGCCATCAAATTGTACATTTTAAATGGGTAGATTTGTATAGTGTGTGAATAAAGCTGTTTTAGAAAATAAAAAAAAAAAAAAGAAAGCAGCAGCTCATGTGCCACTGATATTTGAAGACAGGAAAAAATTTCTTTACTACCAAAACATATAAGGGACTATCTGGGACTGTCCTTCTCATAATTTTCCTCAGAGAGGCCCTAACACCAAATCTGCAGCAATTTGATATCACAAGAGTTCATCCTCACATTTCTTAAATGAGAGATTGTCACTAAATGTTTATGTGTGTGTATGTGCTATGAAAATGGGAAACAGAAGGCAAGTTTATAAGACCATCTATGTTATTAGCTAGTTTATAAGGTCACTAGAAGTTTCAGTTATTCAATGTCAGTTTATGGAAAATTAAAAATGGAGCACATGGGTTGCATTCTGGCATCGCTGGAGTTGACCAATAGCTACCAGGAACCCAAGCGAGACACCGAGAATTAAGGAGAAGCAGCATGACTCCTAATCAGCAGATACAATATAAAGCTGGTGTTACTGCTATATTGAGTTAACTAGAGAAGATAATTTGTAAGCAAAATATTGAGGACTTCATAGAGAGAAATTTCACAGGATTTCACACATGCTTCAAGGATCGGTGGTTTCCCATTGCAGTTGCCAAAATATCCCAATCCTTACTAGGGTCTAGAAGATACATTTTCCCTCTCCTGCCTCTTTTCCCAAAATTTTTCCAGTTCGTTCACTACCGTTCAGCCACTTTGGTTTTCTGCCACTTCTCTTCTAGCTTCAGGATTTTGTATTTGCCATCATTCTCCCTAGAATGCTCCCCCCACACATTTTCCACATCTGGTGCCTACCTATCATCTGATATGCTTTTAGCTCAAATGTCCCCCCTCAGAGAAGGTTTCTCATCTTGTCCTCCCAGCTAAAGTTTTCACCCACCCACACCCATACTCCCTATGGCTCACCCTCAACCCCATTATCTGGCTTTATTTTTCTCCTAAAATTTACCGTCATCTGAAATTACCTTAACATTTATTTGATTACATGTTTATTGCTGGCCTCTGCTGGAATATAATCACCGACCATTCAGGAATGTTGGTATATGTGTTCTCAACCCTTAACAGGAAGTAAAAACCATATCTTTCAGAAAGTCGAGCTGAAATCTAGTGATATCTACTGTAGAGAGGAGTGAAGATCTCTTTATTGTTATATTAAACTCTTAACTGGAGTAACACGGAACAAATAGTATATAAAGAGAAAAATATTCCAGATCAAGCAATACTAGGCTTGACTAATATAGAGATGGCTTTAGGATGGTCCCCTGTGAGCCTCACCCAGAGGCAACACTACCCATGGCCTTGATGAACTATAAGAACAGTTTTCAATTTTCTATAAAGGAAGGGGGCAGTAGGGCCCAAGCTCCAGTGAACTCTGACCCACTATCCTGAGCATTTGTGTAACCTACATCAAGAGGTTTCCCCTTTCTGCCTTAGTCCCTGAAAAATATGATTTAACAAGTAACTTCTCTTTATTTTCATCACCATAACAGTTAGGCAAAATCTGGTGAGTTTGACCCATTTATGAGATGAAAAGGAATAAAAGAGCAGTGGTAAAATGGAAACAGACATTAAATATGAAAAAGCTGGATCTAGAGGTACTCGAATTCATAGAAATAATCTACTTTACTGATAACGTTTCAGAAGTGCTACTTGTTAAAAGATAAGACTCTAAGCTGAACCTTTAACTGGGCCTCTACAATTCAAAAAAGCCAATAGAAAAGTTTGTTGCAACTGCAGGCAGATAGCTGAGGAATTAGAAGGCCACCTTGGCTTGTGAAAACAGACCACAACAATAAGGACTTTGATAGAAACTCTGAGAATCTTTATACTTCAAACTATGTGCTCTGAAATCATGCACGTTGCCTTTATGCCCAGACAAACGTATCTTCGAACAAAAGGGATTCTGGGGCTTGTGGGAGAGTAAGATAGTCAGTGAAAAAGAAATGTATCAGAATGATGGTGCAGAATTGAAAGGGGAAGCCCTGTGAACAGCTGTAGGATCCCAGTTTACAACAAGCAGCTGGAAGGGAGTGTAAGCATGTCTGAGAATTTCCAATTGTTCTAATCAGCCATGAGAGAGAGGGAGGCTGAAATAGTGTGCTTTCTCACTGTGAATAACTGCCTCGGTCTTGATGAAAGCTGTACCTTGGGGAGGGTCTTTGGGCAGAAGATGAAGAAAAGCTAAGCAAACTGTCTGAAGAATCAAAGTAGAAATTTAAGTTGAATAATTTATTTCCCACCAATGTTTCATATCCAGCGCCTTTGGCTTTGGCTAAATGATTGGGTTTAGGCTATTATTCTTGTAATTAAAACTTACTTAAAACATTTGCCCTGTTATCTTTATTTTTTAGCCAAATAACTTATGCCTGGAATATACTGAATTAGTCAAATCAAATTAGCAAGCATTTACAGAATGATTCTAGATCCTAAACTCTTGAATAGCTGAGGTCATCTCTGGTTTTGTTCATGATGTATCCTCTCAATAAGGACGATGTAGTACACGCTTACGATAGAACCATTGATTGAATGAATAAATGGATTAATTAGTTTTCATTGCCAGTCCATGTGTTTTCCAGATTTACATCTCCTTTAATTAGATGAATTTCCCTATGAGGTTCTGGAACTATGACCACAAATGCACACTAAAATTGAGGCAAGTCCATTTGGTAACTTCTCACTCTATTTAAGTAGCATTTTTTTTTTTTTTTTTTTGCAGCTAAGAAAAGGAATTTAAAGGCATCTGTCAAGAGCAGAGGCAATTACTAGAGTATTTAGATGTAGCACTATACAAAAATGCATCTCTAAGAAAGCTCTGACCTTAAAATATGGAGGGACTCACTTACTTGCCATTAAATTAACTAATGAGAAGTTCCCAGGCATCTGGTCCACGAGATGTATCAGAAGGAGGAGCATGATTGCTCATTTAATTAATTACCTAATTAACATTTCAAGACTAGAGCTTTTGGTGGGACTGTCATGAAATTTGAAGAACTTCACTATTATTTTTGGTTTTTTTCTAAATGAAACTGGCTCTCAGTATGTGGTTACTCATAAAGAAAGGGAAAATTTTTAGGATAGCCATGGGTATTTTTAAAAATGGTGCCCATTAAAGGACATAATATTGACGCAATTTTCCAGGGCTGGTTTCAGTTTTCCCACCGAGTAGTAATTAGGTCATTGGGCCAGTCCTTCTCTTGACTGACCATTATGATTTCACCAGGTTTGCTTCTAAAAATAGTCTTTTGTAGGAATTGTTAGTCACTATCAGCTTTTCCCTGAGTTAATTTGGCTTTCACTTAAGGTGCCAAAAGCACCTCCCTGGAAACTTAAGTTTTCCATGTGTTCACAGAACAAGTATATGCTAATTCACCCTACCACAGTTTGGATTTTCTACAGTTCTGATTTGGCTGAACTAGCAGTGGAGGATAATTTATTTTGTAGTCCTCTGGCTTCCCTCTGGGTACAACCATTGGCAAGCATCGCTTTGTCTTCATGTGGACAGTACCTCCTGGGAATAGGGAAAGCACCTCTGTGATACTTAAGAGTATTTGTCCTAAGCCAATTTGACTTGAATCTGCCCCCTGGCCTGCTGTCTCATCCCTGCCCCCTGCTTTCTTTAAGGAGTTACACTTAAAGTTCTAAGAGCTCCTTTCTCAGGAGAGGTCCCTGTGTTTTCACAGGAGATTAGTGGGAGGCCAGCTGGGAATAAAGAAACTGGTATCACAGAGAGCATGGTCTACTTAGATTGAAGCCAATTGAACTGAAATCACCCCGGGAAGTTCTGTATGTAACAAGTCAAGGTAACTACTACCATACAAGTTGATTCAGAGTTGTGGTACAGTGTTCGGGTTAGAGATTTAGGTATTCCTGCTTCACTCCTAACTTCAGTTAGGTGTCTCTTATTCCTTGTGTCCCCCCAAATCTAAAAGAAGTTAACTCTTCAGTCGAAGGAACACAGAGCCAGAAGTCAGGAGACCTGTCTTTTAAGTATGCCTAGTTTACTCACTCTTATCACAAAGATTTTTAAGCTCCTAATATATACTAAGTGCTAAAATATCCCTTAACTCTGCCAGTGCTCCATCCTCATCTATAAAATGACCAGATGTAAAGAAGGAATAATACAGTCTTGTGAAGTGGCTTTGCAAATTAAAACAGTAGTTCTTAAATTAGGGTGCTCAGTGTCCTAGGGGTCCCTGAGACCATTTGGAGTTGTCTGAGAAAGCAAAAGTATTTTTTTTGATAATGTAAAGAAATGACTGGCCTTTTCCCCCTGTGTTGCCATTTGTTTTGATAGTGCAGAAGCAGTGCTGGCACCTAAATGTTAACTGTCCAGACAGTGGCATCAAACCACACATCATATTTTTCCCTGCCACGGGTTCATAATAAAAAAAGAAAGAGAAAAGGCCAGGATCATTTAAGAAATCCTTCATGAAGCAATAAAAATTATTAATTTTATTAAATCTAGAATTTTGCAAACATGTCTTTTTAATAATGTGTATGATGAAATAGGAGGTAGGCATAAAGCCTTCTGTCTACAGAGGAAAGGAAATACCCTTGTATGCTTCTCTGAGTTATGAGCCGAACTAGTCACTATTTTTTATAAACACCATTTTTATTTGAAAAAAGGCTTAAAAATATGACTATTCGGACTTGAGTATTTGGCAGACAATTTGTCAAAAATGAATGAATCAATATCTCATGATTTTGATTTGCCTTTCCCTAATGACTAGTGAATTGAGCATCTTTTTATGTGCCCATTGGCTATTTGTATGTCTTCTTTGGAGAGATGTCTATTCAAGCCTTTAGCCCATTGTTAAATCAAGTTTTCAGTTTGTTTTTGTTGGTTTGTTTGTTTGTCTTGCTACTGAGTTGCAGGACTTCCTTATATATTTTGGAAACTAATCCCTTATCAGATATTTTACCTCATTCTGAAGGTTGTCTTTGTTTCCTTTGTTGTGTAGAAACTTTTCAGTTTGATATAGTCCCACATCTATTTTGCTTTTGTTCTCTCTGCTTTTGGTGTCATATCCATGAAATCATTGTTAAGACCAGTGTTATGTATTTTCTGTTATGTTTTCATCTAGGAGTTTTAAAGTTTGAGGTCTTTTGTTTGAGACTTTACTCCATTTTGAGTTGATTTTTGTGTTATGGTATAAGAAAAGGGTCTAATTTTATCCCAAGTCTGTAGAATGGCTATTATCAAACCACCACCACCACAACAACAAAACAAACAAACACAAGACAACAAGTGTTGGCAAGGATGTGGAGACATTGGAACCCTTATACACTTTTGTTGAGGATACAAAATGGTACAGCCACAAGGGAAAATAGCATGGTGGTTTCTCAAAAAATTAAAAATAGAACAACCATATGACCCAGCAGTCCTACTTCTGGGTCTTTATCCAAAATAATTGAAATTGGGATCTCAAAGAGATATTAGCAATCCCATGTGCACTGCAGTGCTCTTCACAATAGCCAAGATGTGGTAACAACCTAATTGTCCATTGATGCATGACAGGATAAAGAAAATGTGGTATATACATACAATGGAATATTATTCAGCTTAAAAAAAAAAGAAATCCTGCAATATGGATAAATCTTAGGAACATTATGCTAAGTGAAATAAACCAGTCAGAGGAGAAATACTGCATCATTCCATGTTCTAAAAATAGTCAAAATCATAAAAGCAAAGAATAGAATGCTGGTTGCCAGGGGCTAGGAAGAGGTGAAAATATGGGGTTGCTAATCAAATTTCAGTTAAATGAGACGAATAACTTCTACAGATTTGCTGTACAACATTGTACCTATATATAACAATACTGTATTGTATACTTAAAAACCTATTTGAGAGTGTAGAGTTCTTACCATTGTTCTTACAATCAAAAATACAAATAAATAAATGAAGTGAACCTGTCACTTCAAGAAAAACAAAAGGTAGTATTTGTTGTCAATGATAAAATGTAAGCTCTCAAACAAGAAGTAGAATTCTGGAATACTTATTGCCATCATCATGAGCATGTCAGTTTCCCAATATTTCAATACTCTTTTGATGTGATCAGTGATAATAGTAACAGATGTGATTATTTAATATAATGAAATATGTCATGTCATTGTTTAGAGGATCCACATAACTTGGTGAACCAATATTCTCCTTATGACCAACCTACAATGTTAGAAAATCCTGCAGGGCTAGAAGGTCCATTCAATGATTTTTTTATATAACACTGTACAAAACTTTTATTGATACTATTTCACACTCTATGTTGCAATCAAATTTTAAGACACTACCTCTTCTAGAGTCTTGGTATAGTATCAAAGAAGAAATACCCATAATTATCTAACAAGGCTATTAAATTATTCCTCCCTTTCTAGATAGCATCTTTATATGGCCAGATTTTCTTCCTATAATTCAACCAAAACAAAATGTAGAAACAGAATGATCGCAGAAGCAGATGTGAGAATTCAGCTGTCTTCTTTTAAGCCAGACATTAAAGAGATTTCCAAACATGTAAAACAATGCCATCTTCTTATTTGGGGAGGAAAATATAGTCATTTTTCATTAAAAATATGTTACATAGTCTGGCATATAAATATTTATTATTGCTATTGTAAATACATTAACAAATATTTATAAAGATTCTCTTTTAATTTCTAACATGATGAATATTAATTGATATTGCCCAAACAAACAAAAAGCTCTTTGGTCTCAAAGGTTTTTAAGAGTGTAAAGGGGTCCCAGGACCAGGAAGTTTGAGAAACACTACTTTAAAGCGAATGGTTTCTACTTCTTCTCTCTGTTGGTAATACTAACAGAGAGCTTAGAAGAAGACACTGGTAAATCAAAGACATACTGGAGGATGGATATCCAAGTACTCAGTCTTTGCACTAGCTCAAGGTTCACCAGGTTCATTACTGAATCAGGTTGGATCTAGTAGTAAACCATTATAATTACTGGTAATCAGCTTTCAATATCTTATTTGTACTAATTTCCCCAGTTCCCAAGGGTACATAATCCCCTTTTCTTTTCCCATTTGGCTTCTCAATGACAATTACATATTGTTTTGTAAAAGGCAGGGGATATTCCCCACAATCCATCAAAAACAAAGCCAGTTTGCCTTGACAGCTACTGAGGGCATCACTTGTTTGAAGTGCTTTCTTCTACTTCTGAATAGCTCTGGCCTTCCTTTTTGGAAGCAGTTGAATTTTCCACAAGTACACATGTGTTAATATTAAGCCTTAGAGCTTCAGGACATCCTGAAAATATTTCTATTCATAGTGTTCCACATCCAACAAGTTGAGGATTTTTACAATCCAGCTATTAGAAATGAAATTGTTTTCATGCCTGGATCTATCTTATTTTGTGCAGTTAGCTCAGAACCATAAATAATAAGCTTAGTTGAAAAGTTAAACATTCACTGAAGTGTGCCATTGTTAAACTTAATAAATAGGTATTGGAGACCTACTAAGCACAAGACCCTACATCTAAGTTTCCATTTAATCCTTTCAGCACCTCTCATTCTTCCGAAATGGGCATTGTTATTTCAGTCTTACAGATAGCAGAGCAGAACCACAGAGTAAGAAACCTGCAGAGCCAAGATTTAAAAAGGTTTGTGGGCCTTCAAATTGATAAGATCTGTAGGTAACACAGAGTGGATACAGTAGAATAGGAAAAGATTTAAAGTAGCAAACCAGTTAGGAAGACACAACATTGTCCCAATGAAAGGCATTATGATGAAATACTATTACTGTTTTTCTTTTTTCTCTTGAAGAAAGATTCAGAAAGTTTTCATGTATTTTCCTGATACAATCTCTCAACACATGGTCAACAGAGTTGGCAGTATTAGTTCAGAAGGATTCTCAAGTTTGGTGTTTCCCATTTATTATTGATTTGTAAATAACCCTTGAACAATTGCTAGGAAAAAAACAAACAATTTATGCTAGATCAGGTGCTGTGTTTTTTGCATTTTAAAAAAGTCAACAATCAATGTATTTTCACTCGACACTAATATAACAATCAACCTAACCTTCCTGACTAAAAATCTCAATCTGTATGTTTTTGTTTTCTTCTTCCTCAGATTCATAAACTGAAGTCTGAGGAACAAAAGCCAAGCCTTTGTTTTGAACTCCATTAACAGGACATCTTGAATACTGAATCACTATCTCTCTAGGTGTAAAAAGTAGAATTTAGTAATTTAGTATATGTCTAATCTCAAGTATGGAAAGGAGATGTCGATAGAATGAAAGATCCCATTCCCTTTTTCATGTTTAAAGTGTGACCTCATTTGAGTATTAAATTCCCATTTGTTGAAAAAATAATAATTTAGCAAAAATGCTTATAGAAGAGAACCCAAATGTTTCTAAGTTTCCAAATTTGGATTTTAAAATGTAGTAAATATTTTAAATCACATTTAAGTGTGTAGCAGTTTTTGAAAAATGATCAAGTTGCTCTACTGCATAAGACCTTCCTGGACTTCCCTCCAGGTTCAGGATAAAGTTGCTATTCTTGCATCTTAGCCAAGAGGTGACATGCTGCTGCCCATGCTGACTCCACGGCCTCAGGTCTCCTTGAAACCCAGCTTGTCCCTTTATCTCTCTCACCATACTGGTATATTTCTAGTTGCCTAAATATGATGTATTATTTCACATTTATCTGCTAATGCTCACCCTGCTTCTCTTTTTTGGAAAGTTCTCCCTCTCCCCAGTTTTGTCTGACTGCAGAAACACACATATTTCCTGAGATTCACCTCAAGGGCCATCTGCTGACATGAAGCACCAAGCCTAGAAGCCAGGAGAGTCTAAGAAATCTTTTTTTGAGAAGCCTCCTATCTCCATCCTGCCCTCAGCCACATCTGAGCACATTTCTTCCTGTTGGCTGTAAATGTATTGAATACTCCATCAGAGCCCTTCTTCTAACACTGACAAGTTTACATCCATGTTTCTCCCCATAAATCTATCAATCTCTCAAAGGCAGAGACCTATTTTGTTGATCTTCTTATCCTGGGCATATGTGACAAGAGTAGGCACATATTAGGGATTCGGTAAATATCTGTTGAACAAATGCAGAGATTTCTTTCAGTCCAAAAACTTTCCCCATTTGCTTAAATTTATGTAATACACATTAATCAGTATTCTGATTTAAAAAGGTAAAACAAACACTGAGATGGAACCCAGAAATTCTGATCTGTGATCACTGGGGGAACTGATTTTTTTTTAAATTAGTTGATAAAAATAGTATAATTTGAGGAATAAATGTGATTCAGAAGCTAACTGTTGATATCTTAGTTTGAATTATATTCAAAACTGAATTGAGAGGGCAGACAGCAGAAGCAAGAAGAACTACAATTCTGCAGCCTGTGGAAGGAAAACCACATTCACAGAAAGATAGACAAAATGAAAAGGCAGAGGACTTTGTACCAGACGAAGGAACAAGATAAAACCCCAGAAAAACAACTAAATGAAGTGGAGATAGGCAACCTTCCAGAAAAAGAATTCAGAAGAATGATAGTGAAGATAATCCAGGACCTCAGAAAAAGAATGGAGGCAAAGATCCAGAAGATGTAAGAAATGTTTATCAAAGACCTAGAAGAATTAAAGAACAAACAAACAGAGATGAACAATACAATAACTGAAATGAAAAATACACTAGAAGGAATCAATAGCAGAACAACTGAGGCAGAAGAACGGATAAGTGACCTAGAAGACAGAATGGTGGAATTCACTGCCATGGAACAAAATAAAGAAAAAAGAATGAAAAGAAATGAAGACAGCCTAAGAGACCTCTGGGACAACATTAAACACAACAACATTCGCATTACAGGGGTCCCAGAAGGAGAAGAGAGAGAGAGAAAGGACCCAAGAAAATATTTGAAGAGATTATAGTCTAATATTTGAAGAGATTATAATCTAAAACTTCCTTAACATGAGGAAGGAAATAGCCACCTAAGTCCAGGAAGCGCAGAGAGTCCCAGGCAGGATAAACCCAAGGAGAAACATGCCAAGACACACAGTAATCAAATTGACAAAAATTAGAGACAAAGAAAAATTATTGAAAGCAACAAGGGAAAAATGACAAATAACATACAAGGGAACTCCCATAAGGTTAACAGCTGATTTCTCAGAAGAAACTTTACAAGCCAGAAGGGAGTGGCATGATATATTTAAAGTGATGAAAGGAAAGAACCTACAACCAAGATTACTCTACCCAGCAAGGATCTCATTCATATTTGATGGAGAAATCAAAAGCTTCACAGACAAGCAAAACCTAAGAGAATTGATACCACCAAACCAGGTCTACAACAAATGCTACAGGAACTTCTCTAAGTGGGAAACACAAGAGAAGCAAAGGACCTACAAAAACAAACCCATAGCAATTAAGAAAATGGTAATAGGAACATACATATCAATAATTACCTTAAAGGTGAATGGATTAAATGCTCCAACCAAAAGACACAGGCTTGCTGAATGGATACAAAAACAAGACCCATATGTATTCTATCTTTAAGAGACCCACTTCAGACCTAGGGACACATACAGACTGAAAGTGGGGGGATAGAAAAGATATTCCATGAAAATGGAAATCAAAAGAAAGCTGGAGTAGCAATACTCATATCAGATAAAATAGACTTTAAAATAAAGAATGTTATAAGAGACAAGGAAGGACACTACATAATGATCAAGGGATCAGTCCAAGAAGAAGATATAACAATTATAAATATATATGCACCCAACATAGGAGCACTTCAATACATAAGACAACTGCTAACAGCTCTAAAAGTGGAAATTGACAGTAACAAAATAATAGTGGGGGATTTTAACACCTCACTTACACCAATGGACAGATCATCCAGACAGAAAATTAGTGAGGAAAGACAAGCTTTAAAGGACACAATAGACCAAACAGATTTAATTGATATTTATAGGACATTCCATCCAGAAACAGCAGATTCCACTTCTCAAGTGCACACAGAACATTCTCCAGGCTAGATCACATCTTTTTTTTTTTTCCATCTTTATTTATTTTTTTTTTTTTGCTTAAAACAAATTTAATCAGTTATACATATACATATGTTCCCATATCCCCTCCCTTTTGCATCTCCCTCCCACTCTCCCTATCCCACCCCTCCAGGCAGTCACAAAGCACTGAGCTGATCTCCCTGTGCTATGCGGCTGCTTCCCACTAGCTATCTACCTTACGTTTGGTAGTGTATATATGTCCATGCCGCTCTTTCACTTTGTCATCTTGGGTCACAATCAAGCCTTGGTAAATTTCAGAAAATTGAAATCATATCAAGCATCTTTTCCGACCACAATGCTATGAGATTAGAAATCAATTACAGGGAAAAAAACGTAAAATATGCCAACACATGGAGTCTAAACAATACATTACTAATAACCAAGACAGCATTGAAGAAATCAAAGAGGAAATCAAAAAATACCTAGAGACAAATGACAATGAAAACATGACGATCCAAAACCTATGGGACGCAGCAAAAGCAGTTCTAAGAGGGAAGTTTATAGCAATACAAACCTACCTGAAGAAACAAAAAAAAATCTCAACTAAACAATCTAAACTTACACCTAAAGGAAATAGAGAAAGAAGAACAAAACAAAACCCAAAGTAAGTAGAGGGAAAGAAATCATAAAGATCAGAGCAGAAATAAATGAAATAGAAACTAAGAAAACAATAGCAGAGATCAATAAAACTAAAAGCTGGTTCTTTGAGAAGATAAACAAAATTGATAAACCTTTAGCCAGACTCATCAAGAAAAAGAGAGAGACGACTCAAATCAAAAAATTAGAAATGAAAAAGGAGAAGTTCCAACGGACACCAGAGAAATAAAAAGCATTATAAGAGACTACTACAAGCACCTCTATGCCAATAAAATGGACAACCTGGAAGAAATGGACAAATTCTTAGAAAGGTATAACCTTCCAAGACTGAACCAGGAAGAAATAGAAAATATGAACAGACCAATCACAAGTAATGAAATTGAAACTGTGATTAAAAATCTTCCAACAAACAAAAGTTCAGGACCAGATGGCTTCACAGGTGAATTCTATCAAACACTTAGAGAAAAGCTAACACCCATCCTTCTCAAACTCTTCCGAAAAATTGCAGAGGAAGGAACACTCCCAGACTCATTCCACAAGTCCACCATCACCCTGATTCTAAAACCAGACAAAGATACTACAAAAAAAGAAAATTACAGGGCTTCCCTGGTGGCGCAGTGGTTGAGAGTCCGCCTGCCGATGCAGGGGACACGGGTTCGTGCCCCGGTCCGGGAAGATCCCACATGCCGCGGAGCGGCTGGGCCCGTGAGCCATGGCTGCTGAGCCTGCGTGTCCGGAGCCTGTGCTCTGCAACGGGAGAGACCACAACAGTGAGAGGCCCGCGTACCGAAAAAAAAAAAAAAGAAAATTACAGACCAATGTCACTGATGATGTAGATGCAAAAATCATCAACAAAATACTAGCAAACAGAATCCAACAGCACATTAAGAGGATCATAGACCATGATCAAGTGGGATTTATCACAGGGTTGCAAGGATTCTTCAATATACACAAATCAGTCAATGTGATACACCATATTAACAAACTGAAGACTAAAAACCATATGATCATCTCAATAGAGGCAGAAAAAGCTTTTGACAAAATTCAACACCCATTTATGATAAAAACTCTCCAGAAAGTGGGCATAGAGGGAACCTACCTCAACATAATGAAGGCCATATATGACAAACCCACAGCCAACATCATTCTCAATGGTGAAAAACGGAAAGCATTTCCTCTAAGATCAGGAACAAGACAAGGATGTCCATCTTGCCACTATTATTAAACATAGTTTTGGAAGTCCCAGCCATGGCAATCAGAGAAGAAAAAGAAATAAAAGGAATACAAATCAGAAAAGAAGAAGTAAAACTGTCACTGTTTGCAGATGACATGGTAGTATATATAGAGAATCCTAAAGATGCCACCAGAAAACTACTAGAGCTAATCAATGAGTTTGGTAACGTTGCAGGATACAAAATTTATGCACAGACATCTCTTGCATTCCTATACAATAACAATGAAAGATCAGAAAGAGAAATTAAGGAAACAATCCCATTCACCATTGCAACGAAAAGAATAGAATACCTAGGAATAAACCTACGTAAGGAGGTAAAAGAGCTGTACTCAGAAAACTGTGACACTGATGAAAGAAATCAAAGATGATGCAAACAGATGGAGAGATATACCAGGTTCTTCGACTAGAAGAATCAATATTGTGAAAATGACCATACTACCCAAAGCAATCTATAGATTCAATGCAATCCCTATCAAATTACCCACAGCATTTTTTACAGAACTAGAACAAAAAATCTTAAAATTTGTATGGAGACACAAAAGACCCCGAATAGCCAAAGCAATCTTGAGAGAAAAAAACGGAGCTGGAGGAATCAGACTCCCTGACTTCAGACTATACTACAAAGCTACAGCAATCAAGACAATATGGTATGGGCACAAAAACAGAAATATAGATCAATGGAACAGGATAGAAAGCCCAGAGATAAATCTACGCACTTATGGTCAACTAATCTATGACAAAGGAGGCAAGGATATACAGTGGAGAAAAGACAGCCTCTTCAATAAGTGGTGCTGGGAAACCTGGACAGCTGCATTGAAAAGAATGAAATTAGAGCACTCCCTAACACCATACACAAAAATAAACTCAAAATGGATTAGAGAACTAACTATAAGATCAGACACCATAAAACTCTTAGAGGAAAACATAGGCAGGACACTCTTTGACATAAATCAGAGCAAGATCTTTTTTGACCCACCTCCTAGAGTAATGGAAATAAAAACAAAAATAAACAAATGGGACCTAATGAAACTTAAAATCTTTTGCACAGCAAAGGAAAACATAAACAAGATAAAAAGACAACCCTCAGAATGGGAGAAAATATTTGCAAATGAATCAATGGACAAAGGATTAATCTCCAAAATATATAAACAGCTCATGCAGCTCAATATTAAAAAAGCAAAGGACCCAATCCAAAAATGGGCAGAAGACTTAAATAGACATTTCACCAAAGAAGACATACAGATGGCCACAAAGCACATGAAAAGCTGCTCAAGATCATTAATTATTAGAGAAATGCAAATCAAAACTACAATGAGGTATCACCTCACACCAGTTAGTATGGGCATCATCAGAATATCTATAAACAATGAATGCTGGAGAGGGTGTGGAGAAAAGGGAACCCTCTTGCACTGTTGGTGGGAATGTAAATTGATACAGCCACTATGGAGAACAGTATGGAGGTTCCTTAGAAAACAAAAAATAGAATTACCATATGACCCATCAATCCCACTACTGGGCATATACCCAGAGAAAACCATAATTCAAAAAGACACATGCACCCAAATGTTCATTGCAGCACTATTTACAATAGCCGGGTCATGGAAGCAACCTAAATGCTCATCAACAGACAAATGGATAAAGAAGATGTGGTACATATATACAATGGAATATTACTCAGCCATAAAAAGGAATGAAATTGGGTCATTTGTAAAGACGTGAATGGATCTACAGAGTGAAGTAAGTCAGAAAGAGAAAAACAAATATCATATATTAACGCATATATGTGGAACCTAGAAAAATGGTACAGGTGAACCAGTTTGCAGGGCAGAAAGAGACACAGATGTAGAGAACAAACATATGGACACCAAGGGGGGAAAGTGGCGGGGTGGGGTGGTGGTGGTGTGATGAATTGGGAGATTGGGATTGACATATATACACTAATATGTATAAACTGGATAACTAATTTAAAAAAATAAAGCAGCACTGTGAAATTAACTCTACTGGTTATACAAACTTTATTTTTTTAAATTAAAGTATTTAGTGCTTTAACTAAAAAATATGGGATTTTATGCTTAAAAGATAATATATTCAAGATAAATATATCTTGAATGAATTAATACATGAGCTGATGAATCAATGAAAGCAAATAAGTCTAAACTATTCCTCTGAATTTACAGATAATAAAATTGATATCCAAGTAGTTACAGAACAATGACAAATAATCCAACATCATGGCTCTTGGGTCAGTATCTACTGTGTGGTATGTATACTATAAATACTATAATGATTTTGGGGAGATGAAGCACAGAGTCAGGGACATAGAACCTCGGTGCAGGACAAGAAATATTTATCATAAACTTAATATGGACCTGGCATTTTGCTTTGTGCTGCAGATACAAAGAAGGAATGAATAAGCCAGAGTCTCTCATGAATACAGTCTCACAGAGGATAAATACCAAACACATATTTATAGTGCAATACGATACATAAAGTGTTAGCAAAACATGAATGAGGGAGCAATTTCACCTGCGGGTAAGAGAGGGATGAAGGGAATGCTACAGGGAATAGAAGACAATGGAGCTGCCTCTTGAAGAGTGAGTAGGTATTCTCCAAGTAGACGGGATGGGGAACCACATTCCAGGCAGAAGACACAAATGCTAGCTCTTCTGATGCCACTGAGATAATGGAGCCACATAACAAAGTGCTGCAAGAACAGAACCAAAGCTGACCTTGGCCGGGCACTACCACCGCACAGTGGAGAGAAGCATTGTTTCCCTCTCTAGCCACTCCAGAGTGGAAAGCCAACATGCCAGGAGCTCTGAAGAATCTCAGGAGAGTACAAACAAAGGAAAGCCATCTGTGTGAAGGGGATGGGCCCTTCCCTGTGGCTAACATGTCAACGCACCTAGGTTGGAAATACCTCACCTGAGCCGAGAACAGGAGACAGCCAGTAATGCACTATAAACTCTAGGTTGACGCCATATTATTGCTTCCTTGCTAATTCACGTATTTTATTTATTTTGCTTGATTCATTTTTGCATAGGTTCTTTTTGTAATTTTTTGGACATTAATATTTTAATTCACAGAAAGCATTCTTTATTCCAAGGGGTAAAAAAAAAGCTGGGATTTTAATGATATCAGTACATGCCATATATCAAACTTCATGTTTCACCACAGCCTTAGATAGAAAAACACTACACTGATGTGGGTTGCTCTCTAAACTTGATCATATCCACCATTAGACGTTTAGGAATCCTGAGTTGAAAGAGGCTGCACAGAACCACTACTGTACACTGACTACAGGTAAGTCGTCTCAGTGATGCACTCATCCCTTCACTGGCAGTGGGGGCCTGTAGTCAATCACCTCACCCAACTCAGTTCCCGAATAACCACAGGAAGTATGAGATCACGGCGTGTGAGAGGCAGGAGGAGAAAACAATAGATTAGGATAAAAACATTTCAAAATGGACATTGGGATAAAGGAAGTAGATATCTGAGACAGCAAAGAAAATGACCCAGAGAGCTAGAGGAAAGAAAGTTACATAACAAACCATATAGGAGATTAACAAAAGTTTCTCCAGGTCTATTATTGCCTTTGTCATCTTTGTCACCACTACCGGCACCATCATCACCATCATCAACATCATCAGGTAGTACAGCCTAGTGGTTAAAGCCTCAAGAGTAGTTTTCCAAAGCACTTACTACTGTTAGCCTTGAAACCCTCTAATTATTAGACCCTCCAAGCCTCAATTCTCTCATCTATAAATGGCGAAAATAATAGCATTATTATTTTCAAGAGCTAACTCAAGAGCAATTTCGGAGAATTAAATAAGATCATTCACATAAAGTTTCAGCACAGTACCTGGCCACAGAATAGACTCAATAAATTCCATTGTCATCACCACCATTAAAAAAATCCCTGATTGCCAGTTTTGTGTAGCACTAGGCAATTCAAGGAGAGAGTCATATATCTCAGACCAGACATCTTGTGATGTTCACCCAAGAGATAGATGGATATGAATTATCGATTGGACTGCTTTTTCACAATGTGGAAATTGGTTTAAATAAACAGGGATATTTATATTCTCCAAAGCATTTCTTGGATTTTCTACAAAATAGCAATGAAAGGCATTTTTTTCTTCATAAAACATTATAACTCTGGGCAGTTTGAGAAATTAAAGAAGTTGGAGTTTTTTGTTTTTTTGTTTTTTTTTTGTCCACTCTGCCTTGCTTGATTTTTGTTTTTTTTAACTCTAATACACACTTCTTCTTGGGCAAACTCCAACCAGACAGATATTTGCCATTCCATTATTGTTTTAAAGTGTTAGCCCCAGACACATAAGCATTGTTGGAATGCAATGAAAAAAAAATCTTTTAAATCTCAAATGGGGTAATAAACTGCAGCCAGAAGCTAATTGTCCTGAAACTTGAGCTTTTATAACATGTTACTACTGTAGAGGGACCACTCAGCACTCCTTTGGTGGGGTTGTTGTGTAATTGGTAGTAGATTACGTTGCAGACATATTAAAAAAAATAAAGCTGTCAAATCAGACATTTCTGCTTATTACTGTAGACCTCAGCATCATTCTCAAAGCAATCAGTGCATTTCATCCATTAAGCTATTGATCGGGGGTATTAATTCATATAAGGTTTAACTACTCACTGTGGACTTTCTCTTGCCAACTTTCTTCCCCCCAAGAAGTCCTGAAGTGTGGCCGCTCCTGTCAAAAGAAATGAATCATTAATAAGAACCAGCAAGGCCAGAGGTGAGCTAGAAGCTGGGCCATGGTGTATAAAGGCTTCACATTCTTTTAATTTGGTGCTGAATTATATGTGCAAAAGGAACAAATCACCCAGTAGGATTCTACCAAGAGTCTGAAAGAAACACAAAGAAGGGTATATCCATCAAACCTTTGTATTGAATGTTTGGATGTGAGAATACTGTTTATTTTCAGATTATATATTTGGTAGTCACTTTAGAGTCAATAGTAACAGGGACTTTCAGTAGTACCCCAACCGAACTGTAAACTCACAGGAGGCCAGGGAAACGATCACACTCACCTGCCAAAGTCTTAATAAAATTAGGTCAAGACCAGGGAAGAGTACGCCTGAGCCCAAAGAAAACTCTGTGATAAGAATGTAATACCGCTTCCTCCGAGCCTTAATCTTTCTGCTGTGTTCAGTTCTCTTGTTTTGTCCTTTTGTTTCCTCCTCCACTTTTTTTGAGGCTCCCCCCCTTTTAGGGGAAATCCATATCAAAATAGAGGAGGAGACTATTACAAAAGAGAATTGAACGATCACAAAAGTTTTGAAGTCAGATGTGAATCTAAAGGCTGATTCTGTACCTCCTTATTGGAAAATAATTTTACTCCCCCTTGAGTTCCAATTTCCTCCTTTGTAAAATAAAGATAATAATACCTACCTCAGAGACAAGATAAAGTATAAAGGGAATAGCATACATAAATGGCCAAGTAGAATTCTTAGCACTAAGATGATAATCTGTAATGGGTAAGTGATGCTGACTATGATAATAAAGAAGGAAATAAAGCCCACTTGATCAGTTTGCATAGTCATTTTAGTTAACTAAAGTCCCAAAGCAGATTTGAGGCCTAGATCAACATCAATATCCCCCAAACTTTCATGCAATCCTGTATGTGTTTTGCTTTAGTCACCTGCTGGGCATTTGCCAGACTAATTTTTAAAGGTAATGGCAGAGTAAGCCTGGCTAGAGGAGGAAGAGAGTACCCTTGATGTGACTCATAGCTGAAAAACCAATCCAGCTTAGAGAATTTGGGAATAATGTTTGGAACCTGAATATT
Source organism: Hyperoodon ampullatus (assembly GCF_949752795.1). Classification (NCBI taxonomy): domain Eukaryota; kingdom Metazoa; phylum Chordata; class Mammalia; order Artiodactyla; family Ziphiidae; genus Hyperoodon; species Hyperoodon ampullatus. The sequence continues at coordinate 21,993,212 of NC_136932.1, read as the reverse complement.
ATTGAAATATTTTCAGGCTGCCTAAAGGATTCTCTCAAACAGATTCAAACAATTCACTTAATCAGATTTTGAATGACTCTGATAGTAAAGAAAAATATAGTGGTAAGAGAATCATAGAATTGAAGTTGTTAACTTTTACGTTTTCTCATAGCCTGAAAACATAGTCCTTATCCTTATATTTGTAGCATTTTTTTTTAGATTTCTTATATTTATGGCATGTTTGAGGTTTTATAAAACATGTCCAAGATCTCAGCTGATTCTCACCACAGTCTTGTGAGGCCCTTTTTATTACTATCATCATCACCAATTTACAGCTTACGCTCAAAGTGGATTAAGCAACTTGCCCAGTTATCTCATCACTGGTGTGTTGCAAAAACTCAATTACAACCCAGAACTACAGATACCAAGTCAGGGATATTTCACCAGAGGATTAGAGGTGGGTTTATAATCATACTGCTGAAGGCCACAGATCATCTTGAGCAGGCATCCTTTAATCCAAACCTCTTTGGGAGGTATCTTTTGACTCTGAAAATGTTTCCTATATAAAAGTCTCCGGGTTTTTGAGAATCTTCCAGCTCTAATATATATATATATATTTTTTTTTTGTGTGTGTGTGTGTGTGTGGTACGCGGGCCTCTCACCGCTGTGACCTCTCCCGTTGCGGAGCACAGGCTCCGAACGTGCAGGCCCAGAGGCCATGGCTCACGATCCCAGCCGCCCCGCAGCATGCGGGATCCTCCCGGACCGGGGCACGAACCCGCGTCCCCTGCATCGGCAGGCGGACGCTCAACCACAGTGCCACCAGGGAAGCCCAGCTCTAAAATATTTTTAAATACACAAAATGTGTATGTTTTTAGTAACCATGCTAATTTAACTTTAGGTGAGTATTATTTATCACAAAGAAGACTTTGCAAGTATTCCAGACATATTGCCATTCATTCATACATACAAAAATATTTTAAATAAGCCTCTATTCTGTACTGGGCAGTATTCTGGGCTCTGTAGATACAACAGTGAAAAACAGACAATAATCTCTGATCTTTTGAAGCTTACATTCTAAGTAGGAGAGATGAAATATCTAAAAAGTACACTATAATATTTGTCTAATGATGCAAAGTATATAGAAAAAAACAAAGGGGGAACGGGATTAGGGATTGCTGAGATGCTATTTTAAATAGGGTTGTTTGGATGTGTGGAGATTTCTCAAAAAAACTGAAAATAGAGCTACCATATGACCCAACAATTCCACTTTGGGGTATATATCCAAAAAAAATAAAATAAAACAAGAGCACTAATTTGAAAGGATACATGCACCCCAATGTTCAACACAGCATTATTTAAGATTGCCAAGATATGGAAGCAACCCAAGTGTCCATCAATAAGATGAATAAAGGTAAAGGAATACTACCCCACCATAAAAATGAATGGAATTTTGATATCTGCAACAACATGGTTGGACTTGGAAGGTATTTTGCTAAGTAAAATAAGTCAGAGAAAGACAAATACTGTACGGTATCACTCACTTATGGAATCTGAAAAATACAACAAACTAGTGAATATAACAAAAAATAAACAGATTCATAGACATAGAGAACAAATCAGTAGTTACCAGTGGTGAGAGGGAACGGGGCAGGGGCAAGATAGGGGTAGGGGATTACATGATACAAACTATTGTGTATAAAATGAGCTACACGGATATATTGTACAACACAGGGAAGATAGCCAATATTTTATGATAACTATAAATGGAGTAAAACCTCTAAAATTGTGAGTTATGTTGTACACCTGTAACTTATATAATATTGTACATCAACTATACTTCAATAAAATAATAAAGAAGTGAGAAATCTCAAACAATCAATCAGGCAATAGGTTGTTTGGGAAGACCTCACTGATAAGATTATATGTGATCAGAAAACTGAAAAAATAACCAAACAGGATGACCTGCTAGAAGGCTATTGAAATATTCTGGGTAAGAGATGATGGTGGCTTGGACAGAGGCAGGGATGGTGCAGACAATGAGAAATTTTAGAATCTGAATGTATTTGGAAGACAGAGCCAATGGATTTGCTAACAGTTTAAATGTACGTATGAGAAGGAGACATAATACTTGGCCTAGACTCTGATAGGTAAGCGTCCCCAGTTGAGACGGTGAAGACAGAGGTGGAAGCAGGTTCGGGAAGGAAAATCAGATGTTCAAAGTGTTAGACATAATTAAGTTTTAGGTGTCAACTGGATACTCAAGTAAGAGTCTTGTATGTAGGCAGATATTTCTGGAGTTTAGAGGAGAAATCCTGTTGGATATAAAAAATTAAGCATTGTCTGTGTATGGGATGTACCTAAAAGCCATGGAACTTAATGACTTCTAGAGAGTGTGAGTAGATACAGGCAAGCCTCAGATATGAATCCTTGGACATCCCTATGATTAGAAGTTGGGGAGATGCAGTGTGACCAGCAAAACAGACTGAAATGAAGATCAAGAAGGCCAATCCTCAAACAGGTAGGACATACTTCTGAATCTCCTCAGGGATGAGACATTTACCTTCTGTTTTGTTGGGGGTCAGGAGTGGAAGATGGGATGGGCCAGGGAGAGGGTGGGCATGGAGAGAGACCGGCCAAACACCATTTGGAGCCAACTCTAAAGCAACAGAAAATGAACCAAACAGAAACATGTGAAGTGTGATTAACATGGAAATCTACTGATTTCCTTATGGGGCTCATAAAATGATTCAGAAAGCAAGCACATGCAACTCTGAGAGTTTGTATTATGTATAGATCCTCATACTTCACTTCTGATCACTCATTTTCTTTGTTCTTCTCTATTGCGTCCTTTAAAAACAATGATGTAATTCTATGTTCCCTTATCTCCACCTCTTTTTAAGTAAATTCTCATGTTTTCCCAAATCTCTTGATACTGAAATAAGAATTTATTGAGGGCTTGGCACAGGTCTCAGTGAACTCCATCTACTCTTTCCAGGTCCTGCTCATGGTGTTTGTATGAGATGTTCCCCTAAACAATTACTGAACATACAAATCAACTGCTTAAATTCGGAGAACATCTCTGCAGTATGAGTTCATGTGATCTGCCCCTAACATTAAATAGGAATAAGACTTGGCAGTTCCTCAAAAAGTTAAACATGGAATTTCCATATGACCCGGCAATTCCACTCCTAGGCATATACACCAAAGAATTAAAAAGTGGTTCTCAAACAAATACTCGTATGTTCATAGCAGCATAATTCACAATAACCAAAGGTGGAAACAACCCAGATATCTACCGGTGGATGAATGGAAAAACAAAATATGGTATATACACACAATAGAATATTATCCAGCCATAAAAAGGAATGAAGCACTGATGCACATTACAACATGGATGAACTTCAAAACCATTTCACTCAAAAAAAGTGAAAGAAGCCAGATGCAAAAGGCCACAGAGTATATGAGTCTATTTTTATGAAATATCCAGAATAGGTAAACACATAGAGATAGAAAGCAGATTGGTGGTGGTCAGGGGCTGAAAAGTGACTGTTTAATGGGAATAGGTTTTGTTTTAGGGAAGCAGAAGGGGTGATAAAAATGTTTAGAACTTGATATGTGTGGTTGTTGTATAATATTGAGAATACACTACACACCACTGTATTGTATAATTTAAAATGGTTAATTCTGTTATATGAATTTTACCTCAGTTAAAAAAGAAGTGGACCCACTCTAGATCAGAATTACATATGTGTGTATAATATGTTTATATGAATAAATAAATACATGTTTATATATTTATATGTCTCAAAACCACAATTTTCCTCAGCACAAAGCTAAACCTTCATATGCTGATTCAATCTTCCACATATGATTTCAGCACACTTGGTAGAATGCAGCACTTTTAAGGATGTTTTAAAATGTTTTGATTTTTAAATTTTAAAGTAATTATAGACATATCGGAAAGTTTCAAAACACTGCAAAAAATTTTTGTACATTATTCACTCAGATTCCCCAAATGTAAACATTTTTTTATAAAACATAAAAAATCTAAAACATGTTTTAGTGATTAAAAATGGGTAAAATATGCATACATATGTACCCTTATATGTACATACATGTATACTATCTATATATACATGAAATATATATTTTCACGTTTATATTCATTATGTGTTTTACAATGCACGTATGTATGCATGCATATAGGTGTGCATATATCTATTTATATTCATGTATATAGATGTGTACATGCACATACATACATCATAAGCATATGCACATGTATATGTATGCATATGTTATGTCTGTATATATACACAGTCTTTTTTCTTAGCCATTTGAAAAGACATGCTGCCCCTTGACTCATATACTCAGTTTATTTCCTCAAACCAAGGATATTCAATTGTACTACTATAACACAAGTATTCAAATCAGGATGTTAATATTTACAGTAGTAAAATCTGATCTATAGTTCTTTTCAAATGTCACTACTTGACCTAATAATGTACTTTTTAGCAAAAGAAAAAACATACAGTTGAAATGTATGTAACGGATTGGAATGGAATTGGTAACTAGCGGTTTTTGAAGACCTTCTCTTATATTTAGCTCATTGCATTTTTAATCACCAAGATAATATATTATGCAGCATGCCTGGGGTGCACGAAGATTGGATTCAGGAATTAATTTCATTCAATTACTTAATCCCAAATGTGGGTGCTTTTACATTGTGAAACTATTAATCACTCTTTTAAAGAATAGAAGGAGGGCCAAAAACACAAAAAAAATCATAAGGGTCTGAATATCTTTCAGCCTAAAAGTGTTCTCTGTTTACTTTTTCTTTGATCATGAAAATCCACAGGCAGCCATAAAAATTTAACTGGAGCTATAATTATTTGAAACTTTCAGAGTGTCTCTAAAGCACTTTATAACAACCTCAAGTATCATAACGATATTATTTCTACTTTTCTACTTATAATGAAAACAAGAGTTGTGAGTCCTATTCATCATTTCCACATGAAAAAACAGTGGAAAAACCAGTGTGTTTATTCACCTAGAAAATGCCCAGATGGGGTTTATTAACCACATTTTAGTTACTCATCTTTATGACTCTCAAATAGAGATAAGATAAAATCACAAGGACCTCCCAGATGACAGGTCCAGCAAAGCCACAGGATTAGAGGGAAGCTGGGTATTCCATGACTGCCTCCATAGACAACAACAAAGTATGTTCAAGGTGTCAGTTCTCTGGAATTTTTCACTAATTTAAAACCTAGAGCCAGTTTCACACCACTACCCATGATCTAACTGGCATATCCTCTCAGTATTGAACTGTTGAGGGTACCAGTCCTGCAAATTCATGTTAACATAAGCTATGTATATTTACATTATATATATGTAATATATGTATATGTGTTTCCTAAATAAGGCTTGCTCATTCTATCTATCTATCTATCTATCTATCTATCTATCTATCTATCATTTTTCTATCTTTAAAAACAGTCTGCTATAAGCAACTAAAGTCAACCATACCCTCTGTTAAGACAGAGACCCAAAAGAGTATAATGCATCTTTGGGCATAAGAAGCTTACAGTCTAGATGGTATCACTGACCTGTAAAAAGATAAACCACAGGCAGCATCAATAGTTCTCTAACATATGTCTGAACTGAGGGTTGTGAGATCATGAAGAAAAGTCTGGTTGAGACTTCTTGGATTAATCTGGGAAAGTTTCACAGAGGAGGGGATATCTGAGCTGTGAAATGTTTATAGCTGGATAGTAATTTGTCAGGGGAAAGAAGGTTGAGAAGAACATTTACATATATAATAAAGAAATATCTATCTCTACATAAAAGACATCTATCTCTCTATAGATCTATAAACATGCATATAATAGATATAGATATATACATATACACATACATACAAATATGTGTATACATATATACGTATGGAATACATACATATACATACTGAGAGGTGAATGGTGGTTAGTCATGAAAAAAACATACATATACTTAATATTTATATTTATAATTTGCAGTTAAACTACTTAAAAGATCAAGAAGACATAAAGGCCCAGGGTACAGGATAAGTGAAGTCAAGTGCTCTCTCTGATTTCATGGCTTCTTCTGGGAACCCGGGAATAATACCACAGTCCCTTCTAAAGAGTATCCTGCACCTTGGTCATCACGCTCTATCACGTGCCCTAATAGGCCAGCCAAGGTTGACTTTAACAGGAATACACACCACACCCAACAAAAAAATCAATCTATAAACAGGAAGGCATTCTATTAATTAGCCTAGTACAAGGGAATCGGCCCTTACTGGATGGTGCTGCATGAGTCACGTTCCATCTTCCAGCTTCCTTTCCTCTGCTATCAGCATCTTACCTCCTCTTTATGGCATCTGGTCACAGACGAAACAAAGGAGAGGCTGTGAGATGAAGAAGGAAGTTGTGAGTCAAGCTCTGACTTCACCTCTCACGACTCTCCCCTCACGGACTCCTCTCCAGACACACCTGGCTTCCGACTCCCTCGGGGACTCCGCACCTGCTGTTCCCACTGCGATATCCTTTCCCCAGCCTGGCTCATTCCCTCCTCTTATAGGTCTTTCCAACAATGCCGCCTTTCAGGGAAACTTTCTCAGGGAAGGGTGGCACTTCTGGCCACTCTCCCTAAAACCCTACCCCCACCACACTTCAAAATCCCCTTCCTGTCCTCACTATTTTCTTCCTAGTGCCTATCAGGGTGGAACGTACTGTATCTCGCCCCATCATCCATCTTTTTTCTATTTTGTCTCTATCCTGCATTACAATGTCAGCTCTCTGAGGGCAGACGTTGTGTCTTTTGTGTTCATTCCTCTATCCCCAGTGCATAGACAAGAGCCAGGCACTTGGTGGGCACTTGGACAAGTAATCCTTTATCCCCAACTCACCCCAGATCCATTTTCAGCCCTTCTGTGCCCTGCTCTGTGCCCTAGGAGGTGAACTCCTGGGGACTGCATCCATTGTTAGATGGCTTCTGGGTTCTTCCAGCCAATGGGAGGCACTGTGAAGATGGTGTAGGGATGAAGGAGATCAGAGCTGCCAGTGCTCTGATCCTCTGGTAAAAGCAATCCCTCTTCTCATTCCTTCTACTGCGGGGGTGTAATGGCTTCCAGCTGCTCCTAATCTCTGGGTACTGCATCTTCTCTAGGTTTCTACTGGTAACCCTGTCCACATAGCATTAAGTAGATCCTTCATCAAAATCTTTTCATTTGTACCATCTGTGATGAGCTCTCTTTCCTGCCAGGACTCTGCCTGACAACTCAATAAACACTCTTTGAAAGACGGTTTGAATGAATGTAAAATCTTGGAGTCCTTTGAAACTTTACTGATTGGCTTTGGCACTGGAACTGCCACTGGAGTGACAATGAAGGAGGGAAGGCCAGAAGTGAGCAATGGGAAGATGACTCCGGAATGTCCAACCAAGCCTTAAATGTGTGTACGTAACACTACAGCCACTGGTCGAGGAGTAAAGAAAACTCAGTTCACCAGCAAGCTGTTCTTACTTCAATATGTCAATCATTTTTCTTGTTATTTTGTATGTCAGCTGAATATTTTTGTGCTGGTAAAATACGGTGTTTGAAACAGACCATAACACTCATAGAGTGTGGGGGCACAGTGTGAGGGACAATTAAATCGTCGTTGAATTCCAGTTTGCTATTTGACTAGCTTGCTTAACTTTTCTGAGCTTCACTTACTCATTGACAAAACTGACAGAAACTTCATGGGGGAGTTAAAAGTATGGAGATATGAATTATGGAAAGTGCTTTTCACAGAATTTGCTCAATAAATGGTAGTTTCTTCCCTCCTTTTCTTCCTTGTTTCCTTTCCCCTTTTCTCTGCCTCTCTTCCTTCTACTGAACTGCCTCAAATAAAATGGGATCAGAGAGATTTTTCTTCTGCTAAAACTTTTAAATTCTTGATTTGAAAAAAAAAATCCGTTCAATAATATTTCTGGTCAGGAAAGAGAAGGAATCTATTCTTGGTGGACATTCCGACATTCAGGTACAAGAGGAGGTTACAAGAAAAAGAACGGGAGTCAGAGAAGCGACTCTGAATAGTCACCCTCCCGACATAAGGCCTCCAAATAAAGGTCTGCCCCACGCCATACAATCAACTCGCTATGCTTGACTGCTTGGCAAGTTAAGCAATATTCCACAAGCATTAGAGTTACATACCACTGGATCAAAATTGAGCCCATTTCAAGATACTGAACAAGAGAAACTTGGCTGCTTTTCTTTGCCATAGGGGAAAATGGAGGGGCCTTCTTGGAAAATGATTGGTGTGAAATCGTTAGTTATAGCTTTAAAATTTACCACTTTATGTGCATGTTAGGAAATATACACGTTTCCACTCCAACATACACCTTCCCCCTTGTCTTATTCTGTTTATAAAGCAAAGGGCAGGCTACAGAGGTAGGAGAGCATTAGAGGTTTTGCTTCCAAAAAATTGGACACACCACAGGATGCAGTAACAGGACTGAACACACTTTGAAACCAAGAGCTGTGTTTAGGAATACACACATCCTGCGAGCCCACTCGCAGGCAACAGCGACCATGGGTGTGTGTTCTCTGCATCCGCCTTCTTGCGCTCCTGTGTCCTTTCTGTGACAGAGCAAAGGAAATCATCCAACAAATCATAAGACTGCAATGACTGCTAAATCTACGTAGCTGCTAAATGAAGCTATGGGATTGTAGAGAGAAAACCAGCTCTGAACTTTGAAGGCCAAGACGACAGCAGTGAAATATTTCGATCACTTGCAAAACGACAAAAAACAAAACAAAACTGGAAAATGAGCACATCCCAGATCATGAGGATGGCTTGGGTCCTGCAGCAGTGTTTGCCCCACTAACCTAATCTCTCTGTCTTTAATCACGGCCCCCACTGCCTTCAGTTATCAAATACTCACCTTGCAAGACTCAGCACAATATTACCTGCTTCGTGATACTAACCGCCAACTCCAGGGAGAATGAACACCCATCAGAGATATTTGCAGCCCCTTGTAACTTTATCGTATCCATCCATTTATATTACTCTAGTTAACCAAACTATCAGCCACATGAAGGCAGGAACCACTCTGTCTTATCACTAAGCCTGCCACCCCCAACTCATGTCTCACATTAGCAGATGTTCAATAAAAGCTTGTTAAAATAAGTTCTGTGCTTTGACTCCCCCTATAATAACGTTCAGTGGCCCGTTGCCTGTTGTCCGTGTGTGCTGACTTACGGCAGGAAGTCCATCTACTGTGACTGGAACAAAAACCCTGCAGGGCTTTTGTTGTTTTGCTTTTGTTTTTGTTTTCTCCAGTAGCAGGACTGGATTTGCTCTGCTTAACCGCATTTTTATTACTTACTCAACTCCTGACCCACGTTCAGATTTACTGAGTAACTGGCTGGATTTAAGGTTGTAATCTGAACTGATCTCAGGAGCACACTTCAGGGTTCCAGGCAAACTTCAAGTGAATGTTTACGCCCTTCTCTGGAGGGCCTCACTCGTGTGCAAAAGGGCTCCAGTAAGACTGATAAATTGATGTCTCATATTTTCAGAGAAACTCTAGAGCTAATTAATATACATTCTTTATCTGAGGGGAAAGTTCCTACCCACTGGAAAGGTTAAGAAAGAGTCACAACAATAACTGGCTTACTGGCTTTATTTTCACTGTAGGTATTCCAGAAGGCTGAACACTATTTATTAATTTCCTGACATCCATACAGTCCTATTAATGAAACAAATATTCTATAAATTCAAAAAGAAATTTGAAGGTATAAACTCCATGATAATAATAAAGGAGTTTTTTTTTTTTTTTTTTTTTTTGTGGTACGCGGGCCTTTCACTGTTGCGGCCTCTCCTGTTGCGGAGCACAGGCTCCGGACGCACAGGCTCAGCAGCCATGGCTCACGGGCCCAGCCGCTCCGCGGCACGTGGGATCTTCCCGGACCGGGGCACGAACCCGCGTCCCCTGCATCGGCAGGCGGACTCTCAACCACTGTGCCACCAGGGAAGCCCAGGAGTTATATTTTCACTGTGCCAAATTTCTGAATCTTCTGAATTTTGTTTCCTAAATGTCTCTGAAGATACCTATCCACTTTTGTCTGTATTGCTTCTTGGCCCAGTTACCAACATTTCTCACCCAGACAACTGGAGAGACTTAGCCGGCCTCACCACGTCCTTGACTGCCTCAGCCAGAATGATCTTCTGAAATGCAGGTTGAATCAAATAATTTCACCTCACTTCTGCTCCTGCACTCACCTCAACCCATTTCTTTAAAAACAGTTAGTGGCGGGCTTCCCTGGTGGCGCAGTGGTTGAGAGTCCGCCTGCCGATGCAGGGGACACGGGTTTGTGCCCCGGTCCGGGAGGATCCCACATGCCGCGGAGCGGCTGGGTCCGTGGGCCATGGCCGCTGGGCCTGCGTGTCCGGGGCCTGTGCTCTGCAACGGGAGAGGCCACAGCAGTGAGAGGCCCGCGTAACGCAAAAAAAAAAAAAAAACCAACCAAAAAAAAACCAAACAGTTAGTGGCTTCCTATTCCATTCAGCACATAGACCCAAACCCCTGATGTGGTCTCACAGGCTCTGTCTATTTAACCTGCCTCCCCAGCCTTTTTTTCTGTGGTCCAGCCACACTGCCTAGTCAACTCCTGCTTGACCTTTATATCTGTGCTTCTCAAACTTTCACATGCAAAATCATCGTCTGGGGAACTTGTTGAAACAGAGATTCCTGGGCCTCACTCTCAAGGGAGACGCGTTCAGTAAGTCTGGGGTGGGGCCTGAGAATTTGCATTTCTAGAAAGCTCAGGGGATGTTGATACAGCTCCAGGGACCATACTTGGAGTAGTATGGCTCCAATCTCTACTCCCTCATTTTCCCAGGAAAGCCTTTCCAACTTCTCTTACAAAGCACCAGCTATATGTCATCATAGTACAACCTGTATGTCATACATGGCTTTCACCACCATTGTAATCTTGCCTTAGTGTGACATCTGACTGTTTCTGCCACCAGTAGGAAGCTTTATGACGGCATTTGTGGACATTTGCTTCCATGATATCTAAAAAGAAGTATTTTTAAATGTATAAGTACATAAATCCTGAATTGTCCATATTATTTGTCTACTACTTCTGTTGGAAAAATTAGTTTGTTGTACTAATTGTGATATCTTAATGAATTGTAAAATGTCTTTACTATGTTCCCTACTTCTCTGAAAAGAAGTAGCGATTACTAAAACATACATATGCATAACATTCCAGAACAAAAAATGGTACCATAAAACAAGAAAAGAAAATTGAGATTTGCCATTTCTCATTTCTTGTAAGCACAAATATATATCAATATCTATATACAGGTTTAGGAGACAAGTCATATGAATTGACATATGCTCTGACGTCTAGCATTGTTGACAAATGAAGGAGATGAGATGGAAAAATTCACTTATTTTGACAGGTGTCAACATTGCTTTGAAAGAAAGTGCCAGTGTGCTTTACACATACACGTTCCTTATGTGTGTCTACTATGTTTAGGGTTAGATTTATACAGTATATTGTGGAATAAAAATCATCTACTCTAGACATTAAAAATAAGTGCTCTTTAGGCAAAAGTTATATAAGATTATTATTAAAACTGTACTAATTATACAAATATTTGGCATCTATTATGTGTTCTTTTTAATATGACTGATAAAATGATGTCTAAGGCACATTCCTATCCTCAAGCAGTTTACAATGGGGACATGGTCAAAATCCACTACAAAAGAGCTTAATATGTAATACGTGCAAAATAAAGTTTACAAAGTGAAGAGAAGGGAATGATCACTTCCTGTAAGGGAATGGGGGAGAGCAGAATGTTTCACAGAAGAATAAAACCTAAAGAGGAATTTGGTTGTTGAGTAGAATTTTGATGGGTGAAGTGGAAATAGGGTGAAGAAAAGGGACAGCTGTTCCCAAAAAGAATATCGATATCGTAATTAAAAACCTAAAGGCCGGCATGGACTGGGACATGTTAAAAAATGCATTGTTTGAAAGGCTGGAATTTGGGGGTTCACTCACAACTGCAGCACAGCTTAGCTTGTCCTGATTTCCAAAGCGGGGTGCCTTGTATGTGAAGAGCCTGGAGCCTGAGCCAGGGCCCTGAACTCTGGCCTCCCTTGGTCCTACAAGGACGCAGCCAAGTGGTGTCCTGAGTTCCATCCACATTTGTTTTAGCCTTATTTTCCCTTGACAGCCAGTCAGTCACCTCAGCCAACAATGTTATCACTTCTTTAGTTCTTTTTCCATAGTATCATGAGTAATTCATTGTGTTTAAATAAGGTTCCTTAATCGGGATCTTCTGTTGAGTTTTCATATGAAACAAAATCATTTCAAATATCCGGTCATTACTGAGAAGCCATTTTTTGTAAAAAAACATTACAAACATTTTTCGTAAAACTCCTTGTCGCCAGTCTCTAACGTCTATTTATCTGTTCCTTTAGCAAAACATCACCCAGTGTCTCTCTGTGGTTGTGGAGCAGATGTTGTCCACGTCCGTATTATTTCAGTGCACGCTGCCAACTTCCAGCTGCCAAACCCTGCCTTTTTTTCCCTTATGGGCTTTCTCTTGCAGCTGGAGCATGTTTTGCCACCCAACTGGTAGGAGTAATTGACCCTAATTATCATAAAGAAATAATGTTACAAAATGGGGCCAAAAGTATGTGTAGAACTCAGGGAATTCACTGAATGCGTCTTGGTGCTTCCATGCCTGGAGATAAGACTGAACGTGTGATTGCAGAGTTGGATCAGCCACAGCTGGACAAGGGCGGAGTAAACAAGACAAATGTCTGAAGGCTCCCCTGGGCAGGCAACCAGCAGAAATGTAGGGCAAGAGTGAGGAATGTCTAGGATGTGTAGAAGACAGGGAAGAAAATCAATATCGATTGCAGCCTTGAGACCAACTGAAGCAGAATGTAGCTCATCCCTCTGTTGTAAAGATTAAATTATTTAATAAATTGCCTCTGGCCCCCACCTTGAGGAATCAGCGCACGGCACAATGAAATTAACATGGGGCACAAGGGTTCTGGGTGGTGCGAGGATCCGACGGTAGCAGATGACGCGTGAGCCTGCAGTGCCCATCACCTTCACTGCTTCAGTGCAACTGCCAGCACCCACACTTCTTGGCCGAGTGCACTTTGTTGCTTCTGGGGGGTGTTTTGCTCCCAGCAAAGTGGAGTTGTCAGAGTATTAAAAAACCTACAATCAATACTATTGATTGGAGTTTGTCTCTAATTTCCCCAATGACCTCACCCTTCTTGTAGGATGGCGCTAAGCCATGTGCTTTGCACGGATTCCTAGAGTTTCCCCAGTGGGATTAAACTCCATTTACCCACCATTGTAACCGGCTTGGTAACACATTCTTCATTGGCTGCTTTCCCTTGCTTGTCTGGTCTGTCTTCCTCACTCTCCTGTGGGTGTTTTCTGTCATTCCCCAAATAAAATACTTTTACTCAAATCCTTCTGCTTCTGGGGAACCCAAACTAAGGCAGTCTGGTACTTGTCATTTGGTCATACTGTTGGCTGTTGCCGAGGAAATGGAGTAGATCTTGACTTTAGGTCAACACCCCTCCTGGAAAATGTGGACGGGAGGACAGAAGGCAAGTCATGTCACTGGCAGGAATTCCTTCTCTACTCTTTATCAAGGGCAACTGTGAGGTGGGCTGGCTGCAGCAGCTGATTTCAGGCTACTCCTGGCATATTACCTAGATCCTCATGAGAAATAACAGATTATAGAAAGCAGTCATGCTACTATCAAGTGATTGCATCACAGTTCGTGCGGCAGAGGGATGCAAGCCATAATTATTTTTCCTTTCATAGGTTTTTATCAGATACTGACTAGTTCACTTCAAAATCTCACAAAACAGCTGTATGACATCCCCTACCTGTAACCTCACCCTTGTGGTACTTTAAATGGATTGATATAGGAATTAGATCAATCAAATGTATCAATGAACTCAGCTTACCTCATATGCTTGGAATTAAGCTAAATATTTCAGACGTTGACTCTCGTAATGAGCATCAGCCACTAAAGGTATATACCTGACCCAAGCTGGACCAGTCCAGTTCTCTCCGTAGATTCTGAGCTGAGACGTACAAAAGCTAGTAATTGAAATGGGAAGTTCCACTGGGCAACTGAAATGGAAAATTCACCTGACAAGGCCCTACTTAAATCCATGCACAGTTAAGAAAAGACGGCTAAGTCCTGGAAAGCGGAGAGCAAGAAGAATGAAGCCCATCTGTAAGAGGAAGAAGAGCTGGGGCAGCTGCAGATTCCCAGAAAGGAATCCTGTTTTTTGGGGGTTTTTTTGCGGTACGCGGGCCTCTCACTGTTGTGGCCTCTCCTGTTGCAGAGCACAGGCCCCGGACGCGCAGGCCCAGTGGCCATGGCTCATGGGCCCAGCCGCTCCACGACATGTGGAATCTTCCCGGACGGGGGCACAAACCTGTGTCCCCTGCATCGGCAGGCAGACTCTCAACCATTGCGCCACCAGGGAAGCCCCCAGTAATCCTGTTTTTAAAAGCTTTTTGGTGCCTACTTCCAGACTGTTATGTGGTCCTGCTGTATTTCTTTCTCTTGGATCTACAGATACCCCTGTACCTTAGAACAATTTTCTCCCGTGGTCTTAAGTTAACTTGAGGGATTTTTCGGTTGTTTGAAACTAAAAGAACCTTGGTTAAAATAAGCACACTTGACTCTGAGCTCAGGGAGAATGGAGACCATCCCTTTCTTGGTTTTCGGTGTCTCTAACTCAGTCCTTGGCACATAGTGGATCCTCAATATGTACTAGTCAGGAGAAAAATGAATTAAACACATTAATAAACTTCAGGAGAAGCACTGAGAAGCATGTATACGTTTTTCACATGTGAAAAGCCTTTCCACCAACGGAAAGTGGCTAACCAGTGTTCATCCACGTACAGGGCTGGAATGCTCATGCCTTAGGTTTTGTTTTAATCAGTAATTGCCCACTCATTTAATCCATTTGAAAAACAGTCTTAACCACTGCTCAAATTATTGGCGTGTGTTTCTCCAGGATATGTAGTAAGGTATTAATTCACCTTGAAACATTTAGGCGTCTTTATCACTCTCAGATGTTCAAAGCGTCTGAGCAGAGGAGAGGGATGAAGTGGAGTTTAAAACGGGTGAACCAAAGAAATGAGGTCTCAGTCTTTGGCAAATTCAACACTTCATCAAACCCGATGGGAAGAGTGGGGTGTTGCGGGCTGTTGTTTCTTGAGATGTGCATTAAGGAAAGACTAAATTTAGCAAATGCGAGAAAGTCCCTCTTGTAATGTTTCATGATTGTTACAGCATTTGGTAACTTCTGTTCCCCGCTGGCTGTGATGTGAGAGGCTCTCCCCCCACCATGTCCCCCCCATGACAGCAATCTCTAGTTGTAAAACGGTAAGACCGTCAGCCAGCAATAATTTGCAATCCAAACAGACTTGACGCTCCCTGACATTTATTGAAACCTCAGACCCCGTGCACTGGTTTCAGTTTTCCTCCCCTTGCTCTGTTTTTACAGACAGACAAGTGCTTAGGTTTAGGTTTAATAATGAGGAGAAATTTCTTCTTGGCCTACTCTTGCTTGTGTTGGCTGCACCAGGGCTTGCAACAGACGGGTGGTTGGAGTTAATTACGCTAAATGGTGAGAACATTATTTGACCCTACTGGTTCAGCCCCAGAGGCTGTATGCCTCCTTACAGACACGGGCAGATGGAATGCTTCACGGCTGGGCAGAGGGCAGAAGCCATGCAAAGAGAGAACCCAGCTCAAGACCAGACATGGGTTTCACTCCTTAGCAAAGCTTGGAACTCTGCACTGTTTTATAAATATAAACCAGTGAAGCACACAAAAACATAGTGTGACAGCAAAGACTAGGAAAACACCCCTTTACCAATGGAACTGCTGTCAAAGGGAGTGATCATCTTCATGTATGATACATCACATCCTTTTTCAAGAAAGAACAATAGGAAGACTTCATAACAAACTTGACTCTGATAAGCCAAAAGGGGAACTGTTATCACAAATGTCATTGTAGGAGACCTGGTGACATATTACAATTGTATTACAATTATATTTGACAGCCAGTGATAACTGCATATTTAGCTTAGTACATAAAACTTAGTACCTGCAAGCGTTCTTATTGCTGCCATTTCTAATGATGATGGTAACAGTGATAACAGTATACCCAAGTTCTTGTCCTAGGGATAATCTGTCATTCATGATTCTCAAAAGAAAAATTGACAGATACACCTAGGTGTAGTGGTGACTCATATATAAATAGTTTGTTGAGCCACTACAACATAGCTTCAGATGTACTAAATGTGTAACAAGGCCAGAGAGAGACAACATTAAGTTGGTGACGTAATACTGACAAGATTTTTGTTCCTAGATTTGTGTTTTTCTGTTGCATGTCAATTCTGTGCAGATCATTCAGAAGCTCTTGGAAATCTCTAAGTAGTAATGGCTTAGGTGATCTGTCTGGCAATATTGATTCCATAAAACAGCATTATACAATACCATGCTTTTAAAGGCCTGCTGGTATAATTGCTTAAAGCTGCACTGTCAAATAATTTCTGGTCTATGACACAGTTTATAAAACCCACCAGGATAACAGCTCGGAGGGAAGGGGTGAGTGGGATCCTCAAAGATATTTCCCACTCTTATCTAACAGGAAGTGGTTCAGACAATTCTTGATCCTTATTCTATACTCTAGATAGCTTCCTTTTCTATACTATGGTGGCTACCATCTTTTCCCTTTTTGTCCATGCTCAAAAATGGTCTCTAGTAAGAGAAATGATATTATACCCCAGTACACCAAGGGTTTCTTGGTAACGTATCAGTTGGAAAATAATGAACTAGGATTGAATTTTAATTTAGGTAAGGGCCCTGATTGCATCTCTTTCAAAGCAGCATGATTCGCTCTGTTCAATGACCACATTCCACTGCCCTAGTCCTACTCAACTAACATCAGCTTGGTTGTCACTACATTGTGTGAGCCAGCACGGGTAGTTAGTGCAACCCATCTCCTCCCATGCAGAAACTACTCAATGCATATGTACTTGGTGAACTGGCAGCACCTTTCTCAGAGGCAGCATATGGTCACAAGTATGTCTGTATCTGGAATGGGATGGGATATAGAATTACCCTGTGGTGCTTAAACCTCATAAAATGACTACTACAATTCATATAAGGAGTTTTCTTCACAAAATGTTTATATAAGTCAAGTGTACAATGCATATTTTCCCCAGTAAAAGATAATTAGAAGTGGTAGGGTGTGCTGTTAAAATACAGATACAATGGAATATGAGAGCTTAAATATTGTTGTGTCACTATCAACTATAGGTAAGTAAGGAGCAAATGTAGGCATAAGCGATACTTAATAAAAGAGTTGGGGCTTCCCTGGTGGTGCAGTGGTTAAGAATCTGCTGCCAATGCAGGGGACACAGGTTCGTGCCCCGGTCCGGGAAGATCCCACATGCCGCAGAGCAACTAAGCCCGTGCGCCACAACTACTGAGTCTGCGCTCTAGAGCCCGCTAGCCACAACTACTGAGCCCGCGCGCCTAGAGCCCTTGCTCCGCAACAAGAGAAGCCACTGCAATGAGAAGCCCGTGCACCACAACGAAGAGTAGCCCCCGCTCGCTGCAACTAGAGAAAGCCCGCGTGCAGCAATGAAGACCCAACGCAGCCAAAAATAAATAAATAAATAAATAAATAAATAAATTTATTAAAAAATAAAAGACTTGACATGTTTTTTAAATGAAGAAATGGCATTTATTGAAGTGATTGCTTTCAGAACTAAAATGATGGCAGCTCTAGGATAGACTTTACTGCAACAGAGTCTGTGAGACAGGATCAAGGCATGAGGGAAACCCGGGATTGAACACTATGTAAGAAGCAAGGTTAAGCAAAAAGAAGATAGGAGCAAAGACAAATAAAATAAATACTATTAAGCCCAAGAACAAGGATTTCAGGATAAAGTGGGAGACCATTGCTTTCTGTGGTATTTCCTAATCATATATATGTGTATAAATATATAAATACAGATATACATATATGTATACATATATATATGTATCAATGGAGAGAGGATCAGGAAAGACTCAATGTTAAATCTAAATATTCAAAGTTTTTTTGTTGATGTTTCCTTCAGTTATTTTTGTTGGCTTCTTGTTTATTTCCAAAAAGAAATCACAGGGGAGAGCTGCTCATAGCAGAGGAAGCAGTGTGGAAAAGGTGGTAGACGTGAAAGATCTCAGACCCTTCAGAAAAATACCAGTGTAGGATTGAGCCCACTGAGCAAGGCTGAGGGCTGGCCACAGCCAGAGAGCTGTGAGGGCCATGTGCTGAGGGCTTGACATACCTCCTGTGTGCAGCAAGATGGCCTTGAGTAATTTACTTAGGAAGACAGCAAGTCAGATTGGTATTTCAGAGAAATCACAAGAGCAACACTATAAAGGATGGATCAACAGGTAAACTGGACTACCTGTGAGAAGGCAGTCTATAGGGCACTGAACGGGGTCTGAACTAAGAAAGAGTGGGAGGCATGGCAACTGGGAAGTTGGCAGGATACAACTGCAGAGGAAAAGCCTGTTGTGATTTACGGGCTTCTGATTTGAGTCAGAGTGGCTGGTGGAGATAAGAACTATGAAAGAAGGAATAAGCCCTGAGAAAAAACAGAGTTCAGATTTGAATATAATAAGTTTGAAGTTCCTATGGGCAACAAAGCTCAGATATCACGCATCTAATAAATATCAAAGCCAGGATTCAATCTCAGTTATATTGGACACCAGTCTATGGTCTTCTTATGTGCCTTATATCTCCCTAGAGAAGCAACTAGGAAATATAAGTGTATAATGAGTTATTATAAAATAAGTATAAAATGTGTAGAGGCAAGAGTTATTCAATATGTTCATAAAGGCAGCCTATTATATCTATCAATTTATATTTTTGCTTTTAAGAGACTTTCTCTTATCTTACAAAAATAACTACTGGTGAGGTAACATATTCACAAACACTTGGCAGTCAAGGCAGATTAATTTAGAATGTTAGCCATGTGTTAAAATTCTATCCTCTCTTTCCTTCATCTAGTACAGAGTTAAGTGCAAGAAGCTCAGGACAGAAACTCCTGAGGGTCGTATGGATGGAAATGAGGCTGCTAAGAATCAATGAAAATGGAAGGATTCACAAGAGGCAAGTATTCATCCTTCCAGCAGAATTCTATTCTTAATACTCTCTCATTTTCAAGCAAGTAGATTTTATCTTTTTCAAAATGATCTGTTGTAATGCAAACTTATTATCTTTTCAAAGATAAGATTTAATGAAGACATAAGCCTTCAACATTAGAGATTTAAATGAGATTTAAAGATTTAAATGAGGATATAGACTTCACCATTAGAGGAGAGATGTTAGTCATAATTTTAAGAAGCAAAACAGGCTGAAAGATTTATGATAGCACTTAGAAACACAAGTCTTCAGACTGCGTGCCCAAGCATGAGCAAAGAGCAGGTAATAACAGATCTCATTAGACACTGTTTATTTAATTTAACAGTATTCTGGCAGAGATGTTTTCCCTGCTGGATAGAGTTCATTTTTTTTTGGTAGCTCACTTTTTTATTTGGTAATATCCAAATATACAAGAATATGTTTGTCATAACAGAAGGCAATGAATGCAAATTCAGAAAGCCACCAAATCATCCCAACCCAGTATATGTTCTGGAGCTGTGGTTTTAAGTTTTCTGCATCTGTTCCCTTCTTCCATAAGAGCAAAGAAATAAGCCATCCCTACTAACACAGAAAGGACCCTAGAGAGGAAATCCACCATTGAGGACACCAAATCTCCCCATTATTGCTCCTTATATTTGCTTTCTTTTTTTCTCTCTACTGCTAACACACATACACACACAATCAAATAATAGTAATCTTCTCTTCTCCTTTCAGTGTCTAATTAAAGTTTCCTGAGTTGGAGATTACAGCAAAGCCTGGATAGAACTGTATAAAACAAGATATGCCAGTATTAATGATTTCATACAGAAACAATTATTCTTTTTTTAAAATTAATTAATTAATTTATTTATGGCTGCATTGGGGCTTTGTTGCTGCGTGCGGGCTCTCTCTAGTTGTGGCGGGGGGGGGCTACTCTTTGTTGCGGTGCACAGGCTTCTCATTGCGGTGGCTTCTCTTGTTGCAAAGCACAGGCTCCAGGCACGCAGGCTTCAGTAGTTGCAGCACACGGGCTCAGTAGCTGTGGCTCATGGGCTCTAGAGTGCAGGCCCAGTAGTTGTGGCCCACGGGCTTAGTTGCTCCGTGGCATGTGGGATCTTCCCAGACCAAGGCTCGAACCTGTGTCCCCTGCATTGGCAGGTGGATTCTTAACCACTGTGCCACCTGGGAAGTCCCGAAACAATTATTCTTGAATACTCAGCTGACAAAAATAAAAGATGGCCTTGGAAAGACCACACTGCATACATGCTCACTTAATTTTCTGCTTACATCACTTTCATCTTAATGTAAAAACAGGGTGCAAAAAATTGTCATGCTACTTAGTTTTATATATATATAAAATATAATTAATTCATTTTTCATTAAGATGAGACATAATTTAAACTTAGTGAGGCTATTACCTTTAATTAGGCATTTTAAAAACTAAAACCGTCAAGAAAAGGAATTAAGTTATCCTCTGTGGTGGTGACATTATCTCCAATATGTATATGAAATAAATAATAAAAATTATTGAACTGAAAAAATTGCTCTATGATTAAAACTTCTGAGCACAGTGCTAACAGATTGATAGTGTTCATGAAACTCTATGAATTAAGAGAATAACCTGCTATAATCTACGTTCAGACATGGGTAATGCTCATGACAGATGTCTTCAGGGATCAAGGATTCACTATCATTGCTCAGGTGATTCAAAGTAATTACATCACATCCAAGGCACTGCTCAGGAATTAAGTTATCCTAACTGGAGAATCAAAGTTTAGGAAAAAGTCATCAGTGAAGACTGGAAAGTAATCAGGAAAGCCTCGAGGATGTTTAGACTACCCAGAAAAGGCGCCTACTTTGACTTGATTCAACACTAGAACTCTCCTTGATGCTCAAAATATTGTGAATAACGGCTTATACTTAGAGATGAGATAGTAATAGTTTCTAATTCTCCATTATTTTCGGGAAATTTTTACTCAGAGATGCAGACATCTACTTACTCTTCACCGCCTTTCTCTTCCCGACTCTGTGATGCCCTCTGATGCCATCGTCCTTGCAGTCAACACAGAATCACAGCTTCCACTTGTTTTTGACTTTTCCTCTGTTCCATCCTCTATGTTTTGCCAGACTTTAGGTTATGTCAACACTGGCGTTTCTGAGTTAGAACAGGGGTTTCCAAACTTTTTTTGGTATAGTGCCAGATAGCAATGTAGTCTTTGTAAACTGTAGTCTCTGTCTCTGTCACAACACTCAACTCTGCTGTTCTAGCACAGAAAAAAGCCACAGACAATACGTAAATAAATGAATGTGGCTGTGCTCCAATAAAACTTTATTTACAAAAACAGGCAACAGGCAGATTTGGTCCAAGGGACAATACTTAGCCAACAGCTGAGCTACAGCATGTATATTATTTTTCACACCCACTGTTATACTCTAAATAAACTCACTAGTTCACACCTATATCACTCTGCTCTTTTGTCTCCTTTTATTTCTTGTCTCTTCCCAGCCAAAGCTTCCCTGCATTGTCATAGGAATCTTCTTTAAGTGTAACTCATTCATCTTGTTCTCTATTGAGAAAAGCATTCTGTGAGCCTCAATTATCTATAAAACTAAGTTTTATAGTTTTTACAGAACCAAGCACCAACCTAGTTTCATGCCTTACCCCTAATATTTCAGGCATACCTGTCCTTCAAATAGTCCTGCTCCTTCTTGCAACTATTATTTTTCTTATACTTCCTCTTCTGCTTGGAATAGTCCTCTCCCTATTTTTACCTGTCAAAGCCCTATTTGTAATTCAAGGCCTTCACACCCTTGTCAACTATTGATGACTTAACCCTGTAAATTGTCTACAGGGGAGAGCTAAAATTACCTGTGTAGAGGGGACCACCATGGAAAAAAATTTGAGATTAAGAATGAGCCAAAAGCAGAATTTTGGAAATTCTGAACAGGAGGGGATTGGTGTAAAAGACACAAAAGAGCACTGGGAAAGACAGAGGGAGACTCAAGGAAGCATTTAATGATAAATTAGCATTTAGATAAATCACCATGTCTAACACTCAAGTATCATGTCATTGAATGAATGCATCATAATACACCTAATCTAAAATATTCTTATATTATGAATGCAAATTTTTTACCTTTTACTGTTGTAAACAACAATGTGAATGGAAGTCTATTTATTTAACAAGTATTTGAATAATTGCTTAGTTACTACCATGTGTCAGACACTGTATAGTCATCTCTGTAATTGACAGTTCTTCCTAGTAATCTGTTATCCTGGAAATAACCCTTGAAGATGGGCTTTCCCTCCAATGCCTAAAGTTATAGTAACAATGGGAACATTTTACCACAGGATTGACTCATGCTGAAGAATTCAGTGGTGAGAAGATTGACAGACCTGTCCTGTGAGAAAGTGAAGAATATTAGTTGAGAAAATGACCCAGGAGATGATAATCTTTATATGTTAATCTTTTGGTTTTAGATGCTCCAGGGCAGAATTAGAGAACATATATACACATACTGTACTCAGTGTTATTTGTGAAATAAAACAAGATAACATCTTCTAGATCACAGGGAAAAATCCCAGTTCCACAGCTTTTTAAGATTAAATGCTTTGGGAAATGAAACAGGACTGATTTGCAAATGAAGATTGTTGGTTTGTCTTGGAGACATGTCCATGGCTCAATTTCTCTTATGTTACACGATATACACTGCCAGTGAAAAAGGAAAGCATTAGAGTTGAGAATCATTCTAGTAATAGAGGAGACCTTATCTAAATTGAAGAGATACATTGAACTGATATAGGCAAAAAAAGGTCTGAAGTGAGTAGAGGGAAATGAGCTGTACAACTGACAGCAAAGAGTTTTATAAATGGGAAGGTGTCTTGATTTCTCCTTGGTGGCTACATTTATCTTCTTTTTGGATTCTTTTAGACTTGGAGTTTGATTGCAAATGGATATCACTGAGGGCAGAAGTCTCAGCTCTCTAAAATTTGGAGTCAGTACAATAACTTTATATGTTGAGTCCTTTACACAGTTACCTCAACTGTCACTAGAAGAAAAGAAATGCATAATTAACTTCTATGGAAATTCATGATTTTTAGCTGAGAAAGACCCTCTATTTAGACTGCGGACAAACATAAATGTTGGTTTACTGTGGCAAAAGACAGACTCCAGGCATTACAGTCTCAAGCATCTAACAAAGCAAAATATTATTTCAATGAGTGAAGGTGGTCAGGTGCAAGTAACGTAGGATGTGAGTCATAGTTGAAGGCATGGTCAGTTGACGAGTTAGCATCTCCACATTTCCAGAAGATTGCAACCATGGAAGACTATGGTATCAACATGATAAATCTGATACTCAAAGAAAAGATGAGTTGTCAGATGTGTAATATCTGCTCTAAAGCTTGACAGTCATGAAATATGCTAGTAACTTTTCTGTTAGTGATGAAGTTGTTCACATTAAGTCAACTGAAGTAAAGGAGCTGCCACTGATAAGTTATTTGTACTTTACATGAATAAATTACTTTGTTTTCCCAAATCTCTATATTCTTCCTGTCTGGCAGATGGCCACCTTCTTATTGTGTGGCCTTTCCTTGGTGTGTGTGGTGAAGAAAGAATTCTCTCTTCTTCTTCTTATAAGGTCAGTCCTATTGGATTAAGACTCCACCCTTATGACCTCATTTAACCTTAATTACCTCCTAAGGGTGCTATCCCCAAATATAGTAACATTAGGGGTTAGGGCTTCAACATATGGATTTGGAGGGGGGCACAATTCAGTCCACTGCACTACTGAGTCTCATTGAGCCACTGGACTTGCTTCAGTCTGTGTTTCCAGTCCTGATATATCTGAGGCATAGAGACATCAAAAAAATCAGATAATGGAGTAGTGTGTTCATACATAAAAAGATGCAAAATAGGTGATTCTCCATGTATTAATGGATCCATGAGGTCAATTTCCCTTTGCAGAAAAAAAAATTGGAAAAAAAATATTAAAGATCAACCTTTCCAGAGCACTGGAAAACACCCAAAGGCAAGCAAGAACTTGAGAAGTACTTGTTCATGAAAAAGTACTACTGCATTGTGGGAAAAGAAAAGAAAAGAAAAGAAAAAACACAGTGAGCTTTTGGGATTCTTGCCTAAGGGATTTCTCTGCCCCCAAGTTCCAGCATCAAACTTCTTCTGCCCAGAGGTGGTGAACTTGGTTTTGGGTAGGTGGTAAAGTGAATAGGCTTTTAATGAAGAGATTTTGGAAGCAAGAGAACCGTAGAAAGGCTGATATAATCCACTCTCTGGCTGACTACTAGACTACATATGCATGTGGGAGACACCAGAGAATCTGGCAAAAATCAAAGGCCTGGGGAGACCTGTAAACTTATTATGCCTTTGCGTGCATTCCCCAGCCCCCACACACAGCTTGGGTGGCAGAAGATAGACACCTTAGTGACCTGAGGAGTTTCAGTACAGCCTCTGCCCAAAACACTGGCTGACCAGGAAAGTGCACAGACACAGGGGAGACTCCTAGAGAACTAAGCACAAAAAACAAACAACAAACAGCGTAGCCTTCAGTAGTTGCACACCATCACAAGAAAGACACATTTTTTACTTTGTATCTATGCATGTTAATAGCCCACTAAAACATAAAAAATGTATCTCTTAGAGGAAAAAATAAAAGCCAGACTCATTATAATGCATTATCTAAAATGCCTACCTTTAAAGCAAAAATTACTAGACCCATACCCTTGGAGAGAATGTGGAGAAAGGGAACATTAGTGCACTGTTGGTGGGAATGTAAATTGATGCAGCCACTATGGAAAATGGTATGGAGGTTCCTCAAAAAATTAAAAATAGAGTTATCATATGATCCAACAATCCCACTTCTGGGAATATATCCAAAGGAAATAAAACCAAGATATCAAAGATAATCAGCATTCCCAAGATTGTTACAGCATTATTCACAATAGCCAAGGCACGGAAACAACCTAAGCACAAAACAACAGAATAAAAAATAGGTGATATGCGTATCTATCTATATACAGATATAGACAGACAGATATATATATATATATATATATATATATATATATAGGAAAAAAAGAAGGAAACCCTGTCATCTGCAACAACATGATGGGCCTTGAGGGCATTATGCTAGTGAAGTAAGCCAGAGGGAGAGAAAAAAAATACTGCATGGTATCATGCATATGTGGAATCTAAAGAAAAAGTCAAACTCATAGAAACAAAGAGTAGAAGAGTGACTACCAGGAGCCAGGCGGTGAAGGAAATAGTGAGAGGTTGGTAAAAGAGTACAAATTTTCAGCTATAAAATGAATAAGACCTGAGGAACTATGATAAAACATGGTGACTATAATTAATAGCACTGTATTGTATAATAGAAATATGCTACAGGAGTGGAACTTAAATGTTCCCACCAAAACTAACAAACAAACAAAAAGTAAATTGAAACTTATGCCTGATGGCCCAGATGTTGGATTTAGCAAAGACTTCTAAGCAATTGTTATGAATATGCTCAAAGAATTAAAAATATACTAAGAATG
Organism: Hyperoodon ampullatus; assembly: GCF_949752795.1. Lineage (NCBI taxonomy): Eukaryota > Metazoa > Chordata > Mammalia > Artiodactyla > Ziphiidae > Hyperoodon > Hyperoodon ampullatus. The sequence goes on along the minus strand of NC_136932.1, from coordinate 21,967,411 downwards.
AATAAACATGTAGGGACTCTCAAGAGAGAAATAAAAACTATTAAAAAGAAAAGGATCAAATGGAAATTCTAAAGCTTAAAAATGCAAAAACTAAAATGTAATAATTAACTGGATAGGCTATCCAGCATATTTGAGATGGCATAAGAAAGAATCCATGAACTTGGAAAATAAACCAATAGAAATTATCAAGTCTGAAGAAGAGAGACAAAAACTTAAGGAAAACAGCACAGATCTTAGAAATCCATGAGACAATGTCAAGTACTCCAACATATATGTAATTGGGAGTGGAAGATGGAGAGGAGAAGAAAGGGGGAAAAAAATAAAGAAATAATGACAGAGAAATCTTCCTAAATTTGGTGAAAAGTATTATCCTTCAAATCCAAGAAGCTTAACAAATCCAACCAGGAAAACATAAAACAAAACAAAACAAAACACACAAAGACACATTACAATCAAACTGCTGAAAGACAAAGAAAAAGAAAAAATCTTGAGAGCAATAAGAGAAAAACAATACATTATGGGAGAAAATGGTAGGATTTATGGGTGATTTTTTCAGTAGAAGCAATGAAGTACAGAAAACACTGAAATGACACAGGGTTGAAAGACAAAAAACAATCAAAAAGTGTTGACCAATAATTCCATACCTAGCAAAACTATTCTTCAAAAATGAAGGTAAAATAAAGACATGTCTGAAAAAAAAAAAAAAAAGCCTGACAGAATTTGTTGGTAGCAGCTTTATGCTACAAGATATACTAAAGGGATTAAGACTAAAGAGAAATGATACCAGATCATATCCCGGATCCACAAGAAATGGTACATATATGCAGAAATATAAAATATTGGGGAGACTTCCCTGGCGGTCCAGCGGTTAGGACTTGGCACTTTCACTGCCGAGGGCCCAGGGTTCAGTCCCTGGTTGGGGAACTAAGATCCCGCAAGCCTCCAGGCATGGCCAAATAAATTAATTAATTAAATAAAATATTGGTATATACATACACTGATCTTTGCTTCTCTTAACTTCCTTAAAATACATATGACTTTCTAAAACAAAAATAATTTGAGAAATTAGAGCAAACATTTATTATTGGGTCTGTAATGTGTACAGATGTATGAAAACAATAGTATAATGTTGGGTTGGGGGAGCTATTCTAATACAGAGCCCCCATGCTTTACTGGAAATATTTCAGTATTGACTTGAAACCTATCGGTGTAAGTCAAAAATACATAATGCATACCATGAAGCAACTATTAAAATAATAACATGAAGAAATATAGGTGAAATTCAATAGATAAATTAATATAGTAAAAGACTGTTTATTGTATGGTTCATTCAAGAAAAGACAAAATAGTTATGACAGAAAGCAAATCAGTTATTTCCCAGGGTCAGTGTTGGTGGCAGATACTGACCACAAAAGGACATGAGGGAAATATGGGAAGGGGTTAGGAGTGTTCTGAAACTTGATTTTGGTACTGGTCTCATTACTGTATATATTTACTGAAACACAGAATTGTACATTTAAAGTGGATGAGTTTCAGTTTATAAAAATTATACTTTAATGAAGTCTCAAAGAAGGAAGTAGACAGAATTGCAAAGTCATTACGGTCTTTAGTATGTATATACATATGTATGTATGTGTATGAATGTGTGTGTGTGTGTGTATGTGTTTGTGTTTCATGACTTTCATTTCTTCTGTGAAGCAATATTTTATTCCACTTCACAATCTCTGGACTTTTGCTTAACAATACTGATGAAAAGCTGGCTTAAAAATTATTTTCTTACCTACTTCCTAAGTAGCTCAAAGTCAGTGTGCTAGTGGAGAATTGAGGGCTACAAATTAGCATTCATGACTTTTGATGAGCACAATGTCTGCTAAACTCTTTGGTCACATAGTGAGAGAGTGTGGTATGTATTTTAATCCGAGGAAGAAATTCAGTGTTATATTGTACAATTCCTCATGGACGAGCACAGAAGAACATAGCCAGGATACTTTAATTACTGTTAGTTTTGACTGTGGTCGTGGTCATGAAAGCATTGTTGGTGGTGGTGACACTAGCAATGATGTGACTAGTGATAATAGCAGTAGTAGGAAGCACGGGAACAGTGGGAACATTATTATAAAAGGACAGCTGACCAACATATAAATACTTCACATATATTCACTGTCTTCCCTGGAATCCTTTGCCCATTCATCACCGCCATTTGCTTTTAGACTTAGTAATCCAGTCACTGTCTGTGGCTTTTCTCACAACATAAATGGAAAAGATCAGTTCAGTTGGCACCTCAGTGTAGCTCTCCCCTCCACCTCCCATACTGCATGGAAGTCTATTCTAATGTGTGCAGCTCTTTTAGTAAACCAGCTCATTGAGGGTTGACATTTTACTTTGTGTACAGCAAGAAGGCCATGAAAAGGAAACATTAATCTGGCCATACTGTTTCTTAATACTCAAGATTTTCAGTGGGAAATACTGCATCAACATGCTGCTTTGTGGGCTTGTGACATCTTATTGTGTTTTATTTTGTTTTCTAGGTTTGGGCACTGTGTTGCCTGGGGAAGAAAGGGAAATGTCTGTTATTGCTTGCTAAACATCTACCTTGTAACCAGCCAAACCACAGGATCTAATCCCAAGTTGGGGAGTTAACTTCTCAAGGAAGGAACCCTGTGGCTTACATTCCTTTTGAACATAGCCTCCTGAGTCTCCATGTGTTTCCACCTAACTTTTCTGTGTGCACATCAATATGTAGAGCCCAGTTCCAGATTTGGTGCTATTGTAATCTAGGTGGTTTATTTGAATTTTCTTTAAAAGGAGAGATAGCCACCAGCTGGATACGTCTATCTATAGTGCTAAGTAGACTGGGGTCAGAGCACAATTTTCAAGGTCTATTTTATAAGTTGTTTTCCCTCTTCCTCTGTGTTGTTTCTGCTTATCTCATCCTAAAAGTAGTATTCATTCATATATTCGTTCTTTCAATAAACCTTTTAAAAGACTTCCTGGAGACACTTCTGAAGGCCCTAGTCCTTTTCTAAGGCACTGAGGACACAAAGATAAAATATATAAGGTATGATTCTCATCCTTCAATAACCTACAGTCCAGTGTAGGTAGACTCTCTCCATCAGAGTACCTGAAGCAAACAGATAGAACATTTAAATGAGGTGCCTGAGAAGAGTTTCACGGAGACACTATTTACAAAGGATTAATAGAAAGCAAAAAGGCATCACCCCATGGTTAGTAAGATCAAAGATTCCTTATCATTGCTAAGACTGAAGAACAAGGGTCATACCTGTTTTGTACATGGAGAGACCCATATAGGAAGACAGTGACAGAAGAGGAGCAATATCCTTAGGTCGAGAAATAAAGCCTCTGAAAACCTGTGGCCAGCAGACAAGGAGCTAGCAAGTTAACTCTCTCCCTCTCATGCCACCCTCCCATCTGTTGCCAGTGCCTCTCATTGGTCAAAGTCCACTGGAAGCAAGGGGCAAGGAAACTTGGTTGATGCGGTCTGTAAAAGTCAGTCTATTAAGAAAAAGGCAGGGACAAGAAAAACACAGAGTGAATCTGGAGAGACAAAGAGAAATCATCCAGAATACAGACATATCTGACAATGAAACCTTATCATTAAAGTTGCTTTAAAAAAGGACTGAAATGATTAGTTATACAATCTAATTAATTGATCCACCTATCTATGATGGATTTGTTTTATTATTTTTTTTATTAGAAGAAAACAGATACCAAGCCATAGCCATGAATTTGTAAAATCAGAAATAGTAAGAAGGCTGATTATTGGATACTATTGTTTTCAGAATAATCATTTCCCTATAACGTGACACATTGCACAGTTGTTCTTTTTTTTCAACCTCTATGCACATTTCAATTTTAATTTTGTTAGACAAATACAAATGCATATTAAAAGAGTGTGGAGAAGTAGACAGGAGGTCAAAATGGGAGAGAAGAGCAAAAAGAGAGGAGAGAGATTCAGAGGAAAAATGACAGTGAGAAGGAAATACTCAGTGCAATTGTAGATGATTTTGAATAACCCTAACCATATCACTAGAAGTCATTTTCTGCTAAGAAATGCGAAGTTCAGGCAAATAGCAAACCCTTTACCTCCTTTACTTCCTCTGCCTTTTCTTTTCATGTTGCTACGACTTTGATTTCTCTCCTCTCTTTTTCTCTTCTTGCTCTACACAATATCATCAAATCATATGCTCCGAACACCATCTGTGTTTACAATGCCCATATCTATAAATATATAAATCTAACAAGATTTAACCTTTATCTTTCCCCCAAGATTAAGACCCATATAGCCAAGAAATTATTGGACATCTCCGCTTGGATTTCAAACACATACCTCAAACTCAATGTGTTTAACATCATATTAACCATCTCTATAATCAAATCTTTACCATTTATCCAAGCCAGAAACTCAGCATCATCCTTGAATAGGCTTCCACTCTCATTTTTACACATTTCCAAATGCAATCAGGTGTTGATTCCCTGCGTTCCTACAGGCTGTCTGACCCCATGCTTTCTCCTGCCCTCCAGCATCTGTAAACACTGTTCACACTTTCTTTGTCCTTAATGTCCTCCCTCCAACTCAAAATTCTAGAGTTCAGCCTAAACCTTCCATAACCTCAAGTCTGATTTCAGTGACCCTCTTATGTCATCTTAATATCCTGTCTTAAAATCCTCTTATTATAACATTTTCACACTATATTATAATGACCTTGTTTCATATATGCCTCATTTACTAGATTAAATCTTCAGGAGGGACAGAGTTATATTTATTTTGTTCTCAATGGCATCCCTAGTCTCTAGCATCATGTCTGGGTCAGAGCAGACCTACAAATATTACTTGAGCGAAAGGATGTTTTACTTTGTTTTTCTTTCTTTTTCTATACAACTTAGCTATTATATCCAAACTTAGAATACTACTTTTAATGTACAAAGGGTTTTCCTAATTTAAGCTTTTATGCAAAGTAATTTCTTTCTGCCTCCCTTTCTACATGGAAATCAAGTTCCAAGTTAGTGAATCTTAGACTAATGTTTGGCATATTAGGTTAAACTGAATCAGAGCCATGCTTCTCTGCCCATTGTAAGTCTCAGACATGAATATCCATATGATATAGTTCTGTTTATCAGAGTATATATACCCTTTCCAGGTATTGGTCTCTATTTCACCAGTGTATGATCTTAAAACTTGATGATGAGGCTTCTAAAGGGATACTATTCTGATTATTTAGTGTGCACTTCAGTTTGTTGGGGGGGTACCTCCGCTGACCTCTCTCACTTATATTCTGAGTTATCCAGGGATGCAAAGACAATTACAAATCTCTTTTGACCTTTTGAAAAACAAAACCTATCTTCTGAACTAAATACATTTAGAAATTGGACTACAGCAATATCGGGCACCTGGACTAATGAGCTTACTCTCAAAAATCTATTAAGGAATAAAATACAGCTGAACCATGCACTGTGTTAACAAGCTGGAACTTGGGTTACATTTGACTATTGATTCATTCTCTGGCATCATCACCTGTAGGAATCTTTGCCTCTCTTTAACCTTAGCTGAAGCCACAAACATTGTCTGATCTTGCTGACACCTGAGTTGCTCTCAGAATGATGAATGTGGAAGCTTTGGAGAGGTAATAAAGTCACAATATCCATAATCTGAAACCACCTCAAGGGCTAGCCATGAATAAACTTGAAGATCTGGTGAGCACAGGGTGAGCTAGCAGCCTAAACATCTAATATCTATTGCTATTCATAAGGAATCTCAAGCTGTCTGCTCAACTGAAGAGGGGATGAAAGGACATTTAGGTCTTCAGTATACACTAAAGTAATTGCTTATGGTGTTTTGTTGGTTTGGATTTTGGTGGTGGTGGTAGAGTAGCAGAATGGGCTTCAGTCTCCCTTATATTTACTTTACGTCAATATCTTCTTAATAAGGCATTTTATAAATTAGTCAATATCTATTGGGTACCTCCTGGGGGAAAGGACAGTAGGAAAGGCTATTTTATAAAGAATTATAAAATATTCTCTCAGTCTCTTGACCTCAGCTTTTGGTCATTATCTGTTCATATCTGGTCAAAATTTAGGTAGAAGCCACTGATACTTGAGAGTAATAATCCAAGACAGTGGTCCCAATCTCCTGACTATTCAAAGGCCATCAGAATCATCCAGGAACTCTTCAGAGAACTCATTCCTGAACCCCCTGTCCCAGATTCAGCATATCTGGAGTGAGGTTCAGAAACCTCAGTTCAAAAGCCCTCCTGAAAACCTAACATAAGGCGTATGTCTATCTTCTATAGTCTAGATTCCATAAGCCTCTGTATCAAATCAGATAATAAAAAACCTTGCCTGCTCTTCTATGTTCTTTACATCTTACAGAAGTGCCCTCTTGTAGTTTGTATTAATATATAATATTAATATACATTATATATACAACTGCACATATATTTATATACATATATCTGTGTAGAGACAGATAGATATCTCTCTCTATATTTGCCCACCTCATTATTCAATACCATATAATTTCTACTATGAGAAGTTCTTCATTGGTTTCGTGTCACAAAGCAGTGTCTGTCCTGGAGAGCTATCTGATCTATAACTAGCACATGCTATGCAATGCTTCTCTTTTTTGCTTTATCTGACAAAGTGATGAAATTTAAGCTCAGGAGCAATACTTTCTTTATTTGGGGGATGGCTATATGTTTCCCATTGCTACTCATTAACTGACTCTTTAATTTTATGATTCTATTGTATGCATGCTTTTAATTATACACCTTTTACACCTTCTTTGCAAACAGATGTGACACTAATTGCAAACGCATGAAATATGGGTAGAGATGATTCAGCCAGCGTGAGAGAAAAGTTGGGACAGAGAGCCAATTCAGTCATTGCCATGCCAGACTAAACTGATTTGCTATTTTGACAGTACCTTGAAATTAGTAAATAATGGAAAAATTTTATAACTTGACTTTTACCAAGTTGTCTGCCCTCCAGGGTAACATTTTCCTTTAATAAATCAATAACAAAAATCCGAGACCCCAATCTATATGACTTCAGTGTGCCCAGGGCCTTTGAAAGAATTCCAAAGCATCCCTAAAAGTTGCTTATACGTCCTAATGGTTGTTTTTCACCTCTGACTCCGGACTTCTGTCCTTGGCTTCACAGCCAATAGCCGTTTCAATACTATTCACACAACTACCACTCTCTTTGACTGCTTCCCCACACTTTTGCTTTCCAAAGCACAGCTAACACAAGGCTGTCCCACATAACAGGAAATTAATAAAGCTTCCGTCTGCCATAAGAAAATCACAATGTCAAAATAGAGGAAATGTAGAAGTATTTCTCCCCAAGCCAGTTCATAGGAAGTCTCCTCCTGGCTCTCTCTCTTATTTGCCCCTGGCTGGGTCACAGCATTATGTCACCTGCCCTGTGTGACAGTGTCTCTCACATGGACCTCAAACCCCATTCCAACGCCTCTAGCTGAAATGATCAATTTATAACAATATCAGGTAAGATGTGAAATGTTCCAATGAAAGCTCCCTTTTCCGTTAATAAACAAAATAATTAGTATCACAGTCCGAAGCATCTATATTTTTATTCAGTGATTCAGTAGATACTTGTCCATGGGCAACAGAGGCGTACCTTCTGGGGAAGAATTTTTCTTAATGGAATATTCTGAGCCACACTTGGAGACTTAGGAAGGAAAAGGTCGATTTTTAACTCCGAATGTTATTTGATAACTGGTTATAGTGATTATATATGCAACTCTGAGGGTTTAAAGATGAAGGCTTAAAAATAGAGACAGCTTGAAACAGCTCTTTTCATAAAGTCCTTGAGAATTTTTTGAAACACTAAAGTGGCTACATTGAAAACTATGTATGGAGTTAACAGTGGGGCGAGAGGGGAGTCTTTCTACTTTGCCTGTTGGAAGATGCAGAGGTTACAGATAAATTCAGGTATGTGTGTATAGCCTGTACTTCAGCAGTGCCTTGAGCTCCAAGATGGTCTTGAGCAGTGGTTACATCTTTGTATTGGAGACGCGTGGTCCATCAGAAGTATTGGCTCTATTGGCAGATAGTTTCTCTGAAGTGGCTTTAAACCTTAAGCCAACTTCAGGAAAAAGGGCATAACTGTGGGCATGGGTGCCATGTTGATGGACTGAGCTGTGAGGCAGCTTAGCAAGCCCCAGATGCCTGGGCAGCACACACGGGTCTGGGTCAGGAAGGGAGGACACCGTGACCTAACTTCAAATAGCTAACGTCATCCATGCCCAAAAGCCAGTGAGAGCACCCTTAAGGATTCCTGGAAAGATTTAGAATTTATTGGATATTTGGACAGAGATTTGTAGAGGACAATAGGTCGCATTGTATGTAGGAGGGCATACATGATTTTTATGTAAGTGTGACCCAATTCATACCCCTAGGCTGGTGTGGTCTAAAGAAACAATGGTTACATAATTTGTACTAACTCTGACACAGTCTTAGCCATTGTTGTTTAGATACACTCATAGATAAGGCAGCAGGAGCTGGTTAATGTTGAGTGTAGTCAAACCTGGTTGAAAAGTTATATCCTTTTTCTTTAAATTTATTTTATTTACTTATTTATTTTTGGCTGCATTGGGTCTTTGTTGCTATGCGCAGGCTTTCTCTAGTTGTGGCGAGCAGGGGCTGCTCTTCGTTGTGGTGTGCAGGTTTCTCATTACGGTGGCTTCTCTTGTTGCAGACCATGGGCTCTAGGCACGTGGGCTCAGTAGTTGTGGTTCGTTGGCTCTAGAGCACAGGGAAGTCCCAGACGTTATGTCTTAAGAGCACTGATTAAGAACTTTTTACCACTCTATAAGGGATTCTTTAATAAACTGTTACAAGGCTCTTCTACTTCTGGCTTTTCAACAGATTTTGACTAAATAAATAAATAAGTGTATTGTGTGCATGCAGGTGTGTTTGCCATAGCAGCAGCATTATCTAATTTGCTGATGACACAAATCTGGACAGGGCACTTAACACCACAACTGACCCAAAGATTTAATACAAGCTCACCAATCTTAGAATGATAAATCAAAACCTAAAAGAGGAAATCACATGGAGATAAATCCAAAGTATTTTTTCTTTTAATCAATTACACAGTCACAACATGATGGAAAGAGCACTGTGGAGGGCACCTGGTTTCCAGCCCTTGCCCTGCCATTAAGTTAGGTCAATTTAGATAAATTAGATCTTGAGAGAGAATGTAAATCTCTTTATCTGTAATATGACTAGGCTTTGAATAGGTCATCTCTGAAACTCCTTGAGGCTTAATTATGAGTGTTGTCTGGCTTTGTTTATTGGAGGAAAAGCACACAATTTAAATCCAGCTGGTGTCAATCCGAGGTCTACTGTTTAGCAGCTATGTAAATGTGAACAACATACTTAAATTCTCTGAGCCTCAGTTTTCTCATCTGTAGGATGGAAATCATAAGTATTTTCCAGTTTGAGGAAGTATAAAGTAATGCATATGAAGCACCACAACAGAGCCCAACACAGAGTAGAAAATAATAGATGTAAGTTCATTCTCTTGTCTCATTTTCTTACTTCGTAGTCTAGTAGAAAGAAACAAAGAAAGAAAGAAAGAAGGAAAAAGAGAGAGAGAGAAAGAAAGAAGGAAAGGAAGAAGGAAAGAAAGAGAGAAGGAAAGGAAGGAAGAAAGAAAGAAAAAGAAAGAAGGAAAGGAAGAAAGAAAGGAGGAAAGGAAGAAAGGTTCAGGGAGAATTTTCTTTGTTCAGAAATTTAAATGAACTAACGATATACTATTTACTGCCCCAAACCCTAACATCATTATCGTTCACACCATGTAAGAAGAGTTCTCTGCTGATTTTTATATCCAGGAGTGATGTCTCCAAATCAGATGCTTGTATTTTAAGATGAAACATGCCAAATTAGAACTTATTAAAAGAAACATCCTATAGAGAGAGGGGAGAGCTGTGGGAAGGTGTGACATACAAAGAAAAACACGATGTATCATGGAAGACATACAGGTTGTAGAGGAAGACTGAAAAATTCATAGAAGTATTTTTAGTACATGGTAGTCCATGACACTGAATAGAGAATAGTCTGGTTTTGTGCTCCCTTTGAGAGCCAAGTTAGAACCAAGTAATCGATCAGACAGGAGGGCAGATTTCAACTCAACATGAACTAAATATTACATCAACGCAATACGTCTAATATTGAAAGGACTCAGGACTCAGTGAATTCCCTATCGCTAGACGCCTCAAGAAGATACAGATGACCTTCAATCAACATGGTAGAAAAGAATCTTGCACCGGGGTAGAGGTTGAACTACACGATATTTAGATTGTCTTATAACTCTGAGACTCTATAATGCCAAGAAGAAAGTGGGTTGACAAGGATTACATTCTGCAAACCAGTTTCATCAGAACTGCTGTGTTGTGACCTGAAATATGAAGGTGTTTTTCACAAATAAGACAGCCTTCTTCCCAGCACAAGAATTTCCCCTGAGGAATTCTCTGATGTTGGCACCTTTCAAAATAGTGCTTTGGCAACATCCATGGGCCTGGAGCAAACATTTCCAGACCCCATCTGGTTTGTTTCCTCCTCATCACCCTAACACTTTTCCTTTCGCCAACACACATTACTTGGCTTTATTAATTAGTTAGAGTTACTGTATATTTACCCAGATTCCCAAATCCTTGATCCTCATTCTCGAATCTCTTCCTTTACACTGCTGAGTGCTTGCCTGGTGTGGGTACAATCCTTTACATATAGTTTTTGGCTCTGGCTTCAACCACAGATATTGGGTTATTTTTTTATTGTCATGCCTTTAGGAATGACAGGAATGTGGAGAGGGCTGAGAAATGGTCAGTGAAACACACATTTTGAGATCTCTGCTTCTATTATCACAGCTAAAGCTATAAGCATCGGGGGAAACTGAAAGTTCATGGCCTGGACCGCGATACCTTCCCCTTCGCAAAGACTGGCTTCTCTTCGCCGTCACTGCACATCTCGGGGCTTTGGCTAATAGATGTTATTCAAATGTGCCTCATTTTTAGAAAACTTGATGCGGTGGACAGTCTTCTGCGATGGCTGCTCATCACCCTCACCCTCTGTTTTTCACACCCTTGACACTCCTCTTCCCTTTGGTGGGGGCTGGGCCTAGTGACTTGCTTCTAATGAGCAGAATATGGAAGGGATGGGATGTTACCTCTGTGATTACGTTATGAAAGCCTACAGTGTCAGCGCATATCTCTCTCCCTCTCTGGCTCTGATGAAGCAAGCTGCCAGGACCGCGTGGCACATAACTGAGCTCGGACTCCATCCAGAAAGCCAGGAAGGAGCTGAGCCCCTCCATCCAACAACCAGTGAGGAACTGAATCCTGCCAACAACCTGTGAGCTTGGAAGTGGATCTGTCCCCAGTTTACCTCTGAGATGAGATCACAGCCCCAGCCAACACTTTTTTTTTTTTTAAGATGTTGGGGGTAGGAGTTTATTAACTAATTTATTTATTTTTGCTGTGTTCGGTCTTGGTTTCTGTGCAAGGGCTTTCTCTAGTTGTGGCAAGAGGGGGCCACTCTTCATCATGGTGCGCGGGCCTCTCACTATCGCGGCCTCTCTTGTTGCGGAGCACGGGCTCCAGACGCGCAGGCTCAGTAGTTGTGGCTCACGGGCCTAGCCGCTCCGCAGCATGTGGGATCCTCCCAGACCAGGGCTCGAACCCATGTCCCCTGCATTGGCAGGCAGATTCTCAACCACTGCGCCACCAGGGAAGCCCCCCAGCGAATGCTTTGATTACAGCCCATGACCAACCCTGAAGCACAGAACCCAGCTGGCCAGATCTGTATTCCTGACCCACAGTAACTGTGAGATAGTAAATGCGTATCATTTTAAGTGACTAAGTTTTGGGGTAATAAGCTATACAGAAATAGATAACTAATATACACTTGCTATAATAGATAAAAGCCCAAGACTTTGGGAATTATTTGTGTTGCTACAGAATTAGCTCTAGGGCTCTTTCTAACCTAGGTACCTTTTGAGAAATTAAGTATTGTGTATCTTTGACTATTAGGAGTGATAAATTTAGAGTTAAAAGAAAATATTCATTAACTATTAAAAATTAACCAGAAGGTACAATAGAGCATCTTTATAATTTTCATGTGTATCAGTCAGGATTCCACTAGAAAAACAGAACTACTAGGAGGTAGATATTAAGTGACTTATTGCTAGGAATTAGCTGACATGTCTATGGGGGCTGGCCAGGCAAGTCTGAAATTCGCAGGGCAGGCCATCAGGAAGGATAGGCTGGAACTCTCAGGTACAAACTGAAGCTATAATCCACAGGCAGAATTTCTTATTCTTCTGGAAAATCTCAGTTCTGCTCTCACAGCTGTACAACTGATAGAATTAGGCCCACCCAGACTATCTAGGGTAATCTCTTTTACATAAAGTCAGCTACTTGTAGGCTTTATCACATCTAGAAAATATCTTCATAGCAACACCTAGATTAGTCTGCAACTGAATAACTGGAGTCTACCTAAAGCTGACCATCTCTTCATGAAATTCAAAGTTACCATCAATCATTTAACTCAAAGGAAAATACAGAAATGTGATTCATAAAAATTTGAAATGTTTGTATCATTCTAGTAACCTTCTCCTATGAAAATTAAAACAAATGTTTTGTTTTAATCTTAATGGAGAAGCTTATACAGTTGAAAAGTTAATATAACCAGGTCTACAATTAACTTGAAAATGTGCTCTCCCCCGCGGAATGTTATTTTATTATATTCAGAACTCTGAGAGCCATATTTGAATTAACTTCAATTATATAAAACTATTCAAATATTTAACTTGATATTTAATTATTTTCTAAATTTTCAACTGGTTATATGGTAGAAAATGTTAAATAAATATTATACACATGTTTTATATCATTCTTATTGATAAAAAGAAGGAAAATGCGATTTAAAATCTGCCGAATAGTCAAAAACATTAATAAATTTTCCTTTGACTTATTTACTAGGTCTTCAAACTTGTTCTTTATTATCCAGCAATGGAGCCATCTTAGGGGAAAATGGTACGATAAAGATTCTTTCCCACTTTCCCAGTCAATACAGACACTACTACCATAAATAAGAAGTGACTGGGACACTAAACTATATAAACTGTGGCTAAATTACCTATTGTCACCAAAATTTAAGGTCATTTTATATATTATTCATATATTCCTTCATTTTGCAAATATTTATCAAATGCCAGTAAGGGGTTTAGGCACTGGCAATAGAAAGATTCTTCCCTTTAAGCTGAAAATAAACAAACAAGCAAATAAACAAGATCTGAGTGAACACAAAAAAGTGATTAGAGAGATAACCAGAATATTGCATTTCTATCAAATGAAATAAACCTGATTTGCCTGGATCCTGGTTCTTATAAAGATACATCTTCAAATATCCCACATGAACAAATTTTATCAGGTATTTGCACTCCCTGAGAGTAGGAGCTACCAAAGAGTGGCTAGAAAACCCAGAGGGGAAACTTGGAACATCGGGAATGAAGTGCAGCAAAAATGGTAAGTATCTCGGTAAACAGACTCTTCTTTTTGTGAATTTAAAGATATTTTAGTTAAAATCAACATCTCAAGGTGGCTTACTCCTGAAATGTGTGCACTTTCTGCTCCTGCAAAAATAGCCTTGAGAGGACAGGGACTCATGGCAACTATGTTACATCAAGTACAATAAGCAGCTGGGAACATATTCAGATACATGGTATTGAGGGCATTTTGAGATACTTTTGTTATTAAAGAGACCTTGGTTCATTGTAGAATTCATAAAGACTTTATCAGAGAGATTAACATTCCACTGAGTTTCACAGGGTGGTGTGTGGTTTCCACATTGTGTAGGACGTGGGTGGATTATACTCATACCCCACCTCCCTTTTCTCCCCCCCTCCTTCCTTATTTTCCACGTCAAACTCATGATAAAAAAGCTAGTTTATGTGATACAATGCGGTCTACTCATTGTGAGCTACCTGCAGATTCTTCCGGAAGTTTGAAGCTGAAATCATTTTGTTCACTTTAAATAAAATATAGATATAAATAATATAATTTAATAAAATAAAACATATTTTTGGTAGCAGAAAATCTGAAACAAATTAGAAAATACCTATTTTCTTACAATCAAATTTGAGCCATTAAAGTATATCCACTCCTCAGTGATCCATAAGCATAGATTGGTTTTTCTAACAGATCCCCTCCAACCTCTCCTTGAAAATGGATCCCTGTTTGTTTTGTTCACTGCTTTATAGGTAATGCCTGGCACAAAACACAAATAGAGCTAGTATTAGGTGAATTAATGAGGCGTTTTCAGGCATAGGTAACAGCAAGCAGATTCCTGTAGGCTGTTGGTTTTCAGTATGACAGCAGCCAAGAGCTGATCAATTAAGGAGTGTGAATTTTGCCGGGGGAAAGGGGCCAGAACTCATTTACCCAAGTCATAATTTCTTAGACTAATAGGACCTCCTATGTAATAAATGCATATATTCAAATGCCTACCTAAGAAATGGTCATCACCATTAATAGCTTTAATAGCTCCAAGAGAAGTCAGGGAATTTGTCATTTAATCGCAGTCCTACTGCTAATTTCTGGTATCCTTAGACAGGTTTAGACCTCAGTCTCCTCACCTATTAATTGAGAAGTCTGGGCAATGATTCTTTGTAGCTCAAGATCATGCCAGCCTCAAAGAGCTCTAGAGTCAAGTGGCAATCATAGAAAAAAATATTACGTAAAACTTTTCTCACTTCAAAGTTTTGTCTGGGGCCTGGCTACCTCCGCCTGCCTCAGCATTAATTTGCACTTCTAGAACATATAATTTTTAAGTGATGAAGCCAGACATATTTTTAAAATAAACAAAAACAAACCAGGATGCAACATCTTCTGTGGCTAATCCACAAAGTAGATAAAGCACATGCGGGTCAGCAAGGAAGTCCAGCCACCGACAAAAATATAAACAAAAGTACGAAGACCATCCTAGTTTATTCTCTTGTTCAGAGTGAAAACAAAGATTAAAGTGGTGTGAAAAAAAAAATCCCTGAAGCAGTGACCACTGTCTAGAAATATACCCAGGGTTTGGAGTTTATTTGGCATTTGCTACTGTTTTCCATATTATCACCACCCAAGTGATGGTGTCTCTAAATAATGGAAATGCTGATAGAAATTCTAATAAAATCTGAGAGCAAAATTCTCCCAGACAGGTTCTACAACTAATCCCCCATAGTCATCCTTTTGTTTCTAGAAATGGTGTTAAAGCCACCCAGTGAGGGACAGGAAAACTATACAGACTCCTGTTCATTGTGGGCACTTAAAACCTCACCACCAAATGTAGGTTCTGACTCTCTGCCTAGCACAGCTTTGAAAGTTTTGCCATGAAGTCCTAATTGCTAAGTAAATGTTCACTCAACATTTCTCCACAAAGGGGAGAAAAAAAAATAGTGAGAAAAGAGAAAGTGGGAGAGAACAAATGTTGCTTTGTTAGGGAAAATACATATTCTAGTTGTACTCTTAGGCTGAAAATTATTATTCCTGCTCATAAAATTGATAATTACTTTATTTAAAAAAATGACACTTTCTGTGTTTCTAGGACTTTTTGTACAAACACCATCCCCCTCCTATTTCACAGTCTAACCCCCTTGAAGCCCACCCCACACTTTATAAATGAGATGCCTTTCCAGGCAGTGGTATTTGCCAAAAGGCACAGTTTCCAAAATCCTCTTGACATTTCACAAACCATGACTGCTTCACCTTTGATTGGAAATCAGTTTTGTTTCCAACCAGAGGTGCTGATTACAGACAATCCGACTCTCTGTTAGACTCATGAGGGACACAAGCAAATTGAATGTTTAGGGTTTCCCTGAGGGGTTAATGGTATCTTGGGAGGCAAAGCTAACTAACAGGTATGTTGGTCCCAAGCTGTGTATACAATAAGAACATACATACAATAAGGTTTATATTCATGATGGATTTAGTATAATAAACAGCATAAGCAAGGATACAATAATAAATAAATCATCTGAAACCTCAATTTTTCTCTAGGTTTTATGCCTTGAATACCATGTAATACTTTCACCTATACCAGGGTTTCAAAAATCTCTTCACTATGGACATTTGGACTGGATCATTCTTTGTTGTGGAAGGCTGTCCTGTACACTGCAGAATATTTGACAGCATCCATGGCCTCTACCCAGTAGATGTCAGCAGCTTCCCTGGCACATCTGTGACAACCCAAAATGTCTCTAGATATTGTCAAATGTCCCTGGGGGAAGGAGACAAATGCACCCCCAGCAGAGAATCACTGATTATGGAGTAATTTGATTATATAAGTTGATTAAATTGATGATGGAGTAAGTAAAAAATGTATTTTTTTTCTTGTAGAGGATGGGGAATCCGAATAATGATGTTCTTCCTAAGTATGTCACCTCATTATCTAAATGATATATGTGATTTCAGCATTTATCAGCCATTTCTTGTAGGCAGCTCCAAGGTCTGCTGATACTGTAGCAGCAGTGGGGTAGGGGAGGGGACAAGGGAGGGAGCAATTTCCCTGAGTGGTCCCAAGGATGGACAATGCCCAAGTCAAATGATTGGGAGGTTGTAATGACTTGCTTTAGAATCATCTTGCCAATACTCTCTGGTGAGCTCACTGCTGAGTTGGTAGATAGAGCTTGACTAAGTGGTGGGTCTTCTGTTCTTATTCAGAAACACCACGAAAAAGAGATGGGCCCTGATAGCAAACCCTGCAGCTGGAATGCGTACAATTAGACAAGAGGCTCTATGGACCCTGGGTGGGGAGTGGGGAGAAAGTCCCCCATCACTTGTGACTTAACTCTTGAATCTTCCTGAAATGGAGAAAACAGCAGTCCATGCAGAATCTATAAATAGTTGTATAAGTCAAAGTTCCTTTTCAGAAGAGAAAAAAAGAAATAAAACATTCTCTGGAGAAAACATGATCTTTTCTCCATGTTTTAGTTGTCAGTTTTGACAAGAATGATACAAGCTAATTAAATTTTTGTTAATTTATTTTGTCTGATTCAGTGACTGCCTGTCACACAAATCCCTCAATAAGTAAGATTTCTCTCTGCTATAAACTTTCTTCTCTTTCTCTGAAATGCCATTAGGTAAACGCACGAAAAGTGGACCTGTTTTACTCAAATAAACACTAAAAGCACTTAAACTCGATCCGCCCTCAATACTTCAACTCCTCATGTCTGTTTTGGAGAGGAACTAACTCTTTCCAGCTTATAAATCTCCAATTGGGACCATTACCCTTTAAAAAGTAAAAGCCTTTATGCAGATAAAATACAAAGATGAAGTTAAGAAATTGATGGTAGATAAAACAGAGGAATACATTGCATTCCAGCTCCCCTTGAAATTCTCAAGAAATATTATGTCACATCATTTCTCTTTAAATTAAAATTTGAGAATGACATTGTGTAATCACTTCAATCCTAGTTATCTAGAAGGATTAAAATATTTTTTTTCTTGTCGAGAGTAACATGATAAAGTCACGGTATCATGAAAGACATGATGTTGGAATCGCCATCAACATATTTGAAAGGTATGGTGTTTAATCGACCTTTCTCTCCTGCGCCATCTTCACTGAAAGCTCAGTTCTTCCTCATCTTTTGAGATTTGGCCCAAACATCACCTCCAAGGCAAATCCTGCCATAACTGCCTCTTCCCTCTGCTCCTCCTGTCGTGGCCACCTTAGAAGGACATATTGTGCTTAGTTTCTCTCACTCTACATGGCAATTTCTTGCATGTCTGTTAGATAACTACAGTTCCTTTAGAGCATGTCCTCAAATCACTCACTTAAAGGGTAAGGATGGAAAAAAAAAAAGGAGTAAGATGTAGAGCAAAGAAAGAAGATGGGTGGGAAGGAAGAGGGAAGGGAGAGAAAGAGTCTTTTTTTAAAAATATAATTTAGCTACTGGTCCATCCCTCAGACGAGCAAATCCCACCATCACATTTCTGTGGTTTCTTGGGGCTCATACATGACTTTGTGGGTATTCATTAGCATTATACAAAAGATTCACCAGTATATATTCCCTGGACACTACAGATTTGATAATATTCAGAATCAACCTTTAGAATCTCAACAAAGTTTTATTGGTTTTGGTTGTTGCTGTTTTCTTGTATATCCAAAGCAGAAAAGCATTCATTATACATTATGTTGAGATGATAATATTGCAGTAATAACTTATCCATTGAATACCTGTTTGTCCCAAGCACTTTCCGACATAGACTTTCCTAAAACTCAGAACAACCCTGTGGGATAGGCACTGTTATCATTTCCATTGTAAAGATGGGAAAACTAAGGCAAAAAGAGGTAAAATAAGTTGTCCCTGGTCACACAGTAAAGAAGTGGCAGAAACCAGACTAAAACCCAATGGAGCCCATGCTCTGGACAGCCTAGTGATGGATTGCATGACTATTAGAAGTGGCTTCAGTATAATCAATCAATGAGTATTTTATTTGTTGACATTTGATAAATCAGTGTTGTGTCACACTTATAATTTAAATTGAAATAGAAAGTCAGGGCTTCCCTGGTGGCACAGTGGTTGAGAGTCCGCCTGCCGATGCAGGGGACAGGGGTTCGAGCCCCGGTCTGGGACGATCCCACATGCCGCAGAGTGGCTGGGCCCATGAGCCACGGCCGCTGAGCCTGCGCGTCCAGAGCCTGTGCTCCGCAACGGGAGAGGCCACAACAGTGAGAGGCCCGCATACCGCAAAAAAAGAAAAAAAAAAAGAATGTCAATAAACCATGCTCTAAGCGTTCCCTTTTCCGTGCTCTCACAGTAGATAAACTCTTCTGTCACGCCTTATTGTTCTTTGTAGACATCTGTACGTCTTTCCTAGACTCTAAGCTTCCTAGGAATTTACTCATTATCACATCTTTCTCTCACAAGTTTTTTTGCTGAATAAAATAATTTTTTAAGATAGAGTAAAGCATTACCTTCTCACAACCTAGGAGCAGGACAGGAATAAAGATGCAGACGTAGAGAATGGACTTGAAGACATGGGGAGGGGGAAGGGTAAGCTGGGACAAAGTGAGAGAGTGGCATGGACATATATATACTACAAAATGTAAAATAGATAGCTAGTGGGAAGCAGCCACTTAACACAGGGAGATCAGCTTGGTGCTTTGTGACCACCTAGAGGGGTGGGATAGGGAGGGTGGGAGGGAGACACAATAGGGAGTGGATATGGGGATATATGTATATATATAGCTGATGCACTTTGTTATACAGCAGAAACTAACACACCATTGTAAAGCAATTATACTCCAATAAAGATGTTAAAAAAACCAAAAACCAAACAAACAAACAAACAAAATTCCCTTCTCACTGCCCACCATAAATACCATTATTAATTCATGTATGTATTTGTCTAATTCTACTGGCTCCCATGTTCAGGGATACAATATTAACTTCAATTTTTATCATTCTTATAAACCTTTTAAATTCTGTATAAGAAGGAAAACTTTGTGATGAGCTTTCTTAGCCTCTGGAAACGCCTTTAGAAAACTAGGTTGAGAATTTTAATCAAGGGAGGTAAGCAGAGGCTGTGAGGCTCACAAAATCAACAGAATTCTTCAGAAACACTTCAGAATTTTCTTCGCTTGGGATCAGTCATTTTGTAGGAACGTCATATTCAAAGAGCCTTTGACTGCCAGTACAGGAGTTTTGTTCTGCCGCCTTGCATAATGTGGTCACTTCTGCATAAAGGCACCTGCGTGTTTTAATTCTTGTTGGCAGCACAACACTCCAGTACGTGACTTTACACTCGTAGACGCTCGGGCACATTAGCTGTTCCCTCTTCCCCACACCCCACTTCTCTTCGCCCTTCTCTGTGGCTGGAGTTCATGGACAGAACATCCTGCCCTCTCCCTCAACTCAAACTGAATATCCGGGGGCAAAAAACTAAAGAGCAGTCCATTACCAAAGAGATGGTGTCATAGATCTGCTGACTCATCTTGCGATACGCACTGATTTACTAATGCTCTGGTAACCAGAATCTCCATCAGTACTGTTAGCACATCTCAGGTGAAAGGCATGACACTAGGTGATGCTCTCTTTAACTGTGTTCCTTTCATTTTACATCCCTTTAAGTCTGCAGTTGTTAATGGATATCCCCCTATCCTAGACTTTGCAAGAGATGAAAAGGTGCTATATACATAATCATTGAATAAGCATACCATGCTTTCTAAGCGCCTATTTGGATTACTGTAGAGCTGCCATTTGACCAAAACCAGTAGTGGGGTGAGACCATATTGGCATATGAAGGTGGGTAGCAAGCACAGGGCAGGATGCCAGCCCTCTGTTCCTACTTGGTACCTCAGAGGTGGGGGGAAGGTCCACACGTCTCCAAAAAGCTTGTTGTCTGCTCCCCTCTTCCAAAGAGGGTCAGGCCCATTACTTTATGCAATAAACTTCCAGCAGAACAGGAATGGTAAAAGCATTCCCTATAGCCAAGCTCCTTTCCAGGAGCAGAAAGTTTGTAGGGGAAAGAGGTGGATCAGAAAGTGAGCTCCGAAATATGAAGAGCCTCTGTGTAGGGTTCAGAATTAAGATTCCCCTGATTTAGTCACTGGGTTATCCAAATTTGGGGAAATGAATATTACATTACACTTATAATCTTCATTTCCTTTCCAACCTCGAGTGTACCCCAGCGCTCTTACTACAGCTGCCCAGGGAGAAGTTAATGTCCGTTCCAGACCAGAAATACCAGGGCTTTTGCATGTCTTAGCCTAAGGCTCCTAATATGTTGGCTTTTGCCTGACCACGCAGTGATTTCCGCAGTTTGATGGGAGAGGAAAAGTGGCCCCATTTCCTTGGAGAGGATGCAGGTATGAGCCAGAGCTGGGTCCTCAGTCTGGGGACATAATGGATCATATCCTAGGTTCATAGTCTCCTAATCCCCTCCCACCACACCCCAATGGCTGTAAATGTTCAGTAAATTAGCCTCCAATGTGATTAGTCACTTCATAAGTGGCCTTTTTGGGGGAAATTCGCCAGGACAACTGTTGAGTGATGTCTCAATTTATGGCCCAAGGGGGACAAGGCATCTCTGGGAATGCCATTAAGTGGAGAAAGACGAGTGTAAATGTACCATTTTCTCCTTTCGGTGGTAACTTTAAAATGTTTTTAAGTATTTTGGGTCCCATCATGATGGTATTTCTGCTGCCCATGGAAGAAGAGATGGGGGCTCCGGAGGAAAAGAGGAAAACACTTAAACAGGGCTCCTGAGATTTCTTCACTTTTACTACATAAGATAGTTCTTTTCCTCCCTCTTTCATGGAAAAAACAAAAGCATTCTGCTCTCAAAACTTGGATTCTGCGGTAAAGGCTGCAAAGATTTAATAAGGATATAATAAAATTCTGAAAGTGGCTGATAGGAGTGAATGCCTGTGTGGGGCACGGCATAGCCCATGGAGACAGTGGAATCAAGGACCCAAAGTCCACAGGGCGCTCCAGGGCACAAATCAGGGAGGTCTGGTGAGCTTTCAGGCAGGATTAAATTGTGAAGAGTATCTACCGTGTTCCTGTTTCAACCCTTTTCCTTCCCTTTGGCCTCTTCAGCTCTTCACCAGTAAGACGGAAATAAGAAGCGAGCCACAGGGCCTGAGGTGGGACCTAAACATAGACTAGGCCTGTTCATTCAACAACATCCTGAAGGTTATGGCTTTTGTCACAGGCAAAAAACAAACTCCCTACTGCCTCACAGGGTAAAAACAAAGAATGCAATTTGGCAAAGCATTCTCAGATTAGCTGGAGGAGAGAGCACAGCTTCTTCGGACATGGCCCTGTCTCGATGTGAAATCCCAGAGGCCCTCCTGTCACTTTCGGCCCTGCCTTATGGCAGCACCCATCCTGGGCATGGAAGGGTCTTGTCCCATCGACTTGGGGGTTCTCAGCATCTCATCTCTAACAGGAGTGGATAGAGCCTTTGCCTTCTCTACCCCCTCCATCAGGCTGGCTTCTCTTCACCCAGTGAAGCCCATCAGCTCTGCTAATGTATCTGCCATACTGACACGGCGAGGTGCAGAAAAATACACATAAGGGCTTTCTGTGCAAGATATGGATGGAAAGCATCACCATTCCTATTTAATAATGATATTTATTATTCTTATATATGATTTTATTTTTAAAAATATATCAGGTAACCACATACCCCCCGTTTTTTAATACTGTCCTAATGAGAGGCTAGGGACAAGATTCTTGTGCAGGAAGTTGTAGAACAATATAGGTTAATTCTAAGACCCTACATGATGGAAAAAGGCAGCGTTGGGTCTGTGACCCAGGCCCATGCCTATGTGGGATAAAACGGGGATAAAAATATCTGCCGTCAACTTTAGTTTAAGAAAATTCATTTTAATTCATTATGTGTATTTGTGTGTGTATGTTGAGAGGGTGGAAATGGAGAAGTTAGAATCGTTGCACTTGGCTGTGATATATGTCCTTTATAAATAATCAATTGTTACTATTGAGCCTAATTCATTATCAAACCATTAAACCTCTTGATTATTATCTCCCAATGATCCTTTTTTTTTTTTTTTTTTTTTTTTTTTTTTTTTTTTTTTTGCAGTACGCGGGCCTCTCACCGTTGCGGCCACTCCCGCCGCAGAGCACAGGCTCCGGACGCGCAGGCCCAGCGGCCATGGCTCACGGGCCCAGCTGCTCCGCGGCATGTGGGATCTTCCCAGACCGGGGCACGAACCCGTATCCCCTGCATCGGCAGGCGGACTCTCAACCACTGCGCCACCAGGGAAGCCCCAATGATCCTTTTTTAGAGCAAGTCTCTAGTAACAGACTCTGGACACATGCAATGAAGATGGTAGAAACTGGCAAGGCAGGTCCAGAGCTTGGCACACACAGGAAACTCACCCAGTTAAGAGAGGGTAAGAGATGAGCATTCAGCACCAGCCCTGAGGAGGACAGGCCAGTGTGAGGGCAAGGCATGTACGCCATAGACAACCTTCAAAAATCAGTTACTCAGATCCTGTTTCCCGTTACGCAGGTCTTATTCTTTCTAGATTATATAGAACATCTCATATATTTCTTATTTGATCCTCATATTCTATTAGATGGGCAGGGAAGACATTATTACCCACATTTTACACTAAGGAAACTAACATAGAGCCCAAGGTCACACAGCTTGTAGGTGATGAAGCTGGGACATGAATTTAGGTCTCTGGACATTGAGAAGGCTGGTGCCCTTTTCTACAATCTATTTTTAGAGCCATCTACTTGACACTGCCCAAGCTGTGGCCAAAATAGCCACCTAGAACGGAAGTACTTCCTTTGGTGATCCAAGCGTGAGTTCCTCTAGGGGCTCACAACTCCCCCCCTGAAATGTCAGGTGAGATGCTGGGGTATGAGCCTATGTCTGTTCATCTGTGGGGTAAGCCCTTCGCTTTCAACAAAAGAACTGGAATCCCAACGATGTTTAAGAACAGCTGTTTGAAGAAATGTGGGAGGTTGCCATTGCACGTAATCACCACAACTTTTCCACCCAAGAGTCCCTCAAGAGGACTTACCTGACCAGTAGAAAACAGGGCAGTGCCTGTTCTCTATCTACCTCAAAACAACCGTGTAAACACCTCAGAGACTCAAAACCGACACGGAAGGCCCCATCCCTTCCCCAGCAGCCCTTCCTTGTGAGGAAGAATACATTCACAAATAGATGAGAAGGAAAATGGTGGCTTTGATCCCTGACATTTTAAGTTGTCTGCAGTGAGATGTTTTTCTCTCTCAAATATTGACTCCTTGGATAAAACAGGGATTGGACTTCAGCAGGATTTCAGAGTTCGAGACAGGTGGGGCAGGGGTAGAGAGGTGAATTGAGGCAGTGAGCAGAGAGAATGCTCCTTGACAGGATGTGGCAAGATGTTTATCATTCAAGCCACCAAGGGCACAAATTGGCCAGGTCTGGCAGGGGCTGGCATGTTGCATTTCCAGCCTCAAGCTTCTGCCGAATCACCTTAATCCTGACATGTCGAACATTCGCTGCCTTAGCACAGGGCCTCCCTGGAGATCAGCGGCTGGGAAGCAGTGCTTCCTCTCCCAGGTCAGACCGTCCAGACATGGTCCATCAGGGGCCTGGTCTGTCCGTCAGACTCTTTTCCATTGTCAGTCACCAGGATTCAGAATCACGAACAAAAATACCCCGGGAGCTCTTTGGTTTTCCTCTGACCCTGCAGTCCAGGAAAAAGGATGTCTACTGCAAAATTACTCTGTTCGAGATGCAATGTGGTCTAGTCAGAAGCCTTTGGGGCTGGAAATTTGGAACCTTTTCTTCAGAATCAGGGTCTATCACTAGTTCTGTGACCTTGGGCACTTAATACAAACTGCTAATTCAAGGAGAGCTAAACTGATATAGCTGCCTGGCCTTGTGAAAGCTTTAGAAATAGTGAGAAAATACAGAGACTGGACCATAAATGAACAGAAAACTAAAAGCCAAATTATGGCTTAGCTCCAGCCAATGTACTGCATGTTCTAGTGTGTATATTGTATATTGACTTTGTATTGGTTTTGTCTTATCTCCCCAAGATTCATATTCCCTTTGCCTCCATCTGCATTATGATTCTTTTTATTTCTTTTATATTGCTACAATATGCACATTTTTAAAGCCATCTTAAATCATTTTTAAAACATACATTAAAGGGAGAGAGGAAAGGAGGAAGCGAAGAAGGCTGGATGTCGTTCAGCAATACCCACACTCATTTCATCACTATGCTCGCCGAAACCTCAGTCAATGCCTCCTTCTCTAAAGATCTGAAAGCTAAGTCATGGTTCTGCTTCACCCACAGTCCTGGCATTATCATGGATGCCAAGGACAGCCGTCAACATTCTGGCCTCTCAAATGCTTGACCTCTTGATCTCCACTGCCCTTCAATTCCACTCCACCATCTACTTCATCACCACTCCATACCACAATCTAGACTTCAACTCCTGGAACTTCTCCATGCCTGAAATTGTAAATTCAGACACACCACTGATATCAGTTAAGCCTCTGTATATTGCAGGTAACAAAAGATGGTTTAAACTGAAAAGGGAATTTATTGGTTTATGAAATAGAAAAGCCCATTTGTTGGAGAGATTTTCAGGCTAGATGGATTCAGTGACTCGATATGATCTTCTTCAACCCAGTTTCTTTCCATATCCATCCCCTGCCTTCCTCAGTGGCATCTTCAGGGTGGAAAATTATGTGTTGTTCTGGACTTCACTCTGTGCCCCACCATTAAGAAGGTAAAACGTTAAGTCCCTTTCCAGGAACATCCAGAAAAGATCTTCACTCTCACTGATGCAAACTGGGTTCCATACTCACCCGTGAACTAGGAACACTGGCTCATAATTGGATTCCTGTATACCGATTAGCAGAGGCCTAAGACATATATCTAAACTCCTAGAGCCAGTAGAATTAGCTCTGCCTATCATATACAGGCTGCATGAAGGAAGTATAAATACCAAAATAAAAGCTGAGCGACTTAAAAGAGAAGGGGAGCAGATGGCGGGTAGGTAACAACAGCGTTATGCATCACTTTCTGAAACATAGTCCCCCATTCTTCTGCTTCTCTATTAATCAATCTAATGTACTCGTCCTTTGTCTTCATCAGGACCCCTAGTCTTAACCAGCCCCAGATGGTAGCCACTAGCCACGTGTACGTATTCAGACTTAAATTAATTAAATAATAAATAGAATTTAAAATTCAGTTGCTCAGTCCCACTAGCCACATTCAAGTGCTCAATAGCCCCACATGGCTCGCAGCCACCGTATGGAAGCATACAGACCTACGACACTCCTGTCATTAAGGGAAGCTTTGCTGGACAACATGACAACAGCTCTAGTTCTTACTGCTCTGATCCCTCCTGCTGACCAGCACCTTCCTATTAATACCTTTCCTTCCACTTGAGACCCTTCTTACCAGTATCTTCAACTTACTTCCTCCATTTTCCTTTTCATTCACCCATCATGGAAACCCCACCTCTACATGAATCCAACTGTCAATATTGTTTATGTATATACCTGGACTGCCAAATGCTACTGGAATCAGTCACACACATGTGCACACCGGGTGCCTCACAAATTTAGTCTCCAATCTCACCCAGACTCTCAGTGCTGCCGAGCAGTCTGTGTTCCTGGCCTACTGTCTCTCCTCTTTCCTCACAGTCTTTGATAAACCTTTTCTATTCTCCTCAAACATGCTCAGTGATTCTAAGAACATGGCATTACTTTCTTCCAAGGAAGAAATCCAGTATGCCTTATCAACACATGAACTGCAACTGTACCTAACATTTTTTCCTTCCTTCCTATAATGTCAGCCTCTACTACCCCGTGTTCCAAATTCCTCCACTCTTGGCTAAATTAAAACCTTTGTTACCTGTAACTTAAAATCCTCCCTCTTTATCGGCTTCTTGTTATCATTCATACCTACTCACATCATTTCCATAATCTTCAAAACTTTCCATGACCTCAAATCCCTCTCCACCTAAGGCTGTGACTCTTTCTTTCCTCTCTCCCCCAACAACCAAACTTTTTTTGTTTGTTTGTTTGGCCACGCCGCACGGCATGCAAAATCTTAGTTCTCAGACCAGGGATCAAACCTGCGCCCCCTGCAGTGGAAGAGTGGAGTCCTAACCACTGGACCGCCAGGGAAGTCCCCCAAACATCTTGAAAGATATACCTATGCCTTTTCTTCTTCCTCATTTCCCATTTAATATGCCCCAACTTTCTGTAACCTGACTATGGCCTTGAACACTATACCCAAACATCTTTTATAATACCATATCCAATCCACATTCATTAGGTCTTGACTAACTTAGCTTCCCAGCAATATTTGGCTTGGTGCCCTATCCTTTTTTCTTTGTTTTCATGAAATTCTCTTCCTTTGACTTCCATTACAACACAGTCTTTTAGAGTGCCACTAGGGTGCTTCTCCTCCCCTCAACCCTCCAGTGTTTGAAGTCACCAAGATTCTAAGCCTCTTCTCAATCCATTCCCTCACCCTGTTGATTTGATCTCAATACCTGAACCTACAAGTTTGTGCTTCAGCTCAGATCTTCTACTGGACTTCGGACCTACACACGCAGCTAGCTGCCTACAGGCACAGCTCCACGTGAATGCCGTCAGGCTCTCAGCCTGGACAGGACTAACCTGACTATGTGCCCCCCTGTCTATGTCCCCAGTTCCTGTGGCTGAAACTAGCTCTCTATTCACTCAAGCCAGGAACCTAGGCATTATCTTGACATCCTCTCACAAAATTCCGGCCATTTTACCATCTAAAGAGCTATCAAATGTGCTTAAATGTTCTCAATGTCCACTGTCATCCCCCCAGTCATGCTAAAATAACCTAGATTACTGTATCAACCTCCTAACTGGTCTTTTGGGCTTATTCCTTCTCTAATCCATTTACCAAAATGCAACCAGAATGAACTTTTTAAGGACTGTCTCCTAAGTAAAATTCTTTGTCCACTTCTCTTCTCTTCTTAGAGAAACTCTAAGAAGGAAAATGACTTACACTGCTCTCCATTATCTGAACACTGCTCATTTTTGTCACTTTGACTTTTCCCTACATTTTACATATCCCAGATAAGTTATGAGAAAAAGCACTGTATGGAAGCTAAGAGTTTGTATTCTAGTCCCCATGATGTGGATTCAAATCCCAGTTCTCTTTTCATTGGTTTCTTCCTCAGTAAAATGTTGTTAATCATAGTATTTACCCTGGAAGGTTAATTTGAAGATAAATTGAAGTAATACTATAATGTCTGGCATATAATATATATTTAATAAACATTTTTCAAATTAAAGAATGAACTATAGTTTTAAAAAATAAAATACCTTAATAACAATATATTATAGGCTAGATCTCTTCTGCATTAAGTGTAAAGAGGCATGGTATTAATATATGAAAAGAATGTATATTGGCCATGAGTTGAAAGGAGATATATTTGGAACACAGAACATTTTTTATCTTATAACAGAAAAATACTACTTATTGAAAGGCATTAGAGAAAAAGCATTTAATTATTAAAACTAAGGTACATCTAGTATACATGTAATAAAATACTAATAAGACCATAAACAAAACATAACTCCTTTATGGTACTTTCTTCTTTGTGGGAAAAGAAAACAGAAGAAAATATGAAAATAAAGGTGTAATAAATGTCAAGAAATAATAAGCTCTCTGAAGAAAAAGGTTAAGGAGAAACACATTAAGGAGATAAAGCACCGTGGGCAGGCAGGGTGCTGTTGTAGTTAGGGGGTTAAGGAAAGTCCATCTGAGTCAAGGGCTGAAGAGACAGAGGGAGTGACCCCACACCATTCCAGGCAGAAGGCACAGTTTGTACAAAGCCTTGGAGGTGGAGCAGGCTTGGTTTGGGCAAAGAACTTTAAGGAAATCTATACAGCCACACAGAATGAGCAAGGGGAACTGGGAAGGAAGTGGGAGGAATAGACAGGAGACAGATTACACAGGACCTTATAAGTCATGGCAAAGACTCCGATGTTATTCTACTTCCTAAAGAAAGCCATAGAACTCTATAATCATGCATGGTGAAAAAAATAATAACTATCAACTGTAGTTTTCTGTTGCTTTCATTACTTGTTATTCAGTGTTTAGCTGTAACAGATACACACAACAGTAAAACAATTTCAGCTGAATTGTCTGATTGCTTCTGTGACTATTTAGAGGAGTCCATATGTGAACAATCAGAGTCTACACTCGGATTAGTTACCATATAATGTGGATACCAAACGAATTTACTCAGTGGGATGCTTGGAACATAGCATTATGATCACACGTTATCAGCCATCTTCCGCTAAAACTGTATTTTCTCCACAGAGAAACAGTAGCAGGCAGATTTGTCATAACTTAATTCCCCAAATAAAAACCATAATAATCTCATGAAGGGGTAAAATTTCTTGCAAATTTTATTTTTCTTGCAGTATCATTACTTAGTGTCACTTAATGCCACATTTTCTTCTTTGAACATAGGATGCTAATGAGATGAATGTATAAAGGTATTAAGTTTAGTACAGAAATTGTGACTCTCACCTGCAGGATTTCTCTTGTTAAAAAACCCCAACATCACACTGAGCAAGAGTGTTTGAACTCTGGATTTTTAGTATTATTATCTTGCTACTTGTCAATAAGGAAATAGCTCATTTGAATAAATATAAACGAGAACACCAGTGACATCACCTTGACAGATTTTTCATTTTTTGTAAGCAAATTTGCTGAGAGAAAGAAGCAAGAAACTGCCTATCTCTACACTTCCCTTTGTTCTCATCAGATTTCAGGTGTTCTGTGGAATAACACTGGCAAGCAAGGTAGAGAGATTTAATCACATAAAAGCAGGGATCAAACAGGATCCAGAACTACTGATTGAAAAGCCTATTTACTTGCAAGGATTACATTATGTTTTCAAAGGTTGTTTTGTACTTTGAGGAAAAAAAAACCCTGCATACTAGTTTTCATGTCAATTACAAGGACTTAATTGTTTTGAAGCAAAGCATATGATTTATCAAGACACATTGAAAGTATCACAAAGTCAAGCTTAAAAGTAAGGTTGTAACTGGTACCCAGCTGACCTGGCCTTTCCTCAGCCTCTAAAAAAGAAAGAAGACTGTACTTGTAAATGTTTTCATGTATAATATTTACATTTAGATCAGAAAGAAACAAATGGGCAACTTGGCCCCAAATGTCTACAATATGTGGGCAGATGTCAGCTTATGGGGTCACTTGAATGGCATTTTATGGCCGAGGACACACGATTCAGCCTGTTTCAGTCCGTTTGAGCAGCATGTCAGTTCCATCACTCTTTGCTCTTGGGCATATGGTGGGATGTCATTAACCCGGGAGACCAACGGAACCATGAAAGTGGAACCATATGTGTTGTAGCAAGAAAAAATTTATTTTCCTCACTATTCCATTGCAAGTATAAATGTATAATTTCTGCCAACCATTCCTTTACACATTAAATATTATGTTAACATGCTGATACATGTAGTCTAATTAATGTAGCATTGGGGTACTCAAACTCAGCACTTGGTAGGTCAGGGATGAACCCCCTGAGTTTGAACCAGAGAACTCGGAGACGAAATATGAGGGCAGATGGACCAAAGAGCTCCAGGTGCATCTTTCATCAGCATGTTTAACTAATGCACAGCAATGAAGGAAAGGCTCTTGGTCTGTCGTTACAGGGGTCATATCTACTAGGACCCTGGATACTTGACACCATCTGGAGCCACTCCCAGCTACTATTAAACAGGGCTACTTAATGAGGAGAGTTGGAATATGCTGGTGAACGTTGCAAGTTATTATTTTGCCATTTAATTTCATGCAGGTTTCCGTTTCCACTTGGATTTATGAAGTTATCATGGTATTACTCTTAACTTTCTTCCTCCTAATTTCAATAGACTGCTTTATCTAACTGAAGGTGTATTTTATCAGAAGTGCCTTACATGTTTAACTGTTTCTTTTTAAAATATATTATTCTTTGTAAGCTTCAAGAATTACAACTTATATTTGTGAAGACACTTAGGGCTTGCCTAGAAAGTTGGCCATGTCTCTGAGCAGTCAAAATACCTGTAAGTTTGTTACATGTTATTTCAGTGTTTGGTTTCAGATTTATGTTACATAAAAACAGGAATGGCTGATTGTTTCAAATGAGTTGAACAGTGTCATTTAAGAAGGTGAAGTCATTTAAACCTATCTGTATTGAGTCCTTGTCTCTCTCTCTCTCTCTCTCTCTCTCTCTCTCTCTCTATATATATATATATATATATATATATATATACTGCAGGTTTTCATATTTCTCCTAGAAGCTATAGGAGATGAAAAGCCTGAAATTGAAATAAGTTTGGAAATAACTACCAGGGTGTTTTTGAACAAACACAATTTTTTTTCCTTCTGCGCTTATTTCGTGTTCCAAAGACTATGTTCCCTTTATCACATAGGACTCACAGACTGGCCCACCATAAAAAGATTATTTGGTGTTTGTCAAACTTGTGAAATGTATCTCAATGCAACTCTATATGATGTGTGTTTGTATGGATTCTGTTTAATCTTCTTTGTGTCATCAAATGGTTTAGTGCATTGTAAGTAAAGCAACAGACTTGATCCATGCTAAATTTTTCTAACAACCCTGAGTTAACCTTTTTGTAGAAATAACTTCTATGCATAATCTTAAACAACTTTTGTTAAATTTCAAAAAATCCAATCTCTGTATCATAGTGATTTCATTTTTCACTCCTTTAAAAAGATGAAGTCTAGACACAAAAGAACACATATTATATGACCCAATTATATGAAATGCCCCAAAAGCAAATATGTAGAGACAGAAAGTAGATTTGCAGTTGCCTAGGGCTAGGGTAGGGATAAGAGTGACTAAATCAGCACGATATTTCTTTTTAGGGGTATGAAAAGGTTCTAAAATTAGATTCTGGTAATGGTTCTGGTGAATAATTTTGAACATTTTCTCCCCCTTCACAAAATATAAAATTTACATATTTGTTCTACTTGACTAATTACACAGTCTGGTTTAATAATATGTGAAAATATATCATCTGGGGATTATGTACATTGTTCATTTTGTCCAAATAAATAATACTCCATTACAGAGTATGTTGTTTTGCTAGTGCCATTTCTCATGCAGCTGTGGACTCCTTTAGGTCAGCTGCTATAAGCTGTGCAGAGAGGAGTGAATCTGCTTCAGCTGAACCAGGTGGTAGCTAAGGTAGCTCTTCCCTTGGCAGCGGCAGAGGTGGAAGAGAGTGAATGGAAACAGGCAAGGTATCTCAAGGGGTCACCTCCTATTGATGAATGCAGGATACATGACAACCCCAATCAAGGAATGTAGAAATACACACCATCATCCTTTTTATGGGAGGAACTGAAAAGTCAAATGTCAAGGGGCATGGATGCTAGAGGAGCCATTGTCTGTCTTGCAGTATTTCCCAATGGGAAGGGATGCAAGGCAATCTACTTGAAAAACTAGAGTCAATAGGAGGGCTTGGCTCACTTCATTCACTTTTAGACTCTTGTGGAATTTCTTTCTCCTCTTTGGAGCCTGGGTTTCCCATCTATAAATGGGGGACAAATATTTTTGCTTTTTATTTTTCATCATCCAGGAACATATCAGTAAATGTGTTACTGCTACAAGGGAATCACTATGCTTCCTGTAAGCATCCACATTTTCCTCTGAGTCCACTGACTGCAAGGCAGGGAGAAAAAACTGGTTTGCAGCTTCCTTTTTGTTAGTTATAATAGTGATAGAAATTTGGATTCTTTAACTACAGATGCTCATAGAGGTTAGAAGTATCATTTTCCCCCTTAAAGAATTAAAATGACCTGCTTATATGTCCTCTCGTTTTTTCTACTTCTTAAAACATTGAAATGTTTCCCCATAGTGTAAGGGGTGTTAGTTCAAAAGAAATATATCAGGCTATGGCCATTAAGCAGAGAAGTAAAGGGACAGGGAAGGAGGCCAGCTTACACTCGAATGCTTTATTTTCTGAATAGTATGGTAATTCATAATTCCTAGGATGCAAGAGTCTTGGCCTTGAAATGTGTCAAATCAACATCACAGACTTGTATTTTGTCCCCATGATAGTCTTCTGATTATTTCTAGGAGTCCCTGTCTCAAAGAGGATCACGTGGCATCCATCATTCATCCTTTCCTGATCAGTGTGCCTGATCACGTGCCTCTTGCTGAGGCCTCTGTTGCATGTGAAGGATCTGGAAAGCACTTTATCATTGCCCCTGATGCTGACCTACCTTTGGGTCCCCTTCTTCACACACACATCAGCCACTGCTGCCTCTTCCAGGTAGTTCTGCTCTCAGGTGTGCAGTGCAGCTCTTGAGAGGCTGGTGTCGTCCAATGCTCTCTGCAGCCACATCTTGTTTCACGCAGAAATGAGAGGATGTTTTTCATCCCCTGGTAGGTAAGTGTGCCACCTGGGCACTAAAACAGTACTATTTCCAACTACATAGGGTATTTTCGATGAACTGTCTCATTTTCTGCTTTCTACAGCTCTCTGCTTAGGGTTTAAATATATCACAGACTTTGGCATTTTTTCTTTTAATGAATACTTCCAAGTTATTCTTCAAAGTGGCTTCTCAATTCATACCTCACCAGCACTGACAACAGTGACCATTTCTCCACATCTTCACCAACCCTCATGTGCCTTGGCAGATTAGATGGGGTCTTAAACAGCCTGATATGGGGAAAGAGCTTCTGGGTTAAGACTGAAAGAAGTGTAAGAAGAAAGGGTCTTAGCCCATGCAGTTCCTGTCTTAGCCCATGCAGTTCCTGTTAGCCAGGTATATTAGTGAAGGTTCTCCAAAGAAACAGAACCACAAGGAAGCTCTCGCTCTCTCTCCCTCTTGGATTGGCTCATGCAGTTATGGAAGCTGGCAAGCCCAAAGTCTGCAGGGTTGGCTGGCAGGCTGGAGACCCAGAGAAGAGGCAATACTGCTATTTAAGTCCAAAGGTCGTCTGTTGGCAGAAGTGCATTTTGCTCAGAGGAGGTCAGTCTTTTGTTCTATCCAGCCCTTCAACTGATTGGATGAGGCCCACCCACTCCATGGGGGGCAATTTGCTTTACTCAAAGTCCACTGATTCAAATGTTAATTTCATCCAAAAACACCCTCAAAGAAACATCCAGAATAACCTTTTTTTTTTTTTTTTTTTTTTTTTTTTTTTGCGGTACGCGGGCCTCTCACTGTTGTGGCCTCTCACGTTGCGGAGCACAGGCTCCGGACGCGCAGGCTCAGTGGCCATGGCTCACGGGCCCAGCCGCTCCGTGGCATGTGGGATCTTCCCGGACAGGGGCACGAACCCGTGTCCCCTGCATCGGCAGGCGGACTCTCAACCACTGCGCCACCAGGGAAGCCCCAGAATAACCTTTGATTAAATATCTGGGCACTGTGGTCCAGCCAAGTTGACATGTAAAATTAATTAACCATCATACCAGGTATTGTTTGAGTGGATTCCTTGTGCCCATTAAGGGCAGAGAAGTAGTAAGAAAAAATCACTGCAGCTGAAGGGGCCTCACAACCTGGAAATTAATATTCAGCAGTGACTAGAGCAGATGGTTTACTAGGGACTAGTTAAAATGAACTTCTTCTCAGTAGATGCCTGCATGGATTGAGGAAAACTAATGAACGCCCCCCACCATCTTGCAAATACGTAAGCCCTTTAAGAGTTTGTTATAACTCAAGGGCAAAGCTGGATAGAGAGTCCTTGACTTGACTGAAGTCTCTCCCACCTAAAATATGTGTGACTCAATATAGGATTGCTAAACTAGTCAGTAAATAAGATCTAAAAAAGAAAAAGAAGTGATCCAAGTTAAACTGAAATCATAGGAAGAGACTTTATTCCTGCTGATTTTGAAGACTTTGTCATGGTCTGACCAGGTCAAGTATCCTGTCTAGGTAACGTTTGATTCTCTCTCCATTCACTTGCTGGACTGCCATTCACAGATTTACTGCCTTTATTTGAACTGTGATATCAGCTATCCAACAGCAGAGCTGATTTAATAATACTGAACATGCATTCTTCACAGAATACCTTATTACACCTCTGGCTGTTGTTTTTGTGACTTGACCACAGCCTAAATTGGTCAGAGATTCATTAAGACCTCCAAAGCGGCTGGCCAGGGGCCCCAAAGGAAGGTGTGGAGATTAACAGCCTCAAGTCGAGGCTGTTAGAGGATGTACTTAATTAATAGTGACAAGGGATTACTGGCTCCATCGCCTTTCTGGACGTTCTTGAACCACATATACTGACACTGGTTTATTTTTGTTTGCATTATCGAGTAAACTCTAGAAACTCAGTAGATTTACAGTCTTTCCATCCTTAATTCAGCAGGACCCAGAGGACCCAGTTCTCCTATAAAAGTATGCCACTGATATCTCCTGTAGTAAACTGCTTCTGAGGTTTTGGGTAGGAGGCCTGCCTTGCCCATTCTATGTGTTCTTTACCCTTTTTCCTTGTGCTGATGGTATATTCTTCCCCTCCTTTGCTCCTGTTCCCTTATTAATATCTTATCAATGTCTTACCTATGGCACCTACAGGTCCTAATCGTGGCACTAAAACTAAGTTGGGGCTTCCCTGGTGCCAGAGTGGTTGAGAGTCCGCCTGCCAATGCAGGGGATGTGGGTTCGTGCCCCGGTCCGGGAAGATCCCACATGCCACGGAGCGGCTGGGCCCGTGAGCCATGGCCGCTGAGCCTGCACGTCCGGAGCCTGTGCTCCGCAACGGGAGAGGCCACAACGGTGAGAGGCCCACATACCGCAAAAAAAAAAAAAAAAAAAAAAAAAAAACTAAGTTGGCTTTAAGTTTCTAACTTAGAATCTGCAGTGCAGATCAGCCATGGTGCTAAGTCTCTGGGGTGCTCCATGTAGTGGCCTCCTTCTGGGAACCCTGAAGGTATGTTTGAACAAGACATGGGCTAATAGAGGAAAGAAGTATTAGTCACAAATAAAATATTCATTAAAGACAACTAAACTCTTCCTCTATATAGTCTTGTCATGGATTCCCAGGCACTTTCTGACTTTCATTAGCCTATGGTATATATGGAAATATGTATTTGTCCGATTACTTTTTGTTATACATGGAGTTGTTCCTTCACATATGAAATTTATTTAAAAAATGAAACTCAATCTATTTAAAATATCTATTAAATCATTTACATCCATATTACAATACAGCTTGAAGGAAGCAGAGTGAGTTTTGAATGTTAAGTTATTAAGCACTTTATAAATGACTCAATATGCTGTTGGGAGTTAGTGTTTTTTAATAGAATTTTTTTAAAAAGCTAATAACCATGATAACTTCATGTATCTTGAACCTTTGAGCTAAAGTTTAATTATTTTTTAGAATAGCTAGTAAGATAGTTAGGTCCTTAATCATTATACTCATTTTATTAGTTGGAGAACTGAAATTGGAGAAGTTATCCCTTGTTCAAGATATTTACGAATATTGCTATGGGAAAATCTTCTCTGCTATGTAACTGAGAACTCTTTTCACTAAAATAGTAGTTTGTAAATAGGGTTGCCAGATTTAGTAAGTAAAAACACAGAACACAAATTGAATTTTAATTTTTTTAGCATAAGTATATCCTATGCTCTATTTACAAACCACATTCCACAAAGTGAACGTTAGTAGGTCTGCAGAGTCCATTTATGGACACCTTTGGTGGGAGGAGGGAAGGCAGGCAAGGCTCAGGGTATCCCCATATCCCCCCCCATTCAATCAGAAAGGTTGTTAGCTTTTATGCACGGTTTTCTTTGATGAAAGTTTTGAGTCAATAAAAAAGAAGAGTTTAAGAAATTTTTTTTAATGCTAGAAGACTTCTTCCTTCACTGTGTGACAAGGGGTTTGATAAAAAAGAAACAAGAGCTTCAACAGAAATGGACACATATATTTGCTGAGAATTAAATGAAACCTACATTTTACAATTTTAAAGCAATAACTTCAATCCCTGCTGGTTTGAAAAGAAAAAAAAAACTAATTGTAACCAGAAGGAATATAATTTATATGTTTATGTGTTTAATTGTAACCAGGAAGAAACATATTTTATAAAGCAACTCTATTAGAATCAATCAGGACATATGTGTATATACAAATACACACATGATACATGGTACTGTGTGTCACACACATTTTAGGAGATACATAGATATAGAGATAGAGATAGAGAGCATCTGTGTATATGAATTAGGACGTACCTAAATAAAAATAAAAATTGTGTGAACATGTTGCATCCTTTATATAGAAATTTGGTCTTTCAAAAAAAAATCTATTTTATTTCTAGCCAAAATTTATTTATTTCTTGTATAAGAAAACCCTCAAAACAAAATATAAGTTGCCTACAGTTTTAAAAATAAATCTATTTGTTATCACCTACTGCAAATTAGCAGCAAAAGCCATACGATGACGTCTATTTACTTCTCAGACTTTAAGAAATTAATTCCTAGAAAAATAGCAGAAGCAGTGAGGAGTCTACCTGAAATCAGAGCAAAGTATCCTGGTGGTTTGGACAGACCATAAGCAGTGCTTTCCCTTTGGTCTTACCAGCTTGGCCTGTGCACCAATAGTAATACCATTTCAAAATGGACCCATTTCAGTATATGAAATATATATACAGTGACTCCTGTTTATATTACGATAGCAGCACTAATCTATTTTCATAAAATTATACTATTTCGAGTTAGAGTACGAAACAGCAATAAAAAGGCAGTCTTGATTAGACCAAGTTCACGTCCAGTATTAGAGGCAAAAATGGGATACCTGTGCTTATATTTGCACCAATATGTATAGCTGTTTATGGGGAAGAGAGATTCAAAATGAAAGAGAGTGGAGGACAGGAGACTGAGAGTGGTACTGCATCTCATAAAGAAGCATCTGTCTCCAGATGCGATGTGGGTCACACACAGTCTCTGCCCAGGACGGTGGGCAGCCACATTCCTGGGGCTGAGAATCCAAGTTCCTGAAGTTCCCGTTCTAATTCTCGATCTTAGGAAAATAACATTCTCGCTGGAGGCACAAAAATATGCATGCACACAGTTCATAAAACATCTTCCTAACGAGTGCAGTAAGGGGAGAGGAAGAGGGCGTGGGGAAGCACCAGGAGAAATGAATGGTCCCTTAGAATCGAGGAAATGCTGTTGGTGCCAAGAGCCTGCCAGGGCCACCTCTGAACACCCATGGGGCAACTTTTGGTGAAGTGCTCTGGGTAAATATTTGAGTACCTCTCCTCCTCAGCACTTTGATCAATACACTGCTCACTGGCAAATTTTTCCATAGGTATGAGTGTACCGAATCTTTTACATCTCCCTGTGACTTTCCTGGAAAGGGAAAGGAGTAAATGATATTGTCAGCACAGATTTTAAATAAGCAAAAATGGTTTTCGCTTTTCTTCCATTATTCTCCAGGCAGTCATTTCACCAGGGAGTAAGGGGCTTTTACTATTTTCTCAACATTCCAGTGGTGAATCTATGAATCTATCTAGGAGAGAAGCACAGAGGCAGCACTGCATGGAGTCAGACCACCGGGAAGAGCATCCTCTCAGGGAAGAAATTACCTGAATCCACAGCCACACATGAAGTGTGTGTGTGTGTGTGTGTGTGTGTGTGTGTGTGTGTGTGTGTGTGTGTGTGTGTGTGTGTTTGGGTATTTTCCCATTTGAATGGCATCGAACATATTTTTTTTTTGGTCATGAATTCTGACTTTTCTCTAGGCATCTAGAATGTGGCCTAGAAGGGAGAGTTCAAGCTCTAAATTGTGAATTCAAAAGATGTAAAATAGAGTAAAATTCACTTCTGCATTGTGTCAGTCCTGCTTGCTTCTAATTACATGAAAGCAGAATCGACTGCTGGCTATACAGTATGTTTCAAGAAGAACTTGCTTCAACATCTCAAAATACTTGCATCAGAGCTATCCTGGGGAATAAAGAGTGCAATGCTGAAGAATAAACCTGAAAACCGGTTAAAAAATTAAACTATTACATTAACCTGTTCCCTTTCAGTTGAAACATCCTGTGATTTGATAGTGCTTTATCTAGCAGAGGACTGGAAGCCAGAGTATGTGGTTTGGATGCCTGGATTGTGTAATACACAAGACTATAAGAAACTGCTGGCCAGCGTCCAATCCACAGCACTGAACTAAATCAAGCCCCTAAGAGGAGTTCTTCCCCGAGGAAACGGAAAACAATAAGAACCAGAACCAATTGGTTTCTACATGCCGGCTACTTTTCTGAGTACCAATACAGGTATTAACTAATTTATTCCTTATACTGATGTTATGAAGTAGGCAGTAATATTGACCCTATTTTACAGATGAGAAAACTGAGCTCCAGTAACTTGTTCAGGCCCATCTAAGAATTGACAGAACCAGAATTCTTACCCAGGCCATCAGAGGAGGAAAATGAGAGGCAACTTAACAACAATTCTATACCTCCTCTCTCCAACCTGTGAGAGTAGGGTCAGAGGACAAGTCAGCAGTAAAGACCGGTTTTCCTAGTGAGGGCAAGTCTGAATGGGGAGGAGCAGATGGGTACCCCATGGACAGTTGAGGCCATCTGGGTTCTTTGAAGGAAGGTAGGGGTGCCAAAGATGGAATGTATTCTCTTACACACTGTCCAAAGCCCCTATCAGCCATTCCTTTAATAAACAAAACCCCCTTTATTCCTTTAGGTGGAATCCACCTTGATGCCAAAGAAGAAAGATATGTTCTCTGTGCTTGAAAGGATGTGGAAGAGATAAGCTGTGTGACACTCATGACTAGATGGAATTTTCCAAATCCCAAGTCTATTCATTAGTGCAGCAAATGCACTGCCATTCCTATTGTATTATATTAAGCAATAAACCAACCCCACTGCTCTAAATCTCCAAAGACTATAAGAAAATTTACCAACTCAATGGATAATTACACATTATCAGCAGTTTCTCTGTCTTGGAGTAATGGCTCTAGTAAGGCAAGGTTTTCTTTCCAGTTAGTAGAAAATAAAAACACTTTGTTGTCTGTAGTCTTCTGCGGTACAATTAGCAAAACACTGATTAATATGTTTTCTTTTTCAACGTTTTCAATAATTTAGGTATGGGAGCCTGATAAGGACATGGGTTCTCTCAGGAAATCATCAGCCTTCCATTCATGGAAGGGGAAGTGGGAGTATCAGCAGCTAACACCCATGATGTAACCTCAAGGTTCAAAAGCTACTCAGGAAGAGAAGCCAACTCTCAACTGAAGCTGCTGTGGATTCACTCTGGAACTCTCAATTTATGAGGTCCAAGGACTTGATGATACTATATCATTTCTATTCTGCTCATTTCTTGAGATCCCACTTACTACTGAATACCAGACAGTGGGCTATATGCTTAAGGACAGTTACAACACTGGAACACTTTATTATTATGAGAATTTTTTATTTACTTGCACTTTGGGACTTAAAGCCTATTCCTGACAGAAGTTGAGATTATTCCCCTGTTTATAAGGGCCAGCAGGTCAAACTCAAGTGTTGCCAACTTTCAGCAGGAAGTTGAAATAAACGGTCATTGAATGTACCAGCATTTAGCAAATTAACACTGATATGGAAAATATCTAATGGAACCAGATAAAAATGCTAATAGAGATAAAATCTGGATGATAAATGTATGGGTTATTTTTACAATGAGAATTTTGCAATAATAAGTTTCCCTTATGGGGAACTCCCATAAGGTTAACAGCTGATTTCTCAGCAGACACTCTACAAGCCTGAAGGGACTGGCACGATATATTTAAAGTGATGAAAGGGAAGAACCTACAACCAAGATTACTCTACCCAGCAAGGATCTAATTCAGATTCGATGGAGAAATCAAAAATTTTACAGACAAGCAAAAGCTAAGAGAATTCAGCACCACCAAACCAGCTCTACAACAAATGCTAAAGGAACTTTTCTAAGTGGGAAACAAAAGAGAAGAAAAGGGCCTACAAAAACAAACCCAAAACAATCAATAAAATGGTAATAGGAACATACATATCAATAATTACCTTAAACGTGAATGGATTAAATGCTCCAGCCAAAAGACACAGGCTCACTGAATGAAAACAAAAACAAGACCCATATATATGCTGTCTACAAGAGACCCACTTCAGACCTAGGGACACATACAGACTAAAAGTGAGGGGACGGAAAAAGATATTCTATGCAAATGGAAATCAAAAGAAAGCTGGAGTAGCAATACTCATATCAGAAAAAATAGACTTTAAAATAAAAAATGTTACAAGACACAAGGATGGACACTACATAATGATCAAGGGATCAATTCAAGAAGAAGATATAACAATTATAAATATATATGCACCCAACATAAGAGCATCTCAATACATAAGGCAACTGTTAGCAGCTATAAAAGAGGAAATCGGGCTTCCCTGGTGGCGCACTGGTTGAGAGTCCCCTGCCGATGCAGGGGACATGGGTTTGTGCCCTGGTCCGGGAAGATCCCATATGCCGTGGAATGGCTGGGCCCATGAGCCATGGCCGCTGAGCCTGCGCGTCCGGAGCCTGTGCTCGGCAACGGGAGAGGCCACAACAGTGAGAGGCCCGCATACCGCAAAAAAAAAAAAAAAAAAAGAGGAAATCGACAGTAACACAGTAATAGTGGGGGACTTTAACACCTCACTTACACCAATGGACAGATCATCCAGACAGAAAATTGATAAGGAAACACAAGCTTTAAATGACACAATAGAACAGATAAATTTAATTGATATTTATAGGACATTCCATTCAAAAACAGCAGATTACACTTACTTCTCAAGTGCACACGGAACATTCTCCAGGACAGATCACATTTGGGGTCACAAAACAAGCTTTGGTAAATTTAAGAAAACTGAAATCATATCAAGCATCTTATCCGACCACAACACTATGAGATTAGAAATCAATTACAGGGAAAAAAAACGTTAAAAAGACAAACACATGGAGGCTAAACAATATGTTACTAAATAACCAAGACATCACTGAAGAAATCAAAGAGGAAATCAGAAAATACCAAGAGACAAATGACAATGAAAACACGACAATCCAAAACCTATGAGATGCAGCAAAAGCAGTTCTAAGAGGGAAGTTTATACCAACACAATCCTATCTCAAGAAACAAGAAAAATCTCAAATAAACAATCTAACCTTACACCTAAAGGAACTAGAGAAAGAAGAACAAACAAAACCCAAAGTTAGCAGAAGGAAAGAAATCCTAAAGATCAGAGCAGAAATAAATGAAATAGAAACTAAGAAAACAATAGCAGAGATCAATAAAACTAAAAGCTGGTTCTTTGAGAAGATAAACAAAATTGATAAACCTTTAGCCAGACCCATCAAGAAAAAGAGGGAGAGGACTCAAATCAATAAAATTAGAAATGAAAAAGGAGAAGTTACAATAGACACTGCAAAAATACAAAGCATCATAAGAGACTACTACAAGCACCTCTATGCCAATAAAATGGACAACCTGGAAGAAATGGACAAATTCTTAGAAAGGTATAACCTTCCAAGACTGAACCAGGAAGAAATAGAAAATATGAACAGACCAATCACAAGGAATGAAATTGAAACTGTGATTAAAAATCTTCCAACAAACAAAAGTCCATGACCAGATGGATTCACAGGTGAATTCTATCAAACATTTAGAGAAGAGCTAACACCCATCCTTCTCAAACTCTTCCAAAAAATTGCAGTGAAAGGAACACTCCCAAACTCATTCTCTGGTGCCACAATCGCCCTGATACGAAAACCAAAGATACTACAAAACAAGAAAATTACAGACCAATACCACTGATGAATATAGATGCAAAAATCCTCAACAAAATACTAGCAAACAGAATCCAACAACACATTAAGAGGATCATACACCATGATCAAGTGGGATTTATGCCAGGGATGCAAGGATTCTTCACTATATGCAAATCAGTCAATGTGATACACCATATTAACAAACTGAAGACTAAAAACCATATGATCATCTCAATAGAGGCAGAAAAAGCTTTTGACAAACTTCAACACCCATTTATGATAAAAACTCTCCAGAAAGTGGGCATAGAGGGGACCTACCTCTACATAATAAAGGCCATATATGACAAACCCACAGCAAACATCATTCTCAATGGTGAAAAACTGAAAGCATTTCTTCTATGATCAGGAACAAGACAAGGATGGCCATCTCGCCACTATTATTCAACATAGTTTTGGAAGTCCTAGCCATGGCAATCAGAGAAGAAAAATAAATAAAAGGAATACAAATTGGAAAAGAAGAAGTAAAACCATCACTGTTTGCAGATGACATGGTAGTATACCTAGAGAATCCTAGAGATGCCACCAGAAAACTACTAGAGCTAATCAATGAATTTGGTAATGTTGCAGGATACAAAATTAATGCACAGAAATCTCTTGCATTCCTATACACTGACAATGAAAGATCAGGAAGAGAAATTAAGGAAACAATCTCATTCACCATTGCAACAAAAAGAATAAAATACCTAGGAATAAACCTACTTAAGGAGGTAAAAGACCTGTACTCAGAAAACTATAAGACACTGATGAAAGAAATCAAAGATGACACAAACCAGTGAAGAGATATATCATGTTCTTGGATTGGAAGAATCAATATTATGAAAATGACTATACTACCCAAAGCAATCTACAGAGTCAATGCAATCCCTATCAAATTACCAGTGGCATTTTTACAGAAGTAGACAAAAAATATTAAAATCTGTATGGAGACATAAAAGACCCCGAATAGCCAAAGCAGTCTTTTCTTTTTTTTTTTTTAACATCTTTATTGGAGTATAATTGCTTTACAATGGTGTGTTAGTTTCTTCTGTATAACAAAGTGAATCAGCTATACATATACATATATCCCCATAGCTCCTCCCTCTTGTATCTCCCTCCCACGCTCCCTATCCCACCCCTCTAGGTGTTCACAAAGCACTGAGTTGATCTCCCTGTGCTATGCGGCTGCTTACCTCTAGATATCTATTTTACAGTTGGTAGTATTTATAAGTCCATGTCACTCTCTCACTTCGCCCCAGCTTACCCTTCCCCCTCCCTGTGTCCTCAAGTCCATTCTCTACATCTGTGTCTCTATTCCTGTCCTGCCCCTAGGTTCTTGAAAAACATTTTTTTTTTAGATTCCATATATGTATGTGTTAGTGTATGGTATTTGTTTTTCTCTTTCTGACTTACTTCACTCTGTATGACAGACTCTAGGTCCACCCACCCGACTACAAATAACTCAATTTCATTTCTTTTCATGGCTGAGTAATATTCCATTGTACATATGTGACACATCTTCTTTATCCATTCATCTGTCGACGGACATTTAGGTTGCTTCCATGTCCTGGCTATTGTAAATAGAGCTGCAATGAACATTGTGGTACACGACTCTTTTTGAATTATGGTTTTCTCAGGGTATATGCCCAGTAGTGGGATTGCTGGGTAGTACAGTAATTCTACTTTTAGTTTTTTAAGGAGCCTCCATGCTGTTCTCCATAGTGGCTGTATCAATTTACATTCCCACCAACAGTGCAAGAGGGTTCCCTTTTCTCCACACCCTCTCCAGTGTTTATTGTTTGTTGATTTTTTGATGATGGCCATTCTGACTGGTGTGAGGTGATACCTCACTGTAGTTTTGATTTGCATTTCTCTAATGATTAGTAGTGTTGAGCATTCTTTCATGTGTTTGTTGGCAATCTGTATATCTTCTTTGGAGAAATGTCTGTTTAGGTCTTCTGCCCATTTTTGGATTGGGTTTTTTGTTCTTTTGATACTGAGCTGCATGAGCTGCTTGTAAATTTTGGAGATTAATCCTTTGTCAGTTGCTTCATTTGCAAATATTTTATCCCATTCTGAGAGCTGTCTT
The DNA here is from genome assembly GCF_949752795.1 of Hyperoodon ampullatus. Classification (NCBI taxonomy): domain Eukaryota; kingdom Metazoa; phylum Chordata; class Mammalia; order Artiodactyla; family Ziphiidae; genus Hyperoodon; species Hyperoodon ampullatus. The sequence goes on along the minus strand of NC_136932.1, from coordinate 21,922,963 downwards.
TTCATCTTATTTATGGTTTCCTTTGCTGTGCAAAAGCTTTTAATTTTCATTAGGTCCCATTTGTTTATTTTTGGTTTTATTTCCATTTCTCTAGGAGGTGGGTCAAAACGGATCTTGCTGTGATTTATGTCATAGAGTGTTCTGCCTATGTTTTCCTCTGAGAGTTTGATGATGTCTGGCCTTATATTTAGGTCTTCAATCCATTTTGATTTATTTTTGTGTGTGGTGTTATGGAGTGTTCTAATTTTATTCTTTTACATGTAGCTGTCCAGTTTTCCCAGCACCACTTATTGAAAAGGCTGTCTTTCTCCATTTTATATTCTTGCCTCCTTCATCAAAGATAAGGTGACCATATGTGTGTGGGTTTATCTCTGGGCTTTCTATCCTGTTCTATTGATCTGTATTTCTGTTTTTGTGCCAGTACCATACTGTCTTGATTACTGTAGCTTTGTAGTATAGTCTGAAGTCAGGGAGCCTGATTCCTCCAGCTCTGTTTTTCTTTCTCAAGATTGCTTTGGCTATTCAGGGTCTTTTGTGTTTCCATACAAATTGTGAAAATTTTTGTTCTAGTTCTGTGAAAAATGCCATTGGTAGTTTCATAGGGATTGCATTGAACCTGCAGACTGCTACCAAAGCAGCCTTGAAGGAAAGTCTATAAAACTCTTAGAGGAAAAGATAGGAATACCACTCTTTGACATATATCACAGCAAGATCTTTTTTGACCCACTTCCTAGAGTAGTAGAAATAAAAATAAAAATAAACAAATGGGACCTAATGAAACTTAAAAGCTTTTGCACAGCAAAGGACACTATAAATAAGATGAAAAGACAACCCTCAGAATGGGAGAAAATATTTGCAAATGAAGCAACGGACAAAAGATTAATCTCCAAAATATATAAACAGCTCATGTAACTCAATATTAAAAAAAAAACCAAAGAACCCAATCCAAAAATGTGCAGAAGACCTAAATAGACATTTCACCAAAGAAGACATACAGATGACCAAGAGGCACATGAAAAGCTGCTCAACATCACTAATTATTAGAGAAATGTGGATCAAAACTAGAATGAAGTATCCCCCCACAGCAGTTAGAATGGGCATCAACAGAAAATCTACAAACAACAAATGCTGGAGAGGGTGTGGAGAAAAGGGAACCCTCCTGCGCTGTTGGTGGGAATGTAAATTGATACAGCCACTTTGGAGAACAGGATGGAGGTTCCTTAAAAAACTAAAAATAGAATTACTATATGACCCAGCAATCTCACTACTGGGCATATACCCAGAGAAAATCATAATTCAAAAAGACACATGCACCCCAATGTACACTGTAGCACTATTTACAATAGTCAGGTCATGGAAGTAACCTGAATGCCCATCGACAGACGAATGGATAAAGAAGATGTGGTACATATATACAATGGAATATTACTCAGCCGTAAAAAGGAGCGAAATTGGGTCATTTGTAGAGATGTGGATGGACCTAGAGACTATCATACAGAGTGAAGTAAGTGAGAAAGAGAAAAACAATTATCGTATATTAATACATATATGTGGAACCTAGAAAAATGGTACAGATGAACCGGTTTGCAAGGCAGAAATAGAGACACAGTTGTAGAGAACAAGTGTATGGACACCAAGGGGAGAAAGTGGGGGGAGGTGGCGATGGGATGAGTTGGGAGACTGGGATTGATATATATACACTAATATGTATAAAATAGATAACGAATAGAACCTGCTGTATTAAAAAAAAAGTAGCAGAAGAGTATAAAGAACTCCCATGTATTCATCATCTTATGGGAAATGTTTTATATTCTGACTTACACTTTTACTCTCAAAGTTTCTAAATACATATTATTCTTTTTAACATTGAAAAACAAAAATGATAAATGCCTCCAAAAAGTGGATTCAAATTAATAATACTTTTTTATTACAAGGAGGCTATACTTTATATAAAGACACCAACACATAAGGTAACATGACTGACCCATCCCCAGTTCTTTCCACCAGAGGGTCAGTCTCACAAATGAAGGACATGCAAATTGGCAGTGGGGGGAAACTGAGATTGCAATTTTCTGCTCTCCTCCTGGTTCTGGAAGGGTTAGAGCTTGGCAAGCACAGTATATACTAAACAAACAGCTGGAGTCCCCACCCCTATTCAGCAGCTCCCCTCATGACTTTGCAGAGAAAGTGACTAGGGACTCAATCCATGCACGTGACTGTGGAGAAGCAAGAGTGCAGCACCGACTTCGAGTCCTCTGCCCACAGGGAAAACGGGGACATGAAACATAACTGTGCTCTATTTAGAAGACAGTTAATTTAGAAATGTGCAATATGTTGAACAGGCACAGAACCAAACCAAATGTTTGCAGTAATAGAAATTTCCATACGCTGTACAACATTTAAAATGTTATTTGCCAACACTAGCCTTCAACAGCAGGACCTTTCTCTAGGGCTGAAATGACAAGCTCTATCCAGCCGCCAGTACTAACACTGATGTTACAAACTGTACACTATGTGCCCCCACGGCTTGTAGGTGGGGGGCCTCCCTCCCCTCCAGAACTGCCCATAGCTTAAGCATTCCCGCGCAGCCCTCCCATACCGCAGGTCCAGGAAGGCGATCGCACAGAAAGAACTGAAAGAAAATGACTTTTCAGTGTAGAGCTGCAAATAGGGCACTTTCGAAAGTTTTGCTTGGGATCCCATCATTTCACATTAAATCAATTTTCTAGAGTTATTCATAGTAGTATAGTTTTATGTTAATAAGCACAATAGTATCAAGCATAAATAGAGCATTTTTCCTTTTTAATATGATTGTCATCCTCCCTTTACAAGTAAGAAAATTGAAGCAGAGAGAAAATTAAGGAATTTCCTAGCATCACATAGCTAACCACACAAAACAAAAAAACAACTGGCAGATACTCATTGACATTTGACTGCTAGGGATTAACAAACTAAAATAAATGAGAATGCAACCAGCATTCAAAGCATTTCCACGGTCTCCCTGGCCATGAAGAGACAGAGAAAGAGAGACAGAGAGACGAAGATGATAACGTCAGGCATCAACAAAATTGTGGTATGAGTGAAGTGCCTTTGCAAGTGACTTCCGACACTTCTTAGCAATCCTCTGCTTAAAATTCCCTCACTCCCATCCAGTGAAGCTACTCAAGGGACCAGCCATCTTGACCCCTGTGGACTTAATGTTGACCAGTGCACGTGCTTTCTTTATCACCGACTCTGAAGTTGACATCTGATGATTCATTTGTTCAGGGACATTGCTCTCAAATGAATTTTTTCATCTGCACCCCAGGCTGTCCTGCCCAACCAGGCCTCCTGGCGAGCAGAATTCCACTCCCACCCTCCTTTGCTTTCCTCCATGCTAAACTCTGGGCATTTCAAGATGCCATTGGACCAATCTACATTAACATGTAAGGTAAAGAATTAATAGAAATATCCAATATCTTGTCCTACTCTCCAGAGCACCAGCTACACATTTTAAAAATTTTATTGAAGAAAAAAATATGTATATATTTTATAACATATTTAGAAAAGTGCATATATCAAAAGTACACAGTGCTGTAACTTTTCACAAAGTTGAACACACTTGCATAAGCAGCACCCAGACCAAGACACAGAAGATGTGTCCTCCTCACGCTTCTTCTAGTCACTGCCTCTCAATGAAGGACGACCACTACCTTGATTTAAAATAGCATAGATCAGTTTTGCCCATTTTGTTCCCTATATAAATAGAATCATATAATACGTTTTTTGTATGTCTGCCTTCTTTCACTCAACATTATTTTCATGAGATTCACTCATATTATTGTGTGGAGTTGGAGGTCTTTATTCCCCTTGTTTTTCTACAGTGTGCAATTGTGTGACTATAGAATAATGTATTTACCCATTCCGTTATTAAAGGGCATTTGGTTTGTTCAAACAGAGCTGCTACAAACAGAGCTGCTGCATCCTTTTAGTGAACATATGGACATATTTGTGATGGCTATAAACCTTGGAGTGGAATTGCTGGATTATAGAGTTTACACATATTCAGCTTTATTAGATACAGCCGGTTTTTCAAAGTGCTTTTATGAAAGTTCAGTCGGCTACGGAGCTTATCAGGTCTTAGTGTTTCCTTTCCCTTTCATTTTATCCTTTTCGCTAGGTTTACAGTGGTATCACATTTCGGTTTTTATCTGCGTTTTCCAGGTGTGCATTGCAGGAGATGCTCATAGAGATATCTACTCTAATTCAGCATCCTTTCCCTAGAAATGACTTTCAAAGAAGGGATTATAGGTATTCTAGATCAACTTTCCTTGACAGTGGAATTAATGACATTTGGGGCTGGATAATCTTTTATTCGGGGGGGGGCGTCTTGTGCATTGCAGTATGTTTAGCAGCACACCCCACAGCTGGGATGACCCAAAGCATCTCCAGACATCACCAAATGTCTGTGCTTGGAGGGGGCAGGTGGAAATATTGCTTGGTTGAAGACCATCGTTCTAGGTCTGTTTGGCACATTCTTGGAGATGTGTCAGCCTCTGCAAAATCTTAGAGGTTATGCTATGCTGGAAAATGTCTACACAGAACCAGCACAGTAACAAGGCCACACACAGCCCAGAAGAGCGGGAGGCAAAGGAGGAAAGTCCTTTAGGCTGTCTGTGTTTGTCCCATGATTAAGGGGGCAAAAGTTCATTTGCAATACTTCAAGAATGTGCAGTTGCCCTGCCACCATCATTCCAACTGAAAGTCTCTGAGATTCTTCTGCATGCTATCCAGCCACACTGAATGGAAACACAGTCGTTCAGAAAGCTCCTAGCCAGCCAGGACCTGCCATCAGCAAAAAGTGGAAAACTAAGCAGCTGAGTTGGATTCCTTTTATTTTGTAAATCTGCAATATAAAAGGAAAAGCAAGTTTCCAGAATATGTTTTTCTTATTCAACTTCGTTAAGGCAAATATACTTTGAGGCCAATATTTTTTTTATCAGCAAGGATGTGTGTATGTGTGTGCGCGTGCATTAACAAGGGGGCAAATAGGTATTGAAGTCTGGATATGAACCAGAGTGTGTGAGTCTGATTCTATTAGCAATGTTGTCCACAACTGTTTGTAATGGGCTGAGGCCTCTGGAGCCAGATTTGAATCCTGGCTCTGCCACAGAATGCTGGGTCATTTCATTTTATTTAACCTTCTTGTATCCCAGTTTCCTCATCTATAAAATAGGGTTTATGAGACTAACCTATCTCATAGGGTTCTTTGAGGAGTAATGAGTTAAGTGTTATAAGACACATAGAATAGTGCCTGACAAGGGCAACACTTAATAAGAGTTGGCTGCAGCATGTTATAAAGAGATTTCTCAACAATCCTGTGGAGTAGGTAGTGTTACCTTACCTTACAAAAAGAATTTGCTGACAAATTCTCTATGTTAACATCCTGGACTTGATGGAATCTATCCCAAACTACCTTCTAGTTTTCTCTCTCTGGACTGATATTATGAATCCTCTCAAGGGAATAATAGATATCCTGACATTCTCAAATATACCCAGAATTTCTATGCCTTTTATTGATATTATTTGTTTATACTATTTCCTTTGAAAGAAAAGCTCTTCTTTCGTTCTACAAAAAGCCCACCTTTCTACATTCAGTTCAAAAGCTGCTGCTTCTATGAAGCTTAACCTGAGCTTCTTTTTTTAATTGAAATATATTTGACATATACATTATACAAATTTAAGGTGTACAGCATGTAGATTTGATACATTTACACATTGTAATATGATTGTCATTAATTACAGTAGCAGTTAGCACCTCTATCATGTTACATGATTATAATTTCTTTTTTTGTGGTTGAAATAATTAAGTTTGCTATTATAATACAATATTGTCTAAATTCACTGTACTGTGCATTAGATATCTAGGACTTATTTACTACTTATTTGTACCCTTAAACAACATCCCTCTCATCCTCCTGCCCCCGAGCCCCTGTAAACGCCATTTTACTGTTTTTATAAGTTGGATTTTTTAGATTCCATATGAAATTGATATCATTACAATATTTGCCTTTGTCTGACTTATCTCAGTTAGTATAATGTCCTCAAAGCCCATCCATGTTGTTGAAAATTGCAGGATTTCCTTCTTTCTCATGGCTGAGTAATATTCCAATGTGTGTGTGTGTAGACATGAGCTTTTTTTGGTACTAATTTCCTCCTCTTTCATTTTATTACATAGTTTCTTTTACTCTTTCACTTTAGAACCTTCTACCTTGAATACTGTTTATCAGGCATTTGCCTATCTCTCTCACTGCTTTATAAGCCTCTTGAAGTTCAGTATGTGTGCTACTCACATTTTTGTACCCTCCACAGGACCCTGCACAATGGCTTCTACCTGTTTGGTTTTTTCAAAAATATTTTTAAATTTAATTATAACATATACAGAGAAATGCATCAACTGTAAGTATTCAGTGATAAATTTTCACAAAATGGACATATCAACTAGAAGCCTCTGTTATACTACGATCCCCCAGTAAGGTAATCTTCCTGAATGCTACCCATGTATGTTTTACCTGCTTTTGAAATTTGCACGCATGGAAACATATAGTCTGTACTTTTCCTGTCTGGTTTCTTTCCTCCAACATGATATTTGTGAGATCCACCATTTTCTGTATGGTGGTACTTTGTTAACGGCTGTATATACTATTCCACTATACAAATGTGCCGCCAGGTATTCATCCATTCACCTGTTGATGGACGTTTAGATTGTTTCCAATTTGGGGTCATTATGAATAGTGGTGCTATCAACATTCTTGTGCATGTCTTTGCTATACACATGTAAGCATTTCTTCTGGTTATATATCTAGGATTGGAATTGAGGCATATGGTATACACATGTTCAATCTTAGTAGATACTGACAAACACTTTTCCAAAGTGATTGTACTAACCTCCCAACAGTGGATGAGAGTTAAAATTGTTCAATATCTTTGTAAAATCTTGGTATTCTTAATTTTAACCATTCTTGTGGTATATAGCAGTGTCACATCATGGTTTTAATTTGCATTTCCTGGTGAACAATGAGATTGAACATTTTCTTATGGGTTCAGCTTTTTGAGGTGCCTATTCAAGTCTCTTGCCTATATTTGTATTGTGTTGTCTTTCTTTTTCTTGTCGACTTTTAGAAATTCTTTATACATTATACAACCAAACACTTTGTAAGTTTTATGTGTTGTAAATACTTTCTCCCAATCTATGGTTTAGTGATGTCTTTTTATGAACCAAATTTCCTAATTTTAATGCAATTAATGTATCAATCTTTTCATTCATGGTTCATTTATGGTTTCATTTGATTCCTAAAAAAGAAATCATTGTGAACCACACAATTACAATATAGTTTTCTAATTTTCTTCTACCAGTAATCAAAGAGGGGTGCAATATATATATATTTTTTCTTTTCCATATGCATCATCCATTGACCAAACGTCACTTACTGATATGCAGTTCTACCTTTGTCAAAAATCAAGTGTCCACATATTATGGGTCTTTTTCTCACTCTCTGTTCTGCTCAGTTAGCTTAGTTTTCCTTCTATCAATTCCATGTTCTTTTAAAGCCTGTAATTTTAGATTAAGTTTTGATGCTCACTAGTGTATGATCTCCAAATTTTCAAGATTTTTAGGACTATTCCTGAGCTGCAAAGAGAACCTATCTTCCTCAAATCTGTATTCTAGTGGAAGAAATAAATAGTAATAAAAATAAACAATGTTATTCATACAATGATAAGTACTATGGAGAAAATCAAACAAAGGAAGGGGTTAGAGAGTGATTGGTCCAGAGATTGGGCAGTTTTTCGTGGGATACTTCAAGGAATGCCCCTCTAAAGAATGATGTTGGGGCTTGTAGTCCAAGAGAAGAGGGAGAACAAAGCTCTGTGATAGGAATGGAAGGGAAGGCTGAAGGAAGGGCAAAGGCCAGTTTGCTTGCAGGAACGTTAGTAAGAGTGACAGAAAGGAAACTAGAGAGAAAGGCAAGAGAGAAATCCAGCAGGCCTGGCTCGGGTGATTCTGTCTCATTCTAATGCTGAACTAATAGTAAACCTTTTTTCGGAGGCAAAATTGGCAACGCTTATAAAAAACCATAAAATATCTTATATTTAACTCAGTAACCCCATTTATGGAAATATATTCCAGGAAATTTATTCTACCCTTTATCCTGCATAGATTATTTTAAACATTTCCAGTTACCAAAAATTCCCTATCCCACCTCCCTACCCCTACGATAGTCTCTTCTTAAAGGATGAACTAACCCCCTTTGTTTCAGAAAAACTGATCTGTTAGGTCAAACTCTTTCAGGTCTGCATTTTGACCCGACATCTCTTCCTTATACCCACCCTGGCCTCACTCCTCCCTTCCCCTCTGGGGAGGTGCCCTCCTGCTGCTGAAGGCCAGTCTCTCCTGCACACTCTGATCTGTGTTCTCCTCCTTCCTCCTCTGAAATCCCGTTCAGTTATTTCTCTTCAGTTGGGATCTTCCATTTCTCCTTCTCTACCAACTCCTTCCCTTTGACAATTCAACTCACTCAGAAGTCATCCACCATTAAAGAAACAAAGCAAAAAACTTCCCCTTCCCTTTTCTCTCTTGACCCTCTTAGCCAACTTTCCTCAAAAGTGATTCTTTACTTTTACTGACTGTACTGTCTCATGTTCATTCATTCCCATAGTTTCCACCATCTCACTCTTGCTCCCATTGTTGCATTGGAAAATGCTCTGGAAAATATTTCTAATGTTCTCACTGTTACTGCATCTTTTTTTTATATCCAACCTTTTTCTGTGGGTCTGCTTCAGGGGTGGCTTTGATCAGAGGGAGCACATGAAGCCACCAAGGAAGCAGGAAATGTGTGTCCTGAATGTTTTATTGTCCTCTCTGTGATGAGGCCTTTAATTACTTTGTTTTACACTCTTCTTGGTGGAGATAGTATACGCCATTTATAAAAGAATAGTTGCAATACCTTAGCTTGGATTAACTCCATGTGTAAATCCTAGAAAAAACACTGGAGTCCAGGTAATGGGTCAACAAGCAAACCACCTGTGATTAGAAAAGGGAAGTTTCTGAGTGTCGGGCAGTATGAGGAATTGCTCATTCCAGAGTTAGAAGGTAGGAAACCTCTAGGATGTAACTCTGGACATCTGGTGGTGCACGCCAAATGGCAGGAGAGTGCGCATAAAAGAAGACAGGGAGGAACTGAGACCTACTTTTGCTGTTCATAATTTAACCTGATGATCTACTGAAAGCTGGAGTATGTGTGCCTGTGTTTTCTTGGGGGGAGGCCTGTCCTGTCTTTGTTCTTGTCTAACTGAGGACTGTATCCTTGTGAAGGTGGGCACATAGACTATTTTATGAAATGGAAAGGCAAAAAAAAAGTATTCACCCAGGCAAGAGATGCCACCTTCTATTCATTTCTGATGCATCTAGTTTCCTAACACAGCCACCCCAACTGCAGGATAAAGTACATAGAGTAAAATTATACAGACTTGCAAAAATTCTGATTTGAATTCAGGGTATTAATAGCAGAAGAAACATTCTTCTGGGAGTAATCTCGGTGTTATATTTACCTTTGGTTTGCGAATATTTGCAGTGAGGAATTTCAAATGCAAATATTTTAAAAGTATGGCATGTTGGTAGAGAGACACTGTGGGCACTTCTGTTTTCCTTAAAAAAAGGTTTTTCTTGACTTTTTATTGGAATCCTAATGAGACCATAATTACGACAGCAAAAAGGGGAAAATGCAGCTGTTAAAAGCTTGGTGTTACTGTATATATAGTCCTTGCATTAAATAAAATTTTAAAAAAACCTGAAGCCATTCAAAGAGAAAAAAAAAGATGATTGAGCAAAGTAAATCTTAAATACTGTATATCCTTGGTATGCATAGATTTTTTTTAATGTAGATTTTTTGAAATTTGGTAGTCATGTTTCCTCTTAACTTTTCTTTTCATTTTAACTGGACTATAGTATAAGAGACTTTAAAAGAAGACCAATGTTTGCTTTTGTCCCTTCCACATAGATCCAACCTCTCCAAACCTAGGTGTTATGATTATGAAAGTAAACATTTCCAGAGGCTAAAGATTCAATTATTTTCTCAGCTACACCCCTATTTAGAAGTTCTGGATGTCTGTGCATGGGAGAGACTACATCTTTTAACATGTAATGTACATGAGGAAGGGTTTATCTTTCAACAGAGGACTTGTGATTACAGGGACTTTCACCTTCTGGTTCAAAGCACATGTTTGTATTTCTGCTACACTTGACCAAAGGAAGCATTATGTCTCTTGATTAGATGACCATAATAAATTGGATACATTCAATTTAATTTTTTTAATTAAATGGTTCCAAAATGGCACCTTAATTCTTCTGGTCATGTCCTAGACCTAGACTCAAGCAAATAAATGTTTTTTAAAGAACCAAGAGGATGCCCAGAGGTGATCCTAAGCAAAAGTGTGCTCAGATGGACTGGTCATGAATGGCACTTATTAACTTGATAGACATTTTCAACCAGAAGTTGGGGTAGTGAGAATCTAATCCAAATCCTCCCTCTTTTCCTTTCTCTGGTTGAGAGAACGAAGCTCTGTGCATTAGCTAAACAGTGGAAGAAATACCGACTGGCAAAGAAGAGTGAGTCTTCCAAGGACTAAAATGGAGATTCACTTGAGCCCTGATTTGTTCCTGAGCTTTAACCAGCACTTCCTCAAGGGGGTCTAAAGGGCATTTCCACAGGTTTGACTCCCTTCCTTGTGAATTGGAGTCTTCAGGATACGGTTAAGATGAGCATTGAAAACCTCCTCTCATCTCACTGTGCCCTAAAAGAGGAGGACACTGTTATTATGGCGAATAAAGTACACATTTATGTCTCAAACTCTGATTAATGTGAGTCTCCAATACAACCAGCCAAACAGTAACCTTTCAGATGGATATCTTAGAAGCCTAAATTTCTCAGCTCTGGAACAGCTGAACTGCCACCATTTCCAGAGTTTACAAACTTATAAAACGCCGTGTTCTTAGTTTGGTGACTGTGTCCGCTTATGTGACAGATGAATAATGCATGTCTGAACTAGCTGTTGTCAGAGAGCTGTTATCTTGTCATAAATAACACAAGAGAGGTAGGTACCTTCAAAACGAGCTAAGCTTATGTTAGAGTACTGGGATTGAATGACGAAGATGAAATCTGCTTTGCACGTATTTACTAATTGTAAACAATAGTATTTATTTTGGGATTTTTAAATAAGTCTATTTGAGAAATGTAGCATATTCATTTTTAATGTGCATTATTGCCAACTTTTTTTCAGATTTGGATACACCCCACCCCTCCGCTGCTCATCCCCACAACAGCTCCCAGCACTGGTATCCGTTTCTTTCCCACTCCAAGAATCAGACATCTCACAAAAAGAATACCAGCTACTGGGCAAAAGGTATTTAAACCATCTCTCCCTTTTTCTAAAAGATTTTTAAGTGATCAGACTTTCTTGAAATGGAGATTATAATTAGTGCTCTGATATAACCAGGATAATGAGAAATATGGGTATGAGAGGTGACGTTTGCCTCTGAGTGGCAGATGGAATTATATTGCTTTCCTTGCCTTGTCCTATTTGTTACTCTGTTCTTTCTGAATATGGAAAAAAGCAGTTGCATGCCACACCTGTGGAGCCACTCACTGATGAAACAAAAGGGTCACACTATCTAATTTTTCTTGGCACGAGTGGGCCGGTAAAACACCTTACTTTTATCCTCACCCTATATCACATTACATATGCACAGGAACTCAAAAAGCATCCAAAGAATCCAAAATAAACAGTAGTAATATTGACAGTGTCTTCTATGATAACCCTTCTACTGGCTCACTCTTCACCCCTATAAAATTTTCTTTTTTAATAGCAGGGTTTTTTTCCAATTTCAAAATAAGATATATTTACTCTGAAAAAAACATCATAAAAAGAATAAGGCATAAAATTAGAATAACTCCCAACATCCAGAGAAAACTATTTTTTTCATTGGGGGGGTATATTTTTTCATCCTTTGTGTGTGTGTGTGTGTGTGTGTGTGTGATGTGTGTGATTTTTTTTGAATTTTTGACTTTATTTTTTATACAGCAGGTTCTTATTAGTTACCTATTTTATACATATTAGTGTATATATGTCAATCCCAATGTGTGTGAATTTTTAAAAATAATTTTGATCATAACACACTCATATCATGTTGATATTTCTTAGGTTTTATGTCATTATCTAGCAAATATTGATATGATTTTTAATCTGATTCTTAAAAACATGAACTCCTGTACCATCATGTATTTAGTCATTCCCCATTTGGACATTCAGTTTATCATACCAGCACCTCTGTTGCTATCACTGTCAGAAGCAAAGTCTTATACAGCTCACTCACCTCTGAATATGCTGAGTTTCTATGGCCTAAGGCTAACCACAGCCACTGGAAGAACAACACGGGAGGCAGAGATAAAAGGCATGGGGATTACAGTTCATCAAGCTCGCTCCTTAATGCTTTACTAGGAGAGTCTCTCCTCTCCCCATCTTTAGGTCCTTCCTTTCTCTCTAGAACCACATCCACATCTTGCTCTCTCAGCTCCCCTCCTTTACTTAAGCCTATTGTTTTCTTTGATCTGCAGCATCCGCTGAACTCCGGTTTAACTTGTCAAGTTCCAGTTCCTCCTAGCTAACCCTACTCTCCTGTGGCCCATATCCCACCACTGCATCCTGGTATAATCACACAGCTTTGCTTTATCTTCAATTACCTTTTGCTTATCTCCCATGAGCCCCTTAGTCTTAGCTCAAGTTGCCATAATAAAATACCATAGACCAGGTAGCTTAAACAACAGAAATGTATTTTCTCACAGTTCTGGAGGCTGGAACGTTTGAGGTCCAGGTGGCAACAGGGTCGGTGTCTGGTGAGACTCCTCTCTTTGGGCTGTAGGTGGCTACCTCTCTCACTGTGTCCTCACATCACCTTTCCTTGGTGAATGAATTTGGAAAGAGATCTCTCTTCCTCTTCTTATAAGGCCACCAATCCTATTGAATTAGGACCCTCCCTTATGACCTCATTTAACCTTAATTACCTCCTAAATGCCCTGTCCCCCAAATCAGTCACATTTCAGGTTAGGGCTTCAACATATTAATTTGGGGGGGGCACAATTTAGTCCACAGCATCCCCTTCAAATAATGTACAGATTTTTATCAATACCTTGACAATTGCAAATTCCTTCCAAGAAGAAATGCTCACACTCCCAAAATGATGGCAACATCACTCTGAAAGCAGGACCTAGCGCAATGCAGATGTACTGACAAACCACATTCAACTCTGACAAAGTGTGTTCTCATAAGCACTCAGAGGTACCTTCAGTTGCCTGTTGCCCCAGATCATTTCTCTGTCTTAAAAATGGCACACCTCAGATGCTGCTTCTGATTACAAAGCTGTCTGGCTCCCAAGTCATAAAACAGCAGCAAATGTTAACTAATCAATGCTTTATGGCTGTAATTAAACCACGCACTTACAAATAAAATGCAACACTTAAAATCAGGTCCCAGTTTCTCAAAGCTACATTAATATTTATAAAACAATTCTTGCAGACAGGCACATTCTTTTACTGCTTATTAGGGCACACAGTATGCATACAGGGGCAGTAAATTCTTAATTATCATAGAAGTTGAAGACCAGGGTTCCACAGTCCCTCAACCTTGTCTCAACAACTTCCCACCTTCTGAGGCCTCTTTTATGGATAAGTTTCTGGTCTCTTCCATTTCCCTACCTTTCCATTCCCAAGAGATGCTACCTTAAGAGTTATCCTCTGAGAGAAAGCTGGAGGAACAGTGACTTTCCCTTATGACTCCATGGAATAAATGGAGCAAAATGGGTCATCCTCATCCCAGGGAGGCTCCTCTACGAATTCTGCAGCTCAGCTGGTGACAATTTCTCTCCCTCAAATCCCACCCATAGCTGTTTCCACCAGACCACCACCATCATCTATTATTAGCCAATATAAGACTTGTAATATCTCAATGGAATTTTTGCAGGGGTAAAAATCACATACTTATATAATGGAGGTGGGCATTGATTTACATTGCGATGGCATGAGCTCTAAAGCAGTACAATATTTTAGAAATAGTCATTAGCCCAAAAGGAAATTTTAAGTGGTAAAAGCGAACTAACCCCACCAGCTGGCAATATAACAGAGCAGAGAGAGCATAACACATTTGGCCAAGTTCATATCCATATGAGCTTTGAGACGTCACAATTTCAGCCCCTTTTGGGGGCTCAGGTTCCTTTTATACTTGGCAGAATGTTATTTCCCGATGCACAGAGAGCAAGAAAATGGTTTTGGGGAAGCACTCACAGGGTTCCAACAGTATCAAATAGCTTCTTATACAACTGTTTGATGATCTAACTTGAAATTCATCAGAAATATACTATTATATTTACTTCATGAAAATGTTCTTTTCATAGAATTATATACTAGGTAGGGACCTTTGGGATTATCAAGTCTAAATCCCTCATTACAGATGAAAGTACGAAGGTAAAGTGAAATTAGTTGTCTGTGGTTGATCAATTATATGCTCAAGAAAAAGTCAGCTGACTAGAAAAGTATTATTGCCTCTGTGTAGAATGGATTCAGCTACAGCTTGTATGTATGAGTACTTAATAGAAACTACTGACAATGACGGTGGAGGAAGTGAAAGAAGGGGCAATCCTGACCATTGTGTATTATGAATTCAGAGCACAGAAATCAACATCTACTCCATAATATTCTCACAATCTGCTATGGGGGCTCAAATGGCCACCATTAGAATCTTCCCGTGGAATTGAGATCTTTATCACCATAGAAACTCAGTTAATATGCAAATATTGTATATGTAGAATGAAGGCTATAATACGTTAATCAGCTCATTCTTGTATTAGCATGAATTAGATTATCAACATATATAAGAGCATATACATTGATTGGGAACAAACAAAGGGAAATTGGAGAGCTCGGGTATCTATTCCCTCTGCCTAATAAAAGCAAGATGGTACAAAGGATGGGATGTGCTGGAGAGTTAGGACATTTGAGGATTGCGTGGCAGAAATATGAGAAGGGATTTATAAAAGAGAGTCAGAGAGGTGCCACAGAAGAACCTTGCCTTCTTGGTCGTTCAGAACAAGATCATGGGCATCTGTTTGACTAATAAGAAATACTAAATTCATTCTAAGCAAGCAAACATGAGAGGAAATCAGTGGTGAATTAAACAGCAATCTGCTTAAGGAAAAGAACATGGAACTTGGGGTCAGATAGACATGGCAGTACAGCATCTATCTTCTAATATATCAATAGCTCTATGGTCTTGAGAAAACCACTTAAAATTGAGCATCGATATCGTCCTATGTAAAGCAAGGATAATGTACTCTACAGGAGTTGCTACAAGAATTGTGTCTGATGTATATATGGTAGATATTCAAGGCCTAGTACATATAAGAACAAAGGGGAAACTTTATGTTGCTGGAAACTTACAACTATAAATGGAACATTCCCCATTGCCAAAGTCCAGTCCGAATATCCCGTAAAATCCTCAAAGGATGGGGTTTCCACCCTCCTCCAGTTTCTATGCCAGTCTTGCCACTTTCTTCTTTGCAATATTAAAACTAAGAAACCCTCTTTCAGTCAACAAAATGCCTGATGAGCGTCACTTAGGAAGACAACTGTTTGCAGAACCAATAGATCACAAAGCCTGGGGAAAGAAGGGGACACAACTTAGAAGAACTTTCATTTCACTTCATTTCTTCTGCCCACAATGTTTATTTCTTTCACAGAAGCAAAGGGCTTGGTGCAGAGTAGAGAGAAACTAGAGAGTGTAGGACTCTCACTCCAGACTTTCTGGTTCCTCCTGACAAAATTCTGAGTTTCACTGATGCATCAATGCTCGCTTGATATTTATTTACCATATTGTTATTACCACAGTGACACTCATCACTCCACTATGTCATTTGTAAAATACACTCAGCTAAGGTCTTGCCACAAGTTCAAATGCAGGAAGAGAAATGCCAGGAGATCAACACCTGGCAGCACCTGGCTTTCAGAAAGGAATTATTTGGGAACTGTATGTCTACTTCCCAAAGGCTGGGAAGCACCCAGTAATTATCTAGAGGAATGTGTGTGGTTTTGGCATTGGAGTTTGGCAGATAATGTTGGCAGGAATGTGGCTGAGGACACAGACTCACTGGCTCTCATGATAAAAAAAATCAATAATGAAATTTAAAAAAATTTTCTTTACCTATTTATTTTCTAGCACTATGATTTTATAGTTTTGAAGATGGTATTTTTTAAAAATCATTGATGAAATATATAATATTTACATTTTATTCAACAAAGAAAAACTCCACAGATCCCGATTGCCCAATCTGATCCCTGCATGTGTCTGTGGCGTCCTGACACACCTCAAATGGAATCCTTATGTAGTTGAACACTGTATATAGGTAGTGTGCTTGGGTGAGATTCTTTGTGTTGTCAGATATCACTAGCGAATACTTTTAGGTGATCATCTTTAGATACCCCAGTCCCCCACATCTATCATATGACATAAAAAATAGCTTATGGACATCCTCAGTAGTTATTGGGAGCTATGAAAGGACTAGTTTGCATATTACTAGGCTGTCCTCCATCACATTAGAGAAGTCACATGGTGAGCAGACCCCATTCAGCCTTCTTTGGTATCCCCAGTGGTCCCCTCCAAACCCACCGGAGCGTCCACAGACCCCAACCCCTATGCGAGTCTTCATCAAGAACCAACCTGATTCATCTTGTTTTTCTGAGCCTTTACCAGCCATGTGGCTGCTCTCTCAGACCCAGCTTCCATCACTCAACTGGTAACAGTAAGTTTTGTTCTTATTTGAAGGTATAGCTATGTCTATATCCATCTGTCTGTCTCTCTACATATAAACTTTTTCAATAGTAAAAGTAAATATATTGTTTGTTGTTAAAATTTAAGAAGATAAAGAGCCTAAAATTAACATAAAATTGGGCTTTTATATGTATACAAAAACAGATACTTATGAAATTAAAATCATAATATAGCACTATAAATGGTGATTCTCTCCACATGCCAGTACATGCTTACATCTTTATTTTGATTGTCTAGTTCCTTTGGTTTGACGCTTATTCAGACAATTTGTTCAGCTCCTGGCTCCACCTTCCCTTGTTCAGTGTTTTGCCATTTTTTTCACCTTTGGCTCCAAGTCTGCAGATTAAGGCTACTAAGGCTGGGTTCTTCCCACAGAAGAACAGATTGAAATGTGCAATGCTGGATTGGATCCAGGACTTGGAAAAATTACAGTAAATCCAGGTCTTTACTGAGGCAATAGATGAAACATGAACATGCTACATAGATAACAGTATTCATGGTAAAAAAAAAAAAAACAACTTTGGTCAGTGTTCTTTAATTATGGAACTGAATGTCCTTATTCTTAAAAAACAAAAACACTTAAGAATTTAGAGGTAAGGAGCAGGATTTCTGTAACTCACTCTCAAATAGTTGAAAAATTAGATAAAGTATATATGGTAAAACGGTGACAACTGATGTATTTCAGTAAAGAGGTATATATAACCTTTTCTTGAAACTTTTCTATGAGTTTAAATTATATCAAAATAAAAATTTAAAATTAAATGCCAATTCCCGAATGAATTTAAGCAAAACAAGCAAGCAAATCAAAACAAACAATCAGACAGAGAGAAAGGATATTTTTGTCTAATGGTCCATCTTCACCCCTTGAAGTTAAACTGAGCACATTATATTAGGAAAAAATCCCTCAGAAGTCACCAAGTGCAATTTGTCTCACTTTAAAAAAAAAAAAAAAAAAAATCAAAAGTAGTTGCTTTGTCTAAGACAAAACAATATATTTTCAATTTTCCATCTTACACACTACATAGGCCTTGATCTCTATTGCTGGAAAATGAATGAAATTTGGTTGCTTGAGATTTCTCTACTCCAGAATTTATACTAAAACTTACTGGAAAGATAATGAGCAAGATCTTAATTCCTTTCAGTTGAAACAAGAGAGGACAGAAAGTTCAGTTCAGGTTCCAGACATCATAAAATCCTTTCTAAAACGAATGGCAGGTAGATTGAAACACACACACACACACACACACACACTCACACACACTCCTACCTTTAAATCCAAGACTACAGACAGTTTCACTTTTGTTAGGACTGGTATCATGTGGACAGTTTATGGTTTTCAGTAACATAGCAACATTTGCTGTGTATAATAACAGCATCTAAAATGACATAATAAAAAAAGAATTATCTGCGATTAGAAGTGAACTGTTAAAACTACTCTGGTCAGTGCCAAAAACCAAGGGAGTTTATTATTTCAGTAGCTGCAGTGAAAACCCCTCTGGGTGCCTAGAACCCCCCGCCCCCCTTAAGCTTTCCACCCGTCCCCCTCACTGACACGGTAATGGGCTTTGTTAAATTCAAAGACAGTTACGTCAGCAATCTGTGGTCTCTCGTGGGTTTTCCAGGCCTATGAAGCACACAAATTATACCCAAATATTGGCCTCAAAAATTAGTAAGCTATAGGGTTTGTGTTATTTTAGCCAAGCTTTACTGGAGTAAAAGAAACCTAGGGACCCTAAAACTCAATAGTTTCTTTGCTGCTTTATTATTTTCTGTTTTGGTGGGCAGATTCTGATATGTTAATACTGGTGTTTTTTTTCCTCTTCTTTCCTTTTTTCTTCATTATTACATGATTTTTATTATTTTTGTCTTATTTGGTTTCCTCTGACACCCCAGGACAATTTTGGCAGCTGTTAACTAACATTACGTTTCTGGTACCTTTATAAAACTCTGTTCTTTGGCTTTTACTTAGAAGTGAGTGATTCAAAAAATATCTAGAATTATCTTCCTTTTTTAGAATCTTCCATGAATATCCCTGAAAATTATAATGCTCTCTGTTATAAGTCACAAATACCTGGTAGGCATTATGTCCACACAATTCCATACATCAGAGTGTGAAACAATAATTGAATGGAGTTGTAGCTTTGGGCTGGGCCAGATAAGAACACTGCAGAGACTGAAACTACTAATGGCTACTAGAATTGACCTCTGCAATGATTTAATGAGGAAAAGCAATTTAATGAGGAAAAGCGCTTTAATGAGGAAAAACACTTGAATTCAGCACCAGATCTGCACTTACAAGCTTTGAACTACTGTGGCCAAAATTTTTTTTAAGTTTGATTAACTTTTTTTATTTTACAGTAAAATGCAAATATGGAAAATCACACAAAATCTACACAGCTGAATGAGTTCTTTCAAGTTGAACATCCTTGTAAATAGCCACCCCAGGAAGCCTCCATGTTTCCCATTCCCATCACAACTCCTCCATCTCCATAAATAACCATTATTCTGACTTTTATAGCAATAAAGATACAAGGAAGTACTTGCTATAAAAGTCAGGACAGTGGTTATTTGTGGTCAAATCTGTAAGCCGCATTTTCTTCACTGGAGTACTATGAAGAGTGATAGTAGCACTAACTCACTCACAGTGGTTTTTGGAAAAACAAAACATAATAAACAAACACACAGGATAACATGTTCAAGAGCCACAAGCTATAAAGCTCTCTACCAAGAGAAATGATTCCTATTTGACTTAGAGAGTCTCAGGTAGGGGGTCTGGAGACCAACCTAACTGTAACACATGGATTTGACGAGATGTATTGCTAATAGCTCTTATCAGTCATATTTATGTGCTGTGAGCTGCAGGGAGTTAGACTCCAAAGTTTTTCATAATATTATTTATACAGTAGGAAGATAATTATAAGTAGCAATTGGGAAACATAATTGTTAATAAATATGTGTTTATTTTAGACTACTTATACTTTGATATGACATTTTCCACTAGACCTTCACATATTTTCCATACTTCTGATATTAAATGCTCATAATTTAATTCCCACAAACATTAGTACGGAGCTCCAAAGGTCAGAATCCAAGAGGGAAAAGGAGACTTTGTTGAATAAAGTTATTTACATAGTTAATCAGAAGCTAAAACCCAGGAGAAATGCAAATCACCATGTTTCCAGAGAGGGAACAGTAGTAGAGTCTTTGGCCAGCATTCACACCCTAGAGACAAACAAAAGCTTTGACTTTCTTTCCTTGAACTTCTTTGTGTATGTGATCTTACTCGGTTTCAGTTTTCAAGTTTATAGAAATAATCTTCTGGGTGAACCAAGGTCAAAACAGCAACCTGGGGTTTAACTGCTGATCAAGCAAACAGGATGTCCAAATATTTCCCCGCAGCAATAAACCATCAGTTAATGGTGTCATTCCCACCCATAATGCCCTCTTAGACCAACAGGAAATGTACCTTCATTTGCTGCCCATGTGTAGTAGGAGCCATTTTAAACACTATATAAAAATGATCACATCAAGATTTCTAGCTCCATCCAAGGAAGGAAACTTTCAGTGAATTACAGGGTCAGTGTCTTCCCAAAGGCCTAACTCTCTTTTACTCAATTGTTACATGATCCAGGTGGCTCCTTTATTTTAAAATGATAATAGGAAGCACTAGAGAAGGATACTTGGCTAGAATTTAGACCTTGATTCTAATCCAATTTCTGCCTCTATGTGGTATGTTACAGGTCACTTTAAAATAATGAACAAAATTCTAAGAGGTTTGATTTATAACCTCCTCACTTGAAAAAGGCTTTATTGTAGGTTATAAGGGGTATATCATCAAAATAAACCATGGTGAGGATGGGGAAAGTGAAAAACAACAGCCAAAAGAGGGTTTGAGGGGATGGATAAAATCTTAGTGGGTTTGCACTAAGGGACATCTAAGAAATGTCCAACAATCCTTTAAGGGCTGACACTCCCACAGTGCTTTGCTAATGCCTTGGACAATATCATTTACCTCACTAAGCTTTAGAGGATATTTTGTCAAAAGTTATCTTTGGTTCATATTAGATCACAAAGTTGAAGCTTGTCTTTTCAGATCTCCACACCTGATAAAACTACTTAATTTGTACTCAGCTCTTGTTATGATGTTAAGTCTGGAATCATCTGATACTCCTGGACCAAATTCCCTCTTCCCCAGATCCAGGGTTTGTTTTGTTTTGTTTTTAAACTCCTTACCTAGCCTCAAACCCAGTTACCTCTTGTGATGTTTTCTTCTCTAGCAATTCTGGAATTCATCACCCCTTTGTTTTTCTTTGATGCAAATTTCCACCTAGACAACATTTTTCCCCCTGTATTTAAGCTAGCAGGCATCCAAAGAGTGTTAAGAAAAGTCAAGAAACAGTGCTGAGTATACTGCCAATGTGAGAAATCCCAACTTAGTCCACCCTTTATTCCTTCAACCTTCTCCTATCACATTTTTATAGTGACTGTTCTAAAATTACTGTGTATTTTTTAATGCCTAATATTGTTTCTTCCAGCTGATTATCTACTCTAGTCACTCAGTTTCTTAATTCAGCATTTTATTCTCTATCATGTGTATGACTGCTTTGTGCTTTTCCATATTCTTTATGTCCTTAACGTCATCATCTCTCCATCACTCACAGCTCAAACCTCCTCTTTACAAAAAGTTCAAGTTTCTGGCCTAAGCATCCTAGTTTTATCTGTTTTCAATTATCACAATATCTACTTCATTGATTCAGTATGTTACTGACTCTTCACACAAACTTCTTTTCTTCCTCCCCTTTTAAACATTTTCTATTATAAAATTTCCAAATGTACTGATACGTATGTTATGATTTAAAAAAAAAGAAAAAATTATGTCTTCTCTTCTTTTGTTTGCTTTCACTTAACCTAATCAAGTCCTAGCATTTTTACAGTTTATTTCAAATACATTTTTAAAAAAGTAAATAATAGAGAAAAATTAGGCTCTCTCTGAATTTTTTCCCAATCCAACCCCCTGTTTCTCAATCTAGAGGTACCTCAATTTGGTACCAATTTCTCCATGCATGTTTTTATAACTTTATTTCATATGTATTTGTCTATGAAAAATACATAATGTGGACCAGAGAAAAATGGTCCCGTAAGATATCCATATCCCAATCCTCAGAAACTATGAATATCTATCTTACATGGAAAGAGGGACTTAGCAGGTGTGATTATTGGTAAGGACTTAATAGATGTAATTAAGTTGAAGGACCTTGAAGTGGGAAGATTATTACAAATTATACGGGTTGGCCCAAAACAATAACATCAGTCTTTAAAGTGGAAGAGGAAAGCAGAAGACTGGATCAGAGAGATAAGACATAAGAAGGACTCAATCTACTATTGCTGGCTTTGAAGGTGGAGCAAGGGATTCAAGAGCCAAGGAAGGAAGTGGCATCTAGAAGTTGAGAACAACCCTCAGTTTTCAGCCAACAAGCAAACAGCACCTCAGTCCTACAAACTCAAGAAACAGAATGCTAAATGAGCAAGGAAACAGATTCTCCACTAAAGCCACGAGAAAAAAGCCCAGCTTGCCAACACCTGGATTTTAGTCCAGTAAGACCTGTACTGAACTTCTGACTTTCACTATTAAAATAATTAAGTTGTGTTGTCTTAAGCCACTAAGCTTGCATTAATTTGTGAAGGTAGCACAGAAAATGAACACATATAGTACTGTTTTGTGTGCTAAAGCTATAAAAAAGTATGCATTCTTCTGCTTTCTTTTTTAACCACATTATTATGTTTTGGGGATTAACCCATGTTGATATATGTAGCTCTAGTTAATTCATTGTATGTTCTATGATGTTTTATAAATATTCTGCAACTTATTCATTATCTTTATTGACATTTAATTGTTTTTCTGAATTTTTTGACTATTAATATTTTTTTAGGTTTTTTTTCCCAGCTTTTTTGAGGTATGATTGACAAATAAAAATTATATATATTTATCTTGTACAGCATGACTTTTTTAGGTATACAACATGGTGATTTAATATACATATACACTGTGAAATGATTACCACAACCAAGGTAATTAATGCATCTGTCACCTCACATAGTTACTATTTTTATTTTTGTGGTGAGAACACTTAAGATCTATTCTCTTAGCTAATTTCAAGTATGTAGCACAGCATTATTAATTACAGTCATTATGCGGTATATTAGGTCCCCAGAACTTATTCATTCCCTACCTCCTGCCCCTGGTAACCACTGTTCTACTCTCTGGTTCTGTGAATTTGACTTTTTTAGATTACACATTTGAGTGAGATCATACAGTACTTGTCTTTCTGCATCTGGCTTATTCCACTTAGCAAAATAGCCTCTAGGTTCAACCATGTTGTCATAAATGACAGAATTTCCTTATTTTTTATGGCTGAATAATATATTTCACTGTATGTATATACCACATCTTCTTTATCCATTCATCCATCAATGGATACCTAGGTTGTTCCCATACCTTGGCTATTGTGAATAATGCTTCAGTGAACGTGGAGTGCAGGTGTCTCTTCCAGATACTGATTTTGTTTCCTTCATATATATACCCAGAAGGGGGACTGCTGGATATGTCTGTTCTATTTTAATTTTTTGAGGAATCTCCATACTGTTCTCGTTTTTTACTATGAATAATTTTGAAATGAACTTTTAAAATCTATTTGTCCTTGTTATTTATGAATGATTTTCTCTTAATTCTGTCGACAAGTAGAATATGAGTCACAGAGTATATGTGGATCAAGAACTTCACTGGTTATTACTGCACTGCTCTCCAAAGTGACTGTACCAATTTATACTCCTGCTGTTGGTGGAGGACAGTTCATGTTAGCCTTCCTCTTTTGATGATAATTGATTTTTATCAGACCTCTTAATTATTGACCATCTGATCAACATGAAAAGGAATCTGCTTGTGTTTTTAATTTGAAATACTCTGATTACTGGTGAGATTAAGTTAAGACTTTTGGGTTCTTTTTCAGTGAATTTCTTGTTCACATGCTCATTTTTCTATTGGGTCACTTTCAAATTTCTTATTGATTTGTAGTTATTTATAAATTCTTGATATTAATTTATTGCTATTTATAACTTCTAATTATACTGATTTTCTTTTTATTTTGTTAATGGTTATCTTTTATTGAAATTATGTTTTATATTTAAAATAGTAAAACAGTTTAAAATCTGTAAAAATATTTATCAATCTTTTAAAAGTATGGTTTGTTTATTTTTTTCTGGTTTAAGTATTCCTAACCTGAGATCATAAATATTTTCTTTTAATTTTATGTTTTTTAATGTTTTACACATACATGTGTTTAATCTATCTGGAAGTGGCTCTTGTATTGTGTTAAGTATACATGTTTTTTCCCAGATAAATGAACTAGCACCACTTACTAAATAGTATATTTCCCCCCAACTAATTTTTAATGTGATATATCAAGTTTCCACATATGTGGTTGGACCTTCTTCTGCACCCTTATTCTGCTTCACTGTTTTATTTGTTTTTACTCATGTGCAAATATCAAAAAATTTTAATTACTATAGTGTTAAAATATCTTGAGGTCTACTGTGTGCTTCAATTTTGCTATTCTTTTTCAAAATTATCTTTGCTAATTTTGGTCCTTTGGGGGTTTATTATGAATTCTAGGAACTGCTTGTCAAGTTCCATAATAAATCTGTTGGAATTTTAATTGGAATTGTAGTTAATTTATTAGCTAATTTGGAGAAAAGCCAAACTTTCATTACATTGTTAAGTCTTCCCATCCATGAACATGGTACATTTTGTCATTTATTTATTTATTTATTTTGCTACATTTATTCCTTGATACATTATGCATCTATTTTCTCACTGTTTATTGCAGGTGTATAAAAATGCTAATTATTTCTTTTTGTTGAGCATTCATCTGGCAACCTTCTTGAATTTTTATGAATTCCAACAGTGTATTAAGTTTCTGGATTTTTTCTAGTAGACAATCATATTTAATAAAAGCTTTCATAATCCTTATGTCTTTTTCTTTTCAAATGTTATTACTTTGTTTTAGACCATTAATTCAATTTTGAACAGAAGGAGTGCTAACAGGGATCGTTGTTATGTTCCTGAGTTGAAATTTACAGATTTTCCTTTGTTGTGTAGTTATTAATATATGTTTTTCTTTTGTTTCCATTGTCCATGGAAAAGGTACATAAGTCACAGATAACTATTTCCTTAAAATGTGGTAAAATTTGCCTGCAAAACTGTCTGAGCCAAGTTTTATTTAGGAGAAGGGTGGTGGTGGTGGTGAATATTTTCATTTGCTGATTTAATTTCCCAATTTAATATTAATTTGTGTCTCTATTTTGAAATGAGTCCAGTTGTGCATTTTATGTGGTTTTTTTCCAAATATTACTCACACCATCCAAGCTTTAAATTATATGGGCATCATCTTGTTCATTGTGCTCTCCTATGGGTTTTTTTTTTTAATATTTCTAATTCATCTTCAATAAGTCTATTGCATGCTGCAAGTATAGGCATTATATTCTTGGGGCATTTACCCCTCTCCCTCTCAAGTCTCATTCATTGCTCTAAATCATCATTTCATTTGGATTTCTCTCCTGAGCTTCTGAGCAGTGTTTTCAATGTATCACATATACATTCAACCTGACTAGGTTTCCATTACCTGAACACAGCATCTCTAACATTAAACTCATTACCACCACCAGCACCCCAAGAGCACCTACTCCTCAGCCAGGTCATTGATCATAGTAAGACCGTACTTGTAGTCATTCACACTCAATATTTAACTTCTTCAGCTCACTACTTAACTTCTTCTCTCTCCAAAATTGCAGAATCATCGCAGTGTCTCTCACGTTTGTCTGTTCCTTTCCATTTCCATTCCACAACCCCCAAAATAGACATCTTAGCACCTCATTTTTGAACTACTCTGGTAGCCTTCAACCTTACAATACTACTTCCATACAGTCCCCTTTTCTAATACATCCTGCTCATCATCACCACATTAATCTTGTATATGTTTGTAAATATACATTTTTAGAGTTGTATAGTATTTTATGGTTTACAGAGCACATGTGAAATAGATAGAAAAGGCACTACTGGATCCATCTTTTTCAAATGCAGAACTGAAGATTCAGATTCCTATTACCTAAGACAATTACAAATCCAACCAAGGTTTAAGTGAAATAAGTCAGAAAGAAAAAGGCAAATATCACATGATATCACTTATATGTGGAATCTAAAAAAAAAAAAACGATACAAATGAACTTATTTACAAAACAGAAACAGACTCACAGATATTAGGAATTTGGGATTAACAGATACACACTACTATATATCAAATAGATAAACAACAAGGACCTACTGTATAGCACAGGGAACTATATTCAATATCTTGTAGTAACCTATAATGGAAAAGAATCCAAAAAAGAATATATATATATGTATATATATATATATATATATATACATATATATATATATATAAAACCAAATCATTTTGCTGTACACCTAAAACTAACACAACATTGCAAACCAACCATACTTCATTAAAATTAAAAACAAACAAACAAACAAACCAAGGTTGAATTTCTTTCCCTCACAATTCAGAATCCCAACCCCATATATGAAATTCTAAGTTCTTTTATGGAAAGAGCTATGATTTTCGCTATTGTCTCACATAATCTCTAACCCTGTGCTTTGATGTAAAATGAGTTCAGATTAAAAAAATGCTGAGCTATTACTGACAGAGAAATATAGCAGTGATTATTCTTGATTTGGGAGGAATGCTTAGGTGCTTCTGTTGTATTATCTCACTGAGAAGGAAATCACGTCCTGAACAAACTATTCTTCCATCTATTAGTCATGAAAAATATGTGTCCACTTAAAAAGTTAACATAGGGTTAACTTGAGAGAAACTTTAGCACCAGTGATTTTAATAGAGAGATAAACCAAAAATAAAGAGATTCAATCTTGTCTACTCCTACTGTTCAATTACGAAAAGAGAGGAAAGAAAAATAATGGAAACACCTACTCCTGGTGAATTTACCCTCACCCCCAACACACACGTATACTTAATTGGTTCCATGATTTATATGGTGTGCTTTATGCTCCTTTTCTACCCACTCACAATATTACAAATATTAATCATTTTTCCATGGTCAGTTATAGGGATTATAGCCTAGTACTGTGTATGATCATAAGAAATATGACATCAAATGGAAACGTGTTCTGCTTTTCGTTTCCCCCACCCCCCACCCCCAGCTGTTCATAGATCATATTTTGATCTCTTAGAGAAAGGAATACGAGTATCTCAGTAAAGAGCTATGCTAGAAAAGCAAACAACAAACAAAATCAAAAGATAAAAATCCTTTTGGGAAAGATCAAATCACATAAAAAGCTCCCAGAGAATGAATATTTTTCATGCATGGACCCTGGGTTCAAGACATCAGAGGGTAATGTCCATACTCAATTAACTGAGATCAAGGAAGCAATAGCTGAGAACCTACTGAGGTGGGCCAAAGGGCCAATTGTTGGCAACTCTCCATATGGGTCACACTGTGGTCCTGAGGTCAAAGACACTGCACATAACCGAGCTTCTCTAAGTTCAAACACTTGTACCAGCCTTTCTTTAAATGTGAACCAAGAGGGTGCCTCTGCTCTCCAAATGAACTCTGGTAGAAGAAAGAATCAGACAAAGGCAACAGATGAATGAAGCTGCAAAGCAAGCAGGTGTGCACTATTTAAAGAAGTAGCTTATGTTCTTTTGTACACAGTCAATGAAAAAATTCCTACACTTTTCCTCAGTGTACAAGCCAGACGTGTAAATTATATTCCTTTTTCTTCAGTAGAATCAGAAATTCAGAACCATCTCAGATGTAAGTATATAGACCAACATCTTACGTGTTAGCAGTTCAGGGAAGCATATCTGGAACACCCTGCATCAGTCAGGATAAACTAGGTTAATCTGCAATAATGAATAATCCCAACACTCAGTGGGTGAATACAATGAAACTGTGTTTTTTGCTCATCCTACATATTGTATAGAGAAATGATTAGCAGGGAAATTTGCACATCAAAGTTAAACAGAGACGTAGGTTGAAGGACGCTCCATCTTAACATGTACTTGTAGGACCACCCAGGCAGGGGAAGCAAATACCGCACACCACGCCCCAGCTCTCAAAGCTTATCCCTGAAAGTGACACACATCACATGCATTCCTATTTCATGGCTTAAACTCAGAAGGAGCAAGGATGTGTGATCTTATCATGTGCCAAGAAATGAGAAGAACTGGAATAAATGTGAGCAGCCTTAATGACCTCATTCCACTTCATAAAAATTGTCTAAGTCATATCCTTCACTATTATCCTCTCCCAAAATATAAATACTATGTATATAGAAGCCATTCTAGAGAGAAAAGACAGAAAGGAAGATGGTGTGAGTCCCACATACCACAAAAGTATCTCCTAGAGCAATTCAGGAAATTAGAAACATGTATGGCATCCAATTCTATTTTATTAAGTCTTTTGTTTGGATTTTGTTTCTTCGTTCTTTTCCAATCAGTCAACAAACCTCTTTCTGGTCTATACTCTTGATATTTTCTTTCTCAGATTTTTTTTGAATATTTCACTTTCCATCTCCTACTGTTACCTTATGAATCTTTTGGAACAAAGTGATATATTCAGTAAATTCCCTTGTGATATTTTCAAAGATTTAAACGCCTTAATGACATTAATTCATTAATTTTTTCCACTCAAAATCATTCCAGAGCTTATCAGTGTTGAGCCTTGACTATATTAGGGCAAAGAAAATAAAGATTTGATCCCTGCCTTTGTAGAATTACAACTCCTCCTAGTGAAATAGCACATAAACGATGAACTACCAGAAGAAAAAAATAATAAGGGAAAACATCCCAAAAAATATTATTTCAAGTCCCTATTACTAAAATTATCTACTGGCATAGTCTTCAACCCCCATTGATCATATATGAACAGAAACAATTTTGCAAGAGGTGACGAAAGGAGCTCTTCTGAAGCTTCTTGCCTACGTTTAGCTAATGAAGAGTGTAAAAGACTTTAGTTATGTCAGCAAATGTAGAGTGAAGTGAAGAATTTAAGAAGTGGGGAAATAAGTACTTTGCTCAGAGGCAGAAAAAAATGATTTTTTTCCAATTATCTACATAGAAACAAAACTGAGTTGAGTTTTTGTATCTGCCTGTTTTTTACCTAGTTATCACAGATAATTATTGAAACTAAGGAATCAAGCTAAATACACTAAATCAATCAGACTTGTCCTGCCCCACCCTTTTGTACATGTACCAAAACACCTGGACCGTGGCTTTCTTTTTTGTTCCCAATACACCTACAAGTTGTTGCCTTCAGTCCTTACCTGTATCAAGTTACAAAACTGTGTGTGTGTGTGTGTGTGTGTGTGTGTGTGATTTTTTGAAATTCCTCCTCCACCCTCCAGAGTCCCCTGCAGTGACTGGCTGCCTAGGCTGTTATTATTGCTTTACTAAAGGCTCAGAGAACCGTGTGATTTGGCTGCTTCCAGAAAAATGAATTTGCTGCAAAAACAATTTTTTCTTTTTATTCTGACATGGGTAAGAGAGACTGTCTGAGTAGCCGAGGGAATTGTCTACTATATCTCTCTGGCATTTGTCAGTGATGAGGAAAAACCTGAAGCTTCAATTCCACAAAATTTTCAAGCAAAGAACCCTTGGGTGAAGATGATACTAGCTCATGTTAGTGCATACAGTCACAATCACACTTTGAGAATTACTTCAATTCTTCAGAGCATGCTTTCATGGAACAAGAAGTAAGAAATCACAAGGTCCAAGTTATGGAATTAGAAACAGACGTTTCTAATTGGAATGTAAGAGAAAATGTAAATAGGAATTCCCTGGCGGTCCAGTGGTTAGGACCTCCACACTTTCACTGCCGAGGGCCCGGGTTCAATCCAGGGTTGGGGAACTAAGATCCCACAAGCCACGCAGTGTGGCAGAAAAAAAGAGAAAATATAAACTACAAGAGGCCAGTCAGCTAGGCCCTCCAGTTTCAAGGTCCATTCTATCATTCTGCATATCTATTGAGAATATTAACAGAGACCATTAGATTACAATAGCCTCTGAGTTTCCATAGTTTATAGTGGTGTGCATCCACCATCTGCCATGGTAGTGGATAAAAGTAACACTACATTGCAAAGAAACCTAAATCAACGTGTTTCCATTAAGATCCAAAATGAAATCTGGGATATATTATATTAGTGAATATCTCTTTTTGTTCTTTTAAAATTGGGAGGTACTGTTTCTTTTGGAAGTAAGAAAAAATATTGTTACTAAAAAATAGAGGTATTTCTGTGCTGCTTCTTTCTACGTTATTCTATTCCATTCCAAGTAGGTAATATTTCCATGATCACCATCATTCTTATATGTACATTTAAGACTGTTCAAAATGTCATGGCAGCAGAGAAAGCACTGGGTTAACAAGCTGGCCTGCAAGAACCACTGCCCCTTGGGAGCTTAGTCTGACATCAAGTCCCAGGTGTGAAGAAAACTGGGAAGGGTAAAGCCTAGTGTTTAAGTAGTGATGGAGTTTCTTGAGCTTATCAGTTTCATTTGTCTGCTTCCAGACACAACCATCCCTGGGCACTGCCTTTTAACCTAACCTTCAAAATGCTTCAGTTATTAAGTACACGCCAGCTTATGTTCAGGTCATTCATCCTCATTTTCTGCAACCTTTTAAAAATCCTCCTCTGTAAATAGAAGTGGAAGTGAGGAGAAAAGGTTTTTACTTGTGTCAGTAAACTAGCTATAATAGAACTGTCCATCCTTTGAACTGTCCTTCATTAAAAAAAAAAAAAAAGTAGAAGAGCAAAAAGCACATCTTTAAAACAGCTTTCGCTCCATGTTCTCACCATTTCACATCTGATCTGAAAAGCCCTTTTACAAATCATTTCACTGATCCTGGCTTTTTGACAACACAAGATCAAAGTCTCTCCAGCTTTGGATTAACTTCTCTGCATAAGTAAGTACAGCACTGGTACACTTTGGGGCTATATGAAGAACCTTTGGTTTAAGCAGTAAAACTGACTTATTTTTACAGAAGCTGACTTGGAATATTACAATAGGAAAAAAAAACCAGCCAAGGATTTTGTGATATTTATGCTTAAAGACTGTACCAGCAGGACAACATTTATGAGGCTTTTCCAAGTGAAGTCCACCAATCATCAGTAGAAGGCTCAGCTCAGCCTAACATTCTATATTTCTCATAACTTATGGGATACCTGTTGGGCTTGGAGTGTTGTCTGAGGATTGGAAATGTGACATAAGTCTTTGCTGGTCCTTTTAAATGAGACTCCAGTTGTCTCAAGGGAGAATGGCACGGGGTCAGTTCCATGCAGGAACCTCAGGGAATAATGGAATAGAGAATATAGTCATAGTTATCCTTCTTCTAAGCCTGATTCTTCTTTACAGGGGTACAAATATTTCCTTTCTAATTGCTAAGTCTGATTAGCTTTACTCTTGAAGGAACCAGATTTTTAGTGAAATGGAAGTCAATAGCGTGGCAGGTCTTTCTTCTTTCCCTTCCTTCTCTCTGTCATACAAATCTCCATTGTCCTGTGTCTCTGTAGCTCATGTACATAAAGTTCATATTATATCATCTTACACATGGTATTTCCTAGTTGTTGTTTTAATGTATTATTTTCCCCACAAAAGAGTATATTTTCTGAATATCTGAGTCATATTTATACTCTATGCATCTATTATTTTCCAAAATTCCTGCCAATAATAAGTACATCATAAATAATCAGAATCATTGACTATATATGTGAATAATGTTGGCTTCTTAAAATAGTTCATTGACATTCCTTAAAAAAAAACCCATGAGAACTTAAAAGAAAAATTAGTTATAATATTAAGCAACAAATATATGAGAGTTTATTGGTCTCTTTTCAAATATTTTAACAATAAATAAAAACATATTTTACAAATATGACTCTTCTGGTGTATTTCATTGGGCAGGATGCCTACAGTGAGGGCAAAGCATCAAAGGAATATTCCTAAGATAAAAGTATCCTAAGTGTGAGAGGAGCTTGAAAAAGTTTCCCATACGATGATTTTTTTTTTTTTTTTTTGCCACAGTATGTTGTCACCACTGCTATGGCATGTTTTAAAGAGGAAAAGAGGAGTGGGGCTTTCCAGAGAGCCAAATTCCATTAACCAAAGCAATTTCTGAATCAATTGTCATACCTACATCAAAGCCATTGAAAATAAATGAGGTCTCATGCACAAACTTTTTTTTTTTTTTTTTTTTTTGCGGTACGTGGGCCTCTTACTGTTGTGGCCTCTTATGCGGGCCTCTCACCATTGTGGCCTCTTTCATTGCGGAGCACAGGCTCCGAACACGCAGGCCCAGCGGCCATGGCTCATGGGCCCAGCCGCTCCGCGGCATGTGGGATCCTCCCGGACCGGGGCACGAACCCCCGTCCCTTGCATCGGCAGGCGGGCTCCCAACCACTGCGCCACCAGGGAAGCCCTCATGCACAAACTTTAACCTGGATTATCAAGGGGATTTCAGTGTGAGGGTGGAGAGTGTTCAGGGTTCACACCCCAGGGAAAAGTGCAGAGAAAAGAGAGGATTCTCCTTTAAACTTGCAAATAAGCATTTTCCCCAAATAAGTGGGACTTCCTCAAATGTGGGCTAGGTGTCTCCAGCAGTACCTAGAGGCACCTCCCTAGATATCAGGTCATCTTTTGCTACTAACCAAATAAATCTGGGGGAAAAGGAGTCAGCATAAATCCTTCCTAAACTGCCGCTCCCATACTTATATATTTGTCATTACAATATAAAGCATTCTTATTGCTCAGAAGGTTCTGAACCGAACTTATCTACAAACACAAACACAGATGCATGCACACACACATCCACACACAAAATAAAGGAAAATTTCTCCCATATTGTCTCTACTCCCCCAAATCTTTGATAAACAAATACTAGTGGTGCCAATGATTCTGGAATATAAATATCATTAAGTCACTTTACTGTCATAGGGGCTCAGGAGCGGAAACATGATGGAGGGACAAGAGGTTTTAAAATTTTTAATGGCCTCTAAGTTATCTGTTTATCTCAAGAAGTGTTCCAAATGGGAAAAAGAAAGTTCTTTAGCTGAAATTATGTTTCCAAAGTATTCTTCCGTACAGAATGAAACAAATTATGAATTTAATTTTAAAAGCTGCTGTGCATACATGTGTGTGCACATAACCTTCATATATGCAACAGGCCTGTAGCAACATATATATACACACATATATATGTTTTACATATATGTGTATGTGTATATAGATAGATATAGATATAGATATGTTCCTTGGAAGTCAGTATAATATCTATTATCATTTTCACCACATTATGCTCAAACAAGTGATTTGTACATAGTAGAGGTTCAATAACGTTTTCTTTTTAATGTACCTGAGCTGCAACCAGAGTGGGTATATGTACCCACATACATACAGTTATTGATATCACTATAAAAGTGATAATTAATATGTCCTCAGAGATCTTCCAGTTTCCAAAGTATACGCCAAAATGAGTGGGCTCTGAGAATACTGGGGAACTGAGGGTCAGAAAAGTTCCAGTTTCCATCTCCTGTCATAGCCCCAAATGCTATTATTATTTACTGAAGGCCAATGATTTGTTTGGCAATGCACAGCTCACAGGGGAAAGCTCTGTCTCTGCCCAGTGGGGTTTGAGGAACAAGGCTTATAAGACATAAAAGACAAGTAAGAACTGGCAAGAGTAAGAAGCAATCTAAGCTTGTGGCTTAAAATGCCATTAAAATAATCATTAAAAACAGGTGCCTAACACGCTCCATGATCTAGGCCAAAAACAGAGGAAAATGTAAGATTTTTCACCCTGTAACCACAGGCTCCTTTTGTAATTGGTAAGCATCAGGGAAGGGAGTGATAAAATCCTTCCTAGATATTCTAGGAGAGAACTGTGAGTTTTCGTTGTGAACGCTGTTATTATGTATCATACGCCCACAGCTTCATGGCTTTTGTTGGGATATATACAAGAGTGATACATGATTGGGATAGTTTCAACAGGAAAAAAAGAATATTCTCCATGTTACCTAGGATATAACTTGTAAAAACGAATATCTTCTCTAAAAACATTGAAGCCCAGGCTGGTATCTGTAGTGTGCCATGTAAGGGCCATAGATAACATGATTCCAAAGAAAGCATATCCTTCAAACGCTAATTCCCCAAATAAAGAAAGCATGGAAAGTTTCCTGTGAAGAGATGTTAGGATGTGTGGTAGGCAGAATGACATCTCCCACAATGTCCATGGCTTGCTCCCAAGAAACTGGGCAAATGCTACCTAATTTGGCAAAAGGGTCTTTGCAGCCATGATTAAGAATCTTGATCTGGGAAGATTATCTGCAATCACAATGACCCTGATAATTGGGAGTCAGGAGGGTGCGGGTCAGAATGGGAGATGTGATGGTGACGGAAGCAGACACTGCGGTGATGGGGTCACAGGCAAGGAGTGCAGGAGGCCTCTAACAGCTGGGAAAGACAGGGAAAGGAATTCTCCCTAGAGCCTTCAGAAGAAACGCAGTCCTTCTGAAACCTTGACTTTAGGACTTCTGGCTTCCAGGTAACTAGGAAATATATTAAGCCACTAAGGTTATGCTAATTTTTCATAGCAGCAATAGGAAACTAATATAGAGGGAAATAAAAGAAAAAAATCATTCTTTCAAAATACTCCTGGTGATGGGCATTTCCAAGATTTATCTGCATATTCTGACCCCTTCAGAAAGCATCCGGAGACACTTTCATGGCAAATGGGCCTTGCACATTTTCCAAGGACATAGCAGCATGTGGGTAGAAGGTATATTAACAGTATCTCTATGTTTAAGACACCACCCACAGAATTTCTGGAGAAGTAGAGCTTCCCTCTCCCAAATAGCTCTGTACTAGTTCAGAACGCTCCAGGAAATGTACTACATATGACAGAAGTTTAACACTCGAAAAACTAGTCATTCAAGTTGGCCATATTAACAGAATAAAGCAGAAACACCATACAATCACAATAGATGCAGAAAATAAAACTGACAAAATTTTATATCTATTCATGATGTAAAACAAGCAAAAACCTAATATAAGAATTTACCTAGAATAGCAATTCAAGGGGAGAAAGGATAGTCTTTTACACAAATGGTGTTGGAACAAGTGTTTATTCATATGAAAAGGTAAACCTTAATCCTTAACCTTCCATCATGTAAATATTAACTTGAAATGTATCATAGAGCTAAACATGAAAATCCAAAATATAAAACCTCCTGAAGAAAACACAGAAGAAGTCTTTAAAACTTTGGAATCTGTTAGGCTTTCTTAGTTTAGTCACCAAGACCACAATTCTTTGAAAGATACTAATAAGAGAATGAAATAGCAAACAGCCTGGAAAAAGTATTTGCAAAATATATATCTGACATAGGAATTGTATGTGGAATAGGAGTAACCCATGAAACTCAATAATAGATCACATTATTCTATAAAAATAGGCAAACACTACCAGACACTTCACAAACGAAGATATACAAATAGCCAACACATAAAAATAGGCTGAGCATCATTATTTATCAAGGCAATGAAAGTTAAAACTATAAATAGATATCACTACATACTGGAATGGCTAAAATTAAAAATAATCTCAATACCAAGAGTTGGCAAGTACTGGAATAACTTCTCTCACACACTGCTGGTGGGAACACAAAATGGTACAACTGCTTGGAAAATAGCTTGTCGGTTACTTATAAGCTAAACATACATTTCCCATAGGACACGGCCACCCACTACTAGGCACTCAGCCTAAATAAGGGTAAACGTGTATCTACAAAAAGACTTGTACATGAATGTTCATAGTTTTATTTGTCATAGTCACCTATTAGAAGTCCATCAATGGGTGACTGGATGAACAAACTGTTGTATTTCCATGCAAAGAAACACTAATCAGCAATTAAAA
The DNA here is from genome assembly GCF_949752795.1 of Hyperoodon ampullatus. Classification (NCBI taxonomy): domain Eukaryota; kingdom Metazoa; phylum Chordata; class Mammalia; order Artiodactyla; family Ziphiidae; genus Hyperoodon; species Hyperoodon ampullatus. The sequence goes on along the minus strand of NC_136932.1, from coordinate 21,887,014 downwards.
GGAATAGACTAAAGGCTCATGATGATGTGGATGACTCTCAAAAACATTATCTGAATGGTAAAAGCTTTATACAAAGAAGTACACAACTCTGAGATTTTAATTACATGAAACTCCGGAAAAGACAAATCTAATCCATGTCTGACTGTGGTCAGAGATTAGGGAGGAACTGTCTGGAAAGGGACTTAATCTTTGAGGGTAATAGAATTGTTCTATACCTTGGTTGTGGAAGTGATTAGAAAGACAAATTTCTCAAAACTTATCAAAGAGTACACTCAAAAATGGCTTCATTTTATGTAACTTTCACATCAATAAGATTGATGATTTTTTTCTCTTCCCAAAACCAAAATACATAAACATCTACCAACTCTACACATCTTCATACTCAACCTTTGTTTTTATATCAGATCTGTGCTCTAACCCTTTCTTTTCTTGGGGAAGTTCCTTCCCATGCAGTGTTTAAACAATTAAAGCAAATAGAACCCTGAATGAAAGGGCACTTCATAAATCCTAGCAGTGTGTTCGGCCATTTAAGAGTTGTCAGATATATGATTCTGCTCTCATTGGGGCCTCTGTTGCAGGCATTCAACTCTGCAGAATAAGGACTAAGAACTGGTGACAAAAGGTAGGTATTTAAGGAATGACAGAAACAGGAAGAAACAAATGTCTGGGGAAAGTCATTAACCGTCCTTGCAGTGATGAGTGACTTCCAGAGACCAATATGTTGCTACATCAAAGTGTCCCTGTATGCTTTTGAAGAAGGTTATTTCTGTCTGTTCAAAGATGTTATGAAATGTTACACTTGGTGATAACAGTTACTGCTCCTCCACCCCCTCAAGGGTATAGAATTACAACACAAGGGGATAACAATTAAATATTATTAGAGCCTGTGGTTTCCATGTTTAGAATGCGTATCTTAACATGTTAAAAGGACTGAAAGTGGATGGCACTGCTGAAAAATTCACCATGAAATGACAACCACAGCCTTGAAAAAATAAATGGCCATTCCATCAGGATGCTTAAAGTCAAGCCCAGTTAGAACACTGCACTATCTTGAAACTATGTTGACTTTCCAGAGCTTCACTAATTTTTAGAAAAATTTCTCTGATTTATCTCAATTTAGATCAAATAGAGTTGGAGTTGAAACAGCAGGCAAATAGCAGGTCAATAAAATTAATCTTTTCTCCAGTTAATGTATACTTTTAAAATTATTTGTATAAAGTAAGGAAAGTCATGCGGATATTCCAAAACTGATGGAATATAAAAAAGTCACTCCTATCTTTGCTTGAAATGCTATTTCGTGTATACAGCTCATTTGCTGTTTTCATTCTGGTGTCATTTCATAAAATGATGTTCTCTGAGTAGCAAAAGAAAACATTAGGAAAATAGAGAAAAAATCTGAAATTAAAGGGTTTCCAGGAAAATGTCAGAGGACAGTAACTATATGGATAACAGAAAGATAACTATATGAGGGTCTCTGGGGAGAGAAACTTCTAAGAAGCATCAAAACATGTTATCATGATTTCTGCTGGTAACTTGAGCCAACTTCAAAACTTTCCTTGGTGGATTACAACAAAAGGACCCATTATCAGAAAGAAGTAGTTAATTAAAGTGAATTATTAGACTGCTCAACCTGCCTTAAATGGAGTACAGCTGCTGAGTCACACTGTAAAAATGAAATTGGACTACTCATACACTTAACAATTTTTGTTTGAATTGGATATCTGATTTTTAAATCTGGAACAGAGTGACAGCAGGAAACACTGTTTAGCAGACATCATATTTATATGACCTTTTCTTGATGAATTTTAATCATTCTATATGCTTTTCTGGACATTTTAAACATTTTAACTCCTGTTTTCTTGGAGTGTTATTTCTTCTGTCATAAAACAACCATTGTCCCCAGATGTATGTTTTAAATGTGTTGATAGTGTCTGCAGTACTTGGAATCTCACTATTTAATGCCACTGCTTCATAAAGGGGAATTTAGGCTGAAGGTCACTATATAATAAAATCATTTTCTTAGTCATTCCTGAAAGGAACTTGAAAGGAACAGGTGTGCAATCTGGGCGGAAGACTGAGCTGATAGTGTGAAAGGACTTTTCTTTACTTTTGTTCTTTCTTTTTTTTCTTTTCTCCCTCAGTAGTTTATAAAAATATATATATATATAATGAGAAGGTAGTTTGATGCAAACAGATGCATCTTACTCTAGGAAAAACACAAACATCAACTGTGAAGAAACAGTGGCATAGACAACTGATAAAAAGAAGTGCTGCACAATTTTTTTTCCTTCACCTTTGGTGTGCACACATCTGGGGACTTGATAAGCTGTCATAAGGTTAAGGAAGTAAACAGATGTCGGCTGTGGATAACAATCTCTGGTGAACTTTCAGAGCCTGGTGATGATTTGCCCAATGGCTCTCTCCTTATCGGAATGCCATTAAAAACTCTCACCTGGGTAAGTGCTCCAGTCTGCCCAAGCAACTTTCATCTGGCATCAATCACGCCCATAAAACAAGCCCATGAGTAATTTAACAGCCCAGGTGTCTACAATTTCCAACTTCCACAGCACCTGACAGCATGTAACCACCTTCAGATCAAGATTTCCCTATCTCCATTTAAGGACAGTGAAGAGAGCTCTAAGAGTTGTAGCACAGTCCCCGGACATGCTTATGGCTGAATGAAATACTCTTACTCATTTCCCAGAAAGTCAGTAAATACTGTGAGTGATCAAAGTGGAATGACATACTCGAGGAGTGTAAAAGCAACTGGACTAACATCAGCAACGCAGCTTGTACAACCGGCAAATGCCTGATCTTGAAAAAGATTGTCCTGACTTGCGAATGTGCTCCTCATTCAATGGCTAGGAGAGTGTGCTGGTGGTACCCAGATCTGTAAGCCTCAGATGCCTAAGAGCTTTTACATTGCTAAAGATAAGGTAGCAGTTATGATCAAAAGCATTCTAATCAAGTCTATATTTTTTCCAGGGTTTTGAAACATACCAATAATGCAGAGAAGTTCAATTTTATACTGTTTCTAAAGTTAGATAAGAAGAACTAGATAGAGGTGACGGTTGCACAACACTGCGAATGTACTAAATGTCACTGAATTGTATACTTTAAAAAGGTTAATTTTATGTCATGTGAATTCTACCTCAATAAAATTTAATTTTAAAATTTTTGGGGAAAAAGTAGCTGAGGAATTAAGCCCAAAACATTTGGAAAACAATTTTTGATTAATTCATTCCATAAACATTTTTTGCACACTTAGTAAAGGCCAGGCACTTTGATATGGGGCTTAGAAAATTAAGGTACTTGTTTTCTCATATCCTTAAATCCTCAAAGGATTTACAACCAAGATTTTTTTTTTCCTTTCTTATTGTCCCTAATCAAATCTTCTGGGAAAGAGTTTTTTTGTTTTTTTTTTTCTGTCTTATCACACGAAGCTTCCCGGGTTAGCCAACCTGGATTCAGTCCTGGCTTGGCCCCTTTCTAACTGTGCAATTCTGAGCAAGCTGTTTAACCTAAGCCTCACTTTTTTTCATGTGAAAATGAGACTAATAAAGGCATTGACCTTATAAGGATATTTTGGAATTTCATTAGATAATGTAGGTAAAGCTTTTATCATAGTACTAGTATTAGAATTAAACTGATATCAGACTTAATTATGGATATTATTATGATGTGACTTTCTATCATCCCTAACGTCAATATGGCATTTTAAAATATATTCGAGATTCCTTAATTTCTTAGCACATTCCCATGATTGTACAATATATTTTAATGATAATAAAATCAGCAGCTCTGAAACAAATTAGTTTTTAAAAGTTTATAAATTTGGACCACAGAACTATAGATTCAACTGACTAGTTTTAAGCTAATTCTCTCCTTTGCCTTCAAGTCTTCCCACCCCAAAACCTTACCTAGTAAACCCTGGTCAATCTCTAGTTACCTGAGAAAATTCTGTTACCTCATAAGTTAGGCTCAACATCATAGGAAATAGACTTCAAGCTAATGAAAAGTTTTTCAGAAGGATAAGGTTAAAATAAATATATCTATCTCTAGCTGCAGTTTATTTTCCTTTCTCTTTGCTTTTTAAAAAATCAACTTTATTGAGGTATAATTTACATGTAATAAAACGTCCCTTTTAAGTGTACAGCTGGTGAGTTTTAACAAACATATACTTCTATGTAACCACCACTCCGAACAAGATATCAAACATTTCCATCCCCTCCACCCCGAATTACCTTTGCGCCCTTTGTAATCAACCCTATCCCATGCCCGGCCCCAAACAACTACTTATCAGCTTTCTGACATTTATTTTAGTATAGTTTGTTCTATAACAAAGTGTTTGCAGACTATGGCTCACAGGACAAATCTAGCCCACTACTCTTTGTAAGACCCACAAGCTAAAAATGTTTCCCCCCCCGTAAAATGGTTGGAACAGGCAAAAACAAAAACAATTATTTCATTATAAATGAAATGTTTATGAAATTAAAATTTCAGTATTCAAAAATAAAGTTTTATTGTAATTCAGGCATGCTCATTTGTTTACATACTGTCTATGGCTGCTTTTGTGCCAAAATGGTAGAATTAAGTAACTGTAGCTGGGACTAAAATATTTACTATTTGGTCCTTTACAGAGAATGGAATCATACAGTATGTAGTTTGCTGAATCTGGCTTATTTTGCTCAGTATAACTTTTGAAATCCATCCATCTTGTTGCATGTAACAATAACTCAGCCTTTTCATTGCTGAGTACTATTCCATTGTTTGAATATACCACCATTTGTTTACTCATTCACATGTTGATATACATTTGGGCTGTTTCTAATTGGGGGCTGTTATAAATTAAGCTGTTATAAACATTCTTATACAAAACTTTTTGTTAATATGCTTTCATTTCTCTTGGGAATGCACCTAGGCATGGATTTGCTAGCTCACATGATAAGAGTATGATTATAAGAAACTACTGTGAATAAGAATTCCACTTGTTCCACACCTTTTGCCAATAATGGAAACATCTAAAACTTTGTATTCTTAGGGATTAAAATGGCAAGCATTTCTAAGCAAAAGTATATAGTTTAACTTGGGTTAACTTCTTGGGTTATTTGTATTGTGCAAACTATTAATTATGCTTGCATGTCTCCTCTCTTATCTCATTTTCACATAATGATATTGTCTTTGGATTTCTACTTAACAACTGTATGCCTCTTATAGATGACTGAAATACACTGTATTTTTCAATTCAGGTGATGATAAAATAGATTAGGGTCAGTCTACTTTTCCTGTAAAGAGCCAGATAATGTAGCTTTGCGAGCTGCAGGAGGTCTCTGCTGTGTCTTTTCCTCCTCTCCTTCTCCTTCTTCTTCTTCTTCTTCTTTTTTTTAACAACCTTTAAAAATGTAAAAATCATTCTAAACCAATGGGCTATACAAAAATAGACCATGGGCCAGATTTGACCCACAAGCTATAGTTTACCGATCTTTGACATAAGACACGTTTTTCATAATTTAACAGTGCTCGGAGTTTTCTATATTGTGTCCTTAAAAATATTTCTTAAAGGCAAGTCAATCTGACATAGTAAGGAATAGGTACCTTTCAAGGAAAGTATTCTAAGACACAGAAAACACTTTCTTAGGTGGGTGACAACCAGTGTTATGCTGGAGTCAGCTTCTATCAGCTTGAAGAGCTGATTACTAAACATTCATGAATTTTGTCAGATGAGTGTTAAGCCACTGGTAGCTTGAAATCAGCCATGGCAGGAGTATTTACACCATCAAAATCGTAACTGTTGTTTTCTTTGTATAGAGCAGATTTACCTGCACACCACTGGCAGCAACCCTTCTGAATACTAGTGCCTATGCAATCTGCATGCACAGGCTTGACTGTACGTGAACTAGTGTAAAAAATAAATCCACCAATCACATTCCCCAGATACTCTGGGAGAAAACTTGCAAACTTCTTTCCCATGATAATGTGCAAAGTGCGTATTTTTCTTGCACTTGTAATGTAACTCAAAACTTAGAAATCCTGACCATAAATTTATAAGTTCGATCATTCTAAATCCCTCCCCCAGAAGACACAAGAAACTAGGAAACACTTGCATATCTAAATCGCTGCATATTTCTGGTCTTATTTTTTCTGTTGCTAAGCAAATGCCCATTTTAATTTATCCTTGGATAAAATTAGAATTATAAAGTCTCCCATATTTTTAGAGTTTACCATTTTGTTCTTACTGTATTTATAACAATTTCAGATGACAGATTCTGTCTGGTTTTGACTTTTGTGAAGTGAGTTGGATTATTATATAGGTCAAAGGTTAGTTGCATGTCAAATCTGGCCCTTGATCATTGCCTTGTCATGAGCTAATATGTTTTTTACATTTTAAAGAGTTATAAAAGAAGAAGAATAAAGAAGAAAAGGAGGAGGAAAAGGAGGAGGAGGAGAAGAGGGGACAAAAAGGAGAAGATATGACAGCAACCCTGTGGTCTGCAAAGCCTAAAATATTTACTATCTGGCCCTTTAAAGAAAAAACGTTTGCCAATCCTTGGTATAGAAAATCAACACAGCATTAATATTTCATAATCTACTTACTATTTTGTACATTATGACACAAGATATAGGACGGGGATAAATTTTCCTCCCGTATGTCCCTTTTTATCTAATGTCAAATAAATAAGTGCATAGAAAAAAGAGCAACAGATTTAATGCAAATTCACTTGTTTTTCCCTCTTCAGACCTGTGTTTCTTTCAACCTTCCTCATTTTTATAGGTGAAAATATTAATTTAAAAACAGGAGAGACTGAATGAAGCAGGGAGTAATTAACGCTCCATGTCTATCATTTCACTTACCACCATGCAAGCAGTCCTCAAATATTCATAAGTTCTAGATCTTTAAAACAGGACATGCAAATATGTTTTATCCACTGTTTGTGATAGGCAGGGCACCACAAAATTGCAATATAGTTATCTACATAGAAACCCTGTGCTTCTGATGTTTACATGTTCAACTCAAGATAATTTAATTTACTGAGAATCTGCTGTACCGTAGGCACTATATTAGCAGTCTAAAAGCAGTCTGGATACACATTTACCTATAACTTAAAAATTAAACATACAACCACACTGTAAATGATCCCTTTTATTCAGGCATTTCTCCAAACATGGATGTCTTCTCATTATTCAACACTCGACCAGTTTGCACGATAATTTGCATTTACCAAGGGGATATCTGACTAACCTGTTGACAGAAGAGACCCAAGATGGAAGTGTTTCTTTAATCTTGCTACTGTTCTCTCAGCCTTCCCCCAGAAAGCAAATAAGAGCTCTCCTTAGCTCAGGTAGCTGTTGATGGATGTCTAACTATAAGTGGTAGGAGTCTTCTGGGCCAATCACGTAAGTCAAGGTCTGGTTCTGCTCTGGGTTACAAGCAGCCCAAGTCAAGTGTATGTGGCTTGTGGTAGTTAAAATATAAAGATCGAGGAGACAACAGTGGGAAGGGCAGGGAAAGGGCATTCCAGACAGAAGGGACACAAGTGCAAAGCTCTGCAGGCTGAAGGAATGGGCCAGCCCGAGGATCAGGGAGGAACAGGGGCTGCCTGCGTGGTCAGCATGCAGTGAGGAAGGGCAGTGCGGGATGAGCTGGGCCCCTGCCGGATGACGTGGGGCTTGCAGGCCACAGAAAGAGCTTACATGTCAGAAAGCAATTTGAAACCATCAGAATGTTTTAAGAAGAAACGACTGGATCCAATTATATTTTTGAAAGGGCACACAGTGGCTGCTAGGTGGTAAATGAGTGGTAAGCAGGCAGGAGAGGAATAAGGAAGACCTGTGGGAAGGTTACTTCCGACAGTCCGGAGAGCAGAGGATGCTGGCAATGGGCAAGGAGCAAGAGAGCACACTCATGATTCTCAGTGACTACTGTCAGGGTTTGGGCAATGGCAGCTGATGTTCTATTTCTGGTATGAATTAAATGAGGATTCGAATAAATCTTTTATGGGAAAGTAATGCTAGTACTCCCTGTCATTCTCCTAAACTACACTGTATGTTTTTTCAAGGAAAGATAATGTCATTGTTTTCTTGCACAACCATTGAATAGTAACTGTTATGGACTGAGTGTTTGTGTGCCTCCACCCCAGATTCATACGCTGAAATCTAATCTCCAGTGTGATGGTATTTGGAGGTGGGGCCTTTGGGAGGTAATCAGGTCATAAGGGTAGAGCCCCCGTTAATGGGATTAGTGCATTTTTAAGAAGAGGCCAGAGAGCTAGCTTGCTGTCTTTTGGCCATGTGAGTGTACAATGAGAAATCAGCTGTCTATACCCCAGAAGAAGACCCTCACCAGAACTTAATGCTGGTACCCTAATCTTGAACTTCCAGCCCCCAAAACCATGAGAAATAAATTTCTATTGTTTGTAAGCCACCAATTCTACGGCACTTTGTTATAGCAACCCAAACTGATGAAGACAGTAACTAATACTTTCTTCTACATAAAGTTGGTACTCAGGTGATGCTTTTTATGAGTAGAAATGTGGTGGCCATAGGCGTGTATTGACCAGCTATTTCTTCAAGACAGACTCTGCTATGAGAAGTGTAGTTAGTTGACAGCCTCCATCTGCCACATCTTTGTGATCCATCACAATATACACATCAAGACCCCACTTCTCCCAAACAATGACTGAGGGCATGGCACAGCTAGTAGACCAGACCATTCCTGCCTAGTGTGTGACGCTTCTAATGAGCAATCTTTGTATTGAGAATACACATCAGCCTGGCCAAGCTTTCTTGGAGCTCTGCTGCAGTACAAGTCTCATCCTACTCAAAGCTTCTTCCTGCGTCCTGTCTTTTCACAGTCATAAGACCTGCAACACATATGAATGTCCTTCCCTCCTACACCTGCCCCCTCTCCCCTTTGTCCTTCATAGGTTTGTCAATGAATAAATCCCTTATGCACCTAGTTCCAACTTGGCATCTGCTTCATTAGAGTCCCTGAGCTAACACCAGATGTAATTACAAATATTAATCTCATTATCATGCAACTTAGTGCTGTTATCTCCTGAAAAAAATCAATAAAACGATAACAAGGAAAATTCATTAATGACCAAAGAATCCCACAAGGAAAACGAGAACCAGTAAAAAGACAAGAGAAGTTCCGTTTTTTAAGCTGGGAAGTAGACGAATGAATGGTGCTTGATTTGGTATACCAGAGAAAGCTGAATCCTAAAGTGATCCAGCAAAAAGTCAAAGAGTAATTTTATTTTCCATAAGATGTCCTCAAAGTCTCAGGAACTGGTAGCAGCAATTACTTCTGGTATTGAGAGTGAAGGTGGGGAAAAAAGATAGATAAGAAGTCTACTTAAGGACATAATTAGAACTGTCCCCTTCCCCCAGGATTCCCCTTTCACTGAGTGAGTGGTCATGTCTCTCTCTGCAGTAAGGTAAGGTTCAGTCCCCAACCCAGTAAAAGTTGAGATTATGTTCTAGAGATAGCAAAGCAGAAAGACCCTACACTGAGACAAGTTGATGAAAAGGGACTTCTTGACTTTCCCCGCCCACTTCAATTCTAGAACACGGGAAGCTGGCGCCTACTGTCTATGTAGGGAATAGAAAGTATCTTTTATGGAAAATTCCACTATACCAAGAGTAAAGATTTAAAGTACTGTCTCTGGGCTTCTGTAAGGAAATCACCTCATCAGAATCATGGCACAGGAAGACCACAGTCAACAAACAGTCTAGGACCCCAGGAATTTCAAGGAAGAATATAATATTAAAAATAGATACAAAATAAGCAAGCATGAAAAAATGGGTATTTGGAGGAATGAAAATAAGCAAAGAAAAAAATTTTCAAAGAGATAAGAAGTCTATCAAGGAGAAAGAATGCCGGAGAAAAAGCATCTTCAGGAAATAACAAACAAGCTTTTGGAAATTAATGTAAGAGAAGGAATTTTTTTAAACTTTAATATAAAGTTTGGGAGATAAAGTTGGTGAAATGAGAAAAAGAAAACAGATAACAGTAGAAAGAGTAGCGGAATAGTAGAAAGGAAACAATCAGATAAATACTTCAAGACAATCCCACAAAGAGGGAGATATGTCCCCAGATTAAAAGGGTTCAGAGCCCACAGGACAGTGATAAAAAATGGACCTCAAAATACACCATCATGAAATGTTAGCTCTAACAACTAAAAGAGGATCCTATGATTTTGTAGTTAGAAAAAGTGGGTTTTATATAAAGGTTCTGGAATCTATGATAACAGATTTCTCAACAGTACCTCTAAACGCCTGAAGACTATGAAGAAATGTCTTCAAAATTTTTTAGGAAAAATTATTTCCAAGATAAAAATTAGACATCCTGCTAAATCCTCAATTCAGTGTTAAGGAAGAGTCAAGATATCTTCGTATGTACAAGGTTATAAGATGTCAAAGTTTTACTCACCCATATAAGCTGTCATATGTTCCTGAAGGAAAAAGAAGGCATGAGTTCTAGAAAACAGGAAACGAACTTGGAAGAGGTAAGTGAGGGAAATCAGGATCATGGTTAAGAGAAATCCCAGTAGAGCCGCTGTGTAGCCCATATAGAGAGCAATCAATCTTGATTACAGTATATTAGAATGTTATGGAAAATCATGGCAAAAGATGAAATGGATAGATTACCAAATGTCTATAAACATATTGAGAAACATACAGAGCTGAGGCAAATATGAAGCTTAACTAATGATCAATACAAAGAAAACAAAAAAGAAAGCAGACAAATATCAACAAAAATATTATAAAGGAAAAAAGACATAGTATACTTTATGGCTCGGCTGTGACTAATAATTTCATAGTTATAATATCACACAGAAATAAATATTGGACAGGAAACTGTAATTAGAATCCTGTGTTGAACCATAATGGAAAAGAATATAAAAAAGAATATGTATATGTATATGTGTGTGTGTGTGTGTGTGTGTGTATATATATATATCTGAATCATTTCTCTACAGCAGAAATTAACACATTATCAATCAACTATGCTTCAATTAAAAAAATGGTCTAATAATAAATACCAAATAATTATCCTGGAAAGAAGGGGTTATAGGATTCCTGTAGTCAAGGGATAAGAAATAAATTAGTCAAATTCCCATATTCCATAGTGAGAGTTCAAGAAATAATTCTTAAAACGGAAAAATTAAGAAATAGTGATATTATCAAATATTCATTAGAGATATGTATATAAATATTGAAAGAATCTGCTAAAAGTGTTGGCAGTGATTTCCATGTGGGGAGCAGACATGGGAGCAGGAAACAGCTGTCTTCAGCAATAAGACAAAAATGCAAGCAGAAAATCACCACCCCCTACACAGACACAATGGTGTCTTAATATTCATACCATTATCCCTATAATTAAATTAGCCAATTAGGTCTGCCAAAGAAATTCTGCCCTGAGAAAATCTTGCTGCTATCACTGGGCTAGAAAATCCTGTAATTTTATTTTTAGCTTACTAATTTTGAATGTCATTCTCTTTTTTTTCCCAAAGGAATATTCTGCACAGAAAAAATGAATATAAATTGAAAAAAAATCTACGAAGATCCAAATCTTAAGCATAACTCCTAATTAATGGAAGAGGGGAAAAGAAGGGAATAAGAGGAGGTTAATTTGACCACACTCACTTCTGGTACATAACTGCTTATTTTTTTGAGGATTTTATCTATGCCAAATAATCACACACAAACATTTTTTTTCCTTTTTAAGTATCAGGGAAACTCCATGGATAGAGCTGAGCTGCTCAGAAATTAATCATATCTATAAATATAGATGGAAAGATGCAATAACACTAATATAAATAGAGAAGGAATTCCCAAGGCAAGGCTCTGAAGTGAAGTGCCTCTAGATGCCCCAGCAAACACGTCTCAGCAATCTTTTCAGGCTAATCTCTGACCAATCCCACTTACAAATAAAATGGCCAAAATGTTGGAATCTAAACTCCTTGTTTATATCCCAATAACTCAAACTCTAGAAATGGAAGTAGAATTCATTTCATGTATATTTTTTTCCTCTTTAGAGAAGGAGACTTGTTTAGGCTTTGGCCTGAGAGTATCCTATTCTGTGAAGAGTTTCCAAAACCAAGACAGGGTGTGGTGAGCAATCCTGGCACTTCAAGCAGCGGAAGATAGATGCCTTGTGGGATCTTGCCATACATCACACCCACATACTCTATTGTCATTAGTACATATTAGACAACACCACCACACCCTACTATGCATTAGTATTTTCAATTACAAAGCCTCCTGAGGTTTCTGTGTAAATATCTTACAAAGCGTAATATGCAGGCCATTATTTATAAGGACTCTGAACAAAGACCTTGTGCTACCTGCCATCATTTCATCTGGAAACGAAATGAAAAAAGGGAGTCCCTGAAGATGCTGCAGGACACCAAAAAAATGGAGCCCATCTCACAAATAAAAGAGATCTTTACAACTTCAGTTATGTATGTTTTTGGCAATACTGCATTGTTTTACATTTTGGTATCTACTAAAATTCCTTTCCATTGGACTATTTAACCCAAAAAGTAATCAATCTCAAAAGAAATATAGATTTGCACATTCAGAACAAGCCATCGGATTAGAACACAATGCTGTCCCATTTACCATGTCACCATGGGCATATCTAGAGGGAAAAAAAGAAATACCAGACAAAGTTTGTGAGCTAACATTCTGTTCATATTTATTAAAAATCTCAATTGGGAAAACTTGGAACTTTAAAGAGATTAAGAACAATTTGTCAATGTATACTTAAGTTTGTATGATGCAGAGCTCCTAAGTGGTCACAGTGCCAGACTCTCTCCCCTCCTATGAATGAGTCAAGCCCTTTTGCAGGACACTGGGAAACTGTTCCTTCTCAAATGAAATAGATCCATCCTCCACATAAGCTGTGACATTAGCATCTACTTACTTAGGAAGAAGGTGAATGGAATACTCAGTGTAGTAATTCATTTTACTGTGAATTTTCCACAAAGGTTCCCTTATACTAAAGATTCTACTGATTGATATAATGAGGTTTGGGGTTGAAAATAATGATCAGGAAAAGATGGTTTATTCTCCTTTGACTAATTTGCCAATGAAACAAATTGTCTACTAAGCATGCATCATTTCTGCTTCCTAAAGCAATCTCTATGTTTACCTCCAGAAAAATAGTCCCTAATTATAACCCCTGCCCTCTAGAAGAGATCTGCAAACAAGTGATTTAAATCAGCAACCTTTCCATACATAACCCTTACCCTAATTAATGACCATAATGACACAAGGATTGGGACTCTTGCCAATTATTAGCTTCATCTCTGTGTTCTGTTTCTCAACAAAGATTCAATAAACAATTCAAGACTTGCTGGAGTTTGAAAGCAAAAATCGAAGCCAAAACCCTGGGTATATTAAAACCATTCCTGCAACAATAACCGCCGACTGGGAAATGAACTAATCATTCTTGTTGTTCAACTAAGCTTCTAACTGAAGAGGCTGAAATCACAGCCCCCTCAAAAAGGAAGCACCAGCTTAGCTAACAAGAGAAAAGCATTTGCTGACCTTCAGGTACCCTCTGTTTCTGAGCTCCTCTGACCTACCCTCTCCTTCTATATCACATGCCTCTCATTCCTCCACGCCAGCATCTGATAGCTGAGCTTAGGATGGTGAATGGTGATGGGTGACTCATAACCCATCGTTTATATTCCATTAGAAGAAAACACGCAAGACAGAATGTCTGGTAACATGCTTTTTCGCTGGATAATGTTCAGTATTTTCCCTTACCTGTGCTTTTTAAAGGCACCAACTCCAACCAGAAAGTAAGAGCACTGTTTAGAAGGAGGTGAATCTATCTGTTAAAATCACTATATAACTAGAAATCTTTGAAACAAGGAAGTCCTTGCCTCAAATTCTATCCTGTAGTTTATCATACTTTGTATACACTAAGTGATTTGAAGACATCTGTGTCCCTGAATTGTTCCTTTAACTATCTGGTCCTTTGAGTTCAGTATAAGCCTGATTAGATGCAATGGAAAACTTGGAGAGGATAACATATTCACTCAACAACTCCTTTGTAGGATTTAAAGTACATTTATGATTCTTTCTAAGTGATAGCCCAAGAAAAGGGTTCTATGTCAAACAATTCAATTAAATGTGATGAATGACATACAGAAGGATACAACAAGGATACAGGACACTTCCTTTAGAGTCAAAATAGAGTTGGTATGTGATGCACTGATATCAGAATGCCCTTCTAATGCAAGTTCTGTGAGTGGACGGGTTATCTACAAGAGGATGGTAACTAAGGCAACTTCACACTGAACACTTGACTTCACAGAGGATAAGTGTCCAGTCTCATTTAACGTGACTCGGTCACAGAAAATGAATAAATGCTGTGATCTGAAAACTTTCTCCAGATGAAATCTATGTCTTAATCTACCAGTAACATCTGGATGCACTGATTTTTTTTCTGCCTTTCAGAAATATCTCTTTGTCCACTGGTAAAGGAATACTAAATATCCATGCCTTCAATTGCCTCGTTAATCCAAGTGCTGGAATTCCAATTAATTAGGGTTGTATAGACCTTTATTTGAAAGTTGTGAGATACACAAAATTTTGCATACACAACAGCTATTTTTTGTCCCTTCCTTCATACTGAAATCGTTTTCCTCCCACAAGGGAGAGAAATGCAGATGTTCATTTTCCCAGCTTCCCTTGCAGCCAGGAGAAGCAGTGTGGCCAATTAGACATACTGGAAATCTGCTCAGGGACTGCTGAGATAGAACTTCCTACTTATTATAAAGAGAGAAAGCATGAGGCTAGCTCTCTTCCCACATTCTTTCTTCTAATACTTGGGTATTGAGTTAGGTCATGCTGCTTGGAGCATGAGGGGAGAAAAATGTTAGCACTTAGGGTGACAGAGGACACGGGAGGAGTCTGACTTCACAACAATATTATTAACCCGATGAACCTATCCCAGGACTGCTGAGACTCCAGTCCTCTTCACATATGAGAGAACTCTAGACTTTTTTCTAAACAAGGTATGAATAACCTGAGTTATTTAAGCCACTTTTGATCTGGAAGTTTCTTACTGCACAAAAGAAGTGATAGCTTAGAAATGGGGAGACATAAGCCAATTTGAACCAATGCAACACAAGAAGAGAATTTTTCAGGGCTCCTGCGTAAAAGAACCTATCAAATGTGAACAATGAAGCATATTTCTTCAATTACTGCTGATAGTTGTTTGAAACCTTGAAATGAACCAGCCTGAGAATGAGCCAACAGACTGAGAATGGCTAAGAGGAAAGAGGAAAAGTATCTGTGTCATTGATGACATTATTGAGTTATTTAGTCAACCAATTCTATAGTCTACACTGAATCTTGGCTTCCCATTATGTGAAATAATTAATCTGTGTAAGGTTTAAGGAAATTTTACTTTTTGTACTGTGGCAGGTTAATTGCATTGATAGTCTCAATTAATGACATCCCTGGGTCCATGTTCTTTGTCTTGTAGTTTTATAGGATCTGCCCACTCTGTTAGAATGGCTTTATTCAATAGAAAGTGACAAAAGTGATGGTATGCTGGTTCTGAGCCTGGACCACAAGAGGCCTTGAGTGTCTCTGCTCTATCTTGGAATTCTTCCACCATCATGACTACCAGCCTGGTCCAGCCCGTAAAGAATGAAAGGCCACATGGAAGAGAGCCTGGTCATCTCAGTTAAGGTCATCCTAGACTAGTCTACAACTAGCCGACACCCAAACATGAGAGAAAGCCAAGCCAAGGTTAGCAGAGCTGCCTACCCAACCACCAGCTGACCACGGACATATGAGTGAGCCTGGCCAAGCCTGGAAAATCTGCCCAGCTGACCCACAGACTCATGAGCAATAATAAATGTCCACTGTTTTAAGGCACAGAGATTTGGGATGCTGTATCATGCACCAAGAGCTAACTGACTCAGTTACCCATGTTACTTGTGAATGAACGCATCCTGGCCGATGAAGCCAGGCAGCCAAAGAGATAGGCAGGAGGATGTCCTTAAACATAGTTTGATCAGCTGGGACATCTTTGAAAAGTTTTGATTAGGGAAATGCTCATATTTGTATTTTAGACAAAACATTCTGGCATGGCCGTGGAGGATGATATTGAGTAACAGCAGGTGACTAAACGTTTATTGAAAATAACCGAGCCCATGAAGGAAGAAAAATTTAATGTGTAAGACAACATGATCTAAAAAGAGGTATCTGAGCAGAAAAAAAGGAAGAGAAGGTGAAGCATATAGGTTGGAGGTTGGAGGGATGTCCTGAGTCCCCACCACTGCAGGCAAGTGGATCTGTAGCGCAGATCAGATGCTCAAAGTGAGGCCTCCAGACCAACAGCATCGTCATCACCTGAGACTTATTAGAAATTCAAATTCTCAGCTCCACCCCAGACCTACAGAATCAGAAACTGGGGATGGGTCCCAGCAACCTGTTTTCACAAGCCCTCCAGGTACTTCTTAAAGTTTGAGAACCACTGACCTCTAGGCCATGGGTAAGAAGCTATTAAGGATGCCAAATTATTAAGGACACCAACACTGATTTCAGGTCATCTTTACCATAAGGACTGGAGCTGAGATGTCACCACTTTTGTCTGGTTGAACATCTTAGTCTGCTGATATGAGGCTTGTTCCCAGGGTTATTCCTCTGGGTTCTAACTTCTCTGTGGACATGTTCTAACAATAGCCATAATGTCCCCCATTGGTTCTGAGCTTCCTTTGTAACATGGCTCAGAGGAGCGACTTCTTGAGCCACAAGAAGAGATTGAGGTTTTCCTGAACCATAAGCAGAGATTGGAGTGCAGAATGAATGTACATGCACAGAGAAACTGAATTTACAACATCAGCAAATTGATGATTCTGCTACCTCAAAGGGACCCAGGTCTGGTCCTCCACCTTCTGGCTGGGGAGGGGTCAATCATGTGCTGAATGGTCCTATCACTGAGATACCCTCCAGGAAGGGCCTGTGGTGACCTCTGTAATTAACATACTATCTCTTACCCTATCAGAAATTATTTGGAGATGTGTTCACTTCCCAGTTTTCCTTAATTCTAGGGGCTGAAGACACATTAGTGACGTAAGTCTATGAGAGAATTTGCAAGACTTAAAGTCTTAAATGTTATAAAACACAATGATTTCAGTCAAAAAAATGGAAGGAGTTGTGAGGAAGTTCTATTGGTGGAAGAGAAGCAACTATTTTTTAAGTTATCCCAGGCATTACATTCTATGGAAGAGGACTCAGGGATCCTTCTCTACAAGAGGAATTAAGGATTGTGTTAGGAAAATAAGGGATGCACAATTGATAGGCAAACTTTAACTCAGCAAAACATCTACCATGGAGGTCAAGACAAATCCTATCTCTCAGCTCTTAAACCTAATGACCCATTGTTTTAGCCTGACACCACAATAGGACAGAATTTAAAGAAAACTTGAACTATCGACAAAACTGGGCAGCAGCCTCCAGGATCTAGACAAGTCTCAAACTCTCTCCACTCACAGAAACATACACATGATCTCATCCTTTTTGAGAAAGTTGGTTATTTTGTATATCTGAAAACAGAACTGGAAAAATTGTTGGTTGATCTATTACAGTCCAGAAGTGGTCAGATGCCTTTCACCTAAAGGGCTTCCACTGCAATCAGTGACCTAACAGGTCTAGAATAGCCTATCTTCTGTGGATAGACTATACCAAGACTATAGGAGGGGACAATTAGTCTGGTAGAAACTCTAATATTATTATGATAAAGACTGAACTAAGCTTCTACTTCTGAAATTTCAGTTTCCTCATCTATAAAATGAGGATTTTAATAATACTATCAGTAACAACATTAAATGAGCTACAAAATACAAAACACTTAGAATATTGCCATAAGAAACACTTGACAGAAACTAGGCTATTACTAGTGTGGT
This sequence comes from Hyperoodon ampullatus, assembly GCF_949752795.1. NCBI lineage: Eukaryota > Metazoa > Chordata > Mammalia > Artiodactyla > Ziphiidae > Hyperoodon > Hyperoodon ampullatus. The sequence continues at coordinate 21,869,075 of NC_136932.1, read as the reverse complement.
GTATTGATGACATCATTGTTATTATTACTTAGTTTTGTTAGTGAAAGTATAATAGATAATTATGAAAAGTATTAGGAAGAAAAATGCAATAGGACACTGTGTCTAGATGGCTCTGTTATTTTGAGCACAGCTGAGCTTCACCAAGCAATTTCCTGTAGTGGGAAGCTGGGGCTCAGTCCCACTAGGTGACTCTGGGAGACGTCGTAAGAGACGATTCAGAGTTACCCCAAACGAGGGACGGAGCTACGTTGCTGCTCACCTACTCCCTTCCGTGACTGGGTGAGGGTTGCTCCCAGGCCTTTTCATTCCTGGCATTTCTAGCCTATCCTGCGTGTGAGCTGCTCAAGTCCCAGTGTCCAGGGATATCCTTGAAACAAAGAGTCACAGAGGCGTTGTGATAGGAAGCTGTTAGCAGGTCACATTTTCCAAAGTGGATGCACCAATATCTCCAACACACATTCTCTTCTGCATCCTGAATGTAGAATGTGTTTGTAGCTGGAAGGGGGTCTACATTAGCCCAGTCCACCATGTTCCTAAACTGCAGCCAAGATAATTTGGTAGATAATTAAATACATTCTTCTTTGATCTGTTGCACCCACTCTAGAGGCCTGAGAAAAAGTTCTTTCCCGTGTAGACATACAAATTTAAGAACAAACTGCTCTCAAAAGAAATCACGGTCTCACTTGACTCCAGAATCCAGGAAGTAGGTTAATGACACAGAACATACTTCTAAGAATTTCACAGCTAGAACAACAAGTGACTACCTCAAGAATATCTTGGTTTGCTTAAGAAGACTGTATAATAGTTTCTTATTATATGCTCTAGGGATTACCAAATCTCTGATTAAGATTCAGTAGAGTCCCTTGAATAAAGCAGCCACACAAATGTTGAGGTGTATGGGCTACCATGTAATAGGCTAATACCCGCCATGTTCCAAGGAAAGAATCATCACATTTCTGCAAAATAAGCAACCCAGATTCACCTTTCGAAAGAAAGTCTTCAAGTTAGAGGACAGGAAGTGATGAATAGGTGGGACACAGAGGATTTTTAGGTCAGTGAAACTACTCTGCATGATACTATAATGGTGGATACATGTCATTATACATTTGTCAGCCACCCCTCCCCTCCTTCAAAAAGAAAGTCTCCAAGGCTTACATTCAGTGGGACCAACAAATGTGTGTAGATATGTGTGTGATATGTGTGTAAGGGTGGCAGGGGGAACATAAGGCTATGTGTACGAGAGACAAAGAGAGTGAAACAGAAGTTCCCACAAGCCAAACAGCTGTGGCTTAGACATGCTTCTATTTCCACCAGATACATTTCAAGACAAGTGGATAGAAATACTCAAATCTCTAGTTTTGAAGGAGGAAAAAAATTAGTATTTCATCTTGAACAGACCAAAGTACAAATAGTGCTTCCAACCCGAAAAGAAGTAACCCAGAGAGATCTTACATAGAAAGCCAGGAAGATATAGCCTAAAATAAAGTAGGGAACTATGAACTATCCACCTTGGGAGAAGCCAGTCCAGATAACTCAGATTCAAGATCTCACATGTTTTTATTCAACAGGCTGGACAATGAGGGGGGGATGACATGCAAAGCAGATTCTTACGAAGTCTTGAGAAGCTGGGAACTACGATTAAAACCCTAAAGTTCTAGAACTCAGCTTTAATTGACTTTGAATTTTTTTATGATTTTCAAGACACTATCATTATTATTCTTTACATGTTTAAACTAAACAGCAAGCCATGTTAATTACAGAAGAATGAGAAAAAAATATTTAAAAAGTAGATAATTATAATCTCCTATAATCCCACCACCCAGATATGACCCTGGTAGTATTTTGATGTGTAGCTTTCATGGGATTCTCTGCCTATATATGTATGTAATTTCAATGGAATTCATTGAACATAATATTTTGTAAACTGTTCTTTGCTAAAAGTAGTATGGATGCAAAGTCAGAAAAAATTTTACTGAACTTTAACTCATAATCAGAATGTTGACTTGGATTAAAGAACTTTAGGAGAAAATATAGAGCTTTAAGTTAATGTTTTTTATTCAAATGCCATCTTTGTCTAAATCTTAACAGGAAGTATAAAAAATTTATTCGGCAAAAAATAAATTGCATCGGAAAGCTAGATTCTGCAGAATTCCTCATATCTTGCTCTTTTTTGTTTCTCTCACTCAGTCCAGAGCATACTTTTGGTGTTCCACGATTCTTTCCACCCTTCTTAGCTCTTGCTCTTAGCTTTTCCCAACATTTTCTTGCTCAAAATTACAGCTTTCCAGCTAGCAGTTTGGACTACAACCACGGGAAGGAACCATTGTCTGGCAGCCTCAACGTGCGTTACCAGGAAGACTTGTTTTCCATTGTGTGTTTCCTTCTGTGTGCCATATCCACCCTGGCCGTCGTGCCAGGTGAAATACCAGTGCTCGCTGGTGTGGAAGATGGCGATCATCTCCACCGAGGAAAGGGAGAAGGAAAAACATGTGTGGTTTCTGCTGCCTTCACCTTGGCAGAGAAAAATGGATGTAAAACTGGGGCTGGGGTACAGCCTTCAGAGTTCTGGAAGATCAGCAAAGCCAGCCTGAGCCAGGAAAGAACACATGGTAGTTGTGTGTGGCAGTGACACCTCAAGAAAAATCACTTTGAGCTGTGCTCCTGATCATTTAACTGCTATGGGCATGGGCCCAGCTCTCTCCCCAAGTCAAATGTAAATGGTTTAAGGAAGCTGGTCTTTTCTCCCCTCCCCTTTTCCGTACTAAATGTCTGACAGCCATTTTACTGTGTTTACAAATTATGAAAATATTGAGAAGTTGTATGAGAAGTAACTCTTGGAGCAGGTTAAGGCAGAGAACAGACCGTGAAGTCCTTGAAAAATGAGCTGCTTGGTCTCCATTTCTGCCAGTAAATTTTGGTATTCCAGCATATTGCTACGCTAATCTGGAAACAAAAAGAAAGAAATCAATAAAAAACTAAGAGTAGGGGAAAAGGCAGGTCGTCCATGCTTAGCAGATGAACAAGAGCAGATTCGTTACTAAGAGCTATACATTTCTCTTCCAATGGATCAGAAGCCAAAGAATCCAGGGAAAAATATGAAAACCGAGTTTCATAACCAAATGAGAGGTGATAAATATTAAGTCCTCTGTAAAAAGGGACAGCTTTTCTTCAAGTTTGACCTTGCTGTTTTCACACCATCTGGAGAGAAAATCTAGTTGTCTTCCCCCATTTGTTTTATGCTGAATAAAATTAATGCATGTGCAGTAATAACAAAGAATATAAGTACATTCTAGACTGATTATAAAGTTGGTTAGATTTCATGATATATCATAATAATTTAATAAATTTTGTTTTTCTACAATGGCTTTCTTTCTTGCAGCAGATTTCCTTAGCTAATTTTTTATGTTGAGCAAACCTATAAAAAAATAGACTTATTGTCATTCTCCCTGTGTAGAAAAGATGAGTCGTGGCAGTCAAGTCAGTTTATGGATGGTAAAATAATTCTAGAACATAGCTATTTTATGATCCAGTCCTATAATCTTTCCATCAGAAAATGAAGTCTTCTGTTTAGAAAATGATACATAAAGTTCATTTTATAATCCATACTACAACTTTACTATAGTTGTTGTGCTACAAGACAATTTTTAAAAAAAACTTTTATTGAAGTATAGGTGATTTACAATGCTGTATTAGTTTCAGATGTACAGCAAAGTGATTCAGTTATACACCTATATATGTGTGTGTGTGTTCTTATTCAGATGCTTTTCCATTATAAGTTATTAAAAAACATTGAGTATAGTTCCCTGTTTTATACTGTAGGTCCCTGGGGTTATCCATTTTATGTATAGTATTATGTATATGTTAATCCCAAACTTCTAATTTATCCCTCCCCTGCTTCCCTTCAGTAACCATAAATTTATTTTCTATGTCTGTGAGTCTATTTCTGTTTGGAAATAAGTTCATTTGTATCCTTTTTTCAGATTCCCCATACAAGCAATATCATATGGTATTTATCTTTCTCTGTCTTACGTACTTCATTTAATATGATAATCTCTAGGCCCATCCATGTTGCTGCAAATGGAATTATTTCATTCCTTTTTACGGCTGAGTAATATTCTATATATATATTCTGTATATATATATATGTAATATTCTATATATACATATGTATACCACATCTTCTTTATCCATTCCTCTGTCGATGGACATTTAGGTTACTTCTATGTCTTGGCTATGGTAAATAGGGCTGCAATGGTCTTTTGTGTTTCAATACAAATTTTAAAATTTTTTCTCCTACTTCTGTGAAACATGCCATTGGTAATTTGATAGGGGTTGCATTAAATCTGTAGATTGCCTTGGGCAGTATATTCAATTTGACAATATTGATTCTTCCAATCTAAGAACATGGTATGTCTTTCCATCTGTTTGTGTCAGCTTCAATTTCTTTCATCAGCGTCATAGTTTTTTGAGTACAGGTCTTCTGCCTCCTTAGGGAGGTTTATTCCTAGGTATTTTATTCTTTTTGATGTGATGGTAAATGGGATTGTCTCCTTAACTTCTCTTTCTGATCTTTTGTTGTTAGTGCATAGAAATACAACACATTTCTGTGTAGTAATTTTGTATCCTGCAAGTGTACTGAATTCATTGATGAACTCTAGTAGTTTTCTGGTAGCATCTTTAGAATTTTCTATGTATAGTATCATGTCATCCGCAAAGAGTGACAGTTTTACTTCTTTTCTAACTTGGATTCCTTTTAATTATAAGACAATCATTAATACTTCATAATGCACTAAAATCATAAGCGAATTCTGTGTAGCATTATTATAAGCAGTCCCTGAGTTATATTATGCAAGTTAGAGTCTCATATGTGGATCTAACATAATATGCATCTTAAATTCAGAAACTTATGATAGTTATTAATATTTCTACAATAAATCCTGCTATTTTCTTATTCTTCCTGACCTAGTACATTTATAAACTGTAAACAAAATAATAAGAATTTTATTAATTGATAAAATGTAAAGTATGATCACATTTTCAACTTCCCCTACTGTTTGTTTCAAGAAATAGGATAAGGTCTGGTCCTGAGCTCCTCTTTCAATACTATAAGTCAAGAAATTTACTAAATTTTCACTGACTTTCCATTGGCACAAGGCTTTATAAAAGCTGCGATTTATTTAAAGTATGGAAAGGCAAGGAACACACACACTAATACCTGTGAAAAAGTGAAAAGAAAAAGGGTGAAAAAAGAGTGAAAATAAATGAACTCTCCATGCACATATTATTTGACTGAAATACATAGCTATGTGAATAATGTACACCTTATATTCTCTAGTTACCTTTCAATTGGGCATCTGTATAGATATGGATACATGTAATTTTAGTACCCTTTTAACTGGAACATCATAGATACACAGGCAGACCTTATAGATATTTTGGGTTTGGTTCCAGACCACCAAAAAAAAAGCAAAAATTGCAATAAAGCAAATCACAGGAAATTTTTTTGTTTCCCAGTACATATAAAAGTTAAGTTTATATTATATGATAGTCTATGAAGTGTGCAATAGCATTATGTCTTAAGGAAACAATGTACATTCCTTAATTAAAAAATACTGCTAAAAATGCTGACCATCATCTGAGCCTTCAGTGAGTTATAGTAGTAACATCAACGGCCACTGATCACAGATCACCATAACAAATATAATAATAATCAAAAAGTTTGAGATACTGTGAGAATTATCAAAATGTGACACAGAGACACGACGTGAGCAAAGGCTGTTGGAAAACTGGCGCCAATAGACTTGCTCGGTGCAGGGTTGCCACAAACCTTCAATTTGTAAAAAAAATGCAATATCTGCAAAGTGCAATGAAGTGAAGTGCAATAAAATGAAGTATGACTATAAATTAAAGGTCATAATGAAGACCAATTACTTTTATGTCTGCCATACTGTCCTGTTTTAAAAGTCTAGCAACTTTTCAGGAGAAAATTCTTAATTCTTCTTGGAGCTTAAAAATCATCCTTTTACATAAATCCTAGAGTTTATCATTTGAACGCAAGCAGTTATATAGCTTGAAGAATTCAAATTGAACATTAGAATGCTTGTCCATCTTCAGTCTTCAGGCATCCTTCCCACTCTCCTTTTTTTTTTTTTTTTTTTTTTTTACAGATACTAGTTTGTCAATTTGCTTACTTGCCAGTGCTGTCAATACACTACAGGAAATAAATCGACTGAGCCCCAAATTTTTAATTCACTCAAAACAGCCAGGGACATATCTAAAATATTATGTCAATCTTTGGCATCATGATCTCCTTAGCAAATTCAGCCTACCCCTTTCCATTCCAAGCTCATCCCTCATGATTGTGAATACAGAAATGAAATGAGACTTAAAAGAATTGTGACAGAATTTGGTATATGGCCACTAATGACAGTTGATATATCAGAAGTTTTTATTTGAACAAACTATTGATTTGGAAATTGGAGTAAAAAGAGTCAGTCACAGAAGAAAAAAAAATACTAATTGTGCTTCCTTGATGCTGACATTCTCTCACTATTCTGTCACAAGCTGGGATATCATCTCCTGATTATTGCTTCAACTACTACTTATTTACCTGATTTTGATACATGGAGACAGTATTCAAGTATTAGAACATAATAACCATCTTTCTCCTTTGGGCTAGACATGCTAAGTTAAGTAAAATTTGCCTGCGTTTAATTCCAAAGGAGAACAAGGTGAAAACAGTCCCGAGTTTTCTCTCTCTCCTTCTCCCTCTTGCTCTCTCTGAAAAGGAAGTGCTCAATGGAATGAGACAGCTAGCTGCCTCTTTTTAAATTGCCATAATTCACTTGTTTTACATTCTTTCTGCTAAGGTATAATTTAAAGATCAACAGTGCACATCTACCCACATGGAAACTTCTTGAGAATTTGGGAATTGACCAAGAATGCGTGGTATCGTATCATCTGCTATCGAGCAGCACTGGAAAGATACAAGCTATCAGCAACCCTTTCAGCAGAGGCTCGGCTTCACGAGGGAGAAAGGATGCTGCCTAAGGACAGAGAAACCATCTGGAAAACAACATACCCATCACTCTACGGGGATAAGTCAAACCCTGAGTTTTCAAACAGGGTTTCTTTCTTTGGCTTTTACCACCAAATCCCGATGGTTTGGAATTAGATCAATATTACCCTGCGATGCATCACATTTTGTCTGCAATTGTTCAGTACTAAAATATACAAATTTTCATCATGATTTAAAAATGAATGCCTCACTAGCTAAAACTCCATGAGTATATAAGCTGCGTACCTCAAGCATGTTGTAGGGGATTCAGCCAACTTTTCCTGTATAGGGCAACTTAATAAATAGTGTAGATTTTGTAGACCTGGTACTGTTGAAGCTACTCTACTCTGCATTTGTAGTGCAAAAATTTGCTAATCTCTGGCCTACAATATTGTCTGGCACCTAATAAGCACTTATTAGGCACCTGCTGATTACAGATTAAAACAATGCCAGTTAGTATCTCAATGAGTTTAGAATAGCCTGACATCATACTTTGATTCTCACTAGGCTCTGATAGGGCAGGATAGTCACAAGCTACTAACTAGACCAGGTAAGTAATTGCTTTAAAGTTGTCTGTACTCAATACCCATAGGTCTTAACACTATAGCATCAGTAGTTTCTGGACTAGACAGTGCAGAGTAACATATAATCAAAAATTGAAATACCAGTGAAAATGACTGGAAATAGTTACTGATTGTCCTCTACCATTTTCTCCATAGATACCTCTTCCTTCTCTTTTCTCCTCTTTATTCTCTGTTGTTCTCATCTTCCTTTGTCACCTCTTTTCTTTATTTCCCCCTATTATGTTCTTCTCTTCCAATAGCATTGCCTCTGTATAAAATCATCACATACAAATGTTTCCTCGGGGATCCTCTTCTATAACCCTTTTCTTCTTGTCTCCTCTCCTTTGCAAACACCAGCTACTGTAGAGATCTCCAGTCTGCCTTCCCCTTACGACACTGGAAAAATTAACAAATATGTCTGAACCCTCCTTTCTACCACTCCCAAATGTTTCTCCTATTTTCCCTCATTCTCCCTTGTCTTTAAAAAAAATGCATATGGGCTTCCCTGGTGGCACAGTGGTTGAGAGTCCACCTGCCGATGCAGGAGACACGGGTTCGTGCCCCGGCCCGGGAAGATCCCACATGCTGCGGAGCGGCTGGGCCTGTGAGCCATGACCGTTGAGCCTGTGCATCCGGAGCCTGTGCTCCGCAACGGGAGAGGCCACAACGGTCAGAGGCCCGCATACTGCAAAATAAATAAATAAATAAATAATTAAATTAAATTAAAAAAAAAATTAAAAAATGCATCCCATTTTTTTAAAGACAAGGGAGAATATCCCATTCCTTTACAATTTAAGTTTTTCTCACAATTTCTGACTCCATTCTTTCATCTCCTCTGACTTAGATCTTACCAAGTCAATCATTCTTTCATATATATATATATATATATATATATATATATATATATATATATATCCATTTTTCTTAGTGCTCTAGCTTCTTTCCCCTAACCCACAACATCTTAAAGTCTCCTTTATATTTTAGAGGGTCAAGACAGTTTTGTCAAGTCTGCATCTTCTATCTCCTGCCTAAACTCCCTCCTTCCCTCCATCACAGCCAAGCTCCTCTTCTTGAGGCTCAGCTCTCCTTTCCCCCCAGCCTCTGCCTGGCCCATCTCCTTCTCTCTCACTGTTCTCAGTATGCGCTTTAATCCAATGACCCCCAAGTCTATACCCCACTCCGATGTATCTCCACAGTTCAGATCTAAACGTTCAGCTCCACAGAGTGTTTCCAAATGGAGAGCTCATCCACTGACCATACCCTAAAATTAACCAATCTCTTTTCCCCCAACGTCTTCACATCTGCTCTGTCTTCAAACCTGCTTTCATCTCCTTTCTCATGACAAAATCAATCAGAAAGACTTCCCAATAGTGTCTGTTTGTGCACTGCATGCATTCCCTTTTTCTTTAAACTCTACTACTGCTGCCCTAAACTGTATCTTCTTTTTTTCTTCTCTGGTATTTTTTCAAGAGATTTTTCACCGGTCTCTAAGTTCATAGTCTTGCTTTTCCAGGACACTGTCACACTGTTACTAGAGTCACCTGTCTTATATGAAGTTCATACCATATTATACCTCTCTTCATAAAGCTACTTATACCTTTCTATCCTTTATAGTGTGAACCAGAATGTCCTTATTCATCAAAATTAAAGATTATTTCCAGTGTGCAACCTAATTATTCATTTTATCTAGCTTCCACTCACTCATTATTCCAATCACACTGATCTAGTCTCCAAACCTAATACTATGTAAATAATTTTTTGAATTAAAAGTATCCTTTATATTGAATATTAGTAACTATTTTGGAAAAATATGAAATATAATGGCATGCCTCAAAATTTATTATTTTCTTTCTTTGCATGTAATCTTCCTCCCCTTCTGTACATGTAAACATATTTTACCTACCATTTAACATTCTGATTTCAATTATCACAAATATTTCATGTTTCTAAATAGTCATTACCCATTACCCATTAATGCACTGGGTAAGCCAATACAGTGAGGTCATGCTTGCCCTTTTCTGCTTAGACCTGACACACAGCAATGAGCTGTTTCCATCACCATCACCATCGTCATCATTGTGTTATCATGCTTCAGATGGTTTAAAACTTTTAAACCATTATCTTCTCATTGAGCCTGTGCTCTCCCTTCAGCTGATCTGTTGTGGAAAGTGTTCTAATAATATCATATGCATATACCCAAACAAATTTTAGATTTTGTTAAAAATATTCATTCAGGGCTTCCCTGGTGGCACAGTGGTTGAGAGTCCGCCTGCTGATGCAGGGGACACGGGTTCATGCCCCTGTCTGGGAAGATCCCACATGCCGCGGAGCGGCTAGGCCCGTGAGCCATGGCCGCTGAGCCTGCGCTCCGTCCGGAGCCTGTGCTCCGCAGTGGGAGAGGCCACAACAGTGAGAGGCCCTCGTACCGCAAAAAAAAAAAAAAAAAAAAAAAAAAATTTATTCAAGATAAATCCCCAGGAGAGTTATAAGATCAAAGAAAATGAATATCTTTGTTACATCAAAAATGTTCACGCCTTGCTGACATTCACTATTCTGTTCCCTTATTTTAGAATACCACCTCCAGCCAAACACTCAAATATCTCAGACATTCTCTTTCTTTCTCTCTCTGTCTCTCTCCTGCCCATTAAAATCTTCATCTCCTGCTCTTATGCCTCTTTCTCCACATAGTTTATTATGGATTCCTAACAGGATCAATTATGCTTTACTTGAAGCAAATTACTAAGTCTCTCTTCGTCTCCATTAGACTGTTAAATAAGGATAAACATAATTACTACATCATAGAGTTGTTAAATTACAGGTCACCTGAGATGATGCCTGGAAAACAGTAAACATGTATTAGGTATTAGTTATCTTTATAATTATATTATACATATATATAAAATACATATATTATATATTAAGTCTCCCCAAGTACAGCAAGCTCCTTAGAAGCAATCAGCAACAAAGCTTATGAAGGTGTCCATTTCACTCAATCGTCCACACAATAAGTGACAAAGCAACTGCCATGTTAACCACTGGGTGGGCTCTACTCTTTCCTCAGCATAAGTCTAGACTGTGGACATCTCCTCCCAGCTCTGTCCACACTCAGTGATATCATATCAGTAGCCTGAGACTGGCCATGGTGGGAGTCATTTACACCATGGAAAATGGCAAATGCTACACATCCGGGCTTTTTTTCTTCCTGAAGTGCCAGTTCTTAAAATTTTACCAGCATATCTGTGCTTCTAGGCTGCATTCCATCCCTGCCTTTACATCAATTGGTTTGGTAGGAACACTTCTCAGTAATAGGATGTGAGCAGAAGTGGCATGTGTCACCTTCTGGAAATAGCAATGAAGCACAAGTATTGCCTCTGCCATATTCAATCTCTCCCTTTCCACATCAACAGCTACAGAGGATCCAGTTGTATCTCCAAAACTATTGGAACTTAATGAAGAATCCTGGGTCCCTGAACTACTTTGTGGAACAGAGAACCTCTTCAAACCCTCATGGGGTTGTGATATAATTGAGAAAAAGCAATTGAGATATTCGGGTGGTTATTACACCAATCAGTCTACCATAATACTGTAAGCATCCCATGACGTTGAGACAAGCAAGTCAAATGAACACTAGTTTAGTCCTCAGATGTGACGAGCCAAAGACTCTTTAGCTTAAATAGGTGTTATCAAATTGGCTAGCATTAAAAAAATACCATAGGGCAATATATCTAAATGTATGCCTCCTTTGGCATTATGCAACCAACTGACTATCTCTGGTGTCAGCTAGCATGCTTAAATCCATTAGAACTGTAATTGAAACAGTATGTAATTAACTCTACATTTTCAAGTGGTTCAGTTTAATTCCACTAAAATTGCATCATGAAATTTGGGCATTATGAGGGATTAAAAGTATGAATATGGGCGTGAATAAAGTCTCACTTTAAAATCATATTTAAAATCATAAAATCATCCAACACTCAATGGCAAAGCACAGGCTGTAAACTTATTATTGTTATCACTAAAAAAATATTTATTTCACATCACTGAATTTATGAATGGAAAAAAATAGACATGGACAGGTCTACTCTATGGATTTAGCATAAAATATTTCCTCTCTGGAAGGAATCCTCAAAAATATTAAGATAAAAGGATGGATTAGTAGTGCCTACATGGAAGTAAGCTTTCTCTCCTGGAGCCATTCAGAGCACTGCTTACTCCTCACAAGGCTGATCAGCTCTACCTAGCAGGTCACCCATTGACTCCAAAGGGCTGAAGGATTCAAGACAAACAAAATTGTTGCCTTCTGGTCTAGAACACTGGGTGCTCCCATACTGATTTTCTGTGAGTGGTTTTTTGTTGTTATTCTTAATGAAAAGGTGAGAATGCTGAGTAACTATCCGGGAGACAGATATTTGAAAAGATTTCATTCTAATAAGTCATCAGCTTTCATGCTAAGGCACTGCAGAAAAAAATTTGGATAAAGGGAGGATAAATACCAGTGGTTATATCCACATGTCCTTCTGGTGATGAGAACAGTTGCAGTGAAGCCAGCCAAGCTTACAAGGAAAATACCAAGTTGATTTGAACATGGCAAAAAGTTGAACTCCAGAAATCAATTCCTAACTCCCTAGTAATTCAAAGATTGAAGGCTGCTTATGTGTAGAGAAATATGTGTTGCCCCTCCCTCCTGAAGTGGCTAACATTCTCTTTTCTAAAACCCATGAGATAGCTGCTCTCTTGGGAAACTTTTGGAAATAGAATGTTATGCTATGAGCAGAGAGGACACATAGGCTACTATTCCTGAACATGTGGAAGAACTATATTCTATATAGTGCATGAAATATCAGTTTGGCCAGCACCATCTAAAGCTAAATTGATCCATATGATTGGAATTTTGCCCAGACCCTTTAACCAAAGGGGGTTGGGGGAAGGCATCATTTTGAAATTAGCATTATCAATATGGTAATACATTTTGAATGCTAGTTGGGCCTGACATAGGAAGTGATGTAATAAGAGAGTGCTTACTGCTCCTGCCCCTTGAACAGGAAATATTTTCCTTGAGGGATAGAATACTTGAAAACTGCAGATTGCATTTTAATATTAACCAGATTTCTACATTAAACATGATTTCCGAGAACAATTTGATTTTTCTTTTTTTTTTCTCTTTACCCCCACTGCGCCCCTCAAGCAAGTGATCAGAACTGTGTTCAACCATGGGCAGCTCCTGGAATGGACCCAGGGCTGCCTGCAATTTAAATGTCAAACTTTGTGCCGTTGAGCGGCAGGGACTCTCACTCAGCAACACGTGTCACTCATTGCTGCCCTGTCGATCATTATTGCTTCTTGATGCATTCAGATTGCTACAAATTCTCTCCTGGTTTCTTTGATTGTCTCCAAGTGTGAAATTTCAAGGCTTGTTTCTTCTTCTTCATTATGTTTTAGACAAGTAAGTGTAATCACCTTCTAGAACAAGCAAGAAGCAACAAGAAAATGACCAAACCTGTTTTAAATTTTGAAAGAAGCAGAGAGTAGTTTTTTGAGCTCCTAGAACTAGTTTCTGCAACTAACTGCAGAGTCAAAATACTTTTTTTTTTAAACTGGCTAAATAGATCTATCCCCAGTAGATATATACACAAGAATTTTAAGCTACCAAAAATGGCCTCTCTCAGGGCAGATTTGACAGCAGTGACAATCCCTGATTGGTTAATGGAAGCACTTCAGGATTTATCAATTCTGATTGCTATCGTCTTTGACAGCCAGTAAAATAGTGAAATAAAGATAATTTAACCACAGTTGTGCAGGGACAGGGAAGGGTGTGGAAGGACTGCTACAAGCAATGTGCTGTCGTTCTTGATTTGTTGAAAGAAGGTGGCTATGAAATGGGGGCCACAAAGGAGGATGAATAAGGAGAAAAATAGAGTTGCAAGGTAATAAACCAGAAGCATGAGTATTTGGTGCATGTAATGACATACATGAGGATAACTGTCACCTAATAAGATAATTAGGGATAAATGGTTATAAACAGAGTTTTTATCATTTTATATAACTAAATAGGAATTTGTACTAAAATGGGTGAAAGAAGGAATTAGGAAAACAAAAAGCAACTCTGAAGTCTCTCTGAGGATCTAGGAATACTCTATACCAACACTCACCCTCAGAAAAAATGGTGGTGTGATGGGCAAGGGAACCCATAAGCCAAAACTGTCAGCAGTCACTGGCTCTTAAGAGTTATTCTTCAACAAGGCCACAATCGAGGGGGAGAAGCAGTTGGTGGCATTTGCCTGAAAAGGGCACTACCTTCTCTCAGCAGTGGGATTTCACTTTTCTAGCAGAAAGAAGAGGTTTCATCAAGATTTTCAGACTTCAAACATTAGAGACGCCTGAGAGTAAAATAGCACTGCTTTTTAAAAATTATCTATTTCAACTCAGCATAAATGCCTCAGAGCTGCCTATTCTCCTTTTCTATATTCATCCTAAATCTAGCTTTATATAAGAAGGAAGAAATCTAACCTTTGTAGACAACCTACTATGGGATGGACTGCATGTTTTATACGTTAAATTTCACGACATCCTTCATCTAAACACCTTATGAAATAGATATCATCTCAGTTTTCAAAATGAGAAAACAGGCATAGAAAGGTCAATTCTCTTCAAGATAAGAAAGCACAAAATATATTTAAGGTAATAAGACAAAGAAGCAGATTTTGAACTCAAGGTTGCTTGAATCAAAGATTAGTGCCCTTTTCATTATATTACATCTATTATCCAGATTAATCTGCTCGCGGTTTGATCTGATATCTGGTGTTATCAGTAACTAGTACTGGGCATCTGTGCTTTAATGCTCTCAGGCTGTCTCTCTGCACTGACACAACATCCAAAATGAACCTTTTGTATTGATATCCATTCCTGACTCTGATCAGCTGATCTGCTTACTAGTAAGCACTCCATTCTCTGTGGCTACAGTCAAAGTCCTCTGCTAATCCCCTGCTTTATTTGACTGAAGACCCTGCTTGGGCATACATCATCTTTATAAAATCATCTATCTTCCCTTTACTCTAGTGGTTTATGCAAAGTATAGGTAAACATCCATGGTAACTGCCTCTTGTGTGACTTTTCCACTGACTGATTCCACACACTGCTCCTTCCACATACATCTGCAGTTAGGAAGACTATAATTCTAGAAGCAGTTGGTACCTGTAGATAATGTTCTATCAGAATTTCAGATAGAAATTTAATTGTTTAATGTCCAACTGTCAAAACACTTGAAGCAAAAACTGACAGAAGAAAAAGGGGAAAAAAGTGCATAATTACACTTAAATATTTCAATATTCCCATCTTAATACTTGGTAGAATATATAGGTAGAAATTCAGTAGGTTGACATAACTATCCACCAATTTAGTCTATATCTATGGAAAAATAGACCCCAAATTCACAGAGTACAAACTCTTTACAAGTACACATGGACTATTCACCACTATAAAGCATATGTTTGGCTATAAAATAAGTATCAATAAATTAACAAGGATTGAAACCAAGCAGAATATGTTCTCTGACTACTACTGAATTAAATTAGAAAATAATAACAGAAATATTTCTGTAATATACTCAACTATTTGGAAATTAAAGAACATACTTCTAAATAATTCATGAAGAATTCATAATTCTTCTAAAAAAATCATAGGGTAAATATTTCTAACTGAATAAAAATGAAAACAAAACATATCAAAATCTGCAAGATATAGCTAAAGGAGTGTTGAATGAAACATGTAGTTTTAAGTGTTCATATTCATTAAAAAGTCCAAAATCAGTGATACAAGCTTCTACCTCACTAATTGAGGAAAAAGAAGGAGAGCAAATTAATCCAAAATAAGTAAAAGAAAGGAAATAATGAAGATTAAAACAGAAAACGATGACACAGAAAATACAGAAATAATAAAGAAAAAAATCAGTGAAACCATACCTAGTTTTTTTAAATGCATAAAACTGATAAGCCTCTACCTAGACTAATCACTAAAAATTATCAAAATCAGGTATAAAAGGGAATATAACTATACAGTTTTCAAGAAATTAAAGGGTAATACAGGAATATTATGAATAATTATGCTAACAAATGTGAAAACCTGGATGTAATGGACAAATTCTCTGAAAAACAAATTTGCCAAAATTGACACAAGAAGAAATCAACCATTTAAATAGCCCTCTACCCTCTATCTATTAAGTAAACTGACTTTGCAATTAAATGTCTTCCCCCTCCAAAAAAAAATTTCCAGACCCATATGGCTTTACTGGTTATTTCTGTCAAAGACTTAAGAAAGAAATAAAACAAATTCCATGCAAAATATTTCAGAAAGAAAAAATAAACAACATTTTCCAACACATTAAGGCAAGTACTGCATTGATAACAAAACAATAAAAGAATATTACAAAAAAGAAAACTGTAGATCAATACTCCTCACAAACATAGAAGCAAAATTTCCAAACAAAATTTCAAGAAATTGAGTTCATAAATAAACTTGATGATACACCATTAAATGGATTTTATTCCAAGAATATAAAATTAGTTTAACTTTCAAAAATCAGTTGATGTAATTCAGTGTTAACAGAACAAAAGAGAAAAACCACATGACCATCTCAATAGATGCAGAAAATAAATTCAATAAAATTAAACACCTATTTATTACAAACATCCTCAGTAAATTAGGAATAAAGGGGATCTTCTTCAACTTTAAAAGGGTGTCTAAAAAAAATATGCAGCTAATATCCAACGTAATGGTAAAAGACTGTATATTTTCTACCTAAAATTGGGAACAATGCAAAGTTTTCTATTCAACGTTGTATTGAAATTCCTAGCCAATGCAATAAGACAGGGGAAAAAAGGCACAATGATTGGAGAAGTAGCACTCTATTCACTGATGACATGAATCATATACATAGAACTTCCAAAGAAAAGCTACAACAAAGCTATGAGAACTTAATAAGTGAACTTACCTGGGTCACAATGAGTAAGGTTAATGTAATGGATTTCTATATACTTTCAAAAAACCACTGGAAAATAAACTTTTAAAAACTGGATAATATTTCACACAGCTAATTTTCACATATTTCAAACAAACTATGAGATATGAAAAATGTATTTTGACAAGAAACAAGAGATTCAGAGGATATAAGAGAATCAAGATAATACAGATTAGGAGAGACATCCTCTCTTAAGGGCAGTTAAGCATGCCCCACAATTATCACTTGAAAACCCAACAATATAGACACTACTCTCATAGAAAAGCTGAAAATGAAATATAATGACAGGCCCATGTTTCTACCAATTAAGAAAGGTAATATCACTTTCAGTTCACTGAAACTGAATTCCAGCATGTGAGACATTAACTGCCAATCAAGAGAGAGATGCTATATATATTAAGAAGTTCTGGAGAAAAGAATACTAATATGAGCCCTAAATCAGTTATGCTAAGGGATCTAACATCATTTCAGCACCTGTAATTTGTCATTATTATTAAGCCATGAAGTGAAAAGGTGAGCCAAATGGTATGTGCTTTCCAGTGGTAAGTTTTTGTTGGAATGAGATACCGGGCCACCAGAGCCGCTAAAATATTTTTTAATGAATTCATAAAGAAAATCCAGACACTTAAAAATAACAAGGCCTACAACAGTGCATTTCAACAGAGTTTGCTGAAGGGGAATCAATATTTTTCCTTGAGACTTACTTCCTCTGATTCTCTCTTGCAGATATAGACATTAGAAAGTAAAGAGATCATTAGTTTCCTCTTAATCATTAATGAGTAAAAGGCAGATGTTTCAAATTTAAGGCCTATATTTGTGATCAAGCTGCTTCTCAAACAGGCAACTTTGCTTCATATGCTTCAGGGAATGTAGCAGCAGGAATTATTTTTCATATATTCCATAAGTAAGTAGAATGACAAACATGTACAGAAATTTTATCACCAAGTTAGAATGGTCACAGCTGTGAATAAATTATTAAAATCATATTAAAATATTACAAATCCAAAGTTTTATTTTCCATTAAACCTCATGTAACAATGATTAATTATTCCTAAGAAATGCCAGGTAATACAGCTACTACTACTACTGCTACCGCTAAGAATAATAATCAACACTTTGCTTATAATAAGTATATACTTTGCACCACATGCTATGCTGTGAAGCGTCCAATCCTCATGATACCTTCATGAAGAATGTATTATTATGATTATGATTATGATTATTACTATTCCCCATCTGGGAGGTAAAATAATTGAGGTATAGAGAGTTTAAATTATCGCCAAGTTCATCTAGCTAGTAAATAGTACGGTTGACTGAAACTAACACAACATTGTTAATCAACTATACTCCAATATAAAACAAAAAGTTAAAAAAATAGTATGGTTGAATTTCATAAACAAGTTTGTCAGGGTTGAGATTCACAAATAAGTATGTCATATGCTGAAGACTAAGTTCTTGAACACTATGGTATTCTGTATAACAGAAAAAAGGAAAATACCTAGAAATACTAAACATTCTGTAGCTTCTCCCCTATCCTTTTGTGCTTGGTGCACAAAGTGAAAGTATAAAAAGGCACTGTGGCAATTTTAAGAAGAAGTGAGCCTCTCCTCTTTCAGAAATTAGAATCTGCTGTGTAAGAGCCAATTGCTAAGACTTTTTCAAGTTACACAATCTTATTGGAATAGTCACATAAAAAGTAATTAGAATGGATCAATCCTATTAGAGTCTATCTGAAAAAGGTTTCTAGATATAAAGTTCAGAGGTTCATATTTACTTACATACACATGCACACGCACACACACACAAATATTACCCTTTCTTGCAGTTCCTTGAGTTAGTATACCGTAATTTCAAATAACCAACACTTTCTACATTTTTGGTTTCCAGTTAAGGAAAAACAGAAAAAAACAATTCAAAAAAATTGCCTTGGAGAAGTGAAACTCAAATCACTTCTAAACACATATAGCAGTAGGGAAGGTGACTGTCATGGGGGTAACAGTCCTGGGGTGAGTATGGGAAAGAAACTTTGCTAATGGCTAACTAACTGCCTTAAAGGCTAATTATTCATGTAGAATTACAGAGACAAAGCTGAAAGGATCCCTGAGGAAGTCTGAATCCCTCCCTCCTACCTCCATGGTACCAGGGAGGCTTTATCCAAACAATTCTAGATAAATGGGTCTCTTCTTTGTTTTAAGGAAATCTCCAGGGTCTCAGATTTCGAAATTGCCCTCACTTGCACATTCCATATGTTTTCCCCAACTTTCATAAATCTCTCTTTTTATTAAGTAAATCTAACTTTCCCATATGAGTACTGGGTTTGGAGGAGAAATATTATACAAGCTTTCTCTGTTTCCCCAAAGTTCCAACATAAGCATAGGAAAATACTTGTGATCTTGCAGTATCTAGAGGTCAAGGGATTCCTTGACCACCATTTTTACCTACACGTATCAACTCTCAAACAAAAACACTCACAGACACACAGACACACAGAGAGGTCTTCCTTGATGAGCTTTTACCTTAACATAAATTCTGGAATCACTTCATTCAGAACCAATCCTACTCTGTTTCCAAAGTGTGATCTTTGGAACGCAGAGCACATTTTTCATATTCACTAGTGTTATTTATTCAATACACATATTCCAAGGTTCCTTTCCAAGGTTACTGAATCAGAAATTGCATGGATTGAGCCCTTGAACCTGTAATTTTTAACAAGCTCATTTAGCTTTTCTTATATCAATTAAACACAGAGACATACTGAGTTAGCTTAACATCAGATATCACCCAGCTCTTGTCTACAAAGCCTTCTACTTTCTTTCTGGTAGGAAATTCTAAAGTGCTTAGAAACCTTTGTTCTCTGAAGAACAAAGATTACTGTGGTGATCGTTTCACAGTATGTGCGAGTCAAGTCATTATGCTGTACATCTTACACTTGTGCTGTCAATTATATCTCAATAAAACTGGGGAAAAAATAAATTTTGAAAAAAGCAAACTGCATGATTGCCTAAATGTGCTGTCCAGAGAGAGTTTTGAGGCCCAGGGACGGGAAACCCATATCCTTGAGTAGAGGAGACAGAATTAAGAATCTTCGGAAAGGCTAACACAGCTAGAACTCATAAGGCAGAGTACCAGTGAGTGGTCTGGGAATCCTCAGAGGATTTCACCTGAGTCTTCAGCAGTGTACTGACAGACACATTCCTTGTGAAGAAACTACCTGAGCCAGGAGAAGAACCACTAGCAAGAAGCAGGATGAGTCATTCTCAGAGCTCACACAGAAAGGAAAAAGAGGTCATGGATCCACCAGCCGGGATGAAGAATCCTCATAACAGATGGGGGCATCGGGACAGAATCCTTAGAAGAATATTTCCTTAGCAATGGGGCAAACTCATTCCTATACTAAAGGCCAGTCTCTGGTCTCCCCTAACGAATATTAAAACCAAGCCTAAAAAGGATCAAACTGTTTTCAAGCAACCTAACTGTGTGGCAAAACAAAGTTCAAAATTTTTTATAGGCATACAAAAAAATCCAGCACCTAAAAATGTAAAATTTACATTGTCTGGCATATAATTTTTTTTTAAATGCCAGGTATGCAAAGGAGCAGATGGCTTTGACCCCTCATGAGACTTAGAAATCACACAGATGATAAAACTAATAAACAAGTATATTAAAACAGCTCCTATAAACATATTATGTCACTAAATTCAACAACTTAGATGAAATGGACAAATTCCTCAAAGAATAAGCTATCAAAACTCACTCAAGAAGATCTGAATGATAAAAACACTCAGAACACTAGAAATGGGAAACTTCCTAAATGTGATAGGAGTCTACAAAAGCTATAGAGTTTAAATCATACATGAGGATAAAAAATGGAATGATTTCTCCCCATGATTAGTAATGAAGCAATAACGTCTGTGCTCACCATTTGTTTAACATTTTACTGGAAGTTCTGGGGAGTTCAATAAGGCAAGAAAAGAAATAAAAGGCACACAGATTGGAAAAATGTAAAAAAAAAAAAGTGAGTTTAGTGAGCTTGCAGAATACAAGGTCAACTGACAAAAATCAATTATATTTCTATACTAGGAATGAACAATCAGAAATTGAACTTTAAAAAGAAACACCATTTACAATAGCATCACAAAAATGAAATACTTAGGGGGTAAATTTGACAGAATATTTGCAAGACCTGTAAGCTGAAAACTGTAAAACATTAGTGAGAAAAAAAAGTTAAATAAGCTAAATAAATGGAGAATAAACCATGTTTATAAATGAGAAAAATCAGTATTACTAAAATAGCAATTCTCTCCAAAGTGATGTTCAGATTTTATTCAATCTCAATCAAAATCCCAGCAGACGTTTTGTGTGCATGGAAATTGACAAGCTGATTCTAACATCTATGTGAAGATGCAAAAGGTCTAGAGAATCCTCCTCCAGTAAAACATAAGAACAAAGTAGGACAACATAACACTACCTTATTTCAAAACCAGTAATAAACCTATAGAAATTCGGACTATCTGATATTGGCATAAACGTTAACATATACATCAGTGAAACAGAACAGAGTCCAGAGATAGAGCTGCACATAGTTGTCAATTGATTTTCAAGAAAGCAACCACTCCAATAAAGATGTTAAAAAAAAAAAAGAGAGAGAGAAAAAAGAGAAAACAATGGCATGGGGGGGATGGGTAAATGCTGGAAAGCCAAATTAAAAACAAATTATGAGTGAAAAAAACAAACAAAAAAGGAAAGCAACCAGACAATTCAATGGGGAAGAGAGAATCTTTTCAACAAATTGTGCTGGAACAATCAGACAGCCTTAAGCAATGCCATGAACCTTGATCCTTTCCTCACACTGCATAATATACTTAAGTCAAAGTTGATCACATACTTATGAAGTTAGAAAACTTTTAGAAGAAATATAGAAGAAAATCTTAATGACAGTAGGTTTGGTTAAAAATTCTTTAATTGGACACAAAAGCACAAATTAAAAAATTTTTTAAATGTTAAAGTGGACTTCATCAAACTTGAAAACATTTGCACTTTAAAAGATACTATTATAAAAATGAAAACACAAGCCACAGACTGGTAGAAAACATTTGCAAACACATATTTGACAAAGAACTAGTGTCGAGGATGCATAAAGAACTCTTAACGCTTAGTAAAAAGAAAGATAACACCCAAAAATGTCTAGAGTTTGAACTGACACTCCCCTAAAGAAGATATACAGATGATAAATGAGCATTTGAAAATGTGATATAAATGCAAATTAAAAGCAAAATGAGATGCTACTATATACTGAGTAGACTGGTTAAAACTAAAAAGACTAATACACAAAGTATTGGTGAGAATGTGGGAAAAATTGGACTCCTTTACATTGCTATGCAAATGAAAAATTGCACAACCACTTTGGAAAATGATTTGACGGTTCTTAAAAATTTAAAGATATGCCTATCATATGACCAAGCCATTCCACTCCTAGGTATTTATGCAAGAGAAAAGAAATCATATGTCCGTACATTAAATTTGTACATAAATATTCACATCTTTACTTGTAATGATCAAAAATTGGAAAGAAGCCAAATGTCTATACAGTGAATGAATAAGCCAACTGTAGTATATCCACACAATGGAATACTACCCTGAAATAAAAAAAGAATGAGCTATTGATACACTCAACAACTTGGATAGATGAATCTCAAAATAGGTATGCTGAGTAAAAGGAGCAAGAAAAAAAAAGCACACACATAAAAAAAACATTTATATAAGCATGCATGTGTGAGTATTTATATAAAACTCCATAAAATGCAAACTAATCTACAGTGACAGAAAGCAGATCAGTTGAGAAGAGGGGTGAAGGGAGAACAGGTAGTTAGGTTATGATTGAGCACAAAGAAGCATAAGGTAAGTTTGGGGGTGATATATTCATTATCATGACTGTGGCAATGGTTTCACAGGTATGTAGATATGTGAAAACTCATCAAATGTGCAAATTAAACTGGAAAGTTATATACAATATTATTTATATACTAAATCAAACAAGGTTAGAGTTGATGACAAATTTGCCATTTTTGTTTATCTTTTTCCCCAATGGAATCAAAATGCTGCTCTTATGACTAATACCATGTTCCCATATTATAACTGTCAGTGTACAGCACACATTATGTAAGTCACTATACAGGAAGAATAAAAAGAAAGGGGTCCATTCAACAGATACTGGATGGAAAAAAATCTATAGAATTTTAATCTGACTATATGGAGAGGATGATGAGAGACAGAAAATATGTTTTGAGCCTGAGTTTCTGGTAGAATGGTGATGCTAAAAATGAAAATAGGAACTTTGCGAAGCTACATTTAAAAGAAAGTTGAGTTCGGATTTGAAACATAAGTCTTCAGAGTCAGCACAACTTGTCTGAAAGTGGTTGGAAATATAGACTTCAGTAGGGGCAGCTACCCCCATTCCTGCCTCTCCATGTATAGTCTTCATGCTATTTAGAGCAGTGCTGTCCAATAGAACTTTCTGTGGTGATGGGAATTTTCTATATTTATATTGACCAATATGGTCAGTATTGCATGTGTCTGATGGGCACTTGAAATGTGGATGGCTAATAAATAAATTAACTTTAATTCAAATTAGTTTAAATTTTAACATCCACATGTGGCTAGTGGCTACCGTACTGGACTTCACAGGTTTAGAGAATCATTACCCATTCAACACCCCAACCAAGAAACTCCAGATAAACCTATCTCCTTCATTTCTTATTTTTCATTCATTCATTTACTGAATAGACATTGCTTACTTTCTCTGTCTTGTTTATTATTGTATCCCCACCATTCAGCACAAACAAGGTCCTTGTCCTCATGAAGTTTATGTTCCATTGATTCCCATTAATCACCAAATCCTTATTACAGTCTCAATTGAACTTCATTCAACTTTATCCACTTCATCTCTGCTATTTTCAATATAGCCTCAAGATCATTAAATTCATCCAAAAGGAGGAAATAATTCAAACATTTTGTTTTAGTTTTTGTTGTTGTTGTTTGTTTTTGGTTCTGTGAAAACAAAATCAAAGTTGCTTTATAACCAGTTATTTTGGTGTCACATTAAGATACTCTAAAATGTTAAAATTATGAGTTTCTCAACTAGAAGGAATTAAATGTTCAATGTATTGTTTCATATGACACCCCCGTGCGTTTTTTTCCATTGCCAAAGATCTGCTGACAATAAATGTTGGTTGAAATACACAGCAAACTTTGATTCAGGCATCTTATTGTTCATGCTGACGTACGTCTATACATTAACTATGTCTGTATTTATGTGTATCTATGTAATTCCATAGATTATGTATTTTTATCCAGGTTAAAAATCCTCTTACAAAAAGAGAAAAACTAATCTGAAGTGGCCCTAATCTTCAAAGAGTCAGTGAAATTGTTCACTATATCTGAAGCTCTAAGCAATAACACACGTGACATATGTAGTAGTTTTTCCTATGCAAAACACACAGCACAGCTTCTAAATGGTTTTTCATTAGAAATTTTCTTTAGATAATTTGATAATAAAGCCTTGGTAATCAGACTGAAACTTTTAATTAGTGAAGCATGGTTTCGAGTCATGGAGGGGAGAAGAAAAACTTGTCAAAGATTCTATCTTGTGATTGCAAATCCATCCAGGGCTGTAAATTTGTCAGAGACACCCGCTGAACGATCCTGAGGGAAACCGAGTACGTTTATGAAGGAAACACAAACCTCATGCAAGTGTCAAAAGGATAGGAAATCAATGTCTGTGAAGTCTTTAGACTGTCAAAAAGACATGCTTTGGGCTGCTTTGGCTCTGCCTCTTTGGGACACCCAAAGGAATTATTAGAGCCCTGGAACAGCAAGCTTCATTACCATAGATGTAATAAAGCTTAATTTTTCTGCAGACTTTTTGGTTATCACTATTTAAAAGTGGTGAAATGCTGATATCCCCAATACTCTCATGAAAGATAGGGTAACTAAATCTAATTTCTGAGTCTAAAATTGCTAACTTCCTAGCAGAGTCAACAAGAAGGACACGAACGACTGTACTTTTACCCTCATAATGAAAAATGACTTGTTGTATCAAAAGCTTGTTCTAGTTTAAAGAACAACACCATTGAAGCAGAATCAAAATTATGTATCCTGTTGGGTCACAAACAAGAAGTACCACAACGTTCTGTAGCTGTGAATTAGCTCAACATATGGCTACGTGTATAGTACATTAACCAGCATTTATTTGGCTGTGCCTTTTGTAACACAGAGAACAAAGTAAGAAAGAATACCAGTCATCTAGAAGGAATATGGGAACCTCAGGAAACGTTGAGAGGGAAGGGCTCTCGATGCCCATCTGCAGACATCAAGCCTCAGGTTCAGTCTCACACAGGCAGGCGTTAAAGTTGCTTTATCATCATCTATCCCAAATCCTGGACACAGAGGAAAGGCACCAAGCAATCTGCCTTTCCAGCCTCAAAGGGATTCTATTGCTCTATCACCAGGGTGCTTTAATTTCCATCATGAACAAACGGTGCTTTGAAAAAATGCACATCTAATTTGTTTACTATTTTTATTAGTGTGGTTTTCTTCATAACTAATATGGGAGCAGAAGAGGTAGTTGTTTGGACCTCAGAGCCTGTGAGTAAGGCAGCTGGTAACAAAAGGTGGCTCTATGCGGATAATTTGTTGCTGTTATTTCTGTGAAAATAGTTTCTCTCAATAGCAGTATCTGATAAACTTTTGGTCATAGTTTAATTCTCCCAAACTTGCCTGAATATAAGAATCTCCTGGAATGATTGGTAAATGCAGATCTCCTAGACCCTGGCCTAGGGATCCTGATCCAGTGAGGGGGGGTCTTAGAACGTGAACTTTTAACACTTTTTGAGAAACACTGCCCTAAGTTATCATCCTGCTGCAACCAACTGTCAGAAAGTAGAGATTGGTACCAATGACAGAAGTGGGGTCTGAGCAAGTCCATTAAATCCTGGTTACAACTAGTTCCTATCAGCTTCTTTACTAGTCTTACAGAGATGTTTATAGACAGTCGCCCATCTATGCAAACTATTATATATAGGATGGATAAACAACAAGGTCCTATTGTATAGCACAGGGAACTATGTTCAATATCCTGGGATAAGCCATAACGGAAAAGAATATAAAAAAGAATACATATATATGTATAACTGAATCACTTTGCTGTACATCAGAAATTAATACATTGCAAATCAACTATACTTCAATAAAATTTTTTTAAAAAGTTGCCCATCTGACTTTTTACAAAATGAGGCAAAGGAAACTTTTTACCATTATCTGTTAAAGAAGTCTTTCATGTTTAGCACTGGATTCCACACTATGACAGCTTCAAAAATAGCTTGTTCATCTTCTAAACACTCAAAAATTGATGTGGTTTAGGTTTCCAGGAACCAGACTCTGCGATGGAGATTTGTATGTCATAAGTTTATTGGGGACATTTTGGTATCAACACCTTTAAAGGAGTGAAAGAAGCAAGAGTGGTAGAGGGAATGTGTTGACCAGAAATGCATTGCAACAAAGGCATCAGCAGACTCCAAGGAAATCTCTGGAGCTAGGAAGGCCCTTCAGAGTTATTCCAAACAGGACAAGATGACCAGGCCTTTATACTGCTCCAATGATGTTTTATTGGATGTGAGCTGACATTGGGCTATGACCCTGAATTATCTTCTGAGAGCAATTCGCTGGAAGAACTTAGCAGAATCCATTGGCAGTCAACATTAACTTGGAAAATGAGTTGGTCTGGAAGGTCCTGAAGGCAAAATCAGGGACAAAGACCACAGTATCCACTACAAAGGCCAGCTACTAATTCCAATCTTGCTTACTTACCTTCGTTCATGTCTGGTTGTTCCACATTTCAATAAGAAAACAAATAGACTGGGGCCTATCATCACCTTTGAAAAAAGTAAGGAGCTCTAAACATTTTAAGGCTGGTGATTTAGCAGAGAGTTTATGCACATTTTCAATGTACAATAAAGGCAGAGTGGGAGAGTCAACATACTTTAGCACTAAGACGTCAGGTTTCATTAGAGTTAGTTCTTCCAGGAAAGCAAAGGGAAATAAAACACAGAGAAACACTAACAAAGACTCACGTTTCCAGCCTTTTAAATACACTGGCCATACACTGGTAGTTTATACTGAAAAAAAGGAAATGTGCATTTTACACATTTCAGTGAATCAACATTCTCATCCACTAAGGCCTCTCATCAATCATTTAGTGGTCAGACAACCCTGAAAACAAGGAGTGCATCCAAGCTCACTTCTGGATTTATTATGAATTTCAGGTGTTGTGTGATAGCCTTGCACAGTGAGCACTTTCACAGGGCACTGGGCAACATGCGGCACCAATCCACTGCTAAATGGTCTGGTTCTCAAAGTTTCAACTATGGATAATCACACTTAAGGCAAGTGTCAACAGAGGTCTTATTTAACCATGAAAATCCAGACAGTGCAGCCTATGCTCTGGCACTGCCTATAGACTAGTGTTCTCTGGGGCTGGGTTTTCTGCTATCCTTACTGAAGTGGAAGACCTTTAGAAGTAAACTACCATTTGTGTTCTGAGAGCTGCATCAAGTCTCATACATGCACATTCAATCTGAGAGCAGGCAACGTGATGAACTTAGAGCATGAATCATCACGGTTTTGATCAATGGTAGATGTCTGGTGAGCCAGAAAATCCTAGAACCCAAATCTAAGCCAACATGCCCCCCAAAGAGAACAAAGGTCACTTGACCTTGCTGCTCATTAACTCATACTGATCGCAAATATAATTCTAGATCTTGGTATTTTCGTTTTAATTGGGATTTGCCACGTTCTCTTTATCCTTTTTTATAGGGGTTTTATTTTTATTTATTTTTTATTAAAGTATAGTTGATTTATAATGTTGGGTTAGTTTCATGTGTACAGCAAAGTGATTCAGTTATAAACACACACACACACACATACACACACGTTCTTTTTCAGATTCTTTTCCATTATAGGTTATTACAAGGTATTAAGAATAGTTCTGGGCTTCCCTGGTGGCACAGTGGTTGAGAGTCCGCCGGCCGATGCAGGAGACGTGGGTTCGTGCCCCGGTCCGGGAGGATCCCACATGCCACGGAGCGGCTGGGCCCGTGGGCCATGGCCGCTGAGCCTGCGCGTCCGGAGCCTGTGCTCCGCAACGGGAGAGGCCACAGCAGTGAGAGGCCCACATACCGCAAAAAAAAAAAAAAAAAAGAATAGTTCCCTGTGCTATACAGTAGGTCCTTATTGGTTATCTCTTTCATATATAGTAGTGTGTATCTGTTAATCCCAAACTCCTATTTTATCCTCCCCACCTTTCCTCTTTGGTAACCATAAGTTTGTTTTCTATGTCTGTGGGTCTATTTCTGTTCTGTATATAAGTTCATTTGTCTCCTTTTTTCAGATTCCACATACAAGTGACATCATATGATATTTGTCTTGCTTTGCCTGGCTTATTTTACTTAGTATTATATTCTCTAGGTCCATCCATGTTGCTACACATAGCATTATTTCATTCTTTTTATGGCTGAGTAATATTCCATTGTATATATATATACCACATCTTCTTTATCCATTCATCTGTTGATAGATATTTAGGTTGCTTCCATGTCTTGGCCATTATAAATAGTGCTGCAATGAACACTGGAGTGCATGTATCTTTTCGAATTATGGTTTTCTCTGGCTATATGCCCAGGAGTGAAATTTCTGGGTCATATGGTAGTTCTATTTTTAGTTTTTTGAGGAACCTCCATACTGTTCTCCACAGTGGCTGTACCAATTTACCTTCCCCCCAACAGTGCAGGAGGGTTTCTTTTTCTCCACATCCTCTCCAGCATTTATTATTCGTAGACTTTTTGATGATGGCCATTCTGACCGGTATGAGGTGGTACCTCACTGTAGTTTTGATTTGCATTTCTCTAATAATTAGTGATGTTGAGCATCACAGGCCTGTTGGCCTGTATGTCTTCTTTGGAGTGGGTAAGAAGGGAGGGAATGTTCAGAATCAGGCTTCTGTCATATTCATGTAGAATTTGCTCCTCAACAAAGCACGCTCCTCTTTCCTCCAGGCCAACACATTTGTTTCTGACAACTAGCCTTTCTGCTGACTATTCTCACTTGATCTGGCATGAATGGAGGATGAAGGAAGAGAAGACTGCAGCCTATTCACTGTACCAGAGCTATATTTCTTTACTACTTCTGCAATGGCATATGTTACAGGTGGTTTCACCAACTTTAATAACTAGTTACAATGAACAGGAATTACAGCTGAGGCTAAGTTTCCCTTGCTATGTTATAAATAAATTTTTTCTATAGAATAAGGAAAATGTAACCAAGAAGTCACACATTTTACAGGGATTTAGCCCTGGTTCCAACCTTGCATACCCATTCATAGGGTCTGAGCATTCCTCTGAAAAAAATCATGTCTAAACTCTGCTGTGGGTCTCTGTGACCACCTTTCAAAAGTTTCACCCCTTATGGACATGAATTGATTTTCTTCCAGTATCCACTTTTTTTTCCTCCATAGAACTATTTTTTACCAAGGTTAAGCCATTTGACTGGAACAAAAACCAAGAGTAATTTTTGTATCAGAATTGGGGTCAGGAAGGAAGGTCAAAGTAGAGAAGAAAAAATCTGTTGGCCTTTGGTCTTCTAAGGTGTTAAAAGAGCTGAGGCATGTAGAGGGGCCTGGCCTTCCAAATCTAGTACAGGCCAGATCCCCTGAGAATGAGCTGTAGATGCACTTTCCTATTCTTCCTAGGAAATATGAACTAAAGTATCCATATATATGATTGGGTACATGCCTACACATACATCTTATAAGGAAGCATATTAAGAAAAAATATAATTTTTTCTAATTACTCTATAATTTGCAAGGCATTTTCACAATAGACTTAGGACTTCACCATATTTGGTGCACTTTTCAAGCCACAGCTCTATTTTCCTGCGCCTTTTCAGAAGAAAACTCATTAAGTTGCTGTATGTATGTGCTATTTCCACCTCTTCGCTTTTTATTCTTCCCTCAAACAACTGCAATCAAACTTTTATCAACATCACTCCACTAAAAGAGCTCTTACTGTGGTCAAGAATAAGTTTCATGCTGCCAGATCCAGTGGGCAAGGCCCTGTCTTCATCTTACTCGACCTTTCAAAAGGACTTGGTACAGCTGAATGGTCTCTCTAATGTCTAGCATGCCTGGTTTTTTCTTTCTCTTTCATCCACAGTTGTCTTTACTTACTTCTCCTCCTCCTTCCTCAACCTAAATGTTGTCCTCAGTTTTTTAATTTTCTCTAGACCTTCTTTCACTAGGTGATTTTATACTGTCCTCTGGCTTAAATACCATCTATGTACTACGACTTCCACATTCCTGTTCCCAGGACTGAGTTGTACGTCCTCTGTGCAATCAACGTCAATACCTGGATGTACAATATGCATCCAGTAAGCTTCTTACTTTACTTAACCCAAATTATGATTTTTCCCTCCAAATATGCCTTTTCCTCCATCATTCCCATCAATAGCACACAGCACCATCCACCCAATTTGATCAAGTCAAAGATTTGCATGTTAACCTGCATTCTTTTCTTACTCTCTAACTCATGTCAAATCCATCATCCATTGTGTTTCCTTAAGTTCAAAATACAGCCCTAACTCAGTTCACCAGGTCTAGGAGTTGAATTCTCAAGATTCTCTCTTACCTGCACCACAAGCAAAAGCTTCCACCTTAACTCCTGTTCTCACGCTTACCAAGAGTCTTTTCTCCACAAAAAGCCCAAACTGTACTTTAAGAACGTGAATCAGATGGGGTCCAAAAGCTTCCATACTACACAGGATAAAATCTAAATGCCCTACATACACTGGCCACTAAGACCACACATGGCCAATCTCATTTATTTTCACTCTTCTCCTGCCTTACTCTGCATCAGGCAAGACTGTTTTCTGGCTCTTTCTCAAACATGCCAATGTGTTTGTTCAGACTTCAGGTCTTCTGAACTTTCTGTGCATTCAGCCTGGAACATTCTTCCTAGATCTTCACATGACTGGTTCCCTCAATAAATCAAGTCTGAGTTCAAACAGCCCTTTGTCAGAGAGTCTTTCTTCCTTTGTCATCCTACCTAGGTAGTCACCCATCCCCGCCATAACTCCCAGTCATCCTACTGCACCTTATTATCATAGCACTTAGAGTATCTGAAATTACCTTCTTTATTTTTTATAAGACTTATTAAGGCAAGGTTCCTGTGGGTAATGTGTAAACCCAGAACACGGATCAGGGCCTGGCATGGAATAGACACTCAATACATATTTGTTGAATGAAAGAATCAATTTCCTTCTTTGATTTCTCCCTTTTTTTTTCCTTATCACTTCTTTGTAGTTCTCCCTTCTAAATTGTTCCCTTTCATTGGTAACAAGAATCAGACTTTTAGTTAAGCCATGTTCCTTTTGAAATCTCTATTCCAAGTTACATAAAGATCTGACTCCCCCCTGCCCCGCACTTTGAAATCACCCATTGGTTGGATTTATTACTGGATAAACCACCTTGTCTAACAAGCAATTGGGAGGGTCATATTGCATTCTTCTAATCACAGAGCTATGTTATGATCCATTATGGTGGGGAACATATAGGTACTATAATAAATAGTTATATTATTTGGAGAAAAAAGTTTTAAGCAAGACTCACTTTCTCTAGATTCCATCCTTGATGACTCAATCATATCTTGCCCACTGAATATGCTTTTTATGTTTAATATTCTGCTGTTCAATTAAAACTAAATTACTATGAATTTAGTAGCCGCCCCTACATTCTCTTGTATATTATTGTAAAAATCCAATTTAATTGCAAAATCTAATTTTATTCTGAAATACCAAAGTTATTTTGTAAGTTTATAACAAACTTTGTTGGCAAAACGTGGCCTAAACAGATATAAAGTTATTTATAGTCTTATGTATTTTACTTCACGTGAATATTCATATGTTATGCTACAGAATTATTGAGGTGTTTGATTACAGGGTATGGTCTCAGAACCTGGTGAATGTGTGATGTAATATTCAAGGAAGGCACCCTATTATCTTTGTAAAATTTAAAACCTTCTGTTTCAAATGGGGGATGTCTCTTGCACACACTGTCAGTTCTGAGGGGGTAGGCAGAGCATCATCTCTAGGTTTGAGTTGCCTGTTTTCAAGATAAAATCCTCCAGTTTCACATAATCCATTCTTAACAATCCTTTCTTTCAACATACTACTACACTGAATGCTACAGAGGAATGCCAAGCTAAGCTTTTGCTTAATAATTTAATTATTAACCACCAACACCACCACCACTGTAGGGCTATTAATTGGCCAATTTCTATATTATTGTGTCTCAGGGAATAGGGAGGTCTGAGGAGTGGGAGAGAAACGGGTAAACAGCAGGTCAGTGGAGCAGTCATAACACTCATAATATTTATCAATTAAGTTTGCCATCTTATATGGGAGTGGTTCATGGCGCCCCAAAACAATTACAATAGTAACATTAAAGACCACTGATCACAGATCACCAAAACAAATATAATAATAATGAGAAAATTTGAAACGTTGTGAGAACTACTAAACTATAACACAGAGACAGGAAGTGGGCAAATACTGTTGGAGAAATGACACTGATAGACTCCCACGAGGCAGGGTTGCCACAGTTCATTAAAAAAAAAAAAAATGCCCTATCTGCAAAGCACAATAAAGTGAAGTACAATAAAACAAGTTATGCCTGTAGTCATATCTTTTTCACTTATTGTGACTACTCATCTGTTTAGCTGCAAAATTATTAAGGTGTTTGATTATGGGTACAGTCTCATTTAACTGCCGCCACACAGCTAGTTCACTTAACGGAGAGCAAAATTGTTACTACTCTTTTCTGTTTGTTTTTTTTTTCAGAGATATATGCATTTAGAAGCAAATATGAATAAGTATTTTTTACACAAATGTAGCACACTGGAAATACTAGATACACACATATTTCTGCAACTTGTTTTTTCTCATTTAGTATCTCATAGATATCAATTTATATCAATAAAAAATGGTCTGCCTAATTCTTTTCCAAATGGTATTTTGCTATATGAATCTCATAATTTCTTTAGCTAATCTCCTGTTTATACATATTTCAATTATTTCCAATATTTTGTTATCGTAAATTATATACCAGTGTTCATATGTCCAGGCATAGCTGTCAAATAAATGCTTATTTTTAAGAAACTAGTAAAATGGACAACGGGGGCTTCCCTGGTGGTGCAGTGGTTAAGAATCCGCCTGTCAATGCAGGGGACACGGGTTCGAGCCCTGGTCTGGGACGATCTCACATGCCGTGGAGCAACCAAGCCCACGAGAGCCACAACTACTGAGCCTGTGCTCTAGAGCCCACGAACCACAACTACTGAAGCCTGCACACCTAGAGCCCGTGCTCCGCAACAAGAGAAGCCACCGCAATGAGAAGCCCGCGCAATGCAACAAAGAGTAGCGCCCGCTCGCCGCAACTAGAGAAAACCTGAGTACAGCAGTGAAGACCCAATGCAGCCAAAAATTAAATAAATGAATAAATAAATAAATTTTTTAAATGGACAAAGGATATGAATGTATAATGTAATAAAGGAAAATCCAAATACCTCTTTTTTTAATGAATATTATTAGGGAAATTAAACCTTTGTCTCTGACATGTTTTACAAATATATATTTCCCAATTTATTACTTGACTTTTCACTTTTTTTATGGTATTTTTCTAAGAATTTGTTAAAATTTTTATGTAACCAAATGGTTGGCTTTTTTATGCTTTTAAAAATTTTACAGAATTTATATAATATTTCCACTCTAAGATAATTGATATAGTGCTCCTATGTTATTTTCTATGCTGGTATATACGTATTTATATTCAGATTTTGATCTCTCTGGTTATATTTGGTGGTAAGGTGCCTGGTCTGATCCCTTTATTGCCACCACCCTCACTCCACCCCTCACCAATGGCTACCCAGTATTCCTGATAACATTTATTGAGTAAACCTTTTATTTTTCTCCAGTTTTTTCAATTTTCTTTTCATTACACAAAGTACCCCAGAGTACAGAATGGTAAGCAGCAAACAAAATTTTATTTCTTTTCTTTTTCATACTGACCAACCCACAGTACCATTTCTGTTAAGGCTGGCAACTTTTCTGCTCTGCTCTGGGTCTGGGGATTCATATTAGCTTGCATGATGGAATGAGAGGGGCAAGGCCATGGGTCTGTGTCCTTATTCATTTGCATTTGAGACAACTTGACATTTGAGTACAGGCCAAGTGGTTTTTCTTTCTTCTGCTTCCTGGTACCTATTTTGGAATCTCAAATATAGAAAACAGCTGAAGTGGTAAAACAAATTTTGTTAGGAAGTTATTCTTCCTTTTCATTGCAGTTAAAAAAAAATTTGACTATCAGGGTGTCTATAATGAGAGCTAATAAACATTTTTTATTATATATATCATATTTTACAAAATGAGCTGTGTTTCAGTCTTTACCCAGACATATTGAATTATTTGATCAAAACTTTCTTTGTTGACAAATTCTACCAGAAATTTATTCATTCGTTTAATAAAATTCTTGAGTATTTTTATGTGCAATTTATTCTTCTAAGGGATGTGAAGGACTCATAAATGAAGAAGACAAGTTCCTGTCCCGTCACCATTTTTCCTGGCAGGGTTTATACCGATGAGACAGTAGCAGAGAATTTTCCTTGCGGAAGCAGTAGATACTTGAAACACAGGGGAGAATGTTATAAGAATTGCCAGGAAGATTCAAAGAACATCTCTGGCATGCAGATCGTGAGAGATGGGATGATACAACATCTTTCTTTCTCAATGAATTTCTTTGAGAAAGAAATTCTTTCTCAATGAATTTCTCTTTAAAAGACTTCAGGGGATTATGTGAAAGGTCATCCTTCAAATAGCCAGGCAGATTTTACCAAATGTCTGATTATTAAAGGGATTATATACAATAGAAGACCAGGGAGTTGTAAATCCTACTGTGAAGATGTTCTTCTTTATCCATATCAATTCTTCGATGACTTAGTCCAAATATCATTTGCCCCTTACATTTGAAACATGAATTTGTAATGAAATTGCAAAAGGTACTTTGAAAGAGAGTAAATTTAATATCACATACCACACACAATTTTCAGGACTACTTTATAGTGCCTTAAAACTTGTATCAGGTGATATGTGTGGAACTACCCAGTCTCTTTATTTCTTGCTCACTAACACATCCTGATTTTAGTCTGAACGGCAAGTGCCCAAAGCCAGGCATTTTGGTCTAAACCAGTTCTTTTAGTCTTGTTTCTATTTACTACCTCCCTTTTAGCTGGGGTGGCCATGTGGCCCAGTGTAGTCAATAACACATAAGGGCACTAGTGGAAGAGCACTTATGAGAAAGCTTGTGATGAACTAATAAACGGGGTTGACCAACTTGCCCTCTTTCTCTTCACCTATATCTCAGAGCCATGTTACGACCAAGAGGCAAAATGAAGGATGTTTAATATAGTAGAGCAGAGAGACATCATGTAGGAGTTCGGCAATTTTCATTGAACCAATAGATCAGCCCCATCTTCTTGCTATGTGAGAAGAACAAAGCCGCTCTTGGTAGGGTATACTGTTAATTGCCGCCAAACACATTTCCACAGATATAGTGTGCTGGGTTGTTGAGAAGAAAAGTCTTTCATTAAAGTCTTCCTTCTGTGCTGAGCCTTCAGAAATGTTATGGAGGACAATCTATAAACAAGGGCTTATTGATTTCTAAGCAGATAGACATGCAGAAGGTCCCCTACATGTATGGTAAGACATCATACACTAAGGAAATGGAGAGCAGTTGTTCATGATAAATTCAAAGCAGTAACAAAAAATTTACTTTCAATAATCTCTGTGAATTCTAAAAATTCCCAGAAACTTAAAACTAAGAGGTTGGTCTTAAGGTCTCATGTCTTCACTTAGAAACACTAAAATCTATCCGTTGAGTATAAAAGTAGCAATGCATGGCCATGTTTGATTGTATACAGCTAATAGAGGTAATCTCACAAAGAGAAGGCTTTGCTTCTCATTAGAAAAGTAGAGCTGTTGGCTGGTAAATGTTTGGTCAGCCGGCCTTCTAACCCATGAATTAAAAGCAATTACTTTTCAAGTTTCAAACTTTTTTCTTGCTCTACAGGCTTTGCCTTCAAATTATTTTCATCTTAAATAGAGTTTTGGGGCCTTGAGCAGATATTTTGATACCCTGATAATTTGTGGTCTTGCTAAAGACTAACTCTTTGCACAGCCTCCCTGACTTGATTGGTTATTTCAAAGTTCCAATTATTTCACACCTTGCTTGGAGACTTTTTCTAATTGGGTTGTATTTTCCCAATTGAAATGAGAACTGGTCCAACTCTTGCCTTAAAATCTGAGCCCCCTTCTAAAGATTAAAATTCTACAATGTTTTTTAATAGATGTTATTTTTACAATCTTCCTAATTTCATTTTGTGGGACAAACTAGGACCTTAAAATACTGAGAAAATATTTTCTTACTCAATCCCCAAGCACCATCTTTACTTACATAAATTTCCCATAAATAAACACTTTGGACAATATTTATAACTTTTAAATATTTAGCAGCCCTTGTGATAATTATCTATGAACCAGTAAATGAATTTTATGATTTCTGACTAAGATTCTTTTTAACTTCATCCTTTCCCCAGGTAGAAAAAGTCATATTACTGCCATGCAGCATATGTCCAAATAGCCATTCAAAACCAAATTAGTCTAAACCCAGATAGCACTTTCTCATTAGAAGGAAAATAATAAGGAAAAGTTTAGCTGTTCTTACAAGACCAGAGCAGCTAAATGTCATTCCAAGAATAAAAGATCTTGTTTTAGTCCCTTGTAGACTGAGAATAAATGTTTTGAGTTACTGGAACTTGATGTGTGCAATTTGCCATTATTTTCCATTACCTGAAAAATCTTAATAAAATCACAGCTCATATGTTCCACTGCCTTTCCCTAAACTGTTAAGTGTTTAAGCTGCTTTCTAAAATACTCCTTAATTTTCATGCACATACCTGTCCATTCATGTGTATGTTTGATGTTTGCTAGTGTTAACTGTTTCTGTATATGTCTAATCAGTGAAATCATGTTTCCAGAATTGAAAGTTGCTTGGTTTAATAAGTGATTTCACAACAGTTTATCACACTCCAATCAACAAATTTTCAGCTAAAGAAAATTCAAAAGCAGGTTCATAGTTTCAAGGGAATAGTCTCATGAGGAATACAAGAATTGTTTTATTATATCTTATGTGAGCTCTCCCACCATTATCATTTATTATTATCATTTTTTTTAAAAAAGTTAAAGTCTTCTTAGACTTTAACACCTCTCAGACAAGAAATATTTTAAGGGTCCTGGCCTGCTAATACATTGTCTAGAAAACAAAAGCCAAAGATTCAACAAAATAAAAGATCAAGAGACCTCTGGCCATCTAAAATCAATATCACAAAGTTTCAAACACTTTACTCTTACTAGAGTTTCATCTTCACTCAGTGCTTAGTTCTTCTTCTTAAAATACAAAGGTCCAAACAGCTTTGTTTTTAGGTTATATGACACATGGAAGGTTTATAACAATTAGAAAAGAGATAATTTCAAGAGAGGTTTGCCTTGAAAAAAACCAGGGTTAATATGCTAAAATAGAAAAATTACAAAAAAACTAAACAGAAACAAATGCCAGCTACAAATGTCAGCCACATACATATTTAAAAATTTTTAATGGCCTCATTCAAAATAGTTCAAAAAAGGAAAAGAAATAGGTGAAATTAATTTCAACAATATATTTTAGTTAGCCTAGTATATATAAAATTTTAAAATTTCAACATAATCTGAAAATATTAATATGGTATTTTACATGATTTTATGTTTATTAAGTCTCCAAAACCTGTTGTGTATTTTATATTTACATCTCAGTTTGAACTAGCCACATTTCAAGAGCTCAATAGCCATTTGGGGCTAATAGCTACTGTATCAGACAGGACAGTTCTAGATGCTGGGAATAAAGCAGCAAACAACAGAGACAAGGTCTCTGTTTTTGTGGAGTTTACATTCCATTTCAGGGAAGATAGAGAAAATTACAAAAACAACAAACAAGAAAAAAACTATGTGATTTTAAATGTCTTCAAGAAACCAAAAAGGTGATGAGTGAGAAAATGCAGAGGGGCGGAGTGCTCTGCAGATGCGACATTTAAACTGTGACCTGGATGAGTGGGACTCAGGCACCCTCCGATGGAAAGCACGGGGGCAAAACAGAGAGCTTTTACCACAAGTCTAAGGCACAAATGAGCCTGTTTGTTTAAGCAACAACAACAGAATGGTAATACAAGAGCTCAAGGAGCAGAGAGGGAGAACAGGATAAGAAACAGTGAGCTGGGTAGGCTGAGCCAGATCATTTAGGACTTCGGAAAGCAGGATAAAGAGCTCAGGGGTGGCCAAGGGAGGAGGGACCCTGGAAACATTCTAAGTGTGCAGTTGCAGACCCTGCAGGGTTATGCCCTACACATAGGGGCAACAGGAGATGGTCTTCACAAAACTAAAACAAAGTCTCAGGTAGTCTCAATACCTAAGTGCATAAAGGTGATCTTCTTAGATCAATTTTTTCTTACAATTAGACAATCAAATCTATTTTGGGAGAATTAATCTACAGCTTCTACACTTTTTTACGTAAAATACCTAGCACTTAATCTCAAATCACCAAGAATACCAGCAAATAAGAGCAAACAGCCATAAGGAAAGGGAAGAGGAAAAAAAAGCAGGGGGATTTTGGTGATCCAGACTTTGAGTTGTCAGATTCCTGCTTTATAATAACTATGATTAGTATGTCCAAGAAAATAGATAGTAAGATAAAGAATTTCACTGGAGAGCTAAAATATATGAAAAATGAACCAAATTCTCCTAGAATTAGAGGGAGAGAAAAGGCAACAATAAATATATAATTCAATGGAAGGATTCAAAAGCTGATGTGATAGAGCAGAAGCGGAGATTAGTAAAATGAAATAGATCAGCAAAAAAGAAGAAAAAAAAAAAAAAAGCCAAGATCGAAGAAGACAGAGAAGGAACAATCATTGACAGGAAGACACTGGAAATCACCAAAAGAGATACCCCACAACCAAAGACAAAGAAGAAACCACAATGATACAGTAGGAAGGGTGCAATCACAATAAAATCAACCCCATAACTGCTGGGTGGGTGACTCACAAACTGGAGGACAATTATACCACAGAAGTCCATCCACTGGAGTGAAGGTTCTGAGAGCCACGTTAGGCTTCCCAACCTGGGGGTCCAGCAACAGGAGGGGGAATTCCCAGATAATTAGACTTGGAAGGCTAGCAGGATTTGATTGCACGACTTTGACAGAACTGGGGGAAACAGAGACTCCACTCTTGGAGGCACACACAAAGTAGTGTGTGCATCAGGATCCAGAGGGAAGGAGCGCTGATGCCATAGAAGACTGAACCAGACCTACAGCTAGTGTTGGAGGGTATCGTGCAGAAGCAGGGGGTGGCTGTAGCTCACCACGTGGACAAGGACGCTGGCAGCAAAAGTTCTGGGAAGTATTCCTCGGCATGACCCCTCCTGGAGTCCACTCTTAGTCCCACCAAAGAGCCTGTATCCTCCAGGGCTGGGTTGCCTCAGGCTAAATTACCAACAGGGAGGGAACCAGCCCCACCCATCAGCAGACAAGTGGATTGAAGTTTTACTGAGCTCTGCCCACCAGAGCAAAACCCAGCTCCACCCACCACCAGTGCCTTCCATCAGGAAGCCTGCACAAGCCTCTTAGATAGCCTCATCCACCAGAGGGCAGACGGGAGAAACAAGAACTACAAGCCTGCAGTCTGTGGAAGGAAAACCATACTCACAGAAAGATAGACGAAATGAAAAGGCAGAGGAATATGTACCAGAAGAAGGATAAAGATAAAAACCCAGAAAAAGAACTAAATGAAATGGAGATAGGCAACCTTCCAGAAAAAAAAATCATAATAAGGATAGTGAAGATGATCCAGGACCCTGGAAAAAGAATGGAGGCAAAGATCAAGAAGATGCAAGAAATGTTTAATGAAGACCTAGAAGAATTAGAGAACAAACTAACGGAGATGAACAATACAATAACTGAAATGAAAAATACACTAGAAGGAATCAATAGCAGAATAACTGAGGCAGAAGAACGGATAAGTGACCTGAAAGACAGAATGGTGGAATTCATTGACACAGAACAGCATAAAGAAAAAAGAATGAAAAGAAATGAAGACATGCAAAGAGACCTCTGGGACAACATTAAATACACCAACATTCACATTATAGGGGTTCCAGAAGGAGAAGAGAGAGAGAAAGGACCCAAGAAAATATCTGAAGAGATTATAGTTGAAAACTTCCCTAACATGGGAAAGGAAATAGCCACCAAAGTCCAGGAAGCACAGACAGTCCCAGGCAGGATAAACCCAAGGAGAAAAACGCTGAGACATGTAGCAATCAAACTGACAAAAATTAAAGACAAAGAAAAATTACTGAAAGCAACAAGGGAAAAACGACAACTAACATACAAGGGAACTCCCAGAAGGTTAACAGCTGATTTCTCAGCAGAAACTCTGCAAGCCAGAAGGGAGTGGTACGATACATTT
This sequence comes from Hyperoodon ampullatus, assembly GCF_949752795.1. NCBI lineage: Eukaryota > Metazoa > Chordata > Mammalia > Artiodactyla > Ziphiidae > Hyperoodon > Hyperoodon ampullatus. Next base: position 21,828,734 of record NC_136932.1, on the reverse strand, counting down.
AAAGTAATGAAACGGAAAAATTGACAACCAAGATTACTCTACCCAGCAAGTATCTCACTGAGATTCAACAGAGAAATCAAAAGCTTTACAGACAAGCAAAAGCTAAGAGAATTCAGCACCACCAAACCAGCTCCACAACAAATGCCAAAGTAACTTCTCTAAGTGGGAAACACAACAGAAGAAGCAGACCTATAAAAACAAACCCAAAACAACTAAGAAAATGATAATAGGGACATACATATCGATAATTACCTTAAATGTGAATGGATTAACTGCTCCAAACAAAAGACACAGGCTCGCTGAATGGATACAAAAACAAGACCCATATATAGGCTGTCTACAAGAGACCCAACTCAGACCTAGGGACACATACAGACTGAAAGTGAGGGGATGGAAAAAGATATTCCATGCAAATGGAAATCAAAAGAAAGCTGGAGTAGCAATACTCATATCAGATAAAATAGACTTTAAAATAATGTTACAAGAGACAAGAAAGGACACAACATAATGATCAAGGAATCAATCCAAGAAGAAGGTATAACAGTTATAAATATATAGGCGCCCAAAACAGGAGCACCTCAAAAATAAGGAAAATGCTAACAGCTATAAAAGAGGAAATGGATAGTAACACAATAATAGTTGGGGACTTTAACACCCCACTTAACAGCAATGGACAGCTTATCCAGACAGAAAATAAATAAGGAAACACAGTAGACACAATAGACCAGATAGATTTAATTGGTATTTATAGGACATTCTATCTGAAAACAGCAAATTACACTTTCTTCTCAAATGCACATGGAGCATTCTCCAGGACAGATCACATTTTGGGTCACAAATCAAGCCTTGGTAAATTCAAGAAAATTGCAAACATACCAAGCATCTTTTCCAACTACAATGCTATGAGATTACAAATAAATTACAGGGAAAAAGTGTAAAAAACACAAACACATGGAGGCTAAGTAAGAGGTTACTAAATAACCAAGACATCACTGAAGAAATCAAAGAGGAAATCAAAAAATACCTAAAGACAAAGAACAACGAAAACTCGACAAATCCAAAACCTACAGGATGCAGCAAAAACAGTTCTAAGAGGGAAGTTTATAGCAATACAATCCTACCTCAAGAAACAAGAAAAATCTCAAATAAACAATCTAACCTTACACCTAAAGGAACTAGAGAAAGAACAAACAAAACACAAAGTTAGGAGAAGGAAAGAAATCATAAAGATCAGAGCAAAAATAAATGAAATAGAAACAAAGAAAACAATAGCAAAGATCAATAAAACTAAAAGCTGGTTCTTTGAGAAGATAAACAAAATTGATAAACCTTTAGCCAGACTCATCAAGAAAAAAATGGAGAAGACTCAAATCAACAGAATTGGAAATGAAAAAGGAGAAGTTACAATGGACACCGCAGAAATACAAAGCATCGTAAGACACTACTACAGGCACCTCTATGCCAATAAAATGGACAACCTGGAAGAAATGGACAAATTCTTAGAAAGGTATAAACTTCCAAGACCGAACCAAGAAGAAATAGAAAATATGAACAGACCAATCACAAGGAATGAAATAGAAAATCTTCCAAAAAACAAAAGTCCAGGACCAGATGGCTTCACAGGTGAATTCTATCAAACATTTAGAGAAAAGCTAATACCCATCCTTCTTAAACTCTTCCGAAAAATTGCAGAGGAAGAAACACTCTCAAACTCATTCTACGAGGCCACCATATCACCCTGATACCAAAACCAGACAAAGATATTACAAAAAAAACAAAAACAAAATTACAGACCAATATCACTGATGAATATAGATGCAAAAATCTGCAACAAAATACTAGCAAACAGAATCCAACAACACATTAAGAGGATCATACACCATGATCAAGTGGGATTTATCCCAGGGATGCAAGGATTCTTCGATATACACAAATCAATCAATGTGATACACCATATTAACAAGTTGAAAAATAAAAACCATGCAATGGTCTCAATAGATGCAGAAAAAGCTTTTGACAAAATTCAACACCCATTGATGATAAAAACTCTCCAGAAAGTGGGCATAGAGGGGACCTACCTCAACATAATAAAGGCCATGTACAACAAACCCACTGCAAACATCATTCTCAATGGTGAAAAACTGAAAGCATTTCCTCTAAGATCAGGAACAAGCCAAGGATGTCCACTCTTGCCACTATTATTCAACACAGATTTGGAATAGTTTTGGAAGTCCTAGCTGCAGCAATCCCAGAAGAAAAAGAAATAAAAGCAATACAAATTGGAAAAGAATTAAAACTGTCACTGCTTGCAGATGACATGACACTATACATAGGGAATCCTAAAGATGCCACCAGATAACTACTAGAGCTGATCAATGAATTTGGTAAAATTGCAGGATACAAAATTAATGCACAGAAATTTCTTGCATTCCTATACACTAACAACAAAAGATCAGGAAGAGAAATTAAGTAAACAATCCCATTCACCATTGCAACAAAAAGAATAAAATACCTAGGAATAAACCTACCTAAGGAGGTAAAACACCTGTACTCAGAAAACTATAAGACACTGATAAAAGAAATCAAAGATGACACAAACAGATGGAGATATATACCATGTTCTTGGATTGGAAGAATCAATATTGTGAAAATGACTATACTATCCAAAGCAATCTACAGATTCAGTGCAATCCCTATCAAATTACCAATGGCATTTTTAACAGAACTGGAACAAAAAATCTTAAAATTTGTATGGAGACACAAAAGACCCCAAATAGCCAAAGCAGTCTTGAAGGAAAAATATGGAGCTGGAGGAATCAGACTCCCTGACTTCAGACTATACTACAAAGCTACAGTAACCAAGACAATATGGTACTGGCATAAAAACAGAAATATAGATCAGTGGAACAGGATAGAAAGCCCAGATATAAACCCACGCACCTACGGTCAACTAATCTATGACAAAGGAGGCAAGGATACACAATGGAGGAAAGATAGTCTCTTCAGTAAGTGGTGTTGGAAAAACTGGACAGCTATATGTAAAAGAATGAAATTAGAACACTCCCTAACACCATACACAAAAATAAACTCAAAATGGATTAAAGACCTAAATGTAAGACTGGACACTATAAAACTCTTAGAGGAAAACATAGGAAGAACACTCTTTGACATAAATCACAGCAAGATCTTTTTTGACCCACACCCTAGAGTAATGGAAATAAAAACAAAAATAAACAAATGGCACCTAATGAAACTTAAAAGCTTTTGCACAGCAAAGGAAACTATAAATAAAACAAAAAGACAACCCTCAGAATGGGAGAAAATATTTGCAAACGAATCAACAGACAAAGGATTAATCTCCAAAATATATAAACAGCTCATGCAGCTCAATATTAAAAAATCAAACAACTGAATCCAAAAATGGGCAGAAGACCTAAACAGACATTTCTCCAAGGAAGACATACAGATGGCCAACAGGCACATGAAAAGCTGCTCAACATCACTAATTATTAGAGAAATGCAAATCAAAACTACAGCGAGGTATCACCGCACACAAGTCAGAATGGGCATCATCAGAAAATCTACAAACAACAAATGCTGGAGAGGGTGTGGAGGAAAGGAATGCTCTTGCACTGTTGGTGGGAATGTAAATTGATACAGCCACTATGGAGAACAGTATGGAGGTTCCTTAGAAAACTAGAAATAGAATTACCATATGACCCAGCAATCCCACTACTGGCTATATACCCAGAGAAAACCATAATTCAAAAGGACACATGCACCCCAATGTTCATTGTAGCACTATTTACAATAGTACTATTGTCATGGAAGCCACCTAATGCCCATCAACAGACAGATGGATAAAGAAGATGTGGTACATATATACAATGGAATGTTAGCCATAAAAAGGAATGAAATTAGGTCATTTGTTGAGACGTGGATGGACCTAGAGACTATCATACAGAGTGAAGTATGTCAGAAAGAGAAAAACAAATATCATGTATTAACACATATATGTGTAATCTAGAAAATGGTAGAGTTGAACCGGTCTGCAAGGCAAAAATAGAGACACAGATGTAGAAAACAAACATATGGACACCAAGGGGGAAAAGCAGGGGTCAGGGGCAGTGGTGGTGGGCTGAACTGGGAGATTGGGATTGACATATACACACTAATATGTATAAAATAGATAACTAATATGAACTTGCTGTATTAAGAAAAATAAAATGAAATTCAAAAAAAATACCATGTCCTACTTCTAAACAAACTAATATGGTAAACAGCTAGTTTTCTTTCTAAAAATATTAAAGGAAACTATCATTAGATCAATGTTGTATTGAACAAAGAAAATCTTTCCAGCTAATACTGTCATGAACAAATGCCTGAATATAAAAATACAAAATCTACATACCACCCCCCTCCCCCTTTTAGAACAACTTCAGAACACTTAGCAGAGTGTCTTTCACATATTAAATCTTTTCTACATGTTTGGGGATTTTTATGTTTGTGTATGCTCAAAATTATAAAACAAATCATTTTTAACTGAAATTTGACATTAAAATAAAACACTGGAAAGGAGGTGTTTATAAATAAATAAATAAATAAAAGAAGAGAGAGAAAGAGAAAATTACAAAAAAAAGAAAAAAAGATAAGGAGCATAAAAGACATGTGGGCAATAAGGAAAAATGACCTAAAATGTATGCTACTGGAGTTCCAGAAGGAAAGGACAGAAAAAAAAAAAAAGGGAATTGGGTGTGGTTTTTATCTTCTTAATGCTCCTTTCTATATTTTCATGATTTTATTAATTTGAAAATATATATAGAGAGAACATTACCTCACATCATATATGAAAATAAATCCCAGATGGATTAATGAATTTAATGTAAAAAATAAAATCACAAAACCAACCAGAATAATAAGGAACAGGCAAATATTTATCCGGCCTTTCTCATCACAAACACAAAAGCTGAAACCATTACATAAAGACTGTTATGTCTACATATGAATTTTTGCTTACATAAAACACCATAACCAAAGTTCAAAGGCTAAGGACCAGATAAGAAAACAGTTGAGCCAAGTGTATGATGGAAATATATGTGGTAAGTAAAATCATATTTCATAAGAATATTTAATGACATGGAAAGTGCTCATAATTTGTATTTATATTTAAAATAGTTTATTGACTTTCCCTCCTGGTGAATATGGAGTAACAAGGGCTGGATTTACTCTTTCACAATAAGCAACAAGAAAATCAGATAAAACACATGAAACAAGGTTTTCAGTTATTTAACAACTGGCATCAGAGTACCACACTCCTTGAGAGACTGGGAATAAACACAGTAAGTCCTGAAATGGTCCCAGTTTACTACTTGGAGGCAGTTTCCAAACTGCATTGCAGGGAGGGGAAACCTAAAGAGGGCCAATGACCTCGCTGAGTAGAGGGAACAGAGAAAAGAAGTCAAGGTAGCCAAGGAAGGGAGGAGAGAGCTTTGGAGAAAGACCCCTGGAGTTCTGCAGAAGGGTCCCCTCAGGGTTTTGACTGATTACTAATCTGTGCATATGTGAGAGAAAGCTACCAAAGCCTACCAAAGAAGAAACATTGGAATAGAGTGTGCAGAGCAATTCCCAGAGTCCACACTTGCTAGGGAATAGTATGTATTCCCACAAGCCAGAGTAGAGAGACTTCGTAATACATGGGATAAAACAGCTGTTATATAGATATTTTACCAGTTCAAGAATGTAGAGGAAAACATGATCATTATGAGGGGAAAAAAAAAAGTGAATTATAAAAAGAACCCAGGGCTTCCCTGGTGGCGCAGTGGTTGAGAGTCCACCTGCGGATGCAGGGGACACGGGTTTGTGCCCCGGTCCAGGAAGATCCCACATGCCGCGGAGCGGCTGGGCCCGTTAGCCATGGCCGCTGGGCCTGCGCATCCGGAGCCTGTGCTCCGCAATGGGAGAGGCCACAACAGTGAGAGGCCCACGTACCGCAAAAAAAAAAAAACCCAAAGGAAACTCCTAGAGATTAAAAAATACAATATATGAAGTAAAAACACTTTGGATGTTTTAAATCCAAAGCACCCAGATCTTGTTTCTAATATCATTCTTCAATAAAAGAAACTAAGGATCCTTGGAGAAATGGCTGGTTCAATGAGTGGGGTGGGAAATATACAAGATGCACCTGGAGCATCCTGTAATAGCAGAAAAAGTTAAAAAGTGCAAAGAAAACCAGCAACAACAACAACATTGATGGGAGTATGTCAAAGAGACACAGGAGCCAACTAAAAGAGCTCCCAGTGGCTAAAACAGGAATAATTTGAGCAAAAAAGTTAGCAGTGTTGATTATAACACAAAGAATAAAATGAATATCCATGATATAAATAAATGATTGAATAAATAAATGAATGAATGAATGGGGCGGGTAGAATAGAAAAATCTCCCACATGCACAAAAATTCCAAATAACTTTTATAAATAATCTATCTCAAGGAGGGGGGAGCACAACTCCCCACTGCCTAATCATGGGCTGCACATAATGACATCACTGTATACAAATACAGTATGGAAAAAGCGGGGAAAGGAGTAACTTTACAATGAAGAAACCTGACAAATACTATTTCACTGAGGTGGCCAAGGTCAACATGAACAGTGATAAATCATGTTATAGGATATACCATTGATGTGATAAAAATGACACTTTATCTCTGTGGGCTTCCTTCCAAAAACCCATATCCCCAGTGTAATCATGAGAACAACATCAGAAAAATTTCAAGATAAGGGAACTGAATAAAATATCTGACCAGCAGTCCATAAAGCTATTAAGTTCATCAAAAAACAAAAGAAGTCTGAGAAATTGTCACAGTCAAGAGGAGCCTAAGGATACATGACAACTAAACATAATGTGGTATCCTGGATTGGATCCAGAAACAGAAAGGAGACATTAGGTAAAAACAGAGAAACCCTGAATAAAGAATGGACTTCAGTTAATGAGAATATAGCAGTATTGGTTCATTAATCATAACGAACATGCCATACAAATATAAGATAATAATAATAGAGGAAACTGGATTTGGCGGTATGCGGAAACTTTCAGTACTAGCTTTACAAATTTTCTGTATATCTAAAACTATGCTGAAGAAGCTAAGTCTATTTTAAAATGCATCAGATAGGATTAACAGCATATTAAACACTGAAGATTAAAAAAGTGAACTTAAAGTCACAGCAACAAAAACAACCAAAATCAGAGACAAAAAAGAAATGGTATCACACGTGTAACTAGAATCACAAGAAAGTGAGAAGGTGGCAAAAGGCAAAAACAGGAAAAAAAAATTTTTTTTGAAGGAATAATGGTCAGAATTTTTTAAAATTTGATGAAAATTATAAACACACAGATCCAAAAAACTCAGTGAACCCATGTGACCACACAGTAGTGGCACTTCATAATCAAATCGCTAAAAACCAGTGATAAGGAATAAACTCTTAAAAGAACCTAGGGTAAAAACACATTACATGCAGAAGAACAAAAATAAGAATTACCGCGTATCTCTTGGCCAAAAACTAAGCATGCCAGAAGACAATAGAGAGACATCTTTAAAATATTCAAAGTTTAAGAAAAATAAAAGGCCAACTTAGAATTCTATATCCAGTGAATATAACTTTCATGAATAAAGGTGAAAAAAATAGAAATACAATAGTAACAAAAATAACGAAATATTTAGGCATATATCTAACAAAATACAATTGATGAAAACACTAAAGAAGATCTAAGTAAATAAAGAATTACTTCAAATTCATGGTATGGAAGTCTTAATATTGTTAATATATCAATTATCTCCAAGTTGATGTATAGACTCAATACAATCCCAATCAAAATCCTTTTGTGGAATTTGACGAAACTACTTTAAAATTTACGAGTAGATGCAAAGGATGTAGAATAGACAAAGCAGTTTGAAAAAAAAATAAAGTATTAGATAATTTACACTACTTGATTATATTTACTATCAGGTTATAGTAATCAAGACAATGTGATATAGGCCTAAGGATAGAAATATATAGTGATGGAATAAACAGACAGTCAAGATATAGATCCACAAATAAATGGCTGTGTAATTTTTTGTAAAATAGTTGAGATAAAATTCACATACCATACAACATGCACAAAGTATACAATTCAATTGTATTTTCTATATGTACACAATTGTCACCATAATCAATTTCAGTCATTTCTATTACTGACAAAAGAAACACTACACTCATTCGAAATCTTTTCCCATTTACCCTCAATCTCCCAGTCCTAGCCAACCACTACACTACTTCCTGTGTTTATGGATTTGCCTATTCTGGACATTGCACATAAATGGAATCAGATAATATGGAGCCTTTTGTAAATGCCTTTTTGCTGTCAGCATAATATTTTCAAGTTTCACCCATGTTGCAGTATGTGTATTAGTCTGGGTTCTCTAGAGAAACAGAACCAATAAAAGACCCAGATATATGACTATATATATCCATATATATTGGCTTTGCTTCTTTCTCTATATTAAGAGACTCACTATAAGGAATTGGAGGCTGAGAAGTCCAAGATCTAAAATTAGCAAGCTATAGAACCAGGAGGTACAAATAGTCTAGTTCTAGTCTGAGTCTGAGAGCCTAAGAAACAGAAGAGCCAATAGTGTACGTTCCAGTTCAAGTCTGAGTCCAAGGGCAGAAGAAGATTGATATCCCAGATCAAATACAGGCAGAGAGAAAGAATTGTTTCTTATTCAACATTTAATTCTATTCAGGCCTTCAGTGGTTTGGATGAAGCCCACCCATATTTGGGAGGGTAATCTGCTTTACTCAGTCTACAAATCCAAATGTTAATCTCATCCACAAACACCCTCACAGACACACCCAGAAATAATGCTTAACCAGATATCTGAGCATCTAGTTGAAACATAAGATTAAACACCACAAGTCCACCTCGTGTCAACTTGACACCTATATACATCTCCTTACATCATACTTAATCTCCAAATAAAGACAATAAGAAGGTCATAATTCCTCCTAACTTGATACAACTATCCTGCACACAGCTGAAACACACTAACCACTTCCACAGAAAAGAAAACTTCCTTAAGTGATGCTTACTCTTCTCCTTGAAATCCTGTAACTTAGGTACTATGATATAAAATGAACAGTACTTAAATACTATGATATAAAGTGAATGCATCTTATGTTACATAATAAGGGAATAAGACAGGAAAGAAAATAAAGATATTTGATATATACATATGCAAACATATATGTAAGAAAGTAAGAAGGAATACAGAATACTCGTGACAATTACAGTTCTCATCTCTGTAACCAGTCGTCTGGTTTTTATAACTATCTTTTTTTTTCCACCACGCATTCTGTATTTCTTTTGCCTTCAGTAAATCCTCAGATGATCATGGTTCTTTACCTGGTGGAGGGACTCAAACCTTCATTTCTGAAGGTTCTGGGACATGATGAGTAGTCCTGACTGGATTGGACTGTTGTCTATTTCCATTGACCTTAAACACAAGCCTCGTAATAGTAATAGTAAGTGAGGCCCTAAGGGGTCTTTTGTATTCCAGACATACTCTTCCTTACCTCCAGTGTAGAGCAGTAGTCTAATTTCCCCTTGGTAGTCAGGATCAGTCACCCCAGCCAGTACAGTAACTCCCTTTGTTGCATTGATTCAGTGGCATAAGGAGTCCAAAGTGGTTGAGCATTAGTCTTAATTTCCAGTTCAATTTATCCACTGTGGTGTCTCCTGGTGGAAGCATTCCTCCTTTTAGAACTAAGACCTCTAGGCCAGAACAGCACAAGGTCATGAGAAACACAATCTCTGCTAGCTAGCAACTAGTGTTAAAAGCGATGGGTACCACCCCCATTTCTACCCCTTGATTCCTGAACCCATGAATTCTGGCTATGGGAGAAACAGACCATATACTGGATGCTGATTCAGAGCATATACAGCTTTCTGGAGAACCCTCTCCCAACCTTGCAAGGTACTGCAGCCTACCTTACACTGTAAGTCTTCACAAGGCCATTCCATCATCCTATCATGCCAGCTGCTTCAAGCTGGTGGGAAACATAGTAAAACCAATGAATTCCATGAGCATGCGTCCATTGCCACTATTCTTTTGCTGTGAAGTGAGTGAGTTCCTGATCTGAAGCAGTGCTGTGTAGAATGCCATGATGGCAGAGCAGGCATCCTGTAAGTCCATGGCTGGTAGTTTTGGCAGAAGCATGGCAGGCAAGAAAGGCAAATAAATACGCAGAGTGTCTGTTCCAGTAAGAACAAAATACTGCCCCTTCCATGACAGAAACAATCCAATATAATCAACCTGCCACCAGAAGCTTGTCCATCACCCTGGGGACTGGTGCCATACTGGGGGCTCAGTGTTGGTCTTTGCTGCTAGTAGACTGGGCACTCAGGGCTGGCTAGAGCTAGGTCAACTGCGGTGAGTAAAAGTCCATGTTGCTGAGCCCTTGCATAACCTCAATCCTTGCCACCATGGCCACTTTGTTCATAAGCCCTGGGCAAAGACTGGGTGCCTGAGAAAGAGGCTGACTGATATCCACAAAACACATCAACCTATATACTTGATTATTAAAATCCCTTTCTGCTGAGATCATACTTTAGTGAGCATTCACTTGGAACACAAGTATCTTTAGTTTTTGCTCATTCAGAAAGATTTATCTACATAACTCTTCCTCAAATTTCCTTATTGCCAGTTTCCTAATCATGTTCCTTCCAAATCCCTGACCATCCAGCCAAACCATTGGCCATAACCCACGAATCAGATTACAGTCACACACCTAGCCATTGTTCCTTCCAATCAAAGTGAATAACCAGGAGCACTGCTCAAAGTTCTACCCACTGGGAGGCTTTCCCTTCATGACTGTCCTTCAGGGATGACCCAGGAAGTACTGCACCCACCACATTCAGACAGTGCGTGCATATCATGCACAACCATATGTAAATCAGGCTTGAGTTTTCTCATCCTCTATCAGCTGATCAGAGCTACCCTAAGAAGCTAAAAAAAAGAAGAGCAAAAGAAGGGAGAAAACAATTAAGAGTAGAGCAGAGATTAATGAAGTGGAGAATATCAAATAACAGAATCAAAAAACCAAAAGTTGGTTCTTTGAAAAGATCAACAAAATTGACACACCTCTAGCTAGAATAAGAAAAAATAAGAGAAGATACAAATAACTAAAATCAGAAATGAAAGTGAAAATATTACTAATGTTAAGGCAATAAAAATAATTAGAACACTATGAATAATTGTGTGCCAACAGGTTAGATAACCTAAATTAAATAGAAAAATTTCCAGAAACACACAAATTACCAATAATGACTCAAAAAGAAATAACAAACCTGAATGACCTATATAACAGAGACTGAATCAGTAATCAAAAACCTCCCAACAGAGAAAAGACAGCTTCTCCGGTGAATTCTTCCAAACCCTCAAAGAATTAACACTAATCCTCAAGCTCTTCCAATCAGTGAAAGAGGATGGAACAGTTCCTGACTCAAGATATAAGGCTAGCATTACACTGGTACCAAAGCCAGACAAAGAAAACGAGAGACCAGTATCCCTTATGACTATCAATGAAAAAATCTTTAACAAAATATTAGCAATGTAAACCCAAAATCATATTATACAACATTACCAACTGGGATTTATCCCAGGGATGCAAAGATAGTTCAACACAAGAAAATCAATCAATGTAAGACATCATATTAATAGAATGAATGAAACAAAACACATGATCATCTCAATTGATGCAGAAAAAGCATTTTGACAAAATCCAACACCATTTCATGACAAAAAAATTCAGAAAACTAGGAGTAGAAGGGAAATTGCTCAACATAATAAATGGCATTTATGAAAAACCCATAGGTAACATCATATTTAACAGTAAAAGACTAAAATCTTTCCTCCTAAGATCAGGGATAAGGCAAGGATGCCTGCTTTCGCCACTGCTTTTCAACAGTGTACTTCCAGTTCTAGTCAGAGCAATTAGGTAAGGGAAAAAAAGGTATCCAAATTGAAAAAAAGAAGTAAAACTATCTTTATTCACAGATGACAGAATCCTATAGAAAGAAAATCCCAAAGAATCCATCAAAAAAAAAAAAAGAAAATATCAAAGCTAATAAATGAATTCAGCAAAGTTGCAGGGTACAAGATCAATGTGCAAAGATCGGTTGTGTTTCTATATACCAGCCATGAACAATCCAAAAAGGAAATTAAGAAAACAGATCATTTGTTGTCAGGGGCCAGGGGTGGGGGAGGGAATTTACTGCAAATGGATATGAGGAATACTTTGGCATATTTGGGGATGATGAAAATGTTCTATATCATGACTACAGTGGTGGTTACAAGAATGTGCATTTGCTAAAACTCAGTGAACTGTACATTTAAAAATTGATAATTGTATTGTATGTAAGTTATATGTCAAAAGCTGGTAAGACAGATTTTAAACAAAATGTGTATTTAGATCCTCTTTTTAAAATACTTGAATGCACAGAAAAAAAGTAGGGAATGATGGACAGCACAAAATATCCAAAAGGTGGGTTATGAGTGACTTTTACTTTTGTTTATGCTTCTTTTCACTTTAAATTGTTTATAATGTATATCCATTAGTTATATAATCAGAAAAAAAGTTGTTTAAAAATATATAAGAGCATTATACTCTTTAGATTTATTTCCACTTAAGAGTTAATATTTTAAAGTATTGGCACTCACCACATGAAACAAATCAACTTTTGACTATGACAGATAAAGGGAGGTGTTATAATATGCCGAGTTGACATCAAGTACTTAATGCCCATTTTCACGTTATATCTCATAAAAGTCTGTGTACTAGAACTCCATTTTTATATGGGTACAACTGAAAAGACTCCAGAAACCTAGATCATAACTGAAGATTCAAAGGCCATTTTCCAATAAAATTGTCCTGGTATGTTGAAGTAGAAATCTGGAAAGCTGTTTCGTTACCACAAGCCCATCTAAATTTTAAAGCAAGTCAAACAGTAACAAGAGAGTTTTAAGAAAGCCAGTAAACAAACTTCAGGTGATGGAGACATGGAGAAGCAAAAGGTGGCATGGATGTTAATAATCAAATCCCATGTTGTCCTTGATCTCATAAAGAAAGATCTTCCGGCAGAAGAGGACAAGGCACCCTGAGAAGTATTCTTGAGAACAGACTAAATATTAGGGAGAAGGAGAGATGAAAGTTGAAAGGACAGCATTACAAAACTAGACTAGCTCAAACACAGATTTGGCATCAAACCCTTAAACTCTAGTATTAGTAGTCTAATTCTGGAGGGGTAAGAGGAAGCCCATCTAACAGATTAGGGGAAAATACAAAAACTGATTACCCCAGGTGCAGATACTGGCTGAAGGATGAACAGAAGTTGAGTCCAGAAATTCATGAATAAATTTATAGACTATTGATCCATAATGAATGGTTAAAGCAAATGCATTTAATTCTACCATAATGGACAATAAAGCCCTTTGGGAAACTTCAACAACTAAAATAAAACTAAACAAAAATATTTTAAAAACTAAAATAAAACTTTTAAAAAAAGCTTTTACATGTAGAGTGCTTACTATGTAAGAAGCACTTGGTATACATTATCTCCAATCTAAATTAAATACACAAATTTACATGTGAGTTTATAATGGTTGAAACAACTGGTAACAGTCTTTACATTAAGTAAGTATTAGTGCAGGGCTTAAATCTCAGGACTGTTTCAGTAAAAACCTCAGGTTTTTTCCAGGCTCATGCTTCTTCCCTCTAGGGAAGAGGGAAGGCTTCTAGGAACCCATTAGGCTGAGAAAATGATAAGTCTGACTCTGCTTAGAAAGAAGAGTAGAGAGAGCCCGCTATGTCCCTTACATCTACCATGGAAAACATACTGACTCCAGGGTGTTCTGTGGAAGAACTCAGTCTTCATTTTCATGTAGGAACAGTCATGTCTAAGTTCACATTCAAAAAAATTCTCCTTCCATAAATGTACAATGTGTGTCTTCTTCTCTTACATTCCACGTCAGGCGAAAGATAAAGATGAGTCTTACTTTTTCTAGCAATGTAAGTGAAACTCGTTCTCTTTCAATTATACCAAGTAGAAAGGAAAAAGTCATTTCATCTAGTTCATTAGTCATCTACCTGTGAAGCAGGAATAATGATATTTGCTCCACAGGGTGGTAAGAATTCAGTTACACAATATTTTTAAAGTGCTTAGAATGAGGCTGGCAAATAATAGGTCCTCAGGTTATGGTAGCTACTATTGACATCACTTTTAGTCCTCAGTGTCTGATAGGGCCATCGATGGACAGTCCTTTGAGGAGTCAATGTGGAAGAAACTACCTAAGTAACAATCAGATGAGCCTGGCGTAGTGGACCCGAGGCTCCTGCTGTTCCTATTCCTATCTCCCCCAGTGTTATGTTTCATCTCATTGGAAGATGGTTCTTTGAGTTACATCACTAAGTGTTGGTTTCAACAAAATATTTCCTGAATCCAACTCTCAAGCCCTCTCTCCTTTCCTTTTGCATTTCCTAGCTTGAACTGTACCTCCACAAACAGGTTATACTTCACTTATGAGAAGGACATTAAGTGTCAAAGTAATAATTTTAAAAAATTATTTTTTTTTAAATTTGTGTTTGCACAAGGCAAGGAGAGGCAAGGAGGTAGATACATTTCTGTCTGCAAGAACTCTTTGCTCACAACATCAGAACAGTCAATCAGTCCATAGCAACTCAGGACACCTTTGAAACATGCAATTTCTCCGTGTGTGTGTGTGTGCGTGTGTGTGTGTGTGTGTGTCTGTGTGTGTGTGTGTGTGTGTGTGTTAGAGAGAGCAGGCGCAAAAGCAAGAGAGAGAAAGACATCAAGAAGTCATTGCTTAGTTGCCCTGAACATAGTTTTTCAAATCCAATGTGGATATATTAGACCTTTCACTTTGAGTTTTTACTGGCAATGGTACTAGAACAACCTTCTGAATAGCAACTACTGCTGAATTTTAAAATCTTCCTGGCCCTTCCCTGAGCCAGATTTTAAAGGTACATCAAGCTTGGCTCATTCGATACTCAGGAACCTTATCTTTTTTAAAATAGAAATTAATTTTACTACTACCAAATAGCATATCCAAGTACTACCGTAAGACGATAAGATGTATGCCACTCTATAGTGTGAAGAAAAAGGAAAAGACACAAATTTCTTTAAATTTCTAAAGAAAGACTTATCAACCTAAGCCAAGTTTTATTTCATTTCATCCCCTTCTTCTTTTGAGGAACTCCTTGTAGCTAAGTAAAATGAAATGTGTAATCGTTTTTGACTGGCAAACCAAGTGATTAGATGAACTGTATAATTTTAAAGGTTTTATAAAGTAATCTCCTCAATAAATTAATTGACCATGCTCAACAGTATCTCACAGAAGACTTCTCTAGTATTTTAATCAAGTTTTCTACTAGACTTACCTATCCTGGTGTCATTAGTCCCTGTGAAATAACTACAGATTTTAGTCTTCACAAACACACATCCTTTTCATTTACCACTGAGATTTCAGCATAGGAATGTTTCCAATAAAAGAATTTCTTCAGTCTCATCAACTGGCACACTGGAATTGTACATTCCAAGGAAGAAGGCGATATTTATTTTTTCAAACCCTATTCCAGCCAACTACCATAAACTTAGTTATTCTGAGGGCTCCTTGTTTCACTTTTATTTGGAGTCTGCCAACAGGTGACTGGATACTAGAGCACATTTGTCTACTCCTCAGGGATCCTTCTAATGGGACTATAACTTGGAACCAGTATTCCAAGTGGAAAACCCTCAGTCCAGAATCAGCAGCCCCTTCAAGTGCCTCTTCCCACATTCACACCAGGAGGTGGTGTTCCAAGGTGGTCTCAGCATTGCACTGGCCAGCTTATTATTGGATCAGCAGGAAGCTTATTAAAAGGAAAGAAAACTCAATGAGCATCAGGTATTCTGCTTGGGCAAACTAAAGTTGTAATGAAATGTCACCTAAGGTCACCCAATCCTTTGAGATTTAAATAAAATTGGCTAGATCCCCTATTCCACATCCTGTGGGATATGCCTAGCCTTCCCCAAGATTTCTGCAAAAGACCAAAGTCTCATGTTCTCATGGTCATATCTAGATTCAAATTCTTTTTTATCCTGCTGAACTTTTGATCTGAGTTCATTTTGCTAGTATCTCATCTCCTGTGGGCATTTTCTTTCCTCTGCTCCAGACATTGAACTCAGTTGTTTTATTTTTTCTTTTCTTCCCCCCAAACACATGGCATTTCTGTGGTAAGTAGATTTTCATGAAGGTTTGGCTGTGAGGGAGGTTAAGGCACATAATTTAAAATAGCGGCAAACACTGATCATTCTTCATCTTAAAGTCATTCAGACATCCTGGCCTTTGAAATGCTTCCCTCGTCACATTTCTCCACTGGCTCCTGTCCTGACCTATCTTTCACTTTTCTTCATTTCAGTTCTCTTCTGTCTTTATATTCATGTTTATTCTTATGTTTATTTTGTCTTATTTTATCTTAGTCCATTCAGGCTGCTATAGCAAAAAGTACCATAGACTGGATAGCTTAAACAACAAATAGTTGATTCTCATAGTTCTGGAGGCTGGCGAGTTCAAGATCAAGGTTTCAGCAGTTTGAAGTCTCTGATAGAGAGCCTGCTTCCTGGTTCACAGATGGCTATCTTCTCGCTGTGTCCTTATGTAGCAGAAGGGGAAAGGGATCTCTCCTGAGTCTCTTTTATAAGGGCACTAATCTCTTTCATGAGGGCTCTGCCCTTATGACCTAATCACCTCCCAAAGGCCCCACCTCCCAATACCATTAATTGGAGGTTAGGATTCCAACGTATGAATTTCGGGAGGATACAAACATTTAGTCCCTATCACCTTTGTTTTACTCTCTGAACACATGATACTCTCAGAACCTCACTTTCCACATTACAATTACTTTCCTAAAGAAAAATAGTCTTCCACTTAAATAAAGGCCATTTGTTATAACTATTAAAATACACTAATTCAATTTTTTAAATTCTGCTCCATATCAAATTTTTAAAATCCCATAAATACCATGCACCAACACCACTTACAGTATTTGACTGTGAGGTCTTTCATACCAAAACGATTTCTCTTGGGGTCGTATCTTCTTCCAGCAATGCCATCCCCATCAATTCCTCTCAAATGCTATAAACTGGAAATACTAATATTCTATAAGCAGTTCTGTCTTTGGACAAACCCCATAGTTTGTTTTCATTTGAATAGTTTTACAGAGGGCACACCCTCATTTGCCACAGGTCAGATGTTTCCCTACAGACACATAGCTGGAATGATTCAACCATTTATCCTGTAGTGATGTGAGCACCTAACTCATGAGCCATGACATTTTTTTCCCAAACCTATATTCTGGACTGTTTTGTGATTATCCATCTAATACAAACTATGAGGTTAATGATTTCTGGGCCTGCCAAGAGCATCTTTTGTTCACCCAAAGCTGGCCCCCATTTCACCTGGCAGAGGAGGCTAAATTTACCCCATGACATCCTTCCTTCAATATATCATCTAGCCCAGGTCTGGTCTGTACTCTTATTTGAGGTTTAAATAAAATTGGCTTGAGATTTAAATAAAATCCTCTTATCTGCCAGCTCCCTTAGGTGTGTCTCATTTTGTCTATATCTTGCCTTTAAACAGATGTTACAACCCGAAATGTCTGCAGAGACCAAGTGGGTGACCTAAAAGCGGAAAACAGGGCAAGGGGAGACATTACCTGGAGAGAAAAATCTCCACCTGGAATGACTTCATTGTTGGGCTCCAGCTGACTGCAGCCCCATGAGGTGTCAGGCCTGGGGATGCCAGAGTGTCTATCCCTGGGATGTTTTATTCAGTTTTATTTGAAACCTCCATTTTCTTATTTTAAAGTTCATATTTTAAAAAAGTGTATCAGCACAACAAAATATATTTCTGGGTCCAATGTAGCCCAAAGACAGCCAATTTGAGACTTCTGGCTTAGACTCACACACTATAAGCCCCAAGAGCATGTTTCCTTGCAGGACGGACTGTGCCTGCTGCCCCATTTGAATAACCTGGTCCTCTTCAAGCTCATCTAATAGTGCCAGCAGGACTGATCCTGGTCCTCCCAGCCATGTCCTCTCAAATTTGTCCATCTTTTTTCTAAGTAGCTCTTGCAGTCTGTAAGGATTGGCTCATAATTTGCTTCTTTTATTAAATCCCTGGTTTTATTTTTAAGGTGGACTTTCCATAATTTCTAGATCCGATTTTTCTCTGAGGAAGTCATTTGTTTGCTTACTAAGTTTTGCCTTTTGTCATTTGTTCCATGCCCTTGGGCCACAGCTCTTGTTGTTATCATTCCTAATACAAGCATAACTAAAATATTCCTTTCTCCTGGTCTCATTTTTTAAAGCATTCACAGGTAAGTTTTTGCTTTTGAATATCTCCTTAGTCTGACCTCTATGATCCAAAGTTTCCACAAAGTAAAATTTACTCCTTCCAATTCAATCCACTCTTCCTTCATTTTAAAAATTCTCCTACTCATACTTTCCCTAGTGTATGACCCAAATCTTTAATTGATTTTGTTTCTTCCAAGGTTTCTGAGGAAATCTGATGCCCTAGAGATAGTGCTGTGGTTCAGTCCTTTTTAAAAATACCCTTTTTATCTTTGAAGCTTATAATATTACATTGAGCTGTTTCTGTACTTCAAGCCCAGATGGTGGCATAGCCTCCATAATAAGAGCCTCTGGGGTCTTACACGGTCCTTCCACCATCCTGATTAGGTTCATCCTAGAAATCTACCACCAGGACCAAAGCACTCTTGATTAATAATCCAAAGACAATTAGAAACACACACAGTATTTAGAGGAATGTGAAAGTGTGCATGGAGAGCGGTAACTTCAAGAATCTTCAGAAGAGGCAAGGAAGCCAGCAGTTGTTCACTCAGCAGTGTCTTTCTTGATGTAAGATGTAAGATGAAGTTAAAATACAGCGGAACAGAATTAGGAACACTTGCCTTATCATTACCAATCAACGGCAGGACAAGCATTCATAGAGCAAAATGCCAAGCACACGTGGTCTGTATCCCACATGGAATTTAGTTGATTTTTATAGCTCAAATCTAATCATCTAATTCCAGAGTCAATGCCTAAAATGCCAGTTATGACTATAATATTAATTCCTGCAACACACAGGTATAGGGTGGCCATGGTGGCTTCCCCAGGACCTGCCTCCCTGAAGTTGTACTTCTGCCTCAATGTCACTTTGAATTTCTACCCAAGGGGGCTTCCTGAGTCATGCATACTGGGTTGGCCAAAAAGTTCGTTCGGGTTTTTCCATAAGATGTTACAGAAAAACTCCAACGAACTTTTTGGCCAACCCAATATATGGGAGGTTTGGACAAATCGAAGACTCTTCTCTGAGTTTATCTGACAGAAAAAAGAGGTGCAGTGATTACTAGACCAAATAAGATCAAAGGGTGAGATTTACTCAGGGCTCTCTGACTGCAAACAGAATGGAAGAGGAGAACTGACCTAATTTATGCCTCTGCCTTCGTTTCCAGGGGGAGAAACGGAGGACAGGACACCCCATGTGGAGAGAAGCAACTTCCCTGGCCTGCTGATCACACTGGAGCAGGCAGCAGAAGAAAAAGAAAGTGGAGTGTTTTCAAAGACAGAGACCATCTCATGTATCATTTTTATTAACTGCCTGTGGCTCTTAGTCCAGCATTAAGGGTACAGCAGAAACTGAAAAACAAATTTTAAACTAAGTTGAGAAAATGCAGATGTATTGTAAGTCTTATAAATTCTGTACTGCAATTTCCAAAAACTTTACTGTTTATAATGCACTTTGATAGCAGTGACATGAGACAAGGAGCTATTATTTACTTTATACTCATCTCCTCTGGAGATGTAGAAAAGACCAAGTTCTTTACTGTAGGTCTAAGAACTAGACCTTCTCAAATTCAATTTATTCTCTCAGCATGTAAATGGTTAACTGGGTTAAAAATGAATTCCTATAAAGCCAATGCCATTCTCTTTCTATATAGAGCCAATACCATTCTCTTTCTCCTCTTGACTGTTATCTCATTTTACTACATTTCACTTCAAAGGCCTCTTTACATGAGCCACGTCATGCATAAATCATGTTTCTGATATGATGCAAGAGAGAAGTTATAAAGATCAGGGGTATTGTCTCAGACAGAAACAACCACCATTTAAACTCAGTATCACTATGAAGTACATGTCTTTTCCTGTAATAGGATGGAAATGTGTTATAAATCTGTGGAGTTGAAATCCAAATCTGGCATCAAGCTTTAAATTGGTCTGGATTTTCCAACATCACCTTTTGGCTCCCAGACAGGCCTGCTTTCCTCAGATATCAATTCCTGCAGTCCCACAAACAAGCTAGAAATTTCCAGTGTATCAAAGCAAGAAGATGGTTTTATGATGACAAAATTAAGAATAAAATAGACTTCTTTCCCTCTTGTTCATTGAGGCGGGAGGGCCACTTCACTCTTGGCCTCAAGAATCTAGAAAGAACTGAAATCTTGATCTCAAGTAGTTGTGTGACTGAGACGGGCAGTCTTCCTCCCTGTGTGTTGGCTCTCTCCTCTATAAAATGATGGCTTTGGACTAAACAATATTGAAGAGACCTGTCTGATCAACACTCAGGAGACGGTAGTTACCAATGAGTTCTGTGAGAGCACCAGGAAGAAAGTGTTCCACCTAGGTTCATCAAGGGAGGTTTCACAGGAGAAATAGCATTGGTGGTGAACTTCAGAGAATGAGATTGTAAAGAGTGCAAAAACATTCCAAACAAAGGGACAAGGTAAACAAAGGTTGAGAAGAGGAAACATACTGCACTTTCCCGGAACTGCAAAGAATCGTACATGCCTGGTGGCTGTAAAACAACTTTTCCGTAGGCTCAACCTCTTAATAGAATGAAGAAATATAAAATTTCCTTTTAAAGCAAGTAAAGATCACATTATGGTTTTTGTTACAGCCTTCTTGAGATATAATTCATAACCATATAATTCACCCATTTAAAGTATGCAATTTAATGTTTTCCTGGTATTTTAACAGATATGCGCAACCGTCGCCACAGTCAATTTTTGAAAGCATTTATCACCCCAAACCCTTTGGCCATCACCCCCAAATTCTATCATCTACTTTCCCACCAATCGATCTTCTGTCTTTATAGACTTGCCTGTTCTGGGCATTTCATATGAATGGAATCATACAACCTGGGTTGTGACTGGCTTCTTTCACCTAGCATAATATTTTCAAAATTATGCTGACCATTGGGGAGCCTCTAGAAGCTGTAAGAGGCCAGACTTGCTGACACCTTGATTTTAGCTCTTTAAGACTCATTTTGGACTTCTCACTTCCAGAATTGTAAGGAAATAAATTTGTGCTGTTTTAAACCACTAAAACAAATTAAAAAAAAATTAATCTATGCTGTATATCAGTGCTTCATTCCCTTTATGGCTGAATACTATTCCACTGTAGGAATATACAACATTCATCAGTTGATGGATATCTGCATTGTTTCCACCTTTGGGCTATAATGAGTAATGCTGTTAATAAACATTCATGTACAAGTTTTTGTGGGAACATATGTTTTCATTTTCTTGAGTATATACCTAGGGGTGGAATTTCCGGGTCATATGGTAATTCTATGTTTAACTTCTTGAGAAACTGCCAGTGGCTGTACCATGTTACATTCCCACCAGCAGAGTATGAGTTCCAATTTCTGTACATCCTCACCCATACTTGCTATTATCTGTCTTTTGATTATGGCAAACCCAGTCAGTGTGAAGTGGTTTTAATTTTTTGTGGTTTTAATTTTCTCTAGTTACTAATGATGTTGAGCATCTTTTTCTGATCTGACTGGGTATTTGTATATATTTTTTGCAGAAATATTCAGATTGTTTCCCTATGTTCAATTCAGTTATTTGTCTTTTTATTCTTGAGTTGTAAGAGTTCTTTACATATTTTAGGTACCAGTACCTTATCAGATGTATGATTTTCTACCATTCAGAAGGAAAAGTCAGATTATTAATATTGCCACATTTTAAAGAACAGAAACAAACAAACAAAAGTTTTCCAGTACATGATTATAAATACTGCACTATTTTCTGCAAAAACACATTTTCATTTTTATATATTAATCATCAAATATTTTACACCCAGTTTTTTCTTAACTCTCATTAAGCTAATCCCCAGCTTTAGTTGGTGAGAAAATAAGTACACAGAGACATGTATGTCGGTGCCTCTACAGAGAAGAATGTCTGATTCTGCAGTAAAACCGTTGCAGCTTTTATAAATCATGTTTTACAAATTCACATACTAGAATTACATCCCAAAATAAGCCTTGGAAGGCATCTGCCTACATGTTGTAACGATTAAAACGATGTTCTGTGTTACAGAAAATGTGCTGGAGATACCCTCTACATGAAGTATGACTAGATAGTTCAAATCGCATATGACTGACCAATAAGTTGCTTCCCAAGAATGAATGCCACAAATCCAGAAGCTATGGAAACTCTGGCTCATTAAAGCAAGCCATGTTCTTGTTAGACTGAAGTCTCTATTATGTACTGAATAGTAAACTGTAATTCACTGGTTACTTTGCTGTGAACACCAAAAGATTCCATTTCCGAGAATATACCCAGGCAGGAAAAGGTGTTTTCAGATCCCAGAACTCAGAAAACATAACTCTCTATGTGAAGTAGAGTTCAAAGTTGGACAGAAGTTCCTCACTACGCCTGTGCGCTTCATCTTCTGCTCTGACGATTATAGCTGGGCGCCTCGCTCCAATCTTGCCGTGAATCCCCTTTCCTGGAGCAATGGAGGTTGAAGCACATTTGAAATAGTTGAGTTTTACTCCACTGCACTGAGCCACAAGCCCTGCTTAGAAAGACCTGGGAAACATTAGCTTGCTTCAGGTCTGGCCGTAATGAAAATAAATGAGGGCTTCAATTTAAAGTCGTTACTAAAAATTTGTTCTTTCCTCCATTCTAATTCTGAGACCCACTTGCAGCTAATTAGGACGGTTCCCAGCGTGATCTCCCAGCACACTGCTAGTGTAAACACCAGCCATCTGAGTTTCATTACAATAAAGAAATCAAATAAACAGTGGACCAGAAAACAGTAGTTTGGGCACGGCTCATGACAGCACAATGCAGTTACCATTCCTCACTCGGGAAGGAAAAGGAGGCACCAGGGGAGCAAGGCTGATGCCCAGTGCTTTCCTTTCTTATTAACGATGTTAGTGGGACTGGGGATTATTTCTTACTGTTAAAATTTTCTGGAGAAAGAAGAGGGTTTTTTTTTTTAATGAAAATGAAAAAGAAGTGCTCTCTGAACCTCGTTGTAAACAGAAAGAAAAGGTAATTATTTGCTTTGGACTACTCACTGCTTCTCCAGTTCCTCATAGGATATACTGTTTACAATTTAAATTGGAAAAAGAAGAAGAAAGAAAGAGGAATAGAGTGTCCATTAATCTGCTTAAACTTTTTATTACTTGTCCTAGGTACAAACGAATCTCTGCCAACAGACGCTGGACATGACTCTGTGATTCCTAATATTCAGAATATTAAAAAAATAAAATACGTAAACATATAAATAAGTAAAAGAGCCACTCATGTGTTCAGGTATTTTACTCATCTCATTCCCATCAACTAATATTTGGAAAACTTCCATAAACAAATAATCATTTTAAAGGTTCAACTGCATCGTTTAGCATGACCTTGGAATCATTAAAATGAAAAGAAAAAAAAAAATCCAAGCATTTCTGTCTCTAAAATTTAACCCCACTCTTAAGTAACTGTAAAAGTCTAAAGACATTTATTGAATTTGGTTCACAAATTCAACAATGGTATGAGTTTTCCGGTTACAGCATATTCTATGAAGAAAACATTAACGAACTCCAGCACCTCCTGAGATACAACTTGTATGTCTATGAGGATCAGAATTCACATTTGGCTTCTGGGTCAGGCCCTGGTTTCATTGCACATGACAGAAGTTATCTAGCGCCTCAGTGATAATGCAGCTTCAGCGAAGTGAGGGAAAAAACACCGTTTCTTCCTCTCCTACACAGTCTAGGTCTAGGTGTGTAAGTATCCCATGGCTGGTATTTACTTTTTTTTTTCCATTTAAATGGTTACATAAAAACTATGACACTTGTGGGAACGTACTCACTCAGAAGGTTCTAGATGCTTTGGGCTAAGATTAAAATGTGTCTAAAATAGCCCCTTTATGTTCCCACTTAGACCACTCTAAAAAGCTGTTGCATGAAAAGACCCAAAGCAAGATCCTAAACCAGATGAATCAATAATTTAAGAAAAGTCACCAAAAAATGCAAATTATACTGAGATGGACCATGTTAGGAAAAAAAAAAAAACTGCTAAATCAATGGAACTAAGAGCTAAAATGTATGCTTTAATCTTGAGATTGATTTTTAATCTGTGGAAGGAAAAAACTACTCACCCATGGGGCGGGGTGGTGGGGGCCTGGGGGAGAAACAGGGCGGCATTTGTCTGCGGCAGTTCTGTTAGTAAGGGACGAACAAAAAAGATCTGCCATTGTTTTGGAATTGTCTATCTATCATCTACATGTTGAAAGAAAATTAAAGTCAAGGAAAATAAAGGTGCATGCCCAGAGAAATTAAAACTAAAGACAGGAATTTTAAAAAATCTGAACACATTGTCATTTCACATTTTTTGATAATTTGCTTAACCTGCTTCACCTCAAAACAATCTACTTAGGTCCAAAGGCATACACTTTCTTTAACTGGGCAAATATTTATTCAACATCTATCTGCTAGATCCCAAATCTATTCACTGACTTCTCAAGTGGAATTTGTATACGCTCATGTCCATCTCTGTAAAATGAGAGATTTAGATTGAATCATTGAGAGGGCTGACCAGCTCTTATGATTTAGAGCCCTTCCCTCACTGACACCGACAGGCAATGAACGTACCTCAAGCTCTGAAAGGCAACTATGGTCCTTTGTGCAGTCAAGACGTGCTGTGACAGAGCATCAGAACTGACCAGCCTACATTAAAGCCATGAGGTTAAGGATTGAAATGTTTAACGGAGTTAAATGGGGAAACTACGATTCCTTAGAAGTTCCCTTCGCATCCATGTTCTCTCCAGACTGGAATAATGTTGAAAAATAATCTAAATATTTCATGAATGCCAAAAGGATGACAATCACTACCTCATTTAGTTTTACTTTATATTAGACAGTATTTTTCCTTTCAAAGCACTTTTATTATTAATTTCTCACACAGCATGACTTAACCCAAATGTAGCTCTTAGAACTGTGATGGAATATTAAACCAAGCAAAGGAATGAACTGCTTAAATAGCTGTATTATTATTCCTCTTACCAACTGCCTACAATGTGTGAGTCCTTCAAATGCCTTGTTTTATTTCATCTTTACAACATGCTATGGGGTCCACATCTCCTGCTCCTTTTCTCAACGTTGGGAAGCAGAGCAGCCAGGATTTGAAGCTGGGTTGATCCTTATCCAAAAACCCATGTTCTTTCTTTCTACCTCGTGTGTATTTATTTTATTTTTGTGTATTTTGCCATAAACTAGGTTTTAGAAAATAAATAGACTTGATGCATTTTAGAAATAAATATACTTAAGGAAAATTTTATGATGGAAAGAACACAGTTCTGAGGCACAATGACCCTCCTTCAAACATGCATATTCTAACGTTAAAGCTTGCATATTCTAGCAAATAAAACAGAAAGCAATTGTGTTTAATCCCAGATAACTAAACCACTGAACTCCACAGGTAGAAATTCATTTTTAAGACCCTGGATGGCTTTTCCTCTGTCACATGGTATGCTTGTAGAACACGGATTACTTTGCTTAATCCAAAGTAAGCAAAACCTGGCATAAAACTTTTATAGGGAAAACAAAGGGAATGAAGAAATAACTCCCAAATTATTCTCTGTCTGGGATTATTTATACCATTTTTTCAGGTCATCATTAAGAAAAAATGAAAAGGAGATAACACAATATGATAAAATGCATACAGAAAGGAAATAGGAAGACTTTTTTTAATCTGTGCTCTGCCACTAAGCAGTTGCCTGAGCTTGGGAGTGATAAGTCACTTATACCTTCTGCTACTTTACATCTGCAAAATTGAGAGTTTGCTCTCAGATTTCCCTTCTGATTCTGATGTTCTCTTAGACTGTGAACCATTAAAAACAAAACAAACAAACAAAAAACCCTCAATGTTGTCTATCATGATTTTAATGTAGAAATTATTCTCCCTCTGGCAGAAGGAAATTCTTCTGTCTCTTCAAATCACCTATGTAGCCTGGAATGCAATTTAATTGTCCAAAGTCCAATCAAGGCAGGAAAGCAACAGATGCTATTAGAAGCTTAAAACACCAAATTTAAAAGTGTGTGTGTGTGTGTGTGTGTGTGTGTGTGTGTCTCCAGGAAAGGTCACAAATTTGACCTCCTGGAAGCAGCAAAGGTTCCATCCTTGGAGCCTGCTGTGACAGCATCTGGAAATTCCTCACTTGGGTCAGTGGGGAGACATTCCCTGTTTGCTTTGCTTTTGTTTTATACCCATGTGGTGTTCAGCATATCAATAATATATTCCAATCTCATCATGAAACCCTTTAATGATTTACTTTTCAAACCTCCCAGGCCCATCTAACCACAGGAAAACCCACTCCTTTTGTTACAAGCTGAAAGGATGACAGTCAAAACACAGACAGAAGAAAAAGCACTCAATGGAATCTTATGTTGTTCCTACTGTTTGCCCCCAGTCTGAGCCACAGCTGAGCTTTCAACGTCTGGAGAGACATGGGGAAGGCTGCTAACATCCTGTAGTAACTTTTTCTATAAGTGACACGTGTCAAAACGCATGGAGTTTTTACATGATTGGCAGTATTCATAGAAAAATTTTCTGTGAAACAGAATATGGCCATAATTGGTTCTGGAACACCTTAGTGCATTATTGTCTAAAAACTGTATAGACCTTTCATATATTTCACATTCTCTTGAATAGATTACATCAAACATTCATCTAGTTCTACACCATTCATTGTTAGAAATACTCTGAATTTACACGGAGGGTGTCACTGATGTTTTGTCCTGCTCAACATACAACTTTGTCAGAACAGTCGCCAGTCAAGATGATTCTCAGTGAGTGACACTACTTGCTCATCCCTCCAGGTGCCCCAGTCAAAACTTTTAGCATCATCTTTGTCTTATTCTTTCCATTTACCCACTGGTCCTAGTTAGTCTCCATGTCTGTCCACTCTCCCATATAAAATTTCCCAAATCAATTCACCTCCCTCTTCTCCACAAGAATCCTCATCCACAGGATACTATCCTATGTAGCCTAGATCAGTGCATATGCTCCTACACTCTCTCTTATATAGCTTTTTCCCCCCACAATTGAAATGCAGTAATTGTATTTAAATATAAATCTGACTGTGTCACTTCCATGTTTGAACCACGCATGCAAAGTTTCTCTTTGTTCATACAGATGCTCAATAAATATTGTTTATTGTCTGGATAACCAGTGTTCTTGCAAAGGTGGCTGTGTACAGAACAAAATATTAATAATATCTTCATATACATTTGAAATTAAATAGGGTAAGTAAAATGGGGCAAGAAAGGAAGGAAATACTGATTAACACTTATGCACCTATTGATGGATATACACAATTTCATCTGTCATGGGAAATTTTCAGAGTAGGTTTACTAACTCTCATCTCAGGAAACTGAGGCACATGGAAATTAAATGTCTTGCTTACAGAGAGTCACACAGGTAACAAATGTCAGGGCCAGGATACCTGTCTAGTTCCAATATGTTTTACTCTGTGCTCACCCCATGCACAGTAGATGAATTAGTCTTTAATACCCTCAGCCCTTCTTGGGATGAACTTTCTCTCCACAGTAAGACCTAATTCCTCATTCCTTCAGTTCCTTCCTGCTCTCTAAACATCTCCCCTGAGTTCAGAAGGAAGAGGAGTTT
This sequence comes from Hyperoodon ampullatus, assembly GCF_949752795.1. Taxonomy (NCBI): domain Eukaryota; kingdom Metazoa; phylum Chordata; class Mammalia; order Artiodactyla; family Ziphiidae; genus Hyperoodon; species Hyperoodon ampullatus. The sequence goes on along the minus strand of NC_136932.1, from coordinate 21,800,664 downwards.
GTATCAGCCATCTCTTGCCTACACCGGCCTATCCTACCAAGTCAATTCAAATTCATTCCTCAACCTTCTGTAATAAAAGTCTTCCCCATCCCTCACACAGACAATTCCTACCAAAGTCACCAAGTACTTCCATGCCACACAATCAGATGGTCCTTTTTCAGCCTTCTTCTATCATAACTTCTCAATTGCAAATCGTACTTTTGACCACTTTCCTCATGTAAAATACTATCTTACCCCAGAACCTCCTGAAATTCTTTCTTCCATCTCCATTTCTCAATTTCCTTGTGGGCTCATCTTCTTCACCACAGCTTTTAATTCCTGGGAATATCTAGTTTATTCTTCCCCCTCCCTCCCTCCCTCCCTTTCTCTCTATTCTGTCCATAGGATATTTAATATACTGTTGCACAATCCTATAACTCTGAGTCATTCTTGACACACCCCCATTCCTCATCTCCCTCCATATCCATTTCATTACAGGGTCCTACAGGGTCCTAAATATCTTCATAATCCACTGATTTATTTCCATTTCTATCAATTGTGTGGTATTTAGTTATTGGGGAGGATGGCAGCACTAAAAAGAATATATTTTATATATTCCTTTGGTCCCTAGAGAGGAAAGAGGCCAGATCTGGAACAGATCTGTGGTGCGCTTGGGCCAGTGACTTTAAACTGCTTCTCAGTAGATTCCTTTTAATGCACCCCCTCCTCCAACACATTACTGAACAACTTCCCTACAGACAGTCCCCTGAGTTGCCCCTTCACTATCTGAGCACAGTCAAGAAATAAAGTAACATAGACACTGTACAGACAGAAGCCTGGAGAAAGTCAGGGAAGCTATTTGCTTGGAAAATACTGTAGTACAAGCCTAGTGATAGGGATTCTGCTTATGGCATGTTTCTCTGGGTAATAGTAAGCATTTCCTGTTTAAGCCTTTAGCAGAGCTTGAGTAGAGAAACCTCATCCCTCCGTCAGGCAGGAAGGTCCTCAGATCTATAGAGCTAACGCACAGTGCTGTGATTACCTTCAGCATTCTTATTCTCACAGCACATGCTCAAGTGTTCCCACAGTCAAAAGAAAATTAGACCTGGCAAAGGGCAATTAGTGGCATCAAGTCAAAAAGAAATTACGTTGATGTAAGAAAAAGAATACGAGAGGGTTAGGACTTCCAGAATGGCGGTGTGAAGAGCTGGCAGGCTCTCTCCCCAGAGGAACAACCATTTTAATTGGTGAAAATTGTTTTTTAATGTAAAATCTCTAAAAGTTGAAAACAATTTACTCAAAAATTTACTAAATCTCAGCAAAACAGTGAAAACTTGTGGCATCTGAGCCATGACACTCCCCTCCCCCGCATTTTAGTGTGATAGAAGCATACTCTGGACAATGGTAGCCATGAAGATGGAATTTCCTCTCCCCTTCAGTTCCCAGTCTATTGCTGCAGTTTTACCCCAGAAGAGGCAGGTCACTGGCATCTCTCAAACTCCCTAGCACCATATTTCAGAACTATTGCAGGAAGACAGAGTTGAAAGAACTGGGGTGCAATAGGTGGAAGACCTGGTAGACTAAGAATACTGGGCTCAGATCTTTCCTCTCATCATCTGCTCATGGAGCAGAGGCTCCATACAGGGAGGAGTTAGTCAATATGACCAGGGGCCACCACACCTGGCAAGTGCAGAAGTGGAAGAAGTGGGCTGCTTTTCCTTTTCCCCACTCCAGAGCAGGCATGCAAAGATTCTGCCCAGGGGGTGGCGGGTGGGTGGAGGGGTAGGCAGTTCCTAAGAATAGAGAGCTCTGTAAATCTTCTAAGGGGATTGACATTATATGGAACAGACTATGGAGAAGTTTATGCCTAAGGACTCCATCTAAAACAATGGAGAGGGCTTCCCTGATGGCACAGTGGTTGAGAGTCCGCCTGCCGATACAGGGGACACGGGTTCGTGCCCCAGTCTGGGAAGATCCCACATGCTGCAGAGCGGCTGGGCCCATGAGCCATGGCTGCTGAGCCTGCGCATCCGGAGCCTGTGCTCCGCAACGGGAGAGGCCACAACAGTGAGAGGCGCACACACCACTAAATAAATAAATAAATAAAACAATGGAGATGTTAGCAGTGAGCAATAAAGAGGACACTGATAGATGGATGATAGCAGAAAGTGAAGCAGTAGAACCCTAGAAGCTTAACAGAGAGAACCAGGGTAAAAATAGTTCAGAAGACTTCTCCTCCAGTTGGAGCAAGCCTCAAAGACTGGCAACACACTAACCTGGAAGAAACGCCTGAATTTATTGGATTAGACTTTGGATCAATTTAAGGCAGAGCATGTTGTTCAAAACAATACAACAATCAACCAGTTAGGGGAAGCTAACAGCTGGGTGTGATATCAATAGAGGCAGACCAGCCAGAAGCTTAAGGGACAGGTCAGGGAAAGGGATAGCCTGCGTAAAACCATAGTTAACCCTGTTGGTCAGGGAGATTATGCCATTATCTCCCAAAGCTGCCCTCTCTGAGAAGTAACATCAGTGGTTGCATGCTGTGGAGGAAATAAGACTTTCCTGAACTAGTCTAGAAATAATTATAACAATGCATAGTAACATATATAAGGATACTATATGTGAAATAACAGCACAAAAAAGGAAAGAAGATTACAGAGAAATAAAGCTACGTAGAAGTAAAGTTTCTATATCTCACTGGAATTAAATGATTATAAATCTGGAGTAAATTCTGATACATTAAGATACATAAATTTTTAAATAGTTTAAAATTTCTAAAGCGATTAAAAATTTTACTAGAAAATATCCACTTAATGCAAAAGAAGGCAATAAAGGAGAAACAGAGAAACAAAAGCTTCTTGAGACATATAGAAAACAAAAAGCAAAGGAAGTAATTTATCACATCATTAATATCATTAAATGTAAGTAGATTAAACAGTCCAATCAAGAGGCAAAGATTATCACATTGGAACAAAAATCCAACAAGATTCAACCATATGCTGTATATAGGAGATACACTTTAGATTCTAAAATATAAGTAAAAGAATGGGGGGAAAAAGAGATATACTATGCAAATAGCAGCCATAAGAGAGCTGAAGTGATATATTAATATACACTGGTATACAAATATCAGACAAAAATTAATTTAAAAGTGAAAACATTACTAGATATAAAGAGGGAGATTTTATAATGAAAAAAGTTTTATCTATCAGGAAGATATAACAATCATAAACATATATGCACCTAACAACAGAGCCTCAAAATGCATAAAACAAGGGAAAAAAAGACAGCATTGAAAGGAAAATAAGCAATTCAACAATAATAGTTGGAGACGTCAACACCCTCTTCAAATAATGGATAGAACAATGAGCCAGAAAATCAACAATGGTATAGAAGACCTGAACAACAACATTAAGCAAATAAACCTAGGAGACCTAATAGAACACTGCACTCAAGAACAGCAGAAAACACATCACTTTCAAGCCAGTATGGAATATTCTGCAGGATATACTAGGTCATAAAACAAACCTCAATGAATTTAAAAGGACTTAAATTATAAAAAGTATGTTCTTTGACCACACAGAATTAAATGAGAAATCAATAATGGATGGAAATTAGGAAACTCACAAATACGTAGAAAGTAACAAACATAAATAACCAATGTGTCAAAGAAGAAGTCAAAAGAGAAATTATAAAATACTTTGAGGTGAATGCAAATGTTACAACATATTATAGCATATAGGGAAATTTTAAAGCAGAAAGACATTTATAGCTGTATATGCTTATATTTAAAAAAGAACAATCTCAATTAATAACTGAATCTTCCACTTTAAGTAACTGGAAAAAGAGGAATAAACTCAACCCAAAGTAAACAAAACAAAGGAAATAATAAGGAGTAGCACAGAAATAAGTAAAATATTGATAAAAATAGAAAAGCAGTCAAGAAAATCAATAAGGCTAATAGTTGGACACACAAGATTGACAGAACTTTAGGTAGACTGATTAAGTTAAAAAAAAAGTAGACTCAAAATACTAAAATCATAAAATGTAGACAAAACATGAAGCCAGTGGATGTGAGAGCAGATAATGGTCAAATATTCAGGCAGACAGGGAAATCTAAATAGGTTGAGGACTCCACCCGAGGGTGGCGTACAGGAAAGAGTGCTGGAAATTTGAAAACCAAATTGTGGCAAATCTATAGGCTCTGGGGCAGGAAAACTAAGACAAGGATTCAAATAGGGAAACGGAGACAGGAATCCCTATTCCAGAGCTGTCACCGAAGGAAGAGAAAAGGCAGAACCTAGTAATCAGAAACAGTGCAGAAATTCTGAGCCAGAGAGCCACAAAAGGGACATGATGCTAATACTTCAAATATTAAGCTGGAGTTTCATTAATCCCTAATGCAAAGGTCAGGACATGTCCTAAAAACTAGTGCAACTGACATTTGGGTTAAGTGGCCTCTCCCATTAGGGAAAATCAACTTTTGAATTCTGGAAAGTGTATAATGCTGAACTTGTAACCTGAAATATATCACTGTTTCTCCCTCATTCTTCTTTCTTTTTAAGGAGGTCATTTCAATGTAATTAAATAAAGGACAGAACTACATATGGATAAATAATTCTGCAAATAGAAAACTTTACACACATACACACACATATATATATATATTTCAAACTACATATATAATTTAACTTTCCTCAAGAGAACGGGATCTCTCATTCTCTCAATTTCAAACACCTCAATTTTCTTTAGACCTCAGAAAGAGCAAAGAATTTAAGAAGTTATAGTTTGAAGTATAATATTTTTATCCAGAATACCATATTACATTCTGTCTCTAGGTCAGTGTTTCTCAAACAAGGCTGAATCCCAGACCTGTCAGACAAGTTTGTTTTGTTTTTAATACAGACTCATGCCTCCTAATGAAAGCAAGCATTTTTTGAGTTCTTCCTATGTACCAGGCAAATATAAGTGTTATTCTATGCTACAGATGGGAAAACTCAGGCAGGAAAATTAAATTAACTCCACAAAGTGACCTAGCTAGTAAAGGAAGAGTTGGAATCCACATCTAGGCACTCTGGCTCAAGAGCTGGGCACCTTGCTGGCATATCCATCAATATTTCAGGGAAGGTGCCCAGAATGTTGTATGTTTTTAAAAATCCTAGAGGATACTCACACTCACCTGGGCTTGGGAACCACTGTTCCAGCATATTTCTGTTCAAAAAGTACACTTACAAACAGTTTGTGGTTCTTCTGTGCTAATATCACATTAAGTGTTAGGCCATTTAGGGAAAAGGCTGTTTATGCACCTGCTTTATTTTGTTTTAGGAAGTTTCTACAAAGCTTAATAAGCACATTGCTCTAATGATATAAAATACATCAATGTGTCAGGAATATACCTTACTTCAATAATAATAATAGTAATAAAGATGGCTAAAATTCAGTGATTTCCACTCACTGTAAGATATCGGGCTGTTATATATATACTATCTCTAATTCTTACAACTTTGTCACCATTATAAAGATGACAAAATTGAGGTTGTGCAAAGGTGAAAGGTGCAAAACCTGGATTTGAACACCCCTATATTGATTTCAAAATTATTGCTATTTCCATTAAGCCTATTGGCAACCTCTTCATACACTGAATTTGTAAGAAGCAGCATCTCAGAAGTCTGTACCTGTGCCTATTTTAAATTATCTCCTTCTTTGTGTGGTTCTTTCTATGGTTAAAGCCAGTTAAAGTCCTATTTGTGATTTTCTTCACAGTCCTACAGGTTCTGGAAAAGATAAGTGAAAACAATTCTGTTCCTATAAGTTTTCTGGAGCAGTGAAAATAGGATTAACACAACTGGACTGTGGAAGCAAACCAAGAAGAGATTAGTAGCCTGTCAAATCACGGACCTGAAGAGAATGGTAGCAATCAGCATGGAAAAGTCCTGATACAACTTCTTATATTTTCAACTATCTGCATACATTACCCCAGCATATGAAAATAAAAGAAGAAACTTTCCTGAGTTAATAACTGTGTGATCCCTTGGATCGTACACGAGAAGACTCAAGTAGATGAAACACACGCACATTTAAGTTTAAAAGTCACCTAGCTACACTCGAGACTTCTAGCCCCAGTTCAGTCACTGACACATGTTAGCTGACCTTAGGCAACATATTTGTCTTCTCTGGCTCTCAGACTCTCTAGTTATAAACCATTAATGCACCAATATATTTTATGTCCCTTCTTCCCAGGTCCAAATAAAAATGAGTCATCTATATTTAAATTAAAAGTCACAAAGGTGAAGAAAAAGGATATCCCAAGCTTCCAAGAACCTTAAATCCCAGGAAATCGGGTAAGTCATGTAATGATGTGAGAGAGTTATATAAGTTTGCAAAAGACCAACTAGACTCAAGATCCAGAAGCTGTGTTAGGCATCCTCTCCATTTAAAAATAAAAAAAATTATCTTAAGAGAAAGATTTTCTTTGGTGGACTTTTCATAGATCTTGATAAGATTTTTAGACATCAAGGAAAGAATAAAAGAAACACTTATAAGATTCCTCTCCTGAATGTTGCACAATTGGAACTCATACCTTGATGTGGGAGTATAAATTGGTACAGTCTCTTTGGTATCCTGTTTAGTCTTATCTGCTGAGGCTAAACATATGCATAGCTTATGGCCCATGGATGTGTCCTGTCAATGTCTTACTTCTTGATCTGGGTGCTATTTACATGGTTGTACTCAGTTTGAAAATCTGCTGAGGTTATACTTAAACTCTGAACATGTTTCTGTGTGTTTGTTATACTTCATAAAACTTGTTTTTTTAATCCTCTTCTATTCTAACATCGCAAGTTGTGAATGTCTGGCTTGGGAACTCAGCTAGTAATGGTGGTTAAATGCATCATCTCATGAAATAATTACAGTAACCCTATGTTATGGGTTAAATTATTTCTTCCAAAATTGTTGAAGCTTTAACCCCCAGTACCTGTGAATGTGACCTTATTTGGAAATAGGGTGTTTGCAAAGATAATCAAATTAAAATGAGGTCATACAGTATTGGTCTTTGTCTGACTTAGCTCACTTAGCATAATGCCCTCAGGGTCCATCCCTGTGGTCCCAAATGGCAAGATTTCCTTCTTTCTCATGGCTGAATAACATCCATTATGAGTGTGCATGTGTATGTGTGTGTATATACACACACACACATATATATATACATATACATATACATATACATATATCTCTTCTCTATCCATTCATTTGTTGACACTTAGGTTGTTTTCATATCTTGGCTACTGTGAATAATACTGCAATAAACATGGAAGTGAAGATATCTTTTCAATATCCTGTTTTCATTTCCTTTGGATATACAGCCAGAAGTTCAGTATCACTTACATGTGGAATCTAAAAAAGCCAAACTCATAAAAATAAGGAGTAGAAGGGTGGTTACTAGGGGCTGGGGGATGGAGGAATTGGGGAGATACTGTTTAAAAGTATAAACTCAAAACTAGTAGGTAAGTCCTAGAGATCTAATGCATAGCATAGTGATTACGGTCAACAATACTGTATTATATGCTTCAAAGTTGCTAAGAGACTACATCTTAGTTGTTCTCAGCCCAAAAAAAGAAATAATAATTATGTGACATGATAGTGGTATTAGTTAATGCTAAGCTGTGGTGGTAATTATATCACAATATATAAATTTATCAAATCAATACACTGTATACCTTAAACTTACCCAATGGCATATGTCAATTATGTCTCAATATAAAAAAATGAGGTCATTCTGAATTAGAGTAGAACCTAATCCAATATAACTGGTATCCTTGTAAGAAGAGAAGACACACAAACACACAGGGAGAATACCAGGTGACAACAGAGACAGAGATTGGAGTGATGTGTGTACAAGCCGAGGAACACCAAGGATTGCTGGCACCAGAAGCTAAGAGAAAGGCATGGAGCAGTTAATTCCCTACAGCCTTCAGGTAGAATGGCTGTGCCAGTACCTTGATTTTGGGACCTCTAGTCTACAGAACTATGAGAGAATAAATTTCTGTTGTTTTAAACCAATCAATTTGTTGTAATTTGTTACAGCAGCCCTAGGAAACTAACCCACCCTACAAGGTAGGTAGTGCTGTCCTCACTTTACAAGTGATGTAACCAAGATCAGAGAGGTTACATAACTTGACCAAGATTGTGCATCTAGAGAGTGTTGGGCTGATACGCAAACCCAGGCCTGCTTGGCTCTAAATCAGAGGCTGGTGACCACATCACAAAGCCAGCTCCCAACAACTTCCCTACAATAACCATCCTTCCACATTGTGTTTGCTGATGGGAGTTTGTTGCCTCCATCCCTAACTCTCTGAACTTGTTGTGAAAAAATTCTTGGTAATTTAAAACATGTAATGATGCCTAAGGTCACTTAGAAGGCAAGCATTTTTATTTTTGCCACTCCTAATATTACCTCTATCTTGTAGTAATCAGTCAAGGCAAACTCTCTTCTCCCAGGCACTTTTGATGAAGCCAATTCTGCTCCAAGCTTCTGAAACATATGACAAAGGTAATCCTCTGTGTCCATCTCATGTCCCTGGACACAGTGAAAAATTTATAAGTGGTTACATGCCCCAAGTTAGACCAGTCAAGGTCAGCAAAATTTCCAAAGCTTCTCTTTGATATCTCAAAAACAACTTCTTTCTTACTAGACTTACAGGAGGGAAGATAAAGCTCCACAATGAGAAAGAACTGCCAAAAATAGGAAGTGAAGACTCCAGTCAACACCACATATAGCTAAGTATTGAATTTAATCATGGTTGAAGCCAGATCTTTGGTAGATCTTTCAACTTATCAAAGACAAGAAACTACTTTTTGTCTCAAGACCATCTGTCATGTCTGTTGCACCCAAGAGAGTCCAACCTAAAACAGCCTTCTCTTCAACAATCTCCATAAATACTATATTTGTTTTGGAAGGCGTCTCCTTCTGATAGCTACTTCCACCTACTATATCGGGAAAAGCTCTGGGATGTTGAGAAATAAGATGGAGTTCCCAGGAGCCTTATCTCTGATATCCTCTTCCAAGCTGAAGAAGGACAATAAAAGACCAGGTGGCACAATCCGCTTGGCACACGATTCTGTTGTCCTCTGGGTGTATCCTTTTCTAGCCAAAGACCTTTTATCCCGTCTCTTAGCCTTTACCAGAGACTAATATAGAAACATGGCAATGCCAGACTGTCCTTACCTGCCAAATGGCAGGGCCCAAGTTGAATGGTCCAGAGGGTAGGGACTGCTGGTGCGGAGAGAATCCATCTGGCTGCTGACAACATGTAAGGCAAGCAAGTGAAGTGTGGAGACCCATGCATAATAAAGGAAGAACACCTTTAACAAATCTCAGATTCAGAAACATATACTAAGCCTCTCTTCCTGAGAGCTTAGAAGCAGACTGAGACTTCTTAAGTTTTCCTTAAGTTTGGAAAATTTACCATTGGCAGAGGCAGTAAATAAATTCTCCTAGATGCCGCGTTAAGGAGTTAAGGAACTCCCTGGCTTTTTTTCTTTCTTTCTCTTTGGTATTAAGATAATAAAAGGCACACATTTTAAAACTAATTTACCTTCTAAAAAATTAAAGCATTTTTACCACTGTTTGCTTTTCCAGCTTCTTTAATTTGGGTAATTGCTTAGTCAACTTTCAAAAATATATATTCTGTCTTAAAAAAACAGCCAAATATGACGGATCACCTTCATTTTCATTTCAGATTTGGCATGCTGGACCCAGATTGTGTATTCTTTCCATGGCGCCATACTAGCGTCGGATACTTAATTAATTTCCTTTCGTTTGTGCAGACTTGCACTTAAAGAGACAGTGTCCCATTTTGATGGCTTACTTTTGGCTGAAGTTCAAAAGTATCACTTCTTAAATCTCTTTTTTTCCCCTTCAAAACTTCCCAGAGTGCTAAATAGAAAAAATAAAATTAAATAAAAACACCCTGGTGTTTTTCTCCACCCTTACCCTTCTCTTTACTACCATTTCTTTCACTCTATTTATTCTTCCTTTAAACCAATCTTTACTTAAAAAAAAAAAAAAGAAGAGGGAGAAAGAGGGAGAGAGAAAGGAAGTAATGAAAGAAAGCATAAGATGCGTGCACTCTTGTTTCCCTGCTCCTGACACTTGTTTTCAAAGCTGGGAGCGAGGCTTCATCTCATGATTATGTCAACTGGTCAGAACAACCGGGGATAATCAAAGACTTTTTGAACATTCAGATAATATCTTCTCACTGCAAATGAAGACCTACAGCTTTCTCATCAGACATTCCACACCAACCTTAGAGTAAAACAAAATGTTTTTAGAGACAGGTGATAAGTAGGTGGGAGTAGGCTTGCAGTTTGACATTTGAGAGGAAGTGAGGGAGTGTTTGCAATGGAGACTGGCAACACCGAGAACATGACTGCACCAGCCAAGTCTTTTTCCTATTGGAAACTCCTTGATCATTCAGCATACCAAGTTATTCTAGAACAGAATTTCCTGGTTCTTATGTACCATGAACAGTGGCATTCAGTATCACATTATATCCAGCAATATATATGCTATGTCCTGAACAAAAAGAACATATTTTTTAACAATGGATTGTTGCACAGTGATTTTTTTTTTTCCTGCCTAAACCCAGCTCTCTACCCATGGAAGGGAGGTAGGGATGAAATATTTAATCCCAACTTGCAAAAACACTAAACAAAAAGAATTTTCTCTGGGGAATTTGGCTTTAGCCTGATTCTGGACCTCATGTTCCTGTTCCATTGTCTCTATGACTAAACATTTTCTGGTTTAGGACATTTTTCTTTCCCTTCCTTCCTTCCTCTCTCTCTCTCTCCCCCACTCCTCCTTCTCTCTTTCCTTCTCTCTCTCTTATTTGCTTTCATTGTGGGTATATATATATATATATATATATATATATATAACATAAAATTTACCTTTTTACCCATTTTTAAGTGTACACTTCATTGGCACTAAGTATATTCACATTTTGGGGCAATCATCAACACCACCCATCTCCAGAACTCTTTTCTTCTTCCTATACTGAAACTATGTACCCATTAAAAAAGAACTCCCCACCCTATTCTCCCCTCAGCCCCTGGCAACCACCAATCTACTTTCTGTCTCTTGGAACTTGACTACTTACTCGTGGTACCTCATATAAGTTAAATCATAAGGTATTTGTCCTTTTATTACTGGTTTATTTCAATTAGTATATGTCTTCCAGGTCCATCCATGTTGCAGCATGTGTCAGAATTTCCTTCCTTCTTAAGGTTGAATAATATTCCATTGTATGTATATAACACATTTTGTTTATTCATTTATCCACTGATGGAAATGTGGGTTTCTTCCACCTTTTGGCTATTGTGAATAATGCTGCTATGAATATGGGTGTACAAATATCTGAGTCCCTGCTATCAACTCTTTTGGATATACACCGAGAAATGGAATTGCTGGATCATATGGCAATTCTGTTTCGTTTTTTGAGAAACAGCCATCCTGGTTTTGCATAGCAACAGCACCATTTTATATGCTCACCAGCTATGTACAGGAGTTCCTATTTCTCCACGTCCTCACCAACATTTATTATTCTCTGGACTATTTTTCTTTTATAATAACACTACTCTTTTGTTTGCTAACTTTCAAGCAGCTCCATTTTTTATTCTTCTTCTTTTTTTTTTTACAACTTTATTGGAGTATAATTGCTTCACAATGGTGTATTAGTTTCTGCTTTATAACAAAGTGAATCAGTTATACATATACATCTGTTCCCATATCCCTTCTTATTATTCTTGAGAGTTTTTTCCCAACACTAACTAGATAGGACTCTCAGTTGATTCTTCTTTCCCAAGTTGAACTGGAAGTTTGATACAGAACACAAGGAAGCTTGCAAATGTAACCTCCAAATTACTAAACCTGAAACAGCCTTCCATGATCTGAGAGTAGAGGTTCAGCATTTATAGGCTTGGTGAAAATAATTCTTAATGATAATCCAGCCATCAGTGGGCAGGAATCTACTCTAAAACCACTTCTACAGCAAAAAGAAATGATCAAACTTGGAAGGAATGTTGAAGTAAAGCAATTCCTTGTTGGTGGCCATAAAACAGCAGTCCCTAGTACCACCTCCTCACTCATCTTTATTGCCTCAGGCCCCTGGACAGTAGGGAGCCCACACTTAATATTTTACGTTACCCCTTGGTATTGGCTTTACTGTCTATTCTGTATAATATATATATATTTATATATACATATTTATAATATATTTACATTTAATATAACAAAGATAAAGCATTTGGGGTTTTTGTTATTTTTTTCTTATATTAAAAATTATACATATAGAAATTATATGCATAAGACATATAGATAATAGATACATATATACATAGACACACACACGCAGTAGAACCACAGCTGTTATAGCTGCACCCCACCTGCAAAAGTGAGTGATAAAAAGCAAGCTCCACTTTGTCTCCTCTTAGGCAGATGTCACTGTCTTTGAGATCTTCAGACTTTCCTACTTTGCAGTCTACCTGTAGGTTCCTGCATGAGCTCTATTTTCCACAGTTGCTCTCATCATCCTGCTGTGAAACTGACTGTTATGCTCCACCACTTACTCATTTTCTGCCTACAATCTAGGATAGAGTTCTCCATGAAGTTTTTCTACCTATTTAAAAATGTATAAAAGTGACCTAACATACATATTCAAGGAAGAGGAAAAGAAAAGTGTCAGGGAAGAAACAGCCCTTCAAACTGTGCCCTTTATAATTTAATGATAACAAACAGCAACCAAAAGTTCAGAAGGCCTTGTGATTGGTAAAAGAGAACTAAGTGGTCCCCTGTTGAAGAGAAATTGGCTGCCTGATAAATTGGCTAATAAAATTAGGAGGTCTCCCATGCAGCTGGGACCTAAATCAAGCATGGCAAGTTAAAACATCCATCGACAGCAAAGGCCACCTCATACTGCCAGATCCATGGCCAAGTCATGAATAGCCAGAAATACTCAAAAGGGGCAAATTTTCTGGAAGCAGCAACAGAGAGAAAGAGACAACCCAAAACAAAAAGAAGGAAGATGGTGTTGGCTACAAATCATCCTCATATTTGTAAGCCACATACCTGCTAACCCTCAGTGTAATCTCCAAGAGCAGCACATTTTTCCAACGAGAGGGGAAATTAGCAGATGTTACTTTTTATTAAGCATATACTATCATACACTGAATTTTAATTTACTGAGGGATTACTACGTATAAGAACTGTGTTGCCTGCTTTATGACATCAGGTAATTTAATCTTCCTACCACTGACTTGAGGCAAGTTTCATCCTTGCCATTTAATAGGTGAAGAAACTGAGTCAGATACTACCCAAAGCAATCTACAGATTCAATGCAATCAAACTACTAATGGCATTTTCACAGAACTGGAACAAAATATTTCACAATTTGTAGGGAAACACAAAAGACCCCAAATAGGCAAAGCGATCTTGAGAAAGAAAACAGAGCTGGAGGGATCAGGCTCCCAGACTTCAGACTATACTACAAAGCTACAGTAATCAAGACAGTATGGTACTGGCACAAAACAGAAATATAAATCAATGGACCAGGAGAGAAAGCCCAGAGATAAACCCACGCACATATGGTCACCTTATATTTGATAAAGGAGGCAAAGATACACAATGGAGAAAAGACAGCCTCTTCAATAAGTCATGCTGGAAAAACTGGACAGCTACATATAAAGGCATGAAATTAGAACACTCCGTAACACAATACACAAAAATAAACTCAAAATGGATTAAAGACCTAAATGTAAGGCCAGACACTATCAAACTCTTAGAGGAAAACACAGGCAGACCACTCTATGACATAAATCACAGCAAGATCCATTTTGACCCACCTCCTAGAGTAATGGAACTAAAAACAAAAATAAACAAATGGGACCTAATGAAACTTAAAAGCTTTTGCACAGCAAAGGAAACCATAAATAAGACAAAAAGACAACCCTCAGAATGGGGGGAAATGTTTGCAAATGAAGCAACTGACAAAGGATTGATCTACGAAATCTACAAGCAGCTCATGCAGCTCAATATCAAAAACACAAACAACCCAATCCAAAAATGGGCAGAAGACCTAAATAGACATTTCTCCAAAGAAGATATACAGATTGCCAACAAACAGATGAAAAGATGCTCAACATCACTAATCATTAGAGGAATGCAAATCAAAACTACAGTGAGGTATCACTGCACACCAGTCAGAATGGTCATCATCAAAAAATCTACAAACAATAAATGCTGGAGAGGATGTGGAGAAAAGGGAACCCTCTTGCACTGTTGGTGGGAATGTAAATTGATACAGACACTGTGTAGAAGAGTATGGAGGTTCCTTAAAAAACTAAAAATAGAACTACCATACGACCCAGCAATCCCACTACTGGGCATATACCCTGAGAAAACCATAATTCAAAAAGAGTCATGTACCACAATGTTCACTGCAGCTATGTTAACAATAGCCAGGACATGGAAGCAACCTAAGTGTCCGTCGACAGATGAATGGATAAAGAAGATGTTTCACATATATACAATGGAGTATTACTCAGCCATAAAAAGAAATGAAATTGAGTTATTTGTAGTGAAGTGGATGGACCTAGAGTTAGTCATACAGAGTGAAGTGAGTCAGAAGGAGAAAAACAAATACCATATGCTAACACATATATACGGAATCTAAAAAAGAAAAAATGGTTCTGATGAACCTAGGGGCAGGACAGGATTAAAGAACAGATGTAGAGAATGGACTTGAGGACACGTGGAGTGGGAAGGGTAAGCTGGGACGACGTTGAGAGAGTAGCATTGACATATATACACTACCATGTCTAAAATAGATAGCTATTGGGAAGCAGCTGCGTCGCACAGGGAGATGAGCTTGGTGCTTTGTGATCACCTATTGGGGCGGGATAGGGAGGGTGGGAGGGAGATACAAGAAGGAGGGGATATGGGGATATATGTATACATACAGCTGATTAACTTTGTTTACATCAGAAACTAACAGAACACTGTAAAGCAATTATACTTCAATAAAGATGTTAAAAAAAAAAGGAATTATATGATGTCTGGCTAAAAAAAATAAAAACAATGCCGCAAACCTCCATTCAACAAAATCATGTAAACCTGGAGAAAATGATGTGTGAGCAGCACCCTGAATAACATTACATTCCAGCTCAAGATTTGGCAAATTATATCCTATGGGCCAAATCCAGTTCACCATCTGTTTTTGTATGCCCCGCAAAGTAAGAATATGCTTTATATTGTTAAATGGTTGAAAGGAAAAAAACAGAAGAAGAAGAATATTTCGTGATATCTGAAAATTACATGAAATTCAAATTTCTGTATCCATAAATAAAGTTTTATTGAAACACAGCCATGCTGATTCATTTGTATAGTGCAAGAGCTGAGTGGTTGCAACAGATACCCTATGACCTGCAAATAGTAAGTAGAAATATTTACTATTAGGTTTTTTTTTTTTTTTTTGCGGTACGCGGGCCTCTCACTGCTGCAGCCTCTCCTGTTGCAGAGCACAGGCTTCGGACGCACAGGCTCAACGGCCATGGCTCATGGGCCCAGCTGCCCCGCAGCATGCGGGATCCTCCCGGACCGAGGCACGAACCCGTGTCCCCTGCATCGGCAAGTGGACTCTCAACCACTGCACCACCAGGGAAGCCCCTACTATTAGGTTTTTTACATTAGATTTTTCCTGACCCCCATTCTAGCCAACAACCCTGTTCTAGGAAACATCTCATGCAATAAAGCCTTAACTATCACATTGATCAGTGCACGATTTGGGTGCTCCCAAATTTTTCATTAGAGATATAACACTAACAGACATACTCCGAATGCACAAATCTGTGTCTTGTACGAATATAAATTTGAAGTTTATTATTCAGTTTCCAAAAGGATTCACTCAGTGCTTTTCATTAGATCATTTCAGATGGGGTTTGAGTTGCCAAACTTCATTTCATTCACTATTTCATGAACGTACACGACAGGTAAAATGAGGTACACCTGTATTGCCAAACTTGGTCCAATACAAATCTGTCTTGAATCCCATCCAAGGGAGGCTAATTTTCAAAGGTCCAGAGGGACCTCATAATAACTATTGCTCCTTCTGCCCCAGACACCCCATAGCACAGACTCCCATCAGCGGCTTTCCAGCCAGGTCCCAGGATACTCAGGCACAGTGAAGCCCACACATTAGGATTTGGTTTCAGCCAGCTCTCATCCAGGAAAATAACCAGGCTCTGGGAGAATATTATCAGCAGGGGAAATAAAATTGCCAGTGGGTCTTTTTTCAGAAATAAAAGGATGCAAGATGGGTGAGAGACAGTACAGAGGGTAAAATTTAAGATATTCAAAATATCCCATTTCAAAGCCACAGGAGACCTAAGACTGTTTTAGGGACACTTCTAATGTTCCGTTTGCTCAACACATGGCAGCTTGATGATAGGCATTAATTCTGGAACACAGAGCAAAGAGAGGTTTAGCCATTAACTAATACAAATACAAAATAAGCTCATGGACTCATGGGCCAAAATTGGGATATAAAATCAGGCCCTAGAGCATTCTTATATAAGTTCCTTTGGGAAAGGAACAATGCATTGGCTTTTCACATGAGTTACTGGTTGAGTTTGGTCATTATGACTCAGGAGACCTCCCTGTTATCATTTAGTATGTGTTGGAGTTGCCCTGACCGCACTATTTTAAATTGCAGGTTCTCCCCAGCCACTCTTTCTCTCCTGCTTTAGCTTTTTCCATAGCACTCATCATCATCTGATATCCCATACGTTGTAGTTATTCATTTCCTTATAGTCTATCTCTCAGCTCTAGAATGTGAACTCCATAAGGGCAAGGATTTTGTCTGTTTTGTCTACTGAATTCTCAGCCCACTGTCTGGCCCATAATATGCACTCAAGTTTTCCTGAAGGAATAAAGAACCCTTTCAAGGGGGTTCTCAACAAGATGCCAGAAAGAATCCCCTTGATCTCTGGGAATTGCCTCATGAGTACATCTGGACTTTCCTCCAAATAATAGGAATACTAAGGTGATATGTAAATCTTTAAATCAACAAGAACTGATTTGCCCTCTCGCTTGCTGCAATGTTCATTTCTTCTATGCTATAAGCCAGAACAAAATGAATAAGTAATGTTCAAAAAGTCCGGCACCTAACACTTCACAGGGGCTTGATACATGCATGTGACTATCTGAATGATAAAGGAATGAATAAATGAGTGACACAGATGATAAGCAAATGAACTGACATGCCTTGGTAACTGATCACCAGCAAGAAGGTTCATTCTGAAAATTTAAACATTTAGTTTCCTTGATATTACTCTCTCCAGGTTCTCCTTGACCCTCCCTCCCTGGTCTTTCCCTCTTGTCTCCTTCTAAGGATTATTTGCATTTACCTTCCCCTCAAATGAAGATATATTCAGTGGTTGTGAAATACACTAATATTTCACTTGTTTTCCATATCAGGAAACACTTTAGAAGATGATAACATTTGTACAGTACATGAAGGAAAGGGGAATGATAAAGCTGCTAGTGGCCCTAGGATATTGGTCCTGGGGTTCTGCTGGCCCAAGCCCTGCTTTGTGGTTTTAGGACACTCAGTGGCAGCCTCAGGACTAAAGGGATCAATATGTCTGTAAATTTGTAACCCATCCAAGGCACCCCAGGATACTACAGCACAGTAGCTGGGAAGCTGTGTTCTACTCTTCTTCTGTACCTCTCTAATGAATTCTACCCACTCATGCTTTTAATCAGCACTTAGAGAATGATAACTCCCATATCCATGCTTCTTCTCCAGACATCCACCCCTTTCTTAGTTCCCAGGACTCAGGATGGTATGCACCACCACTGACATTGAACATGTTATCAGAATGTTCCATATCTGACTATATCCTCCACTTAAAGCATGCTTTCCACCAGATTCTGCTCTTCTGGATGGCAATTAAGCCTGTGATCCAAACTAAAAACACAGGAGTCATCTTTCTTTATTCATTTCACATCCTCCATAACTCAAACAATCCCCGAGGCTAGCCAAGCCATGCTCTCTCCTCTACATCAGCTACTTCACCGTTAGTTCGGGCCCATGTTATCTTTTGCCTGAACTATATAAGCCTCCTAACAGGTTTTACTTCTTCCAATCTATTCCCTCCAATCTGTGGTGGGCTGGAGTTGGCTGTATTGGCTCATGAGAGTCAACTGTGCTCTTCTCTTCCCAACTCCTGGTTCAGTGGCTTCAAGTTGGTAGCTTAAAATCTGCCATGGGCCATGGTGGGAGTATTTACACCATGGAAATTGGCAAATGCTATAATCAAGACTTTTTATTTTCAGACAGGCAGTTGTTAAACATTTACAAGCATTTCACTGCTCAAATCTATCTTCTACAGAGAATAATATATTAAAAACAAACATTTAGTCATGCCATGATTTAAGCCATTCTGCTCCTAATTTCCCATAAGATTAACCCAAGCTCTTAAAATGTCATAGGAAGGCTCTCTGAGATCTACTCCCATCTCCTCCTATAAACCTTATCTGCTAACATTTCCCCTCATTGATGGATGCTTTTTGGCAACATGGACCTTCTTGTAATTGCCCATATATTAGGCTATTCTTGACTCTGTGATTTTGCATAAACTATCCCAGGATCTTGGAGTCTCTTACCTTAGATTCGCCTCTTTTGCACAACTGTCTCTTTACCCATAGTTCACTGTAGAGTTGAGACAGCATTTTCTGCAGAAATTCTTTTCTGATCACCCCTAGGCTATGATGACTACTCACCCTCTCCTAGTCACTGAGAGCTCCCTCGTCATGTTTCTATCACTGAATTTATTATTTTCTATTATGACTGTGAGTCTATATCTCCCCTTCTCTATCCCCTAGAAAGAAACTGGGAGATACTTGGGAGCAGAGTGCATGTATCATCTTTGCATCCCCAGTTCTTGAACAGTGACTTAGAGATACTTTAAATTCAATCTATATTTACTGTATATATATATAGGTAAGTGAATAAATAAATGAATGGGTAAATACTGGCTGTCACTATAGTAATTTATAACATTTTAAATGATACTGGAATTCATACTTTCTAATTGACTAACTGGGATTCCTAATTACATGGGGATGAAGGGCTGCTTAGATTTTAGCCACCCTCACACTGAGGGTCCTTGCTGGAGGCTATTATAAATATGCCCTGCAAAGATCATTCTCTTTTCTACAAATTTCTATGTGTCTGGCTGACCGTAGCAGACCTCCAAATAAACTGGCCACTCATTTACAATTAGAAAATGTGTGTGAGGGTGTGTGTGTTTGGGGAAGCAGGGGAAGCAAGGGAGGAGGCTCTGAAATAGACAGAATGGTATTGATAGACTTCTGGTCACCAAAGTCAACAATATCTGTTTTCTTTCTTCCTGATAGTCCAACTACCAAGAGGACTCTGTTTTAATGATGTACACATGGAACTTATATAATATTATAAACCAATATTAGCTCAATAAAAAAAATCTAAAATAGATAAATAGCATTATACAATGTTGGCTTGAACAGATTTTTAGAATAATTTTTCTCTTGGTTTTTTTTTTCTTTACATTGAAATACAGTGAGACTCCTATACATTAAATACTCCTGTGAGTTCTGAAATGCAGTACTGCGGTTAAGAAAGGAAGCAAAACATTCATTTCTAAAAGACAACACGTCTTGACTAACTTTGTCAAAAAGGAGGGATAAGTGCTTCCTGAGCTGTAGCAACCAGCAGCAGCTAAGACACAACAATATTCCTTTCCTTCATGGCAAAAAAAAAAAAAAGTTTAAGGTTTTTAAGAGACTTTGTAATAACAAAAGGAGCTGCCTTTTCTATATCTCTATTTTTTTCTTTTAAGGTCCCAAAGAAAGCACTGAAAGCAGTAATTCCGTGAGTATGTATTAGATATATTTATTTTATTAATATGGTATTTAAATATTAGAAAGAGTATCAATACATAATTATGCAACTAAGCTCAAGGCCATAAAGAGAAGCCACTAATTAAATTTAGAATCAACAGGAGTTTGCTGATGTTAAGGAATAGTTATTGAAAGTATTCTGAAAAAGTCTGATGAAAGATTTTCTTCATACCACTCCCACAGTATCATCACCCCCAGCAGCAGGACCACGAACCATCTGTCTACCCACAGCACTACCAAAAAGGTGACATTTATTGCAAGCTTGGCATTTTCTGAATCTGTCTTGAACCACAAAAATTATGCTGAACTCCCCAAAAGAAATGAAGTTGGTTTTACTTTTTTCATCTCTCTCTTTTTGCCTGACTAGTAACAGGAAGTTCTTGGAAACCTCCCAGAGAATGGCTGGCCTTGTAAGAGTCTCAGACCCATCTTCTAGGTGCCAGAGTCTTAGCACATTTGAGGTAAGGGTTTTAGAAGCACCTGCACTGCCCCTTTCAACCAAACTTCCCATCATTAAGCCTGAGAAATTCCCCTCGTTATTTATTAGCCATGATCCTGAGTGGAGGGAGGTCATGCAAAAACTACAAGGCTTGCCCCAACCAACCTTGCACATGGTTTGTATGAGAAAATGTAGAAAATGCCTATCAAGTATCTTAAAGCTTGCAGTCGAATGAGGACCCTTACTTAAACCCTGAGGTCAGACTATAACCTGTTTCCTATTCAGAACTTATCCTCTTAACAAATAAAACATACAGTAGGAGGGAAAACTCATGACATCTCATTAGTCTAATGAACAGATCCTTTTTTTCACCTCAGAGCTTTGTGAGGGAGCTCACTTATAGTCCTGCTTCAGTCCACACCAAGCGATCTTAGACCCTCGGTCCTATTCCTTCTCTTTCTCTAATATGTGGTTAGATTTCTGCAAGAGTTGTAGACGATGCAAGAACAACAGTAATTATGTGCAGGAATACCTGCCCACTGCCTGGAGCTGAATGTGTGCTACCTGATGTTGTTCTGAACCTGGCAGTTACATCAGGGAAATCAAGGGATAGCAGGAGAGTATGAGGGTTGCTAGGAGAAACCTTAGAGGTCTTTGGGCTGGAAGTGCCACAAAGATCGGATAATTTACTATGCTAAGAGGAAGAGAAGGGGCTATGGCCAAGCTGTGGTTGAGAAATTTTGTTCTGCTCTTATTTTTCTTCTTCCTGGTAGTTTCATTAACTTCCCAGTCTCAACAGTAGATGAAACTCTAAGGATGTAACTCCTCTATTTACACAAATGTATGCATTTCTATAAAAGTACCCCAAGCCCACAAAATAGATTCCTAATTCAGCTCACTGATGTCTACAAATCCACCATTAAATATTTATTATTTTCATTTAAAGTCTCACGGCTCATTAGAACAAAAATGTTCCTAGAGAAGTATTATCTGTACTTTCATATTAGTACAAATTAGTAAACTGACCAATAACTAATAATAGATAACAATTCACTGAGAGGTTGTGTTTGTTTGTTTTTGTGCCTGGGATTGTATGAAGTGTTTTATGTGCAGTATCTCATTGAATAATTAACAAAATCCTTTGTGTAGCAGTCATGGTGGTCGCTCTCTGAAATCTATTCTAACTGATTATCTTAAGATAACCATTGTAATGTCATTCTTCTTTTCAGTGTTGATTTAGGCATGAGCATGTGACCAAATCCTAGCCAATAAGATATGAAAGGAAATCTGGTGAGGGACATTTAGGAAAGGTTTTCTTACTCCTAAAAAGGATATACAAGAATGAGACAATCTTTCTTCTCACATTACATCAATATTCCTGGGTATGACATCTGGAGATAATGCAACCACACTGCCACCATTAAATGGCCGAAGGGATAAATAGAAAACATTTGAGTCCTGAGCGGCACTATGATTACACTTCACCCTGACTTCCACTTGTGCAAGATCATAAATTTCGTTACGAGGCAGGCCAGTTTGAATTGGGGTTTCCCGTTACTTTCAGCAGAGGTCATCCCAACTAATACACAATGTGCTTAATAAATAACATTGTTTTCCCCATTCCACAGGTGAAGAAATTGAGGCTCATAAAGGTAAAATAAGTTTCTATGTCTCCTAAGCTAGTCGGTTATGAAGCAGTGATTTGAACTCTACGATCAGACTTCCAAACTCATTACTCAAACCACCATGCCATGCTTTAATAATGTTAAAGAAAACAGCCTGAGATTGGTTCCATGGGTAAATTAGAGCAATATCAGGAGACGACAGGGCACTGTGAGCCACTGAGCCTCTCGAGTGATTAAGGTGGTTGGTGCTCTCTGGAGAGCCCTACATAATTGTTTCAATAATTCAACTTGGTAGTCAGTCATTGAACACATGGGGCACTGTTTCCCAAGGATTCTAGGCTCCCTGCTTCATAGTAAAGCAGAGAGACATTAGAGAATTGACTATTAAAGAGGCATTTTAAGATAATGGCTGTATAATTGCTTTCCTTTAGGGGCACAGCAAAGAGTAATTAATTCCAACAGAGGATGAATCTCTTTATCCATTTTCCCCTTTCATGGCTCAGGCTGGTCATGAACCTCTCTCTGTACCACCTCCTTCTGTGTCCCTTAATTGCAAATGCAATTAAGCCTTCTGATCTTTTATTTCTTCTCCATAATCTTTGTTCAAGCCAATCATCTCCAAGGATGAGGAATCATGGCGTCTCATCAAGGCTCCTGGGGAAGGAATGGAGTGTATTTCCTTCAATCAACTGATGAGCTTGTCTAATATCTTTGGCTGTGAAACTGCAAGCAGATTGGAGCTGAAAGCAATATCTTTACCTCATTCATTAATCAGCCATTTAAACAAATTTTTAATCCTGGTATTCAAGGTCTTCTATACACATGCAAATATCTTTTAAGGTCATGAACTTGATATTGAATTTTTATCTAAAAATGCTACAGATATGTCACGAATTATTTACTCATGGTGCAAAGTAACCAAGCTGCTCATAGCTACCAGATAGCAGAGACCTGGTAGGACCCTGGAAGCAGCAATGCAATTATCTCCCTGATAAAGTAATATAAGAATAACCCCAACCATAACATCATTATTAAATAAATTAATTAATTAATAAATAGGGAATTATCTTTTTTTTTTTTTTTGCGGTACATGGGCCTCTCACTGCTGTGGCCTCTCCCGTTGCGGAGCACAGGCTCCGGACGCGCAGGCTCAGCGGCCATGGCTCACGGGCCCAGCCGCTCCGCGGCATGTGGGATCTTCCCGGACCAGGGCACGAACCCGTGTCCCCTGCATCGACAGGCGGACTCTCAACCACTGCACCACCAGGGAAGCCCCAGGAAATTATCTTATTTTTGTGGAACGATGTGTGCCAATGGCTAATTGATAAACTCTCTCCCATCCCATTTATGATTATTTTCTGTTAATTCTCAGTATGTTAGAAATACTCATTTCCCAAAATACCCAGTTAGACATAGAAGGGAAAAATAGAGTTTTAGAGATGTTTGTTCCAAAGAAAGGTTTAAATAAAACTGCTTTAAAAATGATACTCTCAATTTAGAAGCATCCCTGCCTGAAGAGGATGAGCTGGCCACATTTTAGCCCTAGGACCTAAGTCTACAAGCAACTTTTCTCATAAACGGTCACTGAGGAACATTTCTTACCACGTTATACGTCAAAGAACTTTTAAAAGAACTGCTCCCAGTGAGAACATTTAGAAATACACATGCCCATGTCATAGGAAAGCCATCAACACTCTTGCGGAGCCATATGCCTCCCCTCAAGGGACCCAAACTATTCCGTTATACAAGAAAGTCTGTGGAATGTAAATCCAGGGGCCTGAAATGCTGTATATTTTTCAAGAAGTACAAAGTAGAAGCCATTGACTCCATGGATTCGCCAAATGAATGGATTGTTTCATCTGCATAAATGAACCATCAGAAACAATGGCCTCGTAACACATTTGCTCCTGTTCCCCAAAGAGGAAAAACCCATATCCCAAATAAAGCTACATCTTTTTATAAAACTTAAGCAAAGAAGCATGGGGAACAGAAAGCTTGATTTATACTCTAAAATCTAGATGCCCGAATTCAGACAGCATGGGCCAGAAATATGCAGCTCAATTCTCTCTGAATACACAGAAAGGTGTCAGCTATCTGACTTCAAAATACAAATGGGTGACCCTCTATTCTACAGTCAAGGTTATTTGACAAAACTTGCAAAAGCACTTCTTGTATTATGTCTAGTTTTATTTTCTTATCACTCTTTTTCTTAAGGACCTTTTTCCAAGTTTTTATTCCTAGCACTTTAGGACAATTTCATCCTCCACTTTTACACACTCTCTTGTCTCTAGTCTTTCATTATAAAATATTCAGAACACTCAAAAAGTTGTAATTAATAACATAAGAAACACCACTTTTTCTCTTTCTACCATTATTATCAAATCTTACCATTTTTATAAACTGGTCCAAATTTATTTTAAGAAATTATTCTAAAGTTGCTGTTTCTTGTCTATTAGTCTCCAAAATTATCACACTTCTCCCTTTTCTTTTTTTTTGCGGTACGCGGGCCTCTCACTGCTGTGGCCTCTCCCACTGCGGAGCACAGGCTCCGGACGCGCAGGCCCAGCGGCCACGGCCCACGGGCCCAGCCGCTCCACGGCACGTGGGATCCTCCTGGACCAGGGCACGAACCCGCATCCCCTGCACCGGCAGGCGGACCCTCAACCACTGCGCCACCAGGGAAGCCCCCCTCCCTTTTCTTTATTACCTCTTCTTCCTGAGATAACTACTGTCTAAATTTTGGTATTTACTATTATTCTCCTTCATATGTATTATGTTTTTAGATAGTATTTTTTTTATTTTTTTAAATTTAGCAGGTTCTTATCAGTCAGCTATTTTATACATATTAGTGTATACATGTCAATCCCAATCTCCCAATTCATCCCACCACCACGACCTCCTCACTCCCACTTTACCCCCTCTGTGTCAATACGTTTGTTCTCTATATCTGTGTCTCTGTTTCAGCCTTGCGAACTGGTTCATCTGTACCATTTTTCTAGATTCCATATGTGTGCGTTAATATATGATATTTGTTTTCTCTTTCTGACTTACTTCACTCTGTATGACAGTCTCTAGGTCCATCCATGTCTCCACAAATGACCCAATTTCGTTCCTTTTTATGGCTGAGTAATATTCCATTGTGTATACGCACCACTTCTTTATCCATTCGTCTGTCGATGGACATATACATTGCTTCCATGACCTGGCTATTGTAAATAGTGCTGCAATGAACACTGGGGTACATGTCTTTTTTTTTTTTTTTTTTTTTTGCGGTACGCGGGCCTCTCATTGTTGTGGCCTCTCCTGTTGCGGAACACAGGCTCCGGACGCGCAGGCTCAGTGGCCATGGCTCACAGGCCCAGCCACTCCACGGCATGTGGGATCTTCCCGGACTGGGGCACGAACCCGTGTCCCCTGCATCTGCAGGCGGACTCTCAACCAGTGCACCACCAGGGAAGCCCACATGTGTCTTTTTGAATTACGGTTTTCTCTGCGTATATGCCCAGTAGTTGGATTGCTGGGTCATATGGTAGCTCTATTTTTAGTTTTTTAAGGAACCTCCATACTGTTCTCCATAGTGGCTACATCAATTTACCTTCTGACCACCAGTGCAAGAGGGTTCCCTTTTCTCCACACCGTCACCAGCATTTGTTGTTTGTAGATTTTTTGATGATGGCCATTCTGACTGGTGTGAGGTTGATTGTAGTTTTGATTTGCATTTCTCTAATAATCGGTGATGTTGAGCAGCTTTTCATGTGCTTCTTGGCCATCTATATGTCTTCTTTGGAAAAATGTCTGTTTAGGTCTTCTGCCCATTTTTGGATTGGGTTGTGTTTTTTTAATTTTGAGCTGCATGGGCTGTTATATATTTTGGAGATTAATCCTTTGTTTGTTGTTTCATTTGCAAATATTTTCTCCCATTCTGAGGGTTGTCTTTTTGTCTTGTTTATAGTTTCCTTTGCTGTGCAAAAGATTTTCAGTTTCATTAGGTCAATTTATTTATTTTTGTTTTTTTTCCCATTACTCTAGGAGGAAAGATCAAAAAAGATCTTGCTGTGATCTATGTCAAAGAGTATTCTTCCTATGTTTTCCTCTAAGGGTTTTATAGTGTTTTGTCTTACATTTAGGTCTTTCATCCATTTTGAGTTTATTTTTGTGTATGGTGTTAGGGAGTGTTCTAATTTCATTCCTTTACATGTAGCTGTCCAGTTTTACCAGCACCACTTATTGAAAAGACTGTCTTTCTCCATTGTATATCCTTGCCTCCTTTGTCATGGATTAGTTGACCATAGGTACATGAGTTTATCTCTGGGCTTTCTATCCTGTTCCATTGATCTATATTTCTGATTTTGTGCCAGTATCATATTGTCTTGATTACTGTAGCTTTGTAGTATAGTCTGAAGTCAGGGAGTCTGATTCCTCCAGCTCTGTTTTTTTGCCTTAAGATTGTTTTGGCTATTCAGGGTCTTTTGTGTCTCCATACAAATTTTAAGATTTTTCATTCTAGTTCTGTTAAAAATGCCATTGGTAATTTGATAGGGATTGCACTGAATCTGTAGATTGCTTTGGATAGTATAGTCATTTTCACAACATTGGTTCTTCCAATTCAAGAACATGGTATACCTCTCCAGATGTTTGTGTCATCTTTGATTTCTTTCATCAGTGTCTTATAGTTTTCTGAGTACAGGTCTTTTACCTCCTTAGGTAGGTTTATTCCTAGATATTTTATTCTTTTTGTTGCAGTGGTGAATGGGATTGTTTACTTTATTTCTCTTCCTGATCTTTCATTGTTAGTGTATAGGAATGTGAGTGATTTCTGTGCATTAATTTTGTATCCTGCAAATTTACCAAATTCATTGATTAGCTCTAATAGTTTTCTGGTGGCATCTTTAGGATTTTCTATGTATAGTATCATGTCATCTGCAAACAGTGACAGTTTTACTTCTGTTCCAATTTGTATTCCTTTTCTTTCTTTTTCTTCTCTAATTGCCGTGGCTAGGATTTCCAAAACTATGTTGAATAATAGTGGCGAGAGTGGACATCCTTGGCTTGTTCCTGATCTTAGAGGAAATGTTTTCAGTTTTTCACTATTGACAGTGATGTTTGCTGTGGGTTTGTTGTACATGGCCTTTATTATGTTGAGGTAGGTTCTCTCTATGTCCACTTTCTGGAGAGTTTTTATCATAAATTGGTGTTGAATTTTGTCAAAAGCTTTTTCTGCATCTACTGAGATGATCATATGGTTTTTATTATTCAATTTGTTAATATGGTGTATCACATTGATTGATTTGTGTATATTGAAAAATCCTTGCATCCCTGGGATAAATCCCACTTGATCATGGTATATGATCCTTTTAATGTGTTGTTGGATTCTGTTTGATAGTATTTTGTTGAGGATTTTTGCATCTATATTCATCAGTGATATTGGTCTGTAACTTTTTTTTATAGTATCTTTGCCAGGTTTTGGTAACAGGGTGATATAGTGGCCTCGTAAAATGAATTTGGGAGTGTTCCTTCCTCTGCAATTTTTTGGTAGCATTTGGGAAGCATGGTGTTAGCTCTTCTCTAAGTGTTTGTTAGAATTCACCTGTGAAGCCATCGAGTCCTGGACTTTTGTTTGTTGCAAGATTTTTAATCACAGTTTCAATTTCATTCCTTGTGATTGGTCTGTTTATATTTTCTATTTCTTCCTGGTTCAGTCTTGGAAGGTTATACCTTTCTAAGAATTTGTCCATTTCTTCCAGGTTGTTCATTTTATTGGCACAGAGGTGCTTGTAGTAGTCTCTTATGATGCTTTGTATTTCTGCGGTGTCCATTGTAACTTCTCCTTTTTCATTTCTAATTTTATTGATGTGAGTCCTCTCCCTCTTTTTCTTGATGACTCTGGCTAAAGGTTTATCAATTTTGTTTATCTTCGCAAAGAACCAGCTTTTAGTTTTACTGGCCTTTGCTATTGTTTCCTTTATTTCTATTTCATTTATTTCTGCTTTGATCTTTATGATTTCTTTCCTTCTCCTAACTTTGTGTTTTGTTTGTTCTTCTTTCTCTAGTTCCTTCGGTGTAAGGTTAAATTGTTTGAGATTTTTCTTGTTTCTTGAGGTAGAATTGTATTGCTATAAACTTCCCTCTTAGAACTGCTTCTGCTGCATCTCATAGGTTTTGGATCATCATGTTTTCATTGTCATTTGCCTCTAGGTATTTTATGATTTCCTCTTTGATTTCTTCAGTGACGTCTTGGTTATTTAGTAATGTATTGTTTACCCTCCATGTGTTTGTGTTTTTTACATTTTCCCCCCTGTAATTTATTTCTAATTTCATAGCATTGTGGTTGGAAAAGATGCTTGATATGATTGCAATTTTCCTGAATTTACTGAGGCTCGATTTGTGACCCAAGATGTGATATACCCTGGAGAATGTTCCATGTGCACTTGGGAAGAAAGTGTAATGTGCTGTTTTCGGATGGAATGTCCTATAAATATCAATTAAATCTATCTGGTCTATTGTGTCATTGAAAGCTTGTGTTTCCTTATTTATTTTCTGTTTGGGTGTTCTATTGGTGTAAGTGGGGTGTTAAAGTCCCCTACTATTATTGTGTTACTGTCTATTTGCCCTTTCATCATTGTTAGCATTTGCCTTATGTATTGAGGTGCTCCTATGTTGGGTGCATAAACATTAATAATTGTTATATCTTCTTCTTGGATTGATCCCTTGATCATTATGTAGTGTCCCTCCTTATCTCTTGTAACATTCTTTATTTTAAAAGTCTATTTTGTCTGATATGAGATTTGCTACTCCAGCGTTCTTTTGATTTCCATTTCCATGGAAAATCATGTTCCATCCCCTCACTTTCAGTTTGTATGTGTCCCTAGGTCTGAAGTGGGTCTCTTGTAGATAGCATATATATGGTTCTTGTTTTTGTATCCATTCAGCGAGCCTGTGTCTTTTGGTTAGAGCATTTAATCCATTCACATATAAGGTAATTGTCGATATGTATGTTCCTATTACCATTTTCTTGATTGTTTTCAGTTTGTTTTGGCTTCCTTTTCTTCTCTTGTGTTTCCCACTTAGAGAAGTTCTTTTAGTACTTGTTGCAGAGCTGGTTTGGTGGTGCTGAATTCTCTTATTAGCTTTTGCTCCTCTGTAAAGCTTTTGATTTTTCTGTTGAATTTGAATGAGATCCTTGCTGGGTAGAGTAATCTTGGTTGTAGGTTCTTCCCTTTCATCACTTTAAATATATGGTGCTACTCCCTTCTGGCTTGTAGAGTTTCTGCTGAGAAATCTGCTGTTAACCTTATGGGAGTTCTCTTGTATGTTATTTGCCATTTTTCCCTTGTTGCTTTGAATAATTTTTCTTTGTCTTTAATTTTTGTCAATTTGATTACTATGTGTCTCAGCATGTTTCTCCTTGGGTTTATCCTGCCTGGGACTCTCTGCGCTTCTTGGACTTGGGTGGCTATTTCCTTTCCCATGTTAGGGGAGTTTTTGACTATAATCTCTTCACATATTTTCCCGGGTCCTTTCTCTCTCTCTTCTCCTTCTGAGTCCCCTACAATGCAAATGTTGGTGTGTTTAATGTCGTCCCAGAGGTCTCTTAGGCTGTCTTCACTCCTTTTCATTCTTTTTTCTTTTTTCTGTTCTGTGGCAATGAATTTTACCACTCTGTCTTCCAGGTCACTTATCTGTTATTCTACTATTGATTCCTTCTAGTGTATTTTTCATTTCAGTTATTGTATTGTTCATCTGTTTGTTTGTTCTTTAATTCTTCTAGGTCTTTGTTAAACATTGCTTGCATCTTCTAGATCTTTTCCTACATTCTTTTTCTGAGGTCCTGGATCATCTTCACTATCATTCTTCTGAATTCTTTTTCTGCGATGTTGCCTATCTCCACTTCATTTAGTTGTTTTTCTGGGGTTTTATCTTGTTCCTTCTCTCTACACTCTTTGGAAACATGGAAAAAGCACATAGTCCTCTGCCTTTTTGTTTTGTCTATCTTTCTGTGAATGTGGTTTTCATTCCACAGGCTGCAGGATTGTAGTTCTTCTTGCTTCTGCTCTCTGCCCTCTGATGGATGAGGCTATCTCTAGATAGTATTTTAAAATAGTATGACACAGTACATATCCTTATGTAACTTGTTTCATTGTTTGGTTGTTTATGCAAAACAGTCTTTTGGGCCTCATCAGTATACATGTAGACTGAAGTTATTCGTTGTAATGACTGTATAGTGTTCCAATGTATTTATGACAGTTTGTCTAATTTATTTCTGATGAACATTTGCACTCCTTTCCCATCATTGTTTTTCATTCTTTTCATCTGTGATCACTTAAGACTTTTATGGGCTGGTTCCAGTGCTTTCTCTTTGATGATATGTCCCTTTCATCTTAGGCAGCAACAGAATGCCATTTGCAGCTGTCTGCTTTGGCTAATAATTCATGTTTTTATTTCCTTTTAGTTTATTTCCATACTGTGTTATGAATGAGTGTTCTGCTATTATCTTTCTGCATTGCATGTTTAAGCACAGAGCTTTAGGCCTAGCAGAACCTTGTAAGTAATATACTCCAGTCTTCTTTTTATAAACTATGACACTACCAAGAGGAGGTGAATGACTTGTCCAGGGGCCTAGAATTGCTTAGTGAAGAGCAAAGTTGAGGACCTGGTTTTCCTGGCTCCCAGTCCTTTGTTCTTTCCACTACAAACTGCTGCTCACCCATTCAACTGAACAATATTTTTTGCTGTCAGTGGTTTCTCAGCAGGTCTACAACGTTTTACATCAGAACTAACTAGTCAGTGTGGAAACACCAAAAATGGTTCATGTCCTTAAGCACATTAAACTAAAGACAAATGATAACATTACAGGCAAATATATCAATGCAGATATGATACAATTCCAACAGCAAAAGCAGCAATTTCTCTACTGGTACATCTATATAATTTTTATGTACCTTTGAGAATACATATATACCTTTGGAGACATCACACCACTTTATTATATGTGTTTTTCTTTAGAACAAGGATATTCTCTTACATAGCTACAGAACTATCAAAATCCATTTTAGCACTGATACAATACTAATATCTAACTCACAGTCCATATTAAAATTTTATCAATGTTCCCAGTAATGTTTTTTATAGCTTTTCTCCTCTCTATCCCAGTACAAATCCAACTCAGGATCATACATAAAACTGTATAACTTATAAAAACATTTTGCTTTGAGCTGTATTTGATGTATCTATTCACTTAACAGTTATTGGAGATCTGTAGAGAGAGTTAAGAAGACCATCTCTACTCTCCGCTCATGCCACAAGGTGGAGAGTGGATGAAGTAACATTTAATTTTAATAGACTATGATCAATACTGTGATAGAGATAATCACTGAATATTCTGCCATGAGAAAGTTCCTAGGAAGAGGTTACACAGACATTGAGATTTTGAGTGGAAAAGAGTGGTAACAGCTTTCCTGCCCAAAGCAGCATGCACTTTTCATAGTGTGTTTAAAGAACTGAAGGTAGCTCAGCAGTTCAAAATAGTAGGGACTATATGTGTATACATGTGTGTGGACACATGTACATGTATGTGGTTTTGGCAAGATTTCGTGCCTGATGGAAGTGGAACTAGGTATGAGCTAGATCACAAAAGACTTTATATGTCATGAAGGAGAATCTGATCCTGAAAGTAATGGGGAATTGTTGGGGAAATTTAAGTCGGAGGCCAATAAGATTTAATTTGATTTGCCTTGTCTAAAAGATTAGTCTGGCTGCAGCATTACATGTGGAGAATTGCATCAATACGGGTGATAAATAATAAAAGCTTGAATAAGAGCAGTAACACTGCTCAGTGAATCTGAAATATTTTAAAGAAGGAAAGTGGAAAGGACTTATAAACTGCTGGATGGAGGGTGGCAGGTAGTGGTAAGAGGGAAGAAACTGTCTAGAAAAATTGCCCTGGATCCAGGATGGGCCTGGACCTATTCTACAAAGGAAAACAAGACAAAGTCTATGATTTCAAGCCACTGGAGCTTATTCTCCTAATATTCTCTCTACACTCTTTGGAAACATGGAAAAAGCACATACTCCTGAGTCCTGCCCACACAGTTCCCTGACTTGCACACAAGCGTCCTTGTCTTCTAGAGGAGACTTGGTCTGGTCTTGGTCCATGCTCCCTGGGTGATCTGGCCATCTTCCTTCTTGCAGTTATTTCACCATTTCTCTTAAAGTAAGTAAGTACTCTTAAAGTAAGTAAGTAGCACGCCATCTTCCTTTCACTGCTGCTTGAGTCTCATGCATCATTCTGCCACCTACTGCTGCTAGACTTTATAATAATATTCCCACAAATATTTCATATTTGGTGTTCAATACGGCTTAGGGTGTTTATCCTTCCCCTTCTTCAAACCAATAGCCCCTGTTTCATAAACCTGAATATAATTCTCAGCCAACAGCTTATTTTAAAATCTGCAAGTTCCTTATTAAGTTCAGCAATGAGCTCATCTACTCAAGAACACCCCTATACCATTAAAGCCATTAAGGCTTTAATGATGCATCTGCAGTTGGTTTTGCTTTTAAATCTTCAAATTTTCTATCAACTTGGGTAAATTTATCTCATTCTCTCCTGTTTATCATCTGTCTATAATTTCAAAACACTTATGAGTTAACACTATGTTATGGGGGTGGGAAGGGAAAGGCCAAGGTATTCCAAGGAAATGAAATGAAATGAAAGAAAGAAAAGGGAGAGGCAAGAAGGCGACATTCCATTTGACTTTATTCTTAGGGTAACGACTCTTAGAGTCTAACTTCAACCTCTTCTCCTAATATATATATATGCATGCCTCTTCTTTAAAGCTCAGCAGACTTTCTGCTTCTTTTTCATTTTCACTTTCATGTAGGTTATATCCCTAGATTTCTTTCTTGTTCTTAATATCGTTAACATCTAGCACTTCTAACTTCTGATTGGGCTTCTGATAAAACCATTTATCTTTGTTCTACCAAATGCCCATTTCTACTGATTATTTTAAATCATCTGCAGTGTTTTTCTTAAATTCCATGCACATCTTTCTGATATCTTTGCTTCTATTTACTTCTTCCCTTTTGATGAAGAGAAGTTGAAATGGTAGGAATGCTTATATGAAGGAATTTTTTCAGAAAATGAAGGTGATACCTTTCTCTTTACCTTCTGCATCAGTCAGTCTTCCTAGGAGCTATATTCCACTGTACCATTTCCAGAAGTAGAAGTTTAGCATTACTGAAATGCATTCAATATGGTTCTTCTTTCCTTTACACCCCACTGTGCCACTTTCAGCTAGACATAGGGCCTCTCTGAACTCAGGATCACCATCTTTAAACAGAAAGCTATAAAAGATGAATGACTGAGGCTCTTTCTATACTAAGTTGTAAGATGCTGTGGGTTGAGTTTCTTCCTATCTTTTCAATTTTAGTTTTATTTGTGTTCCAGTTTTTATAGCTCCTCTTAGTTTCATTGCCCCTTCTATCTATTCCAAAACACTTTCCTCACAGTATTTCTTGGGTCTTCCTAGATGTCTTTCTTGAGGGCAAAGCAAGCAAAGTTCTGGCGGTTACACTTGCTACTTCTTTCTCCATATCCTTTCTATTTCATATGATAATAGAGGCAAGGATAAATAGGCCTCTACACCAAAGAGCGCTGAGCTACTCTTCTTGCTTCCTCACAGTTTCATCCTTGTTGACTGTTATGATGTGTGCCTTGGGAAAAAACTGGCTGTGACTGTCACCATATTGCACCAGCCCTGGATCCTCAGCCAAACCAAGGAAATGTAAAGATAACAGAATCATCTAACTGAAAAGTAGCCTCAATAATGAGCATGACTTGTAGCCCTACAATAAAACAGTTTTGGATGTACATAAAGACATATAAAGAAATGCTCATCAAAGGGTTGACTGTAACAGTAAAAAATTAGAATAAAATGTCCAAAATTAAGAGACCGATTGATTCAATAAATTGTGTAAAGGAGTTTGGACTTTAACATGAGGAATTTGGGAAGTCATCAAAATGTTCAGGTGGGGTTCTCAGATCAGACTTTTGTTTTAGAAAGATTAGCTTTTGCTAATGAAGAGAACAGTTTGGAGAGAGATGATATTTAGAAAAGTGAGTAATATTAGTGACCTGGATTATGGTGATGAGGGTGAATATGAAGAGATGTATTTGAGAACTTCAAGGAGAAAGAGTCACTAGGAAGGACTTAGTGACTGATTGGATAGGGAAGTTGGGAGAAAGTTCTCACTAGTCAGACATTAATCATACCACTTTAAGGTCTTTCTATAACTTTTCTCTTCAGGGCCCTTTCTGTGTGAACCTATGTCACTCACAGCACAGTTTTAGGAAATGTTATCAAACAGAAAAGTCTGTCTTCAGTGTCACCAGTCTCTCTTTACTATGACCTAGCTTCCATCCTCCTTCAAGTTCTTTGCCTCTTTTACATTTAGACACCACTGCTCTCTGGAGCTGGTGAAGTCTTACAAACCATAACCAAACCTGTTTTTATTTGTGTAAACTAGGATAAAAGTGCATATTCCACAGGGATACAAGGAGTAAAGTATATACGTCACTTATTTTTTTTCCTAAATGTTTTATAGTTTTAGGTTTCATTTCTAGGTCTACCATCCATTTTAGTTAGTTTTTATATATTTGTATAAGGATACCCAATTGTTCTTGCAATATTTGTTGAAAATAATTACTTTTTCTCTACTAAATTACATTTGTACTTTTGTCAAAAATTGTCTAAAACTGGTAAAAACTGAATAAGGTCTATGTTCTAATTAACAGTATTGAATCAATGTCAATTTTGTGGTTATGACATTGTACTACAGTTGTGTAAGATGTCACCATTGTGGGGAGCTAGGTGAAGGATCCGAGGTACTCTATTTTTGCAATTTATTTTAAGTCCATAATAAAGTCTAAATGAAAGGTTAAAAAATGTGTATATACTTAAACATAAAGTATTTATGTCTAGCAGTGTGTCTGGCACAGAACAAGCTCTCAAAAAGTAACTGTTATTAATGTAATTCCATCCAGGAAAAAAATATTTTATATCGTTTAAAGTCAGATGATTTCCTCTCCCAGAAATATTTGTTTTTCACTCTTACCTCTAAGGATGAAATGACAGATTTTGCCACTGAATATGAGAGAAATTTGTGGCAAAAAAAAAAAAAAACCTAAGGTGGAAGAGGCATTCTTTTTGGAAAGTGGGCCCACCCAATAGCTGCAATCATTCCCTCCCCAGTAACTGCCTCCTTCACCTTTATAGACACAATTGGTCAGCACAGTCCTAATAACAAAAGAAATCCACTCTTGCTGTTTACACTTTTAGTTTGTGTTCTGACCAAGCTTCTGCAACAGTGTGATGCTTAAAAGAATCAACTTCTTCCTGGCGATGGGACCATGGGAGAAATACTTACATTTTCTAAGCCTCAGGTTTTTTTTTTTAATCTGCATTTATCTGAGAAAAAATAACAGTACCCAAGAGGTTAAATTAAATAATAAATAATTGGATAAGTAAAGGACCTACCATGGGGCATGGAATGCAGCAAACATTACATAAATGTTTGCATTGTTATTATTAGTAGTAGTATTACCCTTACTTTGTTCTATCAATTTACTTTTCTTGCCTCTCTTTCTCTGCTGCTACACATGTCCTGACAACAGACATTACAAATTACTGAGTACCCACCTTGTGTAAACATTTACAAATATATATTAAAATGCCGTAAGTTCACAAATAGCTTCTTGTTGGAGACACTTGAGATTTACTCCCAGTTTTTCTCCTTTTATTACAATATTTTCTTTTTATATAGCTTTTAATTTGATATAGTTTCTCTTCTAAGATCTGCTACCTCCTTATTCATCATGAGTATGTTTTCCTTTAAGTCCTTTATCATAAGTATAACAGCTGCTTTAAAATTCTTGTCTGACTATTCCCATTTCTGGATTATCTTGGGATCAGTCTCCATTGATTTTTTTTTTATCCTCCTTGGGAAGGGCTTATGCTTTCCTGATTATTCATATGTAATTTTGATTTGTACCCTAGATATTGAAAATATGTTACAGAGACTCTAGATTCAGTTATGTTTCTCTGAAGCATACTGACTTTAAAAAGAAAGTGCAAGCATTTTTATTATGGCAAAATATTGTGGGACAGAACAGATTTTTTCCTTCTCCCTTCATCACCTTCCTCATTATGATACATACTCAACTCCATTTGGGGCCTGGGATAGGCCAAGCTAGGGTAAAAAAAATTAAAGCAGGCATTGTTTAACTAAATTCAAACTTCAACTCTGAAATACAAATTCAGTTTGTTGGTGTTGTGTTTTCTTCTGTTTTGCCTTAGTTGGGCCACTTGGGGTCTTCCCTGAGCATGTGTAGTCCACGAGTCAACCAGAGATGTGGAAAGAGTTTCAACATAGAATTTAAAGCTTCCCCTTCTGGAATTCTCCCTTCCAACTTCCCAGATACTGTGATCACCCAAGACTCTCTCCTTTGGTTTTGCAAGCTAACATGACTAAGGTTTTGTGTCTAATCTTCAGCTGCTCCACATAATGTAGACTGACTGGGGCCGGCCCTCAGGCTAAAAGCTCTGAAAAATGGCAAACTCACCCATGCTGTTACCATCTTTCCAACATCAACTTCCTTTCATTATTTACCTATCTTTGCTTACTCTTGGTGCCTTCATATATTTGCATTTTGTATTATGTCCAGAATTCACTGTTTTTACCTATTAGAGGATTGGTCTGGCAGGAACTACTCAGCCTTGCTGGAAATAGAATTCCATAGTATTATTTACATCTTTCAAATAGAATAAAAATCTATAGTGGAGTTTTTAAAAAGTGATAAAAATTATCCAAATATTACCACTCTAAATATTCACATATTCATGATTTCCCCACCTGTGGTTCTTTCCACTTCTTGTCCATGAATAGATTTTTAATTAGTTCATAAAATTCCTATACTATTGGCCCAAGTCTGTCATTCTGACTTCCATGTTCCACTCTCTATAACACAGGTTATAATGGACATTTTTGCTCCTGTTTTACAAACAGAGAAATATAGGTCTGCATAGTATAAGTAATGTCTCCAAGATTACACAGCAAATCAGGAATTAGAATGAAGATATTCTGATCTTACATTGGCTATTCTAAAAATAAATTTTAAACACACCAACCCCCAAAATTCTCCTTTTCTGACACTTACAGA
Organism: Hyperoodon ampullatus; assembly: GCF_949752795.1. Taxonomy (NCBI): domain Eukaryota; kingdom Metazoa; phylum Chordata; class Mammalia; order Artiodactyla; family Ziphiidae; genus Hyperoodon; species Hyperoodon ampullatus. The sequence goes on along the minus strand of NC_136932.1, from coordinate 21,763,411 downwards.
GGAGGTTAGAATTCTGTGCTTATTTCATTTCAAAATTTATGGGCACATTTATGGCTTTCTCGAGGAATGAAGATAACAGAAATCAAACAGGGCAAGCTTTACTCTAGTTCTAAGTACTTAAAATTCAGTTTCAAAAAGCAAAACAATACAAAATAGAAAACAATCCTTAATTTTCCCAAACATGCACAAAGTCACTTCTTTATAAAGTTTAACTTGACTGGTGTTTCCTTACCTGTCTATGTCTGGTATCAAATTTCCAAAAACTAATATACTTCATGCTTCCTACACACAAGCAAATTCCAGACAGAGTAGTCAGTGCCCACACATAGGGGATGGATTCCCAGCAGGGTGTATGTGTCTTGGAGTTGTGCTTTTTTTTTTAATGTGTGGGATTTGGAAAAAGAATGTTGAAAATGTCTTTTCCCCCATAACAGTTTAGGATTCTAAGTCATGTAGAACTGAGACAGCTATTTGCCGTGCAATATAAACACTAGTACCACACAGCCCATACCCTTCGCCAATCTTAGCATGCCTTGAAAAACTCACCCATTTGGAGATGCTGGTTCAAGGTTTTATTATCCTCTGAGATATTTCTTGTAGAGAAACACACCCTTGGCTTCCCTAGGTCGTTTGGTAGACCACCTCTATCGGGGAAGTTAGGCTATCGAATATTTAGCTACCAAGGAGATGAGAAGTCCTTTCCAGGTCTTTCTTCTTATATTTAACCTACTCTCATCTGATACATCTTACAGGAAATTCGGCACTTGGCAGGTAATAGCTTCTACTGATCCTGTTCTTTTTCTCTTCCTCCCCCTCTTCCTCCTCTTCCTCTTCTTCTCCTTCTTCATTTACTATCATTATTTTTCACACATGAACAGACTTACTTTGGTTTAACACATCATCAGTGATTGCTGATTGCTGATCATCAACCTATCAACCTTTGCTTGCCAAAAGATAACCGTGAATCCCAACTCTTACATATATTTCCATGAAGTTCAACAAGAGGCAAATTTAGAAGCTCATTCTCATCCCCTCTTGACTGTTAAGCTAACAACGGTCAAGAACTAATATGAAAGGGACATCCAACTATGTTTCAATTACTCTGGCATACCAGCACACATTCTCTCTTGATTAAATGCCGTGCTTTGATATAGCTCATTGGCTATTAATGCCTGTAAATATTCTTACCTTCAGAATGGTAAATGTCTTAGGGACAGGGGCCATTCATTCATTTTATTAATGCATACTGATTGCCTACTGGATTGCAAAGTGGTATGGGTACACTTATGTGTTGTACCAATGAACAGGGCAGGGTGTGCAGCAATGCTTGTGAACTAAATCAATACTCATAATTTATAATACTATTTACTGGATACCTACCATCTGCTAAGTCGTGTGCTAAGGGTTTCATTTGCATTTTCTCATTTACTCCTGAAGGTGGGGTAAGAGAAGACAGATTGGTCAAACAACTGGTAAATTGGAAAACCCACAGTGAAGCCGTTCAGACATATCATTTCTTTGGGAAAAAAAAAATCCACAAAATAACTGGATTTGATAGGTTTTCAAAATCTATTTCCTGAAGTGAAATTCAGCAAGTTTAGCCCAGTCTTGTCAGGCACTGATCAATTCAGTTCTTTTCTAGTCATACTTTAAGCACCTACTATGTATAGGCACTATATGCACATTTTTTGCCTGACCTAGAAATATGAAATTAAAAGAATCTAGCGTCCCACATTTGAGAAGCCTGATTTTGAGAAGCAGAGAGGCATGCAAGTGCTATGGCAGAGAGAGGGATCAGGTGTCCTGGTTGCAGAGAGCTTCTGTTTGCTTTTGGCTTCTCATACTATTGGACATTATTTTGACCTCCCATATCAGTTCTATGAAATCAAAGCAAGACAAAGCAAAACAAACAAACAAAAACCACAAGTACCAGAATATCTTCTATCAGGAAATACATCTGTGTTTAACTATTTCATATCACAAAAGTAGATATAAGATTATGTGTTCAAAATTATTTAAGATAAATGTTCAGTGTATAATGTGTAGTAATCATTATTGATTCAAGTTGCTATGAAGTGTCTTCTATTGTGCTGTTATGGTCTCAGACCTGTCCAGGACTCAAATATAGCAAAGATACAGACTTGACATGAAAAATCCTACCCACGTACAAAAGAAAAGAAGGTGCACAAAAGATGGCGGAATAGGAGCTTTCTATTGTCATCCCCCGACAGAACACTGATTTTGACAACCACTCATGGATGACAGTATATTTGTGGGAAGCCAGAAGTCCAACGAAAGAGTTCCAGCATACTTTTAGCAAAATTTCTGAGCATAGACTCATTGAAGAAAGTAAGAAGAACAGTTTCATTTTACCTGTGTCACTTCTCCTGCAATATGGCACAGTGTCAAGACAGACCCCCTTCAGCCTGTAACTTCCCCCATGGAAGAAAATGAGAGCACAGTGAGTGCGCACTTAGCTTCTCCAGCTGTGCAGAATGCTGCCCAAAAGGACCACTTCTTTCTTGCTCTAGAGAGAATACTAAGGTGGTCTGAACAGGTGAGGAGTTGGGAGAAGCTGGGATCACAGCAACCAGGGCCTGGAACTCAACAAAGTTCTGAGGATCTTTCTAACCTCTGTTTGGACTCCATCAGGAAGCATGTCCATGAATGAGCCTTGAGGATAGACTAGTATGATCAGACCTAAGATTTAAGTAATCAGTTTAGCAGCAGAGCATACGATGGTTTGTAGTGGGGAAGAGGAGGTAGGGAAGCAAGTTAAAAAGCTATAGTAAAAAATACAGAAAAGAGGTCAAGGGAATCTAAGTGACAACAAGAATTAACATGAAGAGACAGAGACAAAGAAATATGATGGAAATGGCAGTAATAGAACTTGATGTGAAAAAAAATTCCCGAAACTATCCAATTGGCTGAATTTAACTTTAAAGCATATAATTTTTTTTCTTTTAAAATTACACAAATCCTTAAAACATGGGATTGGTTTCAACCTGTTGTAGTTAAGTCCTCTTGCAGGGTCATTACTTGGGTGTAATTTTCCCTCCTCGATTTGTTTTTGAGGAGGAACAAAAGAGAAAGGGCGTCTGAGTCCTAGGCTCCATATTTCTGACTGCTTTCTCCATGCAAAGTTAAACATCTGCTTCCCATCAGTCACAGCTGTGAGGGGATCTGCAGCAGGGCCCAGGGATGAAATGCAGCAGATGAAATCTAGCATCTCATTCATCAGGAGCTTCCGGACAATCTTCCAACCATGGACAAGGTACCTCAAATGATACCTCCCACTCTCCCTCCCCTCAATGTGGGCCTGACAGTGACTGGGTTCTGAGACTTGGAATATTATTCTTGTCCACCTTCCAAGTGGTTCCTTGGAGACCTCATCAACTTCCAGGCCCTCTCTTCAAAACAGAGGAGTAAATCTTAACGGTGAGAAAGGAGAAGAATTCCATTTGCAATGCAACTTAAGAGCATCTCTAGTTAGCCTCTTCCACTCCATGAGCAGTTAGTATAAATTTGCTGTGCAAAATAAAGGAGTGATAACATAAGAAAGAAAAATTAAACTTTAATGAGAAATTTAGTATCATAAAGTGAAATTTATCCATTTTCTTAGCAGCACTGAGCAGTCACAAAGTTGAAAGGTCATTTAATCCCTATCATTCTCATCAAAGTATTTCAGATTTGAGGGTAATATTGACCCATTAGCACTGAACCACTGGGGATAGACAGCTACTTTCATCTAACACAGACCTAAAGAATCACTCCCATAGGCCACTCTCTGCTCAATAGCTAACCTGGGAGAAAAGCAGTTTTCCCTGAAACTGCTTGGCTGAATAAGTGATTATTTAATCAATTAAAACGGCAAGTATTTACTGAGCACCTACTATGAACTATTTTACTTAGTAAGGATACAGTGGGAAAAAATATAAAAATCCTAGCCATCTTGGCACTTATATTTTAGAGGGTGATACTGACAAAAATTAAAGGAAACATGAAATATACAGTATGTTAAACATGGAAAGATAAAGCACACTATAGGGTTAAGCACTGAGGGAAGAGGTTGTATTTTTACATGGGGTGTTCAGAGAAGTCCTCACTGAGAAGATAAAGGGGTCAATGATTGAGCAAAGCAAGTATCTTGCAGAAGAGGATTCCAAGGAGATGCAGGAGCAGAGGTAAAAGCCAGGTGCATACCTGGCAGTGTCAAGAACAGCAAAGGCCTCTGCTGTACCTGCAGTCATGTGAGAGAGAGGCTGAGGGTGGGTGGTAAGGTACTGGGAGACCACATTACGAGGATGTTATCAGACACTGGGCTTTTATACTGAAGGAGATGGAGAGCCTTCAAAGGGTTTGAGTACCCTAGTGGCATAATATCACTGAAGTTTTAACAGGATTAAGCTGACTGCTGTCTTGAGGATAGACTTAAGGATGGATTAATATTGGTAAAAATCTCCTAAATTCATGACAGATGTATAAGGCAGATGCACCAAAAGCAATGCAAAAGAAATAAGATTTGGAGGAAGAACAAAACCCATTTTGAGCCAAAGTATAACTTGAAGGCAACTACACAGAAATTTCCTCAAAGTATAACTCTCAAAGTATGAAAATGAGACATACCTTTGCACTTCGGCATTTCTTCTTACTGTTCCACTTTCTAAGTGCAGTGAGCCACATTCTGCTCGTCTCTCCTTTAACAGATGGTTTACTCCCCTTTTCATTTTGCTTAGCTTTTGGAAAGGAGTTTGCATTTCTTGAAAGTCGATAGCCTTATTTTTTTTCCCACGGTAAATGCTTAGTCATGGGTTTCAGACCATCTGGGCAACCCTAATCACACTATGACTGCATACCCCACAGGCCTGTTGTGATGAGGGAAGGCAGAGGGAAACTGGTGTGTCCCCAACACGGGCTATACCTAACTTTGAAGAAAAAAGTGTTCTATCATCACGTGGAACATTTGGTGGAATCCAAAATTATGTTACAAATGGTTTTAAAAGTCAATTATTAGGCAAATGATGCCCACTGAAACTAGGCTGTGCTTTTTACTACCTGGTAAAATTTTACTGATTGCTCTCAAACTTACTTATCATGAGATTCTTAGTACGTATTATGTTTACATTGAACTAAAAGGGCAGAAAGTGGTTTCTTATTTAGAGTGAAATGGAAATACAAAGTGTAGAAAAAATTATAGAATGGGAATCATTACTTCCTATACCTATGTTGATTTCCCATCAGGGAAATGTAAAAAATGTGAAATATTAATAACAACAGTAGTAATGGTAATGGATCTTATTAGCATTTTACGAGCATTATCTCATTAATTCCTCGGGTACTATTATTACTCCCATTTATCAAATGAGTAAACTGAGGCTGAGGGGTTTAAATAACTTGCTGAGGTTCAAACAAACTAAGCTGTAGAGCCAAAATGCAAACCAAGACATCCTGCTCCCTAGCTCTCACTTTTAAACTCTATGTTGTGCTGAATTAATTTGCATTTCACTGCAATGTGCATATCTCTACGTATGACAAAGAAATCCCAATAGGATAGAAAACTCGTAACCTTACCAACGTACTTCTCTCTTCCTTGACATTACATTTCTAACATTTTCCAGCTACAGTTTGGCACAAACAATTCTCCCATATCCTCACACCTGGATGTACTACATGGGGACTCTAGACTCAAAGATAACTTTCCACTACTGAACCGGCCTTTATCGAAAAATGTACTTTTACGTAAGGAATTTTCAAGAATAGCAATTCATCTCTACCCAGCCACTTACATTTTATGAGAGTGGAACATATACCCAAAATGAATAGAAAACATAAAAGTTACATATTTACTTTGCATTCCTTTTTAGTAATGACTATTATCTTCAAGAAGACATGAATCAATGAGAAGATAGGGATGTAACAATAATTCTTCTGCTTCCTGGTATTTGTAGATTTGAATTTAGTGGTATAGTTTATTGAAAATGAATGACTTCCAAAATCTGTTAGATTCTGTTATTCCATATTTCAGCCCATAGACATCAAAGTTAAAGGTCGAAGTATTTTTTTCTTGGCTTTGGGGTCCTTTAAGAGGTAATAAAACTTTTTTTTTAATATAATAGTCTCAGTCCTTAAAAATTATGGCAAATCAACTCTGATTCAGAAGCTATTTAAGAGGTCTTAATGCTCAAGAAACTCAATGAAAAGTTTTTTTTTTTTTTTAAGTATAGAGCTTTTGCAAGAAACAACCATTTCTGAGAGAAAAATAAACATATTTTACAATTTGCATATTTAGCCAAAATGCTAGATTTGACTTCTGACTCTACATGTACATCTTGTCTGGGGGAATGTCACAGACATATCTCTATCACCTGGCTACTGTAAGGGTGATATGAAGCAATGGATCTCAAAAGACTTTCGGAGCTCTAAAGCTCATTTCAAATGTCGGTTACTCTAATCATTTAGATCTCAACCTCCATTGTCCCTTGGAAATATACATATATTTGAAGTGAAGTCTCCTTAAAGTGAGCACAGTCAGCATGAAGTCTCCAGCGAAGTAGAAAGCACTTGGCTAAGAAGTAAACCACACTCATTTCTACTGACATCCACTTTCCTCACAATAAAGTTCTCATTTCTTGTCACTATCATGTTGTTATACTGTGATTTATAATAAGAAATATATATTTGGTGTTTGTCCCTGTTTCTAGCACAGACCTCCTAAAACCCTTGGAAGTGATAAGAGCAATGAAGTTATCATGTTATTCATACCAAGCCCCTTTCAACCACACCTGAGTTCATGTTAACCAGGTGACTTCTGGAAAGCTCCTAAGGATGAGAGCCAGTTGCCAGGGGAACCCAGCATGGTTAGAGGACTGGAACTTTTAGTCCTACGCCCTCACCTCCAGGAAGGAAAGAGGGGCTAGAAGTTGAATCGGTCACCAGTGGCCAACGATTTAATCAACCATGCCTATGTACTGAAACCTCCATAAAACCGAAAAGGATGGGGATGAGAGCTCCTGGGTTGGTGAATGCATCCAAATGCCAGGAGAGTGGTACACCCCAGTTCAGGGGGACAGAAGCCCCTGTGCCCAGGACCCTTATGGACTCCACCCTATGTACCTCATTATCTGACTGTTCATCTATATCCTTTATAATACCCTTTAAAATAAACCAGTAAATGTAAATAAATGTTTTTCTGAGTTCTTTGATCCACTGTAGCAAATTAATCAAATCTGAGGAGGGGGTCATGGGAACTTCCTATTTATAGCCAGGACTAGTCAGAAGCACAGGTAACAACCTGGACTTCAGACTGGTGACTGAAGTGGGTACAGTCTGTGGGGCTGAGCCCTTACCTGTGAGATCTGATGTTAATCCCAGGTAGTGTCAGAAGTGAGTTGAATTGTAAGACACCCAGTCAGTAGGGCACACAATTCTTCTGAGAATTGGAGAACTGCTTGGTGGTATTGGAAAATACACATTGCCCATATCATTATCATAATCAAAATTCTTTTTAAGTAATTATAAACAGTGTTCACTGTTATTTAATTTTGTTCTTTACCATTAGAAGCACACAAAATTTTTTAAAAAGGAAAACAAATTAGAAACTCCAATGCATAAGACATTTAACAACTCATAAAATGAAGATCATAAATTAAATAAAAATTGAAATAACTAATTTACATAATAAATTTACATGTCCTCGTGATGTTCTATATTACTAGGGGAGACCCACTCATAATTTTATCTGGCACCCATTTATTAATGGCCTTGCTGAGTTCTGAGAATACAGATTTGAAGAAGCAGCGGTCTCTGCAACAAAAGCTCACAGTTTCCAGGGGAGACAAATGGTGATACGACTCAACAATATTAAATGTCGTAAGTATAATGAACTGAGCATATGCAAATCCCCCTGCATATAAAAGAGCTAATCTGCTTTATACCTTGCTATCTTTAGTGTGTCTGTGCCGTTAGTAATACTGTAATGTTTTCATCATTTTGTACCTTTTGGAAAGACTGTGATGGTTGGACAGAGGTTAGGAACATCCACAATTACAACTCTATTTAGGGTTTGAGTTACGCTTAATCATTATTACACTCAAATGTAGTTATAATTTTCCTTACTAAATTATTGATATCATTGATTTTGCATGTTATTAGTATGGACAACAGCCTCTTCTGTCCGTCAAAAAAGTTATTTGTCCAACATATGCAAAGAAAAGAAAGAATGTAGATTAATGATTACTAGAGTGTGAGTCATGGTTTCTGTATGTGTAACTCTAGTGTGGTCAGATGTCTTTGATAAAGGTCACCACCTCCTGAACCCCAAATCCATCTAATCACCAGGAAGACCATATTTCCTATGATGACTTTCATGGTAACTATGACACAACTTAATTACTGCCCTTTGAACAGTGCTATGGTAAAACAGTGGAGCTTGTGACACTTAATTGAGAAATAATTTAATGATTCATGTGGTTACAAATGTCTCTAATCTTTCACCGTTGCCAGACTTCCCAGGTAAACTATATAGGTATAAGTACATTTCAGTAGTAGAGTAAAAGTAATGAAAGTAAATTCAAATTGGGTTTAGGTCTCCCTTAAAATACTAAAATCATTCTCAGTTTTCAGCATCACTGAGTAGCAACCTTTTTTTCTTCCACAGAAGACTTGGGGTCTGAGAAGGACTCTAGATAGTGGGTATGTTAACACTGGTAGGTGACTTCTCACTGTTTCTACTCTGAATGTAGAAACTAGACACAAATTCTTGAGTTCCATTAGGACCTCTGTGATTCACCCCAGTGAATTCAAAGTTACAGTGTGTCACAAATTCATTCACATGGTATTATGTCTTAAGGAGCTAGATCATTACTCTGCAAAAATCCCAAGAAGAAAGAGACGCATAGATAACAAGGGTTACCACAGCTAAACGTACTCCTACTTTTTAATATGCACCATGAAAATGGAAGTGTTTGGTTTAACTCGGGCTTTCTTGGACAGCAGCAGAAATGTAGTTTTCTGTATGCAGGTTAAAAAAGAGAAGAGATGCTTCTCTTTCTAGTCTTGTTCCTAGTTTTCTGTTGCTTTAAAATCTCAGCTGTATTCTACATAAAGAACATCATTATTTTCCTTAACCTGTTTGCCACCAGCAACATAAACTATTTTGGGAGAAGGGGTTATAATCATTATATAGAACTTCATATTTTAATTTCTGGATGACCTACTTTTTGCGAATGAAGTAACCACAAGATTCTTCTTTTATTTTCTACATATTTTCTACAAACACACACACACACACACACACACACGGCTTAAGTAAGTTTCATTTGTCCAATCAGTTAGAATGCTTCCAATTTCCATAAAATAAAACTCTAAACTTAAGCCAAAAAACTTCATTATTTTACATGTCAAGAAGTTCTCAGGGCAGATCTAGGACTGGACCATTAAGGGATTCAAAGATGCTATCAAAGATCTGTCACCTTCCATCTTGCTGCTCTACCATCCTTATCATGTTGGCTCTGTTCTCAGCTTGTACCCCTTAGTGTTACAAGACGGCTGCTGAGGTTCCAACCATCACAAGCAGACACAGCAATGACCAACAGTGGAAGGCGAGGCTTCTCTTGCTTATGTCTTCTCTTAATTAGCCACAAAACTCTTCCTAAAAGCTCCTTAGGCATACTTCCTCTCACTTCTCTTTGGCCACAATGGTACCACATGTCCTTTCCTAAACAGTCCACACAAAACAAAAATGTAACTACTTTTGCTTGAAAGGAGTAGGGAAGAGGTGGAAATTGTTGTTATAGTTAACCAACAATATCTGCTACATTCTCTAAGTTTCTTATATAGCTGGTGTATTGTTTATATTAATCACTATGAAAGGGCTAAAAGGGGGGTTAATTAGAGTAAGATTCACACCTGGAACTTAAAACTTAAATGGTGATACAAGACAGAGAGCTATTAAGAATACAGTTAATCCAGGGTTTCCCTGGTGGCGCAGCGGTTGAGCGTCCGCCTGCCAATGCAGGGGACACGGTTTCATGCCCCGGTCTGGGAGGATCCCACATGCTGAGGAGCAGCTGGGCCCATGAGCCGTGGCCTGTGAGCTTGCGTGTCCGGAGCCTGTGCTCCAAAACGGGACAGGCCACAGCAGTGAGAGGCCCACGTACCGCAAAAAAAAAGAACACAGTTAATCCATATGTGTGTGTGTATACATGTATATATATATATACACACACACATATATCCATCCACATATGTGCATTTGTCTATTAAATATACAATCAAAGATAATATTTTAAAAGCATGAATAAAACATGCTTAATATTTAACTACTACAACTATTGGGGTGACTTGAAGTTTAAAACAAAGTGTTTTCCAGTGGATACAAATGGTGGGGAAAAAATGGTAGAAAGGTTGGGATTTTTTTTTGTTTTTGTCTTGTTTTTGTTTTGTTCGTGTGTGTGTGTGTGTTGTTTTATATTTGGGCCATCTTCTAAAATATTTCTTGAGACCTTTACTAACTAGAACTTTCAAAGGCCCAGGAACATGAAAAACAAATTTTGATCCAGGTGCACTGTTACATCTCTCCATTACGTTCTCTTTACCAATATTCATCATATCAATTCAGAACACAAGAGGACATTGGGAGATGCCCTCAAAATCACAGGCAGTGAAGGACAGAGAAAGAGAAAGTAAGGAGCTGGCTTCTAAAAACAAAAAGGGGGGGTTCCCTGGTGGTGCAGTGGTTGAGAATCTGCCTGCCAATGCAGGGGACAAGAGTTCAAGCCCTGGTTTGGGAAGATCCCAACTAGGCCCGTGAGCCACAATTACTGAGCCTGCGCATCTGGAGTCTGTGCTCCGCAACAAGAGAGGCCGCAATAGTGAGAGGCCCGCGCACCGCGATGAAGAGTGGCTCCCACTTGCAGCAACTAGAGAAAGCCCTCGCACAGAAACGAAGACCCAACACAGCCATAAATAAATAAATAAATAAATAAATAAAATTAAAAACAAGCAAAAAAAAAAACTATATATAAAAAAAGGGAAGATTTATAGCCACTATACAGCCAGAATGACTCAAGGTCATTCAGCATCCAGCCCCACTTGCTCATGTCACAGAAGATTGAGCTGAAAACCACTCTTGCCAGCAGGCTCAGCTGCAATATATAGAAGAAGCCCCTGTCAGTCCTGGTAAGGATTCTGAGAAGCACCCTCCTTTTCCAAGAAGCAGATCCCTGAGCATAATAAAACCAATTCCATTGGGTTACACATGAGCTGCTCTTGTCTGCAAATGAGCTGCCTCACTGGTGATTTACAAGGTGCTGATTCTTCCTGCCCCAGTGACAGATCTCTGCAGGACATTCCTCATCTTACCTCCACCTCACCTGAAGAATGTGGGTGATTCCTCAAATTCCTCCTAAAAATGTTGATACTTAGTGCTCTATACCTGGTCTTGGAAATTAATATCCCACGTTGACTTGCCTGCAGAAAAGCTGTCACCAACCACTACCAATATCACCACTATCAAAATCTCTTCCTGGGCTTCCCTGGTGGCACAGTGGTTGAGAGTCCACCTGCCGATGCAGGGGACACAGGTTCGTGCCCCGGTCCGGGAAGATCCCACATGCCGTGGAGCGGCTGGGCCCGTGAGCCATGGCCGCTGGGCCTGTGCGTCCGGAGCCTGTGCTCCGCAATGGGAGAGGCCACAATGGTGAGAGGCCCACGTACCGCAAAAAAAAAAAAATAATAATAATAATCTCTTCCTAAACTCCAAAAAGTTCACTTACACACAAGCAAATAGTTTTATGCTATTGGGTCAGCCAAAATCATTTCTCCCTCTGAGAAAATGGGAAAACAGGGTTGGTTTAAATGGATTATATGGGATCTTCAGTTAGAAAACGTAAAACATACATACACAAGCACTACCTAGATATATAATATATATATGGGGATATAAAATTATCTCCTTCAGTTATTAATGTAGCCTATCTTTTCATAGATCCTTGCAAGCCTTCTTTAAAGTGTGGAGAAAAATGAAAAGCCATGTTTACTAAAGTACTAGAAACTCTGTTAGTGTAAATGAAATCTTTGTACTTGGGTATTATCCCAAGGCCTGATTCTCAGACCTTGGTTAGGCTGGGTTGATGAGGCCTGTGAGCCTGTGGGTAAATCCCCCACTATTCCTAAAAGCACTGGGGCCTTTCTCAGGAGCGCCCTGTACAAAAGCCCAGGTCTTATTACAGGTTGCTCAGGACCCAGGCCATTGAAAGACAAGGGGATTAGCAGAGTTAATGGTCTGCTATGGGTGGAGTGGGAAGGTTGGAGCCCTCAAGTGCCTCCAGGCTTGCGGGGGACAGGCCTCCCTGCATTTGGATCTACATGTGCTACCCCAGAGAGCATGGGCCTCGTCTCCCTCTAACCATGGGTTGCAGACCTAGACCAAGCCCTGGGAAGAAATGGGATGTGGGAGATGGAGCAGCTGCCCGGAAGAGAGTCAGTCATTTTGGTGTCCTCGATTTTATAGAGATATCCATAAGGCAACTTAGGGCAAGTTGTTCCAGGAACGTGGAAGATGGATGTGATCATCTCTGGAGCAACCAAAATTTTGATGATTCCAATGAGCAGCTCTCATAGTAGAAACCATAATCTATTTTAGAGAAGTGTCTAATGTGATTGAAAACATATTGGATTTTAGTTTCTAAATGACATGTATCCATCTTGATACTGCCTCTACCAACTTTCTTGTAAAAATACTTAAAAAGACTCTCTATCCCCTCCCACCTAAAAGGTAGTGAGCTTACAATTAACATAGAAATCCCAAATTGCTGGACAAAAAATTTCTGAATTTGAAAGGAAATGTTATCAAACACAAGGTGAACAGAGACAAAATAGGGGGAAATTGGCTCTTTACACATAATAAAAGATTCCTTGCCTGAATACAAGAAGGAATGGATGGATATACTTTGTATTTCTGCCATTGTGGCTACTCTCTCAGAGAGGAAAAATAGCTACCAATTTCAAAATTAGGGAGTCATAATTTCACTATGTAATCCTACTTTTTGAAATATTAAGAAATCTGTTTGTGTCCCCTTTTCCTCTTTCCCACAAACTCTTCCATTACTGCATCCATTTGGGACTGTATTTCCAAGGAAATGAGGCCAGAATGGGGCAAGGAGTACACGGAGCAGTGACTGACTTCTTCACTGCATTCTACAAAATATGTTCATAGTTAAGGCACCATAGGTATTGATGGAAAAGGTGCCTATTTCAAAGACATTAAATTTATATGTGTTCTGGAGACTCAGGCAGAGAAGAATCTCTTATCTCTGTGTAGCAGAGCTTCTAGATGAAAGTTCACTTAGGGCAGGGTCCTAGGCTGGAAGTTCTCTTTTTAATATCAGAGAGAATAGACTCTAGAGCACTGCACACACCTCGTGTGTTTACAAACTCTAAATGAGAACAGATTCTCTTCATTTAAGGATGGGAGAGAATAAAAAGGAAAACAACTAACCGGGACCTAAGGACAGGGGGACCTTAGAATAAGATAAAAGAAAAGTTCATGAAAACTCAGAAGATACATACTTCTGAAAAAGATACAGTCCAGAAATTAATACTCAATAGTATAAATGAATTGTCTTCTATGAAGCAAAGATTAAAATCCATAAATAGCAGACAGAATAATATTAAAGGATAGGATGAATCAGAAAGACCAAAAAAATTAGCTATAAAGGCAATAAGCTGAAACAAAATAAAACAAAAAACACATGCACAAAAAACAAGAGATACAAGGAAGGAAAACACAGCAACTAAAATCACAATGGCAAAACGAAAGTCTTCATGACAGAAGATTTAAAAGCAAAGATTTCCAATCAGTTATTTCAAAACAAACTTGGTAACCTCTTCCACAATAAAGAGGTAAAGGACAAAGGACCAAATCTGGTGAAAGGACAGATGACAAATATAGAAGTTAAGAATTACAGTTATTTCCAAGAATGGAAAAAATGCACAATTTCAACATTAGCAGAAGAAACAGTCATCAAATTCATAATTAAGAAAAACTTACTGGAACTCAAAACTAAACACCCTAAAATGGAGATTAAACAGATTCAACTTATTTTCAATGCTATTAATGGAAATAAACCCACAGATGGATAAATTCTGACAAAATTTTGAATTATGAAGAAAAATATAATTTCACAAAAGATTCTGTCCTAATAGCAATCAAAACCTCAGATAAGGTGCCTGGAAAGAAATAAAAATCCTCAAGAAGATGTTGCCAAACCATTCTTATTAGGAGCTCTCAAGTGTCACAAAGGACCAACACTTCCACTTGTTCTTCTTGGATTAATACTGATTAGTTATCGCTTTGAGCACAATAGCCAATTCTCTATTTCCTTTCAACTCTATAGACTTGACATTGGGTCCATGACAAATCTTTCTCCAACAATTTTGAGCTGATAAGCAGACTAGCTGATGGCTAACCTCCAGATAATAATTCTCCACTTCAGTTTTATTTTATTTGGATTTGGTTTTCATACATCAAAACATCACGGGTCCAAAGTTTCCCTTGTGGGTCACAGGTCACAAGATCCAGGATGCAGTGGTGGGATTGTCCTCAGACTGTTACGAATTAGCTGAAGACCACATGTTTCAGGGAAATAAAAAACAGAAAAGGCAGGAATTTCTATTTAGCTCCAGGCAGTGAAGCATTGGATACCTTACAGAGTATCCTCTACGAAACACACAGTTTGAAATACAGCCCAGTATGGATAATGACTCTGTAAAATTTCAATCTATCTGAGAGAAATAGAGTTCAGAGTCACTGGCATTATTTTAGTAGGAGAAAGGAGGGAAGCAATTAGATAATCCAAAAAAAACTACAAATAGAATTCATCACTAAAGCAGAAGGGGAGATATGCATACACAGTGTGACAAAAGCTAGGGAAAGAGGGAATAATAGAATAATCAAAAGTATTGGGCTTCCCTGGTGGCGCAGTGGTTGAGAATCTGCCTGCCAATGCAGAGGACAAGGGTTCAAGCCCTGGTCTGGGAAGATCCCACATGCCGTGGAGCAACTAGACCCGTGAGCCACAACTACTGAGCCTGCACGTCTGAAGCCTGCGCTCCGCAACAAGAGAGGCCGCAATAGTGAGAGGCCCGCGCACCGCGATGAAGAGTGGCCCCCACTCGCCGCAACTAGAGAAAGCCCTCGCACAGAAACGAAGACCCAACACAGCCAAAAATAATAAATAAATAAATATTTTTTTTAAAAAGTATTAAACTTTGCTAAAGCTTGAATTATATCAAGAATGGTGAAACACTGTTGGCTTTGGTGATTAGGAGGCCACTAATAACCATCTGAATGTGTAGTTTTCACATAAGGGAGGTGTTGGCAACTAGAGGTAAAGCTATTTTGCAAGAGTACCAGGTACAGACTTCTCTATTATAAAGTTTGACACTGGGAAAGAGGTGACAGACACGGCACTAGCTAAGAGGGATACAGAAGTAAAAAGTAAAGAAAAATATCAAGACTAAGCAAACATTCAGCATGTGTGCAGCTAGAGAAGTCCATGGAAAGAAAAAGCTTAAACAATTAACACAGTCTGAATATGAAGAGAACAAGGCATCATAGGATTAGTAAAGGTATGGAAGTTGATCAAAAGGACAAATGAAGGAACATGTTTTAGCAAGGAAAGAGGAATATTGATAGGGACAGAAGAAGAGAAGATGGACAGAGATACAGAAAATGTTGAGAATACAAGGGTTGAGGAAGAGCACATCAAATTGGCCACAGACCTTTTGCCTTTCGTTAACACTGGATACTAATCCATAGGCTAAAATTAAAGAGACATGGATTAGAGAGCAGCTTAAAGATAGGAAGAAGGTCTACATGGTCACAGAATAAAGTAGTCAACTAGAGATGAATAATGAACAATTGTGAACTACCTGAAATTGCGTGGAATTAATCTCCCTTGGATCAAATCAACATGATTTCATTACATTGCCCCCACTTGGAAGATCACAGAAGGAAGAGGAGACAGTGCACTCTGGAGGCTGCTTGGAGATGTGGGACATGGGATTGATAAGGCAAAAACAGGGAAATTTGTGATGAAAGTTCTGATGAATTCTGAAGAGTTAGCTTTTTAATGACACAATGGGCCTCAGGAGTCCAACTGATAAAGGAGGTATGTGGAGCTAAAATGAAGGAGACATTCAGGGAAAACCTCAAGAGACTGGAAAGCATAGTGGGAGCAGCAGAGACAGCCAGTGCCCACCAAATACCCACCCAGGCTCAGTGCACCTCTCAGCCTCCACCACAGCTTTTTGGAGGCCAGGTGATCAGCTCAACTCAATGGGCTTTGAGCTGAGATGAGGTGCATCTCTTACAGGGTGAGGCAGCGAAAAAGTTGCTGTGTCTCCTCCATCGCATTCTACCACTACTGAGGTGACCTTAGAAGCCATGTATTGAGAGAGAAGACAATGTCACAAGGTGAACGGAGCCTGGATCCCAGATGGAAGCCCTGCTGACCCACATTAGGTTTGTGCGAATGAGAAATGAGCTTCTGCTGTGTTAAGCCACTGAGATTTCATTATTCTAAGCATAAATAGATGGCCTAGCATGAGTGATGGGGTGGAAAATACAAATGGAAAGGAGGTCATGCTCTGAGAGGGGATTTTCATATTTGGAGATATTTTAAGTGGGGCAGTTCTGACAATGATGGGATCTAAGATGCAGCCGCACTTGGGAATGGTTCATGGAGAAAGCACTGGGCCTGAAGAAATAAAGTAACAGTGAGCCCAGAATGCTATAAAGGCACCAAGGATGATTTTAGTGGTTCTAATTAAGAGAAGGACTGACCTGTTCTGAAGTTACAAAGGAAGGTATGATAACGTCTTCAAGGTTGGAAGAATGCTGTGTCAATAGTGGCAGAATCTTCAAAAAAAGAAAGGTAGGATGGTTGTCTGGAAGTTGCCGTGGAGCCTGAATGCACCAATTCCTAGTCTTGCCCAGTGGTTCAAGGTGGGAGTGAAAGGGACAGTAATGAAAGAAAGGAATAGAAGTATTAGTAGCCTTAATTTTGGAAGCTTTTTAGCATTCTGACACACTCCAGAGATCTGTGCCCCAAGTCTCCACAGATCACAACCTACTTGGGTCATAGGTGACTCAGGAAGATGAAGTGAGTAACTTCCAATGTCCAGGAAAGACCTGCACAGCTCTGAAAATTCCCTGGACTAACTGGATCCCCACAAGTGGCCCATCTTTGCTTTTCTAGACATAACTACCTGGGATCCTAAGCTGTATTTTAGTCCCTATTTCTAGAGAAGGCCTTTCCACTTGTCTTGTTGCAGCCCTAATTGCCAGAGCCACCCAGCCACGTTTTGCTTTTGTTTTTGTTTTTTTGGCTGTGCGCAGGCTTTCTCTAGTTGCGGCAAGCGGGGGCTACTCTTCATTGTGGTGTGCGGGCTTCTCGTTGCTGTGGCTTCTCTTGTTATGGAGCACGGGCTCTAGGCACGCAGGCTCAGTAGTTGTGGCTTGCAGGCCCTAGAGCGCAGGCTCAGTAGTTGTGACGCACGGGCTCAGTTGCTCCACGGCATGCGGGATCTTCCCGGACCAGGGCTCGAAGCCGTGTCCCTGGCATTAGCAGGCGGATTCTTAACCACTGCACCACCAGGAAAGTCCCCCAGCCACGTTTTGTGAGTGTTTTAATATTTTGTGATGAGAACAAGTTAGCACTGCTCAAAAAAAAGAAAAGAAAAGAAAAGAAAAAGATACACTCACAAATAGCACACACAGTAATATATTCTACATTTTCCCCTCAATCAGAAACCTATTCCTACATTGGGAAGGTCCCATTGACCTTAATGCAATTTGGTTAGTGAATAAACAAAGAAGAGAACAGGCAAAGCCAAATGTTTAAAACAGGAATTCTTAACCTGAGGTCTGTGAACCGTTTAAACGTGACTCAGTGGCTCAGGACTCTGTGAACGGGTGCTCCTTCACCCCACCTGTCAATCAGGAGAATTCCTATATCGTTCATCGAGAGTTCAAGGGGTCTGAGACCTAAAATAGTTAAAAATAACCCGTCCAAAAAAAGAGCATAGGTGGTGAGCACTTAAAAGTTGTCAAATAAAGATATCTACGATGAAGTCATTGATTAATTTTCCCATCTCCCAAAGTTAAAATAATTAATTTGAGAGATGTCTAAGATGTAGTTAATGATCAGTTTTCTTATTTCACAAAGTAAACATAATTAACTCAACGGTAATGGAGAAAGAAGCCCCACAGAGTCTCTTTGGGCTGAGATTTCTCCCTGCATGTACAACCCACTGCCTGACCTCACTCTTCCATGATACCCTCTCTTATGCTTAGGTAGCTGTTTTCTTGTTCTGGAATATCCTTCCCCATCCTGGAAACCTCTCTGGCTGCTCCTCTGACTGAGAGAATTTTGGTGGCATACAGAATAAATGCAATAAACCCTGACAAAAATGCTATAGACCACAAAAATGGGGAGGCAGCAGGAACAGTGGGAGAAAGTGTAAGAGCGTTAAACTCCTTGTACTACCTAGCACTACCTCAACTGATTAAGTTCAAAAAATTTTTAAAGATGCACAGATTTTAAGTCTGAAATATTTCATTTTTTTCTTAATCTTAGAGCAACGGTTCACAGCCTTGGCTGCCCACTGGAATCACCTGAGAGCTTTAAGAAACACTAAATGTTTCCATCTCACCCCCTGAGATTCTGATTTAATTGCTCTTAAAAAAAAAAAGTCTTTAGATTTTTTGGGGGTACAATGTATTTAGATTTTTAAAGGTTTCTCAAATTATCCCAGTGTACAGTCAAAGTTGAAAACTTCTGTCTTAGAGAAATATTCTAAGAACTCATCTCATCAGTGTTTATGAAATATTTACCTGTAGCTTAGAAATTCATTCAGCTTTATTTCAGTTTTTCTTCTATTAAAGTCAAGGAAAATTAAAGGTAATCCACAAAGATGTCTCCTATATAGTAACATTCCTTCTTTCCTTGTATCTATACATTATCTGTCCATCTCTTTGTATATAAGTCGAGAGAACAGTCAGGAACACATGTGAAATGGTTAATTTGGGGAAAATCAGTTTTTGTTTGTTTTGACTTCTCTTTTTGTCTGAAATTTGGTAATGAACGTGTCACATTTTTAAAACAATAAAATAATTTTAAAATACATTTTTTGGGGACTTCCCTGGTGGCACAGTGGTTAAGAATCCGCCTGCCAATGCAGGGGACACGGGTTTGAGCCCTTTTCCGGGAAGATCCCACATGCCGCAGAGCAACTAAGCCCCTGTGCCACAACTACTGAGTCTGTGCTCTACAGCCTGCGAGCCACAACTACTGAGCCCACGTGCCACAACTACTGAAGCCCTCACGCCTATTGCCCGTGCTCCGCAACAAGAGAAGCCACCGCAACGAGAAGCCCGTGCACCGCAGTGAAGAGTAGTCCCCGCTCGCCACAACTAGAGAAAGCCCATGTGCAGCAACAAAGACCCAGTGCAGCCAAAATAAATAAATAAGTTAATTAATTTTTTAAAAAGTACATTTTTGAAAATAAAGCTTAAGAACATGAAAGGAAGTTAGGCAAATAATGTCAAAGTAAAATTGGACTTTCTGTGCATATTTCTAGTTCCTAGTACGAACAGCTGATTTAATTCTTGAAAGTGTAAATGGAAATCTCAGCCTGTCAGGACTTACTTTATGGCTATTGGCAAGTCTGTCTCTTAACCTTTCACTGGAGGGTGAGGGTGACAGGATAAACGTTAAGCTTACCCTGTCAGAGAAGGAATAATGTTGTTTTTCACATGTATGGACAGGATATCCAGGAGTACTAATTAAAACAACAATAAAAAATAGGATTTCAGGCTTCCCTGGTGGCACAGTGGTTGAGAGTCCGCCTGCTGATGCAGGGGACACGGGTTCGTGCCCCGGTCCGGGAGGATCCTACATGCCGCGGAGCGGCTGGGCCCGTGAGCCATGGCCGTTGAGCCTGCGCGTCCAGAGCCTGTGCTCTGCAACGGGAGAGGCCACAACAATGAGAGGCCCGCGTACCGCAAAAAAAAAAAAAAAAAATTGGGTTTCATAATGACTAGAAGACTATCCAGGGAAGATATGCCATATGATGAGAGAATGAAGGCTGTCATTGTCCAGTTAATGCTCAAGTGTGTTTCTGAAATAACTGATTCATCTCTACTTCCCCTTCCCCAAGTATAAAGTTGGTATACCCTTTTAGAAAGAAAAATACATCCATTTCACAGTACTGACCTGATAAATTAAAGTCAAATATACTCTCTTACATATACACACATATATTTACATATCCATGTATATGTATGTATCAATGGATATTTATTTATATTATGTCCAAGCAAATATATGGAGTTATGAATAAAAAGAATGACCAGAGATTTATCTATGAGAGATATTGATCCAAACAGGCCATAGTGGAGAGATTATTTCACAGGCTAAAAATCAGGGGTTTTAACCTCAGTACTATTGACATTTTAAGCCAAATAATTCTTTGTTATGAAGACTGTCCTGTACATTGTAAAATGTGGAGCAACATCCCTGCCCTGGACCCACTAGATGCCAGTAGCAATACCCCCTTAACACATACACACAGTTGTGACAACCCAAAAATGTCATTAACATCCTCAAATGTCTCCGGGGGGACAAACTCTCCTCTATTGGGAACCTCTAGGCTAAATTATAATATGGAAAATCTTAAAGGATAAAGAGTGGCTACTAGGGAGTTAGAAATAATGAGAAAAATTAAGAGAGACTTCCCAGAATCAAAGTACAGCTTGTAAGAAATTTAAGAAATTTCATTTAACTTTTTATGTTTTATCTTTCATGTTTGTCTCTTATGATAAACTATCAACACCCTGTGGGTAAGTATCATTCTTTCTATTTTCAAATATTTTTCACAGGGCTAATCATATTGTATATAATTATATATATATATATGTGTGTGTGTGTGTGTGTGTATATATATATATATATATGTATATATGCTAAATAGACAAGAAAATTAGTCAGTGGTCACATCCAGCACATTTTCTGAGGAACCATGTCATACAGACTTCCAGAGAACGAGACTCTCAAGATTTTACTCTCTCCCTATCCCCTCGGAGAAGAGAATTTACTATGACTTAGATTCCACGGGATTAACTGAGCCCAAACGTCTAGCTATCTAGTCACTACTGTATAAATGGTCACACAAACTGATGTAATTCTCTCTTGGGGCACGGGGGCTCTCCTCTTTCTTGTGCACAGATGACCTAGAAGTACTGCCTGTATCTCTTATCTCTCCACTTGAGACTGGCTCGTCCAGCCTACGTTCTGTCTCATCACGTAATCTGCAGTGAACAGATTTGAGTTTGAGCTTAGGAAGATGGAAAATATCCCTTAGATCACATTCTACAATCCAGTTTAGCAGAGTATTGTGAGCTGGAGTTCAGATGTGAGATGGCCCAACAGTGAAGTAGTACTCTTCTAGTTACTAGTGTCCTTCATGTGTATACCTGTATTAGAAAATGCACGGTGAATGGTGGCTGTGGTTTAGGATGGATTCCGGAATACCTATGACCCTTGCCAAAACGCCATGCTAATACCACTGTAAGAACTCCACAGCTTCCATTTAACCCTTAACCCTTGGCAAGGAGAAGTAACCATTTCTTGGACAATAGGTTGAAATTACATTGACATATTTATTTAAAAAACAAATATGTCACTTAAAAAGTATCATCTGTTGATTGTGGCAACAGGTATGTAAACCTTGAATACCTTATATTATTTCACTGAAAAGATCACACAATCAATTTTCACTGGAAGAAAGAGGCCAACAGGCTCAACTGGGCATTGTATCAGGCATCGCTCTTTGTGTGATGAGTTCTTAGGGCCAGAGCACTCCTCCTGCAGTCAGAGTTAACCCAGACTGACTGATGATCCAAATAAAGCAAGTCAGATTCAAATCTAAACCTGCAGACAGCCTTTTTCAATGATAACGTGGGCAATGATGGGGCCAGGCACCTCCACACAGACACTCGCCCCTACTCACGCCGGCAGGGAGAGGAAGACTAAGCAAGCCTGTGGGTAGTGAGGATGCCGCCGCCGCCACCCGCCCCGCCCCCGCCACCTGCCTGCGGGTCGCAAAGAGACACAAAGTCGAGGGCTGAGGGGAAGTCCGGCTTTTCTCTCCAGTTCCCTCTCCACCTTTACTCCCACTTCTTCTGTTTTCCCTTGCTTTCTTTCCACAAAGACTGAGGTGAGACTTCCTCACCTTCATTCTCTCAATTCCTTATTGCATGAAGGCTCTGACCACAGACACTACCCCATGTCAAAGTGAAACTACAGAGATGCATAAGCGCAAAACCCTGTAAAACCAATTCAGTTAAAACTTGCAATCACTTCTTTGCCAGACTTCAAAGGTGGTTTCTATTAGTTTATTACATTTTCTTTATTCATAATCCATTGCTATCAGTTTCAGGTGTGATTTTGTTTTGCTTCTTCCTTTCGATCCTTTGACAGCCAACCTGATAGGGAAAATGCAACTCTGACAGATCATACAATGTTCTAATTAAAACAACAGAATTCACCTTTCAGAAGTACCTTAATGCTTCCTTCTTGCATAAACAAATTAAAGGGAATACAATGCTTTTAACTGCCTACACTGGCTTTTTAAAAACCTCTTATTAATTAAAACATGTAAATAGTGATATAATCAAGGTCGAGAAATCCAACCTTGCCAAGAAGGTGTATTTGTGCTTCTTGACTCTGGGGAATTTAAAGTAAGGATTCTCTCCAAACCCAAGGTTCAGGTTCTAAGAACAGAAGCAGAAAGAATGGGAAAAGTGAGGCCAAATGGACAACTGGATGCCTGAACACGGAAAGCTGAAAATTTGCAAACTCACTTCTTGGGTCATCTTTCTTTCCACACAAGAGCCATTGTCTGCCCCCATTAAGGTTTGCATGATTTCCCAATTTCAGTCAAGTTAAATGTAAGTTCACATCATGTTTATGAGGGGAGGGAGAAAGATCAAAACAAAAACAAAAAAGTATGTTATGGTGGAATCACCTAGGCTTTTCCCTAACTCTTGGAAATAAAGCGTTTTTCTGGAAAGTCTCTGGATGAATAACTCATGCCGTCATCAACAGAAAAATGTGTCTTTAAGAAAGAGGGTTCTGTAAGAAAGAAAAATATTGTGGTCCAGCAAATGATGTACAGGTCTACAGGGTAATTACAGCACCCGGTGTTAATAGCTAATCATATGGAAAAGAGATACTTTCTGATTTCTTTGGAATTGAAGGTAGCTTTGTGGGTTTTATTTTCCTCCCTTTGTATATCTTTTCTTTTTCTGGAACTTTTATGTGGACTTGGCCCAGACTTTAGGAGACATCTGAAAGAAGACTACTGCAAATGTAAGTCAGCAATTGGAAGAGAGTAAAGGGTTAATGGTTAACACATACCATCACTTTAAAGTGGAAGGAATGGATCAGAGACCTCTGAATCAGAAGCAGCATTTCAGTGGTTGTTTTGTAGAGAGATAAATAACCATAGAGTATACATGTTTTTTTTTTCACATGTTTAACAGCTGAGTCTCCTTTTAATATGTTGGATCTATGCCTCTAGTGTTAAAGTTAAAGTATTCATTTCCCTCAACACCATTCACATGCTGTGTACCTGAATATACCAATGTCATGAGGCATATATACAAAACACCCAGGATTCCGTACCTCACATTGGTGACATGATCTGAAATGATACAGGGACCACAGGTTGCTGTGTTAAATATGGAATTGCCTTGAGGAATGGCCATCAACCTCTATGAGTAAGCAAGGTAAATGGAACCCTGTGTATTTGTTTCCTAGTTTCTTATTTTACCTTTATGGTTCCTTTGTGACAAACATGCAAATAAGAGCATGACATAATAATTTGTCTGATGAAAATTACAAGGAAAGACAGACTTGACAAGGTTGGCTTAATAATGCACATGATTCTGCAAAAAAAGGTAGAACTCTGACATGGTCAGTCTGCTGTTACTCCCCTTTTCCCTAACAAAAATCCTCATACCCTCAGACATACATGACACCTCAAGGTAACAGTACTCATCTTGGCATTTTAGTATGATGATTGCTAATGAAAGAGAATCATTTCTGGACACTGAGGCTGATTATGTAGAACAGAAGTACGCAATGGCCAAAGACACTTAGCAAAATCCTTGACCTGGACTTCTGAAGTTCCGATGAGAACAGTTGATTTGCTGCAAGGGACTGGCTTTACCCCAATTGTCAGAGCTGGCTAAGCAGTCTCTATAAATCTGCTATCTCTGGGTCTGGTGCTCGAGCTTGAAGTTGGGCAGGCAGTTGGGACAGGACAATGGGTATAAACTGGGAGAGGTCAAGGTCAGGTGCGAACTCACAAGCATGACCAGGAACCTCACCAGGATGGACTGCAACCCATGTCAGTTCAAGCTGAAGGAGGATCCAAGAAAAGGTAGAGAAGTTTCAGGTGCCCCTGCTGCTTCACACCAATGAGACAAGTCAGCAGATCAGCAAAAACATATGTGAATACAAAATGGCTGCTGCTTCCTTTCCACCCTCCAAATCTTCCCAGTGTCTTCCTTGTGGTCCAACCTAACCAGAGATATACAAGGAAGTACGGTTGCCAGATAAATACAGGACACTCAGTTAAGTTCAAATTTCAGATAAACAATAAAAAAATTTTTAGTATGTCTCAAATATCACACGGGACAAACTTATACAAAAAGTTATTGTTTATGTAAAATTCAAATTTAACTGAGTTCCCTGATCTTTTATTTTCTTAATCTGGCCACCCTACAAGAAAGGGAATTATAGGAAATACAGTTCAGCCTACCCAAGCTGATACGTAACAAACCTATCATATGTTGAATTAGGAGATTTGTAAACTGAAATTATATTGGCCACAGGTGTTTTCAACTCTGGACCACTTCTCTGCCAGGGGTATGAGGTGTCCTTAGGAACACCAGCATGGTGCCCCTGGCCTGACAGATATAATCAGGGAGCTTCATGAGACAGGGGCCTCAGTCCATGCCATCCCAGGAATTAAGACATATTCAGAGGTTGTGCCTTTTACTTTCCTTACTAATTGCTGTCTCCTCATTTTCTGCAAAAAAAAGCAAGAGCCACATAAAGACAACTTCAGAAATGGGGACTGCTAAATAGAAAACATAGACAAAGAAACCAAACAGTGAGATAGGATAGGAAAAGAGGCTGTTTAAGGAGATAAGCCAGAGGAGTCAGGAATCCCTGTCATAAATAAATTAAAGAACATTAAAAACATATATGCCCTTTAAAGAGCTAAAATGATCAGAGTGCATTTATTTTTTCAGTGTTATTTAGCCAGGTTGGAAAACAAAACCCTGAAATTAATGCCAAGATAACAGAGATGGAAGTAGAACTTTTCCCTCTAATAATTATCTTACTATCTGTCCATCTTAGGTCAACAAACATGTTATGATTGACAGGTTAAAATGTTTAGGTTAGTCTGAGCTCACATAAACCATTTTAAGTTTTCTAGGACAGGAGAATGATATAAGACAAACATATAATCTTCTCTCCAACCTCCTACTTCCAAACCTTCTTCCCACCTGCCCTCCCTATCTTTTGGAGGAGTATGTCCACAAAGCATTTCAGTTGCTACCCAGGTTATCACCAAGCTGGTGGGCACAAGTCTTGGTGAGACCTAACAAATTACTGCATTCTTCTAAATAAAGGGAGAGGAAGTGCTCAAGGAAATCTAATAGGCTTCAGTATATATGACAGAAGAAAAAATAAATGAATTTGAGTAATTATCACTATTACTCCCTTGAACTCTCCTACAGATACTGGGTCTCCCAGATATCTTGACCTTTTGTTGTGGAGGATCGGGGAATGGATGAGGAGATAATTGAGAGGAGTGCAGACCTGCTGGGTAATTCACAGTGGGAAGAGAAAGGAACCACTCGTAAAAAAGAACAGAGTCCATCTGGAAGGTCAGACGGAGGCAGAGGGAAAAAAAGAAAAAAGAGCTTTAGGGAGAATATTTTGGGGGAATGTGAGAGGGAATTTATTTTGTGGGCAGAGAGTATGTATATGAGGTAAGAGTGGAACATTTTAGAAAATTCTGGAGTGTGTATTAAGTGGAGTAAAAAATATAGCAATTTTTGATACCATTAAAGATAAAAATGTCAGTTTTGGACTGGTGTTTATCTGAACGTGGCACAGTGTAGAAACAGAACAGGAGGCACCCAGCTCCGTGTGGATTACAGATATTTAATGGTCCGCTTCAAATGATGGCTTAGCTATGCCCCCCTGGCCCTCCATGGCATCCTTTAGCCTCCAGTATCAAATAACTTAAAATCTCAAGTTCATACATATAATAGAAAATATGCTGGTACAGCAACTAGAAAACTCAGGTCCTAGAGTTTACCACCACTGGAAAATGTGAGGTAACATCTATTTATTCATTAATTAAAGAAATAGATGTCATATGCCCTCTATTTGTATGACCCTCTTCTATGTAAAGTGATTACAGCAGTGAACAAAAGAGACAAAATCCCTTGTTTGTGGAGCTAACTTTTTAATGAGGACAGATATGCCATCAGTAAACAAATAAGTGTAACGTATAGACTGTCATTTGAGGCTAAGTGATGTAAAAAATATAGTGAGTCAACAAAGGGGTTTAGGAACTGACAAGGGTAGGTATAGTGTTCATAATTTAAATAGGACAGTCAAGGAAGACATCACTAATTTGAAGAAGTTGAGGGTATGAGCCATATGACTATCTGGAGGGAAAATATTCCTGGCACTAAGTACAAAGGCCGTGAGGCAGGAGCTTGACAGGCATTCCTGAGGAGCCTACAGCTAACAGAATATTTTTTAATGTTCTCAGTTTCATTTATTCATGTTTTACCAAATGGGATAAGAGTGTCAACTTCCTAGAACTCCTGTATAATAATTAGAGATGGTGTAGGAAAAGTGCTTGGATTTTTAGTAACCAATACATAGGAGTAAGTAAATAATATTCTTCTTGCCATAGCGTTGATTTGCCAAGAGATGTGTGCTGCCTTCAAAAGTCAGATCACAGGAGATCAGGCTATAGAGCAGTCTAGCCAAAGGGCAAATAGCCACTGTAACGATGGATGCAAATTCAAACCCCAATTCCATTATTTACAAGATGCATAAACTTGTATAAATTACTCAACTTCTCTAAGTCTCTGCTTCATAATCTGTAAAATGGGCATAATAATATACATCCTTCAGTGTGGTTGTGAGGGTTAAATAAAACACTAAGAAAAACAGTAATAATAGCTAACATGTATAACATGCTCACCATGTGCAGGGCACAGTGCAAGCCATTTCCCTGCATCATTTCATTCCATTCTCATAAGACTAGGAAGTAATATTAAACTTATTTTACAGATGAAGAGACTAAGGTCTAGATAAAATGTTCATGGCTCCATAAATAGTAAACCGTGGAGTCAGGATTTGAATCCAGCAGTCTAAAGACAGAGTCTGGGTTGCTGACTACCATACTCCAAACCCCCTCATGCTGTGCCCGGCACATAATTAAAGCTCGATAGATGGCAGCAGATGTTACTGCTTTTGATGTTTTTGTTGTTTTTGTTATTATTCCATTTAGAAGATGTTACTCCTTCAGAAGGAGGCAAACGCTAAATTTAAAATAACACTGCTAATCATAAAAATAAAGAATCACTATGTTGTACACCTGAAACTAATGTAATGTTGTAAGTCAACTATACTTCAATTTTTAAAAATTACTAAAAGTAAATAAAATAACACTGCGAGCAGGGTTAGAAACAAATATACCCATCACTAGAGATAAACAAACAAAAAAAAAGGTCTGCCAACCAGACCCCCAGTTTGCAATAGTTAAAGGAACAAATCACAGATGTGAGTCATGGGATAAAAATACAAAAAGACACACAGCTTTACCCTAGTCCCAGACATTCTAAAATTGGGAACACCAAGTCTTGGAAAAATGCATTATTGAGTTTTCTTTCAACATGGCGTAAGTCTTGTTTTCTCAGCAACCCAATAGACATGTATGCAGACACCAGGCCTTCCTCCCTGGAATGTGGAATAAAAGTAACCCAGACAGGCCGCTGTATTTCCCCTAATCCTGAGGATTCCTCCCCACTCCAGACCCTCCCCATACCACACACACACACATATACATCATGTGCTTGCTGCTTCTCTTTCTTTTCATTGCTCAAGTAAGTCTGTACAGATGGTTTTCTGAATTGACTTCACTTTAAATAACTGACACTACAACATCAGTCCTTCTCCTGCCAACCCTAACTAGAACTGCTTGTCTTCCCCCTTAGTAACTTTTATCCCAAGTTCATCTTCCTCTCTCTCTCCCTCTCTCGTGCTCTCTCTCTCTCTCTTGCTCTCTCACTCTCTCTCTCTCTCTCTCTCTCTCTCACACACACACACACACACACACACTCACTTATACAAGTTTATTCTGGTAAACTCCTACTCCTTCAGGAGACCAAGAAGAACCCATATTTTGACCTTTATATTTAAGTATCATCTCAGTACTTTAACAATCCTTAGTTTCCCCAAAAGGAAGAGAATAAAACTCTTCCCGTGGGCAAAGTTTATTTTGCAACAATGGCTTATCATGTATAATTAAATCTAGTGCCACAAAATGAGTTTCCTAATCAGAGAAACTTAGGTGGGCAGTAGCATTAGAGAGAAAGTTTTTGCAATTGGACAAAACAAAGCATTATAGGTGGGGGCTTATAGCTCTTGGGAGTTTTCTGCTGCATGGCAAGACCCCCAGAACTGTTCAGCCCATTTTGTAATAGATCCCCAGTCTCACTGGGTTACTAAACCAATAAAGATTCAATCCGTCTCAGCTGGTACTTGCTAGCGTATTATTAGCACACATCTACACACACACACACTCTCAATCCCAGGCACAGGTATCACTGAAGACACCCAACTTCCAGTCAGGAGTCCAGCTCAGGGTGACCTCCCATCTGTGACGCCATTTTCACGTCCCCTCCTTGCAGTCAAATAATCGTATCCTTGTTAAAAAAAAAACAAAACAAAAAAAAAAAGTGTTTCTTATAGTCAGAAAGCAAGTCTTGTTTTCAACTTAGCTTCAAATACCTCTATGTCCTCATGTTCTTAGCCAAGAGGAGAACAAGAGAAGATGAAAGGTTCCCAAGTCTAGTGCAAACCCAGAGCACTTTAGGATTCAAGGGACCTCAAGAGAAAACGGCCTAAACTCTTAGATTAGACGTCAGGTTCAATGCACTCTTCTACGCAGCTGCCTAAGACCACTGAATTCTGTTAGTCCTGAGCACTGGACTCTCTCCTGCTTCCTCTTTCATATACAGGCACTGGCTTTTCTTTTAGTTTAGTTTCCCTCCTTACACTCATCTTGCAAACTAAGCATTCCTAGTCCCTCCTCCCAACTGATCTTTGCAAGTTTTTGTGGGCTAGTTAATAAAGAGTTAACCAGTTATCAAAGCAAACGTGATGAGGGCTCCTCAGTGTGGGACCTTGATTCAAATAAGATTTTCTTTCTCCGAGGTAGAGTTTCTGCCAAATTTTCCTTTTCCCCTCATTTCCGTCCTACTTCAGGAAGGTGAGAAATGGAAAGAAAAGTAGTAGCAGAGCATTTAACAGTGTCAGAAGTCAAGACACATTACCCCTCAATTGTCCCGGGGCTTTCTAAATGGAGTCGGTGCTGCCCGGAATGTTTTCTCTCGCCCAGTCCCCTTTCGTCTTCTTGCTCAGTGTGTAGAGCAAGGCAGTGAGCTGTGGTTTTCTTAGCCAGGCCAAGGCAAGCGGGCTGGATGCCACTTGGAGTGCTGAAAGGCCCCTGGGTCACTTCAAGGTATGCAATGAATCAGGAACTTACTAAAGTATTGATTCACATTCGGGACATATTAAAATGTACAAGCAATCTCTGTTGTGATTTCCACTGCCAATTTTTTAAAACGCCTGTGTCTGTATCTTGTGTGTGGCCAGGATATTCAGGTGAATGTTAACCTATGACAAATAATTTCAATAAAGTCATATGTTTAGATGCAATCCTATTTCTGAGTTCCTTTCTCATTTAGGAGAATATTCTTCCCCCCAAAATCTGCTTATTTGTTTTTCTCTCTCTTATGTTTGTTTTGCTGCTACTGTATTACTGCATTGTATGTGTGTGTGTTGGGGGAGCATTAAAAGGGAGCACAGTCGAACACAGACGGCACAGGCATGGAGCCAGAGACTCAGCTCGATGGTTAATTCTTTGTCTCAACTTGACTGGGCCATGAGGTATCCAGATACTTGGTCAAATAGTATGCTGGGTGTGTCTGTGAGGGTATTTTTGCATGAGATTAACATATAAACTGGTAGAGTGTGTAGAGCTGATTACCCTGCTAATGGAGGTGGCCCTCATCCAGGCCGCTGAGGGCCTGAACAGAACAAAAAGCCTGACCCTTCCATGAGTAAGGGGAAAGTTCTCCTGCCTGACCACTTGAACAGGGACGTCATTTCATCTCTGCCTTCGGACTCAACTAAAATATCAGCTCTTCTTGCATCTCCAGCCTGCAAGCATTCAGACTGAAACTATACCATTGGCCCTCCTGAGTCTCCAGCTTGCCAACTGCAGATCCTGGGACTTGGCAGCCTGTGAAATCACATGAGCCAATTCCAATTTACGTATGTATGGTTGTGTATATGTATATGTGTGTGTGTGTGTGTGTATAAAATACACACACACACACACACACACACACACATAAAAATATATAAAAGTGGTTCCTGCCTCTCTGGAGAACCCTAGCTAATGCATTCAGGTTCTAGTCAAGGACCTTCAAGATCTTGGGTGATTCATGAAACCCAAGCTCTTCTCTCAGGCTCCTTTTCTCCTTCTGTAACTTGGGACAAAACATGATCAAATGCCTCCCATGCTAATGAGATGATAAAAAGATAAGTTGCAAGGAGATCCTAGAAAGATACACCATAGACACATCCGTGCACCAAGAAAAGCAGTCTTATGGCTTCATCTAGCAGAACCTACCAATCTTTCAGCTCTGACTGGAAATAGAAGACTTGCATTATCATCACCAAGGCAGAGGTGTGTGTTGGCTTTAGCCATTGAAATCTTTCTTATTCCTCTTGAAAACTGGCTCCTTTTGGTGGGAAGGATGGAAGGGTCACTCATAAACATATTCTGACAATAAGTAAAGCACTTGGCATGAAATAATTGAATGTGAGACTATCTCTATTCAGAGAAAAATGGACCTAAGATATTTTTTGGAGTGCAGACTCTTTAATGTTGCACTCCAACACTTAATAATTACAAAAAGGGGCATAACTTTCCATTATAGGAAAAGTCTCCATTTTCCTAGTTCAAGATTTTGGTGGACATAAAATAAGCTCAACATTTTGAAGAAATACCATTTTACATTAGATTGGACTTATACAACTATAAATGCATTCCACTTTCTACCCTAACAAAATACCTGGTGCAGGTAATAATTTCCCATTTAATAACTATTTCCATGAGAGAGTGAGTGAGTGAGTGACTGAAAAGCAATACTGCATGGCTGTGGAGTGTGTAGACTTTGAATCAGACAGACCTAGGTAGAGTCTTGCCCGTACAAAGTGTTAAGTATATGACATTGAGAAAATTGCTAAACCTCTTCAGGACTCAGTCTTACTATCTACAAAAATGGGATGATCATAGCAGTGAGCCTTAAAGAAGTCAATGCATTGCATGCAATGCACTTAGCAATATGCTTGGCACACAGTAATTCTTCAATAAATTTAGCACTAATTATTAGGATGATGGCCCATAAATTAATCAAAAGTACCAGAGGTGAGTGTTCCTGACTCTATCCACATTCCTACCAAAGGAGAAGAGTAACTTCCTTCTCAAATTAGTGCTCTTTCTTTTCCAAGCAAAGGAATGACACGCAGGACAAACTGATCATCAGGAAGAACACATTCTCCTTGCAGCTTTCCTTGGAGGTTCTCAGAGAAGACCGTTGGGGAAACTGAGTCATGGGCAACCTCAAAAATGAGTGTGGAACTCTGAAGAGGACATGGGCTTGTTTTTCTTGTATCGATTATTGAAATAAATGAGTATTCATGACTCAAGTGAATTACCTGCCAGGAAGAATAATACTTCATAAGCCAAGGAGAATAGAGGAGGGAAGGAAAGAGAAAGAAAGAGGGAAAAGCTAGAATCTGCATCTCTAGCTAGAAATATTAGCATTTCACTTGCTTGTTTTCAGCTAAACATTACTAGTCAACAGAAAAGCGGAAGTTTCCATTCTGAGAATATGCTTTATTTTCTGATTGTTCTTTGCTGATCAGTGTTTTACAGCCATGTGCCAAATAGGATCCAGAAGATCACTCTAAGAAGCTACGTCTTATGAAGTCCCTCACCCACTCAAAATCCTCCGATGGCTTCACATGCAGCTCCAAACAACCCCGCCGTCTTGGGCTTCCTCACTGCACCTCTGTTCCCTCTGTCAAATGCTCTTCCTCCAGAAGATCATAGGACGCTCTCCTTTACCTCCTGGTCTCTGCTCAAATCATCCTTTATCAGAAACATCTTCCCTAGCCTAACCCCCCATCAGCCTCTATCCTATTATGCAGTGTCATATCTCACCCAGTGCTTACAGCCACCTCTACTACATACTCTTTATTTGGTTCCCTACGTCCTCACTTGCTGCACCTCCTCCCCCCACCACTGGAATATCAGCTCTGAGAGAGCAAGGACAGCACACAGTTTACTGCTTTTTTGTATAAAGTCTCAACAAACGACTGGTTCATAATTAGTACTCAAACATATTGTTGAATATATAAATGAATGGGACAAAGGAAAGCAAGGAATGAGGGCAGTAGATAGGGTAGGAAGGGAGGTAGGAGAGACTTTCACTACTTGAGGATCAGCGATTTAAAAGGATTTCACCCAGACTCAGGCTCAGTCTTCCTCTTATGCATAGATATGGCCTCTCCAACAGAGAAATGAGCTTCACTTTGAAACTCCCGAAAGCTACAGCAACAGAAAGCTGATGGTTCCACAAGGTCTCAAACGCATCATCTCCACAATGGAACATGGGGAAAGCAGAGCAATCACAAGCGGGTCATTGATGCCACACAGAAGATCACTGCTGCAGTTATTTCACTCCAATCCTGAAAGTCTTGCCCACTGCTTGTCATCTTCACTAGTGTTTCTCAACCTCACCAATAGCTACCAGTCATCTAACACTAACTGTTCTCATCTCTTTACCAAGCACTTGTACACATTATAATCTCAGTTAATCTTTGGGATAACTCTGAGAAGTTTTATAATCCTATTTTTACAGGAGACAGCATACACTTAGGCTAAATGACTTGCCTGATTTCACACAACTAGTACCTAACAGAACCAGCTGGGAAAAGAGGCTGTCAGACTCCAAATGTCAAAACCTCCAAAGCCACTTCTCTGTCCTGCCTTCCAATACCCTAGGTACCTTGCTTGATGCTGTCTTTCAAAGATTGAGTCCTATAATGATGAAACAAAAACTACTTCACTTGAGACAGCCATTACATACTGACATGAATGCTGTCATTAACTTTGTGCTTTGCAATTAATGTTAACTATGATGACAAAAAATATAGAGTGGTATTATTTTTTTGTTTGTTTTTTGAATTTTATTTATTTTTTATACAGCAGGTTCTTATTAGTTATCTGTTTTATACATATCAGTGTATACATGTCAATCCCAATCTCCCAATTCATCCCACCACCACCACCACCACCACCCTCCCCGCTTTTCCCTCCTTGGTGTCCATACATTTGTTTAGAGAGTGGTATTATAAGGAAAACTTTTTCTTGCTATTTTTTAAGACACAATTAAAACTACAATTCATCAGCAGTTTGTTATAATCCTACCAAGCACTCAGTTGGCTGCCACAATACCTATAAAATACAAGCATAATAAAGTAAAAGCAACATGTATTATCCTATTGATAACGGGACCTGTAAGAGATGGTGCAGCCTTTGTATAGGGTGGGAGACACAGGGGTTGAGGGAGAGGGAATTCTCTGTCATTTTTATGAAAGCTTTTTGTGCTGCATAGAGGAAATCAGTGTTTCAGTGGATCATAAAATATCAGTGAAAAGCTACTATTTAGACCTCATAGCATTCCTGTTCAGTTAAAGACTCTAATCATTTATTGTAAACATGGTGAAATATACCAACTTAAAATAAAGAAAAAATAATCACAATGAATTTAAGGAAAACAGGCAGAATGGATAATAAAATAGGCAGAAGGGAAAGGAAAGGAGAGGAATGATAATGAATATACATTCTGTCTTGTCTCCTCCTTTGCTTTGATTTGGAGGTGGAAGGTTGCTATAAGCTAGGAGTCCATTACTTAACATAATATCATGAAATAGTGTTCCAGAGAGAAGCTTAGATTTCCTTTTCCTAGAAATAATGAGGACGTGGAAGGGATGAATGAGTAGAAGGGGAGGCAGATTTTGCATTTCCTTATAGATTTAAATAACCTTTCTACCATACTCTACGGTAGACACAGTGCTAAGTGATTACATATACATTATTTCATTCAGTTTTCATGACAACACTCTGAAAAAGATAATAACCATTTACTGCTGAAGAAACTGAGGCTAACAGGAATTAAATGATTTACCTCAAGGTCACACTGCTGTTTAAGTGGCAGAATACTTGGGCTGAGCTCATGGCTTTCCCAGCTACTTCCTGCTGCCTCAAATGCATACAGCATATGTTACTTCTTAGACAGCGTGTCCATGAGCCTTAGACATTTGCAAACAACCTGCAAGGTTATGAAAGCCCCAAAGCTTACAAGAGACAAAATGTATAGGCAGCTTTTCTACACTAAGCATCCTTTAAAGAAACTAGCAGCCAACCCAACAAACTGAAAAGTCCATCAGCCACTCTGAGGGTCTTCTCAGCTTTTAGGCCAGATCAGGCTCCTCTAATCCATCACTTCCTTTCCGTTCTCTAGAGAGTTCCAAATTGGATTAATACCTTATCTGATCTGTAAGTGCTTTTCTGTCTTTTTTAGCAAACTTATCCGGTTTTTCCCAGCTTAAAGGCTGCCAATCTCTTGGTGAAGTCAAAGTAGTCGTTTTCTTATTCTGTTACCAGCTTCACTGGGTTAACTCAGATTAGGAAAAATTATCACCTTGTTTTTAAAGAACTCTGATTTCACAGGGGCCATTGTTATGCTAGTTTCAGGATCTCTGTCCTCTGAGGTCATGGAATCCAGTAGCTGCATGGAAGCAATGGATTAGAAGAGAAAACCAAGATCTCCCTCTTCTTCCTCCTCATTAATATCTCTGAAGATCTGTGAGCCTTTGCCAAAAGTGTGAGTGAGCCTTCACATGGGTTTTCAAGTCAGGTTCAATGTTTGCTTAAATTGTATGGCAATCTTATTGGTTTGACTTCATACACCCATTGGAGTTCAGCTTGATTTTAGGTTTCTGAAGCTGACTTGGTAATTGCTAATAGATGTCAAATATTACAAAGGTTCAGATGTGGAGCCAAACATATTTGGGCCGCAAGTTTTTGGAAAGCTGGAACTGACTCTCTGGAGAGATTTCCAGTAGGGATGGGTTAGTGCTTTTTTGCCAAGTTTAGAACCCATTCCAAATCTAAGAGGGTTAGAACTCAGGCTTGGCTGGAATCTTCTGGAAGTCAAGGGGGAGTTGTTCTGTTTTATTTTCCCCTAATTTAGCAAAAGTCTTCTTAGGTTTCAGAATTATGTCCCAAGGGAACTGTGTATAGATATTCAGTGGCTCTGAGAAAACCTCCTTTAAATTACTAAATGTGATTTTTAATGTTTATGTTTTTGAGCCTACATAGCCAAAAGCATCTGTATTTCCTATTTTTCATTGTCTTAGTGTGATTGACAGAATTCTATTCATTGGAGAAAACTCACCTCTAAACATGCCTTAGGAAACAATTTCCTCTCCCCCCGCCCCTGAAGTTAGCAGTGAATCGCTCCTCCCAAACAAATGGTTGGGCCCAAATTTAACGCATCCCAGAAAGCAAAAGCTGTTTCCTGGCTCCAGGTGAACTTTACAAATATAATTTTCTCTGGCCTCACTCTCCTCCTGTTTATGGAGAAGATGTCATAACCAGGGCTGAACCTATTAATGGAATGAGTGGTAGAAAGCAGGGAGTGACCCATATGGACTGGAGAGGACATACATAGAAAATAGAGGGAGCCTGTAATCAGGAGACCCAGATTAAAGTTCCCAGTTTTGACACTCACTCACTGTGATCTATCATTTGCAAGTTATTTAATCACTGACCTTGCCTGTAAAAGAGGAAGAATAATATCTGCTTTATTTACCTTGAGGGAAGATGATATATATGAAAGTACTACTTAACATAAACACACAAATACACAAAATTCTAGGAACTGTAAAAAGTGCTTATTCTAAATTTTGTAATCTGCATCCATTTTAGAGGATATGAAATAGGATCTGCTTAGATAATTCAATGTCATTATGGTTCTTTAACATGATGCAATTTTTGAGGAATAAAATAACTGATGACTGTGGAAAGCTTAATAAAATCTCCTTCCCAAGTCTAACTCTCTGAGTTTCCCCCATTAAAAAGATCTCCATTAAAACAAAGAGTGAGTCTGGAAAAGACCAATGATGATGACTGTCCCAGACCGGCAATGAGCAAGGCCTTACTCTTCTTATTTGGGACCAATTAATATTCATGTAGTCCCAACCCTGAAGGGATTTAGCCCCAGCATTTCATAAAACTGAAGCAATCCATCATCCAAAAGGGCAAAGAGGCAAAATCTCTGAGCGCTTTTCCTCAAACTCCATCAGAGAATGTAAGCTCACATTACTTCCCCTCCCCAATCCTTTCCTTCTTTATGAAGTGAGACTATTGTGGATAACTGTGGTCTCGTAATGCATCTTTGGCTGGCCAAGGCAATACCATGGCTTCAGAAATTCTCTTTAGTAGAAGTTGGCCAGTGTTCTATTGTTTGCATCTGGGATGTGGCCAGTAGGGTTCGGACATCTGCCCATTGTGTTAGCTCCTTGGGCGCCAGTGGGCTGAGGCTCATTATTCCGCTGGGAATTATGCCTGTATTCCTTGAAAAAGTGAGTGACTCACCAACAGCCCTCTATCACATCTGACATTTGGAAGACAAAAATCCCTTTTGAGTTCCAAGTTTAATCGTGAGTGAGTTTCTTATTCTAACCAAGCTGATCCATAAAAGTACTGCCCGACCAAGCGCATGCTTGGTCATCTCAGTGGAGTTGCACTTTAGTAGGATATTTGGGAATCCCATTTCTGGACATTCTAAGACTGTGCCAATCCAAGTGGTCAGCCCCCTCTGGCTGCAAAACCAGAAGATAAAAAGAGAGAACAGGCACTAAAAGAGGCACTGTGTTAATGCTGGCATCGTACAAGAAGTTGACAAATTGCTCAGTCCTCTCAATAGTTTTGCTATTTTCTGTCCCTTCCTTTTAATCCTATTACTGCTTTCTAGCTCTTTGAGAATCTCACTAAACATTTCTGTTCTAGTCCCCTGCTTCTGTCATTAACTAATCAAAGTATATTTAAAAAGCTAGTTAGCCTAGGGTTCAGTTCCTTTGCCTGAAAAATGAAGAATATATTAGCATTTACCTTACAGTGAAGACTGAGGTGCTTAATACAAGAGCATGGTACATAGTAAGTGCTCAGTAAATGTCAGAGATAAAAGTGATGACGATGGTGTGCACGAACAGCTGAGCTCCGGATTCAGCAATAATGACTTGAGAAGTCCTGAGAATTATTGTTAAAATCATTACATTATTATTTGCTCTAAGTAAAGAATGAACAGGGTCCACTTGGCTTCTTTGTTAAGGTCTATTTATAGATGATACCCTATGAGGGTCAACACATGGCTTTAGCCAGACCTGAAACTGAGGCTTGAGCTTAAAATACCATCATCTCCACTGTTCCATGACCTTGCTCCCCAGTAACCACTGACCAACTTTTTAGTTCTTTAAGGGCTTCCAACCTGGCCTCCATGGCTAACAATAGCCAATAACTTCCAGGAAAACAAAGAGCAGGATATTGGGGTCTTTTGGCCTCTGCATCAAAGAACAGCTGGATCTAATTCAGAGCTTCAACTGAAGAAAGAAAGAAAAATGGTCACCCTTCCACTGGTCATGTGTCAGCCATTACTGTGTCTCTACCACCTGCAGGAATAGATTCAAATGGAACATTTTTATTAAGGAAAATCTTCCAGCAGATTATAAGCAATGCCCCAGTGAGAAACCAATCCTATCGGGAATTGGTTGACAATACTCTCCTAGGATGTTGCAACAAGGCATGGCCTTTGGAATCAGAGAATTCTAGGTTCAAAGCTGGACTCTGCCCCTTACTTTGGGCAGCTTTGTTTATCGTTTCTGAGCTTCAGGTTCCTCATTTTACACAAAGGAGAGATTATAATAATTACATACTACTTACTTGGGAGGGCTGCTCTGAGATTTAAACGAGATCTTGTTACCTGAAGAGCACAGCACAGCCTGCAGGACTTAGTAAGTGTTCAGTATATGTCAACATACCCCTTCTCCCTCTCAGTGCTTCCCTGTGTGTAGAGTGAGTACAGTGGTGCCAAATATACAGCAGATGCTGAGTCAATGGAACTTCCCTAAAAGGCAGTGAGGAATCCTGGGTGCTATGCTTGCTGGAGTGGTACCCTTGTGCCGATTGCCAGTGGATAGCTGAAAGCCAGTAAGACAGCATCAGGTCTGAGCTTCTTGAAGCCCATCGTTCCTCCACTTCAGCCTGCAAATTACTGTCCTGGAATCTTATTACTTCAACTCCTCCTTCCTCTTCTGCAGGTCAAGAGGTCACTTGCCTGCCCTCCAGTGTCTAGAGTAGCCCTTCCCAACCCCTCTAGGGAGTCTGCAATGCAGCCCAGATGCTCTCAAAGATTAGGGAGGCTTTCAAGTCTAGTCTAAAAAATAGTCCTGTCCTTTGTCTCAGGCCATTATTTCTTCTCTTACCAATTCTGGAGGATGTGATGTTCCATTCTTCCTTTATAATATTTCACTGAGGGTATTTGTAGATCGTCAGCCTATACATCAAGTCTCCTGCTTGATTACACCATATAAATTCAGTTCTATTTATAAGCTGACGCAACTACCACTAGAATAGGAATTAAATACATTTCTAGTTTTGGAGACAAACATAGCTCATTTTTCTAACTTAGTATTTCTTCAGATGAAACATTATCCTCAATCTAAAAAATCAGAATTTTAGTACTGCAGGAACTGCCTCATTTGAGAGGTAAGAAAGGTGAAGAATTTGCTTTGAGTGATACTTTCTTGATAACGGCAGGATCAGGGCTTGCACAGAGGTGGCCATGTTCTCAGGTCAGGTGTCTCTTCACCATCCCATGATACCTGACCTGGTAGGGACACCCACGTTTAACCTCCTGCACATTATCTGTAAGTCCCTTGGCACATGTGCTCCTGCTGAGATGTCCTGCTTTCCCTGCCCTCTGATCAGTGTTCTCTCCATGGACTACTTCCCATCCTCCCAACACATTCAGGGGACTTTTTCCCACTCCTTGGAATGCCCTGCCTCACCTGTCTACCTGGGGAATCAACTCATCCTCTAATATCTAATTCAAAGTTTATCTTTTCTTCTGTAACTCTCCAAAACTCCCTCAGAGAAATCAACCACTCCTTTACCAGTGTTCTAACAGAACTCTGTATGTCTCATTTATAGAATATAGTGCACTGAATTATAGCTATTTGTTTATCTGTCTCCCACTACACTGTGAATTCTGCAAGGTTAGGAATTATACCTTATTCATGCTTGTATCCAAAGCTCTCCAGTGAGTTTCTGACACACACCAAGCCTTAATAACTGTCATTTTTTGTTTTTGTTTTTATGTTGTTTTGTTTGCAGATGATAACTTTCAAGTTAGTTGTATTAGAGGAATAGGAATACACCTACACGGAGTGTACCTATTTGATTCTGATCAACATCTAAATATGTCTGAACTTCTGTGGATATCTTGGATTTCCAGGAGGCAGAAGTACTAAAAATAATAATAATAATTGGAAAACTTTGCCTGAAGGGTTCAGTGACTTTGTGCAAAGAGAGAAAGTTCATGAAATCAGAGCATCAAACAGAGTATCTGGAGAGTCCCCTTTATTCTATAAGGTAACAATTTGTTAATCTTAAAAATTCCAAAATGTTCCTCCTTTGACTAAATAAATAAATACCCCACTGATAATGACATAAACTTCAACATAATATAAAAAAGATTAGAGGGCTTCCCTGGTGGCGCAGTGGTTAAGAATCCGCCTGCCAATGCAGGGGACACGGGTTCAAGCCCTGGTCCAGGAAGATCCCACATGCCGCGGAGCAACTAAGCCCATGCGCCACAACTACTGAGCCTGCGTTCTAGAGCCCACGAGCCACAACTACTGAAGCCTGCACGCCTAGAGCCCGTGCTCCACAGCAAGAGAAGCCACCGCAATGAGAAGCCCACACACTGCAACTAAGAGTAGCCCCCGCTCGCCGCAACTAGAGAAAGCCCGTGCGCTGCAATGAAGACCAAACGCAGCCAAAAATAAATAAATTAATTAATTTTTTTAAAAAAGATTAGAATTAAAAATTGTAGCAAAATGAAAACTTACTGTTTTAGAAAGAAGAATAATAACTCTAGTACACAAACCTCCAGGGACTTAAAATTGGGCCTTTCATTCCAAAATGGTGATTAAGTCTCTAATATAATTAAAATATCTCAATAGGTCTTAAAGTAGAATACTTTGAAAACTAATATGAACTCTAACCTATAATCCCATCTTTGAAAGATATCATGGAATTTCTCAACTCTGTCATTTATTCTTTAATATTTTCTATTTCATTCAGTTCGTCAGCAGAAATGGACGAGCATTCACACACTTAGCAAGTAGCTTAGAAGCTGTGAAACACTAATGTTGAATAACCAAAACTGCCCTCTAAATACTACTTCCATAGGAAAATTCTTACTTAGGGGACATTGTGGGGAGTCCACTGCCCCCTGCCATGACCTTCACCATATTCCCCTTAGACTAAAAGGGCTATGAGTTCAGTTGTCTTCAGTTTCCAACTTAGCTTACCCTGGGATAACATCAGATTGGTATTTTTGAGCCTTGTTGGTTATTCTTGGCACCAGACAATCATAGTTTCTACCAGTCAGGTTGTGATGTGCTATAACTGGAAAGCATGATATATTAAGAAAGCTGAAAACCCAAAAATGTTCGAGTGCATGGAATGCACATAACTATGTCAAGTGATGAAGAAGAAGGCCTCAGGTATGTATTTTGTCTTAAGATCAGAGCATGGATACTATTCAACACAAACTAGAAGGAGATAAAGCAAAATGGAATCCCTAGATGTTGAAAGCAACCCAAGTTAGAAGCTACAAAGGCAAAAGTTATTTGACATAAATGCCACTGTTTAGATTTGTTAAAGTTCTCTGTGAACTTACCTTACCTCCAAGTCTGACGAGAGGAAAGAGAAATACCGGTTCGTGTGCAGAATCATCCCACATGTCACAGTAATGACCCTTTCAGCTGGAAACAGAAATAAAAGTCATATCGATGATGTTTAATGTCAGAAGTTACATGGCATCTGTTCAAACTCTATGAAGAATTTCAACTAGCTTGATCCTGATTGCCAGTTCATGGCCAGAAAGACTCATTCAGACACATCCAGTCCAGTATTTTTAGCAATTTTTTCCCCTTTCTTCCCCCCATATCTCCCCTAACCTTACCAACATGAAATATTTTGTTTTGTGTTTTGTTTTTGTACTCTCCTCAGGTTCCTTCCTGTTTGGAATAATGATAAGTCACATAAATAATGACCTGTATTGGCTACTGGGCCCAATGGAGAGTTGAAAGGACAAATCAAAGAGAACAGCATGTTAAGATGACTCTTGGAAACTGCCAAGGAGTTTGGCAAAAGCAGGAGAGCACAGCTGAAGCTCATGGTTAAGTATCTGACTGACTGGAGGCTAAATCTTAGCTTCACCTCACCTCTTCATGCCTCGGACGCCTCACCCGTAAGATGAGAACCAAAAACATCGGTATTTCAGTTTATGGTAGCCAGCTCACTGCCCGACAGACAGTTGTCATATACGCACATTATTTTGTACTTTGCTGTTATACACTTGTTTATAAATACATTATTTTACTATTTTGTATGTATATCCATTTTATATATTTATACATGTACTTGCTGTTATATACAATAGTTATTACTTTTGAACTCCAATTACGCATTAAGCAATAAGACGTAGCAAATTAGGAAATAAGGAGAAAACAACATACAAATGAGGCTCTTCCTTTCCTGTAAGTTATAAACGGTGGGGGAAGTATGCAATTCAACAAAAAATGCCAAAGTTGTTGACAAGATAGACCAGTTTTCCCAGGACATCCCTGATTTACCCCTGTTGTCCCAGCATACTTATGAATACCTCCCTCTTTCTGAAGAGCGTCTTGACCAATTAAATGCTCATACATTAATGGTCACATGTGGGATAAACCTTTGAGAGGCAAAACATATGCCAGGTACCTGATCCATGTAGGGAAGCAGGGTGGAAGAGCTCCCTAGGGACCCAAGTGGATGACTGCAAGTAGCTGTGTGAAAAAAGATGCAGAAGCATGGTTAGGAGCACAATTCCAAAAGGATGGAAGAGTGAGTGCAAAGATAAAAGCACAGTGGGTATGAAGAATCAGAGAGAAATTAAAATACAGTAGGATCATGTAGTTCAAAGGAGAAAACTGCAAGGGATGACACTGGATAGATCAGTAGTTTCCAGACCATGAGGGATCAAAGGATGACACAAGATAGATCAGTAGTGGCCAGATCATGAGGGTTCAGACAATTTGGACCAATCAATTTTAAGGGCAATAAAAAGCCAAGGAAGGTGTTCCATTTACTTTAGAGTTTGCAATGGCAGAAAGTACCATGAACATAAGGAGATGTAGACCTGGAGAATAAAGGGCCTGTTTTATTTGAAAGCCCTTGGGGAACTGTTGACTTTACAACAAATTAATAGCACTTTGTTCATGGCATTCTTCTTTCAGAGCATAGATGTGAACTGGCTAAGAACCCCAAAGCATGCAACATCCATTTTGCCGCTGAGTTTACGTTTCAGCAGAACAATCCCAGAATGAATTGCTGCGTGCACACATTGTTGGATATACCCGGTTTAAAGCCCATTTTCGAAGCTCCTTTCTACTTTGTGTTCAAGGCTGAATTTGCAGAGGTTTATGGGGAGATTTCTCATTCTCCTTGAAAAATATAAAATCTTTCACCAGAGTATTTTTCTCACTTAGTGAGGCAGTGCTGGACCTCCTTGTTGTTATTCCCTATAAGGGTTTTCTATCTCCACTCAAATCACTATCATTCTTTTTTAAGAAAGGAAGGAAGTAGGTGAAAACAGAGAAATTAGCCCCTGACAGGTTCTAAAAGATGGAATGGCAACTGAAGGCACCCTTTTGAAATCAGCAGAATGCGAGAGAGAAACCAGTAACTCAATGAGAGAAAACCGTGCTGTTTTTAGGAAATGATTTTAGGAGGATTCAATTTCTGAAAGTCCCCTAGAAGTAAGGCCAGCCTGATGTGGAGTACAGTCTGAGCAATCTGTACTTCCATCCCTACAGGGATGACAGTAACTCAATGTTGGGAAAGAAACCTTCTTAAGGAAAGATTTATATCAAGTATATATTTATATCTAAGGAAGAAAACAGTGCCTAGTTTAAAAAGAGGGGGTTTCATGAGGAAATGAATATGGGGAATGAGCAAATAGTAGCAGAAGAACACAGGGCTTGAGAACTACACTATCTGGGCTCAAAGCAGGCTCTTTCATGTACATGCTGTGTGGCCTCAGACAAATGTCTTAAATTCTCTGAGCCTCATGTTCCTCATCTGTAAAATGGGGATAATAATAATGCTTACCTCATACGATTGTTATTGAGATTAAACATGTAAATATTTATAAAGTAAACA
Organism: Hyperoodon ampullatus; assembly: GCF_949752795.1. Taxonomy (NCBI): domain Eukaryota; kingdom Metazoa; phylum Chordata; class Mammalia; order Artiodactyla; family Ziphiidae; genus Hyperoodon; species Hyperoodon ampullatus. The sequence goes on along the minus strand of NC_136932.1, from coordinate 21,719,326 downwards.
GAGCAATCTCTGATGCAAAGTGCTTGTTAACAACAATAGGAGCAAAAATCTATCAATAACTGCTGCTCAGGGATGTTATAACCCACTCTAAAATCTCTGTAAATTCAGTTTCCATTTCTATGAAATGATTTAATCTCTTGCTATGTTCCTTACACCTACTTCAAATCTTCCTAAAACCAAGTAGAATTTGTAACTCCTAGGGCAAAAACTTCCAATTCAAAATTAATAAACAAAAGAATTCACAATATTCTCTCCAAACCTTTGGTGACCCATCTACACATACACCAAAGTCCCTGAGTGATAAGAACATTTGCCCAGGTGGGAATGGGAAGGCCAAAGACATTACGGGGAGCTAAGCAGGGTCAGAGTTTATCTTTATATCTCTTTGTCTCAGTTTAGAGAAGAAGAAAGGTCCCAGCTTCCAGACAGCCATGAAAACAAAATAAACAGGCATGTAAATGAGATGTGTTTTGGATGTGGGTTTGTATATATTGGCAGGAAGAGCAGTGAAACTTATGACTCTACTTTCTTATTCTTTTTCTCTCTTCTGTCCTCCTCAGTGCCAGAGGAGTTATTTTTAAAAGCATGGGTGAATGTTTTTGATCATAATGTTATGGCAAAAGGGGAGATGACCTTTACATTTAGTTAGTAGCTGTTATACAATCAGCAGGCTCCACATGGCAGTACTTCATGTTTGGCAAACAATAATTTGGGTAGTCTATAGGTTTTTTGTTTCTTTTTCTCACATACAGCATTTACCAAGCATGAATATGGTGAGATAGTAATTTATTCCTTAATTCATTAAAAGAATATATATTCCCCACCAAGTTCTACCAAAGCATCTTGCAAGGCCCTGTCTGGTACAGAATACCATGTAGAGGTAAGTGAGCCTGCTAAATCTTTACTAACTCACGTAGGTGTTAATCCAACTTTGTACACCAGGATTGAGAGAGGATGTGACAGCGTGTTTCTATGTAAAACCTATAGGATAAAGAGATAACCTGTAGAAGCAGCCATGTGAGATGCAATGTCACTTAACCAGAGCTTGTAACTGAGTTCCCATCAACAAGAGATTGGAATCCCACGGTTTATACAGTGTCCTAATTCTTCAGCATTTCAATTCTTATTTTTGATTATTCTGGGTAGTTATCAACTTGCTAAATGGAAGAAAGATAATTTCTGGCAACCAACAACACAACAAATGACGACTTTGTATGTTTTATGCACTAACGTTTTTAAAAGGGAAAAAAAACCCTAAATTACTTCTGTGACCTAATTTTTTTTTCAGCTCTTACCTGAGAGACCAGTGAGAGCATTGTGTACAGTACTCCAAAATTTTGACAGAAAACTGAAAAACTTAATAAATATTCCAAATATGTTTTAATACAGAATTTAAAGAATTTGGAAAAATCTCACCCAGCCACTAACTAATCTTCTCTATTTTCTTTGGGTATTTAGTGATGGATGGTCTAAAACTGTCCATTAAAATATATTCATACAAAACATACTCATATAAAAGAATATGCTCTCATGAAGACTTATCTGATCTTAACTGCTAACATTTTGTTGTAAAACAAACTTTACTTTTCAATTCCCTAATGTCTGGTCCAATAATGGTATTCTGCTGTGAGAATCGTATCTGACAAAATTGGTATCAAATTAGATTTGATCCACCCAAAGAGCCAAATATCTCTTAAGGAGAGACTTGGGCAATGGGATCTCATCATATTCCTATAAAAAGAGAGTAAAATTTAAACTATAAAAATGAGTAATGTTTAAAACGTGTATTTATTTGCATCAACAGAAAGATTAAGCAACAGTTTTGAGACCTGTGTTAGAATAATTAATACTAGCTTCTGAAATGAACAACCTCTGAGTATTAGTGGCTTAGTGCAAGGAAGATTTATTTCTCACACATGTCAAGTTCACTGTAAGTGGTCCTGGGCGCCTCTCCCCTAAATGTCTCATGGATTTGGACGCCTTCTGTCCTATGGCCCTGCCATCTTGGAGTCCATAAATAAATTCAGCTGCACAGATGGAGGCAAAGGAGAGAGATGGAGAGACTGAGAGACAGAGAGAGAGAGAGAGAGAGACCACGTAGAACAGTATTGAAAAAGGTAATAGACATATGAATTGGTTTAAATGACACCTGACTCCCTAGGGATCCTGACATGTGAACACTGCTGGCTTCAGTATTTCATCTACAGACAATCTGCTAAACAATTGTTGGATATTTGTAAATCGCACATACTCTTCTTAAAGGGTAAAGAATTCGCCAAATGGACAAACCAAAATACAACTGTCAAAGGCTGATTTATTGAACAGTAAATATAAATCACCAGTAGAAAACGCAAAAATCACATTTCTAACAAATGGTAAAACACTCTCTCTTTAAATGTCTTCTCCTCGCTCTTCAAGCACCCAAGGTAAGTGAATACGCAGGGCTTTTAAACGGCCCTTCTAATATAACTGTGTTATACACAAGACAACAAGCTCCAAATGGAGTCACTGATGCTAAGCCCCAGGTTACCAAACCGAGACAATTACAGTTTCAGCTCTCCCAGGAAAGAATCTTAAACCAGTCAACCAGCACTAATCAAGTCATCTGCCTGATAGACTCCGCCAACACCTAAAGGAAAGTAACTTTGCAAAAGCCAGTACAGCTTCCTCCTTCCCACCCCTTCTGCCTGTACACAGTTCCTCCAGTTAGACTGGATGCTGCGTGATTCAAAGTAATTTTTGCCCAAATAAACTCCTACAATTTTAATATGACCCAGTTTCCTTTTTAACAGCACTGCTGTCAGAAGAGGGGACGGAAGGACACCCCGGGGCCCCAAGAGCAACGAGCAGCCAGGCCCAGGTACCTGTTGAGCCCTGGAGCCGGTGCTTCCTCTCCGCCTGGGGGTGGTGGACGCGGCCCCTCAGGTCCTGGCTCCGCAGGTTCTGCGTTATCAGCTGCCAGACTTTGCACGTTTCTTTTTCTAGCGGGGCTCTGGACACGCGCCAGAGCTGGACGAGGCCTGACAGAAGAAACCCATTGGCTCCCGCCTCAGACTGGGTCCCGCGTAAGACTGGCTCTGGCGTCACACTGGGTCCCGCATCAGATTGGGTCCCGCGTCAGACTGGCTCCGACGTCAAAATGGGTCCTGCGTCAGACTGGGTCCCGCGTCCGACTGACTCCGGCGTCACACTGGGTCCCGCATCAGGTTGGGTCCCGCGTCAGACTGGCTCCGACGTCAGACTGGGTCCCGCGTCAGACCGGGTCCCGCGTGAGAATGGCTCCGACGTCAGACCGGGTCCCGTGTCAGACTGGCTCCGGCGTCAGACCGGGTCCCGCGTCAGACTGGGTCCGGCGTCAGGCTGGGTCCCGTGTCAGATTGGGTTCCGCGTCAGACTGGGTCCGAGTCAGTCGGTCCCGCGTCAGACTGGGTCCGACGTCAGTCTGGGTCCCGCGTCAGATTGGGTCCGACGTCAGGCTGGGTCCCGCGTCAGACTGGGTTCCGCGTCGGAATGGGTCCAACTTAGAAAGCGGACTGAATTTGGGTCAGACTGGTCTGACTTACAAACTGAAGGGGATTTAGGGTCAGACTGGGTCCAACTTAAGCTGGACTGGGTCCAGTGTAAGGCCTCACGTGAGTAAAATTCCGTATTAAGGTTGAACAAGTAGAATAATACCCTTAGCAAAGATAATCTTGGATTATACTGGGCCAGGGTGGAGAACTTTTAACCATCTTCAATAAGCTTATCAGTGAATGAGGTCCCCTAGAGAAAAAGAGGTCTCAGCCAAGCATTCTCTATAAAGGGCAGAAGGAAAATTATTTTCCCTCCTCCACAGTTTCTGGTGAGCAGGTTGAAACCTGCTGGGACACCCCACTTGCTCCAGAACCTGCTCACGGAATCCCGGGAAAACTGGCAGAAACCGGCAAAGGATGAGCATCCTTACCAAACTCAGCTCTCCCAGATCTCTATCTGTGGTGCCTGGTCAAAGAGGAAAGTAAGATTTTACGTTGTCCCTTTCTGAACAAATTCAGATTGGCATGAAAAAAGTGTGAGAATCTGATCTGAATCGTGATTTGTGAATTTGCTTTTGGGTGCCCATTGGTGGCTGATTCCTTCTCTCTCAGGGATAGCTTATGCCTTCTTGTTTGTCTCTTTTTGTGTCCTGAGAACTTGGCTTGGTGCTATGAGGTTGTGGGGAGAGGTGGGGGGACATGGCTGGACAGGAATGTGGGTTGCAGTCCATTTTCAGCTAGGATCCTACCAACTCCTGCCAGCTTTTAGGGGAATTGTCTTTCTTTCTTTTGGTTATCTTTGGGAGTGGCTCTGGATCTTGGGAGGGTTGTATCTTTTGCACCTTATATGGGGACACCTCTTGTATCCACGGGGTTTTTTGATAGTGCCAGGAATATTTACTGTTTGTCATGGCTGAAACCTGACAAGATGTTTGAAAGGATATATATACATATATATTATATATATGTATATATATGACATATAATATATATATATATATATATTAAAGTAGCTCTACGGTCAGAAGTTGGACAATTGGAAGCTGATATTCAGAGCCTGATAGGAATTTTTTTAGGCCTTCTCCCCTAAGCTAGAATGAAACTCTGTACCCAGAGGGAAAGAAAAACATTCTGAAACCTTCATGGAAGGATTTACCAAAACATTCCAAAGACACTCAGCTCTAAATCTAGAACCCAGGAATTTCTGGACTTCCATCTTAGTTGAAGATCCTCTCTCTGATATAAAGAAGTAAACTGAAGATAATGTAGCTGGATGGGTGCTGCAGCACCTTACATTTGTAATAGTTTGATCTTCTCTGCCGTTTTATCTCATGCTTCCTGTTTTAGCCCCCTTGTTTGTTGTTTTACTAGTTTCCCTAACCTCTGAGTCCCTGCTACAAAATGAGAATTTAGAGTATACTTTACTTTCTCCACCTACCAATTCATCAGAAGCAAGCACACACATAAACACTCTATGTCAATTCAGGTCCTCCAGGTAGGGGACACCAAGGTGGAACTAGAAGTGGAGAGATTTATTGACTGAAAGACAAAAGAGAGATGAAGCAGGGAAAAGCATTTCCATACAGTTCTGACACCTACAAAAGGAAAGGAGGAAGGAAGAGGCTCAGACTGCACTACAGCTCTGGAACATCTCAGCCAGCCAATGGAGAGCCATAGAGCAAAGACAGCTGGGCAGAAATGGCCCAAATACAGTCCCGCCGTTTTGCTCAGTCATTGGCTGGATGCAGCCCAGGGAAAGCATGGCTTCCTGCGAATGCTATAAAGATCCCAAAGCCATGTGCATATACATGTGACGTTTCCCAAATTTTGCTTGACACAATTTATTTACTTTATATTTTTAAAGTGTTCAGTTTGGCTTTTGCATCATTTCGTACATGATACACATATATGTGTATATATGCAGACATTATACATTTACATATAATTCGTTCAATAAGAATTTACTAAATTCCTACTCTCATCTGTATTAGATGATAGAAATACCTGATTTCAATTCTCATTTCCAGCCTGTATACTATGTTTTCTCCATTAATTTCATTTACCTCTAATATTTCTAGAGTAAGTCTAAGTAGTTTTATCTAAAGTGTATACAAATAGTTCATATTTTCTATATTTTCACATCTGAGAACATTTTACTTTGGCTGTGGCTCAAGAGTGACTACATAACATGATATGGACTGTTTGAATCTTGCCTTTTACCACTCCAAACTCTAGGAATTCCAAAATTACCTTAGCATTAAGTATTACTAAGAAAGGACTTCCTTTTGTTCCTTTTACATAACCTAAATTTTCTGCTTGAATACATAGAGAATTTTTTTTAATCCGTGAAATGCAGATGTTTTGTACATTTATGTGCAATTCCTACTCTTTTTACTGTATTTTTCAAATAACCTTACCTGGAAATTTAATAGTCTCGTTAGTTATAGATTTGAACCTCCTTTTATATCTTCAATAATCTAATAATCACTACTATACCCGTTATTTATTTCATTTGCCTAGGTGCCATATCACTGGTGCTGTTACCTTTTTATCTGAAAATATACTGGAAATAAATATTTTTATGCTTCTCAATGTCAGTTTAAAAGTTCGAAGAGCTATTTTTCTAGCCACACCAAGCCTTATGTTTAAAGTACCGTCTTGAAATTTGTCACCCCATTCCTTTGCTTTTATTTCTTACCCGGTCTCAAGCACTCCTCTGGGAAGCAGAAAGAGGTCTCTTAATCATCTGTATTTTATTAAGTGTCTAGTAGACTATAGGAGAAAGCCAATTCTCTGTTTTCCCAACATTTCAGCCGAGTACCAGAATCTGGGGCCAAACAAATTACAGCAAACCATTTTCTAAAGAAAAAAAAAATGCCTCTAGAGTTCTATAATGTCCAAACAGAGCAAACAAACCCTGGGTGTTTAGAGACCTTATCCAAAAGACTCTCCCACCATAAACCAACTGCAACTCAATTTATCTCAAAAAAGATGAAAGAGTGAGTCAATGTGGCTGTAATTTGAACTTTACAGTTCTAGGGAGTCTCCCCATTTCTAACCTGAGTCTTAGACCACTAACCTATCTTCCCTAGTGGATTTATTTGCCTGTTTTATTTCCTTGGTTAAAAATGTCTGAGTCACTCTAAACCAAACACTGCAAGAATCTCTACTTTTAAAAGAGCATTAAAACTGCACTGATTGATTTGGTGAGATGTTGGAAACTGTTTTGTTCTCTGAAAATTCTAAAGGATTTTATTTGATTCTGGGCCTGTCAGTAGAGGAGATGACAAAGGCAACATCATAACCTGTCATCCTGAAAACCCTCACCATTGCACCTCATCACGTTCTAAGTGGACCTTTCTGAGCGCTCCTAAAAGTATATACATATCAAGACACCTGAAAAGACTGAACAACCAGGGCTTTACTTACAACGTATACAATCCAAGCAGAACACAATGAGACCAGACTTCACGTATAAAGGACAGCATTCATTCATTCATTTATTCACTTATTCATCATTTAGTGAGCACCTACCATGTCTACTCACTACTTGAAATACTCATGCTGCACAGATGAAGAAGGCCTAGGCGCTTGAGGACAATCTAAATAGCCTATGATCATAATTATGAAGAGGAGGAGGAAGAAGATAGGCAGGAGAAGAAAGGAAGTATTATTATCCCCATATTACAAATAACAAAACTTAGGCATAGAGAGGTAAAGGAACATATCCAAGTACACGATATTTGTAATTAGTGGGACGAAAATTCTAAGGCTTGGGCTTCCCTGGTGGCGCAGTGGTTGAGAGTCCGCCTGCCGATGAAGGGGACACGGGATCGTGCCCCGGTCCGGGAGGATCCCACATGCTGTGGAGCGGCTGGGCGCGTGAGCCATGGCCGCTGGGCCTGCGTGTCCGGAGCCTGTGCTCCGCAGCGGGAGAGGCCACAGCGGTGAGAGGCCCGCGTACCGCAAAAAAAAAAAAAAAAAAAAAAAAAAAAAAAAAATTCTAAGGCTTGAGTTGGGCTTCAGCATACACAATAACCTCCATTCTCTACTGTAACAATAGGAGACTGAACAAATAAATTACAGAAGGAATTCAATATAACCACGTTTGCCCCTTGATTCAGCTAGAGTCACAGTCACAGCCATGATCCAAATGCTGTATCCTGTGGACTTGAGAGTTTCACTTATTTAATCTCTATCAGTTACTTTTGAAGGCCTATGGGGGTGTTTGACAAGATTCTGACATTCCATCCATTTACTGCATAGCTGAGTGATGGAGAATGCAGAGCCAGGCACCCTAAGCGTGTACTTCAGTGTAGAAAATGACACTATAGTAATAGCTTTAGAAAGTATATTCATTCAACATACAGGAAACAAAATTCTAGCACATGGAAGCCATGCTATTAAGCATAAATCAAGTGCCACTCTAACTCCCAAGGAACACACAGTCTGGCGAGAAATAGGCACCTTAGCACCAACTGTGTAGTGCAACTCAGTGCTCTTAGTGGGGTAACCATACATTCTGGATCAGCAGGGAGAACACCAGGTCATTGTCTGCTATTTCAGTGTAATTACTGATAGTGCCACCTTCCACTCTCAGAAATAGTCCCATTTGGTAAATTATATGGTCACCCTAGCATTAAGGGAGGTACATTCAAAGTACTATGGGAAGACAATGAGAGAGAAACTAATTTTCCATGGGGGGGGCACCTGGTGCTCTGAATTAGTTTGTTTTGTGGTTTATAAGACACCCTTATTTTGCATTTAACCTGCTAACCAAATCATCCTGTGTTCATGTACTGGCAGACAAAGGAGTATCCCCCAAAGGGAAAATATCAGAAAACTTGTCTAATGCACAAACTGTGCTCGTCTCATTAAACTGAACAATTCCCAAATACGTTTCTGAACACCTACCATACATGTTCCAGTAATATATGTATGGTACAGAGATGGTAGAGTAATGGTACATGGATGGGTAGGTCACTGTCTTTTGAATTTAACTATCAGCACCTTACATCCAAGGACCAAAACACACAAAATTTGTAACATCAACAGTACAAAGACAAAGTATGTATAAAGTATGAAGGGAGGTACTGAATCCAAGCTGGGGATTCAGGGAAATCTCCTGGAAGAAATAATTGAACTAAACCTTGAAAGATCAATAAAAATGAAGGAAAATAAATAAATAGATTAGCTTTAAATAATTTAATGAATTAAATTTAAAAAGTGAAAAGGTAAAAAATTAGAATGGAATTTAAGGCAGAGAGAACAGTCACCCAACCACCATCAGGCACATATTTTGCTCCCCTCTGTAGGGAAGCGTAACCCCTGCAAACAGGATCACACACAGAACAGCTGAGATGGAGCTGGAGGATTAAATATTTAGACCTAAACTGAGCTAAGCCCCAGGATACACACATGACTACAGTTTGAAGCCACCTTTTAAAGAAACCATGATATGGTAGGAGTCACTCACTAATTAAATAGAATTGACTTGATCACTTAACCTGTCTTCCCCTAATTTGGGAGGATGCCTCTCTTTACTCTCATGCTGTGGTTTCAATTTAATAAATTCAAATAGCATATTAAAATAGTCTGATTTCTTGCTTCCATTGGTTCACCTGACAATCCACAGAAAATGTGATTAATTGCTCAACCAGATGTTGTAAATCCATCTAACCAATATCTTTCCATATCGGTTTCAACATCTTTTAAGTATCTCAAGTAACATGTGGCTGATACTTTACTGAATTTACCATTTATCCTCTCCCCAACCTACCAACATTAAGTATCATTAATTACATAAGTGGCTTCGTTTGGGAATGACTCATTCTTCATAAGGCTGTATTGATCACAGCTTTGCTTCCACCTCCTAGTGGGCAGGGAAGGAAGCAAACCTCCTGTCCTTCTGGCTCAGTTTCGTGTCGCTGCATCGTCTTTCCAACTGGTTTCCATAAAGTCCAATGTTCTTTTGGAAGCACATCACCAGTTGGAGTTGAGGAATAAGGGGACACTGATGAGATGGCAGAGAAACTGAAACTCTATTCCACTGACCTCTGCTCCTATCCGAACATCTTCCTTTTATCCCCTTCATGACACTGGGATTCTATGTAACATTTCACTTTATAAAAGTCTGCCCAACAAAAAAATACAGTTCAACACCACCATGTTTTCCTAGCCATATGTTTGCCCATGTCAACATGCCTGCTTCTGTCAATGGAGCCATCCTTTCACTCGATGTTTCCTGGTAGTGATGCTATTAGATAGTGATGCTATTGCTGATGCTCTGAGAAAGCTATTTTAAGTATGTTCAATTCTATTTAAGTTGTTGTGTTTGTGTCTTAAGTTTATCTCTGCTGGACTTGACATTTTTTTACTCCAATACATTTTATATCAAGTTCTTTATGTTTAATTATTGCAGAGAGGGACTTCCCTGGTGGTCCACTGGTTAAGACTTTGCCTTCCAATGCAGGGGGTGTGGGTTCAATCCCTGGTCAGGGAGCTGAGATCCCACATGCCTCACAGCCAAAAACCAAAACATAAAAAACAGAAGCAATACTGTAACAAATTCAATAGACTTTAAAAATGGTCCACATCAAAAAAAAATCTTTAAAAAAATAATAATTGCAGAGAAATAACTGCGTAATAACAGAGGAACTAATTTGAGAAAGAAAATGTTAAGGTAAACTGGGGTAGCAACCTAAGCTCTGGGCTGAGACAACTTTTGGCCACTGCCACAGAATAACTGAGCAAGATTATGAGATAAAGGGCTGGGTTACTTCCCTAAATTCCATTCCAGCCCCCAAATTCTGTGATCTCAGGCTGGGCTTTTTGACTAGACTATCAGGAAGCCATTCAACATCATAGGGTTTCTCATTCTGGAAAGAATAAAAATAGGCTCCATGAATTCTGCTGTCCTTCTCTGCTTCTGTCTATGAATAGAGTGGAGACAAGAGAGAAGGGAATCAGCGGTCTAGAAAATGCACATTGTGGGAGCACAGGAGAGGGCAGAAAAATGACTTGGCACTTACAGGTCACCTACTTGATGTCCAGTCCACACTCAAAATGATACTTTCTCACATCTTATGCCATTCAATCCTCACAACAATCTCTTAAGGTAGGTATCATTATACCCAATTTAGAGAGGACAAACTTTAGGATCTGAGACAATAATTAGCTTCCCCAAAGCTACACAGAGACTGAGCTATAACTAGAAGAGAGGTCTGTGTGATTCCAAACTGTATAGCTTGATATGCTATGCTTATTTTTTGTTAAACATGAACAGTTAAATCTCTATTGTTAGAAATGTGAATAGAAACTCTGCATGGTTTGATGCCTGGTAAAACTGTTAAAGTATTAAAACTCAGGGCTTCCCTGGTGGCGCAGTGGTTGAGGGTCCGCCTGCCGATGCAGGGGACACGGGTTCGTGCCCCGGTCCGCGAGGATCCCACATGCCGCGGAGCGGCTGGGCCCGTGAGCCATGGCCGCTGAGCCTGCGCGTCCGGAGCCTGTGCTCCGCAACGGGAGAGGCCACGACAGTGAGAGGCCCGCATACCGCAAAAAAAAAAAAAAAAAAAAAAAAAAAAAAAAAAAAAAAAGTATTAAAACTCAGAAAAAACTTTTGTTTTGGGTTATAAAGATTCTTGATGAGGGAAATAAATAACTTTACTCGAGCTTATAAGAAAGTCAAGCTTAATTAGTTCAAGATTAGTGACTAAAGCACCTAGTTATACCCAGAACTTCTTAAAGTTCTGGTCTAATTTTATATCATTTTTTAATATACAGTGATCCATTATACTAAAAATTATTTTATGCTGAGTGGTTTGTTACATGTTTTGTTATTTTATTTAAAAATAAGCCCTGAACAGGGAATGTGCTACGGTTTCTCTTATTTGACCACAACCATGGGAAGTCTTGCAGGCTGAATGACAAGATGGGACCATTTACTGGCTAGAAGCAGGTGCTATAGTAGCCAAAATACTCAAAAGGGAACAAATGGCCCTTGATAGCGGCCCTGCAAATGGATTCTTCTAGACTGATGGTTAAGTGGCAAAAACACATCATAACCTCTGACCTCCCCAAAACTTCACCTGAATATCTTGGGGGGAGAGATCACAATGATTATTTCAATAATCAAAAGAAGAGATGACCATCCATATAGACCTAGGGTCTCTCTAACTTTATAACCCATGCCTCCCCAACAAGTTCTACTTTCCATCTTCAGATTGCTTAAGACCGTCACTGTTACCATCTAGTTAGCCAAATGGAAGTCCTGGACATTCTCCCCAGTAATATGTATGATACACATGTTCAAAATGTATACAATTTCATGGAGCTCACAGACTCCCTGAAGAACCATCGCCCAGTTCCCCAGATCTCTTGGTGACTCTGGTCTCTATAAAAATAAAATTTGTCCTGGGGGAAAGATGGTGCCATATTGTCAATGACCAGCAACTCACAGTGACTATGATTTCAAGAATAAATCTACACCACTAAACCACTTAAAAACTTATTTGACTCTAGGAAACGCTTGAAAGACAATTTCATATCTCTCTAGTGGTCCTACAAAGGTTGGATACAGGGGACAATGGGACAATAGGAACTGGAGGCCAGGATGCAGAGCCACTCCATTCTCAGGATTCTGTACCCACAGAAACTTCTCCTAAAGTGATGCTGTTCTTATTTCTGTTCACCAGCTGCCAGCCTCTCAGGTGCCTCAGAATCAGTACGCGGTGTCTTCTGTGGTCTGCTTCATTTGGACATAACATCCAGAATGATAAAGAACCTTCATTTTAAAATCTGAGATTAAATATGGAAGTCTCATTCTTTTAGAAAACTATTACATTGCAAATTTTCTGGCACATTAGCACTTATGTCCCGTGTCAATTAGAAAAATGTGACAATCAGTCATAAAGTGTCTTTTTGACCACAGGGACCTTAGAAATGATTGAGTTCCTCCGTCCCGTTGGACAGATGAGCAAATGGAGACGCAGGCAGGAGAGGAGGACAGTTTCTTGCCCAAGTCCCTTACTGGGTTGGTGCCAAAGCTAAACATCCAGTGCCAGTCTCTCAGTTGGCACTTCCCCATGCTGCCGCCATTCTGAGCATTACACTGTCAACTTAAAGCTATGATTTTAGGGGATATTAAAGGTGAGACGCCACAGAGTCGAAAGATGTTACCATTGCATTGCCTTCCCACCCAACCTCTTGGTAAAGAGTTTGCAAAGAAACAGATCTCATCCCAAATTTAATAGGTTAAAAAAATCGGCATCTTGTGTTTTACCCAGTATCAGCATCAACAGAAACTATTAAAATGAAATAAAGACCATGCTAAGAATAAAGTTGAGTTCTTTGCCAGAGTTACAAAAAGCATGGAAAGACCCTTCACTGGGAGATGCATGCAGTGAGTGGATCCCAGGGGCTGTGCAGGAAAATAACAATAGACACTGAGGTTTGTTTCTTTCTGAAAAACAGGACACCAGAGATATAAGACCCTGCGATATTTTATTTTCAAAACAAGACAGAACCCAACTGCAGCTCCCTTAGGAGAGCCCTACTTCCCAGCACTGGGTCTGCATGAGGAGCCTTGGCATTTCCTCTTCAGCAGAAAGTGCAGCCAGCACAACAATCAAGCTGTGATTGGGAGCTGAGCGCAGTAGTTAATTAAGGCTGCATCTTTTATTCTCCAGGGCAATTCAGCGCAGCTTGAATGAGCCCCAGAGCCAGTCTGTGGTGGGAATGTCTCCTGGGGCAGTGGGAGAATCCAGTCTCATCAGCATGACAATAGCCCCCAGGATGCACTTGGACTGATGTAATGGCCAGGGTTATGGAGGGGGGATGAAAGCCTTGCACCAGAAGCCTGGAGCGTTTGCAGCTGACTGGGGCTATTTCAGTGCATGAAATTCCTTCCCTCTTTCTTCCTTTTATAAGAGACGTTTGCTAATTGGTAGAGCTCTGAAAACAATATACCATTAAGAATAGCTTTCCTTCCTCCCACTGCCCCCCCACCCCCGCCCCACACACTCCCATTTTTAAAAAGTCCCTGCTTTCTTGCTTCACTGGAAATCTCAACTTTTGTTCTGGGGCTTGCATGAAGTCTTAATTTTTTCTTTCTCTTAAACATGGAACTTATAAACAACCATTTACTAAAAGAGACTCTGCAACCGATTCTTCTGTATCAGGGTTTCCCTAATGCGCTCTCTGCCTTGGAGAATCTTGGCTACAGCTCGTACCTTTGCCTTGTACATGATACATTGATACAAAACATTTTGGAAAAGTGAGTCATGGAAAGTTAGTCTGATTTTAGTTTTTTTTTTCTTTTTAAAAAAAAATCACGAGGGCTTATTTAAAGCTGGAGCATCTGAATCATTTAAGTTGACAGTGTAATGCTCAGAATGGCGGCAGCGTGGGGAAGTGCCAACTGAGAGACTGGCACTGGATGTTTAGCTTTGGCACCAACCCAGTAAGGGACTTGGGCAAGAAACTGTCCTCCTCTCCTGCCTGTGTCTCCACTTGCTCATCTGTCCAACGGGACGGAGGAACTCAATCATTTCTAAGGTCCCTGTGGTCAAAAAGACATTTTATGACTGATTGTCACATTTTTCTAATTGACACGGGACATAAGTGCTAATGTGCCAGAAAATTTGCAATGTAATAGTTTTCTAAAAGAATGAGACTTCCATATTTAATCTCGAGTTTTAAAATGAAGGTTCTTTATCATTCTGGATGTTATGTCCAATGAAGCAGACCACAGAAGACACCACGTACTGATTCTGAGGCACCTGAGAGGCTGGCAGCTGGTGAACAGAAATAAGAACAGCATCACTTTAGGAGAAGTTTCTGTGTGCACAGAATCCTGAGAATGGAGTGGCTCTGCATCCTGGCCTCCAGTTCCTATTGTCCCATTGTCCCCTGTATCCAACCTTTGTAGGACCACTAGAGAGATATGAAATTGTCTTTCAAGCGTTTCCTAGAGTCAAATAAGTTTTTAAGTGGTTTAGTGGTGTGGATTTATTCTTGAAATCATAGTCACTGTGAGTTGCTGGTCATTGACAATATGGCACCATCTTTCCCCCAGGACAAATTTTATTTTTATAGAGACCAGAGTCACCTAGAGATCTGGGGAACTGGGCGATGGTTCTTCAGGGAGTCTGTGAGCTCCATGAAATTGTATACACTTTGAACATGTGTATCGTACATATTACTGGGGAGAATGTCCAGGACTTCCATTTAGCTAACTAGATGGTAACAGTGACTGTCTTAAGATAAGCAATCTGAAGATGGAAAGTAGAACTTGTTGGGGAGGCATGGGTTATAAAGTTAGAGAGACCCTAGGTCTATATGGATGGTCATCTCTTCTTTTGATTATTGAAATAATCACTGTGATCTCTCCCCCCAAGATAAAATCTGGAAATTATCTGCAGAACTGACTTCAGTTCTTCATCTCATTACTTTCTGAGATTTAACAGAAGAAAAGCAAAATAATAAACTCTCAGGAGCTATCAAATCCACAGCCCCTTAAAAAAAATGTAACACCCCAGCTGCAAAAAGCCAGGGTAAAGTCACCCACCGGGTAATTTCAGTTCCAGGGTTATCTCTGGTGAGCCAGGCATCTGACTTTACTATTCCCATCTCCTCGTAAAGCAGCAGAATTTCAGTGGATCCCCACTCTCCCCTCTGCAAAGATCCCGTCACAGTATCCAGCTGAAAAGCCTCTTTGAACTTGGTAGGGGACCACTTTATTATCATTATTATAAAACTTTGGAGAAGAATGTAATTTGCTTGATATTTTTTTCAGACCCAAGTCTGAGGTTGCGTAAAGGGGGATACAAGACCAGTGTCTTTTTTAAAGTGCCAGATTTATCATCTGAATTTGCCTTGGCAAGGAAACACACAGAGAGACACACACACACGCACACGCACGCTCTCGCGCGCGCACACACACACATCCAGACAGCCACAGTTGTCTCCTCAAAAAAGAAAGAGCCTGTCCCTGTCGTTTGGACTGTTTGCAGCTGGGAACACAATATGGTAAAATGAAGACTGCGCATCCCCTCCCCCGCCCCTGAAGCAGCCAAAGAAATCTTTGTCCTGCCCAGGTGTCGGCTGTGTCCTCTTCCCTGACATCCTGTCTTGAATTATTCAGGCCCATTCATTAAGTATCCCACATAGACACAATGAAATCATTAACTTTCCCCTCGGGAGAGCCGCAGAGCCCCCGGGGGCCACGGGACAGTGGTGGTCCTCTCTGCTGAGAGCCACCTGGTGGAGCTGATGCGAAAGGGAACGATTTGCAAAGAGGCGCTGGGCTGGGGGTCTCTCTGCTCAGAGAAGCAGAACCCCACTGCCCTGCCAAGTTATTGGAGGGCAGAAGCAGCTCCCGTGGAGGATTCCAGGAAGACGGAGCTAAGCAAGTACTGGGCGATTTGAATTTAGTTTAGGGGTCTGTATAAAGTCCCCGCGGTGCTTCAAAACCGCAGATGGACATTTTATTTTATGATGAGCATGCATTCAGTTTCATTATGTAGGAAGCTGTGGATGAACTCCAGATTTCTGCCACAGAGACTCTGGGAGATTGGGGCGGGGGGGCGGTGCACGGGCACCAGCAGCGAAGTCTCAGCCTTGTATCTTCTTGAAACCTACAGTCAGATAACTGAAAGCTTTTTAACTCAGCAAAAAAGTGCTTCTGTAGGACTGTTCCTTTCCGTGGTCTCAGACAATAACAAGTGGCTTGGACAGGAAGAGCCATTACAAGATGGCTCAGGGCATCTCTAGACAAATTGGTGATAAAAGGAGACCCAAGTAGGTGTGTGCTGAGGGGGAGGAGGGTGGGAGAGGGCGTCTCCATTCCCTTTTGGATATCCCTGTGTCCTGCTGGGAGCCTAGAACTTCATGCTGAAGGGTTCTGACCAACTCTTCGTATCAACCAATTCAGTTACTTGCCACTGTCCACCTTGCTGAGAACTGACCGGAGGCAGTGTGGTCACAATTCTTAGGTTCGTTATGGTAGACAATGGTAAGCACCAAGAAGTTCAAGGTGGAAGAGGTTTAATTATTCCCCCCACAAACTCATTAACCCATTATAATCAAACCAAGTGGCAGACCAAATCTGTTTCCCCCGTTAATATGTATATATGAATGCAAACATTTACTAGAAAGTAGGCACAAAAAAGCTCAGAGGACCTGTTCTGGGAGCCCAAAGACACCTCAGGGCTCTGTCCTTTAAGGGATCTGGATCCATCTTCTGAAAGCTTTACTCAAGTTGGACATGATGATTACCCATTGTCAGAACTTTCTTGTCCTTATAGTTGGTCCCAAGTCACTGTATCCTCTAAACTAGTCTTTCTCAACTGGGGCGATTTTGCCTCCCACCCTCCCCCCCGCCCCCCGCCCAACCAGCAGACATTTTTCAATGTCTGGAGACATCATGGGTTGACAAAACAGAAGAGGAAGAAAGAGAGTTTCTACTGGCATCCAGTGAATAAAGACCAAGGACATTACTAAACATTACAAGGCAGAGGACACCCCACAAGACAAAGAATTATCCAGCCCCAAATGTCAGTAGCACCGAGGTTGAGAAACCCTGCTCAAAGCCAAGGAAATATTAAACTTTGGTTGTCAACCCACGATGTAAAAGCTAAGCCCTTGCTAGAATCTTACACTCTCTAACCGGGAGAGTACGGAGGTCTCTAAAATATTTTAACCAAATGCTCTAAATCAACATGCTTCCAAACAGCCTTGACACTAATTAACAAACTACTCATTTACAGACAGGTTGGTAATTAGCTAAAGTCTGGTATTGAGCAAAGATTTGTGCCACCAACCTGCTTATAAAATCTACATCTGGAATCACATCTGGATTTGAATTTTCTGATATATTTCCATCAACCATCCTTGGGTGTGGATCTCTGACTAAAATGATAACAGTATATAGGATGTACGTTCAGCTCACACACACACACACACACACACACACACACACACACACACACTCACACAATATCAAAACCTATGCTGAGGGACTTCCCTGGTGGCGCAGTGGTTAAGAATCCACCTGCCGGGCTTCCCTGGTGGCGCAGTGGTTGAGCGTCCACCTGCCGATGCAGGGGATACGGGTTCGTGCCCCAGTCCGAGAAGATCCCACATGCCGCGGAGCAGCTAGCCTCGTGAGCCATGGCCGCTGAGCCTGTGCGTCCAGAGCCTGTGCTCCACAACGGGAGAGGCCACAACAGTGAGAGGCCCATGTACCACAAAAAAAAAAAAAAAAAAAAAAAAAAAGAATCCACCTGCCAATGCAGGGGATACGGGTTCAAGCCCTGGTCTGGGAAGATCCCACATGCCGTGGAGCAACTAAACTCATGTACCACAACTACTGAGCCACAACTACTGAAGGCTGCGCACCACAACTACTGAAGCCTGCACACCTAGAGCCCGTGCTTCACAACAAGAGAAGCCACCACAACGAGAAGCCCACGCACCACAAGGAAGAGTAGCCCCCACTTGACACAACTAGAGAAAGCGCGTGCTCAGCAATGAAGCCCCAATGTGACCAAAAATTTTAAAAAAATAATAAAATTAAAAAATTTTTAATTAAAAAAACCTATGCTGAGATAGTTAAAGCTACATGACAGACATCTCATCGTAGTCTGTGCATGCCAAATTAATGGATTAGGACTCACACTCAGAAAATTTAAGTATCATGTTTATAGTTGCACTGCTAGTTAGAGGTTAAGCAGAGACAAATTCAGGCTGATCCACCCTAAGAAGTGTCCCTGAGGCATCTCCTTGGATGCAGATAAGATTCAATAAATCTCTAAAAGTTATTTATTGTTAGAATATAGCTTAGGCTTGACCTTTTGTTTATACTCCAATGATCTTAAAATCTTTTCCCTGAAAATTATGAGCACCTATCAATTGCTGGGTTCACAAAGACAAATGAAACCACCAGCTTAAGATTAAAAAAAAACAACTCATTTTACACAATAATTTCAATAACATTTCCCTTCAAACTTTTACAAAAACTTCTAAGTGACTGTATACAGAGTTTATGTTCCCTTGCCCTCATTTCTCACTTTTTATCTTTAATATAGATGCAAAAAAAGCTGGAATTTTCAGCAAAGAGACAAAGGAAAGATATGGGTAAAGTCTCTTGAAAATGCACAAGCTTCATTATAGCAACATATGTATGAAGAAAATGGGGAGAAAATGTGATTTACTTCTATTCTCTGAATGGCGAAATGGTGGATCCAAATGATTAAGGGGGCATTTTTCCAGTTCCCTCTCAGGATGAGTTGCAAAATTGTAAGTCACTGTTGGGGACCCAGGAACCCCTGGGGTGCGCTATATCATTCTGGGCATCCTGAGACAGGGAAAGGTATGACCTATAGTTATGATATCACTTGAACTTATCAAAATGGGGTGCTTGTGAGAGGGAAAGGGTGCTATTTATAATCATGCTAGAACAACAAAAGTAAAACAGGCAAGCTGAGACTTATGGTTGTTCTGTAACCCCAATTCTGAATCCACTGTTCTTGAAGGGATGTAAGTGATAGGAGCTCATCAGAAATACATGCAAACTCCCCAATCAAAGAAGAGGCAGAATTAAAGGCCAACCCTGGATGAGCAGAGGGCTGGCAGGGGAGCCCTATGGGGAAGCAGGGCAGGATCTAGAACAAGGCTGCGAACACTGATCTTACCACACATTTGCCTTGGACCAGCGTAAAGGCGCGAGAATGAGGCGGACATCATCAAGGAGGCAGAGGACGAATAAATGAGGGCAATTCCGTGCCCCAGCCCTATCCTTACCTGCATTCATTTGTAACCTGTTGCTTTCGTTCTTTGCCTCTGATGACTTACAGTAATTAGAAAAGAAAGAAAAATCTGGTTATGAAGAGAGAAGGGACATAAATCCATTGATAGAAAAATCAGTTTTGGCAACTGAGCCTTACAAGAGTTAAAATAAATTAGATGGCATGAAACCAGGATAGCGTAGAACTTGGGAGGGAGCTGAAACACGAGGGTGTGTTGGAGTTAAGCAGAGAGTCGTAAGGGGAAGACGGAGATTAATTTTGAGTGGCATTACCCTGCAGTGGTTTTAAGTGCCCAGTTCAAATCCTGCCTCCGCCCCTTTACCAGCTCTGTGACATTAGATAAGAGAACATACACTCCACAAGGGCAGGTGGTCATATGTGTTTTGCTTATGAAGGATATCCCAAGTGCCTAGAACAGCGCCTGGCAGAACACAGATGTGCAATCTTTAAAAATCTGTAAATGAAATACTGGACAAGTTACCAGTGCTTTTGTTTCTATGTCTATGTCATGGGTTGTCCCGAGGAGTAAATGGGTTAGTACATGAAAAGCTCTTAGAGCAGTGCCCAAAATATGCATGAAAACAGTAAGCTGTCAGTATTATCAATACAGTATATGAAAGGAACAAAGTTGGAGATATTCATGGAACTCCCTGGGTGATCCTCTGACTTCTTTTCATCACAAGTAGTTAAATCACAAGCATATCCAGAGAAATAATTTCACTGGAAAGCAGAAGCTAGAATAAGGAATTCTCAGATTTCAAGCACTTGTTAGAGACATGAGAATTTACGTGCAAGAACTAGATGAACCCAAATCATGAGACCGGGAATTTGGAGGAAGGCTGTCTAAATGTTGGAGCTGAAAGTACAGTGGCTTTCTTTGAGGCCAAGTCTGGGACCATGTAGAAACTGAGTGATTTAAAACAGCATCTTGACTTCTTATTCTCGGCAAACTCCTTTTCAAAGGAACAATCTTGGTATACGTAGAAACACCCAAAATGAACTTGGGACACCTGTTAGCTATGAGGAGAGGCACTTAAAGGAACTGGCATAGACTCTCCCTTTCGATCCACATTCTGGTCAGGCAAAATCAAACATTTAGCTTTCACTTTTGCATGACGTATTATCCTGCATACACCTCTCAACACATGTCCATTAGCTGTAAATGGTCCCAAATGTGGACCTTTCTGAAGTGATAACAGCAGAGCTATTAAAACAGTGACAGATCCTAAAAATATCTGCTACTCCATCCCCAACTTTCATTCCTCCCTCCCACCCCATTTCCTACCATCTTGAAGAACTTAGCTTCTTTCATTTGCTAGTAGATTGAAACTGCTTTATCTTGCCTTATTTACTTTGCTTATCAAACAAAGGGAAAATACACTAGTTAAAAATAGCAACTAGAAAAAGAATAAGTTGTTGAAGAGGTGCTAATCATATTTCATAATTCTTCTTTTCCAAAATAATGCTCATGGAGATCAGAATCTAAATATAAAATGACTGCGTGCAAGAAAAAATGTTCAGAAGCTAGTGACCTCTACTGTGTTTTAGAGTTAGAGAATGTTAAAATCAGAATGGATATTGGAATACAAGTTAGTTCAACCACCTCTCATCCATGTATTCATTCATTCATAAGTTCATCCAATCTTTATTGAGTACCTGCTACGTGCCAGGCATGTCCCAAACTCTGGGATCATAAAACTGAGCATAACACAAACTAGAGCTCAAGGAATAAGCTTCCTAGAGCAAGCTTCTTCTGTAAAGGGCCAAAGAGGAAATAGTTTTGACTTTGCTGACCTTACCGTCCCTGTCATAGCTACTCAGCTCTGCCATTATGCACAAGCAGCCATAGCATTTCATATAATTTTCACGTCAAAAATATCATTCTTCTTTTGATGTTTTTCCATGATTGAAAAACATAAAAATCATCCTTAACTCACACACTGCTCTAAAACAGGCAATAGGAGTAGTTGGCCTGCAGCTTATACCTCTAATCTAGAAGGAAGAAAATATAAGAAAGCATGACCTGCTCATTGGTGACCTCAATAAGGTAAAAAAGTGTTGTGATTCAATGTCACCATGGGCTTATAACTTCCGCTGGAAATGAAAGACTAAAGGAAGGCGGACCTTCACTTTACACCCTTTGCTCCCTAAAATCACAACTACAAGATCTCAGGTGCTGCTGTGCCCCCCTCAACCCCCATCCCCAGGAGGGTCCTTGTACACCAGCCCACGGGTCTGAGATCATCCAGGTGGTTATGAACAAGTGCCTCAAGACAGAGAAACATGGAAAAGTTTGGATAATACCTGACATTGTAATGAATTGGGAATACAAAGAACAGAACATGAATGAAAAACTTAGCTCGCCTAAGATTCTCAGAATTTTCACCTTGACCAAGGAATCAGATTTCTTAGAGAAAGATCCCACACTTGATAGGCTCCAGACAGTAGGATGTGTCTCCAAATTAGGAATATAAAGAAGGAGAAAACCGTACTCAGGAGGGAGGTGCAGGGATCTGGGAACAGGGGATGAGGTTTGAGGTAGGTCCAGCAGGAGACATTCCAGGTGTGTCTGGAGGATAAATAGACTCCGGCCATGGTACTTTATTTTCGGCAGCGATAATGTTGCCGGAAGGGAGACCCCTTTCAGGACCCGAGAGTGGGCTCTTGACTAATACTCGGAAATGAATTGTCCAAGGAGACACATGTGCTGACAAAGCAAGAGACTTTAATGGGAAGGGGCACCCAGGTGGAGAGCCAGCAGGGTAAGGGAACCCAGGAGAACGGCTCTGCCATGTGGCTCGCCATCTCAGGTTTTACGGTGATGGGGTTAGCTTCCAGGTTGTCTCTGGCCAATCATTGTGACTTAGGGTCCTTCCTGGTGGCACATGCATCACTCAGCCAAGATAGATTCCAGCGAGAAGGATTCTGGGAGGTTGGCAGGACATACGGACTAGCAACTCCTCTCTCCTTTTGACCTTTCCCGAATTCTTCCAGTTGGTGGTAGCCTGTTAGGTCTGCGTTCCTTACCAGGACTTCCTGTTGTAAGACGACTCATGTAAGATGGCCTGGTTACTACCAGGTCTGGCCAGGGCAGGCAGTTTTGGTCAGTGGTTCCCCTAACAACAATAGCCTAATGATTAGGGGTCACCTCAGATTGTTGACCCTCCCTGGAGTGAAGCATGTGTGGCCAGAAGATAAAGGAAGAGCATGAAGGGTCCTGAGTAACAGGATGAGAGAGCTGGACCAGAGGGGAGATCCAAGAGGGTTCCAAGCAGGAGAACGGCATGACCAGGCCAGTCTGTGTTAAATGGCTCAATACTGGTCAGAAGATGGAGAATGGGATCACACGAGAATCAGAGGTGTGACAACTTGCCTGTAAACTCTTCAGAAGCCACCACTGGGCTTTCAACAAGAAGCCAAGAGGAGCTGATGCCCCATTAGTCAGGAGAGAAGGAGGTGCAGAAATTCTATCCATTTTCCAGCACTGGAGCCTCACTGGAGGCCCACACTGGGATGTGGTGCATAGATGAGCCGCCTGGGCTTGAAAAGCCAGGAATACCAGAGAAAGTAGGCATTTTTATTCCCATTTAACAGAATGCTCAGGGTCACCTGGTTGTAAAGGAGCAGGGCCCCTCCAGGGGACAGGCCCCTCCCCCACATCCTCTGCTTTAGCTCCTCTCAGTAATACCTAGATACAGCGTCTGATGCACACTCCTGAGTTGTTTTACAGATGCTAAAACCCACTCCAAATGGAAGACGTTAACTACTTTATGATCATAAGCCCCACAGTCCCCAGGCTTCCTGGAGCCTAAGGATTGATAACGTGAACCACTGCAACACGGCCCTGTTACCTCACCATCAACCAATCAGAGAACTAGGCATAAGCTGATCACATGCTCCACGATGTTCTCCCCTCACCTGGCCTTTAAAAACGCTTTCCTGGGCTTCCCTGGTGGTGCAGTGGTTGAGAGTCCGCCTGCCGATGCAAGGGACACGGGTTCGTGCCCCGGTCCGGGAGGATCCCACATGCCGCGGAGCGGCTGGGACCGTGAGCCATGGCCACTGAGCCTGCGCGTCCGGAGCCTGTGCTCCGCAACGAGAGAGACCACAACTGTGAGAGGTCTGCGTACCGCAGAAAAAAAAAAAAAAGAAAAATGCTTTCCTGAAACCCATCAGGAAGTTCGGGTGTTTTGAGCACTGGTTGCCCTGGACTCCTTGCTTGGTGCCCTGCAATAAACGCTGCACCTTCCTCCACCACACGCAGTGCCAGTTGATTGACTTTACTGCACATGGGCAAGCGGACCCGAGTTTGGTTCAGCAACAGGCTGCTGGGTGGCAGAGTTAACATCCCACCCAGGTGTGCTTGGATCCAAGTTCCATCTTGTCTTCAGGTGGTCACATTGAGCTTAGCTCAAAGAGTGGCAACTAAGTGTATAAGGAACAAAAGTGGGAAGGACAGGGTATCCCAGGCAATATACTGAAGGCTCTTGCTCATATTATTCTTAGGTAGGTAATAGGCTGTGAAGGAGCACACAACCAGTTAGCCCAAGAAGCCACTGTGACATGTCAGCCATTTATCCCACCCTTTTTCATCTCAGCACGGAGAAATGAAGGAATCCCCAAGGGAGGCTCCATCTGGATGGCCACCACGGCCAGAATGCTCCACAGAGAGGGGCTGGCACACACGCCAGGCTCGCACTTTGCCCCCTCCACTTAGTCCACAAACACCCAGTCCTTTCCTCAGACCCACTGGAGCCTGAGGGTTTCAAATGAGCCACAGGAAGAAGGCGCATTATTAAGAAAATGGGAAACAGTAAAAGTGGATTCTGACCAAAAGGCAACTCCTCCAAACGTAGAATGTTCCAAAATAGGAACAACTGGGAAGTCAGAATAAGGGTGGGCGAACCCAGAGGTCATGGAAAAAGTCTAAATTTAAGAGAATTCAAGGCTATCAAGACTGTTCTGTCACCGCTCACGTGTGACTTACTCAGGGACATGGATGGGGCTGAGAATCTAAGATTATTCTCACTCCTGTCCAAACCTTTGTTTCTGCTAGACTTTACCACGTCCTGGAGACTTGGGAGCGTGAACTAGTCGACATGGAATTACTTACGATAATAGTTTCCAGAGCGATTACATTATTTTTGGATTCTAAACACAGGTTTTGTTTCTAAAAGAAAACTATATCATTTGTTTCTAATACTTGTCTTTTTTTAATGCTCTTCTGGAGCTTTCTCCATGGAAGGAGGCAGTAGCAATATTATTTTTCCTAAATAAAAAGCATCCAAAGGGCCATTTAGTAACTTATGCATAAAAGTAGCCATGTTAAAAAAATGTATAGGACTTCCCTGGTGGCGCAGTGGTTAAGAGTCCTCCTGCCAATTCAGGGGACACAGGTTCGAGCCCTGGTCTGGGAAGATCCCACATGCCGCAGAGCAACGAAGCCCATGCGCCACAACTACTGAGCCTGCGCTCTAGAGCCCGCGAGCCACAACTACTGAAGCCCATGCGCCTAGAGCCCATGCTCCACAACAAGAGAAGCCACCGCAATGAGAAGCCCGCGCACCGCAACGAAGAGTAGCCCCCACTCGCCGCAAGTAGAGGAAGCCTGTGCACAGCAATGAAGACCAAACGCAGCCAAAAATAAATTAATTAATTTTTAAAAAATGTATAATTGTAGTCCTACAGTCCCCACATCTGAGCATGAAAGCCAGAATATATTCGTTTATATAATAGTGTTGTTTTCTTCAATTATCTTTTACACTGATTACTAGCTACTTTCTTACATTAAAATAATACTTTCTCTATGTGAAACATTTAAAACATATTAAAAATAAATAAAATATAATTACTTAAGTCATATATAAGCATATATACATAACCAATTTGTTTTTCCCCTTCCTGTTTCTTTCTCTAGATAGATATAGATAGATAGATAATTAATATTAAAGTTGCTATATCTAGATATATTGACATTGATATATCTAGATAGATAAACATATACACATACATATATACATATATATTTTGTGTACTATTTTTACTTTAAATGTCTTAGGTTTTATTCCTATTTTCATGACTAAAATCCATTGTATAATCTCACATAAATATGCTATTTGAACATACATTGCTGTCTGCATATTTTATGCGTTCTTTATTATAGGCTCTTAGATGGAGATGCTGACTTGCAGTTATAACACTTAAGGAAACCAGTACCTAGTGTCAAAGTGCTCTAATTCACACCCTCAAATGATGTGTGAAATAACCGTTCTCAGAGCAGCTTTGTCATCATTGAGTGGTGTCTATTCCAAAACTGTTTATTTTCAAAGGAGGTGAATATTTTCATTTGCATTTCTTTACCAGATCTTTTCCCTATATCCATTCACAATTTGCATCTCGGGTAATAACTCATATTTCAAAGAGTCAGAATGGGTTAGATAGGACATTGACTGCATGGCTTTCTCGGGGTATCTACCATTCTTCAGGTCTTATCGTTTATTTGCTGAGTCCTTGCTGAGACTAAGGCTGAGCTCTCATTTATGGTCCCCATAAACCCCAAGAGACAGAAGAATATCATGAGGAAAAGGCATCATTGCACCCGTGTGAGAGAACCAACTTCCTTCTCTTCTGTGGCTTCAAACAGCAATTTTAACCCATCATCTGTGCTGCTGACGAGGAGCCCCTGGAGGCTGGATGGGAAGATCTGCCCATCTCTCCCTCATCCATTGACTTTATTTTCACTCTCAGATGCCATGCTCATGTGCAGGAGGGACTTGGCGAGTGCTTATTTAGGGACTGAATGACCATGACTCCGTCCCCTCACTCGATAAATGCACGGCCTAGCAATAGAAATATAAAAATATATAAACCAGCACTTATATAAATATATAAGAAGTGCTATAATAGATTGGGCACATATCCGAGAAGCCTCATGCTTTTTTTTTTTTTTTTTTTTTTTTGCGGTATGCTGGCCTCTCACTGTTGTGGCCCCTCCTGTCGCGGAGCACAGGCTCCGGACGCACAGGCTCAGCGGCCATGGCTCATGGGCCCAGCCGCTCCGCGGCATGTAGGGATTTTCCCGGACCGGGGCACGAACCCGTGTCCCCTGCATCGGCAGGCGGACTCCCAACCACTGCGCCACCAGGGAAGCCCAAGAGAAGCCTCATTTTGAGGCTTATTTGTAACAGATAATACAATAATCAAGCTAAACCTTAAAGAATGAGAAGGGACTGGCCATGAAAATGAGGTGCAAGTGGCTTCCAGGCAGAAGGATCACAGTGTTTCACAAGGTCTGCACTGTTTGGGGTAAAAAGAATGAAGCACAGAGTCGATGAGTGGAAAATAAGACTGGAAAGAAGCAGGTGGAGGAGGCGATGAGGAGCCTTAGCCCTCATGCTAAGGAGCCCACCCAAACTGTTCCCGAAGGCGACCAGAAGTGCTGAAATGATCTGAGCAGCAGAACTGAAACTGACTGTGGCACCAGCCACAGAGTGGATTAGTGACTGGAATGTGGGGGTCAGAGAGGCCTGAGTTACAGGTAAAGGTGGATCTATTAGCACACAGAAAAAGGAAATGATGGGTGAACAAATGAAGCTTGTAGTCAGTGGGCAGATGAATCATGATGGCTTAGGACAGAAGTAGAGGGGCAGATAAAGAGTGCAGTTTTAGGCACTGCAGTTACCTGCCAGTTATAGGGAAAGACAGCCTGACCTACAAGTGTCACATGAGCAAGAGCAATCTATGCAAGCCAATATGGAAAATGACAGCTAATAGTGAGAAATTTTTAAGTTGCCTACATGTTTATAGTGCTTAGAGCTGGACAGGTGAGATTTCAGTGATTTATTTTCTTGCTTTTTTTTTTTTTTTTTGCGGTACGTGGGCCTCTCACTGTTGTGGCCTCTCCCGCTGCAGAGCACAGGCTCCGGACGCGCAGGCTCAGCAGCCATGGCTCACGGGCCCAGCGGCTCCGCGGCATGTGGTATCTTCCCGGACCGGGGCACAAACCCGTGTCCCCTGCATCGGCAGGCGGACTCTCAACCACTGCGCCACCACGGAAGCCCTCTTGCTTATTTTTATATGTATTTTATTTTATATTATAAGTCATATAAATGTTATTGTATATGTATCTTTAATTATTCTGCAGTGATATATATTACCAAAAATGTCAGTCTTGTGCAATTAAAAATAAAGGGGAAAATAATCATGGCCACCATTTGTAGTATCTACCACTAGTTTTTACACAATAGCTGGGGTTTCACAGGTGTCTCTAATCCTCACCACAGTCCTATGAGGTCCTTACTACCCTCAGAGTTAAAAAGGAGCAAGCCCAAGTGCACAGACTAGTGTGGTAATGACAGAAACAGCTCATTTCTCCATCCCTCTCTACACTCACACCCTTTGCAATGTGACTTTTAAGCCCCTCGCATCAAGCAGTCTGTTTCCCCACCTCTTGCATCTCAGCTGGTCTTGTGACTTCCTCTGGCCATGAGAATGTGGAAGATGTGATGTGGTGGCTGGCTGTTCAGAGCTTGGGCTTGGAGATGCATCAGACACCTCTATTCTCACTTTGCAGTCCTCCCTCTGTCACATCAATAAGGACAGGCCAGAGCACTGGATGAGAGAGAGACAGCATCCCAGCCACGTCCATCACCCCAGCCAACAGCCAGCTGACCCTTAAACATCAGACATGGAGTGAGGCCATCCTAGACCAGCTAGACGCTGGCTGACTTGTTCTCTGACATAGACTCCGGAGCAAACCCAGCCAAGATCAGGTGAACCGGCCAAAACCAGCAGAACTGCCCCACTGACCCATATTTAGTCGTTGTTATTTTAAGACACTTAGGTTGGAGCAGTTTGTTACACATCAATAGCTGACTGATACAATGGAAAGTGGAAGAGCTGTGGTTCCAGCCCAGGTCTAGGCTTCTCTGTGTGTCCTCAAGCCTCCTCTGTCTCCACAAGGCACTTAGTGACCTCGCTACAGGCTTTACACTGGATTCTCCTTCCCTGTCCCTCTCTCCAAGTGCTTTTCATAGGAAAGCACTCATTCTGTCTCCACTCGAGATCTATTTTGGATCGCTGTTATTTAAATTTAAAGACTCCTCCACGACGGCCTACTGTTGTTTTGTTCTGTTTCAAATAATTTATCAATATAATTACGTCGCTGGAATGGACAGTCTCCACACCTTGGTTCACTAATAAAATTAGAATAAACTTAAGAATATACTTCTTTGTATGCCACCTTCACATATTTTATCTGGCTTTGTATTTATATTACTACGAGGTTAAAAAAAGTATCGCTATACTAATTTTACAGGTAAAATAAACAAAATTCAAGACAAGAGATAGATAGAGGGGACCTGTCTGGGATCAAACAGTGAATCAGACACCCTGCCTGCAAGCTCAGCCTGACCTCACCACCAGACCATAAAATCTAGCTTCTGACCCAGAATTATTTAATCCAGCTGTGAGACTTAGGGAGCCATTTCACATGCTGGCTTTCTAGTTAAAAATAACAATTCATTTCCCATTGCATTTCAAATACTGCTAGTTTAACCAAGATTCTTCATTGTCTCCAGAAAGCGTAAGGAAACTATCAGCCCCCAAAGGGTGTAATAACCTTCAGGAGGTAGGCCACTGTCTATTTCCTTTGCCACTGGATCCCCAGACCACAGAAGAGGCATATGACACGGAATAAGAAAGTGCAGGTATTAGGCATCTAGGTACTAATTTCTTTAAAATACTCATTTAATCCTCACACAATCTTATTTCTTGCAAATTTCCTCATTTTATACATGAAGCATTGAGTCAGGGCTTTATATGCTTTTCCTAAAATAACTCAGAGAGTGAGTGGTAGAGTCAGATTTCCAAGCCAGGATTGTTGAGGTCAAAATGGATGCATTGTTTTCCTAATCTCCCCAGAGTAACAGATATGCTTACCTGTCAGACAACCACTAGGGTTAGAGTCTAAAAAAGTGGCCTCAGGGTGGGAAGGAGGGATAGTAAGGGAGTTTGGGATTGACACGTACACACTGCTATATTTAAAAGGGATAACCAACAAGGACCTGCTGTATAACACAGGGAACTCTGCTCAGTATTATGTAACCACCTAAATGGGAAAAAAAATTGAAAAAGAATAGATACATGTATATGTATAACCAAATCACTTTGCTGTCCACCTGAAACTATCACAACGTTGTTAATCAACTATACTCCAATATAAAATAAGTTTAAAAAAAAAGAAAAAATATTTGCCCTCAAGGGCTATCTCTACCAGTGACTAAAAAATGAGGAAACAGGCTTCAGTCAAAGCAGGATAAGCATAATAAAGGTTATGTTAAAAGCTACCTACAGATTGTTGCATTTTTGAGCCATCAGAGTATATTGCAAATTAAAACGGGATTTTCTGATTGATGGTTTGATTCTGTAGGGAAACAACTCTGCGGGCTCCCTTGCCCGTGGGCTCGCACCAAGGAGTCTGTGGTCATTTCACATGGTGCTGGAGCATGACTGTAAGGCCAGATCATTCCCATTTTGCCTCCTGATTTGCTCTTCATCCAGGCCTTTCCTAACATAGCGTGAACACAAAGGTCAATTTCCTGCAGTCAATTTGAAAAAGGCCAACTCTCAATTAACTTTGCAAAAGGGGTCAGAGGTGATGTGGAGAAATAAAATCAGCAAGTAACACAAAACACCCATTTCAGTTCCGAGCTCTAATGGCCACTGCTTCCCAAACACAGACCAGAGCTGCTAGCCAGTAGTAACTCAGATACATTTTGCAATCTGTCGCTCAAAATCGCATCATTTCTGCTACCCGCCTCCAGTGGACAGATCGATAAGGGAAGATGTGGAAGACTAGCAACTGGAGAGAGAAGGAAAAAAGCAAAAAAAGGGATAGGGGAGTAATAGGCAAGCTAAATATTATTCTTACAGTTATTATTATTTAGAATTTATTAGATTCTTTCCCCCAACCTCAAATAAGTATGCACACTTCCTACTCATCTTTAATTGCCCTGCCAACCCTGCAGATGAACCAACATTTCACGCGCCAAGCAGAGGACTCTGCGAACTGTTGAAAGGCCACTCTACCCTCCCACACTGCCGAGAAGCTCCCTAAATCCAAACCAGACAGGCCCCTCAGTGGAGAGGTTCGTTGTGGTCTACCAACATTAAACCCCAAATGCTTACTGAGCCCCTGACTGTTGACATGGGGCAAACCCAGGGATTTTCCAGTACGTCACGCTCTCTAAAGAATGGTTTGGTCAACCTTCTTGAGTAAAGGACATGAAGCAGGGGGATGGGGAGTTGGTAAAAAGCACCATTCCACCTTTGATACAAATCCTTATAATCAAAACCATATTCAGCCAGCTCGGTCTTACCTCCAAACTCCCTCCGAGACACTATAAACATTGGCAGACAATGCATATCATTAAGGTGGAGTACGCTCTCATAAATGTTTGCTTCCATCTGCTAGTTGTTTTAGCAAGTATGGGGAGATTTCTTGTGGTCAGTTTGGATAACAGGAGGAGGTATTCCCAAATCTCCCCTGAGAAGCAGCTCAGGAGTATGGCATGGCAACAGTGCTGTAGTGTGCAGCCTTGGGAGGCAAAGATGGAGCCCAGGGTGTGTTTTCCAGCCTTAATTGTCCAAGAGCAGGCTGGGTGCAAGGGCAACGTGACCCACTCCTCCCCTTTTTGCTGTAAAGAAACACTAAAGAAAGACTGAGCATTGTTATTCTTTCAATACCAAGGGGGGAAGTGGGCAAAAGAAAGTCAGAGTGTTCTGGCACCAGAATAATTTCTCCATTACCTCAATTAGTTCCAATGATGTGGAAAAGTTCTGTCTGGAGAAATCAAACTAAACGTAAAATCACCGAAGCTCCGGTGGTGGCGGCGTAGGTGTTGATACAGGCATTAGTCAGCAATACTGATTGCAATGAAGTCACTCAAGGGTCCTGTCACTAGAACCCAGGCAGAGAAATAAACTCATTAGATCACCCCTTTTAGGGAAACACGTGGTTTTCACTGTGGCACCAACACCACCTGGCCTCGACCAAAAGATTTAGCTGTCTGCCCTTGGAAGGCACAATTTACTAAGGTGTCTGGTAAAGAAATCTGGCTAGGTACCCTTATTATTTTCTGCAGAAACATAAATAAGTCTTCTTTCTCTAGAGCCACATTTGACATTAGTTATGAGATGTTGGATTTTCTTTAAGGAAGTAACTGGTTCTTTGTGGCCATGGAGCACAGAATTGAGACTGAAAGGAAGAGACTGTGAGAGAGATGTGGGCTTAACACAGGGAAGACTCTGTCATGCTTGAAGCTGGGCATAAGCCTCCCATGTAAGATGGATATTAAGCTCCCTATTGGGTGTTCAGTGAAGGCTGGGCCACACCTGCCAGGCGTAGTACTGGAAGGATCCTTGCATTTGATTCTTGCACTGAATGATCTAAAAATCAACTTAAGATCCCGTTAGCAGAAGGAATTGAGAGAAAAGAAAATATACAGCTTTCTTTTTGCATCATACATATTCTCTGCCCCTCTTCCCTATAGAGCCATAAAGTAAACCTCTAGACTCTCAAAAGATGTTCTCTCATATACAGAGTTATGTTAACATAATATGTATTCCTTAATGTTTGGAAGAACTTATAAAAATTGAGATGCTCTGTGATGGGTTGAACAACTCTCTTGGTGGTACATTGATCGCCCAGTCTAAGCACAACCTTCTTCAAGCACTTATTTTGATAAAAGGCTGATGATGAGCACAACAGGAAGATGAATGGATGGATAGATAGGTAGATAGATAGATAGATAGATAGATAGATAGATAGAATGTACTGTCCACTTCCTGTGTGCTCAATGATTTATTATATCCCCCCAAAAAACACACTTTGGTATTATACTCAGGTTATATAACTGAAGAAACTGTCCCAGAGAAGTTGAGTAACTTGCCCAGAATCACATAGCTAGCAAGTGGCAGAGACAGGATTAAGCTCAGGAAGGAAGAGACCCCCAGCTTCAACCACCCTCTCACACTGCCTCTGCAAGCCCACATCAGGCCACAGCTTAACTGGTCTTGGAAAACCTGCTTTGAATGACCTGAATGTTAAGACCAACGTCAAGGATGGGTCGAGGCCCCTATTTCTTTATACATCATAGTGTACATATGGTACCTAATAAATGGCTGATTGACAGGAGAATTTAAAATGTCTCCTCAAAACGAGTTTCCTTTTTTTTCACGTGAAGTGGTACATACCAACTGAATGTACTGACAAAGCTGGAACTTCACACCCTGACAGGAAGCCCGAGCAGGTTGGCTTCAGCCCAGTCCCTGAAAACTAGAAGAATACTTAACAGTGTCATGAGCCTCCAGGGAATATTGTTAAAGAAGCCAAGTTCAGAATTAGTTGAGTGATTCCTGAGTATGCTGGAAGCTCCATGCCTAGAAGCAACTTCTTCTCCCTTCAAATCAAACATTTTATTGGACAGATGAGAGTGATGAAAATACTACTCCTCCACTTGGGGATTTCAACAACACGGAGACGTTTTTGAAAATGCCATTTGAATTTTCCAGTTCCTAAAAAGAGACTAGCTTTCATGGCTTGACATAGACTAGGGCCCTGTGCAGGAATCCAAGTTAGAAAGAGTCCCTCATCCATGGTTTTCCCTCCAACTCTGAACTTTATGTTAGTGTAGGTTTGCTCATTCAACTAGTCTTCATAATGCTAACCATCTTTCAAATTATAAACAATGAGTCTTTATGAGTGAGAACAATAATTAAGTAATCATTCTATTGTACATTACTGAGTAGAAAATTCCATAGAGTCTATCAAGAAAGAGCTATTTTAGTTGTGTTTAGACTAAAAACTTGATTAGCTACGTCAGTGTTAGAACGGGGATTGCAAAAATAAACAAAAGCTGCAGATTAACTGGAAACGTCAAACCAGGCTTTGATTTCCGTATTCCCCCACGCCACTCTTTCCCTACAGTCCTGTTGAGGGCATCGCAATGATTTTCATTATAGAAGCTAAAATATCTTATGCTGTTTTTACATTGGTCTCATCACCCTCAAAGGTTGTAAACAAGAACCACATCAGCCACTGTGAAGTACAGCATGACGGTGAAGAGCTTAGGTTTACTTCATGAATGAAGAACCTAGATTCAGACAGTGATTCTACCCACATCTGCGTGATCTTGGGCAAGTCATTTAGCCTCTCTGAGGATCTAAAATGAGCATAATAATAGTGCCTATCTCATCAGGCTAGTGAGAGAAATAAATTGATACTTATTAAAAAGCACCCAGCACAGTGCCTGGCACAGAGTGAAGACTTGTAAGTATGAGCTATTCCTATGATTCTATCCTCTTCCACAAATAGTTTTGTACTGAGCACTCAGTAGAAGCTCAATATAAAGTGATAATTTGTAACATGAGGGAGACAATAATCACAAATTAGACTACAGTGCACAGTAATTCTGGGAGTTTAAAATTATTTTATTTTTTAAAGTATCTCCCTTGTTACCCAACTCTTTCCCTGTCTCTCTTGTTCCCCTATTTTATACTTTGCTCAAGGCATCATTTACTGCTCCAAAATATTAGACTCTTATAGGTACTCAGAAGCCCCAGGAGAAATGGAATACATTTACAGACCCATAAACAACTAAATTAGTGCCAGAAATGGGAAATACAGTCTATAGTTGGAGAGTGCCCAATACATAATACGTTGTGGCATAGAAGAGACTTGCTTTTTGGTGGCTGGAAAATCTATTTAAGTATTCAATTTTTTTTTTTTTTGCGGTGCGTGGGCCTCTCACTGTCGTGGCCTCTCCCGTTGCAGAGCACAGGCTCCGGACGCGCAGGCTCAGTGGCCATGGCTCACGGGCCCAGCCACTCTGTGGCATGGGGGATCTTCCCGGACCGGGGCACGAACCCGTGTCCCCTGTATCGGCAGGCGGACTCTCAACCACTGCGCCACCAGGGAAGCCCTAAGTATTCAATTTTAAAATGGATAATAAAAATAAATAATAGGCATGCTTCTGCTTAAATTGCACCTTTCATGGAAGATTTCAAGGAGTTTTTCAACTGTTAATTTATGACCTCTGGGGAAAAGTAGGTGACAATATCTTTCCTCCTCAAATGGAAAAACAGATGTAGAGAGGCCCAAGTGACTTGTCCAAGGACATAAGGCAATCCCCAGCTTCAAGCAAATCAGCTCACAAAAAAGAAAACGCAGAGACACTCTCTTTAAATGATTAAAGCCCATATTATTTGACTATAAAACCAGAGACGCATTCTAACGTGGGTTGTACAACTGTCATACAACTAGTACTGTTTTCATTAGTATACCACTTGTCTGTACGGAAACCCTGCAGAACAAACTACCCCAAAAGCTTAGCGGTGTATATTGGCAATATTTATTCTTGCTCACGTATCTGCAGGTGGGCTGGGAGTTGAGTGTCTAGGCTGAGCTCGAGGCTGAGTTCAGCTGGGCAGCCTGAGAAGCAGGTTAAGTCTGGATCTTCTCCCCATGACCTTCACTCCACATGGAGTAGGGGTCTAGCCAGGGCAAGATCATCTCATGGCAATGGCAGAGGAGCAAGACAACAAACCCCAACCATACAAGTAAACCATGCCATTTCTACTAATCCTATGTTCCAAAGCAAGTCAATGACTGAGCTTGAATAAAAGGGTGGAGAAGTACACTCTCCCCACCATGAAGCTGAAAAGCCATATGGCCACACCCCAAATCAATTTCCTTGGCAGTGCAACATCCCCATGAAAGGGATAGAAGGGAGTGAACACTCTTAAACAATAATCTAATTTACCACCGTCAGCACTTTATCATTAGTAATATTTCAGACACTTTGTATGTGCTAAACTGTGGCTGCTTCACATGCTTCTGTAATTTCTACTGGACCACTGGCTTGATCCCTGGCTTGGAAGGGTGTATCTCCTTGATACCAAATTAAAAATGCTAATCAGAGATTTAAATCACCTAATAAGGAAATAATGCCCATTAATTTAGATGAAATTGTATATGGTAGATCAGTGTAAATAATTTCGGCTTTTGAGTCTATTCACAGACACTCTTTAATCCCTGAGATTTCCAAGTAACCAGGAATGCTTGACATCTGTAAAAGGTGCCGTGAAATATCTTCAGCAAATTGATGCTCATTGCAGATGAGCTCCCGTTCACTAATGGTTCTACCTCCATAAAACCTCAGAAAACTCAAAAACTCCAGGATGCCACATGAGGATTCTTTCTGGTTTGCTGCATCCTGGTATAAATCTACATTCCCTTTAAAGTCATTTCCTGCTACCTTTGCAATTCTCCCCCAATACTCAATTTGTTTCTCAACCTAGACCAAAATTTCCAGCTTTAATATTCATTGAGGATGAGACATTCTCTCCTCTCTCCCCCCTCCCCCTCCTCTCCCCCTCCTCTCCCCCTCCTCTCCCCCTCCTCTCTCTCTCTCTCTCTCTCTCCCTCTCTCTCTCTCTCTCTCCCTCTCCTCTATCTCTTTCTCTCTCTCCCCCTCTCCTCTCTCTCCCCCTCTCCTCTCTCCCTCTCTCTGCCCCTCTCTCTCCCCCTCTCTCTCCCCACCTCTCTCTCTCCCTCTCTCTCTCTTTCTCCACAAACTACGCAGAGCCAAAGAAACATAAAGAACTAGGGCTCCTGTCTAACCTGGATTTTCTAGACAGCGATGAGATTTAAAGAAGTTGCAGTCACTATCAGCGATGAGATTTCAGGCAGTGAAAAGAAGAAGAGTTGGCTGCACCGCAAGGCCCCTGCAGGGGCAGCCTGGCTGTAAAGGGCAAGAAGGAAAACGGGCCATCCCTCTCACACTATTCTGAAGCCCAGCTTTCTCTCCGAGGTAGCTGAGTCCTCTCCGCATCACTGCTGACCCCTGCCTCCGGGCTCTATCTGAATCACTTTCCTTTCTGGTTACATCTGTAGGTTCCTGCAGGGAGAAGAGTGGCTCCCACTGATTCAGGACTATTTCTCCAAGTGATATATGTCACAATTTTCCATGCTTTTAGCAAGACTCAATTAAAAATTAATCAGCCCAGCATGGTAATTGGAGAGGTAATTGTTTCTTTTCCCAACTCCATGGCCATAGGCTAAAAACACACCCAGAACCTAAATTAATCATCTAATTGGGATTTTTCCATACTCCAGCCCCTCAGCCTTCCAGGGGTCCTAGCAATGCGCTGCCTGACCTCAATAATTAGATTGCCCCGGTGCCCACGCGGTGGCTTTCTGGCCTACTTTCCCTTCCAACTCCCTTTAGTAAAATGGAAAATAACCATGTAGGCTGTTTACCTGGGCCTTCTCCAATGACCAACAGCCTTTATTTTCAGAAGATAAAACAGCGGTCATGAGGAAATACTGAAAACAATGGGGCACGTTAATATATTCAACCTAGTTTGTAATAGTAAAAGTTGGTTTCAACCTAATGGCAGTCCTGGATTGGTTAAATAAAGCACGGTCCATTGATACAACATGGAGTCTATTCATACAGCATGAGCAATAAAAAGATATGAGAAATGTTATGTTTACAGCTACAGAATGTTTTCCACATCAAACCATATATAGCCTCATTTAACACTCACAGCAATTCTAAAAATTAAGTATCATTCTCCCTTTCTCTGTCTCTCATTTTTAACAAATAAATCTATTGAGCAGAAGAAATTAGGTTAATACCAGCAGTATTTGTGTGTTGACACACGGTAGCTAACACACACACTACTTTTATACTTTTGATGTAAGAAATACGTTTTGT
This sequence comes from Hyperoodon ampullatus, assembly GCF_949752795.1. Taxonomy (NCBI): domain Eukaryota; kingdom Metazoa; phylum Chordata; class Mammalia; order Artiodactyla; family Ziphiidae; genus Hyperoodon; species Hyperoodon ampullatus. Next base: position 21,682,225 of record NC_136932.1, on the reverse strand, counting down.
TTACTCTTCCCAAATTCAAGATTAACAGCAATCTTTTGGGTTCTGTAATGAAAGAAGGTGAAGGCTTACACTTTATTTTTCACTTTTTAAACCTTGACAGGAGTCTTGTGCTTTCCTAAAGAGATAGTATGAAAGAGCCTAGGCATCTTATTTTTTCTTAAGCTGCTACCTGGAAAAAAATTAAACAAATTTTTTTCACTATGCTCTTCACATAGGTTCATCCATCATACACTAGAAACCAAAAAAAAAAATTGGAGGATTTGGAATGATATTTAAGTGGAAGATTATTCTTTATATATGGAATTAATATTCAGAAGACCAACCAATGTTTGAGTCTCTTAAGACAAAGCTTAAGTTCTCTTTCCTCCATGAAATTGACCATTAAAAAACAAAAATGTATCTTTATCATACATTGTTCTCTCTGAGTACACTCAAACTATAAATTTATACCTTCTTACAAACTTCTGCCATTCGTGAAAGCTTTGGATCTCCAAAGACATATCTGTCACCTTGTAGGTAACTAAGAAATTAATTTTAATTGAATTGATCTAACCATACCCTTCAATTTCACACCAATAACTAAGTATCTTTAAATGATACCAGCAATATATGTGTTTTCTCAACTGTAAAATAACATGCACATATTAGGTATAAATATTAATAATAATTATAGACATACATCTGTATTTGCAATTAAGTTAATAGTATCAAAAGAGTTATTCTTCTCTAGCCACTAGGATTTAGTCTGCCAAGGCAGCCAATCTCTTCACAATAGTAAAAGTAGCTTCAATGAAACCTATTTCTTAGAGTTGTATGAAGTTAATGAAGGCCACCATTTTAATTTCTCTGGGATTACTTGTAGGTGTATAAAGAACAGTGCCAATTCTCTTTCCAAGTCTCTGTTCATCAAAGAAGCAAACGAATAAGGTAGTGTACAAGTTTTATGTGTTCTGATACTTGAATCCTTACATTGAAACTATTACTCAAGGGCCTCACTTCCATTACTAAAGGGTCCTAGCTATAGAAGAAATGCTGATAGGCATGCCTCTCCATCCCACTAGACACATTTTTCAAACAGGTAATTCCGCTCTTACTAGCCTCAACTCAGTCCTTAATAAAACAAGCATTTATACTGACAAACCACAGTGATATTGCACTTAGTCTAATCATGACAGTCAAACAATGCTTAGAAGTTTCAACAATATTCACTTTACACACATGTGGAAGGTGAGAACAAATCCAATTTTTAATTTACCTCATTTATTGTGTTCTGTAAAATTCAGTGCTCACATTGTCAGTTCACAAATCTCATCTGAACAAAATAAAATTATTTATGCAGCTGCTAATGGCATATTATAGATGGCATCGCTATGACTCTCCCCACTACCTATTAGTCATAACAGTCCCAGGGCTTTATTAGCTATCTCCAGGCAAAGCATCTCCCTGGAAAGAAAAATTTGCAGCAAGCAGGAAGCTCTAGCCTCTCATGTTCATCTCAGGAAAACTCAAGAGGACTCCCAAAGACCTCTGACCTTTGCTCCAGGGTCGCAGTTGCCTTAGGGGCTCTTTCCCCTCTCTCCTTCGTCCCTCCCTGTCCAGCCTCACCTGTGATCACCCAGGGTAGGAAGAGATGAACGCCCTCCCGGGCTCTGATAACAGGGTTGCCTGACTGTAATTACAGGCTTTCGCTTCCCAGCTATCCAAATGACAGTCACAATCGAGACTGAAACTCCTCAGTCAGATGGAATCAATTACTGAGCAAAATTGGGAGGTTAATTTTCCTCAGAATGAGGTATGCCTTTTAGCATTGCCATCTCTTTCACTCCAGCTGATGGCTTGTTTGGCTGCATTGTTCTTTGGCCATAGGAACAAAGTTCCATTAGGAAGGATTTCCAAAAGAGTTGATTTGAAAAGGAAACTCCATCAGCCCCCAAACTCAATACACCCTGAATAGAAGGACTGTTAGTAACCAAGCAGCATGGATGGCTAATCACTAGAGTTCACATTTGATGGACATGGGGTTAATCCAATAGGAAGAAAGAGAATTTTCCAGTACAGTACCATTCCCTACTTGAAGTTTCCCTGGCTGTAATGTAGCAAGACTCAGTATTGAAAGGAAACTTCCCTTTTGGAAACTACCATGAAAGTAAACCAATTCCCTCATTAGAATAATTTTCTAAGTATGATAAAGCATCTCTTTAAAAACAAATAAAACAAAACAACCATTACTCATCTTCTCCAAATAGACTTGCCTCTTCTGAATGGCTTAGTAGAAAGGTCAAAATAGCTTCCATGTAATAGGTGATAGCATAACAATCATGATAATAACAGTGACTGAAATTTATTCAACCTATACCATGTTGCAGGAAATGCTAAGTATTATTATTTTTTCATTAACTCAGTCCCCTCAAAACTGTCCTAAACTGAGGCACTGAGAAATTGGATAACTTGCTCACATTTACCTGACTATTAAGTAACCAGGCCAGAATATGAACCCAGGTGACCCGACTCCAGAGCCTACCATTTAAAATCTCTCCACTTGAGGCTTCCCTGGTGATACAGTGGTTAAGGATCCACCTGCCAATGCAGGGGACACGGGTTCGATCCCTGGTCCGGGAAGATCCCACATGACACACAGCAACTAAGCCCATGTGCCACAACTACTGAGCCTGCGCTCTAGTGCCTGCGAGCCACAACTACTGAACCCGTGTGCCACAACTACTGAAGCCCGTGCACCTAGAGCCCGTGCTCCTCAACAAGAGAAGCCACTGCAATGAGAAGCCTGCGCACTGCAACGAAGAGTAGCCCGCGCACCACAACAAAGTGTAGCCCCTACTCTCTGCCGCAACTAGAGAAAGCCCGTGCACAGCAACGAAGACCCAACACAGCCAAAAATAAATAAATTAAATAAATTTTTTAAAAAAGACTCAAATCTCTCCACTTGATAAACTATATCACTCCATACGCTCATAAGTCCCCAAAAAGGGAGATACTCTCATCACTTTCTAGGTGGGGAGTTTGAAGCATAGAGATATTAATCAACTTATTCAAGTTTAGATATCCTATAAGTAAATGAAGTTTCTAATCCACACCACGTCTGTCAGACTCCAAAGCCTGACCTTATCCGTGAGAAACCCTGCAGAGGCTTTGCAAAGAGCCACTTTTGCAAGGTCTTGGGTCATAGCTAAATCTTTGGTAGTGATTATCAATTCTAATATCATTTGTTCTTCCATTAATCCTCTTTAGGACTACAGCTAGATCAAATTTAGCGGATCTATATGATTCTTAAGATAATATTATATATTTATATTTTATCCCAAATCCGATATAGATGTTTCCCTTACACCATCTCTTTTAAGAAGATACTCCATTAAGTGGGTACACACTTCATCAGGAAACAGACTTCGAGAGTTTGAATAACTTATAATACTATCTTTGGAATTAAAATTTGGTCATTTCTCCTACTGAAACCCCATATCCCTATAGTATCGGATAAATTTAAAGACAGGCACTTTATTATTGCCCCTCAGTCTCTGGGTCAGACAAGTGAGCTGGTATCTGCTAAACATATGCCATTTATTAGAAGTAGAGCTTGGTTGGTTCATTCAATCATTCAGCAAACAAATTTCTTGAGCTTCTACTGCCTACCAGAATGGTAGCATGACAGTAGACCACAGCTAAAGTCTTAGAAAAGGATAGACGATGTCCCTGCTCTCATGGACCCTATAGTCTAATGATAAATGCAGCAAGAGCATTTACAAATAACATTTACACTTTGCACACACTCGCTATATTATGTAACACGGTGGGAAAATTAATGGCAAAGAAGTTAGTGTTTTCTGGTTACAAGTAAAGTAAGCTAGATTTTTTTTTCTTTCCCTAAGCAGCATATCATGCTACAAAAGGCATTTATGAATATATGAATGTGACCAAGGGGAAAATAATCAAAACTGAAATAGATAAAACAGATAATTTTTCTTTCATTTTGGGGAGTGGGGAGTGGGGGATATTTATTTTACAGCAGGACTCTTTACAGTTCATGTTGACATATGTGGATCCTCAACTTCATGAAGAAATATTACTGCAAAGAAACATAAATAATACAGACTGACAACTACTACTCATTTAAAACCAACTTTAGGGACTTCCCTGGTGGCACAGTGGTTAAGAATCCACCTGCCAATGCAGGGGACACGGGTTCGATCCCTGGTCCGGGAGGATCCCACATGCTGCAGAGCAACTAAGCCCACGTGCCACGACTACTGAGCCTGCCCTCTAGAGCCCATGAGCCACAACTACTGAAGCCCGCACGCCTAGAGCCCATGCTCCGCAGCAAGAGAAACCACCACAATGAGAAGCCCGCTCACTGAAACAAAGAGCAGCCCCCCGCTCACCGCAAGTAGAGAAAGCCTGCGTGCAGCAACAAAGACCCAAAGCAGCCAAAAATAAATAATAAATAAATAAATTTAGGAAAAAAAACAACTTTAAATGAACTTTAAAACTTCTGAAGTTAAACAAATAGAACCGTAATTTTATAATTACATATGTTTTATATATATACACTATAATTTATATGTGTATATATAAATTATAGAATTCATTATAAGAATCTGATTCACCAGCATAATGTTCTGGATCCCAGATTCCACAACGTGAAGCTCATCTCTATTGAAATGATGTCCGAGGTGATACTATATTGAATCAGCTAATAGGACATTCTGTTCTCAGTAGACACTGAGAAATGGTATTTGATTTAAGCCAAAAGAAACACACACACACACACACACACACACACTTCTTATACCCCATAATGTTTAGATCAGCATAACATGATTTCTGGATTCAGAAGGGACAAGATTCCATATGGCTCTGGATCTCCATTCCACTTTTTTTCTTTACTCTTAACTCTGGCTTTTCTTCTCATAGGCTCTGTTTTCTACCAAAAGGTAGCACCTGATAAGAGCAGGAACGTAGGCACAGCTGCAGGAGCACTGGCCTTCCCTCAATTACAGCATCTTTAGTGTTTAGTTATAAGAGTAGATCTTGTAAAAGGGGATTTCTCATTATTTTGTGGTCAAAAGGTTTCATACACTATTTTTTTTTCTGCTGCTAAAGCTTAGAAAGGGTGGAAAGCAAAATATTTTGATAATTATTCAGGCCATCAGGTTACATAAGAGGTTCCATAGCTTTCTGCATCAAACTTGAACAGTTGAAACCACAAATTCTGTTTTTGCAGCCATAAAACATTTGTGGCAGAAAAAGAGAAAGAGTGAGAGAGAGAAAATAATAAAATCCATTTTCCATTCGCTTGAAACTTATAAAATTTAATGTGGTGAAAAATGAAAGTTTATTCCCTGTAGGAAACTGCTCGGAGCCATGTTTCACAGGCATGGTGTGGAGACTGCAGTACACATTTGCAGTCCTTGAATACTGCAAGAAATTGCATGCTGAAAAGAGGGTGTCACAAGGTAAAACATCTAAGTGGCAAGGTATATAAGGCCTTGATCTAAAAGGAAAAGATTTGCTTCTTCACTAAAATCATTAAGCTTCCCCTCTCCAATAAACAGGCTTTGATTCCACAATCAACTTGAGAAAAAGATGCAGGTAGACACACATCTATGTGTGGTAGATATGCCCACAGCAGGACTGAAGACATTTTGCTCTTTTTAGTAGCTGAAGGAGGTTATCAGAATGGAAAACATAGAATTATTTTTTTAAAAAGATAAGGTGGCAGTAGTTGTGACCTCCAGAAAATACAGTATTCACATAATATTTGTCTTTTTTTTTTTTTTTTTTTTTTTTTTTTTTTTTTTTTTTTTTTTTTGCGTTATGTGGGCCTCTCACTGTTGTGGCCTCTCCCGTTGCGGAGCACAGGCTCCGGACGCACAGGCCCAGCGGCCATGGCTCACGGGCCCAGCCGCTCCGCGGCATGTGGGATCTTCCCAGACCGGGGCACGAACCTGTGTCCCCTGCATCGGCAGGCGGACTCTCAACCACTGCGCCACCAGGGAAGCCCAATATTTGTCTTTTTATTGTCTTTCTAGAAGCAAAAGGAAGGCATCCAATGGTAAATAGCAAGAATATAAGCTCCAGCTCTGTAAGTAACTAGAGCAATAGCTGTAGATTTGTCCTTTAACTCAACTGGCCTTAACTCCTTTTCTGTAAAGTTAACTGTTGGACTAAGTGACTTCTAAGCCAAAGTTTCTCTAAAATTCTATGGGAATTTTAAAAAGAATAATTGTCAAATCAATGGAGCACTGAACTAAGTAACAAGTAGCCAAGCAACTGAAAACAAGAATGACTTTGACCATATCTGAGTGAAAGAGTATTTCATGTGGTTTGTGGAATTTCTGAGTCCCGCTATTGCTGTAGGATCTTTAATGTTTGACTATGTATATCTGTTATCTATTGCCACAAAGATGCTGTCTAATAAACCACTCCAAAACTCAGTGGCTTAAAACAATAAGCATCTATTACTGCTCAAGGGTCTACAGGTCAGCTGGGCAGTGCTGTTGATCTGGACCAGGTTTGGCTGCCCTCAGCTGGGTTTGCAATTCACTGGTGGACCAGCTGGGAGATGACTGGGTCTAGGATGGCCTCATTTACATGCTTCATATTCATTGTCTGGTGACTGGAGTGGCAAAGGTCACACAGCCAAATGTCTCTCATCATCGGGGAGAAAAGCACAAGCTTGTTCTCACGGCACATGGGATGGGTTCCAAGAGAGAGAAGAGACACAAACAAGGCCACTTAAAGCATATGCTCAGAACTGGCATGTTGTCACTTTCACCACATTCTACTGGTGGAGGCAAGTTGCAAGGCAAGTCCAGATTCGAGGGATGGGGAAATAGAGACCATCTCTTGAGGAAAGCAGGTGTGAAGTCACATTGTAATGTATATGGATTTTTTAAAGTATGAAGAATTAGGAACATTTTGACAACTGACTATACTTAGACACTAGTATGGCTGAAACTATGATCTTTATTTTCTAATGGTAAAAAAAAAATATGTCTCTCTACTTATTTGGTAGTGCTATGTAATTTCCCATAGGCATTGACTTCCACTGACTTTTTTTCCTACGTTAGCTACTCTACTTACCACCATTCACTACCATATTTGGTCAAACCATAATTTGGGGCTAATTAACCCCAACGTCATTATTGTAACGTTTACTATCTACCTCCTTTTGGATTAATGGTGAGGACAACTTCATCACAATTAAAAATATGTAAATATTAATCTAAAAGTGGTCCTAATCTAGTCATTATACAAAAAAAGATAGATCCTTGCATAGCCTGGAATCTAAAATATTATAGTCACAATTGAATTCTAGAGATATGAAAAATTTGAGATTATATACTAGGTGCCTGCTATTCTTTGTTGATCATTTAATTATTCTGAGTCTCAATTAGCCTTTCTTCAGAAATAAAAAAAATCCCCCCAATTTACTTGTCAATTTTAAGTGGACTCAGTTTACCAACATACCTGACTAATGTTGCAACCTCTGTAACTTACTGAAGTCTTAGAACATATTTTTTTAAAATATTTTGAGTATTCAAAATATCTAAATAAGTAAAAACACCCAAGTTATACAGTATAGATTGATGTCAGTACGTGGCTTTGAAAAAACTAACCAGAGACAAATCTTTAGCTGCACCAAAAAAAGAATAATTTCATTCCATAAAAACTTTATCACTACTTTTCTTATAATATGCCTGTGAAAATATTGAGAATGCTTTTTCATACAAATGTTTTCTAATACTGTATTTACTCTCCACTAGTCATGTTTAAATCCTGCCTATTATCCTGGTAGATTAAATCCTCTTTAAATGCTGGTAGATTAATATGACTAAAAAGAGAGAAATACTTGAGATCAAAGATGGTAGAGCAACTTGGTAATTCTTGTCTCATTTCCTGTGTTATCCAAAAAAATAGCTGGTAAATAAAAAAATAAGATAAAATACTTATTATAGTTCATACACATTGTGCCATAGAAAAATGTAATTGACATACAGATGTAGACCATTGATTTACATTTTAGAATGAGTTCTAGTGATGTTTATAGGAAAGAGATTTACTTTCATGCTCAACATTTCCATAAACCTTTCAGAAACTTCAAATCATTTAAAGATACAAGATGAAGAAATATGTTAGAAATTTCCCAATAATCAACCGCAAAAATATAATATTACCAACTTAAAACCAACATTATCCCCCCCCATTAGAATTTGGCATTTGAGCATCAGATACAATTAAAAATATTTTTGAAGAATATAACTGAATCTTTTCTATTTGAGAAGAAAAATGTAATGCTTGAAATACTAGCTAATGAGCAAATACAAAAACTGAAAAGTAACTAAATATAAGACAGAGACACCTGGAATAAGCAATGTCTTTAGCATTTAAAAGCTGGTCGATATTAAAGCCACAGGTTTTTTGTGAACGCAGATGTGTCCTAAGAGTATTTCCAGTTGGCAAAGCAGTGACAAGGTACATATGCTTTTTCATACTTTTTGTTGTTTATACAAAGCTATTTTGGTTGACTCCACACAAATACAGGGAAACAGAAGCTTGAGGCCACCACTGGAATTATTCAAAAAACACAAAGAAAACCCATGTGTTTCGTTCATACAGCAATTGGGGTGAATGTGGTTTTTGGCCAACATTTTCCAGAAAACCACTTAGTCCCACAAGTTTCTTCTGAGTCTAGACGCACAGACAGAATCCCAGCTGACGGGCTTCACTCAGTCTCGAGATACAGACTGGTCCAGGATGTACAGTCAACATTTTTCTGAACTCTTGGAAGATCAGAGGAGGTTTACAGATAATATGGAAATAGGAAGCACTGAATGCCTTTCAAATTCTAGTAGAGCAAGGAATCCAGGCTGACTCCCTCCACCTGCTCAGGACTGTGATAGCATCCTTGACTGTTTCTCATGGTCCTTGTTTACACTAACATCCCTGTATGATGCTCCCTGGGCTCACATCCAGACTTTGCTATTCATGCCAGTGGGATCCTGGGTAAGTCACTCAATCATGCCTTACCTCAGTTTCTTCACGCATAACATGAGGATAATAGTATATAATTCATGTTCTTATTAGCAGAACATAAGATTACACATACACATTTGCTTAAAATAGTGCCTGGAACATAGCAAACACTGCTGAGTTTGAAATGTTAGCTACTGAATTGCTCTTCATCATGTCATCATCATCATCATTAGTCATTTGCAACCGAACACATATAAAGAAGTCTGACCATAAATCTGACATCAACCTTACATATCACGTAAACTGATTACTAAGAAAGGAATTCTTAGAGAATTCCTCATATGGAGAACTGCCGTTATAACTCTGGGCTCCAATGCTCATCCGTGGCAAATCATTAAAGGAGACTGAGAATTCTATCTTTCAGTCAGGTCCATCCTAACCTCTGAAAGCACCATTCATCCCTGGAGTCATCAATCAGTATTTATGGAACACCACACCAGACAGTGATGGAATTAAAGAAGGAGGAAAGTCCCCTGCCCCAGACAGACGCATCACCCAGAGAGGAGACAGCCATATTCACAAATAATTACCGTGCATGAATGCGTTGCACTGGCCTCAGAAAGCAGCATGGCAACAAAGAGGAGGGTACTTACATTATGCCTAAGGGGGTTGCAGAAGGTTTGACACAAGAAGAGACATGGGGTCCAAGTTTTGGAAGATGAGAAGAAGTCAATGAACAGAGAAAAGGAGGAAAAAAAAAAAAAAGGGACTCTACATATGGAGTAGCAGATACCAAAGGGTTAGATATATTGCAGGGATCAAACAAGTAAGTTTCGAGTGGGAATTTTGGGAATGGATCTCTTCCCTCCCCTATTATGCAGAAAGTGAAAATGACTTAAAACATAGACCAGAGATGCCCACGCAAACCTCAAGCCTAAAAAAATGACCCCCAAAATAGCAAAAAGAAAAATAATACTTGCTTAGATAACAGTATATTTTACTTGCTCTTGGAAAAAATAAAATCTCTCTGTGAATGCCTTCTCTCCACAATCAGATTCTTTTTCTTTTTAATGGACCAAAGGAAACGAAGTAATATTTATTGTGTCTCTTGCATTTTCTCCTTACGAAAATGGCATTAGCCTCATATGGAAACACTTTGACAGGCCCCTGAAAATAATTCCTTAACCACAAACATGTCTTCTACTTGTCTGATCTCAAATCGTTCCAAGGGAGTATCACAATTTCAGGTCGGGTTTAAGGATATGACAGGCACTATCAGTCCATTAAATATGAATGATATATGAGGGAGAGGGCAGAGGTGTTGGCACGGGGGGCTAGACCACTGCTGGGAGCCCGACTGCAGGTCCTGTAGGGTGTCTGCCTCGTTGGGAATGTTCCAGTCCCACCTGAAGACACTTAGCAGCAGCTCCTCAGCACAGATGAAGGGAAGAACAATGGACCTTCTCTCTGTGCTCATCACCCAGATACCATCTCGGAACCTCAGTGGAGCATGATTATTGGGAGCAAAATAACACAGATAGGGTTTCACATCCAAGCTTCGGATATGGGAGTAACAAGATGCAGGGACACAAACAGCCGCTCTCACCGCGCTCCACCCCTCCTCGCCCCCTGCATCCACCTCCGTGTTGCTCTTTTGCGTCCAACTTCTAATTGGCAGACACTTGATCTGCACAACCGTTTCATTTTCGGAGCACACAGGCCACTGGGGACCAACTGATACGTGTGGGAAAGTGGCGCCATATTACTCGCACCTGCTGCGGGAGCTGCCCATCACCCTCCCTTCCTGCAGCTCCCATTGTGCGCCGCCTTATTCTGTTTCAGTAGCAGCAGAAAGGAGTCAAAGTAGCTGGCATTCAACATGAACACATACAAAAAGGAGGCCAGAAAGCTTCCTTGTACCTCTTTCCCTCCCAAAGAGTGCCCAGTGGCCTATTTCAACAGTAAGTGTAGCAATCCTATCTCTTTTCAGAGCTACAGCATGTAAGAATCAGCAAAAGGCAACAACATAGGCATTTATTTGGACGGTCCATTGAGCATGGCTGGTGTGAATCCGCTACACACACACACACACACACACACACACACACACACACACACACATATACACTATTCATATTCGGTATCCTAATTCAAAACTGTTCCTATTTGGTATCCTCAAGTTGACCATATCTGTTACTTTAGTGAAGGTAAATAGATTTGAGATCAAAGGCAGCAGGGACTTTTAACTTCCAAGAGAATGGGCTGCAATACCAATAACCTTTCACAGCAACCTCCTTGGAATGTCGACTGAAACTGAATAACGCTACATACAGATCTTCACGACAACAGTGGAGAATACACTCAAATACAAAAGAGATGGGAAAAGAAGCAGAGCAGCTACATCTTGAGTAACCAGGCAGCGAGGAAGCAAGACCAAACCGTGAAGATAGATGGCCCAACTGTTTAGCTGGTGTCCGTTACCCTGCGGATACTAAAATGTTAGACTATAACCGCTCGATGGTGGTAATAATACATCATAAGACCTGGAAATGGAAAAGGCCCATTAAATCACCAAGTAATGCCTTTGCCAGCACAGAATGCACTTTGCAGAGAATATTCCTTAAAACGCCCCTCGGGATGTGTTCCGAAGACCAAGTCATTTTATCCATCTCCGAAGAGCACAATCCATCTCTCTACAGTATCCGATTGCTGTTATGAAATTAAACTTTGGCCTTAAAAGCATTGTTCCATACCCAACTAGTCCTTGGTACCAGGTTTTCATTAAGGACCAGTCATAGCCCTTGGAGGAGGCAGGAAAGGTCATTTTATCCATTCCCCTACCTCCGGGCAGGTCTTGTGTGAAATGACACGAGCCTGGCTCTTATTATAAAATTCCCAGAGCAGGAAGTTCTATAACCCCTGTTGTAATAGTGCTTTCCCATGACACATAACCCTCATGTAGAAAGTGTTTTCTACAGTCTAGACAAAACCCCTCCCACCACAGTTTAAAAACATGTTCCCGCAGAAGTGGAGAACTGTTTGTCACCCCCGATGCAGTGTGTGAACCTGTGGAGAAGGACAGTTTAATAGTGCTCCTTCTATATTGCTTCTTGTAGCCTAGACTTGATTTTAGCCAGGATTTTCATACCCAAGTTTATCAAAACAAAAGGTGATATGGGCTTTTGGAAGGCAAGGGTTGTTTTCCTTTTGGCTATTTACGGGCATTATGTTTTATTTTGATTAGTTATGTAAGCAACATTGAAAATAGAATAGCACTCTCCTGACTGAGACAAATTCAGATTTTAAGTGTGATGCAAATCCATTTGATTCTTTATTTTTTCATACCTTATTTTATTATACTGAAAGAATCATAAAGAGATTTACTAAACCAATTAAATGTGTAAAATCAGGAGTCTAAAAACCTTCAAATATATATTTTTTAATTTTATTGAAGTATAGTTGATTTACAATGTCATGTTAATTTCTGCTACACAGCAAAGTGATTCAGTTATACATATATATATTCTTTTTCATATTCTTTTCCATTATGGTTTATCACAGGATATTGAATACACTTCCCTGTGTAGGGCCTTGCTGTTTATCCATCTTGTGTATAATAGTTTGCATCTGCTAACCCCAAACTCCCAATCCATCCTTCCCCCACCCCCCATCCCCTTTGGCAACCACAAGTCTGTTCTCTATGTCTGTGAGTCTGTAAAAACCTTCAAATATTAAAATGTTCACCACACAGTATGCTAATTATACATCATTGCTATCTATTCTTCTATTACCTGAAATAGGTAAGAGGACAGAACCTTTATGGGCAATCTCTTATCATCCTACTTTAAGTTATGATAAGTAATTGAAAGTAATAAAATAAAACGTCTCTGCACATAACAATTTGTTTTTATTACCTTTAAATGCTCTTTTCAAAATCTGTTCAGAGTAATGAAGCCTCAGTAGTCTTTCAGTAAGGAACCTGGAAATACATAACCTGAGTTTACACTTCTGACAACTCTATTATCTGACTTTTAATCAGCTGGTTCAGAATATGCTTACCAAACAAGATGCTTTGAGGACAGAAATCAGAATTACTTTCATGATATTCTTATTTTCCCCATTTTTGAAAAACAAAATAAAGTTTACAAGAATAAGTTTATACTAAAATGTACGTGTTCATATTAACATTTACCTTTCTAAAAGGTATCACATTGATAAAAATGAGAGACAATATAAAAGAAATTTTATAATTGAGTCATTTTATTTCATGTTTATTTCAATTTTTTGACAAAATTTGAAAGCATTAAATTCTAGAGGGTAAAAAAGTGAGCTAGTGCCTCTTACAATACAGATGTCACTGTTTCCCTTACTCTGTCTTGTGTTAGACCGAGGGAAAGAGAAAGGGGGCTTTTTTCTTGAAGTTAGCAAGGATAGGAGTATTCCAATGAACATTCCAATGTAAATTTCCTAATAAAGTTGTCAAACCAGAATTTCTTCCCATATCATGATAAGAAAGGTTAGCCTTATGAAAATTCTTTAGAGATGCCTTAACTCAAAGTAGGTCTGTAATCTTAACAAATATTTTATGTTAATCCAAGCAGGCAATGCTCCTGTAAGCCTACAGTGCCTGTATATGAGACAGTAGTATAAGTATCATGCTTGATCCTCACATTAAAATTTTAGGAGAACTTCCTTTTCAAGTCTCTGCCTCCAAAAAAAGACGCACCTTTTGTGGATTTCTAAACTCAGCCAGGGTTGTTGGGAAAACACTCACTTATCCACACCAACACTACCAGTTAACACTTTATTGAGTGCTTACCATGTGCTAAACACACCACATGTATCATATGATTTGATTTCCAGAATCACCCTGTGAAGTAGGCACTATCGTGATTTCCATTTGCCCAAGGTCACACAGCTGGTAAGTAGCATGGCCAGGATTTAAACCTAACAGTTCGTCTGCAAAGCCCCAGGTTGTGCTCTGTACCAGGCTTTGCATATGAATCTCTTTAGTATTACTTTTACTATCACTCCACTTCCTTGTATCCAACCAATTCAACAGCTCGGAATTATCAGAAAAATGAAGCACCCAGAAAAGCAAATCAAATAGATCTGAAATTAAAAAGGTATTTTAAAATACCTCTTTCACTCTCATGATCAATAAGAATGAGAGTGAAATTAACTCCCCCAGTTAGATTTTTCTTTGTTTAAAAACTGGAAGGCACCCAAACTGCCTCACTAATTCTGATCTAATCATCCTCTGAGCCTTTGGGTCACACAGAAGAAAGAATGAGAAGGAGACCAGCTTCCCATCCTTCTGCTAGGAATACTAACAGTAGCAGCAGCATTTAAATATACCAAAGGCACTTCTGGGAAAATTTCTAAACCATTCCCACCCCCAAAAGAGTTCATTAAAGGACAGACAGAAAGAAAATAAGACAATCAGAGAGTAATCACAGGCATGCCATTTCCAGTAAAAACAATTTCTTATTTTAACTAAAGATTGTGCCTTTTTTGTTCAGTCATCAATCATTTCATGTAAACTGTAAACAGGAAGAATTCTATAATAATGAATTATCTTGGGGGGGAGGTTCAGCTGAATATTGAAAAGTAGAGCTTCTGCATTTACCTTAGATTAAAAAAAAGCACATAACTTATTAGATATGATTAGGTATTTTGTGACATAGGAAGTAATTATTTGACATAACTGGCAGTTTTAGCTGCTTTTAGAAAGTTTGTCTCTCTCTGTGGTCAGGGGCTCATTGCTAAGAGCAAACGGAGAAGTTTCAAAGCATTGGTTTGGACCACTGGAAACAGATAATCAACAGATGATGGAGAGAAATGTGCCCACCCCCCTTCCTCATTTTGTTTTTTTCCTTCTAGATCTCCTTGTCAAAGGATGATTGATATGTGTGGAGCAGCCCTTCAAACCCAGCCACTGCCTGAGGCACTTCCTATAATCAAAGCACACGCCCACCCAGAGCTAATTAGACATTAGATTAGTGTCAACTGATTGATTTAAAGCAGCCGTCTGTCCTCCCATCTCCCAGCACCGTGAGGATGGGGTTGGTCTCCAAAATGGCTCTCTCAACAGACAGGCGAATTATTCATGGGAGCTCCAGGAAGCAAACCTAGAGATAATGAAATGCAGCTAAAACAGAACCAGAGGAACATTTCTAGAAAGAAAGCAACAGGGACGAGAGAGAAAAAGAGGAACAGACGGAGAGAAAAAGAGAATGAATCATGTTTCCGAGAGCAATGAAACCCCTCAGTCCAATTTGTTGAGTTAAGTTAGAGAGAGTGTTTGTGATGTTTGAAAGAAAATTATTTGCAGTTTAACCTAGGAGAGTTCTGAGTACATTTGGCTACAATTTAGATACCATTATTCAAAGTCTTTTCCCTTCACTTTTTTCCCCCCTTTATAAATACATGAGCCGGGAACATTCAAAGTTGTCTTAATGGATTAAGCAGAGAGAAGGCCGCAAGGAGCAAATTAAACATGAAATAGTTACAGCTGTTGGAACTGGCACTGAGCAGAGAGAGGTAAAGTTTTCTCTTCTCACAGGATAAAGGCGATTTCACAAAACACCAAGCCCTTGCAGAGTTCAGATGCGCGTGCTTACAAAACAGTACCAGCGATCCCCTGACTTCTCAGCAACTACACAGTTGAACTGCTGCTTACTCTGCAGAGAAGCCCAAAGAGGTGTATTTCAATGAAAAAGTGAACCCATTCCCAGAAGAGACCACCAGACTAAGGGGCCACCAGGGTCCAGTTTTAGACTTTTCATTTGTAGATTAATGGCCTTTTCCACTTGTTACATCCGTCCTGCTACCACTGCACTCTGAGGTCACAGCTGATCCGACACAATGGCATAATTTCTGACTATGGGACCCCGAGAGCACTGTAATGGCAGCAGGAACATATAAGAAAGAGAGTGTCATCGTCCCTCGGTATGGGCAGGGATGGGTCCCAGGACCCATCCCTGCCACCTCCCAGTGTAGATACCAAAGTCCAGGGATGCTCAATTTCATTACATAAAAGGGGTTAGTACTGTTGGCCCCCCATCACAGGTCCCAAGCCTGCAGATGCAGAGACCTGATTGTACCAGCTAATGGAACTCCAACTGCCTTCATATAAGAACACTTTCTTGGGCTTCCCTGGTGGCGCAGTGGTTGAGAGTCCGCCTGCCGATGCAGGGGACGCGGGTTCGTGCCCCGTTCTGGGAGGATCCCGCATGCCGCGGAGCGGCTGGGCCCGTGAGCCATGGCCTCTGAGCCTGCGCGTCCGGAGCCTGTGCTCCACAATGGGAGAGGCCACGGCAGTGAGAGGCCCGCGTACCGCAAAAAAAAAAAAAAAAAAAAGAACACTTTCTTGTCTCCTGGATTGGAGAGGGCTGGAGAAAAGGAGGACGGGACAGCTAACGATTTGTGGGGAGGCACATAGAAACTGAAAAAAGCAATAATAGCCAATCAATTGAACTGATGTTCCAGTTACTCATTATGCCTGGTATTTTTTAAGTCTTTACAGCTTTCAAGGCTATATATATTACCTCACTCATTTCCCACAAAGTCCCTGGAAGATATATAAAGTATGTGTCATTCATAAACAGACTGGATATTTCACTCGTTACAGACGGAATGATTAAGGCACGTATTTCCCTCCCCAACCCACCCCCAAGATGGTAGGAAAATTCATTGGACCACTACCAGATCTGAAGACTTCTGGTTTCTACTTACTAGTCTTACCAATATGCCACACTACCTTTCAACCCTTTGTCTTAATGGCATTTCACATATGCATTTATTTTCATTATTATTATTTTTAATTTAGATAGTCTATCTGCAAGCATTCTAAGATTTGAAGAGCTATCCATCCCTCTTAGCTCAATAACTGAATCAGACCATAAGCTGGAAATTTAGGAAGTCGCTAGAGATGATCTAGTGAATCCAGATGAGGAGATGCTGAACACTGGCTTAAATACAGGAGGCATAATTCAGATTTTTATTCTATGGAAGAAGACATAATCCACCTTCCAACTGATTTCCACCAAAGCATCAAGGATGCAGGGAAGTAGACGTTGAAAACCTAACACTGTGCTCAAAAACATGTGAAAACTCACAGAGTTTTCTGGAGTCCAAAATGCAATCGGGCACCAGAGGAGAATGAACTTACTGTTTTTTCTTGTGTGTGGGTCTCAGCATCATAGTGACAGCTTTCAAGGGCGACTTAGGTTGAAATATGAAGCCACAAAGGCCAAGAGTAGGTAAAGTCTGGACAATTCCATCCATGTCACTATTTCCCCCTGGCTTCCTCGTCTCCCTGTGGAGACAGGAATTCGGGGAACAGAACTGGAGAGCCCAAGAGGGGTGAGGCATACAGGAGAGTCCTCCAAATGCCGATTTGGCAAATTTTAACTTTTTCAACTATAAACCTTTCAATACTTCAGAATAAATCCTTCAATTTTATATGAGATTTCGGTTTCTGCAGCTGTAGATTTATGCAGTGTGCTAAGGCCAAGCCAAGAGAAGTGCACATAAACGATGTGACAGACAGCATAAGGATGCTATTCATCTTCACACCGCAGAGGTGCTCACTTAGGAACTTTCCAAACGTCATGCTCAGCCCCCTCTTATTAATTAGCCACTAAAGCAGCTGATCTTTGGCCATAGATGGGTGTCTTCAACTGCTGGCCCTCGGCTGGAGAGACGCAGGAAGCTGTACACTTCCTCACCCCTGGCCTGGACCTGAGACTCACTGCAGGCCTGCCCTCCTCTGTGCCAAGTTATGTGCCTTGGTTGCTAGTAGGAGATGGTGCACTGAAATATAATATGCTTCAGGAGCCAGCTACAGTGACTGAGAAATAACTTAAGACATGTCAACGAAAACAGCCAGGAGGCTTTGACTACAAGACAAGGAAAGAGATAATAATAGGCCTATCACTAGATTGCTTTTATTGATGTGCTTAAGAATAAATTAACTAGTATCTTCTGAGAGTAACTGTGAATCAGGTTCTGTGCTAGTTTTCTTATAAATGTCTTAGTTAATCCTCACAATGACAGAACAAATACATAGTATCAACTTGACTGCACAGAAGAAGAAACTAGGGATCAGAGAGGTGAAATGCCTTGCCTAAAAAGCATCCCAGGTAGGGTATTCACTTGAGGAATACACCTGTCTCCTGTATCCTCAACATTGTATGATCAACTCAAAGTAGAATGACAATTCCCTCAAAAACAGCAACCTGTAAATAGGAAAGAGGAGACTGTTCTCTAACTAAAATTATTGGGAGAGACTCCAGTTGTTTCTCTTGAAAACCATGAAGGCTTTGTCATCATAACTTCAGCTACACATGAGAAGATTAGATTTGTTAACAACGGCTGAGGCCATGATTTTTTAATGCAATTTTAATTTTATCACAATTGTACATGCGTGAGTTCTACCTCTGGCCAAGATGGAGTAAAAGGGACCATATTTACCCTCTCACCTGAAAGAAATTTTTAGAATTGGGAAGAAAATACATGAGACGGTGGTCTTGAAGACACTGGATGTCAGCCAGTGAAGGACAGTGAACCCTGAGAGAAAGGAATCAACAAGGTGAGCCCTACCACTTAGCTAGCTCACTGCCAGGAGAGAATTCGGGGAACCCATGTGGAGCTGAGCAATCTCCTTGACTTGAGGAGAGAGAAATGGGTTGTCTGGGAAGGTCAAGGCAGCTAGACTTTGCAGGGCAGAGTCTTCAAGAGGACAGAGATGTACAGAGCAGAGAGCTTCAGAGATGGAAGGTGTACAGTGCATACATGTGAGAAAACTACCTGAGGCTGAGGAAAGAAACACTTACAAGGAAACAATCTCTAGAGCTCGCCTAGGGCCAGGAATAGTTCCTGTTCCCACCAGCCCGAAGGAAATCCTCAGAGTTCACAAGTCACCAGGTTGAGTAAAAAGGGTGAAGTCAGCCCTGAACTAAATGCTGCTCTGGTCTTGCCTAATAAAGCTTAAAAGCATGACCCCAATGGATCACACTATTTCCAAAAACTGTGTCTCAGAACATTTTTCTTGTATCATCTCTTGGATAATTTCTTTTTTTTTTTTTCTGGTTGATTTACAGTGTTGTGTTAGTTTCTGCTTTACAGCAAAGTGATTCAGTTATACATACGTATATCCTTTTTCATATTCTTTTCTGTTATGGTATATCACAGGATAATGAATACAGTTCCCTGTGCTACACTGTAGGACCTTGTTGTTTATCCATCCTATATGTAATAGTTTGCATCTTCTAATCCCAAACTCCGGATCCATCCCTCCCCACCCCTCCCCCCTTGGCAACCACAAGTCTGTCCTCTGTATCTCTGAGTCTCTTTATGTTTTGTAGATAGGTTCATTTGCGTCATATTTTAGATTCCACATATAAGTGATATCATATGGTATTGGATAATTTCTTTTCCTCAGAATATCTTTGGATCATCAAGAGTTTTCTGAGACTAAATCTGCTGCCAAGATGTACCTGCTGAGAACTAGTCACCACAACAGAGTTCCAAAAATTTCCTTAGTCCTATGTTTTCCATATACAGCATAACATTACCCTTGGCTCCCGGTTCTGTTTGGTCTTTTCTAGAAAGTAACCCCTTGCCTCCTGTTGGGGGAGGGGTAGGAATATGGTGATAGAAGGTCGGGAGCCATAGTTTTGTTTCTTACACCTTATCCTTCACTCCAGCACTCCCTGACGCCTTCCTTGGTGCTGCGTACCTGAAATTTACTATGCCTCATTAACATAAATCAGCTTATTTTTAATTAATATCTTCATCCACAGGCACATGGTTTTCAATGCCCTACCATCTTTTGAGTCATTTACCAAACTAGCCATTCAAGTCTCATCACCTAACTGCTGAAGAAATTTCTAGTCCATAGTGTTTTCTTTTCCTACCTTTTTAACCTCACACTTTCTTTGAAATTATTTTACTGCCATCTGAGTAGGGTTTTAAAAGAAACATAGCTATGTTGTATTGCACTTATTCATACCATGTTCAAACAATGTTTAGCCAGAAGTTCAAGAGAATTCTTCTAAAACTGCCAGCAAGCAAACTGCATTCTGAAATTTGATGGCCTAGGCGCACACCCTTGTTTCTGTTTGTTATCTCATTCTACTGATGGGGAAGCTAAGACTTAAAATGATTAAATAAGTTGTTCAGGTCACAAAATTATACTTATATCTCAGGGGTTTTATGAGTATTAAATAAGGTAAATCACTTCGCATAATTATTGTCTTATAATCAAGTAAAAAAAAAGTTGTTTCTCATGATTAAACATATGGTCCTTATTGATTCTGCAACTTCTGAATTCAGCATAGGTAGCTCTGCAGGGAAAGTGGAAAAGATAGAAAGATACTTGAGGGGAAAGGATGCACCATGCTCAACCAGGGAATAATGGCATTCCAATGGGAGCAACAGTGACTATAACAATTTGGTTATAGGGCTTACATTTGTTTGATTTTTGGATTTTTTTTTTTAATATTTGTAAGTAGCCATGAAACCAAAATACGTTGTTCAATGATGAACTAGTAATTCTTTCAGAAGAGTAGGAATAATTCCTTCTAATGTGAGAAAAATAAAGTATAAAACTTTCAGTCATTCTTTGGCCAAATATCTTTAGAGTATACTAGCGCTGCATTTAATTACACTTTCAGAAATACCTTAATCTGTTACTTTTCCATTTTGTTGCTGTTGTTCTTGTTCTTGTTTGTTTCCAAGTAATTGCTAAAAGTTTCTGCCTGAGGTCATAAAGGAAGGATTAACTAGTACCAGACTAGCCCTCCTACAGTAAACAATTAGAAAACTGGACAAAATATGTGAAACAGCAGTCTTCAGACACTGGGCAACAGATGGTACAGGACTCTGATCCCTACAAGAAGAGAAGCAAAGAAGGTGAGACTTGTGATGGTTCTGCCTGGAGGCAGTTGCTGAGTCATGGTTCAGGGAGGGGGAAACACAGGAACACAGGGGTCTCCTTGATCTGAAGAGATTGGAGATCAGGCTTTAGAGAGGCTGAGGTGGCTGGAATCTGTGTAGCTGAGTACAGCAGGGAGGAGGGATCTACACAGAAAGAGTCCCAGAAATCTGCATGCGGTCCACTTGGGTCTTCGGCTACTTGTGGTTGAAGGGAGATCCACAAGGCTAAACCAGGAACCATGAACAGAGATAAGACAACTTATGGCAAGCTCTCTGGGAGAAAATAATTTCATTACATATATCTGACCAAAAAGTTGTATCCAAAATATATAAAGGACACTTACAACTCAATAATAAGACACGGAATTCCCTGGCAATCCAGTGGTTAGGACTCGGTGCTTTTATTGCCAAGGGCGAGGGTTTGATCCCTGGCTGGGGAACTAAGATCCCACAAGCCATGCAGTGCAGCCAAAAAAAAAACAACAAAAAAAAGGACACAAGCCAATTGAAAATTGGCAAATTATCTAAGCAGCCACTTCACAAAAGAAGATGTATGCATGACTGATACACACATATTTATTAGAGTAAGTATGTGCTTATTAGACACCATGGAGTTGCAAATTCAAACCATAAAGGAGCACTTCATTGTTGACACCACATACCCCCTAGAATGGCTAAAATTAAAAAGAATTGTAATAGCAAGGGTTGTAAAGATTTGGAGCAACTAAAACTGTCACACATTCTGGTGGGAGTGTGCAGTCACTTTATAAAACAGACCGAGAGTTTTCTGTAAATTTAAATGTACATCTACTCTGTGATCCAAGAATTCCACTCCTAGATATTTACCCAAGAGAAGTGAAAACAAAAGGATAATCCACAAAAGGATTTATGTGTGAATGTTCATAGCAGCTCTCTTCATAACAGCCCCAAACTGGAAACAATTTAAATGTCCTTCAGTGGGTAAACATATAAATAAATTTTTATATATTCATACAAGGAAATAAACTCAGCAATATAAAATGAGCAAAGTACTGTCACAAAGAACAGCAAGGATGTATCTCAAAATCTTTATGCTAAGTGAAAGAAATAAAATACAAAAGAGTAGATACTATGTGAGTCTGTTTATAGGAAATTCTAGATTAAAACTAATTTATAATATAGAGATCAGACCAATATTTGCTTGGAGCAGGATTGGCTGCAAAAGGTCATAAGGAATCTTTCTGAGGCAGATGAAAATGTTCTATATATATATTGATTTGGGTGATGTTTACATGAATATAGAAATGTATCAAAACATCAAACTGTATATCAAACATCAGTGGTAACTTTAGGTAACATCGATCTGCTCTGCTAAGGTCAATTACTTTTTAAATATTTAAATGCACATATTCCCACCATCTGATCCATTTAAAAACAAACTTAAAAAAAAAGAGAAAGATTAAAAAAGCTTTAGTGGAAAAAAACAGCTGTATAACTCAGCTGTATAACTCAACAATGGCTATCTACATTAATACTCTTCTCCAATCAAGAGTGATTTGAATTCTAAGAGAGAACAGAAAAGCTTTGGTGCACAGAGAACACTGGCCTATCAGAGCAACATTAGGTGCTCTGCTGAGCTACTATGGTGGAAATTAGCAAAATCAGGTAGGGTACCTTCCCAAGTTGACTTCTAAACCTAAGGGATCAGGTGAGGAGTAAGAATCAGGAAACAAGTTCATGATCTGAAATGAAGCATATGCATCAAAAAGGAATTAAGGTGAGAAACACAGTAGATCTGTGTCTGAGGAGGGGCTAAGACTAAAGTACTACTGGTGCTTCTTAGTAGAAGGAGAGGCAGTATCATGATCTGTTAGACTCATAAGCACAAAAACAGTAACGCTAAAGAATCTTAACCACCAGCACAGAATGCCAAAGGACTCTGATTACTGTATTAATCATCAGCATCTTCTTTTCTAACATTTCTTGGTTTTGAAGTGCCACATCATTTTTGCCACTCTGAGGCTCTTGTACAATAAATCATACATTGCTTTTTTAATTTTTTATTTATCTTTTTTTTTTAATTTATTTTTATGCTTGGCCATGCCACGCAGTATGCGCGATCTTACAAGGATCGAACACATGCCCCCTGCAGTGGAAGTGTGGAGTCTTAGCCACTGGACCGCCAGGGAAGTCCCCATCATAACTGTTTATCATAGACTCCTAGATGAAACCAGGGAGGCCTGTCAGGCCCAACCCAGACTTTCAGCATGGGAACACTTTCTCTGACAACTGGACTGGTGGTGGCCATCCAGTATCTGCCTGACACCGATGGGCTAAAGCTATGTGCTTTCCCGTTCCCAGGGGAACTATGACTTTTCACTGACTTTACTCAGTCATGTCCTGAAAGTAGTTTAGGGAAGGGTCATCTTGGGTTTTTGCTCCTCTAGAAGTACTGACCATGGACCATTCCCCTTGTTAGGGTAATTTACATAAATGCAAAACAGGTAAATGAGGCCTTGGACAATTGAACATTTTCTTTAGCTATGAATTCCATTTAAAGGAAAGGTTTTTTTCTTCAGGCCATGGATCATTAACATTTCAATACACCAAGACTAGATCTGGCAACTTAAATTTTTCAGAGGAAAGGCACACAATCCAAGTGACTATCTTAATTACCTGCATCAGCCCAATTAATTTGTGGTGTATTTCAAGCTGAAACAAAGTCCCAGGAATGAGTCTTGCTGTCCCAACCTAGCCAGAAAATTCTACGAAGCCTCTCCCTCAGTCATTGCAGGGAAGAAAGACAATGGGTGTAGTTGAGCCCTCAAGGTCTTGGCAGCCAAAAGAAGTGGAGGGGAAGCTCTGCCAAAGCTCGTATCAGTGTGGAAAATCACATCATAACTAGCTGCACCGAAGAAATCTCGAGAATTGAAGGAGCAGACAGTAAAACCTCTGATAACAGCAAAATTTTAAAATTGTCCTGAGGATGCGTTTTATTGTCTGAATCAACAGGTTTCTGAAACAGAAACTCCTCAGAGATCTTTACTGCCCTCTTGACTGTATGTGGCTCCTTTTCACCTTTGTAAGGCATCACTGATGGAAAACTCCTGGATTCTAGGAAGGTCCTCCCAGGAGCGTCTACCCACCGGCCTGTGTCCCTGTCCCCAAACAGTTTTCTGTCCTGTTTCCTCCACAAGATTAGATCCCTTGCATGTGGCCAACAGTTTAAATCAAGCCTGAGCTTACTCTGTTTGACGCTCTAATTTGAATTGTTCCTACTGTATAATAAATCAGTGCAATGTAACAAATCACTGCTATGTAACAAATCAATGCTTAAGTAGAAGAGATGAGAACGCAGATGGCATGTTTAGTAAGGATGCTGAGGAGAATAACCTCAGCCTAAACACCTATAAAAATCCCCACAAGTCTATTTCTGACGTCAGAAATTCCATCAGTGCAAGTTTACTTCTCTGGGTCAAAGCAGAAAAATCTACTACCATGCAAAGTGTATGTCGACAGATAATTAAATCAGTATTAGTCATCAACCACTTCCCATGAATTTTCCTATTCTAAATGTTTCCAAGGGAACAAAGGTCCTAAAGATTTATGTAGAAGGTGAAAATATACACCTATGCACCAGCCAAATGGAAGGAAGCCAAGTGGGAGTAAGGAAATCGGGGAAGGTCAGGGCACTGAGGATCTTGGGAAGAGAAACTCAAAGAAAACTAAAAGGGAAAATAAGCAGTTATCCAAGGCCTCGGTTACCTGTTTTGCAGTTATGTAAATTACCCTAACAAGGGGAATGGTCCATGGTCAATACTTCTAGAGGAACAAAAGCCCAAGATGACCTTTCCCTAAATGACTTTCAGGAAATGACTGAGTAAAGTCAGTGAAAAGTCATAGTTCCCCTGGGAACGGGAAAGCGCATAGCTTTAGCCCATCGGTGTCAGGCAGATACTGGATGGCCACCAGCCCAGTTGTCAGAGAAAGTGTTCCCATGCTGAAAGTCTGGGTTGGGCCTGACAGGCCTCCCTGGTTTCATCTAGGAGTCTATGATAAACAGTTATGATGGGGACTTCCCTGGTGGTCCAGTGGCTAAGACTCCACACTTCCACTGCAGGGGGCATGGGTTTGATCCCTAGTCGGGGAACTAAGATCCCGCATGCTGCATGGCATGGCCAAAAATAAAAACAGACTTAAAAAAATAAAGGATAAATGAAAAATTATAAAGCAATATATGACTTATTGTAGAAGAGCCTCAGAGTTGCAAAAATGACATGGCACTTCAAAACCAATAAATAAGACAGCTCTACATCTGAACTGGGATGCTTACAGATGTCAATGCTAGGTTTTACTCTCAATGAATTTCCAGTCTGGGAATCGACAAGTAAACTGAGAATAATATGGAAGGAAAGTAGTTGATAGAGAAATGCTCAGAATGCTAGACGAATCTGGAAGAGTGTCCCACACCCATTCCTAGGGAAATCTTCCCAGGGCAGGTTCCATCTGAGCTAAGGTTTGAAAGATGAGGGGTTAGGCAGATCCCAAGTAAAGTGGATTCTATGCAGATGGAGCAGCAGTAAAATGGAGTCACAGGCATGGACCGCAGAGCAGAGTGTGTGAAGTGTAAGGGGTGAGAGGTGCAGGGGCGAAGACCAGAGAGGCAGAAGCTAGACTCAAAGGGTCTTCCTTATATGCCATGCTAAGGAACTCATGTAAGCATGTGTCCATGTTTGTATGTATATCCTCCACCTTATTCCAGAGAGGATTTAAATTGGCTGTTGCTAAAAAAGTTTGAATTGCATTATAAATGCAGTTGAGTATAATTGAAGGATTTTAAGCAGGGAATGACATGCTCGGGCATGCATTTAACAAAGATTACTCAGGCAATGTAGAAAATAAATTGAAAGGGGTACAGGGAAAGGGGGAAGACTTCAGGCAGTTAAGAATAGAGGCAATTACAGTAATCCAAGAAAAAAAAATGATACAGGCCTGAGCTAATGCAGTGCCACTGAGAATGGAGAGGAATGGATAGATTTGAGAGGCACTTGAGGTTGGGGAGAATAATTTCTAAACTAGTGGGTGGGCCTAATGACACTTAACGCTAGGGGTAAACTGAGTAGAAAGAAATTGCTCAGGAAATATGTCTTGATCAGGAATTTGAATAAGGGAGACAAGTTATCTAGACAATTTGTCTGATATTAGAAAGCATTTATAGTGTAGAAATATACAGTTTCAAGTACTATGAGTTTACTTTGAATTTCCAGTTGAATCATCAGCCTAGTTTCTTTTAAGCATAGGCTTATTTCTTTTCAGGGTACAAAATTCTGAGATTGGCCAACTGACCCAACTGCTCTTGAAATGAGCCTTATTTCTTTTCAAGGTACAAAATTCTGAGATTGGCCAACTGACCCAACTGCTCTTGAAATGACTTAGTGCATTTCTCAAAGTTGCTGTTGTTGGTAGCGACCCCTCAAGATATAAAAACACATCTCACTGTCATGTCTAGTTTCCAGCATGCAGAAACTGGGGGAGGTGACTTTTCCCTGGAAGAGAAAACCTCTTCCCAGTTAAAGCAAATACTTCACACAGAAATTTAACAATCCAGTAACTTATATTAGACATTATGAGTGAAAATATCTAGCACAGAACCTGGAATATAATTAGTTCTCAATCAGTATTCATTGGATCTGAAATCACTTTTTAAGAAGAATCTTAAAAATTATCATGGAGGGGCTTCCCTGGTGGCACAGTGGTTGAGAGTCCGCCTGCCGATGCAGGGGACACGGGTTTGTGCCCCGGTCCGGGAAGATCCCACATGCTGTGGAGCAGCTGGGCCCATGAGCCACGGCCGCTGAGCCTGTGCGTCCAGAGCCTGTGCTCCGCAACGGGAGAGGCCACAACAGTGAGAGGCCCGTGTACTGCAAAAAAGTGACTCACATTAAAAAAAAAAAAAAAAAAAGAAATAACAGGTTTGAAGAAAATAGAATTTTAAATAAATATACAGAATTAATAGTTGCTCTATATATATTGACAATAACAACTGGGGGAGAAAAGTAACATCACTGGTAATCTGTATTTTATTCACCTAGTTTTCTGTCTTCTGAATCAATATATCAATATACCAAAGAAACATCCTGTTGATTTTAGGAGCCATTCATTCACTTCATGTCGTTATTAATTTATATGACAAATATTGCTGAGCTGCTGTGGTCAGCACTGGGGAACCCATGACAAGTCCCTGTCATCATGTCTTTTCTCCAGTTTCCAACAGCAAGTTCCTCATTTCAATTTCAGGTCTCACCAGAAAGGCCTTTAATATCCATATCTCTGCCATCATTTGGTTCGTGATGACATATGTACTCTCTAAGACAATAGAGGCTGCCTCTAGAGCTCTCTTTCTTTCTCCTTGAGCTCTCACGAGAACTGCCTTTAACAGGCTTAGTAAACTCATGCTGCCACCAAATGAAATGCCCCATAAAAAACATTATTTCAAGATCAGGAGCAACTTAACTTATAAACATGTTAACAAAGTAACCTAGGACCTCTAGGTTACTGAAGATGACTAACCTAGACTTACTTGCATCTCACTGGCTCAGACAATACTCTTCGCAGAATATTGGTTTAGGCAGAATTGCTCTCTTACTAAATGTAATACCTCACACTTCTCTACTTTTGGTCAAGTTCACTCTGGATTCAATTTTAGGACATCTAGTGTAAAGGGTTCACAGTCGTGTGGACTGCTGACCTTCCTCTATCTGGAAGAGCAGGGATGACTACACTGATAGAAGCATTATCATTTAAAAAGAAAAAAAAGTGTGGATAAATTAAGTTTTGAGTTGCCTTAGCAGAAGAAAATGGAATCTTCTGAAGCACAGAATACACTAAAGACAAGACCCTGTGGACAAGCCATAGGGAGAGGCTAAGTGTCACAGCAGTGAGGGGAGAACCAAGCTAAGGGTCCCTGAGAATAATTCAGAGAACGTATGTAATGAACAGGACAACTGGAATCCAGCCCCTGCTCCCCCCACTAGTTAACTGTGTGGCTTAAGCAAGTCCCTTAACCTCCCCAGTTTCGATTCCCTCTTCTATTAAAAAAAAAAAACAAGGATTAGATTAGATGGCTTTTAAAGATTTTTCCTAGTTCTAAAATTCTATAGTCCTTAATACATTCAGACTTTCTTTCACATGCTCTGACTCCTAAAAACTCCACTTTCTTTTAATAAATTCTATTTACTTGCAGGTGGTTGGACTATTAAGAAAAGCAAATTGTTTAAATAATGTCTGACTTTTTGATGGCTTGACTCTGCTAACGGGCCATATATATAATTTTTTTTTCCAGGTAGTGATTTTTTAGGTACATCAATCAAGTAGCCAGTATTTATTGCATGGAGCTAATTAACTTTCAAAATGACATTTTCATTTGCAACGTGGGTTGAGATTTGAACTCAGCTCTCATCAATGGAAAGCAGCTGCACTAATAACCCAAGCCCCCTAATTCTGCCAGCTTACCCTCACCATAAGTGTTTGATTAATCACAGGTTTAAGGGAGCTCTCAGTTACTGTGAAAACAAATCATTACCAGAAACTGGCATTCCCAATTTATTTTATTTTTATTTTTATGACTTATACCCTATTCTCCATATATTCCATATGTTCTGGGTCCTTTTCATCCATTCAGGACCCTGTAGAGAGCTCAGTTCACCCCATCTCTTATCGGGTCATGATAAACAAGAAAATTTTGTTGTTTTCTCTTCACTTTTCCATTTCAAAGGGTAGTAGAAATATGGGTACGTTCTAGGAAGAGGTGAGCGAACAGTGTGGGACAGAGTGAAGACAAAGATAAATGGGTTACTCGTCACGTCAGGTCAACGCAGCAAACACAAAACTTCACCCTCCTGTGAGATCCAGGGCTGTGGCAAGTGAGGAGCTTGAAAGTGGACAGAGGGATCTGAGAGCGGCTTATCTTTACCAAATTCTCATTCACCTTTTTCCCTATTATTGGAGAAAGTTATATAAGGAAATCTAAATAAACGATTTAACCTCTCGGCTCTTGTTTGGCAAGCCCCCAAAATGGTGAGAGTAATTTGACAAAGTTTGGAGAGCATTTGAGGGATATTCTTATTAAATTTACTTTGGGGGCACTGAGGCACACAACAAGACTTAGACTCCAAAGCAGCAAGAACTGCCATGGGAACTGAACTGAAAGAAACATACCATCATCGGGCTTCCCTGGTGGTGCAGTGGTTAAGAATCCGCCTGCCAGTGCAGGGGACATGGGTTCGAGCCCTGGTCCGGGAAGACCCCACACGCTGCAGAGCAACTAAGCCCGTGCTCCACAACTACTGAGCCTGCGCTCTAGAGACTGCGAGCCACAACTACTGAGCCTGCATGCCACAACTACTGAAGCCTGCGTGCCTAGAGCCCGTGCTCCGCAACAAGAGAAGCCACCGCAATGAGAAGCCCAGGCACTGGCAAAAAAGAGTAGCCCCCATTCACCACAACTAGAGAAAGCCCGTGTGCAGCAATGAAGACCCAATGCAGTCAAAAATAAAATAAATTAAAAAAATAATAATAAATAATGAAACATACCATCCTAAGATGCCAGGGACAGTGGAGGCATTCAGTGCAGTTAAATAAAAGCCTGCATCTGAAGTCATAGGGTGCAGCCTCTGTTAGTGGCCTTTCATGTTCTATTGAGCTGCCTCTCAAATCTGCAACTCAGTGTAGACCAGCATTTCTGGTTGTACCAGCAGGAATTAATTTATTTGACAACAGCTAACAAGTCTCTCCAGCAATATCAGGTAGGCTGGTTACTGAGAGTGAGTGTGTGTGTGTGTGTGTGTAACTTACGCCTTACATTCCAAGATCTCCCCGGTCCTTCAACTTTGTGAGGACACCTTTCAGTAAATATCTACATAAATTGCCTCCACCCCCACCTTATGAGAGACACAAGGGCCTCTCTCCTAAGATCAGTGGGCCTTCTAAAGGAACGTATGCTTTCTCCAAGTTCCTGCTGTTGCTGAACTTTCCTTTGTTTCATTTCTGTCTCACAAGAGGGTTCTCTTTTCTCTGCCCAGTGTCAGCCTTGAAAACACATCCCCCATGCCTTGCCTTTCCCCAAATATCATCATCCTAAAGCTAGTTCTGTATGATCAACACATAAGGAAGTTGGAAGTTAAACAAGTTGGAAGTTAAACAATGAAACAAGATCATTTCACTGCAAGATATCACAGTGACCAACCAAGCCTGTCCCTGCGTGGAAATCCCATTGGCTGATGCCACATCAGGAAGTTTCTCACTGGCTATCTCTTTGTCCCGTGCTGCAGCCGCTGCCCTGCTTTGCCCTTCCTTCTTTCTTTCATGGCTAGCCTCAGTTTCCTTCTGTTCCTGTTGAGTTGTTTCTCATGCAAAACAGCGCAGCCCTCCACTCCCTCCTTCAGAGGCTCTGGCCCACCTTAGCCCATCCCCAAATTCATCAAGGGTGTTCTCAGAAACAAAATGGGTTTAACTTTCTCCATGATCGAATTCTTAGGCACATGAAGCTTCCCCACCAGTCTCTGCAAGTAAAGAAGATGAACAGGAAATGCCATCTCCCCATACGGATTAGATGAGTACCCTCAGGAGGCAGAACTGTCCAAAGTCAGGTCCACTGGTATTTTGTTTTCTTTCTTATTTTAATTATTTAATTTTACTTATAGTTGCATTTACACTTAATACCCTTGTGTCAGTACATTCATTTATAAGGTCAAATGTAGTATTCCAAGCTGGTGAACAAAGCATGCTTTTAGGTCTTTCAGGACTATTAAATCTGTCTACATTTATTCTTTAAGTTTTTATTTTATATTGGGGTGTAGTTGATTTACAATGCCGTGATAGTTTCAGGTGTACAACAAAATGATTCAGTTATACATATACATATATCCATTCTTTTTCCGATTCTTTTCCGACACAGGTTATTACAGAATATTGAGTAGAGTTCCCTGTACAATATGCTTTGTCTTATTTCTAATAGTATACTTTGTTGGCCATCTAACACCTCTCTCACAAGTGCTCACACTTTTATGTTCTCTCCCTCCGTCTGTCTCTGTCTCTGTCTCTGTCTCTCTCACACACACACACACACTCACTCACTCCATCCCTCACATATTGTCTTTAAAAGCCACACAGTGGTAAATACGGAAACCAATGAAGTAGTCAATCAATCCTACTCTTCCCAGAGACGTGGAAAAAAACATGAAAGAGGGAAAAGAGGAAAGTCAAAGAAAGCAAGAGACAGGAAGACAAAAAGCAGAAGTAGTAAGAGGAAAAAGAAAAGAACAAGTGAAGTAGGTGGTGTGTTTGCCCGTGTGATCACAGGGGCTCAAGGAAGTGGAGAGTATGTGAGTCCTAACGGAGAAAGATTCCCTCCCTGGGAGCTGTGTCTCCTGCTCTTCAGCTCAGCCCTGCAGTCATCCAGAGTGAGGGGATAATATACAAACACACACCCAGGTGCACAGCGAACATGTCCATGGAGAGACACAGACTCACACATATGCCTCTGCCTTTTGGGTGAGAGCTGCCCCCTCTTCCCCTGCAAAGGATGACAGAGGGGAATAAGGTTACTGGGATTTAAAAAAAAACCAAAATGCACATGCCACAAAAAATTGACCTTCCTTTTTTTTTTTTTTTTTTTTTTTTTTTTGCGGTACGCAGGCCTCTCACTGTTGTGGCCTCTCCCGTTGCGGAGCACAGGCTCCGGACGCGCAGGCTCAGCGGCCACGGCTCACGGGCCCAGCCGCTCCGCGGCATATGGGATCCTCCCAGACCGGGGCACGAACCCGTATCCCCTGCATCGGCAGGCGGACTCTCAACCACTGCGCCACCAGGGAGGCCCTGACCTTCCTTTTATACGTGTTTTTTTTAATTTATTAAGGCATCGTAAGAAATGTAGCTGCTTCTCTATGCATTAATAAAGAATAGATTTATTTTTATGCTTTTCCTCTCCTTGTGGCACAATGCAGATCAGAAATGGGAATGGCTCAGAGGAGATTGAGAACATAAAGGTCAGGGTCCACAGGTCCAGGCTGTTCCCCGGGAGGTCTTTTCTTGTAACATTTCCAGCCTTTAATTCACCCTTCTGAGGTTTAGCAAAGTTGCCAAAGTAGCCAAAGCCGAGGGTGTTAATATAAACCAAACCTCAGGCCCTCCTGGTGACTCCAGAGCTCTCACGTGGTCCCTCCACCCTGAGTCGCCACCACCCCTGAGACCATGGCTTTGGAGAGGGTCATGCCCACAGACACGTCTTTCTCTGTGTGTGACCAGCCTCTGCCAACTTGTGGTGAGACCTCGGATTCCAAACGTAACCAATTACAGGAGTCCCCATCCTGTGGCTGAAGGCATCTGTGTGTGGGAGTCTATTCCCTGGATGCTGTCAGAGCTGGGATTAGAGACCACTGGGATCCCTGGGACATCTGGAAGGGAGTCCTCCTGGAGCTGGCACTTACCCAGAGGAGCATTATCTTCCCTTCCTGCCAGTATCTACAACTGCCTCTTTCAGACGAAGGTCACTAAAACCATCAATCACCAAGAAGAAGCTTCTGGGCCATCCACTACCCATCATTTCTTTAAATCAATTGGACACCACAGATTCCAGGGAAAACAGGGACAAAAGAGAAAATGACTGAGTAGCAATAAAAAACAAAATTGAGAAGTAGCTTGAAAACGGCTCCCTAATTAGATGGCAACATTTTTTCAAGTTCATCCTGAAAATTCTGAAGTATCTATCACATCCCTTTCTTTTTCTCCAATTCCATGACCCTTTCATTATCTTTCACTTGGATTCTTGTAAAATCTTTCTCAGTGTTCTACTTTCCTCTAATATCTTTGTCTTCCAAATTATCCAGCTATCTTTTTATTAATTTTTATTTTATATTGGAGTCCAGTTGATTAACAATGTCATGATAGTTTCAGGTGTACAGCAAAGTGATTCAGTTATACATATACATGTATCTATTCTTTTTCAAATTCTTTTCCCATTTAGGTTATTACAGAATATTGAGCAGAGTTCCCTGTGCTATACAGTAAGTCCTTGCTGTTGCCTAGCTATCTTTCTGAAAACAAACATCTAATTATGTTTCTTGTCTTTTTTTTTTTTTTTTTTTTTTTTGCGGTACGCGGGCCTCTCACTGCTGTGGCCTCTCCCGTTGCGGAGCACAGGCTCCGGGTGCGTAGGCTCAGCGGCCATGGCTCACGGGTCCAGCCGCTCCGCGGCATGTGGGATCTTCCTGGACCAGGGCACGAACCCGTGTGCCCTGCCTCAGCAGGTGGACTCTCAACCACTGCGCCATCAGGGAAGCCCAATGTTTCTTGTCTTTAATGGCACTCTCTTCTCTATAGCCTAACATGCAAAATATTTACATTTCCCCACCCATACTGTTATGTCCATGCCAATATTCCACTGCATTGCTCCTTCTATTCTAGCATATTCTATTGCTCCTTCTGGAGTGTTCTTCCATTTCTTGTATTAGCAAAGTGCTAATCCTTCAAAGGCCAACCCATTTGGTCATCTGCTCTGTAAGGTTTTCCAAAGCCCTTCAGACAGAGCTACCTCTGTTGTAAACTATTGACATCTTAAGTTGATAGTTTGGCTCCCATGATATAAAATATGCTCAAGGAGAGCAGAGACCACATTTTTAGGTCTTAGCATAAAACACGACACGTAAAAGGTGTTTAACAAATATTTGATAAATATCTGAAAAAAATGAATAAATGAACAAATGACATTCAGTGTCACTAATGGAGAGCACATGTAGCATGCCTAATGAAAAACACTGACTAATCCACACACAATTCTGTGCATGTACGTACATATGTAGGATGACACAATTCATATAGATACATATAAAATCCAATACTCTTTGAGTATATACATGCCACATGCAATGGTCATTTTTTTTTTTTTTTTTACTGGAAAATATGTCCTAAAGATCTTTTTGAGTCAGGCCTTCCTGTATTTATTTGTCTGTTTTTGTTTTCTTTTTTTTTTAATTTTTTAAATATTTATTTATTTATTTATTTATCTTTGGCTGTGTTGGGTCTTCGTTTCTGTGCAAGGGCTTTCTCTAGCTGGGGCAAGCGGGGGCCACTCTTCATCGCGGTGTGCGGGCCTCTCACTATTGCGGCTTCTTTTGTTGCGGAGCACAGGCTCCAGACGCGCAGGCTCAGTAGTTGTGGCTCACGGGCCTAGTTGCTCTGCGGCATGTGGGATCTTCCCAGACCAGGGCTCGAACCCGTGTCCCCTGCATTGGCAGGCAGATTCTCAACCACTGCGCCACCAGGGAAGCCCTGCTTTTCTAATTATTTCTTTGGATTCCACAGACCAGATATATCCCAGATATTTTAGCTGTCCTCCCTGGCTGAAAGATGCTTAGGTGGATTCTAATTTATTTTTTCCATCATTAGGAGCAACTGCTATTCTGAAATTCTCAAACAGATATGCTTCCTTGTGCACATATGCATGTTTTTATTAAGGGTAACACCCAAGAAGAAGAACTGCTAAGTCACTGGAAATGCACATTTTACATGTTAATAATTCTACTGAGTTACCCTACATTATTGGTTTACAAACATAGCTACTTGTATGTACCCTAACACTAGACACACTGAGTGATTTTCTTTCTTTCTACTCTTCTAATCTCCCATTTCACCCCAACTAAAGTCCTCACTGATATATCCTGAACATTTAGTTTCAGATATTTCTCTTTTTTTTACAATAAATGTTTATTAAACTTAGCGTTAAGTTTTCCAAATATTGTTGCTCATCTTAAGTTCTTCTATCTCATTACTTCCTTTGGATTCATGTTTCTTATTGCTGGTGTATACCTTCTTGTAATTCTTTCAGAATGTTTACAGAAGTTTACCTGTCTTCTTATCCATATGTAGAAAATAATCTTCTTTTTGTACTCATTCTGGAATAATAGTACTAGGTGTAAGATTATAGGCTGAAAGAAATTTTCCTTCAGCATTTTAAAATTTAAATTTCCTCCAGCATTTAAAATGCTCACTGTATTCTTACATCCAGTGTTGATGAGAACTCATGTGCCAATATGATTCTCCACCTATGGTAATTAATCTGTATTTTTTTCTACTCTGATAGATTTTAGGATGTTTCTCTTTATACTTGATGTTCTAAAATTTTAATGCAATATATCTAAATGAAACAGTAGATGTTGGGAAATAATTAAGAAACTCCTAAATATTTGGATGTTTTATGTTAGGTGGATAAGCCATCTAAATGACTAAATATTTATTAGACTTTATTTTAGATTAATGTAAAAGGACATAAAATAACTGAGTCCTGGTTCTAGCTCTGCACTAATAGGCTTGTGACTATTGTCTGGGTTTAAAACTTCTCTGGGCATCACTTTCCTCTTTCCTCACAGATGAAATAAGGAGGTTATAGAAAACCTAAGATACTTTTCAGTTATAAAATGGTGGGCTAGGAACTCTGAATGTTTATAAACTTTAAAAAATGCTAATTTCTTCTTATTTCACAAGATGATATTGAACCTAAACTATCCCAATGATACTACTACTTATTAGAACTATTTCATTAAAATGATTTCTAGAAATGTAATACCTCCTAACTCCCTTCCTCGAGTCCCTTTTCCCTGCAACTACATTTCTTTCAAAAGGACGACATTAAAAATCAGACTACATACGTGTAGGAATGTTGTTAAATGTTTCTTTTAATCTTAGAGCCACAGTAGAAGGGAGTGTGCGTAGGTCAGTAAATTAAAGAAGGATTCTATATGAGATGCTATATATATTCCAACTTTTTCCAAAAGGATACTTAAACACTCACAAAGGGAATTCTAGAAAGCCAAAGGTTTCTCCTTCCAAAAGTCATGGGAGCCCTCTGAATTAAAGCTTCCGACCTCTGAGTACCAGGCTGCCCCTGATTAAAAACAAATGGAACATGGGCTATGGAGCATAAGCCTACCTGATTTATGGCTTGGAAAATTAAGTTACTATTACTTATGGAGTTTGGAAGCCAAGGCCCGATGCAAGAGCTAATTGAGAGTGGAGAAGGGGTATATGCTGAAATTGGGAAAATATATTTTAGAGAATGGCTGAGTGAAGACATTAGGGTATGTAATTAAATGGCCTTAAAAAAAAGTCACACTCCCAACAAGCTCTTATATCAAACAATTGGAATGTGTTGGTTTTATTAACTGGTCTTCTGCCATTAGCTCCATCAGGCTGGTTACTACTGAGTGAACTTCACTTTTGACTGACTATAGTAAACATATTAAAACCTTCATTACCAGGTGTCTTATAATAATGGAATCTTCATTTGGGAGAGAATTTTGTGGTAGTTCTCCAGTAATTAAAGACTATTTAAAATCCAGGCAATTACTAGATTTTGGTTAGCTATATAGATGTCTTCTTCCAGGTTTTCTATAGTCATAAAAGTATATGCTGATGGGTTTTCTGACTCATCAAGTGAATTCCCAATAAATCCTAGGAAGGAATTTTATTTTCCTAAGAGTTAGGGACCAGGAAGTCCTTGTAGTGAAAGGTCAAATGCTGGAAGGCATGGGAGGGAATGAAATTATGCACAGTGTTCTTGCCGCCAGTTCCCAGTCCACTGTAAGTGCACCTTCCAAGCAGCTTAGAATGTTGCAGGCTAAGGAACTAAAAAACTAATTCTTTCTTAGAGTTGGTCTGTGACTACATGAGTGATAAAATGGATGACATATGTAGAGACTTTTTATTTTTATTGGCCAATCAAACATTCCAGACTGATTGCTGTGTAATTTGTTAAAACAACTACTAAAAATCTTTGAAACTGAAAGCTGATGCTATCTAATCACAGGAAAGATCACTTTCATTATCATTAAACTTGGTTACTGAGGAAATACGTATATATACTTATTTAAATACAATGAAGAGCTATTTTGTTAATTGAAAGTCATTTTTTCTAATTGAGACCATAAGAGAATATTTCCCCTACCTACTCTTATTTTTAATTCATACACTTTATTCTATAGTTGCTGTTTTCATGCAGGGGGGATTTTGCCCTCCACGGAACATTTTGCAGTGTTTGGAGACATTTTTGGTTGTCACATCCGGGGCAGGAGGTTGCTACTAGCATCTAGAGGGCAGAGGCTAGGAATGCTGCTAAACATTCTATAATGCACAGGACATCCCCCATAACCAAGAATTATTCAATCCAAAGTATCAGTAGTGCTAAGGTTGATAAACCCTACTCAGAAGAGACCTTTAACTATTCAGCTTGTAGTCCATTAATTCAATAAACAATAGTCCATGGACACATGAAGCATATTGGGGAGATTACTAATTATTACTCTAAATGGACTCAAATTATAAAAATTCAATTTACGCATAATTTTCATGGAGTACATTTATTGTTGAAAATGAGATCTAGATTTAGAGATTTAAACCAACCAAACACCAACAAAAAGAAAACCGAATGATGGCACCATCTAGAAGGGAAGCACCTTTTCGATGCCTGACCTGGCACTTTGCTCACAATAAGAACTCAGTAAATACCTGATGAATGAGTTATTTTTTTTTAAATCAATGTTATTTAAAATATTGAAGGATGCTTACTGTATAGCACCGGGAACTCTACTCAATGCTCTGTAATAACCTATATGGGAAAATAATCTAAAAAATGAGTGCATATATGTATATGTATAACTGATTGACTTTGCTGTACACCTGAAACTAACACAACATTGTAAATCAACGATACTCCAACAGAAATTTTTTTTAAATAAATAAAAAATAAAGTATTGAAGGAGAGGTCTTCCTAAGAATTTAGGTAACTTTTTTTTTTTTTTTTTTTTTTTTGCGGTACTTGGGACTCTCACTGTTGGGGTCTCTCCCATTGCAGAGCACAGGTTCCGCACGCGCAGGCTCAGCGGCCATGGCTCACGGGCCCAGCCGCTCCATGGCATGTGGGATCTTCTCGGACCGGGGCACGAACCCACGTCCTCTGCATCTGCAGGCGGACTCTTAACCGCTGCGCCACCAGGGAAGCCCACATAACTTCTTTCTAATAAAGATCTAAAATGCCCAACAGGAGAAAAATTCTTTCTTAAAGCAACAAAATTCTCAGTTTTCCCTAATGTAAAGAAGCTTATTTTTTTTAAATTATTTGGCTTTAAGGATGCAGACTTGGTTGAAATAGTAGAGAGTTTTGTGGCATTTTAGTCTCGTATCTGGCTCTGTGTCAGTGAGATGCACTGACTGTTTGCAGATACAGAAGTACGTGTGTGCCCTTCAGAGGAACACGCCACTATACTCATCTGCTCTCCCCAAGCTATGCTGTTTCTCGAGTCCCTGTGAACTTCAGCTCACTAGCCCGAGGTAACAAAGATGTTTCACACCACTAATTAGGGGCTGGCAGGTAACCCATCTAACCCCTGAGATGGAAAACACATGGTTAATAAATTGTTTGGTCACACTTCCTGCCACTCTGACTCAGAGATGCTCACACATCAACTGCCCATCCACAAGTCTCTAACCTTTTGCGTTTTCTGGTCAGGAATTTGGAGGAGGGCAGGGAAGCCAGAGAAACAGTGACAAAAAGAAAAAGGTCCCGAGAGACCCAGAACAAGAGAAACCAAATGTAGACCAGAGCTGGGATAGAAATTTTCAGACTTTTGCTGAAGTTTTTCTCTCTCTCACACTCACACAAACACGAAGAGTGAAATGTCATTTAACAAAGAAATATTAATTAATCTAGCTAGATGTACATAAGTATATGTAGAAACCATCTTTCACAATCTCTTGGTCATCTTGTTTAAATTACTGATTTCAGACTAGCATAACTTTCCATTATTATAAACAATTTTTAAAGGTTATAATAAATAAAAGAAGAATATTAGGATAATAAGGTTGTGAACGGAACTTAAAGATGTGTAACAAAACCAAATTCCTCTCTCTCCCCCTTCCCCCTCCCTCTCCCTTTCCCTCTCTCTGTATACATATGTGTGTGAGTGTGTGTATTCTTTATTAGGCAGAAAAACATTATACTAGCATTTCTTCCTATGGTCAGTGATATTAGTCATTTTTTATTTCTGGCAGGCCAGCCTGTACTTGGAAATAAATTAATAACTGCTTGATGAAAGTTAAGTATAATTTAAAGATGAAAAATAACTATATTGAGAAAAATGCATCACGTAAACTTAGAGAATTTTTAAAAAGTGGTTTCAGAAACACAGTGGAACCTAACTTCACTTGTGAGCCATGGCATGGAGCACTAAGAAGGCTCACTGGATACTTATTTATTAAAAATGAAGAAATCACATTGATGCCGTGAGCTGCTAAGTTGGAAAAAAAAAAAAAGAAATCCAATATAATACCTGCTTGTTTAATAAGTTCAACCAATGTGAAATTGCTGAGTTTATAGGTCAACAATAAATGTCAACAATTTTACATGGTTTAGTTCAATAGCATCATATGCACAAAAACTACTTAATAGAACAATTTAAATATCTCCCCTTACTTCCCAAATTATCTGTGAAAGAAAAGCGTGAAAGTTAAATCCTGTGTTCCCCTACCATGAGTGTGAGGTGACATCTTAGAAATAATGTCTTCCTCACTAGGCATCTAGAATAATTTTCACTTCAAGAAAGAACCCATCATTTCCGAGTACGTTGGGATTATGTGGGAAGTGGGGCTGGGACTCCAGAGCCGTAGGCAGACAAAGGTGTGGGATCAGAACAAAGGAAACCAGAACAACAAACAGAGCCGGGCTCCATTCTACCTTCTTGACATATATTTACTCATTAAGTCTCACAAGCAGCCAATGAGGCAGCGTCATTATCAGCCCATTTTATAGATGTGGTAACAAAGGCACAGGGCTGGTTAACTAACTCTGCTACGGTCACACATTTGTGGAACCTGGGACAGAACTCACATTGTCACTTTTCCCAGGTACTATATTCCTCCCCAAACAGCACTCTGTCCTTCCTCGATGCCCTCCTTACTCTGATTTATGTTCCTTTATGGCATCGATCCCCACTTCATGAGCAAATTGGCATGGGCTCATATACTTGTGTGTGTCTTCCCTCTAAATGCAAAGTGCCTGACTATATCAGCTGTGTCTTTTTCATTTGCTGAGGCATAGGAGATACTAAATAAATAGTGGAATAAATTACTGAGTGAATGAATGAAGGACTGGTGTACCCTACCCTAGACTAAGGAACAAGGAAGGAGTCAAAACATCAAGTCATTAAATTAAAAGTAAGTTGCTAACGAAAGGTAGACCCAGCATAAGGGATTGGGGACCAAGCCTGAGGACATTGCCGGGAGCAGCCTTGGGGCTGAGCCTGAGGAGAGCATATTTTCTGACCTGCTTGGTGGGGAACACAGGGGGCCCAGCCAGGTGGGTCAAGAAAGCGGGCCATTCTTTCCCGTGTGCCTTGTCCGTTCCACCACCACCAGCACCACGACACTAAGTTCTCTTTTCAGCTGCTTCCCAGCAGAGCCGATGCACTGAGTCATGTACAGTCTCCCTCTGATGCGTTTCCAAGAGGACTGACCAGGATTCGGGCTTTGCTCTGTGGCTCCAGATCAAAAAATTTCCCCATGAAATCCAAATAGCCCAAACAAGGATTGAACCCATGCCTTGGTCCTTATTAGCACCAAAAGGTGGCCAAAGCTACCACTGTGGAGAGGGAAGTAGAAACGAAACCGGGTGGAAGATTGCACAACTGCATGTGAAATGCTTCTATGAATTTAAATGAGAATTGTTTAAACACATTTACACTTTTATGGATAATGGCTCCAGCCGCTTACAGCAGTTGCATAAAAAGAAAACAAAATCGGTGTTAGACAAAATAGGGTGAAGAGCATTTTCTTTTGACATGGGCCATTGGGAGGAGTCTAAACAGCAGCAGTTAATACAAAGTGGGATGAGAGCCAAGGCCAGTACGGGCTCGATTTACACTCACCTACAGGTAGGTACCTGTGGGGAGGAGAAGGAACCAAAACTGCCATTACCGTAGTCACCCTCACATAGTCCTTTATCCCCAGGAGAAGGAAATGTTACAACTGGAGGAATTTCTTTCATTTTTTAAAAATAAATAAATTTATTTATTTATTTATTTATGGCCGCGTTGGGTCTTCGTTGCTGTGCGCAGGCTTTCTCTAGTTGCAGCGAGCGGTATCTACTCTTCGTTGCAGTGTGCGGGTTTCTCATTGCAGTGGCTTCTCTTGTTGCGGAGCACGGGCTCTAGGCGCACGGGCTTCAGTAGTTGTGGCATGAGGGCTCTAGAGCGCAGGCTCAGTAGTTGTGGTGTGAGGGCTTAGCTGCTCTGTGGCATGTGGGATCTTCCCAAACCAGGGCTCAAACCCGTGTCCCCTGCATTGGCAGACGGATTCTTAACCGCTGCACCACCAGGGAAGTCGTGGAAGAATTTCTTATTCCTCTCTTGGTTCAGGGTAAGGAAGCCTCCATGTCAGTCCACACACAAGCATATATGGAGTTTGGGATGTATTAAGTGTGGAGGCTACATTTC
Organism: Hyperoodon ampullatus; assembly: GCF_949752795.1. NCBI lineage: Eukaryota > Metazoa > Chordata > Mammalia > Artiodactyla > Ziphiidae > Hyperoodon > Hyperoodon ampullatus. Next base: position 21,640,775 of record NC_136932.1, on the reverse strand, counting down.
GTTCCTTGGTACCATCCCCAATCCCAGATTTGGAGCACTCATGGGAATCAGCACAAGGCGAAGTAGGGTCTGGAGTTCATTCCATGATCTGCACATCCAGCCATCGGACATTCAGCAAACATCCACTGAGCCCCCATTAGATACCAGCCAAGCACATCCTACGCTCCTAAGATGCAAAGATGACTTAGGCAAGCTTCCTACAGTCAGCACTTTACAGTAAAATGTTACAGACCAGTTCAGAATTATGATCAAGTCTGCTAGGTGCTGAGATAAAAGTAAACATGGGAATGCATGGGAACACAAAGGGAAGGGCAAGGATGCCTGGGTGGGGATTGAAAGTCTTAGAACCAGACGTATAGCTGGAACACTTAATAAAAATACATGTCTCTCAGGGGCTTCCCTGGTGGCGCAGTGGTTGAGAGTCCGCCTGCCGATGCAGGGGACACGGGTTCGTACCCCGGCCCGGGAAGATCCCAAATGCCACGGAGCAGCTGGGCCCGTGAGCCATGGCCGCTGAGCCTGCGCGTCTGGAGCCTGTGCTCCGCAACGGGAGAGGCCACAACAGTGAGAGGCCCGTGTACCACAAAAAAAGAAAAACAAAAAAACATGTCTCTGAATCTGAGAACATTTAAGGCATGAACACTACAGTGTGCCACACTCCCTACCCTATGTAATCAACCTTCATCTGTTTCAGTGGTCATTGCTGGTGACAAAGTGACCTCTGAGAGAACTGGCTGAGTTCACAAGGGAGTGAAGAAGTGGCATTCAGGCTGGCTCAACCTTGACTGTACAGTAGCCATGCTGATGAGGGGAAGGGACCTTAGGAGAGCAAACCATCTGTGAAATGGAGTCGATGCGTAAAAATGAGCCTCTACTGGGGAAATCACAAGGAGCTGAGGATTCCTGAAGAGGGACAACAGAAAGCATCTTAAAGAGCAACTAAAAATGTGGACTGACTTTTGAAATTAAATATATATATATATACACATACATGTATAGCATATATATATACTACACATGTATGTGTATATGTAGTTAATATATATACATATATATACACATACATGTATAGTATATATATATACATGTATGTGTATATGTAGTTAATATATATACATACATGTACACACATATATATATATATATATATATATATATATATCTTCAAGTCCATTGGTAATAGAACTCAAGCAAGGAATTTTTTTTTTTCTTTTAGTACAGGGTCTGGATCGAGGTTACCAGTTAAAACACAAGGTGTCCAGTTAAATTTCAAATAAACCATTGTTTAAAATATAAGTATGTCCCAGATGTTAGATGGGACATATACTAGAAGAAAATATATAAGTCCCTAAAATCGCATGGGACATACTGACACTAAAAAAAATTGTGCTGTTGTTGCTGCTTATCTGAAATTCAGAATTAACAGGCAACCCTTTATTTTTATTCACTAAATCTGGCAGCCTTAGCCTGCACACTTGAAAACTCCCTCGGAGTATTCCTGTTTCCATCACGTAACCTGCAATTCAACAGACATTCAGATGCTTTCAGAGAGCTTGGAGGAGTTCTGCTGAGTACACAGTTATTTCTTGTAGCCCACATAACCCTTCCTGTTTAGTCTGTGACCCCTTGTCCACCCTGATATCACCCCTTATTTGCATCCCACTCTCTATCCTTGGGCCGCTCTCCCAGACATCCTGAGAGCAGGTTAAGGAGGAGGGTGGGTGGCTGAACAAGGAACCCTGAGAATTTGGAGGCTGAATGGGAGACAGTAGGTAGGTAGAGAGAGAGAATAAATTGTCAACAAAGTCAACAGCCTGCTGGTGAAGCTCAACAATGACCATGTTACTTTAATACGAAGGAGAAGGGAGGCCCTGGACTGTTCAAATGCCATCCCTGGTCTGGTCTATTGAAGGAAGCCTACAGAAGAAAGCTGGCCGAGAAGTCCATTCTTCTGGATGCAACTCAATTGCAGCACAGACAAGGTGGCTCCTCAGGATGCATTTCAGCCAAGTGCAAGCACGTCATTCCTCACAAACACCCATTACCAGCTTCAGGATATCGTTGCCAGCAGTGTTCCAAGTGGTTGACACCTTTACAGCAAGTTTTCCATCTTTTCTCTAATCCAGCCACGGATCCTTGAATTAGGGTCATTGGAGCTGTCTTCAGAGTGGAGTGAGAAGGTACTCAGAGCTCACCAGGGGCATTCCGGCTCAATCTTCCAATGTGGAATTAAAATTTTAATCTGATTTGACACAGTTATTTAGGGAATCCACAGACTTGTCATGAGGCAGATGATTAAAGCGGAACTAAGGGATTTCAGCCTGTCTTTGTGAAGAAGATTAAAAAAAAAAAAAAGGAAGTTGGAGGAATTTACTTTGTTCCTCCTTTTACACACCCCACACAAGAAAACTGCCTATAGACACTTGGGAATGCTCTGGGTTCCAATAGCCAGGCAAGGCATGGAAAAAACAACAGAAAAAGAGACAATAAAAGAACTTTTCTCACCAAGTTGTTAGTGTAAAATGCATTTTTTTTCTTGTCTTTGTCATTAGCCAACTTTGTTAAAGGAGTTAGAGAAAACAGTGAAGTAGACTTATTTCTCTTATCCAAAGAGTCCTTATAAGCGATAATTAATTAAGGTAAAACGTCAATAGATACAGCTTTAGGGATGTAGGACCACAAGAAAAGACTGTATGTTCTGTGATTCATTTTCAAGTCCAATTCAAAACTGATCTTGAGTGAGATCAATTTTTACTGATTTTAGCTGTAGAAACGAAGCTTATGCTGACCAGTCTCTGGAAGGCCAATGCAGACGGCATATTGTTTCCCAGTTTCAAGAGAACTCTGCTACTGAAGATGGTTTAGCTGGGTGGGGACTTTCCCACCTTAAAAACCAGAGTAGCCTTTACCCCAAGGGAACGTGTGTCTGCTGGTGTGTCACTCTGTGTTTTCAGATGGTTTTTTGTTTGTCATTATACATTCTCACAGTTTTCTCCTTAGGGACTGTGGGAGAATGATAAGATAAGACCAAGTTCCTTACTCAAATTAAGGACAGGGTTCACCAGCTTTGGTCTCCCAAATAATTTTTTGTTCCAAGTCCAAGAAAACACCAAGCTTCAAAGATCAGAGAATCACACTCATCCCTCCCACCTCCTATCAACACTGGGAAACCAGGTTGTTTTGTATGACAAGCGACTGTTCTCACTAGGGTACCAGCACTGGAACTTGAGGCTTTTAAGGGGAGAGTCAGTAGTTTCGTGAACCTCATGCAGCACGTGGAATGGGGTGGCGGGTGGCATTTCCTGAAGTCCTGACGTCCCAGGACTATTTTTTATAGGAGTCCTCCCACTCTTTGTCTGAGAACTTCATTGTACCCCCTGCTGCAGAGGCCCCAGAGACCAGCAGAGAGGTGCTGTTCTACCCTGGGTGTAGAGACTTCCAGGCCTTGTGTTTTGACCTTGGGCTAATCACATAAAATCCTGGGACTTGGTTTCACGGTCTATAAAATTGGATTAATCCTATGTGCTCCTCCTAGCTTCACAGGGTTGTTTTAAGGGCAAAACGTTGAGATCATCCACTTAAAAGCACTTAAAAGTAAGAATTAATGCAGTGTAAGTATTAATATCATAATTGTTGTCATTGTTCTGGTAAGAGTATCACCATCCTTTTAACTGTCGTCAGTGGATGTTGTGAAGTCCCCCCCACATACACACCCTGCTCCCTATGCAACAGATATGCCCCCACCTTTGCACTGACTGTTCCCTCTGCCTGGAATGCTCCTCAGCCCAGAGCATCACTGCCGATTTCCTCTCTCCTTCAAGATTCATTCAAATGCCCTCTTCCCAGTGAGAAGTGCTCTGACTATTCTATTCAAATCACAACGTACCCCTCTACCCGCCGCAGGCCCAGTACTCCATGACCTGCCACATATTTTTCTATAGAATTTATTTCTTCCAACCTACTATGAAGGCTATTATGCTTAATATAATTTTGATTGATGTATTAAGTTGGCATCGTAACTATATCATTTATTATGCTTATGATCTATTGCCTCTCTCTGTTTCACAAGGGCTGAGATGTCTGTTTTGCTTATTAAAATATCCCGAGCTTATTTAGGATAGTGCCTGGCACAAAGTAGACGTTTAAAAAATGTTAAATTAAGTAATTAATTGAAAATAAACCTGTGGACATCCATTGCACATCAATTCCATGTTCCTTAGCCTAGAGTCCAAGGTCAAACACGACCTAATCTACCTTTTCAGTATCATCTTCCTCTTCCCTTTTTTTGGTTTTCCCCTTTGATAAACACATCCACCTAATGTGGATTATCTTCAGTTGCTCCCAACACCCTACAGAATTATATTAACTGTCCTTATCCTGTTTCATTTGCTTAGAATGCCTACTCTCAAAGTGTTCTCATTTCAAATCTTACTTACTTTCAAGTTCAAATGTTTTTTCCTCTATGAAGCCCTTCCTGATTTTCAAACAAGGACATACCCTTTCCTTCCTCTTAACTCAGCATGTGACTTATGCCTCTAGTATGAACATTACATTTACATTGCCCTATATTTATTTGGGGTGCTGTTTCATTTGCTAGGGCTGCCATCACAAAGTACCACAGACCAGGTGACTTAACAACAGAAATTTGTTAAGAATTTATTTTCTCACAATTCTGGAGGTTAGAAATCTGAGATCAGGTGTTGGCAGGGTTGGTGTCTTTGGAGGCCTCTCTCCTTGGCTTGTTGATGGCCGTCGTCTCCCTGTGTCTTCACATGGTCTTTTTTCTGTGTGTCTGTGTCCAAATTTCCTTAGAAGGACACCAGTCATATTGGAATAGGGTCCACTGTAGTGACTTCAGGTTTATTTAATTACCTCTTTAAAGACCCTATCGCCAAACACAGTTATATTCTGAGATACAGGAGGTTAGGACTTCAATATATGAATCTGGGGAGACAAATTTAGCCCATAGCAGGTATGTACCCTCAAGCTACCCCAAGGGACCTTACAACCTACTCCAGGTTGTTAGCTGTGAGTTTCTTCCGGACAGACACTTGGTTGTATCCATTTGCGTAACGCCCAAGCAATCTAGCATAGTTTCAGACCTATTGGCTCTCAAAGACTTTTGAGTACACCATGTTTCCGAGCACAGTCTCACAGAAACCAAGGTGTCTGATGAAGACTGTCATGACCCCCTCCTTCCCTGTTCTTTGGATCAACTATCAAATCAACATGATCCCCTTGAATTTTTCTCAATTTTGTGCCTATCCCTTTTCCTTTTCCCCCCAATTTGCTCTCCTAAATATCATTTCCCAGATGAGGAGAGATTTGCTTCTTCAGTTGCTCTTTGCAAATGAGAATAAACTAAGTCTTCATTCTGCTTGTCAATAACTGAGCATCCTTGTAACTTTCAGTGAGGACAAATCTCGCATAAACAGCCTCACATGGTAATAAGTAAGGTATGGTCAAGACTTAAGGAGATTTTCTACCTGAACAATGTTCTAACTAACTAAGTTAGCACCTGCCTATTTTGTATTCAAAATAATTGATTTTGGAATCAATTGTGTTGATTTGGAAGCACATGATATCTTTGACAACCTCCACTTCAACTGTAGAATTTCTAAAGCTCTCTCCAAACCACAAGAATTGTGTATATCAGTCAAAATGTAAAAATGCTCTTGCTAATACAGGATTCCAACTTGAGAAAACATTAGTTGAGAGAACTCTAGAAAAGTGTCTTAGGAGATTGACAATAATGAATGTTGTGAGCCTGGAAACACAGAGAATTCTTAATTTGCCAGAAGATGGCTGATTTTTACAGTACAGGTTAAAGATCTTCTATGTAGAAATTCAGTCCTTAATTAAATTCTTCAGTTTGCATTTGTGAACAAAACTGTGATTTCCTGTTACTGAAAAGAACACACACTCTATCAGTGAGACTGAGGGGCACAAAACTAGTTCATTAGTTTAAAACAAAAAAAAAGCAGATCACTTGGAATTTTATGCTTAAGGAATAATGTCATCAAGCAGCTATCTCTAAGAAATTAGAATACCCAAAATCTCTGAAATTAAACAAAATAATCCTTGCAGTAACTTTTAAGAATAGGAAGTAGTGTTTTCAGGAAAAAAAGGACTGAATTAGCTGAGGAAGTTTAAGTTATAGCCCTGTTTCTAGCAGGCATTTGCTGTGTGAATTGGGATAACTCACATATTATTTTGGGGCTTCAGTATCTTCACCTGTCAGAAGAAAGGATAGATGAAGTGATAACCATCCTTGAGGCAAGGCTAAATTGTGAACTTTGGGGAACTTAAACTTTTCCATGAATTTGCATTATATTTCAAAACCTTCCTTCAGTTCCTGGAAGCTCCACTGACTATTTCATGGGGTGCTCGGGTTGAATAGAGAAGAAACGCCAGGAATACACAGCACTGTACAATGATCAGACAAAATGTCTCAGGTGCACCATTTCTGTGAGAAGCCATGATTGTGGACAGGATTCTCTGCTCCTCCCCATGTCACCCACCTGCTGAAGCAGAGACACTCGGACCGTTCATCAGGAGGCCCCACGTTGACAACAGTAAACACCCACAAGACATTGCGATGATGAAAGCATGTCAATAAAGCAAACATATCTCCTTGGGTCACACTATGTCACTCCCCAGCTATCTTATTAGGCGTAATGTGTAAAATACAATAACGATGAAGATGCTGTTGAAAGCACATGTCAAGTTCACACAGTAAAAAAATGAAGAGGAACAATGACTACTTTTTCACAAATTCCTAGATAAATGCAGCATGTGTCTTGCATTGTTTAAGCAACCTTGTCCTAATAAACCCAAATCTTTACAAATGTATCCCAATGGAAGAAACCTCCTGAGTATCCCCTGGGCAAAGGCCAGGAGCCGCTCTTGTAGATATTGCCTAACAGCCCCTAGAAAAACCTGCCAGTTTCCATTCCTAGTAGGTTGAGCTGTAGACAGAAGACCACATCACCCAAGGAACCTGCCCATCAGGAAAAGACCAAAAACTGCTCTGATCATAGTAAGGCCTGATTACTTACAGAATTGTACACCAGAGTGGTATTTTCATTTTCCCACTTGGCAAGTCTCATTATACTCTAGGTATGCAAAGCAAATTGGGTTATTGATGGTTGCCCCACCAAAGCTTTCAAAAACATGGAAACCCAGAGAATCTCATTAAGTTACAGATCTACTAATCGAATCCTGCAGGCTGGTTAACTCCAAACTATTAGCTACAATATTGCTACTGTTATAGCAATAATAGTAATAATCCTGTGCAGGACATGGCAACCCATAATCTACTTTCTGTCTTCATACATTTTTGACCTTTTTTTTTATATTTCATATGAATAGAATGACATAATTATAATTCTATCTGTATCTTTTATATATGACTTCTTTCATTTAGCATAATATTTTTAAGGTTCATCTGTATGTTTTAACCGTATCAGTACTTTTGAATACCAAAGAGTATTTCATTGTATGGGATATTCTACACTTTACCTATTCATCAATTGATCGACATTTTTAGGCCATAATGAACAATGCTTTTTAGAAGAGTGCTTTCATTTCTCTTAGGTAAATACTCAAAAGTAAAAGCTGTGTCGTATGGTACATTTATCTTTAAGAAACTGCCAAAGTATTTTCCAAAGGGACTGCATCATTTTATGTTCCCACCAGCAGTGCACGAGGCTTCCATTTTCTCCACATCCTCACCAACACCTGTTATCATCTGTCTTTCTTATACGAGCAAGAGATATGAAACTTAGCTTACCTTTGGGTTCACTGACAACTGGATATTCTTCATGTGAATAAGTACACAGCAAAAAGTGTTATAGATAAATTATCATAAGTGTATGAAGGTGTAAATATCAAAGGTGTTGAAGGTGTTGATATTCAAAAATCATTTCCTCTATTATATCAAAAGACCCCAATTACAACCTGTCCTTTGATTTACTATTTGAAAATAAGTGGTTGTTCTTTTCTCTCTCTCTCTTAATTATTGGATCACCTCCAGTGTAACCTAGTAAGAAAAAACTTCAATTGTAGCCAAGAAAAAATACCAGAAAGAAGAAATGACAAACCAGAGTTTTGTCTTGGTTGAAAGAAGAAATGACAGAGTTTGAAAGAAGAAATGACAAACCAGAGTTTTTCAGCAGACACACTAAAACATTATGCAGCCTGACGTTTCTGGAAAGGAAAGGGAAACAGCTCAAGACCATAGCAGCAAAAATTTCGGCTACTGAGCTTTGGCTTCTCATTTCATCAGTTCCCAGTGTTTCTACCAAAATGAAAAGATTAGTCATTACTCAGTGGAAACTTTTGTTGAAGGGAAAAATATATATACTAATGGAATCTGTTGTCCAGACTGCAAATTACTTTACAAGTGACAATTAATTAAGACCCACAACACATGCATAAGGAAGTTCTACCCCCTATCATAGCAAAGCCTTGCTGAACCTAGTTATTTTTAAGGATGTAACATTTTGGGGAGGGTATTGGGACATGGGAATTTCATAAAAACTTTTACAACAGATAAAGGCCATACATGAACTTTGTGGGGAAAGACCTTTCCTTTTTTTTTTTTTTCGTGGTACGCACACCTCTCACTGTTGTGGCCTCTCCCATTGCGGAGCACAGGCTCCGGACGCGCAGGCCCAGTGGCCATGGCTCACGGGTCCAGCCGCTCCGTGGCATGTGGGATCTTCCTGGACCGGGGCATGAACCCATATCCCCTGCATCGGCAGGCGGACTCTCAACCACTGCACCACCAGGGAATCCCAAGACCTTTCCTTTTTTAAGCTACTTAGAGAAGTAGCAGAATAAATCTAATGGATTTGCCTTATGTTATCAAAAGCTCATTCTCTACCAGCATGGATTAAGAGAGACTCTTCCCACTTCATTTGAGGACTTATAATTCTTTTTTTTCTCACTCATAACACCCAACTTTGACCAACAATGAGTGGCAATAGTGGCAAACTTTATAGTTTGCAATTCATCCAATGCACATGCATTGAACATCAACTGTATGTCAGCCACTGCATTTCCTGAAATTGTCAGTTCAAGTATTTTTTATAGCATTGTCACCACATTAAAGCTGCCAGCAGTGGGTGATGACAGAGTTGGGTGTGGGAGATAGAAGAACCACAAAATAAAACAAGAAATTAAATCATGGAACCTTGTAAAATAAGGGAAGCCACTGACCAGAGAAATTCTAACTCCCATTCCCTAGGATTGTGATATCATTAGTCAATCCATTCAGTACGTTACTGATGTTCGGGTGTTCTCTTCCCCCCAAATCCAGAACTTTTCCAGGTTCAGTCAATGCCCGAGCCATCAGGCCAAGGGCTATTTTCAGCTGCAGCAGCTCCCTTGTTTTGCGAGCAGCCCAGACAGGAAACCACCAAGTCTGGGAGGATTCAGTTAGGTCCCAAAAGAGCACATACTCAGGTACGAGACCTTCAAGGCAGCAAGGGATGTTGTGGTTGATCACCATGCACCACTAAAGAGGTGAACAAGCAGGCATTGTTTCTCCAAGGGATTAACACTCTTTTACACAGACACACACACACATATGATATATGTATGTAAATGTGGCATACACACACTTGCATGTATGTATGTGTATAGATGCATGTGTATATATATGTAAATATAGGATATATACACATATATATTTGTATGTATATGTATATATGTATATATGTATGTATGTAAATATATCACACACATATACACATGTATATTTGTATGTATGTGTATACATATATATGTATGTATACATATATAAATATATGAGGGGTGGATCTAAAAGACATTTTACAAGTCCCCCTGTTCTTCTCCATGTAGATCCCCCATGGATTTCCAAAGGGAACTTGTGGAGACCTTAGATTTAGTCTTTTTTTTTTTAAGGAAGATGTTTCATTTTGACTGAAAGTGCCAATGGTTAAAAATTAAGTGAGTGTGAGGGAAGAAATATACATCAGATTTTGTAGACAGAAAAAAAATCTGTCATATACACAGTTCTGGTCAGAATTTGGAGAAGTTCCCTAAGGTGAGCTTGACTTATTCATCATCTCCTAGGAGGCTCCAGTTGGTAAGTCCACCTGGCATTCCTGGTCCTACAAGTGCCCAGAGTGGCTTTAGAGAGAAAAGAAGAGAGCAAAAGGGCAGAAGGAAGCATCAGATCACCCAAAAGCATATGCAATATTTGGGACATACCTATACAAAAAAATTACTCAGTTTATCTGTAATTTAAGTTTAACTGGGTTTCCTGAACTTTGTCTGGCAACCCTATCATTGGTACTCATCACTCACTGATTTCTATGCCTTGATTTCTTCATGGTCAGTCTGTCTTTTTTAATCTTTACTTCCCTGTGGGGCATAGTCCACAGCCGGGAACAGGATAATCTACTAATGTTTATTGGATCAATGGACAGACCCATTACTAACATAACCCAAATCATTAATTCTTATAAGCCCCACTATCTCACATAAAATGGTCAAATTGAAGTTAATTGAGGAAATAAATGTCAATAAGAACTTTCAGATGCATGACTTCATACCAGACTATTTAATACAATAGTTAGTTTCTACAGTTGGCAGGTTGGTACTTGAATTGGGATGAATTCCTCCCCAGAGAGGAAACCAAGAAGTTCCATTCAACCATGGGTAGCTACCATTTATTGAATGCACACTATGGCCCAATATATATTTATATGAACATTTAACTTTCACAGAACCCTACAAGGTAGGAGTTTAACAGGAGTTTCTTAAACAGAAGTTTAAGAGGAGTTCCCTCTTTCACAGATGAGGAAAGTGAAGCACAGAGAAGTTAAGTAATTTGCCCAAGATCACACAGCTGTTAAGACAACTGGAATTTGAACCCAGGCAGTCTGGCTCCAAAGCTGGTATCCTACCTATTCAGCTACACAGTAGCTCAAAAATAATGATACTATGTATCCAACTATACTGACTCAGATAGCTTTTGCTTCCAGAAATAAGTGAGTTCTTACTCTCCATGCCCTAGCCTTCTTTCTCTACTATCAATAGTATTCTTTTTCTTTTTTTTGGGTGGGGGGTGGGGGCGTGCCATGCAGCACGTGGGGTCTTAGTTCCCTAACCAGGGATGGAACCTGTGTCCCCTGCATAGGAAGCATGGCATCTTAACCAATGAACTGCCAGGGAAGTCACACCAATAGTATTCTTGAACAGACCTTGTGTGGGTCTTTTCCTTCTACAACTTCTCCCTCACCACCCACTTCTATATAACTCAGCCAATACTGCAAATGGCTTTCCAACATGGTGACAGCAACATACAAGAAGAATCTCCCAGTGCAGTTAGGCCCCAAATTTAAGAGGTTATCGAGGTAACCCCCCGCCACCAACTCTCTTCTCTAGAAGAAAGGACAGGGTAAAAAAATAGGTGCAATTAACACAGTATAATAAGGTTTCTTTTTTGAAATGTATGCTTGTTGGGTGCAGGGGGTGAGGACTGAGGTACAGATTTCTCAGACTGGAGATTCATATCCAATAGATACACCTACAAAGTTGGGCATAATTCCTTTTATTAAAGACAACTCAGGTCATTTCTAGTGACTCACAGCATCTACGTTTGGGGTGACAAGGGTATTTTTGGAAAGTTCCCTAAAGTCATTTCACGTGGAGGACTATATAAATATTAGGCACCATGCTATTTTATCTGCATTTGATAGAGATGTAATGTGTCTTTATTATCCAATTTAAAACTAATATTTTAGGTGATGACAAGCTGAGAAAGCTGGATCCACGGAACTGGAACTGGAAATTTTCAACTGGGAAAATCTAATCCACTTTGACTGATGGCTGGAAGGAAGAGGGGTAAGGTTGAATCGACACTTCATAAGGGCAATTCATCAGCTGTAATAAGCCAGTTTCAAGGGGAAAAATAATGTGTTAAACCATGAGATCCTCCAGTTAGAAAGAAAAAAAAATACTACAAAAGGCCAATACAAGACAAATTTCTAAAGAAGGCTGCTCAAATTATATCCCAGGATTTTTTTTCAGAGCTGATTTTAAAGAAAGCTAATAATTGTCCATCTGACATGGAGTAAAATTCTCACTAGGCAGATAAGGATAGCCAGAATGACACTTTTCTTTCTTAAGTGTCTTTGAATTTCATATCAAAGCCTTTCAGTTCAATTTATAATGAATGTTTTAATTTTTGTTCCATCATCTGCCTACATCCACCCACACATCAGCCCATTAGACTTGGTGTTCTGGGGCTCAGGAAACAGAGCTGAGGGATCTAGCACTTCAGAAACATGGAAAACCACTGGCACTGCCTTTGGATACCAATGCCCTATGTTCCTAAGTTAAAGTGCCAGAAGCCTCAAACCCATGTGACTCTTGACAGTCTAACTACTGTTAGGAACAAGAGGAATACCTGCTCTGTTTCAGCACCATCATCCAGGCCACAGAGTCTTCTCAGTGGATACAAGAAAACACAACACATGGCTGCAGTGGGATATGTAGGCCAGGTATGGAGACTTCTGGGTATCAGCCAGGTGTGTTAAAACATTGCATCTCATCAGTATGCAAAACCTCAATTTGCTCAAATCAAAACTCTTGGTTTATTTGCTGGGTGGAGGGGGAGGGGAGCACAAAGATCAAGCTCAAATAATAAGAATGCAGAATCTCTGTGCCTTATCTACCCCCCTTTGAGGTAAGGGAACCCTTTGGTAACCTTATCTAGGTAGATTTGATCTGGGAATACTAGTCTTTATATGTTGGATCTGATGTCATCTCAAGTCAAAATGATCACTTCATTGAGAAATATCCAGAAAACACTGATGAAGCAGCGTGGGGAAGGAGAAGGAGGATGGGAAAGGAAAGAGGAAGGATGAGAAGGCAGAGGAGTAGAAATAAGAAGAGGACTAGGGAAGACAGAAGGGTGGGGAGAGTTAACCGAACTCGCTCTGATTGAGACTCTGAACCTCTGCCAGTCCACGAGAAGCTTGCTGTTGTTGTTTTTAAGGCTCCATTTCATTAAGACCAGGAGTTGGGCAAGGTTCCCTCCTGATCGCTGGGCCAATATGCTGCTCTGTTATTGCTACCATTGAGAAGGAAAGGAAAAAAACATATTTGGCATCATTGCTTAGACAAATTTACATTTCATTGTGGAAGATTCCTGTTTGTTCAACTTTACTCAATTCCAATCTGTTCCAGCCAAATAACCCTTTTATCCTTCTTCCACATTTTTGTAGAGAGAGGAAGGAAAAGAGAGGAAAGAGAGAGAGAGATTGGGATAGAAAGTGCGCAAGTGCGCGCGAGAGGGAGGGGGAGGGAGGCAGGGAGAGAGAGAGAGAGAGAGAGGTGACAGGAGTGGGGGTGATATGAATGAGAACACAGGCTCTTAGGGCCTATTGAATTCTGCCCAGCCCCCTTTGAAAGTGGGATATTTCCTACATGTGTACAAAGAATTGGAATTTGGATTAAACTGTTTCTTGATTCATCCATGGTTTCAAATAGAGAGAAAATAAGGTCCCAATATGAATTAGTTTTTTTAAAATAAATTTTATATGAGGTTGAATTCAACACAAGCAGGACTATTTTGGTTCTTATCCAAAAAATAATCCCTTATTTATAAAACGCCTAAGGAACCTCATTTTAGAGCAGTTGTATCCATCAGACAGTTCAATGTCTTGAACCTTGAAAAGAAAGCTAACAGGCTAGACCAAGGGGAAACAACAGTCATGACTCTGACATGCCTCAAGATCCTGTGATTAAATAATTCATGGTATTTTGCATTTGCCAGCAGGAAAAAACTCCCTATTTCAGGATGAGTCTCCCTTGTCAATCTGCAAACAACAGAAAAAGGAAGGCAGCAAACCTGGACAACATAAATCTCGTAAGTTAGCATTAGCAAAGACTGTAATATTTAACCAAAAAAATCTAAATAAATGAAGTTCGATTATAAGACTTAAGTTGAAAACAGAACCAATTGCCCAAGTACCTTATCAGGTGTGATCCCAGCCCTGAGATGGAGGCACAGTGAGTAAAGTAAGTGAGCTATAAAATCAGATCCTCGGAGCACGCCAATCCACCCTTCTCCGGTTCTTATTCATTCGGAAAAGATCTGCTGCATTTGGAATTATTTGACTTTAAAAAGAAGTTGGTTAACTACTGACTTGTTTTCCCTAAAAGTATAGATAGATCAGTACACATGTATAGTTCTACAAATACACATTCCAAATAATTTAGGAAATGATATAATTAGTTTAGCATGGTGGTTGCAGTCACTTAAAAAAAAAAAAGGAAGAAAGCTCTTTCTGCCTGTTGCCTGTTTCTGACTATTTCACAAGGAATTGAAAGGACTCCATATAGGTTTGCCCTATTAATGCTTTCTGCTTTGGAAAATTGAACTTCCTTCATCCTGATCAAAAACAACGAAAATTGATTTGGCCAAGTGTCTGGACTGTAGAACATTTCAGAAAAATTTTGGATGCTCTCTACTATTTGTTCTATACAGACAAAACATGATAATGCAGAGGGAAAAGAAGGAGAAAGGAATGGCAAAGAAGCACTTGAAAAGATGTACCACCCTTGGGGCAGGGGGAGAGAAAGAAGAAAGAAAAAAGAAAAGTTCCATTATGACACAAGAAAGAGGTGACATATTTCCATGAATCACTGTCAAGAAATTCCCAGCTTGGGCTTCCCTGGTGGCTCAGTGGTTAAGAATCCACCTGCCAATGCAGGAGACACAGGTTCAAGCCCCAGTCCGGGAAGATCCCACATGCCGTGGAGCAACTAAGCCGGTGTGCCACAACTACTAAGCCTGTGCTCTAGAGCCCGCAAGCCACAACTAGTAAGCCTGCGTGCCTAGAGCCCATGCTCCGCAACAAGAGAAGCCACCACAATGAGAAGCCTGCGCACCGCGACTAGAGAAAGCCACGCAGCAACGAAGACCCAATGCAGCCATAAATAAATAAATATTAAAAAAAAAAAAAGAAATTCCCAGCTTGATCCCTTCACCATAGCTCTATGTGTGTGGCTTAAATCCAGCCTCTGCATGCCATTTATCTAAGGAATGATTCCACCCCAGGTCAAACCCAAGCTACACATAGCACATGAGCTGAACTTAAGAGAGCTGGAAGAACCCACTTTACTCTCTCTTCTACTTGATTCAAGCTAAACCCCCAATTCTTTTCATTTTCTTAGGAAATCCTGAAGAACTGACAGGACAATCAGACATTGAAACCTACTGCATGCCCAAAGGATGTAAATGGTAGGCACTGTACATTTTTCCCCCTCAATGCATTTGACCATACAATAGTTAAAAACGTTTCTGCACCCATACTCACCTTAGCAGAAAAATTGCAAAACAGAAATTCCAGGGGCTTCCCTGGTGGCGCAGTGGTTGAGAGTCCGCCTGCCGATGCAGGGGATGCGGGTTTCCTCCCCAGTCCGGGAGGATCCCATGTGCCGCGGAGCAGCTGGGCCTGTGGGCCATGGCCGCTGGGCCTGTGCTTCTGGAGCCTGTGCTCTGCAGTGGGACGGGCCACAGCAGTGAGAGGCCCGCATACCGAAAAAAAAAAAACAAAAAAAAAACAGAAATTCCAAAAGAATTGGCACTTAATTGATAGCAATCAGTCAATGAGAGAAGTGTGAAGTCTTGTTTGGATCAAAACTTTCTCAGGATCAGAGGCCCATACCACCCCCAACTAATCCAATACTGCTATATGCTGAACAAAAACAAAACCAGAAGGACCCCATGCTCTCACGGCCGAGGGCCTGGCTTCAATCCCTGGTTGGGGAACTAAGATCCCGCAAGCTGCACAGCATGGCCAAACAAACAAACAAACAAAATGAAAGTCTGAACAAGTTATTTCTTGGATGCCTACTGTTCCAAGCATCGTGTTGGCTGCTGAGAAAAAAGCTGGTGAACAAAACAGACGCACTTATTGTCTTTATGGATTTGACATCTAGAAGGGGAGAGGGCTAATGATCAAGTAATCACCTAAACTGTGTCAAGTACTATAAAAGGAAAGCACTGGATATCCTGAGAGGTAGATCGGGGACCCTGACTTACATAAGGCAGGAGGGTGAAAGTATCAGGGAATGTCTGAATATGCTGTTGCAAAAATCTCATTTTCCACAGCAGACTCAAAATCACACAGTCTGGTTGAGCAGGGGGTGGAGGTCACTTGATTCATTATATGTTTTTGCAAGAACAGTTTTTTTCTCTAGGCTGACAGGATGCAGCATTCTTTGGAGAAAACAGAATCCACAACGGAAGAGCAGAAGGAGGCGACTTACACCGGAAGTCATGGGGTAACTCAGTGAATTTCTGCCATTAGGCGGTAAGAGTTCTCTCTGTTTATGTCCTGGGGAAGGGACACGGGGAGACAGAGACAGAACCTCACCTGGAAGCCCCAGTGCTTAGGCAGATGCTTTCAGTCTTTAGCACAATAATCAGGAGCCCACATCCTGTTTTCACCCAGGCTCTGAACTCATCTGCATAGCCAGACCAAGTCAGAATGTTCCTCTCAGCCCTGGGTCTCTGTACTAGGCTGGGGACTATTTTAGTAGCCCTTGATGCATCATAGGTCAACTACAAATGACATTATGCAAGAGAGCCCCAGCTCCAGGTGTCTGTGAAAGCCTCATAATTGGCAAAGGCTACTTTGCACTTTGAATTTTCATATGCAGAAAAAATATGAAAATCCCTTTCCCCATCTTATCAATAGAAGAACCTACATTAGAACTCAGGCTTCCTGATTTCTTGCCCAGAATTCTTCCCAGTCTTTGTATCTGTGGGTAGCAGAGGAAAAAAAAATGTACTTTCTCCTTTCCAAATTTGAGGTTTGTAAAATATTATGTGCCTTGCTCAAATTGCAGTGTCACTTTATACAATATATTTGTATTATTAAAAATTGACCAAGTTAAATGACTGGTAAAATATATGGAATGGCACCAAACAATTGCAGGGTGGGTTTAAATGCATTTCCAGTACCTGACGTCACAGAATCCCCCATGAGAGTCAGGAAAATGGTAAAGTTATATTTGCCATTACAAGAGTCATCTTAAACATATGCAAAATGCATTTAACCTCATATAAGCTATAGGTGGAAAACCAGTTGAGACTACTGTTTCATGTAACTGCCCTTATTAAGTGCACTGAGAAGAAACGATATAGAATCACAAATTGCAGACCTGGAAACATCATCCAGCATAACCCCTTATCAGGTACTGAAATGCCTCTAGTGATAAGGATCTCACTATGTAGTGATAAGGGTCTCACTACCTCTTAAGCAGTCCATTAAGCAGCTGTAATTTGCTTCAATCCAGAAGTGAAGAAAGAAAGAGAGAGAGAGAGAAAGAGAGGGAGAGAGAGAGAGAGAGAGAGAGAGAGAGGAAGGAAGGAAGGAAGAAAGGAAGAAGGAAAAAAGGAGGAAAGAATGAAATAGAGAGAGAGGGAAAGAAGAAAGAAAGAAAAAGAAAGAAAGAAAGGAAGAAAGAAAGAAAGAAAGAAAGAAAGAAAGAAAGAAAGAAAGAAAGAAAGAAAAAGAAGAGAGGGAGGGAGGGAGGGAGGTAAGGAAGAAAGGAAGAAAAAAAGAAAGAAAGAAAGGGAAAGAGGAAGGAAGATATAAAGAATCTCCAACCTTCAATGTAAAGAATCGACAAGTTACCAAGAATACAATACCGCATTCTACAAGGATAGTCAAACAAACAAATCATTTGTTAAATCAATGGAACATTGCCTTAAGGAGGAGCAGAGTCAAGGTAGATCTGATATACTAAGTCATTAGTTTAGCAAACATTTATTGAGTACTTATATACCTAGCACTGCTCTAGGCATTGAGGATAAAGCAATGAATAAAAAACAGACTATGGGGCTTCCTTGGTGGCGCAGTGGTTGAGAGTCCGCCTGCCGATGCAGGGCACACGGGTTCGTGCCCTGGTCCGGGAGGATCCCACATGCCGCGGAGCGGCTGGGCCCATGAGCCATGGCCGCTGAGCCTGCGCGTCCGGAGCCTGTGCTCCGCAACGGTAGAGGCCACAACAGTGAGAGGCCCACATACCGCAAAAAAACCCCACAAACAACAACAACAACAACAACAACAAAAAACAGACTATGTTCTGGCAACTTATAGGAATAGCTTATACAAGAATACCTTATATAAGAATAAGTAAGTAATAATGATAGCAAGCACTTCTGGAGTGCAATGTGGCAGATTTTCTTCTAAACGTTTTATGTATGTTAATATGCTTGATCCTTGTAATGACCCTATGTAGGAGGTACTTTTATTACCCCTGTTAAATTCCTATATATGTGAAGTCTAACAACCATCCTCCAAAGTCACATGGTAGCACATAATGGAGATGTGTGCAACCAGGCAGCTTGGCTTCAAAGCCATCATGTTTGGTTGTCTTTTAGAGAACAGTGTGTCTGTTGGGAACGAGGGCAGGGGTGTTTTGTTAAATCACAGGGGAAATACTGATGCTATGGGGTGGATGTCAACTTTAATTTTAGGGGGAGAATTTGTAGATGCCTCCTGGAACAAGTAACTCTGATCTGAGACCTGATAGTCCAATAGGAAATAGATCAAGTTTGTTGCAGGGAGAAGGAGTCCAGGGAAGTGATTCCAGCAAAGGGGACCTCAAGTGCCTGGACCCAGAGGAGTAAGACAACATGACGTGAGCCAGGAATGGAAGGATCACCATCTATCAGGATCCCCAATGGACAGGTCATAGCTCAACGGTGACACAGTTGAGGTGAACTCATTTTTGTAATTACTGTTTTCACTTGGCTCACTCCTTCATTCATGAGTGAAGTAACTGTGATGTGTCAGTCACTGCACAGCAGCTTATCCACAGTTCCTTGCCTCTAAGGTGCTCCTTGTTCTAGATGAGGTGATGGCATGGAGGACCAAGCCATGCTCAACTAAGAAACCTAAATGCTTTCAAAATGGAAGGCAATACTGTAAAAGTGTAATTTCTTTCTAAATTAATCTATAATTAATATAGATGATTAATACTTGTCCCATCAAAACATCAAAGGTATCTTTTGAAACTTGAAAGAATGATTCTAAAGTTTATTTTGGGAAAAAATGTGCAAAAATAACTAATAAATCCCTGGAAAACAAATACCAGCAATCTGCATTAGAGAACAACTACATAATAAAATGTATCATGAAGCCATAATAACTTTACACAGTGGTGCTGGTGCAAGAATAGACACCTGGTCATTCCAGTACAGTCAGCCTGCACTTAAAGTGAAAGTTTAAAGGTCACTTAAAATCTCCAATGATACGTGAAAACAGAATGCCATGTTAACTTTCCTTTCTTTAATTGCTATTAAGACTGAACATTTTTCAGACGTTTATTAGCCATTTGTATTTTTCTCTTTGTGAATGACCTTAACATTTTCCTGTATAGGTATTTCTTGACTTATGATGGGACTACATCCCAATAAATGCACCCTGAGTTGAAAATATCATTAAGTTGAAAATGCATTTAATATAGCTAACCTACCAAACATCATAGCTTAGTCTAGTCTACCTTTATTTTTTTGAATTTTATTTTATATTTTTTAATACAGCAGGTTCTTATTAGTTCTCTATTTTATACATATTAGTGTATTTATGTCAATCCCAATCTCCCAATTCATCCCACCACCACCACCCCCCGCTTTCCCCCTCTTGGTGTCCATACATTTGTTCTCTACATCTGTGTCTCTATTTCTGCCTTGCAAACCAGTTCATCTATACCATTTTTCTAGATTGCACATATATGCATTAATATACGATATTTGCTTTTCTCTTTCTGACTTACTTCACTCTGTAGGACAGTCTCTAGATCCATCCATGTCTCTACAAATGACCCAATTCCGTTCCTTTTTATGGCTGAGTAATATTCCATTGTATATATGTACCATATCTTCTTTATCCATTCGTCTGTTGTTGGGCATTTAGGTTGCTTCCATGACCTGGCTATTGTAAATAGTGCTGCAATGAACGTTGGGGTGCATGTGTCCTTTTGAATTATGGTTTTCTCTGGGTATATGCCCAGGAGTGGGATTGCTGGGTCATATGGTAATTCTATTTTTAGTTTTCTAAGGACCCTCAATACTGTTCTCCATAGTGGCTGTATCAACTTACATTCCCATCAACAGTGCAAGAGGGTTCCCTTTTCTCCACACCCTCTCCAGCATTTGTTTTTTGTAGATTTTCTGATGATGGCCATTCTGATCGCTGTGAGGTGATACCTCATTGTAGTTTTGATTTGCATTTCTCTAATAATTAGTGATGTTGATCAGCTTTTCATGTGCCTCTTGGCCATCTGTATGTCTTCTTTGGGACAATGTCTGTTTAGGTCTTCTGCCCATTTTTGTTTGTTTGTTTGTTTTTTGTGGTATGCGGGCCACTCACTGTTGTGGCCTCTCCTGTTGCGGAGCACAGGCTCTGGACGTGCAGGTTCAGCGGCCATGGCTCACGGGCCCAGCCGCTCCGCAGCATGTGGGATCTTCCCGGACCGGGGCACGAACCCGTGTCCCCTGCATCGGCAGGCGGACTCTCAACCACTGCACCATCAGGGAAGCTCCCATTTTTGGACTGGGTTGTTTTTTTTTTTAATATTGAGCTGCCTGATCTGTTTATATATTTTGGAGATTAATCCTTTGTCCGTTGATTCGTTTGCAAATATTTTCTCCCATTCTGAGGGTTGTATTTTTGTTTTGTTTCTAGTTTTCTTTGCTGTGCAAAAGATTTTAAGTTTCATTAGGTCCCATTTGTTTCTGTTTTTATTTCCATTACTCTAGGAGGAGGGCCAGAAAAGATCTTGCTGTAATTTATGTCAAAGAGTGTTCTTCCTATGTTTTCCTCTAAGAGTTTTATGGTGTCTCATCTTACATTTAGGTCTTTAATCCATTTTCAGTTTATTTTTGTGTATGGTGTTAGGAAGCGTCCTAATTTCATTATTTTACGTGTAGCTGTCCAGGTTTCCCAGCACCACTTACTGAAGAGACTGTCTTTTCTCCATTGTCTATCCTTGCCTCCTTTGTCATAGATTGGTTGACCATAGGTGCGTAGATTTATCTCTGGGCTTTCTATCCTGTTCCACTGATCTATATTTCTGTTTTGGTGCCAGTACCATATTGTCTTTATTACTGTAGCTTTGTAGTACAGTCTGAAGTCAGGGAGTCTGATTCCTCCAGCTCCGTTTTTTTCCCTAAAGATTGCTTTGGCTATTCGGGGTCTTTTGTGTCTCCATACAAATTTTAAGATTTTTTATTCTAGTTCTGTAAAAAATGCCATTGGTAATTTGATAGGGATTGCATTAAATCTGTAGATTGCTTTGGGTAGTATGGTCATTTTCACAATATTGATTCTTCTAGTCGAAGAACCTGGTATATCTCTCCATCTGTTTGCATCATCTTTGATTTCTTTCATCAGTGTCACAGTTTTCTGAGTACAGCTCTTTTACCTCCTTACGTAGGTTTATTCCTAGGTATTTTATTCTTTTCATTGCAATGGTGAATGGGATTGTTTCCTTAATTTCTCATTCTGATCTTTCGTTGTTGGTGTATAGGAATGCAAGAGGTTCCTGTGCATTAATTTCGTATCCTGCAACTTTACCAAATTCATTGCTTAGCTCTAGTAGTTTTCTGGTGGCATCTTTAGGATTCCCTATGTATACTACCATGTCATCTACAAACAATGACAGTTGTACTTCTTCTTTTCCAATTTGTATTTCTTTTTCCTCTTGGATTGCCATGGCTAGGACTTCCAAAACTATTCCAAAACGATGTTGAATAACAGTGGCAAGAGTGGACATCCTTGGCTTGTTCCTGATCTTAGAGGAAATGCTTTCAGTTTTTCACTATTGAGAATGATGTTAGCTGTGGATTTGTTGTACATGGCCTTTATTATGTTGAGGTAGGTTCCCTCTATGCTCACTTTATGGAGAGTTTTTATCATAAATCGGTGTGGAATTTTGTCAAAAGCTTTTTCTGGCTCCATTGAGATGATCACATAGTTTTTATTCTTCAGTTTGTCAACATGGTGTATCACATTGATTGATTTGTGTTTTTTGAAGAATCCTTGCATCCCTGGGATAAATCCCACTTGATCATGGTGTATGATCCTCTTAATGTGTTGTTGGATTCTGTTTGCTAGTATTTTGTTGAGGATTTTTGCATCTATATTCATCAGTGATATTGGTCTGTAATTGTCTTTTTTTTTGTAATATCTTTGTCTGGTTTTGGTATCAGGGTGATATGGTGGCCTCATAGAATGAGTTTGGGAGTGTTCCTTCCTCTGCAATTTTTCGGAAGAGTTTAAGAAGGATGGGTGTTAGCTCTTCTCTAAATGTTTGATAGAATTCACCTGTGAAGCCATCTGGTCCTGGACTTTTGTTTGTTGGAAGATTTTTAATCACAGTTTCAATTTCATTCCTTGTGATAGGCCTGTTCATATTTTCTATTTCTTCCTGGTTCAGTCTTGGAAAGTTATACCTTTCTAAGAATTTGTTCGTTTCTTCCAGTTGGCCATTTTACTGGTATAGAGTTGCCTGTAGTAGTCTCTTATGATGCTTTGTATTTCTGAGGTCTCCATTGTAACATCTCCTTTTTCATTTCTAATTTTATTGATTTCAGTTCTCTCCCTCTTTTTCTTATTGCCTCTGACTAAAAGTTTATCAATTTTGTTTATCTTCTCAAAGAACCAGCTTTTAGTTTTATTGATTTTTGCTATTGTTTTCTTTGTTTCTATTTCATTTATTTCTGCTCTGATATTTATGATTTCTTTCCCTCTACTAACTTTGGGTTTCATTTGTTCTTCTTTCTCTAGTTCCTTTAGGTGTAAGGTTAGAATTTTTGAGATTTTTCTCGTTTCTTGAGGTAGGATTGTATTGCTAAAAACTTCCCTCTTAGAACTGCTTTTGCTGCATCCCATAGGTTTTGGATCATCGTGTTTTCATTGTCATTTGTCTCTAGGTATTTTTGATTTCCTCTTTGATTTCTTCAGTGATCTCTTTGTTATTTAGTAACATACTGTTTAGCCTCCATGTGTTTGTGTTTTTTCCATTTTTTTCCCTGTAATTGATTTCTAATCTCATAGTGCTGTGGTCAGAAAAGATGCTTGATATGATTTCAATTTTCTTAAACTTACCAAGGCTTGATCTGTGACCCAAGGTGTGATCTATTCTGGAGAATGTTCCATGTGCACTTGAGAATAAAGTGTAATCTGCTGTTTTGCGATGGAACGTCCTATAAATATCAATTAAGTCTATCTGGTCTATTGTGTCATTTAAAGCTTGTGTTTCCTTATTAATTTTCTGTCTGGATGATCTGTCCATTGTTGTAAGTGGGGTGTTAAAGTCCCCCACTATTATTGTGTTCCTGTCGATTTCCTCTTTTATAGCTGTTAGCAGTTGCCTTATGTATTATGGTGCTCCTATGTTGGGAGCATATATATTTATAATTGTTATAACTTCTTGGATTGATCCCTTGATCATTATGTAGTGTCCTTCCTTGTCTCTTATAACATTATTTATTTTAAAGTCTATTCTGTCTGATATGAGAATTGCTACTCCAGCTTTCTTTTGATTTCCATTTGCATGGAATATCATTTTCCATCCCCTAACTTTTAGTCTGTATGTGTCCCTAGGTCTGAAGTGGGTCTCTTGTAGACAGCATATATATGGGTCTTGTTTTTGTATCCATTCAGTGAGCCTGTGTCTTTTGGTTGGAGCATTTAATCCATTCACATTTAAGGTAATTATCGATATGTACATTCCTTTTACCGTTTTCTTAATTTTGGGGGGTTTGTTTTTGTAGGTCCTTTTCTTCTCTTGTGTTTCCCACTGAGAGAAGTTCCTTTAGCATTTGTTGTAGACCTGGTTTGGTGGTGTGAATTCTCTTAGCTTTTGCTTGTCTGTAAAGTTTTCGATTTCTCCACCGAATCTGAATGAGATCCTTGCTGGGTAGAGTAATCTTGGTTGTAGGTTCTTCCCTTTCTTCACTTTAAATATATGGTGCCACTCCCTTCTGGCTTGTAGAGTTTCTGCTGAGAAATCAGCTGTCAACCTTGTGGGAGTTCCCTTGTATGTTATTGGTCATTTTCCCCTTGTTGCTTTCAATAATTTTTCTTTGTCTTTAATTTTTGTCAATTTGATTACCATGTGTCTCAGTGTGTTTCTCCTTGGGTTTATCCTGCCTGGGACTCTCTGTGCTTCCTGGACTTGGGTGGCTATTTCCTTTCCCATGTTAGGAAAGTTTTCGACTATAATCTCTTCAAATATTTTCTCAGGTCCTTTCTCTCTCTCTTCTCCTTCTGGGACCCCTATAATGTGAATATTGTTGCGTTTAATGTTGTCCTAGATTTCTCTCAGGCTGTCTTCATTTCTTTCCATTCTTTTCTCTTTATTTTGTTCTGCGGCAGTGAATTCCACCATTCTGTCTTCCAGGTCACTTCTCCATTCTTCTGTCTCAGTTTTTCTGCTATTGATTCCTTCTAGTGTAGTTTTCATTTCAGTTATTGTTCACCTCTGTTTGTTCCTTAATTCTTCTAGGTCTTTGTTAAACATTTCTTGCATCTTCTCGATCTTTGCCCCCACTCTTTTTCTGAGGTCCCAGGTCATCATCACTATCCTATTCTGAATTCTTTTACTGGAAGGTTGCTTATTTCCACTTCATTTAGTTGTTTTTCTGGGGTCTTATCTTGTTCCTTCATCTGGTACATAGTCCTCTGCCTTTTCCTTTTGTCTATCTTTCTATGAATGTGGAATTTGTTCCACAGGCTGCAGAACTGTAGTTCTTCTTGCTTCTGCTGTCTGAGCTCTGGTGAATGAGGCTATCTAAGAGGCTTGTGCAAGCTTCCTGATGGGAGTGACTGATGGTGAGTAGAACTGGGTGCTGCTCTGGTGGGCAGAGCTCAGTAAAACTTTAATCCACTTGTCGGCTGATGGGTGGGGCTAGGTTCCCTGTTGGTTGTTTGGCCTCAGGCGACCCAGCACTGGAGCCTACCTGGCTTTTTGGTGTAGCTAATGGCAGTCTCTGGGAGGGCTCACGCCAAGGAGTACTTCCCAGAACTTCTGCTGCCAGTGTCCTTGTCCCCACGTGAGCCACAGCCACCCCTGCCTCTGCAGGAGACCCTCCAACACTAGCAGGTAGGTCTGGTTCAGTCTCCTATGGGGTCACTACTCCTTCCCCTGGGTCCCCATTGCACACCCTACTTTGTGTGTGACCTCCAGGAGTGGAGTCACTGTTTCCCCTAGGCCTAGTCCTGCAATCAAATCCCTCTAGCCTTCGAAGTCTGATCCTCTAGGAATTCCTCCTCCCATTGCTGGACCCCCAGGTTGGGAAGCGTGACGTAGGGCTCAGAACCTTCACTCCAGTGGATGGATTTCTGTGGTAAAAGTGTTCTCCAGTTTGTGAGTCACCCACCCAACAGTTATAGGATATGATTTTATTGTGTTTTCGTCCCCCCCTACTGTCTCATTGCAGCTTCTCCTTTGTCTTCAGATGTGGGGTATCTTTTTTGGTGAGTTCCAGTATCCTCCTGTCGATGATGGTTCAGCAATTAGTTGTGATTCCAGTGCTCTTGCAAGAGGGAGTGAGTGCACGTCCTTCTACTCTGCCATCTTGAACCATTTTAGTCTAGCCTATCTTGAATGTGCTCAGAACACTTACATCAGCCAACAGTTGGGCAAAATCATCTAACACAAAACTTAGTTTATAATCAAGTACTGAATATCTCATATAATTGATTGAATACTGTACTGAAACTGAAAAACAGAATGACTGTCTGGGTATGGGGTGATTCGGTGGTTTACCCTCAGGATCGCCTGGCTGATTGGTAGCTGCCCATCATCACAAGAGAGGATGGTCCTGCATATCACTCGCCCAGGAAAAGATCAAAATTCCAAAATCAAGGTATGATTCGTAGTAAATTCGTATTGCTTTCACACCATTGTAATGTCAGAAAATCATAAGCCAAAACACCGTAAGTTGGGGAATGTCTTATTTCCATTATCTGGGGTTTTATTCATGGATTTGTTTAAGATCTTTATGTTTCAAGAACATTAAGTTTTGGTAGCATTTACTTGTTGCCAATGAACCCCTGGATTCACCTTAATTTGTTGACACACCTGCAGATTTACCCTCTACCTACAGCTACCTACAGTCTTGATACACACATGTATATGTCAGTCTACACTACAATTCTTTCTCTCTCCACAATTATAACATAGAAGATGAGGTAACTGAATCTGTCAAAATGTTATCATGGCATACTTCTTGGGACCCTACATGAACCAAGTCATAACCTTCAGGAGTGATTTCTCTGCACCATAGCTTTCTTTTTTGAAAATCCCATACTACCTGAAAAAGGCTTCAGAACTACAACACTTGAAAAAAAATGTGTGTCCATTTGAAGAAAATTTTCCTGATACAAAAATGTTTGCAGCTATATTTCCCCCTTTTCTGACAATCTTTCCTTGGCTATTTAAAAGGTAAACAGCATGCTTTATTTCTCCCCAAAGATTATTTCCATATAGATTCCATGATAGCTTAGAGGACACATGTAACTAAGTGGGTAGCCTGACTCCCCACACACCTAATATCTGAATAAAGAAGTCTCCCAGCTATGTATTCATTCATAACACTAAGTTCAATGTCTATAACTCTCCCTCCCTGGGACTTGATTGACTTCTCTCCTCAAAGCTTCTTCCAGGACTGGGTACCCAGCAGAACCCTGGGTTACACCATGCAGTATATTTATCTAATGAAATATGAGCTCTGGATACAGTGAGCCATGCTTTGCCACAGACACCCCATCCATCTGCTGAAAATAATCAATCTCAGAAAATAAAAGTCCTGGGAAAGTTAAAATTGGGTACATGCTGAGGATTAACAAGGGGTTCAAGGGCAGAACTGTAGTTATTTTATAGACTTGGAATCAGTGCCTGGGGAAGGGATTGGTCTAAAAAATGCATTTGTCACGTAAAAGCCGGGGTTGCCTACAAGCAACCACACAGGTTACTCAGAGTTGCCTCTCGGATGGAAATCACACAGTTGTCGTGACAGCTGATCATTCCAATTTCTGGACAGACTGATGCTCCTGGTTGGTCGGCTTAGTTACAGAACCTTCATGCCATCCCACAGCCCCACCCCAACCTTTGCCAAAAATAGTGTTAATAACAACTACCATAATAATGGAAATAGCACATAACATTCATTGAGTGCCTGTGACGTGTCAGGAACATTTATAAAGATGCTTCAGATTCAAAAATCTCATGTAGTCCTCCTAAAAACCCTTTGAAGTAGTTATTATTACTGCTGGTTTATGGATCTGCACATAAACTGAGAAGATATGAACTCAGTGAACTCTGTGACTGCAAACCCAGCCACTCTGAATGCAGCAGCACACTGGTAGAAAGTTAGGAAAGATTGGGTATTTGTCCCTGTGCAGTCCATTTTTCCTACTGGAAAAACACAGAATATCCCTCAGCTTTAATAATGCTGATCTCAGATTGACAGGCTAGTAGCTAACCAGGATGGGAAGAAAGGTTTTCCATGGCAGCATCTGGAGTGGGGAGGATGAATATTCTGAGGTGGCTTCCACACGTTATGAAGCTCAGGAAGGGAAAGCACACAGCCATGCCCATCTCTCCTTTGGGCTAGGCTGGCTGCAGGCAATTGCCTTTCTACCCTTGTTCCTGGGAAGAACTGCCAGAGCCACTGCACACTCCCAGCATTTCCTAATTTAGCTCTAAACATATTTATTCCTGAAGAAAAGAATCAGGTTCAGATGGGAAAGTATGCAAAAAAAAAAAGAATGAGAAGCACTTGAAGCGAAAAGGGAGAAAAAGTAATGTTGCAATGGGCTCCCTAAATTTCACCCTGGATAAGAATGTAAGCTAGTCTAGAGTCAGCTACACTTAAGTGTGAATGCAGACTCTGTAATTTGGACAAAATAACTTTTCTCTTCACCTGTAAAATTGGGTTAAGACTAGAACTTACTGGGTCGGGTTGTTGTCTGGATTTAATGAGTTAAAACACATGAAAGAGCCTGGCAGGTAAAAAGGACTCAACGTAGGACAGCTGTTACTGTCATCCTCATCCTCAGCATCATCAACACCATCATGTTCCTTCAGCTCCCCTTCTAGCAACCACGATGCTCCCTGCATCCTTACCCTCTCCCCACATCACAGTCTCACACCCTTTTATTTATGCAGAAATGGCAGTTGGGCTTATGATAAATAGGAGAGAATCGGCTTTCCTCTTTGCTTTCAGATATGGCCAATAACAAGTGATCGTATTTTCACCACTTCCTTATCTGAAGTAGAAGCAGAAAGAATGGAATCCTGAAGAACTAGCTATTCTCAACCCCATTTTTTTCCCTTAATTAAAAACCACAAACAGCTCCTAACTTTGCATGTCAGCCACACACATCCAGGTGTCTGATATTTATGCTGAGGGACCATCTCCTAGAAAGGGCTTTTTTTCTCTATATAAAGGTTGCCACCTTCAACGGGCTTTTACTAGTCTCCCATACTTTTCCTTAAAACTGATAGATCAAATTGTTGAAGAAAATTTGGAGGAAAAATGTAGTCTGGCAAAATGCAGTTCTTAAGAACCAGAGCTGGAAGTCAAGATGTCTGGCTTGGAATAACAGGGAGGGACGTACACAGAAGCAAAGTGGGCGGGGGTGGGGCGGGCACTAGCTGAAGAGAGGTTACAGGACAGAGCAGGGAAAAGGGTCCTGATTCCCTGAAAGCCTGGCTGAGTTTCTAGATGTTTCCCATCCTGCTTCAGGAAGGTACTCCACTAGAATATGAACCTCATTACTCTCTTACACATCCATAAGCAGAGCCTCCTGATCATATGTGTACAAACTGGAGCGTCACCTCCAAAGCCTTCATATATCCAAACATTGTCTTAGAAATGGGGTCTACAGAGAGAGACCGAGTAAGCCAGTGCAAATAAAAATTTCAGAAACACAATCCAAATAAAATAAACCCCAGGGTTTTCCTCCGCTGACCTTGAATCACAAATTATATTTCTTATCCCACACAGACAGACTTTTCCCTGCACAGTCCCAGAGATGAAGCCCAAGTGTCAGCTTCAATATTAGAACTTAATTCTACATTTCCTTCAGCGGATCACTAATTCCAAGGTTCAGCATGCCTGAATGTTCTGTGGTTGAGTAGATTTTA
The DNA here is from genome assembly GCF_949752795.1 of Hyperoodon ampullatus. Taxonomy (NCBI): domain Eukaryota; kingdom Metazoa; phylum Chordata; class Mammalia; order Artiodactyla; family Ziphiidae; genus Hyperoodon; species Hyperoodon ampullatus. The sequence continues at coordinate 21,611,558 of NC_136932.1, read as the reverse complement.
GTGGTCTTTAAGAGATTACCTCAAATGCAAAAGCCTCTCAAAACAAGACCAGAAAGATTTTGAAAGAAAAGAAAAACACTTCAAACTGCTTTATAATTTCACTTTCAAGAATTTAAATTTACTTAAAGCCACATTTTTGAATCTAAGTTGTGCCAGGTTTCAGGCACGGGAGATGTCCTATTCTTGGTTTGCAGACAATGTGTTATCGACCAAGTATTTATTGAGTGTTTTAGTCATGCACAGCAGTATGCAAAGGCAAGCAGAGATCTTTTTTTTTTTTTTTTTTTTTTTTCGGTACGTGGTCCTCTCACTGTTGCGGCCTCTCTCGTCGTGGAGCACAGGCTCCAGACGCGCAGGCCCAGCGACCATGGCTCATGGGTCCAGCCGCTCCGCGGCACGTGGGATCCTCCCAGACCGGGGCACGAACCCGCATGCCCTGAGTCCACAGGCGGACTCCCAACCACTGCGCCACCAGGGAAGCCCAAGCAGAGATCTTAATAAAGAGGGGACCTCTCTCTGCCCTCTAGGGACTTACAGTTTAATTGCAAGCCCTTTATTTTATGTGTTGTTGTTGTTGTTTTAGCTCCTGGGTACATACAGTTATTGGACATACACATCATCGAACACTGTCTTATTTCAACTCATTCAGTTTTGGAGAATGACTTCCATCACTGACCATTCGGACCTCCTCTATGCATGACAGCGTTTTAACCTGAAGTTGGTGAAATACATTTCGTTTCAGAAAGCGAGGGGTGCAAATGCATACGTAGAGGGGACACGAATGAAGTCAAAATCAAGGCACAAGAGCTAAGGAGGACTGGGGCAAATGAGGTCTGAATGGAGGTGACGGGCAGGCAGTCGTGCGGAGAAGAGAGGCAAGAGCATCCATTCCAGGTGAAGAAAGTAGCACATGAGAAGCGCAGGGGTAAAGAGCCAGGTGTGCACCGCGGCCGAGAGCCCAGGGGACTGGCTGCTCTCTTTGCTTTGGCGGACTCGGCGTCGTGTGGAGATGCATTCAAATTGAACTTTAAAGTGTAGGAAACAGAAAGTGTTTTGTCCCCTTCGGAGAGTGTCCCATTTTCCACTCAGGCCCAATTTGCGTGCCACAGTCCTGAGTCTGCGATCTTCCTCTCAATGGACGCTTATGTTCTCGCCAGGAAGGGCAGCCCTTGCTAAATGTTATGGTTTGGAATGATCCTTCACAAGGATGGAAAACCGAGTTAATTCAATTAAGGCCCGGGGTCCTGGGCTTTGAACCAGCCACAGTCTCAATTTTATGAGAGGATGAAAAGTTAATTATTTGCCGAGTTGGAGCAAAGTCCACTTTGAAAATCCCTTTCCAAAAGAGTCATTTCCACGTCAGCTTCCCTGTGGAAAATCAAGGCAGGTTGAACCAGGGTCATAAGGAGACTTCGGGAGCTGGGTGCTCAGGTGGGGGTCCCAGGCTCTCCCACCCCCTGCCTTGCCTCTCTGCAGCCCATATTCAGAGGGCTGGATGCATCTGGAAAGTGACCAAAGCTTATGTTTACTCCCACAGGCCACTTTGAAAAATAGAAAACAAAATCCAAGTTGAATTCAGAAAGTCAAGTTTTTAGGGTGCTTTTATTTAGGGCAAGGTCTTTATAATTCAGTTGATGGGGTTTTCCTTTTCTACAAACTGGCAGCTTCGCTGCTGTTTTTAGTGTTATTATTTTATTTAACTTTAAATGTTTAACTTTAAACGTTAAACACACATAGGTATGCATGTAGATATAATAACTATGGAACAATTCCAGGGATGTTGAAAATAGAAAGAAAGTGAAGATTATCCGTAAACTCACTGCCCAAATAACTGGCTAGTGGTTTCCGTGTATATACTTCCAAAACTTTTTAGGCATGTGTCTACAGATAGGCACACACACCACATAATTAAGCACACACACACTCAAAAAAATCCTTATGCTACCAGTTTTGTTTTATATTTCACAACCATATATCATAGATATTTCCATGTATATTGGGAGAGCAGAAGGGTGAAGTGCATGGGTTCTAGAAAGGAACTTTAGAGTGGATTGAGAAAACTACCCAACCTTTTTAAGTCCCAGTAGAAATACAACCAATCAATGGTGTGGTTCTGAGACTTAAAGGAAATACTCTATCTAAGCCTTTTAGTAGTTAAACTTAATAAATGCTCATTAAATATTAACTATTGTCTTAACATCAGTGCATATAGATTTGTGTCTTCCTTTATAATGACAGCAAAATATTCTATTGTATGTATGGACAGACCACCATATTTTAGTATGTCCTTCTTGATGGCCATTTATGTTGTTTCTAATTTCTTACTCTCCGAGATGGATCTGTGATGCATATTCTGTATACACAACTTTTGTGGCTTTCGTGTTCATGTAAGAAACCAGAAAGAAATATTTTCTGAAAAAAAGAAATATCACCCCCCCCACATACACACACACATAGAAAAGTTATTTTCATCTTACTAATGAGTTTACTTAAGTAATCCCAAGGAACACGCTGGAAATGCTACTACAGGATCTAAATCAAAGTAAAGGAACATTTTCAAATCAATGTACTCCTGGCAAGAAGAGTGGATGTGAAGTAAAGAGCCCCAAGTTCTAACTCTCACTTTATTATCAACCCCAAACAATGCCAAACGCTCTAGAACTCAGTTTTCTCTTTAGTAAAAGAAGAGGTTAAATGAAATGAACTAGAAGTTCTTTTCCATTTGATTATAGGATTTATACTCTGTCAGTATTGCTTGTGGGATGTCTTACCACTGACATTATGAGAAAACCTAAGTCCTAAAAGAACACTGGGCCAAGCCTAAAGGACATCATGATATTTCTTTGCATTCAACTCTAATGAAATGAGATGAATCAAAATGCAAAATGTGACTCTTTCCTTTTATCCCCATGCTTTTATTCTGATACATATCAATAATAGAAACTAATAAAAATGGAAAGACCTTAGAAACATCCAGCAAACAAATTATTCAGCCTTATCATGTGCAAAAAAAGAATTTCAAAGAGCAATGGGGGACATAAGAAAGTTAAGATATGATTTCTGCCTTAGCATTGCTGCCATGTGGTAGGAGAGAAAAGCCATGCCCATACAAAGATCTCTGAAAATAGAAAGCTTGATTAGTTATGAATTGGATGCCCTTTTTTGTTTCAAAAAGGGTTTATGTCAGTTTAGAAAACTGCATATAATATAAAAAATTAAAATGCATTAAAATAAATTAGAAAGAAAATGCAAACAAAATGACAAATACAAGCATAAGATTAAGGTAGGGATAAGCCAGATTCATTCAATAAAATGCTATATACTACATCTTTAACTAAGCATTTTGGCAGCCAGTTCAAAGAGGAAGGGCTAGACAAGGAAAGATAGACATTGCATGGTTACCAGGATCATCATAACAGTAGTTAAGGCTTACATAGGGCTTGCTGTGTGATGCGGCAGGCAAGAAATATCCTGAGACTTTTACATATAGATTAACTCATTTAACCTCATGATAAACTATGAAGTAATTCTATTATTATCCCCAAACTACATTGGAGACACAGACTCAGAGTGGTCAGTTAAATTACTCAGGGGCAGGGCTTCCCAGGTGGCACAGTGGTTAAGAATCCACCTGTCAATGAAGGGGACATGGGTTCTATCCCTGGTCTGGGAAGATCCCACATGCCGTGGAGCAACTAAGCCCGTGCACCACAACTACTGAGCCTGCGCTCTAGAGCCTGCGAGCCACAACTACTGAAGCCCGAGCACCTAGAGCCCGTGCTCTGCAACAAGAGAAGCCACCGCAATGAGAAGCCTGCGCACCGCAACAAAGAGTAGCCCCTGCTCACAGCAACTAGAGAAAGCCCTCACGCAGCAATGAAGACTCAACGCAGCCAAAAAATAAATTAATTAATTAATTGATTAAAAAAAAATTACTCAGGGGCACCCAGCCAGGCAGTCCTAGTTAGGCTAGCATTCAATTCCAAGCGGTTTCCCAAGTCACTACACTGATACCCCTTCTCATTCGACCCCTGGGCTACGAAATAAAGGAAGAGGGTTTGCAGTTCTTTTATTTTGTTTTTTATTCCTTAGACTTTCTTAAGCACTCTTCTTTCTCTGGAAACTAACATGAAAATATATATTTATAATCAGAAAAATTAATAGACTTACAAAAATAAACAAGGCATGTTAAACTTAGGGATCAGTCAGTAAACTCACCACAAGACAGAGCAGAGGGAGTCACCTGCTGAGGAGGGGTGGTCAGGAAGGCTTCCTGGAAGAGGTCAACCTCAAAGCATTGGGGAAGCATCTCAGGCAACAGGAATTGTGGGTAAGCTAGTGTATTTTTCAGGATCTGTTGACAAAATTGAGCTCCTGAGCAATGGTTGCTCGTTTCCACAGAACCCAAAGACACTGATCTTCCAATGCTGATAGATCAAAGAGAGAAAAATCAGTTAGAGCCACATGTTTTCTTGGCATGTATTGTCAGATACCCACAAAGACCTCAAATTCCTTTCAGGAAGCTGGTAATTATGGCCTCTGTGTTGTCTTCTTTCTCTCCTCTGTTTTTCTTCTCACTCATTTATTCCTAAGTCACAAATCCACAACTTCAGATGAGAATGACATAGCAAGGGAGGGTGGGAGGCCAGGATGGGGAGAAAGAAAAAGGAATAAGGAAACTGGCCTTTGGACCCTACTCCTTGGTCATTCCTGCCAGAAGACCCCGTTGCAAAGATGCAAAAACCCACCCTCATTAACAGCCTGGTGACAGATATGAGAAAGTTCACCCCTCTGAAGCCACTGGAGCATCCTTGTCTCTGAGAGTCCCAGGCAAACAAAACCCCACTAGCAGATATTTTCAGAACATTCATTTATTCCAAAATCAGATCAGCGAAGGGTTGAGAATATTCTCTGGGAAATCTGCTCAGCCTTTAAGGAGAGGGTTCTAAATGCAGTCATTGATGCAACGATTAATAATTATCTCTTCCCTTTCTTCTGCCACAGAGAATTGCTAGAGGCCAAGAACTGATTAGTGCTGGCTAACAAATCCTGCCCTACCCTTACCCTTACCCTCACCCCGCCGGCCCCCCGCTGGCTCCCAAATGGAAAAGGGCAGAATATTTTTCAGCTGAACTAATTCATGAAGCTATAAAACTAGCAGCCTTGCTTACCATTCACCATTTGGTATTTAAAAACTCAAAAATAGGAGATTAGACAGATTGGCTTTATTTACCATTACTACAATTAAATAAACAGCCCCTTGTGTGAATTAATCGCCTCACTGCAGTCTAAAATAGTGCAAGAATCTAGACGAGACTTTGAAAAATGTTGAGACTGATTTGAATCAACTAGGAATTGCTAATGTTTTTTGTAGCTTTCAACTCCCTCCCCCCAAAGCAAACACACACACACACACACACACACACACACACACACACACACACACGTCTAAACTCAGGAATACGGTTGTGTCAGTTGTGTCTCTGTGGGTTAACCTTGATCTTGCAAAATGAAGACTCATGTTAGTCTTGCACTGCTTTCCTTCTCAACATGGCTAAGAAGAGACAAAGACTACAATGCAGGTGATCTTCCCTTTCCTAACCTTCAAACTTACATTTTATGACCTGCCCAGTGTTTATTTCATCCTGAGATCTTGGACCAGAGCCCCCAGTGGTTGTCGAATAATTCTCAAAACAAGACATCAGTGTGACAAAAAGGGCTAAAATTTACATGAACATAGAGACTCTTATTCTCTAGGAAAACTCTAAATGCTTCGAGACTCTACCTAAGAAAGATAGAGAATAAAAGAATAGCAGCATGTGTGTGTGTGTGTGTGTGTGTGTGTGTGTGTAGGAATAGCCATTCACATTAATTATTAAATTTTTTATTTTATATTGGAGTATACTTGATTGACAATGTTGTGTTAGTTTCAGGTGAACAGCAGAGTGATTCAGTTATACATATACATGTATCTATTCTTTTTCAAATTATTTTCCCATTTAGGTTATTACATGGTATTGGGCAGAGTTCCCTGTGCTACACAGTAGGTCCTTGTTGGTTATCTATTTTAAATATTTTAATTAAAAATAAAGATGAGAGAAAAATTATACCAAACCATTAAGGGAGAACATGCACTGAGGCACCAGCTCTGCCAAGGTGGCCTTATGATCACAGCTATGGGATGGGTGGCACTGAATTCAATTAGCTCAACTCTTTTTTAAAAAGGAATGGAAAACCTTACAAACCACAAACAGTGCATGCGATAGTCCTGGGGACTATCGAGGAGGAAAAAATGAAAGAAGAACAAGTTAAACAAGAACTGTGATAGACCGGGTAATGAAGGAGGGTGGATGCACGCCATGCAAGACCCAAACACAGCAGCAGGTGGAGAAGATGTTGACTTTATTTAGCATTAATTGCAGGAAAGGGTCTATAAAATGTGGTCAAAAATTATTAAACCCCCAATGTTATGCCAACATTATGCCATCCCCTGTTCCAAGGCAGGTGTATTATTGCTGGTCCCCAGGATTAGAGTAAATCATTGCTTTTCCATGTATTCTGAATATTGCATTTCGTTATTTTTTTACTGCCCTGTTTCTCGAGGTTTTGTGGCTTAATAGGCACTGTTATGGATAAAGTCAACGTGGGTTCCATGTTGGGGGAGGGAACGTGGGATAAAGAATACCAGAACACCCCTTCAACACTCCCTCTACACCCTTCAATTCCTAGGTGAGCGTTCTCTACATACATCTCCAGAAACTTCTCTGGGGTGAAACATACTTCCAGCGACGGCCACAGATAAATCCCTTGCATCCCACTAACATTGGAATACGCACTTAGATTTAAGAGACGTCCCTCAAACTACTCACTCGTCCGTAGAAACCCAGGTTTGCTTACTTGAAGCCCAAAACTTGCTTCAAGAAGCCACAAAATGATGTTAATCATTTCAAACAAAAGACGGGTTGGGGTCACCCAAAAATCCCAAAGGAGTCAAAACATACTTATTAAATCTCAGTTGAAAAGTAAAACATCCAAGTAGCGTTTTGCAGTAGGCTCTCACTACCAGCCAGGAAAAGATTCACAAAGACCCAGAAAAAGGTAACTCAGACTGATAAACCACCTACTGGCAGAGTCCAGACAGTTTTCCATAAACTATAGTTTTTTCGTAAGCTATAAGAGCTCACAGATGGGTTGAGAAAAATAAGACAATTAAAAACATTCTCAGAATTCATTTCAAGAGATCGATGTGCCCGCAGACCATCCAACTTTGGCCACCGGGAAATAACACTCAAGCTACTGGAAAATGGGGCAGCCTCCTCCATCCCAGTGTTCCCTGATCTTGGACATGACCAACACACTGTCCCTTCAAGCTCTCTCTCACCACCCTCGCCCCGCAACATCCTGTATCTTTTTGTCTTTAATTCACAGAAAACAAAAGGATAGACAGTCACTGAGAGACCTGCTGCCATGTCTCTGCTTCCCAGAATGCAAAGTGATGGGCAGAGAAACACTCGGAGAGCAGCATCCTGGTGACAGCATGGTCAGGAGCGGTAGTGGAAGGTGCACGGCACTTGTTCCCAAAGGCAGGTGCCATGCAGAGGCTGGGGGAAGAGAAAGTGCGATCATGCTACATCAGTGTTTCCCAGCCTTTTTTTCCCCACTATCACCCTCTTCCAAGAAAACTTTTTTGACTTTTTTCCTAATTGCCCCTCTTCTACATGACATTTACTGTCACAGACTTACTGTGTCTCCATTTATATATTGTATGTATATCTGTGCTTTATATATTTAAAAGAAGAATGTTTTCTTTCTATTTCTCTCTCTCTCTCTCTCTTTCTTTCTTTCTTTCTTTGCTCTGGCCTAGAAAGAACAAATTATCACCCCCTTGGTAGTGATATTGTTCCTGTTGAGAATGCATATGCCAGCTACTACCAGCTCCTTAGATACTGGGAGTACAGTTATGTGCCCACTGCAATTTTTTTTCCCCTATAGAGCAGGGCTTCTTAACTTCTGAACCCTTGATCTTTGGGCCAAATCACTCTTTGCTGCAGGGGCAGTCCTGGGATGTTAGCATGCATAGCATTATCCCTGGCCTCTAGATGCCAATAGCACTTTTATCCCTCATCCCCAGTTGTAACAACCAAAAATGTCTCCAGACCTTGTTAAATGTCCCCTGGGGCATTTATGGGGACAAAATGCCCCCTGGCTGAGAACCAGTGCTCCAGGGGACAGGGATACATCAGTGAGCAAGGCAGGCAGAGCCCCTGCCTGTTTTGCTACTAAACAGTTAATTAAGTTTAACAGCCCTCAGTTACTTTACCTCTCAAAAAAAATTAAATAATATCGAAGGTCCTCTCCAACTTTATTATCCTATCGCAAGTGATGTTTCTGTGTGTGTTTTTAATTTAACAAACCTGGGCTATTTAGAATGGCTCTTTTCCCCCCTAAAGATTTGAACTGAAATCACATACACAATTAATGCCACTTTAAACAAAGCTCAAAAGCATTTACTGATACTCTTCCAAAATCGGTTTGTGAGTGATTTTATACAGGGAAAGTTATGCAAATATCATCTCCTTGTAGATTACAGTCCTGAGCAGGCAACGTGGGGTCTTGTAGAGAGCAGAGCAACATCCAGAATCCAGCATACAGCAGATGTCATGCTTTATGAGCGTAAAGCCATCACAGAGTGTAATCAAATCACACTGAGCCTCGTTAAAGATTTGGTTGACATTTCTTATAAAAGGAATCTCTCTCTTCTCCCACTCTCCCTCATTCATTCATTTCCTCTCTCTCTCTCTCTCTCTCATATAAATTGATGTTTTGCAACTCGAAACCCAGGAGTGAATTAAATGATTGTAGTGGGTGATAAAACAAGACCTTATATTAACATGCTGCCTCGTATCATCACAAGTACTTAATTCTCACACACAGAAAAAGTCTTATGATGTTGACAGTGAAAAAAGTATTGTCCCAACTTAAGGAGTAATGTAAAGAAGAGAGGCTTAGAAAAGTTAAGTGATGGGAATAGAGTCCGCTCCTAGGCCCTTTATTCAGGTTATGCGGGAGCCCTGTGGATGATATTGAAAATTCCCTAGCCATTCTTGCTACTGCCAAGTTCTATTTGCCTCAGGTCACCAAAATATTATATACTCCTGGACTCAGGAATAAACTCAGAGTGTCTCTGAGTGAGAAGAGGATTGAGGTCAGTCTTTATACCATTCATGTCTCTTCAACCTAGAAGATTATGTGATATCTCAGTGAACTAGGGGTGAACGTTAAAGGATTCCTTTATTTACCACCTGAAGCAGAAAATTCTACCTAAGTATGGAATTGACTTAATGAGAGGGTCTCAAACTGGATCTAGGACCCATTTGCATCTTGGAGTGCTGATATGCCCTCTAGCTTGATGTTTTCCTTTGCAAAACCATCATCTAAGAGATGGGTGACTCACATGCTTTGGAATCCCTTAAATAACTGGAGAAGGACACTGAAGATCAGGGTGAGTCCCTGATTTTTTAAACTAATGACCTATGTTCCTTGGATCACTGTCAGCCCTAGAGTAAACCAAAGAACTACCCATGAAGAGACTACTGTTTGTTTGGTTGGTTGTTTTTCTATGTAGATAGGTAATGGAGGTTGGCTTCTCTTTTCCTTCAATTTTGATGGCCAAATCATCTTGAAAGGAGAGGGTATTTTGAGTTCTTAGAACTTAAAACTCCATTTCCCATTCTGAGGCTGGCTCAGTATCCAGGAACCGTATAAATATTATCTGATGACTTGTTCCTTGACGGAAATGATTGAAGAAATTGAGGGACCCCCCCCCAACCCAGTGTCATATTCCCATAGCCACCAGACTTGATCCCCTGTTGGCAAATTCATCTATAAGTTAGCCAAGTGCCTGCTGGGGTCAACATCTGGAGAACATTGCCAGAAAGCCTAAATGGTTATTATCCTATTTTGGAATCTTCTCACTCTCTGGCCCAAAGTTAAAATAACTGGCTGAAGAACCAGGAACTTCTCCTAAAGAAGCATCCAAAGGGAAAGCCAAGTAGCTCATAAAATCTTACCCCAGTCTGTAAAACAGTGAAAGAGACACTTAGCATAGCATGTTGCTTCCCTGGTTTTCGTTATTTTATGAGGTCTCAGTAAGTTTCCCGGGGCTGCTGTAAAAAAAGATTTCTTTTTTAGTGTCTTGCTATACTAGATTCGCTCGGCCACCATGCTCTCAGTGCCACTTCCTCTCCATGCCTCCCCTCCCTTTGTTTGGTACACAAAAGTTCTTCCATGTCCCATGCTCATTCTGTCAACTGATGGTTTTTTTGCTCAAAATGCTTCTTTTCTCTCAGTGTTCGCTGCTGATGGGGCTTCTCACAGTTCAAATTATAGGTCGAGCAAGGCTCTATGTTTAGGGTTTTATTAAAAAATGAAGGGATTTCCCTGACAGTTCAGTGGTTAAGACTTCACCTTCCAATGCAGGGGGTGCAGGTTCAATCCCTGGTCAGGGAGCTAAGATCTCATATGTCTTGGGGCCAAAGAACCAAAACATAAAACAGAAGCAATACTGTAACAAACTCAATCAAAGACTTTAAAAATGGTCCACATCAAAAAAATCTTTGGGACTTCCCTGTTGGTGCAGTAGTTAAGAATCCGCCTGCCAATTCAGGAGACACAGGTTCAATCCTTGGTCAGGGAAGATCCCACATGCCACGGAGCAACTAAGCCTGTGTGCCACAACTACTGAGCCTGCACTCTAGAGCCCGTGAGCCACAACTACTGAGCCTGCATGCCACAACTACTGAAGCCCGTGCACCTAGAGCCCATGCTCCGCAACAAGAGAAGCCACCGCAATGAGAAGCCCACGCACGGCAACGAAGAGTAGCCCCCGCTCACCGAAACTAGAGAAAGCCCACGGTGCAGCAACAAAGACCCAACGCAGCCAAAAATAAAATAAATAATAAATTTATTTTTTTTAAATGCAATATGGTAACATCTCATAATCATGGAAGGTGAACGCTGGGATGTTCCTGAAGGAATGGATTTCCCCAGGTGCTGGTTGGGCTGAGATGAACCTCAGCTGTCCACCTCCTCCAAGAATGGCTTCCACTGAAGAAAGATGCCTCACCCAAGGCTGTGCTTTCTTCCATGGCAGCTCGCACCCAAGAACTGACTAACGAGAGTTATAAAGGCCCACTTTCTCTAACTATGGACAACTCAGAAGACGCTACTAGCTCCAGAGCTGCCTGTGGTGTTGGCTCTGCATTGCAACCCAGCTTTTCCTTCTGCCCAGGTCTCCTCCCTTCCTTTCTCTGCCACAAGATGCGAGCCCCAAGAGTTCTCCCTAAGAACCGTCCTGCACACCCCCTCTACTTGGTAGTCAACCTCCCAGGGAACTCTGACTGTGATGGCTGGTGCCAGGAACGGGCTGATAAAGCAGGTGCCAAGATGGAATTCTGGAACTTGATCACTTGCCACCCAGCTAACGATGAGGACCCCTTACTGGTGTCAGATGAAGCACGATGGAGCAGTGCTATTGTTAAAGGTCCACCAGGAGTGGACGGGGGAGGCTGTATCTGTGAGTCTGCATGAAATGGTGCAAAGTATTAGACGTTTAAAAATACAGGAGGTGGGCTTCCCTTGGTGGTGCAGTGGTTGAGAGTCCGCCTGCTGATGCAGGGGACACGGGTTCGTGCCCCGGTCCGGGAAGATCCCACATGCCGCGGAGCGGCTGGGCCCGTGAGCCATGGCTGCTGAGCCTGCGCGTCCGGAGCCTGTGCTCCGCAACGGGAGAGGCCGCAGCAGTGAGAGGCCCACGAACCGCAAAAAAAAAAAAAAAAAGAGGAAGAGCAACTAGAGGGAGAGTGCAGTGGGTTGGCCGTTGCTAAGCTTGACTGACACCCTAAGAAATGGAAAAGCTGAGTGCGATGGGTCAGCAATTAAAAGCTACGTGGGGAAACCATAAGAGGTCCTTGGTGGCACAGACAGAAGCTCGCCCCCCTCCAGAGGGCAGACAAAGCAGAGGACTAGGCCAAAGGAGGTTAATTCCCCATCAAGGAGACCAGGCCAAGGCCAAAGCCCTAGTTAAAAAGGACAGGGCCTTGACTCTTGGGATGGGGACATTTGGGTAATGATACCCACAAATACTGCCCCCCCTCCAGATTCTCCTGAGCCCTCTGAGTCTGCAGAAGTCATCCACAACTCCCAGTAAGCTAACGTTTGCTCCTTGCCTAAAGGCAGTGCCCGGGCTTCTTCCTTGCAAGACAACATGTTCCACATTCAGGATTGTCCCCACCTCCTGTCCTAGCCACTGGAGTGACATCTAAGGATGAGGCACAGCCCAACCCAACCAAGGAGGAGCTGGGTTTGCCAAAGGGGGGAAAGAACTAAGCCCCAAGAGGGCTGGGGACCTGCCAGCATGCCCTGCCAGGAGCCGGGACAGCGCTCACAGGACTGGAGTATGAGCACGTGAGACTAAGCGCGTAGAGCGTAACACTGGATAAAAGAGAGTCTTATTGATGTGCATGCCCTTTCCCCCCAAGACAGGATTTAACCATCCTGTCAAGGACTGTGGGAAACGGCATGAATGCATCCCACGAATGGCTCCCGGATGTATGGGGAAAGTGACGGCCCCCCCTACTAAGGCAGGTAGAAGTACACGAACTCCCATGGCAAACATGGAGAAAGGGATAAAAGGCCAGAGAAGGGGACATTCTAGAATGGCTGAAAATCCCACTTGGGAATAACGTTCACGGGGCAGCCCAGAAGAACCAACATTTTCCAAAGCAATAGGAATGTTTTTCTGAGAGGGGTACCAGCCTCTCTAAGTAGGTCAGTGATGGCTCTGCTCTCTAGGACAGGGTCCTCAGGAGAAGATGCTGAGAGAAAACGGAGCTCACTAGTTGCAATGAAATGATAAAACCTCTAAATAACAGGGACTAGATTACAATGCTTAACTGCCAAAAGCCAAGGGAGTATAATTATCATAATGAACAGTAAGGAGAGGGAACAGCCAAGCGAAAATGTTAGCTCGGCCCCCTTAGTGGTTGTGAAACCTTGAGCATGTTATTTCATATCTCACCGAAATATGTATATTATCCCCCATCATGATCACTTTGGATCAGATAATACCTAAAATATCTTTCCATCTTGACATAACCTTGCAGTCTCTGATGGTAGCTACTAGCCACATGTGGCTATTTAAACTAACAGTTTAATTAGATTAAATTAAAATTCAATTCCTCAGTTGCACTAGCCACAGTGTTCAAAACTCACCTGGGGCCAATGGCTACCATAGTGAACAGCACAGATACAGAACATTTCCATCTCCACAGAAAGTTCTGTTGACAACACTGCCCTATAATACTATTATAATATATCCCAGTCCTTTTAGGTTCATTTCACACATACATACACACGCATAACTTAAAAATACATAAACTAAGAGCTAACAGAGTATGAAATCAACCATTCATAAGGGCTCAGCACTAGGAAATTTATACATAGTATCTCAATTTCATCACACAACATCCCTATGAAGTTGGTATTATGTTCTACCATGTATGGATAAGCAGTCTATTTAGTCTCCTAAAGTGACTGAGACCCTTACCCCAATCATACAGCTTGGAGGTGGTGGAGGAAAGATCCAAACTCTTCTCTCATCCTCTCCCTTAAGCACCATACCCTACTTTCTTCCATCAGGCTTCGATGCTGATGGTAATTAAAATGTGACTGTCTTCTGAATTCCAACGTGACAGATTTGTAGGGGCTGGAACTCAAGTAGCTAGTAACCAGCTTGCAGACCCTTGGAGGCAGAGACTCGCCTAGTTTCTTAGTTCTTAGGGCAGCATATTGAAAATAAAGGCAGCATTGCCTGGAAATGCTCCCTTCCCTCTGGCTTTCAAGTTCATTACTTGTTGCCTCAAGCTGACACTTTAACCACTTTGTGCACATCCCTCCCCTGATCTTCACACATATCCTCTTTGTTAATACTTTTTTCTATACTGCAGTCTGAAAACAGCATAGATGTCTGGATGCTCTTTTATTTCATCAATGTAATAATAGCATAGATGTCTGGATGCTGTGTTACTCCATTAATTTAATAATTCTAATAATATTCTGCTTTCACCCTATATGCTGCTTTCAGAGTACACATAGGTGCTTGTGTTTGTGGTGAAAGAAAACTACTCGCTGTTAGGATTGGAGGTTCAGAAGAATTCCCTGACACGGGCAAGTTGAGAACTGAATTTTATATTTTGGAAGGAAAAGGGGGATTCCCAGGTACAAGTTGTGAAATCTGACTGACTGAAGTTCAACTGGCTTTCAGTATTTTTCGGGGTGAAATGGTACGGCACATTTTGAGGGACAATAACGTTGCTTAAAGGCAACCTGGCTTGGAATCAGAAGACTTGTGTTTCGGTACTAACTCTGCCATGCAATGCCTGTGGGACCTAGACAGGCAATTAAACTATCGAGTCTCATTCTCCTCCTCTGAAAATGGTAACCACGGTAATCACCAGCCTTACCTTCTGTACTGGATACTGCGGTATGTGGCCCAACTTACCCCTTTTTGACCAAGGAAATTATTTTCCCAGGTATGAGAAGTGTTGTCTGTTGACAGCTCACACACCAATCTTGTCCAGGAATTGCCTTTAGCCTAAAGGAGACACCTTACCCAGGTTTACGCACCATGCCAAGAGCAGCCCACATTCAGTGACTAGGGTATGTGGTATACCAAGGTCCAGTATCCTTATTTGAACTCAAGACATCTCCGAGGGGCCATTCTGGCTCCAGGCCTCATCCTAAGAGCAGCCCACATTCAGTGACTAGGGTATGTGGTATACCAAGGTCCAGTATTCTTATTTGAACTCAGGACATCTCCGAGGGGCCATTCTGGCTCCAGACCTCCCCATAAGATCAGCCAATGCCTGTGTTGTAATTACACTGCAAGTCAATGTCTCCCTCTGCCCAATCCTGCTTTCCTCACTCTTTTTGGGTGGTTTCTTCAAGAGCCCTCCTGAATTAAGCACACATAAGCAACTCTACATCGCAAAGTCATCTGGAAGTCACCTGGATCCATGACACATGCCATAAGAGTTTTGTTTCTTCACTCCCATCCCACAAACATCAAACCAAACATACTATTAAAAATATTTCTTGTGTGTTTTTATACTGAAGCATTTTTCTATGAAATACACAAACCAGGAGAAAACTTTGGAAGGCTTAACTCTTTATATGCTGGTGAAATAACTGTAATCTGGATACAGCCATTGGAATGGTCGATTTCTTGGCCATTTTAGTGGGATCTAAGGTTAGAGTTAACATAGCATGACCTGCTTCAGAATTTTAAAACAATCTCATCAGAAAAGGTTTTATTAATATCACCCAAGACACTTCATGCTACCCACTTTCCTCTTCACAATGTCTTCCCCAATACTCACAGTCAAAATGAATCATTCTCTCCTTGCTCCTTCTGTATCATTCTGTGCAAGTTGGGCACAGTTATTCGTATATGTGCTTTTCTTCCTTACTGGACTGTGATGCTCTTGTAAGTCAGGGACTACATATTATTCATATTTTATCCCCCTAGTGTCAAGTACCTTACCTTTCACTTAATAAGCTGTCCACAAATATTGGCTGAATGTCAATTTGGATAGTTATATTTATTGTAGTTTATATGCATATATAGGCCAAATTTTCTTCCATTTTCTCTGAAGACTACAGGGAAGAGAAAATGTCTTAACCTGAAGCCTGAGAGATTTAGGAATAAAAGCTGTTTTTATAGTTGTGAAGTCTGTTATATGTTACAAATGGCTACTAACACCCATACAATTATGGCCAACTGATTCTTAACAAAGGTGCCAAGACCACTCAATGAGGAAAGAATAGTCTCTTCAACAAAGGAAGAGAAAAGTAGAAGAAAGTGAAAAGGCAATCTACAGAGTGGGAGAAAATGTTTGCAAATCAAATATCTGATAAGGGTCAAGTATTCAGAATGTATAAAAAACTCTTACAATTCAACAACAAAAATATAACCAACTCTATTTTAAAATGAGCAAAGGGCTTGAATAAACGTTTTCCCCCAAAAGATATACAGATGGCCAAAAAGCAAATGAAAATATGCTCAACATCATTTGTCATTAGGGAAATGAAAATCAAAGCCACAATGATATAACACTTCACATCCATGAGGATGTCTAGAATTTTAAAAACTAACAAAGATAACGTGTTGGTGAGGATACAGGGAAATTGAAATCCTCACACAGTGATGGTTGGAATGTAAAATGGTTCAGCCACTTTGGAACTGTGGAAAACAGTTTGGCAGTTCCTAATAAGTCAAACATAGAATTACTACTTGACTGCATAATTCCATTCCAAGGTATATAATCAAAAGAACTGAAAACAGGAACTAAAAAAAAAGTACATAAACACACGTATTCATAGCAGCACCATTCATAATAGCCAAAAGGTAGAAAGAATGAATAAACAGGTAAACAAATTATGGTCTATACATACAATGGAATATTATTCCATCATAAAAAAGAACGAAGTACTGATACATGCTACTACCTGGATGAACCTCTAAAACATGCTAAATGAAGGAACCCAGCCATAAAAGGTCACATATTGTATGATTATCTATTAAACATCCAGAAGACAGAAATCCATAGAGACAGAACACAGATCTATGGTTTCCAAGGGCTGAGGGGCGGGGGAAACAGGGAATGACTGATTAATATGTTTTATTTAGGAGCGATGAAAATATTATGGAACTCGATAGAGGTGGTAATTGCACATTTTTAATGTAATAAATGCCACTTTAAAACGTTAGTTTTATATTATATGAATTTATATAAAAATTTGTATAAAAATACCTCAAAAATTATTTTTTTAATGTTTAAATAGCGATTACTAAGCTTTGAAATGTCTCCTGTGTTAGCCCTCTAGACCTTACAGGATTGTCTAAACATATCATTGTTCTTAAGTCAAGGGAATAAGTTGTTTTCCCTTCCAGGTTCTTTTTAAGTTGGCAGATAGCAGACAGCAGTATTATTCATCAATATCTTCTTCTGTTCTATTTTGGGGTATCTATAGAATGATACTTCTTTGGTGTCCCCTTGAATTAAGGAAAGCCATTTGACTATTTCGGTCCAGGAAGCTTTAAGCAGAAGTTACTTGTGTGATTTTGAGTGGTAAGAAATTCTCCATGTTCTCTTCCTCTGCCGTGATAATAGGAAAAACAAAGCATGGGTTGACATGGAGGTGTTACAACATGGAAACCTTCTGGAATGCTGAGCTCTTGATGGAAGACAGCTTTTCCACACCCAGCATCCACTATAGCCTAAGACTGTTGGTCACAGGATGGCTGCAAGTGGCTTTATGCTCCCTTGCTGAGATCTAACACGAGAAAGAAAAAGCTCTCTCCAAGACATGAAATACAAGATTTTCCCTTTGGTCTAACCTGAGTTAAGACAGGTCATACCATATAAGGGACACACTTACTCTAAAAAATTATTCGTCGTTTATCTGAAATTCACATTTAACTGGGTATCCATATTTTATCTGACAACTCTAGTCCTGACTGACTTAGACTAACACAAAACGTCCTCTAGAGGGAGACAGGGAGGACACAGGAACAAAATCGAGCTGCGTCTGTCTGTCTCATTTTTACAAAGGAAGAAGGCAAGCTGGATGCTAAAAATGCAAACATCAGCATATGCTACACCAGATGTCCATTAAGGGGGTTTCGAAGAGAAATTCCAGGATGAGTTGCTTTCTCCAACAAATAATCTCAAGGCTTAAACCCTGGATTAGTAAGTATTATAATTCAATCCAATTGTACAAATATTTATTTAATACTTTTTATCAACAAGGCGCTGTTGAAGATTCTGGAAGCCCATTGAGTCTCTGCTACCAAGGTGTTTCTGAAGGGGAGAATTAAGTAAATGCAGGACCAAATGTGAGGGGCGCCATGAGAAGGATCCAGAGAGCCATGGGCCTCCAGGGCTACGCTTTCCTGGAAGGGCCAGCTTTGGAAACGTGTTAAAGGGTAATGGATAAAAAGCGAGATGATAGAGAACTGGGAGATAAAAGCTAGATGGAGAACGTAGGGCTAATTTTTACAGAGAAATTTCAATCCAAATCTGAAATCTCCAAACGTCATGCAGTTGAACTATGGTAAAGAAGATTTTTGAGCAGTGGCATGGCATGATCAAAGCTGAATTTTGAGAAAAATCAGTCTGACAGCAGTGTGTGGGATGAACTGTATGGAGAAGAGAAGGGAAGTTGAGACACCATCAACGGAATGGTCCAGAGCAATGTGATCAGGTCCAACACCCTCTCTTGGTAACTTAGATTTTGTAGGGGTTACTTTACCATCTCAAAATGAAATTCACATAGAATATAACCTGCCTACAAACATAATTCCTGGAAAGTAAGCATAATGCCCTAACTGTAGCATAAAGAAGCAATGAAGTAACTATTTTATAATAAAACATAGATTCTAGTACAGGGGTCATTAAACTACCAAATATAACCCTCAACCTGTTTTTACATGGCTCTATGGTCCATAAGATAAAATGTTTCTTTTCATTTTTAAAGGTTTTTTTTAAAATGTTTATATAAATTCTTATATAGCATCCTTGATGCCCTCTTGGCCCTCAAAGCCTAAAGTATTTACTATCTGGCTCTTTACAGGAAATATTTGCCAACCTCTGTTCTCAGGAATGGCTATATAATTAGCATGACCCAGTGCAAAGTGAAGATGCAGGCTCCTAATCAAAAGTATTAAGGGTTTCAAGACAGTGATAACAAAGCAGTCAACCAAGCGCAGGGCCCACACCCATGAAACCAAGCCTGCCTGTTCTAGTATATAAATACTCAGATGTTCAGTACGTAAATACTCCACCACAAACATAAGGAACTCGTCAGACATGCGTCCCCGTGAATACACCAACTGCCAAGTGGGGACCAATATAAACAGGGCCCTGCTCGCTGTACTATCCTGCACAGCAGTCCCAGTACAAACATGTTTTATCAACAGCTCAAGTACCATGATGGCGCTTCCATTTTTTTAAAAAAATAAATTTATTTATTTATTTTTGGCTGTGTTGGGTCTTCGTTTCTGTGCGAGGGCTTTCTCTAGTTGCGGTGAGCGGGGGCCACTCTTCATCACGGTGCACGGGCCTCTCACTATCGCGGCCTCTCTTGTTGCGGAGCACAGGCTCCAGACGCGCAGGCTCAGTAGTTGTGGCTCACGGGCCCAGTTGCTCCGTGGCATGTGGGATCTTCCCAGACCAGGGCTCGAACCCGTGACCCCTGCATTGGCAGGCAGATTCTCAACCACTGCGCCACCAGGGAAGCCCAGCGCTTCCATTTTTGATGTGATATTTCTAAAATGACAACTCTTGGGGAATTTTTGAATAATGTGCAATATAATCTTTTAAAAATGTACGTGAAAGTTGCATTTCTGGGATATTTGTAGAATGTTAAAAAACATAAAGAACTGTACTTACATGTGAGATAGAATTAGCTTCGAGGCTCCAATATTAGCAAGTTTTATATAAATGTTCAGTGAAAGACTCAGGGTACTTCTTTGCTGTGAAGCACTGGCCAGCACATTGCTGAATGAACAGCATCACTAACCACTATGTGCTCAAAGCTACTGGTATCTCCATGGCACCCTCGTACTGTAACACCCCGAAATGCCCACAGGCATTTTCAAACCACCCTTTAGGAGGTGGTACTATCTGAGTTGACAGCCATTAGAGAATCTAATAATGATTAGATATTGTATGGTAAGGGTGAGATATTGTAGAAATGGAGTTTTTGGCCTTAGCTATTGGTTGGAAGGGGGAGAAGGTAAGAGGGAAAATTTAAAGATGAAAAACATGACCTCATGTACTAACACAGTCCTTTTAAATGTACCAAATCAGAATTGCTTAGGTATCTCACTTTCTCTTTGTGACGTCCCTTTGAGGTAAGTAGGACAAACGCTAGTAACATCAGGATCATAGACCAATGTAGAGTTACCTATACTCAGCATTTTTAAATTTTACATTTCACGGAATGCAGATTCAGCATGAAGGTTAGTTATTAGTTGACCTATTAAATGTTTTTATTCAAAATATATATTTATTTCAGAGCTAATTATCAACACTCATGATACGTAAGACATATATAGTGGGAATGTAGAAAAGAACAGTCTGAGACCTAGAAAGAGCAGGCAACTCGCCCAAGTGCTCATGACATGTAGATGGCAGAGCTAGGCCTGGGATTCAGCTTTTATGATTCTTCATTCTGTATCCATCCAATTTTCTTTCCCTCATGGGGTAAACTAATTGGCCCAGTACCTGCTTTGGATAGAAGGCATTTCGACATGCAACTTAGAAGAGCAAGGAGAACACCATCAAAAATGATGACATCCAGGGGCTTCCCTGGTGGCGCAGTGGTTGGGAGTCCGCCTGCCGATGCGGGGGATGTGGGTTCGTGCCCCGGTCTGGGAGGATCCCACGTGCCATGGAGTGGCTGGGCCCATGAGCCATGGCTGCTGAGCCTGCGCGTCCGGAGCCTGTGCTCCGCAGCGGGGGAGGCCGCAGCAGTGAGAGGTCCGCGTACCGCAAAAAAAAAAAAAGATGACATCCAATTCTCTTCCTAGTCTTAAAGAGGCACTCACTTGACAGCCCTCTCTAATTGAAGGAGAGACGGCAGTTCTCAGACCACTGCCAGGAGGTGAAGGCTAGTGAATCGCCATGAAGAGAGTATTCATATCTACACTTACGTAGAACCCGAGGAAAACACAGAGAAATGAGACACTGGAGTGTTTTAAAAAATTGTTATTGTTGAACCAGGCCCAGAATCCCACTACAGAGCATACAGGTCTGGAACTTGGCAAGACCCAAAATTAATGGTATCGTCATGCAGTTATATATAATAACTTAAGCCGCACACCAGGAAGGAGGCTCAGATACGGTGACCACCTCAGCCCATGCATAAATAACCCATGTTAATATCGTGAAAGAGGTCACAGACTGGAGTAATGTGCTGATGTCTGGCTGCTTCTGGCAGGAGAGCCAGTATGGTCTAACCAGATGGCCGTTAATTAGTGGTGGCTGTCCCAGCAGAGGGCAGCTTGGGCAGGAATGGTTATGTGGACTACCCCCTCATGCCTGGCTCCTAGAACTCTTGGCATAATGTCAGGAACGCCACTGTGGTTACTGCCAACAGGTCTGATGTCACCGATGGCAGCCTCTTGGGCTACCAACATCACTGGAGGGAGGCTTCTCTGGAGCGAGATCTTTGCCCATCAGCAAAGATGCCGTGGCGCAAACAGGCTGGGGAAATTTGGGAGAGGGATGAAGGTGGAGAGAATCCGTGGAATAAACCTGCCTTCCGGGGAGTTCCTAACTGGAATCTTTGGGTTTTGGAGCTGTGATTGCTGCTTATTCTCCTTGAACTCAACATACTCTGAACCCTTTCAACAGTAGGAAGAGATATGAACTAAACTAGTTTCCTACTACATCTGAGTTAAATGGCAGAGGAAAATGCCCATAGGTCTTTTTTTTTTTTTTTTTTTTAATTTATGGTTGTGTTGGGTCTTCGTTTCTGTGCAAGGGCTTTCTCTAGTTGCGGCGAGCAGGGGCCACTCTTCATCGCGGTGCGCAGGCCTCTCACTATCGCGGCCTCTCTTGTTGCGGAGCACAGGCTCCAGATGCGCGGGCTCAGTAGTTGTGGCTCACAGGCACAGTTGCTCCACAGCATGTGGGATCTTCCCAGACCAGGGCTCGAACCCGTGTCCCCTGCATTGGCAGGCAGATTCTCAACCACTGCGCCACCAGGGAAGCCCCCATAGGTCATTTTTAAAGAGCCAAGCAGCTGTAGGATCACAAGTTCTATTGCCCAGATATAAAACAATCAGGCTTCTGTTCCAGATATAAAGTGAACGTGACTTACTGTGTCCAAAATGGAACACAACAGCGAACAAAAATACGTCTTCAATTCTCTAGGTCCCAAAAGTCCAGAGAACACTTGGGCCCTGAGCAGTGAGGCAAGCTCCTCTTCTGAACTGAAACAAATAAAATAATAAGATATTCTTGTGTCCCTGACCCTGAGCTGGGACATGTGAGAATGGGAAACATCGTGTGCCTTCAAAGCTAGGTTTGTTGTTGGCAAGGACCAGAGCTAAGCTCTGCTATCCACAGTAAAAGTGTGGATTGGCTTCTGGACAGGTGAGCAATGGGCCAATTTCCTGTTGGGTTTTTCCATTGATGGCCTTGGAGTTTTACGTTTCAGTATGTGATGGTAGTAAGAATCACACTTAACCAACTCAGCTTCCTCAAACTGCGTAGAAACAAAAGGGAAGTAGGATAATAATCTTCTGTGTCTTCAGAACTTTAAGCAGATGGCTTCATTCACTTGTCTGGTCCCTCAGTATCTTGCCTGACAACATTCATAGGTTCATTCAAATGCAGTTTCCAAGACTGACGTGGTTTGCTCCATTACACAGAAATCCTAAAAGGCCAGGAAGAATATTTCTGCACGTAACTTGGGGGATGCTACATTGCCAGGATGAGAGAGATACCTTCCCTGTAGCATGAAGTATATTGTACAAACACCTAGTCATAGAGAGGAGGCCTTCTATTTCAGAGGAGGGAACTTCAGGAAGTCCGAGGGAGCGGGATTGCATCTTTATCACCGGGAGCTTGTAAAAGTCATGAGACTGTGGCAAAGTATATAAATCACAAGAAGAATCAATAGGAAAAAAAAAACCCTGAAGTTTCCCATATATATATATATGCATGTAATATTTCCAATCAAATATTCTCACATGGGCTGAGAATACCCTGGATAGGACAGATTGCAATGATTCAGATGTGAACTTCATGGATTTAAGCTGAAAGTTATCTCATGTCGAAAGTTATAAAGGTAAGCCCCAAGGCCCAGAATATTCTTGATTGCCTGAGTGCTTTCATTATTCCTCATTTTTGGGGTAAACCAGAGAGACAAACAGATCCTGGTATGAGCTTTGATTCAGCAATTTATTGACTCTGTGACTATGCAAGTCTTCCTCTGTTAAATAGGAATTATATATACATACATTTTATTTGTTCATTCATTTAATTGATATTTAGTGTATGCCTTTTGTATTTGGGGCACTGTTTATGATGTTAGAAATGGTGCAATGAACAGCAGCAACAAAAGATTTCATGGGTCTTACATTCTCATAGGGGAACTAGATAATAAATATATTAAGTCAATATATAATATGCAAGTAGTGGTAAAAAGGCAAATAACACAGGGAAGAAGGATAGAGATTGGGGGGTAGGAATGCCATTTTAGATAGTTTGAAGAACAAATTCTCTCTCCAATAAATGAAATTCAAGCAAGCATCAAAATAGTGATGGAGAGGTCATGAAGATACCTGGGAGTAGAAAGTCCCAGGCAGAAGAAACAGCAAACGTAAAGGTTTGGATGCTGGATGTGTAGGAAGAAATTCCAGGTCCGTGGAGCAGAATGAGCCAGTGTCCAAGGTCAGAGTGCACGTGGGGACCAGAGCCCATGGAGCCTCACATATATTTTTCCTCTGTGATATTCAAGTGAAAGACTTTATTTCCATGTGTTGGTAACCCATAAAGCTCTGAAGCTGCAAGCAGAGCTAACATTTCTTGAGTGCTTGCTCTGTGCCAAGTCCTGTCCGAGTGCTTGCCTGGAGTCACATCATTCACTCTTCACTACCACCTTAAGACGTAGGTGCTATTATTATCCCCTTTTACAAGTCAGGAAATTTAGGCTTAAAGGTTAGACAGTTTGCCAGAGCTGCCCTGCTGGTAAGTGCTAGAGATTCCAAAGTAAACACGAATAAACCACAAAGAGGTTATAAGGCTCACCCTCCTGTTTGAAACCCCCTACTCTGAGACAAAATTCCAGTAGACTTAGGCTTGGCTGTGCTCTTCTTAAGCAAGGAAGCAAAGTAGGGGGAAACCAAGGGATGGACCCTTTGGAAGAGCCTGTCTCACTCCCCAGACATTCCCCTGGCTTTTAGACCCCTCATTCACAAGAATCCTTCGCTCCTTGCTGGCCCCTCGGTTTATGTTTCCACTGATGCTGAGAATCATGCTGGGTGCTGAGAAGCCCTCTGTATCCTTCTCCTCGTGGGTTAGAGGTGGAGGAGAGTCTGGGCTGCAGTGCCAGGGACCACACCTCTTTGTCAGGAAGATATAATTAAAAAAGAAAGAAGAGGGGGGGAAAAGAGGGAAAAGTGAGCCACCCACCCCCATTTTTCTGAAACATGCATTCATGCGCACACATCCACGCAGAAGCCAGGAGACGTCCATCACCCAGGTCCTTGGGATTCTGATGAAAACATTTTCCACCTGGTACAGTTAGGCATTAAACACCCCTCAAACCCAACCTGAGACTTGGATCGTCAGTGGAGATATTTTTAAAAGCATGACACAGAGGAGTGTGACACACTCGGCTTTCTCAGTGGGTGGGGAGAGTGTTACTTCATGTTGTTCTTGTCACTCAGCCCAGCATTATAAGTGTGCACTTTATTACTGCACAGAGAATGCTCTGCAGCCTGGCCCAGCACAGCCTGTTCCCAGCGAGG
This sequence comes from Hyperoodon ampullatus, assembly GCF_949752795.1. Taxonomy (NCBI): domain Eukaryota; kingdom Metazoa; phylum Chordata; class Mammalia; order Artiodactyla; family Ziphiidae; genus Hyperoodon; species Hyperoodon ampullatus. The sequence continues at coordinate 21,586,954 of NC_136932.1, read as the reverse complement.
GGATGGCAGCCCGGACGGGCGCAGGAAGGGGGAGCAGAGAGTTGCTGGGGACACCAGCTGCCCTCTTGGGTTCCCGCTCTGTGCCTTCAGTTCATGCTCAGTAGGGTATGAAGCGTCCTACTGCTTTTTTTGATACTCTCTATCCCACAGTTGCTGTCCTTGGGGAAATTCTAGATATTCGTATATTTAGTGACACCTAACTGATTCCTTAAATGGCTCTTTTTTTTTCACTCTCTTGTTCTCCCTCTTTTTCCTAATGGGAGTTTTTTCCCAACATCACACATAAAGCTTATGGTAGAATTAGGACTAAGTTTCTGTGTCTCACCGCTTATGTGCAGAGGTGTTAGTCACCAAGGTCCTCACCATTTCCTTCGGGCAGGTAGGACAATGATATACCTGGGGGGGGGGCAGTGGGTGTGTCTGCCCTTGGACACAGACAGTAAAAAGCTGAACTGACGGTAGAGAATTTAAAGGCAACAGAGAAAACAAGTGACAGTCAATCTGCTTTTCATTGGCACCTTGCACTGGTGATTCTAAACAATTTCAGTGGTAAAAGACTCCTCCCCATCTGAGAAGACCACTCCCACCATCACTCCCCACCACCACCCTTTGGTGAGCTACTGAGTACCAGGAAGACAGAAGATTGGTTTGGGGGAGAGTATTTTATTTCAGCAGAAAACCAGGGACCTCTGGATGGAGTTCTTCTTTTCCAATAAGGGGAATCAGTACTTATTTTTTCATGGATGGCAACCTTATTTTATCTGTTCATCCTAACAGGAATATAAACAGCATTGTTTGAGGAATGATGAGTAAAAAAAAATATATCCGCACAAGCAGTGTGACAAAGTGGAAAGATTAAAAGGTGGATCTCAGCTCCCACATTTAATCCAGTAGCAGCAAGACTGTCTAAAGTTACTGCTAAAACAATGCTTATGCTTAAGCCCAGGCCAAGGCATTGCCATGCCCAGTTTAGAAGAAAGGTCTGCAAACTATGGCCCACAAGCCAAATCCAGCCCAGGCACTGTTAATGTGTTAATTAATTCAAATATTATCTGTAGCTGAATTAGCGCTGCAACAGCAGAATTCAGTAGTTGCAACAGAGACCCAAGTGACCCTCAGAATCTAAAATACTATCGTCCCTGTTTTAGGCAGTTCAAAGTGCTATGTAACAAGCATGCCATAGAACAGGGGGCTTAAACAATGAACATGTATTTCTCATGGTTCTGGACGCTAGGGACTCCAAGATCAGGATGCCAGCAGGGGTAGATTGTTGATGAAGGCCCCCTTCTTGCTTTACAGATGGCTGTCCTCTCATTGTATTCTCACATGACAGAGAGAGGGGAAGAGAGCTCTCTTTTGTGTCGCTTCTTATAAGGGTACTAATCCCTTCATGTGGGCTGCACTCTCACGACCTAATTACTCCCCAAAGTCCCCATCTCTGAGTATCATCACATGGGAGATTAGGGTTTCAGTGTATGAATTTGGGGGTGGGGTCACAGGAACATTAAGTCCCTAGCATGGCTCTTTATAGAAGACGTTTGCCCAACCCTTGCTCTGGAATAGTGCAATGAGCTGCTAGTTGGACCTGTTGCATCTTCTCTTGGTTGATTACAACCCATTCACCAGGGAGCCAATGTTACCTATAAAACATAAATCATATCATGATACTCTCCTGCTCAAAACTGGCTGCTTGTTTCCCATAACAATGAGACTAAAATGCAAATTTCAGGCTCACCCAGGCTGAGAAGAGCCTTCATCATCTGGCCTCTGTCTGCAGTCGTAACTCCTCGGTCTATTTTGGGTGCTCTGAACTCGCTCGTCCTCCTCAGACCTGACATGTTCCTGACCACCTCATGACCTTTGCGCTTGCTCTCTTCTCTGCTGGAAGGCTTTCTCCTCAGACCCTGCTGGAGCACAGGCCTTCCTATATTTCAGAAAAGTCTTTGCTTTACTGTCACTTTCTTAGAAAGTCTGTCCTTGATCATGACTAACAAATAATACTTCCATCCTTCCCCTCCTTCTGGTACATCCTATCCCTACACCCTTTATTTTTCTCATAGCATTGATTAGTTCCTTCCATTAATATGAGCTGCAGAGAGACATGCTGATGGATTTGTGTGTGTAACAAGAAGAAAAGAAAGGGTTCAAGGATGACTCCTATATCATGCTGACTTCATGAACAGCTGGAGAATGGTGACACCATTTATTGAGATGGGAAAACCTGTGAGAGGATCATATTTTGGGAAAAGTGAGGGAGGGAAAGATCAAGATGTCCATTTTGGACATATTATATTAAACATATCTATCAGATGTCAGAGTGGAGATGTCTAGTAGGCAGTTGGATATATAAGTCTGGAATTCAAAGGAGAGATGGGGTCTGAAGATAGAAATTTGTAGGTCATCCACATATTGATATTGGAAGCCATGGTCTTGAATGACATCTGCAAAGGTAGTATAGACATACAAGAGGGCCAAGGGCTAAGCCCTAGAGCAAATAAATATCTAGAGGGTAGAAAAAAAGAGGTGGGACAAAGGAAAGGAGATTTAAAAAAAAAGAATCAACTGAGGAAACAGGAAAAGCAGGAGAGTATAATATCCAAGAAGCCAACTGCTATTCCAAATGCTGCTATAATCTCCAGGTGAGGATTGAGAATTCATCTTTAAATGCAGCCAAGGGCTGAGACAAGAGCAGGAAAATGAGGACAAAAGGCTTGTGGGATAGGATTGAGAAGAATTTATAAGGTGAAGATAAAGTGGAGTGTAGACAACAATTTCAAAGAGTTCTGCTATATGACAAAAGAAGACAAAACAGACAGCTCGAAGATGTTACCAAGGAAGGTGGAGATTATCTAGAACGGGAGATACGCCGAAGCATTTACAGGCTGATGTGGATGAGACACTGGAGAGTAAAGACAATATTAAGGGACGGACAGATCATCCTGGAGAGAAGTCTCTTTGTAGGTAATTCAAGATGGCATCTGGTGCCCCAGCAATGGAGCAAGTCTCCGAGGGGAGCAGGTGACGGTCTGAAGGGAAAGCAGAATCCGTGGGTACTAAAGGAAGTGGCAGGTAACCCATTTGGAGATGGATGAGGAAGTTCTCTTCTACCTGCTTCTCTTTCTCAGTGAATAAAAGATGAGTTCATCAACTGAGAGTGAGGGCTGGCTGCAAGAAGAGAGGAGATGTGAAATCGTGGCCTTGGAGAGTGGGATTGGGGTGTGACCGGGGGAATGGAGCATGGTTACCAAGCAGTGCTGAGGGCCCGGGTGAGGTCTGTGGTCAAAAACGAACACGTGACAGCTCTGCTTTATATTTCCCTCCTGCCATATTCAAACATTCTGGTGCAGGCTCAGAGTCCATGGACAGCTGGGTGGAAGCAGAGTAGGAGATTTTCGGGTCAATAGGCTGGAGGGAAAGATGGGAGTTAAGAGTTTATGCAAGGCAGTGATGATAAAGATGGAAAGAAGGGAATGAAGGGCACAAAAGACTGAAGGAACTGTGCCAGATGGAAGAGTCCTTGGGTTAAAGGTCTCGGTAGGGTCCACGAATTGCTGTGGTCAGGGTAGGAGAGGGAATCAGCTGGAAGATAGCAGGTGCTGGCTGGAAAGTGAATCCTTAAAAATGAGATTCAGGAAAAAGAGGAGTTACTGACTGGCTGGATGTGGCCCTGCAGGGAGGGGCTGAGGAGGCATAGAGGATGAGATCATTGGAAGAGAATAAACCCCAAACCCTAGAGACCTGAGTAGTGAAAGCTTAGCTACATGATGATTGAAAGCACCAAGTAGGGTAGGTAAAGGTGAACCAGGTGCAAAGTTTCCTGCAGGTGAGGGGGTGATGAGAGAAAGGCAGTGGTTAGCTCACCAAGGGAGGGGGGGTTAAGGGCACATCGTCTGATGCGATGGGCATCAAAGGAGCAGGGATGGAGAGAGTGATGGAGACGATGAAGAAATATCTGGAGCTTGGAATGTGGAGCAAGTCAGACACAAAAGCCCCTTCTAGGCCCTGTGTCCATGGGGAGAAATGAAGAGCCGCTACTGGAGAAGGCTGAAAAGGAAGCCGTGACCTGGAGGGGAGGCTGGTTTCAATCGCATCAAGCATTCAAGGAGAACGTTCTTAGAAAAGGGTAAGGATATGGGGTATTTTGACAACAAGAGACCTGCAGTTACAGGGCACAGTGTAAGGATTTTGAGGGACTGTTCGAATTTATCCGTTTTTTTTTGAAAGATACCAGGGGGCCTCCCTGGTGGTGCAGTGGTTAAGAATCCGCCTGCCAATGCAGGGAACATGGGTTCGAGCAGTGGTCTGGGAAGATCCCACATGCCGCGGAGCAACTAAGCTCGTGCACCACAACTACTAAGCCTGAGCTCTAGAGCACGAGAGCCACAACTACTGAGCCCGTGCACAACTACTGAGCCCACGTGCCACAACTACTGAAGCCTGCGCACCTAGAGCCCGTGCTCCGCAACGAGAAGCCACCAAAATGAGAAGCCCGCGCACCTCAACGAAGAGCAGCCCCCACTGGCTGCGACTAGAGAAAGCCTGCGTGCAGCAATGTACACCCGCCGCAGCCAAAAAAGAAAAAAGGAAAAAAAAAAAGATACCGGTTGTATTGAATTAACACTCATCCTAATGACTTCATCTTAACTTGATTAAATCTGCAAAACCCTATTTCCAAATAAGGTCACATCCTGAGGTACTGAGGGTTTGGACTTCATATCTTTTGGGGGAGACAGAATTCAACCCATAACAAGGTCTCAAAGTCTGAGCGACAGTGGATTTTCTTATAGGCATGGACTTTTGATGGTAAACTGCAATGGGATGCATGATGGAAGGAATTTTGATGGTTTCTTGGGTGGGTCAGCAGCCTTCTTCCTGGGGTTGCTCTCTGAGAGTTTATAGGACAAGATTGGTGGTTAGCACAACAGGGAAGTTGTAGGATCACCAAGGACACATTAATCCCAGAACTACACAAAGGTCGCTGGGACTTCCTTAAAGACAGCTGTGAGTGGGCTGGTGGTAGGCAGTGGGTCTTATACTGCTCCTCTCCCTGTTCACTCTGATTACCATATTTCAGCTTCAGTGCTCTCTGTCTCCAAAAAAATACCTAGATTGTCCCAGCCTCAGGGCCTTTGCACTTGCCATCCCACTGCCTGGAAACTCGTCTTGGATCTTCTCATGGCTGGCTGTCTCACCACAGAGAGATCATCTCAGAGGCCACCTGCTTAGAGAGGCCCTCCCTGGCCATCATACCTAAAATACCGTCACCTCCTTCACTATTTTCTTCAGCATTTTCTGAAAAAGTACCATCTTCACATTATTCACTGTTTAATGTTGTTTCCCCAACTAGTCTGTGGACTTCATAAAACAAGAATATTGTCCATTTTTGTCCACCAATGACTCCCCAGGGTGCAGAACAATGCTTAGTGTGTATAGGTGCTAAGTCAGAATAACAACGGCAAGAATAAGAAGAGCAATAATAATATTTGACTGATGATAAATGTAAGTGTACACAAAGCATAAGTCATTTAACCTCCCTCAACCTCATTCATAAATTAAAGACTTTGACCTGGGTCTTATCTTTAAGATCCTTTCCAATCTTATAATGCCAGTTATATAACAGCCTGACATAATCAGAAAGACCCACAGGAATGTTAATACCCAATGTACATGCTAATGTCTCAAGGCCAAGAGAAGAAAGGTTCCATGCATTATCCCTTGAAAAAAAAGTATCTTTTATCAGGTCAAGATAACTGATCTAATATGAGCAAAGAATGGTTTTACTGACACCTTTTCTTCCACTTCACATTAATCCTTTAAGCTACAGCTCAACTATGTGCTTAAAAGGTAAGGCCAGGAAAAAGATGGTCCCACAGGTGCAGCTGTGCTGACTCAACCACCATCTTGGACCTTGGGGTGAGTTCCATTTGGTTTTGACTTTTCTTCTCATGTGCTTAGACTACATGAATGGGCCTTCCTAAGCTGCAGAAGTAGTCTCATTCTAGTCACAGAGACCTTTATCAATTGATCTTAGTCCAATTTTTTGTTAAGAAGTTAAAAAGAACCAATTTCATCCATTTGCTTCTTTCTGCAGCCATTATTAATTTAGGGCCCAGGTCTTGCCCTAAGGAGGTGGGAATTCAACCCCTCTTTCAAGCTCTAAATGTTTAATATTCCCTCCCTTCCAAAGTCAGTAATTGAGCATAGGTCATCTGGTGTCCCACCATCCTATTCACTTATTCTTTGGCCAAAGGATTCAAATGCCTGAAGAGGTCGTTCAAAATAACAAAGGTCACAGTTATTTGGCAAAAGTCTCGCCCTCACTGCCTGTGGTCCTATGTTTCCTCTTTCCGTTTCCTCTTTCATTTCTGTGTTCCACTTCACTGCACAACAGGGGTATCTTTCTTCACCCCAAGTCACTGCAGCCTAACCTCCCCTTTTCCCTTCCTTCCCCTGAATTCCACCAGAACCCCCTCCTAGACAGGTTAATGTGCCTTTTGGGGTCGTAGGATCTTTATGAGGCTGAGAGGTGGAAGCCCGCAGCCAAGCAGCTCTGCCGGATGGGAAGCTCCGCAGTAGGAAAAAGGCAGGAAGAGTACGGGAGGCAAAGCCTGCCTTTTCTGATGACTGGTCTAGGGCTTCTTACTTGAACTTTTGGTTTTATAGTTCTATAAAAGGCAGCTGACAAAAGAGATCCCGTTTTGGGAGGGTCCAGCTGGCTGGGCTGAGCTGGGCGAGGCAGCCCCAATATTTGAAAGCCAGGCCTGATTTTCATCCATGATGTCAGAGAGGCATGGGGTTCCCAGTGAGCCAGAGGGTGGGAGAGCAGACCGCCCCAGCCCGCGCCCTGCCCCGTGCCAGCAGCAGTTTCCAATGCTGCCTTCCTGGCACGTCCGCAAGAGCCTTTTCCTCCTCCGAGACGCTGCAGAGTTTGGAAGGGAAGCTCCCTCGCTCAGCCTGTGGGTGTCTGCTGGGGCAGGAGAGCCTAGAGTCTCCCTCTCTGGCCCCCGGCTACCTCACATCCAGGCTCGGCCCTGCTCTCTGCTTTCACTTCAGCAGCGGATTCACTTCGGGGCTGGCTGCTCTGAGACCCCAGGCCCCCCACGTCTAGATTTGGGGAGCCAGCCTTGGCCTCCCCCTCTGACGCAGGGGCAGACACTGGACAATAGCACTGCCCAGAGGGAGGAGTGCTGGGGGTGGGATTTTTTACAAAGAAGTCCAATCTGGAGAAATGAAGAAAGCCTTTTTTTTGCTTATTCACATCAAACCACTCTGTTGCACTGGCCCGAGCCCTACAATTTCCTGTGGACAAAGCAGGTCGGCTCTCCAAGCCCTCAGGGGCTGGGGGTGAAGCAACAGCTACTCACTGAGCCCTGACTCCTAGGACGTTCTTGCTCCCCAGCCAGGAGAAGCCGCTGCCCAGCTCCAGGAAGACCCTGGAGGAGGGAGGGCAGGAGGGAGCCAAGAAGAGCGGTCGCAAGGGGGCACTGAGTGCTTACTTGAGGGTTCTCGATTCTCAAAAGGGGACAGGAGCAGCGGAGGGGCTCTGGCAGCTCACAGGTCCCACCACGGGTCAAATCTGCAATCTGCGCACTCAGCATTTTCCTTTGGCGGCAGCTCAGATCCACCCTGCGAGGCCTGGCAGCAAGGGCAGGAGAGCGAGGTTAGAGCCAAACTCCACGTGGCACCGCCCAGTGGCTTGAAGCACTAAGACCACCCACCTCCAGCAACAATTCTCATGCTGTGCAATTTAAACATGTTCCATGTTTCCTCAGCTTTCCTTTGTGCCATCCAGCCACACGTTATGCCTGCACCCATTGACACACAGTGTCAGATGTTATGGTCAGGACCTGTTACCACCTGGATACCAGGGTGCCGCAAAAAGACAGCCGGTGAGGGAGCTGACATCACACGGTGCTTCGTTGACTCACTGATGCCCCAAAGACCAGGGCTCTCTGAACAAAGCTGCCCCGGGGGGCAAAGGTATTAGAGGGAAGGTGGTTTCCTCTGTACCATGAGGGACCAGCATGAGGATGGCCCCTGGTCCTCATGGCCTGTGCCTGAGGATGCAGAAGTTCCCAAGATGGTACCCTTCTCCCTGATAGAGAGGGCCCCAACAGGAGATAAATGTAAAGAAATCTCTCCCGAAGAGTAAAAATGAAGCTTCTCCTACTTGAGGCAGGGAGGAAGGACACTGTCACCTGCCGCACATTCCTTATTCGTATTCCTCCCTTTTCTTCTTTTTGCTTTCTCCTACTCATTTATTACTCATCAAATATTTATTGAGCGCCTGCTCTGGACCGATTGATATCCTCCTTCTTACAAGACACTACTGTATGATAAGTATGTAAATCGAATCAAATATGTAATGCCAAAAAGAAAGTAATCTACAGCAAGAGAGCAACCCATGGGCTTGGGGAAGGAGGTGAGGTGAGTTGTGGGGTGGGTGTGCCATGGGTGGGAGCAGGCATGGACCTCTCTCTCTGGCGATCTTGGTGAGGCCACAGAAGCTGCTTGCTTAGGTAACATCCTTTGCAAAGCACTTTTTCATTATCTCATGGACCCTTACAACAGTCCTAGAGGATAGGACCATGGAATTCGTGCCCATTACAAAGATGAATAACCTGGGGCCTGCAGTTAAGTAAGTGGACTCTTTAAGCCAAATATTTACTTACTAGAAGAAAAGGAACCTGACCCCACAACTTAGTTACTATCCAAGGACTCAAGCACCTATATCAGAACAGATACATATAGCTTCATCAAGGAGTGGTTTTCTTTTTTCTTAATTCATACCTTGGTTAGTGTCTTAGCTCAGGCTGCTACAACAAATTACCATAGACCAGGTGACTTAAACATTTCCCCCAGTTTTTGGTTTTTTTGGCTGCGCTGGGTCTTCCTTGCTGAGCATGGGCATCCTCTAGTTGTGGCGAACGGGGGCTACTCTTCGTTGCGGTGCGCAGGCTTCTCATTGCAGTGGCTTCTCTTGTTGCGGAGCGGGGGTTCTAGGTGCGTGGGCTTCAGTAGTTGTGGCTCATGGGCTCTAGAGTGCAGGCTCAGTAGTTGTGGCACACGGGCTTAGCTGCTCTGCATGTGGGATCTTCCCAGACCAGGGTTTGAACCCGTGTCCCCTGCATTGGCAGGCAGATTCTTAACCACTGCACCACCAGGGAAGTCCCAGCAGGCAGATTCTTAACCACTGCACAAGCACTGAAGTCCTTTCCCACAGTTCTGAAGGCTGGTTAGTCCAAAATCAAGGTGCCAGCAGATATGGTGTATGGTGATAGCCAACTTCCTGACTTATAGACATTTGTCTTCTCATTTTGCCCTCAACTGGGGGAGAGCAGAGAGAGAGGAAGCAGCTCTGCCATGTCTCTTCTTATAAGGGCACTAATCCCATTCACGAGGGATCCACTCTCATGACCCATCTGTCAGCCAAAGGCACCACCTTGTAATAGCATCATACTGGGGGTTAAGATTTCAACATACGAATTTGGAGGAGGGAATATAAACATCCAGTCCCTAACAAGTACAAACAGATAAAACTGAAAATATCATTCTAGCTGGTCCAAACCTTCATGTTGCCTGGATTTGAAGTCAGAGAGATGGCAGCATGAAGACTTATCCCACCGTTGCTGGCTTTCAAGATGGAGAAAGACCATAACCTGAGGAACACAGGCAACCTCTAAGCCGGAAGAAGCAAGGAATTGGCTTCTCCCGCAGAGAGTCAGGAAGGAACTCGCCTGCCAGCACCTTGACGTTACCCCAGCAATACCCATTTTATACTTCTGACTTTCAGGACTGTAAGATACTAAATCTGTGTTGTTTTAAGCCTCTAAATTTGTGATAATCTGTTACAGCAGACATGTGAAACTAATACAGATAGCCAACCTTCAGTTTGGATGACTGGTTAAGTCCCCACTGGTCACATCGTCAGCATGTCTGTGTGTTATTGTATTGTGTACATGAACCACCAAACAAAAAAAATGGCTATGAGGGCTCTGAGGATTTCTCTGTCTAGCTAATTCCCTCAGGCTACTTAACGGAGTCTCCCTTTGCCATGCTCACACCAACATCAGTGAACCTGCCCCCTCTGCTTCTTTTTTTTTTACATCTTTATTGGAGTATAATTGCTTAACAATGGTGTGTTAGTTTCTGCTTTATAACAAAGTGCATCACTTATACATATACATATGTTCCCATATACCCTCCCTCTTGCGCCTCCCTCCCACCCTCCCTATCCCACGCCTCCAGGCGGTCACAAAGCACCGAGCTGATCTCCCTGTGCTATGCGGCTGCTTCCCACTAGCTATCTTCCTTACATTTGGTAGTGTATATATGTCCATGCCTCTCTTTTGCTTTGTCACAGCTTACCCTTCCCCGTTCCCATATCCTCAAGTCCATTCTCTAGTAGGTGTGTGTCTTTATTCCTGTCTTACACCTAGGTTCTTCATGACATTTTTTTCTTCTTATATTCCATATATGTGTTAGCATACAGTATTTGTCTTTCTCTTTCTGACTTACTTCACTCTGTATGACAGACTCTAGGTATGACAGACTCTAGGTCTATCCACCTCACTACAAATAGCTCAATTTAGTTTCTTTTTATGGCTGAGTAATATTCCATTGTATATATGTGCCACATCTTCTTCATCCATTCATCCGATGATGGACACTTAGGTTGTTTCCATCCCCAGGCTATTGTAAATAGGGCTGCAATGAACATTTTGGTACATGACTCTTTTTGAATTATGGTTTTCTCAGGGTATATGCCCAGTAGTGGGATTGCTGGGTCATATGGTAGTTCTATTTGTAGTTTTTTAAGGAACCTCCATACTGTTCTCCATAGTGGCTATACCAATTCACATTCCCACCAGCAGTGCAAGAGTGTTCCCTTTTTTTTCCACACCCTCTCCAGCATTTACTGTTTGTAGATTTTTTGATGATGGCCATTCTGACTGGTGTGAGATGATATCTCATTGTAGTTTTGATTTGCATTTCTCTAATGATTAATGATGTTGAGCATCCTTTCATGTGTTTGTTGGCAGTTTGTATATCTTCTGTGGAGAAATGTCTATTTAGGTCTTCTACCCATTTTTGGATTGGGTTGTTTGTTTTTTTGTTATTGAGCTGCATGAGCTGCTTATAAATTTTGGAGATTAATCCTTTGTCAGTTGCTTCATTTGCAAATATTTTCTCCCATTCTGAGGGTTGTCTTTTGGTCTTGTTTATAGTTTCCTTTGCTGTGCAAAAGCTTTGAAGTTTCATTAGGTCCCATGTGTTTATTTTTGTCTTTATTTCCATTTCTCTAGGAGGTGGGTCCAAAAGGATCTTGCTGTGATTTATGTCATAGAGTGTTCTGCCTATGTTTTCCTCTAAGAGTTTGATAGTTTCTGGCCTTACATTTAGGTCTTTAATCCATTTTGAGCTTATTTTTGTGTATGGTGTTAGGGAGTGATCTAATCTCATACTTTTACATGTCTCTGTCCAGTTTTCCCAGCACCACTTATTGAAGAGACTGTCCTTTCTCCACTGTACATTCCTGCCTCCTTTATCAAAGATAAGGTGACCATATGTGCGTGGGTTTATCTCTGGGCTTTCTATCCTGTTCCATTGATCTATCTTTGTTTTTGTGCCAGTACCATACTGTCTTGATTACTGTAGCTTTGTAGTATAGTCTGAAGTCAGGGAGCCTGATTCCTCCAGCTCCATTTTTCGTTCTCAAGATTGCTTTGGCTATTCGGGGTGTTTTGTGTTTCCATACAAATTGTGAAATTTTTTGTTCTAGTTCTGTGAAAAATGCCAGTGGTAGTTTGATAGGGATTGCATTGAATCTGTAGATTGCTTTGGGTAGTAGAGTCATTTTCACCATGTTGATTCTTCCAATCCAAGAACATGGTATATCTCACCATCTATTTGTATCATCTTTAATTTCTTTCATCAGTGTCATATAATTTTCTGCATACAGGTCTTTTGTCTCCTTAGGTAGGTTTATTCCTAGATGTTTTATTCTTTTTGTTGCAATTGTAAATGGGAGTGTTTTCTTGATTTCACTTTCAGATTTTTCATCATTAGTATATAGGAATGCCAGAGATTTCTGTGCATTAATTTTGTATCCTGCTACTTTACCAAATTCATTGATTAGCTCTAGTAGTTTTCTGGTAGCATCTTTAGGATTCTCTATGCATAGTATCATGTCATCTGCAAACAGTGACAGCTTTACTTCTTCTTTTCCGATTTGGATTCTTTATTTCCTTTTCTTCTCTGATTGCTGTGGCTAAAACTTCCAAAACTATGCTGAATAAGAGTGGTGAGAGTAGGCAACCTTGTCTTGTTCCTGATCATAGTGGAAATGGTTTCAGTTTTTCACCATTGAGGATGATATTGGCTGTGGGTTTGTCATATATGGCCTTTATTATGTTGAGGAAAGTTCCCTCTATACCTACTTTCTGCAGGGTTTTTATCATAAACGGGTGTTGAATTTTGTCGAAAGCTTTCTCTGCATCTATTGAGATGATCATATGGTTTTTCTCCTTCAATTTGTTAATATGGTGAATCACGTTAATTGATTTGCATATATTGAAGAATCCTTGCATTCTTGGAATAAACCCCACTTGATCATGGTGTATGATCCTTTTAATGTGCTGTTGGATTCTGTTTGCTAGTATTTTGTTGAGGATTTTTGCATCTATGTTCATCAGTGATATTGGCCTGTAGTTTTCTTTCTTTGTGACATCCTTGTCTGGTTTTCATATCAAGGTGATGGTGACCTCATAGAATGAGTTTGGGAGTGTTCCTCCCTCTGCTATATTTTGGAAGAGTTTGAGAAGGATAGGTGTTAGCTCTTCTCTAAATGCTTGATAGAATTCGCCTGTGAAGCCATCTGGTCCTGGGCTTTTGTTTGTTGGAAGATTTTTTATCACAGTTTCAATTTCAGTGCTTGTGATTGGTCTGTTCATATTTTCTATTTCTTCCTGATTCAGTCTTGGCAGGTTGTGCATTTCTAAGAATTTGTCCATTTCTTCCACGTTGCCCATTTTATTGGCATAGAGTTGCTTGTAGTAATGTCTCATGATCTTTTGTATTTCTGCAGTGTCAGTTGTTACTTCTCCTTTTTTATTTCTATTAATTTGAGTCTTCTCCCTTTCTTTCTTGATGAGTCTGGCTAATGGTTTATCAATTTTATCTTCTCAAAGAACCAGCTTTTAGTTTTATTGATCTTTGCTATCGTTTCTTTTCTTTTTCATTTATTTCTGATCTGATTTTTATGATTTCTTTCCTTCTGCTAACTTTGGGGTGTTTTTGTTCTTCTTTCTCTAATTGCTTTAGGTGCAAGGTTAGGTTGTTTATTCGAGATGTTTCCTGTTTCTTAAGGTGGGACTGTATTGCTATAAACTTCCCTCTTAGAACTGCTTTTGCTGCATCCCATAGGTTTTGGGTCGTCGTGTCTCCACTGTCATTTGTTTCTAGGTATTTTTTTATTTCCTCTTTGATTTCTTCAGTGATCACTTCGTTATTAAGTAGTGTATTGTTTAGCCTCCATGTGTTTGTATTTTTTACAGATCTTTTCCTATAATTGATATCTAGTCTCATAGCGTTGTGAGTCCTTCACAGTGCTTCCATGGCCCTTCAGGCAAAGAACTTAGAGTTTTCCACATCGCCATCTCCACGGAGCCTTTTCCTGAGTTTCACAGATGGGGCCATGATTACCTGTAGCTGCTACTTGACTGTCCAAATTAGCACCACATCAGGATAACCTCTGCCCACGGGTATGTGGAGAAGTCTTGGCATGAGCTTGTTCAGGTCCAACCAACCTTTCCTTTTTGATGTTTGTGGTCCTGACCTCCTAGGGAAGCCCTGGGCTTTGTGGGGTTTTTTTTTGTCTTACTAGTGGTGACTTGTTGAAGCTACATTTTGCCAATAAATATGAGTGAGGTCACTTGTGCACAGCTGTTAGGCTATCTCTATGCCCCACAGCTGGGCCCTGTCACATGGCACCAGCCTCAGTGGGGAACCACTGTTTAAAAAGATGGAGGGAGAGATACACCAGAAATACATCTACACGTGGAACAACTCCTACAGAACACCTACTGAACGCTGGCAGAAGACCTCAGACCTCCCAAAAGGCAAGAAACTCCCCACATACCTGGGTAGGGCAAAAGAAAAAACAGAGACAAAAGGATAGGGACGGGACCTGCACCAGTGGGAGGGAGCCATGAAGGAGGAAAGGTTTCCACACACTAGGAGCCCCTTTGAGGGCGGAGACTGCAGGTGGCGGAGGGGGGAAGCTTCAGAGCCACGGAGAAGAGCGCAGCCACAGGGGTGCGGAGGGCAAAGCGGAGAGATTCCCGCACACAGGATCGGTGCCAACCGACACTCACCAGCCCAAGAGACTTGTCTGCTCGCCTGCCGGGGCAGGTGGGGCTGGAAGCTGAGGCTCGGGCTTTGGTCGGAGCGCAGGGAGAGGACTGGGGCTGGCGGCATGAACACAGCCTGAAGGGGCTAATGCACCACAGCTAGCCGGGAGGGAGTCCGGGAGAAAGTCTGGACCTGCCGAAGAGGCAAGAGACTTTTTCTTCCCTCTTTGTTTCCTGGTGTGCGAGGACGGGGGATTAAGAGCGCTGCTTAAGGGAGCTCCAGAGATGGGTGCGAGCCGTGGCTGAAAGCGCGGACCCCAGAGACGGGCGTGGGACGCTGGGGCTGCTGCTGCCACTGCCAAGAGGCCTGTGTGCGAGCACAGGTCACTGTCCATGCCCCCATTCCGGGGAGCCTGGGCAGCCCGCCACTGCCGGGGTCCCGGGTTGCAGGGATGGCTTCCCCGGGAGAGTGCACCATGCGCCTCGGGCTGGTGCAACGTCAAGCAGGGCTCTGCTGCTGCAGGCTCGCCCCACACTCCGTGCCCCCCCTACCCCCCCGACCTGAGTGAGCCAGAGTCCCCGAAGCGGCTGCTCCTTTAACCCTGTCCTGTCTGAGTGAAGAACAGACGCCCTCCGGCGACCTACATGCAGAGGCGGGGCCAAAACCAAAGCTGAGACCCGGGAGCTGTGAGAACAAAGAAGAGAAGGGGAAATCTCTCCCAGCAGCCTCAGAAGCAGCAGATTAAAGCTCCACAATCAACTTGATGTACACTGCATCTGTGGAATACATGAATAGACAACGAATCATCCCAAATTGAGGAGGTTGACTTTGAGAGCAAGATTTATGATATTTTCCCCTTTTCCTCTTTTTCTGAGTGTGTATGTGTATGCTTCTGTGTGAGATTTTGTCTGTATAGCTTTGCTTCCACCATTTGTCCCAGGGTTCTATCTGTCCGTTTTTTTTCTTAATAATTATTTTTTATTTTAATAAATTTATTATATTTTATCATACTTTATTTTATTTTACTTTATCTTTTTTCCTTCCTTCCCTCCTTCCTTCTCTCCTTCCTCCCTCCCTCCCTTTCTTTCTTTCTTTCTTCTACTAATTTTCTTTCTACTTTTTCTCCTTTTTATTCTGAGCCGTGTGGATGAAAGGTTCTTGGTGCTGCAGCCAGGAGTCAGTGCTGTGCCTCTGAGGTGGGAGAGCCAACTTCAGGACACTGGTCCACAAGAGACCTCCCAGCTCCACATAATATCAAACGGCGAAAATCTCCCAGAGGTCTCCATCTCAACACCAGCACCCAGCTTCACTCAACGACCAGCAAGCTACAGTGCTGGACACACTATGCCAAACAACTAGCAAGACAGGAACACAACGCCACGCATTAGCAGAGAGGCTGCTTAAAATCATAAAAAGTCCGCAGACACCCCAAAACACACCACCAGATGTGGACCTGCCCACCAGAAAGACAAGATCCAGCCACATCCACCAGAACACAGGCACTAGTCCCCTCCACCAGGAAGCCTACACAACCCACTGAACCAACCTTAGCCACTGGGGACAGACACCAAAAACAATGGGAACTACGAACCTGCAGCCTGCAAAAAGGAGACCACAAACACAGTAAGATAAGCAAAATGAGAAGACAGAAAAACACACAGCAGGTGAAGGAGCAAGATAAAAACCCACCAGACCTAACAAATGAAGAGGAAATAGGCAGTCTACCTGAAAAAGAATTCAGAATAATGATAGTACAGATGATCCAAAATCTTGGAAATAGAATAGACAAAATGCAAGAAACAGTTAACAAGGACCTAGAAGAACTAAAGATGAAACAAGCAATGATGAGCAACACAATAAATGAAATTAAAAATACTCTAGATGGGATCAATAGCAGAATAACTGAGGCAGAAGATCGGATAAGTGACGTGGAAGATAAAATAGTGGAAATAACTACTGCAGAGCAGAAGAAAGAAAAAAGAATGAAAAGAACTGAGGACAGTCTCAGAGACCTCTGGGACAACGTTAAATGCACCAACATTCGAATTATAGGGGTTCCAGAAGAAGAAGAGAAAAAGAAAGGGACTGAGAAAATATTTGAAGAGATTATAGTTGAAAACTTCCCTGATATGGGAAAGGAAATAGTTAAGCAAGTCCAGGAGGCACAGAGAGTCCCATACAGGATAAATCCAAGGAGTAATACGCCAAGACACATATTAATCAAACTGTCAAAAATTAAATACAAAGAATACATATTAAAAGCAGCAAGGGAAAAATAACACACAAGGGAATCCCCATAAGGTTAACAGCTGATCTTTCAGCAGAAGCTCTGTAAGCCAGAAGGGACTGTGAGTCTGTGAGTCAGAACCATGGAAAGGCACTTGGCAGATAAACTGTACACCAGAGGGGGGCTCCTTGCTTACTGTTTCCTTTTAAGAAGACATTCAATTTCATAACATAATTGTACTGATGGGTTCTGAGGGTGGGGATTGTCCTTGCTCTCAGCATAACTTATTAGAAGAGTTAGTTCAAAGCCCTGATTTGCTTCCCACCTCTCCCTGGTTGTATGTTCTCACTCTGAGCTCCATCTTCTTACCTCGAAAAGGGGAGATAATAATAGCAACCTCACAGCATGGTTATAGGAAGATTAAATGAGTGAATGGTTGGAAAATGACTGGGTTTGACGTATATACACTACTATGTATAAAATATTTAGATAACTAATGAGAACCTACCGTATAGCACAGAGAACTCTACTCAAGGATCTGTGGTGACCTAAATGGAAGGAAATCCAAAAAAGAAGGGATATATGTATACATATAACTGATTCACTTTGCTGTACAACAGAAACTAACACAGCATTGTAAAGCAACTATACTCCAATAAAAATTAATTTAAAAACTGAGAGAGGGCTTCCCTGGTGGCACAGTGGTTACGAGCCCGCCTGCTGATGCAGAGGACATGGGTTCGTGCCCCGGTCCAGGAGGATCCCACATGCCGCGGAGTGGCTGGGCCCGTGAGCCATGGCCGCTGAGCCTGCGCATCCGGAGCCTGTGCTCTGCAACGGGAGAGGCCACAACAGTGAGAGGCCCGCGTACCACAAAAAAATAAATAAATAAATAAAAATGAGAGAGAAAAAAAGAAAAGTGAGTAGCACATTATAGACAATCAATAAATATTGATTTCCTTGCTTTACCCCTTCTTGACCGCCTCAGATTAAGTGATATTATCCACATTGGTCCTGATTCCCCAACTGGGGACTAGGTTTCTGCTTTCAAAAATGACCACACTTAAATAGTTCCTAAAGTGGCAGAAATCACCATGTTTTAAAAGTCTACAATGAGAGATAGAGGTTCTACAGTCTCCCTCCTCCGGTATTTCCTTCTGATCTTCTCAAGCCCACTCGTTTTTATTCTGTCCTCAGCAGCAGTGACACAAACTGGTTCTCACTTTCTGTTTACAAATAATGCAGCTCCTTGCAGTTTCTTCAGACTGTTCCCTCTGTGTCCCATGGATGGCATCTGGGAGGCTCCTCACTGAACATATTTCTTGACTGAAGTGTTGTTAGTGTTCACACATCCACATCCTCACGTCCACTGTTGTGCTATGAAGATTAGTTCACTGGGTCTCCATAACACAGTCCTTCCCTCCACACTTTCATGTCGAAAGGATGCCATGATGCCTTTAATAAGGGAAATATGTCCCAAAGACCTTCACCAAGCCTGGGAACACGGAAGGCCATTCCCATCTGATAACTGGTGTCTTGGCTTAGGTGAAACCAATTTCTAGGAGGCAGAAAGCCAAATTCTTGGCCAGGCCCAGGGCAGGCATTCCATTCTGTTGTGTTTACTTGCCCAATAAACCTTCTTCCTGGGTGTAGAGATGACTCTTGTTGGGGCTCCAGTCCCCAGAACAGGAACAGAAGCCTGCATAGACTTCTTTTCACCCATGCCCTGAACTCTCCCGGACCCACCAGAAGTAGGAAAAAGTGAGCAGACGGGAAGGACTTCCTGAAGGTTCTGGAACTGGTGTGGGTTCTTGAAGTAAGATCTGCCATCAGCTTGGTCCCTGGTCCGGCTCTGCTCAGTCATCTGTGGGGCCTTTTCTGGGCCTTGGTTTCTCCTCCGTGAAGTGACATGAGCAGGATCCAATGATCCCAATGGTCTAGTCAAGCTGTCAAGACTCTGTTTCCTTTCTCCCATTTTCAATGCTATGGTGACACCTTTTTATCCCAGGCTGTGAATGGCACTGCAACAGTACCTAGAAAAATATTTTTGGCATATTATTAAATGTGTTTTATTTTTCGGTGCTAGCTGTTCCCCTGTTTATATGGAATTACTTCTTCAGGGAAACTGAAGTCATTAGAAATAATGACGATTAGTCAGTCAGTGAACATTTATTAAGTGCTACTCTGGGCTGGGTCCTTGGGCAGAGGACAAAAGGCAGACAGAGCCTCTCCCTCAAGGAGTTTATATCCTAATGGGAGCAGACAGAAAGTAAACATGGAAATAAGAATAAAAATAACATAATGAAGTGCTCTAGGGAAGAGAAAATTGGGTTGACTGGGGAGGTACTGTTAAGAGCAAGGGCTCACTGCCTGACAGGCACAGAAGCCAATACTATGGCAGCAGCTTTTGAGAAAAGAGCTTTATTGCGAGGTGGGCCAGCAAGGAGACAGGAGGCAAGGCTCCCAAATCTGTCTGCCCGATCCAGGGTTCACGGTGAAATTTAAGAGGTTAGGGGGGCTGAAGCTGATTGACTGACTAGTGTCAAATCCAGTAATCAAGCTACTCTCGGCCTGCTGGAAGCCAGATTTTCCTTACTGAGAACTTCTCCCTTGGTCAAAAGCTATGGTGGCAACATTTCTATTCTTTGGGTTCCTTAAGCTGAAGATTTTGGTTCCGGGGTCATCCTGGAGATGGGGATTTCTATCTTACACATGTACGGTGCTGCCCCTGTAAAACAACTCAAGGTTTGATTAATCAACAACGTATTTAAGGAAGCAAAACCAGCTTAAGCTGGTCAATGTTTTCGTGCTGTTCCGATACCACAGCCAGGCTGGGGGAACAGAGAAAGGCCCTTTAAGAAGGGGCCATGTGAAGAGCAGATGGAAAGGAAGGAGCGTTCCAAGAAGAAGGAACAAAAGTGCTCAGGCTTGATGTCTTTGAAAGGCCAGAAGGAATCCAGAAAGATTAGCAAGGGCCAGATCACGAAGGCCTTGTTGGTGAGGATTAGGAGATTAATTTTAATTTGAAGGGTTTTGCAGACTTCAGTGATGTGAATTGAGCTACTGAACTCCAGAAGAGTCCATGCAATCCTAAGTGTAGATAAAGTAAAATAATTTATCACCGCAGCTCAGTGGTAATCCATAGGAAGCGTGTGGTGGATGTTTAGTAGACAGAAACCTCATTCCAAGTTAATTCGGCAAGTCGGCCTCGGAGGCCTGAGACTGGAGGATGTGTCCCACTGATGAAATGGGGGGAGGTTGATGAGCCAGAGTGAAGGATGCACTAGGCTCAAGGTGTGCTCGGGCGAAGGAGTGGGATAAGGGAACACAGGAGGAGATAGGTAAATGTGCCTGGGAAGACACCAGAGGAACGGAGGGACTCTGGTGGGGATAAAGAGGGGAGTAGGCTGGGGACCCCTGGTTTCTGAAATAGAGGATGAGAAGTTTGTCACATGAGAGAATTAGGATCAACAAAGACCCCACCTCCCACCTTTTCCACTCCTCATACAGACCTTACACATAGGAGACTGGCTTGACCTCAGACTAGAGACTCATTTCCCCCGACCTTGCTTTTCTCATCAACTCTTTCCTAGTTAAAAGAGTCAACATGTGCTTGTATTTTTTTCTTACCTCAACATATGCAATTTTCTAGGTATTCCTTACCGATTCTAATTTATATTAGAAAATGTTAAGTTTGTCGGTTGATTATGAAAAAATAATATCTAAAACAAGTTTTAAAAACAGGAATAATAAAGCCAATATTACTCCTTCCAGTCAGAGTATTCTTCGTATTTGATACATTTATTTCCAGTCCTTTTAAGGGCAAATGCATACATTTATGTATTTTCTGTCATCGTTGGAATATTGCATATTCTTTTCCCTATGAACTTTTATTTTTTTCTACATGAATATGCCTTAAACTCATTAACTCAATGGCTGATAATATTCCTTTGTAAGGTCATACCAGTATTAATTTAACTATGTCCTTATTATTTCACTTTTAAAAAGTAGTTGGGATTTGATATATGTTATTACTATGTAATGGTCTTTATAAAAATTTACACGTACTCTCAGGTTGAACTGTCACAACAGCCATACAATTAGTTGGGTACTATTTTTAATTCCCATTTTACAGATGAAGAAACTGAGGCTTACTGAGGTTTGGTGGCCTGCACAAAATCATCCCAGCTAGTAAGAAGTAGAGCCAGGAATACTATTACTTCAGGGAATATTCTCACCTTTATGTATTTGTATCTGCAAATAGTTTCTCAAGATCCCATCTCAGAGGTGGAATTTCTGGATCTAAGGGTGTAACCTGTGCTTTTCTTTTTTTAAGGTTCTAATGTACAGTACTAAATCACTTTAGAGCATCACCCCCAACCAACAGTATATGAAGCTGTCCACATCATGACATCCTTACTCCAAACATTGTTACATGATCGTGGTTAATTTTGCTGTTCTTCGATTGCTCACCTAGTGAGGCTGAACTTCCATTTTTTCGAATGTTGATACTTTTGTATTCTTCTTCATTGAACTGCCTATCCATGTCCTATGTCTGTTGTCAACTGGGAGTTTTTCAATAAATTTGGAAGGACCTTTTGCATACTTACAGTATTATTTTTGCTTTGGCATATTTGTGTCAAGGGTCTCATTTTTTTTTCTCAATTTGCCTGTTAAATTGTGGGTTTCTTTTTTTTTCATGTAGAGCTAGATTAGCAAATTTTTTCTATAAAGTGGCAGAGAGTAAATATTTTAGACTTTGTGGGTCGTATGTTCTCTGTGGCAACTACTCAGCGCTGCTGTGGTAGCCAGAAAACAGGGATAGATGTTACATAAACTTACGACCTGGCCAGATCTGGTTCATGGGTTGTAGTTTGCAGACTTCTGGTGTAAAAATATGTCTAATATTATGTTAGGAAATCCTCCATTGCTCGTCTTTGAGATTTCCTTCATTCCTTTTATACTCATAACACAGATACTTGATAGGCACCTCCTGCCCTGTAGAGACTGCCAAAAACCCACCCAAACTCTGGTTTGGAAGTTGGTAACAGTTCAACAGCTTGCTCCCCCTAGGCACTCCTTTTATCTTCCCCTCCACATACGTCATGATGTCTTCCTTGGCTTTGCTTCCTTTTGCTTCTTCTGGGTCTCCCTTCTCCCTGCCTTGTTGTCAAGGAAATTCTCTTGTCCCCCAAAGAGCAGTGTTTATTACCCAGCCCCCTTTACTGCCTCCCTTCCTGCTTCATGAACTTTCTCCAACAAATGAGTTCCATTCATAAGTGCAACTGTGGTGAATAAAATTTTCCCCATCTCATTATACACAGACAAACAACCCAAGCTCTCGATCAGAGATCTATCCATCTCTATTTTATTTTGGCTTCTTTTTGTGCCTCTGACGATCTAGTCCTTTTGGTCTTTAGATTGTGGTGTATGCTTTAAGAAATCATGCCAACTTTATTTCAAATAGTTAACCACTTATCCCCAAAATAGACTTTGGTATATATAGAAGAGTGAGTTTATGATTAAATTTGGCATTTAAGATTATAGGAAAAAGAATCACTAAATAATGCTGGGACATCTTCTCTGTTCCTCCTCTCTGCCCATCAGTTCTTCTACAACCACCAGGCTGTTGTAATTACCATCTATTCTAATAGCTCTTAAAAAAAAAATCTCTCGGCTACTTGTACCATTCCTGCTTCCAAATAAATGCTACATTCACTTTTTCAAGGGTCTTTTAGCCCATATTATTAGGATTTTTATTAAAATTATTTAAATCATAATATCATATCAGAAGAATGTATATCTTTATACCATCTGATCTTCTGACCAGGAATATCTATCCAAATCTTATTTGGCACCTCTGTAGGAAATTTTCTTTAGTATTTATCCTAATTAGTATCAAAAAATTTCTTAATGTCTTATTTGAATTGAGAATTTTGAAAACGCTATTAACTCACAATTGATGATCTAGGAGCACAGTTTACTAGTATTTTCATGTGTGATTTTTACATCAATAATCATTTGTGAATGGATCTTTCATTTCCTTCTATAAAAACTGTCTGTAATTCTTTAATGGGTCTTTGCTCTCTCTCCTCCATATCAGTCATTTTCCTTTTTGGCTTTTCTCACTCTCTTTAACTTTTTTTCTTCTTTCTGGGAGTTTCTTAAGTTTGTTCCACGTCACTGATGCTATTTCCTACAGCATCAAGTCTATTACTTACCATGTCCAGGACAGACATTTTTTAAAACTACATGTTCTGTTTCTCTGCAGTAATTCTATTTCTCTTCATATCCTTCCTTTATATCCTCTGTTCATTTACTTTGGTTTACTCAAAAGATACAAAAATGACTTGGAGTCTGAAACAAAAAGGAAAAAACCAGGAGGTGAGAACAGGTTGGAATGAAAAGGTTAACAGAAAAAAAGTTGGTTTTATTTGTTTATTTTTAATTCTGCTTCTTATAGAAGGTAATTTTCAGAGGCATGCTTTTCTTTTAGTTTTTAGGATCAAGTTCTGCTTTCTTAGTGTTGACTGTTCTTCTCCCATGGGTATAATGTTGACTTCTCTCTCTCTCTCTACTTGTCCTAGAAGGAGGAGAGTTTTATCCAAAAGGAACATTCGCAAACAGCTTCCACATTTGGACTCTTCTTAGCCTCTTATGCTGTTCACTTCTGAGCTCACTGAAACTGTATCTTACCTGGAGGACAAGTTGAAAACGTAAATGAATCCATAAATCAATGAATTATAAATGGGAAGGCAAATGAACACATTCCTCAAATCCCATATCCAGAAACATGATGGAGATTCCCGCCAAGATGTCCACAGCTGAGACCTCCGGTTCTAAGCCTACTGAGCCCTGTCAGCCACAGATAGGTGCATTTGTTAAAGGCTTCTCTGACATGTCAAAGATAAGTTCCACAAGGCTTTACAGCAGGAATGCACAGAGCCACAGGAGCCTGCCAGAACTGTAGGAGGCGTATACACTCTGCCCTGCAAATCTTGTTTCCAAGCACAAACGGTGCAAGCAGCAACGCAGCCTGTGACTCAGTGATTCCCAGCTGTGTGGGTGATGATCACCTGAATCCCAAGGTTAGACACGGGCCACAGGGCACTGAGGATTGGTCTGAACAGCACAGGTGCTTGGGAAGAGGGCAAAGGACTCCTGAGAGGTCTCTTGGGGATCCAGTGACAGGCATGGGACGGTTAAGATGGATGGGAGGGAATGAATGATGAAGCACCACACAACCACTCTGATCCTCTTATCCAGCATTAAATCATCCTTCTGAAGGGCAGGATCACAGTGTGGTGAAGAGCTCAAGGTCTGCCTCTGACGTAGTAACTTCTATTATTCAGCCATCTTGGTTCACCTCTTCATCAAGGCTTGGGGAGGAGGACCAGCTCGCCTGCTTGTCACTAGGCAGGGTCATGTGACTAGTTTTGGCCAATGTGCTGTGAGCAGAAGTGATGTGAATATAAAACTGCTGTTGAGAGACTCTTCAGCATCCCCTTCACTGTCATGGCAATCTGGAGGGAATGTCCCAGATTATGACATTTCAAGACAGTGAAGCCTCCTTCAGTCTGGGGCTCTGAGTAATTATAAGGGTCTGTAGTATACATGAGAAATAAATGTTTGTTACTTTAACGTATGGAATTTAAGCTACTTGGTGGGCTTTGAGGGTTACTGAGGACCATGGCATAACCTCGATTATTTTGATAAATATATTCTCTTATTAACTGAGTGATCATGAGCAACTCTCTGAACATCTCTGAGTGTCTATTGATTTCTTCAGCTATCAAATGGAGAAAACTGCAGCATTTGCCTTAGCAAAGAGATTAAAATATGTACTGTCTGCAAAGTGCTAACCAATGTGTCTAGCATATAACAAGTGCCTCACAAATGTCACCTCTTAGCCTTATTTGATTCTCCAGGAGACAGAAAGTAAAATGAGTATTCTTCTGTAAAAGTATCTCGGTTTACATGTGAAAAGGGAAAGAGAGAGAGAGAGAGAACTTTGGAAACATATCTCATTTACAGAGAAATTAATGGGATCCTCATCCAAACAACCAACACTTTATTGTCCAAGTCCCACATGCCAGTGTGTTCAAGGTTCCATGAGATTTGAGCTACTTGAGCTCTTTAAAGATAAACATCTAAGGAGAATAAAGGTTCAAACTCCCCAGGACAACATTCCCACATGTCATTTATATTTATCTTCCTCTTCATTATGTCCCAGGATGGTAGTGGCAGACCTCTGGGAAAGCAGGATTGATTTCTAGAGGCTGTGATTTTCTCACAGCAGGGAGGGAAGCTGACTCAGGGTGTGGCACCTTCTCCACACACATTCTCCTTGGGGTGTCTCAGCATTCCAGAGGTGTGTTTAGGTGAGTATCACTCCACCCATGGGGCATCTTCTTGGCCAAGCCTCATATGACCCAAACTCCCATAAACAGGATTGTGCAGTGGCAGAATGATGGGGGTATATTTAGCATCCTCCACTGTCTCCCCCAACAGACTGTTGGATACTTCTTCCAAGAACAATCTACCTTCAATTAAACCACCTTTCTCCAAGCAATTCCTTGACGGTCTCCTACTCAAATATCCCGCTGGCTCAAGCAGGCTTCTTGGATGAGGACTGACACCATCACAAGCCAGATATGGTGGCAAAGGGCCACAAAACAACCCAACACAAAGCAAGGGGAGGCCTCGCACTGAGGCTCCTGCCCCAGCATCACACTCAGGAGAGCCAGCTTCTCAACAGGTGTTGTTCAGGCTCGTCCCAAATACAATCACGTAGTGGAATCACCAGTGTCTCAAGACAATTATGCAGTCCTTTGAAGCCAGCAAGGTTGGTCAAGCTCAGAATCCAAACCCCTTCTCTGGTGGGGATAATAAAACCAAGACCAATTCTCTCTAAACACACATCCAGCCCTCCAGAAAAACACACAACCTCCCATTTCCATCCAGGTTGGCTTGTCGACATCCTCCCCTGTACCAGCCTATTCTCACTGGTCCTGAAATTTTTTTCCAGTGAGTGAACATCCAAGGACGACTCACCTCAAGGATCAAAGACAAAGCCTACTTGCAGAGCTGGGAGGAAAGCCATTTGCATATGACATTGGTGGATGCACTGGCGACAGAGGGGTGGTGTGTGTGCACGTGTTGTGTGTTGTGTGCAGTGTGTAAAGCCTGTATCTGTAGGTCTTTCAAAGTGGCTGAGCCAAAAATGCAACTGTTGAATCCGAGGCAGTTTGTTTCAACATTACTTCAAAGGGAGCAACATTTTTTTAGACTCTCCACAAAAACTGGATAAATGGTACTATCGCCCTGATTCTACAAATACTGGTGCTGGAGGCTACTCTGAAGACCCTGTCCCCGCTACTGCCCTCTGTCTACACTCTGTGACTCTTGTAGGTATGTGTCGCTCCACTCCTCTCTCCTTTGTCAAAGGTAGAGAGAAAAGGATGACTTTTGCCCGCAGTCTGGACCGAGTTAGAAAACCTCATCCGTCAAGACTGGTAAGTCCCCAGCTGTGGAGACCTCGAGCCTGTAAGCCTAGGACAGCAGGGTAGAGAAGAAAAAGAGTCACTGGATACATGTGTACTTCTTGATGGCCTCTCAGGCTCCTAGTTGTTTTTCTTCCTCCACTGAAAGAACGTAGACTAACACTACATTAATTTGGGGACATCTAAAAGGACACAGCTCAACCTAGTTCCTACTTTATGGACTCAGTCCTCCATTAGCCTCACAAGGAAGTCCAGAACTATCCTGGGAAAGTAGAATGAGGAAGATCTACTTTTGTTTATCTTCGAAATCCTCATTTTCTTACCTCACCCATATTGCCTCCAACAAGCTAAAAGATATAAAATAGTAATTGATGGGCTCTAATTTATCTTCTAGGTCTAAAAGTCTGTAACCCTGGATTTAAATGATATTAGGATCATCTGTATCTGTAGGTCACAAACTAGCAATTAGCCATTTGACATTTCTCCCTGACTTCCCAAAGATAAAAGCTCATCTCAAAGATAAAAGCAACTTGATTCTTGTTAATACTGTTTATCTAGGGTTAAACCCCTGAAATGGGTTTCTATAATTCATAGAAAATCATTTAAAAATCCCAGGTAACCAGCTTCCATTGATCCAATAAGGCTTTTCCACTGGCTGCCTCTAGTGTCCAGAAGTCAGTAAGGAGTTCCATCATATTTCCTTCCTGAACTTTCTGCCAGTTGGTTTTACAGGTGGAGCCCCCATTACCTACAACATCGTGTGCTAAGAGAAGGCATTTCTATGCAGATACACTTTTAGCTACATTGAATCTATCAGAGAAGGTGCAGGTTTTCAAAGAGAAAAGCAGTCTTTGCCTTGTAGAGGTGATTCCTACCCATGTTCAAATCCCTGTATCAGAAATAACAAACACTGATCACCTACCTACTGGGTGGGCTCAAAGCAAAATTTTGCCTTATAGATTTTTTCCACAATATTTTAATATTTCCTCTGTCTTCTAGCCCCCCAAAAAGTTATTATTTTAAAAGGGAATATTAAAAAAAGAGCAAGCAAAAGGCAAGCTTCCTTACTCTCCAAGCCCACTCTCAATCTCTAAAGTGGCAGGGAATTGTCTCATCAGAGTCTCTCTCACCACCACCACCACCAATGTTCTGTGGATGATACATCACTTATTTCCACACTGAAACTGCAACTAACAACTTCTGGGGGCATCTACCAAAGGGTGTGTTGTAGCCAAAGGCAGTTAGGGTCCATACAGGAATCCTGTTCTCAAACTTGGGGATGCGGAGATGCCACCAGAATTTGCCTAAAGGCCAGAACCAATCATAACAGAACTCCCAGTGGAAAGCTCAAGATTTCCTACAGACTGCTCTCCCAGCCTGCTTCTTGCAGAAAGATGCTGTAGATATCAACGAAGGGACCCTGGACATGCTCTCTCTGTCAGAATCTGCCACCCCCGATGGCAAGATGCTTACATTAATTCTATTACTTCTTATTTTAAGTTTGAGGAACCCATCTCTCTAGTCCATAACACTGTTTGAAATAGTCACTTTTAATAACCTCCTCCTTTATTAAGGGTGTTTGTTTACTGACGTCCTACTTATTCTACTTGACACTGTCTTCACGAAAGTACACAGAAACCAAAAGTATCAACATCACAGAATCCTAGGCAAGTTTTAAGACAGGAAAGCTTGATTTAATTTGGTGTGTTACATCAATTTACTGGGTGAGAAGCATGGAATGAGTTGCAGAAAGAAATCAATCAGAGAAGTGATGGAGAAACCAGGTTGCCTTCCAGGCCCTTCCAAGTGACTGGGCTCACAGATAGGCTTTACTGCTTACTTTAGACTAAAGCATCACTGAATTGGCAGAAAGACATAGAAAGACAACACTAAGCAGAACTTCTTTTTTTTTTAAATAATCTTCAATTGTTTTTTATAATTTCAAAACCCAAATTATCTAATTTGGGGGACTTTGATAATTTTTACACGAGGAAGGAGATTCCTATAAGTGATACAAACAGATGATTCATACTCCAGACAGTTGAGACATTGAAGATAAATGGAAGATGGCTTCACAGAAGTTAACAAACTTGGCTAAAGTCTTAAAAGACAACAGAGACAATTGGAATCCATCCTAAACTCACTGCTCACAAGAGTTAAGAACCAGTAACTGCAGAGGTATTCAACAGGTGTAAGACCACAGCCTGCAGCTTCCTAGAACACACAAATAGCTTCTTTGCTTACCTAAGTGGTGCTAGATTTGGCAGGGTAAGATAGTAGAATAAGATGTTAATTATTTTAGTAAAATAATGAGTAAAACAGATTGTAGAATGTATTAATTGCTTACTTTTTATACCTAATCATCATGCACAGCATGGCCAATCTAAAAAAATTCTGTGTTCTCCAGGATTCCATTATTAACCCATTTCTCTTTCCTACTTTTCACCAAACTAGAGTGCCTAGAGATGATATGCACTTCTTTGAAATGCATAAAGCAAGCCAGGTATAAAGAGAGGCGCCTGGTTACTTATGTTGCAACTACGAATGATGTTGCCACCTTGCATTGCCTTTTAACACTTAAAAATGCCCGTCTTGGGCTTCCCTGGTGGCACAGTGGTTGAGGGTCCGCCTGCTGATGCAGGGGACACGGGTTTGTGCCCTGGTCCGAGAGGATCCCACACGCCACAGAGCGGCTGGGCCCGCGAGCCATGGCTGCTGAGCCTGCGCGTCCAGAGCCTGTGCTCCGCAACAGGAGAGGCCACAGCAGTGAGAGGCCCGGGTACCGAAAAAAAAAGAAAAAAAAAAAAAAAAAAAAGCCTGTGTTCACAGCAAACGTGGGGCAGCTCATTTGAGACTCTCTGCTTCTAACACTCAGCTCATTTGAGACTCTTTGCTTCTAACACTCTTACTAGGAAAATGTAGCCATATCCTCAGCATTAACTGTCACCTGTATGCTATTGGCCGACAACTCTCAAATCTACTGATGCTTTTCCAGTCTCTGTATCTCTGCAGAGTTCCAGGGCTACATCTGACCGTCTGGTAAACATCTCCAGTTAGGTGTCTGACAAGCACTTCCGAATCACTGATCTCTAAAGCCAAAATGAAGGCTGCTCCACAACAAGGGAAATAAGGGCCCCATGATGTATATATTAAGGGAAAGTCTGCAGTTTGAAAAACATCCAAATCCTTACCCTCTCCAACCGTGCTCTACAAGGTCGGTTTCCATCTCCCACTCATTACTCTCCAGGCATGTGGGCCTTTCTGTTTGTTTACTGCCCAGCTCATTTCAACCACAGGGGCTTCACACTTGCAGTTCACTCTTCCTAGATGCTTCTCTGATCTTGGCATATCTAAGGTCTGATAAGCATACACAGCTCAGCTCAAATGGCGAATCCTTCAAGAGGATTTTTCTGACCTAAAAAGCTCCTTTTTTCTCATTTCCATTCTCTATCACTCACTGGATCCTGCATTCTGGTCTTCAATATCTAAACTTCTTATTCCTTCTTTAAATGTTTTATTCCCCCAACCATGTGTGCAGGATCTCTGCTGCCTTGGTCATTACTTCCCTGGAAGAGCATCTGGCACACAGTAGGCATTCCCTAAATATCTGTTCAATAAGTGACACCATGAATCATCATCCCCCAAAGACCTGTTCTTTCATCTTTTCCTCTTCCTTGCAAACATCATGGCCATTCACCTAATTACTCAAACCAAAATATCATCCTAGATCCTTCCCTCCTTCTTATTCCCATTAAAATCACCAAAAGAAAAAACATATACCTTCTGAAGTACTTCTCAGCCCTAAGCCCTCCTCACTGCCGCTGGGCCCTGCCAGGGCAGAGGGACTGCTCTGTGTTTACACAACTATCCCCCTCTGGTTCACCGCCTCCCCCCCACCCCCGCAACTGCACCTTTCCCATTTACCCCTAGATCTTTCTAAACTCCGATTTTAATCATATCACTGCTCTTCCCAATCCTTCAGTGGCTTCTCTTTGCCTAAGGATACAATGTGAGTTCCCTATTATGTCCTGCAAGATATTTCATGAACCGGGTTCTATTTGCCAGACCAGCCTCTTCTCCTACCATCTGCGTATTAAGTTCAAGCATAAAGCACACGCTCTCCCTCCACCACCTGGTGGATGTTATCAGGTGCTCTGATTTGCCTAAAATGCATGGACCTGCTGTGTGACAAATTGACCCTAACTAGCAAAGGCCTAGCTCAAGCATTTTCCAACTTGTCTGGATAAATCTAGGTGCACCTCACTCAATCTCGCCTCCATTATAGGGTTTTTCGCACTGTTAGGACACTCTTTTTACATGTCTGTTGTCTTAGGTGATGAGGTCTTTGAGGGGCTGTGTCTTCTTCACATTCGTATTCTTACCACCTAGCATAGGGCCTAGCACTTTGAACTTTTTGTCCTTGTTGAATTAATAGGTAGAGAGATGTCAGTCAGTCTACAGAAGTAAATTCTTGTGGTGAGTTTTAATCAACTATAATCCTCTGGAATTTCTTGTTGACTACAGGCTGCTGACAAGGAGCCATTATTCAAATGCTGAAAAGATATCAACTCCCGTAAGAGTATCTGTTTCAGGCTGGGAAGGTATAGAGGTCTCCAGTAAGCACTGCAGAATGTGATAGAGGAGCCACACCCAAGCCCTGCTGGATCTGAGCCCTCGTTACTTTAACCACGTGAAATACCATTTGAATGGGTTTCGTTTTCCCAGTTTCTTCTATAACATAGCCATTCATGCACTTTTTGTTTTTTAAACAATGAGAGGAGACTTCTGCTTCAAGCCCTGATGGAGTTGCTGGTACTGAAGTTGTTCTTCCCTGTAAACAATGATAAAATTGGCCAAAATATATAAGGCACTTGTTTTCAGGCATTTGGCAAATAGGTGGCCTGGGATTGAGATTCCTGAGACAAGGGAAATGCATGAGGTAAACCCCACGTTCACCTGGGCTCTCTGCCGGGGTACATTTCCCAACCATGGCACAGGCAGTTAGAACCCAAAGAGAACGGCAGTCCTGCTGAGCTGAGGAAGCAGAAATCAAAGTTTAGGAATGCTAACACAAGTGCCAATTTCAGGGCAGGGTACTGGAACGGGCAGAAGTACATGGGTCAGCAGGGAGTGAGGAGTGGTGTGAGAGGTCTGTGTAGGGTTCTCTGCAAGACCTTAGCCAGGGGCTGGGCTGCAAATGTGCATGATGAGATTCCATGAGGGCTTGTAGAGAGAAGCTGCTTTAGGGTTGAGAATGGAATGGAGATCCTAGAGGTCACAGAGTACGTGGAGACACTGGATTATGATCCCATACAGAATAGAGAGACACTACTAACGTCTCAGGCATGCAACTGGACACCAGTGGGTCCATTCCTTAGATACAAAGCCCATGATTTAGAGCAGGGATCAGCAAACTATGGCCCATGGACTGACCACATACTTTTGTTAATAAACTTCTACTAAAACACAGTCATGCCTATTTGTTACATATTTTTATGACTGCTTTCATGCTACAATGGCAGAGTTGAATAGTTGCAATGGAGACAATATACATCATATGCCTAAAATGTTTATCATCAGGCTTTTAAAGAAAACTTTGCCAACCCTAGCAGCAGAGTGAGGACTACCCTAGATTGCCCTATCAAAGCCAAAAACCAACAGGATCAAGGAGAACCTCTAGTGCATTATTTGCCTGCCAGGACATACCCTAACACGCTTTAAAGGAAGAGAATATAATCCAGGCTCCTTACAATGTATTATCTATAATATTCATCAGATGATTAAAAAAATACTAAATGTGCAAAGTAGAAGAATGTGACTCAAAATCAGGAAAAAAAAAAAAAAGCAGATTGCCCTTGCAGTGTGGGTGGGCATAATTCAATCCATTCAGGGCCTGAGTAGAACAAAAAAAAAGGCAAAGGAAGGAGGAAATTTCCTCTTTTCATTTCTTGACTGCTGTTTGAACTGGGATGTTGGTCTTCTCCTGCCCTTGGACTGGGATTTACACCACTGGCTTGCCTGGTTCTCAGGCCTTTGGATGCAGGCTGGAATTACCTCACTGGCTTTCCTGGGTCTCCAGCTGACAGACAGCACATCATAGGACTTCTCAGCCTTCATAATTGCATTAGCCAATTCCTCATAATAAATCAGTCTCTCTCTCCCTGCCTCCGTTTGTCTGTCTGTCTGTCTCCCTCTCTCTCTCTCTCTATATATATATATACACACACATATATACTTATATGTAGATATAAATATATACATATATATGTATATACAGGCACACCTTGGAGATACCATGGATTCAGTTCCAGCCCACCACAATAAAGAAAATATCGCAATAAAGCGAGTCCCACAAATTTTTTTGCTTTCCCAGTGCATATAAAAGTTATGTTTTTACTATATTGTAATCTATTAAGTGTGCAGTAGCATTATGTCTGAAGAAACAATGTACATACCTTAATTAAAAAATACTTTACTGCTAAAAAATGCTAGCCGTCATCTGAGCCTTCAGCAAGTCATAATCTTTTTGCAATAGTAACATCAAATACCACTGATCATAGATCACTATGACAACATAATAATAATGAAAAAGTTTTAAATATTACCAAATTATTACCAAAATGTGACACAGAGATAGGAAGTGAGCAAATACTGTTGGCAAAATGGCACCAGTAGACCTGCTTGACATATGGTTGCCACAGACCTTCAATCTGTAAAAAACGCAGTATCTGTGAAGCACAATAAAATGAGGCTTGGTTTCTCTGGAGAACCCTGACTAATACAGTTCTTATAGTTTTACCATAAATGAGGTGGTACAACACTAATTCTAAATATAAAAGCCAACAGAGGAAATAAAATGGAAGATAAAAATATTCAATTAGTCCCCCCCCCCAAAAAAAAGAAGGGAAAAGAACACAGAAAGAAACAACATATGGGACAATTTGGAAGCAAATAGCAAGATGATCGACTTATCTGCAACAAAATTAATAATAATGTAGAATGTGAATGGACTAAACACTCAAATTAGAATGCTTATTAAACTGGATAGAAAACCAAGACCCAACTATTTTCTTTTTTTTTTTTTTTTTTTTTTTGCGGTACGCGGGCCTCTCACTGCTGTGGCCTCTCCCGTTGCGGAGCACAGGCTCCGGACGCGCAGGCTCAGCGGCCATGGCCCACGGGCCCAGCCGCTCGGCGGCATATGGGATCCTCCCAGACCGGGGCACGAACCCGTATCCCCCGCATCAGCAGGCGGACTCTCAACCACTGCGCCACCAGGGAGGCCCGACCCAACTATTTTCTATCTACAAGAAACTCATGTAGTTCTCCTACATTTTAAACAAAAAGTTGGAGTAAACATCACCAAATACACATATTCAACATTTATATCTGTAAACACTTCTTTAACAATTGATTTGCTTGGTTTGTTTACCGCTTATGAATAAAGAACTAAAGTGCTACCTAAGTAACTAGATAGGTAGATGAAGAGATAGATGGTAGGTAGACAGATCAATTCCCCCGAAAACATTAATGAGTGTACTATTTAGGATCTCTATGTTCAAACTTCCAATAAATCTCTTATGGCCTCCAAACACACACCCAGCCCAACATATTCTTTTTTTTTTAATTTACATGTCTTATCTTCTCTCCTAGACTAAAAACTCATTGAGAGTTCAAACACTGAATAAATGTTTACTGTTTATTCAGTACATATATCAGGCATTGAAGATATACCTAGGAACCAGTTTCACCAGATGCTTACAGACTAGTGGAGGGAAATGACAAGTAAGCCGACGATTATAATAAGCTTATTATAGATATGATAGATATTGGATGGATAAATAGATGAGAAAGAATGAATGGACACATTTCCCCAATTTGGTAGTTTTAATTTCTAAATCAAGTCCAACCAAGGGCTGAACAATCCCGAGGCATCTCCAACACAGTGGCAGCTGGCAGAGAAGAAAGCAAAATATCAGGCAGGAACTAAAACCCCTTAATAGGATTTGCCCTGAAAACCTGGCATTTCATAAAGCAACAAAGTAAAGGCATTCTACCCTCTGCTCAAGTGGAGCACAAACAATATCTTTCCAATGCATCACATGAACCATAATGCCTTTGTTGTTCTTTAGCCTTAATTTAATTGTAAAGAAATGTGGTATCACATTTTGTTCCATGAAGAGGAAAATAATCCATGTATTATGCCAGCCAATAAAAACAACTCAATATGAGGTCTAAACTTCTGATTATCTTCATTTCCCCTAATTCTAGGTTTTATTTTTTAATTTTTTTTGGAGTATTTGGCATTAAATCAAACTGAAGTCTAAAAGCAAGTCTTACATAGTACTGCTACTGTTGTTCATGTTAGTGTAGGAATCCAGCAAAAAACTTGAAAGGACATCGATTCACCACGATAGGCTCTGGCAGTGACCAGATAGCAAGAATTCAGTGTCACCTCCTGTAAAAGGACCCAGGGAACCAACATCATAGCCTTATAAGAGAGAGACCAAGGCAATCAAATAATATGGAATTTGGAATCCACTCATCTAAACACACAGTCTTGAGTATTTCAGGAAGGGTCAATTAATTGACTTTAAGAAGCCAATTAGCTTTGTCATCTTCCAGCAGAATTGTTCATACCTTATCTCAATGAAAACATTCTATAAGCCGCTTACATGGTACAGTGATCTGTAGGACAAATACTGTACTTTATTGATTGCCTCACCCAAGTACCCACCCATCCACCACCCTTCCATGCCAGCCTGCCCTTAGAGTTTGTTCAACTATGCATTCCTCCAACATGTGACTCAAAGGGGATGAATACTTATTATTCCTACTCAGTCGTGGTAACCCTTTTTCTCCTTGAGAGTGACTGGTTTGAAAAAGGTCATGTGACCCATTTCTCACCAATGAGATGTAAGAAAAGTCTGAAAAGGGACAGGCTTCAAGGAAAGGTTTCTTTGTCACTAAAAAGAACCATTCTGCAAAAGCCCTTTCTGCAGCATGGTGATGTGTCTGTCTGTGATATCTGACAGCTGCCACAGCCATCTTTCAAATGTGACAAAGATAATAAGCTAAGGATGATAAAACAGTCAGAAGGAACCCAAACCCATGAAGAGCATCCCTGAGCAGAAGAATTCATCAAACCTGCATTTCCCTATCACAGGACATTTTATTATATGACTTTATAAATCTTTCTTATTAAGATAGTTGTGTCATAATTTTCTTTTTCCTGAACCCAAAGGGAACCTGATATGTCTCTCTTTTTTTTTCCATTTCTAGGGTGATCACTGATTCAGGATTGCAGAAGACCAAAGATGAAAAGGGGCACTGGAGAATAATATATGGAGGGAAAAGGACTTGAGTTACCATGTGAACTGAAATCCAGGTGTGATATCACCCCTGAATTACTTTGTTCATTTGGGGATATTCCACCAAGTTAGCATCCTCCAGTTTGCATCATAACCCACAGGTTACTAGGCAAGAATAGAGCACAGGCGTTTAATCCTAAAGCCATGTCTTTTTTTTTTTTTGCCAATCGGTGGACCAAGAGCTTGTTCAAACTTCTGGAGTATCCACATCCCACTTTCATCTCTTTCAGCTTCAATAAGCCAAACTACAGTTCACAAATAAGCCTGATATTTGAGAAATAATTGCTTTGCTGGCCTTAATGTATAATAATGGCAATTTTTAATCAAGATCCTCCATTCTCAGCTAATATCTAAAGCAATAAAGTTACTTGTGAACCAAGCAATGTAAGGATGAGACCAACAAGTAATTCTGTAGTCATTTTAAATATAAAATCAAGCAAATTCGCTTCAACAGGCATTACAAAATGGCCTATTATGTGATCAGTGTGGTTCCAGTCCTATTATTCCTTTGATTAATATAACATTTGAACATAATCCCTGCCTTTAGAATTTGTATTGTCTATAAAGAAAGAGAAAATAGGTGTGTGACAAATAATTATAAGTAGAAAGAAAGCAAAAGTGTTATACAGTTCATACTATATACTTAAGTGTGAACAGAACTATGAGTAAGTGATGGGTCATAAAATGTAGTTGGCGAGGGAAAGCTTTTTGAAGGAGTTAACTGTTGAACCAGATTTCAAATGAAGTAATGAATATAGATTAAAGACACTGGCCTGGATAAGAAAAATCAGTTCCAGTAAGTGATCAGCTATGAAGCAAAAAAAAACCCAAAAACCAGAAACTCAATATATGCAGGGAATGGTAAAGAGAACTCAAGTGCCTAAAACAAAAGTGGCCACATTTTGAAATACTGAAATATGAGCCTTGATTTTGGACTAATATTTACCAGCATATTGTATGCTAAGTTTATATCTATCTACCTTATCTCATCAACTCTCGATACAAACATATAGGAAAAATTCAGCCATGAGGAAACTGGGGCTTAGTGAGGCTGAGGTCCTTGCCCAATTGGGCATTGTTGATAACAGGTAAATCTCAGAATCCAATTTATTTCTCTCAGACACTAAAATTTATGCTTTTTTTCCATAGGACCTCTGCCTGGCAAGGTACACAGTTATCAAGGGCCTCAAACGACAGGAGGAAAGAAGAAAAACAACAACTCTATTTGATCAATGATGCCAAAGAAATTTCCATAAGTAGTACTAAGTGGAGACGTCTCACCCAATTTGCCTCCCCATTTCCATGTGAACTGTACACACAAAGCACTGCACTTTAGATGTGTAACTATTTTCCCAGACATGACAGATAGCTAGTTTCCTCTCAGCATTTTGCAAGGCAGTGTAAGACCATTCCTTATATCTTGTCCTCCTTATGTGCTATTTCTTCCTCATGGCTTCTTAACATCTCAAAATTTTCATTTTTTTTTTTGTAGGCTGAGAGGAAAGGTCAGTTATCTTAACGCCATCTGGAATCAGCCATCATAACACATTTTTAATAATTTAAAGGAAGATTTGTCAGTATGTTGATGACGACAGCATGGCTGATGAAAACATGTAGGGGAACTCAGCCCAGGTTATCTGAGTTCTGGCCTCAAGCCATCTAATATTAAGGGTTGTTTGCAAAAGCACAGTTGTTATAATTCTTCAAGCCATTATAAAAACATGAATTGGAATAATATTCGAAGACAGCTGATGTCACAGAATTCAATATGTAACTTAGGATAAAGTTTGCCTAGAACCTACCCATTAAAAGTATTTGTTTTTCTGGAAGGAAGACATGAGATGGAGGGAATTGGGAGTATAGAAGAGTGGTTACTGATATTTGTGTGTGAAACTCTGTTTTTATTTTTTTATTTTTTTTAAATTTTTTTTTGCCGTACGCAGGCCTCTCACTGTTGTGGCCTCTCCCGTTGTGGAGCACAGGCTCCGGACGCACAGGCTCAGCGGCCATGGCTCACGGGCCTAGCTGCTCTGAGGCATGTGGGATCCTCCCGGACCAGGGCACGAACCCGTGTCCCCTGCATCAGCAGGTGGACTCTCAACCACTGTACCACCAGGGAAGCCCTGAAACTCTGTATTTTAAATAGCTTTTTCATTTTCTGCTCATTCCAACCTTTTAGTTATGGTATTATCACACCCATTTTACAGAGGAAAAAAATAAGTATCAAAGAGATTAAATAATTTGTCCAAGGTCATGGATTAAAACCTAAGTTGGGGGCTTCCCTGGTGGCGCAGTGGTTAAGAATCCGCCTGCCAATGCAGGGGACACGGGTTCGAGCCCTGGTCTGGGAAGATCCCACATGCCACGGAGCAACTAAGCCTGTGCACTACAACTACTGAGCCTGCGCTCTAGAGCCCATTAGCCACAACTACTGAGCCCGTGTGCCACAACTACTGAAGTCCGCGTGCCTAGAGTTCCACAACAAGAGAAGCCACCGCAATGAGAAGCCCGCGCACCGCAACAAAGAGTAGCCCCCGCTCACTGCAACTAGAGAAAGCCTGCACGCAGCAACAAAGACCCAACGCAGCCAAAAATGAATAAATAAATTTAAAAAACATTTTTTTAATTGAAACAAAAAAAACCTAAATTGACCTAACATCCAAGCCAACGAACCATCAAAGGAAACACTTTGAGAACTTTTATTCAGAGTAATAGAATATACAGAATATGCCTTTTCATCCTATCCCATGTCCTAAAAGAATAATATCTGAATTTACCAAAGTAGTCTTTAAAATATGAACTTCATTTATAATTATTACAAAATATTTTCTATATTCTCCATGTTGTACAATAATAACTATAAATGGAGTATAACCTTTAAAAGTTGTGAATCACTACATTGTACACCTGTAACATATATTATACATCAACTATACTTCAATTTAAAAAATAAATTAAAAAATAAAATCTGATACTTCACTGCAGTTTGTCTTCAAACATTTCATCTTCTTTAAAATCTACTACTACTTGGCGCAGTGGTTGAGAGTCCGCTTGCCGATGCAGGGGACGCAGGTTCGTGCCCCGGTCCGGGAGGATCCCACATGCTGCGGAGCGGCTGGGCCCGTGAGCCATGGCCGCTGAGCCTGCGCGTCCGGAGCCTGTGCTCCGCAACGGGAGAGGCCACAGCAGTGAGAGGCCCGCGTACCACCAAAAAAAAAAAAAAAATTCTACTACTACTTGACTTGGTGCTGCAAATGGGACTCAGAGCACCCTGATGAGATCCAACCAGTCATGTTCCTGTCTGTTGGTCAAACCCACAGCACACATATGAAAGTTAAAACGGAACAAGAACTAGCCGTGGGCTTCACATTTTGAGGAATAGTACGAGAGATACTGCAATGGGGACAAAACTGGTGTTTATATACAGTTACCATCAAATGAACTAACAGCACAGATCAGCATCCTTTTTTTTTTTTTTTTTTTTTGAGTTAACAGCTCAAACGCTTGATTCTAGGGTTGCATCAATCTACCACAGATCGACTTAAGAAAACCTGTTCCCGAAAGCTACTGGTTTCAAATCAAACTCCGGGAGCAGTTAGGAAGAGAGCAAATAGAGGCATTTGGTTTTCAGGAAACAATTCCTGGTCTGTCCCATTTGCAAGCACAGAGGCAGCAAAACTGAATCTTACAGAGATCTGGTTGGGGGGTGTGGGGTGAGAGAGGTGGACGGGGGACCAGGAAAAAGCAGTCTGAGTATGAGACCCCCTGCAGTTGGTCAGATTCAATTGCTAAGTCTCAGGAAACCCTGAACTATTTCTCCTGGAAATTAAATTGAGATTTGAAACTAATGAGGGGCCGAGGTATAGAAGCGTGTTGGATAGCATGTGCTGCTAATTATTTCATCCAGAGGAGCCAAAGGGACCTTGGGACATTTCCATTCAGCCTATAAACTAGGGAAATTAATCCTAAAAGCTTGAAGGAAAAAAATTAGAACACCAACATAAAAGCACAGATATTAAATCTGCTGATAATTTCTCCTCATCTTTCTGGGAGGTTACATAAGGCCAGGTGGAGATTTTTAGTTCCAATTAAGGTCAATCTAACTCTTTTGTGAAAATCTGGATAGGGACAAAAGGATTGCGCTAAACTGGGCCAGTCCCAGACTGCTCTAAATATTTTCACATAAGAATTCAGTGTTCTGTGGGTACAATTCTATTTTCATAGGGAAAATAGAATTCTGCTTTCCTAAGGAGCAGAAGGAAGTCAATACATGTTATCAGGAGCTGTGCTATCTAGTCAGTCAAGTAACTAGGTTTGGGTATCCCCTAGGTACAAAGTCCTGTTCCCATGACAACAGTGGAGATGGGGGAGCTTTGGGAGCTGGAAGGTAAAAGAAATAGGAAAGTCAGTTTCACTGTCAAAGAGTTCCAAGTCAGGTAGTATCTACAATATGCATCCCTTTGAAAAGTATAAATAAAATAATTATCTTGGCCGGCTGTTCCCATATCAGGCTGATTCTTAGCATCACCAGTAGAACTTAAAAATGAAAGCCAAACAAACAGAAGTTCTGAGTTCCATCCCCAGATCCTGCTTCATTAAGCTGGGGCATCTTTAAGGTTTCCTGATAATACTGATGATCAACCAGTTTTGTGAAATGTTTATCTAATTTATAAAGCATCAAACATCTACGAATACGGTAAAATTTGAAAGATTAAAAAAAAATCCTTCCAGATAATCATTAACATGTAAAAAAGCCCAAATCTAGAGTAGACAAAGGTAGGGTCCACATGGGTGACAATCCCATAAACACTTAGCAAATATAATTTTTAAGTGAAAATATACTACATGCCACATGTTAAAAGAGCAGTAATATATAATACATATACCTGGTGTAAAGAAGCAATCAATAATTGCTAGCCACCATTATCATTATCACCAGTAGTATCATTACTTATGAACTTTCTAGGGCAGGGTATGGCAAGCTTTATCTGCAAAGAGCCAAAGAGTAAATATTTTAGGCTCCGTGGGCCATAATGTCACCGTCATAACTATTCAGCTCTGCTGATAGTTGGTCTGGATCACAAAAGCAGCCATAGACAGCACATAAATGAATAAGCATGGCTGTGTTCCAATAAAACTTTATTCATGGCAACTGGAATTTGAATTTTATATAATTTTCAGGTGTCATAAAGTATTATTTTTCTTTTCAACCATGTAAAAATGTAAAAATCATTCTTGGCTTGTGGGCCATAAAAAAAACAGGCTATGGAAAGTACACAACTATTACTTATAGACTCTCTGTTGTACAACAGAGCTCTAAAACATACTTATCTTGCATGTCCAAAATTCTGTATCAGTTGAACCACTTCACTTAAATATCTTTTTAAAGGGCAGAACTCATGTTAGGTGTTCTTACTCCAAACTACAAACACACACACACAAAAACACCAAAAACAGCAACACCACCAAAAAAACAAAGTGACATAAGGAAAATTTTGCAAGTGATGAATATATCTATTACCTTGATCATGGTGATGGTTTCATGAGTGTCTGCAGATGTCCAAATTCATCAAGTTGTATACAGACAGACCTCGAAGATATTGCTGGTTCGGTTCCAGGCCACTGCAATAAGGCAAAAGCACAATAATGTGAGTCACACGAATTTTCTGGTTTCCCAGTGCATATAAAAGCGATGTTGACACTATATTGTAGTCTTTTAAGTGTACAATAACATTATACCTATAAAAACAATACACATACCTTCATAAAAAATACTTTATTGCTAAAAAAAATGCTAATCATCATCTGAGGAGTTGTAATCTTTTTGCTGGTGGAGTGTTTGCAATATTGTGAGAATTTTCAAAATGTGACCCAGAGACGCAACGTGAGCAAATGCTGTTGGAAAAATGGCTCCAACAGACCTCCTTGACACAGGGTTGCTACAGATCTTCAATTTGTAAAAAATGAAATAACTGTGAAGCATAAGAAAGCAAAGTTCAATAAAATGAGGTATGACTTTATATTAAACATGTACTATTTTTTGTATATCAATTATATCCCACTAAAGCTGTTAAAGAGAAACAGAGACAGTGGGCCCAATTTGGCCCACAGACTCTAGTTTACTGTGGCCACTGGGTTAGAGCCTAACTCCCCATTGATGGAACAGTCTGCAAAGAAATGATTACACACTGGAATCTGGCATCTGTGAGCAGTTGGTTCCCCAATGGTGCACTGGGTGTGTGCGTTTTAGCGATGCACCTGCCATTCAGAAGG
The DNA here is from genome assembly GCF_949752795.1 of Hyperoodon ampullatus. Taxonomy (NCBI): domain Eukaryota; kingdom Metazoa; phylum Chordata; class Mammalia; order Artiodactyla; family Ziphiidae; genus Hyperoodon; species Hyperoodon ampullatus. Next base: position 21,545,228 of record NC_136932.1, on the reverse strand, counting down.
AAAACCTTGCCATCTTTAAAGGTTTTCCTAACCCCTGATGCAAAGAACATCTGATTTTCAAAACGATGTAAATCCCAGCTCTGCCTGCCAGTAAATTCATGTACATCATGTTAACATCAGGATTATATTAAACATTTACATTAAGGATTGGATTGGAAGATGAAATTGTTTGCATACGTTCCAGCGTCAGGGGGAATGGCCCCACCACTCTCCCTGCCAACGGCGCTGCATCAGACAGTGACCCATCTGAGAGGTGGGTGAGACACCAATTCATGGTCCTTGGTGAAGCTGGGCAGCCTCTGTCCACTCTGCCTGCATCCTTAACAACTGCCAGACAAGCTGTGAGCTATACTGCCAGACGCCACCGGGAGACATTTAATTTATGACAACAAAGATAACAACTTCCTTTAACGCAGCGATTCAGAATGGGTGTCTTTTTCCCAGCACTGGAATTTTCCTCCCTGCAAAATCATTCACTTTTTTGTTATTTTGATTCAAATCAGTCAAATGGCAATGCTGGATACTGTGGGATTAAGATCAACATTTGATTGTGTAGCTTATATTTTTTGCATGAGATTGTGAATTGGGGAGAGATCAGTTTCTCAGTCGGGTTCCTAAGGAACACTGTTGTCTTTTTTCTCTGAAATTCAGACCCAGAGAGACTGCATGCAGGAGTAACTAGGCTTTGCAGTCTCCCTTGGGCCAGTTCTCCCTGCCATGAACCAAGAGTTGCCCAGGATACTCTAACAAGCAAATGGTCTGCAGAACAAATGTTTTTGTGGGAAAAAAAACCACCACCATGGACGCCAAGTGAAGTGGCTGGAGAGGAGTGATGTTGTTAAAGTGTATGATTCATTAAGTCTTGTCTGAGTGTCAGATGTTCAGCATTCGATGCTATTGCTTCCAATTTAAATCATTTTTAAAGAAGTGCCGGAAAAGGTGCTGAAAGGCACCTCACTCTGTTCCCGCACTTGAAAAACACTGTCTGCTTGTGCGCTGTGGTAAAACTTTGCATTTTGGCTAGACACCCTGTGTGAAGCTATGTTGGAGCTTGAACTTTTTTTTCTTTTTCTGTAAGTTTGTACAGTCACCCGAAGGCAGGGAAGAGAACGCAGTAGTTCCACCAGCCAAAGAGTCGCTCCTGATGGCATCTGCGAAATTAAAAGAAAGCGCTAAATGGAACTCCCCCTCTGCAGGGAGAAATCCCGGCACAACCAACCTCCAAGTCCGCACGGGATCACCTCTGAACTGTGCAGGGCATGAGCTTTTCTGCCTGGAGTCCTTGTCTCCTAGAACTCTTTTCAGAACCCCTGGAAAGTCTGGAGCTGCTGATCGTGGTTTATCATCACCAGTCAGGTGTGAGGCTAATGTTGCTATCACCCTGGATTGCTGTCAGTATCCAGTGACGTCATGGAGACTCTAAACTGGTGGGGTCCTTGGTACCCGCCCAAATGTCTCTGAGGGTCATCACTACCACTTCCGCCTCACGCAGAAAGGGAGGACACATACCACATGGATGAACCCTGAGGACGTGATGTTAAGAGAAATAAGCGAGTCACTAAAGGACGAACATGTATGATTCTACTCAGTGGAGAGGGGGCTGCAGTTTTGCAAGATGATAAGAGTTCTGGAGATGGATGGCGGTGATGGTTGCACAACAGTGTGAGTGTATTTAATGCCACGGAACCATACACTTAAAAATGGTTAAGATGGTAAATTTTATGTCATGTGTATTTCACCACAATTTACAAGGATGATGCAGGTCAGAACGTGGCTAGGAAAGTCCCAGTTAAGACTCCCAGTTCTTCCCCAGATAAGTGTGAATTTCATCCACAAAGGAAATGTAGTTTTCAGGGATATTCATCTGAGATCTGGGTCTTCATATTCTTAAGCACTTTTGACAGCGATGTTATAAATGTTATTAGAGGTGCAGTTCTTGCTGATAGAAGCTTCTCCAGTTCCTCAGACTGTTGCCAACACAGGCCTTCAGCAGCAGGCTAGAAGATGTTAAAGACTTAGCTGAAAAGTTATGGTGGTGTGTTTCCTACAATTCAAAGAGAACACAGCTGGCAGCTGACTGGAGCTGGCGTTTGGTTGGTGAGCAGACAGACACAGGCAGATAAAAACGCCCAGACCATTTGAAATATAACTGCACCAAGAAATAAAAATGATGCGTAATTTGTTTATCAATGTACAGATTTCCAGATATTTTCACAAACATAAATCACATAATCGTCACAACAAACCCATGATTAACTGCCACCACTGAAGGCCTGCAATGTGCCAACTGCCATCTTCATCAACTGCATTATTTCATCTTCAGCCTAGATTAAGAGGTTTAAAGAGGCCAAGATCATTCGGCCTAATAAGTGGACGGGACACGATTCTGACAGGATTGTTTGTTTGCTTGTGGTAGCAGTGTTTCTTTAGCCCCAAACTCTGTGTTTTGCCTTTTTCTCTAATATAAGTGTCAAAGAGCAAAGGGAAGGATAGATTCATAGGACTCCAGGTGATAAATGGATTTTAGGCCTTCAAATAAGCTGGAATATGATTTCATTGATTCCCATCACTCCAACGCTTTGGGAAATATCCTTTTGGTAAAAAAATCACAACCAAAACCAAGGCCCCCAACCAAAGTACTCACGGTATTGAATACTAAGATGTTCTTCTTACTCCCACTGTATCAGCTTTCAACAGTGTAACTGTTGTGTTATATTGAGCAGAAGTAAATACAAAAGGAAACGAAGCCCCCGTTATCCCCACCACTGGATGACTAATCACTGTGATGGTTGCTCAACTGGTGTGTGCCACCACCTGAAGAATGCAAACGTTATGTCCTTCCCCTCTTCTCCTTCCTGTCCTGAGTGCAGATGTCCACCTAAACTTACCTTTCCTACAGAGTGACTACAGACAGATATTCCCAAGTCACAGGCTCACTAAGCTGGAAGGAACCTAAAAACAGACCCCTGCAGGTCTGTCCTTAATCCTTTCCAGACAAATGAGATACAATTTCAAAAGATCTTCAGGAAAGGCAAATTCCCCTCCCTCTTTGGTGACCTGTTTTGAAGCTTTACTCCTATGATCAGAAAAACCTTCATTATCATTACTCTCAAGTTCATCCTGTTACAATTTCCCCTTCTTAAACAAGTGGTGTGTCCAACTTCATGAAAACCTCTCAAACATAAAAATGAATTTGTAGAAAAATAGACGAAGTTGTCGTGGATAATGTACCAAGTAATACCATATTTTACAGAAGAACACAGAATAGAGTTTTTAAATGATACCTCATCCTAATATCTTTAAAGTATGATTCAATACAGGAATATCTGTGATATAGAAAACTTCACAGAGACAACTATTGATTCAGGTTAAAGACCTCTGCATATATGAATATATTTAGATGATGCTATCTTGGTGTCAGTTTCATCTATCCCTATCACATGCTTGCGTAAGCAAATAAAACTTCCTAGATATATCCACATTGATTGGACTTTGCTGGTCTTGATGCATTTGCATCTGTCCGTGAATAAGTCCATTTCAAGCTCACGTATGTGTCTGTGCATGGGTAGAAAGATAAGCTTAGCAATTGTGTGATTTGTTTCTGCTTAGGCAGTAAGTTACTAATCTCGTGATTGGAACCAGATTTGTATGAATTAGGAGTTGAAATTGGAACAGTCACTGCTGTGTGCAGGATGTAAAGTGAATAAAATGAATGGGGTATTAACCTTCAACCACTGAATATTAATCAGCTTTTCATAAGAAAGAAAACACAGAGCTTGCCACACTAAATATTTGCAGCGCTTATTGACAGGATATGATTTCTTTTCTTCCTTAGCCCTGTTACTTCCAGTCAAGGACTGAACACCGGACAATGGTCAAGTTGACCTGGATTAATGTATGATTTGAAAACCCCAGGTACCATGGGTAAGTCAGACTCTGTGAATGTGTGGGACCTGATGAAATTGATATGCCTTTATCAAAAGCAAGGCTGTCTTTCAGCCACTCCTGCAAACACGGGCCAAACTTAGCCCAAAGGGAATTCAAAGAAAGACCATGGACAGGAAACCCTGATGACCACAAAATGAACATGTAAAAGGAATACATTTCCCATTGCCCTGGAAAGGACTTGCAATTGGGGAATGATTCTGTTTGGATATTTGGATGAGATCTACATCTACCCCAAGAAGGATTAAAAAAAGAAAGTCATGTAATAATGGAATCTGGGTGAAAACAGAACCTGTAATACTCCTTTTTTCTTATGCAATATTGCATTTGCTTCTGTTCGAGAATGGAAAGTCTTGCGTTTATGGCTATTTAATGATAACATAGCATATGTATATCAATTTCTACATTTACCCTTATCTATCTATATCTATATTAATCCATATCTCTATATATAAACAAATAGAAATACATATGTAGTATATATTATCTCACCAAAGAAGGCAATGGATTCTTATCTTTTGAAGATATTTTGAAACATATTACATTTAAACATTATGTGTCTATGTCTCTAAAACTATTTATAGTACTATAAAGAACATATTTTGTGTGGCTAGACTTAAGGGGCAATTGGGCTCAATTTAAAAATCTAAGGAAGATAAAAACAGGAAGGATTTCTTCCATACCCAGCTCATGCAAAATCTCTTCAAATTTTTTCTCAAATATATTCTCAAATACTCAAATTTTCAAAATTTTCAAAGTAATACTTCAAATGAGGGTAGTGTGTATCTCTATGGTATTATTTATAAGTCAGTAGGTACCTCTCAACCTCAAAAATACCAGAGTAGCGTTAAGTAAATTATTTTCCCCCTTGATGATCTCTCTCATTTTATTTCTTTTTCCAACAGGTGACCCTTTCTCTGACTGTACCACTGAGCTTAGATCCCCACGGCTCTCATATGCTCTCTGCCAAAAAAATTCTAATCCTTGATCTCTAATACTGAAGTAACCTCCTGCATAATATCCACTTAGCACGGAAATAGCAAAAAGTATTCTACTCCCCTTAGCTGGTAGTGACACTAGAAACCCACCCATTAGGCTACTTCCATAGAGATGCTGATGACTGATAATAGCTTTCTGTCACCACGCAGGACAATTTCTTAGGCAGAAGTTCTAAAGGTGCCTTCTTTTCTCCCCCATGATTTCTATACCTTGATCACTCAGTCAAACACTAATCTAGGTACCGTTGTGAAGTGACTTTGAAGAGAAAGTTAAGGTTACTAATCAGTTCGCCTTAATGTAGGGAGAATAGGCTGAATTATCCAGATGGGCCCAATGTAATCACCTGAGCCCTTAAAGACAAGGAAGGCAGACCAGTCCAACAGAAAGGGTGCAGTGGAAGAAGGAGGCCCAAGAAAGGAGGCCAAAGGGGAGGTCAAAACTTGAATTTTGACTTGTCTTGATGCTGCTGGCTTGGAGGAAAGAGGAAGAGAGCCATGAGCCAATGAATGCCAGTGACGCCATGCTGACAGCCAGCAAGGAAACGGGGCCTCTCTTCTGCGACTGCAAGGAAATTGCCGCATGAACTTGAAAGGGGTTCTTCCCCAGAGCCTCCGGTAAGGAACACAGCCCTGCCAACGCCTTGATTTTAGCCTGGTGAGACCCATGTTGGACTTCTGACCTATAGAAACTATGCGATAATAAATTTGTGCTGCCTTAAACCACCTAGGTTATGGTAATCTGTTACGGCAGGAATGGAAACCTCATACAGGCAATCACCAAAGACTCTTGATAGGAAACTTTATTCATCCAAATGAATAAATCTCAACTGCGCTCCAGAATAGACTGGGAAGGGAATAAGTGTTGGGGGGAGAGAAAGATAATTGTAGATAGAGCATTCCTAAGTCCCATCTCTAAGTCTACCTGTATTTACAACTGCTTTTAAGAAATGCTACTGAAACTAACACAATATTGTAAATCAACTATACTTCCATTTTAAAAAAAAACTATAGCTCCTCACCTCAATATCCTGGCTAGAGTGTGGTTAACTCTTATAATGTTGGCAAAAAGAAGCACTACGCAAGCGTGACATATAGGTAATAGAAATTAGAGGTGCCTCCTGTCGGTTTTCTTACATATTTGGTCATAGCATCTTAGCCAGTGCATTTCCCACTGAAGATCTCTGACTCTCAGAGAAGTTAAATGGCTTTACTACGATCATATAGCTGGTCAGAAACCTGAGTTCAAGTCCTCTAATGTCCTACCCTAAGTTTCCCATATCATTTCCCTGATTCCCTACTTATTATGAAAACTGGCTGAAATTTAAAAAGAACACATTTAATAGGCCACAAGAAAGTATGTTGTGTTAGTACATGTAAAGGGAATATAGGCATTTACCTGGATCATTTGCAGCTCAAGTCCCATCATCAAAATGCAATGCTGGTTGTCTGACTCATTGATAACTCAGACAAAAAATTACCGAAGCATCCAGATGCTTGGGACGAGGAGGGTTTGGTTTAGATTACCTAAACTGATGCTTCAATAATTCGCTACTGCACTTTTCGCAAGATCTCATGACCACTCTCAACACTAAATAGCCCTGTTACTAACAAGCCTGAGTTTGCCTTAGCAGATAATATCAATTTGTAATCCTGGAAGGCAAATTGAAAAGCCCTAGGAAGAAAATGGAATGACTCAGCATGCATGTTGAGAATGGAATCCAGAAACTCAAGATGCAAAGGCCCAGTTATTGGAAGGGAGTCTTATCTGGAGGTTGTCCTTACCCCCTTCCCCACCTCTCTTAATTCCATTGGCATTGCTAGCATCCTCCCTTTGCTCGACTGGGTTTCTCCCTCTCTGTCATTCTCAACCAACAGCCAAACACCTCAAACCCCAGAATCCTGAGGCAAATAACTGCTCCTGTCTGCTGGGTTTCAGAACCCGACCACAGATCCACCCCTATTCCAAGTCACCTCATCAAAACATCCAGAGCCGGAGGAAAATTCAGGTGGTTTCGGCTGGAGCTGCTTATGAATCTCCTGGCTAAAAGCTATCCAGCACATGGAGGGACCCCTAAAAAGAGGCGGGTGGAAAGGTTTATACAACATCTTGGCTGAGATCATAAACAAGTGGAATGCCCCTCCCCCCACTTTTTGGAATGAGATCCATAAAGAAGCAAAATGATCTGGAAAACATCCTTGAAATTAAATGGATGTGAAATGTCCACTTTAGGCATTTCTGTAAATATTTAAGCTTTAGCCTAAGAACTGCATCTCGGGCTATGAGGGCCTTAAATCTCTAGCTGAGCTTAAGATAAATCCTTAAACTGACGAAGAAAAAAGTATAGCCTCATTGGAGATTTTTATAAGGAACAGAGAGAAGGTACATGGATAAAGGGGAGTGGATTCAGACTTCCCCCTACACTCTCCAATTCTGAACGTCATTCACTCTATCAGTTTAGAAAGAGCTGCTCATGGAGGGAAAAGAGGAGGGGAAAGAAGGGTGTCTTGATATTTATTTTTGTCCAGCGGAAGCCACATAAGGCTACAGGGATGCCACTATTTATTACCCTCCGGTCCTCTCCACGTTATGATCAGACAGTCTTTGGAAAGCAGGAGTAAGAGCACACCCTCAAGCAATGTCATTGGCTGGCTTAGACCTCCAGCCCTCACTCCCCATCATACACCACCCAGTAATTATCTCCAACGCGTTACCACCACTCTTCCCGTCTCAGAGACACACAGCTACGGGAATTGACATGCCTGGAAATAAAAGTGTAGCCTCTTGTGCCCTATACTACGTCCTTTCTATGTCACTTTATGAGCGACATTTTTCAGTGACTCTGAAAAATGTCGCTCCTAAAATGAGAGATTATAGAAAGCTGCCAGATTTGAAAGACACACATTTACTCAAAGTGCAAGTCCTCCTCCACGTCCAGAAGGGGTATGGCGTGGGCATGTTCTGTCCTTGGGTGCACGAGGACTTAGGAAGGGGAGGGGGGAGAGAGGGCAGGACACCTCTCCAAAGGCTATACACTCCCATTCCAGAAGGAGAGACCTAGGATGATTAAAACACTGTTTGTGCAGCTGTCACACAAACGCTTCTTAAAATTCCTATTCTGTATCCCAGGATTTAATGCAAATTGTTCACATAACAGAGGGTCAAAATGATAATTGAGATGCCATTAGCCAGATGTGTTGGAATGAAATTTCTCCCACCCACCCCCCAAAATTATCTGAATAATTTACACATACATAATCACCTTACTCCAGTGGGAAAACAGTATACCCTTGTTTATTTCCCCTAAATACCTAGACTTTCTAACAGTGTTACACCCAGAAAGTGCCAAGTCCAGAGAGCAAATAAGATAACTTTGTGAGGCCAAGCTGTCTCTCTCTTAAATGCAGACAGAATTAATTTGTTTTCATTAACTCGTTATCAAGTTACTTAGATTCCCAGTACAAAACGTATTAAAAAGGGGGGGGGGAGGGTAGTGGTGGTAGATTTTCAGGAAATAGCAAGTTCTTTTTCTACTGAGATAGAAATCATTTGGCAAGCCAGGGTGAAATACTTCTGGTTTCCAATAGAAAGAGAGAGAGAAAAAAAATTTTTAGAAGATGCTAATGAACCACAAAAGAAAAAGAAGGAAGTATTTTTTAAATGAGACCTCACTTTTGAAAACAGCTCAGTTTGCAACCAATTTTTGAAGAAACGTCAGAGTTATTCCTTTGGGAGCTATGTCAGAGCTAAACCAGGCCTTCAGATGACTGCAATAAAGAAGTGAGCAATTCAGGTGACTTTAATTAAAGGGTCCAGGATCATCAGAACTGACCTTTCAGACACAGCCTTTCATCTCCAAAAAGGATGAAGCTGGTAAGAGCCAGTGATATGGAGCAAAGGGAGGGGCCTTAGAGCCTGGGAGCCAGACTGCACTGTGGGGTAACTGAGCTGGGGGGACTTGGGGGGCCGCTGCTCCTTGGGAAGGCATTCTGTTCCTTACAATTATACATCTGAAGGAAGGGGGATGTCCCACAGGTGAGGGGAAAAGAATGAAACCCACAGATGTCCCAAGGTCCACTTGCCCTTTTAACTGGATGTCTTAGAACCCCTTGGCCCCCAGGGTGGTCACCTTCATCTCACTCTCCAGGACTCAGATGCTAATATGAAAAGAGATGGTCAACAGGAAGGGCTGGGAAAGGGATGAGAAAAAGGGAAGCCAAGAGCATCTCCCTGCAAAGTACCAGCCCTTGCTTGTAGCCACAAGCAAGACCACTTAGCTTCACTCTGAAATGGAGACAATACAGATGCCAACGTTGCTTACAAAGCTGCCCAAGAAAGCAGCCTGGAGACTATCTGTGGAAGAAGTCGTCAGCCCATCTCCTCCAGAGAGAAGACAGGCCCTCATCAGTTGGGACTGAGAGGGAGGCAGAAAAGGAGAAGTAGGGTGGACGGGAGGTTGGGGTCAGCAGATGTGGGCTTTAATAAATATTTAGGCTGTACAAACAACAAGGTCCTACTGTAGAGCACAGGGAACTAAATTCAATATCCTGAGACAAACCATTATGGAAAAGAGTATGAAAACGTATACATATATAACTGAATCACTTTGCTGTACAGCAGAAATTAACACAACACTGTAAATCAACTATACTTCAACAACAAAAACAACTGATTAAAAAAAAAAAGAAAGAAAAGGAGAAGTGGGAATCAGTGTCTGGAAGAGAAATGGGGACTGTGGAATCTTACTATTTGTATGTATCCAAATAGAGGGAGGGGCTACCAGCCTTTCCTCCTTCCCTTCTGGGAAGGATTAAGACATTTGGGGGCCCCAAGCACTGAAAAGATTACTGTCCTCCATATCCCTCTATCCATCTATCTGTCTGTCTATAAAACTGTGATTGCCAGGCTGTTTGTTCCCCAGGACACTGGGTTTTCTCCTTGCACTGCACATGGTGGAACTGCCAATCCTTACATCCTTGAAGTCAGGTATGCCGTGAGATCTGCTTTGGCCCATGGCATACGAGCACAGGAGAAGGGCCTTCAGGTGGAAGATGAACAGAAGCCCATGCTGCCTGCCCTGTACCACTGCAGCCAGGCTGCTCCAGCAGGTGGCAGGCCCGCCAGGCCACTTCCCTGAGTGAAGACAAAGTGGTCCAGAGCCACCCCCCACCCCGGCCCTGCAGGCCGACCCACAGTGACTACGTCATACAAATAAATAATATGCCTTTGTTATTTTCAGCCACTGAGATTTTGACATTGGTTTTTTTACTGAAGATACAAAAATGTAAAATAACAGTAAGTCCAAAAGATTTCTTTCCTTAATGACTGCTTGGATAGTTTGCCATTTCCATGAAATAACCGAATTCTTTCAAAAATGCCTCCCTCTTCTTATGTTTATGCTGTTACAGGGGTGCATGAAGCATGTGCCTCATCTGTCTATCAGGAAATCTAATCCTTCTCATCACAGAAACTCTGCCCTGTGGTAAAGCACAGCAGACTAACTGGACGATTTTCAATACTGTGCTGAGACTCCCCCACTGTCATTTACCAGCCACATGTCCTTGGAAAATTTGCTCAAACTCCCTAAATCTCAGCTTTCTTAGCTATAAATTTAGCATCGTAATCTCTGTCCTTCCAATTTGCTGTGCCATGAGGAAAAGTATACAAATGGTAGTGACTCGCCCCAGTTCCTCTCCATCAGCAGAAATGTTACCTGATTCTCCTGAGGAAGTGTTTCCATAAAAGGAGGATGACAATACCTACTTCCCCACCTAGGGTCAGGATTAAAGAAATCAGTCAAGCTAGAGCTCTTAGCGGGTATAAGCACTAAGTACGTAGCGGTGGATGTAATCTCTGTGATCATCATTATAGTAATAAATTGCATAGGACCTACTATGTACTCAATAAATCTCAGCTGCTTCCCTTGCCCTTGGAGAAAGGGCCCTTCCTGTTTAGGAGTGGGGTTATCCGGAATAGCATTATCAATAGTTAATCAGCAGGGTGGCCGACAATCTACTAAGAAAAGGACTCAAAAAGTCTCTGCTTTAGACCCATTTACAGCAAGACATGTCTGCATCCTTAAGATGCCAGGTTTTTTCCATTCTGCAAACACATGGCTTCCATTAGTTGACTGATACTGACACATCCAAAGCTTCCAAAGTACTCTGGGCTTCTGATGAGTGAAAGGTTTGCATGCTCAACAAGGAAAAGGCAGGCTCTGCAGAATGCTGCCAGGGGCAGGGCAGCAGAGGTGCCAAGTTTAGGTAGGACACCAAATCTGGCTCTGTTTTTAATGACCATCTTGTCCACACCTGAAAATAAACTAGCCAATATTGGGTGAGATTCCCAATATTCTGAAGCTCCAATGCTGATGTCACTGTGCATATATAGCCTTCATTAATCAGAGTGAGTGTGGTGTGTGTGCGTGCTAAAGAGAGATGGGGGAATAGTGAATATTCTGCACTGTGTGCACCATACCGTCCCTGCTGAGCATTCTAATCCAAAGCAAACCCAAGCTCCAATGTCGTGCTCCTTTTATTTTGTGTTCTAAGGACTTCGTTGTTTGGTCGGCTTCTTAGAAACTGGCCTGAATTCTAATTAGTTTGCAGTTAGAGGCTGCATAATGGTAATTCAATCCTCACCTAAACTTTATCATCTGTTTCCCATCTTCAAAGCTGCACGGTCCACTTTTGTCCTGCGCAACAGTGATGCCAGGGACCTCATTTTGTGTTTTGTGTCTCATAGCAACGGTGCTATTGAAAAGGGGGGTAGAGGCGGAGGCATCACAGACCTGAGGAGTTGGGACGGTTCTTTTCTCTAAATTTCATCCCCAAGGGGATGACTCCAAGGAAATAAGGCTTTGTGTCCTTGATTACAGAGGGGACCTACTTAGGGTAGTCCTGTTACGGCTCGAAATGTTTGCAGTTTCAGAGTGTGCAGCACAAGTGAGCAAATAAAAGTGATGAAAGGATAATGAGGGCACATATATCTAATATTTGGAAGCTGACGTGTTTTCAACATGTACAAAATCATCTGATTCTGTCAACAGCCCTGCAAGTTAAGTGAGAAGTTACTATTAGCCCATTTTACAAGTGAGGAGAGAAGGACTGAAGGAGGACAGCCCACCTTGATTTGCGTCTCAGCTCCACCCAGCTAACTCTTAAACCCCAGGCCAGTTTCTCCATCTCTCTGTGTCAGTGTGTCTTCACCTGTGAAATGGGGGGGAAACAACAGTTGCTACTTCTTGAGTTGCTGTTAGGTTTAATGAGTTAATATATGTAAAAGGACTTAAAGATCATTTGTGACATGGCAAGGGTTGAATATATGATGGCTGTTGTGATTATGAGGAAAGGTGTAAAGTTGAAAATCTGGGGACCCAAGAGGATTAGGGCTGAAAATGTCCATGGGAACAAGACTTGAGCCGAGATGAAATCCCCATCATGATGGCACAGAGGAAACAAAGACAACAAAACACCCTTATTCGTAGAGCTGTTCAATACCTAACTCCTCTATACCCCACATTCCCTCCTGGAATGTCCTCAAAAAGAGATGACACAAGTTCCTCATGGTCCCCAGGAAGACTGACCAAATCTCACAGCTGGTTATGGGAAATCGTATTTCCCTCTTGTTTTACAAAAGCACATCCAAAATATATGGGAGGGGAAAAGAAAAAAAAAGATAAAGTTTGATCCCTTCCAACCCATTGGCTAAAATAAATATTTTGTGTGCCACGTACCATGCCATATATGTTGCACACATCTTCTCATTTGTTTCTCATAAATAGGGTGACCAACTGTACTGGTTTGTGCAGAACTGAGGAGTTACTTAAAACCTGGGGTTTTCAGAACTAAAACTGAGAGAAGCCTATGCAAGGCAGGACCACTGATCACCAAATACAAGGCAAGTACTCTATCTATCCCATTCTGCAGGTGAAAGAATGGAAGCTTGAGGAGTCCCAAGGTCACACAGCTAGCCAGTCTAGTTGGGATTTTTAAACCATTATAAGATACTAGTTAGAAAAAGCCTCTTCCTGTAGGGCAGAGTTGTAGCACATCAGCAAAGGAGCGAAATGAGCTGTTGCTCCCTTTATTAGAAAAGGGTTAGTATTCTCCAAGACTGTGTTTCTCTATTGTTGGTGTTGTTCTTTTTCTTTCTACTGTTGTTAGACTTCCAAGTGATTTGGGACACAATCTGAAATGTTAATTAACAGACTTTTGTTTCTTAACCAGTGCCATTCTATCTTTGAGGAAAAAGAACAGTGACATTAGCGTTACCAACTCCAATAGAATCAAGACTTGATTCCCTAAGAGAAAAAAATATATGATAGAATCCATCTATTTCCCCTTCAGTATATGATAGAATCCATTTATTTCCCCTTCTATTTCTCCCTTCAAGGGAGATCTTAGCCAGCAGTGACTTTCTGTGAATTATAATTTCAGAGGCTACCAGTAACTCTCAAAAGGCATTATCTTAGCTCCTACACACTTTCCAAGTGTATTTCAAAGTTACATTTCACTGACTATAAAACAAGCTCACAGAGTGGGATCCATGGGTTGTGTGAACCAAAACAGTCATCATCTCAAGTTAGGAGGAGGCCCAGGAAGAAAGTTCCACATGGAAAAGGATTTTCCGATTTCCCAAATAACTGTCCATGAATGGATTTACTTAAGCAAGAGCTAAAGTACATTTCAAAAGAAACCAGTGATCATAGCTGTAAGATGAACACTGCATACATTTAAAGGCTACTTGGGGACACTCTAAAATCCCAAGGCAAAATTGACTTTCTTGATTTGATGGAGGAAGAGGGCCAACTGGGAGATTAGGCTGATTCTGTTTTTCATGAGTCATTTTGTCTGTGGACATGCCTCACAAATTAAAACACACATAAAAAATCCCTAGGTGTGAGGTGATTAAAGTTTCAAATCTGGTCATTTGAAAAATCACAAAAGTGTTGGATAAAAGCCATGCTGTTTTGAGGATTTTATTTTTCTTTTTAAAATCCTGGGAGTTGCTGAGCTTATAAAAAAAAAATCCTTGGTTCCAATAAAAAGTGAGGGCTTTTGGAGAGAGTCATTCTCTTTGATATCAGATGTATTTTAGTCTATAATTTTCCACTCTGGCTTATGTGAATGTCTAGGCTTGAGTCCATCAACTCATTTAATCTCTGATTTCATAAAAAAGCATGTTTTCTGTTTATCTTTGTCCAAACTGAGTGCAATCTGTGCTTTCTAGTTCTTCTAACAATCCCAACTTTCCAAATTTCGTATCAGAATGCCTGTGTGGCATGGTAAATCTATGCTTGTCATGACAGGTTGGAAACTGTATGTTCATAGTGAGAAAATTAAGCTGCTACTCCCAAAGACACCCACTTACCAAACTGTAATTTAAAAGCAGATCATCATTTTAATTTACTGCAAGTAAGTGAAGGGGGAGGGAAGAGAAGTTAATACAAGTAAGTGCTGAGCTACAAGTCCCAAAATTAATGGGGAAAGCTTTCCCCCAAATGTTTCATTTTCATATACAAGCTAGTTACTGAATTGGAGAAAGGTCAGCATTCAACACAAGCTCATTCGAAACCAACCAAATCCAGAAACTTGAACTGAATTCACTTACTGTTACATCCCTCTATTTCTTGAAGCTGAGATGACTGATTGTATTTCAGGAAGAGTTCGTAGCCATTTGGTCACAGAAACTGAACATTTTAATATCACATACCACCTAACCTTACATACAGATGAGAACACAGGACTATCTTTTGTTACTACTAATTAATGATCCTCATTTTGTTATAATTTGGTCATGAGTTTATAAAGACCTATTTCACCTTATTATATCCATCATTACACCAAAGAGATTTCTAACATCTAATCAATAAACAAAAAATAATAATTTTATGGTCACAAGCATTTGCTTCCCAAAAACACTTGCAAAATTCTGTTTCTCAATATATATTTAGGAGCTGTCTTATCTCAAAACCTTAACACTCAGAAAACCAAGGCCTGAAAGAAGTATTAATTCTCTACCACCTAACCATACACACATACACACACACACACACACACAGAGTGCAACAGCTTTTGCAAAAGAGTACGCTAATAAAGAAAAGAGAGTAAGTACAGTCTACCACATATCATGAAACAGACTCATTTAAGTTCACTGTTCATGGTGGAATAAAATTTTTAAAAAATAACCCAAACGGTTCAGATTAAAGGCAATATTTTTCGTTATTCATTTGTTTTTATTTCCAGTTCCTCATCAGTTATGTAACTTTGGTCTTTTAAAAAACGAATCTATTTGTAAATGAGAGTAATGAGTTGGCAAGTGAATTTAGGTCTGGCCATTTTACCTGAGCAATGAAAAAAACAAATGCCATAGAGGCCTGCAAAACTGTTTAACTCCCCCTTGGCAATCCTCTGCTGGCCCCCTGAGATTGTCTAATTACAGAGTAATGCTGGAAGTACTCTTCATTTGTAGATTAATTAGTTGATGCCTAAGCAGCTCTTTGAACATAAAAGGCAACATGTAAATCTAAGTATAATTATTTGTCTTCAAACTAATGATCATTTAATTAGTGTTTTCTGCTGGTTTAATGGTCCATAAAGAAAAAGGCAATTTGGGGAAGGGGCTTCTGCCATTGTTATAAGAAAGGTTTAGGATTGCAGTTCTAACTGGAATGAGAAGTATTTATTTAATGTTCAATAAAGCTTTTACAATTAGATATAAACTGGAAATTGACTCTCTCCTTTCCTGGTGACTAAGAGACATAGGGAACCAAAAATCAAGCATAGCTTTCGGCATCATACGCATATTTCCAGAGTTAGGAATCATAGTTTGAATCGGGCTAATCTGATGTTTCGTGGCAAATCCAAAGACCTACCCGAGGTGAAGTTTACAGAGCAGAAAAGAGGTTAATTCTGGGGGGTGTTTGTACATGTTATGAAGGTGCTTCTGTCCTCTTAGTAAAATAGGATACTAGTTTCCTAAATAGGATATCATGGCCAAGGTGGAAGTCATCAGATAAAGCTAAGTGTTTTGCAAAGTACCAGCATCAGACCTTCTGACATCGCTTTCTAATTAATTCTCTCTATATTTCCCCTACTAGATCATACACCCAAAGCCAGGTATTTGGGTGTATAATCTTTCTATATCTGTTTCTAGCCTTATCCAGCCATTAGTCAGTATTCATTAACTGAGTCGATCAATGAACAAATAAAAACTAGAAATATACCTATACAACTCAGATGAGCAAATATGCTTCTGGGTATGAGAATTATTCCTATGAACTTAAAAAAATATTATGTCAAAGAAAATGTAACCAGCTCTGTCACATGTTCTCAATTCAGAAGGCCCTGTTCTGATGCTGGGTCATTAACCCAAACACCACCACAAGGAGATTGCCCAGACAACATTCTCAAGTAACATGGCACCAAAGCAGCTGTATTGGTTTACCTAATCAATATCTGCATCAGAGGAATTCCCTGGTGGTCCAGTGGTTAAGAATCCATGCTTCCACTGCAGGGGGGCAAGGGTTCGATCCCTAGTTAGGGAACAAAGATCCCACGAGCCATGCCGCAAGGTACAGCCAAAAAAAAAAAAATCTGCATCAAGTGACTTCTTTAAGCCACAATTTTCTCAGTTATGAAATGAGGCAGTTGCCACAGTTAGATGGAATGATAGTAAACCTAACAGAAAGAAACTATTCAATAAATGTCCACTGTATTCACATCAGTTGTTTTTTTATAGGAACTTCAATTCAAGAAAGAAAAAATTTAAAAACTTGCTGAAAATAAAGGTAGCCTTACCTTCCATGGACAAGGATATCCTTTGCCAACTGATAATTCAAGTAGCACAAAAGCAATACTGGAAATCATAATACCGATATTTCAGGATAGTAAGAAGCACAGCCTACACCTACGATTTAGGGAATGCTGTAAAATTAAACATTCAAAAAGAGTTCTAAAAAAAAGCAAAAGCAGTTATGTAAGTCATATTAGTTTTTTATCAAAAGGAGAAAAATTAAAAGAATACAAAGAATTTAACAGTGACGTAAACTATAATATAGTTGGGAATACGATAATAATGCTATTTGAAATTTACTCAAAAAAAAGAGACATTTAAATAATAACTGAAAGACGAGTATCTTAAAGTACCCACAAGTCTACCCTGTTTTTCAGAAGGATGTTTTTCATCTTCCTTTTGGAACTCCTGGAAGAATTTCTAAATCCACTTACTCAAAAATCTCCACATCTATATCAGGCAACACAGAAGTGTCAGGCATTCCTTACCCAATAGGCTGGCAGTAGAGCAACATTTGACCAGGTTACAAAAAATGTGTCCCAAGAAACTCTATTGGAAAAGTCCTTGCAAAGGATGAGCACCTAGAATCTATATTGGCTTTGGACCCACAGGTAAGGCACTGAATTCACAAAATACGTTCCCCCTGTACTTCTGTGACAAGGGTCTTGCCTGGCTTAGCCTCCAGCTTCTCTTATTTCTTGACCTGCTCTTTTATCACCAACTTCTACAGTGTGTAAAAGATCTTGGTCTCTGCACCTGAAATCATGTAAGATAATAGTAGAAAATATATTTCAATCTGAGTAAAATATCAGTTTTTAGAAGACCTGAATCTGTTTAAACAAGGCAGGAGGAAAACAGATACTGCTAATATAAATAACTTGAAACTTAGACCAAGTTAAAAAGCCTCCACTTAATACATAATATACTCGATGAACCTGAGAGGTGTTGTCTAACATTTTTCCTTGGCTCCTTTTCTGAATATGAATGCTTTCTGTATTTGCTCAAGTCTGTAAGGATTTTTTTTAATCCAAAAACAGAACAAAATGTTTTATCACGGATGATTTCATTTCATTCATTTCATTCAGTTTCTTCCTCTTTTTAGAAACATGAAAACAATGCACAACAAACCTAAACAAGAGATGCTAGATTCTGTGGCATCTACTACTTTGCAGATTAATCGGCAAAAGGAGATAAAACACATGAGTGTTGTTTGCAGAAGTTACAGGCATTATGAAATGCAAGAGAGTCTCCTTGTAACACAGGAAGCCCAGTGAAACAAGGTGAAAACACTCAAACAATTAAAGTACAGATGTACTTCATGAAGACTCCTGATTCCAGAAAGCTTCCCTCACTGTCCTCCTCCCCCTTTTACTAGAGTCTCTGAAACCATTTTGCTTGGGGGAGAAAGTAGATTTTAGAAGAGTGGGAAAAATGCCAAACATGCATGGCAACTTAGAATTTTTCCACTTTCTTTACATGTTCAATTGAGACCTTCATAAAATTATAAATGAAAGGACACATTATGAGCACTTTCTTTGAAGGGAAAAAAAAAGGGTCTTGCCTGGAAGTAAAATTTTGGAGTCTATATCCTTCTTCTCTGGAGAACACTTGGGAGATTTCTCTGCCAGCAGCAGGGCGCCTAAAAGAGCTTGTCTTTGCCTTCAGAATTCAAAAAGGTAGAACCACCCATTGTTCCCCTGATTCCCTGATTGTGGGTGAGACCCTGAGCACCAGGAGGGGATTGGAAAATCCTGGGCTCCGCGTTGGTGTCTCGGGGGGTGGAGGTCAGCGTGTATTGGCGCCTACCCTCCACCCCCCTTTCCTCCTCTCTCCTTCCCTCCCCCCCACCAGGGATTCACTCCTGTTTACTTTGGGGAGACTGCAACTTCTGTTTCTTAACGTTTAAAAGAAGTTTAAAAGCTTATAAAAAGGCTCTTAAGATTTCTTGGACACCGAATGCCTCTTACAGAACAATATTTTGATGAGTTAAGTGTAAATGAATCAGAAACCTACATATTAAATTTCCCTTGACATACACATCAGTTTAAAAAAATTAATGGAAAAAGTGCCCGGGGCTCAAAGTGTATGGGGTTTTCTCAAACCCAAAATGCTTGAAAGTGAAGAACGGAATTGCATTTGAATCAGCCAGGTTTGCTGATTCCCCCCCAACCACAACTCGCAGAACCCTAGCTGTAATGGAGGGAGGAGCATCTCGGGAGGGTGAGCAAATGCCTGGAGACATGTCATAGTCCTGGTCCTTACGCCTGGGTAGCAGCAGAAGCCAGAGGCTGGGCTGACACTGGAGAGATGTCCAGCTGCTGTTCTCTGAGGGCTGACCCTAAAAGGTACCCCCCCTTTTTTTTTTCAAGACGAAGGAAACTAAATAAACAATCAGGGAAGATCATAAATCACTGACAAAGATATTTAGACTTGAAACAGCCCTCGAAAACAGAATGTGCCACAATTTGTCCCTGAAAAGATTAACTAGGTTCTGGGTCCTATAATTGTAGATCCCATGACGTATGATAAGAAATGGCACAGGGTGAAAACTTGAGAACCAGTCTAGTTTGGGTGTTTTGTTTTGTTTTAATGCTTACTGGGGGTCCAAGAAAACACCCACAGAAACACCAACAACCCCAAATCCTGAAACCAGACTGGGTCTCTAAAATCATCCTCCTCCGATTTTTTTTAAATTAGGTTTTCGTCACTTTTGTTTTTGTTTTGTGAATGGATGACCATGCTAGGGGAGCAGTTGACTAGAAAGACTGAGCCAGGTGAATGAGATTTCAACGCTGTCCTTCTGTAATCTGATCATTTGGGGGCGCGGGGCCCAGATACTACAATTGGGAGCGGTGGCTAACTTTCTGGTGAAACGTGCCATCTGCCCAGTGCCCCTCAAGCATGGTCGTGCTGCCGAGGAGTCAGGGGGCCTGCCTTGGGCATCTTCCTCTCCAGCAGTAACCTCAGGGGCCAGCAAGGAGGGATCATGCCTTTGAGCTCACGCCTGACAAACGCCCAAGTTACCTCTTGTTCAGCTAAAGCACGTGAAAGCTGTCTGTGAACCTCAATGAGCTACAGCCACACAGCTGTTTTCACTGTTATTTTCAAAATTCACACCCTCCACCTCGGTTAGGTTTTTCGGCCCCCAGGGTTTCAGAGGAGGCCTGTGATGAGCTCTAGCTCAGGAGGACTGGAGATGCAACGGAGAGCTTGCTTAGGATGATCTGTGCCTTGCTCATCCGTTCTCAAAGACGCGCTCTCTCAAAAGCTCGGCAGGGCCTTGAGATGGGGAGGTGATAGTTAGAGACATATACCTCTTATTTTTCTTAATTATTTTACTACTGCTACTGTATTTTATTTTTATTTTATTTTTTGGCCGCGCCTTGCGGCATATGGGATCTTAGTTCCCCGACCAGGGATCGAACCGGCACCCCCTGCATTGAAAGCACGGAGTCCTAACCACTGGACCGCCAGGGAAGTCCCAAACATACCTTTTCAAGACGGGGTTTAGCCTTATTCCACTCTAAGCAAGTGCTGAATACATGTTTGTTGAATAAATGAGTGAACGGGCAAAGGACAGGCCTTTCACAGGAAACTTGCATAAATGATGGACGGATAAAAGATGGTCAAAGGCAGGCATAGTGCAGATTCCCTCCACCTCAACAGCTGTCCCCTCACCAGACCCCTCCTCCACACAAAAGAGAAGGCGCAAAGAGGAAAAGCTGTCACCGCAAAGCCCATTAACAATTCCCGGGAAATAAAAATAGAATCTGGGTAATAAAACAAAGACTAACCTTTTTTTCTTTTCTTTTCTTTTGCACTTAGTCTAGTTTCACTGGCTCATACGGTGCGGCGGGCAGAGGCCTCAAACCCAGCACCTTCAGACCAGAGTTTCTAGCTCAAAGCAGCTGCACAACTTCCCAATTCAAGATGGAGGCAGGTACAGCAGGCCGTGTGTAGAGACGCTGCGTCCAGACGAGATCTGGAGCTGTGAGCAGCGCCGCGAGAACTCCGGTCAGGCCCGCGAGAACTCCGGTCCTCCCCGCGAGAGCTGCTTCCGCTTCTCGCGAGACTTCCTCCTCCTTCCCCAGGTCAAGAACCCTATAAAGCAGTCCCGCCCAGGGCCTGTCTGGAGAGCTGGTGTTCTAAGGTGGGAGTTCCTCCGTCTCCGTTCTTTGATCGAAGACTGAAGCTTGGCTTTGCTTCTGAACCGAACTCAGTGTCATCCTACTAGCTCCAAGGACACTGGGCAGCGGGACCTTTGTTGGGGCCTGACTCGAAAGGGTAGGTAACAAAACTGTATAGCAATGAAACAACCCCCAAGGAGCAAACTAAAAGTTCCTTTGTCTTTTCTGTACACCTTCCCGGTGGCCACCAGTTCTTAAAAGCTCCTAACCCTTATCGCAGAAAATGTAAGAAAGAGGGAAAGCAATAATAGTAACAGCTTCATGGGAACCTTGCAGACCCAGAAAAATCCAGAAAAATATGGAGGTGCTGGAAGGTCTGATAAAAAGCTTGATTTCCTCTCAGTGAGATCTGGGGACTGGAAAAAAATATTAGCAATAGAGACTAGGACAGACATCAGAAACGACCAAGCCCAGCACATTCTCTCACTCTCCTTTCCCAGGCAAACCTCAAGAACGTGCAGGTATAGGCAAGTGTTCCTCACCCAAAGTGATCCCTTTTCATCCTAAGTAACTGAGAGCAAATCACTCCCCCCTGGCCGGGTTCCTCTCGTTCCACCTGAAAATTCAGACTCAAGATGCTTGCCTGCTTTAGGTTTGCTCTGGTAGGTGAAGAGGCTAGAGACACAAGTCACTGGTGTGACCAGGTGCCCCTTGATTATATGCAAATTTGGAGGCCCCTACTTTATCCACAAAAAAACCCTCTGATGCCGGCTCCTGGAATTTTCTCCCAGGCCTTTACATTCTGTGTTCAGGGAGTGAAACTCCCTTTAATGCTAGTTAAGACCCACCTCTCCCCAGGGGGATTCCTTGCAGGTGGAGAGCTAGCAGAATAAAACAAAATGACCTTTCAAGACCTAGAAGATAAGCCTGTGAAGAGTGGCAGCCCGTCCCCATTGCTCAGCCCTCCCCTGTACCAGTTGTAGCCTGGGAGCCAGATTGTATTCTGATTTGCATGTTTGCTCAGAAGAAGAGCCACTGAAATGAGGTCTAGAAACATAGCTGGTGTTTGAAGTCTCTGGGGTTTGAACCTGCCTTCCCCACCCATCCCCACCCCCCACCCCCAGTCCAGGACCTGATGTGAGGTTGCACAGACCTGATCCCTTTTCCTTTGATGTGAAACCTGTACCTATGCTGCTCTCTTAGCGCTAAAGAAAACAGCCCTTTTGGAATCGGATTTGCGTCCTGCCCTGGCTGCTGTTACTCTGCAAAGCACCGCTGCCACAATATTGCTGAAATTCAGGGTCGGTGTCGTGGCGGGGCATGGCAGGGGTCCTTTCTTCTTTGGGTTTGATACATGCTTCCTTCCTCTGTTCCTTGCAATCAACCGCTAGGAGAAGGAGGGAAGCAGGCAGGAGGGAGAGCGGGAGACTTCCGGAAATCTCTTTCCTCCCTTGCCTTTGCAGGTTGCCCGATAATGACCCTGGAGACTTCCACCTGCCCCCAGCGAAGGAATTGGTTACTCTCCCGGAGCCCTCCCAGGCATCGCCCCCTTGCTCACTTCCTCCTCTTCCTGTCCCCAACCTCCAGCCTCCTGTGGCTTCACAGCCAAGCTCCCCATCTCAGGAAGCAGCAGATGGAACTTTGTAACAGTGAGCTTACCACCCTTCACTCTAGGCATCACCCTCACCCGCAAACGCGGCAGACTCAAGCAGTTGGTTTCCTGGAATCATTTGTGAATCTAGAAGCGTGAGGGTGGTTTTAAAGAGAGCAGGTAGCTTATTCTTTTTTCTGTTGATGAATAATATCCAGGTGTGCTGGGGGAAAGGGCTTCTTAATGTGTATTTTAAAACTAATTTAGAATTGGTTTGTTTTTTTGTTTGTTTTTATTGGAGTATAACTGCTTTACAATGTTGTGTTAGTTTCTGGTGTACAACCATATGAATCAGCTATATGTATACATATATCCCCTCCCTCTGGGACCTCCCTCCCCCCTCCCCCCTTCCCACCCATCTAGGTCATCACAGAGCACCGAGCTGAGCTCCCTGTGCTCTACAGCAGGTTCTCACTAGCTATCTGTTTTACACATGGTAGTGTATATATGTCAATCCCAATCTCCCAGCTGATCCCACCCTCCCCCCACCCCAGTGTCCACACGTCTGCGTCTCTATTCCTGCCCTGCAAATAGGTTCATATGTTTTTAATATATAGTCTATCTTGCCCTGGGGTCAAAGAGTCCAAACTCCAAACTTGGGGCTTCTGCAGTTTTTTAATACAGCAGGAGGGGGGACCCACCCACTGCCCCACTGTCCCACTACCCCACCGCCCCACTTGTCAGTTTTTCCAGCACAGGGTGATACAGCTTGTTTCCTCTTTGTCAATCTCCGCAGACTAACAGCAAAGGCTGGTGATGGTGCTGGAGTTTCAGCCGACGTGCACACCTCTACCTGCAGCCTGTGGCTGGTGGGACACACCCCAGGCAAAAGCACTGGTATGTAGAGAAAGTTTGTTTCTTCCCTTTTGCTTATTTTATTGGAAGAATTATAATGGCTGGGAGACAGGTACACACCTGTGATGGTTGGGGACTTCTATTAGAGTACATGCTTCCAATGCTTATGATTTTCGTGGAATCAACCCCCTTGTTGCCAATTAATTTCAGTATCACAGATAATACCTCTAATCCTGGCCAGTTGTCTCACCAATATGTGTCATAAGGGGCCTGGGGCAAAAACTTATAGATGGCCCATCCTAACCACTACTTCTGCTGGAGGAAAACAACTCAAAGGGCATGTCCCACATAGAGCAGGCCACGGGTAGAGACAGACATAATTGCAGTCACTAAATTAGCATGCATCTCTCAGCCAGAGACTAATCTAAGCCAGACCTCGTAGAATGCCAGCCCGTGAGTACATCACAATTGCAATTAAAAAGAAAAGAGAAAAATCACCCTTGCTTCCCAAACATGTATTTTTAACATGGCAGGTACTTGCAATAATATGAGATACTAAGGCATCTGGAAGAAGCAAGAAAGGTGGTTTGGGTTAATCATCTTTGAAAGGCTAAAGAATTTGCAGTGTATCTCCAGGGCCAAGCTCTTTGCATGCTCCCCTTTCTCTCTCTGACGTCAGCCACATCCATCCCACCGCTGTTGCTACGTCTTGTTGCTACCCAGTCATGCATGGTCCCACTGTATCTACTGCTTCATCTGGACCCTCCTGCTGACTTCTTTACTTCATCCACCTAGCCCTCCAATTCTGCCTGACAGACCAGAGTCCTGGGACCCTATGAGCCTGGTCTCTTCTCTTTTTAGGTTCTCTTAATGCCTATAAGGCCCACGATTCTAGACTACATCCTAACACTGACTGTTTCACACTCACTTCCACCTGAAGGCAGAAATCAAGTCTAGGAATCCACAACAAATGTACTTTCTCAGTGGTAGGGTTATGAGTGACTTTGCCCCCTTACAATGAACGTGCATTAAATTTGCATTCAAAAATCTTGCTATTATTATTTTTTTAGTTCACTTTCAAATTCCAATATCCAAACACACCAAACTTTGCTTCTCTTGACTTTTTAAACTCTTTTCCCATCCCACAACTCTGGATTCAGTAGTGCAATTTGTCTTCAAATTTGCCACTTGGGTTTTTTAAATCAAAGTGGATATGACAGATGCATTGTGTCTCTACAGGTCAAATCACAGTACAGTGTTGCCAAGAATCCATTTCTGTGGGTGAATGCAAGGCCTATTTTTCAGTTTTCTTTGTGCTAGTGACTACTGCCTTGATAAAATTTAGGCCTTTTCCTGGCTAGGACCTAGTAACCCCTCCAGCCATATTACAATGAATTTTGAAAAACTTAGCCAAACAGTGGGCTCTATCAGAATTTTACCTTTTCAAATTTCAGAATAAATAGGGTATCAACAGGACTGTGGATAACATTTGATCACACAGAGAAACACATTGTAATGGGATTTTTTTTCTGTGTTAATATAATGATTTAATAAAGACATTTGGCACATAAATAAGACTCTCATAGACCAAGCATTTTGAACAATGAGAAGATTAAGATCAGCCTATATGGGATATTAGCAAAAGTGTCTTTTCTAGCTTTGGTAAAACTCTTCTATCGGTTTAGAGATAAATTCATTATTCTTAACTAAAGACCCGCCTGAAATAGATGTGGTGAAAAACGTTCTGCCCCTGTTATGAGACTTTCCAAACAAGCTTAAAATTGCTCAGAAACAAAAGGCAGGAGGCAAAAGAAGGGGCCATGTCTCCAGATAATGAGGTCCCGCCTTTGTGTTTTATCTGCAAACAGCACGGTTTGAAAAGTCTGGATCCCATTTCATTGGAACTGTACGTAAATGTAGTGCCTGGAATTCTCCCAAATGAATAAATTCTTTGCCGATAATTTTTAAGTGAAGAAAGATCAACAGGATAGGGGCATGAGAGAGGGTTACAGGCTGCAGGGTGTATGTGTCTGTGTGCGTGTGTGCATGTGTGTGTACACACACATGAGCACACGTCCGGGTGGATTTGGGGTAATAAAATGTAAATGAAAGAATGCAGACCCTCATCAAATGTGCCCATCGATGTGGGAGTCCAAAACCAAGAAGGGTGTGCATTTCTTTGCATTTAGCAGGACAGTTGGGAGAGTTGTGGACACAACATTTTTCTTTCTCTTTTTGACGTGCCACGCTGAATTCTGTCTCTCTTGGAAAACTCCAGTAGATTTATTTCCTCTGAAAGAGCTCCTGCTGACTATTTGCTCATGTTAATTCCTACTCAGTTTTCCTATCCCATCCTGAGGACAGCAGCATGACAAACCTCCCTTCCTCGCATTGGCTTCACATCTTCTCTCTCTGTTTCTATAGGCTGGTTTTTCTCCCCTGGATGGTGGGCAAAATGACACCAATTTAGGGCTGGTAAGAGAATGCACTGTGGACCATTTCCCTCTTTAATTTTCCTCCATTTTGTGAGGTCTTCGTTTGTTAAATTAATTTTTATTGGAGTATTGGGTTATTTTAATAAATTTATTTATTTATTTTGGCTGCGTTGGGTCTTCGTTGCTGCGTGCAAGCTTTCTCTAGTTGCGGCGAGCAGGGGCTACTCTTCGTTGCGGTGCACAGGCTTCTCATTGCGGTGGCTTCTCTTGTTGCGGAGCACGGGCTCAGTAGTTGTGGCTCACAGGCTCTAGAGCACAGGCTCAGTAGTTGTGGTGCACAGGCTTAGTTGCTCCGCGGCATATGGGATCTTCCAGAACCAGGGCTCGAACCTGAGTCCCCTGCATTGGCAGGTGGATTCTTAACCACTGAGCCACCAGGGAAGCCCTGGAGTATAGTTGATTTACAATGTTATGTTAGTTTCTGCTGTACAGCAAAGTGAATTAGTTATACATATACATATATCCACTCTTTTTTAGATTCTTTTCCCATATAGGTCATTACAGAGTACTGAGTAGAGTTCCCTGTGCTATGCAGTAGATTCTTATTAGTTATCTATTTTATATATAATGGTGTGTATATGTAAACCCCCATTTCCCAATTTATCCCTCCCCCACCCCCCCTTTTCCCCCTTGGTAACCATAAGTTTGTTTTCTACATCTGTGACTGACTCTATTTCTGTTTTGTAAATAAGTTCATTTACTTATGAACTTTTTTTAGATTCCACATATAAGCAATATCATATGATATTTGTCTTTGCCTGACTTCACTCAGTATGACAATGTCTACGTCCATCCACGTCGCTGCAAATGGCATTATTTCATTCTTTTTTATGGCTGAGGTCTTGCTGAGCACAGTCTGCAACTTCTATAGTGATGGAGAGAACAAAAAGCTATGGGAGCCTCACATTTACACTCAGGATCTCAGGATCAGATCGAGGTTACCGAAGGAGGAACTGAGTAATTTGTTTATGTAAATCTCTCCACCAAGTCTTGAAAAGTTCTGAAATGAGCACACTTCTTTTGGGGGCTTAAGGTTCTTATTTCGCTTTTTTGTTTCAAAAATGCAGGGAAAGGAGAAGGCCGTTGAGTCTCCTCCTCCTTTGACCACTGGAAGAAAGGTAGAGAAAAAGAAAAAAAAAGTTAACAAAGAGAGGACACACATCCCTCCTCTTTCCTTGCCCTCTCCCCATCCATGGGCAAAATCTAATAAAGATGATTAAATTACATGTCTTTTCCTCCCATTGAAATCCACTGCATACTATTCAAATATTAGAACTCAGGAAATAAGGCAGGACAAGATTCCTCATGAAACCTTAGAAGGCAGCATAGGGGTCTGAGCTGGAGGTCTGCCTGGCCGGGCAGCTCTAATTAAGAAATCACCCTGCTGAGCAGAACTTAATCTAAATAAAATATAAAAAGGAATTCAGTGAAAACCATTACCTTCTCCCAACACACCTCAGGTCCAGAGCTTCCACCCCTTTCGGTCCTAAGAACTCCCTCTCCCAGTACTGGGGAGTTCGATGTTGTTTTATGTGCCCACAATACAATCAAGTATAAAGACAGCTCTTGAAGAGGGAGCTGAGTCTTGTGCCAGCCTCTTGCCGATTGGCCAGACCTTCTCAGGGCCAGAGGCAGATGTAGTCGATGTTATTTTGGTTTGGAGGGGGATAGAGGATGAGATTTGATCAAGGATTGATAAAACAGTCGGACATCTAGCCCACTCGTCCAGCTTTAACACAGTGAACTGGGAATTCACAGTCCCTCTGTAGGGTGGCTGGGTTTTGCTGGCCTACCCATCAGCTGTTTTTGATGGATCAGCTACTTGAGAGCCACTGAGTTTTGTTCAGTATCCTTGTTCCAGTTAGTTCTTTAAACTGTACTGAGTCAGCCTCAGACCTCTTCTCCATCCAGGCCGTGGGTTATCCCTTTGATCATGGTTGACATTGTTTAGCCTCATTTCCACCTACACCGCATAGAAACCTATGTTGTGTTCTTGCTGTTGACTCCTGTAAGTGTATTGTTCTCTTTACATGTCTCTGGCTTTGCATGGGCTGCCATGTCTGCCCACAATAGTGATTCTTAAACTGTTAAAAACCTGTTGAAAGAGATGGACCGTCTCCCTAGGGGGAGAAAAAGCACATATGCATATAAACTTTCCCATTGGATGGTCAGTCTAATTATTTAGGCAATTCTCCTCCCTTTCCTTGCTTCATATTTTACACGGTCCTTATAGTATGTAAGGAGAGAGGAAAAAATGGAAATAGAACTGTGAAAAGGTTGAAAAAAATGGAGAAGAGGAAAGAAAAAAGAACAAAGAGAAGTGATTAGAACACCCAAGCCAGATGTAGAGAAATGATTTCAAAAGAAA
The DNA here is from genome assembly GCF_949752795.1 of Hyperoodon ampullatus. Taxonomy (NCBI): domain Eukaryota; kingdom Metazoa; phylum Chordata; class Mammalia; order Artiodactyla; family Ziphiidae; genus Hyperoodon; species Hyperoodon ampullatus. The sequence continues at coordinate 21,517,055 of NC_136932.1, read as the reverse complement.
ATGTCTGTTTTTCCCATCTCTAGTCATAAAGATTTTGACAAGGCGCTTGGCATTTATCAGAAAGGAAAACAAGAAAAACAGCAGTCATCTTCCTAAGGGCCCAACACTGTTGGAATTCAATGACCTAATTCTGTACAAGGTTTGCAGGGAGAGATTGCCTCTCTTGTCTGAAATCTCATGGCATCAGGACCACTGTTTTCTGAACAGCCCATGCCACACCACTATCAGAGGTCAGGCATGAAGAACAGAGGATATGAGGGAAAGTCTGGATACTATGCTTAGAAAACATATTTTTAAATGACTGTAGATTCTCATTCCGTATCTTACTGGTTGCTTATCTTAGCAGTTGTCAACTTTTCATTACTTTTGTAGACATTATATAATATCTTCTTCCCCTTCCCCAGTCACCAGCTGTTACCCAGTCTCATCCCAGAATGGGATGGGGGTTGGGTCAGCTTCAGCTGAATAACTTTCATGCTGACATTTGAAAGAACCAATTCCCAGCTATGGAACAAACCTAAATGTTCTACAATTATTGTAGAACCAAATCGATCTCAAGAAAGAAATCTGTGTCTCATTCTCAGTGAGACATAAGCATGATTCATAGGAATGTAAGCTGATAAAAACTTTCTGTAGGATAATGTGTCTCCAATTTTTAGCATTCGTTGTAATAAATAAACAAGGCAAAGATTTAAAAAAAAAAGGCAGTGACTGTTAACCACCAAAATGATCTCATTCACGTTTGTTCTAGAAATATTTTAATAATTATTAATACTTAATAATATTTAATACTAAATGTGCCTTCAAAGAGCATCAGAACTCAGTAAGTGATGTGTAGATCCCAATATAAGACTGTGCTTGGTTGCAAAAAAAATGGATAAAATCCTGTGTTTGCCCTAAAAACAGAAAAAGAAATCTAAAAGTTCAAAAGTCAAAACAAGTTGTTAGAATTTGTTAGTTACCTTAAGCTTAGATGTTCTTATCTGTAAAATGGGGACAATAATAGGGTTATTTTGAAGGTTAAATATGTGTAAAAGCCTCAATCTACTGCCAGGTTGATTAACTTTAACACTATTGACATTTCAGGTGGGATAATTTTTTGTTGTGAGGGCCTGTCCTGTGCATCGTAGGATGTTTAGCAGTATCCTAGCTTCTACCAGCTAGATGCCAGTAGCAACCTACCCACATGCCACCACACCTCCATTGTCACAATCAAAAATGTCTCCAAACATTTCCAAATGTCCCCAAGGGGCCAAAATACCCCTGGTTGAGAACTGCTATTCTAGTGCTTGGCATATAGTAATTGTTCCATAAATATTAGATGTTATTATTTATTTATTTATTGGCTGTGCCTCGCGGCGTGTGGGATCCTAGTTCCCCCACCAGGGATCAAACCCACACCCCCTGAGTGGAAGTGCAGCAACTTAACCACTGGACTTCCAGGGAAGTCCCCAGATGTTATTTTTATTATCGTTAAAATTATTACTAACAGCAGCATCACCCGGCTGTGATGACAGCTCCTTTCTCTCACTGAATTTTTTAAAATAATGCTGCATTTCTGCATCCTTTCAATAGAAAGAGCTGAAAAAGGGCAAGGTCATTAATTTGACAGCAGTCTGACAGGAAACCTACAGTCCCCTGAGATGTCTCCTTTCCTGGAAGGAAAAAGAGCCGCCCTTTTGTTCAGCTCTAGAAATTAGGTACATTTCTCAGGCTCAGAGTTTGTGAGATGCTGCAGATTCTTCCACTGGCATACATTTTCCAGCTGTAGGCACTACTGGTTTGGTTGGCTCTTGAAGCTGCTTTTGGAGATTTCCAAGAGTACCACCACCTGAAAAAGGAAGCAAAGAGATGCCCAGAAGGAGAACTCTTAGACAGGACTTCCTCCCTTTGCTGCTTTTAGTGGTTTTGTGCTTGTTTGGGTTTACAAGTGTGTTCTTTTGCCCAAATTGTTCTTGCATCTTCTAACAGTGTTTGCTTTAGGTGTTTTGATACCACGCTGTTTTGAAGGTACTAATGTTTTTCATGGCATGTCTTGTGTTAAGTGTACAAACTGAGAGGTAAGTGCTGGTGACTGACAGTATTCCTCAAAGTCTTTAACAAAATAACTGCTAACAGTAGAGAAAAGTGAAAAGGGTTCTAGGGGTCTGGGAGTGGCAAGCTGAAAATATGAAATTTCTCTCCACCTGTTAGTTGTATCTTTAGAATATATGCGCATTTTACTTTCTACGCTAAAATGTTTTTTCACTTGTTTCAAAATGTGTAACTGGACTCTCCATGTTGGGCCCTGTATATCCAGTGGCTTTTCATACTTCCCTTTTGAAAGTATGCATGATGCATTTGCAAAGGAAAGATCACAACCTTGCAATCTGATAGACCTACACAAAAATTTGTTTTAATAAAGAAAATTGTCAGCCTAGCAAGCACTCAGATCCTACATTTGTTGCTTTTTTATTCTTCCCCTTCCTTACCACAAAGCCTGGCTCTTCCCATCATGATAAGTGAGTCTTTTTCTAGTTCCCATTCCCACCACCCACCACCATGCCAACTTCCTCACACCCTGTACATTCTGCACAAACCTGGGCATTTCCACTTCCTGGAGGCCTGTCTCTCTGTGACCTTGAAGTTCTTCAAACGCAGTCTCGAAATCAAACCACCTATGAGGGTTTCCCTGATGAATTATCCTCCGTGACAGCCTCTCCTCCTGTACCTGCCTTGTCCACACAAAGAAATGCTTTAAAAAAATTCACTTTAGGGACTTCCCTGGTGGTCCAGTGGTAAAGAGCCCACGCGCCCTGGAGCCCGCACACCACAACTAGACAGAGAAAACCTGCATGCCACAACTAGAGGGAAGCCTCATCACCACAATGAAGAGCCCACATGTCACAACAAAAGATCCCACATACCTCAACGAAGATCCCATGTGCCGCAGCTAAGACCTGAGGCAGCCAAAAAAATAAATAAATAATAAATCTTTTTTAAAAATTCACTTTAGCGCCAAGCTTTCTTCCCTCTTATTTTAAATTTTTATAATTTTAAAATCTGATGGCTAGAAACAAGTGATGTCTGTTTAAATTTGCATGTCACAAGTCACATATTTCCTGAGAAATAACAGACTCCATATTTATGTTTTTCAATAAAATTATAAACAGGAGCTACTTATAATCTCTTCTAATGGCCTAATTATGATTTCCTTGAGGGTAAGAAATGTCTGTTTTCCATTCTGTTTTCCTCTTAGTATTTAACTCAAAGGTTTGGACATTTCAGACCCTCAAAAAATATATGTTGAATGAACCTAAGAATGAATGAGTGATTGCATTTGTAAAATTCATTTCCATGAGCTTTAGGTGATTTGCATACTTGGGCAAAGTGCTCATGCTTAGGAGACCTTGTCGGTATCAGGCTTGTGCAGTCTGTTCGTTGTCTTGCAGTTATTGGCTAGTTCGAGGCATGGTCTTCGAGTCTCCCTTGTTTATACTTGACCTCATCCGTGCCCTTCAAAGCCCCAAGCATAGAGTTTTGCCTGTAGTAGTTACTTGAGAAATGTTATGGAATGAATGTCATTTGCAGCATAATACAGAGAGCATAAGCAAAAGAATTTGGAGAAAAGCTAATCGGTTAAAGTAAATAACAGCCAACTTGTCCCCCACATATGTATAACGTTAGATTAAATGTTCCTAGAGGGAGGGAAAACCATCTGATGAAGAATGATGGGCAGGTTTGAGGATCCGGGGACCAGGACCGAGACTGGCTCTGTAAACACTGTCCCCCCTCCTTACTTTCCACAGTGCTGGGTCAATGTCTTCTGGAGTAAGAACTGAAGTGTGATTTTTTGTTTCAGATGTTTTATGTTTTTATTAACTCCTGTCCTCCGGGCCAGGGGAAGGTCTGCCTATTATGAGGAGGCTATGGCCTTCTGGGTTGTTAAGAACTTAATTAAAAATCATAACTTGTATTAATAATGAATGTGGCCTGTGGATTTTTTCACTTATATGCTATCAGTACTTTCAAAATGAAGACAAGCCAGCAGCCACCACAATTAGAAGTGGCAGCATCTACTGAAGGCAGAGTGTGCTGATTGATAGAAGAAATGGTGGGCACTGGGATCATGATGCAGACCTAGTGATCAATCGAAACTGGAATTATGACTTTGTCCAGACTTAGTCAAATACCAAGGACTCTGAGCACTTTTGCTCACTCACATCTAACTAGGAAGTTTGAAAGCAACCCTTAGAACTTGTATGCTGGACATTACAGGAGCAAGAGTTCACGTGAAATGTTGTTTCGTGGACCTTCTGGATGCACTCTTACTAGTCTCATGTAAGTTGCTTGTGACGTCTTGAAGTCCAGTGTGAATCAACCGGAGACCACACTTAACAGTCTATCTTCTGACCAGTTAAAGACACAAGTGGTCCTCCATTCAACAGAGCCCATCCAGGTAGGACAGAAAGACACCAGCTTTGGAGTGGGGCATCTGTTACTCTACTTGATGAAAGAGCAGTAAGAATACATTACCTGTATCTGAACAGAGCTCAGTTACAAATATGTGATAAATGACTCTGAAAAATCTTCCGGTGGACCTCTCGACTTCGGGTATGATCAATTTTTCCAGAAAGAGTGAAACAAAGCTGCAATTGGATAGACAAGTACTCAAGAGAAAAGTTCTTCTATTCGTGAGATTTAGCATAAAGAAACATACAGCACAGGAGGTAGTCCAGGCTGATCTTGTCTGGTGGCTACAGTCAAGCTGCACTTAACCTGGCATCTGTAAAGCAGATCCAGTGATACCTACCACATGGTGTTGCTGTAATGGTCAAATGACATAATGTACTCAGTGTGATGGGTCACGTATCTGGTGTACAGAAAGCATTTACAAATGCTGGACCCGACAAGACACCCAGCTTCAGACCTACACTCAGACGCAACCTCCACTATTGGCTCTGATGAAACAGCACGAACCAAGAGGGCCAAGCCTGCAGAAGGACAAGGGGAACATTCTTGTAAAGCCAGTCTCCAGCCCATGGAAGGTGATGAACTAAATCTTTGCCATGTGCACCTAAGTGACAGGGGCAGGGATGCTCCCTGCAGGACATTTAAATAACTGTGATGTGCCCACGGCATAATTCCCGGACCTGAAGCTGCTTCCTTTCCTTATAATAACTGTCTGCTAGGTAGCTTGTGGCCAGTGGGCCAAGAAACAGAAGGCAGTTGGTGTCAGCCTCCCGAGATGCCAAGTGGAGAAGTTTTTCTCAGGTTTCTGGGTGGGTTTTTAAGCCAACACCCTTGAAAGGAAGCAGAGCCTGCATGCCACAGGCATCTGGGACACAAGGACCTACACAGTATTTTTGAAAAGTTCAGTATCGCTTGCCGACGATAAAGGGGCATTCACTGCGGGCACAGGCACTCCACAGGGTGGGTGGGGTCGGGGCTGCCAGGCGGTCCTTGGACCGAGTGTGCAGCCAGTTTTCCACCATCTCTAGAGTTGAGTATGTGCCAAGATGGTTGAAAGCTTTCGGAGACGCCCATAGACACAGATAGTGAGCCCCCCACTCCCCCAGCCCCTCTTTTCCGTGGAACTTAGCAGCAGCTACCGGGGCGTCATCACAGAGCATTCATTTTTTCCCTTGCCTGGTTTCCCACATTCTGTGACCACCTTGGAGCATGCCAGGGAAAATATTGAGAGCCTAGGTAAACGAAGGGGAACCCAACATTCACCAGTCTGGCCTTAAAATAGCCGGCGGAACGCCCCTATCCCGGCGGGTACACAGGCAGTGACTGTTAACCAGTGTGTTCAGCGCGCCCGCCCGCCTGCCCCACCAGCTCGCCCCAGTCCCCGTGAAAGCCTGTGTCAGAGCGGACAGAGACGTAGGCTTTGCTGCCGCATCCCCTCGGCCCACGCCCACTCCCACCCCATGACTTCGGTGAATATTAATGAACACGAAGTGACCTGATCAATGCAAAGCGGTGCGCGCCCCTGGGCTGGGTGGGGACCTTAGTGAAAGGTACCTCTGCGGTGGGGTGGAGGCTTCGACAGAGCACGGGGGCAGAGCCAAGAGCGTTCTTGGAGGAGAGTGGAAGCTTGGGGAGTTGTAGGACACTCCCCAGGGCTGGGCACCCCAGGCAGAAAGAAAAGCGCCTCCATACTGACCATTGGAGACCCTGGGCCGTAGCACTAGAACTTGCTGCTGGGTCGTAAGGCTGTGTATTCCTGATGGCGTGTGTGCAGTGCAGAGGGGGCCCACCAGGAAGAGATGTACATAGAGAGCAGAAAGGCAGGGAGAAGGTGATCTGGGGTGAGGAGAAGGAAGACTGTCTAGTATTCTATGCTGCATCAGCATAATATTTCCTAAGCGCTCTATGTGTTAAGTTGCCAGATTTAGCAAATAAAAAATGCAAGATACCAAGCTAACTTTGAATTTCAGATCAACAACAGTTAAATTTTTTAGGATAAGTATGTCCCCTGAGGTGTTTGCATACACCTATATATATATTTTTTTTTTTTTTTTTTGCGGTACGCGGACCTCTCACTGTTGCGGCCTCTCCCGTTGCGGAGCACAGGCTCCGGACACGCAGGCTCAGCAGCCATGGCTCACAGGCCTAGCTGCTCCGCGGCATGTGGGATCTTCCGGGACCGGGGCACGAACCCGCATCCCCTGCATCGGCAGGTGGACCCTCAACCACTGCGCCACCAGGGAAGCCCTTATATTTTTTAAAATTATTTTTTTATCGGAAATTTAACTAAATTTGAGTTTTAGATAAACAGTGATTTTGGGTATAAATATGTCTCATGCAACATTTGAGACGTAATTATACCCAAAAAATTGGTGTTTACCTGGAACTCAAATGTAACTGTGTGTTCTGTGTTTTATCAGCAACCCTATTGCCATCCACGTCTTGCCCCCTCAACCAGAATGAAAACCCTCAAGGGCAGAAACTGTTTCTGCCAGGTTCTCTCTGCAAAACCTAATGTTGCCCATTCCATGTGCTACTTTGCCACAGAATGCAATACAGAAGGCGTAATCACTGGGATAAGAGTGCACACTTTGCAATCTGACTATCCTGCCTTCACCTATTATGAGTCACGTGATCTTGGGCAAGTAACTTAACCACTGTTTCCTGGATTTTCTCATCTTACTAAATGGGAAAAAATGTTAGCTGCCTGCCTCAGAGAGGCAGTATAAGGAAACAGTACAGGTAAAGCACTTACTCTATCCTAGGCTCATGGAAAGTACTCAATAAATGTTAGCTATTATTATCACTATTATTATTATTGGATACTTTATAAATAAGGGGATGTGATAGAAAGAAACAAGCTCATGGCTGTTAGAGACCTCCCTGAGCTGACCACTGAGCTTCTTCCACCAACTTTGTGACCTTGAGAGAGACTTCATCTTTTTGAGTGTCTTTTCCTTGGGGTTCCAAGCTTCCTTCCAATTCTAAAATCTCACAGCTTAAATAGATTGAATGGGTGAGAACCAAATGGAATAAAAACCGTGTCAGTGGAAATGTGTAAGCGAGTTAAAGCAGAAGTGCAGTGGAGGATGTTTCAGTAGACAAAAAAGGCTGCTCCAGGGCTTCCCTGGTGGCGCAGTGGTTGAGAGTCCGCCTGCCAATGCAGGGGACACGGGTTCGTGCCCCGGTCCGGGAGGATCCCGCATGCCGCTGAGCCTGCGCATCTGGAGCCTGTGCTCCGCAATGGGAGAGGCCACAACAGTGAGAGGCCCACGTACCGCAGGAGACTCTGGTCTTCTCAATGCTCTGATCTTACAAAGCCTGGGTTTTAGAGACTTAGACAAAACTGACATGAGAGCAGAGTGTTTCTGCCTCAACTTGGATTTGCCCCAAAAGGAGCCTAAGGAAGGCTAAGTGGGAGAATCTTCCCAGTTGGCAGCCAATTTAGTTGCAGTAAATAAATTCACGGCATCCTGGAGCCGACACATCAGAGAGGCCACAGTCCCCGCCATCCACGAAGACTTTGGGGACCTAGAGTTAGTCTTTGGTGATTTGCAACATTTCCAGATAATTTTAAATCTCACTAGTGACCTTTATAGCTATTTCTCACCACCTGTGGGATATTATCATTTAGCCACAAAGAAAATATTTGTCCCTCTCATGTTCTTCTGAGGAAAGAGTATGGACACCAAGAAGCCAGGGATAGGCAGACACCCTCCCAGCAGTGGCTTCCTCCCACGTGGCTCTTTCCTGTACCAGCTGATGGAAACAGATGAAGGATCAGAGGGTCCATCAGTAATTCTACTAACAATATGGACTCACCATGTTGGATTCAGAAGCCTTTGGGGAATGATGCAATAAAGACACAGTTCCCTACCCCAGAATATTCACAATACACCTGGAAGGCAAAATCATTCTTCAGTAAGGCAATGACTTAAGAGGCTGAGCATAACCACATACACGTGCAAATAAATATGAGGCAGATGGAGTTCATTTGTGCTACAGTGACAGAGAATGGGCCACATGGGCCTGACCAAGATGTGAGCTTTCAATGGGTACATGGAGAGTTGGGGAAGAAGGCAAGAATCTTGCAAGAGTAAATAACGTTCTATGCAAAGATAGGAAGGTTTTGAGGACATGCCAGAAAATCAGCATGAAGGGGAGCCTAATGAAGGACCTAGGTGGGTGATAGGTGAAGTCTCCACCAGGTTGGCTGCACTCTAGACTCATTAAATTAACCCATAAACCAGATTGCACCGAAATAATTGGATTTCTTAATGTTTTTTCCTATTGTACTATGATTTAAGAAGATTTGCAAAAACATTGAATGGTCCACCAATTTAAAAACATTTCCTCCACCAACCTGAAATTCCATGCACTGAATCATTTTGATTATACATTCTTAGGGGAGTATAAGTTGGTTCACTGTCTTTGGAAGGCAATTTGGCAATAGCTTGAGCAATTACAAATCATGTTCTCTTTAAGTAGTAAATTCAACTTTCAGGAGTTTATCCTGCAGGAATAGTTGAACATGAGCCAGGTTATTTACTCTGGCATTGTTTATGAGATCAAAATATTGAAGCAACCTAAATGCCCATCACAAGGGGACTAGTTAAATCTGTTATGCTATTAATATATTCATAGAATAAATGCAAATTAATAATGAATGTGGAAACTTTCAATACTGATATAGAAGAATCTCTAAAATGTATTGTTTTTTTAAAAAAAGGCAAGGCACAGGAAAGCCTGTAAAATATGGTGCCACATTGTTAAAAATTAAAGGGGCTTCAAGGAGGTAGAATATAACCCCCTCCCCAGTAAGTATGGGTTGAATTTAATGCCATTATTCCAACGAGTCATAGTATAGAAGGGAGAAAGAGTTGAGACTACAGGGTTGAGACTTAGCAAACACTACCTCAGCGAGGCAGTCAGGTTCATACCATCGGTGGTAAGTCATGTGGCTACTATGAACCTTTGATATGATGAGGAGAAGAGCCCTTCATCTCTTTGGTCATCCTCCCCAAAACCCATAACCCTGGCAAACCACAAGAAAAATATTAGCCCAACTCAAATTGAGGAATGTTCTACAAAATCTTTGACCAGCCCTCTTCAAAACTGTCAAGGTCATCAAAAGAAGGTAAGTCTGAGAAACTATCACAGACTAGAGGAAGCTGAGGAGACACGACACTTAAAGGCAAGGTGGTACCCTGGATGAGATCCCAGAGCAGAGAAGGGACAATAAGATGAAACTAGTAAAATCTGATTAGCTATGGTTTTAGTTACTGATAACGTACCGATGTTGGTTCCTTAGCTGTGACAAATGTACCACAGGAATATAAGATGTTAACAAGGTGAAACTGCATGGTGGCATATATAGGAACTCTGTAATAGCTTTGCAACTTTAAATTTTCTAAAACGCATAAAAATTAAAAGGGGGTAGAGATTATACAATGGCTCACATGCACGTAAAACATTTGTGGAAGAACCGGCCATAAACTGATAATTTCAGCTGCCTCCAAAGAAGGATCTGAGTTATTGGAAGGGAAGGTTTCACTACATGCACTTTTATATTTTGAATTATGAATCATGCAAATTTATTACCATTTAAAAAATAATAAAATTTGCATTTTACAAAAATAAAACGGAATTTTTAATCCAAGTTGTTTCTAAAAGACACGTTAGTTTTGAGATACACTTTTTTTTTAGTAACCCATCAAATCAGATTTCATAACCCACCAAATCATCCCCCAAGGAATTAATTAATTTGAATTAATTTCTCATATTAATAGGTTGGATGGTCCCAAATTACAGGTCTTCAAGGACATTGGTATCGGGTATATGCAAGGGTTGAGGGGAAAGAAAGCCTTCGGTAAAGCCTCGGGTAATTGCCTAAGAAGATTCTGAGCACCCTTGGGAAAAGATGAAGGTACCTGGTACCAAAGGGATGGTGGGAAATAGAGAAGATGGCCAGAGAGGGTGACTGGATGCCACAAAGACTAACTTTGCTGACATGAAACACACGTGAGATCAACTCTCCTGCTTCCCAATAGACTAGATCCTATATCATCCCAGTTCTAAAACGAGACTTTCTCTGCTCTGACCCATAAGCAAGAAAAATGTACTGAACTGTTGGACTTCTGAAGGCACTCCGGACCATATGAGAGCTGACTCTGGGGCCATTCCTTCCTGCCCTGACCCATCACCCTTCTGTTTCAGCTACTACTTGGCAAAAACCAACAGGGAGGTGACAATGAAGTGAATTCAAACTTGACTCCAGGAAGAAAAAAAGAGCCCTTTGGGCAGAGCCACAAGCCCGAGAGAAAGGAAGGACACAGGATTAACAGGTCACTGAGCCGGCCAGCCGGGGACCGGGAGCCAGAAGGACACCCACCAAGCGAGGCAGGAAAATGGTTAATAACTCAAGGTGACAAATTAAGCCAGCAACTCGGGGGCTCCAGTTTGGCTGATTGCGAAGTCAAAACAGAACTGTTGGAAACTGGAAGGTGCCGTCACTTTTACTGTATTTTTCCACACTTTTTTTTTTTTTTTTTTAAATTGGAAATGTTCGTGGGGAGCAGGAAAACGCAGGCTGGAGAGCTCCCGGGGGCTGAGAGGGGGGAAACTGTGTCCCTGCGTGGCTCTCAGTCTAATTCAAATCAGCAGCTCCCCAAGGGCATCCACTGCCAGGGCAGCTAGGTTACCTAGCCCTGCCACCGCCCCCCCCACACCGTGGAAACATCCTCACCTCCTCTCATTCTCACTGCCCTTTGACGCCAGCAGTGTGAAACCCCTGCCAGACGACACGAACAGCATCCTCCCCCCACCAGCCCCACCAGCCGCCTCACTACTAAACAAGGAGCAGGTGGAGAGAGGTGAGTGGCACCCCCAAAGTGGGCATGAGGGAAACCCACGGCCGAGTGGCAGAGGAGAATTAAGATACTCTGTGCTTATCCCAGCTGATATGGAAGCAAGGACCCTGCTCCACAATGCTAAGACGCGAACAGCCAGCCCGTGGAAGTTCATGAAAAGCAAATGGTGAACGCAGGATGTTTGATATGATCTTGTGCCCTGTTTCGGGGAGAGTGTAGGAAATTAGCACACACTGTGACAGACGTCCTGGGACATTAACTTGCCCCTTGGATCTTAGGGCCCTCGGCCTCTTGTTCTGAACTTCTAGGCAGAAGTAGTTACTAAGCACTTACTTTCTAAGTATTCTCATCATGATTGAACATTTAAGTAACAGTTTCTACATCCGAGGGCATGTCCACATCAAAGATTAACCTTGTAGATTATTTTAACTCCTCATAGAACTGACAACTTGACATTAAGGATAAACATGCTTGTCACCCCCCTTACACACACACACACACACAAACATACACACGTGCACACACCCCCTCTCCTCTCCTCCAGCAAACCTTACACTTGCTTCTGAGGTCTCCCCAAAGGGTACGGGATCTGCTATCCCCAAAACAGCTGCTTTCCAAAAGGCTCAGCCAGTGAAATGTTTCCCTATAATTTGGCCAAAGCCATATCGCCCAGGTCTCGGGTGCCTTTGGGATGGCTCGAGGCTAATGCCTGGTGGGTCATCCATTTCAGACCTTATGCACCCTGCCCCCTGACCTATCTCATGGAATAGTGCAGAAACACAGTTCCTCTATTGTTCTCTGACTTGGGGATTGAGGAAAGGGGGTACACGCACGCACACAAAACTTCCTTCGAAAAGATTAGTGCGATTATTAGCCAACAGTGATGGCTATAAGCCAATCTGCTCTCAAATCCTCCCGAGCACCAGGTCGTCTCAGAGTCCCTTAAAGCCCCAAACACAAGACTATGTGTTCTCCTGCATTTTGCCATGACTGGGCCAGTGCTTAATGCCACCCTCACCCACAAGGCTAATAAGCAGAGGAAAAAAGCAGTGAATAATGCATGTGTCTGAGCCCTGGGTCCCCATGCCCCCATAAGTCTGTAAGAGGCAGATGTCCGGGGCCAGACATCACTGACAACTGCTTTGCCCAATGTCGTTTGGGCAAAATGCTTATTAGGATGCTGCTGTAGATTACAGTTTGTAGTTAATGTTCAATGATGTGCTTTCTCCCCTTGCACCTTTTTTTTTTTTTTTTTTTTTTTGGCCAGAGGGCATGTGGGATCTTAGTTCCCCGACCAGGGATGAACCTGAGCCCCCTGCACTGGAAGCACAGAGTCTTAACCACTGGACCGCCAGGGAAGTCCCCTCCCCCTTGCATCTTATGTGAATAACAGTCATTGACCCCTGTGCTACCACTCTGCTAGCTGTTCTAGCCTCCATTCAGGAGTTATGGGTATGTCTTGGAAAGGAAATTAAATTGTTCCAAAACTTGGTACACACGTACTTAATACTGCAGACATACTTCAAACCGTAATCTCCGAGAAAATGAGGTCTTTAATGTTAGCCTACCCAATATATTGATTATATAGGTGACGATGGGAGACCTACAAAGAAGGAAAGTTGGAGGATGGAAACAGTGGTGATATATTTACCTAATACCAATTAACTGATTAACTGAATTTAAGTTACTGATAAATGAAATGAGACATTAAAAGAATTTGCCAAGTGAGTCCAGACTGCTAGTCCAATAACTCTGTGAATATTCTACCCAAGAGAGTACATATGTGTGTAAATAAATATAGAGGTGACCCTTACCTGCAGTTCAGGGACGATTCAATCGTTCCTTTATTCTTCAAACAGTTAGTGATTCCCTACTCCATTAGGCAGGTTTCTCTTAGAGCAGCCATGTTAAAAATCCTGTTATTTCCAGAGAAATCAGTACCATTTGGAAAACACAGTCCTGGGAAAGAAAGCCTCAAGGTTGAGCAAAGAAGAGGACATTTGCTATGCAATGGCAAATTGGGAAAGATTTCAAGCATCTATGGTTCATTGTTGAGAAGACCTGCACATATCTATGAAATACATTTATAAAGTATTAAGTATAACCCTGTTCCTACGAATTTAAACCATGTCTTTGCAGCATTCAGCCTCATTTCTCATGCAGCATTCTATCAGAAAAGCCTCCACTGAAAGATCTAGAGCCTGCATCTAAATTACTGAGCCACAATGACTCAGTATTCTCCAGTATGATTGTTTTATACTCATATGCACACACCTGAACAGAACAAGCAGTATATCACTGTTGGTATATAACTTTTATAGTGTGTGTTCTGATACACACCCATACACACACACACATGGTCTTTCCCATATGGGAAGTCTAAGGTCTTAGTTAAACTCCAGAAAGCCTTCTTTTGTAATAATTGGAATACAGCTGAGATCCCAGATGAATCAGTGTCACAAAATGGAGGTTAAAAAGAATTAAGAATACTAAATTCATTTAGTATTTGGGTCATTTGGAAAGTACCTAAAATCCTGAGGCTAAATGGATAAACATAAAAGAGCCTAATCTTATAGAATGTATACACTGAACCACTCTTTGGTACTGTTCACTAATGACAAGACAGATGCGAAGACACAGCTGCTAAAACAATTTTCTCCTTAGGATGCCTGAAACTGAACACCTGATGCTATTACACTGTCCATAAGCAAGACGGGCATTTTCGAGGCTTTGTTAAGCAAATATTTGAAATATGCCCATCACATTCAGTTGGGCCTGTCCACACACAAACACAGCCACAAACCTATCCAAACGTTATACTCCTCTGAAAAACTGATATCATTTCGTTCTGTTTTATTACTAGATTATGTTCCCTGTGATGGTGATTGTGATCCAGGAAAAGGAGAACAAATAGCAGAGCAAAGAATAACTAGGCTCCAATTAGGCACAGAGTTACTTGTCGACCCAGAGGTCCGGCCTATAGGGGCCCAGCTCACGAGCACCTGCATGTGGATGAACTTTCCAGGCAAGGGCACTCCCTGGGTACCAACTCATGGGAGGAAACTAGATCCACAGCTAGTGCCCGTTGCTCACTGGTGCCTGAGCTACATACCTTTGAAACGAGACAAGGCCAAGTGTTCCCATGTTCACTTCTGGTGAGTCTTGCAAATTGAAAGCAGAGGAGAATTACAGAGGAGGTGAAAGTAGGAGGTAGAGGCCCAGCCAGGACTCAGGGCAAGAAAGCTTGCTTGTCAGGAGGAGGATCCTTTATAGCTCTGTCCACACACCCCTTGCTGATTATCCCCCCAAATCAAAGGACCCCACCCTGCTCATTCGTACACATCAATGCAATTCCTTTGCAGAGTTTGGCCTGCTTCTCCTGCAGCAGGCAGCCAGACAGGACTCAGCTGGGAGACTGCAATCACCACCAGTACCTAAACCATGGCAAAAGGAGGGAAATAAGAATCACCATCAAATCATCTGTCCAAGTAGAGGGAAAATAAGTCAGATTCGACTGACAAACAGCTTTTTAATCCAGGCAGCTTACTCACCTGGATCTGGCATGAGGATTGACAAAGTCAGGTCAAAATCCAAACTCCAAATGAGCAAAATCCAAGGGGATCTACTCTGCCATGCTTTCCTCTGTCCCTCCGTCCTCAGGCGTGGGTTAGCTGACCGAGGACACGGCCCCGATAAATTCAGCCAGCTTGTAGAAGGAGAGCCAGGGGTCGCGCCTAATCCTGCCTCTCCTCAGTTTTGAGCTGAAAGCCCCGGCGGTGGTGTGCAGAATGCCTGCTTCCGACATTGAATGAGCCCACGGAATACCTCGATCTGATCTTTTATAGTGCTTTGTTTATTACCTGTGTGCCCTTATTTCATAAGGGAACTGAGAGAGAGAGAGAGAGCTCACAGGAATGATGAAGATGACTATTCGCAGCAATCCAAAGACAGCGTTTCTTAAGCTTCATTCATAGCAGCAAACGTGGCCAAACAACCTAGCAATTGTTCTCTCAAATGTCACCTTTCTGTATGGGCCAGTGTGCCGATAAAACTCGGCTCTCTCGTTTTTGGTTTTTTTTTTGTTTGTTTTTTTTTGTTTGCTCCCGTGGTGTCCCCCCCGACAAAATGGCTGTGTTATCCTCCAAATATCTCCACCGAAATTGAACCGACAAGAAAAGCTTTTCTTCTTCTCCCAGCCGCCACTGCCCCCCTCCCTGTCCGTTTTTTCTTTCTTCTTCACGCAGCTTGAACAATTTGGCTCTGTTCTGGGTGCATTCCTGCGGCCCATTCTCTTTCAGTCCCCTGTGCAGGACCGGGGACGGTGGACCTGGAGAACACAGGCACACATTCAGCCCCAGGATGGTGCTTGCAGGGGGTGGGCAGTGGGAGGGAGAAAAGTGAAGCAAATATACCTAGGATGGTTGCACCGCCAACTTAATACCTGGGCAGAGAGACAAAGGCTCTTTAGAAAAAGCCTGGGCTGCGGGGTAACCCACTCCCCCTCCCTCCGGGAGTTCAAAAGATAACAGGAGTTGAAAATAAAGCCCTCACATAATTAAAGTTTTCCAAGTCATTTCAGGAGCTATTACAAATGATGACAGAGAACTCACTGCTGGCGCTTTTGGGTGAACAGTCTCTTCTCAGTATGTGATGAGAGCTTTTCTCTCTTTGCATATGTGTGTGTGTGTGTGCATGTGAGTGTATATGCACACATACGAGCATCCATCCCTGAGTTAAATGACCAGAGCCCTGTACCACCTCACATAAGCAAAGGTGTCACCACGGCTTGGAAAGTCCCTGATTTGAAGGGAATCTACAAAATGACGAAGCCTATATTATTCTTAACAAAGGGTAAGTGGGCACTTTATAATTTTTATTCATGTGTTTCTGGATCCATTTCTGCTTGGGATCCAGAATTTGCATTTGCCCGTGGAAGAGGGTGGAAGTCTCAGGAATACGTTCTGAGGGTAAAGGAAGGGGGTAAGTGAAATCTAAACAAATCATAAGGAGTTTAGAGGGCCCCTTCTCTAAATGGAGCGGGTTCCCTGCCCATGATAGTCAGACTTCAAAGGCCAACTTGGAGACAACGCCTCACTGTCCTTAGCTCCGCGGCCTTACCCAAAGTTCTTCATTAAGAAAATGAATTTTTACCAGAGGTCTGGAGAGCAAAGAGAAAAAGCCAGGGCTGGAACGTAACTGGGAAATAGAGGGACAAATATGCCCTTGAACGTCAAACATGATTTTTCTATCTCGTAATTCAAAAACATTAGTCAGCCATAAAAAAGAATGAAATAATGCCATTTGCAGCAACATGGATGGACCTAGAGATTATCATACTAAGTGAAATAAGTCAAAGACAAATATCATATGATATCACTTATATGTGGAATCTAGAAAAGATGATACAAATGAACTTATTTACAAAACAGAAACAGACTCATGGACATAGAAAACAAACTTATGGTTACCAAAGGGGAAAGGCATAGAGGGATAAATTAGGAGTTTGGGATTGACATATACATACTACCGTATATAAAATAGATAATCAACCAGGACCTACTGTATAGCACAGGGAACTCTACTCAATATTCTATAATAACCTATATGGGAAAGGAACCTGAAAAAGAATGGATACATGTCTATGTATAACTGAACCACTATGCTGTACACCTGAAACTAACACAACATTGTAAGTCAATTATACCCCAATATAACATAAAAATTTAAATAAAAATTTTTATAAAACACATACTTAGAAAATGGCTCTAAATCACGGCTCTATTTATTTGCTTTTTTAAGAAGACTGTAAACTCCAGGAGAATAGGGACCGTAGCACTGAATCCCCAGCATCTAGCACATATAAGCACTCAATAACTCTTTCTGAATGCTGAAAAATTCCAGATTCACAAGGAAGAGAAAAACAAACATGCAGTCACATGCTGGAGCCAGCTTGTACCCACTCACGGGTGCCGATTGTTAAATCTACAAGAATTTTTCAAGTCGGTTGTTAAACACAGCCACTATTAAAAGTTAAATTCTACAAACTTACAATTAAATAAATTATATCTTAATGAAAGGTAAATAAGCATATCACTTCCTTACTATTTTGTAATGTTTCACTATTGACCATGCCCTTGACGTTATTTCTATTTCTTGTGCCCATATAGTGGAAATACTGTCTGATGGCTGATGACTGCATATCTCTCCCCAATTCTGTGTTCAGTGATGTCACTTTTTTAGCTGAGTTAGCCATAATGGGAACTTGAACACCATGAAAATCTAAAAATGCTATGAAACAGGGTTCGATTTATGGTCTTACAATTGTCTAGACTTGAGTGATGAAGAAAATGTTAATGCAGATTAAACATGAAAGTATATCACGTCTTTAGTTGTTCCCTTGCGAGTGGCCAACAAATATGCATCAAGGAAACATTCTTCCAGGATTCAAAAACCATTCTCTGATCCCGTGAAGAAATCACATCGTCGACAAGGAAGTGAGGTTCCAATGAATGTCTTCCTTCTTTCATCGTATTCCTTAACAAAAATGAAAATATCAACCAGTGCTCATGTTGGAATTACACTCCTTCGTCAACTGCAAATGTCAGTGAAATGTTTTTCAAGAGTCAATTAGCTATATGGAATTTACGATGAAGGGTATTGCATATTTTATAATTATTTGCAAATCATATGCTACACCTTTATATCAGTAAGATTTATAATCAGCATATGTGTGTGTAAACATGAATACATTTTCTTCAGAGAGCTGGTGGTTAAATAGTTATCAGCACATGACTATCCAATAGCATAACTACATGTAAGGAAAGGGGGTAATTTTAATGACTTAAAGGATGGTAATTAAATAGAAGTATATGAATATGTGTGCATCTTTACATATATGTCACTTAACTTTGGTTTAATGGAGGCGGATCACAAAACAGTAAAAGAAAACTATTGCTAGAAAAATGACACAGTACGAGCTATTTCTACCTGCCCTACTCTTTCATTGAGGCCACCAAGAACAAAGCTCATCAAAGGACAGGCAAAGCTGGCAAGAGCCCACTCTTAATATTTTCATACCTCTGGGTAGTGTTTTATAGTTTCCAAAGGGACTTTTGCACAACCTATATCATGGGAGCCTCATAAGGGCTTTGTGAAAAAAGCAAGACAGAGAGTATTCTCACCTAACAGATGAGCGTATCAGGGCTCCAAAGGCTTATGTAGTTCGCCTACTGTCACATGACTGTGGGTGGCTAAGATGAGACTAAAACATAGGTCTTCTGATGCCCAGCCTAGTGTTTCTCAAGGGAGGATGAAAATACCCACTTTGGATTAGCTCTTCTACAAAGCTACCTCACTCTTGAACATGAGTTTAAATGAGGAGCCAGTGCAGTGGGAAAAGAAGGCACTTGGGAATCTGAAAATCCTGCTGTCAACTCAACCACACTTCCTAACTGTATTTCCTTGGGCAAGGAACCTAGATGTCAGAGTCCAGGTTTGGATCTCTAGGCCCACATACAGCCCCCTGCTCCCCAGGTAGGCAGCCACCTGGCCAGAGACTCAAACTCAGCAGACAGATAGCTGCAGAGTCCAGGTCCTACAGCTCCGTTCATTAGAGCCCTGGTTTTCACACATTCTGTTTTTTAGAATCACAGAAACTTTTTTTTATTTTTTCAAGCAAAATCCTATCTGAAATAGCAAAGTATAATTCAGACCAAAAGGCACCTTTCTGTGGGGATAGTGGGAGGGGGATGGCTATTTTATGGTTATAGCAGCTGTCTGCTCACGGGGACCCTTAAAGCATCAGAAAAGAACCCTAGGGCTTCCTTGGTGGCACAGGGGTTGGGAGTCCGCCTGCCGACACAGGGGACACGGGTTCGTGCCCTGGTCCGGAAAGATCCTACATGCTGCAGAGCAGCTGGGCCTGTGAGCCATGGCCGCTGGGCCTGCGCGTCCGGAGCCTGTGCTCCGCAACGGGAGAGGCCACAACAGTGAGAGGCCCGTGTACCGAAAAAAAAAAAAAAAAAAAAAAAAAGAACCCTAGTCTCCTTGAAGAGCTTTTTAAAAAAAATCCACATTAACAATTAATGAGGGCAGTGTTTGTGTCTGTTTGTGTGTGCCTCTCTGTGTCTCTGTATGTGTGAGTGCTGTGTGTACTCCGGCAGGGGCAGAGGATTCCATACTCTTCCCTGTAGGTCTCCTGAAGCTTAGCTAGATACCTTGAAATCTCCTGCCACTGGCAACAAAAGGCCAAAATGAAAAAGTGAGGGCCTCTCAGTAGAACTAGGTAGAAAAAAGTAAAAAAGTAAAACTCCAGTCACACATCATACTACAGAAGAGCAAAGCAGGTGAATCTATAATCATAATAATGGCTAAGAGTGCTTGTTAAGTGCCAGGCACTGCTCTGAACACTTCAAATGTATTATCATTTTAAATGTTTTACAGCATCCCTTTGAGACAAGTGCTCTCGTCATCATGGCTTTGTAGATGGAGACATTCATGCTTTGAGCGGCTAACATACTCAAGCTTTCACTGCTTATAAGCAGTGGAGCTGAGATCAGGGCTGGCTTCCCGGGCATGCAACCTGTGCAGTCGCCCAGGGGAACTCCAAGGGCCCCTGCTTGGGGTTTAATGCTCTGCAGATGCTGTCTTAAAATTCTTAATAATTTTATCTTTGAATCTGTGTTTTGTAAGTCAAGTCGGATGGAGCATTTCCTGGAGGCTTGGGGCCTCTGTTCACGTGTGGTCTAGTCTCCTGCTGCCTGTTGGCCTCCTGGGATGGCTTCTCGGCCACCTGCTTCCCACCTCTGATGCTCCACGACCTCCTTGTCCCCCCCTTTGCCAGCCCTGCCCCTGACCACTGCCCACCACGTGGGGCGCGCCTGGGTCCTGCAGACAAAAGGAAAAATACCCGTATGGCACAAACACTCGGAGAGGCGGAGGCAGGTACACAAGGAAAGCTGAGCCATTCCCATCTGGGGGAAGGAGGGGGTCTTCTTGGACTCCCCCGATCCAGATTCTAATCATGTCCTGGAAAGGAGGTTGCGTGTCCACTGTGGGTCTGGGCTGTGGGCCTGTGACTTCCCTTCCCCTGGCCAAGGCCTTGCATTTTCATTTTGCACTTGGCCCTATGCGCTATGCAGCTGGCCCTGCTAAGATTCAAACCCAAGAGATGGAGCTGTTGATCACTGTGCAGATGTCTCCCTCTTCTATCCGTGAGGGTCAGCATCTGTTTCTTATTCCCTCAGCTGTTCAACTGGCATTAATAGCCTCCTCCTTTGCCAGCGCCCTTGTATGGAAAAAGGGAAATGTGTGTGACTGGCAACCAAAAGGCCCTGGGTTTGCCCTCTGCTCATCCCATAGGATGAAGGACTTTCCATTCTCTTGCAGGAATCTATGCCCACATGTATCCTCTGAAGAATTCCTGAAGGTTCCATGGACCATTATTTCAAGACCACTAACAAGGATAAAGTTTCCCCCAGAGGATAAAGGGCAAGGTTCCCCGGGCTTATGAAATAGCCTATAATGTTAAGAGTTACTCCAGTGAAAGGAAAAGCATAGGCAAGGAGTCAGCAGCAGTTCTTAGAGGTACCCCCTTCCCCTTCCACCAGCACCCCAGCTTCCTAGAATCATGAGAGATGTGCTAATCTTCCCTTGAGATGACCAGCATTTGAATTCCCAAAGGGCAGGAGCTCTGCCTGTCTGGCTTGCTGCTGGCACAGGACAGGGCCTTGCAGATTGGAGATGCTTCATAAGTATCTAGGGAATCAGTCCTGCTGGGTGGATCTAATCCAGGTGTAAAGATCCTATGGATTAACTCTGTCGCTGGCATTTGTATCCTCTTTAGCACTGGATTTTTGGAATTAGGACTGAGGAGGAAAATCCCCATCCTCTCTCAGCCCATACTTTCTTCCCCTTGTATCAGTCTCTGCAGTAACCAATAGCCAGCAGTCCGGGGCCCCTTGGATCCTTAACAAGGCCAAACAGGTGTGAGAGATTAGCTCCCTGGACGGAGCCTCTGTCCAACAAAACAATGTCAAATTTCCCCCCTAATAAAGTCCAGAGCTGTAAGCAATTCCCCTTGTTATTAAGCAGGAAAGAAAACACAGCCCGGCTCCTTCCCAATTAGCTCAGAGGACCCTCCGATGAGCCGAATTTAAACCAGAGACCTGCCATGATCTGGCTTCCAGTGCAGACAGGGCCTGCCTTCCCCAGTGAATGGAAACTCACTGGCCCAGGTTCCCAGCCATCTTGGCACGAGGGTGCAGACAGCCCCCCAAGCCCCCACCCCAATATCATGGGCTGTCTCTGCCTCTGATTCAAACCATCTTTGCAACTCCCTGCCAGATCCCTTACTTTGATTTTCCATATGGAGGTTTGGTCTCCTTTGCCAGGTTAGTGTTTATAGGGATGGGCTTTTTGACAGTTTCGCTGTCAGTGAGAGAGGGGATGGGACCCCTCCCCTGACCATGAATCACTTTCTTTTCATCCAAAAAAGGGGAAAAGATCAACATCCTGGAGCAATAACAACAAAATAGAAACCCCAGACGTATCTAGCAAGGGGGGTGTCTCGTCTTTCCTTCTCATCCTCCATCCCCCGCTGCAAACTAATAGGTCATGGAGTGGAAGACAGACAGACTCCAAAGTGCTTCCAAAGGTGGTCCACAGCTCTGTTCCTTCGTGTTTACACATGGGGTTAGAGAAACTCAAGCCACTAAGGTCATCCGATCCTTTCCCCAACCCCATCTGAGACAGTGGTTGGAGGGAAGCTCTTTCCATCTTGAGCATCGTAACTGAATAGGGGAGGTTTAAACAGGTTTCATAATAATAATATAATACTTAAGAGTATGATTGCCAGGCACTGTCCTAAGGCTTTAAAGCATTACTTTATTTCATTCTCACAAGAACCTTACGAATGTCCCTCATTTTAAGGTAACCGAGTGTTTAAAAAGTTGTTTGTCCAAAGCACATGTCTAGCCACTGGTAGAACTAGCAAATGAACCAGAGTCCAAATCCAGAACTGCTGTCAACTTGAGTGCTATTTGCCGAATATTCCTAACCCCTCCTCAGCTCCCCCTTCTGGGCACCAGGTGGGATTACATTTCCTGAGCTCTGAGATGGGATGGGGCCTCATGACCAGCCCTGGCCAATGAGTTGTGAAAGTAGATAATGTGGATCACTTCCAGGTTGAGCCCATCTGCATCTCCCCAGAATGCATTGTATCCTCTGCCACCCTCCCTGGCAATGTTCCAGAAAGTTCTGTCAGCCTGGGTCCCACAATAAGAGTACAAAGACAAGGGAGCGGCTTCTGGTGATAGATACGTAGTATGAATAAGAAATAAACGTTAATTGTTTTAATCCATTAAGGTTTGGGGATTAGTACTATGAAAGCAAGGAAGGTGGTTAGTTTTGGAGGGTGAGAAGGAACAGGATGTGGGAAGGGATTTCTGGGGTGCCTGTCTAAGCTCCATTTCCTAAATTGAGTGCTGGTTAGAAGGATGTTAGCTTTATAATAATATAAATATTTGTTTCCTGTGGGTCTCTGTATCAGTGTTTTTATTTTACACTACGAGGTTAAAAAATATCTGAGGGGTGTTTGTTACCACATCCTAACAGCCCTGACTGATACAATGCAGCCAGCCCTGATTGAATCACCATCATGGTCCCTGTTATAAAGTGCTTTCTTATGTCTCAATGGTCCCCCTTCTGCTTAGATGTCAAGAAATTTCTATCTTATGAAATGAGAACTGAAACCTTTGTTGTTGTTTTTTTGTTTTTTCTGGTAAGTCAACGTTTTTCAATGAAAAGGACAAAGTTAGAAACATAAAATTAAACATGGAATGGATTAGCTGGGGCAGAAAGCCTTTAAAGTTCTCATCCATAATTTCCTTAGGGATTATGGCTGCATTCCAAAAGGCAAGACATGATCAGCTCTGAAATAGAGAACGCGAAATGTGGACATCACCTGAAGCTTCTCTCTGGCTCCACTTTTCTCTGCTCTAGCGCCCTCAACATGGCTTCTGTGGTTACTTTCAGCTCTAGAGCATGGTATTCTCATTAAATGTACACATACAGGGAGGCAAATGAAATAGCTTCATGGGACATTTAGGCAGGAGGGTTCACCCAACAGAGAGGAAGGTCCGTTTGGTCTGTCCCTGTTGGCAAATGCCTGGGAGATATTCAGAGGACTCTTCTCACTCACCTAGAGCTAAACCAGGGTACAAGGGCAGAGGGAAACTTTAATGCCTTTCCCCTGCCATGACCCTAGCTCAAGCAGTGAAGGCAGGCTCTTGCAACATCTCGGAACTTGGAAAGCAGGGAGTCACTACACATTGTGCCAAAGCAACTCCCCACACCCCAACCCATGTAGCCATAGAGAAGCAGGATGCATTCTTCTGGAAGGTCACTGTGGTGTTCTGTAATCCACCCCCTTCTATGCATTGCTCCCCACCCCTCCCTGCTGGAATTTAAAGCCATCACTGCATGGGCAAATGACAAGAACTACCAGCTTAAAAAAATAAAGACTCCTTTTTAAATTGTGTCTTTGTTTTGTTTCATTTATTTAGTCACTTATCTACTAATGTGCAAAAGCTCTCTGCGGGTTCAGCTGTATTTTAGAACTCTTGTCCACTTGAAAGCCAATCCCCAAACCAAACCTCAGATTCTTCCCACCCACCTGCAGGCAAACTGCTGGGTTTTCACTCCAGAGTCAACCCTTCGAGGGCCCTCTGTCAGCACTCGGAGGCTGTTGACCAACAACTGTTTCCCAAGCTCGGCTTTTGCTGATCTAACCTCATTAAGCCAATGTAAGAAGTCAATGAGATTGATTTATCCCTTATAATAAAACCAGGCTATTACTCACTGGGGCCACCTGGCACATGATCTGGTCCCTTCTGTAAGAGGTAGCAAACCAGCAACATAATAAACCGCCTGCTATGTGGGGAGAGATAAATTGCCAATCTGTGTTTGTCACACCATAAATGAATTTTCATTACAGTCTGGGGCAACGCTAAACTTCAAGGTCCTATAATTATAATCCATTGATTTTTTATTGTCACCTGCTAAAAGCAAACGCATAGAACATGATTACTTTAACACCAAGGTCCAGTTGGGTGTGAGCCCTCCCGCTGTAAATTACAGGTGGCAGCAGATAGACGCATGAGGTAAGGCAGTTATGCCCTCCCTCCCTCCCCCATACCCGGAAACATGCCTGAGAGAAACCCACACCAGGGATGAATCATTCACAAAGGGATCAAAACTGGCCACCTTTGCCAGGCACAGGAGTCTGAACTTTCTCTCTCATCGCACTTCTCTCTTTCTATCTTTTATGTTAGTTATTTGCAAGATATTACAACATACGGGTAAAGAGTGCAGACCCAGTAGGCAAAATTGTTGTGTTCGAATGCTGACTCCCTCTTATTCTTGGCTGTATGACCTTGAGCAACTGTGCTTCAGTTTCCTGCTCTGCTAAATGGGAATGGTAGTAAGAGTTACCACCTACCTCACAGTGTTATTATGAGGACCAAGTAAGTTAATTCATGCCATGCAATTAGAAGGATACCCTAAACAAATACCATATGCTAACACATATATATGGAATCTAAAAAAAAAAAAAAAAATTCTGAAGAACCTAGGGGCAGGACAGGAATAAAAACACAGATGTAGAGAATGGACTTGAGCACACGGGGAGGGGGAAGGGTAAGCTGGGACGAAGTGAGAGAGTGGCATGGACATATACACACTAACAAATGTAAAATAAGTAGCTAGTGGGAAGCAGCCACTTAACACAGGGAGATTAGCTTGGTGCTTTGTGACCACCTAGAGGGGTGGGATAGGGAGGGTGGGAGGGAGACGCAAGACGGAGGAGATAGGGGGATATATGTATATGTATAAGTGATTCACTTTGTTATAAAGCAGAAACGAACACACCATTGTAAAGCAATTATACACCAATAAAGATGTTTAAAAAAAAAAAAGAAGGATACCTGCACAGAGAAAGCATTCAATGCATGTCACATGTCACCACACAAATGAAAGGGTGTCCATCATTCTTTGCCTTTTAGACTATAAGTTATTTGTTAGTAGAACACTTGTTTTAGACATCTTTTTACATATTTAGATAGACTGAACTCGTTAAAGGCAAATCGTGGACTTTAGCCATCATTACACCCCATGGACCCAGCCATGGGTCTGGTACATAGTGTTTAATTACAATGCGTATGAAGCCTGGCATGTTATAAGTATCACAAATTCTTACTGAGCAGACAAATGAATGTTCAAAAATGACTTTTATTCACTTTTCCTTTAAGTGGTCATGTGCTCTGTTTCATAGATTGTGTTGATGAACAAGCAGAGACTTAGGGAGGAATGTTCTCCCTGATCAGGAGGCAGGGAAGGACAAGATGTGGAATTGAGAGGAGAAGAAATTTCCTGTTCACGTAAGAAGAAACTATATCCCCCCCACCCACCCCGCCCCAGTTATGTATCTTTTGTTGCATGTTTTTGACTCTGAGGACCACAATTAAGAGGGACCCCAGCAAACCACTGTGTTTTAAGGGAGGTGATGAGGGTGTTGAAGATTCTGGAACACACGTGGTGTGTGGTAAACTAAGTGAGTGCCTTAGAAGAGGAGGCTCCTGGAGAAGCAGGAGAACGATGCTCAGGGTGCTGCGGAATCGGGAACCATGTTCTCTGTCACCTTCCAGATGCAACGGTTGCTGTGTTCTGTGACCCTGCTTCCAAACATATCTTTTTTTTTTTTTGCGGTACGCGGGCCTCTCACTGCTGTGGCCTCTCCCGTTGCGGAGCACAGGCTCCGGACGTGCAGGCTCAGCGGCCATGGCTCACGGGCCCAGCCGCTCCGTGGTATGTGGGATCTTCCTGGACCAGGGCACGAACCCGTGTCCCCTGCATCGGCAGGCAGACTCTCAACCACTGAGCCACCAGGGAAGCCCCACATATTTCTTGAATTCAACACTACCTCGGCCCCAGATCCCAGGTTCTCTTGGTTGTCATCCTGCTAATGCTGGCACATTCCTCACTTTTACAGCTCCTCTCCTCAGCAGCCTAAGGTTCAGACCTCTCAACACGGCACTCAAGGTCCACATCAGCCTCACTCCAGCCCCACCTTTCCAGAGTCATCCAATTCCTTCGCACCCCTGCTCTGTTTCAGGTGTGCTCTGCAGTGGATGATTCTAGTTTGGGGAAAGGCGATTATGTTTTCCTTCCTCCCCAGTGGATTCTTCTGCCACTTTTTCAGGTTAATGAAATCTGACCCAATCTCTCAAGGCTCATTTCTGAGGTCACATCACCTGCAAAGTCTTCTCCCACCTTCCCTAGCAGAACTAAGTACTCTTCCACCTGTGTCCCCCCAGGAACTTTGTGCATTGTACTCTGTAACCATGTCCATCGTTCCACTCTGAACCCCTTAAAGACAAATCCTGGGATTTACCCAGCTTGACATCCCATGAGCCTAGCAGCATGCCTGGCACATAATAGGTACTGAACAAGTAGGGAATAAATAAAAATTGGAGGTAATTTCCCATTTAGTGAGAGAGAGATGTTTTAATTATGAGAATAAGCCCCCAAATAAGCTATGCTAGATGGGTACAGAGACCTATGATTCCCATACAAGGATGCTGTAGAAGAGATTTCCATATAAAGGAGAAGGTTGAACCAGAGGGCCTTTAGGAAATTTATCAATTTAGACTTGAGAATCAAGGACACTACGGAATTTGCAACTTCAGCTCCAGACCTGCAGCCACTTCACTGGAAAGAGACATACAGAAGTCTTGGTCCTGGGACTTTGCTATCCCACAGGTGCTTCTCTAGGAAATGGATGTTTTTCACCTGTGGGAAATGAAATAAATATGAAAGTTTTAAACTCTAGAGTAAAAAAGAAGGATTGTCTAGCCATGCTTATAACCTGGAATGTCTAAGACCTTTCTCCAAAGAGATCCAAAGCAATGAGTTTGCTTCTTATGTATGTGTATATATATATATTTTTTAAATGCCTTTATACCCTGTGTTCTCATAACCAAAAGAGGTAGAAAACAGGAGGGGAGCAAAACATGGCCTTCCAGATGTGTCAGAGTTGTGATAAGTCATGTTTAAACTTTACCCAAAGTGAAATAAAGTGTCAACAGAAACTGCTGCCCAAACTCTCTGATCAGATCAGGCAAACAACCAATAGAAAAAAATCAATCAAATGTGAAAGGTGGCTTAAAGGGGTGAGAACGCTTAACTCTGTGATTCCCATAGGAGCCAGGTCTATTTAACATGTTTTCTGCCAGCTGCTGCTTCTCCTCGTAGCCATGAAATAGCCAGAAGTACACCAGAGGCTGTTGTTTTGTGAGCTGGCTTGGTCATGAGCAGAGTAAGAACTCGGCAGCACTGGCTGAGGATGCAAGAAGGATGCTGGGAACAGTGGGCTCAAGACAGTTGGAGCAAATCAGCCCCAGGGCCAAGGCTTTGGGAAGGGAGCTGACCAAAACTCCAAAGAGGAATAGAAAATTTGACCTCGGTCTGGAATACAGTACAGACTCAAGGAGCTTGGTTCTTGTGGGTGGGACAGAGGAACACAAGTTTCTAAGTTGATGTGACAGAATGACAGCAATGTGTTTCCATGTGGCCGATCCAGTTGGAAACAGACTGCGTTTCCCCAGGGGTAAGGGATCAGCAGGGACCAGACAGGGTCTCCAGGCCCCAGAGACGTGTGCTAATGTTTAGGACAGGGTTTCCATTGCAAGGAGGGAAGTAAAGTGTTAAGCCAGGAATTGGGGGAGCAAAGGTCCAATAAATATGGTGACATAAAATGGGTTTGGTGGACAGGAGGGTGTTTGGGTGACACCACCCACAATGAACCTGATTCTAGACTCCCAGAGCAGGTGGGACTCCTGATGTACAGCCAGTCTCATGAAGATTGGCTCAGGAACCTCCGGTGGTTTGGGTTGGATAAAGCTAGAAGTGGGCGAGGATTTGACATGGCGGCCAGCGCACAAGCTTCCTCACTCAGACGACTGGCACCCTCCCCCCTGCCCTCTAATATTTTAACTTTTTATTTTATATCGGAGTATAGTTGATTAACAATGTTGTGTTCGTTTCAGGTGTACAACCAAGTGATTCAGTTATAGACATGTATCCATTCTTTTACAAATGAGGCTAAGACTGCAGCAGGGGATAAGAAGCTGCATAAACCAACCAAAATCTGATTCAAATAACAGCACTCAAGGTAGAAGAAAAATCGGTACGAACTCTCTGGAAAGTAACCTAGTGACCCATACTGAGATCTTAAAAGATGTGTATTTGCTTTAACTAAATAGCCACAATTCTGAGGTCTTATTCTCAGGGGGAAAATGCACTAATGACAGCAGGAGAAAAGTAGGTGAAACGAGAGAGTTGGAAAGGACAACAGTTTGAATGTTTATCACTATTATATTAGAAACTTTACATGGATCATCTCATTTCATCCTCACAAAATCTACAGGATTGGGACAACGATGCTCATTGTAGCCTTGTTTATAATCATGAAAAATTGAAAACAGCCTTCTTGTATAACTGCTGAGAGTAACATAATGCTGTGGCCACGTAATGCTTTACCACCAGACCCTTAAAACTGTTTATAAAAAATTCTGTACTGACAGGAGACAATGCTCAGAGCATAATGTTAACAGAAGTATACAGAACTGTATATGCAATAGAATTACCAAAGCACTTCTAGTTTCCTTGTTTATGTGTGTGTGTGTGTATATGATATAGTTACATATTCACATATCCACGTGTATATCTGAAAGTCAGCAGTGTTACAAATGGGTGATGGGATCATCAGAGTTGTATTTATTTTCTTCTTCACATTTCCAATGTTTCCTCCAGTCTTTACAATGAGCATAATTACTTTAATTATAAGATAGTCAAAATATTTCATGGAAATTGCTTATTTATCACATGCTTTTCATGCAGATCTCTGAACACATATTACTCCTCTGCTAGAATACTGTCAGTAAAGGAATTCAAGTGGCCATATTTGTCTAACAAGGACAAATTACAGACAATTGGAAAGCATCTAAAATATGTCCGTAACTGCTGTCCTGCTATAAGTCTCAGAAAATACTTCACATGTTCTCACAACAAGCAAGGTGTGTGGCCCCAACACCAGCAAATATATAGTCAATGTATTTCTAGCCTGAAAATAGCATGACCTGCTAACATTCTTTACTGATGTTGAGAATACTTTGGGCTGTCTTAGAAAACGATTAGAACCATGTATGTTATTCCCAGGTTTTAAAAAAATCAAAATGGTAAGTTATAGTTTACCATATGTTTTATTAATCGATGACAGTCCTAACATCATAATCCTAATCTAAAGAGTGTTATAAACATCTAAGAACACACAGTAGGTAGGGGAAACTGATAGAGCAGAGCTTTTTAAAAAATTTATTTATTTATTATTTATGTTTGGCTGTGTTCAGTCTTCGTTGCTGCACGCAGGCTTTCTCTAGTTGCGGCGAGCAGGGGCTACTCTTTGTTGTGGTGTGCAGGCTTCTCATTGTGGTGGCTTCTCTTGTTGCGGAGCACTGGCTCTAAGCACGCGGGCTTCAGTAGTTGTGGCTCATGGGCTCGGTAGTTGTGGCTCACGGGCTCTAGAGCGCAGGCTCAGTAGTTGTGGCACACGGGCTTAGTTGCTCCACGGCATGTGGGATCTTCCCAGACCAGGAATCAAACCTGTGTCCCCTGCATTGGCAGGCAGATTCTTAACCACTGTGCTACCAGGGAAGCCCTAGAGCAGAGCTTTTGTAGGGTGGTTTTCTTTCTCTAAAACAACGCCATAAAAGATGGAGGGAGGTCTGGAGAGATGGAAACGGACTTTGATTCATCACCGAGAACCCCAGTCCTAGTCCTTTTCTTAGGGAATTCGGGGGTGTGGGGGAGACAGGCTCTTGAACTTCATTAGACTTTCCATTCCCTAATCGGGAAGGTGCTGCCTTCCTTCCCTCTGCTGAGTTCAAAGCCAGAAAGCAGTCCACCTCATCTATAGCCTGTAACTCTACATCAGAGAGGGCTGGAAGAGTGCTAAGAAGGCACCCAGGAAGGCAAATCATGTTTAATTCCAGGAGCCTCAACTGGTTTGTAGTTTAGCAGCTCTAAACCATAGATATTCCCAGTCAGTCCAAATGAGATATTTTTCCATTACATTCAAGAGTTTAGAGTTAGGCAAATGTGGTGATGTTCTCTTGCAGACTCCATCCTATTAAATATTCAGGTGTGTTTCCAAGGAAGATTATAGAATATCTTGCTCAGAATGTTAGCATCAATAAAGTCGCTATTAAGAGTAGGTAACTGCCTATACACTGCAATTTGAAGAGAGGTATAAGAGGCCCGTAATCAAAAATGTTTTCTTCCTTTGGGTATTATCACACTTAGGGCTCCACTACTGGAAAGTGGGCTAAGCTGTATTTTTTCTTCATGAACTCCATTTCCAAAGGCTAATAGAGTTGCTAGTGAGAGCAGGATGAGTTGCTGACAGTCGTGCATGAGATAACCAATTAGATTGTGTTCTCCCGTAGATGTAGGGATCCAAGTTAGCCAGAATACTGCTCAGAGTAGAGGAAGAAGGGTCCAGAAGAAAAGAAGGCATGGGGAGGGATAAATTAGGAGGCTGGGATTAACATATACACACTATTTTATAAATAGATAACCAACAAGACCTACCGTACAGCATAGGGAGCTATACTCAATATTATGTAATAACCTATAAGGGAAAAGAATCTGAATAAGTATATATGTGTGTATGTGTGTGTGTGTGTGTGTGTATAACTGAATCGCTGTGCTGTGCACCTGAAACTTACACAATATTGTAAAGCAACTATACTTCAATAAAAAAAATTTTTTTAAACATTAAGAAAAGCAAAGAAGGCACCAAAAATAGTGCAAATGATGGAGGGAAGTGTAGACAGACTGAACAGCAATGTTGAAAATTGCGTAATTCATAGTCTCGCCTTGGATGGTCCCTGGGTTGGTGCTTCAAAGCAGAGGCATGGATGAAACGGTCATTAGTGGAGCCGTCATTTCCAGAGTTTCCTCATCCAGTTATCGTATCATATCCATTGTTTCCTATCGTATCCTTGGGGAGCCTCTCAGTGGCCTCCTTCCTACCTCCCACTCGTGCATGGACAGAAGACTCACCAGAAAAGGGGGGGCAGACATATTTTGAAGCCACTTTTGATCAAGGAGGGGTTTCCCTTCACTCCACAGCCAGCCAGTCTTGTCAGCCTTAAGCAAAACCGAATATGGTATAAATGATTGAATTTGAGTCTTCCCACCAGACAACAGGAAAGCTTTAGCCCATCCACCACCACCAGCCTGCTGCTCTGGCACCTGGAATCAATGAACCAGAACTCCTCAATTATAGCACATTGGGGACCAGATAAGTCTGTGTTGTGGGATGTTTAGTAGCATCCCTGGCCTCTATTCACTAGGTGCCAGTAGCACCCATCGCCCCCTTTGACAATCAAACATATCTATGAATATTGCAAATGTCCCCAGATTAAAATTGTCCCCAGATGAGAACCCCTGCACTAAATAGACAGGAATCTTCATCCTCAATTAAAGGAGGGTAGGTAAGTACAATCCCATTTTATTCTATCTTATATGCCAAAGCGCCTCGTTGAACTTTCAGCATGACTTTAAACCCAGGGGTAGGGGCTTCCCTGGTGGCGCAGTGGTTGAGAGTCCACCTGCCGATGCAGGGGACGCGGGTTCGTGCCCCGGTCCGGGAGGATCCCGCGTGCTGCAGAGCAGCTGGGCCCGTGAGCCATGGCCACTGAACCTGTGCGTCCGGAGCCTGTGCTCCGCAACGGGAGAGGCCACAGCAGTGAGAGGCTCGCGCACCGCAAACAAACAAACAAAAAAACCAGGGGTAACAGAAATGGATGTTCTTTCTTGGTCTGTGCAGAAGCTTAAACAATAAAATGACATTTCCCAGACTTGGGCCTTCCCGAGAAGCCTACTGGCCACATGTTCAAAAGCCATCAGGTTCTCTGCATCTCTGATCCTAACTAGGAGATCTGAGTAGTGTCTATAATCAAGGTATCTATGTCTTAGTCTGACGGCCTGATAGTGTGGGCAGTTATCTTCTTCTTAAGGGACATTCCATGGAAGAATAACCAAAAACATCTCCATGGTTTCCATGGTGTGTTGCCACTGTGATCCCTGGCTGGGTTTGAGAAGATGTAAAGGATAGTGCAAGAACTCTCCATCTTGTCCTTGTACCACTTTCCAGATGGCTCATCTGGTGTTAGAACACACCTATGTCTAATTCTGCAGACTCGATGAGGTATCTTGAAGTTAGAGACCATAAAAGTCAAAGCTGGAAACAACATAAGAGACCACCAACCAACTCCTCATTTTATAGCGAGTTGCAGACAGTCATGAGCTACTTAAAGACACAGTACAATGGTCTAGTCACAGCTTCAAATGGACTGATCAGGTTCACAGCAATAAAGAAAAAAAAAGTGTCAGAGCAAACAGTAGCCTCAAACTAATGATAGTCAATCCTACTTGGTTAGGTTCTAGTTCCCTGAAGTATAACAACAATACTCTCAAAACTATTTTTAGAAATATTTTCACCTTAATGGGCATCATCAGAAAATCTACAAACAACAAATGCTGGAGAGGATGTGGAGAAAAGGGAACCCTCTTGCACTGTTGGTGGGAATGTAAATCGATACAGCCACTATGGAGAACAGTATGGAGGTTCCTTAAAAAACTAAAAATAGAATTACCATACAACCCAGCAATCCCACTACTGGGCATATACCCAGAGAAAACCATAATTCAAAAAGACACATGCACCCCAATGTTCATTGCAGCACTGTTTACAACAGCCAGGTAATGGAAGCAACCTAAATGCCCATTGAAAGATGAATGGATAAAGAAGATGTGGTATATATACACAATGGAATATTACTCAGCCTTAAAAAGGAACAAAATTGGGTCATTTGTAGAGGCGTGGATGGACATAGAGACTGTCATACAGAGTGAAGTCAGAAAGAGAAAAACAAATATCGTATATTAACGCATATATGTGGAACCTAGAAAAACGGTACAGATGAACTGGTTTGCAAGGCAGAAACAGAGACACAAATGTAGAGGACAAACGTTTGGACACCAAGGGGGGAAAGCGAGGCAGAGGGGGTGGTGGTGGGTTGAATTGGGAGATTGGGATTGACATATATACACTGATATGTATAAAATAGATAACTAATAAGAACCTGCTGTATAAAAATAAAAAAATAAAATTCAAATAAAAAAATTTTCACCTTAAAAAACCCATATTCCATAGGTCATTTTTTGAAACTCCAAATATTTAGAAGGGCAAGCCTTCAGTCACTCTAAAAGCACTAGGCATACGGATGGCACAAGGGGAGGCAACGGGTTGATTGTCTGGGAGCCAATCAGTCCTCCCTGCTTCCCTGATCCTTTCCCCCTCCCCACACCGTCCCCTGCTGTCATTTATCAAGACTGGCCTGATCCTGTGGAATTCCTCTCATTTTTCATCAGGTCTTTGACCTCGTCCAACCAAACAAGCAAGGTACATGCTGGGAGAGCGCTAACACCAGGGCACGGGGGTGATGAGGAGGAAACAATCAATGCTCGAGGACTTTCCCACACTTGGGGGGATCAGTTTTATCGGCGTTTGGACACTGGGTGTCAAGGCTGGTCAGATGGAAGCCAAAGGTTCTGTGGGGGAGGGAGGCTGAGAGAAGGCTGCTGCTGTGGCTTCAATCATAAGACAGCTTCCTGGAAGTAGCTGGCTCTAGCGGCCAGCTCATTCAGAAGGGACCGCCTCTCACACTCCACCTATGGAGATGCTGTGGGTCCCTCCTTCCCTCTAAAATGTGAAAAAGGCCCCAAAGTTCCCAACAGACCCTCTCTACCTCGGAAAGCCACAAGGAAATATGGATTGATTCCAGAAAAAGGCAAATGCCAAGGGTACTGGGTCCTGCCCTTCATAAGTAAATCAGGACTGTTCATGTATCCATCTTCTCTCAATTAACCAAGAGCTGATTAACCCAATGGTGTGTTTTCCAAATCTGCATTTCCTCTCTCTTTGGTTGCTCTCTGGGATAGTGATGATTATTGCTGTCATCAGAGGTGAGCAGAAGAGGAAACGCAAGCCGGTCAGGCTGCTCCCTGGTAGCACATTTGAGCAGAGAAGGAGGATGAAGCTGCTACCTTAACGAAGACCCTAAGCTTCTCCACCTCTTCTTCCCACTTTCTCATGTGCACCAGGCTGTTCTATCCCTCTGGGCTTCGAGTCATGTTGCTTCCTCTTCCCCCACCCCCTTGACACCTACTGAGCTCCCATCCTTATATCAGCACTTAGTGATGTGTCTCCCTGATGTGTCCTAGTTAAGGTACCTCTCCCTCAGCTTTGTTCCCACTTTGCCAGGAAAAAAAAGTGGCTATAATGCTCTATTGTACACACTTACTAATATTTGCATTCCCTTGGAGACAGATTCTTCTTTATCTAATTCATCTTCATATCCCCAGACCCTAGCATGGTGAGTAGCATAGAGTAGATGCCCCATAATTATCTGATGAGCACATGCATCTGTATATTTATATTGTTAAGAGTCTTTCAATTCCTTACAGTTCCAGAAACCTGAGCCATAAGTGGGCGTGAGTGCTTCTGTAGACCAATACGCTGATTGTGCTACATGAAAATGATATTGGTGTGGTCCTTCAGATATTCTGTCAGTCTCCTCTCCACCTAAGACCTGGCTGCAGCTCAGCCCAACTGCTATAGAGTCTCTAGTATCTGCATGGCTGGACAAAAGGCACTGGCACCACCACATACAGCTCTGGGTGCTGCAGTCTCCTTCGTCTCACACCAACCACACTCTCTTCCCCCAAGCAACAGGACTGCACCGACAAGAGAGAGGACCTAGGAAATCTGAAGTCCCAGGGACTCCCATGCCTGCAGGACCCAAAGACTTCATATTAAATCAGCCTCTTCCGGATACCAAATGTCCCTACAGGTGACTGGCGCACCCTCTGGTAATCTGAAAGAGTCCTACGTACCTGTGTGAGGTAGTCCACTACTGTTTCTCAGCTCCAAAACTCCTGTACATCGCTTAGGGTGCTAAGGGGTACTCTGCAAATGTTTTTTCACTGCTGCTGGCTGCTTCTTGAGAGGGTCTGGCAATAGGGGACACTAGAGAGAGACTGAAAGCAGGACAAAGCAGAATGCACCCCCATTTCCTTTTTACTTGCCGTTCTTGCCAATGCCGCCTAGCAGCAGTGTTTTCTCTGTCCCCACAGCAACAGCTGGACGTGGCCTCCATCTCCCAGAGCCAGCCCCAAGTGCTTTCTCAGAAGTACAAGTCCCCACAAGGCAACAGTACTCCTTCCTCAGAGATCTGAATTCCAGCTCCATAGGCCCCTTCCTCCAAGCTTTGCAGATGCCATCAGCAGCCAGACAGAATCTCCCCCTCAGAGCTTTAGGCTCTACCTTCTCAGGGCCCTTCCTCTGATTTCTTAGGATCCATAGACTTAATCTCTTCCCATATTCCCCCAGCCTTTGGCGGGGAGCCTCTTCCATCAGCTACTGTGTTACCTCTCTGTTCCTATTTCACTTTTTCAGTCCTCCAACACCTATATAACCAGTCCCCTATATTAAATTCCCTCTGTTGAAATACCTAGTGTGCTTTCTGTTTTTCTGTCCACACCCTCAACTAATACAATATCCAAGGATTCTTTCTGCTTGTCACCTAGGGAAAATCTGAGAATCAGATTCTTTGCTCAAAATGACAGCAGAGTCTAAGAGAAGAAAAAAATGTTACTATACGTTTGATACTAATTGTCTGGATAACCTTCAACAAGTCACGTAATCTTCTTGAGGCTCTAGCCTTCAGACCATAAATGGGGGCAAATAATCTTAGCCTCTTGCTTTGTCCTAGAAATGCAGTGAGAACTACAGGGAGTCTATTTGAAAGAGTTTTAAGGTCTATGTTAGAAAGGCATCATCGTCTGTACAAAACGACTTTGAATATCAACAGGCTGTAAAGACACTTGCTAGTTTTGATCTCAATAGGCTCTCCTAGACAGCTCCTCCCACCTACATCAAACACATAGGAAATAGTCCAGGTTTGCTGCTTTGTGAAAGACTCACCTTGACAGAAAGAGGTTGAAATCTCTTGTTCCTTTGTTGATAAGATCATAATCACCCATTTTCAAAATAAGATTTATTCTGGATGTTGCAATGACAGGTTGACCAGTTTCTGTGCTGAGAGAAGTAAATATTGGGAGATGTGGGTTTTGAGGAAAGGATAGGAAGCAGAAGGGAGGGGAGAAGTGGGATGAGGATGAGAGAATGTATTTCTTTCATGTTTGGAGTCATGCCAAGGTGTCATATTCCTGTGAAGAATGGTTAGATCTGGAAGAAACTTGAGGGATTAGTGGAAAGTGGGGGCGGGGGAAAGAGGCAGCACCATCAATTCCCTAAAATTGGCCCAAACATGTTTCCTCATTATTCTGCCAACTGGTTTTGCAATAAATTGGAGGAAATTTGGCAAGATATTCAACCAGAGCATGGACAGTGTATTGGGACCAAAATAAACAACCATGAAGAAGTTGGCAGTTTCTCATTGGATATTTCAGAAGTGAGTTATGAGACACCAAGCTGTGAGTTACTTCTTATAAGTTTACCTAATGAAAATTAAAATTAGGCCACAGATATCAAGTTTTGCCCTTAACCCTTGAGAAACAAACAGTAAATAGGAAATACATTTAGGAAACACACAGAGAATTAGAGAAAAATAGAAGTAGATCAAATACTTAAGATAATTTAGATATAGTCAACACATTGAACTAAAGAGATTTAGTCCAGAAACTGCACAATATAGAAACTGTTCAGACTTTATTGTAACTGGGGATTTTTTTCTAGAAAGGGATATCCCTGAGATCCAGCTATTGCTATATTTTCTTGACTGAGTATCTATGAATGAACAGAGGTTAACAATTTGTGTACCATTAGCCCTTTTGGAAATTTGTTGATGGCTTTTTCTAAGAATTGTATGTTTAAATACATTACTTGAATATATATAATTATAAAAAATAAATTATATTGAAATGCAGTTATCCAGATATTTAGAAAACAAATTTGTGATATGTGGTATATACACTTCTTTATTAACAAGATAAATAGTATCTGACTCTGGGACTACTAATGATTTCTTGCTAATGTAAATCAGGTAATACCATACCCTTACTAAAAATTCTCATTGTTCTCTTTTGTCTACATTATATTCTAAGTCTTTAGCATCACATTTATGCACAACAGGAAGTAGATGACACATTTGAAAAAGGACAATTTAAGAAGGCTTTATCTACACAGAGACCATTTACAAAGGTGTGCATATAGGAGAATCACAAGAGACAGTGCAGAAACCTAGGGTTTACCATTTCTAGACCCAAAAAGATGAGGAGAAGCAGCAGTTACCTGACCTTTCAAGGACAAGCTGAGTTGACCAGGTTTAGAGGGCCAATGACTTTCCATTGGGAAAAGCATCCATCCCAAGATGGAGGATGGAGGATGCCTCCATACTCATGGAGGGAGCCAATCGAGCAAAAACTCTGACCTCACTCTCCTCCCTTTTCCCAATCTCCTGCCAAGGCTCTCCATGGGGGGAATCCAACCAGAAGCCAGAGGGCAAAGCAACCCGTTGATATCTTTCCAAGAACAAGGAGGGCAAGGGTGGAAGGTGATGTGGAGGGACAAACAGAAGAAATCAACACAGTATTGAAGACGTTTCAAGCTCTGATCCAAACTGTTCCTCCTTCCTTCTCTACCCCTCACTCACAGATACCCTCCATGATGGACATTCCAAACTTCCCAAATATGCCAAGTTCTCTAAGTAGTCCTTATTTTAACACAGTCTAGAGTAGTATGCCATTAGCCTCTTTCTCCGGTCAAATTCCTGGTTGAGTTCTTACTAAGTCTTCAGGATCAAGATGAAAGGTCACCTCCTCTTGGAAACCTCCAATATTCCAAGGCAATTTTAGTCAGTGCTGCCAGAATATTGCATCACTTCAACATTTCCAAAAGTACTTCCCTGAGAACGTGAATCTTGGAAGGTGTTATTAGGTGGAATGTGAAATACCAGTTTACAGGGGATTGTGTTCCATGGAATACATTTTGGGAGATGATACTTCACTGCAGCAGTTACTAAATTCCTTTAGACGCAAGACAGAATATTCCCAGAAGGAGGGGACTAAGGTATCTGAAGAACGATCCAGATAGCAGTGGAAGTGAGAAGCAAAAATAAAAATATGTTAATTACAGATGCTGTATCAATACACAGAGAACAAGTTTCTTCCTCAGGATCATAACCCTGTCCTCAGAGGATAGATGCCGAGGAATACACATATTTGAAACAAACAAAAAGAAACAGTCACATGTAACTTTAATCAGAGCAGGAAATTTAGGCTGACTGGTTTCCAAGGAGTAAAAAAGTCCCAGACCAGATGGGACAGAAGCAGGAAGCCAGAGAAATGAGGACAAAAACTATTGGTCACATGAGCTATTCTGTGGTGATATTTTAGTTTTCTAAGAATTATTTTTGGAGACTCAACCAATTCGTGTTATTCATATATATTTTAAAAATTTGGGGGCTTCCCTAGTGGCACAGTGGTTAAAAATCCGCCTGCCAATGCAGGGGACAGGGGTTCAAGCCCTGGTCCGGGAAGATCCCACATGCTGCAGAGCAACTAAGCCCATGCACCACAACTACTGAGCCTACACTGCTGAGTCCGCGTGCCACAAATACTGAGTCCGTGTGCCACAACTACTGAAGCCTGCACACCTAGAGCCTGTGCTCTGCAACAAGAGAAGCCACCGCAATGAGAAGCCCGCGCACCGCAACGAAGAGTAGCCCCCGCTCGACGCAACTAGAGAAAGCCTGCGCGCAGCAACAAAGACCCAACGCAGCCATAAATTAATATATAAAGAAATTAATTTAAAAGAAAATTTATTGAAGTATAGTTGATTTACAATGCTGTGTTAATTTCTTCTGTACAGCAAAGTGACTCCGTTTTATATATATATGTGCGTGTGTATGTGTGTGTGTGTGTATATATATATA
The DNA here is from genome assembly GCF_949752795.1 of Hyperoodon ampullatus. NCBI lineage: Eukaryota > Metazoa > Chordata > Mammalia > Artiodactyla > Ziphiidae > Hyperoodon > Hyperoodon ampullatus. Next base: position 21,477,595 of record NC_136932.1, on the reverse strand, counting down.
TATATATATATATATATATATATATCACTATTTTCTTTTTCATATTCTTTACCATTATGGTTTATCATGGGATACTGAATATCCTTTCCTGTGCTATACAGTAGGACCTTGTTATTTATTATTCATATGTTTAAATTTTTTCTTCTGATAAAAATCTACTTTAAAAATAGTGATATTTTGAAAATTTTTAGACTGTCTTGGTTTTGAAGAAAGATGGAAAAAGTCTCTTCACCCTCCCCAACTCCTCCAAGGAAGAGGGAACATCATCGCCATGGGCTGTGACCACCCCAGCAGCCGCCAAGAGGAAGGCAGAATGTAAGCGGTAGAAAGCAGGAGGCTCTTAATTTTGCTGTCTCCATCACGAGCTTCTAATTTCTTGTCCCTCGTCAATTGAGGGGGGGCCTTTTTCGTGACGGTCCCTAACTCTGATTCTCTTGCTCCACAGAAGTGCCCAACCCCAGGCAGCAGTGGTACCCGAGCCATCTTGGTCCCTTGTTGATACTATTTTCCATACATTTCCTTGTCCTTGAGGAATCATCCAATGACAGCTGGACTAGGAATGTGCATGATAACCTGTGGATGTTTTCTTTAGCTCCTTCGGTGGATGGTATGGATACTGTGCTTTCATAGCTGGATTGTCAGGGGAAAGTTTTAAATCAGGGGTGATTTTCAGGAAGTGTGTCTCTGCAGCAACCTGGAAGCATGATGTACAGACCTGTCACACACAGTTAGGATCTCCATCAGTGGCTGGTCTGGTGTTGGCAAGGTCCTGAGAGGGACCCCTGTGACCCCCTGGCTAAACTACAAAAGTAAATCTCTTCCAAATGCAGTTCCTTACATTTGGCTATTAAGGCCCAAGCGGCCAAGATGGCTGGGTTAATTGAAATGAAAACCATTTTTCTTGGGACAAACTCATAGTTTCAAGTCGAGCAGACCCAGCAGACTTGACTTCTTTTCTACTCAAGCTTATAAAGAGGCAACAGATCTTCAGAGGGCTGAGCATGCATGCATTTCCTTGTTCATAAGAGAAGATGAGCCAGAGGTAATGGGCAGTAATGAAAATTCTCTGGAAGCATTAGGAACTTGGATCATTCCGTTCCTGTGAGCAGGTCCTAACTTCTCTCCACCTGGAATTTTCTGTCTGCAAAGCACACTTAGCAAACATGACTTCTGAGCTTGGGAAGTGATGTGGGTAGAGGGGGACCCCAACAAGGCTGAGCTTTGCTTTCCCCCTGGTCATTATTCACCTCAGCTGGTCCCAGTACCCCTTGCTTTCTTTCCCTGTCCATTTATGCGTTCCCACCTTATCACACTCACATACAAGGAGCTATACAAATTCTAGATCTGGGTATTTAGGATCCTTCATCAATGTTTTATTCATGGAAATGATGAAACAATCTATGCCTGGAAACTCCAATACATCAACCTCAAGTATGGACTGTGTGTGTGTGCACACACAAGTGTACACATGCTTTCCAAATTGCTTTATTCTTTTTTTTTCTTTTTGGCTGTGCCACTCGGTTTGTGGGATCTTAGCTCCCCAACCAGGGATCGAACCCGGGCCTGTGTCAGTGAAAACGCTGAGTCTTATCCACTGGACTGCCAGGGAATTCCCCCAAACTGCTTTATTCTTATGTAATGGCTACTAGAGCTACAAAAAGTGCAATCAACTTTCTGTCCACTACTTTACCTTTTACTTGGGACCAAAAAAGATATAAAGACTAAATCTTACCCATGTTTATTTTTCTTCTGAATTGATAGGGCACAGTGTATCAGTGGAATGCTTTTGGCTGCAAACACCCCACTAAAAGTGGTTTAAATGGTAAGGACACATCAAAGGACATGGGGTAGGTTGTCTCCAGGAGGGGTTAATTCAGCGGCTCAATAAATGGTCTCTTTCAGAGTGTCTTGGCTTTCCCTAATAATTGCAACTTACAGCAGCTTCAAGCATTACTTCCTACCTGACAACATTCAAAGCAAAAAGGAAAGACCTATTTTGATGAATCTTGTTGTGCAGTATTTTCCCAGAGCATCTAACAGATTCCTATCATCTTTCAGATGCCCACCTCTAAGCCAATCACTAGCAAAGGGAAATTTAGGAATCTCATGATTGGCTAAGATCAATCAAGTTGTCTCCCTTGAAAACCTCCTACTCCACCCTCCCTGACACATTGCTTCCCTAAACCTCAACCAAATCAGGGTTATGTTGGGAAGACATAGCAGGGATTGGGGCCTGAGCTGTTGTTGTAACCAATAGATGCCCAGTTACAATATTTCTTTCATTGCTCAAATCTGTCTATTTGAACAGAAACTATATAAACTTTCTTAACTCAATAACAGATGACATAGTTATCTGTAATTGGAACAGAAATCAACTATCTATATGACAGGTATGTGGAAGTCTTTTATTATAACTTAAAGTGAATTTGCAGCAAATTTTCCAATTATTTCTAACTTCTTTTTATTTATCATATCTAGAGTATTAAAATCCTACCATTCTTACCAAGCTGATCTTTACCCTAAGGATCACTCTTTTTGGGGGGCCGTGAGACTGAATTGCCAACCAAAGATTTAAATATGTACCGTCATGTGACTAGGGGTCCAATCACCTTTCTTCACCTCAGTTTTTACCATTGATATCTGGCAAAGAAACCAGGCATTGCTGAGTTTGAAATGAATATAACTAAGCTCAACTTACCATGTAGTAAAATGTTCTGTGTGTATGCATATCTATCAACATATGGGGAGCGAGTGTGTGTGAGGATGTGTAGTATGAGTCTTCAACTTCCCGAGTGACAATACATGTTTGCAGTATGGCTGGTCAATATGGTTCTTGATTCAAATAGAGCTGCACCATGTTAGTCCCCTAAGGACAGCCATCAGCAGTACCCCTCAGCTCAAGAATAGTTTAGATATCTTCCCAAGGACCAGGCAATGTGTGTAGTCAACAATGTGTGGCCTTATTCTGACATTGGAATCAAAACCAACTTCACAGAAAAGGGGAAAGCAAATATATTTAGAGAAAACACTCCAGAATCAAAGAAGGTTTCATGCCAACTGCAAACAAATTTGTGAAGTGAATGAATGTCAGCTCTCATACTCCTTTGTCCCTTTATAGAACTGGCTCTATCTGTGTCCTCCCCTTCCTAGCCCCTAGTGATTGTATGCTGAGTTCCAGAGAGCCCGCACTTCTTTTCCAAATAGGCTATTATATGCAATTGGTATCTCCACCTTCCTTCCTCCAAGCTTACCCATCCTGCGTCTTGTTCCAAGGTGACCCTGCTTGAGGGGATATGAGTTACCCCTAAAGGTGAAATGAAATGATGGTGAGTGCTTATGGCCGGTGACGGCCTTGAGAGGACACTTTTGCAGTGGGGCAGCTGACAGTTCATTCCTAAAAGGGACAATTCTCCCAGAAGTTTGGAGGCATCTCAGCTTGGGAGATAGGGAGTTCTATTTGGGACAGAGAAGATCAGACCCAGGTGACGGCCTCTGATTCAGTTTAGGGTTTCTAGCCAGTTCTGATCATGAGGATGGAGGTTTGGTCACAGGATGGTCTTGGGCCCACGTCTCTCCACTTTTAAAATAGACAAGTGATCTGGCCTCAGAACCTGAAATGCAAAGGCTCAGAGTAAATCCCAGACTCTGCAATTCACTCTTCCCCAAACAAGAACTAATTTTAAACAAACCACCATGACCGAGCCTGGGGGAAAGGCCAGGTTCACAAAGCAATGGAGCCGGCAAAACTGCACGCCCCACCCAGATTGTTTACTTCTCCTGAGCCTTTCAGGGATGGAATACAGGGCTGGGGTTTGGGATGCTGTCCATCCTACCCCGAAATTCCCTTTTCAGGTTAAGATTAGGAAATCCTTCCCCACACCAGTCTCCACTGAGCCAGAAGCTCCTGCCTTCATCCCTTTTGGTTGCTTGCATTAAGAACTCAAGTCTGGATTCCTATCATAGATAAGCCAAAAAAAGCTTCCTGCTAAAAATTGTTTACATACATGTTTAAGTCATGGGTTTTTATGTCAGTCAGTGTTTCAGAGAAACAGAAGGAATAAGACATTTTATATATAATATATTCACCATATATTATTATATAATAATTATATTATATAATGTACAAATATTATGTTTATTATATATTATTTTTATTATATGTTATTTTATTATATATGTTTATATATATTTCATATACTTTAAATATACATACATATTTAAATGTATTATATATTATATATAAATTTAAAGATATATAATTTTATAATTATATACACATATGTACATATTATATACAAATACATATATATACATATATAGAAATACATACATTTATATATATATTTCTTCATATATATATGAAGAAATTTGTTTCAGGGATTGGCTCATGTAATTATGGTGACTGGAAAGCCCCAAATTCATAGGGCAGTCCAGCAAACTGGAAACTCAGTTGTGGACTGATTCTGCATTCTAGAAGCAGAATTTCTTCTTCTCTGGGAAACAGTTTTTGCTCCCAAGTCCTTCAACAGCCTGAATGAGGTCCACCCACATTATTGAGGTAATCTCCTTTCCTTAAAGCCAACAGGTTTTGAGTGTTAACCACACCTACACAATACCTTCTCAGCAATATTTAGATGAATGTTTGATTAAATAGCTAGGTGCTCTAGCTTCACCAAGTGGACACCTAGAATTAACTGTCACAGCTTCTGACGACTTTGCTGGCATCTGAACTTCTATGAAGTTCTTGTATCCTAAGAAGCTTTGGGGTTATTCAAACCTCTTGGCTATGGAAAGCCAAAGATTTCGTGGACCTGGGATTCACGGCTGCAACTTTACCCCAAGCCAGGCAGTGCCACCCTGGAAATGGGGGTCTCACTGTCTCAATCAAGTCATAATGAACCTATGAAATTATTTCATAGTAAGTTACATGCTTATTATGTGTTAGGCAATTTGCTAAGTAGTTTAACAGCATCATTTGACTAAAGTTATTTCACTGAAATGAATCCTCACATTATTCCTTTGCAGATGAGGAAAATTCAGAGCTCAGAAAGGTTAAGACACTTGTCTGAGGTCACACAGTGCTTTCAGTGGAGGTTCAATATTTTTTTCTTAATAGCTCTTTATTGGAGTATGATTGCTTCACAATACTGTGTTAGTTTCTGTTGTACAACAAAGTGAATCATCCATATGTGTACATATATCCCCATATCCCCTCCCTCTTGAGCCTCCCTCCCACCCTCCCTATCCCACCCCTCTAGGTGGTCACAGAGCACCGAGCTGATCTCCCTGTGCTATGCGGCTGCTTCCCACTAGCTATCTAGTTTACATTCGGTAGTGTATGTATGTCGACACTACTCTCACTTCGCCCCAGCTTCCCCCTCCCACCCCCTCCCCGTGTCCTCAAGTCCATTCTCTATGTCTACCTCTTTATTCCTGCCCTGCCACTAGGTTCATCAGTACCATTTTTTTTTACAATGGAATATTACTCAGCCATAAAAAGAAACGAAACTGAGTTATTTGCAGTGAGGTGGGTGGACCTAAGAGTCTGTCACACAGAGTGAGGTAAGTCAGAAAGAGAAAAACAAACACTGTACGCTAACACACCTATATGGAGGATCAAGATTTGAACAGGAATGTTCTAACTCCTGCATCTCACATGCCCCGTAGAGCAGGATCTCCAAGACCAGAACTGGATGGATTAGGGATTTCTTCTTTCCTCCTTCCCTTTTGCCCGCCCCTCTTTCCCTGCTTTCTTCCCATCTACCTTCCTACAATTGTCTTAAATGTCTACTCTGGGCATAGCCCTTCTCTTGGAAATTTGCAGCTGTCTGGTGTGTGGGTGGGGGGGACTAAAGGGAGGGGTGGCAGAGCTGAGATGCTGAGAGTTTTCAACCAACAACTCATCAGGGTAAAGCAGGAAGAGACGTTTTGAGTTGCAAAACATGTTTTTGCCAAAACTTAAAATTTGGCTCTGAACAGAGCTAAAATGTTGCCTCGGGCCAAAGATGCCCTGGGAGCATCTACCTTCATTCATAGTCCACTTACCCAGATCACAGTGTGATGTCAACTTCCTCCCAGTCCCAGGCCAGAAGAGGCCAAAATATACTGCCCAACTCAATCTCTGTCTTCTTCTAGATCTTCACGGAAGAAGAGTCCACACCCAGGCTAACCTATGTGCCTTCCCAGTAAATTACGTATAAGACTGTCTTTGCAGCTTTTCTCCTCACCCAGCCTTAGGCAGGACTTACACATTCACTGCATGAGTCCTACTGTCTGGTGCGATGCTCAAAATCAGAGACCTGAAAACACTGCCCCTGGAAAAGAATAATGGAAACAGAGTCCGCAGCAATCAACCAAGAACGGTTTTAGTTCACGCACGTCGGGCAGTTTCTGCCACAACTTTTTCCTCCGAGTGAATCAACACAAATGAAAACGGGCTGATGCTCTGGTCCACCAGAGACTGCAGAACCAAACCACAAAACGGAGGCTGCCTGATTCTAGCTTAATTCAGAAGAACAAAAAAACAGGGAATCACTCAGCAGACCTCAAGTCGCCAGTCAGAAGAACACGCCCTTGGAGCCCATAGTTTTATGTACCATCTACCCCATCTATTCCCTCTTGCCACAGCAAGTAGATTAAAATAACTCACAAAGCCTTGCCTTGGTGAGTGACATTTTCGTTATTAACATTGTTGCCCCTGTTGATCTTGTGTTCGTTTTTCATATAAAGTCAAATGCACAGTAGGAAGAATTTATTTTACAAAATAACTACGGCACTTCTACTATGTGAGGCTTGCATTTTGTCTCCCTCCTTCGTGTCACTCAACTTCCTACTCAAATGCCACTTTCTCAGAGAGATCGTTCCCGGTCACCCTCTCTAAAATGACACCCTCTACCACCCAACACTCCAAACCCTCTAGTTCTGCTTTATTTTTCTTCCTGGCATCATATCATATATTTGTTTCCTTATGATCTATCTCCCCTGCTAGAATGTAAGCTCTATGAGCACTGAGTCATTAATTAATTTAATCACAGCTGTGTTTCCAGCGTCCTCAACAGTATTCAGCACACAAGAGATACGAGGGGCTAGATAAATATTTGTTGAATGAATCGATCAATGGATCATTCACTTAAAAGGCCATGCTGAGAATGAGCAGTCTTGGAGCTTGATATTTGAAATTCTGTTGTTGGAGAGCAACCCTGAAAATTCTTACCTTTGGCAACTCATAGCTGCAAATCCCATGGGTTATGATTAGGCTAATGCTAGGGAGTATCTGACTTAGCTGCTTAGAAAACCAGCCGTGGAAGCTTTCTGTGTGTCATGTGGACACAACTGCCCTTGAAGAAGTATCCAGTTGAAATTTAGAGATCAATAGTTGAAAATCAGATTGCCCAAGTCCAACTCCTGGATTTGGCATTTCCTAGATGAGTCACCTTGGGATGTGTATTTTAACATCTCCATGTTCTTAGTTTCCTTGTATGTAAAACAGGAATGAAGATACTTCATAGGGTTTTATGCAAGGAGAAATAAACAAGTACATGTAAGTTATATTTCCTACACAAAGGGAACACTCAATAGGTACTAGTTATTGTTAATTTTGTTATTTGAAAAATTAATAAAAACACTATGCCGGGCTTCTCTGGTGGCGCAGTGGTTGAGAGTCCGCCTGCCAAGGCAGGGGACGCGGGTTCGTGCCCTCGTCCGGGAAGATCCCACGTGCCGTGGAGCGGCTGGGCCCGTGAGCCATGGCCGCTGAGCCTGCGCATCCGGAGCCTGTGCTCCGCAATGGGAGAGGCCACAACAGTGAGAGGCCCGCGTACCACAAAAAAAAAAAAAAAAAAAAAAAAAAAAAAAAAAAAAAAACTAGTGTAGAAAGAAGGTTAGATGCAGTTTGTCTCATGCTGTAATGATGTTTACAGAACATGCATAACTCTCAGAGGAAACGTTATTCAAGAGAAGAACAGGGTCCATACAGCAGTAGGACCAACATTCATGTTTTGGCAAATTTAGGGTTTCCCTGAGGTCTCTGGACAAAATCCTCATTGACAATGAGACTGCTGGCTCTCAGAGCTAATCTTCAGACTTAGTTGCGTTCCCATGGGCTTCTACCTGGTATATCTATAGACTAGTCCATACACATTGTACAAAGAAAGGTCTTTTAGATATACCTATAAAGACCAAATTTTATCATGACATCAAAATGCATTGGTGAATGGCAGGCCAATGACACTATACTCCCAAGACTGTGGACAAGATGAGAATAGTACTGGTGGGGGGGACTTTGGGAGGAGCCCCAAGCCATCAGATGCCCACGTTCCCCATACACATATAAGGAAAATGGCTAAAAGGGTTCATTTCTACCCTATGTCATGATATGCTGTAGGTGCTACCATGTTGTGTGGATAAACCAACCCTGTTCTCTAACCACATCCAACTGCTCCTTTGAATGGTCAAGAAGTCAAAGACAGCCACATACGGACAGGGCATGAAGAAGTCTGAATGTCTCTGGAGCCCATTGTTCCCCAGTTCTGCCCCATAAGGCTGTCTAAGTAGGATGGTGGCACACGAGCCCAATCAAATCCTTTCTTTCAGGAAGTACAACTGTTAGGCAAACAAAGAGAAGACTAGTCTCTGAAGTCCAGTTCTATGTGAGGGTTGACATACCTCACAGTTCTGGGTCTACTAAGATCCAGGCAGACACCATGATGGAAGGGAGAGCATCTCTTTCTGCCCTGAACACACACCAACTCTTGTAATTCATCCCCCTTGCTGCAGGTAACCTGTCAGGGGTCTCGCAGAGATGGACACAAAGCCTCACGCATAATCTCCAAATGGTTTAATACACCTCAGTAACAATACAGCTATCAAAGGGAAGGACAAAAAAGGCTGAAATACCAAGAACAAATACATCTGTCATCATGTCCTTCCAAACAGATTACTGGTTTTTAAGAAGTTAATGTAAAGATACCTACCGTGATATTCATGATGCCTCCACCTTTTCAATTATTTCTCCACTGTGTTTGTAAGAGAACTGGAGCTCAGAGTTACAAAGTAAATTTTTTGCTGTACAAAACTGCAACTCCATAGGTTTGCTTAATCTCATTATATTGCTCTCACCCTAAGTTAACCATGACTTTTAACACAGATAAGATTTAGGTCTTGAAATACATTGAAACTGAGAAAATAAAATGGAAGAGAAATCCGTAATTACGATCCATCTTTTAGTGACCAACTTTCAAATATACCACTGGGGCTGTGAAACCATCTGACAAAATTCAAGGCAGCACAGCATATTCCACCATTTTTATTCCTTCCCCCTCTTCCTTTGGCCAAAACGTGGTGGTAGGTTGTCATGAACTGTCCCTTCAAACACGGATGTCAAAATGTTCACATTCAGGTCCTAGGTGTCCTGGTTAAACAGCTGGGAGTGGAATTTGACTCTCATGGAAAGAGTTTGAGACACGATTTAGTCATTGACCTCCAGTGTTTGCTCTGACTTCTTACAGGCCAGTTCGAAGTGGAGCTGTGAACTTTCCCAAGCTCCATTCAGGTGACGAAGGTCCACCCTGCAAACAACAGTCCTTTACCTTCTGAGACCTGACCCCTATGAAGCAGCAAGGAAGGAATTTTCTGGCTCTGCTTCCTGGCACAGTCATGAGCCAGGATCTTTTATTCTGATTAGTGGACCTTCACAACTGAGCCTCAGGAAATTTGTAGTTAGTGATCTGAGTGAATTGGACAATTGGATCAGAAAAAGCATCAAGCATACCTCTCTTTCTGCCTCTACACTGACCTGCAGTCTCTGGAGTTGACCAAACAAAGAGGAGCTGGTGAGACTGACTTCAGGGAAGAGCAAAGTCAAGAAGTGAGGTCAGCAGACTTGACCCATTTCAAGTCTAATGAACCCAATTTATTAAATGCCCATAAATCTGTCACTTAACTGTATATTCTGCTGTGGTGGTGGTGGAGAACCCATTTAGGGATGTAAGTGCCAGTAGGAGATGAAGAAACATTTCTATTTTGTTGTTAAGTACTGAGGTGCCATGGTTCTGTTCAACCTTCTCCTTCCTGATGTGCAGGAGTTATAACTGTGGTGAAAAATCACTCAGGGTCTCACATCGGTATCTGCATCCAAATGGCTTCAGCTATACATTCTCCAAAACACAGCATCAAGGCTAACAGTCAATGGGCTGAAAGTCCTAAAACTCAGCACCTGTCTTTTTAGTGTCCCATAAATGAAAAAAGGGGGAAGCACAGGCCTGGACTGAAAGTCTGGAAGGGAGCATGTGTTCTCATGGGGTTAGGGCAGGGCTGCCCCACCTTCTGTGGTAGCTCAACTCCTAAAAGAGGAAAATGGTATCACCCTTAGGACTAATCCCCAGAGTATTGAACCACATCATGAAAAAAAATTCCATTGTTCTCACTATCTGAGTGAGGGCTGGGGCGGGAAGGGAATCTAGGTCTGCAGCATGGGACGTGGTCTATTACTGATACATCAAGCATCCTCGTTCTAAAATGTAAATCGGATCATATAGGTCTCCAGCTGCATAGCCTTCACTGGTTTTGGATAAATTCCAAAGTCCTTAACACTGCATCTAAGACCTTTTCTGATCTGACATCAGCCTATTTTTCCAGATTTATCTCTCACTGCAGCCCTCACCCCCAGTAACTCTCTACATTTGATCCACCCTGCGTTCCCAGAACCTGCCAGCTTTTCTCTTGATATCTGGGTCTTGCCCATGTTTTCCCCTCTGTCTGGAACTTATTTGCCCCACCTTCTCTTTCTCTGGCTAACATCTACTGGACTAGAAAACAAAGGGCAGAAAACAAATAGTACCAGCTCTCAGCTGAGTTTTTATGTTAGATTAATACTTCGTTTCTCTGAAAGCTCCCAGAACTAAAGAATGTGCAAAGCCACAAATCAAGCAATGCCATATAAGAAATACTTTTTAAGCAATAAATGTTAAATACAGTTTACAAGTACTTGTACAAGCTTGTTAAAAACATGAACATCAATTACTCAAATTTTAAGATGCATTTGTAAAAAATGATCCATATGTAATTGGTAGATCATCCTTTTTGAAGTCAGATATACATGGCTTTGCAGTTCAGCTCTGCCACTCATTAGCAGTATGACCTTGGAAAATTATCTACCCCCTTTTGGCTCCGTCTTCTCATCTGCAAAGTGGGGATGACTTTAGCACCTGCCTGATAGAGTTGTGGTGAGGCTCAAGTGAGATAATAAGGATAAAGTGCTTAGTGCTATTTACCAGGTGCAGTGAACTGAATGTTCATATCTCCCCAAATTCGTATGTTGAAATCCTAATTCCCAATGTGATGGTATTTGGAGGTGGGGCCTTTGGGAGGAGATTAGGTCATCAGGGCAGAGCCCTCACGAATGGGATTAGTGCCCTGATAAAGGAGACCCTAGAGAGAACCCTCTACCTTCCCATCATGTGAGGACACAGACGAAAGCTATGAGGAAACCAGCCCTCACCACTGAATCTACCATTCCCTTGATCTTGGATTTCCAGCTTCCAGAAGTGTGAGAAATAAATTTCTGGTATTTATAAGCCACCCAGTCTATGGTATTTTTGTTTACGTAGCCTGAGCAGACTAAGACACCAGGCATGCAGTAGCATTCAACCAACTTAATGACAACAGTCACCATCATCAACGTCACCATCCTCATTCTCATCAAAATGTTAAAACAGCCCTGCCGCATCTCTCTGTGGCAGCTCCTGGTGCTGTAAAACTTGAGTTGGTACCATTTTGCAGCTACCAAAACCATGTGGGGCGTAAACCTAGCCTAGATCACTCCAAAGACCTCCACCCACCACCTTCACATTTGGAAAAAGGAAACTGCAGGAGTCTTCCCCCCGTGGTTATGCCCAGGAGGGGGGAAATCCCTAGGACATTCTGGAGGGTCTAGCCAACCACCGAATTAAAGAGGGAAGCAGCCCCCTTTTGCAATCCCTAAAAAGCACGTTGCCCTTTCCTAAGGCTATCCTCCTTCCTTCGTCCAACCTGACGGAGGCAGGGCAGATATCACTCTTATAATTTTAAATGAGGAAACTGAGTCCCTTTAGGCAAGCTCACAGGAGTAAACTCTCCCCCATCCCCATCCCCATTGCCCACACGCCCAGGGCAGCAGCCCCTAAACTCAATATCCTCTGCCCTCCTCAGAGGCGCCACCGTGCTCCCTTCCACAGTTTAACTTTCCTGCCCCTGACAATGGCCGTCTGTGAGCGGCCCTCAGCGCCTGGAATTCGAAATTGTTTTTCTTCCCTCCCTTCCTAAGGACCAGATTGTTCCTAAGCTCCAGGCTGCCTGGCCAGTGCAGGCCTGACAGGCTGGCACTAGAGTTGCATGGAGGACACGGATTTGTTTTTTCAGGATTGCTCATGAGCGATGGAGTGCTGGCCTTGGCTTCCTCGTGAGAGGTGCACGGCAGTTAGGCATGTGTTTGCGGGGAAGTAAACTTCAAGAAAAAACAGAAAACACACACACTCCACATCCTGCCAGCCAAGCCCCGGCCTCCTAGTCCTGACAGGTGATCCATTCTGACTTCCTTAGAGACACACACCCAGCCGACTGCACGCCTTGAAGCATGGCGGGCGGGAAAGAGGACAAACTTGGATTCTCCACTTTCTAGCAGGGTTGGCTTGAAAAAGTTACTTACTCTCTACACCAGAGGCTCCACATTTGAAAGCCAGTCAGCATTCTTTTGGTTCCTCCAACATACCAGAGTCTTCCCCACCCCAGGGCCTTTGAAAGTACTCTTGTCTCTGCCTGTGATGCTCTCCCCACGTCCCCTGACTCTCATGAATGGCACCCCTAATACTTCAGGCTTCAGCTTAAACACCATCTTCTCAAAGAGCCTTTCCCCAGCTACCCTGTCTAAAGGAGGTCATCCTCCACCCACCCCACACCAATTATTGCCTATCTTGGGCATTCATTGGTTTTCTTCAAGTATTTGTCACAATATCGAATACCCTTTATTTGCTCTGTCTTCCTGTTCAAACTTGAAGCTCCTTGGGAGCTGCTTTCTGCTGTGCCAGCACAGTACCTGGAATGTGATGAGGACTCAATCAATATCTGTTTAAATCATAATAAATGTCCTTGCTTTGTCCAGGCTTAATTAGTTCAAAGGAAAGATCAATAACAGCCACCAGAACCCAGAATCCTTGATCCTGTGGGCAATTTTATCTCCAACTGAACTCATGTGAATGATAAATAACAGTGGCAGAAAGATGTGTAGCCCAAAAGGCCAAGGAGACTAATGATCTTGTTGCCAGAAAAGACATCACAAACTCTTTGTTGTGTGTTCTATAATTTGGGTACTATACCAATTGTATAACTTTTTTCCCACATCTGCTTGGGAATCCTCTCTACCTGCATAAGTATGGAAGTGTGTTTATAAAAATATCTATCAATAAATCATCAAAGAATTTAACAGAAGGCTGGATGAAAAAATATTATCAGTGACAAGCTAATACATGGGAATTTACACTTAAGTTCTATTTATATGATACAGATTTGTCAAGTGCCTGAGATTATAAATAAATGAATGATGCAGTTCTACACTCAATAGCTAATAAACTTGCTCAGAAAACGAAATATATACTTATGAAACTATTCTAGGAGCCAATTACAAAGCATAAAATAGTATAATGAAACTATTTAGTTAAATGCTTTGAGTTAGAATCAGGAAAAAATGAAAAGAAAAGAGTTTTGGCTAAAGTCTTGAAAAGAGTGATTGAATAGGGATTGGCACAGAAAAAGTATAAAGTTTTAGAACTGGAAGAAGGATTTGTTTTATTAGTAAATAGAATCCCCTTATTACAAGTGTGGTTTTTTTTATTTTTTTATTGGGCTATAGGTGCTTTACAATATTGGGTTAGTTTATACTGTACAGCAAAGTGAATCAGCTATACTTATACATATATCCCCTCTTTTTTGGATGTCCTTCTCATTTAGGTCACCACAGACTTCCCTGTGCTATACGGTAGGTTTTCATTAGTACAAGTGGGGGTTTTGGGGGGTTTGGGTTTTTTTTTGCGGTACACGGGCCTCTCACTGTTGTGGCCTCTCCCGTTGCGGAGCACAGGCTCCGGATGCGCAGGCTCAGTGGCCATGGCTCACGGGCCCAGCCGCTCCGCGGCATGTGGGATCTTCCCGGACCGGGGCACGAACCCCTGTCCCCTTCATTGGCAGGAGGACTCTCAACCACTGCGCCACCAGGGAAGCCCAGTATAAGTGTTTTTTAAGTGAAATATATTTGACATGTAACATTGTGTAAATTTAAGAGGTACAACATGTTGATTTGATATATTTATATATTGTAATATGACTGCCATTGTAGCAGTAGCACCTCGATCATGTCACATGATTATCATTGCTTTTTTTATGTTGGGAATAATTTAGACCTAGTCTCTTAAGCAAGTCTGATGCTTATAATACAATATTGTCATCTATACTCATTATACTGTGCATTACAACTCCAGGACTTATTTATCTACTAGTTGCAAGTTGGTAACCTTAAAAAAACATCTCTTCTATCCCCCCACCTCCCAGCCCTTGGTAACCACCGCTTTCCTCTGTTTTTACAAATCTGACTTCTTTAGATTAAACATATAAGTGATATCAAACAGGGTTTGTCCTCTGTCTGACTTATCTCACTTAGCATAATGTCTTCAGGTACTAACCATGTTGTCACAAATGGCAGGGTTTCCTTCTTTCTTATGGCTGAGTAATATTCCATTGTTCAGCCCCCCACACACACATATATGTATGTGTACGTACATCTCACATCTCCTTTATCTGTTCATTCATTGAATTGATGGGTGAGGGCACTGAGATTGTTTCCCTCTCTTGGCTATTATGAATAATGCTGCAGATCTCCTTTCAATATCCTGTTTTCATTTCCTTTGGGAGAACCCCTTATTTACAAGTGTAGAAAATGAGGCTCGGTGAGATTTTTCCCCCTACCTGGTTCCTGTAGCAGAGGAGGCTCAGGAAGCAAGGAGCCCAGGTGCCCAGTCTTTCCACTGCATCATTCTGGCCACTTTAGGAGGAGGTGGGGCAAACCCTCGGCTCAGGCACCAAACTGAGTGAGCAGGATGTGGCCATGGCCATAGCAACAGGACTAGGCTAGGAATGGAGAGACGTGACAGGAAAGGTTTGGAGGTGAACTGGGGGCTGGCCAGTGGCTCATAGAACATCCTTATTTTGGGCATGTTGACTTGCTAAGTGGCTCCTGAGTCATCCCTCTCGAGGCTAGGAACCAACTCAAACAGAGCTCATACATCACGCCTTTCACCTTGAGCATCGTGGGTACCCACCAAATATTTGTTGACCTAGAAGCGTGCCACGGGAGAGTCTGCATGTGCCATGACCATAGAGTGTCCTGTTTATCTTGGGAAGGTTCAGAGCAGGAAAAAATAAGTCACCTCATTACTGATAGCAGGCATTGCTCCTATTGAATCAAAATGCTTTCATTGACTTGAAACAAGAAACACTTGAGCTGGAAGAATGTGGCAGAGAATGGAAATGTAGCAGGAAGGTACCATTTTCACCCTCCCTCTGCTGATTACAACTACACCCAAGCAGGGCCACGTGGGTGTAGTCCCCTTTCTCTAGCTGGAGAAAGAAACTCCCCAGAGAACTGTGGATTCCAGCTCCACTTTTTAATACCTGTAAAATTTGGGGCATGACGTTCACCCCTTTGAGCCACAGTCCCCTCATTTGCTAACACAGGTAAAGCACTCAGCGTGATGCATGGCAAAGAGCAGGTGTCCAGGAAACATAAGATCTCCTTTCCCTCCAGGGAGAGAGGGCGGGCTGCACAGAGAAGGAGGACAAACTTGTGTGGTCTGGTGGCAGAAAGATGGGAGCTTGGGGAAGAGAGAATACTGAGGAATTCTCAAATCGTGAGGCAAGCCTTGAACCTTCCAGAGAAAAGGAAGGAATAGAGACATGGTATGAAACAAAGAGAAAGGTTCCGAATACGTGGATTCAAAGTCCACTTTAAGGCAAGAGCATCTTGGGCAAGTTTGATTCACTCTTTGGAACTCAGCTTCTCAAGTAAAAATAAGGAAGCTTTAATATTAATCTCTGAGGGTCCTTAGAGCTCTATGGTTCAAAGGTTTTAAACACTAAGATGGCAAAAAGCAAGGGCCTGGGCAAGAGAAATCTCCTCCATGGTTGTCCTCCCCATCACAGAGCAGAATCTAAGTAGACAAAGAAACACATCAGGACTATCTAAGGATAGTAACCAAAAGATGAAGGTGAAATACACTCGCTATTTCAGCCCAGAGGGTCTCCACTTCCCCTGAGTTCCAGTTACTTTGGGGGGCAGTTGCATGGGAGGATTGCTAAAGGGAACACTCTAATCTATTTCAAAGGGCTGTAAGATTGGTCAAGTAGGTAAGAAAAATCCATGAAAACCGTCTGTGGCTTTAACCATCCTTGACTGTAAAGTGAGCCCCAGTCCTGAGCATTTATCTCTTGGCTGCCCTTCCAGGGTGAAGGGAGTAATGATAAGAGGATGAAGGAGAGATTCAAAGTGGAAATCCATCCTCCCATACGGCCATCTCAGCTGCATCCTGACCCCTGTTAGTAATGTGGCCTGAGGCTTGCTTCAAGTTGATTCAGTCCCCTGAAACACAAACACCCTCAAGGTAGGCCAGAGACGTCAGTCGTCACCGACTGAGAACCTCCCACTTCCCAAGTTGGAAAATCAAAGGACGTATCTGTTCTTTGGTCTGGGGAGGCTGACATTGCCATTCCCATCCGAAGTATTTGGATCTGTAGAAGCTGGGTGTTATCAGTTTCCTTGGGCTGCCGTAATGAAGTGCCACAAACTGGATGGATTAAAACAACAGAAATGTATTGTCTAGTAGTTCAGGAGGCTAGAAGTCCAAAGTCATTGTCTGAGCAGGGCCATGGTACCTCCGAATGCACTAGGAAAGGGTATGCTCCATGTCATTCTCCCAGCCTCTGTAGCCTCTGGTGTTCCGTGGCTGACAGATGCATCAATCCAATCCTCTGCTTTCTCCTCCCTGTATCTTCCTTTTTTTTTTTTTTTTTTTCTTTTTGCGGTACACGGGCCTCTCATTATTGTGGTCTCTCCCGTTGCAGGGCACAGGCTCTGGACGCGCAGGATCAGCGGCCATGGCTCACGGGCCCAGCCGCTCCGCGGCATGTGGGATCTTCCCGGACTGGGGCACGAACCCGTGTCCCCTGCATCCACAGACGGACTCTCAACCACTGCGCCACCAGGGAAGCCCCTTCCTTTTGTATATATATGTCTGTGTCCAAATTTTCCCTTTTTAAAAGGACACCAGTCCTATAGGATCTCAGGCCCACCCTACTCCAGTGTGACGTCATCTTAACTAATTACATCTGCAATGACCCTATTTCCAAATAAGGCCAGATTCTGAGGTACCAGGGCTTAGGGCTTCAACATCTTTTAGGAGGACCCAATTCAACCCATAACACTAGACTTCTCTAACTTATGATCAAGAGGCCAAGATTTGAAAGTAACATTCCCCAAAGATGAAAGGCCGTGAACATCTACTTTTTGCACCCAATACTCCTTCATGAGGAATGATATATTAAAATGGGCACCAATGCAGGCACCTCCAATGGGTAACTGGCCCATAATCTCTCTCCCTTCACCCAACCCACATCTTAAACCTCCATGAGTTTCCAGACACTCATAATGCACTTCAGTTACAGAGTAATACACCCCTCAAATAATCCCACGCCAAAGCTGTTTATGTAACATTAAGGAGCCTTGATGTAGCTGCATCCAAGTAGAAATAAACATTTTATTCTCTTCAGCAAAGGAAGGCTTCCTGGGGGAAGTGGTCACAGAAGGCTGAGAACAGAAACAGGCATCTAGGAAAAGACATGTATGTGAATAAGGCCCAACGCTGAAAAAGTTTCATAACAAATCGTTACCTGTTTCCCCAAATCCCCACAAAGAAACATTCAAGCTAGAATCATTTCAGGGGGATAAAAAGCGCACAAAACAACAATTTCATTTACTTCTGCCTGGCTTCAGGTACAGAAAGTTTCAGGGGAGGGTCATACAAAAAGGCTCCCTTTCTTGGTGTCTTCTAACATATTATTTCTACATGAGTACTATCAGGCTAGTTACCCAAAGACCGAAGCAGAACAAGAAGCTGATCACATTTCCCAATCTTATTTGCAAACAAGCGTTCATTTCCTGCTTATCAAGGCATCGTGCGGGCACTTTGTCTGTTCAAATCATTGTCTTAAGCCAGTGATGCAAACCACTGAGCAAGGCTGGCCCCAGCCAGAGCCTGGACGCTCAATGTCATTGAGCTCAAGGAGCAGATAATTAGTATTGAAAGGTGTGATTGCAGCCCACTCAGCCAGGTAATCAGCCCCTGATTTCTCTTCAAGATTCTAGACCAATTGGAAATCTTAGCCCAAGAGGAGGCTGGAGGGAATTATCCTGGAAGTGTAGTATCCCTTTTCAAATATAAACACTGGACAATTATCCCAGCCAGTTAGCCCTTCCTTGCTCGGCACACGGCATCCCAGGCGGTGAGCGGAGGGGACCATGCTCTTCCCAGGCAGGTCCGCCTCCTGGCCCCAGCTCCCATGGCCCCTCCCAAGACTGTCCCAACCTTGGGATGTCTCTGGAGACTGAGTCTCTTCATCCTGCTGCTTGTTTTGCAAACGTTTGGCTGCTTCATGGGGACCTGCCCTGACCTGAGGCCTGAACTCCCTCTTGGCTGGGATGGGAAAGGCTTCTTGAGAAGGGCTGATCTCTTTTCCCACTCAGATCCAATGGCTTCGACGTGAGAGACCGGACTGCGTCTTTCTGCTATTCCTTCAGGACGGAATTCCACTTCTCAGTTCTCCGACGCCAGCAGCCAACTTTGCCGGAAAACTTGGTTAAATATTTCAGTGGGCGTCGGCATAAAAACAAAACATCTAAGCAATGAGTTAAAGCCTCAAAAGAGAGCTCTAGTCTCCTTTCTGACATAGGTGGGCCCTCCTCCGTGGACAGGGATGCCATCTGACAAGGAAGATACATATGGAAACGCAGTTGCCTCTCTATCAAAGGATGCTTTCTCCATCCCTTTACAGGGCTTTGCTTTAACCAAACTAACAATGGCCAACATAGTTAGCAAAATAAACATGATTGCCCATAAAATACTGACTCTTCCCAGCTCTGATGGAGGTGGTGCAGGCAGCTACCTGCCCCCAGACTCAGAGGGAGGGCCCAGCATATAAACAAAGTTTGCATGCAAGACTCCATGTATTGTCAACATATCATGTTCAGGTTCCTGCCAACCTCACAGCAGGCACATAACTCTACATTATGTAATGTGGAGAGCAGCAAGGTTCTGGGAAAAGAGGCTTTTTGTTCCTTAGAACCTATCTACCCACTCGGGCAGATGTCTTCTGAATCAGGCCAAGCAAGTCTCAGGAGCTGAGCCCTCAGAAAAGGTGCTCAGGGCCCCAGGTCACTGCTGTTCTTTCTTGCCTCTAGAAAATGCTGAGATTACAGTTTTTATTGCTGGGCAAAGGCCCTTTTGCCTTCTGCACAAAGCTCATCTTGCTTCTAATGCACCCTATTTTCCCCTACATTCTATTAAGAAAATCTCAAATATCCAGAAAATTTGAAAGAATCACCCAGTAACAACCCATGAGACACATTTTTAAGTTATTGCCCTTTTCTCCTGCATGGCTCTTGTATTCCTACCCTCTTCTCCAAGCCACTTTTTTCAAGAGACTTGTCATGGGAAACCTATGACACGGGAAATCAGTACTCCGTAGTTCTTCAAGGTGATCTCCAGGGCTTCTGGCCATCCTCTTTCAAAAACGAGAAGAGCCTGGGTTACCATTATACACAGATCTGGGTTTTGATCTCAACCCTTCCACTTACCAGCTATGTGAACCAGGATGTGTTATTGTATTGCTCTGAGCCTCAGTTTGCCTTCAATTTATAATGAGCAGAGAGCTCACCCAATGAACCTATGCTGAGCATTTATTAGACTCCAGGAACCCTTCCATGTGACATCCGCTAGCTCAAATGCTCAAGTGGCCTCGTGAGAGGGGCCCTAGTGTTGCCTCCCGTTGTAGAGAATCAGGCTGGACACCCAGGTCCTCTACCTTGTGGTGCCCTTGTAAAAGGAGCCATCGTGAGCATGGCATGTTTAGTATAAAGTTTTTACTCACTGTGGCTTTTCAATGAATAACTCAAGGATTAGTATTAGCAGCAGTAGTATTTTTAGAAAGGGTCCCCAATCAGCACCTGGTTATAGATGAGAACATAGCCAACAATTAATGCTTCTCATTGCCCTGGATTCCCATACTCCATTCTTTTAACAATTGAGGCCATTACTATTGCTGGATCACTAGGGATGCTACCCGCCCCCCCCAAACCCAGGGTCCCCTGGAGAGCTGTCTCCTGTCTAGCTGGCAAAGACCTTTCTGCAAAGAACTGCTTTGAGTGCTCAGATTTTAAATTCAGAAAACTGAACAGTATGGTTGTGATAGGAACCAGAGAATGTTAAAATGCCATAGTTGGGTAAGGCCATGCTGTATTGGACAAATAGAATTCAGACACCAGCACTTGTTAAGGTATATCTTTTATTGGCTGGATCACCTTTTTTTCTTTTTTTAAGTGATGGAAATTTATCAAATCTAAACTCTGTCCATATGCCATACTGTAAACATGGCTATTTACATTGTGGAAATATTTCCAGACGGACTCATCCCTCATCTCTTCAGCCCAAAGATATTTTCCGTGGTGGCTGCCATACAAATTTGAAACCCTGAGAGTTCTGAGGCTCATGCCCCACAGATGATTAGCTCTTCTCTGATTCTAGGGGAAGGCATGGGATTCCTTAAGCAAATGGATTGCCATCTTTCAGGCCAAAAAGCTCTTGACAGTTTCCAACCCTTCCCTCCTTCTAAGCTCCTTCACACACAACTCTAACCAGATTCCTCCATAAGGGAGCATGTCAGAGATTGCTAAGGTCAGTCTTCTGGCCTTGGGAAAGGCAAAAGAAGAGTGAGTGCATGCTAACTTTTGATGAAGAATTGCCTTTGAGTGAGAGATGCAACTGAAGCCCAGAGATGTGGTATAGCTTTTCTAAAGTCACAGAGCAAGTCAATCAAACAAACAAAAAAAAAAGAGACAGAGAGAGAGAATTTATGAATTCTGAATCCAGAGTACTGCTGTGCCTTAGATAAGGAATAATGCCCATTTGCATAAGTCCAGAGACTCGAGAACTGAAACAAATCCTTGGAGAACAAGCATTTTGGAAATAATTGAAAGCATGCTAATGACATCAAAGAGTGCAGTTTCAGATGCACCAAGATAGGACACTGTTGATGAATCTGATACATTTTGCATCAGATGAAAAAGAAGGGGCATCTTCTGAGTCTTTGCCATTAGTAGTTGAAGAAGAAAAGTTAGAGTTTGGCTAAGAGATGCCCAGCCCAGGAGAGAGACAAAGGTCCACAGAACAGATGGACATGTTCAGAAGGAAAGGGACCACCAACTGATCAAACCGTGAAACTCTCCCCAAAGTAGAGTCACAAGCAACTCCAGAGCTGTATCTACAACCATACAAGGGTTCTTGCTAAAATCTAAAGAGAAGGAGAAGGAGTGAGGTGGGGAGGAGGGATGCAGTGGGGTAGCAGTGGCCATCAGGAGCCTACACACATTTATGAGAATTATATTTAAGAACTTGCTTTGGGAAGGATTCTCCTGACAAGTCATCTGGGCACATTAATCCTTCTTTGGGCCGTGGAAGTTCACCGCCAGCAGCTGACATGGCCTCGCAGAGAAACAATCAAGGATGGGCAAGAGAAAGTGATGTTTTAGGTGGGCTGGCCCAACAACTTTGTGGGCTGCTGTGTTTTTTAACATACTCACAGAACTACGTGAAGCCAAATGTTCTGCAGGCCGGGCCAGACGTTCTTACCCCACCTTGGGGGTCTGCCAGTTTTTGCTGGCTCTCTCTCCACTGTCAAGCCTTCTTGTGAAATGACTGGTACTTCCTGCTTCCCGTCGCACCCCAGACCCAGACACGCTACCTCTCCCTGGGTAGCCGCCCTATGGTTTTGTGAAAGGGAGCCAAGGGGCTCTTGAGGACATAGGAGCCCTGTTCAGATGAGAGCAAAAAAGAACAAGGTCATTTCCCCTGCTGCTTCCTAGTTTTCTTCTACCTTTTTATGCTCCCCCTCATTTCTGACCATGGTCGCTTCTCCCTGGCTCTAATTCAGCATCACATTCCTGCTTCTTTGTGTCCCAGCCTCCCAGCTACAAGGCCACAAGGTGTTCAGAGAGCTCTGGCTCCAAGAAATTCTCATCTCCATAGACCTGTCTACCCACCTCCCACCTGCCTCAGAGAAACAGCCAACATTCCTTCAGTCCCACAGAGAAAGGGTGTGACTTGGATTACTCAATGAAGCCTCCGAGCCAGCATCTTATGCCCCCAAAACAACAGTGTTGTATTTTTCTTGGACTTCCTTCGTTTTATTTGGTTTCTCCTTTGATGAGCAGGAAGAACTCCTCTCCCTCCCCCCCCCTTTTTTTTTTTTAATCCACCAGCCCAGTTCTTCCGTTCTTCCAGTAGGATCCCAACCCCCAACCTCAATAAGGTGAATCCCTGGATCATGAACTTGAGTGATGTCAGTGAGCTTGAGAAACGCCTTCCGTTTCTCCCAGGCTGTCTCACACATGGGAATCATCTCTTGGGAGCCTACAGGCCATCTCAGATCTGTTTGTTTTGGATGCTAATCCCAGGACGCTGGGTGAGGTGTTAGTCAGACTGACCTTTCCCATTTTCTGAGTCAGTGATCTTAGATCACTAAGTCAGGCTCTCAGCGTTGAAAATGAAAATCAGTGTGTGGGCCCCGCCAGAGGGAGCCAGGAAGGTGGGAACAAAGGGGTGAGAGGGGAAGGTGACACGTTGGTTTTGGTTGAGACAAACAAACACAACCCTCTATCTGCGATCAAATCCATCCTCATCAAAAAGGATTCTGAGCGTTTGGGATGAGGTTCATATTACAAAGAGTCTTACAGGGACTTGACCCCCTCTAGACACGTATTGCCTCTGAAAGGGCTAGTATCAGTCAGAAGTCTCAAGAGAGCTTCCATCCATCCCCAAACAACCCAGTCTCCTGGTATTCACGGAATTTTCTGTTTAGTTGTCTACTGAGTTGGGAGGTTGGTTGGGCTGCAAGAGATATTTATGGAGTATCTTACCTCTCACCAGGCGAGGGCATTTAGGGCACCCACCAATTCCACCCCAAGCTTCTCTGTCAAACAAATAGATCTAATGGAATAACAATGCTCATCATGCCAGGTGCTTGTTTGGATCCAGGCTTTTTAAATCCAGCTCTTATCTCAGAGGTCAAAGTCCCTAGTAAGCCTGAGGCAACGCCGCTTAAATATCTATGGAAACTCAGACAAGGCAACTTCTCATTTTTAACAGGAGAAAACAGGCTCCTTGAGAAGGAAAGTGTTTCTCAAAAGGTCACACAATATATTTACAGGAACATGGAGGTCACATTTTTGGTCTAAGGAACCCTGGATTTTGGATTATTAACGGAAAGGTATATGGAGGTTGTACTGTGTTGGCAGAAGTTAGTTTTTAGGTTTAACAAAATATACTGACCATCCCCTCAAGCTCTGTTGCATTAGAATCTTCAGAACTCTCCTATCTCCCAAATTGTCAGTGAAACATTTTTTCTCCTACTTAACCAATTCCAGCACACAATCTGGACTTCCTTTCACTTAAACATATCAAGCATAGCAGGTGCAATTCCCTTCAACAAATATTTGTTGAGCACCAATTACCTTCAAGGCATTTGCTCAAATCAGATAAAAAATGCTAAACCCCCTTGTGAAGCAAACCATCCCTTACCACACTCTCTCACGGTTTCCAAAATTCAGCACCTCACTCCTTTCTTTTTTTTTTTTTCCTACCATCCTGTTCTCAAGAAGCGACAACTTGATTATAAAAAGAAAGAAATTATCCCTATTTTCTTTTCTCGGAGAATGCGCATACACAGACACATAGCCATGCACACACATCTGTATAAAATAATTATTTGTCAGTAAGATCTCCCCAGACGTCATGGATGAAAATACACTAGGCCCGTCTAAGCTGCGAGTATGCATTTTTTTTTAAGGCTCCACAAAAAGAAAAAGAGAAAAGGCAAAACCCAACAGGACCCTAAAGGAGTCAGATCCCTTTCTATATTGTCAGGTAATTGTTAGCAGAAATCGGCTGTAATAACAAGCCATTTTAAAGGAATGCCAATTCAACTCACTCCTGCTCAAAGAAGATCCAGAGTCTGCCTTTGTTCCTAACCTGGGCAGTTTTGAGAAAATAACAATACCTTCTTTTAGAAACTGGGGGGAATCTGAAAGGTAGGGCTTCTGCTCTCCCAGATAAGGGCTGGCAAGAGCCGTGAGTGCTACCAAGGGGAGGCTGGTGTCAGCTCTTGCTGGGGGGCAGCCAGGAGCCCCTGGAGGAGAGGGCCATCATCCTGGGAGGCAGGGAGGTTTGGGGTGGGGCTGGAGGGGTGGGGGGCGGGGTGAGGGTTGTGGCAGGAAGAGAGCGTCTTGCTTTCGGAAACTTAAAAAAGGATCCCAACTCCTTGGTGTGGACCGGCCAGCCGAGGCCTCCATAGTGGCAGAAACACCAGTCTCTTCGGAAACGGCTCCCTGCTGACTGTATGTTTGCAGTCTGGGACAGTTTTACACCACTGGTTCCTTCCAAGAGTCTGAGGTTTAGGGTTTGGGTGAGCTTGAGGGTTAGTCTTTTTTTTTTCTTCCCCCCTACCTTTTTATTCACAGTTTCCAATACACAAAGCACTTTATACCATCCATGGAAACCCCTGTGGCCACAGACTAGAAAAAGACTATGACGAGCGTCCAACACACGTGGGGAAGGCAGAGGGCAGTGTCCAGTTATGTGGCACGGATGTGTTGCTTTTTTAAAAAAAATCAGGTCCCCAAAGTGGCATTTCTTTGCGAAAGGCTGGACGGGCAAAGGCTTCAGCTAAGAGAGCAGCACAGCCTGACGTGATGGATTAAGAAATGAAGTTGCCTTGAGTTGGTCCATTTGGGTAGTTGTGTAGCACAAGCCAGGCCTCTCTTAGACATTCGTGAAATGTTTGTGGAGTGAATGTGCGATGCTTTTTTAAAGGGCTCTGTGTCACTGTTGGAATGTACTGGATGCTTCCCAGAGGCAGGAGTCCTAACGTTTGAATTTGTCATTGTTCTCATCCCCACTAGACTCCCTGGCTCCCCTGAGAAGGATCTGAGCTCAGGAAACATCAATAAAATGTGCTACTAGGGACTTCTCTGGTGGTCCAGCGGTTAAGGGGGTCGGGGTTCGATCCCTGGTCAGGGAACTAGATCCTGCCTGCTGCAACTAAGACCCGGCGCAGCCATATGAATAAATAAATAGATAAATAGATAAATAAATAAATGTTTTTAAAAATAAATAAATAGGGCTTCCCTGGTGGTGCAGTGGTTGAGAGTCCGCCTGCCGATGCAGGGGACACGGGTTCGTGCCCCGGTCCGGGAGGATCCCACATGCCGCGGAGCGGCTGGGCCCGTGAGCCATGGCCGCTGAGCCTGTGTGTCCGGAGCCTGTGCTCCGCAGGGGGAGAGGCCACAACAGTGAGAGGCCCGCGTAACGCAAAAAAAAATAAAAATAAAAATAAAAATAAATAAATAAAATGTGCTACTAAAATAACTGATCTTTGTTCTTCTCTGGAGGTCTCTGTCCCTTTCTGTATACTCTCTGGAGATAGTCCTGTGCAATCACCTTTACCCACCTTTCCTTTTTTTTTCCAACCAATTATACCGGAATGATTGCCAGAAATGAAGACTGAGCCCAGTTGAATTCTAATCTGGCTCCTCCATAGAGAAAACACTAGAGAATGGTGGAAAGGACATCATCAGGGAATCTGAGCTCCAAGTCTCCGCAGCATCTGCCCGCCCCCCTCTTTGGAGCATCAGCTTCCTCTTTCCTTAAACCAGCATCACAACCCTCTCCCCACGTGCTGTACACCATCAAGTCTCAAACATCAATCTTTGCTGTACAAATGGAATGTCTTCTCCTACAGACCAAGTTTGAACCAGAGGATTCTAATCTTGATTCCTCCCCCAAAGAACGCGCTCTTCTCTTACACTGTGCTTCTCCAGGGTCTGGGCAGGAGGGGAGAATGGCTATAAGGCAAACAGCGAGTACCGATGGGAAGTGAGCTCACCAGGTTTACTGAATCAGTCGTGACTTATGCAAAACGCAAGACAGCCATTTGAGAGTCAGAAATCCCAGCGGCCCCTCTTCCCTCCCAAACCCTTCTCTTCCACTGACAGCCCTTGTTTGGGAATTTCTGGGTTCCCAAACAAAGCTGGGTTGCTTCATAAAACACAGAGTCCAAAGGAAATAAGGCAAGGCCAAAAAGAAACAAGGCTATGGGTAAAATTTCCCCCCACTGGAGAAGAGAGATGACAATGCTGTAGCCCATCTGGTCTTCTGAGTTTTTGCACAATAAGCATCCAAGCGTTGGTGGCTACTGTTTTCTTGTTTCACTGTTGCTGTTAGTGTGGGTTTTTAGCCCTTTATCCTTAAAGTTGTAAAAGTTTGGACAAGTGACTTAACCATTCTAAACCTTTTCTTTCTCATCTATTAAATGGGGGAAAGGAAGAAATACCATGAAAGGTTTTCTTGGGGGGATACAGGTGACATATCCAGGTAAAGCCCTTAGCAGATTACCAAGCACATGGTAAGGGCTCTGCAAACACTTCCTCTTATTAATAAATGACCCAATGGAGCAAAAAGGGACAGGGTGATGACACAGGGTCCTGCCTTCCAGAATGATGAGGACTTCTCCAGGATTAGGGGGACAGTGACCTCCCATTTCTGCTATGTTGAATAAAATGATTTTGAAAACCTGGACAAGCCTGGATCAAGATGTAAAAAAGCTGCCACCCAACCCAGAGAAGAAAGAAACCCCAACACATGTCAGAGTGAAATGATGGCTGTGAAACAAAGTCAACCAAGGCACCACTTCTGCAAACCCAGAGAGGTTCTCCTGAAAAGGAAATGAAGAGGAGGAAAGACACGTCAGATGTGCATGGTTCAAGTCACACTTCGTTCTCTGCTCCTCTGAGACAAAGGTGGCCAAACCCTGATTAGGGGAGAAGGGAGGAGATAAGATCAGAGACACATTTCACAAAAGGGTAGAGCCCCCACCCCGTATCTCCGTGTGACCCAGAAAACAGCCAGAGCCCAAGGAGATCTCCGGGGAAACAGTGAGAACGTGGGGGAGTGGTCTGCTTGGACGAGGAGGCCTGCGGGCCTGGGAGCCAGAGTTCCGTGGAAACAGCAGTGTGTGGCATTCTGCGTGTGTGGGACGCGCCAGGGGAGGCAGATGCGACCCTGGCGATACGGGATCCAGGGACCTGCCTCTCCCCTTAACTGCGTGACCTTGAGCAAGCCACACACTCTTTTCAGGGCTTCTGTTTCTGAACACGAAAAAGCAGGGAGAATAATTTCTTCCCCTCACAGCGTCCTAAACATGTCCAGGGAATAAAGCTGATGAGTGGATGTAAGGGCACTTCAAAAGCAGAAGCAGGAAGCAGCCGCAAGGAGTATTCATTAGCGGTGAAATTATTTTTCAGTAATAGGCGAGAAGGCACAAGAGCCGATTCTTTAGAGTGATGCATGTGTGCGCGTGTGCACGTGTGCGCGTGTGTGCGCATGTATACATGCGCATGGGAGAAAAAGAGAGAGGGGATAGAGTGTGAACCCCCAGGATTCCTGCCCCGGAGCGAGTGATTCCGCAGCGTGTGAATGGGCGTTCGGAGGGAACCGTGTCCGGGTAGTTGCTGGTTTTATGGGACGGAGTGACGGAAATCACAGTGTGGATGGAAATGGACACAGTGCACTGAGTAGGGAGAATACAGGCTCTAAAAAGACTGGAGGCTTCTCTTCCCCAAGCCGGGAACCCCACATTTCCTACCCGGGGTGGCCGCCCACTGGCTGGAAGAGAATGCCCATCCTCGACCCCCTCACTGCATCACCCCACCCGTATGGCACCAAGTTTCACCCAGGAAGAGCCAAGAGCCGTGACGCTTTGACACCTAATACCTAAATAAATACCTGTTGAAATTAACTCCTCCCACCCCGCCCCACCCCACCCTCAAGCCAGGGCAACAGTTCCCGAAGCTCCAGTTTCTCTCCTCCTCCCGTTTCTCCTTGCTTCTACCTCTCCTTCTCCCCTTCTTTCTTCTTCCTCCACGTTAGGCACCGTTTGGAATGAGGGGCAGGGGTGGAGATGGGTGATTCTGTTTTTCAAGTGCCTTTGGTTGGAGAGGATGTAGGGTGTTAGGTCCAAACATTACTACAAGAGTCCCCCAAGTCCTTAGACATAGAACATCCACGTTACACACACTTTCATTCTCGCTTTCCCTTTAAATCCCCCCCGCCCCCAAAGAGGAGTAGGGGAGGGGTTTGTGCTTCTGGGGCTCCTGGGACTGATTAGCCTGCAGATTTCAGGTAGCTCCAGCCACATGTGCAGCCCACATGACACCCCTAATTCCATACCCACAGCCCTCCTTCTCCAAACAAACAGCAGCGCCCTTGGCAGCGGAAAGAAAATGCCTTTCTTAGGGAAGCTGCAGAGGAAAGCCAGGTCATAACTGTCTACTCTGCTCTGGACCACCCCCCTTCCCCACTATCCCCGCCCACCATTCATTCGACAGGCAGCCACACAGTGCGCGCGGCTCATCCATGAAAGGACTGTACCTCATGCTTAGAAAAGCAAGCAAGAAAACCAGGAAGAAAAAAATATTTATTATCCTTGTATATTTGGGTAGCAAGGTCTGGGGGTTTTAGAGGTTCTGATATGTTAATAATGATTTCAGTTTGTGGTTTGTTTTCTCAGAACCTGTAAATCCAGGCCAGAAATGTACAAAGATTGTAATCTAAAAGCTTTACATCCATCACTCCAAAAATTCTCCAAAGGCATGTCTCCAACACTCTTTCCTATAGGAAGAAGTCAGAGGGTAGGAAATTTAAAAGAGGATTCCAGAACAAGGACATACTTCCTTGTGAGTGGCATAGGCAGCCGTCTACGGGACACATTTTGGAGAGGAGCCGTAAAGATATCTCATCCAACCAGCCAAGGTGTCTCACTGCATGACTAGCAGAAATCTACCATTAGGTATTCATTGCTGTGGCTAAATTTTGGTCATTCATTCTCTAAATGAATCTTTATTCGGCAGAGTCTTTGTGGCATATAGACTGGGGATACAAAGAGAATAACACTCTGTACTTGTCCTCAAGGAGATCACAGATTAACGGTGAGCATATCCGCACAAAGGACAAATGACAACACAAAGAGGCATGAACAAAATGTTATAAAAACAGAGAGATAAGAGCAAATATCCATTCCTGGGGAGACCTCAAGTCTTCACAGAGGGGTTAGATCTGTGAAGACCTCGGATGTCTATCTCCTGTTAACATCTGGCTACCTCTGAGACCGAGAATATACTAAGTATATAGTCATTTACTCCATAGTCTGAATAAGGCTCACATCTTTCCCAAGAGAACAGTAGACGAGGGCCGCTTTTATCTGAGAGAGACACCCTTCCCTGAAAAGGGAGAGGTGTGCTGCCAGCAAGGGTTGT
Organism: Hyperoodon ampullatus; assembly: GCF_949752795.1. Classification (NCBI taxonomy): domain Eukaryota; kingdom Metazoa; phylum Chordata; class Mammalia; order Artiodactyla; family Ziphiidae; genus Hyperoodon; species Hyperoodon ampullatus. The sequence goes on along the minus strand of NC_136932.1, from coordinate 21,447,879 downwards.
AAGGAAGGCTCCCCAGTCCATGAGAAACGAAACTCTTGAAGATGAGGGATGAGCCAGTACATAAATCCAGGAAGGCTGGGCCACTTCAATACATGAGTCATTGAGAAACAACCAAAAAAAATGGAAAAGCCCTAAGGCATTAGGACTACTGTCAGGAATGAGCAAATGAAGGCAAATCAATAATTCTTTCTAAGGAAATTCCAAGGATTTCTTAGAATCAAAAGAGAACCTGGTCTTTTCTCTGAACCCATTCTTAAGTCTCAAAAGCAGCCTCACCCTCACTTCCTGGTTTGTTTGACTGAAAATCAAAGTGCCCTTGGCAGAAGTGGGCTGGCGAAGCCTGGGGACAAAGGAAGGGGGTCGGTGACCATTCTTGCTGTCCTCTACCGAACCTGTCCGGTCCTCTTGGCTGATACTAACCCAAGACTTGGCTAAAGCAGGTCTCAGGCCTTGCTGAGCTGAGGAAGTGAGCTTGGAGGCAAACACCTCCACCGATATCACTCTGAAACCCCGCTTTCCTCAGATCTAAGCTCCTGGAGGAGAGTCAGAATCAAGAGAGCCTCCCCCGTGCCAGGAAACTAAAAAGCAATTAGTGACTTTTGCTTTCGGCAGAATCGAAAGGGGAAAAAGAAATCTTGGAGCCTCACAAAACCCCACCTTCCTGGGCCTCTCCGGAACCACAGCATTCAGCCCACTCAGCGTTTGGCCAATGCCACCCTCTCCTCCCTCAGAAGATTTCTTTGCTCCTGGAAAATCATCTGGAAACTGTCATCACCACTGTGCTGGTTGGCAGATGTCCTCCAAAGAGAGAGTGAAGCATATACCCCACACTACAAGGCATTTCTGGGCTTGGACCAAGAAAGGGGGGGTGGCGGGGCGGGGAAAATGATGGCTGAGGCACAGGGCAGAACAGCATCAGCGGGGACAGAAGGAGAGAGGTGAGCTCTGGGGGCAAGAGGGAAGAGATGGAAAGGGATGGGACACTGAGCCCGGAGCTCAGGACCACTTCTCCCTCAGCACTTTGATGGAGCAGCGAGGATGGGAAGTAGCTCTCTGTGACCCATGCATTCTTTCAGGGCAGGAAGAGGGGAAATCATGGCAGAGGCAGAGAGAGCAGATCTCAGAACATAGTGAGGCCAGAGGACAAAGCAGGGAAAGGGTGGAATTCAGAGGCTGAATTCTGATGGAAACCAGAACAGGAGACAACAACAGCAGGGACCCAATCTTGTCCCCTTTGGATGTTCAGGCACATAGCAGGCCCATCAAGCAGCGTCCACTGAACTGATTTATGTGGGAGCTGAGGATGACTATGGTTGGGCTCTCTGGGACAGAGATGACAGGGAAAGAATGACAGGAAAGGGTATGGGAATGAAGAGAACAAGATGTCCCCACTAGGCTGTACTTCCTCCACCCAGAGCTGTACTCCGCTATCTGGGGTCCTGGAGACAACACTCAGACCTATGGAGCCCGTTCCCGCACAGCCGTCTGGGGTCACCCACATCTTGGAAATCTGCAAGCACCGGAGGCACCTGGTTTGCTGCCCAGGATACCTCATGCGTTTAGGGCAGTTGAGGTTCAAACAACAGCTGGATTCGGGGCTCCTTCACAGGCCAGGCCTCTGGTGGGGGAGCAGACCCTGGAGGCAGGGGGTGAAAGCCAGGACAGAGCACGTGAGCCAAGACTACCCACCCTACCTTCCTTTCCTACTGGAGATAGAACCCTCCTTCCATCAGACACCACTTTTCTGAGGACAACCTCCCAGCCTGTAAGACATCGCCACTGCTCCCAGAAAGGGAGTATTTAAGGAAAAGGTGCCTCCGTTTAGGGCTGTCTTAGACTACCTGTCCCTTTTGAAGAATAATAAATGCCCTGAGGTCCAAATCTCTAGTGACCCTACCCTTAAAGTATACGGAGAACTGCTATTTGTCTCTGCGTTGCGCATGGTTATGAAGGCAGGTGAGACTAAAAGGACAGTCCTCGTCTGTCAACAGAAGCTGGCAGTTTTGTGAGCTTTAGGGGCACCGGGGAGGGAAGTCGTTTCTGCCACCACTCCTGCCTCGTCCAGGCTGCTGGCTGGGCCTTCTCTCATGTTTCCTCCCACCAGGAAACGGGGAGCAGCAGGTTCCAGCCCGAGAACTCAGTGAGACAGAAGCAATCTGCACTTTCCTATTGCAAGTACACACGTGTTGTCCTAAAGATGGAGACGTGGACACTGTGAGAGTTTTCTGGGTCTTAACGATGTAAAGGTGAGGATACAAAAAACAACCACGACAGCAACAACACAACAAAAACCCTGTTCTTCTCATTTATGCCAGGGCAAATCTCACGCTGGTCAAAAAGGGCGGGTCGGGGGGGGGCATTTAAGAGTTTACTTACTCCTTTTACATCAGTGAAAGGGCCTTGGGAGAAAAATGTCACGGAGAGAAAAAAAGAAAAAGGAAAAGAAAAGAAAGAACCTGCTTTCTCAAAATGCCTCATCTGCCTATTGGAAGCTGGGAGAGAACCAGAGGCACTCACTCCTTGCTTCTCCCTTGAAGCAACCCCGGGAGGGAATCAGGTAGTCATGCTGCCTGTCTTTCCTGCAGGATTGCAGAAAGCGACGCGGACCAAGAAGTTAACTTAAAGTAAACAATGACAAGGCAGGAAGCCCAGCGGGTCCCCCAGGTTCCCTGTGGCCCCCACTTGGAGAATCCCCAAGGCTGTTTAACCAGACTCTTGGTCCGCCTACACGCTACAGTTTTTACGACGTCACAGCTCTGAGAACCCTCCGCCTTAAGACTTCACTCCGGGGAAACTCGAAAGTTGGGGGCTGACCTCATGGCCTTGGCATTCCCGGGGCCCTCGGGGCAGAACGCGCTACCGCTGCCGCCTGAGCTCCGACCGGAGGGCAGGCGACCCAGCTGCGCTCTCTGCCCTGGAGCCTCGCTCACGCCGCTCCGAAGCGGGGGCCCAAGTCTCGGCAGGAAGGATGCCCGGCTTGGCCCTGAGAACGTACAGGGAGATGCGCTCTGCCCCAGGGATAGAAAAGGACTGCGAGAAAGACACAAGATAATTTGTCTTTAATTCTGACAGTTACCTGCGTGATTGTTCAATAATAGCATTTCTCCCTTTTCGTAGTTGGATGGAAACATTTCCCAGATTCATAAAGATCCGAAATAATCGCCCACCCTTGAGGACATCTTAGAGGGAGCAGCTGTTAGAGTCCCCTCAGGCTGAGATTAAGTCCTCGCTCTAGAACCCGCCGTCCCTTTGGGGAATCGGCACAAAACTCCTGAGAATCTCAGCTCTTTTCTGTCGGTTCCTTCCCTGGGACCGAACACACCCTGAACCGAAAGGGGACCCGAGGGGAGGCAGGTGGGAATCTGATCTACAGAGGAAACTCCTGGGGGCTGAAGTGAGCGCCCTGACCCTGTGGAGCTCTTGGCAACCGGGGCACCGCTGCGTCGAGCGCTTATTTTATTTGTATTTTTGAAACATCAAGGCAAAAGCACCTTCAGCTGAAAATGCCTGAGAGATTTTTAAAAGAGGAAAATTGTGGTGGGACGAAAAAAAAAAAAAAAAAAAGCAAAAAACTTGGCCCAGGAAATTTCCCGCAGGCCGTTCTAGGGATGCATGCGTGAAGGCAATCCGAATGACGCGCGGCTCCCTTGTACCTGGACTAAAAACAGATATTTTCGAAAAAGTAAGGTTAAAAAAAAGAGAGCACACTCCCTTTGGAAGCCAAGTCCCTTTGGGACTGGGACTGGGACTTCCCCACTCCCACCCCTCCGTTCCCCCTCGGATAGCCGGCCAGCCCTGGACTAGCTCATCCAGTCTCTTGCTTTGGCTCGGGTCCGCGCCCCCTGCCCGGCCGGGTCACCAGGGAGCACACTGACGGTTCGTGCCCCCTTCACCCGACACCTCCTCCCGTCCACCTCACCCTCTCTTCTCTTCGAAAACAGAGAGGGGAAGAAAACTGAAATGCCCCTCTCGGCCTGCAGTTTTAGGGGCGCTGGAATTATATAGTCTTGGGTGACACTGGTCGGTTAATCTCCCAGAGTAGGGCGCCCGTTTGGGGAGAAATTTACATGGAGAAACATACAGTCACGTGCGTTTATGGAACGTGTTGCTGGGAGGTCTGGAGGCCTGCGATGTCCAAAGATCACATTTATTTGGCCGGTCAACAGATATTTATTGCGTATCTAACGAAGCGACCTGGGACTTTCCTCTGCCCTCGTGCTGTTGCCGTCCGGCCCAACGCTTGTCCTGGGACAAGCTTACCTGCCGCTCCTTTTCAAAGAGAACTGGTGTCCGGCGCGAAGAGCGACAGGCAAACAGCCTCCACGCCCAGTGAAAAGTGCTAATTACCGAGGAGCGGTTGGCAGCGGAGGGAGGGCCAGGGACCTGAGTGTCCCGCCAGGGACTGGGGTCTTTGACCTCAAGGGAACCGGGCCAGGGGAACTGGCACAGAGAAGGGGCATCCCTCGTCCTGAGCACTTATGTAGAAAACGTTGCCCGGGGCTGAGATCTTTGGGAGATGCTGCCGCTCTCACCCCGACCAATTTCTTCCAGGACTTGCCTCCCGGCAGAAAACGGATTTAGACACAGTCCCCACTTTTGCTAAGGAATTTTGTAGAGGGAGGTCGTGGTCCTTAATTCCCCAAGCAAAGGGAACCCCATCCGCTCACACCGTCCACCCCCATCCGAGACGGAACCCCCCCAACAGACCCCCGGCGTTTGCGCCAGCCCCCCCTCCCCCCCCCCCCCGAGCCAGGGAAACTTGCTCAGCGCCAGCACCCCCTGGGCTCCTGCCTGGGCTCCCGTGTAGACGCAGAGGGAGATTGGCCGCCCGGGCTGGGGAAATTGAGCCCGGCGCCGGCCCCCGACGCCGAGAAGGAGAGAAGCGGTGGGGGGATGGGGGTATCCCAGACCTCGGTTTCCCGAGGTTCCCCTTGGGATCCGCTCGCACCTCCAAGGCTCCGCTTCCGGCGGCAGACCTCGCGGCGCTGGCTGCGGAGCGGGACCCAAGCGCGCGACTCGGGATCCGTGGAGTGCGGTCCATCGCCTGCCCCTTTTCTTGATCTGCGTCCTTTTCCTCCCTCAGCCCCACTAGACTGTTTAGCTCCCAGGCAGAGCGCTCTGGCTGAAACTGGGCCGACAGCCTCAGTTTCCCGATCTGTAAGCGGAACATTGTGGCACGGGTTTCTTTCCCTCGGGTTCTCTCTGACTCAGGTGCTCCGGTCGGGGACTGCGAGCGTTCTTCCCTGGGCAGTTTAGGGAGGTCAAGGGCGACGCAGAAGAGCCCCGGCACAGAGGTGGAGGAGTGTTGGCACCCGACCGCTTGCAGAAAGGCAGGATCGCCCCCACTGGCTAATGGACGGTGCCCACGGGTCAGAATTGGCCTGGTCTCGGCTCGCCGAGCAGAGGGCGACGCTTGGCACCTGGGAGCCCGGGGTCACTGTGGTCTCGGTGTCCCCGTTCTGAGCAGAACAGAAACGTCAGGCATCTCGAACGCTTTTTTTTTTTTTTTTTTTTTGCCCCGTGCCCTATAGACACACACCTCCCAGTTCCCCTAACTGGGATGCCCAGAGGTGGATCCGCACGGGAGGGGATATAGAGTAGGAATTTCTGCCGAGATAAATCTCAGCAGCAACACGCAGTCCTGACTGAATGGAACACACCACCCCCTCTCCACCACCATCTAAGTTTTCCGCAGTTTCTGTGTCAGACAGTTTCTGGGCTTTTGGCGCCCCCTCTGGATATAGCTAAAAATTGCAGTCCGTTTTTAAAGTCAACTGATTGTTTACCACAGGTTTTCAAAAAGATACAAAAATGCTGGCATCAAACGAACAGAAAAGGGATACACCCCGGTAACTTATGATTTAAAATGCGATATATTACTTATCTCCTATTACGTAATTGTACTAAGAATATATTATGTGTACGTATTTATCTTGACAAATATTTAGTGAAATCTTCCAAAATATCTTAAAGTCACAGTCGTCTTCACTGCCTTTATGCCAGTAAACATGGGAATTACAATAAAATGCGACTAAATACAGATGGCCTGGTTAAAACTTCTGCCCGAAGTTCTGGCCTCTGAGACCCCTCTTGGGTCAGGTGTCTGCGAAGGCACAGTTATACTAACAACTGTCCCCTCCCTAGGATACAGAAGTCAGTCCATACTAACCGGGATTTTTTTCTCCTAAGAAAGGACGAAGTTGTTCTTATACTTTCCGAGCGTATTCACGGAGCCATGAATACAAGGCTATTGTATGATGTCTCTCAAACGGGTAAACAAGCTACAGGGTACTAAAGACATCCACTTGTGAGTTACATTCGTTTAAAAAGTAAATATTGTTTAACAGGTTTGTAGCTGACTACCTTCTGAAGAGTTCCATTTCCTGTAACAAATGCTGACTTCTTCAGAAAGACGTTCTTTTAAAACGAGATTTTAAAAAATTCTTCAAGGAAAACATTCTTTGAAATCTTGCAATAGTGTCCGCAATTTGCAAATTAGAAATAAGTCTTTGATATGATGCGGGCCGATGGACACTAACAAAAATTTAATTCGGAGGCGAACATTGGCGAGAGCCAGAAAAGGGTGGGGGAAATATTTAAAACTGAATTTTCCACAGTTGTGCGTTTATTTGTGATTCTGGAGACATGTAACCCGCAGGCGACTAAGATTTTTCTTCTCTCCCAGAACAGAGAGCCAACCAAGCTCTAAGCAGTTCGTGTAAACACAAAGGTTGTGCTCAAATCACACTTGAAATACATCAGAGACACCCCCAGCCCCCTCCCCAGAACTCCCGAACGTCTGCAAGTCAGAAAGGACCCAACTAAAGTCAGGACGACAGGCGCTTCACTGCTCCAGGTGTTTTGTAAAAAAAAAAAAAAAAAAAAAAAAGGGCGAAAGCAGGCAAGCAGCACGACTCCACCAAAGTGGAGTGTTTTGTCTGCAGTGGTGCCCGTTGGTTTGGCCTCTTCAAACCAAGGGACCGGCCTCAGCCTCGCGGCCCAGGACAGCCACATTCGCAAAGTTCGACTTCTCAAAGCCAGAGCAGTATGCAAACCCTTTCCAGGGGTAACTCTGCTGACGTCCTGATTCGACCAGAAGTGAAAAGCAGAACCTCCGAGCAGTCGCCCTGTCACGGAGGAGGGTCGGCGGGGTGGGGGGCTGGGGAGGGGGCGGCTGAAGAAGGACTTGTCAGAGTTCAAGGTCGGTGAGGCGCGCGGGACAGCTCCCGCGAGCGCGGGGCTGCGGCGTCGCCGCGGCCGCCAGCCTGAGCGGGGACCTCGCTGTGGTTTTCATTGATTCCCTTTGCAGGAGCGCAGCCGAATCCCGACCAGCCGCGCCAGCCCCGGCGAACCAGAGCATGTTAAATCTATTTATATGGATTATTACCGAGGAACGGCGGGCGTTGAGTCACTAAAACTTTTGCTTCGCAAGACAATTTCTAAGCGCTTTCGGCGGAGGCCGGCTCCAGGCGCGGAAACTGGGCTATGATTTAAGTCAGGAGCGACAGCTTTTCGAATATGGCAAACTCCGACTAAGTCCCCGGGACCGCGGAGAAAACAACGAACAGAAATGCTTGGGGGTGGGGAGAGATCCTAGTCTACACACACACACACACACACACACACACACACACACACACACGCGCGTGCGCGCGCAAAGATTCGCGCGAAGACGGCACCGAATTCTGACATTACCAGAGCACGGCAAACTTACACACTTGGACGTCCCGGGTCCCCCGCCTTCCCCGCAGCACCCCCCCCAACCCCCCACCGGCGGACCAGCGGCTGCGCTCCCCTCCCCGCTCCGCCCCTCCCCTCTCATCACCCTGCCCAGCGCCACAATCCTCCTCCCCCCCGAAGTGGATCCAATCAGCTGCCTGCCAAGCCCTGAAACCTGAAATGCCGTGCTGTGATTGGCTGACGTCTCTAAGGTGAGGGGGGTGTATTTATTAAAGAGCCGCTGGGCTGGGAGTTAGAGAGCGGAGTGCGGAGCTTGAAACTGACTGGGAACTTGAGTGGCGCCGCGACTTGCCAGTTTCACTCCAGGAACTTTTCTTTGCAGGAGGAGGAGAGAAGGGGTGCAATCGCCCCCCGCTTTTTGCTTTCTTCCCCCCCTCCTCTCCAATTCGCCTTCCCCCACTTGGAGCGGGCAGCTGCGGGCTGGCCCCCGCGCGCCTTCCTAAAAGCTCGCCGCTGCGGCCGAGTGACGCGCCAGGCTCCCCGGGAGCCGCTCGCCCCGCGTCCGGGCAGCCGAGGGGAGAGTAGCCCGCGCCTCGAGCCCCCGAGCCGCCGCGGCTTCTCGCCTTTCCCGGCCACCCGCCCCCTGCCCCGGGCCTGCGTATGAATCTCCTGGATCCCTTCATGAAGATGACCGACGAGCAGGAGAAGGGCCTGTCCGGCGCCCCCAGCCCCTCCATGTCCGAGGACTCGGCGGGCTCGCCCTGCCCTTCGGGCTCCGGCTCCGACACCGAGAACACGCGGCCCCAGGAGAACACGTTCCCCAAGGGCGAGCCGGACCTGAAGAAGGAGAGCGAGGAGGACAAGTTCCCCGTGTGCATCCGCGAGGCCGTCAGCCAGGTGCTCAAGGGCTACGACTGGACGCTGGTACCCATGCCGGTGCGCGTCAACGGCTCGAGCAAGAACAAGCCGCACGTCAAGCGGCCCATGAACGCCTTCATGGTGTGGGCGCAGGCGGCGCGCAGGAAGCTCGCCGACCAGTACCCACACCTGCACAACGCCGAGCTCAGCAAGACGCTGGGCAAGCTCTGGAGGTAGGGCGGGCGCGGCAGGGTGGGTTTCGCGGCGGCGGCGGCGGGGGGCGCTGGCCGGGACCGTCTCTCCGCGCCCCGCCTCCCAGCAGGAGGGAGTTGCCGGTCCCGGAGCAGGCGGGGTGGGGCGGGGGGGGGAGGCGAGGGGGAGGAATGGGGACGAGGTGTAACTTGGCTCAGAGTTTGACAAAGTTCTTGGATTGCTCTTGGGGGAAAGGGGGAGGGGGTAGGTGGAGCGGGGAGGGGCGGCGGGGCGGGTGTGTGTGGGGGGGGGAGATGGCCAGAGGAGGGGAGAACACCAGCAGGAGACTCGGTGGGAGAGGGCTGCCGGCCGGATCTCCCGCCTCAGTGAAGTTCAATCCCAAGGGATTGAAGTCTGCCTCCCCCTCCCTCGAACTGCGCTCCCCCATGAAGCCCTTCGCCCACGGAGATGGGATGCAGGGTGGGGGGAGAAGCCGAGGCTAGAGGGCCCCGTGGCAGGAAGGAGGGGGGAGAAGGGAGGCTGCTGGAAATAGGTGGGTGCAGTGTGTGTGCGTGCGGTGGCGGGGGTGGGGAGGGCAGGAGGAGCTCCTTGCAGATTAAGTGGTTTTTCAGAAAGTTTTTAAAGGGTGTTGCGGACGGAAGGGGGGCGGGTATAACTCCAGTAGCAAAAGCCCGGAGAGCGGGAGCCGCGGAAAGCTATTTTCATCTCCAGGGTTTCCAAAATAGGAGAGAAGGGGAGAGGGCGGGGCGGGGAGGGTCCGCTCAGGTCGGTTTAGAAGAACGGAGATTTTTGTTTTCTTCTTTTCTTTTACTTTTTTTTTTTTTTTTTTTTAAGAAAAGTTTCGAGTTGCGGTAGTGGCTGGAAAGCAGGGAGGAGGGAGGAAGGGGGGCTGTGTTCGAAGAAGCCGAGGGGTGGGAGTCACCTCCCCCTCCCGCCGACCTGACAGCTCAGCCGGTTTCACGGAGCCCCCCTCCCTCTCTCTTTCTTTTTGTCTGCTACCCCCCCACCCCGCCCCCAGACTGCTGAATGAGAGCGAGAAGCGGCCTTTCGTGGAGGAGGCGGAGCGGCTGCGCGTGCAGCACAAGAAGGACCACCCGGATTACAAGTACCAGCCGCGGCGGAGGAAGTCGGTGAAGAACGGCCAGGCGGAGGCCGAGGAGGCCACGGAGCAGACGCACATCTCCCCCAACGCCATCTTCAAGGCGCTACAGGCCGACTCGCCGCACTCCTCCTCCGGCATGAGCGAGGTCCACTCCCCCGGCGAGCACTCCGGTGAGTCTCCTCCCGGCCCCCACACCCCGTCTGGCACACCCCCGGGCCCCCAGCCACCTAGTGGGCTCTGCTTAGGGATCTGGCGCTCCCTGGGGAGGGAAACACACTAACCCCTGCGCCAAGCCCCTGAAAACACACACACGCGTGCACGCGCGCGCACACACACACACACCCCAACCTAATCCCTGCATCCTAACAGTAATTTTTATTGCAGGGTAAAATGCCTTTACAGCTTTACAGGACTTCTCCCTTTTTCTCTTTGCTCCCCCAGCCCAAAAGCACACACAGGGCTCTTGTTCAAGTAGCAATTTGGTCTTCCGGACCCTCCGGGGCCTCAGACCCTCCCCTGATAAAAGGAGACTGCCGAGTGTGTACCGGCGAGTTAATCATTCAACGATTTCTCTCGGGCGCAGTGCGCCTCCCCCGCGGATACGGGACACTTTAGCGGAGGGGGGGGGAGGGGGTCCCAGGAGGGTTCCTGAGACTAAAGCCTCCATACAGCCCTGGTTGATTGCTCTCTGTTTCTTCCTCTTTTATCGTCCTCAGGGCAATCGCAGGGTCCACCGACGCCACCCACCACCCCGAAAACCGACGTGCAGCCGGGCAAGGCTGACCTGAAGCGAGAGGGGCGCCCACTGCCAGAGGGGGGCAGACAGCCCCCCATCGACTTCCGCGACGTGGACATCGGCGAGCTGAGCAGCGACGTCATCTCCAACATCGAGACCTTCGACGTGAATGAGTTCGACCAGTACCTGCCGCCCAATGGCCACCCGGGGGTGCCGGCCACGCACGGCCAGGTCACCTACACGGGCAGCTACGGCATCAGCAGCACGGCCGCCACCCCGGCGGGCGCTGGCCACGTGTGGATGTCCAAGCAGCAGGCGCCGCCGCCGCCCCCGCAGGCGCCCCCGCCGGCCCCGCCGGCGCCCCCGCAGCCACCCGCGCAGGCGCCCCCCCAGCCGTCCGCGCAGGCGCCCCCGCAGCCGCCTGCGCAGGCGCACACGCTGACCACGCTAAGCAGCGAGCCGGGCCAGGGCCAGCGAACGCACATCAAGACGGAGCAGCTGAGTCCCAGCCACTACAGCGAGCAGCAGCAGCACTCGCCTCAGCAGATCGCCTACAGCCCCTTCAGCCTCCCGCACTACAGCCCGTCCTACCCGCCCATCACCCGCTCGCAGTACGACTACACTGACCACCAGAACTCCGGCTCCTACTACAGCCATGCGGCGGGCCAGGGTTCCGGCCTCTACTCCACCTTCACCTACATGAACCCGGCGCAGCGGCCCATGTACACCCCCATCGCCGACACCTCCGGGGTCCCTTCCATCCCGCAGACCCACAGCCCCCAGCACTGGGAACAGCCCGTCTACACACAGCTCACCAGACCTTGAGGAACGCTTAGACAGAGAGCGACGATGGCCATGATGATCATAAAAAGAACCCAAGAAATAACGCAACCAACCAGAATTTCCTTTGGACATTTTTTTTTTTTCTTATTTTTAAAGACATGTACGCTGAAGGCAACTCGAACTCAGATTACAGGACAGAAACATAGACTATCCAAACGCATTACCACCTTGTTGCGAATCAGTGGCCAGGCCACTCTTGGCTAGATGGACCAGCAGAACCGACGGGAAACTGGACTGGAAACCTTCAAAGCAAGCGTGGAGGGTGATGGAGATTCGTGTGACCAGTTTGCTCAGTCTCTCTGCCTGTTTGGACTTTGTAATTATTTTTTAGCAGTAATTAAAGAAAAAAGTCCTCTGTGAGGAATATTCTCTATTTTAAATATTTTTAGTATGTACTGTGTATGATTCATTACCATTTTGAGGGGATTTATACATATTTTTAGATTAAAAAATTAAATGCTCTTATTTTTCCAACAGCTAAACTACTTAGTCGAACAGTGTGCCCTAGCTTTTCTTGCAACCAGAGTATTTTTGTACAGATTTGCTTTCTCTTACAGACAAACAGACAAAAAAAAAGTGTGTGTGTTGTATTAACCTACAGAAGCCACAGATTTGTGCTACATAATCAGTTTGGGGGGTTAGCTTTGCTTAATTCCTCAGGCTTTCTGATTCGAGGAGGAGTTGCCTTAGAAAAATCAAGGCCTTATTTTGCAAATACGGAAGTAAACAATAGGCTAGAGATGATTTGGTAAGCTTTATCATATGTATGTTTTTTAAACAAGAGAAAAACACCTTAAAGCCTTAAAACCATGCTGCTGGGAAATCCTTGTGCCCTCTTTTAGTGCATTTCCTCCTGTGTTTGCTAGCTCACCGCAACCTTAAGAAAGAAGCAAAAGGCAAGCAAAGGAGACAAAATCTGTTTGGGGAATGTTTCAGCAGCCAATACTGTGCCCCAGCACACTGCCCCCTGGTTGCCTGCCCGGGCCCCATGTGGAACACAGATGCTAGAATCCTCTCACTTACACTGTCACCTGTGCCTCTCTGAAAACCAGCAGTTAACTTCAAGACATTCCTTGTGCTAAAATTATTTATTTTGTAAGGAGAGGTTTTAATTAAAAACAAAAAAAAATCTTTCTCTTTTTTTTTTATTTTTTAAATTTACCTTCTTTAAAATAGGTTGTTGGAGCCGTCCTCAAAGGGTATGGTCATCTGTTGTTAAATTATGTCCTTAACTGTAACCAGTTTTTTTTATTTATCTCTTTAATCTTTTTTTTTTATTAAAAGCAAGTTTCTTTGGATTCCTTGTCCTAGATTTGTATAAATGCCTTTTTGTCTGTCCTTTTTTTTTTTCCTCTTTGTTGTTTTGTTGAAAACAAACTGGAAACTTGTTTCTCTTTTTGTACAAATGAGAGTTTGCAGATGTAGTGTATCACTGAGTCATTTGCAGTGTTTTCTGCCACAGATCTTTGGGCTGCCTAAATGTGTGTGTGTGTGTGCGTGCGCGCGTGTGTGTGTGTGTGTGTGTGGTGACTCAAAACAATGCAAGCGTGTGTCATCGATGTTCCCCTACGTGTTCTCTTGGAGAGGGGGAGGAACGGGGAGGGGGGTCAGCCCACTGACAGACCTTAATTCTTAATTCTGTGGCTGGAGAGTGAGGATTGCTTTTTAAAAAAGACAGCAAACTTTTTTTTTTATTTAAAAAAAGATATATTAACAGTTTTAGAATTCAGTAGAGTAAAATCTTAAAGCACTCTTATAATATGGCATCTTTCCATTTCTGTATAAAAGCAGATCTTTTTTTAAAAAAAATATTTCTGTAACTTAAGAAACCTGGCATTTAAATCATATTTTGTCTTTAGGTAAGGTTTGGTTTGTGTTTGTGTTTTGTTTGTTTTGCTTGTTTCCCCCCCCAAACCTTTTGTTTTCTCTGTGAAACTTACCTTTCCTTTTTCTCTTCCTTTCTTTTTTTTTTTTGTATATTATTGTTTACAATAAATATACATTGCATTAAAAAGACAATGGCCTGTGGACTTATTCGTCTGGTTCTCCTGTTAAAAGGATGGTTTGAAGAATTGGGGCACCAAAGAGATCATGACATCCCAATTATTGTGATGTTTTTATTTTTTATGCGCACTTTTGGCAATCCTAAAACCTGCTCTGAAGAAAAGACAGTGTCCCCAAAAATCAAAGCAGAAAAATCTTGAAAAGTGCCACCCCATTAGGTCACATAGAGAATTACATGTCCGTAGTTGCCATTCTGGCAAAGATGTTTGTTGTGGTTTTAACACCCTCATGCTTCAGTGCAAAAACTGCTCCCTTGAAGAAGTCAGAGGGGGAATATTAGCCCTGAAATCAGTAGCTTGTCAGAAGACAGAATGCCAAAGGGGGTTAGAGCAAACCTTCTGTGATTACGAACACATAGCAAAGAAACGGGGTGTCCACTGAAAAGGCAAAGGAAACCAAAGTAAAACTATCCAAAGGAGACCAGGGGGAAATCTGTCCCATTAAGTCTCCTGGTTTATCTGCAGGCACAATGACATGAGATTCACTTCTTTTTCTGTTCCCTCCAGTTTAACTCATTCTGCGAAGATGCAAAGCCATCGTAGAAGTAATAAGACCTAATCCTATTTTCCTTGGCCTCAGTTACATGGGAGTTTCCAGGATCAGAGAATCGTTCAGGTCATTTTTCATTAAACAGATGAAATCACTCCTTCCCTCCCACCCCCAACACTGAGACACCCCACCTCCCCCCAACACACACACACCCCAGCTGATTGGGGAAGTGATTTTAAGGGGGCGAGTCTGCATTCTCATCTCAGGCTGGTTTCACTAATGGGCCCATGTCTCTGACAGTCTTAACCAGCGTCCAAACTTGGTTATTACCTCACATTGTCTGTTTTTGCTTATTGGATTCCTGGCTTGTGTCCCACGCGAGGATCATGGCAACCAGGAAAATGGTAGTTATCAAATCGAGGCAACATTATACTCTCCTCCTTTGCAAATTCCTTCAACAAACACTGATTGAGGGCCTGTGACCTGCGGGGTGCTGTGCAAATCCCTCCCTGCGCTCCCCCCCGACGGCAGACTCTGTTCCTTGTTTGTGCCATAGCATCCGTTCACTCAGGCCCAGAGTCTATCCTGCATGGGTACAAAATCTCTATTTTTCCCCCTTGCCAAAACTCACAGCGTCCTTTTTAAAAGTCTCCGTGCTGTTCATTAGTTCTCGTACACCCTTATGTGCCCTAAGCCTGTTGTCAATTAAAATCAACACATTCCATCCCATCACGACCACCCCTTTCCCCAAACCTCTACTGTTTGTCAGATTGCTCTCTCTTCTCCTAGAAATGTCTCTCTTCCTCAGTATGTAACCTTTGGCAGACCTTCTTAGAGCCAGAATGTTCTGCTGAGACATACACTTGCTCGGTGACCTAGGGCAAGTCTCTTACTTTCCTGTTCCTCGGTTTCCCTTTTTGTTAAGAACGTTTATAATCCGCCCCCCCTCATGAAACAGGGTTGTTTTTAGAGCAGTTTTTAGCAGGGAGCCGTCTGGGAATTGACTGCATCAGAACTGACCGGTCTCTACAGGATTCCTCCTACATTAGAACAAGAAGGAAAGGGCAGAAAGGTTTTCACAAGCTCCCCAGGTGGGTCTGATACACAGGAAAACACAACAGACACTGGAGTGCAGAGCATGCTTCTGAATCGGCTCACCCCCGTCTGCCGGATCTGGTCAAAGCCCAAGATCACCAGATTATAAAATACGTTAGAGGAATTTTTATTCTAAATCCAGAAATGCAGAGCTTATCACCTTGACAACAAGATCTTGATTGGAAACAGCAGAGTCCTCCAGACCAGAAAAAGCTTGTATGCAGATCCAGGGTTATTTGTTTATTTGTACTCAAAATAAAATCTCTCTCTCTCTTAACTATTTTAACAAAAAGGGAATTTTTTAGCAAAATGGGATAAACAAAAGGGAATTGAAAAAACTCATTTAGAATCAGTCTTTTGCACTATTATTAAAATGGAACTTATGGATTAGTTTGAGCTGTGTGTTTGACTTTCCCACCTCAACGCCGTCCCATCCCTCCCCTTCCCCTGATTTCCAAAATGAACATTTTTGCGGCACCATGGTGGCACTTTTTAAATTAAATTAATTGATGAACTATTGCTATACCAGAGATGGATTTCCTATGATGCTAAAGAAGCTTAAGCTTCAGGACTCATTGCTTGCACAGGCTCCTTTGAAGGCCCTGTACTTAAAGTTGTATTTTTAAAATTTATATTCTTTTCTTAAAGAGCTCACCTCTCAAAAACAAAAAAAAAAAAAAAGCTTCAGGCTCCACAAAACCTAGGTCTGCCCCTGACTACAGCTGTTGGGCAGCAAACCATGACATCAGAGGCTGCAAACAAGATGCTTTTCTTTCTGTTCTCAGCAGTGCCTGATACACAGTAGGTGATTAATAAATACCAACCTTTTATCATATCCACAGACCTGATGGCAATGTCACAGAATAGGTTATTGGGAACCTATACCATAGCATTCTACCCCTTGACCTTACACAATTTTCTTATCCCTCTGAGACTCAAATGATTCTCATTTCTCGAATGATACTGTCTCGTGGGCATAATAGAGATTAAATGAAATAAAGCGCCCACAAGAAATGTTAATTACCTGTCCTTGCTCATTCTTTCACTTCCCTCTTCCTACTTATTTCTCTTTTTTCCTTTCTTACACCACCTTTCCCCTGTGCTTTCTTAGGATCTCCCATTGCTTCTTGCAGCTGAAAAAAAAGTTTGCTGGGCCCTGACTGGGCTACTCTTTTTCCATCACTCACAGACTAGGACTGACTCTGAATATCTGAAGAAGAATCATTTTTAGACCAATACAACATGGGACAGGCAATGTCATATGTGCATTTATTTAAAACAACCAGGCAAAATGTGGGGCAATATGAACATTCCCTTGTAGTTTACTGCTAGATACGTTTCTTGAAATTTCAGGACTTTATACTGAACTTAATCCAGTTACCGTAATTTCATGCTGCCATATTGCACTTTAGGAAGATTTATACTCCTCATTCTTCTCCTAAACATTTTTGGAACATCTCCTGTGGGTTAGGATTCAGCAGTGAACAAGACAGACATAATCCATGCCCTCATGGGGTTTCCATCTTGGAGTGAAGAAGGCAGGAGAAAACAAATAGTACTCCCTGATATTTTCTTGTTCACGTGCTATGAAAAAAAAAATGCAACTCATTAGGGCCAGTTGGGAGGTTATTGTAGCCATCCAGGTGAAAGATGATGGTGGCCTGGTCTAGGATGGCAGAGGGTCAAGGTAGATGATGGATTTAGGAATAACTTTGGTGGGACCTTCATGAACTTGCTTTTTCTCTCCTGATCTCCATCCATTTTTCACTGACATGAAATTCACTCTGACCCAATTTACACAGAGGTGACCCACTCTATCTTAGCCATTCCCTCCTCCCCACCAAGATTAATCTTGTATTAGTCTCTCTACTTCTTGATAAAATACAGATTCATGTATCTCACAATCTTCTTTTTCACCAGAGACAACAAGAGAAGAATCCAGTCCCTGGAATCCAAGAGGGTCTCTTGATCTCCAGAGACTTGGTTACTGCACCCCCACAGGTTTATGGAATCAGAAACTTGGAAGGTATGTTGAGAAGTCTCTTAGTTTGGCTGGACTCTCATTGCAAAAGTCCTTTATCAGCATCTCAGTTGTTGAATGACTACTCAGTGTTTCCTAGAAGGTTTGCATTGATTGACAGTTCACTTCTCCTATCAGGGAGATTTTTGATGCTGGAAAGTCTTATCTCTGCAGTTTCCATCCAATGGTCCAAGGTGACCCACCTCTACACCAACATGATATGAGTCTTGTCTTTCTTCCAAATGACAGACCTTCAACTATTTGTACAGTTTTCAAGTTTTCTTTTAGTTTTTCTTTTTTACCGTGTTAGAATTTCCAATACATTTTACATTATGATATGGTTCCCAAGCCCTTTCATATCTTGCCATTTTTCTTTGCGTATACTTCACTTACCAAAATTTCTCTCAATTTAGCATGCCCAGGATTATTTCCAGGACTCCAAATATCGTTTGACTAACATGGAATACAAATAGATTCACCCCTTTTGTCATCGGAAATTGTGCTTCTATTAATTTAAATTTAAATTGTATTTGTTGTTGTAGTAGCCAAATCACCAGAAAGTCCTCACCAATCCTGTCATTGTGCAACTGATTTTTTGAACTCAGTTACCAAGCTTTACATTTACCTCTGTCTTGGCGGGAGAGTAACATATACAGATCCAATGGAAGGAAAAAGAGGAAAAGGGACTGACATCATTGAGGCCCTACTTTGCCAGGCACTGTGACAGATGTTTTATATACATGATCTCATTTAATCCATTTAATAACCCTTAGAGACAGGTGTTATTGTTACAGTTTTATTAAGTAGGAAACTGAGGTTCAGAGAGATTAAGCAATGAACCTAAGGTCACGTAACTAGTGAACATTATAGACAATTAGCATGGACTCCCCCACCCCACAGCCTGTCTCCCCTGCCCCCCAACCTAGTCCTGTTTTCAAAAGAGAATTTGAAAGAGTTTTTAATGGAGAAAGGAGAATAAATTCTTTTGTTGTAGATTATGTCACAGGGAATATTTTTAAAGCAAAATCTGACCTATGACACACATCCCCACAGCCATAGTTCAAAACCTTCCAATGGCTACCTATTCACTTGGAATAAAATCCAAATTCCTTACCATAGGCTATCATGTCCTACTCCAGGGGTTTGCAAATTATAGCCCACGGACCAAACTCGGCCCACCGCCTACTGTTGCAAATAATAGTTTATCAGAACATAGTCACACCCATTAGCTTACATACTATGAACTCGACTTTCAGGCTATGATAGCAGAATTAAGTAGTTGCAACAGAGGTCATGGCCGGCATGGCTTAAAATATTCACTAGATGGTCTTTACAGAAAAGCCTTGCTGACCCTTTTTCTACAGAGTCCAGCCCTTGCCTATTTCTGTGACCTCCTCTCTTACCATCATCCTCCTTATTCCCTGTGTAGCCACCCTCTGCCTTCTTTCTCGCTCTCGAATCTGCCAAGCTCTTTGCCACTTAAGGCCCTGTGCACTTGCTACTTCCTCAGCCTAAAAGCACCTTTCATCAGAATTTTTGGTTGTTTCCTTCCCATTTTTCAGATCTCACCTCAAACATCACCTCTGCCAAGGGACCTTACCTGACCGACCCAGATCAAAGAGCCCACATTGCTATCACCCCAGTCACTCACTCATTTTTCTGTATATTTTTGTAACACCATCACTTCCTGAAATGATCTTTGCCGTTTACGTTCCTCTCCTCTGACTAAGGCTTTGAACTTTGCCTTGTAACCAACTTACCTCTAGTACCTAGGAAAGTGTCTGACGCATAACAGGAGCTCAGAAATTGTTTACTGATGAATTCATTAATATTTCAAGTTTTTTTTATTGCCCAAGATTCTGAGGTAGGAATTGAGAATTAGGTGTTCAAAGGCCAAAAGTCATCAATTACTCTGTAATAAAATCATAAATTTAGTGAACGTTGGATGAGCGTTAGCTACGTGCCAGATAGGATTTGGGGACTCCAAAATGAATAAGAGGAGGAACTCACAAGGAAAAGGATAGAGGTAAAGTAATTAAACCAACAATAGTGTTGAGTGTTAAGTTAGAGGTGTGCACAGAATCCTATACAAACACAGAAGCTGGAAGCAGAGGGAGATATTGGAGGAGGAGGAGGTCGATTCGCTGAGGGGAGACATTTCAGACACAGAGAAGGGACTTTCTGAAGCAAGAAAATGGAGATCGGAAACAGATTTGCACTTGGGGACAGCTACAAGTCGGAGTGACTAGAACTGGATGTGGGTAGGTAAATGGCGGAGAATTAGTTGAGAGATAAGCAAGGGTAGAGTCATAGGGAACTTTAGGAGGATTTTAACCAGGGTGGGCACAAGAGCAGTTGTGTGCTTTAAAAAGTTGGGGTGGCATCATTCCAGCCCAGACTTTTTTTTTTTTTTTTTTTTTGGCGGTACGCGGGCCTCTCACTGTTGTGGCCTCTCCCGTTGCAGAGCACAGGCTCCGGACACGCAGGCTCAGCGGCCATGGCTCACGGGCCCAGCCGCTCCGCGGCATGTGGGATCTTCCCGGACCGGAGCACGAACCCGTGTCCCCTGCATCGGCAGGCAGACTCTCAACCACTGCGCCACCAGGGAAGCCCCCAGCCCAGACTTTTGACTTTGCTGTCAAAATCCAAGAACAGGGAGACCACTTAGGAGTCTCTTGTTCAGTCTACTGGGGAAGAGTGAAAGCCTGAGCTGAGATCAAGGCAGTGGCACTAAAAATAGAGAGAGGATGACGGCTCTGAAGAGACTCAAGGGGTTGAGGTGGAAGGGTGTGAAAACTGGTGGGATGTAGACACAGAGGATGAAGTCAAGGATAACCTCTGTGCTCTGTCTTCAGCGTCAAGGTGAGAGGTGGTGCCATTTAACCAACATTGGAATATAGGAACGTGCTCAGAGATACTCAGTGGGCACTTGGACAGACATGCGAGCTATAATATGGAGCAAACATAGCATGTGGATTGTAATCAACACGCAACTTTATTTTTGCCTTTACTGTCTCTTTAGACTTTATTCCAGAGCTGGGATCTTCCCTTGGCCCTGAGTGATCCTTGAGGGTGGAATTGGGAATGGGGGCCATAAAAACGGGACTTTTCCCAACATTCTCAGAAAATCAGTACTCTGGTTATTTAGTGAAAAAATAGTCTTGTTTCAGTCCTTGAAATGTCCCATCCCGGGAAATACCTAAACCGGCTTAATGTTAAATCTTCTCCCTCCTCAACTCATGATTGTTTCAGGATGGAAAGCTGGAGTGGGGAAGACGGATGGTCCTACCCTTCTCTGCACATCCCGTCTGCTGTGTTCTGTCTGCCCAACAGATTCGAAGGGGATTGGACAGGTAGAGGAGATGACGAAAGGGAAGGGAAGGGAACTTGTATCTGGATGGCATCACACTCTTGGGTCCTCGTAGATGGTTAAAGCTGGTGTCCCTGGTGGGCCAGGCTCTTGATCAGAGCTGGTTCTTTTTCTTCTGGGGCACTTTTATGACTCCTTATTCATGCAGTTGTCTTAACTCAGAAAGATACACTGCTATTCAAACTGGTAGTTTTCAACCCTTACCCCACTGCTGAGCATGCTCAGAATACCTCCGGCCTCGTCCAGCAGTGAGGTCTCCTTGCCCCTGCAGGAGACTCTGCTACACGGGACCTAAGGTGACCCTGTGCTTGCTCTCTCTCCCAGAGAACCACGTTAGGTAAGTGGAAACACACCACTCAGCCAAGAGAAGTCAGCACCTCTCACATCTTACCCAAGTTACCTAGACTCTTGAGTCAGGCACCATTTCTCTGTGTTCCCCACCTATAAAAACCCATTCCAAAGCTTTATGAGCAACCTCTTTAAAGGCCCATTTGTTAAACTTAGGGTTAGTGAATAACACCACCCCACCTCTCCATCGAAGAGAAGATGAATACCCTTTGTGTGGCATCCACTCTCCAAAAGTCAGCCTTCACAGATTTTCTTCTCCCTTTCTGATCCACCTCTCCCTTATTTTCTAGAGGCAATTTTTAAAAATTACATACTATGAAATGCATAGCTCTTAAGTGTATAACTCAATAATTTTTGATAAACGAATACATCTGAACAGTGACTACCCCAATCCAATTATAGAACATAACCATCACCCCAGCAAGTTCTCTCATTCCCTCTTTCAGTCAATCCCCATCTCCCATAGACAACCACTGGTCTGATTTCTATCACCACACATTAGATTTGCCTGTTCTTGAACTTCATACAAATGGAATCATATATGTACCCATTTATATCTGGCTTCTTTTGCTCAACAAAATTTCTATGAAATTCATCAATGCTTTTGCATGTATTCAGTAGTTCATTCTTTTCTCTTGCTGAGTAGTATTCCATTGTATAAATATACAACTGTGTGTGTTTGTGTTTATCCATTTTCCTCATGATGGACATTTGGATTTTTTTTTTTTTTTAGTTTGAACTACTGTGAATAAAACTAATATAAATCTCTCTTGGGCAAACACCTAGAAATGTTATTGCTGGGTCATAGAATAGATAAATGCTCAGCTTTGTAAGAAACTTCAAAACCATTTTCCAAAGTGCATAAATCATTTTACACTCCCACAAGCAACCTAAGAGTAGTCCAGTTCCTCTACATCAATACCAACATTTGTTGTCAGATTTTAAATTTTTGACACCTGTTTTTGCAAGTGTGAAATGGCATCTCATGCTTTTAATGTGCATTTCCAATGACCTCTCTTCCTCCAAGACCTGTGTAACTCCCTTGCACATTGTTTTGCATTACAGAATTCATATGACATCAGATCTGATGACCTCCTACTCTTTCGGAACCCAGATGTTTATTTCCTTTCACTGGATGGGAAGAGTCTGAATATCCATTTTTCTTATGACTTTTCATTTTTGCAGCTGCCTCAGCACTGTATGAATCCAGCTAGAGCCATACAGGGCATGCCAAGCACTGTGAGGGAGCCGATTGTGCTGGCTTTCCAGGTCCATCTGGAGATTAATAGGGCTGGGAATCCAGGAACATCTAATGGGGGGCTCTTAGCTCCTTTACAGGCAGCTTGGGAGGGTGGAGGAAGTCAGGATAAGGGGGGGAAATGTGAAAACCCAAATAAACGTCTGAACTTCTAGGTGGTGCTTATTCAAATTACCCCAAATTCTCTGACCTGTGGGGAGCTGACCCACATCTATGCAGATAAGGGACCTTACAGAAAGACGGTGTTTGTGGGGCTTTCATACTTTATAGCTTAAAGCCCCTAGAAAGGGTGAGATTTGCTCCTATTCTGAGTGTCCCACGTCTCCGTAAATTCAGCAAACAAGTCACTTCTTTTCTAGGGTCCCCCAAAACAGAGATAGGGCAAGGAGTCTGGAGCCTCATTTCCCCTTAAGCCTGAGGCCCCTGAATCCCAGAAGGATCATGCCTTAGTCCCCGTCTGCCCAGTCAACAGATCTGCCTCTCTCCAGAACCAATTTTGAAAGTCCCTGAAATTTCTGAAGCCGTCACTGAACATGAACACACATCTGACCTCTGAGTTGATTTCATCACCCAGCTGGCCCCTGTCTGAACCCCTGCCTCCATGGAGAATTCTTGAAATCCATCCTATTCTCCACCTGCAGCTGTTTTCTGGGATTTGAAAAAAAAAAAAAATGATACAGCATTTTTAAGTCTCCCCAGTGTCCCTGCTCCTTGATTTCCTATTCCCACCAAGGCTCTTTCCACTCCAGTTTTCAACTGTGTTATCTGGTCATTTCGATTCAATCATAGTGCGAGTGGTTAACTCTTATTTTTTTTTATTTATTATTTTTTTTCAGCTGCGTTGGGTCTTCGTTGCTGCGCGCGGGCTCTCTCTAATTGCGGTGAGTGGGGGTTACTCATTGCAGTGGCTTCTCTTGTTGTGGAGCATGGACTCTCAGCACACGGGCTTCAGTAGTTGTGACATGCGGGCTCCGTAGTTGTGGCTTGCGGCCTCTAGAGCACAGGCTCAGTAGTTGTGGCGCACGGGCTTAGTTGCTCCGTGGCATGTGGGATCTTCCTGTACCAGGGCTTGAACCTGGATTCCCTGAAGGGATTGGCAGGCAGATTCTTAACCACTGCGCCACCAGGGAAGTTCCAGTTAACTCTTGAAACCAAGCCTGCACCTCATGCCAGGCAGCAAAATTAAGATGGCAGGAAAGTAACTTGAGCCAACAGAGCATCCGAAATCAGCCATGAGCAGTAGCAGATCGATGAACATGAGGCCAAATGAAATTCAGCTGTCCAGCTAGAGGCCAGCACCCACAGCTATTAATGAAAACAGTCCTCATGGACACAAAGTATAGAAAGAACTGCCTTGCTCTGGTCTACCCAGCCACATTGCTCAAGAGGTCATAATCATCAAGACAACAAATGTTTCTTTCTCATTTACCACCTGACAGGCTCAATGCTAGAAGTCAGTGGTACAGAGGGACCTCACACCTAGTAGGGAGAGATCCCCATTCAACAAGGTTATTTAATAAATTATGGAGAGTTATGTTCCTGGATTAAAGTTAGTCCAGGGAGTTCAGTGAAAAAAAAAAAATAGCTTAGAGTCAGGAGTTCCCTAGTTTCTAAATGTCTTCGTCCAAATGTGTATGCTTTTAAATACCAAATGAAAAATGATTCTTTAATCCATAAATAACTTGATTACCAGAAAAATAAAATCAATATCCTGGTTTGTAGAGCCATCTTCCATTTGATGGGCATTTAGATTACCCTATGTGGGCTACGTGGTCACACGTACCCTCCGTGTTATACTTTATTACAACTTTAGTGATTTAACGGAAACTCTAATTCCCGTTCATGACCGGAAGTGGAGTGGCAAATTCCTCGCTTTCCCAGAAGCTCCATCTGGTCTCCTATGAGAGCTACGCTCTTCCCCCACGTTGCCACATTTTCCCCTCTTGATTTCTGCCCAGCCCAAAAGACCCTCTGGAGATACAGTCCAATAGCTTTTGACAGGGAGCCAGTGATTATGACTAAATGTCTTTTCTGCTTATTCAGTGTACCATCCTGGTCAATCGTGGACAAAAATGACGTGGTGTGCCAACTTGCTGTCAACTTGATGTGCCAAGACACTGACAAAATACAGGTTTCAACAAAGTTGGGGGATTTATATGATGTGGAAGAAGGAACAGCCACCCTGCACAGTTAACTACCAGCCTCAGTGAGAGGGCTTCTTTGCACATCTTCTCCTGATACATTAAAAGGTAATTCCATCTGTCTTGCAGTCTGGCTTGGAGAGTAAGGAGGGGAGGAAGGGCATAGGGTCGATCAGATGACCTGCGGGGTGGGCAACAGCTATGCTGAGGACATTATTTGGGGTGATACCCGCCCCGCCTGGGAGCAGAATCTTGACAGACTGCAAGCCCCTCAGGCGACGACCCACCCCACAAGCTGCTGTGGTCCTGCCACAGCTGTTTCCGTTTTTTATGACGATTTTCTCCGCGTTTCATTTTTCCAGGCCAAAAAGAAGCTCAGGGGGGCCCATCTGTTTCTCTCTTGTGCTTTTCCCTGTTCCCAGAAGCAAAGCAGACGCAGGCACGTGTGCACACACACTCCACACCAGGCACCACAAACTCCTCTCAGGACAACAAAGAACGGAACCACCAGTGGACACTCTCCACCCTGACGACGCTCCAGGCACCTGTGATGAGAGGCGTCCCTGGGAGAGGAGGTGGTGTCCTCAGAAAGCTTTAAAGGAACAGTGTCTGTTGACAGCAGCCTCGGATGCAGGAGCAAACCTTCCCCTGAAAACAACCGCTTTTCTTCCTAGGAGAACTTGCAGCTTTGTCTTGATTTTACTTTAACTTTTCTACTAAAAACAAAAACAGGAAAACGAACAAAAACAGGCCTAATGGTTTAAGCCCGCAGTGAAAATTCACTCAAATTCCAGAAAGCCTAAGAGAAATCATGCCATCAGGTTTAGGAAAAGTTAGAAACGAATTGAAAGACCAGCTTGCCCCTCAAGAGAGAAAGGAGTAGTGTCATCCCTGAAAAGGGCACTGAAAGAGCTGGGCAATGTCTCTAAGGCCCCAGGGACAAAGCTAGAGCTTTGAGGATGTCGTCACACTGAAGTACCCAAACCGGACTTTTTATGACTATTTTTCCTTCACTCTGTGGCAGGAGGATGTCTCCACGTTCTCCACCTAGAAGAGCTGTTGCCTCTCATGCCGAAGTTGGTAGAATTCCCTTCTTGCTTCTGCTGTCGTCAGAGTTTTCTGGAGCATTAACTTTCTTATGTTTCTGGATCGTTCAAGAATCTCCAGCACTGGATCCTAAGAACAATCTCAGCCAAGTAAACCTTTCGATTCTTTTAAGCCCCGCCCCTCCTCCTTCCCTGATGGATCCACCTCCAGTCATCTCTCTGGATAATCGGTCCTCCACCCCCATCACAGTGCTGGATCATTCATCCTTGTACATCGGGGTTTCTCAGCCTCAACACTATGGACATTTTGGGGGTGTGGGGGAATGTCCCGTGTATTATAGGGTGTTTAGCAGCATCCCAGGCCTCTAACCACTCAGTTGCAGTAGCATCGCTCCCCAGCTGTGACAACACTTAATAGTCACTAGATATTGCCAAATGTCCCCTGGGGCAGGGGAACAGTTGCATTGGTCTAGAACCATTGCTGCGGGTCTGTGTTCTTGTGATTCTTGGTCTAGAGCATACTCCTACTACCTCCCCTTATTTAAATCTTTGAAGACTTGAGTCATGTCCTCTGAAGACCTTGAGTGAGTCACTCCCGAGCTGGTGGATCTAATGCCTTTTCCATGCTACCTCGATAACACCCAGGTACTTACTTGCATTTTACTTTTACTTTGTCATTACTTCCCAACTGTTTTATGTGGGTTTGTTTATTTTTTACAGCAATAATTTTCAAGCTTATAGATGACTAGAGTTGCACCTTACATTTTTTGTTTTTGGAATCACCTGTAGCACTTAGCAATTAATACAGTGTTGCATTCATCACAGAGTACATGGCACATATTAAGCCCTCGATAAATATCAGTGAAAGGAAAGAAGGAAGGAAGGGATAAAGGAAAGAAAGAAGGAGGGAGGAAGGAAGGAGGGAAGAAAGGGAGGAAGGGGAGAGGGGAGGAAGAAAAAATATTTAGTATCTTCTCGTAGAATGAGAGAATGAATGGTATTTCTTAATTATCTTACCTTTGCCAAGGTATTCCTTTGACCCCTTACTAGTAACTGCTCGCCAAATCACTGAAATCATCACCAGAAAGCTGAAGTCTGGGTAGCCCTGACTTTGGGCTTGGATGCAAATAGGACCCTGCTTTCTGATAACTTCTGATGTGAAACTTCCCAAAATGCAACCATCTTAAACCAAAAGTGATAGCATGTGTAGTTTTGTTTTGTTTTTCCATCGGAGAGTGCACTTAGGAGCTCCTGCTGCAAGTATGGTCCAGACCTTGGGTCTCCTCAGCACAAACTCAGAAGAACCTCCAGCTGGTCTATGAAGGTGGATCAGCGGTGAAGATAAGGAAGGCATGAAAACACCTGAAAACCAAGCAACCAAAATGGACAACCACTGACCACACTCTTACAAGACCCGTGCATGTGGATTAGAGTTAGGGTGAGGTCTATCCAAGCTTGAAGTGGGACTGAAGGGAGAAACTGAGCTAGAGAGTAGAAGACAGAGTCATCTCATTGATGACGCCTAAGTTGCCACCCTGGAGGTTGCAGATAGGAAAACGGAAGCAAACAAACAAAAACCCAAGATGTGTTGGCCTGGGTCTTCTGAGAAGCAGATGCTGTGATGGGATGATGTGCAAGGACATTATTAGAGGACCTGCCTTTGTGAAGGAACATGGGTGGGGGCGGTGGGGCGCTGGATGAGCTGGGAGGGCTCTCAGACCACCAGGCAAGTCTGACCCCAGATGAAGCAGAGGTAAAAGCATCCTAGGTGGCCGAGCAAGGCCGTATGGGAATTATCCAGCCAAAGTCGGCCTTCACAGGA
This sequence comes from Hyperoodon ampullatus, assembly GCF_949752795.1. NCBI lineage: Eukaryota > Metazoa > Chordata > Mammalia > Artiodactyla > Ziphiidae > Hyperoodon > Hyperoodon ampullatus. The sequence continues at coordinate 21,420,794 of NC_136932.1, read as the reverse complement.
ATGCCGGGTCTCCCAGGAGCAGGTCTCCCTCAGCATGGCATCCTTGCTGGGCTCAGCCCTTGGCCAGAAACAGCCTGAGGGAGGCGTGGCTCCGGCAGCAACATGGGGCCGGGTTTCAGAGAGCAGCCGCCAAAGCCTTTGTACATCTACACTCCCTGTAGGTGGAGGTGCATTCTCATGGGAGACAGGGAAAGGGGACATTCAACTGAATGAAAGGAGATTGTGTGCATCGTGGGTGAAGAAAGGGATGGTTCTGACTCAGCCCACAAGCTCAGGAATGCTTAAAAACTATGGTCAGAGCCATTGCCTTTTCTCACCTGCTCTCTGAGTGCAAGTAACCACTCCTCACATGGTGAGCTACTTTGCTGTATACAGAGTAAAGATCCTTCATTTTCTTTACTGCTGTGACATTTCAATTTTTCTTTTTAACTATAAAAATGCCCTGCTTGTTGTGAATAATTAACAAATTGCCGATGTGTAGAAATAAGGCATGGAAAGGCCCACACTCTCCAGCTTCCAGTGGAAACCTCTGTTAACCACTGCACGTGCCCCTCCATTGCACATGTGTCCGGTAAGTGCAAGAATGAAAAGCAGGATACATGAGTTACTGGACTTCCATCTCTCTAGCACTTTGTGCTGAACACCTGTCGTCTTTGATACTCCTGATGAGCCCAGGGGGTAGGAGGGCTCATTAGCCCCACGTCCCAGGTATTTGGATGAGAAGGCAGCGGTCAGAGGAACCAATGAAACACTGAGAGGCAGGTAGGCTGAGAGTTAAACTAGGGCCGGAAAGCAAGGAGCTGACAGCAGAGAACCACTGACCAGATTCTCTGTTATGACTCTGAGCTTCTGGGCAGAGAACCTGCAGCTCATACCAATGCTCATCCTGTTCCTCTCTCTCAAAGATTATGCTAGAATTTCTCTCTCAACAAGATATCTTATATGAACTCTGTGAAAGGTTTCCCCACTCTCCCTGGGAGATAGATTGGGTGTCTTCCTTCCATGAGTGTCAAGACTACATTTTGACCCAAGATTCAAGGGGGAAAAAAAAGATCTGTCCATTCATCTACTCATAATAAATTGCCTGTCCTACCTTTCAGTTGTTAGAATAAAATACCATATCAGGGAAAAGTTGATTCCTGAAAATGCTGCAGAGTTCTCATCCCAGTAGCATACAAACAGACTATTCCATAACCTCCAAATCTTACACTACCCTCAACTGGTTGTACATGCCTTTGAACAAGCAGACGCTACCCCAGAAGGAAAGAAAATAATACCACCAGGGATGCTAAACTTGCACCATGTTTACATTTGATCATCTCTATTTACAGGGCTGTGAGATCTGCCCACTGGGCTTTGTTTTCTACCTAAGGGATGATTACCCTGAGTTGCCGGGGCTCTGAGTTCCTCATGGTCCCCAGTGGTCTCGAGTCATAAATTCCAAGTTGCTATTAACGTGGCCAGACAGATTTTTAAGACTCCTATAGACAGCAGACAATTAACCATCTCCCATCAGCTGGAAAATCAGCTCAACGGTTATTCAAGTTCATGTCCAAACTCCTTTACATTAAGAAAGGCTTAGTAAGGTTCCTCCAGTTTCAGAACTAGAATCCCTCTGAAGCTATGGAGACAGGAAGAAGTCCAAAATGGGAGCCAGCCATGAGGAAGAAGGGTTATGCAAAGTCCTATGTGCATGTGGGTTGTAAGTCAATTACCATAGTCACTAGTTGCTTTCTTTTTTACCCAAATCACTTTATTGGAGTAGTTGTGCAAATAAGTCCTACAAGATACCAGCCTATATATTTTTTTTTCCAGTTTGCTCTGTCACTGGAAATTTATGTGCAAGTGTGTACTTACCTGGGGCAATTTGTAAAATGGCCAAATGGAGATGCTTGACAGTGGCTGGGGCACCAGCATGGATCACAGATCATTCCTGCAGTGAGGCAGAAGGAAATATTGGTGCACAGAGCAAGTCTTCCACCCTCGGTATTGGGGCGCTGGCCACCAACTCAGAAGGGAGGTGCCATAATCAAGCATCACCAGGAGGGATGCTGAGAGCAGATTCCTGTGTCATCCCAGGGAACATGGCAGGCAGGACTGATTATTGCTTGGAAGACCTCATGAGTGAAGATGGCAGGGAACTAACACAAATAAGACAAACAAGTAAGCCTTCCGTAATGTGGACTCAATTTCCATTGTTGACTTGATTTCTCACGAGTCTCCTTTTCAACCGTTCTCTGCTCCATGAATGACCGAGTCCCCTCCCCAATGCCTTTCCCCATTGCTGTATATGCAAATTCTATCTGGAGTTCAAGAACCATCTCTAATGTTACCTCCTTCACAAAGCCTTCTGTTAGCCCTCCTTTATCCCATTTTATGGCAATTACGGCTTGAGGTGGTACTCTTGCCTAAGGAGTGGTCATTTTAAAACAATTCTGACTATACCAATCTCCTATGTTAAAATATCTCAAAGGCTCTCCTTGTTTATAGAATAAAGTCCGATCTCTTTTATCAAACCTGGAAAGCTCTTTGTGACCTGGCCTCTCTCTATTCTGAGCAGCTTTATCTCTGCCTCTCCTGGCTTTGTTTGCTTTGCCCTTTAAGCGAAAGAAATACCATACTACTTGTCACTCCTTGCCGTTTCTCATAACTGTGGCTGGACCTGAATGGGTTCTCTTAGCTGATCTCCTGACCCCTTCACTTGGATAACTCCTACTCATCCTCCAAGCCCTAACTGTGAGTCACCTCCTTCAGGAAGCTTCCCTTCCCCTGAGCTGGGTCAGCCTGTCCTCTGTACTCTCAGAGCATCTTAACACCCCCTCTTTTCTAGCATTTACCACACATTGTATTGCAATGATCTGTTGCCATACACATTCTTCCCATGGGATTGAAACTTCTGTGAAGATGATGTCAATGTTTTATCTGCAATCCAATACCTACAGAGCAGTTTTTTTTTTTTTTTGTCTGTCACTGCTGTGAATGTAATTGGGGCAATATAAAACTTTGGTGGAATGTTTTATTTCCTAATCACTCTGATTCCCATTCCTTTGACAGAGTCACAAGGAAAACAAAGCTCCAAGAGGCGTCAGGGTTCTTGCCCACCTGGTACCTATCCTTGTATCTGGTTCCTCCTGGCATTATTGGGGTTGTTGATAGAAACTGTCTTAGTCAGTTTGGGCTGCTATAATAGAATATCATAGACTGGGTGACTTATAAACAACAGAAATTTATTTCTCATAGTACCTGAGGCTGGAAAGTCCAAGATCACAGTAGAGGACCATCTTCTTGTCTTCTTGCTGTGACCTCATAAGGCAGGAAGGGGCTAGAGAGCTCTTGGGGGGTGGTTGGAGGAGGAGGGGGCTCCTTTATAAGGGCACTAATCCCCTTCAGGAGGGCTCCACCCTCATGATCTAATTACCTCCCCAAAACCCCCACCTCCTGATACCATCACATGGGGGTTAGGATTTTAACATATGAATTTTGCAGAGAGACAAACATTCAGTCTATTCAGAAACACATCAACTTCCATGTACCCAGGCCAAGGAAATCTTATTATGAGATGACTTCATTAGTGACACATCATTATTTTAACCATATTCAAAACTTAGGTGTGTCAAGAATTAGAAAATTTTTTAAAAAACCATAAAATGATAATTTTTAAAAATCCACACTGAAATTTCCTCTCATTAAGAAGGAATTTCAACACTCTAAAAACTAGAAAGTAATGTGAGGTTGCAATGATTTCCATTCCCAAGCCTGGAAATAACAATGTTAACAGTGAGATCTAACAATTCAAAGATCTATGAAGGAAAAATAAAATATTACTTAGTAATAAAATATTACTAAGTCTTGAAATTCTAGTAGAGTGCAGTCTGGGCCTTGAACTTGTACCTTTTATGGGAAATCTATTTGAATGAAGATTATAACTTTTTTTTTTTTTTTTTTTTTGCAGTACGTGGGCCTCTCACTGTTGTGGCCTCTCCCGTTGTGGAGCACAGGCTCTGGATGCGCAGGCTCAGAGGCCATGGCTCACGGGCCCAGCCGCTCCGTGGCATGTGGGATCCTCCCGGACCAGGGCACAAACCCGCGTCCCCTGCATCGGCAGGTGGACTCTCAACCACTGTGCCACCAAGGAAGCCCCAGATTATAACTTTCTACCTGGGGTTACTGATCTATTTTGCAGCCAAATCAAATAAGAAAGGCATTTTCCAAAGTGGAGCCTGGGCAGGGTTTGAATTTGTCATCCATCTCTTGTGCCTCACTCTCTAGGTCTTTCTTGGTGTTGGCTGCTCTAATGGCCACCTCTCCTCCTGCCCGCAGCCCAGCTGTTCAGGAACAAAAGAAGTGGGGCATACTGCATGACAAGAGTGTGAGGAAATGAAGAGCAGCATCTGGGGAGGATGAAGAAAAGCAAAACAAGTGTAAAGTCTGGAAGCAGTTAGACCAGAGTTATCTTCCTGTCTGCAAACAGGAATCAGTTATTATTTATGCTGTTGTTCAGCTAGATTTTATCTGAATCTGTATCACAGCCTGGTGAATTGATAACAATGTTTCTAGGGGAAAAATACATTCTGAATTCCAAACAAGGTTGTAAATGAAGGTTTGGAAAATAGTCTGTTCTTACACTGGAAATTACATGTATTTTTATTCACAAACCCTAAGATTGGAGTCAATATTTTTAGGTGCTTTCTCAAAACTCTTAATTCTTCCTGAGCTTGTCATTAATCCAAATATCTCTGTTTATGCCCACAAAAAGCGATCGCAATTGATGGTTAAAACTAACATTTTCAGGACTTTACTTTCGACCCCATTGAATTTCATTTGGCTTTTTTGGATCCATTCCTGCTAACTCTCAGATCATTCTGAGTTTTGATTGGTGAAGCTATCAACATTAGTTATGCCTTTCAATTATTGATCACAAACACGTCACAAGCATTTCTTTTAAGGCTTCATCTAATTTTTCTTGATTAAAATGTGGAACGGGACTGAGACAAAGTAGAATCCAAATGATCCTCCTCTGGAGATTTTCTGTCATGTTAACTCCCATTCAGTGTTGAACAACTGAAATATGTTTACGAGAAATGGCCATCTTGAGCACAAGAACAAATTGGTTTTATATCTGTTTCAAGTCCATTTTTTAAATATTATTTTATTTTTTAATTTAAGTATAGTTGAGTTACAATTTTGTGTTAGTTTCTGATATACAGCAAAGTGATTCAGATATATATATCTAAATTTATATATCAATTAAAAATTATAATATAATTTATATATATATTTATATGTTTTATATAAATTATATATAGAGAGATAGATATAGAGAGATAGACATGTATATATAAAATTCAAGTCCATTTGCTAATGTCATTCTGTCTTGGGTACCACTCAGTTATGATGCTAGAGCTTCATGAGTCAAGACCAGACAGTTGATTGGTCCTGTCATCACACCCTCTAATAAAGAACTCACAAAAAGTATATTTTAAATTACCACCTCTTTGCTTTACATCTAGTGAAAATATCTATTTTGAAATATTGAATTACAGTATAAGAAATCAAATATTGATATTTCTCGAAACTGAGCCTCAGTTTTTTAAAAAAGTGTGAGAAATGCTGCTCAAGTACCCAAGACTCATCCTCCAAGCCAGTGGATAAGCCATGCGCTCATTACTGAGATGCCCTATTTCTTTTCTGCAGGCACACTGTGGGGCAAAGCTAAGCCACTCAAAATTACTTTTAGATGCAGTCCTTTCAACTCTGGCAATCAAATCTTGTTCTGGGGAGGCGAGAACACTTTATACCTTGAGACACATTGTAGATAAGCCTTCTAGAACTTGTAGCAACTGCAGTAAAATGAGTTAGTTGGGCTCCTCAGCTACCCTACTAGATACAATGTGACCAAACAGGGACAGTCCCTTCCCAAGGGCACTATGTGCTCCTGGGCTGTGCAGTCCCACGGTGGTGGTAGTGGTGGGGGACGGGGTGGGGGAGGGGGGAGGGTGGGACTGTCAACATAATCAGACATCTACCAGCCTAAGGGGCCACCTGGGTTATTTTCTAAAGGGACATGGAGACAATGGAGGCCACTGAGTGGGAGAACTAAGTAGAGGAGAGAGGAAAGATGCTGATACCTGACACTTATGGTCCTTACAGTGCGCCAGTGGGGTTCCAAGCATCTTCTCTAATGGGAAGAGACATTAGGGTACTCATTATACCTATAAGGATATTGGGGCCACCAAGACTTAAGTCACAGTGCCAAAGTCAGATGGCTGGTAAAAAACAGAGATGGGATTTGAGCCCAGGTATTCTGGCTCCAAACCCTCCCCTTGAATTCTACAGCCTCCTAGCGTGCAAGTGAGGGAAGCAAGACTGAACAGCTGCATGGTGCTACATTGTAAGTCCTTCTTCAGGGGAGCACTGATGAGAAAGCTACAACAGAACAGCTTGCTCTGAAATAGATGTCCAGGTGCTTAAATCAAGTCCAAGCCCCTTTTGTCTCCATCCTTTCCCCTGGACCCCGCTCCTCCCCAAACCTTGGTATCTTTCGCCCCACCTGCTCCCATGGCAGCTTCTCCCAATATCACCCATCCCCAGGAGGTTGGCAGTCTTGAGGACCTATTTGTTTTTTAATTAGACTACGCACACTCACACTTCCTTCTTGATCATATTGTGAGAGGTGGGAGGGAGAATAAGGGTCTGGGGAGGTGTTGAAAAACATTTCTTCCACCTCAGAGGACCCTTTCTATCCCACTAGGAGTGCTGGCCCCCAGGGGATATTCCACTGGGTGAGGGATGGATGGGGGCTTCCCACTGTGAGAGGGAGGAGAGAGGGAGGAGAAAAGGGGGGAGGGGAAGGAGGAGTTGGAGGGGGAGGAGGAGGGGCAGGAGGGAGAAGAGGAGTTGAGGGGGAGGGGGAGGGGAGGGGAGGGGGAGGGGACGGGGAGGGGAGGGGAAGAGGAGTTGAGGGGGAGGGGAGGGGAGGGGGAAGGGAGGGGGAGGGGAGGAAGGAGAGGCTGCCTCCTCAAAGGAAGACCCTTTTCCCATGGAAATGCACTGGGGCTGGTGCCATTAGCATCCTTATGCATAATAAGGGCTGGCCTATTGTCATGCAAATTAATTCAGATGACAACACTCTCTCCTGGACAACAGGAGCCCCAGCACGAGGAAGTTTCTCACACTGCTCGGCCAATGCTAACCGGTGGCCCCTACACCATCTTTCATTAATTATTTTCCCCCCCTTCGCTCCTGCAAGGTTTGTTTTCAGCTACAACCCCCTTTACCTCCCAGCTGCGGCTGCCTGCTTCTCATTCTGGAGCCATCGAAACATCCCCACAAACAAAATAACATGTAAGAACAATAAATAAAAATGAGAGGAAGATCCGCATTTCAGATCAATCCTGGAGAAGAAGGGTTTGACTAAACAGAGAGGTGGAGTTCTTGCCAGGTGTCCGCAGAGCACAGGTTCCTCTTTTCTTTTCCCCCCTCTTCCACTGTGGTGAGCTGATCTAAGCAGTATCTCTTTTCCCCAGTGAGCCCTGCTCTCCTGTTGGTCATTCAGGGCCTGATAAGATGGATTCTTTGGGTTTCACTATAGAGGGGCTGACTCATCCTTGCCATTGTTTGGCCTGCCAACCTCTTTCTCCAGGCCACTGACCAAGTATTTCCCACTTGTCCACATCAGCAGACTTCAGCTTGGGCACTGCCACAGACTGAGACCAGTTCTTGCCCTGAAAGGAGTTCACTGTCAAAACAAAGAGTAAACACCCGTGGCTTCTTCAGATGAGGCCAGAACAGAACAGAGTGAAAGCAGAGCTACAGTGTATTCACGCTGCCCGCCTGGGCTCCACGGCCTCCTTCTACCTCCTGAATCCCCCCCACAGGTCCAGACTTCTTGTCCCCAACCCTCTGTTGGCCGGAGGATCTCTCCCTGCAACCTTGAGTTCAGAGCTGGTCCTCTCTCTCACCTCCAGGACACTGCCTTCTTGTTCTGTACACAGCAGAGTAGGACTAGTTCCATCCCAAGTCCTGATTCTGTCTCTTTTCAAGCTGCATGATCTCAGGCAAGTTACTTATCTTCTGTGGGCCTCAGTTTAATTACCTAAAAAATGGGGGTAAGAGCTGTACTCACTTTGTAGGGCTGATATGGTGATTAAACACATAATCCTTGTAAAGCACTGAAAACAATGCCAAGCACGTGGTAAGCACTCTGTATAAGTGTCAGCTACTGTCATTAATTAATTTTCCCAGACTTTACTTTTTGTTGGCTTATCTGGCTAACTCTCCCCTTTCTAATTCAGCTGAGTTCACTCCTCTACATATTGCTTGCAGCCCTCCAGGCAACTCTGTCCTGGTTTCTTCTGCTGTCCAAGATGTTTTGTGACAATAAAATGCACAGTGACATGCAGCATTGCTGACACAGAAAGTGTGTGACCCAGGGACTACCCTTGTCCCCTGAAAGTCCAGACATTTCCACCCTATACCTGAGTAGACGGGGTGAGGAAGGACAGAGGAGAGTGGGACATTCTGGAAATCAACTTTAGCTTAAACATTAGCTGAACAACAGACAGGCTTTGTAGCTGGATGCAAATTATATGCAAATGATATGCAAATCTGAATGTAAATACTTGGGGCCTGGGGAGAAAATCCTTGCAGAGACAGTCCCATTCTCTTCTCCTCTACTTCCCAAGCTGTGTTTTGTTTCCTGATTGGTTAGTTTGGAATTCATTATGAAGATTCAAAGGTGCATATGGTTCTCCAAAGCAGTTTTTTTACCTGCCGGTCAGGGGTCTGAGGCTGAAGAGACCTTGGGAAGCAGATAGTACTGAAGGGAGATCTCTGTCCACTCCAACACGAGCCATGAGAAAGAGGAAACATCCATGTCATGGACCACAAGCCAAGGCAACTGCCAACCTCTCAGGGGCCTCCAGCAGGTCTGGGGAGGACTACTTTCCCAGGGCCACCGGGCTGCCCCTTCCTGAAATATGGTCACCAAAAACACTCTCACCTGATGCTCACTCTACCGGGGGCTGGTTCACACTATTCGTTTCTTTAACCAGATTTGACAGGAAGCACAAACCAGCTTAGTTGGGGGTGGGGACAGGGAGTGGGAAGGGAAAGAAAGGAAACAGGACTACGTTATTCATTCATTCAACAAAATTTTATTAGGTGCCTCCCCAGCCATTACACAGAGGATGTCACCTAAGTTCTCAGAAGTAGACATTCCGCCCATGGGAACACTCGGGCTTACAGAGCATCCCTGGCTCCAAGTTTCACATCAGTACAGTTTCTGGGAGAAAATCATATAACTAGACTGTGGTCACTATAAATTCATGATCCCCTAACCTCAACTGGGCCCTCAAAATGGCCAGAAATTATGTATGTTTCTTTAGTCAGCTCGCTTTCCAAGTCTAGGGAATGGCTGTGTCTGATCTCCACCTTCCTCAAGGCTCCGGTTTCTCTTCTGGGCCATCATTCCCGAGCGATAATCATGCCTTAAACTTCAGAGAAAGCAGAAGTCATTCCACTGAGTTTACAGATAAACCCACACCTGACCTGTCCTCTCCTCCCCTAGGGCTCAGAGGAGGACACAGCCCTTCTCCTCCAAAGACCAGTTGCTCCGGATTCTCCCCAAGGACCCTGCTCTCTCAGTAAGACCTCTCTCTGGGACACCTTCAAATTCCCCTTCACTTCTTTTGCTGGCTCTTCAGCCTTCAAACAAGTCAACAAATACGTCAAATGGATGACTTCCATCATGTGCTCAGAATAGTCCCTGCTATGTAGCAAGCATGTCTGAGAATTTGCCCTAATTATTCTACAAAAAGCAGGTCCAGCTCACTAGTATCAGAGACATGCATCCAAAACAATGAGATCCTTTTTTTTTTTTGTCCAAGAGTAGCACGGTCTAGTAGAACTTTCTGTGATGATGGAAATGTTCTCTATCTGTGCCACATAATATGGCAGCCACTAGAGCCACGTGTGGCTGCTAAACGTTTGAAATGTAGATGGTGCAACTGAGGAGCTGAACTTTTTATCTTACTTCACACGTGGCTAGCAACTGCTGTATTTGATAGCATGGGTCTCAATATCTGGCAAAAATGTAAAGAGGTGACATTATCCGGAGTGTGTGGGAGATGGGCACACCCATACATGGTCACTGGACCATGTCAATAATGACAGCCTTCACAGGGCAACATGGCAGCATCTGGCATTCTAAACGTGCCTGCTTCAAGTTCTCAGGATCTAGACTAAAATGAGCGCATGTGCCCAAAATAAGGGTGGGGAATTGACAGTTTGCAAAGGTGTGTGCTGGTCTCCAGCTTTCCAGTAGCACAAATCATGCTGTCCTATACATCCTTGCTCATCTGTAAGCTGAAGATAATCATCATACACAGGGGTGTTGAGAGGCTAGGAGCTAATTTACCTAAGAGCTTAACATGGGTTCTAGTACAAAGTAGATGCTTAATAAATGGTGACTATTATTCGTTAATAGAAATAATAACTAATTACAGAAGTAACATTGATAGGGTCAGTATTGGGATTATAGCCTTGTGACCCCATTTCGAAAGCCTCCCAGTTGTAGGGGTGAGCAAAATTCAGGGGGTCCCGCCAGCTGGGTGGAAGCACCCCCCTGGGAAGAAGATGTGTTGGAGGAGCATCAACCGTGGACGGGCACGCAGCTCAAACTCGACAGTCAGCACAGTAATGGGGTCAAGGGGGCAGAGCGGTGGGTCTCATCCTGAGCCCCTGTTTGCCCCCAGGGGACATCTGGAAATGTCCAGAAACATTTTTGATTATCACGACTGGGAGAGGGTGTGTGTTGCTGGCATCTAGTAAGTAGAAGCCAGGGAGTCTGGCTTCCCATCTTCTTTCCATCCCACCTAGAATCTCTGGTGGAAATAGACTGGGAGTTTGGAAGACCACCAGACTTGGTCTACAGGCTTGCCTCATTTGGTGGCCATAAACAACCTTGACCTGTCTTGGTGGGGGGTCTCCCAGCGTTGAGAATTCCTCTGGCTTCAATGGGTCCAAGAATGGACTTCAACTCGGCCGTCCTTCCCTCTCCTCCATGGATGCAATCGCCACAGTGGGAATTTAGATTCTGGCATTCTTTCCAAAAGCCATTTCCTTACCAAATGTACTTTTCCCAAGGCCAACCTTCCACTGTCTCCCTCTTTCTTCTCCTTCCCCTCCACCCGCCACCATTTCACAGGTAGGGGATGCATGTGATGCCTGCATCTCTTGCTTGCTTCTAGCTCTGCCAGGAGGATGTAGAGTCCCATGAAAACCTAACACAAAGGGGAAGAAAGCAACCATGGAATCTAGAACAATTCTTCCCCATCTCAGATTTCCAATGGTCGCTTTGCCGGCTTTCTCGGACTACCTGAGCCTGTTGAAGAGCGCCCATTTTCAGCGATGCTCCTTTGTGCCATCGACAAAGACAGATGGTTGGATCCACTGGCCGCCTTCCACATGACTTCACTTGCAAAGTCCAAGGGAAAGGACTGGGCATCGCATCACATCCCCTTAACAATGTGGGGGGTGGGCAGGGAAGGCTCACTGGGCGGAGCAAGGGAAGACAACCCCGAAGGCAGCTCTTCCATCAACTGCCTCCTGCTTTGGATTCTGCAGCTCGCACAATACATCTCACCATGCCTGCCAATCGCCCCGGCAGGGGAGTCGGGGGGTAGTTGGTGGGGGCGAGAAAAGCAAAGGCACGGTTCAAGCTGCCGGCCCCGGGCTCGTCATTCCCTGCCTGTGCGCGGACTGTGCTTCTCTGTTCTCATAATTCACTTCCCCGAGGCGTCACGGTGAGGGCTGAGGCATCCTCCTCACGGCTCCCCTAATCCTCCCGTGTCAAGTAACATATGCATCACTCCCTCACCCTCAACACAGTTTTGGCAGATTCTCCACCAACATCTGTTGCCCGAGGTCTGCCCCATGCAAGCTTCCCCCTCATCAAATGACAGGGCCAGTGGGCAAAGCTTGTCTCTTCCTTCCCCTTCCGCCAGCTCGCAGCTTGGGGTCCCAGGGTCCAGCACGGTAGCCGTCAAACAAGCCTGGAACCGGGCAGGAGGCGGTGGCGGTCCCAGGAGTGTACCACCAGAGACATCTTCCTTCCCATCCCCCAGTAGAATGACGCCTGGTGACCTCCCCAACTATATCAGTAATTTGTCTTGGAGAACCGCCATACCTACAGCGAACACAGGAAGGATTAGGACACAGCATATGCCGTCCGGCAACAGAAACGAGCGAAGGTCCTTCCTGAGTCTGAAGGATTACTGAGGGGGAGGAAAGGGAGAGACACAGAGCTAGAAAGATGCATGTGGAATCAGCGAAACCCCCGTGTCTTTATCCAGGACTGAAAGGAAATGGATGCCTCCAAACTGGGCGTGTTGAGGTCAAATCCGATATGGGCTTTGAGTTGCAGCCGCTTTAAAGCCCGTTGGTGACAGATGTGGACTTTCGCCAAGTCAACCACAAAATAGGATCAAAGGAAGTTGAGAAACAACAACAACTGGGACTCCCCAGCTAAAGTTTTTTGCTGCCCTTGGAATGTTAGCCCCGTGGACCTGGTCAGGAAGCGGAAGAAAGCCTGAGGGCTACATTCAAATGAGTTGGGAAAATATAAAGATCCAGAAACCAGGCTGGTGCCTCGAAGGATGTGGGGTGTTCTCCATTGCAGCAAAGAAGCAGGAAACACTAAACAGGGTGAGGAGGGACACTTAGAGCCAGCACTGCTACTTGGAGAGGAAATCTCTTCACCTGCATTCAAGAAAAACAACTGTTGAGTCATGATTAATGCATTTTAAAGGTGAAAGGGACAGGAGAGTGAACTGGGCTTCACCTCACTGGCTTTGAGGTCATACTCGAGTTCAAATCCAGGTTTTGCCACTTCATAGCTGTGTGACCCTGGGAAAGTCACTTACCTCCCCTCGTTTCATTTTCTCATCTATAAGTAGGGTTGATGGTAGTACCTGTCTTCAAGGGTGTAAGAATTCAAGATATATATATAATGTTCTTAAAACTGTGCCTGGCAAGAGCACAAAGTCAACAAATGCTAACTACTATTGTGACCTTAATTTGTAGGAGTAAATGTACATCTCGTAGAATGTCCACCTTAGGGAAGATGAGAAGATCAAAAGCACTGTGCCTGCGTTTGCAATCCTAGACTCAAAGAGTATCATGTGACAGTAATTTAAAAATGAAAATTGGGTTGTACAAGCACGTGTGAATTTCAAAGAACTCATTCTTCACATCTAAAGCCAGGCTCAGCCACCCATCCAGGGAAGGTTGAAGGCAACTAAAATAACAAAAATAGGGCTTCCCTGGTGGCGCAGTGGTTGAGAGTCTGCCTGCCGATGCAGGGGACACGGGTTCGTGCCCCGGTCCGGGAAGATCCCACATGCTGCGGAGCGGCTGGGCCCGTGAGCCATGGCCGCTGAGCCTGCGCGTCCGGAGCCTGTGCTCTTCAACGGGAGAGGCCACAGCAGTGAGAGGCCCGCATACCGCAATAAATAAATAAATAAATAAACAAATAAATAAATAAAATAACAAAAATAATTGCCTTGAGAAGAAAACCATACCCCAGAAAGGGTTAACACATTTGCAAGGACTTCCTCGTTGTGGCTCTGTTCTAACTTGTTCTTTAGCCAACCAGGATAGTTAGAAACATCAACCACTGTTTAATTTTCTGGCTGCCCTTACCGCCAGTGGAATATCACGCCTTGTGTCCCCCTGTCTTCCAAATGGCCTCCTCCCTATTCTCACATAATCTAAAGATCTGAAATTCTCAGGTCCTTTCAGCCCAGCTCCATGGGATCAATTCCCCAGGTGTCAGGCTTAGTTATGCTGGAGCCCCGTGGGAAAGGGGATATGCTCTCATTGCTAACTCTGGGGCAAAGTCTCTTTAGGCAAGACATCCATCCTATTCACCAACAAATGTTCCCAGCTGTGGGAAAAAGAGTAGGGGCTTTCCACGTCACCCACCAGCTATTCCTTTCTGCACAGAAGCTGGTACCTCGCCTAAGAGCATCTCCGGGCAGGGCCAGCTGAATGCACCCCAGGCTAATAATCGCAGGTTTGGGGGGTACATCCCATACAGTCTCTGACTCTACAACTTAACAGAGACCTTTTGGTGGGGAAATGGGGGAGACTATGTTTGAATGGAAATTTATCATCTTAGAAAAAATTAGAATTTAATTGAATGAATAGTGTTCTGGTTTTTAGATCTATTCAAAGAAAGCAATGGAAGACGTCTGTGACAGGCGTGGCAAATAAGTTTCATCACATCTCGGCAACGAACCCTGATGGTTTGGTAATAGACTCTGGAAGCGCTCTACTAAGATGGATCGTGAAACCATAAGCCAGCATTAAGTTGGCTCTGATTGATTAGCAATGTCTGCCATGTGCGTGGGAGGAAGTGGACAGTGATCAGTTAGCAATGTCTGTCCTGAGGGGTGGCCTCAGATATGCACCTCAGATAATACAAAATAAAATTCCTAGTTTTTTAAAATATGACCATTCCAAGGAATATTTGAACAGTTTCTTAAAATTCCTGGGCCTTCATTTCCATTTTTGTAGACTCTAAAAAGGAGAGGAGAAGAATTAATATTTTTTTTCATGTTTGAGTGAACTGGTGTCTAAGGTCAGTTTTTATCTATACATGTGAAAGCAAATATGAAAACCCTTCTATCCAAATACCAGGTCCAGTCCTAGACAGGTTTGTAAAAGTTGATTTCTACATCTGTAACAGTTTTCATTTTTTGCTTCCCTATAATAATTTTTTTTTTAAACCCACATTTGTTTATTTATTTATTTTTGGCTGTGTTGGTTCTTCATTTCTGTGCGAGGGCTTTCTCTAGTTGTGGCAAGCGGGGGTCACTCTTCATCGCGGTGCGTGGGCCTCTCACTATCGAGGCCTCTTTTGTTGCTGGAGCACAGGCTCCAGACGCGCAGGCTCAGTCGCTGTGGCTCACGGGCCCAGTTGCTCCGCGGCATGTGGGATCTTCCCAGACCAGGGCTCGAACCCGTATCCCCTGCATTAGCAGGCAGATTCTCAACCACTGCGCCACCAGGGAAGCCCTCCCTATAATTTATCGATAAGCTTGACTATTCAGCCACCTACCCCATTGTGGGCATTCTTGCATCGTCACATGAGAATCTGAAATATTATCAATGACTGAGGTGCAGGACCTCACTGGGAAAGCAGGTATATTCACAGCAGGCGATGTTAAAGATATGGCTGGGGAATTAAAAAAAACAAAATAAACAAATAAACAAAAAATAGTAGTTTACACTGACTGAAATAGATCAAAATACCTCTCTCTATGTCCCGGATAATTCCTCTCTCTGTCTCTGTCTCTGTCTCTGTCTGTCAATCTGTCTCTCTCTCTTCTCTCTCTCTCTGTCTTTCCATCTCTCTCTGTCTCTCTCTCATCTTTGGAAGTCTCCTTTTCAATCTATAAGAGACATACCAGAGGAAAGGAGGAAAACATAACCCTAACCTATAGTCTAGGGTTCCCTCTACAAGGAAGTAAGGAAGAAGAGAAGGATTCCAAAAACATAAAGGAGCCCAGAATTTGGAACTAAATGTAGATTACATTGACTTTACCTGAAAATAATTGTTCGCCCTGATCTATATCTTAAGATTGGCTTTTGTCGTCCTGATAAAAGGGACAAATATCTCTAGTGCTATTAATTTCTTCCTTCTTCTTGCCTTGAATGCAGATGTAATGCCTGGAGCTGCAGAAGCTGTTTTGTGACCATGTGACAATGTCCATGAGGGTGAAAGGCCAAGCTAGGGAAGTGTAGGAAGGTAGAAGGAAGCATGGATTTGGGGGTCATTATTGAGTGTTGAACCAGCCCTGTGCTACCATCCTCCAGACTTCATTGTGAGATAATTAAATGCCTTTACTTTTGAAACCATCCTTATTAAAGTTTTATTATGGCAGCTTGAAGTATTTCTATACAACTATTTACCTCAGTACTATAATTTGGTATTTTTTTAGGCATTGGACCAATATTGATTTCTACAACTGCCTTACATTGGACCTCAAAAAAAAGAATGCTAAAGATATAAATCTAAATTGTCAAGGGGTCACAGAGAAAAAGTGAGTCATGCCAGCTAGCATAAATGGGGGTGTGGGAATTAGGGGATGGGGGTCTATAAGGAGAGGAAGGACAGAATTTCAATCTGATTGAGTTTTCTAACATATTCTAAATGATGAGAACACAGTCTAGGCCATCTGCCAACCCTTTCTAAATAGAGCATTTCCCAAAGCTGTGCCCTAGGTGTCAACACCTTTGAGACGTGAGTCAGAGAGAGAGCCATCTGTACACACAACCTCCACCCACCTTCAGCTTATCCAGTAAGCAGAGCATAATTGAGTCAGCTCCCAGCACCTGTGTTAATAATTTGGAGGGCACACAGCCTGCCTTTCTCTCTGTACAGCTCACAAGAACAACCCAGCAAACTTCTCTGGCTTTAGAAGTCAGTGTCCAGAGCTCATGGGCAGTACCATCCTGTGCCCTTATGCTTTCTAACAGAGCCTGGAAATACAGTCACTGAAGCAGTCAGAAAGGGCTCAACATGAGCTAACAGTCTCTTTCCAAATAGCTAGATATTACTCATTTGCCTTGAGAAGATCAGCAAAGAATGCAAATGGCACCTCCTCATCTCCTGATTTATCCAATTAAAACCATATGTGGACCATCCCTCATCCTCTTTTCCTGTGGGCTCTCAGAAACAACTAACAGGCAGGAGGGGTAGGATTGAAAAGTGAAGGGAACATTTCTTGAGCCTCTGCTCTGTGCCTGGCACTGTGCTGGTGGGTACCTTCCTATGCATTATCTTATTTAATCCTCATAAGAATTCCAGAAGCTAGGGGATACTGTCCCCATTTTATGGATAAGGAAGTAAGGCTTGGAGAGAACTGGTGATTTGTCTGAGGCCCACAGCTACGGGTGTACGGCAGAGATCATGAGCCTTCACCCACATTTCTGTGCATTTCTACATTTCCCAATCTTCTTGGCAATTGTGTTGATCGTGTTACTGAGTTCTGGACAGAAGCAAAGCACACCCCTTCTCAGCTGGATGACTAAACCATCTTGCACATTCTTGCACCTATGAGTGGAAGCAAAAGATTCCAAGATGGCCGATCCACAAGATAAAAGGAACCAGGATCTTTGAGTCACCACTTGGAGGAGAGACGGGCATCATTCTGGATCGTGCAAACAGATATTCTTAAGGTAGTTACTAAACCACGATCTATCCTACTTTGTCTTGTATGAAGGTCCCGTTTCCATGAGGGTCTGATACAATACTCTATGGAGACGTGGAGGAATCTTTGAAGAAATGGACACAAATATTAAACAGGTCTGTGGTGTCCAGTACAGCAACCGAGCAAGTGAAATGACCCCAAAATGAGTCAGAAGGATTGCATGTGGACAGATGTATTATGTTCTCTCTAGAGCATATGTGTGTCTGCTTCCCCCCTCATCTTACATGCACACGGACATAATCAAATCCAGAAAATACATGTTGAAGCTAATCCCTTGCCTCAAGTCGGGCTTGAATGTGGTGTAATAGCCCTTGGTAAATTCCTTTCAAGGTTCATGTCTCAGTTTCTTCCTTTCTTCAATGGAATAAAGCCCATGGGTCTCCTTCTGGAGTGTTCTTAAGGTATACAAAAACCGCAAAGCAGACACTTGGTCAATCTAAAAGGAAAGAAGGAATCCAGGACTTTATCAGTAGAAATGACTTAAAGAACCACATGCATGTACAATTTCTCACTCAGGTACATAGTCCAGGCAGGGTTAAACTCTGAGAAGCCAAACTAGTGATTATCCCAAGGAGATCAACTTTTTTTAAGAAGCTGTCAAAGAAAAGTAGGTGGAGAGATGGATTAGTGGACTGGAAAGGCGCTAGAAGCTGCTGGTGAAAAGTAACAAAGATTTCGAGGAGAGGATTTTGAATCCTTAGACCTCCTTCTCATTATATAGCATCTTCCATGGTATGTGACTGTTGATAAATATTCATTGAAGGGGGAATGGACCTAATGTAATGCAAATCACATGCAAAGCAACATGTAAATTGGAACCATTATATGAAGTCAATAGGTGAGGTACTACGCATATTAAAAGTACAGGACAAGAGCTCCGAAAGCCCCAGAAGAGACCCGTAATACTAGCTGGGGACCTTCCATTCCCAAAGGAATCTGATGGTCGAAGAGAGAGCCTTGCTATCAAAGAATGTCACCAAGCATGAAGTAGGGACGGTGAGGCCAGGACAGAGGGAAACAGGGATGGGGACAGCCTCCTGCCCGGCTCTCCCCACCCCTTTCAAAGCTGTATTGAAAACAAGTTCCCCTTCATCGCCTTCGCATACCGATCAGACCTGATACTGACTGATTGGTCAAATCCACTTAGTGACAGGGAGGCCGTCTGATCTGCTTGTCCATTCGCCACGCTATTCAGGATGGCTCCGGCAAGCCTTCCAGCAAAAGAGCAGGGGACCCTGAGACAGCCCGTGAGGCTGGTCAGTTTGAACCCGCTGGCACCACAGGCAAGACTTTTACAAGCTTTTATATCGCCCCGAAAACTCTCTTCCTGTGAGCACGCGTGGGCCTCAAGTACAAAGACGGGCCCAGAGACTCTCAGATACAGGCTTTTCCACCTAAGTCCTAAGGGAGTTGCAGGAGTTTGACCATCGTGAATGATCTGAGCCAGGGAAGGTCACAGGCTGTTTCTGATTGGAGCCCTCCGCTGTGTTTGCTTTCTGTGCCCCCATGGACCTCCTGACAGGACTGGGGGACATGGAAATAAGTCAGGGGTGACCCTTCTGGTGACCCATAGCCTCGCCAGCCAACTCCTGATTGCAACCTTCTGGCTTCAGTAACAGCCTTTAATGCGGGCCTTCTGGCTCCACTGAGGCCAGAGCTGCTGCAGAGCTGGTGGCAGTAACCACGGCCAGGCTCGGAAGCTCCGTGCTTTCTCTCCACATGTGAGACAAGCCAAGGTCGGTGGGATGGGGGGCACCATACAACGGGAAGGAGCAAAGGCAAAGGAAGACGGGAGAAGCTTCTGAATTCAGCAGATACTCTCCCTTTGGCTGCTGTGCACCCTTCTGTCTTCATTATGATGCTGGTACCCAAGCTCGGAACTGCTGGTGTTCAAGTCAATGGATGCAAACCTCATAAGACCGCCTGAACAATTGCGGAACAAGTCCTGCCTTCAAATCCCTGCCTCTCTGACATTAGGTTGTAGAAGCCCTTCTCACAATTCCCTGATGATATAGTAAAACACAAATGTAGATGCTGACACCGCTTTATATACCCACAGCACACACACCACTTCTAAGGGGTCCCCCCCTGCCCCCGCGCTTA
Source organism: Hyperoodon ampullatus (assembly GCF_949752795.1). Lineage (NCBI taxonomy): Eukaryota > Metazoa > Chordata > Mammalia > Artiodactyla > Ziphiidae > Hyperoodon > Hyperoodon ampullatus. Next base: position 21,401,415 of record NC_136932.1, on the reverse strand, counting down.
CACACACACCTCTGCATATGGCACAGTCCGGGCAGCCCTGTACACCAGGCACACGTGGCTTTTTCAACAAGGATCTTATGTTGAACAATTGACATGAAAGGGTCAAAGCAACCTCCCTGTTATTTGCAGCCTTTGGTGTGGGACTTTCTCCCGGACACAGACAGGACATCTAATAGACTCTGAAATTGATAACTCCTCCCATCCAATTGTCTCCTTTTACAGATGATAGATCTGTAAGAAAGAAGAAGTGACCTGATCAGAGTTAGTCACACTGCTGAGTCATGAGGACAGCAGGGCTGGAATCCCAGGGACTGGACTCCCGGCCCAGTGCCCTTCACCACCACACGCATTCCCAGATGGCTGGCCAGTGTCTAGTAGCTCCAGCCACTGCTTCCACAAGCCTTCCCCATCAGAGTCCCCTCTCTCCTACACAGGACTCTTGCAGGAGTATTTACAGCAGCCAGATCCTAAATAAATAGCAGTGATGACCCAAAGAGAGGTCCAAGTAGGAAGCAGAGGTGAAAGGCAGTAATCCAGGCTGGACCTCCACTGGCCAAGAGCCCAGGTCTGATCCAGGTATGTCTGATAGCCAGGTGCCACCCCCTCCCTCAGCTTCACAAATCCAAATCCAAACATATCCTATCTTTTGGAAAACTTGCTTTTCAACTCCAAGGTCCTTTGAGGCTCAAGGAGTTCAAAGACATATAGTATAAAAAGATGAAAGTTGCTGGAAGGAAGTCAGCATTGATAAGCAGTTCTTTACAGGGGTGTAAACCCAGCTCCTCCCTCTCTCTGGGGAACCAGCAGGATTGCCTTTCCAGTCCATTCTGTGGCTCAGCCCCTCCCAGCCCAGCACAGAATATCAGGCTTCCAAAGGAGGAAGACTGGCTGCTTAAGACCCCCGCTGCTTATACACATCGTAAACCCACTCTGTTGAAGTGATACGGGCTTAACATGTCACCTGCTTTCATTTTTCTTTCCTTTTGCAGTAGTGGTGGTGAGTATTTTTTTTTTTAATTTACTTCTTTTGAAAATTTCAAAATGAAGCCTGTATCACATTATTTAAAAAGTAACTGGCTAATCATTCTCAGGGTTCCCTTTCAATGATTGGCATGGTGTTGAGCCTAAATGCTCTTTTTTTTTTTTTTAGTTTTTTAAATTAAAGTATAGTTGATTTACAATGATTCAAGTGTACAACAAAGTGATTCAGTTTCATATATATATGTGTGTATATATATATATACATATATATATGTTCTTTTTCAGATTCTTTTCCATTCTAGGTTATTACAAGATATTGAATATAGTTCCCTGTGCTATACAGCAGGTCCTTGTTGTTTACCTATTTTATATATAGTAGTGGGTATCTGTTAATCCCAAATTACCAATTTATCCCTCCCCTCCTTCCCCCAGGTAACCATAAGTTGGTTTTCTATGTCTGTGAGTCTGTTTCTGTTTTGTAAACATATTCATTTGTATCTTTTTTTTTTTTTTTTTTTTTTTTTAAGATTCCACATGTAAGCCATGTCCTATGATATTTGTCTTTCTCTGTTTGGCTTACTTCACTTAGTATGGTCATCTCTAGGTCCACTAAATGTTCTTTCAAATGCATGCTTCGCTTTTAAAAAGTGGACCCTTTTCTGTACGTTTGTGTGGAAGCATTATTTAATCAAAGCTTGAGACTCAGACTCACATTCAGGCGGGGCTTCAGAAGAACTCCTTTCCCAGAGTTCATGACCTTCAGTTACCAAGTCTCCACAGGATTAAGGGTTTCTAAGGCATCATCTCCTTTTTGAAAGGAACTTTTAACCTTTTCAGTCCTGGGTAGTTTATTAGAAAAGGACCCCTCCTTGAACCCCAGATTGGAAGGCTGAGCGGCTGAACATGAGGCTAAGGTAGTTTTCCAACTGCAAGCTCCCCAAGTCATCCATCCATCCATCCATCCATCCAGTCAATCAACAAACATGGTGGGCAGATAAACACAACCCCTGACTTCAGAGAGCTACAGCATAGTCAGGGAAACACAATAACCAAGGGCCAAAATTGATGGAGCTTAGTTGCTAAGGAAGGGAAGGGTACAAGTTGAATCCGAGAGTCAGGCAAAGGCTCATTCCTCAAGGCCAGGAGGCCCCAGAGGCCATCATAAGGGTTTTGGTGTTCAGCCTAGAACAGTGGGAGGCCCCGGGTCCTGCTTCCTCCTTTCTCCTGCCTTCATGCTCTTCCAGAGAAGACACACCCTTCTGCTTTGCGTTAAAATTTTACTTCCATCCACACTAAAAGTCTCTCCCCCAAACCAAAGAGTATTTTTCATGTGATGCCACCCACAAGAGCCCCAGACACCACAGGCCCTGCATGAAGAAGACAGAGAGCGGGGTCAGAGTCTGAAGATCAGTGTTGAGAAGGCTCAAAAGAGTGGAGGTTCCCAGACTTGACCAGAATTTCAACCCAGCTGGAAAGCAAGTGTAAAGGTGATCCAATTGTAAGTTGGCCAGACTCTCCTGTTCTGTTTGGAAACATGTCAAGATGGCGCAATAGTAGTGCTTAGAAGCCGCGATGGGTCACTGACCATCCCATTGTGGGGCTAGCACATGCTCACTCGGGCAACGCCAACCATTCCCTGCAAGTTCTGACACAGGCAGCAGGCTCCTGCCCTATGGAAAAGTGGTTTTGCTAAGGGTCACCCTTCCCAGTTCCACAGTTGGACAGGAGGCAAAATAAGCTGCAGTGTAATTAGCAAAATGATGGGAAAATATGTAAGCAATTCAAGTACCATTACCTTCCCTCTAAGTGAACACATGAACAGCATTCAGTGCATGGGTGAAGGGGAGATGCAACTATCTGATCCCATTGGACAATTTTGCAAAGATCTTTCAGAAATCTTTAGATTGTGGCAACAGTTCAGTTTAAAATCTTCTTTAAGAATCCAGCTCAGAAAACTGGTTGTCACCTATTCCTAAATAGGATGAAACTGTCATCAATTTTATCTTTTCCTGCTGGTCTTCAGAATGCAGGAGCTGCTTAGAATGGTTTTAAAGTCAGGCTGGTGGCTGGACTGTGAGTCTCCAAACCTTTCCTCTCTGAGTAGCAGAGGCCCTGCACCTAGAAATAGATGTTCTTATCTTTTCACATTGTCTGAATTATATTCTTCTAAGGTATAGGAAGGCTTGACTTTGTCTAGTAAGTGGTTTCATTGGCTGGGAATCAAAAAGAAAAAGGGACTGGACTTATTTACAAAACAGAAACAGACTCACAGACATAGAAAACAAACTTACTGTTACCAATGAGGAAACGGGAGCGGGGGAGGGATAAATTAGGAGTTTGGGATTAACAGATACAAACTACTATATAAAAAATAGATAAACAACAAGGACCTACTGTATATCACAGTGAACTATATTCAATATCTTGTAATAACCCATAAAGGAAAAGAATCTGAAAAAGAATATATATATATATGTATGTATACATACACATATATATAACTGAATCACTTTGTTATGCACCAGAAACTAACACAACAACACACAACATTGTAAATCAACTATACTTCAGTTTTTTTAAAAAAAGGGAAGAGAAAAATAGGAAACAAGTCAAGTCAACTCTCGATCAGTCCCTGACGTTTGGGGTTGAGATCTTCCATCGTTTTCTTAGAGGAGAAAGGATATTATATAAAACTTTCCCAAGATCTGGAGTGACTTCTCAGTAGGAGCAATGGTCAGGATATGGAAGAGAGTCCAAGATGTGCCACCAGCCAATGCAAGACAACATAGTCATTTTTTTCACTATTTTTCTCTAAAGAAATACTTTTTTCCCTTCACTCTATGTCCTAGTTAGTGATACTGCCAGTCATTGAGATGATCAAGCCAGAAAACCAGGCGCCATCTTAGATCATTTTCCTTATTTCACTTCCCAAAGCTAAAAGTCCTGTCAATTTCACATCCTAAAATTTCCTGTCATCTCTCCCTACCATCACCATCTAATTTGAGCCGTCCTTATTCTCATCAAAATATTTGTATAGTTTCCCCCAAATGTTGCCATGGCTGGATCCCTCACTTCATCCAGCTCTCTGCCCCAATGCCATCTGCTCGGAAAGCACTTCTCTGGCCACTCGGTCTAAACTGTGACTCGCCATCACTTTTTATCCTTACTCACTTCAGTTTTCTTAACAGACCCTACTCCCACCTTTCATCATATGACACATACATACATATATACATATGTATCACATATTTATATATCATATATTTAGTTGCATATATGTCATATATTTCTTGTTGGCTTTCCCTTCCAAAAAATAATCTTTTTTTGTTCACTGCTGTATCCCAGGACCTGGAATGATGCCTGGTGCACCAAAGGAGCTCTATCAGTATTTGCTTAAGGAATGAAGAACCAGGCTCCCTGCTTCCACTCTCATGTATCCTCCATATCGGTGAGACTTACTTTCTGAAATACAGATTTGACCACATTATTTCACCGCTGCAAATGCTTCCATGCCGTCCAGTTGCCAGCATGTCACCATGGCAACCACAGTAGCTGTGGCCTGGAGCCACCACTTCTACAGCCTCATTTCCCATGCCCACCTCCAACTCCCCAGGCCTTACCCACCCAACATACCAGCCATGTGCAATGACTACGGGGTCCCCAAACATGCCATGCTCTTTCTGCCCTCAACTCCTTCATGGGGGACTGGGCTTTGACTCCCTTTGACTGCTGGGCAAACTCTGAAAAGCCATCCCTCGTCCCCTGCTGTATCCTGCACAACACTCCTATGACAGGTTACAGAACCTTGCAGCGTGTAGAGTGTGCACATGTGTCTTTGTCTGTATCCTTCCTTGGTCTAGGAGAAGAGGCCATATCATAATCATATTTTGGTAGACAATTTTTCTAGCATTGGAAAACTTCTTTCATGTTGGTATCTCTTGTGAAATAGGACAAAGCTTTTGAAAGAGAAGAAAAACTCTTTCAATCTCTCAACTCTGCTTTTCTACATCCTTCCCCTGAGATTTCTTTTTTATTCAGAAACAAAATAGAGAGAGAAATCACAAAGAGGAAAAGAAAGGAAAAATAAAGAGGGTAGTGAGAGGTGAAATTTTCAGCCAAGTGAAAGAAAAAAAGTAACTGGCTTTTGCATTGCATTGATTACATAACTGAAGCCTGAACTCAGATGACAGAGAACTTGGCAAAATGACTGTCCCCACCATGAAGAGCTGCTGACCAGGTCCAGTGAGTGAAGATGGCGAGAAGCCAAAATGGACTGGACATCGCTTTGGGCTTTGACTTTTCTTTCTCTGGAGTGATGGGAAGACTGAGCTGGGAGATGAGGGTGCCTCAGATCCAGCCCAGGCTATACTGCCCCTGCTACCAAACCTGTGCAGGCAAACCCGTTACAAACCTGACCCGGCCTGCTTCCTCCGGCTCCACTCCTCTCCTCCCCACTTCCCAGATTTCCTGTTAAAGGATTCCGTCCGTCCCAAGACCAGTTTCCTCTTCTTTGCTCTGTTTTCTTTCATGAGCTCACACTGAGTCAGGGGGGCAGCTGGGAATACTGACGGTCAGTGAATGTGTAGGCACTTGAGTCACCCTTGTTACCTCTGCTTCCACCACCTAGAGGAGTGAAAACAATATACATAACATAAAACATAAAAATACACTTCACTTCAGTGAAAGGGAAAGTGCACTAAAGCTTTAAAGGAGAAAAGAGCCTGGATTGGAACCCAGTGGCCGTGGGCTGTTCCCTTGAAGGAGCATAAACTTGAGGGCCGTCTTCAGCTCCAGTCTCAGGTAAAGCAAGAGGAGTTGGGTGGGAGGGGTTCTTGGGGTTGAGGACCCCCCCCCAGAAGAGGGACCCTGGGGGTGATCATGCCAATTTGACTCCAGCATATTCCCTGTTCCATGCATTTGAGCGGGTAACTCTATCTTTGAAACTTGAATGTAAAGATCTCTGGTTTGACCCCTGTTGCCAGGTCTCCTAGAAAAGTCTGGAAATGGGGCAGGTGGTATCCCTAAGCCTCCAGAAAATATTTTGGCAGGACAGCCTAACCCAGGAGGGAAATCCATTCTTTCATTCAAAAAATATAGTCACTATTATAGCTCTGATATATGGTGAAACACACACCCTCCTACACACAATTCTTGCCCTCTAGGAACTTATTTTCATTTGTGGGGAAAAGAGAATAACAAAATTCTTTTAAAAAAGAAATAATTCAACTATGTGGCATGCCAGATAGTGAGGGCTAAGGAGGAAAAGAAAATAGAGGGAGGGTGTGTGAAGTGCTGGGAGCTCGATTGACTTGGGTCCAAGAGGGCTGCCCCGGGGAGGTGCCATGCAAGGGACCACATGAGGGACGGTGCAAACCTGTAAAGCAAAGGTTTGGGGTTATAGTTAAGCTTCCTGGGTGTCTCACATTCTGTCCCACCCTGAGGCATGAGGAGCAAATAAAAATAAGAAGGGAGGAGGAGAACCGGAAACCACATCACCCACTGTACTTGTTGCCATCTGGTAGACCCTGGAAATCATCAGTGCATTTGGTTACCGTGTTTACACAGCCGGCAGGACACACATTGCTTGCTCAGGGCTCCCCAGAGCGGCCGGAATGGTCCCCGCTTCCCCGGATTCCTGAGGCCCCCGCATCCGGGCGCCGGGGCTCCACCCCTCACAGGGTTTTAAAATCCCCTTGGGTTGTCCAAAGACAGGGGCCTCCAGGAACTCCCCAGACCAGGTTCAGATCTTTATCTGGACCAAGTGCTGCGCCTGGGGGTCAAGCTGGGGAGGAGGGCTTTGGAAGTCGTTTGCTCAACCAAGAAGGGAGACAAGGCTGGGCTGAGCAGGCCACTGGGCTGAGGATAGGAAATGAATGAATCATGTGACATCTACCTGCAGTGCCTGACCCATGGGAAAGCACCCTGGATGCTGGCGGTCACAACTCTGTTTCAGGTACGTGAAGTATGTACCTGCACCCCAAGGAAGTTACATGCAATTTTTTTTTTTTTTTTCCCATGACCTTCTATTTTTGACCGATTTTAGACCAAAGACACTGAGGTTTAGAATGATCCGTACCGCTCAAAAGCTGGCACAGGGCTTCCCTGGTGGCGCAGTGGTTGAGAGTCCGCCTGCCGATGCAGGGGACACGGGTTCGTGCCCCAGTCCGAGAAGATCCCACATGCCGCGGGGCAGCTGGGCCCGTGAGCCATGGCCGCTGAGCCTGCGCATCCGGAGCCTGTGCTCCGCAACGGGAGAGGCCACAACAGTGAGAGGCCCGCGTACCGCAAAAAAAAAAAAAAAAAGCTGGCACAGTTAATAAATGGTGGCCAGAATTTGAACTCAAGCATCTCCAGTCCTAAAACGGGCTCCAATCCCTATGCTTTAGGCTCTACCTACATTTAAGGGATGAAATCGAGGCAATACCTCCTGGTCTCACGACAAGCCTGACTCTTCTCTTCCTACTTCAGAATCGGGAAGAGGACAGTTTATACACTGAAAAATCAAGGAAGGGCGATACCCATGTACCTCAATAACTTCTAGTACTTCTTTTCCAAGAGGCTCTATTTCTTTCAACTGCTAAGAATGGTACTTAGGATGCTGTGAAGAAGAAGCAGGGGGCTTAGAGTTTAAACAAGTATAAGGTCCATCAGAGGAAGTGCCCAGTCAGGCCTGAATCTTGTAAACACGGTGGCCTCTGTGAGCCTTGACCGTCATGGCATGATCTGCCTAATGTCTCGGATGAAATATTTGTAGCAATTCTGGGACTTGTTTCTCATTTCAGTGGCACTGAAAGCCACCGTAAGAAAGGCTCCAACAATCTGTGGCTTCTGTATAAAAGTAAGCAGACAAGAAGCCGGGGAAGTGAGAGGCCCTGTTTGAAGTCACTCACCAAATTCACGAAGAGCCTGAAGCCGGGGAGGACCCAGCTAACTCTGGGCATCACAGGCCATCTGGCTGGACACACAGGAACCAGACTGTCTTTTAACCCTTGGGCTAAATCATCAGGCCAGCAAAGAAGATCCACATTTAGAAGAAGAAATATGTTCCAGTGCACCCTAACCCTTTCCCACCACCTGTCACCCCAAACCCCCAGACTCAGAGCTGCTGCATCCGAGACACATCCAAATAGACCTTTGACGCCAGGCTGGGCCCGTTCACCCACATGAAAAGGCAAAGGTAAACACTTTCCTCCCAAGGACTGGCCAAGGCGGTAGGTGGACCAGCCTGGGCCAAGCCAGGCAGGGGCAGGGCATCGGAGGCATTATTGACAAACTGGGTGCGTTCATGGACCCGAGAGTGATGGATGGATGCTCCCGAGAGACTGTAGGAGAGAAAAGAACTTCCAGAATCTCTCCTCCAGCCTCAGCTCCCCAGGTAGGACACCAGGGTGTTTCACTTCCCTCCCTCCCCGCTTTCCTGCCGTTGCTCAGAGAGCTGGGCCTTCCTTCAGGCTGGCTGTTTAACGGGGCCGGTAGAGAATTTTCAGACGGGGACTCATGTGTTCTAATCCTATTAAATATGCACCGGCTTCCAGACCCGGCTTTTAAAAGCTTGCTTCCCCCCCCTCCCCCGCTTTGCCTTACTTAGTCCGACTTTGCTCCCTTCCAGCCTGAAAAGCCATTGCTCAGTTGTTGGCAGGGGTCCCACCGGCATTTTTGCAAGGATTTGGGCTGCGATTCAGCTACCTGCAGCTGTTCCCCGGTTACCACCCACGTAAAGGAATTTCTGATATTAAAACTGGTGACAAACTTCCTCCCCCCTCTTCCCCAAACACATTAGTTTGATTGGCATCCTCAGTCTAAGTGGCCAAGTTCACTCTTGCTTGGTTCCCCATGTTCTCTTGATGATACATTCAATTCCACCCAGCCACTGCCCCACCCCCGCCATGCCTTATACACACGTCCCCTCACCCTGAAGGATGCCCTCTAATAAAGACCATTGAGATACCATTGCTGGGGGGATATTTTACAAGCAATCTACTAAATCTCTAGAGAACAACATTTTGTTCTCTCTTTAGTTATCAAGTGAAATCCTCTTACCGCCGTTGCAAGAAATCTTCCTAACTTCTCCCCCAATGCGGAATGCCGTCCAGTGGGAGTGGGGAGAGGTAGGGCAAAGGGAGAGTTGAAGATTCAAGTTCAGAGAGTTCCACGGAGCCTCTCAGAGCTAATGCTGGGGACCACCTGCTTCTCTCCGACAGCACAGAGATGCCGGGGGTTCCTTTGGACCAGATGGCGTTGTCTCCACCAGGGCACACTGAGGGGGTATCCCCAAAGCTGGGCACAGGTCTGAGCTTCCTGGCTCTGGCTACTTCCCTTTGTGCGTGTGCTGGGGTTGGGAGAGACGGGGATCGGGGGACATGCAAACAGTGCAGATGGCCCCATCCTGCACTTCTGGCAGAAGTCCCATCTCACCCTGGGCTCGTCAAAGGAGGAAGAGATGGAGGCCGGCACAGCACTTACAAAAACATCAGCATTTAGCATTCTAGGTACCTACCTTGAGAGCAGACACTCAAAGGCGGGCTTTTGAGCCCTGATTACACTGGAGCCCCTGGATGGATGCCGAGAACCTGGGCTTTCTCTGAGTTTCTCCATTCGGCTTGGCAGACACTCTGCGGGGAACAACAGAAGGGTCCCACCCGTCTCATCCACCCCGAGGCCGTGTCCCCTTGCTTCTGGGCAGTAGCCAGTAATGTGATGCTTCAAGGCCGTGCCAAACCCCCCTGTTGGGAATTCAGCCAATCTTGGGGCTCTTCAGGGAAGAAAAATTCCTTTCCCTGACCTCTGCAGGTGATCAGATTGAGGTCCCTGCAGCTTGAAATTTGATTTGATCTTTGATCTCTGCTTGCACAGCTGCAATGGTTATTATGCACCATAAAGGGTCCCGGCGCCCTTCTCACTCACCTGCCCTCGGTAGCTAGTGCTTGGGGCCAGGTATTCGTGCGCTGGGGCCGAATATTACTTCTCTGTTTTTCTCATACTGCACTGCCCCCAGTTCAGTCCTACTTTCTCATTCCCCTCATTCCCAGGACTTAACCCCAAATTCCAAGACCCTGGACATTTTCAAGTCCTTCTAAATGAGAGCATGTGGTTTCAGGAAAAAAAAAAAATACCACTGTGTGTTAAAAGCCAAATATTTAAACAAGGTCACAGTCCTAGAAGAACATGGCATGTGTCTCAACAAGTTCTTAGAGGAGAGTGGTCCTCAAAATGAGTTTTCCTGGATTTAGTCGACTCTGTCACGGTGAGGTCATCCCCTTCAAACTGACATATTTAAGATTGCAAGTTTGGTGGAGTTCATCAGACCTATATTCTTTTTTTATTAGTGGTAAGAGGCATATTAAGAGGTGATATTCATTGCAAGCTGACTGTGTTTTAGACATTATGCTAATGACTTTACCTTCATGGACACTTCTAAGCCTCAGAAACTCTATGAAGAATATAATTTATTCTCTCAGTTCACAGATGAGGAAACTGAAGCTTGGAGGGGGTTAAGCAGCTGGTTTAAAATTATACAGGCAGTGAGCAGAGTTGGGATTTCCTCATGGGCCTGCGTGATCCTGAACTCAAGTTCTGAACCAAATTCATAGACTGGCCACCTTAGGAAATTATGCGGTCAAGAGAACCTTGATATCTTGTCTATGCTGTTCCCCCAAGAAAACCAATTCAAGATTTATTTTGTGGCTACCTCGATTTTAATCTAAAAACAAGATCAGAATAACATATTTCACCCCTTCTCTTTTGAAATTAATTAGGAGCTTGGGATTAACATATACACATTACTATCCATAAACTAGATAACCAACAAGGGCCTACTGTATAGCACAGGGAACTATATTCAATATTTTGTAATAACCTATAAAGGAAAATAATCTGAGAAAGAACATATATATGTGTGTGTATATATATATATTTGAATCACTTTGCTGTAAACCTGAAACTAACACATCATAAATCAACTATACTTCAATTTAAAAAAATAAAAATTAAATTAAATTAAATTAAAATTGAAATTGTATTCAACAGCTTACAAGAATAATAAGAGGATTAAGTCCATCTTTTAAAAGAAACATCCAAATGGGTATAATTTACCTTCATCTTAATATTTAATTCCTGGGTCCCCATGTGGATCTTACCTTTGAGCCTAGACTTGATAAGAATATTTCTCTAGCTAGCTTTTTTCTTTTTTTTTTTAGTCCCTATTAAGTGTCCGGCATTAAAGCGTTGCAGTTGCTTTAAAGCTACGACTATCTTCCATGACTTCAAGGAACGGACTCATTCCTGTGCCTGCTTACCGCTTCCTCTGTGGTGGTTTTGTTTCCCCCATTCAGCTGCTTTCTCTTCCATGAGGAAGAAGCATAGAGAAATCTGTTGTGTTTTGTCCCTTTGCCTACTGCACGAACCCTGAAAGATCGTCTTCCAATTTACAAGTTGTCTCCCAGCATCTAGCTCTAGCCATCTTCTTTCCTTTTATTTTTTTATTGGCTGGATGTTTGTGCTAAGTTTTCCCCACCTCTGATTGAGAACTTCAATAGACCTTCACTTACTAAAATATGATTGTATGCATTACTCTTGGCATCCCGCAACCTTTACAACTGAATTGTGACAAAGAACTGAGTTACAAAATTTCAACTTATGCAAGTAACTACATCCTTAAAAGGGAGATGACCATGACCTTTCCACTCAAAAGCATTTTCTCAAATTTTCATATAAACTTACAGGAAATTAGAAATAGTATAGATAACATCTATATAGTTGGTCCCTACACTCAATAATTGTTCATAATTTTGCCATATTTGTTTTGTCTCTGTGTGTGTACTTTTTGATTTTTGGTTTTTGTTTTGTTTCTGGGCCACTTGAGGATAAGTAGCAGACTTCAGGACACGACACCTCTCAAAAGCCTAGAATGTTGGCATCCTCCTATGTAACCATATAGCACTGATGCACCTAAGAAAAACTCACAGTGGTTACTCATCATTATCTGCTACCCAGACCATGTTAAAATTCCCCAACTATCTTACAAATGTGTTTTAGAGCTGTTTGAGTTTTTGTTTCTGCTTTTCACTCTGAATTAGAAGTAAGATGACAACTCTCTTGGTTTGGCTCTATGTGTCCCATCCTCGGGAAAGTCTGGGGAGCGTCACTCCTGATTCCATCCTAGGCAAGCTGGAGACGGTCAGTCCCCCTCACCAAGAGCCAATCAAATTCCTGCATTGCACTGGATTATTATACCTACTTCGTATTTAATCTCTTTTAATCACGTGTCACCAGACTGAACCCAGAAAGTTCAAGTTTTTCAGTTCAGTATCTAAAGAAGGCTTCTTATACCCAGGGCGAGTCTGGTTTGGGGTGATGGTGGTTTGTCCACAGAGAACTGGCACAGACATCCAACAGATCTGGTCTTACCAGCAAAAACCTTCGCAAATGAAAACTGTTGACTGTCACCCCCAAAATAGTGTTTTTCTTTTGTTGTGCTTTGTTGTCTAGGGTCTGATTTGTTATTACGTTTCAGAAGCATTGACAGGTGAGTTGATGGATGGAATCATTGGCAGAGGCAACATCAACAGGTGAATGACCCATTCAGATGCTGGACCTGGTCATTGGCCGCTAATGCTGAGATATCTGAGTGCTCCTGAAACTCTTGATTGTGAGACTGCGTCGAGGAGGAATCAAAGGGTGTCTATCAGACAGCCTGCTCCTCTCATACACCATACCCTTTGACAGCACGTTCAAGATGTTCCTGTCTACAAAGCCCTCCATGAAGAAATGTGGGAACCAAGGTGACACCCAGCCTCAAGGTCCAGCTCTACATACAGTTGAACAGTACCACCTTGGTCAGAGCATCTCTCTTCTCCGAGGCTCTGTTTCCTTATCTGCAAAGCGATGAGCTGCTCTAGCCACCTTCTTCTTGGCTGGCCTCACTTCAGGCTCTCCCAGGAAGGAACGCCTGGGGCTCTGAGCACTTCCTCAGAATATAGTTAGAATTTCCTCACTCATCTCCAGGAAGTCACCTGTCTCACGCACACCTGCTAAATCAGTGGAAGGTCAGGAGACCGGCAATGAGCAGGCTTCAAGGGTCTGCTGTGCCCTCTTCCTGCCCCAGAAGAGTAGTACAAATGATACACCTGGCCCTCAACCCTCAAGAACAGCCCTACCTCATCCACTCTTTTAGCCCCTTCTGTGCTTCCCATGGATTGGGAAGACCTCGCTTCACTTCATCCAATATCTTTATGAAACAGTGGGAAGTTCAAGTAAGAGTTAAGATATCAGCCCTAAATTAGCTGAGTGCTCTGAGCTCTAAACCTGTCCATTGGCTGCCTCCCCCGCATCTCCAGCTGGATGTCCAAGAAGCATCTCATTCTCAACTTTCATTATGTCTTCAACACAACTCTTAATGCCCTTTAAACCACTCCTCCCCTAATTTTCCCCAAAGCATAAAACCCATGACTGTTTTACCCAGTTGCTCAAGACAGAAACCTAGGAGTCATTCTTGATGCTTCGATTTCTGCCACACCCCAAATCCAATCCATGCACCAGTCAGGTGAGCTCGACCTTCAAAATACAGCTGAGATGTTCCTTCCCATCAGCCCCACTGATGTCCCTCTAATTAAAACTGCCACTGCCTCTTGCCTGAGCTACTGCAAGCATCGTCTGTATTTCCAGCTTCGCTTTGCCCTCCTACTGTCTAATCACTGCTCAGCAACCACTGAATAATCTTTTCAAAACCATCAATCAGACCAGATCTCTCCCTTATTTGAAATCTACAAAGAGTTTCCCACCACATTTATGATAAGTTCTCAACACCTCGCCTTGGCCCTTCCTCTTCCTCTGTTCACCTGGGCCATCTCACTTCACTCCACTTTCTCCCTTCCCGGCTGCAGCCAGCTACAAAAGGCATCTCGCTGTCCCTAAACACATCGGGTCCATTAGACCCTTTACCCCTGCTGTGCTTGTTCACCTGGGCTGCACTTCCTTTAAATGCCACCTTTGCCACCTACAGGCCACCTACCTGCCACCCCACGCCCACTATCCCTGCCCCACTTCTCTCTGCCCTCCTGCCCCACATCATATTATGTGTCCTATGTACTTGCTATGTGTCTGCACACTGCGCCCTGTGACAACAGGTGTTTGGCTTGCTTTGTTCAACACCGAATCCCCGGTACCGAGAACACTTCCTGTCTTGAGTAGGCACTCAATAAATCTTTATTGAATTCATGAATGAATGGAACATCATTATTCCAATTAAGACAAACGAGGATGCAGGGGATAAGCAAAAATACCTTCTGTTCTTTGCCATTTTGTGTCACTGCCTTTCATTCACTTAAAAATAAGATTGAACTGTTACGGAGTTTTACCAAACTGGTCCCCAGCGCATTTCTGTCACAGTAGAACATCACTCTGTTCATTGTCTTCCTGGCCCTTCTTACAACCTGTAATTATTTTATTCATCACTAGCCCCCTTTTCGTCTGTCTCATCCATTTTAGGATGTAAGATCATGAGGGCAGAAACCTTTTCATACTTGTTCCAGGCCATATCCCCAGCACTGAGCTGTTGACCCGGCACACAGGAGGTGCTCAATACACGTGTGTTGAACAGATAATTAAATAAGAAAGTAATCAGGGCTGGAAACCTCATTGAAAGAGATCGTGAGCTATTCAAGAAAAATAAGCAGGTTTTTTCTTCTTCACTCCCTACTAAGAGCTAACACAGTGCTTTGCACTTAGTAGGAGTTCAGTAAACATATTTATTGAGGGGAATTTCACTGAACAAGCCGAGTTTCAGAGGCTCCAAGCCCTAATTAGAAAAACTCTTCTGGAGAGGGTAAAGGCTTGGAGGAGGAGGTGTCAGGAGACCCAGGTTCCCAGCTTGGCAGGATACAGACAAAGGGTTCAATGGACTCATTTGCATTTGTTTTGCATAAATATGCAAAAGCTGAGTGGCTGAGATGGTGTCTCTAAGTATGTCAAATGGCAACTGACTGTGTTCTCAAATAGGATATTCAGGGTCTTACAAACTGGCAGGAGGTTCCCACCCCCAAAAGAAGGCGCTTCATCTGTGCTGGTTATGGGGAGACACCCCGAATCTGGCTGAGCAAATGTCACCTGACTGGGTCCTCCCCATGCCCTGGCCACTGCCAGCCACTTCCCCATGCTCAGCCCCCGCGGAGACCTTGGCGAGCCTGTCTAAGGTGTGGTAACTTCCAACAGGGCGCCGTTGACAGAGCTTGAAACAAACCTCCCTGTTCACACAAGACTCCAGTGGATGGAAAGAGCCAAGTTGGGCTGTGGACTTGGTACTGGCTGAGGCTCCCAGTGCAGGAGAGAAGTTTCTAACAGAAAACAGTACCTGAAAAAAAAAATCATCTTTTCTGGAGCCAACACAGAGTGCTGGGAAGGCTCAGAGAGACCATGGGATTTTTTTTCTTCCCAGTTAATCCAGTTGCCCTGATTTGCATGGGATTTGCATAAACAGCACATTGTGTTCAAGCAGCCCTCACTTCAAGGGCCAAGATTAAGGCTGAGGATTTGTCCCACCCACAGTAGTTTTGTTCGACTTCCACTGTTGAGAAGCTCAGGGATCCCTAAAATAGCTCTTTATCTACTGACAGAGGTGAAAAGGATACAAATGATGATGGAGGATCGGAGGGGCCTGGACCCAGGGGATGGAGCACTCTGTCTTCTCTCCCAGGAGGGGAGGTTGAACGATATGAATTTTAAAGTTGCTTCTAGTTCTGGAATTCTGTCAGTCTCTGCAGGGTGCCAGGCACCAAAGGGCTGGCCTCGCCAAAGCCTGGGATGACCCTGGGAGCGAGATGTACTGAGGCCAGATCCAGGCTGAGCTAATATTTGTGGAAGGCTTTTCTGTGACAGCCACTGTCATGTGGGAGAAGGGAGGAGATGTAACAGGAGTGGACAAGGGGAGGGATGGGCAAGACGGAATGTGGAATTCTTCCACCGCCCCACCACCACCGTTGCCCTGCAGGCCGTGAAACTGGGAGAAGCCCTCTAAAAGGCTCTCATTTACAAACCTCTCTCAACTCCCAGCCATCAAGCCTTACCTGGTCCTTGAATAAGAAACAAGAACTCAGAAGCACTTGTTGGCACGGGCCAATAGTCATATTCCATCTCCCAATGTCAGCTTGACTCGGAGTACTTCCCTGTGGCCCTTCCCACCCACAGTTGGCTCTCCCAGTGCCAATGGGGTCTTTGGAATTCCCTGGGTTTTTTAGCTTGGAGGAAGTTGCTTTGGCCCGAGCTCTCTCAAGCCCACACCCAGATGGCCCAACCTTAGCTTCTGCATTTTGTCAAGAAAGATCCTGGAGCGTACTAGGCTACCCCAGGTAAAATGAACAGAAGTAATAACCTTCCAAGAGCAGATCGGGCCAACCTGCAGGACACTCATGAAGAGGGATGGGGGAACAATGTCCAAGGTCCCTGTTTCTTTCTCCCCCAACTTCCGCCATATGTGCAGAGTACTAGTTGCTGAGTACTACCTGTGCAACTGAGCGCCTGATACACGCAGCTTCTAGGAAAGCCCTGCCTTGAAAAGGGGAGAGAGGAGGGCAGTGAAAGGGAAAGGATTGGGGCCCTAAGATCTTCCTGACTTGGCTTCATTAAGCACCACTCACTTTATCTTCATAAAATCATGTAGGTCATCTCTCTTCTGTGGAGCATCATGGGGAAAGAAAACTGGACAGGGGTAAAATGAACAAGCAAAACCAGAACACTCGTATCTAGTCTTAACCCTAAGGCTTGAAAGTTATGGAACTTACTCAAGGCATTTTAATTCTCTAGGGTTTTTGCTTATCCATCTTCTTTATAAAATGGAGATTTAAAAAGTCTGCCATACTTATCCTCCCAAGGCAGTTGAGAATCACAAAAGAAATCACACAGGTACTGATGGGGACAGACAGGTGTCAAGTACTGTTAGTCCTGGACTACCCTAACCCACGCCCAGAAAAACAGACATCCCTAAAGTTTTTTCCAACTTGTCCACAGATACAGAGTTATTCTGATCATCCTGAATTTGATTTCCCCTAAACATTTTATGATCAATTTCATTTTCTTCTTTTATTTCCTTTTTTTCTTTCCTGGAAGATATTGGAAGAAAGAAACTAGCGATTCCTGGAGTTTTTCTATCCACATGCAGCTTCTTTAACCGCCGTTAGGATATACACACCTAACCCATATGAACAATAATTCATTATGACCTTATGGCTTAAGAAAACCCTTTGTGATTCAGTGACTCTAAAATAAAGAGGATTTTCCCAAAAGGAGTAGGGTGTTTGGTTTTTCTACGGTCTTAGGATGCCCAGGAACCAAACTTACCATTTAAAGAGCTGGAACAGGGGCTTCCCGGGTGGCGCAGTGGTTGAGAGTCCGCCTGCTGATGCAGGGGACACGGGTTCATGCCCCGGTCCAGGAAGATCCCACATGCCGCAGAGCGGCTGGGCCCGTGAGCCATGGCCGCTGAGCCTGCGCATCCGAAGCCTGTGCTCCGCAACAGGAGAGGCCACAACAGTGAGAGGACCGCGTACCGCAAAAAAAAAAAAAAAAAAGAAAAAAAAAATGTGGAACAGAAAGTCCAGTTCCCATTTTTGATGCTGACCTCCTATCAAGCTTAGATGCTGGTGGATTACCTAGCCCAACTTCAAACAGTTTCTAATAACATTAATTATCCTGCTTCACTTCTCTGTCTCTCTTTTTTAAGGTAGCCAGGAGGCTCAAAAGATTAAACTTGAGGAAAATTTCCCAATGCCTTTAGGCTGGTTTCCCATTTAAAACCCCATTTTCCTCTGAGATCCTTGGCTCTCCATGGCAGATGAACAATATATTTTAGGCCCCCTTCAGCTCGTACCTGAGACCAATGTGCCCCAGCTACTTATTTACAGAAGGTTGGGATGCTCTTCTTTCCACCATGAAATGTTGCCAAAGTCCAGAGACTACAGATATGGGGAGGGAAAAAACCAAAAAACAAAAAAACCCATATTGTTGCAATCCCCTCCTCCCCCTTGGTCATTAATTGTATCCTGCTGGGAGCCCTCCTGTGCACTCTGGGTGAGCATGTGTCAAACACATTTCCCTCTTCCCAGCACTTGAGGCCAAGGGTATGTTAGCCTCTTCGTTTTGAAACCTCCACTTTGAGACAGAGGGAAAGTCAGACCAGAGGAAGGAGGGAGAGGAAAAGATTACAGCGGTACAGCGGGCTGGGGTCAGGCTCTGGGCTGAAGCCTGCAAGTCTCTTTTTCTCCTCGGACAAAGGAGGGGGGCCGGTCAGCTCTTCTGTAGGGATCAGCTGGTGGCTGGGCAGGCAGAAGCGACCCACTGTGGTGACCGGCAGTGGAGAGGCTACAGACTCAGTTGGGGATCTCCTTAAATGATGGAGCAGCTAATCCTCTCTTCGCTCGTTCTGACCAGCCCCCCCGCCCCCACCCACCCCGCCAAACACGGCTGCTTCCCCTCCCAGCTGTTTTGAATTCTTCTGAGAGAGCAAAGTAGAAAAATACTTCCTGGTTATTGATTTCCCCCAGGGGGCCACACGGTACACCGCCAGGGACCAGGAACAGTCTGTTACTGTCTATCAGGGGAAGGGGCACTCACACTCTGGGGTGTCCTCAGTCAGCTCTGCTCACGTGGAAGGGTCTTGCATCTCAGAGCTGCTCCCCATGCATGAAGTCCAAGTCAGCCTCAGCAATTCCCCTCAAGGAACTGGAGGCATGAGGTTGTCTTCTGCCCCCTGGCTTAGCCCTCTCTTCCCTTTGGCCCCAGCAATGTGGAAAGAAATCAAATTATTCTTGCAGATCAAGGCTGACTCGAAGAGATGCTGTTTCTCCAAGATTCTGAAGGATCTTTTCCCAGGATCCGGAGAGGGAGCTATCAAGCCTTCATTTGGTTTCACCCCAACTTCTCCCTTTTGTAGTATTATACACAGTATCTTCAACTCTCCATTGGTCTCATGCCTGCCTGATCCTTGGGATAAACTGTAAAACTTGCTGGGAAGTGGTTATCAGTATAACAGGTCTACTAAGATGTCAGGCTTAGAGGCAGAGAGATCTTGGTCCAAATTTTCTCTCTTACTCTTATTAGCTGCATGATCTATCTTGTCTGAACATCGTCAGCTTTAGGGTCATCATCTTTTAAAGTTATTTTTAAATTTCCTTTTAAAAGACTGAATGAGAGTATGCATGTAAAGATCATGTATGTAAAGGGCACAGGACGCTCAAGAAATCTTACTTTAGCATTGCAAGAAGGTTAAAAGTGGTTATGTTACCGACCAGGGTTCTTGGCCTCCTTAATCGATAGAAGTGGATCAGAGGCCAGACAAGAAATTCAGGCAAGGTTTTATTGGGGTCCCTGCTGCAGCAGCAGAGAGTGAAAATAGGTTACAGGTTCCCCTGCTCACTCACCCTTTGAGCTGGTTCCTTATATGGGGTGAGGGTGGGGTATATCCAGGGGTCGGGCTGGAGGGATGTGGCTCAGGCGTTTTGCCCACCCCCTTGGTGGTGCTGTGTGCAGGTGGCCTGCACAGTACCCTGCTTTTGCTCCCCACACCCTCTTTTTGCACCCAGCTCCTCAGAAGTCTTAGTTGGGTTTTTGGTCTTTTTGTGTCTTGTTGTCCATAATTTGCCCCAACTGCCCATGCATGCACTTATTTTTAGTCTCCTATAGTTTCTTTGTATTTTGTCGCTTGAGGAGACCTGTGTCCAGGCGCAAGCATTGAAGCAAAGGGTCCCAGTTTCCAGCTTGTCTCAGTAAAAGTGACATCTGCAAGCTGTGTTGGATCAGCCACATTTTCCAGTGCCATCTCCTGGCCGTATTGCTCCTACTGCCTCATTCAAGGTCATCTCCTCTCTGGGCTGAGAGCACAGGCATGCCCATTAGCCACAAACCCTTCACCATCCCAGGAAAACTCAACCCAAATGGAGACAGGCAAAAAAAAAAAAAAAGAAAGCGCCAAAGTCTGGCTCTCTGTGGACCCTTGCTTTACTTCCATTCGGCACGTCACCCACTTCTGCGCTAACTGCACAGCGGCCCTTCCCACCACGCTCAGCCCCAGTGTCTCGTATGTCCCCACAGGCTGGCATCTCGAACCCAAGTCACAGCTGGCTCCTTGAGGCAGCCTGAGGCCTGACACCACCTGTAAAGAAACTGCTTCTCTCCGTTGAAACTGCACAGGGCCCCTCTGCCCCGTCCCGGCCACTCCCCCGACGTTGTCCTACTACTGTTTCCGTGTAGCACATCTGGCCAAAGCAAACAGCTCTCCGGAGCCAGCTCTCCAGCAAGCAGCTGCAGTACAAAGTTGGCAGGCTGTTTCAGGAAGCCTCGGCCTTCCCCCACCTCCTCACCCTGTGAGCGCTCCTGGAAGACACAAGAAATGAGGCCACACCTTTTAACTGGCCTTCACACAGAGCCTGACCTCATTCTCTGGAGGAACTGGACCTCTCCCCGCCCCCCGCTCCACTCCCCTGCCATTGCTGTCATCCATCTTCCATGTGCTGGGTGCCTGAAGCCTGGGATTCACTTCTGTCCTCTTTGAGGAAAGGGATCGTGTACTGTGGACATGGGGTGATAGGAGCTAAAGGAGTAATTAGGAGGCTGAAATGAAGGAACTTTTTTTTATTATTCCATATTCATGGTTCCGTTTGCAGTTTGGGGATGGGTGAGGGTCTCAAATCTAGGAGTAATGAGAAGAGGAAAAATTGGAAGAATAAAGAGAGGAAAAGAAAGGGGGTGGGAGGGAAAAAAGAAGGGATTTTTAGCATCTTTTATAGGTTAGGCGATGTGAAAAATGTTTTACGTGTGTTTTCCCCTTTAAACTCTATAAGGCCATAGGTATTGATTACCCCCAGTTTTATATATAAGACACTGAGGCCCCAAAGACAAGTGTCTTGCTCAAGGTCACTCAGTTGGTAACAGGCAAAACCTGAGTTTTCTGGCTCCGAGGCCAGAAACTTTCCATCAAGTTGCTGCTGCTGCCAGTAGCTTTGGGATTGCCTGTCTAATTTACTTATTCAGTCCCATCATCTGGAAAAAGGCATCTGCAGACCCAATGGCCTCCATCTCATTCAACAATCAGCATGCATCATTTTGGCCAAGGTTGGCAGTCCTCAATTTTGGGTGTTCCTAGGAGCTACTTGGTAGTGGCAATGGTGGTGGTCAGGGCAGTGAGGGCGGGGAGGGAGTGGAGGTGGTAGTGGTAGCAGTGGTGGTGGTAGTTACGGTAAAGGTGGTGATGATGGATGGTAGTAATGGTAACAGTGGTGGATGGTAGTGATGATGGTGACGGTGGTGGTGGTGGTGACAGTGATGGTGACAGTGTTGCTGCGGATGGTGATGATAATGGTGGTGGTGATGGTGGTGTTGGTGATAGTGATGGTAATGCTGATGGTGGTGCTGGTGCTAATGGTGTTAGTGGTAGTGATGATAATGATGATGATGATTGTAGTGATGATGAGTTGATGGTGGTTGTGATAATAATGGTGATAGTGGTGATGGTGATGGCGGTGGCAGTGATGGTGGGGATGGTGGTGGTGGCGATGATGATCCTGATGATGATGGTGATGGTGGTGTGGATGGTGCTCATGGTGGTCCAACAATGATGATGGTGGTGGTGGTGGTTCCATGGTCTTGTTGTCACTAGTGGCAACTGTGGGGTTAATACAAGATATAGATAAGCCAGCTAATTGGCTTTCTCTGCCTCTAAAATCCTCCCTTGCATCCCACACCCCACCTCCTCATCTTCTGATTTTGTAAAAAATGTCCAGAGTTCTGAACCTTTGTTTGTTGGAGGAGCATCTGTAAGATGATATGACAGCCTTGTATTTATTTATTTTTGGAAGGATGTAAGGGAAAGAGCTCCTCTTATTTAAACAAAACACAGAGTCCCCAAGGCTTTACAACTGGAGGCCAACTCTCCAGGTGGGGAGGGAGGGCCGACCCAGCAGAGACGCCATCTCTCCTGAGTCTCCCCTTTCCCTCGCCCTGCGTTCCCTGTGACTCCTCTCCCACAGCCCTGTCAGCCCAGCCGTGAGTTACTGTTCGTCCTTCAGAGCTCGGGCCCAAGTGTAGCCTGCCATCTGCTCCCTTGATTCCCTTAAGCCCAACTGAGAGACTAGAATTTAAATGAGCAAGAGACAGAGACAGAGATAGAGAGACAGAAAGACTGAGAAAAGAAAACAGAAAGGAGAACAAACAAAACAGGATGTTTAGCCAACATCCAGGTTACAAAGCTTACTTTTCTGAACCTTCACAGCTAACTCAGTCCCAGGCTCCCTGGCCATGTCTCAGTCCTCACCTTGTCTCATCAGCACAAGGTGCTTAGGACGGTTTAGGAGACACCTTCCAGGGCTCACACTCCCCAGAGCTCCTGACTTGTCTCCGTGGGGAAGGGGTCAGAGCATTTATTACACCTCTACCTCTAGTCACTTGGTGCTCTCGGACCCTAACAAAAGATCACCCATCTCAGCCACCCACCTGGGGTGCTCCATCCCGGCCCCATCGCCCAGATGTCCGGCAACCCTGAAATAAATGAGCAGCCACCCTGCAGGAGGGCTCAGGGCAGTAGCAGGGTTGAAAATCTGGGGGTCTGGGACCACCTTCAGCCATCTCCCCTGTTCCCTGGTGAAGGCAAAGTTGAAAAAAATTTAAAAGAACAGCAAACTTAAAACCCAAAGAAAAATAATTCAAACATCCCCAGGGCTGAAAACTCTTACTTTAATGACAACTGAATTTCCTTCTGAAGCATGAAACAGAAGGTAAATAGGCAAATGGTACATTGCACTCCCCCCCACCTTTTTTTCCATTAGTGCTGTGTTCCTGGGTGATTTGGGGAAAATCTAGGCACTGACTGCAAGCAGCCAGCTCCCCACCCAGGGGTCTCCCAGGGTGGGAATACCGACGTGAGGGTGTTGCCAGACCCCCGGGCTGCCCCTCTTCTGGGCCTCATGCAACTGCTCCCTTTGGGGCTTGATAAAGGACACAGGATGAGAAGATGGAAAACAAGCACGGGAAGCATATCTGGCACTTTTTTTTCCTTCGCCATTGTTCAAGCAACAATTTACGCCTGGTTAGTTGGGACAGCAGATTTTATTTATTTTGCTAGACTCCTACCCTATTCCCATCCCAGGGGTGGGGCAGGCTGATATTTTCCTTTCAAGGCTGTACTAAAAATTCCAGCCTCCCTCATGACTCTGACCCCCAGAATCGCCACTGCCGGCGGCCAGTACCTCTTCATACCTCGCAAGACGGCTGCCGAGGCCGGCCTCCCCCCACTCCCATGCTATTTGGGGTGGCCTTGAAGCGTTTAGAGACAGTAAAGTACAAGACATTCTTCCCCTCTGCTATCTCTCCAATGTGTTACTTGAGGATTGCAATTGTTTCCTTTCAGCAGAACATCGCTGACAAAACTCCTTGGAGGTTATCGCTCCCCACCATATAATGAGTCCTAATCTTTCTACAGAAGTAAAACTGTTGCCATGCCCCGTCCCTCAGCTGGTGGCTTCCCAGCCTCTCTCCTGAGAGTGGAGTTTGGGGGGAAGTCTGCAGGCTGGTACTGGGAGGGTTAAGTTAGCCTGGCCATGGAAGGAGAGAGAGGGACCACAGCGTTCTCCTGATCCCAGATGGAGGATGCTAAATAACTCCCTTCAGCAAGTCAGCTTGTTTGGTTGTCCTGGAGTGTGTACTGGGGCTAACTCATCCTGGCCGGTCCTTCCGGATGTAGCCTTGCTCAAAATCAAGCCTTATTCCCCGGGGGCTGCCTCCTCCTGCCTTGATAAAGAGTCTCATCATGGATGATTCAAGGGCTTGAGATGCAAGCTCTGGTGATAGCAGATGAGGCCTCCAGCCCCCAGCTGACCTCACTTTCTGGTTGTTGACAAGTTCAGTCAGGCTGGCCAAAAAGCAACCCATCCGAGCCAAGACAAAGGATCTCCAGCTCTTGCAGCCCCTGTGCCTCCAAGTCCTTCTCCTGGATGGCAGTCCACCTCCAAGCCTCCCCATGGATCATCCCCAGGTGCCACTTCTTCCACAGGCAAATGAGCAGACCGAGATGGGGAAGGCTGGTTCTCCACTCCACTCTGGCATCGCTGGCTGTCTAGGTAGAGCTTGGCCTGGGTCCTCTTGGACCCTCCTTACTTCTTCCCAGACTCTCTCCTTCCCACTCAAACAGTTCAGGACCTGAGTAGGTGGTTTTGAGTCTTGAGTCACTTAAAGGCATGCAGTAGACCCAATCCTCTTGTGTTTAGAGAAGACTTTAAACTAGGCAGGGACACGCGTGTGCACGCGCGCACACACACACACACACACATAGTACACACACACACACACACACACACGCATAGTAGCCCAGCCGGGACTCTAATGGGAACTGGAGGTCTTTTTATCATCCGCAGAGCCAGCAGCACTGAGGGTCCCCAGCTCCTGGGGTCCGAGTACAGGACTGGAAGAGGTCAGGGAGATTGCAAGGCAGCTCTGAAGTCTCCATGTGGGCACCAGGCAGACTGGTCCAGGACATAATGTTTTTTCTGAGACTTCTAGAGTTAAGTATCTCTTTGGAAACACTGGAAGGGACAGAAAGTGCCGGGAGTGTTTGGGAGGAACCCTACCCCCTCTTCACCCGCAAGGCCAGTTCTTGGGGACCAGAGCTCACGCTGATGTACAGCTTGGGCTGTGTCCACACTGAGCTCAAGACTGAGGCTGAAAAGGCTCCAATTCTGGTGCCAATGTAATCCACAGGGAAAGACCCAAGGGCTTCAATAATACTGAGAATAAATCACACTCCCTGACCACCGAGTGATACTTTGCTGTTCTCTAAAGGTTTTTCATATATATTATCTGACCCTCATGACACATCGGTTAGTTAGGTATTATTACCCCTCTCTCTTTTATCAAGGAGGAAACTTGGCTTGGTAAGAGCAGAATGAGGATACAGACCTTGGACTTCTGACCCCAGATCCTTTGCTCCTCCTTTGCAGAAGAAATTTAATTAGACTTGGAAATGGATACTAGTTTACCATAACCTAGGGAGTTAAAGGCTTAAAAGAACAATGATGACATTAGCAAAGGCAAGGTGAGAGAAGAGAGGAGGACATTTTTCTTTTAAGAATTTTTAAATTGTTCTACCTTGGCACATTGTAAACGTAATTATGCGTTACTTTATGTAGTTAGTCCATGGTTATTGTAGAAAATTTGTAAAATGCTGATAAGAAAAAGGAGAAAATAAACCATTAACTATAATTCCAGCCACTGTATATGTGTACATACAGACATATGTACATATATATCCATGGAGAGTTGTTCTATTTCTTTATGCATATAAATATTATATATAAAGATCACACATAAATATATATTAATTGTACATTAGGATAGATCCCGGCATAGCTTCTTTTTTACTTAGAAACATAGAAAAATGCTGGAACGATCTTTCCATGTCAGTGGATACATTTATATTATTCTTTAATGATTGCCTAGAGTTCCATTGTATTGATATTATTGGACGCTGATACTGTTTTCATTTTTTTATAATTGCAAATTATGCTGTAATGAAGCTTCGTATGCACATATCTTTGTGCAGCTGTCTGATTATTTCCTTAAGATCAATTTCTGGAAGTGAAATAACTTGGTCAAAACACACGAAGGTTTTCAATCTATTTTGCCAAAGGGTGTGTGCCTTTTTATAGTCCCAGCAGCAGGATCTAGGGTTCAGAAGGCTTAGTCAAAGGACACGGGAGTAGGAGGAGAGCTGGAGGGTCAGAGAGCCAGCTGTATTTAAGGGGTCCTTGCGTGACATGAAGTAAAGATTGGACTTTGATTTCTAGGGATTGGAGAGGTACTAAAGTTTTTGAGCAGAGATTAGTTTGGCCAGAAGTGGCAAGGCAGAAGGAAAGACAGATTGGCAGGGGGACGAAACCGGAATAGTAGAGAACCCTGATGTAAGAAAGGGAAAATGGAGCACTAGGGTACTGAGATGGGCTGTGTCAGTGTGGGGGGAGGTCAGAGAGGGGGGAAGAGATGAAGAGGAAGAAGGAGGGTGAGGGAAATAAGACAGCTGGGAGTCATGGCATGTATGCAGATAACTAGAGAGGATACAAAGCTTCTGAGTCTGAGCAACTGTGAGAACAGGCACGCTAACAACGCCGAAGCAAACGGAGGGAAATTTCAAGGGAAAGTGGGATTTGGGTTGAGGCGTTTGATGCTAACATCCGTGCAGAGCTGGCCCTCGGGCTGCGGGATGCGTCAGCCTCAGAGGCGCAGTCCAGGCTTTAGGAGGTGGCGACATTGCAAGGAGTGACGGACGGTAGGAAAACAGGGCCAAGGACAGATCCCTGGAGAAAACCAACTTTTGAATAGTGAGGGAGACAGAAGGGCCACAGAGGATCGTACAGAGGGGAAGAAGGAGAAGAGGGAGTGTTCTGAGTGACAGGAGCGGAAGACTGGAAGCCTAGAGGAGTGATAGCATGTTGGAAAGGATGCAAAGAGGCCAGATAGAAAAATACGGAGAAAGCAGCCTTTCGCTTTGACTGCACTGGTGAGGTCCACATAGAATGAGACGGGGCACCATCCAACTTGCCGTGAGTCTGGGTAGGACTTGGTCCCAGTCTTTGCTAAGGGCAAAGATGAGAGTGGAGCAAAGCAAAGAGTACACTGGGGCCAGGATGGTGGCAGGAAGGGGACTTCCAGGCCAGGCCCAACCAGGAATGCTTCCACCCAGCTGGCCTGGCTTGAACTATTTAAGCCTGATTGGGGGCGGGGTTGTGGTGGGCAAAGTCTTTTTGTGAATTATCTAAATGAATGCATAGCATCCAGGCTGGGTCAAAAATGAAACAAGATACACACGTTTGCATGCTCTGTTTAAGGCAGTGATACAGTGGTAGCCTAATCAATTTTTTTAAGTAACATTCCAACCCAGAGTAAGAAAGGTAAGATCTCATTCTCTGTTAGGGGGAGGTGGTAAAATTTCCTTCCTCTTAATTTCACAAAAAAGTTCTTTGGGTCGACACAAATACCACCCTCCCTCTTAAAACATAAAATCTTGAGGTACAGAAAAATTATTCTCCCGGAGAAGGTGAGCACTTGGTTATAATCTCCACGTCTTGGCTCTCTCTGAAGGCAGTTCCCGTAGCTACATCCCCCGTCCTAAGTATCAGAGGGCAGGAGCAACCCACCAGCTGAATCCCTCTGCTCTGCTTTGCCTTCCCCAGGACTCAATTGAGAGCGCACACTAGGCAGAACAAAACAGTGGCAACTGATGACAAATGGACTGAGCTGCCCCCCAGATCCCCCTCCCCACTCTCTGTTACCATGGTGACACCAGCCAGCCAAAGCCAAGAGATCAGGAAATATCCATAAAGGACAGTCTGGTGGACACAGGTGTTTGGGGAATCAATGTGAACCAACAAGATCCTTCAATCTATTGAGGGTCGGAGGGGGATAGGCACTGAGATGGGGAACTGGGGGCTAAGGTACCAACAGGTGGGCTTCGTCCTTGAAACTAGAAGCCTCTTTTCTCTCCACAGGGAGTTGCATCATTTTGATACTTGTGAACACCATATACCAAAGTTCTGTTTTCTTTTCCATGTTCATTTCTTCTTGCCGCTTCTTCTTCACCTACAAATCTGGATAACATCTAAAATGGGCAGCTGGATATATGCTCAAGAAGGCATGAAAAGGGGGCTTCCCTGGTGGCGCAGCGGTTGAGAATCTGCCTGCCGATGCAGGGGACATGGGTTCGTGCCCCGGTCTGGGAAGATCCCACATGCCGCGGAGCGGCTAGGCCCGTGAGCCGTGGCCGCTGAGCCTGGGCGTCCGGAGCCTGTGCTCCGCAACGGGAGAGACCACAACAGTGAGAGGCCCGCGTACCGCAAAAAAAAAAAAAAAAGAAGGCATGAAAAGAGGCAAAATATTTGAAATATGGTCACTGGAACCTCCTTCAGCCACTTTGGAAAGTAGACCACAAGGCCCAAATGCCACCCACTCTTTCCAGTTGGAACAAATGATAAACATATCATCTAACTTTACAGGCAGGAGGGCATCTATTTGAAAGGGTAGTGACAACCAAAGTTTGAGGAAGAAAAGGAGAAGAAGAGACTTAACCTAT
Source organism: Hyperoodon ampullatus (assembly GCF_949752795.1). Lineage (NCBI taxonomy): Eukaryota > Metazoa > Chordata > Mammalia > Artiodactyla > Ziphiidae > Hyperoodon > Hyperoodon ampullatus. The sequence continues at coordinate 21,373,337 of NC_136932.1, read as the reverse complement.
ATTGTGGTTTATTCTTCACTACTTAGTTTTTTGTGTAACAGGAAGCCGATAGTCAAATATTAACTAGAGTTGTATCACAGCTCAAAAGGTCTGGTGGACATAATTTCCACCAAACAACCATCATCAAACATAAACATAGGAAGAAGGGAGGAAAGAAACTTCTCAGTTACTCCTACTTTTTTAAAAAATGTAAATAACATGTTCCTACTTAGGTGCTTTGAAACTCGGTCATTTGAATCATTCAAATTCTAGGTATGCATCAGGATTCTCATAACAAGCCACTCTCCATACTCAGCCCACAGCAGCTGGAGGACTGATTCAGCCTGTTGCTCTAAGCATTCAGGTCATTGCTCTGTCATTGCAGTAGCCATAAAGGTGAAGACCAGGATTTTTGCAGCCAATTGCCAAAACCTATCAGGGTTCATTGCTTGTGGAGGGCACTCAAAACATATTGGTTTATTGAATATTGAAAGATATTTAAAGTCTTAACTGTAGTAGAAATTATAGCTGAATCTCCACCAACTCTTCGTTCCTCCATGGTTTAGCAGTCATGGAATTTAAGTGGAGATGGACCCCACCAAGCTGCAAGTTTGGACCAATCAGAGATTAGATTCCAGTCCTCCTGTCACAATGATTGGTTCAGGTAGATGAAGTCTGATACATCAATACATGGTCTTTTCCCATCTGAGTCCTGAGGGCAAGATTGCTAGGACTTCTGAGAGAGTTTGTTCTTACCTTTGTCAGAGAGAGCTACCAAAACCCAGCTCCTCCCTCCTGGACAGCATGATATGAAGATAACAATCCAAGAGATTTGGACATTTTGCCATCCTGAAGGAAACTGGCCTGAAGATAAAGGCGGCACCAATGAGAACAAAGAAAAGAGGCAAAATAAAACCAGGTCCTTGATGACTTAATTGATCTGTTGGATCAAACCAACCCTGAATTCCACTTTATCCAGTTTTCTTTCAATCAAGTAAGCCAATAAATCCTCTTTGTTGTTTAAGCCATTTTGAGATGGGCTGTCTTTTCGTGTACTTGTTTGTTTTGTTTTCAAAATAAAGAGTTCTAATAAATTGTTTTAAAAAATTTAATAACAAAGAGTCCTAACCAATATACTTAATGAAACTGTCATCTCTTTGACAATTTTGTCCTTTTTTTTTTTTTTTTTTGCGGTACGTGGGCCCCTCACTGCTGTGGCCTCTCCCATTGTGGAGCACAGGCTCCGGACACGCAGGTTCAGTGGCCATGGCTCACGGGCCCAGCCGCTCCGCAACATGTGGGATCTTCCCAGACCGGGGCACGAACCCGTGTCTCCTGCATTGGCAGGCGGACTCTCAACCACTGCACCACCAGGGAAGCCCAACAATTTTGTTCTTAATGGACAACAAAAGTAAGTTTTGGAGTCCTGGAAACTGAAATAGCAAATGGAATCTCCTGTTTGGAGAGATACAAGCTGGGGAATCCACCAAACTGTCTCACCAGGAGTAACCTGTCCAGGGCATTGATGTTCAATTAGTTCTTGATAGTTCTTGTTAAAGGGCATGGAAAAAGTCCAAGATGATGGAAAACATATTGCAGTGCAAGGTATGTACTCTGAAAAGGAGATCCATCTTTATATGTAGATAAAGCTAGTATTAAAATGAATTTGAGTTCTCTAAGCATAAAATGTGGACCACTGTGAGGACAGACAATGAAAGTGCTCAAGCATTCCAGAAAATAATAAGAAATTTAAAATAGAAGTGAATAATATAAAATGTAAATAATCCCATGCCAGCTGCTGAGAGTCTCTAGGAATTCTTTTGAAATTAAACTATTTGTCATTTAGCTGAAAAGAAATGTTAACTATCAGTCTGCAAGAAGACCCCCTGGCTTCTCTGATCAGTTACACAAGTGAAAGTACTAACAATATGATGCCAATTTTTTTTTTGGAGATTTGGTGATTTATTGGCTATATCTCTTTTCTGCTAATCAAGGGGTAAAGCTGTATTTTGTTTTTTGACCCTCCAGAAATACAGAGTCAAGAAAATATGAGATGCTCAAGAAATAATGGTTCGTTGTATGTATGGATGGAGATGGATGCATAGATGGATGGATGGATGGATGGAGAGATGACAGGTGGAGTTTTACTGGAAAGAAGACTAATCCATACCACCCCTGCTTGTCCTAAACATTCTCTGCAAAGGCAGGAACTAGCCTCTAATTCTGGGATTACTAACAATTACATTCTCCAGTAGCATTTATCACTCACCCTGGCCCTAAAATCCTTATAGTTTTAGATACTTCAGCAAATGTCATGATAGTAGATGACCTGTAGTATCTTAGCCTTACATATTGCAGCATCTAACACATATATCTTATTTATTCCTTCTTCAATGAGAACTTTTATGTGACTTAGGTTCATTGAGTTCCAACCAAACTATGCCCTTTTGCAGAGCCCTCTAACTTTGTTAATAAAACTACCATTTTTCTTTGCCAAGGGTCCAAATTAGGAAAAATGGTTGTTGTTCCAGACTTCTCATTTGGTCCCCACATGCAACTTGCAAGCTCTTAAGAACCTACCTTTTCATTGTTTTACATCTTGTTTCCCCTTTTCCATTTCAACTGCTACCCTCTACCTCAGGTCTTCAGTAGCTTCTCACTTAAACAATATCAATTTCTTCTAAATTCATATCCTATTTCCAGTTTTTACTCCATGCTTTTACATCTTACCCATCATAAGAAAACATGATACTGTTTCAACAGAACCTCCTGTTTTATTTTTCCAAATTGAAGTCTTAACATAAGATGGAAAAAAGCAAAGTTTCCTGGATAAACCTGGAATAGGGTTAGAGGAACAGACAATGCATTACCCCCCCATGACAATCCCTTCAGCAATTCTGCAGAACCCTACAGCTCTAGCTTCTCTTCTGATGCAGCCATTGGTGCCCTCTAGGAGAAGGCTGCTGAGTGGATGCAGAGAGCATAGCATCAACTTTGAGATGCTAAAGAGTATGGTGTCCCTTCATCTTCACTGGGCTGTAATCACATCTGGAGCCTGGAAGCAATGGGAAGTGCTCCCATTTCCCCAACTCTGGATCTCATAGTGTCACCTAGGTACATCTCATTTCTGACTTTGAGTTTTTGCTTGCAGCTGTTTTTCCTATAAAAGATCAAGCTTGTGTCTGGGACCAGGCTAGGGAATGGTCACCATTCTGTTGGCTACATTATTCTTGTCTCCTCATCTCTCTCCCAGGGACCAAAAAAATACGATCACACTTCTCTAGATAGATAGATGATAGATAGATAGATAGATAGATAGAGAGAGAGAGAGAGAGATGATAGATCGATAGATAGTAGATAGATAGATAGAAAGAAATATAGATATAGAGATAGAGAAATTGATGGAAGGAAGGAAGGAGAGAAGGAAAAAGGGAAGGAGGAAGTAAGAAAAAGATATTTAATTTAGATATAGATATGGATATACCCGAGATTTTCACTGACCCACCAATTTATCATACCCACCCAGAATAGGACTACTGTTACAGTCCATGTCTATAAACTCGTTTTCCAAATGGAAACCTGGAGGTTGACTTCAATGTTTAATTTCTTTCATCCAATATCTAGTTAACTGGTTCTGTTGATTCTACCTCTTAAATATTTCTCATTTCCATCACTTTCTGGCCATCCCCACAGTTCATCACCCTACTTTAGGCCCCAAACATCTAATGCTTGAACGGCTGCAATAGCTTTCTGACAGGTCTCTCTACCTTAAAAATCATCTCCTTCCTTTCCATTTGCGATATATATATATATATATATATATATATATATATATATATATATCTGTTTAGTTCTTCAGCGTAAAATTGTTCAGTGGTTTTCCTTGGCCTAAAGACAAAATCGAAACTCCCTTAACTATCTGGTTCTTTCTCTGTAGTGGCTTCCTCTATGGTTGTCTCCCCAGAAACTCTTTTGAGAACTGGCCAAATCTCGCATCCCCATTCATGGGGGCTCAGAGGAGATTGTCATGGTGGAACATAAGCCTGCCCCCGGGGCCAGAGTTGCTCAGTCCTGAGTGGGCATTTGGCCATGGTTGGGTCAACCATGGTGAGTTAACTCACCAGGAACACTGTGCAGTGTTCAACTCAGGAATCACTGTGACCTATGTGGCCCACCATGCTTTACATGCACCTGCTGTGAGATAGAATGATGGAAGCAGCAAACACAGAGAAGTGGGAGTTTGCCCCAGAGCGAGGGGCCTGATCACTCTTGAATCTCTGGTCCTAGCTGTTCCTGAAGCCAGGCTACGTCCCTACTCTTCCAGGTGCATGGCTGAGAGACTCTTCCTTGGATCCCATGAGCTACACATGTATTCTTCCTTTCAAGTTCTCTTTTTATGCATGCCAATTAGAGTTGGGTTTTTAGATTTGCAATCAAGAGTCCAAGCTATGTATCCCACCCTCCCAACCACCACCACTTCTCAGCTCCTTGAAGCCAGGTCTCAGTCATCTCTGTTATCCTCAAGGCCAACTTATTGCTGCCGCAAACCACTTGTTGAATAAGTAACTGGTTTGTTACCAAGTGTAATTTTCTAGCAATCTCCTTTTGGCCGCCTTCCTAGCTCACAACCAAAGAGAAACTGAATAATAATTTGATTTATGAGACATTTGCAGCTTTCACCTCTTCCATGCTTCCTGGAGCAGACGTATCTTCTCTTTGGAGAAAGTTTCAGTTATCACAGCAACTGCAGTGGACACTGACATCCACATGTGCTACTCATTTGATCCTCCCAACAATCCCATGGGGTCGTGCTGATGTTACAACCATCTCCATTTTTACGGATGAACTGAGGCCTGGAGAGATGAAACAACTTACCCAAGATCAAATGGTGACACTGCAACCCCAGCATCGGTCTGCCTGGCTCCAAAACCGTGCTCTTACGATTTCGCTTGCTGGCTTTCTCCTCGGATTTCCTGAACCGATTGCCTCTGTTTTTAGAGCAGAAGGAACCCCAGAGCGCGAGCAGGTATTTAAAATTCCTGTTCATCTGTCTCCAGCCTCTTCTGCCAGGTGGAAACAAATCCACCTGAACACCTGTGGAGAGGTGACTGGTCATATTTTGTGCTGGACTCAAACCAGATGGTCTTTCCTGCCAGCAAAGTGGGACCGCATGGGCCGGGGACACTCTCGATGGCCCCAGAGCGTCCCACGTGTGGGATGTCACACGCCTCTCCCCCTTTCAGCATCGATACCATCCTCCAAGCCCAGAAAGGTAATTTTAAGAGCTGGCATTTTGAGGAAGGAGCAGAAATTGAAGGACCTTCAGAGCTGGGTAAGAAAGAGTTAAGGCCCCAGCTGCGGGCAGCACATGGAGTGTGGAGTTACGCTCAGACTGGGCCTGTTGGAGACCAAGTTAGCTGTCATCGGAGAACAAAGAACACAGGCTGAAGCCCGACCTGCCGCTGCCCCCCACCTCCATGCCCTCCCACGGGGCTCCAGAGACTGCTACACCTCCATCGGCTGGGCGGGTATCTAGAGAGCTCCAGCGGGGCAGGGGTGTGGGGAGATTTGCCACGCAGGGGCTCCTGGTGCTCTCAGAGGAGGGGGACAGAGGAGGTCACTCAGGTGTGTGTGTGTGGGTAGGGGGAATAAAGAGGGATCCAGGGCAAGGATGGGGGCAAAACAGAGGCTCAGCTCGGGATTTGGGAGTTCAGATTTGGCTTTCCTGTTTCATTCTGTCCAAGTCTGGGTGATAAAGAGTTTTGTGCTGGGCTTCCCTGGTGGCGCAGTGCTTAAGAATCCGCCTGCCAATGCAGGGGACACGGGTTCGAGCCCTGGTCCGGGAACATCCCACATGCTGGAGCAACTAAGCCTGTGCGCCACAACTACTGAGCCTGTACTCTAGAGCCCGCATGCCGCAACTACTGAGCCTGTGCTATAGAGCCTGCGAGCCACAACTACTGGGCCTGCATGCCACAGCTACTGAAGCCCAGGCACCTAGATCCCATGCTCCACAGCAAGAGAAGCCACCGCAATGAGAAGCCCGTGCATCGCAACGAAGAGTAGCCCCCACTCGCCACAACTAGAGAAAGCCCAAGATCAAATGAAGCAATGAAGACTCAATGTGGCCACAAATAAATAAATAAAGGGCTTCCCTGGTGGCGCAGTGGTTGAGAGTCCACCTGCCGATGCAGGGGACACGGGTTCGTGCCCCGGTCCGGGAAGATCCCACATGCCGCGGAGCAGCTGGGCCCGTGAGCCATGGCCGCTGAGCCTGCGCGTCGGGAGCCTTTGCTCCGCAACGGTGAGGCCACAACAGTGAGAGGCCCACGTACCGAAAAAAAAAAAGTCTTTTCGGGCTACATAAGTAGAACACAGAGCAAAATATTGGCAGAGCCAAGATTTGAACCCAGATCTGTCTGCCCCCGAAAGCTCTAGATCACTGCATTTTCGGGGTCCCTTCCCCTCAATTGAATTCCCAGTCTAAATTAAAAAGTCTTCAGTGTGCTACACTTACCTTCTGTTTTCTTCCTTTGTTTTCTCAGGGCTCATGAAAGATGGGACAAGATGGAATTATCACCACCAGAGGACATCCATCACTGGTAGACAAAGGGCATGGGTGCAGGAACCAGCCCAATTGGTTCCAGTGCTAGCTCTGCTGACTACAGGCTGAGTACCTCGGGCCAATCACCTACTCTCTCTGAGCTTCAGTTTCTTCATGTGTGAGTGTCTGGAGATAGTACCAATCTCACTGATATTGTGGGGATTAGAGGGAGAAACCAGAATAGGAATGCCTGACCCATTGTATGTATTCTATAAATGTTAGTTTTTTACCTCTTCCCTCCACAGGCATAAAGGCAGCTATTAATGCCTTCCTCAAATCACATGGCTCCAGATGAAATAACCTCCCAGAAATGGTTCCATTTTTCAACTTTCCATTTTCTTTGCTCTTTTTTTGGACCATCTTTTACTCTTCCTTAACACCTTCTTGAATCCTGGCAGGACCAACTGCCAAGAAATGTTGTCTAAAGATGCACCTTCATAAAAAGGAAGAGAGAGAGAGAGAAGAAAAGAATGATGATGTGGTCGTGTAATGGATTCATTTTCAGACTTGGAAATGCATAAGTAAAGTGAAAAAAAAAAGATGAGTTTTCAGAACCCTGGACATTAGAGTTAAATTGTGTTGCTTTCGTAATCTGGAATGTAAGTCTCTCTCTCTCTTTAAAAAATTTTTATTTTATATTGGAATTTAGTTGATTTACAATGTTGTGTTAGTTTCGGGTGTGCAGCAAAGTGAATCAGTTATACATATACATATATCCATTCTTTTTCAGATCCTTTTCCCATATAGGTTATTAGAGAATATTGAGTAGAGTTCCCTGTGCTATACAGTAGGTCCTTGTTGATTATCTGTTTTATATATAGTAGTGTGTATATATTAATCCCAAACTCCTAATTTAAGTCTCTTAATTTACCAGAAATGCCTCTAAGCTTGTCACCACTGCTTCTGGATCTGAGAAGGGACGAGGCACTAAATGAGAGGGGGAGCACGTTCAAAGCAGGAAGTTCATCTAACACTAATGGCCAATGTGACTGCAAGAGGCAGGCGGTGGTGATGTCCTTCTCACCTTTCTCCAAAGTCCTTTCATGTTGCTTCAGAGTGAGGCATCACACACAGGGTCATCAGGCTGGAAACTGGGGACCTCAGACCCTGGAGGGAAGCCACTGTGTTCTCAGGATATTGATAACTTCAGCTTCTGTTTAGGTATCTGAGCTCAGTGGCAGCTCTATATGCCTGGTGTGTTGAATGAATGAATGAAGAATGAGTGAATAGATGACATGGACCCCTCAACTCAAGACTTTCTCTACCTCCAACTAACTCTTGCCCAATGACATCAAAGTATTCTCAAATCTCTTTTCCCAGATTTCATTTTACAAAGTCAGCTCCACTCTTGAAATGAATGGAACGTTCACATTGATGTGGAGAGATGCCAAGAAAAGGCATGAAACATGATTGCTGCACCTTAATGACAAGACAGGAGAGCAGAGGTATGACATGATTGGCTGGGGTGGGGGATGGGATAGGACCAGGGGAGCGAGGATGTGCCGAGCCTGGGAAGAAGAATGAATAATAGATTTGAGGAAGACATGATTGCCATGATCATTTTGTGCCGTTTGGCCCACTCGGCCACTTACTGAATGGGAAACCTCAATTTCCTCACCTATAGAATGTGGAAACAAATACCCATGTTTTCACAAAGCTGTTGTGAACACAAATATGGAGCCTAGCACAAGGAGACACTCAGTGAATGTTAATACTCCGGGGCGTAAAGATCTGTGGCCGTAACCCCAGCAGTGACTGTTCCACAGGTAAGAACGCTTCCTGCAAAGCTCCTCTCAAGTGATTAATTATGACGTTCAAGCCAATAAGAGAAAGAGAGGAAATACCTATTAACTCAGGGGAAGGAGAAGAGTGTGTTCTGGATGATCTCCAGGGTGGTGGCTTAGCCCTAGGAGAGGCCCCTCTGATGGCCACAATGGCCCTGGGGGCCAGGACAGTCCAGGTGCAAATTGTGAAATACATTACATCTGACCTTGCTGTCACCACCTTCCTGGTCTGTACTTGTTCTAACTCCAGATTTTACCCTTATTCCCAGAACCCAGAGATTTCACACTGTCGCCCTCTGCCTGATATAAAGCCTGATCTGCAAACATTCATTCATTCATCTAATGCCAAAACATAGGAGACGGGTGCCAATTTAAAATAGAAACCCACCCCACAGTTATTTGCATTGGAAAGCTAATTAAACAAGAGCGCTGATTTGGCAAACGTCTTTGGAACTCTGGTTTGTTCCAAGCACTGCAACAGGCACTAAGGAGTACAGAGAAATTATCCATTCCTGCCTTAATAACATGATATGGAGGGAAGGGAACCCTCCTACACTGTGCGTGGGAATGTAAATTGGTGCAGTCACTATGGAGAGTAGTATGGAGGTTCCTTAAAAATCTAAAAATAGGTCTATCATATGATCCTGCAATCCCACTCCTGGGCATATATCTGGAGAAAACTCTAACTGGAAAAGATCCATGCACCCCAATGTTCACAGCAGCACTATTTACAATAGCCAAGACATAGAGGCAATCTAAATATCCATCAACAGAGGAATGGATAAAGAAAATATGGTATATATACACAAGGGACTACTACTCAGCCACAAAAAAGAATGAAATAATGCCATTTGCAGTAACATGGATGGACCAACAGATTATCACACTAAGTGAAGTAAGTCAGACAGAGAAAGACAACTATCATATGGTATCACTTATATGTGGAATCTAAAAAAATGATACAAATGAACTTATTTACAAAACAGAAACAGACTCACAGATTTAAAAAACAATTTATGGTTACCAAAAGGGAAAGGAGTGGGAGGCATAAATTAGGAGTTTGGGATTAACAGATACACACTACTATATATAAAATAGATGAACTACAAGGACCTACTGTATATCACAGGGAACTATATTCAATATCTTGTAATAAACTATAATGGAAAAGAATCTGAAAAAGTATATATATATATATATATATATATATATATATATATATATATATATCTATCTCTGAATCACTTTGTTCCACACCAGAAGCTAACACAACACTGTAAATCAACTAGACGTCAATAAAAAAATAATTAATGAAAAAACATACACTCCTCTCACAAGTTTTGTCAATGTGCTGGATTCTTTAAGGTTTATGCATGTTCTGGTTATAGCTATAGCCCAAACTGGAAACTATCCAAATGTCCATCCACAGCAGAATGGAAAAATAAATTATGGGACTTTCACACAATGGAATATTTCACCACTATGGGAATAAACATTCTACAGCTTGATGCAACCATCAGACTGAATGTCGAGTAAAAGGAACCTGATGCAAAACCACACGTACCGTTGATTTCATCTCTATAAGGTTCAAAAATAAGCAAACAAATTTATGGTGTTAAAAGTCAGGAGAGGGCTTCCCTGGTGGCGCAGTGGTTAAGAATCCACCTGCCAATGCAGGGGACACAGGTTCGAGCCCTGGTCTGGGAAGATCCCACATGCCAGAGCAACTAAGCCCGTGCGCCACTACTGAACCCGTGTGCCACAACTACTGAAGCCCGCATGCCTAGAGACCGTGCTCCACAACAAGAGAAGCCACCACAATAAGCCTGAGCCCTGCAAAGAAGACCCAAAGCAGCCAAAAAAAAAAAAAAAAAAAAAAAAGAGTCAGGAGAGGGGCCTCCCTTAGCGGGGAGGAGGAGAGCTGGAAGGAAGGAAGAGGGGTTTCCTGGGTTCTGTTTCTTAATCCCAGTGCTGGTTACAAAGGGGTTTCAGCTCATGAAATTCATCAACCTGCTCACCGATGATCGTGGACTTTTTATAGGTATATAATTCTACTTCAATCAAAAAGCAAAAAGCTAGGGCTTCCCTGGTGGCGCAGTGGTTGAGAGTCTGCCTGCCGATGCAGGGGACACGGGTTTGTGCCCTGGTCCGGGAGGATCCCACATGCCGCGGAGCAGCTGGGCCCGTGAGCCATGGCCGCTGAGCCTGCGCGTCTGGAGCCTGTGCTCCGCAACGGGAGAGGCCACAAGAGTGAGAGGCCCGCGTACCAAAAAAAGAAAAAAAAAAAGCAAAAAGCTAGATGTATAACTATGGTAGACATCAGACCAAAATAACACATAGAAAAACATACAGATTTTACAAAGCAACTTTGAGGTTGATGGTATTTTGACTCTACTGCTGTCCTAAAACATGGAGATAAAGAACATGATAGGAAACCACTTGGTTAAGAACGCTTGCTTTGGAAGAGTGGTTTTTCACTTCAGATTGTAAACTCCTAAGAAGTCGTCCTTGACCCCATCCACGCTGGTGAGAATTCATTATGACATCACCAATTCAGCTCTAATGAACTGGACCTTTATAAAAGGTGTGCAGATTTTCTTAAAAAATAGGAATAGAGCTAAAAGCTGTTTCTTCTTGTTTCTAAATTATGTATTTTTAAGTATAAAATGACAAACCAATTAACTTGAGAAAATCAATACCAATTTCAATGTTTCCTTTTGTGAAAAAAACCTCTTTGAGACTTTTTTCCTAACCCATTCCCTGGACCTTCTCCCTAACAGTTTGTCCCTCACAGTTCTGAGCCAATTCAACTCTGTTATAAAGGGAGACATAAACATCCAGGGCCATGCCCGATTCCTACAAAATTCCCTCTCAGACAAATTATGTCTTAAAGTCTGAGCTCTTAGAAGGTTGAGAATGAATAAATGTATTATTTATGCATAGATGCAGATAAGTAGATAATAAAGGCATGGTAGCTTTTCATAACTCTATTTAGAGTGAGGCACTCAACTTTTTAATGGCAATGGGGGACTTGCATTTTAGAGACTGTCTTTAAAAGGAAAAGTTTCTCAGAATGTCCATTATCCTATCACGTTTGCAAATCTACCTTGCAACCTCTAATGCCTTGGAAGATGAATCTTCATATTTGAACGTGAACTTTTTTCTATTAAAACCAATCCTCTTAAAAAAAAATAAGTAGGCTCTTTGGGCTAATTAATTGAATTGAAAGTGTTTTTTTCTTTTTTTTCTTTTTTTTTTCATTTTCAAGTGTTAACCACTCCTAAGGCTGTTTAACTCAGAATCACTGTCTGCTTCATCGCAGTCCAGCCTCCCCTCTCTCGGGAGGGCTGTGGATACTGCAGTGGGCTGGGTACTTGTCAAAATGCAAATTCCCAGGGCCCTCCCCCAGAGAATCTGAAGAGTCTCAGCTGGAGACCAGACTTGCATTTTTAACGCCCCCAAAGTGACTGCTACAGGTCCCCCTCGGTGGACTCATTGGGATGTGTGCTATATATACCCCCCTGGATTCTGCATGAATCAAATAAGGAGGATCAGCTGCCCTCAGAGGCCCGGCCACTTCCTCTGTGCCCTGATTCCCTGCAGTTCCCATGTCCAGTCTACACACGGATCCCAATTTGGGAATAGATGGCATTCCAAGCAGTATTTTGTCAAGCTTAATTGGAACTAAGAGCTCATGGGGCTTTTTTGTTCTTCCCTTTTGAATGGTGCTTTGGTCCTTGGGCGCCCTTATTTAACCTATAAGGGAGCAAAGTTGCAGCAATGACTATTGTCGGCAAGGTTCTGGGAGCAGAAGGGTAGAAAAGTGAAAAGTCATTGTCAGAATTCCCAGATGGGCATGAGCTTAGGTAAAATGTTGGGGGACAGGGGAGAAGAGGGGGAGTTAGTTTAAAATCACGCCTCTCCCTTTCCGCATTTCTCTTTCCTGGGGCCCTTTCTCTGAGGCTGTTAGGGCTTTCTTAGCTCTCATCCAGCCCATTCCAGCTAATGAAGTCCCCATTCTGGTAATCAAGCTCCCATTACCTAGGGCAGCTAATACCCGTTATTAGTTAAGAAAAAGGCAATTTGATGGAATCAGTTTATGCTCATATGTGAGTGGCTGATACAACTAAGTGATATTTCAATAGCACAGGTCAAAGTGTCTCTGGGCCCTTCTCACTCCAATACTCTGATTTCTCTTGGAAGAAGGCCGCCTTCCAGCCCCTCAACTGTGCACCTAAAAGACATCCTACTTATCATTGGAAAGTTGGCCATCCCACTTAGAAGCCCCTTCCCACAATCTCACAGACATACTCCACTCACAACCGGAACTGGCCAGGATCTCGTCTGAATTCTTGATAGCACTGCTTGTACACCCGTAAGGATCTGACCTGGCTTGTCCATAAAAATGCTACCATTTCCCTCATTCTTTTTCTATTTTTCCTCCTTGCCCATTTGTACATTGAAGGCTGTCCCACTTCCAAAACTCAATGGCAATTATATTAGAAAACAGCAAAGACATTCCCAGCTGCCAATGCAAAAGTGATCACCAACCTGACTGCCACGCAGCTGGTCCTACAGATAGAGTGACCTCCGGGCAGCTCAGTGGAGTGTCCTGTCTCCCCCCGAAATCTGGGAGTAGGTCTCTCCATCCTCATTATACTGGGATCTTCCTCAGCGTCTAAGCTTTTGAAATGCAATGGTACCGATAAAACCGTTCTCAGGACAGACAAATGGAAAGCCAGGTTGAAGCAAACTTAGTGTCATTTTACAAATGGCAAAAAAAGGCATTGCATACTTTCTAGGTTAGTCCCAGCATCCATGACAGATCTGAAAGCGAAATCCAAGACCTGGGGGTGGGGTCCAGCTGCCTTCATTCATTTCACTTAATCAACAGCTATTGGGTGATGCCCCCCAAGTACACACATTCTAAATCAACACTGGTCGGGGGCAGGTGGGGTGACAAAGGTGAGCCAGAGACAAACCTAAGTCTTCTGGGCTGGGGAGCGGGGGAAAGCATACTCTGGAATCATGATTACTTAAGCACAGTGAAAGAGGTATGAAATCCCATGAGAGGTCAGAGAAAGAAAAGAGTTCTTCCAATTAGAACAGTGTGAGAGATGCAATCTGAGCTGGTTCTCCAAGACCTGGGATGTAATTATATAAGAATCAATTATATAAGAATCAACATCGGGGAAGAGTGATTTGGGTAGAAGTGCCAGAAGGGCAAAGGGCAGAGAGAGAGGATGCTCCTTCAGACAGACACTGCGAACTGGAGAAAGCAAAGAGAGCCCAGCATCTCCAGGTGGGACGTTTTTGGAACAGGTAAAGGGCGGGAGGCTGGGCGGTGGGCAGGGCTAAGATTACAGGTGGGCTGCCAGAGTCACAGGGCTCAGTGAGCAGAGAGAAAAGGCGGGTCCTGAGGAATGTGTCCCATTTTCCTGGCTCCTTGGGGACTTCAGGCATTCTAACAAGAGACCCAGCCAGCAGATGTGGCCCATGAATAAACATCCCCGCGGGGCCAGGGAGGTGGGGGGAATAACAAATATGAAGAGAGTGGTGACCTGCCCCTCCGTGTCCCCTCGCCCTGCTCCCAGGGCAGCAGACACGCTCGCTGGCCCGAAGGGGCGGACTCAGACGGCCTCGCTCGGGGCTGGGTAGGCCGCACATTAATCCGGGTGGATTTGGCCATCTTGTGACACAGCCAATCAGTTCGAGGGAGGGGACGGCAGGAACGCCTCTCCTTTCACGCCACAAAAGGATTTTCGTCCCTTGAGAGCACAATGAAGGAAGAAAAAAAAAAAAAAGCCAATCAAGGCGGGATCAGCTGTGGGCTGGTCGCTGCAGATCTGTCTGTCCCAGAGGGGGGTTAGGGGGACATATTGGTCCGTGTGGGAAACCCACAGCCTCGGCTTCTCACACATTGTTCTCCTTCTCTTCGACTGCACCCCTCCCCACCAGCCCGTACCCTCCCCCTCCCCTCCCGAAAGAAAGCCGTTAATGCCACAAAAGATACTTTCCCCATTGTGCCCGGGACAGCTGAGAGGTCCCAGTTAGCCCTATGCAGCTGTGCATCCTCTCCAGGGAGAAGGGGCCTGGGCCATCCGAATGGAGAACTGGATGCTTATCATACAAAGGAATTAAAGCCACTTGGGCTCTCTCCTGCTAATCTAGGACTGGGATGGGGGGCGGCGCGGGGGAGGTTAAACACGGTTACATTTTCATTAGGTGCTAATAGCAAAAGGGCAGCTCCGGGCAGCAGGGACCAGACATTGTTATGCAGAAAGTCCCCCCCAAAGGGAGGGCAGGGCAGGTGGGGGGGATGGAAGGGGGCGGCCAGTGTTAAAGCTCGGGGCAGGGAGAAAGCGGGGGGCATGCAATGATGCGTTGTTGGCCCAGGAGTTCCATCAATGGGAAAAGTCATGTTTTCTCTGAAGGAAACAAGTTGAAATTGTTGGGGAGGGGAAGGGCTAGTGGGGGGCTGGCGACAGACTAAGGCCACATTCTGCGGGGAGCGTGGGGTCCCCCATCACCAGTTCTACTCTGAGGCTTTGCCCGGGAAAGTGGAAGATTCTGGTGCGTGTCTAGGAGATGGGGAGAACGAAGGTGAGCTCTGGCTCTGCAGCTGTCTCACTGGCCCTGGGGCCTGGAGCATCTGTGTGACTCTAAGCCTCAGTTTCTTTTTAGTGCCAAATGGAGATAAATCCTACCTCCCCGGACCCTAAGAGTCTTCAGTGAACTTCAAGTGCCGGGTACAAATGAGGGGTCAGAAAGGGGAAAGGCTTTCTCCTCTCACCCTCAACAGAGGAGCCCCACTCCCAACAACTCCTAAGGAGACATTTGAAAAGGCAAAATGAAAGAAGGCCGGCTTTGATACAGTGGGCAAACGTCACTTCCCCCCCTCCCCCACACCTCTCCTTCCCTCCACCCCGCAGTACAGACAGCATTCCTGCTTCTTCCACTTGGGAGCAAACTCCTCTTGTCTTCTCTGCAGTTTCCTCCAAAACCCCGTCCGGCCCTCAGCTCCGCCACAATGTCCTCTTGCTTAGACTTTAGTCCGTTCAGACATTACCATCTCCCAAACCCTGCATACTTGTGCATACATAAATCAACGGGTAAGCCAGTGAGTTATTTTCTGCTTTGCGTTGCTCCGTGTACGTTTATGAACACACTGTTACAAGGACGTCACTGTGGGAAGATGCTGTGCAGGATGGACTCCGTAGGGATGCAGGGAGGTCTGCGGGGGAGACAAGGAAACGAACCTTCGCACGTGCAGGTCTATCGCTCTTTAATTCAAGCTCCAAGCCTGTGTGTCTCCCATCATTCCTCAGCGCACTCAGGATTCCCAGAAACTCAGGATTGAATTCAAAGCTAAATGACAAAGTGGTGGATAAAGAACTGCCAAATCAAAAATACGAATGATCCTCTCTACATAGCAAATGGAAAGACAAGTTTCAGTCTCAGCAGCACGAATTCAGCAGAGGCCAAATTCATATGGACATTGACTTTCTGGACCCAGTGGGGTCAGGGTGGGAACCACATCCTTTCACTCGTGGTGACGTCACCGCCAGCTACTCCCATTTTCTCTCGGGTACAGACCTCTGCATACAGTGGTCTTGGATCCACATGGAGCCACTGAGTGCTTCTGATGGGGTTTCAGGCTCCACAAGAATGCTTTTCAACCAGAACTAAGTGCCAAGTCAGGCTAACTGTCGCCAAGAGTTCTGAGACGGGTTACATACGGTGTCTCTCCATGGGAGTCTCTCCGTACTGACTCATGAAAAAAAATTCATTTGAGATGTATGTGTGGATGGGGAGGATTAGGCAGTTATTTCTTAAACTGGCTGAGAGTGTCTTGGTTGGTGCTAACATTTGTCTTATCATGACCGAGTTTCTCTAGTCATTGCTACTTCGTAGAAAGTAGTTTGAGAATCGCAGAGCAATAATAATGGAAATAATGGAGTCATCTACAGGATCGCTGGGATGAGAGAAGGGATTATTCTCCAATCCAGGTAGCATTCAGAAAACCTTTTCACTGCAAATTCATAACCAGTGGTCTGATATGTAAAACCTTTAATAAGTTTCCTCTTACTTTCACCAAATATTGCATGTGATTTTTGATCTCTTAGTAAATGTCAAGGTCCAAACTAAAGAATTCGGAGGAAGCTAAGCACGGGGGCAAAATGAGGTTTCCAACTTCAACCTGGATTTTCTCCCCCCCTTTGAAAGATGAGAATATGCCTCACCCAACTGGTTAATAAAATTAGCATTCAAAATCTTTCCAGGTGCAATGATAGACCCCTTTAGAGGAAACTGCTTCCCTGAAGCCAACAGTGCTCAGAAATTACAACCGGTTTCAGCAATTAAGAGAAGTAAAACATTAAAAAGCATGAGGCAAAGTACATTTGCATGCTAATAGCCCCTTCTGTAGTGCTGGGAAGCTGTGTTTTACAACAAAGCAGATAACTTTCCCACTAGAGAAATATTAACCCTTGGGTTCTCACTCTAACTTCTTAGACCCATTCTAATATCTAGAATTCTTCTGGCCCTGGTTGGGGAAGATACGGGTTAACTTTGCATATCAGTCCATCCACTGTGGCCTAATTCTCTCTGGCTTGGGTAGGAGAAGAATGAGAAGGAGACTTAAAAGTTCTGAATGTCTTTAGGGGTAGAGAGAGGAGGGTGGAAAGATGGACCAGGGGGTGGAAAAGAACGTTTCCCTAGAAAACACACAGGAATGTGTTGGGCACAGGCACTGATGTCAAATGAGACTCGAACTTGAATCTGGCTGTACCTCTTCCTAGTGATGTGACATTGGACATGTTACTTAAATTCTTGGAGACCCAGTTTGCTTATGGAATAAGGTGAAATGAGGATTAACTGAGGCGATGGGGTTAACAGTTCTCTTCCCCAGTGACTGTCTTGGTTACTGTAATGGGACTGTAGGTGGCGTTTGCAGTGTTTCAGGAGGAACATTACAAAGAGCTTTTGGGTACAACAATATGAAAAAGCGCTATGGCTTTGTTGAAGATGCAAAGCAGTCCTTTTTGCTTCATACAGAAAGTTAATCTTGGAATAAGCGCAGATTATGTGTAAAGAATCCTTTTATTTCTTTCCAAGGTGGAAACCACCAACGTATTAGATTTCTTTAAAGGTAGCAATCCTCAAGAATATACCATAAGCCCCCAGGAATCAGGAGAAAACTCTCAACCTCTGTCAGAAGAAGACAAGACATTATGGCATATAGAGCTGGGGTTTGGGAGCTGGAGAGACCTGGATTTGAGATCCACTTGCTTTGAAACTACCTGGCTGTGTAACTTTGAACAAATTTCTTAACCTCTCAGTGCCCCAGTTTCCCACTGTAATGAGGATGATAAAAATCTCACACATTTGCGGTAAAGTTTCTGTGAGTAAGTGCTCAATATGTCAATTATTAAGGGATATTTCTTGTTTCTCTTTTAAAAACACGTTTTCCCTTGCCCTTCCCCACGACACAATGAGGAAGCAATGCCCAAAGTATGTCATGTCTTAGATACCAAGCCAACTCATTGAAGTCAAGTAAAGATGAGGAAAGAGCAGTTTCTGTTCACCCACCAATGTCCTTGTCACTCACCGCGGTTCTCCTGATGGGAAAGAGAGGTCGCCGGAAGGAAACAAAAGTTCATCAAGGACTAGCAAAATATTAATCTGGGAGCTCACGGATGGGCAGTGATGCACGCTCCCCAACAGCGGGCATTGCCTTCATGTTCATGCTACCTGTGGGCTGAGCCGCCTGACCCTGGCGCTGTGGGCACTCACTGTGACAGGCTGGGCATCCCCGGTTCTAGATCCACTTCCAAATTGCTTTCCAAGGCAGGGCTGGGGAGGGCGTAGAGAGACAGAACGTAGACTAGAAGACAAGAGACAGCTCTGACTCTGCCAGCGGCCCTTTTCTTTAGAAGGATGTATTTCTTTCCCCCTAGATGGGTGGCTTTTAACCATGACTGTACGTTAGAATCACAGAGGAAGCTTTAAAAAAGTATGCTGGGGCTCTACCCCCATTGGTTATGATTCAGTTTCTCTGAGGTGAGCCTTGAACATGGGTATTTTTAAGTTTTCTAATAAGACTAAATTTATTCAAGACCCTAGTAAAAGTTTTGATTTTAAGTACCCAATAGTATAAAAGGTACAAAACAGATTTATAGATTTCTGATATATTAATACAAAGTGCATGATGGCTACATACAGTATACATCCTATAGGCAAAGAGAGGTGGAAGGGCAAAAAGAAGATTGTGGTTGAGGTCTAGTAATAAATACATAAATACAGAAGTAGAGATGATCCATATTGTAGTATATTCTACCACCAATACTGCAGCCAAAATGTATTGGGTTGGCCAAAAAGTTCGTTCGGGTTTTCTGTAAAGCTGTTATGGAAAATCCCGAACGAACATTTGGGCCAACCCAGTAACCCTCCCCCAGCCCCCCCACACCCCCAAAAAAACCATTTCAACATAACTCAGGAGGATGATGATAATGGCTTGGATTCTTGTAACACACCTCGAAGTCTATGGGAGAGCTGACCTAACTCACTGTGTAGCATGTGCATATGGTGGCTTGTAGTTTTTTCCAAATGTTAAGTTTAGATTAGATTAAGAACTATAAAACTATAAGGTGCCCATAAAAAGTGGCTCACTCCTTATTAAATAGCTCTTCAGCAATTCTGATGATGGAGCCAGGCTTGAGAACCGTCGTCCTGCTTGGAAAATCCACCAGGAGCATCCCCACCATCCTCTTTCTTTCCAGGATGTGTTTGATCTGCAGCAGTGCTGCTTGCTATTGGCTGATGTTAGGATTACCTGGAGGGCTTTTTAAAAATGAAGATGTCTGGAACTCACTCCCAGAATTTCTGATTTAATTGGCTCAAAGTGGGGTACAGGATCAAAGATACCTCCACAAGCTTATAATTCCATATATTTAGAATTATTCATTACAGCATAATTTGTAATAACAAAGATTGGAGGCAACTCAAATGTTTATCTATGAGAGTCATTAAATAAATTCTGGTCCAACCTCAACCTAGAATACTACACATCTGTTCAAAAAGAATGAGAAAGATCTCTCTGCACTGATATGGAAAGACCTCTAGGATATACAGAAAAGAAAAAAAAAAAGCAACAGCCAGAAGACTGTTTATAGGGTACTATTGTTTGTGTAAGATGGGAAGAAAATCAAGAATATACTTTTACATTGCTTGTATTTACATAAAGAAACACTGGAAGAATGTACAAGAAAATAATAAAAGTGGTGACTCTGGGGATGGGGGGGTGACAGAATGTTTGGGGACGTGGGTGGAATAGAGACTTTTTATAGTGTCTTGACTTTTGAAACATGTAAATCACCTCTTTTCAACAATAAAGTGCTTAAAAATTTCCTCATGTGTTTCTAATGAGTAATCAGGTTTGAAAACATTTATCTAGAGCAGGAGTCAGCACACTATAACCAGTGGACCAAACCTAGCCTGCTTCCGGTATTTTTTTTTTAATAAACTATTTTAGAACAGTTTTAGATCTTCAAAATTATTGAGACTATAGAAATAGTCTCAGAAGTTCCCCATATACCCTACACCTGTTTTCCCGTATTATTAACATCTTTTGTTAGTGTGGTACATTTGTCACAACTAATGAGCAAATATTGATAAATCATCATTAAGGGCAGGCCAGACTTCGTATTTCATCAGTTTTCCCCTTATGTCCTTTTTCTGTTCCAGGGTCCCATCCAGGATCTCACATTACATTTAGTCATCATGTCTCCTTAGACTCCTCTTGGCTATGATAATTTCTCAGACTTACTTCCCCCATTTTTGATGACCTAGGACATTTTGAAGGACACTGATCATGCATTGTGCTGAATGTTTCTTAATTGGATTCGTGTGATTTTTTTTTCATGATTAGACTGGGATAACATGTTTTGCGAAGGAAGACCACAGCTGTCCTGTGCGGTTCCCATCACATCATATTGCAGGTACATACTATCAACAAGATTTATCACTGTGGATGTTAATCTGGGTCACCTGGCTGACGTAGGGCTTGCCAGGTTTCTCCAATGTAAAGTTATTCTTTTTTTCTACTCCCTTTCCATGCTGTACTCTCTGAAAGAAAATTACTAAGAGTAGCTCACATTTAAGGGTGGAGTATCTACGCAAATTATTTAGAGTTCTTCTGCGCAGGAGATTTGTCGGTTCACCTCTCTTTAGTTATTCAATCACTAATTTATGTCGTTATGAACTCATGGTTACTTATTTTATACTTTGGGTTATACATAATATTGCTCTATTTTCTGGCTCAACCATCTTTGACCATCAGGGGCTCTTTCAGTTGGTTCCTGTATCCCTTTAACATATCCCATCATCGTGTGGCCCTTTTTCTGGTGCTGTTTTGTTTTCTGAGCATTTTCTTATTTTCTGGCACTACAAGATACTCCAGGCTCACCTTGTATATTTCCTGCCCCACCAGAATTAGCCATTTCTCCAAGGAGCCCTGATTCTCTTTCCTGGAGAAAATCTTGTTATTAAGAACGAAGTTCTGGGCATTAGGTATGCTCATTGCTTCAGGGGTATCATGGCTTCTAGGTTCTCTCAGCTGACAGAGCAAAGAGACATAAGTGTATATACTAACCTGCATGCACACATATCTATAAATATTTCTGTATACAATCATCTGTATCTATGTTGACCTAAACATGAGTTCGTACTGATGTCTCCAACTTTATCCCGTTGTCACATGGATCATTCTAACATCCTCTTCTTGATCATGTGTAATCCCCCACTCCAGCAATGAAAACTCTCCTCCCACCAACCTCCATCCATTTTCTTAATTGTCCAATGTATGTACATAAAAGTTTCAGAACTGTTAACTCGTATACCTTTAGTCTTACCAACTCCACTCATTTCCAAACTTACTTAGGTCAGTACTTTGTTCTCTAGCGCCATTCACTGATGTGCTTACGTTTGTAGTACACTGAAGTTCTGTGGTCACATTCCTGGTCACATTCCTCATTCCTCCTAGGATCCTCCAAACTCTAAAATGATTTTTTTTTATCTGTATACATTAAAGTTCACTCTTTGTGCTGTAAAGTTCTATGCGTTCTGTTAACTGCTTAATGTCTTGTACTTATCGTCATAGTATAATATGGAACAACTTCATCACCCTAAAAAACTGTTTCTATTCAACTCTCCTTCCTCTTCAAACTCCTGGCAACCCCTCATCTGTTTATCATCTCTATAGATTTGCCCTTTCCAGAATGTCACAGAATTAGAATCTTACACTGTATAGCTTTCTCAGACTAGCTTTCTTTACTTAACAATATGCAATTAAGATCTACCTGTGTCTTTTGATGGCCTAAAGGCTCATTTCTTTTTATTGCTGAATGATATTCCATTGCATGGATGTACCACAGTTTATTTACTGAAGAACATCTTGGTTGTTCCAGTTTGGGCAACTATAAATAAAGCTACTATTCACAGGCATACTTTTCTGTGGACAGAATTTTTCAAACCAGTTGGGTAAATACCTATGAATGTGATTTGCTGAAGTGTAGGATGAGATGCTTAGTTTCAGAAGAAACTGTCAAACTGCCTTCCAAAGTGGCTGTACCATTTTACATGTCCACCAGCAATGAAAGAGACACCCAGTTGCTTTGTATCCTTGCCAGTTTGGTATTGTCAGTTTTTGGATTTCAGTCATTTTTAATAGATATGTAGTGGAATGTCAGGGTTTGAATTTGCAATTCCCTAATGACAAACGGTATTGAGTATTTTTTCTTGTGCTTATTTACCATCTATGTACCTTCTTTGGTGACGTTCTGTTCTTATCTTTTACTCATTTTTAATTAGGTTTTTTTAATTGTTCAGTTTTAAGAATTCTTCTTCATATATTTTTTGATACAAGTCCTTTATCAGACATGTGTTTTGCAAATGTTTTTTTCCAATCAGTGGCTTGTCTTTTTCTTCTTTTAATAGGATATTAATAGCAGAAGGTTTCAATTTTAATAAAAAGTCTGACTTAATTTTTTTTCTTTTCTGGATTGTGATACTGGTGTTGTATTTAAGAATTTATCACCAAACCCAAGGTCATGCAGATTTTCTCCTATATTTCCTTCAAGAGTTAACTTTTGTGCGACATATAAGATCTGAGTCTAGAGTCTTCTTCTTTTGTTTGCTTATGGATGTCTAATTTTTCCAACATCGTTTGTTGAAAAGACTATCCTTTTTCCACTGAATTGCCTTTGTTCCGTTGTCAAAGGTCAGCTGACTATATTTGTGTGAGTGTTTTCCTGGGCTCTCTATTCTGTTCCATTGATCTATACGTCCATTCTTCCACCAACAGCACACTGTCTTCATGATTGCAGCCTTTGAGCAAGTCTTAAAATCTGGTGGTACAAGTCTTCCAACTGTGTCCCTCTTCAATACTGTGTTGTCTAATTGAGGTCCTTTGCCTTTTCATATACACCTTAGAATCAGTTTATCAATATGGACAAAACAGCGTGCTGAGATTTTGACTCGAATTGGGGTGAATCTACAGGTCAAATTAGGAAGTATTGACATCTTAACATTACTGAACCCAAGAACATAATATATGTTTCCATTTATTTAAATTTTTAATTTTTTTCAGCAGCATTTTTCAGTTTTTCTGCTTGTTTTTATAAATAAAATTTCATTGGTTCATAGCCATGTTCATTCATTTATGTATTATTTACGGTTGCTTTCATGTTATCTTGTCAGAGTTCAGCAGTTGCATCAAAAACCATACAACCCATAAAGCCTAAAATACTTACTATCTAGCCCTTTCCAGAAAAAGTTTTCTGACCCCTGATCTAGAGTTTAAATTGTAGAACACCTTTTCTTCAATTCTGTTTTCTATGATCTCTTCTTTTTGCTGGCTTTGGGAAAGAAGGCATCATCAAAAAAGGAATGAGAACACCTTAGCTTCAGCAATGAGTTAAAAATTCTCTTCAGACAGTGGACATGAGATCAATAGGAACCTTCTCTATTATCAAGATCTTGTGGGTTGAGTTGGGAAGTAGATTATTACCAGGTTTGTTTATGTTCTGAGCTCAGTGCAACTGACCTAGAGGTATCTCAGAATGCCCATCACAGCACCTGGAACACAGACGGTTCTTAACAAATGCTTGATTGATGGATGAAGAAGGAATAAATGATGTGTGACAGAAGACTCCTGCAGTGGCTCCTCTGGGGTCAGCTGAAGGGCAAAAGTAACATGCTTAGGAGCTATGAAACTGGGGACAAATGCAACAGACCATGAGGCTATAGCCAATGACAGGTACATAGTAAAGATGGTCCTTTGTCTGCCAAGAAAGCTAACAGATAACATGAACACTGCTTTCTACACTTAACAAATGTAGTCTTGCGTTGAGTCTGTATCTGTACCAATGCAATATGGAAGAGAATATGTATTAAGCATCATGTTGTTCCAGGTGTTGACCTGGGGTCTTTACATGTATTATTTCCAATCCACATAACAGTTGCAAGGTATCCATTAGTATTCCAGTTTCTTAGCAAACTAAGACTCAGAGAGCAAAGTGACTCCCTTACAATGTCTTCATTTTGAAGTAATGGAGCCAAAACTAACTGTGGTGGTGTAAAGGAATCTTGAACCACATCACACTTTTCACCCACACTCAGTGTAAGCCCCAGCAAATAGCATGATACGTTGCATAGCACACTGCTTTTATTCGGGTGGCATTTACAGATGCCAGCTCTGGGGATTTCATAGGCATGTCACAGATGTGAAGAAACTAGCAAACATATTTCCAAGTCTGTGAAAGACCATCCCTACTCCTAGTTTGTTAATCAATTGGTTGGTCAGCCAGGGGCCGTGATGTCCAGTAGCCTTTCACAGTGGGCACTGAAGGGTATCAGCAAAGGGCGAGACCTACTTCCTGCCCACAGGAGCCTCATGCTTTCCTGGAGATCATGCACCTCCCCGTGTCCCCAGGGGGGACCAGTGAATCCATTAAAAAGCACAGTCAGACAAATGATAATTGCTATAGATTTATATATACAGGCATGGACTTAGTGTGATTAAAAAGCTGTGGAGCCTTCAAACTCTTCAATTGTTTATGCATTCATGTATAGAGCAAATCCTCATCAGTAACCAATTTCCACTGTCCAAGTGGTCATCTTAAAAAAAAAAAACTAACATTTTATAGCACATTACCGTTCACATAGACCTCACAAATGCATTACCTTCCTTGCAAGGTAGCTGGAGCAGGAGTTATTATTGTACCCATTTCAAAGGTTTGTGTACTGAGGCTCAGATAGGTGAGGTAATTTGCCCAAGGTCATACAGCTAGTAAGTCAAGGTCTGTCCACTAGCTTACCATTCCCTTCACTACTCTCATGTCCCCAAAGCTCTCATGCTCTAATCTTTTCTCTCATTCCATGTGAAATCTACATGTCCCCCAAGGCACTGAGAATGTAATGATGAGAGTCTGCTTTTCTTCTCCTGGAACTTCGACACCAGAAGGCTTTCCAAGAGGTGCTTGGTAATCCCCTTGTCCCATGTCGTGAAATGAGATGGCACCAGTTCCAAGGACCAGCACTGATACAGTCTGCCTGGCACTTGTGCAGCATCTGCAGGCTCCAGCTGCCCCAGCCTAGCTAGTGTGTCTCCTTCAGTGTGGAAAGCAGGTAGGCTCAGCAGAAGCCTTCCCAATGCAGCGGCCACAGAATCTTCCACAGACCTCTTAGCACAAGGCAAGTGAATCTGCTTGAACTCTATAAAGCTCTCTGGCCCCAACCCACTCCCTCACTCCATCCACAAACCAGTCTCCCATTCTCAGCTCTACCACTGTCTTCCCACACCCTGTGACCTTCTAGTGTCTTCCAGCCAAAGAGAGACCTACCCCTCCCAGGGGGTAAGAAAGAGAGAGGGAGATGGAAGTGGGGGCAGGCTCCTGGAAAGGATAAACGGCAATTCCTGCACTACCTTCCTTCATCAGCAGCTAAGCACCCACCCGCCAATGTCTCAGATCCTTCCTAAAGGGCAGGCTGCAGTGCAGAAAGGTTAAATGGATTCACCATTCTGTGGACGGGCAGGGATTATGACCCAACCCCCCGGGATACTAAGGCTGACATCCAACCCAAGTGTTCATCTTGTAATTGAAAGGACTGACACGCTTGACGAATAAGAGCTCAGGAACCAGAACTGGGCCAGCATAGGCTCTGAAATGCATCCTACATCCATGAGGCTCACTGTGAACAGGGGCTCTTGCATCTTGTTCTACACCATCTCTATCTTTGAGCTAAGTCAGTGACATTGAGACCAAGCCAGATCAATGCATTTCAGTGGGCATTGAATCCAGGACCCCTGGCCACTTTTCCATGCTGCACTAACAACATGGACCAACACGGTTGTAACACAGATTCAGCATGCAGGAGGGGCGTGGGGAGGATTGAAGGACGGAAGGTGAGCAGTCACGGAGGTCAGAGCAACACACCATCGAGACTGGAGAGGACCAGCCTGCAGATGCCTTAAAGATGGTCAAACTGAGAAGGTTCCGTACAGAGGAGAAGAGTCTTGAGCCATTTCAGAACAAGCATTTCATTCTCTGATTCAAGATTCGTAGCTCTAAACATCAACTCGTGAAACATTCAGAAGTCACTTCCTGCTCCAGGAGCTCCAGGAGAGGAAGTATTATTATTAATTACTGCTGTTGCCGCTGGTGGTGGTGTTGCTACTACCGCTACTGCTACTGCTACTTTTTCCTTCTCTGACTCATTTTTCCCTTCAGCTTCAATTTCTTGCTGGAACGGCTCAGGAGGTCATAAAGAAGGAGCTCCCAGCACTCTCTCCCCACCCCGCTAAATTTGTTTAAAGAAATATGTATGAATCCATAGAGAGAGACAGATCACGGTCCCAAGATTGGGCGGAGCGACTGCAGCTGCAAAGTTATAAGCCCATAAATAAAGTTTATGGTTAAACTGGCCTGACCTGGCTTTGCCCCTAGGTACAGAAGCAGTATCTTGTCATTAGTATGCAGAACACATCAGCCTAATGTCTGCTCATTTGTTCTCAAGCCACTCTGCTCTATAAATCTTTTGGCCAAGGGCAGAGTAGGGAAGGGGGAGCCCAAATGAGGGGCAAACAGAGAAAGGGTCAGGAGGGGGGGGCTGCCAGGAGAGTTTCACTGCTGAGACCAATAGGCAGCCACTAGCTCTGTCGTTCGGTGGAGAGGAAAGTCACACGTCACAGAAAATAAAGCCTTTAGCTTCTCCGGTGATAGGTGGAGAAATAAGAGACTGTGGGAAACAAAAATCTCATTCATAAAATAGTTTTGAACTCTTTTAGCTCAAAAACCCAGCTCAAAATGATCTGTCCTCTGCTTTTACTGAAGAAGCCAAGTCCCCTGCTTTTTTGGTTGCTTATCTTTGTTTTGTTTTGAGTTTTTGTTTGTCTGTCTGTTTGGGGGGTGTTTTTTCCTCCCACTTTAAACAGAGCTCTGGGATTTGGCTTAGCCACACCACATGCGGGGCCCTTAGAGAAGCTGATGGGGGTGTCTGCAGTCTCCCCATCCTTGGCAGGCTGGCACACCGCTGAGTGTGAGTGCTGAGGAGTCCGTAAGAAAAGGATGGACAGGCGTGCAGGAACGCAGCCCTTTGAAAACCTCTCTGCACGAGGCGTTACTGAGAATTGACTTGGTTTGCTGAAAAATGAGAGTTATTCCTTTGCTGGGCTGACTTTCCACCCATTTCTCCTGTTGTCAGAACCTAGGAATAAAGATTCTGACAGCCTCCTGCCTGGGGATTCTGCTCGGGGAGGCGGGGAGAGAGGTGGGTTCCAGGAGAAGGCAGCCCTATAGTTGCTGCCACTTCAGGGCTTTCAAATTTCCCACTAGGCAGCAAACCAGGGGACATCTCTCTTTCAGCCTCCATCTGGGCAGAAGGAACACCTGCATATTGGAGAGGTGTGTACGGCTCCCATCAGGCAAGGATGGTGGCTGGGAAGGGCAGAGAGCTGGAGAAGAGGGCCCATCCCCCAACGTTGTTCTATGCAAGAAAGATGGTTAAAATTAACCTCGGGGCAGCGTGGAAGGGGAAATCAGAGGCTGCGTGGCCTGCAGGCTCTGAGTAGGGGAGTGGGAGGGATTATCGGTCCCAGGCTGCCCATCCAACCCTTGATGGTGATGCTTGGGGGCCTGAGGGTACTTTTAAGTTGAGGGTTTGTATTTAAGCCTCAGGCTTGTACATTAAAACGAATTTGTTTCTTCCTTTATTCTTGGGTTTCTCAACGGCAGCCATCTTTACATTTAGGGATGGATAATTCCTGCGTGCTGCTTGCATGCTTGCGTGTGCATGTCTGTAAGTTTGCAAGGTGGTCGGCAGCGTCCTTGGCTCTTACCCTCAAGGTGCCAACAGCATCCCCCAACCAACTGTGACTACCAGAAAATACCTGCAGACATGGTTAAATGTCCCCCAGGTGCACAATCGTCCCCAGCTCAGAACCACTGCCCTACGCATCTTCTGCCTTGTGCCTCCTCTGGTCACTGCCATCAGCTTCGACTGTGCTGGCCTTGCATGGGCCTTCCACAACAGGCAGGAGGGGCGGGGCCCCCGGGGACACAGAGAGGGAGGAAGCACAAGGAAAGATGCCCAGTTCCTGGCCTCAGGAAGTTTATTCCCCCAACGTGTTCTTAAACTCATCCTTAGGACCCAGACCAACGAGATACAAGCAAAATGACTCTTCAGGTGGGGCTATCAGATTTAGCAACAAAGCCGACATGGAGCACATTTTTAGTGTATGTCTTGTGTAGCATTCAGGACAGGCTTATACTAGAACATTACTGCTTGTTGATCTGGACTTCAAATTTACCTGGCCGTCCCGTATTTCATCTGACAATATGGTCTTCAGGTAGAAGTAAACGCATAGGGAAAAAATCCAGAGAGGGAACAGATAGTCTCATGATGCAGAAATATGCCATTTTCTTGGAGCAAGATTTGACCTGTAACCAAAAAAAAAAAAAAATAGGGGACCTTTCCTTCATCTCACTTAATGAGGTTGGGCTGAAAGACCAGAGCATCCCTGAGTGATTGTCTAGATTCCTCTCCTGTTCCCCATTGGTGGTCTTACACGCCCCCCTTGGAAACTGTGTCCCTGGGCTCGGCTGCAAGAGGAAACGAGACCGTGGGCGGGCGAGTCTCTGT
This sequence comes from Hyperoodon ampullatus, assembly GCF_949752795.1. NCBI lineage: Eukaryota > Metazoa > Chordata > Mammalia > Artiodactyla > Ziphiidae > Hyperoodon > Hyperoodon ampullatus. The sequence goes on along the minus strand of NC_136932.1, from coordinate 21,344,771 downwards.
CAGGCTTTATCTGGAAGAGGGAGACGTGACCACGTCATAAATCCACAAGGAACAGGCACATTTGCTGCTGGAGCTGGAGAAGCAGGGGAAAACCTTCACTGGCCTTTTTCCTCTGCCACCAATCTTGCTCCCTCTTTGAAGGAGAGAGATCATTACTCACGGCCTGACAAAGTGAAAAGAGGGAAGGAGGAGCCGGGGGAGAAGAAGAGAGACCTAGCGTGGCAAGTGAAGCATCTGGGGACCCAGAGGGCTGGAGTGGAGAGGGACAGCCAGGCTGGGAAGGCAAGATGGGCACAGCCAGGGTCCAGAGCAAGAGTGAGGCTGACCATGAAGCAAACCCAGAAAATCTGGTGTGTCTGAGTTAAAGGGGGAAACCTACACACAGGGAGGAGGGAAAAGCAGGAAGGAGACCACCACCAGCACAGAGACACACAGGTGCTCATGTAGGTCCTTCAGGGCCATCGGACCCCAGTGTCAGGGTTCAGAAAGATGTGGCTAAAAGCCCTGGCTGGGAGTCAGGGCCATGGTCCAGTCTTGGCCTGCCTGGCTCTGGTCACTCACTTTCCCTTGCACACCTTGGTTTTTTCATCTGTCAAATGAAGGTCCTGTTTTTTGGGGGGGTTTAAAAATATATTTATTTATTTTGGGCTGTGTTGGGTTTTCATTGCTGCATGCGGGCTTTCTCTAGTTGCTGCAAGTGGGGACTACTCTTGGTTGTGGTGCACAGGTTTCTCACTGCGGTGGCTTCTCTTGTTGTGGAGCACGGGCTCTAGGCTCGCGGGCTTCAGTAGTTGTGGCGCACAGATTTAGTTGCTCCGTGGCATGTGGGATCTTCCTGGACCAGGGCTCGAACCCATGTCCCCTGCATTGGCAGGCGGATTCTTAACCACTGTGCCACCAGGGAAGCCCGAAGGTCCTGACTGAAACGATTCTTACAGTCCCTCTGGTTGTCAAAATTCTGTCTTTACCGGTTCTGTTTTTCTTTCCTTTTCCCTCTCATGGGATATTGGGAATGCCCAAGTTTGGGGCATTCTGTCATTTTCTTCCTTTCATGAAATTCCAAAGCTCTGAGAAACCCTAGGGAACCCTTGACCACTAAGATTTTTTTTGAAGATGATGCAAAGAGATGCTATGTCCAACAGGAGAGCACAGCATGTCAGAGGACTAGCCATTATAATCCTAAGGAGTGAGGAGGGAACCAGGTAACACCGAGACTCAGTCATACCCACCTGTAAAATGGGGGAAGTAATCCCTGTACGGTTGACCTATTGGGAAAACAAAAGAGATGGCTGCTAAGGAAGCATTTTTTAAAATAGAAAAGCCCTACACAAATATATTACACACACACAAAAACACACACCGAGCTATATGACTCCAGCAGTCTCTAGTCTCCAAGAGGGGAAGCAAAACAAGAGCGTGTCTGGGAGGGAGGGGGCAGGTCTTTGGGAAGACGCTGCCGGTCTGTCTTTCCTTCAGGACAACAGCTGAATTCCAGAGCCTCATCAGACGGGACCTCCATGTCTCTGCAAAACTAAATGGACAAGCATGACCTCCCCTTGGCAGTTAACCTTATTGAAGCTGTCTGGGAGGTGAGACATTTATTAACACAGATGGACTGCCTTCCAAGGGGACCCCACTGCTGAAGGCTCAGCAGAATGAATCCTTCCCCAGATGCAATAAGTCTCTGCTTCAGTGTGGAATTTGATAACATCCCCCTTGCCAAAGGGGCTTGATGGAAGGGAAGCCGTGCTTTTGACATGGGAATAGTCCAACCATGGGACTGAGGAGCTCTACTTGCAAACACCAGTCCTGGGAGGCACATGGTTTCATAATTCTGGATGAGCAGCTGCAAACTCAATTTCCCTGTCTGGGATCTGGGTTAAAACTCTCTACAGTGGGGATGGGGAGGGGAGGGAGAGGGGTACAAATACCCCTGACGAGTCATCCATTCCAATGTTCTCTATACTGGAGACCCAGAACACATATCCGTACTTAAGATGAGATATTCGGGAAAAAATCTCTGAACCAGCTTAAGCAGCACAGAAAATGTATCAGCTATCTACTGCTGTGTAACAAACAATCCTGAAATTTGGCACTTTAAAACAACAAAACTTTATTGTCTCACAGTCTCTGTGGGTCAGGAATCCAGGCGAGGCTCAGCCGGTACCTCTGTCTCTGCATCTCCCAGAGGCTGTGTGCATCTCAAGGCTCCACTGGGGTGGGAGTGGGGAATGCTGTCTGAAGGACTGATATGATCTGACTGATATTTTAAAGTTCTGAGTGGGTGAGTACTTTACTTATTCAGTGAATATCCAGAGCAGTGGTTCTCTATCCGAGCAGTACATTGAAACCCTAGGAGAGTTAAAATAAGAAAAGAAACGCTTACACTCCACCTCAGAATGACTGAATCCAAGTCTGGGGGCGGGTAGCATCCAGGCATCAGTTTAAAAAAATGAAACATGGACATATATACACTACCAAGTGTAAAATAGATAGCTAGTGGGAAGCAGCCGCATAGCACAGGGAGGTCAGCTCAGTGCTTTGTGACCACCTAGAGGGGTGGGATAGGGAGGGTGGGAGGGAAGCACAAGAGGGAGGGGATATGGGGATATATGTATATGTATAGCTGATTCACTTTGTTATACAGCCGAAACTAACACACCATTGTAAAGCAATTATACTCCAATAAAGATGTTAAAAAAAAAAAAACTCAATGGTGAAAAAACAAAACAAAGCAAAAAAATGAAACAAAAAAACCTCTGAGAGTGATTCTACTGTGCAGTCAGAGTCCAGATCTAGGGCCTAGAGAAGGGTTGGCAAACTACACCCCAAATGGGCTTCTCTGCCCAAATTGAAATGTCACAACAGCCTTTTCAGTCCCTTATGAAACCGTAGTGTGATGCCCTCCCACACAGGTTCCTGAGTCACAGCCTCTGAGTATTCAGAGGCTCAGAGGCAGCATCTCACTGTAGCCAAGAGCTGGGGCAAAGTGTGGACCATGTGCACGAGCTGGTTATGTCCTAGGGCAGGATGTGCAAGGCCCACACCTCTGTTCCTAGCGCTGCCTTCTTTGGAGAGTTTTGCTCATGGGAACAGCCCAACATATGTCCAACACAAGGGGCATTTCTCTGGTGCAGTGGCTCTCAGCCGCGACCGAGCATCCTTAGGACCCCTGTGCAGCTGAAGAGAACTAAACAGTAATTTGATGCTGGGACCACAGCAGATTCTGGGGAGTCTCCTTCAGTAGGTCTGGGGTGGCAGCTGCTTCGCTGAATGTTTTAAACAGACACTCATGCCTGGGAATCATCGTATTAGACTCTAGCAGCTAGAGCAGTGATTTCCAAACATGAACATGCATCAGAATTCCCTGGAGGGCTTGTGAAAACACAGGTTGCTGGGCCCCATCCTAGAGTGTCTGGGAGTTCCGGGGTGGGATCCATGAATGTGCATTTCTAGCAGCCTCCTCGGTGTTCCCGAAGCTTCTCTGGGAACAGGACTACGAGAAGCGCTGTTTCGGTGGATCGTGAGGTTCTCCCATGAAGGGGACTTGAAGAGGCAGAGGAGTGCGGGCTGAGCTTTTTTTTTTTTTTTTTTTTTTTTTTTTATTAGTTTCTGCTTTATAACAAAGTGAATCAGTCATACATATACATCTGTTCCCACATCCCCTCCCTCATGCATCTCCCTCCCTCCCACCCTCCCCATCCCACCCCTCCAGGCGGTCACAAAGCACCGAGCTGATCTCCCTGTGCTCTGCGGCTGCTTCCCACTATCTATCTACCTTACGTTTGGTAGTGTATATATGTCCATGCCTCTCTTTCCCTTTGTCACAGCTTACCCTTCCCCTTCCCCATATCCTCAAGTCCATTCTCAAGTAGGTCTGTGTCTTTATTCCCGTTTTACCCCTAGGTTCTTCATGACATTTTTTTTTTTTAATTCCATATATATGTGTTAGCATACGGTATTTGTCTTTCTCTTTCTGACTTACTTCACTCTGTATGACAGACTCTAGGTCTATCCACCTCATTACAAATAGCTCAGTTTCATTTCTTTTTATGGCTGAGTAATATTCCATTGTATATATGTGCCACATCTTCTTTATCCATTCATCCGATGATGGACACTTAGGTTGTTTCCAGCTCCGGGCTATTGTGAATAGAGCTGCAATGAACATTTTGGTACATGTCTCTTTTTGAATTATGGTTTTCTCAGGGTATATGCCTAGTAGTGGGATTGCTGGGTCATATGGTAGTTCTATTTTTAGTTTTTTAAGGAACCTCCATACTGTTCTCCATAGTGGCTGTACCAATTCACATTCCCACCAGCAGTGCAAGAGTGTTCCCTTTTCTCCACACCCTCTCCAGCATTTATTGTTTCTAGATTTCTTGATGATGGCCATTCTGACTGGTGTGAGATGATATCTCATTGTAGTTTTGATTTGCATTTCTCTAATGATTAATGATGTTGAGCATTCTTTCATGTGTTTGTTGGCAGTCTGTATATCTTCTTTGGAGAAATGTCTATTTAAGTCTTCTGCCCATTTTTGGATTGGGTTGTTTGTTTTTTTGCTATTGAGCTGCATGAGCTGTTTATAAATTTTGGAGATTAATCCTTTGTCAGTTGCTTCATTTGCAAATATTTTCTCCCATTCTGAGGGTTGTCTTTTGGTCTTGTTTATGGTTTCCTTTGCTGTGCAAAAGCTTTGAAGTTTCATTAGGTCCCATTTGTTTATCTTTGTTTTTATTTCCATTTCTCTAGGAGGTGGGTCCAAAAGGATCTTGCTGTGATTTATGTCATAGAGTGTTCTACCTATGTTTTCCTCTAAGAGTTTGATAGTTTCTGGCCTTACATTTAGGTCTTTAATCCATTTTGAGCTTATTTTTGTGTATGGTGTTAGGGAATGATCTAATCTCATACTTTTACATGTCCCTGTCCAGTTTTCCCAGCACCACTTATTGAAGAGGCTGTCCTTTCTCCACTGTACATTCCTGCCTCCTTTATCAAAGATAAGTTGGCCATATGTGCGTGGGTTTATCTCTGGGCTTTCTATCCTGATCCACTGATCTATCTTTCTGTTTTTATGCCAGTACCACACTGTCTTAATTACTGTAGCTTTGTAGTATAGTCTGAAGTCAGGCAGCCTGATTCCTCCAGCTCCGTTTTTCGTTCTCAAGATTGCTTTGGCTATTCGGGGTCTTTTGTTTTTCCAAACAAATTTTGAAATTTTTTGTTCTACTTCTGTGAAAAATGCCAGTGGTAGTTTGATAGGGATTGCATTGAATCTGTAGATTGCTTTGGGTAGTAGAGTCATTTTCACAATATTGATTCTTCCAATCCAGGAGCATGGTATATCTCTCCATCTATTTATATCATCTTTAATTTCTTTCATCAGTGTCTTATAATTTTCTGCATACAGGTCTTTTGTCTCCTTAGGTAGGTTTATTCCTAGATATTTTATTCTTTTTGTTGCAATGGTAAATGGGAGTGTTTTCTTGATTTCATTTTCAGATTTTTCATCATTAGTGTACAGGAATGCCAGAGATTTCTGTGCATTAATTTTGTATCCTGCCGGGCTGAGCTTTAAGCACTTGAGTCCCGTTGCTAAACTACGAGCAAGGCAGACAGTGTCTCCAAATCTCTGTACGGTTGTGTGTAGACACCCGCCGAGGCCCCCGAGGGGCTCAGCGGGGTAGCCTAACATCAGCTGGTCTCCCCTGGAAGCCACCAGAAAAAGAGCAAGGGTGATGAACGAAGGGTGAGGAAAACAAAGCCTTTCGAAAATGAAGTTACTCAGAGCTCCTTTAAAACCCACCACCAGGGGCTCCCTGGGGCTTCCCTGGTGGCGCAGTGGTTGGGCGTCCGCCTGCCAATGCAGGGAACACGGGTTCGTGTCCCGGTCCGGGAGGATCCCACGTGCCGCGGAGCGGCTGGGCCCGTGAGCCATGGCCGCTGAGCCTGCACCTCCGGAGCCTGTGCTCCGCAACGGGAGAGGCCACGACAGTGAGAGGCCCGCGTACTGCAAAAAAAAAAAAAAAAAACCCACCACCAGTGGGAACCCGATCGTGTAATTATTTAACCCGTGAATGTCATTAGGCACTTCCCTTCCGTCCCACCCACTTCTGCCAAGCTTTGTGTTTGGGAGAAGCAGAAGGGGGTCTTGAGAGCCTCCAGACTCACCACATAACGCCTCACATTCCCCTGCCCTGACAAACTTCCTCCAAAAATGGGACTTGGATCTGTCTGGAGCCAAACCCCAGAGCTTCCCGTCCATCAATTAATATTTATGGCGCCTTCACAATGAGCTAAGCAGGGATATAAAAGGAAACAGTTCCTGCAGACTGTTGTTAAGCCAAAGGAGAGCAAGTACCTCGCCTTCCTTTTCACAGGGTGTTGGCAGCTGGGTGGTTTGTGTCTGGGTCAAAATGAGCATTCAACCACTCATCCCCTAAGCATTTATTGAGCACTCTGGATGCCACAGGCTCTGCTCTAGCCTCTGGAGGTGTGGCCGTGAGCGAAACAGACAGAAGTAGCTGCCAGAGTGGCGGGGAGAGCAGAGAGGCCCTAAGAAGCTTAGGGGCAGAAGCTACAGGCCAATCCCCTCACTCGGGAGCCCCATCCTGTGACTGGGTCAGCTGGTCTGCTAGAGAGCTGCTTGTGCATTTCATATGCCCTTTTCCAAAATCTACTACTGAGGCTTAGACACCTGCAGTTTCAAGGCCAGTGGGTGAAGGGGTCTGAGTTTAGACACGTGAAATGCATTTTCTCCACAGAGGAATCAGATGCTTCTTGGATTTTTCCAGATCTCTTGCCTGAATGAACTATTCACTCTAAAGCCCTGAATCTGAAGACTCAACCACCCCCTCCCTCGCCCTGGGGCATCATCTCCTCAGCATCTTTGTGCCAGTTCAGAGGCTGCCTTGACCCTTGCTGGAAGCTGTGGTCAATGGTGGCTTCTTGACCTCCCATCCCCAAAGGGATAAGTGGTTTTCCTACAGGTAGTGCCCTTCTTGGAAGGTGGCTGGGTACTAAGGAACCCAGATCCCCAAATCTGAGCCTGATCGGTGTTCTGAATCAGGATCTTGTGAGGGTAAAGTTCACGGTGACAGGTACCATTTGCTTTGTCCAGTGTGGCGACCCCAGCACCTAGCACTTTGCTTGGTTCCCAAGAGGTGAGTGAATGAATGAATGAATGAATGAATCAGAAACAGCTCATGGAACTTTGGAGTCCCAAGGGCTTGTGCCAGGAACATTTCCCCACCCTCATGCTTGTCACGTTGACCTCACCGATGACACTCACAGTGCCCATCGGGCATGGAGGTGAGACATGAGGCCACAATTGTCGTTGGAGATCCACAGAATAGGAGAAACATCCACCTGACAACCCACACAATTGTCCCGCAAGGGATGAATGGAGGGATGAATTGTGAGCTGGAGAAAAAGCAGTGGGCCTCCTTTGCTTCCCTCCTGCACCCCCACTTCCAGACATCAGGGAACAAGGGGGAGCTGGGGTAAATTTTGAAAGAGAAGGATTTGAACTCATTACCTTTAAGAGCAATAGATCTGGGATGAATGGGGATTGAGCCCCGTATTTGGAGATGAGAAGGAGGAAACAATACATACAAGAAGCTCAGCATGGTTAGAGTGTGATATGTGAATGTTTTTAGCATGCATAGCATGTTAGCATAAACACACCAGCCTGCGCAGAAAGTGTATACAGAGCAAACCTAGTATATGTTCTACAAGGAAACAAGAATCCAAAAGCCAGACAAGTTCATGAGAAAAGTCCCACTTGGGATAAACAATTACCATGGACTTGTTCTCACTCTATAGAACATGCTTTGCTCTCCTCTACTTTGAGATCTTTGCTGTTGGCAGTTCTCTCTTCCTGGGGTGACAAGACTTCTCTCCCTGGAAAACTCCTATTCAGCTCTCAAAACTTAATTTTCATCTCCCACCCCCAAAAAGACTGCTTTCCCCAAGGATTACCATAGCGCTCTGAACCTCTGCTATGGTTGCGTGTATAATTTAACACTGGTTGAACGTGTTACCCATCTAACTACTTTATTTGACTGTAAGTTCCTGAAGGCCAGGATCCTTTCCTATTTATGTCTCTCCAGTATCTGGCATGAAGAAGTCCTCAATACAGGGTTTTTTTGGTTTTTGTTTTTTTGATTAAAAAAAATGCAAAAAGACTGTTATAAATCACGTCCAATCTGGACATCCAGTAGGGACACGTCTCTATAAGGAAGACCAAGTTTTCACAGAAAGTTGAAAAATACTCCCTGCATCTGACCTTCCAGGGTGTGGGCCATGGCGAAGACCACATGTGAACGCTGGGTGAAAGCTACCCCATCATTCAGGAGGCCCTCTCAGAAAGCAGGGAAGCTTGCAGGCGACTGAAAACTTATTTGCATCAAATAAGCACTCGCTGGAGTGTTCCAAAACCAGCAGGTTCCAACTTGAACTTTCCAGAGAAATCATTGCCATATACCCTACACTTGGTGCGACAACATGGGCAGCCAAACCGAGAATCCCTTTGCCCCTTGATGAGAGACCCATGGGAGCAGCCGGAGCTCCGGTCTCAGCAAGACCTCCAAAACTTTGTGACGATAAGCCACCCCCTCTCGGTTCCCTGCCAGGTGTCTCAGTGTTGCTACCTGAAAGAGCAGTAAGCAAGTGGAAATAACTGTGGGATTTATCGCTGTGAATTAACACCAAGGTGCTCATGGCTAATGTGGTGGTATTAAGGGCGTGGTGCAGCTTTTGGTTACCGACTGCCTCCTTTGCAGAGTTATAAACTCCAGAAGAGATGTCTCCTCCTGGCTGAAACTTGGCCGCTGGCCTGAGGTTATTCCCTGCGTCTGGTGCCCGACCTGCCTGCTCATCAACCTGCTGAGATCTGCCTGCAGACACTGCTGGGGCCACGAGCTTCTGGAAGACTTGCCCATTGGAAGCCACTTCTGCTGTGACACTGGCATTCGCAGCCCCTAAAGCAAAGAATTAAAGAGTGAGATTGCCATGCTCTAGAAATGTCCAAGTCCTTATGAAGTCACCCAAAGAGCCACCAGGAGATTGTCCATGAAATGAACAAGGCTGTCGTTATAGGGCAGGTAGCTGCAGAAGTGTTAAATCAAGAACGAATCTGTTATTCTTGTGACTCAATTCTCCACCTTTCCAGCAAAAGCCCTCAAAGGGTTGCTTCAGACGAGAGGATTTATTAGGGACTGGGTAGAGTGATGCATCTTTTATTTGGATTACGTTTCTAAGTTATAATGTTTCTCGTCCCTTGGGCAATTCTCACATCTCACGGTGTTTTGCACTTTGCCCATTCTCTTGTCCATAAACAAACTATATCTCATTTTAACTTTCCTCCCTCCAGCAACCCTCTGAAGTAGGCAACAGGAGGTATTAGGACTCTGATTTTACAGATAAAGAAATCGAGTTTCGGAAAAATTCAAATGACTTTCCCAGATTCACACGGCAGTGACCAGATGCAAACCCAGATCATCTGACGCCAAACCCAGTGCTCAGACTTTCCACCCTAGCATGCTCTTAAAAAAAAAAAAAAAAGTCAGCATTTTCCTCCCACCTGCCCCACTTCCTGCAAAGTGGACGGGCAAGAGGGTCCATGGTACTGAATTATGAATTTCCCTCTGGGAAAAGAAGTGTTGCTCAGTGAGTCGCGACTCTCTTCCGCTTAAATTTAAGAGCAGCTCGGTTCGGTTGAGCTCAGATTTCCACTGGTTAGGGACCCAGGATGAAACGCCCTTCTGAACCCTGCCATCCAGGGTTCTGGATCAGAGAAAGAGAACCAAGGCAGATGACTCCAAAGACCACTGCCAGACCCTACACCCCAATTAACCAAGAGCTATATAATAACGTAACCTTATCCTCCAAGTCCTCAAAAAGCAATAGCATGGTAAAAGGAACCAACAAATTAGTAACCCATTACCTACAGATTTTAATTAGTGATGGGAACTAGATCCAACGTGAACGCCTCCCTAGAAATTCTTCCTGTTCCAACCACCTGGCAGGGACATTCACTCTGATCTGGGAGTGCTTTCAGGAAGCTAGCAACGACCAGCTCAATCTGCCGCATCCTCTAAGATGAAGAAAACAACCCTTGGATAAGCCACGGAAGCCCAGCTAATGACTCCAGCAAGGCTCAGAGACACGTGGAAAAGGGGAAGGGTGTTGGTCACAGTTGCCTCTGATTTCTTAGTAAATTTTGGCTGAACCATGTAGAAACCAAAGACCGAGAGACACACCTCATTTTCATACTTGGAGATTTAAGAGCTACTCTTGATTACCCACCTGAACAGACTTCACTAACACAGAGTGTGTAACGGGGTACTTGTGTTTAATTTTGAGATGAACTAAATATGCTTTATTTTGCAATTGCTTCCCTACCTGCTTAGAGTTGCTTTGGCTCACATTTATGTCTTGTGTAGCCCTTGATCACACATCAGCCATGCAATGGGAAAAAAGAGTGATGAGAGGGGAACGTGGACTGAATACGAAGGATACAGCACGGGATTGCACTCATGAAGCGCCTGCATGGCATATGGCCCTTGGTTCTTGCTCACAGCCATTTCCCTTGCTGACCAATGAAAGGAGGAAGAATTAGTTTCAGTGTCTCCTATGTCCAGGGAATTGTCTCCGTCACTGCCAGTCCTCAGGCCCCACCACAACTGCTGCTTCGCTGAGATGACTTGGCTGGTGATCCACAGGATGCCCGTGGGTGCTCCCTTGGCCCCAGATCCGCTGGAGCAATCCACAAGGTGATGGGAAGCAAATATCTCTTCTTTTCCCTGGGACCTAATTGAGGGTAAGCCCAGGATTGTAATCCATGTCACCAAAACTTGACTTCTTCCTTCTGCCTTTCTGGTCTTCCCCAAACCATCTACATCGTTTCACAGAAGGGTCAGGAAGATCTCAGAAAGCAACACTGGGAACTCCACCTTACTTATTTCCTTGTACCACACCAAGAGGAAGAGGTACCATAGAACTCAGGAAGGCAGGGGTCCCACATGGGTGCTCCCTTTTCCTGACCTGTCCATTTTCTCATTTTCCTCAAGAACTCCACTCTTCGACAGAAGAATGGATAAAGAAGATGTAGTACATATATGCAACGGAATACTACTCAGCCATAAGAAGGAACAAAATAGTGCCATTTGCAGAGACATGGATGGACCTAGAGACTGTCATACAGAGTGAAGTAAGTCAGAAAAAGAAAAACAAATATCATATAATATCGCTTATATGTGGAATCTAGAAAAAGGGTACAGGTGAACTTATTGGCAAAGCAGAAATAGAGTCACAGATGTAGAGAACAAACTTATGGTTACCAAGGGGGGAAAAGGGAGTTGGACAAATTGGGAGATTGGGATTGACATATACACACTACTGTATATAAAATAGATAAGTAGCGAGGACCTACTGTTTAGCACAGGGAACTCTACTCAATGCTCTGTGGTGACCTAAATGGGAAGGAAATCTATCAATAAAAAAGAGTGGATATATGTATATGTATAATCGATTCACTTTGCTGTACAGCAGAAACTAACACAACATTGTAAAACAACTATACTCCAATAAAAATTAATTTAAAAAAAAAGAAATCCACCCTCCCCCTTGTTCCCTACTTACATCTTGCAAATTTAGCATTCTACTAGATGCTAATGGAGGATCTATCTCATCGACATGTGTTTGGAAAGAGAAGGAAATGAGTCCCAAGAGTTAGGAAGAAGGTAGGAACTCAAGCTCACATTACACCTTCAATAGAAAGCTGAAGCTGATATGCTTACAAGTTGCCTAAGAAGCAAGCTCTCCTCCTCACAACCAGCATCATTATTTTCTTCTTAGATGCATCCCTTATGGGTCTTAGATGAGGAAAACACATTCCTCCTAATAGTACAGCTTAGATTTTGTTCCTTTTGAAAACAATAATTCTGAAATTATTGTACTAAAATGTATTTGATTCCAGAGATTTACTTATATAATAAGAGTATATTATGAGTGGATGAAATTTACTCTTCCAGGTGGATGGAGACAGTTACAATCAGATAGTGCTGGTGACCTAATCTTTCCTCGGTTTATCTCACCACAAACTGATAATTCAGAGGTGGTTTTCCAGAGTCTTCTTTTCATGAACAAAGTTTGCCTTGAGCTCCTTCCCATGATGAGATGAAATATAAGTAAAGTTAATAATGGAAAGAACCCCAGAAGTTTCCCCTGTTGTGTGATACGTATTACATTGCTGCAAAATGACAGCAAGCAAGACGTGAGTGTTTTAATACGGGAGGTCAGCTACTCACAGAACTTGATGGGAAAATTGGTCTTCTCAGTGGAGGAAGAATGCCTCTTCTCAGCTGAGCCCACAGATGTGGGAGGATGTGCGTTTTTTACAAAATGGGATGCTCCCTTAGCCTGTCAGATTACCCAAATAACCCCTGTGACCAGTGGGTGACAGATCATTCTCACATCTATAAACAGATATGAAGAGATTACATAGAATAGGCAAAATAAATCAAAATTGGTTGAACTTTTTCAACCAACCATGAAAGAATACACGGAAAGCCCGCAGGAATTTGATACTTCCCTCTGAAGAACTCCACCAGCAAATGTGATGCTTGCAAGACCAGTCACTATTCCATGCATTCATGTGATGTGTGTATTATTTCAAAGCCCTTTCACACCTCTAACTTGTTAACATCACAGTCTATGAGACTCATTGTGAGGACATTTTTATCTGTAGGTTTCAAGTGATAAAATGGACAGCAAGGGTAAGTGACTTTTTCACGGTCACATGATCTAATTGCAGCTATGTCCAGGATTGTAATCCATGTCACTGAAACTTGACTTCTTCCTCTCCTCCCCAAACATAAGGTTCTGGTTAACTCATGCCATCTGGGTCATTCCACTTCCAAGGAGAACAAGTACCTTTCTTAAGCTAGACTAAAGGAAATAATAATCTAGAACTGCTTTGTCCTCTTGACCTTAAGGCACCCTTGTTAAGTGTTGACAGGCATTTGTCAGAATGAATGAATGAAAAAGAGAGGGTGCCCATCTCCCCCTCTTCCCTTTTCATGTCCTGTGGTTATTGCTCAGGTATTTCAGCCCCTGCTGTACCAGGGAACAGGATTAGACAGGTTAGCTAGGCATCAGATTTCAGGCTCTTCACTTTTTCACTTTTCTTCTCAGCACGTAGGCTTGAGAACTGACACCAAGACAGGAAGAGGGAAAGTGGCAGAGGCAAAAAGGAAGATTAAAAGTTGATAGACAAACCAGAGAGATAGAGGGGAGAGTCAGAAAGTGGGGAGGTAGAGACCCCAAGGGATTGCATGTAGCCAAGCAAATAGTATTATGTGGTGGCCATGTCAGTGTTTGACCTGGAGACATCTGAAGCCTTAAAAAGGAGGGAGGGGATGAGGGATTCAGATAGAAGGCACACATGAGAAAAGTAAGTCTTATCAAAAGTGGGAGAATCAATACTGACTGTTAAATTCTGTGCATTCTAGTCCTTGATGAAAAATAGATATAGCATTTACTGAGATGACGATCTGTGTAAACTCCAATGGATAAAAAAATAAATGAAGTTTTTTTAATTGTCTTGAGCCGTAGCAGGAGAGAATAGAGGAAAGGTGCCAGAAAAGATGCCTTATCAGTTGTGAGGCTGATTTTTAAAAGAGGCCAAGTGATCCAGGAGTGCATTAGAAGAGGGGACTCCATTTATTGCCTGGATAAGAGGCTGAGCTGACCTCCAATGGCCCACTTGAATTCTACATTCCACAGCTGCCATGTGTAGGAGACAGTCTCCCAGCCGGCACTGAATCCCACAGCAAGGTGAGGTGAAAAGCCGAAAGGACCTGCTGATTGTCAAGTTCAACTTCTTCAGTATGATGATCAACAAGGGCACAAAATTTGGAGTCAGAGACTTGGGTTTACTTCCTGAATCTTTCACTCACTGTGTGACTCTGGGTGAATCACTGGAAGTCTCTCTGAGACTTTCCATTGCGTATGACATAAATGATCATGCTCATCACAAAGTATCACTGTAAGCATCATACTTGCAGAATAGGAGTAAAAGTACTCAGTGCCAGAAGATACTTTGTAAGTGTTGGTATCATTCATCTTAGAGCGTCAAGACCCAAGGGGTAAATTAACGCTCAACTGGCTAGTTAATAAAATAGCCGGGACCATAACTTAGCTAATGCTTCTTGCTAGCTGAGAACCAGTGATTCAAGGGTGTTTATAAATGTTATAATGTGGTGATTTATTGAGATGCTCCCTTTTGCTCTCTGGATTGAGCCGTGAACAAACCAATTGCCAAGGCATTCGTTTTCTTCCCACTCATCCTGAGGGTGCAGAAAAGGAGTGCTTCCCTCAGAGATCAATATGGCAGCTTCCCAAGGGCCGTGGGAACTTTCCATTCAGCTTGGCCATGAGGAAGCAGCAGTGGGTAGCCTGGAGAAGGCATGCCAGCATGCTCACAGAAAGCCTATCAAGGTCATAACAGAAATCTTCTGGGGTGCAGACAACCCCTACGAGGCCGAGAGGTGAGTACCATACTAGGAAGGAAAACGGGACAAGCCACAAGCAAAGGCACTCTTCTGCAGCTTCTCATGAGACTGCCTTGTGTTGCCTGCCCAGAATGCCAGCTAAGCCATAAATCCACCCATTGGGTGACTCCCAGCAACCTGTCCATCCCTGCTGGGAAACAACACATCCGGCCCTTGACAGCTCTCTTATGACTGCTTGGCTGAGAAGTGGTATTTTAAGAAAGAGAGGAAAAAAAAAAAACCACCCTATTATTTTACCTGGTAATTGACAACAAGTTTCTCATGAGTAATTTTATAGCATTCAGGGTGTGCCGGGGTTTGATTTAATTTCTCTTTACAGGAGCCTCAAACTTGCAGTACAAACACTATTTTGAATGGAATGAAACATGCTTCAAACATCCGTATGGATCTTGTCAAAGCTTTCATTGAAATAGCCTGATCCCCTGCATCATTAAAGGCCTATTTCATGGTTTCCTCTCTCAAATTTTACTTTGGGGAAGAGAAAACATCTCAAATTGGGGATCCTGAAAGATTTTAATGAATATAACAACTCAAGTTGTTATATCTCGAATCTAGTCTACATATATATTTTTTCTTCTTCCTCTCCTAGTATCCTTATATCCATCAATGAAATCATTTTCTATGATTCCCCACCCACTCTTTCCTTTCTCTTGGGTACTTGCTTTTGAAAACACAGAACTTTTTCCTTCTCTTTTCCACTTCCCATGGGCACTAAGTAACGAAGATGTGTCCTTTCTCCTTTGAAATCTCTTTTAGCTACACTTTCCTTTCCCTTTCTATTTGCTACCGATGTAGATGAGCTCTTACCCCTTGCAGGTGGATCGCCAGCCTTCTAACTACCGGACACTATTCACCCCTCCTGGAGTATTTCTCATACCAGTCAGAACCATGAGAGTTACTGCAAACGAAATTAAACTGAACTAAAACAAACAGATGCTCGGGATGCTGTGTATTTACTAAGTCCCCCAGGTAATCCTGATGTTCTGCCATGGCGCGAAAACACTGCCCCATTTGCTCCTGGTGGCAAGGCGGTCTCTGAGATCACAGCATCTCCTGGGACACGTTCTCAACCTCCTCGTCAGCCACAAGGAGCCACATCTCTTGCCTGCTTACCGTGTGCCAGGTATCTCCTCAGTGTTTGCTGCCGACACGGTTAAGGAGCTTCCACTACACACTCTTCATGGAAGAGAAATCTTCCGCCATCAACATCTAAAACCTCAACAGAAGTGACTTCCCATCTTCCCCATGAGTGTGGACATTAGGGAAGAAAACAACATTTGAGTGAGTTAAAATCTAAACTTGCATAGACATCGTTCTCTTTACTTATTTGAACATCAGTGGAAATCATCAAATCATTGTGGACAGCAAGTGAGAAGTGAAGGAAATGCATGTCTCTTTTGGACAGAATTGGAGGTAGCAAGCAGAGAAGAAAAATGGAAAGGCTGAAACAAACAAGTAACTGCCCGTTTAGGATATGGGCACTGCCCACTGGTGCACTGGGACCTGTGGTCAATGTCAACCTCAATGTCAACTGAGTAGCTTGGCCTCGTTTTACGTTTTAAAGAAAAACCTTAGAGATCATCCCCCTAACCCAGGCTGTTTGGGCAGGGACTTGCTCAAACTCCATCTTCCATGGAGTAAAGTTCTTGGACCCCTTCCCAGTTTCCTCCAAGAATGCTGTCCACCTTCACGTCGGCTCCATCAAGTCCTTGCTAATCCCAGCAGAGTCCTCTCCCTGCACTTGCCTCCCCTGTCACCCTGGCCCCAAGAAAAGCAAAACCAGGCAAGGGGGGTGGCAGGATTACCGCAAATGAAGTAAAGCTAATCCCAGGCAAGGGTCTTTTATCCAGGAAAAGTCTCCATCGAGCCGTCATCACAGCCGTCCACAATCTCCTCTTAATAACTCGCATGCCGGAATGTTGCAAAGATTAAACCTTTGGAGGAATGTGATGCTTTGTAGCCCTCACATGGAGTGCTCTGAGCCAGGGGAAGCGGGGGCAGGTGGAGGGCGAGACAAAAGTGAACAGACGCTGCAATCTTTCTGCTAAGAGCCTTTGTTCAGCTGGCACGTTATTTGGTGATCTAGATGAGGCATAATAATGCACTTTATCTGTTCAGTTTATTATGTGTGTGTGTCATAGGTGTACATGCACATTACTGGCTATAAAATATATATATGTGCCAGAAAGAGAGAGAAGAGAGAATGTAAATGCCTCTGACTCAGTGAGAGTTTGCTTTCTCTTAGGCAAGCTGGCCTCTGGCACCCTAACTGCCACTAGCATCTCAAGCCCAGCAGTGATTTTTGAGAAGAGGTCATTTCATAAAGTAGAAATAACTTTTTAAAAATAAAAAATGACTGTGTTAATTCTCGCGTTCTAGAGCTTGGACCAAGAGCAAGCAAAACGACTTTCCTTGACCTCTAGTTTATTTTCTGGAAGTTGCAGTGGAGGAGAGAAAAATAGGATAAGAAAATGTTCAGGATATTATTGAAGAAATTACATTACTGCATGTTCACTTCCTGTTTGCCAACTGACTATGGCAAATTTGCAGATTTTTATGTTTTCTGGAACATGTTCTTTAGTAATGAAATTTTCATGGAGGGGCTTCCATTGTGGAATTTTAAAAAGAACTTTGGGGTTAAAGGAACCTGGATTCAAATCTTGCCTCTGCCCCTCGGGAGCTGTGTGATCTTGTGTAACCCTCTTTGGTTCTTGGTTAGCTCGTTTTTAAAATGGAATAGCAATACCTACCTTGGAAGTTTCGTGTAGAGTGAAGGTCATTTATGCACCCAATACACTGCACAGAGTGTTATCATTTCATATTTACAAGTATGCACCTGGGGAGTGATTTTGCTCCAGCCTCTGAGACAGTCCTTCCTACCTTCTGAAAAATAGATGGGATGACAACCATGAAAGGGGTAAGATGCTGAAGGTGATTGGCTCTCTCTGACTGCCTTTGAGAAGCCATCCTAACCCCTTGCAGTGTCCAAGAAAGACAGACAATGAATTCTAATCCATCAAGCTTCCCCAGAGCCTCAGAGTACATGTCATATCTTAGTAATGTAATTCTCTTACGAGAGCAGATTGACATCAAAATTAGTTAATTTAGGGCTTCCCTGGTAGCGCAGTGGTTGAGATTTTGCCTGCTAATGCAGGGGACACGGGTTCGAGCCCTGGTCTGGGAGGATTCCACATGCTGTGGAGCAACTAGGCCCGTGAGCCACAACTACTGAGCCTGCGCGTCTGGAGCCTGTGCTCCGCAACAAGAGAGGCCGCGATAGTGAGAGGCCCGCGCACCACGATGAAGAGTGGCCCCTGCTTGCCACAACTAGAGAAAGCCCTCGCACAGAAACGAAGACCCAACACAGCAAAAATAAATTAATTAATTAATAAACTCCTACCCCCAACATCTAAAAATAAAAAAATTAGTTAATTTAGACTTCACTAAGAAAAATGGGGAGACATGCACAAAGCATCTTCAGGACCATTTGTTGCCTCTGGGTGAACTCACTATTTACAGGACATAATTTAGAGCCCTGGATTCATGTAGGGCCAAGGCTGCGCTCTGTCACTGACCATCTGAGTCACTCCCAGTCACCATAAGTTGGATCTCTATAGACACACATTCATGCACTCATTCACTCAGTTAGCCACTGTTTGTCTGCTTTAAGAATACTCGTGGGAGTTATGATACGTGCAAAGGAGACGTGACAGAAGGACACATCTGCTTGGAGACCACATCTTAAAACAATAATAGACAATTTTGACAAGACTTAAAAATTTTATCCTGGGCCTTTCTTGCTGCCTTCAGCTGTTTTGACATCCATGGAGATCATCAAAGACAGGAGAAGACAGGGAGAAGTGAAATGCACATTTTTATTAAGCAGCATTAGAGGTACTGAGAGGATAAAAAAGCAAGGATCAAAAACTAAAGAAACATCCTGTTTAACACACGGTCGTTGCCTTCAAGAGATATTTCATCTGGAATCGAGAAAAAATTGGGCATAGGTATATGAAGAAATCATCATTTAATGTAGCAATTCATGAAAAGTCAAAGCACTATTCTTTCAACTTTTCTGAGGGTTCAAAATTTTTTAAAAAAATAAAAATAAAGATGTTACATTCATTTTCACATCAGTGTCTCAAACAAAATCTGTATTATTGGAAGAGTTTAATGAAGGAAACAGTTGTCCTAACCTGAAATGCAGCGGAAATTATCTGTGAGGGAAAAAGGACTTGGGTTGAGTCTTTTGAGATAAATCATAAATCTCATGATTATTGGTGAGATAAGTAACTTTTATTTCTCAAGTACATAGGCTATACAGACACTCTGCTACGTGCTTTATCAAAACTGCCCTGTGTACCTCATCATCATTTCCCTAACATCAATAGCAATAAGTCAGATTGATAGCTCATCAGTACCATGTGATTGTTTTTGAGGTAGATTAATGATTATGAAATATAATTACTGGCCTCAAGAAATTTCTGGACAGGAGAAATATTGAATGTTTTAATAGATAGTGTAAAAGGTGTGAGCTTTAATTCTCACCTGTTCCTCAGTGAATTCTTTTTTAAGTTTGGGGAGACTTCTTTTTTATTGTGGTAAGAACACCTAGCATGAGATCTACCCTCTTGATTTAGCCAATGTAAAAGAGGTCTTTAATATTTTCATTTTCACCACAAGAACTTAACATGGGCATTAAAAAGTGCTGCTTTTAGAAGTAGAGAATGGACTTGAGGACACAGGGAGGGGGAAGGGTAAGCTGGGACGAAGTGAGGGAGTGGCATAGACATATATACACTACCAAATGTAAAATAGATAGCTAGTGGGAAGCAGCCACATAGCACAGGAAGATCAGCTTGGTGCTTTGTGACCACCTAGAGGGGTGGGATAGGGAGTGTGGGAGGTAGACACAAGAGGGAGGAGATACGGGGATATATGTATATGTATGGCTGATTCACTTTGTTATAAAGCAGAAACTAACACACCATTGTAGAGCAATTATACTCTAATAAAGATGTTAAAAAATAAATAGATTATGCCCAGAAACTAAAAAAAAAAAGTGCTGCTTTTAAAGTTAAGGGCCATATTTAACTGGTGGCTTTGCAATGAAAGAATATAAAGTGGCAAAAAAAAAAAACCTGCCCTGTGTGATCCTCATAATAATAACCCACGTTAGTTTTGCTATCCCATTTGACAGAGGAGAAAACTGAGGCTCAGCGGCATTAAGTCCAAGGTCTTAGGGCAAGTGAGGGTGGGAAGGCTGGGATCTGAACCTGGTATTGAGCAAATCCAAGGTCAATGCTCATTTCCCTCATTTCTCTGAGAAGCAGGATTTAGATAAGTCAGAGAGTATGTCAGGCAAAGAGACCATTCTGCACCAGCATGGTGACAAAAATATCCATGGCTTTGAGGAACAGAAAAGGTTGGCTGTAGCAAGGATCACTAGCTGTTCCTACCTTCTTGCTTTAGTAAGAAAACCCTGAGTCTTAGCTGGGTTAAGGCCCCCCAGCAATAAACATACATTTCCCAGTCTCCTTTGCACCTGCATATGGTCACGTGACTCAGTTGTGACCAATGAGATTTCAGTGGAAGCCATCCAATTTCCAGAAAATGTCCTCAAAGGAAAAAACTGTATCCTTCACTCCTTCCTCCTTTCTGGCTGGACTGTGGGTTTGATAGTTGGATCTGAAATGGCTAATCGTTATCCTGGGTGACCTTGGCACTGTAGGTCACACAAGGGAGAGCAACAAGATAGAAGCAGCCTGGGCCTCCAGGCACTTGGTGGAGCATTCCTGTCCTGGGCTGCCTGGACTGGGTCTTTGAAATAAGAGAGAAATAAGCCTCTGAGTAGTTTAAGTCCCTGTTATTTGGGATTACCCTGTTACTGACAATGAACTTAATCCTAATTAGAACATAGTCTAATTTGACTTGAGCCAGGCGTTTCTGCAGGTGATCAGTGGAAGAGCAGTTTGGAAAGACATTGAGATGACGGAGAACTTCTCAAATCAAGTTAAGGCTTGTGTCACTTGTTTTGTAGGCTTTCCAGGCAGACAAATATAATAAAAGTGGCATTTCCAGAAGAATAAATACTTTGGCTGGGTTGTGCAGAGTGTCCTAGTTTGGAGAACTAATGAAAGAATTTAAAGCATTTGGGAAATCGCTCCAATAAGCCAGTTGTGAGGTGTTCAGGGCCTCATAAAGGGATGGGGCTGAGGGGTCAGGAACTGAAGCTGTAGGATTTGGACACAAAGTTGATATTGAGGGTCAGACTACAGAGTCATCAAAGATAACTAAGATTTCTCTTGGGGGGCCATGGTACCTTGGCAAAAACAGAGAAATCAGAAGGTGAAAGGACAAGCAAAGAGGGACAGAGACTTCTATTTTAGGCTTGTGGAAATCATGACAAGACATCTAGAGAGATACAGCTGGGGTGGCCATGCCTATAGCTCGTTAGAGGAAAAGTCTGAACAACGGGTCAGCATAAAGGATAGAGCTGAAATTGTGACAGTAGATGAGTTTTTCAAGGAACGTCATATGGAAATCAGACCAAAATCATAGGTATAAGGACGGAAAAAGAGACAGAAGTCGGGAGTCAAGAGGGAAGTGGTGAATACGTATGATATACTGTCTTGGACACTAAGGAAAAAGCTTCCATCAACGACGCGACGTGCCAGAAAAGAAAGAGAAGCCCCAATGGGAAAAGATGATTGAAGGTGACAATGAAGAGGTAGGTTACTGCTGACCTTTGAGTGACAGTGTCAGTAGACAGCTGGGAGTGGAAGCCTGGTTTTAGGGGATTGAAGGATGAATGTCTTACAAGGGAAGGGAGGTACATTGGAGAAA
The DNA here is from genome assembly GCF_949752795.1 of Hyperoodon ampullatus. Lineage (NCBI taxonomy): Eukaryota > Metazoa > Chordata > Mammalia > Artiodactyla > Ziphiidae > Hyperoodon > Hyperoodon ampullatus. The sequence goes on along the minus strand of NC_136932.1, from coordinate 21,323,346 downwards.
CTTGCCTGTGAATTGAAGAAAGAAAAAGGAGCCAGAACATCAGGTTAAAAGGACTGTGGTGTCAAAGTCTTTAATGGGAGAGCGGATCCCCGTATGGATTGGTTAACAGTGACATAAACTGGGATATAAACAGTGATATAAACAGGGATATAAACCTCTCTAAGCCTTGGTAGCTTCGTGTGTCAAATGAAAGTAGAAAAATCTACCGTGTGGTTTCGTGGCGAAGATAAATTAACATCTGTGAAAAATACACAACATAGAGGTAGTAGTTATCCATCAAAGGTCTACTTATTCCTGAATGCCTTCAGATGATTTCTTTCATTTCATCATGTATGTTTAGACCCAGCTAATTGGCCCTCACATGAGTCCTTGTGCTACTGGAGATCAGATGAGAGCTCGTCATAACCTCCATACCAAACATTTAAAGAAACAGTCCATTGCCCCTGTCCCTTGGGACCTTACAGGGTCCAACAGATTTTGAGGATGTGTTAGGGAGGAAGGAAGCCTCAAAGGCAGTGGCTCAAACAATTCCTATTGGTCTACAGCACCCAAGGAGCATACAGAGGTATAGGAATACCCAAAGCAATAGCTTGACCACGTGCTAGGCCAAAGCATACTTCATTTCACCTAATCCATCCTATGAAATTGATACAATAATATTCTCCATCTCATACCTGAGAAATCGGAGACTCAGAGAAGTTTGACAAGTGGTCATCTGTTGCAGAGCTCATGCGACGGAGAGAGGGGTTTTGAGCTCATTCGGAATCTAGAACCCATGAGTTCTACCATCATTCTATGGATCTCTTTTGGCGTAGGTGTTTTACGACCTGGAAGCTTATCTAGCACTCTTTCTGCTTCCAGGAGCATCTTCCCAGGAGGAGTCAGCACTGACTCAGATCCTGGGTGAGACGGTCACAGGATGACAGTGATACTAGCTAGCACAGTTATGATCAAGGGCAGCCAGAATGAAGGGTGAGCCTGTTCTCAAACAGGGAGAGGTCAAGGGGAGGTCAGTGACCCAAGTACCAGAGACAGCAGAAGCCTGTCACCTTTTTCATCCAGAATTGGACCAGGTCCACAGGCCATAGCTTGAACTTCCAAACAGTCTGGCAAATCATGACAAATTTTATGCCTTCCCCAAGGGCCCTTCAGCCACCCAAAGCCACTATGCCATGGAGACAGAGACAGCTCAGACCTTCACACACCACAGTCATTGTGGGAGAAGCCGGCCCCCCAACTAACTCCACCCAACTCAGACACCTCCAAATAGCTATTCTCTAAAGCACGCCCGAGACTGTTACCTCTCTAAATGAAGTAAGCTAAAAGATGAAAGACCAAGGTGATCATTTTAGTCCGGCTTATGCATAATTACGCATTCATCTGTCAGAGCTTTAATTACCCGCAGATAAAGGTATCATTAGCATTTGGGGGAAAAACTGGCTCCAGCAAAATGCATTTCTTTTGTCTCCCAGCCAGGGACAATGAACTTTTATCCTGGGAAGGGCTTAGAAGGGAGACTCCAACCTAAACCATAAAAGGCCCTCAGCCATAAAAGGTGATGCCACTGAGATGGGCACAGCATTCTTGGGAGATGTTGCATGACCGGGAAGCCCAGAAGAGTTTCCAAGGCAAGGGCATTCCTTGAATGATGGAGAATGAGAAACGTCAGGGACGAAAATGGAGGCGTGGAAGAAAGAGGGAAGGGGAAACTTTGGAGCCTTATGTAAAGCATCACCCTGCTACTCCCTGGCATGACATGCAGAATCTGGGGTTCCACTCAAGACTTACAGAATCAGAATCTGTATCTTCCATGAGCCCCAGGTGGCTTATATGTTCATTAAAGTGTGAGACGTGTTGCTTTAGGGATCCTCATACCTCAAGACAACATGCCTACAGCTCATTATTAAAAACAAGGAGGTGGGCTTTGCTCATCTGCCCTATTTATCTGTGTGTGTTAAAGAGGAAAACTAGAGGCAGAAATGTGTGTGTGTGTCTAAGGAGTGCTTTTCTTTTCTTTTTTAAACATCTGGCAGGAGGAATAGATTTTTCCCTTCCAGTGTTGCTCTAAAAGGTAAACATAATTGAATGGGGGCAAAGTAGGGGCGGAAGTAAAGACCATAAAACACACACGATGTCAAATTGACATGATTAATAAAGCTGAGAGGCAAAGCATCCCCGGGTGTGATGTGAGATGCTACAGACAGGTCAGGGCAAACGCTAGCGAATCAATTTCAGGGCCTCTCGCCTAAGGGCAGGGACAGGCAGCAACAGAGAGAAAACCATTTCACAATGAGAAGAGGAAACTGGCAAGAAAGAAACCTCAGAAAAGCGGGGGACAGGGTGAGAAGGGATCATGTGGGGAGAGAAATGCCTTGGGTGGCGAGGTTATAGGTGCAGTGGGAAGTCAGTGCAGCATCGAGACCACACCCACAAGATCGGATTAACAGACCGCAAACGCCAGGCATCCAACCCTGAGTTTTGAATAATTAGCCAAAGTTCTAAGGTCTGAGAACAGATTTGCCTTCTAATCCCAACGCTGCTACTTCTTAGAAATGTAAATCTGGAGGAAATGTAAATTTTCTCATTGATCCTCAACTTCCTTATCTGTGAAATGGGGGTCATTCTATCCACCTCATAGAGTTGTAAAGATGAAGTGAGATAATGCATGTTAAACCTTAGCACAAGTCACAAAGCCATGCCCAGTTTCAAGGGGGTGGAAAAATATTACAGACTTCTTGAAGGGAGAAGCCATTTTTTCTGATTTATACAGGATATAAATGCATTTATAAACAAACAAACAAACAAAAAACCAAAATCCTTCGTACAATGCCTGGTACATATCACACTCTCAAAAAGATACCTATTATCCTTTATTCTTTTCCCAGCATTCCCAATTTCCCAGCAAATTTCTTCTCTTGGCCCTGACCTTAATCTGTGTTCTGAAAGAGGCATGAGAAGTGATTCAATGGCTTTTATAAGCACTGTCCTCTGCTCTCTTGGTGCTCTCAAAGTATGATCCCTTATCCCATTCATTCACTCTTTCAACAATACCGATAGCTTAATGTATTAACCAACTCAGTTGCACCCGTTGGCATCAAAGCATCAATGGGAAGAACAATGAAAATGCACAAAACCAGGCAAGTGCCTGGTATCTTCTTGAACACATGCACTTGCATTTTCTAAATTCTCCTTAAATTACCCAATTTGAGGGTGCCGTCTGTTCCTGCCAGAGTCTCGAATGATACAGAGGTAGTTACTACTACGATCCCCATTTTACAGGCGAGGAAATGGAAGCTTGTAAGTTTCAAGCTCACAAGCTTGAAGGCTCTTTCAAGGCTCTCAAGAAGTGCGGGAAAGGGTTTGAGTCAAATTCCTGGGCCTCCTGGAAGTAAATCTATGCTCTCAGGAATGACTCTAGTAGGAGGTGAGCAGCTCTGCAGTTCCTGCTTTCCACGGACCATCCCCCTCCTCGCCCTGTCCCTCTGATGAGGGGACACCAGGCTGAGGAAGCCAGGCTCGGTCACTCCTCGAGTGACTTTTCTGCACTGCAGTGCGATCTGCATCCCAGACCAGATCTGCCACACACACACCTGTCTTTTGTCCAGATGATGGTGGAATGAGAAGGCAGGTGTAGCCTCACAGACCCCCTCTTAGGAGGCAGAGTGGAAGGTGGGGAGGCTTCTAGAGCAATGCTCAGTGGCTGATGAGTCACGGGTGCCTTTGTCAGACACTGCCAGCCCGATAAAGGACCTTCCAGAAGTGCTGAGATGCAGTCAGCAGCCATGAGGCTCTGAGATCAGACCCACCTGGATTTGAATCCCTATTCTACCTCTTATTGGGCGTGGCCCCTTGGCCTTAGTTGAGTAGCCTCTTGAAGCTTCAGTTTCCTTGCCTATAAAATGGGGATCATGTTAGTAACTACCTCTGTATCATTCAAGGTTCTGGCAGGAACAGATAGCACCCTCAAATTGGGTAATTTAAGGAGAATTTCATAAAGGAACTACTTATAAAGGAGAGGGCAGAGTGTAGGGAAGTATCGGAGTGGGGGATAGTCTAGTACCCTAGGGCTGCAAAGAGTAGGGGCCCATCATCCAGGATGGGAGAGCAAGATCTCAGAAGAACAGTGATGCGACTTAGTAGTAGTTATGAACTCTGATGAGAGACGCAGTCAACAAGGTACCCCTGGGAGGCAGGGCTCAGCTCGATTTCCTCTCCTCCCCTCCTCGGCTGAGCCCAACTGGAGGCCAAGGGCAAAGCTGCCTATTGGTGATGTCCCTAGAGCTCAGCCTCGTGGAGGCACAGAGCAGGGCACAAAAGAGTAGAGAGTGGATCTGAAGAGGAGAACCGAAAACAGCCAGCACAATCCAGTTGGGTCATCGTAGGACTCAAATGAGATCAGACACATAAAGTGCCCGGTACAGGTGAGCACGTGACAAGGCTAATTCTAACAATGACCCTTTTCTTTTACCAGTGAAGAAAGTGAAATTTAAGGAGTTTCAAAACTTTTTAAAAGTTATACGGAACTGGGACTATTACTGGTCATCAGTCCAAAGCTCCTCAAATGCTCCCTCCCAGGTATGGATACTATGGCAGTGACAAGGGGACTTCTCAGTGCAGGTGGAGGGAACACATAGAAGAAAAATCTCATGCTATCAATAAAATTGGTCACCTACCCACCCTTTGTAGCATCTCATATTAGGTTTTGGAAGGAATTAATAGGAAACCTCACCATCTAAAGTATTTATGGCATAAAGAAAGGATTTGGGCTAGACATAAAGAGTCTACGAGGATACAAAAAGAAATATTTGCAAAATGCAGGTCTGCCTTGACTTGATCTGAGCAGATTTAGAGCTAAGCATAGTCCATGCAGGACCAACACTTCTGTGTACCCATGAGCCCCATGCTGGCAGACGTAGGTGGCTTGTCAGGATTGCCCACAGAGTGGTCTGGAACTTGACTGGATGGTGGCAGTTGGCCGTGATCCACCCACCAATTGAGGGTGGCTGTAAGCCCCACCTGCTCAGGGAGAAAGGGTGTGTTCAGCTAGCCCGCTAGAATCTCAGAGCATCTGGGGTCTGCCTTGCTTAAACTCCCAATTTTAGTCCAATGATGCTTACATCTCGCACTAAAGGGCCATTTTGGGAATGATCTCCTAGAAATGACTCTATGGGCACCACAACTCCTGCCAGGTCATACACTCATCTCCTACCCCTTCTGAAAACAAGAAATCACCCCACTACTATCTAACTTGTCCCTCTGTTAAGTTCCCACTGAATACCCAGTGCTACCCCAGGACCTAGCAAGGTGATTGATTAATCTCCTGATGATAAATCTCTTCTAGACCCAGAGTGATTTATATGGAATCTTGACTTTAAATATTCTACTTCTACTTTCTCGGGCTATCTGTGAAATACCCTAAAGGATACTCTTTCTGCAGTCAACTCCCTCTGCCCTGGCTTCCACTTCCACCGTCAGTCTATAAACAACTCTGTACCTGGCCGTAAAGCACAACCCACTGTATCCCCAGAAGAAAAAACATCAACGGATTGCAAAAACCTTGGCCTCATTTGCAAACCCCTATAGCACTTACTCATATCCAAATTGTTTCATCCAGAGCGCATCTAATGGGCAAACAGAGGAGTTGAAACAATTCCTCATTAGAGTCGAACTCAGGTGACACCAGAACGAGTAATCTTCAGGGAGGGTCACAAACATGTGCTCCATCTGGACCCGCTGGGTGAGATTGCCCAACCTTCACACAGCCACCAGCTTGTTCAACAAGCCAACAAGCAACTCAACCCCTGGGTGCATCTAGACTGAGTTTATACCGTGACAACTTGGTTTTCCAATGGACCTCTGAAAAGTGCAATTTGAAAATAAGAGAGCGACAGCTTGGTCTCGGGAACAAATTCAAGCAAAAGCATGCATTCTTAAATGGATGCTTAAAACTTCAAGATGCCCTATGTGTCAGACCTCTAATTATAAACATTTCTGAAAACCTGAGTTTTAATTCAGTTCCCCAATTCTTTTCTTAGAGGAAAAATGGAGATACCACTTAGTACTTCTCCACTGGCTTTTGATTTTTTAGGACCAATGTTCAAAACCACGGAAGGCAGCCTGCAGATTGGTTCATCCAGAAACTTGGTGAGAAGACAAACGTGAACTTCCAGGTTTAGAGATTTCCGATAGCTTTCTCAGCCTGTTTCCGCATTTGTAAAACGGGGCCGATTACATGGCCTGTCTCGTTAAGGAGGCTTGAGGAGTCAGCTAGATAATTCATAACACTCTGAGTCTAACAGACTGTAGCATTCAATAAATTTTAAAACCAAACAGGAAAAGGACTTCCCTGGCAGTCTGGTGGTTAAGACTTTGCCTTTCAGTGCAGGGGGTGTAGGTTTGATCCCTGGTTGGGGAGCTAAGATCCTACGTGCCTCACAGCCAAAAAACCAAAACATAAAAAACAGAAACAATATTGTAATGTGTTCAATAAGGACTTTAAAAAGAGTCCACATCAAAAAAATCTTTAAAAAAAAGAAAAAGCAAACAGAAAAAAATGCCTGAACCCTCCTCTTTTCCTTCCACCCCTAAAGCCCTAAAGCAAGTTAAACACCAGAATGGTTTGCTTCCAGGCAGGAATAGAAAAACTGTCCATCCTAGAGGCATTTAAAATGAAATAGGCATTTCACCTCTTTGATATAGATGCAGAAAGAGGTGGAGTGAGGCGTGAGGGACAGGCTGATTTGACCAGGAGCCTGGGAGGAGAGGGAGGGGAGGTACCATTTTAGTAGCTATATGGTGGTCAGATGAGGTTTGACTCAACGTCTCTTAACTAGTGAGATGCTGACTCAGTTGATGAAAAATGGAAACAGTGAATAGGAAAAAATGAATCCCATTAGGCCACCTCCTCTTGCGTGCTGGCTACAGAGCTAAATGCATCATAGGCTTCCAATAACTATGAACTAATAATCAAATTTAAAAGTGAGGAAATCATTGCTCTTCCCAACCTGGCTGCCCGCCCAGCTGCTGCTCCGAGGGTGATGAGCCACTTTTTATCTGAGAGTAGATCTCCCCTTTGCCCGGAGAAACTGTTAGGAAGCCCATCCAGCTGGAAGACCTTTCTCAGCAGTGTTTGCTTGGACCGTATCCTTTCTTTCCCAGCACAATCCTCACACCACACCCCAGGGAAACTCACCCTTGGCTTTTTTTTTTTTTTTTTTTTTAATAAACAACTAGATTTGTTCCAGTTTCCTTAAGGATCAAAGTATAAAGAGTCTACTTTTGGCAAGTCTATATTGCCAAGACCGGAGTTATATTAAAATCGATCAGAGCCCAGGAAAGACCAGAGGAGAGATTCCACTAGTTCTTTAAACTAGGAGAGCCCTGGGGCTTCCATATTGACACAGACTTGGAGCTGGAAAGCACTCTCTTGTCTGCAGAGGATTTATTCCATCTCTGCCTAGCATCCCCTCATCTCCTTCTGTTAGGTCCCCTTACTTTTTCCTGTGAAGTTGCTGACTCAATACTCTAAATAGCCAAAGGGGGTTGTTATGAGAAATGGCTAAAAAAGTTGAGTTTCTCAAAGGAGCAGGGGTCAACATATATTAAAGGTGATTCTAGAAACTCTTGGTTTCTTAGGAGTTTCTATGCCACAGAAGCTACTAAAATACAAAAAAAGAATTTCTGACAAGGGCATTTCATTTATAAAGAAGAAATATGACCTAAGCAACTTTAGAGTCCAAAAGAAAGGATGTCCACACATCTCCAAAACGCTAAGTGGATCTCAAAAGGAGAGGTATGAACGTGCAATGCACTTTACACAGGAATCACCAAGGATATCCTCTGATGAGCGCCTTAAATGTATTTAAAATTTTTCCACTTCAAATGTTCCATGTCTATACACACGGATATCTAGGTACCTGTCTATGGCCAAGGTAAGGCTCACATCTGTAGACACTGTAACTTTTCAGATGTTTTGTCTTTGGAAAAGAATATCCTATCGTTATCCCAATCAGTAAGGGAGTATAAATTATATTTCCCAAACATTGGGAGGAAGTGCAGAGTAAGGCCCAGGCTCCACCAAATTCTCCGAATTGCAGCTGTGGATTCCCTCCCCAATGTCCACCTTTGTGGCACTCACAGAACCTGGAAAATGAGATTTCTGATGTTGCTTAAAGCTTGCCCACACATCTTTAGAAGATGAGCTCCAGGAATCCCTATATCCGTATTTATTCGACCAATTTTTGGCACACAGGTAAGCTTGGTGCTTCAAGCATGCAGCCTCAAAGTCCAAGTCAGAAAAGCAAGAAAATAAAACAGCCAGGGGAGTCCAAGAGACTCACTGTTTTATAAATAAGCCCTTGGACGTTTCTAGTGTCAACCCCTAGACAGGATAGGGGATGTGAAATTGTTTCCTGCATCTGCTCTGGGCCCCTCTAGAGGAAGCTCATTTTGATGTTCCAGGGTCCTGCTGGTGTATGATCCTGGGGCACTAGGTAGACAATGGCTCAAATTCTGGCTAAACAGACAAAAGGCAACTTAGGTGTCACTGGATAGGACCAAGAGTCATCATCAACCCACCCTCCAGTTATCGATAAAACTCAAGGACCCCAGAATGCCTTGGGCTGACACCTTAAGATGAATTTTCACTGACAATTTCAGAGCCAAATATATCCAAAGGTAAGAAATCTCTTAAAAAAGGAGTCAATTAATCCAGCTCAACTGTTCTTTACCTTAGGTTAGTGTTGAGAGAGGAAAGAGAAAAAGAAGAAGAAAGGAAGCTATCCCATAATATCCATCCTCAGGCCTCTGAGCCAGTTTACCTAAACGTTGTCACGGTGATGTGTATAGGAGCCCGTCTTCACTCTGAACCACAATTGCTGACTTGACAGAGAACACCCGTCTGGACTCCACAGTCAGGTAACAGCCAGGGAGCATGGTGGCACAGCTGCATTCAGGTTCAAGCCTGATAGTTCAGCTCGCTACAAGAAGTCATGAGGTTTTTGCGTTCTGTTTGTTTTTCCCTCTGTATCCCCCATCCTCTTTTCAACTGTTCCTCACTTTTGCAGGGAGAGAGGAAGAACAGGCTTTTTCTGCCCCACGAATCCAGTCCTCCCTGCCGTCAGAGCAGGGACAGAGAGTCAGAACTGCCAGGAACCTCGGGGGAGAAACACTGTGATGGAAGTGACTTGCTCAAGGTCACTCAAAGACAGATTTTTTCTCCTGGCTCCCATGCAGGGCTTTTCTACAAAAACGACAAGGACCTCACCTAGGATTGCCCAGGAAACCAACATGCTTCACAGAGGAAGCACAGTGCCGGCTGCACACATAGAGAGGGACAACAGATGTTTGATGAATCAATGAGTGACTATGTGATAGAGAATGGGCAACTCTTTTTTTTTTTAATTTATGAGCTTTTATTTTACCTTTCATTACCTATATATTATGACTTCATGTATTATCAAAAACATACTTCACAATACTTGATATGAATAGAAAGCCTATCCATAGCTTATTTCAAAATGATAAAGACAGGATTTTTAGTAAATATGAGAAAGATCTTATTTTTCTGCATCCTGTGTTTCAGGAAACATAGAAAAAATATAATCCATGAAGAAAAAAAAAAGAGCATGGCAAAATGTATTCTGAATTTAGCCCTTGATGTCCACCTTGATCTTCTGGGAGAAGAAGCCCTGCAATTATACTTCATCTGAAAAAAATAAAGGTCCGGGCTTCCCTGGTGTCACAGTGGTTGAGAGTCTGCCTGCCGATGTAGGGGACACGGATTCATGCCCCGGTCCAGGAAGATCCCACATGCTGCGGAGCGGCTGGGCCCGTGAGCCATGGCCGCTGAGCCTGTGTGTCCGGAGCCTGTGCTCCACAACGGGAGAGGCCACAACAGTGAGAGGCCCGCATACCGCAAAGAAAAAAAAAAGTACCATCTCAGATCAGCCGTGCCTCTGTGTCTCCAGAATAGAACCAGGCTAGTTAAACTTAAAGGGGACCGAACCAATGGAGATGTCTTTATCTTAAGCGAAGCTAATTAGATCAGCCAGTGGCGCACACATCATAGCTCCCCAAATGACATCCCCAGTAACACCGCTCATCTATAAATATAAAAGCACTGGAAGACACGTAAAGCTTCTGCAGAGAGAAAAGCTGCATGTAGAAACAAACCCACAAAATCCTACCTTCTCAGGATAAACTTGCTGCTTCATGGGCTTTTGTGGACAAGCCCTGCTGGCTGGCTTTGCTGCTTTGTCTCCTTAGTGGGAACCATGATGCATTTGGCTGGTTCTTGGCTTCCAGTCCTACTTGTAATCTGAATCGAGGGTAGATGGTTGGTGTCAGACAGCAAGGAGCCTACAGGCTTAGAAGGGAGCCTCCTTGCTTGGTGAGGCTCCACAGGGCGCCCAGGTAGGAATCTGCCGTGCTCTGTGTCCTATGCTGGGTCCCTCTAAAAGTCTAGGAGAGGGCAGAATTCAACTCTGGCTTTAGAAACTCCCTGGGGCTGAGGGCACAACACACCTAGACACCCAATGGCTTGCCATTCCCAGGGCACCATGAAATGTCTTATTTCAGTATCAAAGCTAAGATGGATGCTGCTGCCACTTGCTGAGAATCCCCAGGGAAAAGCAAGTCCAGGGCTCGGCACAGAAATATATGTGCCATAAATATGTGTGGATTTAAACGAAGAGTATCTGCTTCTGTCGCCTTTCTGGCTTAGTTGAGACCACCTGACAGTTCTTCCTACGCCTCTCTCCTCCACGCTGTAGTCAGTGTAACTCTCCAACAAACCCGCCTCATTGTGTCACGGTCCTGAACTAAGGTGCCTCACTGGTATTCACCATGCCTTTAGAATAAATTAAAACTCCCTCATGTCAGTCTTTGCAGGGCTGCAATCCCATTCCAACATTCCGTTCTTCCCCCATCTGCCATCTTACATCCTACTCACTAATGACTCTGAACTTTTCCCCGTTTCTGAATCACATCCTTTTTTTTTTTTTTTCAGTTCAACAAACTTTACCGAGTATCCTTTTATTTGCCAAGCCCTGTGTTGGGCATAGGAATCCTGAGCAAGAGTTCTCAACTCTAGCACCACTGACATTTGGGACAGAGATTTCTTTGTTGTGGCAGCCTATCCCATGCATTATAGGATGTTTAGACCATCCTTGGCTTCTACCCACTAGATGCCAGTAGCAACTCCCCACAAAGTTGTGACAGCCAGAATTGTCTCCAGACATGGCCAAATGTCCCTCAGAGGGTAAAATCATCCCCAGCTGGGAACCATTGTCTAGAATAAGACATGCTCCCTGCCCTCCAGGAACCTGCCTGTGGTTTGTTGGAAGTGATGAGTTCGTACACTGTGCAATGCAGCATGAGGGACGCTGAGAACACGAGCTTTTAGACAGACTCACTCTGAGTTAGTGTCTTGGCTCTTCTGCTTCCTTCTGTGGGACTTTGGACAATTTCATTAACCTTTCTGAGCCTTCAGTGACACATGTGCAAAATATGGAATCTAATTTCAACTTCAAGGCCTATTGTGTGCATTACATAAGTGAACCCCTGTCAGTACTTGACATACTGAGACCCTCAAGATGTGATCTTTTCCCACCTTCACCCCACCCCTTCCACATCCTCAGGACACAGCCCAAAAGTAACCTTTGTGCCTCTGCACATGATGCTTCTTCTGCTTAGAATCCCAGCCCTTCTCCCCTTCCCACCCTTGGAAGCTCAGCTCTGATGTCAGCTCCGACCACCTGGTACACAGAAACTGGATCAGAGGCTCCCTGCTTTGTGTTCCCCATGCCCTTTGCTTACATCTCTCTTAACATAATGTTCACTTTGTTGACTAGCATTCCTCTAGGTCAACACTTTCCTTTTAAGGGCCAAAAGTAAATATTTTAGGCTTTTAGACCGCATAATCTCTGTTACAATTACTCAGTTAGCCACCAGTAGGTAAAAGCAGGCATAAACAATAGTAAATGATTGGGTGAGTTTGCATCCTAATAAAGTTTTATTTGTAAAATAAAATGGCAGTGTGGCTGTGTTCTCATGAAGTTTTATTTATAAAACAAGATGACGGGCTGGATTTGGGCAAGTCTAGGACCCCTGCTCTGAGCAGTGAGCTCCTTGAGGTCAAAACCCGAGTCTCACTGACTTTGGTGTCTAACACCTCACACAGCAACTGGTGCACCTTAGACACTATTTAAATGATTAACAGATCAATGGATCCATGATAGTCACCATACCAGTATTAATACGACACAAAACTGTAAAATCTTTTGGAGTGTATGCATTAAGGAGCTGACCAAAACGATAAAAACAACCTCTACTGGGAATTCAGTAAAGAACGAACATGCTTTGAAAGAAGAGTAGACAACCTCCCTTCTCTGGAGCTGGGAGCTGAGATTTAGGTGTAAGATGGCCAGAGAAAGTATAGGACATGCCACCAAGTTTGAAATTCAGAGAAATAACAAATAAGCTTTGGGCATAAGTATGTCTCATGCAATGTTAGGGATACACTTACACTAAAAAAAATATTATTATTTATTTTATTATTATTATTTTTTTGCAGTACACGGGCCTCTCACTGTTGTGGCCTCTCCCGCTGCAGAGCACAGGCTCCGGACGCGCAGGCTCAGCGGCCATGGCTCACGGGCCCAGCCGCTCCGCGGCATGTGGGATCTTCCCGGAAGACCGGGGCACGAACCCGTGTCCCCTGCATCGGCAGGCGGACTCTCAACCACTGTGCCACCAGGGAAGCCCTAAAAAAATTATTGGTTGTACATCTGAAATTCTAACTTAACTGGACGCTCTTTATTTTTCTTTGCAACTTATTTAGGCATCGACTGTTGATCTCTTCTGTTTCCTTCTCTCAGCCTTCCTGCAGGAAAGATGGAAACCTGTCTGAGCTGCTGATCCACCCTCCCACCCACCAGGAAGAGCGGCCCCCCCACCCCGCCCCATACACCTCATGCAGCAGCAAGCAGTTCTGTGGGAACTGGAAATTTAATTAACAAAACACTAACATGTAATTTGGAGGAGGAGGAAGGAAAAAAAGCGTTATCACGAAGTTAATAATAGAACTATTTTAATTACGGTATTTAACAAGTTATGACCAGGCCGCTGTGTTCTCTGGGGAAGGACTCACATCGTTCAAGAATCTCGGAGCAGAGAAGGGATGTGATGGGGAGCAGAGGTGGAAGCATCACCACGCTGTGCTTTTCTGCCGTGTGTCTTCGGGTCCTCCGGCTCCGGCATTTAGAAGTCCCCAAGGAGTCGTGTTCCTCACCTCCCATGACTCAGAGAAGAGAACTAGCTGTCCCCATCTTCCACATCAAGTTCCAACCAAACAGGACCTGGGGAGGCACATAAAGCCCAGACCTGATATGCAAAGCTGCCCTTTGTCCCCACATGCACTGGAGGTGAAAGAGCTGGATTTTCTTTGGTACCCTGGCTCCTCCTCTCTGTGACCCTCCTGCTCGCTCGTCACCCCGAAGTGTCACCTCTCTGTTCCCTTCCCCAAATGCACTGAACAGCAGCAGAAGCAATGGGCCTTGATGCAGGGAAAAGAGATGGTGGCAGTGTCTCAGAGATGTGACCTGTGGTGTCACAAAGCAGACATAGCAGGGGTGGCAGGGTCACATGGCCTTTTGCTCTCACAGGCTAATCCCCAATCCACCAGTGGCGGGAGAGGGCCTGTCCTCAGTGTGCAAAGCAGTGGATCCCACTCTTTCGCCAAACCTCAGGAGGATGAGGTTGGCCCCAGGGAGTATGAGGAATGTGGCCTCGTGGCATGAAACCAGCCAGGCAGGAGACAGGAATGGCCTTGACCTTCCCCATCACTGATCCTGCGTGCCATGACTCCCAGGCATTTTGTCACAGAGGGGCTTCTGTGGGGGAAAGCGGCAGGCAAAGAGCTGGGAGCTCAGCCTGTAGAAGTGGCCGTAGGTGTGGGGAAGGGTCAAGGAGGTGGGGGCAGAAGGCACTGCCCCCAGGGATGTGCCTTCCCTTCCTGTCACCAAAGGAGGCTCTGCAGACCAGACCTAGGAAGTTAAGAAGCAAGGTCTGGAGTTAGGATCATGGTTCCTCAGGTATTCACGGCATCATTAAGGGAGGGAAGAGAGAGAGAGAAAACATACGTGACATTAGTGTGATGTAGCTACACCCACACAAATAAGCTTCATAAGACAGATTTAATAGATCAAACTGCTTACAGAGTTTCATCCACTCTGGGCTCTAAAATCATCGCTGCAAAGACCAGGTAGAGCTTTCTCGACGCCTTCCTTGTTCTTATCTTGAACACACAGGTCACAAGCCATTGGTGGAGCTGTCCACGCTAGGAGGACAGGGATGAGCCGTGATGACCCAGGGTCCAGTGTCAGCCTGAGGGATGATGAGGGTGTCTACACAGGAGGAGAAGCCCAGCATGGGGTGCTGGAGCCCATGCAAGATGAAGAAACATCAAGCATGGGAGGGGGTGGCAATTGTGATAAGACCTGAGTGATACACAAAGGGGTTGGTCAAATGGGTAACTATACTCACGGTAACAGAAGCCAAATTCTCACTGTTGGGAAAGAGAATTACAACTGCAGAATGGGAGAAAAAAGAATGAACCCTGTGGTGTTGGACTGAAAATTGAGATGATGTAAGGGCATGGTTTTCAATAGATAGAAATGGATACAGAAATAAAAAAGGATGTAAGTTTGAGTACGTGTATGTGTGTGCTGTATGCACTTCCACATATGTGTGTGCACATACCTTCCACTGAGAGGGTCTGGGAGCAGCAACACCCTAGAAGTGATGAGGACATTCCCAGAACTGCGTACTATTTTCCACTAACGGGAACCTGGAATCCTTGGACAAATCGCTGATTTCAGGGCTGGGTGGGGAAAGTACAAATGAGCCTGGATCACTCTGTTGTGCCATAAATTAAGGAAGTACTCAAAAAATAATGAAGACATCTCAAAAGGGCCTCAAGTCAGCTTGAAGGAGCTCCCACTTGCCAAATCCGGGCTCATTTGAGCAACAAAATTAATGAAGGAATAGTTCATGGCTAATAAAAATAAGAATCCGTGTGTCCAATCTGATATAAATAAATAACACAAAAGTTTGATGGGAAATAGAATATTTGCAGAGTCTCAAAGTGCCTTCTCACACAAGAAAAATATTTATTCGCTACACAAGGAAAAAGGAGTAACTTTAGGATGGAGAAGTCTGGCCGACCCACATTAGTCAAAGGCTCAGAATTGTGTATCATGCATCAGGGTGTGCATAGCTTCTGTGATATCCTTGCCAAGTGTGCATCACCTAAAGGTAATCATCAGCCATCGTCAGACAAACTAAAGCTGAGAAATAGTCTAAGAATGATTGGCCTATAGTCTTTAAAGTTGCCAAGGTCATGAAAGCTGAGGAAAGGCTGAGTAACTCATGGTTCAAAGGGACCTAAAGTGACATGACAATGAAATGACAACTGGATCCATTCTTGGAACAATCAGTGAAACATGAACAGGGCCCACGGTTAAGTTGGTAGTAACATGTTGGGAGTGTGATGGCTGGATCCTAGCTATGTAGGATACAGTTATATATGCAGCTATGGAGGAAGCTATGTTGTTCAGAGGAATTACATACTAATATTTTCACAGTGATGGGGCATCACGTTGGCAACTCTCAAGTGGTTCCTGGGGGAAAAAGTATTCTGTATACAGCATTCACAATTTTTCTCTACACTTGAGGTTGTTTCAAAATAAAAATCTAAAAAATAAAATAGGCCTATAGGGAGACATGATACAGATAGCAAAATATAATAGGAGCCAAAGGGGAAGTGGATTTGGGATTCTATCAAGACAAAGAGATTGATTACAATTCCAACTGGGCCCAAACTTGAGTTGGGAACAACAGACTCAACTGTACAGCCTCCCAAAGCATGGAGGAAACACAGAAGGTTCCAAAGTGGAGGCCCATGTCCTCCTCCCCAAAGGGCACATACATGATAATCGATCATCAATGAACCCGAAGCAATTGTCTTGGTACAGGTTCAATGTGGGCATCCTTCTGCTGCAGGGTGCCTTGCCTATGCCCTGGTTGTAGCGGCAGATTCCTGGGGAAGGCTCTGACCCCTTGCTCCTACACAGTGTGCTTCCCCAAGCCTGGCTGTGCTTGTAGCTGCAGCTCTCTGTCTTTCCTGCCTCAAGGCTCTACCCACTCATCTCTGTAGAGCCTGGTAGCCCACTGGGGCAATGACAAAGCCTCAGCAGGAAGCATCCTTTCTTCCAAGAGAATGAGCTGAAAATGCAGCCCTTACTTGTCCACTATTAGTAAGCCTTCTAGACGCAGTTACCCAGATGTATTCAAGGCTCATCTAATCTTTTTATCCCTACTATTTTGGATCACCACAAGGGAGATACAGGGGAGATTCAGTGGATACTGGAATGAGATGGTTCTTCCCAAGCAGCCAGCCCTATGTCAGGGTGACATGTTTGAGGAATCAAAGTTGAATTTCTTGATCTCTATGAAATACACATGTGCTCACAAGAAGGTCACAAACACTCCCTAAAATCTGACCTAAATGCTTATGGAAATCATGGTCTTGTCTGATTGGCTACTAAAACCTCAGAACACACTGATGCTCCCCCTTCCCCCACCCACCCCAGTTTTGGTTTCAGAGATGGCAGATCCAGCAGAAAAAGGAAGGAGAAATTGCCCAGAAGACCAGTGCAGGTGTCTTTCTGCATAGAATTCCCCAGGAGGGGAAGAATGTCAACTATGCTTCTCTCTCAAATGCTGGCTTGCCATGTGGCATGGCAACAGGCAGGTCAGTGGGATGGCTCAGATCACATAACACGGCCCTGGCACCCAGAACCATGTGGAACCTTGACAAAAAAAACACGAAACTGCCGGGCTTATTCTATGCCACCCGCGCTGCCGGGAATTCAACTCTCATGTGAAATGAGAGTTTGTTTAAAAGTGGGAGAGATCAGCCCAAAGGTCCCAGCAAATTTTATAGTGTAGCCTTGAGAAATAAGTGGCTACCATCATTCTCGTGAGGTTTTGTTCCATAAAGAGCATGATTGTGATCATCCAGCTGAGACACAGAAGTGTTAAATGACCAGCCCAAGCTCCTATTTAGAGATTGGGTCAGCTGGGATGCTTCTGGCCATGAGTTAAAAAAAATAGCCATAGAAGGAAATGACTTTAAAATGAAGACATTTAATTATGCCATAAAGCAAGAGGGATGAAAGTAGATGGTCCCAGAGTAGGTTAATTTGGCAGCTCAAATGTGTCAGGGCTCTGGGTCACCTTCCCTGACATTTTCTTCACTTGTCCTCATGGTCACAAAATGGCTGCTGCAGCTCCAAACATCAAATCCTGTATGAAGCACCTATCATCTGCTAAGCACTGTACAGGAATGAGCTGAAAACATGGGATCCCTGACTTCTTCAGGCTTATAGTCTATTTTTGGTCCAGAGACGGCCCTGGATCACATCCATCTACAGTGATTTCTGTTCTTTTCAATTCTGCTTGCAGAAAGCAGCTTTGAACAAATCAATCTGTACTCATATATTGTAAAACTGAGAGGTAGTTTAAGAGCTACCATATACAGAATTCCTTTTCTCCAGGATTCCCACTTTCCCAATTCTCTGAAGGAGTGTTATTAAATAACTTAAAAATGTTAAAAATAGAAAGCAACTAGAACAGTGCGTGGAACATGGTGAACACTTAAGTAAGTTCCCATCCTTGTTCTTTTCTTGATATTCGAGGCTCCTGGCCACCACCACTACACCTCCTTCATTATCAGGAAAGAGGGTCTTCTTGTCAAGTTCTTAACCAAACTGTTTCCTAGTGACATGATGGACTATGATCTATAGAGTGCCTTCTCTCCAAAGCTTCAATTCACCCACATGGGCATCTGAGCTAATTAGTGTTCTCGGAGCATGGCTTGTACTGTGTCCTGGTCGTGAAATCAATTCCAGATTAATTTTGTACAGAGAAAAAGCTGTTCCACAGCTTCAGGAAACACTTCTTAATTAGTTCAACATCTCAGAGACACATGCCCTGAGACCAGAAGATGGGTAGATGGATGTCTACATGGATGGGAATCGAGAAAGAATCTTCTCTTAATTGATGCATTTCTATATTTCAGTTACCTGGCTACATGCAATCAAATTTAACATTCCTCACAATCTAATGAAGGAGGTATTATTTCCTTTTATTTTCACATGAAGAAACTGGGATTCAGAGAGTTTCGAAGATTTATATGAGGCCACACATCTAGTAGTAAAGCCAAGATTAAACTCAGGGGGTCTCAGGACCTGATCCTTTTTTTTTTAACCATTTTAAAAAATTGAAGTATAGTTAATTTACAATGTTGTGTTAGTTTCAGGTGTAGAACAAAGTGATTCAGTTATATATATATATAATATACGTATTATATATATATATTCTTTTTCATATTCTTTTCCATTATAGGTTATTACAAGATATTGAATATAGTTCCCTGTGCTATACAGTAGGTCCTTGTTGTTTATCTATTTTACATATAGTAGTGTGTATATGTCAATCCCAAACTCCTAATTTATCTCCCCACTACCACCCTGCATCCCCTTGGTAACCATAACTTTGTTTTCTATGTCTGTGAGTCTTTTTCTGCTTTGGAAAGAAGTTCATTTGTATTGTTTCTGATCCTTTTTCTTTTTACCATTCTTGTCCCCTTTATCCAAGGGAGCCACGGATGAGTGATGAGGGTTCAGTGTAATGTATCCTTGACACTGTTATTCAAGCCTCAAAGTACCCGCTTTAGAGGGGTAAGCAAAAGAGCTCCATCTGTCCATTCAATAAACACATTTCATTCATTCAATAAACCCACTCGCCCTGTGCTAAGGACCGGAAGACTTTAGAGGATTCTAAAATCACTAAGACGCAGTAGAGTCCCCATCTGCAAGGACCTCACACCTAGGTGAGGTGATATATATGATATGATAGATAGATCATTTTTTAAAAATGTAAGTGGAAACAGATCCAAGCACGTCTACTACTGAAATTAAAAATATAGGGATTTTTAGCACTTTGGGTAAGAGAAGGCCTTTTCCAAGCAAAATGTATTGTTATGGAACTGTTACATCTACATAAATAGTAACAGAGTTGGAAGGGAGGAAAAAGAAGTCATGATTTGATACCTCTTGTTGCTGTGCAGGAAAAACATTCCCTCCTGATTTTCATACCCCTCTGCCAAGTGGGAAAATTCCCCTCCAGGTCCCTGTATCAAATCTAAATGCCAAATCTCCAGAGGGCGTGCATGGAGGAGGTCCCTGTTGATCCAGCTTTGCTGCAATAGATTAAATGCAAAAGCAGAAGCCAAGTGGGGAGGACGGGGGAGATGAAGCGACAGACTGAGGTCAGCACCACAGGAGTGTCATTTTGGGCAATGCATTGATGCTCTTGTCAAAGTTTCCACTTCTCCGTATACTGGGAATAACTAGTTTTGCCCCTTCGCTGTTAAAACCAGCATTGGTCCCCAGGCTTGTGCCCTGGCAGAAGTGGGCAAGGAGACAAAGTAGAATGGACCCTCCCTGGTCTTCACCTCGTTTGCCCAGGAGACCATGTTTATCAAGAATCCTGCCTTTAGATTTGGGAGAGTCTTCATCGCTAAAAGGAGGCTCATCTCTTTGAGCACTTGGGTCCTTCCATCTCATGCTTGTTGCCTTACAGCCTCTTCCCGTGACAAATCCTGCAGCCATCCTAGGTGGTCCCCATCCAGCGCACACTAGAGCTTTCTGGTCCCTTGACCTCCGTTTCAGTGCTTTTTCACTGCTTTTGCTCTTCACCAACCAACCCACTCTCCTGGCCACATCTTGGACTTGCCATCACCCAAAACAGTCCCACCTCTGACATTTTAACACCTGAGATCTCTGACACAATGTCCTATCTTTCCAGCTCTTTCTCTCTGCCCATTCTCTCACCTCATCACGTTCTCCAGATTTGGGACGCCTCCCTTTTCTCCCAGTTTGTCACCTCCCTCCTGGTGTCATTTTCTTCCCAATTAAGCCCATTTGGCCATGGCTACTCTCTGCCAATAACCAAAACAATGCTGCTTGTCTTTCCACTTCCAGTCCCACTGATGGACCAGGCCAACCAAAGGTCTGCTTCGGTCCCACTTCCTGATGGCTGGGCACAGCTGGTGAATTTCTCACAGACCCCACACATGGGCAGGACGACAAAGGCCAAGAGCCTATCTTGGCTGAGTTCTTCACGGTGTCCTGCAATCCTCCTAGAATTTTCAGATCAATCCCATCCCTCATTTTCCTAGCAGCAATGTCAACATTTAAGCCCCTCCTGCCATCTTTCCCAACAGAGATGACCTAGGTTTTATTTCATTCAATTAAAAGGGGTCAATCAGGTATAAACTTCCTTGCTCAGTATCCAACCCTACCTTCATCCTTACCTCCATCCCTGTATCTTTAATACAAATTGGACCTTCCCTTCCATCCCAGATGAATCCATAAACTCATGCTTATTCCTTCCATAACCTCCCTCAAAGAGTTGGCCCCAATATTTCCTGCACTTTTTATTTCTCTCTCTCTCCATTGACTTTTTTCTCTTAGTCCATTAACCTACTCAAGTGTTTTCTATCTTAAGAAAGAGTCTATAAACCTTTCATCCCCTCTAAATAATATTTGATCTATCTATTTAACGATCATCGATCTATCTCTCTTCATTCACGATACCAAGTTTCACTTAAGTGTAGCTTACATGTAGAGTATCTACTTTCACACCCCTCAATGCCCTTAGCTCACCAGATTTCTTCCCCTCCCTCTCTATACTAAAACGGCTCTCTCCAAGATCACGTGACCTCCTAATTTTCAAGCACAAGAGTGTTTTTCTGTGGTCTTATTTTCCCTTTCTGCGATGTTTACTGCATGACCCAAAACATCCTTCTTTAAGTGTTCTTTTGTTTCCATTTTGGACACTCTCCACTCTCCTAATTCTCTCCCTTCTCCTCAGATTCTCATCCTTAACTCTTACGTGAACTTCTTTCTTTACCCACCTCTCAAATATGAGTGTTTCCTAAGACTCAGTTCTTTTATCACTCGACATCCCTTCCTGTCGGTGACTTAACCATGCCGAGGCTAGCCACCACCCACGTGCTAGTGACTTCTAAATGACAGTCCCAACCCAGACTCCTCTCCTGGGTTCCACATTCATAAAGCCTGCTGCCTGCTGGGCGTACATACTCATACCTTCCACGTGCATCTCATCCGCAGCATGTCAACCTCTAACCATCTACCCCCTTCCAACTGCTCTCTTTCCTGATCTCCCTATTTCTGAGAATAGAGCCACCAACCACTCTTTGTCCAAAAAAGAAAACCAAGAGCTGTGCTGAATGCTCCCCATTCTCTCATACTCACAGGTAAATAAAGATTAAGCCTAGGGGCTTCCCTGGTGGCACGGTGGTTGAGAGTCTGCCTGCCGATGTAGGGGACACGGGTTCGTTCGTTCCCGGTCCGGGAAGATCCCACATGCCGCCGAGCGGCTGGGTCCGTGAGCCATGGCCACTGAGCCGGTGCGTCCGGAGCCTGTGCTCTGCAACGGGAGAGGCCACAACAGTGAGAGGCCTGCATACCTCAAAAAAAAAAAAAAAAAAAATTAAGCCTAGTCGACCCCACCTCCCCCAAATCTCTCAGGTCAACTGCCCCCTTTCCCTCACCATTTGCATCCCACTGCTCTCAGCTTCCCTTGCCTGGAATTGTGTATAATGTCCTTACCTGGTCTTCCTGCCTCCAGCCTAATTCTGCTACAATATATCCCCAGCAGATACCAAAGTTATCCTTGTAACATGCAAAAATGATCCTCCCATCCCCATGTGCTTAAATTCTTCATTGGTTCCTTACTGCTGATAGGATAAAATGTGCCCTTCTTTTCATACCATGTAAGACCTTTTGTGATCTTGGCCCCTTCATCCCCGTGTAGCCTCAAGTTTGATCATGGCTCCCCAGTACATGCTACTTCAGGCATCCGTAATGACTCACCATCCCAGAAGAGCCTGCCAGGTCCAAATAGGAGAGTTTTTATCAAGAGCAATTATCTCGCAAATTGGATCACATAACTAACATGGGATGTCTGTGAGTAGAAGACCCTTGCTACGTGTGAGTTGATATATTTGGAGTAGGGGATGGTTGATATCAAGTCATCCTCCAAATCCCTAGAATGTTTACTGTGGGATAAGCCTCTTTGAGCCCCCTACCCCATTTTCCCACCACCCCAGGAATGAAGGCCTTGCCTTAGAGCATCTGGCCGTTGGACTGGCTCATGCAGCAGCTGGGTCAGCACCCCAGAGAGCAGACGGCCCCCCTATGTGTCACGTTGCTGTTCTCCACATGACTTTAAATTTCCAGAAACCAAGTCTCCCTGTTGCTCTTGGCCAGAAGCAGCAGCTTCTCAGCGAGATGCGAGGCGAGGCCCAGAGCGGCCAGTTCAGCCCCTCCTGCCCATGGCTTCTTGGGTACATGACTTAGCAACAAGCTGGCCCTGAGCTAGGGAACCAGAGGGTACAGGCGGAGCCGGCCAGGAAGGGATGCTCGCTGATTCCGGTCTGGTTTTCCAGCTGCTGAGATACTTTGCTCTCTTGAGGCCTCCAGACAAGCAAATCTTTTGGGAACAAAGCCAGGTTAAAGAGGGCAGCAAGAGAGAAATGGCTTAAAGAGAAAAAAAAAAAAAAAAGAAAGGATTCTACTATGTCACCACTTATGATAGAGCAAGGATTCCCAAAATGTTTTAGGCCATTTACTAGAATTTGGGGTGGGTTTGCAGTCAAGGAACACTGGGCTGGATGGCCTCCCAACCCTTCCTCCCCTCCTCTGCCCATCCCCCACCCCCATACCCACCGAAGAATCCCAGAGTTCACAAATTTATATATCAAGTTTCTTCCACTCTCTTCTCAAGTCATTGTCAAACCACTGCTTGAAAATGGCCAAAGACAAGTGCCACCTTCTTGGTGAATTCACTTTCAAATCGCCAGACCTGAAACTAGATTTTTTCACAATTTCCCAAACGCAACAGTTTATGTTTTGGGGCTGTGCCAGCTAGCACAGACCCACTGATCCAAGACTCCAAAAATTCAGACCAGAACTAAGAAAGTGTGTCTGACTATTTCGTGCCATCTCCAGAGAATATCACCAGGTGTGGCTGGATTTTATTAGGACTTCTGGAGACTTCGTTTCACAAAATATAACCCTAAAAGCTAATGTATTGAATATTGATAATATATCAGGCACTGTATTGGGCACTTCACATGAATTGTGTCATTTAACCCTTTTGCCTCCCTTTATAAGGAAACTAAGGGAGAAAAGGGAACTTGCCTACCTCCCCTCTGACCCCTTCAACCATCCCCAAATGCAACAATGAAGGAAGCCCAGACCTCCCAGAGGTTTTCCCTTCAGCTGCCCAGGGCGCTCTTGGCTTCATCTAAACTAGGCACTGTCTCAGTCATTACAGACCTCTGAACCTTTCTGAAGTGTCCTACCTCTGGCTCTCTGGACATCACCTCCCAGCATTTGACCTCTGACCCTACTTTACAGGCTCCTTCTGATTTGCCTTCACCCTGGGTCCTTTCTACCCAGCCCTGGGGCCCTTGACACCAACCCCTCATTCAGGCAGAAGGATTGCTTTGGCCACTGCGACAAAGGGCTCCCGGGAAGAATCTCAGCATATCAGGACTGTCACATCCCTCCCGTCAGCACCACAAACACGTGAATGGTGCCAAGTGGGGAAGGAAAGACAGAGACGACGCTTCGAGATGGACAGAGACACGTCACAGCGTCCAAGCAAAGCCAGCGTGTCGCCTGGTTAAGTTGCTTCAGTCCTGACTCTGGCCCTTCTTCAAAACCAGTCCTTCAAAGAGCAGGACCCTGCCCTGGCAGGAAAGGTGATCCATCCTCCCAAGTTCCTGGCAGCATTAGCTCATCAGAGCCTCCTTGTTCCCTGCCAGGAGATGAACCTGATCAGGATGAGCTAAGGGGGAGGAGTGCCTGAATCAGAAACTCGCGGTCCTCTCACCAGCTGGGACACATCCCCCTCTTGCTGCTAGGAGGGTACATCTTAGGAAAAACAGTCTCACATGGTTTGGCTGCAGCTTCCCCCTGAGTTTGTTTTCAACTCCTGGTTCTTTCTCCATCCTTCCTACACCCCCTTCCCCATTCTCCGGACGGTCCTCCCCCTCCTATTCCTGTTCGCTAGCTGTTGTCCTGTCGAGCAGACGAAGGGTTAAACATTCCCAGGACTGGAGAGGCCAGGCAGAGATGCAGGTGCTAACAGGGAAAGTGTGGGCTGGAATCTAGAATGATCTGTCCCCATTCCAAGAGGTGGGGACAGAGGAGAGAGGAGTGATCCCAGATTTCACTAGAAGTCTTTGGGCGAAAATTCTGTAAATCTAGAAACAACAAAACTCAACGGAAATTTAATTAAATGAGCTAATACATGTAGCATGCTTGAGACAATGACCGGCACACGGTGAGCTGTATAAACACTTGAAAATGAGTCAGAGTTTGGGGAAATATACATTTCAACATCGCAATAGTCTATATATTCGAGAATCCTTGAAAATGGGTACTTGACCCCGTACCTGTGCATTCTAAGTCTCTGCTCTCTTTTCCACCAGTCCTGAGGTTTTTCTCTCTCCTCCATTTCAGGTCCTAAGAATCTGTGAGTTTGCATCCATGGCTAAAGATCTCTACCTTTTGTTCTTACCACCCCGCCTTCCTCTCAAATCCAGTAAAAACCCTGATTTCCCTAAACCTCAGGCTGGTGTGGCTTATGTAGTGTCTTTCCTATCACCTTGGCAACAAACACATTGGCTTCATAATAATAACCATTTAGTGCTTTAGAATCAAGTGATAATTATAGGAATGCACTGGAAAGCTGATGTCAAGTAAGCTTTCCTCTCTCAAACACACTGGCAAGGATCCTGGCTGGGTTTTCGGCAAAGACCCTTTCCGGAAGTCTCATGGGAAAAGGGTCAGAGCTGTGGAGGGAGGCGAGACCCTGGTGGTCGTATCTTCAACGCTGGCTCTGAGCCAGCCCGTCGCTGCTGCACGCTGCCCGCGAATAATGCACATTTCTTCCCTCCAAAGCAAATAATCCTCAGTGTCCTTCAGAATCACGACTCAAAGAGGATAGAGGAAAAGGAACAAGAACACTTTCTTTCCTCTTTTGAATGCTTCAAGCAGGAAGGGAGGAATGCAGCTAAGAAAGCAGGAAACTTCCTTCACCCAAATGTGCACAGGACCCGCGCTGGAAGCAGAACTCCCAGCTTTGCTAATTGCTCAAGGATTATGCCCGGTCCTGGCTGTGCTGAGTTACAGCTCAGATTCTGCCCAAACCCTCCCGTTTTCCAGGAGAAGGAAGGGACAGACGCCTCTCTCCCGAGACGTGATGAAAAGTATGAGTCACAAGAAGTAGGAGGGAAATTGGCTGCAGAGTCAGGGGCCCAGCGCACCGGCAGCTGGATGGAGCTGAAGCAAAAGAAGGGGGATCCCTAAGGGAAAAAAAAAACCCATCTCCAGCTGCCTTCTTTCTAACCCACTCAGTTCAGAAATATGCCAGATACAGAGTGGTCAAGCCTGAGAACCAAGGAGCCATCTGCTGATATGTATTGAGTGCTGACTCTATCTCGCACTGTTCTCCATGCTGGGCTGACAGACGGCTTGGGCAGTGGGATTCCGATAAGGAGACAAGGGTGATAACCTGGCTTTAACGTGGCCGCACCATGTAATGTCAGAGTTAGAGGAGATCTGAGAAACCACTGATTTGCACATAAGCAAAACAAGGCTCAGAGAGGGCAAGGGGTTTGTCTAAGACACAGAGCTCCCTCGTTGGCTGGCTAGACCTTGTTTGGCCCCCAGGACAATGTATGAGAACTGCAGAGAAGAGCTGGTGCATGAATCCTACAGAGACCAACTCCAGAGTGGGGACACTCCCCTCAGAGCAGGTCTCCACCACTTTGTCACCTGTAGGTCATACGATGGACACACAGGTGACCGCCATGACCAGCTCATCCACCTTCCTTGTGGTCTTGTTCCAGGTTAGATCCAGTACCTGTGATTAACAAGCACCCCCAATCCTAAGAATGTCAGAGAAATCCAGGTGTGGTGGAAAGTTTTTCAATCAAATATAAGGAGGCGTGTGAATCTTTTGCTACTTTTTAGTGAAAGGGAAAGGGACTCACTACTGATGTAGACACCGTACCACCTACCTCAGGGCCTTTCAAAAACAAACAATAGGATAAACAATCTGTGATCCGTGTAGACAGTGTAATATTATCCAGCGCTAAAAAGAAGTGAGCTATCAAGCCATGAAAAGACAGGAAGGAATCTTAAATAAATATTACTAAGTGAAAGAAGCCAATCTAAAAAGGCTACATATTGTAGGATTCCAACTATATGACGTTCTGGAAAAGGCATCACTATAGAGACAGTAAAAGGATCAGTGGTTGCCCAGATTTAAGGGGAAGGGAGGGGTGAATAGACTGAGCACAGAAGATTTTTAGGGCAGTGAAACTACTCTGTATGAGACTATAATGGTAGACACGTCATCATATATTTGTCCAAACACTTAGGACATACACTACCAAGAGTGAACCCTGTTGTAAACTATGACTTTAGGTGATTATGATGTGTCAGTGTAGGTTCATCAGTTTAAACAAATGTCCCACTCTGGTGGGAGATGTTGATGGTGGGAGAGACCGTGCCTGTGTACGGGCAAGGGTGTCAATGAGAAATCTCTGGACCTTCCTCGCAGATTTGCTGTGAACCTCAAATTACTCTCTAAAAAATAAAGTCAAAAAACCCCCAAACACCTGTGGTAGCAGGACTCCAATTCAATTCAACCAACATTTAACTGAGCTGCTAATTTCACCAGAAGAATGTTTTTCTCCCCACCATTTGCCATTTTCCGTTTTCACGATTTTCTGCGTCCTGTTTTATTTTGTGGAAATACCGATGAAAATAAAGAGGCCTCTGGTCCTAGGAGGTATTCTCAAGTTGCAGTGCCCACATTTCCATGCTCACCAGGTATTCTCGTTCAAAACGCAGATTCTTGAACCCTACCCCTGGCCCTTTAATTCAGAATCTCTGAGGGCTGGACCAGGTAATCTGCATTTTCACAACTTCCCCACGTGATTATTGTGGGTGCTAACTTTTTTTTTTTTTTTTACGGTACGCGGGCCTCTCACTATTGCGGCCTCTCCCATTGCAGAGCACAGGCTCCGGACGTGCAGGCTCAGCGGCCATGGCTCACAGGCCCAGCCGCTCCGCGGCATGTGAGATCTTCCCAGACTGGGGCACGAACCCGCGTCCCCTGCATTGGCAGGCGAACTCTCAACCACTGCGCCACCAGGGAAGCCTTGGGTGCTAACTTTTGATCAAAAGTGCCTCCTTGGTACCTGGAGCAGAAAAAGCCTCTGGGAAGAAGTGTGCTGGACTGCTGTGGCCTCAGTTTAAAATCTAAGATCGATGGGAAAACACACATAAAGGACCATGGGTAACAGGTTAAGAGCAGGAGACATGGAGCTGACACTTCTTTTACAACAATCGTCAGACTCGACGATACGGGTCCGCTGGGACTTTCCCCTCCTAGACCGTGAACTCCAGCGTCAGGCTTATCCGTGACTGCTCCCCAGCCCCTGGCTCAGGGTAGATGCTCAGTAAATAAGTGCCAAACAGAAGAAGTAGGCTTGTCTGGGAGAAGGCACAAGTAAAGATGCAAGCAAAGATTTCCCCAAATGATTCGATCACCCTCCCACCCCCATTTAAATGTGCTGCTTTCCCCGGAGGTCATACTGCAGGGGAAAGTGAAGCTTGGACACAACGCATTAGGTGCTAAGGAGAATGTGACCCCAGGGGAACTTTTTTTGCCTTCTGGAAACCAGGAACATTCTGTATCCAGAAGTCACAGCTCTAGGGAGCCCTGCTTGCTTGAGGTGGTGGTGGGAGCATTGCTCAGTTTCCAGGATACCAAAACGAAGCAGCTAAACACACACCAAGGTCTCAGAGGGGAGGAGTGTGGAGGAAATGTGTCTGGTAGGGGCTGAGCCCAGCGAGGCTGCGAGGCTGGCCTCCTCCCCTCACTCCCACTCCCCACCATGGGTGGCAGAAGTAAAGCGATGCCTGGGACTTAGAGATTGGCGGCTCCCCCAGCATCTGCCTGCACCCCACCCCCCAAACTGCAGAGTGCCCGGATGCCACCCTCTAAGATACATTTCTTTGACTTTTTTCCTACTCTTCGAAATCGAAAATGCTCCTGGAATTGTTGTAAACCGATTCATGCTAAGAGGTATGTTACTTACGGCTTTAGTTTGTTAGGGCTATTGTAACAAAGTACCGCAAACTCAGTGGCTGCAACAACAGAAATGTATTATCTCATAGTTCCGGAGGCTGGAAGTCCAAAACCAAGGTGTCGGCAGGGTGGGTTCCTTCTGAGGCTGCGAGGGAAGGGTCTGTTCCAAACCTCTGTCCTTGGCACGCAGACGGCCGTCTTCTCCCTGTATCTCTCCATACCATCTTCCTCTGTGTGGGTCTCTGGGTCCAAATTTCCTCTTTTTATTAGGACACCGGTCACCTTGGATTCGTACCCACCCTCATGACCTCAGTAAAGACCCCAGGTCCAAACCAGCTCACATTTTGAGGTTCTGGGGATTAGGCAGGACTCCCCCATATGAATCTGAGGGAACACCATTCAAGCCCTATCCACCAATCTCCTTCCTCTGGGACAGAAACAGGACAGAAAGAAGCTTGAGGAGAAAGGGATCCTGAAGGTTGGAAGAGGCAGTGAACAAAAGTCAGCAGCCCTGGGGGAGGGAAACACACTCACAATTCTGCCCAGCATTGGCCTCAGTCCCTGAGGGTCCTTTAACCGTCGTCATTTTGCCGGGGCATTTGGAGATGCCACTTTTTCCCCGCTGCATGTAACCCTCGGGGGAAATGGGCAACCTGGCGCCCTGCCCCTGCAGAAAGGGACTGTGCAGAATTTGGAGGTCGGTTCACTAGCTCCATCTCTTAAAGCCCTCAGTCACCCCAGTAACTTGCTGCCAGACTGAACTCCCTCCAAGCCTACCACGCAATGCTGCCTTTGCTCTTGGGTTGCCTTGAAAATATTTCCCATTGGTGACGAGGGGATGTATTCTGTCACTTTTAATACATTTTAAGTTCTCTGGGCATCAGGCCAACCTGGGATCTAATACTGTTGCGTCACCGCCTGCATGGCCTTGAGCAGATTGCTTAACCTCTCTGTGCCTCAGTTTCCTCTTCTTCGGTGGAGATAGTGGTAACTATCTCCGTGTTACTGTAATGATTAGACAAGGCAGCATATGTAAAACATGTGTGTGTGTAATAAATGCTGGGCACTGCCCATCTCTGTGCATATGCATGCCTCCTACTGTGTTCTACCTGTGCAACAGCTAACAAATGCTCCCTGGCACCTACCGTTGTGCTGTGTACGTGGAGATACTAAAAAATGTGCCCCAAATGAGCTGCGTGTTAATGGTCATGATCTGAGCCAACCTCAGTCTTTTTTTTTTTTTTTTTTTTTTGCGGTATGCGGGCCTCTCACTGCTGTGGTCTCTCCCGTTGCGGAGCACAGGCTCTGGACGCGCAGGCTCAGTGGCCATGGCTCACGGGCCCAGCCGCTCCGTGGCATGTGGGATCTTCCCACACCGGGGCACGAACCCGTGTCCCCTGCATCGGCAGGCGGACTCTCAACCACTGCACCACCAGGGAAGCCCAACCTCATTCTTTGTGCTGCTCTCTGTAGAAGCCAGGTACCGTCCCAGCCTCTGCACCCCGTACTCTGCCTTCAAGCCCCAAACATCTTAACCTGGGTATACCAGTTCCGTGGGTCACTTTATGGAAAAATCCTCTAGTAAAGTTTGGGAGGACACAGTCAATTGGGGCGGTAGGAGGGGGATCATGCCTCAAACTTGAGGCCCCCAGGTCATTACAGCCCGATTTCCAGGGGATGCTGATTCCCAGGGCCCCAGATAATTCCTAGATCCATATATTCAGCAAGCAAAGCCAGGTCCTCTGCCCCTGATCCGTGGTTACTTTGGAAACCCAGCACCCAGGCTAAAGAGTTAACATAACCTCATTGCAGAGAGATTTCTCCGTAATCTGTACACATGTCCCAGGGGTCAGGACTGTGCGAGGTGCTGCTCAGACGGCTGGCCCACAGCCCACCAAGCTCCCAGAGCCCTCTCGTTCAAGTCGATTTCAAATTTAATTAAGAACAACCAAGCAGAAGCTGAGGCCTCTGCGGGGCCATCACCCCGGAGCTTGGAGAGGACCAAGGAGATAAGCATCTCATCATGAGACAGAAAGTTGGAAGAGGCTCCCATCACCGTCACCTGAGAAAACAAGCCAGCAATACCCACCAGGGCGCAGAGGCACAAAGAGTTTGGGCTTCTCGGGAGCCGGAGCTGCGCCTATGGATGGTGCGGCAGGGGAAGCTATGCAAAGCACTCTCTAAAGTAGTCTCCAGAGAGCCACGCTCCCACCATCCCCAGAGGCAGCAGAAGGGCCCTGCCTGCCTTTCCAGCTCCCTGCCAGCCTCCCTGGCCAAAAGGCCTGGCAGCAACTCCCCCCTCCAACTGGTGTGAGTTAATAACCAATGTCTGAGAAGATTTTCAAGACGCAAGAGAATAGAAAGGGAAGAGAGAAGGATGGTGAAAGGGACCAGATGGTCTGACAGAAGTCTGGAGTTGGAGCCCCTGGGAGGGTAGAAGCGTGGAGAAGGCTTACGGTCTTGGTGGACGAGCCAGATGATTGTTGGGTATTTCTAAAAGTGTGGTTCACTGGTTCCCAACATCAGAATAGCCCCCAATTCTGGGATGCTTTGGATCAATACAGATTCCTGGGCCTTCACCCAGGAAAAGGCCACCTAAGGGGGCCAGGAAATTAGTATTTTAATACATCCTACAGGTAATTTTGAGCCTACATTTTAGAAAGCTAGGGTAATCTAGGACAGGGATTGGTAAACTACAGCCCAGGGGTCCCATTTGGCCCGTGGCCCGTTTTTATAAGTAAAGTTTTATTGCAACACAGCCACACACACTGGTTTATATATTGTCTATGGCTGTTTTGCAGTACAGTGGCAGAGCTGAGGGTGCTGTGACCCTCAAAATGTGGTCCTTTGCAGAAAATGTTTGCCACCCCCTGGTCAAAGACAGTGCCACTCAACCTTAGCAGTATGTTAGAATGACCTAGGGAGTTTTTTAAATTACTGATGTGGACCCACCCCAAATCAGTTAAGTCAGAATGGGGGTAGGGAGAGCCTCAGGCATGGATAGATTCTTACACTCCTAAGGTCTAGACAAAGTTTGGGGAAGTCCTGTGCAAGTATAGAGCTGGCAACGATTCAGAAGTTTCCGCTGCCCCCTCCTTTGCCAGTCACCAAGTTCAACAAATATTTGTGGGGCACCTTCTAGTATGAAGAAGACACTAATGCTAAAAGGTGATTCAGCCATACCTTCCTGCTAGGGGAGCACTGATTTTGCAACAAGTGAAACTCAGAGAATTTTCCCCCTTGGATGCCGAAGTCCTGCTCTGTCCTTAGGGGGTCTTCCTTCAGCCTGCTGCGGTGGCTTCCCAGCTCTGGCCGGCCCAAGCGCTGATTGCATCAGAATCACTTGGGGGGAAGGCCCAGTAGAAACCCAGACTCTGGATCCCATCCCAGAACTCTGAAGCCAACTCTCCCAGGCTGGGGCCTGGGAATCAGTTTTTTTTTTTTTACGAGCTGTCAGGTGGTCCTTAGGGCATCCAGACTTAGGGACCACTGGTAGAGATCTCTTTGAGGCTCAGCTGGAGAAAATTTGTTTCAATCAGATGGAAGATTTTCCCCTAAAGCCAAATAGGCTCAAAGGAGTCCTTTTTCCTACCGATGATGTAGATTTGGAAGAGAGCTGATCCTGTTCCGTTTCTTGGCTCCCAATAAGGAGAAATCAGACCAGAATGCCATGATCACTCTTAAAGTCAGTGTGTGTGTGTGTGTGTGTGTGTACATGTGTGTGCATGAGTGTGAGAGCATGTTTGTGGATGAGTGTGCTTGTATGTACATGTGGTATAACACGTGTGAGTGAACAAGTTAGTGTGGGGTGTGTGCATATATGTGAGTGTGTATGTGTGTGAATGTGTGTGCATGTGTGGGTGTGAACATAGTGTGGGTGGGTATGTGGGTACATGGTGTGAGCGTGCGTGTGAGTCATCGCTACACAAGGATGGTTCTGGCCGGTGATGAAGATCTCAGGGTCTACGGGAGACAGACAGGACCCAGGCAGGGCAGGGCCAGGGGAGGCCAGCAAGGTACCAAAGATGCTCAGCCTCAGGGTCATGTGCCTCACCCGAGTACTGGTCCTGCTGCCAGCATTCAAATCCCTCTGCTTTTTACCTGCTCTGTGAGCTTAGGCAGCTGCTGTAGCTTTTTTTAAACATCAGTTTCCACACCCAAAAATGTGGGATCATAGCCATGCCTACATGATAGACTTTGAAGAGGAAACAAAAAAGGAAAAGTGAGCTATGCCTTTAAGTGCCCAGTGCAGTGCCTAGATATTAACAATTGCTCATTTGTTCATCCTTTCATGAAATACATAGTAAGAACTTGCTCTGGACAGGTTCTGTTGTAGGTACTGGAAATAAAGCATTGAAAAAAAATTCGTAATCCCTATCTTCACGGAATTTATGCTCTAACAGGCATGCGGAGGGGAACCCCACCAAAAAAACAACTAAGTAAACATGTAATAGTTTCAGATGACAATAAAAGAACAGTAAGCAGGGCCAGACATCACCCTAATACGGGGACACGGTGTTTGGGTATAACCTAACAAAGGATACAGTCAATGGCAATGCCTCCCCATGGGAATGGTTTGGCTCCTTCATTCCAACATTCTCTAACTTCCTGGGACTCAAATATAGTTATCTGTGGTTAAAAATTAAGCATTCTATCAAGGAAGTTATGTAACACAAAACAAAAATAAAAACATGAAAACAAACAAACAAAGCCCCGCAATCTTGCCAGAGGTCTGTTTTTGCTGGCTTCTCTGATAAAAGTGAATATTTATCCACACGCTCCACAAGAAGGTGGGACTTCCAGAACCCAGCAGAAGCAGGGCCCAGTTTCCAGAGGCAGCCAGCCGTCAGCTACAGGGACGGCTGGGACCCCGAGGCCGCCCCTCCAGAACCCACACCCTCATTTTTTGTATGTAACTCTATAGATGCAGAGAAACAAGAGAAACCAAGATTGTGGCAGCTAGAGCCAACCACGCTCCCAGGGGAGTTTTGTAACAGAGGAAGAAGATTTTGAAATAACTCTCTCTTCTAGCCAGTGGGAAATAAATCTCAATTTCTGGTCAGAGGCTGAGACTGACCGGTCCTTGGAGTCACTCAGGAGGGACACCCAGCACCTCTCTGCTGCGCGTCCCCCCTCTGCGCTGTGCCACCAGGGGCGACCACCTCCACACCGGGTCCGCCTGGCGTTCGAAGGGCCTTCGGGGAGTCAAGAGGCGAAATGCTCTATGCCGACTGTGGTTTCTCAGCCATCACCGGGGGGCAGGGGGCAGTTCATATAAACTAGAGACCTCATGCAAGCTTTTTTTTTTTTATAAATTTATTTGTTTATTTTTGGCTGTGTTGGGTCTTCGTTGCTGCGCGCGGGCTTTCTCGAGTTGCAGCGAGCAGGGGCCACTCTCCGTTGTGGTGCGCGGGTTTCTCATTGCGGTGGCTTCTCTTGTTGCAGAGTACGGGCTCTAGGAGCGTGGGCTTCAGGAGTTGTGCCTCGCAGGCTCAGTAGTTATGGCTCGCAGGCTCTAGAGCGCAGACTCAGTAGTTGTGGTGCACGGGCTTAGTTGCTCCGCGACATGTGGGATCTTCCCAGACCAGGGCTAGAACCCATGTCCCCTGCATTGGCAGGCGGATTCTTAACCACTGCGCCACCTGGGAAGCCCATCATGCAAGTTTTGTTCCTGTATTTCAGTTCCGCTCATCCCCTTCACACACACACACACTCACACACATACACTAGCAGTCAGGATCCTGGAAAGCATTGGTTCCAGGTTGGTAAGGGTCCTTTAAAACCTATGCGCCCATGCAAACTGGGACTATTAAGATTCCCCTTCAAATTAGCCGGACTCTCTCCCCCGAGGCCCCACGGATACACACCCCAAAGCAACCGAGCATGTTGACAGTATTCAGGGGCTGTTTGCATTTATTGCCGGAGTTGTGAGGGAAGGACAGTGAAAAACAGGCAGCAGTGACATGGGATTCTGCCATACAAACTGTACCCTTAAAGACATTCTGGATGTTTCTGTTGATGGCCACCACACCCTTCCTCAGAGCTCATGAGCCAAGAGGAGACAGACCAGGGAGAGAAGTTATTCCCACTTGGATCTTAGCAATGAAGCAGAAGAGGTCACCCAATATGTATTTCCCAGTACCCGCTCTGTCCTCAGATGATACTAGATACCCAAAATGCAAACATAAAGAAGCCATGTTCTCTTCCTTCTAAGAATGCAGAGTCCATAAGGATAACAGATAAACAGATGCATTTTTAAATGACGATAACATCCAACCTCCTTTTGTGGACCGTTAAGGCCTTCTGTGATCTGACCTCCACCGATTTTTCTGAACACAGGTCATACTGCTTTTGCCTCATTTACTGTACTCCAGCTACACTGGCCTTCTTGATGTTTTTTGAGCATACTAAGAATGCTCCTGCTTCAAGGGCTCAGCATTTCCCATTCCCTCTGTCTGGAAGGTTCTTCCTGCCGACATGTCAAAGGCTTGCTCCTAGGCTTCTTTTGGTCTGCTCTCCTGTGCCCCTCCAGGGAGGTTCCCCTGGCCGCTCTACCTGAAACAGCCCTGTGGATTCTCCACCTACCCTCTTACCCTGCTTTACTTTTCCTCCGTGGCACATATCATGTCTGACATGAATGGTACAAATCTATTTATTATCCATCCATCTCCCTCACTAGAAGTAGACCTCAGGTTTCTTTTGTTCCTTGCTAAAGGCTCAATGCCTAGCATATAATAAACACACAATAGATATTTATTGAATAAGTGAATAAATAAATGCTATAATAAAATCAGAGAGTAGCATCGTCTATCCAAACCACTCCCAGGCTAGTATGGGGATATTCCACTTGAAGCAACTCCCTTTCCTGGAAAGTTTCCTCTAAGCAGTTTCAAAGATCGACTCTTATTTCCCTGATGACATTTATTATAAGAATTGGAGATGCATTTCTCTGGAAAAAGAAGTTTACACCAACGTACAATGAAATCTCAGACAACTGTTCCAGATCATGTAAAAATATAATATGGAGATTTTCTAAAATACTGGCTGCAGAGTTTCATAAAACGCATATGTGAATGCCCTGGCAATAAGGCAAAACAAAGTCTAGATGGTGCGGTGGATGTCGGAGCAGGAACCAGAGCTTCATCTACCAGACCCGGGTGTTTATTTATTTATGCTTAATCTGCATATTAACTGCTGAGCCCAGATACCAGAAGAGGGGGACATTTATTGAGATGCCACCACCTGCCACCAGGTTATCCTCCCACCCCTCCCCTGCTTATTTGCATGAGATAACAGCTGTCTGTTCGCTGCAACAGGACAACAGAAGCCAGGAGCTACCATAGCCAGGGTGTCCCGAAGCAGGAAGTGATAAGGGTTAGAGGTAAGGCAGGAAAGCAAACAGGGACTAATCAGGGCGCAGATGACACTTAACCAAATGTAATTTTCCACGTTCCTGCAGATGAGCACCAAATGCAAAACCATTTGCATATATATGCTCCTGCTGCATGAGGCTTCTGCTAACGCTGCAAGGGTGCAGAATTCAAAGGCAAAACTATTTGTGGGATCAGCCTCTGACCACAAGCAAGAGCTCCCTGTGTGAGGTTCAAAGGTGGCAGCGAGTCCGTCCACAGGGTTCTGGTTTCTGTGCTCGAGGTTTCTCTACTGGAAGGGTCCCCTTTCCACAATGACAGCCAGCACTGGTTTTTTGTTCGGGGCATTGCGCTTGGCCATGGAGGGGCCAGATTTGAGGCTGGGAAGTGCCGGCCTTACCCCTGGACCTTCGAAGTGTGTCTCAGCCAGAGGAATTGGGTTGGCTGAGGAAGGCAGTGATTTCTGATAGAAGGCTGCCATTCACCCTCAGAGGAGCGGACCCTGCGGACACCTCGATTTCGGGTTTCCAGCCTCCAGAGCTGTAAGACAGTACACTTCTGTTGTTTAAGCCACCCAGTTCTCAGTTTGTAATGGCAGTCCTTAATACCATCACCAATAATAGCTTCCACTCCACCGCAGGTCTCTGGCAATTGTTAAGTCTCCTTGGGCCCTCCCTGATGCCCTGTGGAAGGTGTTCATGGGACAACCGTCATAAGGTTTTGAAGGACACTGGGTTCAGCTGACATTCTGCATTAAGGGTTGTGAGCACGCCCTCTCCCTCCCCCTCCAGATTTTCACTGCTCACTTGGTCTTAGGCAACATACAAAAACTCTACATGTACTATCTCATTTCATCCTCATGATGACGGGTGCTCTTGTTCCCTCCGTTTTATAGGTGAGGAAGCAAGGGCATCTGTTCCTATATGATATTCATGATAGACTGAGGAATCTGGGCCCCAGAAGAATCCTCTTAAGAAGGGCTCTGCTTGTAGGTAGGGGACGGCCATGGAGTTGTGAGTTCCCCTGATCCAAGGAGACATGTCCCAGAGAAAAAGAGGCACCCGGCCTTGGGCACATGGATTCCAGGGCTTTCTCCATGAGAAAGGTGTTGTCAGGAATGCTCATGCATAGGACACTCAGCATCCCTAGAACCCACCCAGTCACTGCAAGCAGTGTCCCCACCCCACTGCTCCCCAGGCACTGGAACTTCCAAAATCACCCGCCACACACATTCCAAATACCCCTCAGGGGCCAGTGCCTTATCCAGTTGAGAACCACTGAATCACGCTGCGTCTCATTAGCTTCATCTCTAGAATGAGAGATTGTCCTTCTTTCCCAGGTCGTGAGGGAGGAGAGACTTGAGGTACACAGAGAGCAAATTTTTCCCAACTGCAGCATCACTGGCATTTGGGGTAAGAAGATTCTTTGCCATGGGGGGCTCTGTCCTGTACAGTATCGCTGGTCTTGACCCACTAGATGCCAGGAACAGCCCTCTCCCAAGTTGCGGCAACCAACCATGTCTCCAGACATTGCCAGGTGTCCCCTGGGGGGCAAAACTAGCCCCCGCTGAGAAGCACTGATATAGAACCTCTAAATACTATGAGGTTTATAGCAGGGACTGAAGGAATTATTACTATTATTATGAGTTCGTTCTCATTTGTCCGACTGAACTGGATTGGTTGCTGTTACTGAGTAGAAGAAGAAGAAATCTGGGTATACTCATAATAATAGTTATAATCCCTTCGTGGAATTATATATATATATATATATATATATATATATAACTTTTTATTGAAGTATAGTTGATTTAAAATGTTGTGTTAGTTTCAGGTGTACAGCAAAGTGATTCACTTACACACATATATGTATCTATTCTTTTTCAGATTCTTTTCCATTATAGGTTATTACAAGATATTAAGTAGTGTTCCCTGTGCTATACAGTAGGTCCTTGTTGTTTACGTATTTTATACGTAGTCG
The DNA here is from genome assembly GCF_949752795.1 of Hyperoodon ampullatus. Classification (NCBI taxonomy): domain Eukaryota; kingdom Metazoa; phylum Chordata; class Mammalia; order Artiodactyla; family Ziphiidae; genus Hyperoodon; species Hyperoodon ampullatus. The sequence goes on along the minus strand of NC_136932.1, from coordinate 21,285,673 downwards.
TGTGTATCTGCTAATCCCAAACTCCTAATTTATCCCCCCCCCACCTTTCCCCTTTGGGGACCATAAGTTTGTTTTCTATGTCTGTGAGTCTATTTCTGTTTTGTAAATAAGTTCATTTGCATCTTTTTTTTAGATTCCACATATAAGTCGTATCATATGATATTTGTCTTTCTCTCTCTGGTTACTTCACTTAGTATGATCATCTCTAGGTCCATCCATGTTGCTGCAAATGGCAATATTTCATGCTTTTTTATGGCTGAGTAACATATGGAATTATATTTAAAATGGCAACCCCTCCACCACCCCCAGGACCCCCATCTTCCTCACCTGCTGGGAACACCGCAGCTAAACAGACCGAGGAGGTGTTGGTTTCGTGGCGTTTGCACGAGCTGACATATTTACTTGGACATAAAATATATGCTATTCATTTCATTACTTATTTCATTCACAGACAGTTCAATATCACATCTGTTCTCGGTATTTGATTATGACTTCATATCAGCGTCCTTGATCTTGACTTTAATCTCAAGGGCAAGAATCTTCTTGGGTCTTTTTTAATGACTTTTCATTTTAAAAGAGTTTTCCATTTACAGAAAAGTTGTGGTGTTGGTGGTTAGTGCCACAACTTCCTATATGCCCCACACCAGTTTCCCCTACTGGTGACCTTTCATACATCCCTGTGGTACATTTGTCACAATTTATGAACCAGCGTTGAGACATTGTTATTAAATAAAATCCCCAAGTTTCTCAGATTTCCTTAGTTCTTCCTAATGTTCCTTTTCTGTTCCAGGATCCCAGTCAGGACACCACATTACATTTGGTCCTCAAGTCTCCTTACCCACTTTTTAGCTGTGATGGTTTTCAGACTTTCCCTGTTTTTCATGACTTTGATAGTTTTGAAGAGTGCCAGTCAGGTATGTCAGAGAATGTCCCTCCATTTTGACTTGTCTGATGTTTTTCTCATGAATGCACTGGGGTTATGATTTTGGAGAAAGAAAACCACAGAGGCATAAAGTGTCACTCCATCATGTCATACCAGGGGTCCACGCTCTCCCTATGCCTCATCATGGTTGATGCTGACCTTGACCACCTGGCTGAGGTCGTGTCACCAGGTGTCTCCACTGTTTTTCCTTCTTTTCCCTCCTTTCCTTACTGGGCTCTTTGGAAAGAAGTCACTAAGTCCCAGCTCCTTGAGGGCAGAATACCTACATAAATTATTTGGAATTCTTCTGCACAGAAAATTGTCTATTCTCCCTATTTCATTATTTATACTCTCATTTATTTACATCAGTATGGACTCATGAATATTTGTTTTACATTTATAATCCATTTCCACATTATTACATTTTGCTCAAATTGTTTCAGCTTTGGCCTTGGAGAGCTCTTTCACTGGGTTCCGGTGTTCCTTTCTCCTACCCCCATGGTTGTGTATGTGTGTTTTTGTTTGTTTGTTTGTTTGTTTGTTTTTTGCGGTACGCGGGCCTCTCACTGTTGTGGCCTCTCCCCTTGCGGAGCACAGGCTCCGGACGCGCAGGCTCAGCGGCCATGGCTCACGGGCCCAGCTGCTCTGCGGCATGTGGGATCCTCCCAGACCGGGGCACGAACCCACGTCCCCTGCATTGGCAGGCGGACTCTCAACCACTGCTCCACCAGGGAAGCCCCGTGTATGTGTGTCTTTATTTGGGTTTTGTTTTTATTAGTTTGCATTATTTCCTTACTTTCTGGCACTACGGATGCTCCAGGATCATCCTGGATATTTCCTGCCTCAGTCCTAAAATCAGCCATTTCTCTAAGGAGCTCTGGTTCTTTTTTACTGGAGGACAGTACGAGAAACAGAGAGCTGAGTATTAGGTGTGCTCGTTGCTGCTGGGGTGTTGTTCATTCTAAGCCATCTCAAATGACAGGGCGAGGAAATCTATATGTGTGTACTAGCCCCTGTTCACGTACACACGTACATATTTATAAATGTTTCTATATATAAACATCTGTATCCATATTAAGCTAAACATGAGTTCATGCTATTTCCAACTCAAATCCACTGTGCCATGGATGAGTCTAGCTTCCTTCCCTTGCTTATCTGTAAATTTCATCCCAACAGTGAGAACCCAGGCTCCCCCCATCCCCCCCCCATTTACTTAACTGTTCGATTCCAATGTACTGGTATCTCAGCATCAGGGCTGTTAAGCCATAGCCCCATGGGAACTAGAGCACTGTTATGTACACTTCCTCCTGCCTTTAGTCTCAGAGACTAGTTTCCAAAGTTACTTCGGGCCGTACCTTTTCCTCCCAATCCCTTCAAGGAGGCTGTTTCATATATTTGTAATACAGTTAGGTTGTTTGGTCCCATCCTGAGTTCTATCCTGGGATCTCCCAACTTCAAATAACTTTTAAAAAATCACATACATGAAGGTTTGCCTTTGTGCTGTGAAGTTCTATGGTTTTGGCAAATGTATATACCACTACAGTACCAAACACAATTGTTTCATTGCCCTAAAAAATCCCCTGGGCTTCACCTATTCAACTCTCTTTCCCTTCTGAAAAGAACCTCTGATTTTTTTGCGCCATTTATAATTTTACCTTTTCCAGAATATCATAAAAATGGAAACACACAGTTTTAGTTTTCCAGAATAGTTCTTTCTGCACAGCAAACTGCATTTAAGATTCATCCACATCTTTGTGTGTCTTGATAGTTCATTCCTTTTTTGTCACTGAATAGTATTCCATTGTATATAGCATCAAATATTCTTGATCCATTCACCAATGAAGGACATCATTGTAGCTCCCAGTTTGGGGGACCATGAATAAAGTTGCCATAAACATTCGTGTGCAGGGCAAAAGTTTTCAAATCAGTTAGGTAAATATCCAGGCGTATGATTGTTGGATTGTAGGGTAAGACTGTGTTTAGCTTTGTAAGACTTTCTCTGTTTGTCGTTTTTTCTTTGTTTCTTTGTTTCCTTGTGTTTTTAGCAATGCTCATTACTAAGATGTCTGTAGGCAAATATTTGATTAATAATTTTTGGTGTATTAAGGGTCAGACTTTAATTGTGGATGAAGGAAAGGAAGTCCCCGGCACATCTTCCTTCATTGCCAGTACGAGATGAAACCAAAGAGGACTTCGGGTGTGTCTGTATTCTCCCGCTAACCTCTGCAGATTAAGCCCAGAGCAGTGGGTTTGGGACTGGAGCCTCCATTCAAGTTACCTTGAGGGCTTGTTAAAATTCAGACTGCTAGGACCCATCCCCACAGCATCTTATTCCATAGGTCTGGGGTGGGACCCACGGATCTGCATCTCTGACAAGTTCCCTGGTGATGGGATGCTGCTGGTTCTGGACCACTCTTGGAGGACCAACTCCCTAGAGGACTATCTTTCATGCATCCAAACCTGTCGCCATGTCTAGGATTTGCCTTCACTGCTCAGATGGGAAACGAATCTGAACGGAAGAGCTTGGGAAGGTTCAGCTGAGGGTTAGGGAAGGAGAGCCAAGGAGTCTCGACACGTTGACCCTGGGCATACCTGTCTCCTGCCATCCTGGAAGTACATGATTTTAGAGATGAAATGGACTGTAGTGACCAAAATCCCTTCACTGTAAAAGGGAAGGAAATGAACCCAGTGGGTAGAAGCAATCTCACACGGCAACCAGGGCAGAGCCATGGTGACCTAAATCTTCTGTATCCTCCACAATAGCAGAGCTACTCTTCCTCATTCAAGGCAGCACAGGTGCCTTTTGCGCTCAGAGGTGACAAAGGCAGAATCAAGCCCATGACGGGAGTGATGGTATTTGAATTGTTATCTCAAACGGAAATGAACAAAGCATCGCTGCTCTCATCCACACCCCCTGGACACACACACGCCCAGGGGTTCACAGCACCAGCACTCCAAAGAAACAGAGGGTGGGAAGTGGACAGGTGGGGAGGATTAAAGATCATGGTTTTTACAGCACCGCTCATCAGAGCCATCATTTGACCATGCGGGATAAAGAACGCCAAGCACCTAGAAGGTGAGACCGCTGAAATTCTCGACTGAAAAACCGAGGGGGCAGGAGAGCCAGAGTTGATGCCTTTAGTTCCTCCCCACAGATAAAAAACTCCAGCCATCTTGTCCTCATAACCCTGGAGATTGCTCACCTGAGCCATTGATCTTATTCGTTTAAGATAAATTCCCAACGAGGTGTTTGGAACCGGATCCAAAAAAGGAAAGAGGTGTGAGACTAGCAAAGGAAGACAGGGTGGGGACAGAAGGCTTTGTCTGCTTTTAAATATTATTTGATGATTTCCTTGAATTTCTAATAAGCAGGTTGAAGTTTAAATTATAAGATCTCTAACAGAGTCAGAATCCAAATAGTGCAGGAGCCAGCAGACAACAATGGCCATGGCCGGATGGGTTTCAGGTTTGTTCTCTGCAAAGACAAAGCTCCCATTGATTGAGTGGAGACCTGGGAGAGAGGAGGGAGAGCCCGTGGAGGGTTTTCATTACCCTGATCATCGTCCCCATGGCCAGGGGACGACGTCGGAGCAAGAAAGCCTAGCCTTACCTAGCCAGTGTGTTGCTGAGAATGACAATTTGGAGTGAAGCACACAGTTGATATTTGCGGTTCCTCCAGAGCAGGGTGGAGACATGAGACCAAAAGGAGGAAAAAAGGAGACAAGCCGAGCTCTGCAAGCTCATGCATTCAGCAAAAATGTAAAAGCACAAACATCAGAGTAGAGAATGGGTTCTTGGCGGCAAACAACTATGTCCTGATTTGTGCTAGAGGGAAGAGGTCTTGCTGAGGGTTTATGGGAACTGAGGTCCACGCTTCCTTCATTTTTTGTTTAGGAAGAATTTGCAAAACCTTTAAGCCAGAAAAGTTCATTGAATCTGTTCTCTGAGAGGCAGTGGAGCAGAGTGGTGATGAAACCAGGATTTTAGGGTGAAGATTTCAATCCTACTTGGGATAATTAATATTAAATCACATCTAAGCCCCATGTTCCTCATAGGGGTTTTGTGAGCATTTAAATGCAAACATATGCCAACATTAGCAGTGTTTTTAGCACTTATAAGCACCCAACAATGTATAGCTATTTTCCTTCGGTCTCCTTGCACCTTGAGGAAAGGGGCTCCGAGTAGACTTTGACCATTCTTAGGATCATTCTCCATCAAAGGACCTTCAACCGGTTGCTTTCTTGCTGAAGTTTCAACATTTCTCGTTTCTTCTCAAGAACAGCTGGTCCCAATCTACTAAATAACCCCTTTGCACACTTGAAGGCCATTATTAAGACTCCTTTTGGCCATAAACATATGAAGAAGTGTTTAACATATGAAAAAAATGTTTAACCTCACCAGTAATCAAAGAAATCCAAATCAAAACAACAAAATGCAATTTTTGCCTATCAATTTGGTAACTTTTTTAATGATAGTACTCAATGCTGGTGAGAGGAGGGTAAGGGGGCAATTTCGTACATTGCTGGTGGGAGCATAAATTGGTACAGTCTTTCTGGAAAGCAATTTGGCAATATGTTATCAAGACCCTGAAAATTGTCTTTACCCTTTAACCCAGTAATTCCATTTCTGGGAATCTATCTCAAGGAAATAATCGAGACTCAGACAAAGATTTCTGCTCAACGGAATTTGCTCTAGGGCACAATATTTTGATTTGTGAATAACTAAAGACTACCCAGAAGTTGAGACACCTATTAAAAAGTTATTCAAAGTCATGTTCACAAGGACTATTCCAGGACGTGCAAAGTGGTCACTGTAAAATGGGAAACACAGGCACACAAACTGGGTACAAAACTAAACACAGTAGGATTTTAATGGCATAATTATATATACTTTTTTTTTTTTTTTTTTTTTTTTTTTGTGGTACGCGGGCCTCTCACTGTTGTGGCCTCTCCTGTTGCGGAGCACAGGCTCCGGACGCGCAGGCTCCGGCCATGGCTCACAGGCCCAGCTGCTCCGCGGCATGTGGGATCTTCCCAGACTGGGGCACGAACCCGCATCCCCCGCATCGGCAGGCGGATTCTCAACCACCGCGCCACCAGGGAAGCCCTATACTTACATTTTTATATGTAAATAGAAAAAGACCAGATGAAAACACAGCAAAATATTAACAGTTCTTATTAGAGGGTGATAGAATCCTGGGTGCGTTTTACTTTCTTCTTTAAATTTTACAATCAAAAAAATTTGTGTGAGAGCTCTCATGGCCTTATACATGTTTCCTAAGTAGTTCAGTGTGGTCCCATTCTGCCACAGCATATTGTCCACAGTCTAAACAATGGAATACCAAGGGTTGCAGAGTTTTTCTAAAAAGGGCCAGTGAATATATTTGTGAATATATTTGTGGATATATACTGAATATATTAGGTTTTATGAGCCACACAGTCTCTGGTGCAGCGCCTCACCTCTGCTAATGCACAGCAAAAGCAGCTATAGACAATACGACAATGTGTGGGCATGGCTGTGTTCCAGTCCATTTATATTTATAAATTAGGTAGTGGGTTCATTTTAGCTCTTGGTCTTATTGTGATGACCGCTAGACTAGATGATCTGAATCTCTCCCAGCACCCCAACCCCCCAAATCTGTAGTTTCAAGCAAACATAGTTAGGGAGACTTCTAGAAGGTAAAGTTCTTCCCCATACCCCTGGTGAGTCAATCGGTCCTGAAACTTTTATTCAGAAGTCAGCTAGGGGGGTGTTCTTCATGGGCCTTGTTTATTCACCACTGACAGGTGACCCCTCTTTCAGATCATTTGGTCCCCTCCCACACTGGTTATTCTGCACCGTCCACTTTAGCCCTTCCTGCAGATGGGGGGGTGGATGGAGGAGAGTTGCGTAAAGAAAGCCAGAAATCGTAACGATGGCAGGAAAGGGGCTGGGGACTTGGCAGAGTTTGAGATTCCATCTCTCTACCATCCATGTGGCAGGAGAGGCTTCCACATTCTTAGGTCTGCTGTTCTTCCTTCTGGCCACTGTGTTCCAGAGGGAGGGAAGGAGAGAGACAGAAGATTCACTGTGCGTTTGCTGTATCCCAGGCAATGTTCAAAGGGTGGCACAAAGATGTTGTTTAATGGGCTCAGTTTTAGAGAGAGACAAATCCAACCCTGAGCGGGGCACATGATGCACATAAGAAAATGTGTAAGTATGATAGGAAGCTTTGGAGATTCCCTTCTTGTGATTGGAATCCTTATTCACTCACCTGTATATACACAGGTCCTCACCAGGTGTAGGAAGTCTTCCTCCCCACTCCCAGCTCTCTTTCCCTGTCCCAGCTCCAGTTGTATGTTTCCAAAGGAGACACCTTGTCTTGTCTAAACCATTTCAGACATTGGGCTCTTGTCCAGGAGGTAGGAATGGCATCTCAGAGCTGTCTGCATATCAGACATAGTGACACGTTAGGAGGTTCTAAGATGAAAGTGACATTCTAGTGGGATGGACTGGGAGTTTGCGGTTAGTAGATGCAAACTATTACATATAGGATGGATAAACAACAAGGTCTTACTGTACAGCACAGGGAACTATATTCAATATCCTGGGCTAAACCATAATGGAAAAGAATATAAAAAAGAATGTATAGGACTTCCCTGGTGGCGCAGTGGTTAAGAATCTGCCTGCCAATGCAGGGGACACGGGTTCAAGCCCTGGTCCGGGAAGATCTCACATGCCATGGAGCAACTAAGCTCGTACGCCACAGCTACTGAGCCCGCATGCCACAACTACTGAAGCCTGCTCACGTAGAGCCTGGACTCCGCAACGAGAAGCCACCGCAATGAGAAGCCTGCGTACTGCAACAAAGAGTAGCCCCCGCTCGCCGCAACTAGAGAAAGCCCATGCATAGCAACAAAGACCCAACACAGCCATAAATAAATAAATAAATAAATAAATAAATAAAATTTTATATTAAAAAAGAATGTATATGTGTAGAACTGAGTCATTTACTGTACAGCAGAAATTAATACAACATTGTAAATTAACTATATTTCAATTAAAAAAATAAATTTTAAAAAAAGACAAAGAAAGAGTTGAGAACTACCAAGTGAAAATAGCCTAAGTGGAAAGAAAAGCCAGTAATCCAAAGGTTCTCCCAAAGTCCTCTTTTGGTTCTTGGTTTTGATTCCCCTGACATGGTTCAGACTTACTATCATATTTTCTCTTGACTCTGAGTCCAGGAGACAGGCACTGGGGTAAGCCAACTTTCCATAGAGATTCACTCCACCATCCTGGTAGTTCAACAGTGATGAGGGAAGAGAGGAGAAGAAGGAGATTTTGCATTAGAAAAATTAAAAGCTTCAATGGCTTATTTTGCTTATAAAATCTCTCACACCATCACCAAGACAGAAAGTATTTATACGCAATCCTGACCTCCACTTACACTCTCCAGTAGGCTGCTTGTCTTTGACTTGTTTTCCTATTTAGGATTGACCTTAATGCATATCTTACTCTGATTTCCCCTGGATGGAAGTGTTTGGTTATTGTTTTGTTGGAGGAGGGGTGTGTTGAAGGCCCATTGTAATTTCACTATCGCACACCACGTGCTACTTCTATTAAATCTTATTCAATACACAAAAATTAGAAATAGCCCAGTGTACAGAAAGATCATAGGGTTAGAAGTCATCCGTGCCTGCTTTGAAGGCATGTTCTCTAGAGAAGACAGGTCTCAGATTGAAATGCAGTTCTGTTACTTGCCCCCTTTGTGAATTACTTAATCTCTCAGGCTTATCTTTTTTCTATTTAGAGAAAAAAGAAAGCACGGAGGTGGCAGGCATAATGGTATCTGTCAAGCAGAGCTGTCAAGTCAGAACAAGAGGCCACCTGGGAATGCCTGGCACAGTGTAGGTGCTCAGAATGTTTCATTCCCTCTTCACTCCTTAAACAAGAAATGGTGCTACCAGCTCTGGGAGATCCAGAGAAGAATGTGGTCTGGCCCTACCCCTGGCCAGGTGCCCAGTCTTCAGGTTGCGGATACAGATGACTCCAACCGTGGGCATCTGTGAATGATCATGCAACGTGCTGTTGGAACAGAGAAGAGGGGGAAATTCACTCTAACTACTGGTATTAGCGAAGGCTTCGGGGAGGGTGTGGCATTTGAGCGGAGGCTTAAAGGACAGGGGTGATGGTGCAGAAGCGTCTTCTGGGAGCGGAATGTCAGAGCACAGGCTACAGACGGGGAAGGACAAAACACTTCAGGAAACGATGAAGCGTTCAGGATGGTTCAACACTCAGGTGCCTAAGAGCCCGGAGTGAAGGTGAGACTAAAATAATGAGGCCAGATCATGATGAGCCGCAAACCACTCTACGCTGAGAAGATTACACGTTGTTATGGCTGCCCTGAGATTCTGAAACTGGGAAATGACATCTTGAGGATGTCATTTTCACAGGTGGAATATGTACCTCTGTCTGCCCAGGACAGTCCCGTCCTGTCACTATTAATACAACTCCTCTTCACTCCCCAAAGTGTTTCTGTTTGGACACTAAATTACATGGCCACCCTAAGTTTAGATCACCTTGCTGTCAATGGGAAACAGAAACTGGGACAAAAAGAGACTAGACCCAGACAGGCCAGTTCAAAAGCCGCCACTCCAAGTATCTGAGTAGGAAATGAGTGTCCATAGGCAGAGAGCTCATGGGAATGGAAAGAAGCTAACAGATCAAAGACCCACTTTGAAGGCAGTTTCAATAAGATCTATGGATTGATAGAGGGGAGAAGGAATGAGAAATATGGGATGAGCACACGGGATGGCTGATATCTGAGATAAAGATGCTGCATGGATGGGCCAGAAGAAGAACAAGCGGCCAGAAGTGAGAATCTGGAGCTGAGAAGAGGTCAGAGATGGAGACGCAGATTTGGCAGACTCCTGGGTAAAATCCTGGCTGAAGAGGGAGTGCGCGAGACCACCCAGGGGGAGGGCAGACCAGATGACCCTGGGGGAACACAGACAGAGGATCATGAGGCATGTGCAAAGGAGACGAAAAACCGGGAGAAGCAGAATCAGGGATGCCCGGGGAGAAGGGTGTTGAGGATGACTATCTGGATCAACAGAGCCAGACGGTCCTGAAGGGCTGAGTAAGATGGAGGAGGGCAACTAGGAAGACCTTTGATAGTTCCACTGCAGCAGGGTGGTGGGAGCAGAAGACAAATTGCAGTGGGCCGGGGAGTGAGTGGGAGGTCAGGAAGTGGTGTCAGTAAGCGCTGATGATTCTTGGGATAGTTCCGTCCGTGAAAAGGCTGCGGTTTGAGGGAATGGTCCAGAGAAAGCAAGCACTTGGGGGAGTTAAGTGGAATCTGAACGCATGTGAACACCAAGAGGAAGATGCTGGAAAAGAGAGGAAGATTCAAGAAATAATAAGATGGGAGCAGATGCTTTCTGCTTGAGTGGAGAGGCCAGCTATTGACAAGAGGCAGGACTCCTCCTTCTCTGTGGAGGCTGGAAGGAAGTGGGGCTGGACCAGAAGAAACCCTTGATATGTGAGGACGATAAGATGGCAGAGTGAATGGCGGTGATGGTGTTGGCAGCCATGATAGAAACAGTCGTGGTGCTGGTATTATGCCCAGCAGTTAATAATTATTATTACTTTTCCTCTACATGCAAGTCCCCTGCCTTGTTTAAGTTAATCCTCACGACAACCCCCTTTTACATGGGAGGTAACAGAGCCTGAGAGAGGTTCAGTAAATGGCCCACCATCCACCATAAAAGCGGCAGAGCAATGATTTAAACCCAAGTCTTCCCAATGGCACAGCCAGACTCCTGAGCTGCTTGGGGTCCGTATAGACCAGTGGCTTAGTCCTCACAGCAGAGCGGGAGGTGAAGTCATCTCCTATGAAAGATGGGGGTGGATTTGGAGGCCTGAGGAGGGAAGAGAGTTGAAACAGCTGCTGTGAAGAATGCAGCGGGGATGGGCCAGGGAAAAGAGAGGGCACGGCAGCCTCCCAGGGGCATGCCGAGAGCTTCCGGGAGATTCCATCTTGTTCTTATCACCCTTACTCCCAGCCCCATTTCCTGCCGAGGACCCGCACCCCACACTCTGCTCTTTTCTTTTGCTGTTCTCTCTCCTCTTATCCCTCCCTCAAGAGATAGGAGTCACGTGTCTCAAGGAGAACAGGTCAAAGATGCTTCTACCTGCTGGAAGATTGTGGGTGATGGCCAGGGAATGGAGCTGGGGAGGGAGCCCTCCAAGTCTTTGTGCTAACAAAAACTCACAGCTTGAAAGGTCTCAGGAAGCAGTGCATTCAGTGGGCAATAATGGTTGCTCATGGGATGTTTGGGGGCCATGGTCCAGTTGCTTGGATCCAACCAATAGGGAAAGAGAGCTGGAACCCCAGGCCAACTGGCCACGCCCCTCCTCTCAGGCCACCAGCTTCTATTCCATTCACTGGCCCACCCATCCCATACCATCTCTTTTCTACCAGAGAGGTATTAATTTGAGTTAGCAATCAGTAAAGCAAATTACTTCATTGGAGCCCAGAACTTAAATCTTTACCTCTGATTCACTGATTCAACCGCCTTGAAAATAGTAGCAGACTGAAACACACTGGCCCTCCCTCTTTGGGATATCACCACTGAATCATTAACCAAAGGTGGTGGCCTTAGGGACAGTCTTGAAGACACAGGATTACTCCTTGTTGGATGTGGCCTGCCAGCGCCAACAGAGCTATTAAACCATCGGTTGAATTAATAAAATCCATACGGAACCAGAGTCTAGAAGAAGCTGGGCTCAATTCAAATTTCCATAAAAGCAGCTAACAAAACCAAAGAATTGGCATCCAATTCTAGAAGTGCACTGGCTTCCTGCCTCCAAATGTCATTTTCAACACATCGGGACTCAGGATAGAAAAGCTGTGGGCTGATTCCAGAAGCTTTTATGAAAATCTTCTCAGGGCTCTCTTTTCCAGGGGGTTAGAACTCACTTGTAAGACAGTCATCACATTTGATGCTTAAAAATAGAGAAAAAGCAGAGGGAAAATGACCATGTCTTCTGTTCAGGCGAAAAGGGAATCACTTGAGGGGCTGAAAGCCAGGGATGCTCTAATTTCTACATGTGTGGGACCAGTTGTGAGATTGGGGGCAAGGGAGAGAGAGGGGAGATGAAATTCTTCATACAGAATTCTGCTAAATTTGTGTGTATTTGGAATCTGTGGGCAAACATTTGAGAAGCAGTGATGTGTGTGTGTGTGTGTGTGTGTGTGTGTGCATACTCACACACACAGGCTCCCGGCTTCTGAAGAGGTGTGTTCCATTCTCCAGCCCAAGTTAAAATCAAGAGCCCGTGCCTCTCTGTAATCCCTGGTTTAAATTGGTTTCTCCTCCCACAGGCAGCAAAGTCTCCTGTAAGCCCTGGCCAAGGCCAACTCTCCAACAGCTTACCATCTTTCCCTTAAATCGCCCTGAAAAGAAGCCCAGGGGCAACGAATCCCTCCCTCTTCCAGGCGTTCCAACATTTCTCTAATTAATGCAGGAGAAAATTAATTACAGAGGGATTTTCAAGACCTCGGCATCTAATGACCAGCCTAGCTTCCCGGCCTCCCCGCTCCCGGCTCCCCCCTCCCCGGCTCCCTGCAGCTCTGCATTGGTCCTGCCCTCCTCCCCCTGCCTGGCCCCCTCCCCCCCTTCCCAGAACCCCGAACAATACCACAGACTAATTAGGCAGGGAAAGAGTTTCTTGGCAAAGACGGCTGAGTGCTAGGTCAGTACCTTGAACAACCCAGAAGAGAAACAAAACAGCCTTAAAAGAAAAAAAAAAAAAAGAAGAAAAAAGAAAGAAAGAAAAAAAAAACCCTGCTAATCCCAAGCGCATTTCCGCCAAATATTCTCCTTTTCAAGTGTTTTCTTCCTGGTAAACAAAGTTCTGTCGCTGGCTCTGGAGATTTTAGGACACGGTTGCTTAGTAATATTGGGGAAAACACGCCATCCTCACCTCAGCTGTATTTTGTTTCTCTTCTCTCTTTCTCACTTCCCCGAGAGGCCCTGACATTCCCACATCGCGAGGGACCGCCTGTTGGTAAAGAAGAACTGGGTTTTCTTTCTTTTTTTTCTTTCTTTTTGGTCTAACTGCTTTCCCAAGCCAAGCTAGGAACAGAGATCATGTCCCCTAGGTCAGTCTTGCCCAGTAGGACCCTTCTGCAACAACAGGAAAGTTCTACGCCTGCGCTGTTCAACAGGGTAGCCTCGATCCAGGAGTGGCCATTGAGCACTTGAAATGGGGCTCATGACACTGGGCAACTGAAAGTTAAATGTTATTGAGTTTTAACTCATTGAAATTTGAAACAGCCCCATATGGCTCAAGGCTTGGAGCATCACAGCTCCTGACATAACCCCAGCAGAGCCACCGAAGGGACAGCCATAGCGTCTGGGTGGCTGTGTCATAGTGAGGGACAGAGGATGCTTTAGTGTAAGGAACACACCGGCTTCCACTTGAATGAAGCCCCACCTTCTCTCTCCGTGGCCTTGGGCATCACTGAAATCTTCTGTTTACGTTCAAGACACTCACACAAGTACACCTCAGGGTATGTGTTTGGTCATGGACCCCAAGTCCCCGGCACATAGGTGGGTCCCCTGAGGACCCCTTCCACCAGGAGTACTGAGTACCGCTGGCATGGGCCACTTGGCAACTGCTCTTCTGGGCTTATATTTTTGCTCCCAGAACCCATGCTGTTTCCCACCTCCACGCCTTTGCCCATACTTTACCCTTGTCCTGCTCTCCCTGTTCCTTTGCCTCAGCTTCAGGGATTCCTGTTCAATTCACAAGGTCCTACAGACTCAGCTTGGGCATGCCCTGAACTGGGGGGCCTTCTCTTTTCCTCTCTTGCCCTCTCTATCCAATATGGCAGCCACGAGCTCCATGTGGCCATTCATTGCCTTGGAATCATGGCTAGTGCGACTGAGCAGCAGAATTTTCGTTTTTAATTTTAATGATCCATTAATTTTATTATTTAATTGTATGTAATTTTAATTAGTTGAAATGGAAATTAATTGACATTGCGTTAACTGAAGCTGAAATGGTCACATATGGCTCCCTCCCTCTCTTTCTCACCACGCCCACACACATACACACACCCGTATATCCCATAGCTGGCCTGGATGCCATTCTGTAGCCTTGTCTCTGTGAGCATCAGCTCCTCTGCATTTACCCAGGATCTTGTCTTTTAATGATCTTTTTATAAATCTATCATCCCCATTGGAAAGTGAACCCTTAAGGACACAGCCTGTATTTGACTTTGTTTCATTTCACTTGACAGTGGTGTCCCCCACGTCCAGGATGGTGTCAGGTACACATTCATTTCTCCGTAAATATTTTTCAGCCAAGAAACAGCAATTATTCATCACAGTTTACGCCCTACATCAGGGGTCAGCAAACTATAGCCCAAAGGCCAAATCCAACCCACCGCCTATGGCCCTCAAGCTAAGGTCTGTTTTTTGTTTTGTTTTTTTTAATGTTTAGTTAGATTTTAAATGGTTGCCTACATAATATCCTTGATTTTGTTCTTGGCCTGCAAAACTGGAAAGAATCACTTTCTGGCCCTTTAAGAAAAAGTTTGCTGACCTCTGGTCTAGATCCTAAGAAGACAGGTTGATGAGGCCTAGTGTCACCTGCAGTCAGAGAAAAGGAGAAAGGCTGCTTGGGGAGGGGTGCTGAGGAAGGGGCCCAAAGCTCTCATCTTGGGCATTTGCAACAGAGCTGAACCCAGGATGCTGGGTACATCGGCTGGAGCCAGTCCCCGGGCCCATGCTTCCTCTAAGCGCCTGCCTCTCCCCACTGCAAACAGCTCACGAGTGGGGCTTGGAGGGGCACATGACGTGGACTTCTGAGAAAGTTCTGCCTTGCCCACCCCGAGCCACGGCAAATGGAAGAGGGGCTTTTCGGGCCTCCGTGTTATGGTTTGGCTGCAGTAAGTAGCAGTTTCCACTTAAAGTCAAGCCCCCGAATGTGTTTTTCATAGCAATGGAAAGGTCTTCCAGAGCAACAGGCACGGGGCTTGGAAGCAATCCTCCGACGGGCAGGAAGCAATCCGCTCTTCCCTTTCCTGCTAAGACATGAACTGGGGTTTCTAAGAACCAAGGCAAATATTGTTCCAGGAGCTGAGCTAGGTGAGTGACAGGAGCCCCCAGAGTTACCCCATCACCGCCTCGAGTCCCTTCTTACCCTCCACCCACCCTCCATGTCTTCCGGACCCCCCAGCTCCGAAACAATTTGCCAAATGTCAGGGCATCTGGGAGTGCCCGGAAGGCTCCCTTGTTTCCCTGCTCCACTCACTTTTCCCAACGGGAAAGGGCTGAGTGCACCCAACGAGCTAAAAATTTCCCTGCTGGGGCTTCCCTGGTGGCACAGTGGTTGAGAGTCTGCCTGCCGACGCAGGGGACACGGGTTCGAGCCCTGGTCTGGGAGGATCCCATATGCCACGGAGCAACTAGGCCCGTGAGCCACAACTACTGAGCCTGAGCGTCTGGAGCCTGTGCTCCGCAGCAAGAGAGGCCACAACAGTGAGAAGCCCGCGCACCACGATGAAGAGTGGCCCCTGCTTGCCACAACTAGAGAGAGCCCTCACACCAAAACGAAGACCCAACACAGTAAAAATAAATAAATTAATTAATAAACTCCTACCCCCAACATCTAAAAAAAAAAAAAAAAATTTCCCTGCTGGAAAATCTATTTTCCTTCTGCTGCTGCTTCACAGCGAAGAGACAGGAAGCTATTTAGATATATTATCTTCTTGTTCAGAAAGTTGAGAGGAATTTTCTACTGCAGTTCACACAAACATCCCGCCTAATGGCCATTTACTCATGCCCCTCATTAGGTCACCAGCGAAGAATGCTCGGCCTGATTAAACATCATTTGACTTTCCTTACACTTGCCGTCCCAGATCCAAGGGAGGAAAAGAGTTTCCCCTGGCCTGGTGGTGACCAGCCTAAAGGCCATGAAGGTCCAACATAAAGTGATTCTGACTTCCCAGGGTCCTTTATAGTTTTAGAGGGTAATTTCTATGTCAACAGGTAAGAAGGTGGCCTCTATGAACAGTTTCTGGCCAGAGAATGCTGTCTTTTCAGGGGGAATCAAAGAGAATTCTTGGCAGGAAGTAGTGAGAATGCTGTTACCCAAAATGTGATATGGATTCATGGACTAAATCAGGTCATGGAGATGAATGAGGAGCTGGAAAACGAGACCAGCGTAAACCAGAATGGCTAACTAGGACTGACCTGGTGTTATGCTCTAGACATTCTTCAAAGTGCTTTACGTGTATGAACTCATTTAAAGCTTAAGCAACTCAAGGAGGTAGGTGTTACGAGGAAATTGACCCACAAAGTCAGATACTCATAGACATGGTGAGTGGCAGAGCTGAGATGTGGACCTGGCCTGAGTTGTCCAACAGGATTTTCTGCAATGATAGACACGTCCTATATCTGTGCTTTCCAATATGGTAGCCACTAGCTACATGTGGCTCTTTGAGCACTTGAAAGCCTCGGTATGGCTGAGGAATTGAATCTTTCATTTTTTAAAACTATAATCTATTTAAAGAGTCACATGTGGCTAGTGGCTACCATATTTCATTCTCAGACTTAGGCAGTCTGGCTCCAGAATTCACAGACTTAAACATTAGACTATCAAAAAAGAGAATTTGGAACTATTTATTCGGATAAAAATTAAAATATAGAGACAGAGTTTAATCAATATCTTCAAAGACAGGAACATGCGAGAAATTGTACTAAACAGTAATGCAAGAAAGAAAAGTTTGCTTAAACTAAAAAAGTAGGTGCTTGGGTTAGATGATTGGTAAAATACCTATAAAGGAAAGAGGGTGAAATACCAGCACAGTTTGTCAAGAGAGGAAGTGGTTTCCTTTTGTTTAATCAATAAGTTATATTGAGCTCAGATGTGACCTTATTTGGTCCCTGCTCTCTAGAGCCATGTGGTCTAGGAGGAAAACCAAGTCTAATTCCTCAAACAAATCAAGGCTGCATGATCCAGGGTGGATGGTGTTACTCAAGTCCGTTCATCCTGTTGGAATTCAGGTTAGATGTTTATCAGTAACCACAGGAGTGATCAAGGAAGTCTTCCAGGAGGAGGTGGCATTTTAGATGGCCCTTGAAGGAAATGGCTTATATTGGGACAGTGGAAAGTTAGAAAGAATGAATACAGTGGCAGACTTGGCAGGAAAAATGAACTGTTCTCGGTGAGTGTCTTGGAGGCTGAGGTACAGGCATTAATCAAAAATGACTCTGAATTTTTTAGCTTGGATAAAAATAGTGGTTCTGGGGTCAGACACAGGAACTTTAGGGGTGGGTAGGAAACAGTTTAGGGAAATTATTACTTTGGTTTTGGGCATGTGGATTCTGAGGTGACAGCTTGTATAAATCTTGGACTAATGTTCACTTTTCAAGAGCCATTAAATATCTAGTTTAGATGGGAGTAGGGTGGATCAGAAGGCAATCCAAGATCACCTCCATCTAACACTTAGAGAGTTTGCTTTCCCCCTAAGCCTGACAAATCAGACCACGGCAGAAAGGAAGAGAAGCCACAGGACCCCAGACGTATCCACGTCACCCACACACACACACTGGTGACAAACACAGCCCGTTTTCTCTGCTACACTGAGTTGACAGACATCCGGTTACTTCATCTTGGAAGTTATATTCATTTGCCGTTTAGAACGTCCTGCCCAGTGACCGATTTTCTTTTAAACAGCTTTTTTTCCTGATTATATTTGTAATACCTACTCACTGCAAAACATCTGGAAACTTCAAAAACAGAAATAAGGAAATGCAATCACACATTTACACACACACAGAGACCCACATATGTATATGGCTGTGTGTGTCGATGTGTGTGTGTATATAGTTTATAGTTTTCACCCATTTGTAGATGGTATTTTAAAATACACTTTTTAAATTTTTAAAAAATTTGTATTGGGGTATAGTTGATTTACAATGTTGTGTTAGTTTCAGGTGTATAACAAAGTGAATCGGATATATATATATATATATATATACCCATATATATCAGATATATACCTGATATACATACCCATTCTTTTTCAGATTCTTTTCCCATATAGGTTATTACAGAATACTTAAAATACATTTTTAGCTCAGAAAAATTTGTACAATTAAACATGAAGACGACATCACTAGCAAATTTTTGTTGAGTTGTCAGTATATTCTAGACTTACAGGGAAAAACATCCATGGATCTCTGCACACAAACACTTCTAGAAGATTCTGTTCCTGAAATGAATCTCTAGACTTTCCCCTTATTGCCCAGCAAGTACATCTTTCACATCTCTTTTCATCATTTGCTTATTTTCCTTCTAACCGTATAGATTCAGAACTACTTGTAATGGACTGAGAGGCAGCCTGTGAGAGGCCAAGAAGAGTCAGCCATTGGGGGTTAGGAGTGAAAAGTAAGGAAGAAGCAGGTGTCCCACCAATATTCCAAACTTCAAATCTGGAATTCCTGACTCCAAAGGATGCCCCAGACAAGACAACAAACTTTGAACCAGCATAAGGGAAGACCGCAAACCGACAGATATTAACAGCCCATGGAGAGAGGGGAAATAATCCCCGGGGTAAAAGTGGAGTGGAAAAGGCAGAGGATGAGGTAGGGTGCGACCAAGGGGAATCTGTGTGTTGTCCCTAAACTGTCCCAGGGAATCAGGGACTGAAATATTCCCTAGTGAATATTATCAGTGTAGACCAGGAATCTATGGGTAATTGAAACACACACACACATATACATAAGCACATGCACACACAAACACACACACATACATACACACACAAACACACACACATTCACACACACAAGCACACACACACACAAGCACACGCACAAGCACACACACATACATACATACACAAACACACACAGGCACACACACACACACACAAGCACACGACCTCAACCGGAGATTCTTCCTTCCTGCCTTGGTTTCCTGGGGACTCAAGCTAAGGGACTAGGAGACACCCACAAACACCAAGGGTGGATCCTTATCTGGTTCATTTTTTCGAGAAACTGCTGGCTCTGAGCGAAGCTTGTGGGAGGAGAGAGTTGCCTCAGTGTACACTCCTCAGGAGGGGAGGAGGGGCTGGCCCTTCCCCCAAAGATAACACAGCACCCCAACACCGCCTGGGATTCTCGCTCCCAGGTCTTCCTAATGAGCTGTCTGGGGGAGCGGGTGGTGATTTTCAACCGTATTCTGGCCCCTGATTGCTTTTGAGAATTCCGTCTCCGTTTTTCGATTTCATAAATGCCGTTTGCAATGACCTTTTCCTCGCTGCCATCTTTGACGGCTGCTCAGGCGTGTAACATATTTTTGTTCATCACTCGATTGTCCACAACCTCCCCTTGCGACTGTCCAGCCCGGGTCTCCCTCCCTGCACCCTTCACCCCCATGTCAGACGTATAATGAATGACCGTTCCTTCAGACAAGGAGGTTGAAAACTTCTGGTCGCCAAGGCAACGGGGTACCCTGGGGTGGGGCGCTGGGGAGGGGGGCTTGCCCGGCCTGGAAAGGACTGGAAGGAAAAGGGGGTGGGGAAGCAGGAGCTGAGATGATATCATTCCCGAAGCCTGAAAGCAGCCAATCGGCTCACGGGGATGTGATGTCACCTCCCACCCCACCCCCTTTTAGCCTAGGTAGCCCCACTGAGAATTCTAGACAAGCATTGAACTGAAGTTGTATTGCTGTGAGAGAAAGGGGGTGGGGATGGCCAGGGCGGGGGGAGGGAGAGAGAGCGCTAGCCACCCTCTGGATGGCCCGAGCAGACACTAGTCTTCACTGGAGGCAGCCCCATAAAAATGTCATCGGCTTGAGCTCTCCCTGCATTGCAACACAATGATTTCTTTGGGGAGAAGAAATAAAAAACCAAAGATTTATTTTGCAGCCACACCCCCGCCTCCCTTGGAAGAGAAAAACCAACCAACAACAAGTTGTGAATGAAGTGTCGGCAGATCAGCTCCCACCAACCCAGCCTGAGAATTTTCTGAACAGAAAGACAAGAGGCAGCCGCTCACGTGGAACCCGCTGGGCACATGCGCTGCTCTCTGCAGGACTGGGGATGACGCAGTGGTCTGGGTGCTGCAGGGTGAGAGCCTGGTCTGGGGCAAAGCTGCCCAACCGGGTGGTACCAGCCACTGAAAGCACTGGTGGGGAGGGAAAGTGTCTGCCCCCAGACCATGACAGCATGTGGGGCTCCGTGCCAGGCTCCTAGGAGAAGCCCCGGCTGTAGCTGTAGGGAGGGGGCAGGCTCCTTAGAGTGACCACCCAAGGGTCAGCATCACCCGGGGTGCAGGGTGTGGGGTGGCGAGAGTGTTTTCCCTTGGGCCTGGGAAGCAGCGCTGTTTCACAAAAGTGTCCTCAAGAGTCCAGGCCACGGGACGGTGTGTCCAGGGGCCCAGACCAGGTTAGGGCTGCTCTCTCCTTAACCTCGAACAGTGCAAAAGGTGCAGGTTCCCCAACATGGTCTTTCTGGAGACTTTCTGGAGTTGTCCCACATGGACCCACCTATATCAGCTTTGAGGAAGCAGAAGCAAAGGCCCCATGTCCCCTCCGTACTGTACAGACGTTGACACCAAGGCCCAAAGAAGGGAAGGGACCAGCCCAATGACCAGCAGAGTCACCAGTAGATCTGGGGCTCCAGCCCACTGTTTGCTGTTCTTAGTCACAAGCCTGTGATACATGAGTAGTATTTGAAGATGGAAAGCCTGCAATTTCAGCATCACTGGTTCACCATTTTCTTTATTTTTTTTATTGAAGTATAGTTGATTTATACTGTTGTGTTAGGTTCTGGTGTACAGCAGAGTGATTCAGTTATATATATATTCTTTTTCAGCTTCTTTTCCTTTATAGGTTATTACAAGATATTGAATATCGTTCCCTGTGCTATACAGTAGGACCTTGTTGTTTACCTATTTTATGTACAGTAGTTTGTATCTGCTAATCCCAAACTCCTAATTTATCCCTTTTCCCCTCTTTCCCCTTTGGTAACCATAGTTTTCTACGTCTGTGAGTCTGTTTCTGTTTTGTAAATAAGCTCATTTGTATCATTTTTTTTAAGATTCCACATATAAGTGATATCATATGGTATTTGGCTTTTTCTGTCTGACTTACTTCACTTAGTGTGATAGTCTTTCGGTCCATCCATGTTGCCGCAAATGGCATTATTTCATTCTTTTTTATGGCTGAGTAATATTCCATTGTATATATGTACCACATCTTCTTTGTCCATTCATCTGTCAATGGACATTTAGGTTGCTTTCATGTCTTGGCTACTGTAAATAGTGCTGCAATGAACACTGGGGTGCATGTATGTTTTTGAATTAGAGTTTCCTCCAGATATATGCCCAGGAGATCATATGGTAGCCCTATTTTTAGTTTTTTAAGGAACCTCCATACCATTCTCCACAGTGGCTGCACCGGTTTACATACCCACCAACAGTGTAGGAGGTTTCCCTTTTCTCCACACCCTCTCCAGCATTTATTATTTCGGTTCACCATTTTCTGCACAAGTAATTACGTGGTTGGCCTGAGTTCATGATGATCTCCACCCCCTTTCCTATGAGCTGTGAGCAAGGTCTCTCTGCAAACACCTACCATGCACCCAGCCTGCGTCCAGCCTCCCTTGCCCACAAGTCCTGACACACACAGAACCATAAGGCACAGCCACGCTCCCAAGGGACCCACATCCAGGAGGGGGACAAAAGGGGGGTCATGAAAACATGTGCAAATTTTACCCATGAGTGTTATGAATCGGGGCTGTGGATGCTCCAGGGAAGGGGTGACATCCATGCTTTAGCAAATACTTATTGATTTCCTACTCTGTGGCTGGTGTTGAGAATAGAAATATGGCTAAGTCTGAGTTCCACCTTCATGGCACTTATATCCAGGAAAAGAGACTGAGGCTGTAAACACACAATATCTCCCCATGAAAGCTCCAGGAGGCAGGGCCTTGGCTGTATCGATGGTGTTTAACCCCCAGCACCAAGCACGGAGCCTGGGATAGAGCAGACACTCAATGACCAAACAGAAGGATGTCTCTAACTCTGGAGCTATGAGCAAGGAAGCGACACCTGAACAGGGCTTTGGGAGATAAGTAACAATTTGCCAAGTGGAAGGAGGAACAGTAATCGAAGTACAGGGGACAACATTTGTAAAGACATCATGTATAAGAATAGAACAGTACAGGTTATGCTAAGATAACAAATAATGCCGAAGTCTCCATGGCTAAAAATAACGAAGGTCTACCTTTTGTTTTTGCTACACGTCTATTACAAGTCAGCTAGTGGCTCTCCTCCATGCCCTGGCCTGTCCTCTGACAAGGCTCATGGGGTAGCCACTACTGGAATATTGTTGATCACCACGGAAGTTGTTGAAAAAGAAGGCTTAGCTCTGAAGTGACAAGTCTCTTCTGCTCACAACTCATTGGCCAAAACTGGTCACATGACCCCACCCAATGCCACCAGTCAGGAAATACAGTCTTACCACGTGCATGGTGGGCAAAGAGCTGAAAATATTTCATGAACAGTGTTAATGACTATCATACATGGACACGTGGGTGGCATAGTTGGGGAATATTGTTGGGGAATATGAGCTGGAGCAGTCCAGGAAGGCTTCATGGATGAGGTGGGCTTCAACTAGGCTCTGAAGACCAGGCAAGAGCCAGGTAGACAGAAAGAAAAAGGTAGGGCACTCCTGACAGCAAAAATGCCTTAAGCCAAAGCCAGACACGGAATGAAGCTGGTACCAGGCAGTTGGCTGGGGGGGGGCGGGGAGGGTAGACTAAAGCTGCAGGATTTGGTTATTTTACTGACCGGATGCTGATCCTTTCGCAGTCTCAAGCGCCCAAATGACAGGTGGGTCTCCAGGAGCCCAGACCTCCTCTGCTACGGTTGTCTCACTACACAGACACCACCAAAACCTAGTGCATAACACCTGCCATCCAGAGCTGAGGAGCAGAGCAGCATTGAAGTAAAATCACTAATGGTCTCTGGCTTCTGATAAAACTGCTTCTCGACTGCCCACCTGCCCACTGGGCCCACAGGCAAGGCTACACGGAGAAGACACTGGCTCTGTGAGTCACCTGCTCAACCTAGGACATGGTTGCTTGGGGAGGGCGAGGCCTGAACCCAGCTCCCACTGTACTAGGGCAGATTTCACAGGGGTTTTTTTTTTTTTTTTTTTTTTTTAAGGTTTTTAATACTATAATGTTGTGTATGAACTGGATTCATCGGCTAAAGTGGTGTCTCTGAATTTCAGTATCCTTAAGGATTTTGTCTTGTTGTAATCAAAGCAAAAAGAAACTGCTGTATAAAAATACTCAACTTCATCAATGGTTAACACTCAGATCATATACTTCTTAATAAAGAGCATCTTCTGCTAATTAGCCCTGCAGGGTGAAGTACAGAGGAGATTGCTCAAGTATTGGATTTGAGAATATTGCTTATGTTTGACAGAACTAATGATGTATTTAAACAATGTATTATGAAAAGCTAAATTCTACAGTATTGTAACTATGTAGAAAATATAGACTTACATAAAATCAAAATGCTAAGAATTTTTATATTTTTTCAAATTATTTTTTATTGGAGTATAGCTGATTTACAATGTTGTGTTAGTTTCAGGTGTACAGCAAAGTGAATCAGTTATACATATACATACATCCACCCTTTTTTAGATTCTTTTCCCGTATAGGTCATTACAGAGTATTGAGTAGAGTTCCCTGTGCTATACAGTAGGTCGTTATTAGTTCCCCATTTTGTATACAATAGTGTGTATGTGTCAGTCCCAATCTCCCAATTTATCCCTCCCCCGCCTTTCCTCCCTTGGTAAGACCATGAGTTTGTTTTCTACCTCTGTGACCCTATTTCTGTTTTGTAAATAAGTCCACTTGTACCGTTTTTTTTTAGATTCCACATGTAAGTGATATCATGGTATTTGTCTTTCTCTGTCTGACTTACTTCACTCAGTATGACAATCTCTGGGTCCATCCATGTCGCTGCAGATGGCATTATTTCGTTCTTTTTTATGGCCAAGTAATATTTTTATATGAAGGGAGTTTGAATGTCAATAAATGTTTTCCACTTTACAAAAATGTCAGATCAGTGTCCACAGAACCCCCAGCCGGACTGATCCAACAGGGCCAGGAAGAATCCCCATCCTGCAGCGTTCTCACAAGGCCACCCTCCTGTCCTTGTGTCACATAGTCCCAGCCGCAGCCTCCCAACTAGGAAGTTTTGGAGACAGAAGAGTGTCTGGGAAGAGGCATGGAGGAGGAAAAGGGCCATAGGTGCAGTGGGACTGGGACCCTTCCTGACAGTTCAGTTTGGCTCCATTCACAGGGTCGGCATCCTGCACTCGGGCTCCATTTGTGGCCTGTTCCCATGCAACTTTGGCCTTCTCCCTGCGGGCAAATCAGGGCATTTCCAGAAATGATTATAATCAGCCACGCTGGCCTGAGAGCTGCCCCAGAGCCCTGCCAGGACTAAAAACACACTGTTCTTCCATTTTATGAATGAGCAAACCTGTATGCTTTCTCTAAATGTCGGCGTCAATCATCAGTGTGCATTCCCACCTTGACACAAGGAAAACCACCCCAGGCTGCAAAGGTGGCTTCTTCCCTGAGAGGGAGGCCCAGGGGCCACCGCCTCCATTTCTTCTTGGCCCTGGGGAGCTGCCTGCTGGGCTGTTCCCTGGCTCTGTAGAGAAAGCTCTTGCTCAGACAATGACTCAACCCCAAAGGGGCAGCAGCTCACCTTTCCAGGGGCCCCCTGGGAAGAGGTCCAGGCAAGGCCCAGCCACACCTGCTGGGGTTCAGGGCACCCTTCTAAGCTGTCCTCCTGGGAGCTCCAGGTCTCCCAGACCCACGGCTGCACCTTGCCTAGCACAGCACACACAAGGGAGCGCCTGCCCGAATTGGCCTCTGGAAAGGGGTCTGTGCCTCCGGCTTTTTGTGTAAAAGCTCCATGTCCACTTAACTAACAAGTAATCATTAATATTACCCCTGGCCCACGTATCCAACTGTTAAACTGACGCTAATGAAATGAGTCTCGGGCACCATGACCAATATTAAAACTAAGTGTGAACTGTTAATTTAAATGACCCAGGCTGATTTATATATCGTGCCTTGCATTTGACCAGAAAGGACGGTACTTTATATCAAAATGCACAGACATTTCTTCCACTCTGGCTTTATTCTTTCTTACTACCTCCCAGCCCCAGCTGGATCAGACCAGACCACACTGAACAGTCCTAGCCTTAAATTTTGGGATCATAGTTTTGCCTTCTTGTTGACAAGGAATTCCCAACGGAAGGGAAATTTCGTGGAAAATCTAGTGTTGAAAATAATGCAGTACGTGTGACTTTGGAATCTGCGGTGATGAGCAAGCTATGGAATCGGGAGAGATAAATTATGAATTTGGGATTAACATATACACGCTACTCTATATAAAACAGATAATCAGCAAGGACCTGCTGTAGAGCACAGGGAGTTCTACTCAATATTCTGTCATAACCTCTATGGGGAGAGAATCTGAAACAGATTGGATATAGGTATACGGATGACTGAATCGCTTTGCTGTACCCCTGAAACTAACACAACGTTGTAAAACAACTATACTCCAATACAAAATAAAAATTAAATTTAAAAAAAGTTTGAGTCTTTGTTATGATTAAAAATAAATGTGTGGGGCTGGGGGCCCATTTGGGGAGGAGTCTCCCAGGGGGGAGGTGCTAACTCAGCAGACGCTGCTTCTCCATCTCACCCCTTTGAGGCTGGCCTCTGGGAGGCAGGAGAAAGTCAGAATCCAGAACCGAGTTAGGGAAACCCTGCCAAGGATGCCCTTACTCCTTCCCGAGGATACTGGGATCAGAGGTCTCCCTTAATTTAGATGCAAGTGACGCATTCATCCCACAGAACACTACACTTATGCTAGCCAGCCTGCCTTCCTCCCAGCCCCACCCCTGGCCTCAGGAACACAGCCCATTTTGCACACTCAAGACAGCTACTCAGCTTCCATCATCTCCCCATGAATCACAGGCTCAGTGTGGGTGGGTGGCAGCCAGGAGAAACATAGCTACAGGCAGCCGTGGTTCTCAGGCAGTCCTCGGTGGGACACACATGGGCGAGACCAGGAGACCAGGTGGCCACGGGACCCCGAGGCTCCTCCATGACAGAGGGCTTGGGCGTTTGGGGTTAGGCAGCTGTTGGGATATTTCCCTCCAAAGACCTTAGAAGCTGGTGCTTCCATAGCCAGCACTGAGAATGAGGGGCTGTTCCAGGTGGGCAGATAGCATCTTCTCCCTGTAACCACCTGCAGAAGACCAGGGGGACCAATGCAGAGGGACAGGTAAGGAGCCATCCACCCAAGGAATGAGTCGAGGCGGCCCAGAATAAAAGATGGAGCTCACCCTCCCATCCTGGCCGACACACCTGCCCTCACCCTGCTGTGTAGCTCCAGTCGGCTTGGAGCAGGCTCACTTAGAAGAAAGGCTCCAGCCTCTCACTGCCAGACTTTGAAAAAAAAAAGAAAATCACGACTTCATTTTGATTCCTAGATTTATCACGTATTAGCTGTGTGGCCTTGGGCAAGTTACCTACCCTCTCTGAGCTTCACTTACTACATCAGTGCAATGGGCACGATAACAACTAAACCATTCACACAAAAGGGTAAAGCGAGACACTACATATAATGCCCTCTGCACAGTGCCTGGCACATGGTAAATGCTCGATAAACATTTTCGCCTTCCTTATTCTTCTCACCGGTGTAAACGTCACCTCTGGAGGGAAAGTGCTCTTTCCTAGGCTCCCACCCTTTCCTCACTCAGCGGCTGTATGTCCTCAGGTTTATTCTGCTCACACCAGCTCTCTCTGGGGACAGGGGCCACCACAGGTGGCAGGATCTACCAGCTGCCAGGTGGCACGGGACGAGCTGAAAATCTCCGCGCAGAGCCAGCTTTTTCAGCAGGTCCATTTCCACCTGGATTGCCAAGTCCCAAGGCCATGCCCACGGGGTGTCACGTTCAAGTTCAGTGCTCCCCCTTCCTCCCGGCCTTGCGTCGCCTGCTCCTTCCCGAAGCTTTCAGACAACCCCGCTGCCTCCATCAGGCCCTGACTCGTCCGGCTGGCTTGCCTGGGTCCCGAGGCTTATCCAAACATCTTCATCGCTTTTCATAAATTCAATCCCTCCTTATCAGCTGCACCATCAGGAGGAAGGGCAGGAGGGGCTTGTGACTGAAGTGGGGGAAAGAGAAGCTCTAATTAGCCTCCTTGCTCTGAGGGGTCACCCACAGTTCAATCACCCTGGCTTCACGTGGCCCCGATCACGTAGTTGTGGCCGAGCCGCACACACAGCATTTGCATCTGTCCCTGCCCCCTGCGTACCGGGCTGGGGTCCTGTCCCTGTGTCTCCTCCGGGCAGGAAGGCCTGCAAGTTGTAAATGGAAATGAGCTGGCTTGATACCCTCCGAACGTCAGTTCTATAAAAACAGCTTTGTCACCCTTTCCCAATTCATAGGAGCTTCTCTGATCCGACTGGTCTCTGTATTACCTGCTACCACAGAACCCCAACTTCCAAACACCTCTTATTGGAATGCAAAGTGCTTTGGCCAGTCTTCCAATACTATCTCCAGGATAATGACCTGGAAAGAGCAATGGGCTCGGGAGGGCTCATCGAGACCCTGGATTCTGCCACCCTTTAGCTGTGCAACTTTGGAAAAGTTGTCTTGTCTTAAAAATAAAAAGTGGAGATGATAATACCTTTCTTCTCTACCTCCCATTGCTAGGAGTCCTGAGTCAGAACATATGCAAATATGCTTCCTTATGTGCCAAATTCTAAACAAATGACACATATTACTAACTATCCAGCCTGCTGGATGTGTGGTAACATATTGCCACAAATAGGCTCAGAAGATGCTCCTTGTATTTTTTATTCAACTCTGCCATTCCTGAAGCCCAATTTCTTCCACGAAGACCTTGACTTGACTCAAGAATCTTGCTGATAGGGTTTCAAAGCTGTGGCTAGTTTTTCACGGTGTAACCCTGTCACACAAATGCCACCCCCAAGCGCCTCTGGACACTGACTCTTCCTGCATATTCTGGCCAGGAGACCTACCACATCTGTTCCCAGATCCCTGCCTCAAATCTCCAAGCTTAGCAAATAAATTGGTTCAATAATCAGCATTTTGAGGACCCTCCTCTGTACCAAGCCGTGTCCCAGCTCCTAGAAAAGGTCCTTGACTTCTTCATGGCTGCCCAGAAGGATTATAGATAAATGAGACCATAGAACTTGTCATCCAAACTGGAACACTCTGGAGAACGGACACCTGCTATCAGTAACTACGCTGGGAAAACCAGTGTAAACTGGGACTCTCTCGGGCACATGGAGAGGTGTGGTTATGGATTTTCTAAATCTTGGGAGAGAGAGGGGAGGAGGCAGGAGCAGCTTCTCAAACAGAATTTGAAAAGCGGATGCCGAAGGGGCTAAATGAATGAATTCTTTGGTCACCGTGCTCTCTGGGAGAAATGGAAACTCTCATTCTCTAACTTGGTTCATTCGGGGTCCCACTGGGGAATGAGTGCCCCTCCCCCACGCTCAGCGCAGTGCCTGGCACATTTACATGCAGTACTTGGTGGCCGGCCTGAGCTCCAAGGAAGAGACAGATCTCAGGGAAAGAGACACAAGCCTAGATTCCCCAAGAGGTCCCAGCCTGAGCATTTATGATTATGATTATAACTGGCATGTGCGCGGTAACCAGGCCTTCCGAGCACATTCTCATGCATTTTCTCTTTTGATCTGAAGCAGATAATGCAGACGGGAGCATGCGTCTGAAAGGCCACCCTGTGGAACAGCACACTGGCTGAGCAAGAACAAAGACCATAAATGAAGAAGGATGTTTGCACTATGCTTCCCGCTTGCCTGAAAACAGGAAGCTTCAGAGGCCTACTCTGGCGAGGTCTCCACCTCTTCCTTACCCCAAAGCTACACGGCCTCAGAGGCTTTCTTTTTATGACATTTTTTTAATGCGGCAAATCTCTTCCGAGACGCTTTTTTCCCCATCTCGCTTTGTTGCAATGAGAAGCAGCCATGTCTCTTCTGAGGGGGTCAGTGGGGGCATGAGGATGGCCAACAGCTGCCCCGTTTCCTCTTGTGTAACCTGACATACAACCTCTGCAGGACTCACCTTCCACAAGCACCTTCGAGGAGAAGTTGTCACCTGTGGGGAATGCCAGCAGTTGACCCAATCGAAACAGCCGGGCAGACTTCCAGGACTAATGACTTGGAAGAAGTCAGAGGTGGCAGACCGTTGAGGTATGCTTTCCTCCAGATGACAAGGACTGCAAAACAGCGAAACTGACTTGTCATGAGGCTGGTATTCATTGACACCAGAAAGGAGTGGAGGAGAGCTCTCTTGCTGACAGAGGAGGACCAGGGACCAGCCAGCTAGCAACCCTGAGGGCTGGATATGGCGGAGCATAGGAATGAGAGTGGGTGATATCTCTGGAAGCAGCAGGCAGAACATGGTCCAGACTGGCTCCACGTGTTTCTATTCTGCAGCCTCAGCAGCCTCTGGGTCTTCCAGTCTCCTGTTCTTAAAATTTAAACATGGGCAAGAGAAGAAATCTTTGAATCAGAGTCTCCAGAGAAACAGAAACAATAGGAGAGATATAAATAGATAGATAGATAGATAGATAGATAGATAGATAGATAGATAATGATAAATAGATAGATAGATGATAGATAATAGAGAGATACATAGATGATAGATGATAGATAGATAGATAATAGATACATAGATGATTGATAGATAGATAGATACATACATACATACATAGATACATACATAGATATTACGAGATTTTTCTTAAAGAATTGGCTCATGCAATTATGTCAAGGGCTGGCAAATCTAAAATCCATAGGGCAGACAAACAGGCCGGAAATCAGGTAGGAGTTGATGCTACAGTCTTGAGACAGAATTTCTTCTCTGAGAAGCCTCAGTCTTTGCTCTGAAGGCCTTCAACTGGTTGGATTAGGGCCCACCCACACTGTCAAGAATGATCTCCTTTCCTTAAGGTCAAATGGTAGTCAATGTTAACCACATCTATAAAATACATTCACAGCAACATCCAGGTTCATGTTTGATTAAATACTAGGTACTAGAGCCTGGCCAAGGTGACCCAGAAAACTTGCCATCACAATGTCACTCATGAGAAGTTCTCAAGCCATTTTGCAGGCTCTGCCATCCTCCTGAACAAGAACACAAAGGTCTACCTTCAAGTGACAGCTTGTTAGTGGCAGGAGCGGTGGGAGGGTACTATACTCACCTCTAAATCACCAGCCCACTTCGTAGGCTGCTAGAGTGAGTAGGTACCCAGTAATGTCTCTTGAGTTGGACTGAATTAAATTGAAGATATTAATTCAGCCTCATGAAAAGTTCACGGACCTGAGAATCAGAAGACCTGGGTTCAAGTTCTAGTTTTACCATCAGTTGGCGGTGGTCTTGCAGGCAGGTCATTTTTACTCTCTGGGCCTCAGTAAGATGTATAGAAGTTGAACAGAATGTTCTTCAACCCTCATCAATGATTATTCCCCAGTAAGGACACGTGCCTTAATGCCTTCAGAGGCAGTTGTACTCCAAGAACATGGCGGTAACATCAGAGCAAATCCAAAGAGTAGACAGATGATACATAGACAGATAGAGATAATCTGTAACTAAATATATCAAGTAGAATATAAAATTATATGAGTGGATATGAGGGGATCTGCAATGCACATGTTTTAAGATTTGGATCTTCCTCTTTCGTTTCTTAATCTTGGTTCTCTTTGACCACTCACTGAAAATCTCTGGCAAAATCATATGCTTTGAATTTAGAAATAACTGCAAAGAACAGCCCAAGGACTATGGACTATGTTTACCTGTCTCCATAGCTGAAGATAATAGGGTCAAAGACAGCCACCCTGGAGAAAGACAATAAGTGCAGAAAAGGGAACAGAAAATTTGCAGAAGAAACCCAAATGGAAAAAAGCAGTAAAAGATGCTCCACCTCATGGTAATCACAGAAACCAACATTTTTTTTAAGTATTTCTTTTATTTTCCATCTGATTGGCAAAATTTAAGTGGGTTGATACTACACCGAGTTGGGGAGAGTGTGAGGAAAATGTGTTCTCACACACTATTGAAGCAGCTTTCATCGAGGTCAGTTGGGCAGATCTACCAGATTTAAATTATATTACTTAACCAAATTCTATGTTTAGGTATCTATCCCAAGGAAATACCCACTCTAGGGTGCATGTGTGTGAGTCAGTATGGGAAGGCTTATTGCAATTTTGTGTGTAACAGTGAAAGCCTACAAAAAACCTACACATCCACAAAATGGTTAATTGGCTTGTTTATATCCAGGGTATGGAATATCATGCAGCAGTTTTAAAAAGAATGAAGTATCCATAGATATTGCTAGGGGGAATGACAGAACAGTGCATCTACCAGGGGCCAAATTTTTTTAGAAGATCTATATTTTTGTGTATATATAGATACATGGATATATACAAAAATATCTAGAAAAAAAGACTAGAAAAAAATGCACCAGGCAGCAGGAAGAAGAGTGAGTTTGGTCATGGCACGAGCAGAGATTGAATCATTCAACCTATACACGCTTGCAGTGTCTTATTTGTTTACAATAGCAACGTCACCTGCCAATTGTCACCTGTATAATTATAATAACAATAGAAACAACAACAACAATAATACTAAAAGGACAAACAAAAGAAAGTGGGTAGATTTTACCGGTGCCTGATATTATCTCAGTGTCGTCCATCCTCTCTGCTACCCCAAACTCTCCAAAGCTTAGCTAACTCTTAAGGAATGTGAAAGCAGAGTTCACTAAATGCCACTGCAATATTTAAATGCTTCCCGTTAACCTTCAGTTATTGTGTCAGTCAGGGTCTTGGCAGGAAATGCACGACACACTCAAATTAGTTCATTTGAGGCGAGTTAGTAAAGGGATCATTTTACAAGGTGTGGGCAGGTGCAGGAAGCGGTGAGGGGTGGTACCATCCATAGGGGCTCAGCTGCTGCCCTTGAAAGAGCAGACGCCAGTGAGCACACAGGGGGATAGAGTGGGGAGGGGTCTGTGAATACCCCAGCTCCACTCTCCTCCCTCTCTCCTGTCTTCCACCAGTACTCACCATTGTCCAGAACCATGTGGAAACCAGAGAGGCAGAAAGACTTTTTTTTTTTTTTGCGGTACGCAGGCCTCTCACTGTTGTGGCCTCTCCCCTTGCGGAGCACAGGCTCCGGACGCACAGGCTCAGCGGCCATGGCTCACGGGCCCAGCCGCTCCGCGGCATGTGGGATCTTCCCGGACCGGGGCACGAACCCGCGTCCCCTACATCGGCAGGCGGACTCTCTACCACTGCGCCACCAGGGAAGCCCAGAAAGACTTTTGATGCAGTTTATACAGGTTAGTCTCCTGGAGCACAGGTGAGGCATGTGGGAGGGGGCAAACAGGAGAAATCCACACGCGTGGTTGTCTATTCTAATGAGGGAAGACATGCAAACTCACAATCAGATTCTTAGCTCAAGCATCGCACATCCATTTGGACATACAGTTATCTATTAGTCTGCCCTTTACTTTCCTCTCTACCACTAACTGGCTCTGTGCCTTTGGGCACCATCCCACCCCAGTCCTGGTTCCCTAACTTCTTGATCTGTAAGACGAGGGTGTTGAGTGGACGTATTTACTGCCGAGGTGCCTTCCAGCTCTAACTTGCATGACTAGGAGTCCAGACTCTGCCTGAGCCTTGAGTCCTTCCCATGGTTGGTAACCGTTAGTGACAGCTATCGCCTCATTGGCAGTAAGAAAACGGCCAACGCTGAAGGACTGGAGCAGGACGCGCATCTGCGGGGATGTTCAAGCAGCTACTGCCTCTGCCACGAGGCACAAAGAAGGTAAAACAGCTTTGAAAAAGTGCACCAATCCTCAAAAGAAAACCAAAAGGGGCTTCCCTGGTGGCGCAGTGGTTGAGAGTCCGCCTGCCAATGCAGGGGACGCGGGTTCGTGCCCCGGTCCGGGAAGATCCCACATGCCGCGGAGCGGCTGGGCCCGTGAGCCATGGCCGCTGAGCCTGCGCATCCGGAGCCTGTGCTCCGCAACGGGAGAGGCCACAACAGTGAGAGGCCCGCGTATCACACACAAAAAAAAAAGTGGACCAATCCTTAACACGTCCTCTGCCTGTCCTCCCCAGTGGAGTGGTAATTGAAATGCACACTGTTGAACCCACAGGTGGTATTACTGATTCATCACTTCCAGACAAGACGTAGGTATTGGGTAAAGGCAAAAATAGGTGACGGAGATTTTCACCTAGTCCAATGCCCCCTTTCCGTTCTATGCCCTGCTCAACCCCCAGCCCCCTGAGTCAGAATAAAGACAATTCAATTCCCAAGGAATGTTACCAAGGACCCTCATTTCTCAGCCAAAGACTCACATCTGAGGAATGTAATATGCCATACACATTTATATGGGCCCCCGGATACCATCGAAACAGGAGGGTGGTCTTGTGTACAAGTGACCCCATGGTGGTTTGGCTCTGCCCCTCCAAGGCCTTAGGTTCTGAGCTCTCTTCTCTCCCAAAGACAGCCATTCCTTTGAAATCCCAGCATCTCCTTTGCCTCCAGAACATAAGGCCTCTTGGCAGTGACCTTGAACCAAGAGTGCACAAAAGCTGAGACATCATCTAACTTCAGAAGGGTGCAGAACCCAGCTCTAAGCCCAGAAGAAGCTGTAGTTGCAATCACAATGGCTTAAAAAAAAATCATTCCCCACCATCTTTCCTGCAGACTTTTGGTTTCAGTATATGGTGAGTTCACTTAAAGGCAAAAATTTTATCGTGCATTTCCTTCTAAAGTGTTATAGCTGTACTTCTACTGGGTAGGCACCCATAACCGTGAGACATGGAATGGAGCCAATCAGCTGAAGAAACTGATACTGAAAAAGGAAACACATCTTACCAGTGAGAGACTCTCAGGTATGAAATAAGTCCCCCAGCAATGCAGGGCATTGCTGGAGATTGAGTCACACCATGTTAAGATCTGTGCCAGGATGAGATACTCAGTTACCCATCTTCCCAGGTATCAGAGCTAAGAAAGAAAGGGTAAAAAGCTCTGAGTACTTCTTCCTCTGAATTTACTTGATTTTTGTTTTCAGGGGTTGAGGGTCCTGAGTATTCTCAGCATTAGATACTCAGGCCCATAGAGATGAGAACTGCCCTCTCATCTATGGACTTCCTAGAGGGAAAAGAAGGGAACAAACAGTAATTGATCATGAACAGACAAGCCAAACGCTGTTCTCAGGGCTTTATAAACATAATTGTATTTTATCTTCACAGTGATGACGCCCATTTAAAAATGTGGAAACAGAGAAAAAAGGGAAATGAAATACATTTCCCAGGATCACTGCTACCTTGCAAGGCTAATATTTAAACCTGGGTCACTCTCACTTGGAGCCCTTGCCCTGTCCACATCAGTGCACTACCTAGACATGGGTTCAGGGAAACTGAATCTGGATTTAAGAGCTTTTGAGATTTCCAAAAGGCATCACTTGTATGTTTCTGCTTTGTGGGCTGCGCCACTCTTCCCAGCTCTGGGTCTGTTTCCCCACCCTCCTGAGTCAATGTAAGGGGGTCTGGCCATTGCAAAGGAAGGGCCTGCTAACGAAAAGGAATGGAAAGGCTCACCAACCTCAGTACCCCCATCAGTACCGGATTGCATTTTTGCCACCACCGAGGATTGAAGATGGCACCAGCTACCTTCAGATGAGGCAGAAAGGGAGCCAGGCTTGAAGCAGGACAAGCTCCCCAAAGCGAGTGTGTGGGGATAATGTTTCTGAAGTACTAACCAATGTTCGTACTCCTGCCTGCACCCTACAATATTTCCTTGCACCCCTTGGCCTTTCCTCATGTAGTTAGTAAGGCTCTACTGAATCTACTGCATTAGAGAATGGGCAATACAGCAAAAAGAACTAGGAAATAATAAATTCTTGGTTTTGAGTTTCAAAGAAGGCTTTGAAAGTGTATAGCAAATACAACAAATATGTATGGGAGAACATATGATGAGGGAGGGCAAAGCAGCTCTCAGATAAAGACTAAGAGAGGGCTTCCCTGGTGGCACAGTGGTTGAGAGTCCGCCTGCCAATGCAGGGGACACGGGTTCGTGCCCCGGTCCGGGAAGATCCCACATGCCGCGGAGCGGCTGGGCCCGTGAGCCATGGCCACTGAGCCTGCGCGTCCGGAGCCTGTGCTCCGCAATGGGAGAGGCCACAACAGTGAGAGGCCCGCGTACCACACACACACACAAAAAGAGAGATTCCCTGCATCAGGGGAGCAAAGGAAGCCAAGCAGAGAGAGTCGATATCCTGGGAACCAGGTAAGGGGTGCTACCAGGAGCCTTGGGGCAGTAGCCGGAAGTGTGTGGCCCTGGAGGGTCTCTGGCTGGGAACAAGAGACAACCTAGCAGTGACCAGTGTGAACGAATGGCCAGAGACCTCTTGATGTATAGTTGGAAGTCTCAGAGGAGTCCCGTGTGGATAAATGATGCAGAAGGAACATGCTTCCCAGTCCCCAGTGCCACTGCATTCAGTTAGCCTGCCTCACCCCCTGACATCTGATGCAACTCCAAAGACAAAGGTGCGGGCGGGGTGCGGGGGGGAGAAGTTGAAATGCCCTGGTGGAATGGAGTTATAAGAAAATCAAGTTGTAGTTCTTGCATTTCGGAGTTTGTAGACAGAGGTTCGCACCTGCTCTCTGAGCCAGGCATCTCTCCAGGACAGACCCCCACCCCCCGTCCTCTCCCCACAGCACCCAGAGTTCACACCCTCCCCTCCTTACCCCAAAGCCCCTGGGCACCTGCCCCATGGGCGTCTCTGCTGCCCAGGAAGATACCCCTGTATCCCTGTGTGCTGCATGCCCTGTGGGGCTGGCTCCCTTGGAATCTTGGGCTTCAATCCGCCCCATAAAAGACTGCAGCTCCGGTGACAAGCCCATCCCAGCCCGATTCATTGGCAGAAGAAAATGCTGGGGCAGGAGAAAGGCTAAGCAAGGAGAGGACACTCCCCGCCACCCACCCCGGTCTCTGGGAACACCATATCTGAAGTTTATTTGGCCACCCAAGGTGCTGGGCTCTGCCAGACCGGATAACCATTCCGGTCTGACAGGCACCCACGGCCCCCTGGAATGTGCCTTTGGCCCACCTGGTAGTTCTGTTTTCCTTTTCCTCTGAGATCCCCCTGGGCTGCTGTTTTCCCCTCATCACCCTCCCTCCCCCCTGACTTACACAGCAGGCTCAAGAGATGTCACCCAGCCAACCTATAAGAGGCAGGTGACAGGATACCCCACCATGGTGATTTTTTTTAAACTTTTAAAACCTTGGAAGCGCTGCCAGGTGAAAAATAGTTTGAGTGGTAATTCTCTGCCTCTCCTTCCCCAAAACACATGTTTGTCTTTCCATCATATTGTTTGAGCATCTGTGATGCTCTGTTCTAGGAAATGGGGACCAGCTGTGAGAAGGATCTGTGAGATCCCTGCTCCCAGAGAACATACATGGTAGCCCAGGAGGGCAGACCCAGAGATGAGCCGCCCAGATCCCCCTTCAAGGAAGGACTCACTGCCTGACCAGAAGGACAGCCTCAGCCACTAGCGTCTCCAAGGTCCTCTTCAGCTTTCAAGCTGAGGTCACGCTCTTCTGGGGCAGCCCCTGGTCAATGGCTGTGCAAGGTGATGGGCAAGGAGCAAACCGTGTCCACCCACAGGGGTTCCTTCAGTGAGTCATCTCTGCTCCGGTGCCCCTCACGGGCCACAGAGACTTTTTAGGTCTTCACACGCTGATGGCCCCTCCTGCCCAAGCCTGCTTTGTCCCCTTCCTTTTATAGGGGTTATTCCCATCGTAGCATCTGCTTCCTGGGGAGCCCATCCCGTCGTTGGGGGCCATGCAGACCAGGGAGATTGCAAGTAACGACCTGTGCTATGGAGAGAGAACAGGGCAATATGATAGTGGTTGACTCGGCAGGGGAGGACAAGGTCAGCACGAGGTCAAGGGCACACACCTTCTCTGAGAAGGTGACATTGGAGTTGAGAGACGACAGAGGAGGAGTGAGCCATGCTTGGGGCATCAGGGGAAGGAGACCAGGCAGCGTGGGGAGGAAGATATGTGGCAGAGGTCGAGAAAGGGGTGACTGTGGTTGGAGCACAGCTGTGAGCGAGGGAGGAGTGATGGGAGATGAGCCAACGGGGCCGACAGCGCCTTGTGCATCACACCAGTGCGCCCAGCTTCTCTCGTAGGTGGAGCCAGAGGATGGCAGCCCTGTAGGTGCCATGGTCCCCTGGGCAACCCCAGATTGTGATGAAACAATAAAACGCGGCAGTACCTTGTAATTGAAACATGACTCGGGGCATATGAGCAAGAGCTGCCTAGCTGATCTGGGCTGTGCCCGAAATGAGACAGGTGGGGATAGTTCCAGTTCTGGCCACTCGGAAAACCATACCGGAAGGCAAAAGAGCGAAAGCCGTGTTGCTATGTGAATACCCATTCGAATTTGTTTTAAAAGATGAATCACTCTCAGACCTCAGGATGTTATTCATAGCAAGTCACTTGCTCCCCTCCTCAGAACTGACGGTGACACACTCGCCTGTCACTTCTCCATGGATTACAGCGGCTTCCCTGGAGCCGAGTGGGGCTGGGGAGGTTTCCTGAACCGTGGAAGAGCTCCCACCTCCCGCCTGGACACCTGGGACGCAGCAGAGATTCCAGAGAGCCTTTTCCTGAATCAGTGGCTCTCAACTAGAGGCAATTTTGTCCCTGGCAATGTCTGGGGACATTTTTGGTGTCTACAATTTGGGGGTAGTGCTACTAGCATCTAGTGGGTAGAAGCCAGAGATGCTGCCAACACCCTCCAGAGCACAGGATGGTGCCAACACGGAGTCTTCTGACCCCAAATGCACATACTGTGGAGGGTGAGGACACCTGCCTCAGAGCAGGGTTCTCCAGGGTGGTTCCCAGACTAGCAGCTTCAGCTTTTCCTGGGAACCTTAGGAATGCAAATCCCTGCGCCCCACCCCAGATTTTCTGAATTTTCTGCCCCAGCTATTTCCTTCTTTCAAAGATGGCAGAATGAGCCTCAGACAAGCCCCATTAGGGAATTCTCAGTGTTGATCTGAAGAGGTCACCTCGCCCCTTTCCCCATCCGGATCCCAAAATTAAAGCCGATCAAACCAGGAGCGATTCTGCCTTCCTCCCAGGGGACATTGGACAATGCCTGGACACATTTTTTGGTTGTCATGTGGTGGAGGGCGGGATGATCCTGGCAGCTGGTGGGTAGAAGCCCGGGATGCTGCTAAACACCCTGCAATGGGAGGACAGCCCTCACCGCGTAGAATGATCCAGCCCCAAATGTCAATAGTGCCAAGTGGAGTCTGAGAAACCCTGCCCTAAATCAAGAGCCAAATTATGCATCTCGGAACCAAGGGATGCTTTCTGGCAGGTGCCTTCAGGTGAGAGCTTACAGTAGTTTGATAAACATGACCAATGGGGGCTTCCTTGCTGTAATTCTGAAATCGCAAGCACAACCTCTGAATGTTTGCACTGTCCTACTTATTGTAGTTCAAGCACCAAGAAGGAGTTGCATTGCAGACCCTCCCTCGCTGGCAGTCTCCTAAGGCTGGATGGTAGGGCCAGCCCAGGTACAGACCCAGGCAGAGGTGTGGGGATGGGCAAGATGACCCTCCCAAGGGAGGTCCTTTCCAGGCAAGCATTCCTATGATAAGAACGTGAAATGTGGCAGAGTGCTGCGTTTTAATTAATTTTAGTCCCTTTCAAGACCACAGTTACTGTTATAAAAACACGGATAATACCAAACATATGTTGAATGTACGCAGCCGGCTGCAGCCCTGGAGACCCGGGGACGTGCGAAGTCATATGTCATCTGGGCTGGTGAGAAATCAGCAGGCCCCTCCCCTGTGCCCTCGGAGACCCAACGCCCTCCTCGGTAGGCCAGCTCTTTCTCTGTCACCAGCCAAGCCCCTTCCCAGGCCGGCTTCTCCCCTCCCACCAAAGCTCAGAGCTGCCCTCCCCTTCCCCGCAGAATCTGCTAGTGCGGTGAGGTGTCGGGCCCTCCAGAAATCCCAGTTTAATTATTCTATTGGAAAAAGGGTTGGGGGAGGGGGAGAGTCAAGAAAAGGCGCATTCCCTCATTTTGGAAGAATGCTTCATTATCTGCCTCTGCAGCGTGTGAAACACCTCTCGGGCTGTAGGCAGCGCTGAATTATTATGTGAGACGCTCAGGCGCCTGCGCTTTCTTCCTCCTCGCATCCCCCTGCCCGCCCACCCTGCTGGTTGAGGGGTGCGAGCAGCACGGCCCCACTTTCAAGTGAAGCCTGGGAAAGGCCAAGAACTACAGGACAGCTCGGCGTTGTCAAAACAGGCTGCGACCTGGCCCCATGCCTGCAGCCCCTCCAAGAACTCGTGCCCAGAAAATACTCCCCAAGAAGAGCGCTCAGGCTGGCAAGGACCCCGGAGTACATCTGGGTCCATCTCCGCTCTTGCAAGAACAATTTCTCCTGCATCCTTGGCCTCTTGTTCATCACTTCCGGTCCCCAGGGGCCCCTTGCCCCCTGAAACTGCTGAAGTCCAAGTTCAGAGGTTAGGAGTTTCATCTGTAGCTAAAACGGAACTAGAGAGACCTGCAAGGCGGTAGCACTTTGTGACCGACAAGTGAGTTTGTCAAAGGCTTCCATAGCCACAGTCTCACTTAGCATCCTCTCCTCTTGGAGATGACAGAGCAGGTATTGTGAGCCTCATTTGACGGATGAGAAAATTGATACCTAAAGAAGTAAAGTGGCTTTTCCAAGGGCACACAGCACTTACAAGGCAGGGTCACTGGGGGGGGACCTGAGGCCCTTGCCCTCAGCAATACATCATCACCTTGTATCTGTTCACTGAACTGCCCCAGGGGTGGATAATCCCACCCTCTTCTCAGATATTCTCTCCAACCCCGGGCTTCTGCGGCCCCTGGAACACAGGAAGGATCTGGGTCTTGTGTTCTAGGTGGTGGCCTCCATCATCATAAGGCATCCATTCTCAGGTTCATAACACTTGGGTTCAGGGTTACGAGCCAGATGTTGCTTCTCACGCTGGGTCCTCCCCAGGGAACAGGAGCTCCACCACTGGCCTTGAACATCTACCCTCTTCCTCCCCATCACCGTCCCTCTCCTGCAGGATTCCCTACAGGACTACCCTCCCCCACCCAAGGCACTGAAGGGCAGGCCAGGCCTTGAGTCCATCATCTATGGAAAAACCAAAACCTCTTTCTCATTTGTGGAGAATCTGATCCACCCAACCTTCTAAAGACCTGAGTGGGCTATATTCAACATCCTGTGATAAACCATAATGGAAAAGAATATGAAAAAGAATATATATATGTACAACTGAGACAGTTTGTGGTAGAGCAGAAATTGACACAACATTGTAAATCAACTATACTTCAATAAAATTTTTAAAAAAAGAAAAAAAAAAAGACCCGAGCAGGGAGTTCTTTGAGAACAGCCCCTTAAAAAGAAAAAAAAAAAGAAAAGACACACAGATTGGCATTATTGTATATTGTATGATTAATTCATTTAACTCTCACAAAAACCCCATAAGGTGAGTGCTATTTTTGTGCCCATTTTATGGATTAAGTAACAGAAACACAGAGTTGTCAAGTAACTTGCTGGAGGTCACATCACTAGCAAGTGGGGAAAGTATGATTAGACCATTAAAAAAAAAAAACTATTACTAGAAAGGGAGAGATAATTGCTTATACAGGAGCCATTTCTCCAGGAATATTTCCAGGGGGATAAAAGTCACCTTCTCATTCTTTGAAGTGTCCTGTAGTTGTGAGAACAAGACAGAATCTCAATGGAAGATTCTGCCACACATATTCTTAGTGCATGACCATCACTTTCTCCCTTGGGTGCTCTCCCACGGCTGTCTTAGAATAATCGGCATAGTGAATGCTGGCTACTGTAACAAAACACTCCCCAAATGTCAGTGGTTTAACACAGGAAAGTTTTCTTTTTCATTCTTGTCATAGTCCGAATGAATGTTGGATGGGAAACCTTCCAAGTGGGATTTCCGATGATTGCGGTGCCCAGCTCCCTCGATCTTGTTCTGTCGTACTCTTGGGGACAGTGAAGGAAAAAAGCAAGCACATGGATAACATCAGGAGGACATTTTACAGGGCACTGGAAATGGAGTGCATCCACTCTACCCATATTCCATCACCCAGAAGCTAGTCAGATGAAGGCCCAAACTAACCACAGGGGAGGCTGGTAAATGCTGATTTCCAGTGTGCCTGGGAAGAGACTGTGAGATGGAGAGCATCTAGTGGGTCTCTACGATACCACTTCTTCCAGGTCAATGTCTTCAACTCTACCTCCATTGCGTGCCCCCAGTGGTCACTCTGTTTCTCTTCAGATGTGCTGCTTAGGATTAAACATACTCCTGTAGACGTGGCCTGCTCAGGCCAGGAGACCCTGTAGCATCACCTTTGTGGATCTGGACACCATATGTCCATTAAGGAAGCCTACCAGCATTTTTAACATTTTTAGCAACAGTCACACTGTTGGATCAAATTAGGCTTGTGGTCAACTAAAACCCCCAGATCTCTTTCATGTGAACTGCTGCCAATGGAAGGCCCTCTAATCTAGTTCTTGTGCTTCTGAATTTTGAGACCACATGAAACTGAACAGCAATAGTTGAAAGTCTTCCATCTTGTTGGGTTTGGCTGAGCATTTGGGTCCATGGAGAGTATCAGGGATCCTAACGCTGGCATCCATCCTATATGGCTTCACTCCTAGTGGCATCGTAGGACCTTCTTGATCTTTTGTCAGGTCACTGATAAAAATTTAGACGAGCATGGAGACCAAGAGCAAGAGTACGATTTGAAATGAGCCTTAGGTACTTTGGGGATGGTTGTTTAGCCATCTGGGAATCCGCCAAACGACTATTTTCCAGCTCATGTTTACTCTTTTAACCAGCCAGTAAAGTCAAGTGAAACTTCATTTATTTAGAGCTTGCTCTGGGAAAGTATCTAATTTCCCCCAGTATGTCATTCTTATCAAATTCAATATGCTATAAACTCTAGGTAACCCACAGTCATGGTGACTTACTATTAACAGAATTCAAGCTGAAAGTTAGGTGTCCTGAATCCCAGGGATTCCTGCACCATCATGAATATCGTGTGCACCCCATATACCAAGAAAAGACCGAGGCACGTGGCCTCGAAACAGAAAACAACCCCGCTAAAGTCGTGCCAAGTGGCTGTTAGTACATCCTCTGAAATGCCCACATACTTTCCAGCTTGCAGCTTCCCATCCATCAACCTACCTCTTTGCCCTTCCAATTAGAAAGACAAGAACTATGACAGTCAAATATCATGTTGGGTAAACTACCTGGAGTCATTCAGGTGTGACTCATGTCCTGTGTGTGTTCATCACATGCTTGGAGGTGGCCTCCGGGGGTCTCCCATGACACTACCCATCAGGGTCAACCTCCACACAGCACGCAAGGTCAAACTCAGGGGGGAAGACTGGTCTGAATGAGAGAAAACCTTCAGTTACAGAAAGCCGCCAAAAATAGGGATGCTGATACTATTTTCAGCTAGAGTACATGGTCTAGAAAGGCACAGCCAAGTAGAGGTTCTGTGGGATCTGATAAGAATCCTCCCTAATTAACACATAATTGTTTCCAAGCAGCTGTTTCTAAGGTCTTGGAAAGCTCCTTGCCTCAAGTAGACCAAAAACCTCCCCCTCTCCATCAACTACTGTTTCTATCGTTAATTCCCTGGACTCAACTTTTTATCATACAAAGTTTAAAGGTAAATCTAAAACATGGTGAAATTATTCCAAATTCTTAATGAATGAAATCCCTGTTGATTACCTTTTTAAAAATTTTTTCAGTTTTCAGGAACTTACTGGAGAATAGGAGAAAATCATGTGTCTTTTGTGGACTTGAGTTTTAATGCTAACATATAATATTTAACCAGACAACTTTCTATGGAAGAGTCAGGCACTGGGCTATGTGCTTTCGTTTATTATCTTAGTTTATCTGTCAAAACAATCATATGAAACACTGAGAGCGAATTAGCCCCATTAACAGATGGAGCTAGTGAGGCTTGGACTGGTCACAGTGAGTGACACTTTGCCAGGAATCATACTTAAGCTCTGACTCCAGTAAGACTTTCCTTTTTTAAGGCAATATAGGCACAGTGATTAAAACCTACAGGCTTTTCATGGGCCCATGAAAACATTTGAAAGAAAAGAGAAAGGAAAAAAACCCAAAAAACACTGGCTTCAGAATATAAAGAACTTTGAAACCTATCTTTACCAAATGTTTAGTCAAGCATCTACAAAATAACATTGTTAACTGGCCAATGGTAATTTCACTCAATTCTCAAATAGTTATTAATGAATATATAAAGCTCAAAACACAAGAACAGATCTTTTTTTCTGAAATCTCCAAGTTAGAAAAAAATCATAAAAGTCTCCTCATTCTATTTTTTCCCATAAAATTATATGTAATGTGGGGTGTGGGTGCATTTTAACTCTTTTGATAAGATGTAGGGTGGAGCCTCCAAAAATAAGAAAGCTTGGGAACTGCTAAGATCTGAAATTGTCCATGGATTTGAGAGTTTCACCTTATTATCCCTCTGCTGCACTATGTTTCGTGTCCAAGTTCATACTTCTCGGTCCCTGAGATGAAACATAAGCCAGGTGTTCTTGGTGATTTTTACATTAATTTACTCATTAACTTCTTCAATATCTTGGCTTTTAGGGTACCATCAAGTTGAATGTATAGGACTTCCCTGGTGGTGCAGTGGTTAAGAATCTGCCTGCTGACACAGGGGACACGGGTTCGAGTACCAGTGCAGGATGACCCCACACGCCGTGGAGCAACTAAGCCTGTGTGCCACAGCTACTGAGCCTGCGCTCTACAATCCATGAGCCACAACTACTGAGCCCACGCGCCACAACTGCTGAAGCCCACATGCGTAGAGCCCGTGCTCCACAACAAGAGAAGTCACCGCAGTGAGAAGCCCACGCACCGCAATGAAGAGTAGCCCCCGCTCGCCGCAACTAGAGAAAGCCCGCGCGCAG
This sequence comes from Hyperoodon ampullatus, assembly GCF_949752795.1. Taxonomy (NCBI): domain Eukaryota; kingdom Metazoa; phylum Chordata; class Mammalia; order Artiodactyla; family Ziphiidae; genus Hyperoodon; species Hyperoodon ampullatus. The sequence continues at coordinate 21,241,534 of NC_136932.1, read as the reverse complement.
CAACGAAGCCAAAACTAAAATAAATAAAAATTTTTTAGAAGTCAAATGTATAAAATGATATTTCTTTATAAATAGTCTAAATTAAGGATTTAAAATACTGTAAAATTAAGGATCTGGGCTTAAGTCGGATGGCCCTGAGGACACACTGGTATTTCACGATGATCGGAGCAAGGGCGGAACAATCTAGCAAACGGGCTTTGTCACACGTTCAGCAGTAACCTGGCCCCGCTCAAAGGGACTATTTCGTGCCTAGGGACACGGACCAGGCTTTTTCCAGGAGGAGCTGGAAGGGCTGAAGGCACAGAAAGCTTGCCAAACCCCACGTCCACCCACTTTCTGCAGAGAAATCACACGCAGTGTCACCGGTCACAAGAGCCCCGACTTCCTGGAGGCAGTGTCCGGGCCAGGCATCCTGGGCATTGACCCCACTGCCAGGACACTCTCTGCAGCTCATGAGGCTTTGTGTGTGTCAGAAGCCAAGACAAACAGGCAAAACCAACTCCCTGATTTAGAGAAGGTTCCAGAGAACCCAGCTAGAGGTGATGGTTGGGGGCAGGGCAGGGTGGTGCCAGGGCTGAGGTCACATGAGCCCGGCTAACCACCGCTTCAAACACATACCAACAGCACCTGACGCTTTTTAGAGTATTTGCTTTGGAAGATACTTTCGAACTTCTATCCTCTGATCTAAGCGCCATGTCAACTCTGGGAGCTACATGAGGCAGAATGCTTCCACTGCAATAAATAGGTGAGGCTCAGGACAGTTAAGCCACGCCCCCAAAGCCACCCAGCGATGCCAAAGCCTTCATCAGCCCAGGGCCTCTGGTCCCAAGGATAGTGTTTTTTGGGGCTGTTGCCAATGGCTACCACCCGTGGTCTGAGCCTCCTAAAAGAGACACCAGTGCACATCCTCCAGGTCAGGATACAGAAAAACAAAAGCAAAAACAAAACCTGGAGACTCAGGCCTGCTGGAGGAGGGCCTCAAACTACCCATGCTCTTGATTCCAAAATAGTGTTTGGGCATCTAAGGCCCGGTAACTGAAACTAGGCTTCTCACTTTTGTCCTCTGGAGGAGGCCAGCTGTCCTGGAAGGTGCAGCCTCACCACAGCCCACTGCCCCTCCCACCCACTACGCTCCTGCTTTCCTGAGCTTGCGGGTAGAGCTGCCTTCTGGCCAGACTAAACCCCATTCTCTTTATGCTTTAGACACCGGGCATTCATCCTACCACGTGGCTTCTACCGCTACGCCAGCTGCTCACGTCGGGGGCAGGAGCATCTCTCAAAGCAAGACTGCTGCATGCTCTGCCATCTTATTCCTCCCATCACAGGTAAGTCTCCCAGACACCTAAGACCCAGGCAGCCCAACACAGGACTCTGCCCATTAGGAGGTGAGCTTCTTGAGGACATTCTGGGTATCGGTTCATCTCTAAAAGCCCTGTTGTGTTCACCATAGTGACCTCTCCCCATGATCCCCCCCACATATCATTCCATAGGCATTTGTTGAGCTTCCCTGGAGAGCCAAGGCTTGTGTCAGGCACCTGGGATACAGCTCGCACCTTTGCGGAGTTCATGGCCTAGGGGACCAAACAGATAAAGAAACAATTACTATTCAAACTGATTCATATGATGTGGGGGAGCACAGGGCAAACTGTAAACCCAGGGAAAAAATTTGTTTAAATGTGTATAACTCAGGGAAGGCTCCCTGGAGGAGGTGATGCTGGAATAGAATCATACAACTTGGATCAGATTCTGTTTCCAGTCAGGGCTCTGCTGGGTCATTTGGGACCAGCCCAACCGGGCAAAAACTCTTATCCACATTCACACCAGTAGGTGCAATCTCCCGGGAATATTGCCAGGGTCTCCAGGGACCCCTGCCCCCAAGTCAGTAGCTGGTCTGTCCCATCTCCCAGGTTGGCAGTAAATTTTCTCTAGAACCTGGAAGCTGCGGCAGCAGGGAATGTTCTGATGAGAGCCTTCCTCATGAAGGCAGGGGGATGGCCAGAAGGATGAACCCCAGAAGTGGGCTACTCAGAACCAGTGGCCTTTGGGGGTGGTGGGGGAGATGAGGACCCACAGATAAGCCAGCAAACTTGGGCTCTCCAGGCCCCTGGAGAGTGAGATGCCGATTTGGCTTGGCAAGCTTCCCAGGTGATGAGACACTGAACAAACCTCAGTGGTGGCAGCCGTGCTATTCCAGACGCCAGGCTTGTCTCCACAATCACGTTAAGCTCAGCTGTGTCTGTGCACAGGGACAAGGGCCATCTCCCAGCTGGCCGCCAGGAACGTGGGACCAGCGGCTCCGAGCTGAATTTCTACCCCATCCTGGGACTACCTGCAGGCCTGGAGCGTGTTGGTCCGACCTGGCTCCTTCCAGGGGAGGGGCAGACGCAGCCTGGTCTCTGGGCCCCAGCAGGGTCCCGTGGGATGAGGTCTGACAGCAGAGGGTCTGGGAGAACCACAGCGGGCAGGGGGTGCAAACCACAGAATTACTTGAGGGGAGGAGGAAGGACATTACAGAGCAATTTCCTCCTTGCTTGTTATATGTGCCAGGTGCTTTGCTAGCGGAACGGAGGCTCAGAGAGGCTGAGTAACCTGCTTGCGGTCAAACAGCCCAAGTGACTGCGCTGAGGTCGGAGCCTGGCTTCTCTGATCCCCACCAGCCTGCTGTCCTCCCCCATAATCTGGCCTGAACAAAAGCCCCTCTTCCGCCCCACCCGACTGCTGTTGGATAGAAAAGCTTTTCAAACTGTCCGGAGGTCAGGGGAGAGGGGCAGGACAGGAAGTGGCGCGTCCAAGAGCAGGGGCTCAGCGATGCGGGCACCTGGGCTCAGCCGGGGAAGCTTGTGCGGTGCTGTGGGGAGGACCATGATGGGGGTCCCGGGCCAGGACAGAAGCGGCGCCCGCTCGGTGGGCTCCCCTAGCACGTCCATCCTGTGTTCACCAGGCGCCCCTCCCCACTGTCAGCTCGGACCCCCCCTTCCCGACCCAGAGGGGACCTCCCAGGGGACCTGTGTGCATCCACCTGGAGCCTCTAGCCCCCGGCTCCACCACCCACCTCCTGCCAGCTCCGTGGAGCCAGGCGACAACCTCTCCACCACCCTCGGAGGCGGGTGGGAACGCTGGTGCCTGGCTCGGGAGGCTCCTGGAAGCCCTGGTCACGGATCACTGCACTCCACCATCGGATTAAAGGGGCTCTGAGCGAGCGCCGCCTGCATGGCCGGGTCTGCCGGTCTGCTCTGGAGCCAAGCCAGCCACCCTTCCCTGCTCGGCCCAACCGCTGGGGCGCCAGGCAGCCCCAAGGAGCTGTGGACGGAGAACGGGAGTTCAGCTGGCCTCAGCTTCTCCTTCCGGCTGCCACCAAGGGCAGGGCCCCTCGGGGACCGGAGGGGGGCTTTCCTGAGGGGAGGAAGGCTCAGCGTGGCCAGAGTCCCTGGATGGGCACCCCAGCCTGCTCTGCGGACAGTGTCCCACCCGGGTCTTGTTTAGAGTGAATCACTTGCAAGAGACCTGAAACCGTATCCTGCAGGAAATGAAAGAGCCAGGAAGAAACCAGGTCAAGCTTCATGGATTCAGGCCACCAGGAAGGAAGGCAAAGAACGCGAGGTTTATGGAGTATCTTCTCCACACCGGGTACACTCAGCGCATGTGAAACCGCGCCCTTCCAGCGAGGTCGGGCTTTACTCCTTTCACAGGTGGGCCAAGACAATACGTGATTGGCTGGTGGTTACCTAAGCGGCAGGTGGCACAGCTAGGATGCAGATCCAGCTGTGCCCAACTCCAAAGTTGAACTCTGTTCTTCATACCCAAGACCGTCAATAAACTGATCTGATGGTGGCCTCCAGACAACCTCGCCTAAGCCCCAACCCAGGAGCACAGAAGCACACAGCATGGAAATTCTCAGAGGCTACCTCCCTCTAAGAGGCAGCATAGTGTAGAGTCAAGAGCATGTAGCCCGAGTTCAAATGCCGGTTCTGCACTTACAAGCTGTGTGACTTCAGGCAAATGTCTTAACTTCTCTGTGGCTTAATTTCTTCAAAATAGAACTATGGATGGTCCACCCTCGGAGCTTCACAGTGAGGATGAAAGGAAGGATTCTGGGTAAAATGTTTAGGCTAGTGCTTGAATGTTGTAAGCGTTCAATAAACTGTAGCTATTATTGTAATTACTGTTACTATCAATGTCAAATCAAATGTCAAAGACCCACCTCCTGTCACCAGACCTTCCTTCACCAAATCCCCTTGTCTAAACCCCAACCAAGGAGCAGGCTTTTCGGCAGGTTGCTACTCAGGGCGGTCCCGCAGAGAGAGCTGCATCGGGCAGGAGGCGAGGGCTGGGTGATTGAAAATAAACACTCATCAGCAGACCACACACTTCACCTCTTGCCCCTCCCACCGGGAACAGCAGGAGGAGAGCATGCAGATTCCTCATCCCAGTTGCGTCAAGGCAAACATGTTTTTCTTCTTCGAGGGAGACAAGGCCACATGAAACCAAAGGCAGGCATCCCCAGACTACCACCCTGGATGTCACCTAGTCCCTTAGGCAGCCCCACCTGATACAAACGTGGGGAGGAGCCGGGAGCTGGGAAATTTAGGGATCGTCAGCGGTTAGGAGGCCAGGGGTGGGCACGTGAGCCCACAGAGCGGTCCCATGCGCAAGGATGCACGAACACGCCTTAACTCAAGGGCCCTGGCCTCTGCGGGAGCCACAACCCTCCTCAACCTTCCCCCCCGGACACAAGACACAGAGCCACAGGGCTTGGGGGACTCTAAAAGGAACACAGAGTCAGACACAGATTCTCACATAAGGTCCCTGGAGACCGGACCCTCCTTCACCCGCCACCAGGACCACGCCCAGACCCTCTCAGGGTGGTGAAAGTCCATTTTCTTTTGAAAGACAAAAGCCTCTCCCCCTTCCTCCTTCCTCATGGGCCTCTGCCATAATGTGTTTCTGCAGGTCACCCGTTCTAGTATTTAACCCACTGTCGCACCAAGGAAGCCTCCGTCTGGGTGCCCCAAGGGCCCCGGGTTGCAGCCACACTAAAATAGGATCACACCTTTTAAAAGATATTTCCACCTCGCAGCCCAGACTTCACCTTTCTCCCATCCTCCACAACCATGCTGGCCCTCACTCACTCTCTCTCTCTCTCTCTCTCTCTCTCTCTCTCTCTCTCTCTCTCTCTCTCTCTCTCTCACACACACACACACACACACACACACACACACACACACACACACACACACACACACACACACGTTTCGCTACCAGACTTCCCTAAGCCAGTTTAATTGAAAAGGCATGATTTAGGCTAATTGACAGCAGATGGGTTCGGCTGCAAAACGCAGAGAAGCATTTGCTGAACATGATTTACAGCAACGAGGCAAAACTTTCTCCTTTTTACATCTTTCTTCGAGCTCCACGGCCAAAACAGCTCAGCAGAAATCAGAGGAGAAAAAAAAGTAATTAAGTGTTTAATTTTTTAACAATTTTTAACTCCCTTTTTAATTGCTTTACATAAACCTGTCCTAGAATTTTACAGCCTTCAAATCTCTGTCTAAGTCTGGTCCTTGTTTCTGGTTTTAATTACAGGGAGGCTTGTCTGGCACATTAAATTAGAAGAAAAAAAAAGAAACACACACATGCACAATTTCAGAAATATTTTTCTGTTGGACTCCCAGCTGAACATCTAATATTTCAGCGTGCGGACGGGAAACCTCGGCCCGGGAGGGCTTTGGTGGAAGGAAAGTAGACTAAGGGCTTCTGCAGCATTATTGCATCACCTCCTAAACTGTCTCTTACTGTTATTAGGATCGAGAGACCAGTCATAGGACAGCGTCTGATAGCCCACAGTGACCCTAGACACCTCAGTTTTGCTCGGAAGGCTTCCCAGAAAAGCTGGGCATGTGCAGATGTCTTAGGCTTTGGGAAGACCTGAGGTTCTCATTTCCAAGCCAGGCCATCAGATCTTCTCACTTCTCGGCAGTCCATTTTAAGCAGGACAGGAGCCAGTGAGGAACATGGCGTGCACAAAACGAGGGAGATGGGCCCCTGCATTGCAGGGTGGATGGGAGCAGATTCGGGCTGCGGGATGACCAGGAAGCTGCCCCTTTGCAGAGACAGCTGAAGCTGGGTCTGGACCTGCAATGACCAGTGGAACTTCCTGTGGTTTCCAATATGGCAGCCACTAGCCTCCATGTGGTGGTTTAAATTTAAATGAAGGAACGTTTAATAAAATCTAAAATTCCATTCCTCAGTTGCACTAGCCGCGTTTCAATGGCTCCGTAGCCTCCTGTGGATAATGGCTCATTAATATGTGGTACAGTGTACTTATGGGGCATTTCCATCTCCAAAGAAGGTTCTGTTGCACCGGGGTGCTCTGGACTCTTGCTATGGAAAGTGTTGGCAGTGTGGGCGTCCCCGGGGAGGTGGCTGGAAACGCAAGATCTTGGGCTTCACCAAGACTTGGAAACTGCTTCCTAACAAGACCCCAGGTGATTTGAACACACATTCAGGGTCCCATCCCTGACGCAGTGTGGCTGACTGGGCCTGGAACGGAGGAATGGTCCGTGGGTTCCCTTCAAGGTGTGATCAGAGCGTGCAGATGCGGGGTAAGGGGAGGCGTGCCATAAAATGTCCTCAGGACACAACCCCGCAGGGCGGAGGCTCCCCGGCTCGTGTTCATTAGCTCCGAGGCCCCAGACCCCCGTGGCAGACCCTGCCCAAGCCTGCCCTGGGTCCCTCCAGAACTCACGCTGGGAGGGCAGCTCTGGGGATGGGGCCGGGCCAGCGCGGTCTCCCCACACATGGTCATTACCTCCCGAAAACCCGGGAGTTATTACAATTAAAACACGTTGTAGCGGGGAGAGGGGGCTGGGGGGAGGTCCCGTTGGGAAGGAACGCTGGGATTAAAAGAAATTAGGGCAGTTGCCATGGCGACGCAGCCAGGCAGGGCCTACCCTGTGATTATTTCAGTGGGAACGAGATGCGGGCAGATGGGGCTGGGACGGGGGGTGCTGGGGAACCGTATACCCAGCTGCACGGCTCAGATCTATGCTTTTCCCTTCAGACTGGGACACAGCAGCCCGGGAAATTCTCCCAAGGCTGATTCCTGATGGCGTTCCCGTTCTCTGGAACGACGGCTTATCCCGTGGACCACGGTGCCCCAGGAAGTCTACACCCCAGGCCTCAGTCTGGTTTCTTTTGAAACCAGGAAACTCCCAAGAGGCCTCCTGCTCTCACGCCCTCGTGGGTGGAATGACCTGGCCTGATTTCCTATCAGCTCAACTCCTGCGATTAGGAGACCCGTGGAAACCCAGGCACCCATTTCTCTCACCTGAAACGGGAAGCACAGGTGTGCGGTGGGAGATGTCGGAGAAACAAGGGGTGAGGATGACTTGGAAGGGGGCCCATGCTAATGTGGGAGACGGAGGTCCGTGCCTCCGTTTGGTACAGCTACAGGGCCTGCAGAAGAGGAAACAGTAATCAGCTCTCCATCTCGCTGCTTGTCTCCTGGGGAGGCCCAGCAGCCCTGAGCAGGACGGAGAAGCTGTTTGGACACCTCTGGGGGAACAGAGAGGATGGGCTGGGATGCGGTGATGGGGTAAGAGGGAGAGGACTCCAGTCTGCTTCTACAGGCTGCGCAGCCAGCAAGTCCTCATCTTCTCCGGTCTCATTTCCTCTGATGTCACCCTAGTGGACTCAGGCCACAGGGAAAGGGCTAAAAGCACTAGCCAGGGTAGAGGGGTTTCACGCTTAGGGAGGTTGGCTTCCATCCTGAAGGTTAACCAGACCCCAGGCAAGTCCTTGGTCCTCCTCAGGCACCCAGGCTGGAGACCTCTGAGCTGCCAAAGCCGCGGGCAGGAGACCCCATCTCGGAACACTCTCCTCTCCTGGCCCCTCCCTCCCTTTTGAAGGCTGATTAGTTCCAACCCCAGAAACCACTGTCCCTCATCATGAACTTCCGCAGAGCTCTCCCTGTTTGTATTTGCACCATCCAAGGAGCTCCTACATAAAATGCATGGCGTCGATGGTAGACCAAGTGCAAGACTTGCCTCAGTCCCAGACTCAGGGAGTGAACTTGGGCGGCTCCGTCAACATCTCCAGCTCACTTTCCTTCCCTGCAAAAACACCATCTCATTCACAGCGTCATCATGAGGATTTGAGACGGTGGCCTTCACATGGCTCTGCCGCAACAAGCCTTCCCAATTTGCTCCAGTCCCGGGGGCTCTGGGGATGCAGAACTTTCGGTTTTAAAATCAGGACAGTCCCTGGCAAACTGGGACATGTTGGTCACCCTTCCAGGCACAGAGTGTACGTCTTGGAGGTCCAGCTACTATTGTACGTAGGGCCTTTGCTCCCTTGTAAAATTCTTTATACATTGTATGTATGTACACAAAAGTATGCATATATATATATATATATATATACACACATACATACATGTGTACATATATGCATGTGCATTTTCCAAAGAGATAAACTGGGAGGTAATTATTCACATGTCAAAAAGAATATTTACCTGGCAAAATGATAAAATGTAGCATTCTTCTCTCTGCAAGTTTGGGACCAGGAATGGGACTCTGTAGATGGAAAATTCAGAGAAACTAAGCTGATGGATTAGAAAGCGACGAGCAGTCCATTTCCTTACTGAGATCCTTTCATTTCTGGGTGAACCCCGCAGCCTTTCTAGAAGATTCTTTTGCATCCAGCATTGCTGCCCTCTTTCTGGGGTGGGAGAAGCCGAGCACACAGCCGCCACTGCCAGTCGTTTGTCTGGGGAAGTGCTGTCAGGAGTGGCGGTTTTCAAAAGGCTCCCGGGTGTGCTCAGCCCGGATGGGAGTTCTGAGCTGGCGTTAGCTTTTCATCACACGAGCACCCTGTTTATTTTTCTGCCCTCACCTCAGTTCAGAGAGTTCATAGACCGCCAGGTTTTAGCAACTCTGAAAGAAACTCCAGGTGGAGAGTTCACACACAAATCGAAAGCACCAATATCATGTCATCTTGCCCAAGACTTTTTTTTTTACACCACTTAGCTCTCGGAACAATGCGTAAGAGGGGATAGGAGAGAAAGGGCGGGAATGACAAAGGGGTCCCCATCCCCTCCCGGCCCACGTCCATCTTGAAAACCCAGAGGCACAGCTGACTGGTGCAGGCAGCTTGGCCCTGTAAGGGGCTTTCAGAAGGGATGGAGTGCCGCAGGGCAGGCCAAGTGGCAGTCCTAGCTGCTGGGCCATAATCCCTGGCTCCACCACAAGGAACCCCCCAGCCTGGAGCTCCAGCAGCAAAGGCCAGTTGGGCAAAGCGGGTGGCACCGAGGGCCCCGTGTCTCTCCACCTCCCCTCCCCTCCCCTCCCCCTGATGCTCTCAGGTGCAGCCGGAGCCCTGTGGCTACAATCTGTTTCCTGAGCTTCGCTCACTCCCAGTTCAAACCGGGAAGAGAAAGGGCCCAGCTGGAAACACATCCTTTCTCCTTCAAGGTGAGGTGACAGCGGGGCCAGCACAGCCAGCGGGGAGGATATTAGAAGGTGCTGAAAAGGGAGAACTCTCTTTTCTGCTCGTTAGAGGGATCAAAGTCCTTATTTAATGAAAAGAAGGCAGATCACCTCCGTGCTCCCAGGAGCCTCAGCCTCCCCGAGGCCAAAGCAGCCCCAGGATTCCAGCCCCAGAGCTCCCGGCCTAAGGCTTGTATCCAAGGGAGCAGCAAATGGTCCACCTGCCCGGTAACACCGGGCAGTTGTGCCAGGGACTTTGCAGTGATGTCTCGTCTTATTAGCTCTGACTGTCATTTGGTGAGAGGTGCCCCCCGCATCTCCGAGACTAAGGCTGTCTTGTTTGGAAGAGAAAAGTGAGCTAAAGGATTCCTGAGCCCCTCCCATACACCCCATCTCCATCCTACCTACTTCCTCCATTGAGTTTATCAAGCTACTTTGAACTCTCTCTCTCTCTCATCTTTGACCTCTTACAGGAGAACACGGGCCTTTTTTGTGTGCCTTTGTATCGCATGCACACAGTCAGCACTACGTAATGTTTGTCTACCTAAACAGATTCTTTACAGCTTTCCTACTATGTCTGTCCAGGAGGGACAAAATTTCTATGGTACCCAGGCCAACGCCCCAGGAATCCAGGCAGGGTATCCTGGCCTCTCCTTGTCCCTCACCTCTCCTTTTCCACCAATTTTCCCAAAGGAGGCCCTCCTCACACCAATTAACAACGAAAAAATGCAAACAAACCTCAGAGGAAGAAAAGTAGTAAAGAGAAAAAACAGACAAACAACAACCGAAGGAAAAGAAAGAATGCAATGTGCAAGAGTCCACATAGACTACGAGCTAGCAGAGCCCAACTCCCCCCCATCCCACCCCAGGAACCAAACAGGAAATCTAGAATCATTACCAAATGCACTTCCCCTTCATGCTTTCCCCCGGGCCCCCAGGGTCAAGGATGCTCAGACCCAGCTAACCGGCTGGAAGCCGCAGGAGGGTGGGGCTTTGATGGATTGATTGGCATTTCCTCCCTCTCTCTTCCCTCCTGACCTCTTGATAGGGTTTCTCGGTGGATGGCTGGTGGGAAGGGACGGAAGCCTCTTGCTGCCTCCGAAGAGCCACAGGGCTCCAGGATTTTCCACGCAAGCCTCCCACGGTGCTTCCACAGAAGGTGGCAGGCAGCTGGTCTCCCTTGCCCCGCTCTGCAGGGAGCCCTGTGACAGCCCTGGCTTTGGGAGCAAGACCTCTTGCTCTTAAAACAGATCAAAACTTTTGGCATGAAAATAAAATCTGTTCCAAGGAAGCCAGTTGTAACCCTTTTGGAGTAAAACGCAGGCCACGAGATCGAAGTAAAAAGTCAGCAGAAACCAGAGCTACAGGGACCGTGAGTTCAAGTTCATTCTCCATGGGTTATTGCTTCTGCTAGGAGCGCAGCCAAGGATTGCTCCCCGGCTCTGCGCTAGCTGTCTCACCAATCCATCGAGGGTCACCCAACTCTTTTCTGTGAGGGGCCAGAGATAAATATTTTCGGCTTTGCAGGCCCCAGGGTCTCTGTTGCAAACGCTCAACTCTGCCATTATAGCATGAAAGCAGATGCAGACAATACATAGATGAAGAGGCGGGGCTGTGTTCCAATAAAACTTTATTTATAAAAACAGGCAGCTGGCCAGACTTGACCTGCCCCGGGCTATAGTTTTCTAATTTCTTGGCAAAGATCATGCGGACAACAGAGTAATATGATAGTTAAAGAGTATGGCCTTTGAAGTCAGGCGGACCTAATTCATACCTCCGCCCAAGCCTTATTTATTAGCTGTGTTACCTTGGGCCAGTCACTGAACTCAATCAAGCCTAATTTCCCCATCTTTAAGATAGGATACTAATGCCTGCCTCATGGGGTACTGTGACGATGAAACGGACTAACAAAAATCGCCTGACACTCAATCAATGCTGGCTGTGAGTCATTCTCATCATGAGGGAAAGGAGGTGGGTGGCTTTGAGTCTTTCCTGGTTGGAAAAGCCTCTGCACACATGGGTGATGAGGGTCCGCAGCATCTTTCTGTGCAAAAGTTCATTTCCTGAAATTTAATATTCCATCGATTCCCTTCCTGACATGAAATCAGTGCTTGCACATTAGAATCATCTGAGGGGTTTTCAATCTCATTGCCCATGCTGCAGCCCGGGCCAATTAACCAGAATCTCTGGGGGTGAGACACCGCCCCCCCACTCCCAGCCATCCAGTTTATTTTAAAGCTACCCAGACGATTCCAGTGTGAAACCCAAGCTGAGACCCACTGGACTACTCGGATGCAGAGAACACGGAAGAGTACTCTCTTCCTTCTTGCTCAAGGTATGGTCCAGGCACGGGCAGCGTCAGCATCACCTGGGAGCTTGTGAGAAATGTAGACTCAGGCCCCACTCCAGACCTGCTGGATCAGACCCTGCATTTGACAGAATCTCCAGGGGTTTCCTGTGCGTATCCAAGTTTGAGCAAAACCAATCTATTCCACATGGGCCCCAACAGACTTCGCTCATTATCAGGATCCCTTGCAAAGCTCAGAACATTCCTAGACCTCATCACCAACTCACTGAATCTGAATTACCATGGGTGGCCCAGGGCTTGGTACTTTCCTCCAATATTTTATTTGAAAACGTTCAAACACATAGAAATGTTATACCTGCCTACCCACCTAGACTCTGTGACGTCAAGATGCCACTATGTTTCATCACATATCTATGCATTTATCCATCCATCGACCCATCTTACTTTTTAAACATAGGTCAAGGTAAAATGCAGACAGCAGGACCCTTCAGCCCTAAATATTTCAGCATGTACATGACATCGCTAATTTTTAACAAGGTTTCCTTGATGAGGCTATTCATCTAGGGACAGTCTTTTTCTCTGTCCAGAAAGAACAGTACTTAAGACTTGGTAAAAAGCATTCCTCTCCCTCCTAATTTTAAAAAAGGGATACTTCAGCCTCTCTCGGTGCTATCACTTCCAGTATTACGAGATGATTTCTGGTGTTTGACCTACTTCCACGTTGCTCCATGAATCCCATCTCCTTTCTCCCTTGGTAGGATGTTAGAAGACAGTCACTCACTATTACCTCTACCGGATCTCTTGTATTTAACTCTGTTAGTCACTGGATGTTCCAGAACCTCCCCAGGTGCTTTCCCTCCATAAAGCATCTCCTGGCAAAACACTGGATCTTTTCAGCAGTGCATCTGTGGAAACCAATAGCCTTCTTCTGCATTTTCCAATTCTGTAGCTGAGAAGCTGTGGAAGAGGCTTAAGGACAACACGCTCTATTGCTGCTACTTCCAGGTTTTGGAAAACCATGGACCAGAGAGCAGTGATCTCAACTATACCTCTGGTTTTCCCTCCATCTTGGGTTTACTTGGACCGTTACCTGCCGAATACAAAACTCCAAACTCTGTCATTCAGGGGTGATGTGAGCCCCAAAACTTATCAGAGATATGTTTGTGCTAGTTTAACCCGGAAAGGAGGCTGGCCCCAGGACACAAGGCAGGACCATTCATTCTAGTCAACAACTCAAGCGGTTTTAGGAAAGAGGCTCTGCTATTCCAATAGCGCACTAACCCGTAAGAATCTTTCAGAATCTTAGAGGTGGGGCTGCAGTTAGAACCAGTCCAGCCTGCACCCTTCCGATCCTCCCCGAGGCACTCAGACAGATAGTCATCAAAGCCCTCAGGATGAATTAATTAGAGTGATTGCCCAGTGATTTCCAAATACTCTTTTCAACAATCTACCAAAAGACTGTCCCAGAGTCTGAACACCGCCCAACCACACCAAGTCGCTCTGTCTTACATAACAAGATAAAAGGGCCAAGAATGAGGCAACAGTCACTCAGCATTTTCACCTACAAACCTAAAAAGGCCTGGGTTCTCTGACCCCCACCCCGGCCTGCTTCATGTCCAGACCACCCACTCTCTGTTTGCAACTGTTCCTCCACCCTTGAAACCTGACACCCTCCTCTGTAGGAACCACCCATGTTTAAACAAATAAATATCCCACAGTAACCAGTTCCCTGGTGGGATTCAAATAAATGTCCCAGGAAGGAGTAAGGGGGGAGGGGGAGGGTACCCTGGGCCTTCTGTGCAGCTTTCCCGCCTCAGAGCATCCTTGGGCGGGGGTTTCGCTGCAACCATTGGGTCCGTGGGTGCTTATGTCCAAGACTAGCAATGAGACCCACCCCCCAAATTGGGGAGGGACTTCATGGGCTGAGGGGCTCTGTACATGCCTCCTGGGGAGGTGGTGGCTGCTGGAACTCGGGGAGCGGCAGGGATGGTGGGGAGCGGGTGCTCAAAGAGGAAGACTCCCCCCACAAAACTGTGCAGAGATTCCCGCTGAGCTCCGGGGTAACTCAGCCATAAACCCTGAATTCCCACTGCCATTTGGGAGGGTGGAAGGTGGGTGGCCGAGAGGAGAAGGAATCGGCTCTGGATGACTCAGAAACACTTAAATATAACCCAGAGACTCGCCTGCAGTGAGGAGGGGATGGGTGGAGAGAAGCAGGAGAGACCCACAAGTCAGAAATCTCCTTGCCTCTGACTCAGTGGAGAAAACCACCGGGTGTCCTCGGTTTCACGGAACGCGGAGGGTTGGGAAGAAAGGCTCAGCTCTGTCACGGGTCGGTTGGTCCACAGAGTCACTAATGAAAAGGATTTTCAAGCGTATCTGAGAAATCAGAGGGAAGATGACAATTGCCCCATTGCCACTTTAAGAGAAACTCCAGGAGTGGCAGCCTTCCCCCAACCCCCAGTGGGGGGAGGAGAGGCTGGCCCTCCCTCCTCAGAAGCTGGCCCAGTGGGTTTATGGATGGAGGAAAATGTGGACGAGACCGTGCTAGAAAGCTGGCCGCACACCACTAGTGCGTAAGGAAGAGAGGGGGGACGAGGGTGACCACGCTTCAAAAATAAACACAAACCCCAAAATAAACACTGTTAATGGAAGTGACTAATCAAGGGTGTGCTGAACTTGGCGGTTCTTGATAAGATACAGGGGGAAATGCACTTGGAAAAAATAACAGATTTTTCCCCCCCTTTGATAAATAAAGCAATGGGGAGAGGGCAGGGGGGTGATGAGGGTTCATGCTTGCTTCAACCTGGCAGCAGAGGTTGAAAAAAAGCACAGTTTCTCAATCCTGACACTATAGACATTTGGGGCTAGATAATCCCTTGTAGTGGGGGCTTATCCTGTGCATTGTAGGATGTTTAGCAGCATCCCAGCTCTCTACCATTAGATGCTCATAGTACCCTCCCCTCTAGCTGTGACAACCAAAAAGATCTCCAGACACTGCAAATGGCCCCTGGGGTGCTGGGTAGGGGGACAAAACCACCCTTGGTTGAGAACCAGTGGTTTCAAATCAGGAGCATAGCTGAGTTTGAAAGTCACCTACGGGCTCCTGGAAGGGCTCAGAAGGACCAGGCAGCTGGCCAGCAGGAAAGGGATGTAGCGTCTCATGCATTTGAACATTCGCTGGTCATTAATGCTGTGCGCCAGCAGGAAGCCACCCACTGGCCTCCAGACCCACACGCCCAGAATCCTGTGGGTCAGGGAGGCTCTAAGATTTAGCCTGTTAGCAAGTGGGTACACAACTCTACTGCTTCCAAAGTTCTCGAAAAACTGTTGCCATTGGTCTCAAAGCTGCCTTGGCCAGGAAGGTGAGTGACTCTGGCCCATTTCACAGAAGAATTCTGCAGAGAAAGGACATCAGGGATGCCACTGGAGTCCAATGGGCAGAGCCAGCTGTGTCACTCAGCTCCAAAGGGAGCTGCAGGGGGGCCCATGGGAGTCACTTCTCAGACACCAAGTTTCTCTTGCAAGACAAAGACTGATGCGAGGGCAAGGGACGGTGGGGAGAGGGTTTTTAAAGACACAGAAATCCCTTGGCCACCCACAACTTTCTCTCTGCCCACCAAGTTTCCTGTATTTAGCACAGCTGTCCCTTTGGTAGGGGAGGGGGAGAGTTATCCAAGTCCTGTAAGCAAAGCGTCAAACACCTCCTGTGCCATCTTTGCTGGCAAGCACCTCCACAGGAACCACCTTTAGTCCAGGCTGCCTCTGTTTCCAGAAGAGAATCGCATCCGAGGTCAGTCTGCACCCACGCAGCCTGGCCTGCTGTTGTCATGAGTCCATGGGCGGCACACATCACCAAAGCGGGTATTTGCTGCAAAAGGGCTTTCTGTTGGACCGACTCAGGAATTTTAATATGTCGGTCGCCTATGTCACTTTGCAAGAGGGAAAATAGTTCCAGGTGTTGCTACCTTGCCTCCGTAAGCTCTGCCCAGGGATGGGCTGCTGGGCTGGAGGGGACGAGATGAAGAGAGGTGAGAAGGTTATTGGCTGGTGCATCCTGCTGTGAGTCTCCGCCTCTGCCTCCCCCTCCCTCCAGCCCCAATTCTGGAAGCCACCTCCCCGCCTGGCCGGGTGCTTTCCTCCTCAGCAATCTGCTTTCCACCAAAAAATTGTGTTCTAAATAGAGCGGAACTGAGAATGGGATGCAGCCCGGATGAAGTCTTCCCCACCCTGGAGAGCCCAGCGTCCCCGGTGGAGGGCTGGTCCACCCCCAGTGCCTCTTATTCAAAGCATTCTTGACCCTGGAGCGCCCAACCCTGACGGCAGGCATGAAGCTACCATGAATGGATTTTGCTTCTACAGCACTTTGCCTGGACTGGATTCTTCCTCCCTCCTAGGCTTTCCAGATACCTTCTCTGGCCTCCTCTCCCTGCAGGTACTACCCTCTAGGCATCCAGGGAGCTCTATTCCAGGTGGAGACCAGAGGCCCGATGCATCAGTGCTCACCGTCAACTTGCCGAGTGAGGTTGGGTGGCTTAATTGACCCACCTGAACCTCAGCATTCCCCAAACCAAGGTCCACGAACAAGGACCGCAGTCTCTCATCGCATCAGGTTGTTGAAAACTAATTTTTATTAAGTTAGAAACTCCCATTGCTCTCAAAGGGGCCTGGGCACCAGGCTGGGGGTAGACCTTTAGACATATCTCCTCCTGTGTTCCGGAAAAGTTCTACCCAAGGCTCATCCCCACCAGGCACAGAGCCAGCAACACATTTTGGGATCGAGGCTCAGCACGTGGTTCTGTGCATTTCACTCATTAACACACACCAACAGGATTATTCCCATGCCAACCAGGTTTTATTAACGAGGGTCTCACACCCCCTGGAATAAGAACCCTTCAGCCCTCAGAAGGCAGGGCCGTGAGAAAGCCCGCATCCTCCAAAGAGGAAAGTGTCTCCAACATCCTCCAAGGGGCGAAAGGTCTCGCTTCGCCCTTCACCACGTCACCAACTCGTGACCCAGGTAAAGCCCAGGACAAGTGACCCTGTGACAGCTCTGGGATGCCTCTGGGAGAAGGTTTGGGAGTGGCAGTTGGGAAGGCCATGTGCAGGCTGGGGCTCACGGGGAAGCTGTGGGGGGAGGGGGGTGGCAGAGCGCACCCTCCACCCCCCCGCCCCTGCCTGGTGCCGCCCTGAGTCCAGCCTTAAGGACTCCAAAGCCAGAGCCAGCCCGTGTCTTGTCCATGAGTCAGCGCCACTCCGCTTCTCAGGGCCTCGCTGAATCCAGCACCGCCAAGAACACCAATTCATCCAACCAGGCAAAGGCAAGGAATTTAGAAAGTGAAGTGAACTTATGCAGAAAGTTAAGTATTACCCACACTGACCACTGTCCGCTTAGGGTGTGCCTTGCCTTCCTCTGTCCCAGAAGGAAAACAGGGCAGAGGGGAATGAGGAGGGGGAGGGGGAGTCTAAAATATGCAAATAGGGGCCCTTCATAACACTGCATTTCTAAACAAGTAAACAAGACTAATCATTGTTCCAAGTTGTTTGGTTCTTTTTTTTTTTTCCCCCCCACCAGTTACATCTATTTCAGAGCTAGGAAAGAATAAGTTAATCCTCTCTATCTCCTTTCTTACAAGTCTGGTTCAGAGCCCTGGAAAAAAAATTAAAATGCTGAAACAAGGTATTTTTTCCCCTCTGGATGAACTGCTTTACAATAAGGTACCTGCTGGGGTCAGGAAACCTGAGATCAATGGCTTTCTGCTCCCACGAAAACTCACAAGGGGGATTCATGCTGAAGAGCTTTCTGAAAGAGACGGTCACCCACACATAAACCTTTGTATCTGTTCCAGCTTTTATTTGAAACCATTTCTCTCCTCTGCTTCACCTCCTTCCCTCCTTCCTCCTCCCCAGAGAACAGCTTCCATCCACGGCAAGATGCCCGCCATGTCCTTGGCTTGTCTGGAAGTGAAGCGGTGATGGAAGAGACGAGAGAAGGCAGGCTTGGGGGGCTGCTCCCAGTGCCCCGAGAGGGAGCATAGTTTCTTTACTATTAGGTGTGTGGTGCTCAGAAGGGGGAGAAATGGTCAAAATCAAAATAAATAGCCAACGGAAATAGGCAGCCCCTCCTGGGAATGGTAATTGCCCAGAAGGAACGTTTATCCAAACACATGAGGAAAATGGTTCCTGTTGAAGGACCAGGCTAGGAGCACTCCTTACTGGAAAGGAAATTTGTTTACCCCATTTTATTTGTTCCTTAGTTTTTAATGCTGTTCTGGCCCCATGTCCTGTAAACAGACCAGCTTTTCCATTCTCCGGCGGTGCCAGGAGAACTGAAGACAGAACAGACGAGCTGGTGCCAGAATCCTGAGCGACTGAGGTTTCACAGCTACAAGAATCCACACCCAGCCGGGGGGCTGAGGAGAGGAGCTTGTTGGTCTGCAGTGGAGAAGAAGGGTGTGATTTGAAATCTAGGTGTGGAAATGGGGAGAAGGCTGCCTGGCTTGTGAGATCAGCTCCTTTCTCTGCCCGGGTAGAGGAGGCAACAGAAAGGGCTTCAAGAACCCAATGTGTATGTCTGATTGAGTATTCTGTAGGGCTTTCTTAGTCAGTCGAGGCAACTGACAAGTTCTGGAGAGAAACTGGACTTGGGGAGAAAAAACCTGACTTATATTAGAGTCAGATGAAGCTGAAGGTCTCCAAGAAGGGGAATCACTGTTCCGAGGGCTAGTATCCAGGCATCATCATCTATACTCTTGGCTGGCAACCCAGCTCTAGCCCCCAAACCAAACCAAACAACCTAAAGGGCTCCCCACAGCTGGAGAGATTCAGTGATGCCTTGTTCACACTGGGGAAACGTAGATGTAGTGGCGGAGTTCACATGTGAAGTCTCCTACTACCCAGGCGCAGAAATCACGTGAGCCCAGAGTCATGGCAGATGAGTCCATACAGTTCCATGTTCAGAGCGTAGAGCTAAGAGCCCACATTGATCGAGCGCCGCATCCCTGGCACCGTTCTAAGTGCCACACCTGCAGTAACGCATGTAACCTTGCAACCACCTTAGGAAAGCAGTTTAAAGATGAGGTTAAGTTACTCCCTGGAGGTGTCACTGCTAGAGGTCTGGTGATGTCCTAAGACAGGAACCTGAGTCTCTGAATATCTGCATGAAAAAGAGCAGCCTGTTTCCACCACAGCCAACTCACATCCCCCTGGAAAATGAATGAGAAAGAGGCTTTAGGTAAAACAACAGAGATTTGGGGCTCTTTTGTTACAGCAGCCTACAGTGACTAATACAGTTTGCACAGAGACACTGTAACACTGCCCTTAGGGCAGGGGCCTTACAGGGTGTGCTCTAGGGCAAGTCACTGAACCTCCCTCACCTTACTTTCCTCACCTATAACAAAGAGGTCTTAATACCATCTCACAAAGTTGCTGTGATTCCAATCAGAAGCTTTTAAACCATAAAGCACTGTAAGACGCTGGGCTGTATTCTTTCCTGAACTGCCTGATTTTTCTTGGCCAAGTGTCTTACCATCTCCTGAATGTCTGAAATTGGTCTTGGTGACTAGAGCCCACAGATGACACCCACGTTGTCCAAATTCTAATTTTACTCATTTGGACAAAGAAGAGGGGGTGGTCTTTGAGTTCTTCTCTTCCCCCCAAAAGTGAAACTTCTGCCTACCTTTCTGCTCTCCTCCCCACAGAAGGGCTGGTTAATCAGATAGCAAATGGGAACACACTCTGCTCTCCCTGGGTCCACTTGCTCTCAAATGGTGCCTCTTCCACCTTTGCCTTATGTCCCCCAGTGGTAAGCCCTGGAACCCAGGAGGTCCATCCCCATTAGCAGGAGATCTGCTCATCATAATCCAACTTCTCTGTTTGCGACTTGCTGGAAACGTTCATGACAGGGTGAAGAGCAGGCAGCATTATCCACCCAGATTCTCCAGTAATACTAACCACGAGTTTATCTGGCAAATGCGATCGATGATTTTATGTGCGCCATTCTTGTCTGACCAGACTGTAAGATCCCAAAGGCAAAAGACATCTCGTATGTGTTGTGTTTTTCTTCTGTATTTCTCCCTATTAGACAGTGTGAAATTCTTTAGAAATTCTGACCTAAACTTTTGATTTTAAATTTCTCTTTCCTACCTTAAAAATCACCCTTACTCTCAGATAACTGGCAAAAAACAGACATATTCTATTTCAAGAAGAGATTCTGCAGGGAAAGCAACCAATCAAGGAACAAGCACATTGTCTCTGCTGTTCAGAAAATGTTTTATTGATTAATAGGCAGACAAAAAACAGGCAACCTTAGTGGTATACACAGTAACAGATCACTAATAGGGAAAGTCAACTCAACATCTTCCTTGTATACCTACCAGGTAAAAGCCACTATGATACAACTTAAGAGCTCTGAACTTCAGGTGTCCAATGACCTTGGCATGAATCCCAGCTCTCATATATAAGACTTGAGCAAAGCCATGGATCCCTGTACATCTCTAATTTCTGAGGATGAAATGCCAATCACAGTGCCTGCCATGTGATCCTGAACATTACTGGGCATTTTAGGGATAAATTTCAAAGTGTACGGAGTGACCCTGTTCCTGCTTTTATGAGAGGGAGAGACAGACAGACAGACAGACAGAGGAATGTTGGGAGAAACAAGTTCAGTATAAGCATAGTAAATGACACACAAAAGGTGTTCTGGTGAGGAAGGAGGGATCAGCGTTCGGGGGTACCTAGCCAGTGCCAGATGCCTTAAGAGAATATGTGACAGAGGGAGAGGTCACAACTGGTTGAGAGGGAAGAAGAAACCCAAGAAGGCGTCCTAGAGCAGGGAGCATTTGAAATGGGCTTTGAAGGATTAACAGGATTTCAGTAGCCTGGTGGCCCAACATAGATCTTTTAAAGCATAGACTCACCCAGGAAGAATTGCCAGAGGATTAAAACTCATGCTGAGTTCAATCAAAAATCACCACTGGAGTGTGAAAGGAACTTTCTTAATTAAGCAATTCCAGAACATTCCCAACTCTTGACTGCATGAGCAGTGGTGGGGAACTGCCCGTCATATCCGGGTGGGCTGGTAAGATGCCTTCTCTACGGACGGTGACCAGGGTGGCCTGGAAAAGGGCATAGGGGTCTGACATGGAGCAACGTACCTTGGTGTGCTGTACCCCACAGTGGGTGGGTATTAGCGAACACCGCCCAGGAGACCCGAGTACCCTGGAACTGCAGTGCTTTAGAACAGACTGAAGATGTTTACGGCAAAGGGTAAAGAATGTGCCATCTAGTTTAGTTTCACCGCAGCTCATACGTGGAAACTGGATAGACTGGGTGGCTGTCTAGCCCCTGGAGGTCTGGATATCTCACTCCATGTGGTCCTGACCAGGGTTCTTGGCCTTCCTCAATCGATAGAAATTGATCAGAGGCCAGACAAGAAATTCAGGCAAGACTTTATTGGGGTCCCTGCTGCAGCAGTGGGGAGCAAGAACAAGTAACAGGTCCCCTTGATTGTTCCCTGAGGGGGGGTGAACTTGTTCCTTATATGGGGTGAGGGTAGGGGCGTGTCCAGGGGTCAGGCCGGAGTGGTGGCTTAGGTGGTCTGCCCACCCCTTTGGTGGTGCTGTGTGCAGGGGGCATGCATAGTGCCCTGCTTTTGCTCCTGACACCCTGTTTTTGCTCTTCAGAAACAGGCAGTTGAGTTTTTGGTCTCTTTGTATCTTGTTGTCCAGAACTTGCTCCAACTGTGCATGCACGCAGTTGTTTTTAGTCCCCTATAGTTTCTTTGTATATCATTGCTCAGGAGTTGTTTGTCCAGGTGCAAGCACTGCAGCAAAGGGTCCCAGGCCCCAGGTCCCAGCCTGTCTCACATGGGGAGCGACAAGCCCGATCAGTTCATCTTTCAGAACATGAGGCTGAAATCATCTGTCACTGTGAAACCACTTAGAAACGGGAGATCTGTACCATTTTTCCAACGGCTGTGATGATGCTCATTTAAAGTTTAATGAGGGGCGGGCAAGAGCTTCACCCAACAGCCTAGGACCTAACTTGTGAAGAGCTCAAGGATGGAGGAGACGCCCAAGGACCACCTGGTGGGCCTGCAGCCCCGAGCCACCGCACCATGGTCACGGGTAAACCCCAGGGCAGCCGGAGTCCTGAACACAGGCAGCTTCACACCCAGGACAAGTCTTCCACATCCTGCTCTCCCCCACTCTCCAAAACCCAGGCCTGAGCTACCCTTACCCTAGAAGGTGGGAGTGAGGGGCCGGCAAAGGAGGAAGGAAAGGAGAAAAAGACAGAATGCAATTTTTTTAAAAAAAAAACCTTCGACAGAACCTGATAACCTGGAGTGCACGGTGATCAGTGCTGGACACCATACAAAAGCCAAAAGGGAGGTCCCAGGACAGGTCCACTTAAGACTTAATATTTGCCTTTCACTAAGCAAACTCATAAATCCCCTACAGTTTTAGCCACGCAGAGCTCCCAGTTTTCATTTATTGGTCAACACGGCAGGTGGGTTTTTCCCCTCCCAGTCCCCCCAGGTAAACAGCAGTCCCCCTCCCCCTCTCCTGTCATCAGTCTGTGTGTCTATTTGCCTTCCCCCTCGACAAACTCTTGTTCCGTACAGCTGACAACAAGGGCAAGCAGCCTTGAAGTAGGTTTTGGTCATGGACTTCCCAGGACAGCCCCGTTTCTGGCCTGTGCAGCTGAAGGCAAAGGCAGAGAGCTACTTGTCAGACATCAGCTGCGTCAGGCAAGGCTTAGAACTTGACACATGGGAGGGACCTTGGAGGGTCACCAAGGCCACCCACTCCACCCACCCCTCTCCCATTTTATTGATGGGAAAACTGAGAGCCGGAGAAAAGGCTTGAGTGATTTATACATGATCTTGGAGCAAGCTGAAGTTAAGGCAGGACTAGAGCCAGAGAGGGAAAAAAAAAAAGAAAAAAAGCAAATCTTACCTACTGTATAGCACAGGGAACTCTGCCCAATATTCTGTAATAACCTAAATGGGAAAAGAATTTGAAAAAGAATAGATACATGTATATGTATAAGTGAACCACGTTGAAGAATAGATACATGCATATGCACAACCGAATTCACTAAGACAACATCATAAATCAACTATGCTCCAAGATAAAATAAAATTTTTTATAAAAATAGCAGATCTTGGGCTTCCCTGGTGGCGCAGTCGTTGAGAGTCCGCCTGCCGATGCAGGGGACACGGGTTCGTGCCCCGGTCTGGGAAGATCCCACATGCCGCGGAGCGTCTGGGCCCGTGGGCCATGGCCGCTGAGCCTGCGCATCCGGAGCCTGTGCTCCACAACGGGAGAGGCCACAACAGTGAGAGGCCCATGTACCACAAAAAAAAAAAAAAAAAAAAAAAAAAAATAGCAAATCTCTTAAGTGATGAATTCTATCCAATATGACGGCATTGTGGACGGCAGAGGTAGAAGAGGCTTTGGGGAATGTGTGGCCTGACTCCCTCATTGTACATGGAAGGACTTAAGAAGGGGGACTTTCTGAGACAAAAACTTAGGTCTCATTGTCTTCTGACTCTGTGCTTTTTATCAGCATAAGACACCTGGACCCAGAAATAAGATGCACTGTGGCTCAATATCCGATGAAGAAATTGACATTCGTGGACACTTGGGAGCCCATGAACCGCTCTTTAAAATTCTGCTTCCCCACCAGGTTGAATATCATCCAACCTTCTCTCCCAGTTCTCTCCCACTCTGCCAAAAAGGCTGACCGCCCCCAGGCCTGGACCATCCCTCATCTGATGTGGGAAACAGGATTCCTCCATTAGTCAGAGGTAGATCTAGATAAGAGTGATGCTTTAGACCACTTCCAGCTCTGGGAATCTGGGATTTGACGTGGATGAGAAGATAAGAAAAGAGAGAAAAAGAGGAAATTGTTGCTTTTGGCACAGCAGTGGGACTTCTTCTGGAACCAATGACCGTGTGTGGGAGATAAATGAAGGAACTATCTGAAATGAGTCCATCTTTTCAAAAAGAAAAATGATACCCCAGGAGCTGGCTAGCATTCCTTCAATGGCAGCGAAGGCAAGGAGAGTCAGAACAGAGGCAAAGACCCAGGTGCACAAGGTCAGGTCTTAACCTCTCCACGTGTGTAACGAGAGAGTCCTTTCTAGGTGTTTGTGTGCTCACCTCCACCCTGACCGGTGATGACCTTCTGGGGCCACACCACGCAAGGTGAGCATGATTAGCTGAAGGCCCAGGTGTTCCAGGGCTCCAGGTGCTCATGTTTGTCTTTCAGCAGAAAAGGTAGAGACTTGATCCCCTCGGCAAGAAGCAACAACTTCAGGATGGCACGCCATCCCGAGAGCCTGGCTTTAGCTAACCTGAAAAGAACCTGTAATTTGCCTTCAGATTGTTCTCACTTGTCATGAACACCCCACGCTGGGCTGGCACAACCTTCTCCTCCTTCCCTGCTACCACCACCAAGTTCCACTGCCTTATCCCAGATAAAGCCAGTCTCTGGAAAGGTAAGGGTGAGCTGGGGGGGTCCCATTCAACACTATCTGAGTTGAACTCAAAGGTTATCTAGGAGACTTCAGACAGAAAGTACACACTTAGGCCCAATTTACATGCCCCTGATATTTTAAGGGACCCTAGAGTTCAAAGGGATTTCAGGAAGTCTCGTAGCCAACTCCTTCCCTCTCCAGACAACACCATCCCAAAGGTATTTAGCTCTTAGTCTCCGTCTAGCTAAGATGCAGAATTTTCTTCTTGGCTTAGTATTCTACACAGTGTGTGCTTGTATGATACGCACGCGCACGCACACGCACACACACACGCACACACCATAGTCTTTTTTCCATTGTTTCCAGTGGCTGTATTAGTTTTCGTTTCACAATGAACTGTTTTGTTCTCAGTGGAAAAGATTCACTTCACCTTTATAAGTAGGATTGTACGGGAAAGGAATCCCTGGTACCTTGAATGCCTGCCATGCCCACCTGTCCACAGCACGCTTCTGAAGGATGTGGTCTTAGCTGGTTCCTTTTTTTTTTTTTTTATAAATTTATTTATTTATTTTGGGGTGTGTTGGGTCTTCGTTTCTGTGCAAGGGCTTTCTCTAGTTGCGGTGAGCGGGGGCCACTCTTCATCGTGGTGCGTGGGCCTCTCACTATCGTGGCCTCTCTTGTGGCGGAGCACAGGCTCCAGACACGAAGGCTCAGTAGTTGTGGCTCATGGGCCTAGTTGCTCCGTGGCATGTGGGATCTTCCCAGACCAGGGCTCGAACCCATCTCCCCTGCATTGGCAGGCAGATTCTCAACCACTGAGCCACCAGGGAAGCCCTCAGCTGGTTCTTTATAGCCAGGTTTTGATTCAATATCATCCAGTCCTTCCACCTTGGAAACAACTGATGTGGTCAAGATCGGTTGGTGCGCGTGGTCCATCTAGAGGCTGCCCAGTGGCCAATGAAGTGGCCAGACGCCAGGGCTCTGAATGGCATCTGGCCAAACCAATCAAGAGCATCAGCCAGTTACAGCAGATGAAGTAGAAGCAGAGGCAAGGTCATCGAGTCTCCAGTAGGGTGACCAGTTGTCCCAGTTTGCTTAGGACTGCCCCAGGTTTAGCACCAGAAGTCCTGCATCCCAGGAAATCCCTCAGTCCCAGGCAAACTGGGACAGATAGTCACCATCAGCTCATCACCATGGCAGTCTCCTAGAATCAGGAGCAGCGGGTGCTGATGCTAACAGAAGATCAAGATGAGCATGGTGGTTCACTTTTGCTATCCCTGGAAACCACCTACTGAGACTGGGTATCTTGAATGACTTGGGCTTCCTGGGAAGGCCTGGGTGGGCAGCTGCTGAGCAGACTGTTTCCTTTCTATCAATATGTTGTTTCCATGGCAACCTGAAACAAACCAGCATTTACAGAGGTGATATACATGGGTCTCTTTTCCTTAAAACCCAAAGGAAGCTAATGTGACGAGTGTGTATGCAGGTCAAGGAAGGAAGGTGAAAGCCCACAAACAAGCTTCCCATTTCAACAGCACGAAACATCCCTCAGAGGCTCCCCTCATTTGTTTGGTGGTGAATCTGAGACACCAAGATGGACCCCATTGCTTCCCTGACAAGAAGCTGACATCACTAAATGGTCATACATACGCGGCATCTACAACCCAGGGAACACGTATACGTCTGGCCTGAATTCTTTTTACAAAGGCAAGTCATCCATTTGCTTCGGAAAGAGAAAGTACACACATCTTTGGCTCTGCACTTTGGACAAGGTTGAACCACGATCGACCTCCAGGAAAAGTTTTCAGCCACACATATGGCGGCTACAGCGTGAAAGAAACAAACAGGACTTGTGTTTCGTGGGGCCCCATCTATGGTCGGACGTAGGTGTCACCAGCACACACTGGACGGAGAGGGTCCTCAAGAAACACCATCAACTCTGGTCGCCGGATACTCTGTAATGAAGCATCACGTTCTGACATGGACCCCAACTGCCCAGCGGGAAGGAAGAGAGTCTTCACAGTGGACCATGCATCCATGTAAACAGAAGGCGTATTCATTTTCTGCTCCTCCAGACGCACACCTGCATGCGATCCAAACCAAGAAAGTTGAACATGGGGGACGCTAGCTCCCTGCTGAAGCCCCCTCCAACATCCTAGCATATTAGAGCCTGAAGGATGTCTGCACAGACGTGTAACACTCTGGAGCCTGTGGGGGCCAGATCCCACACAGATGAGAAGGGATGCTATTCCAAGGCTGCTTGTACAGCAACGTGCAAACACCGGCCTCTTTAGAAGAAGCAGGAATAAAAAGTAAGATCCCACTGACCTACGTGTAGGTAACTATTCACACTCTGTATCTGGGTGGGAGATAATGGAGTGAACGAGAAGAACTGCTGAGGCCAAAGGCACAGCAGACGTGGTGGGTGCAGGGGGCAAGAAAGGGTGAGGCAGAAAGCCCTCTGGTTCCCGAGGACTGGTACAGGGGAGTCTTAAGACCAGGCAGCAGCAGAAGAAACGTTTCCCACCAGAAGGAAGAAGAAGGCCCGGGATCCTGGCATCTTCTTTAATTGTAGGTGGCCTCCAGTTCACGCAGGTCAACACAGACACTATTCCTCAGGGCAAGGGTCTTTGCTTTCTCCTCAAATGTCTTCTCCAATCCAGAAGTTTCTTTATTCTCCAAAATAAGAATTCTCAATCAACTCCAGAGCTCTTGCCTTTTCAGAGATGGTCCTATCTTAGCCAGGTCCTGCAGTGGTCCTAGTGGCAAACTTTGGCTCCACTAAGGTTCCTGGTGGGAAGTGTGGGTGAAGAGGAACAGCTCTTTACCTGTCCTGCCTTCCAGGCCTGTGGACCAAAAAACAGCGTAACAGTGAGATTCCAGCTTCTGTCCTTTCAACAGATGTCTTTCAACAACGAGCATCACCTTACTGCCTTTAGTCCAGAATGTTCTAGCTACTGAACAGAACATACACTGCTTCTAAAAGCATTATTTTCATTAAGGAAGAAGAAAGGCCAATTTATACCATTCAAGGAACTCCCTGTATGCTGAATCATGGCTGGGAACCCTCTACACAAATCTCACCACTACACCCATAAATGATTAAAAAAAAAAAAAACCCACTGAATACAGCCTGCTCAGAGGAAGTGGAAAATTCTATTTTTCAGCATGTCCCTGTTATGTCCATGAGATATGGGGCCAGGGGCACGGAGGTGTCAGACTACCCAGTTTACACATGGGAAAACTGAGGCACAGAGGGTGCCCATGTTCTCAACATAGGATGACAAGCATCCGGTCCCTCATCCTAATGTGCACTTCAGCTGGAACGTCTCTCTGCTTTCACAAGACCCTTAACAACGAATTAGGAGATTATCCAGAGTGGATGGGGCCCCTCCAAGGAAATGGGAAGATACAACTTAACCTCAAAGAAGAACCTCAAAGTTCTTCTAAATGTTCTGGTTTTCTTTCCCCTCCTGGCCAGCAGCCCTCTGAGCTGCCCCAGAGGAAACCAGGGAGAAGCCCTTTCCCCAGGGAGGCTCACGCAGCTAGCAAATTAACTGGCAGCCCGGTGAATCACACAGGGACTTCCTTCTTGTCGCCCGGCAACCACATGCACTTGGCAGTGGGACATTAAACACAGAGGGGAATGTCGGGAGGCATGGGTAAAATAAAATAAAAAGCAAAACACACGACCCCACCCCCACCCCCTCCCCGGACTCATCCCAGCCTGGCAGACCCAGCCAAGGGGGCTGGGGGAGGGGTGGAAACGAGAGCATCAACCCAGGGGAGGAAAATGAGGTTAGGACCAGCCTAAGCAGAGCCTGACACTCCCCCCCTCCTCTCATCAAACTCTTCTAGGTGTAGCATTTGTATTTGGCCAAAGACACGCCTCTATTAGCTTAGAGAAAGGCAGTGGGAACCTTGCATTAGCAGGCACCTAGAGATTTGAAAGATTACTTAGAAACCCAGCCCGGAGGGGTTAAGACCTGGGGCCGCCAGGGCGGCTGTTCTTGCCTCTCCCTCCAGCATCATTCCCCAGGTTAAGTCCCTCTGCCACCTCTAGGGCCCGATCCCCTTCCCCCAATCTTCTCCCACTCGAATGTTTTCATGCCCGTTGCTATGGCCACTAGGAGCTGGTTAGACAAGCCTCTAAAGCACCACCTGGCCCTTCAGACCCTGCCTCTGGCCTCTTCGAAAACTCCCGGGACGGAAGTAAAAATGGACATAGATACACTACCAAACGTAAAATAGATAGCTAGTGGGAAGCAGCCACGTAGCACAGGGAGATCAGCTCGGTGGTTTGTGACCACCTAGAGGGGTGGGGTAGGGAGGGTGGGAGGGAGGGAGACGCAGGAGGGAAGAGATATGGGAACATGTGTATATGTATAACTGATTCACTTTGTTATAAAGCAGAAACTAACACACCACTGTAAAGCAATTATACTCCAAAAAAGATGTTTTAAAAAAAAATGCATGTAGAGTTGACATGTGGGACAACCCACAGGAGAAAAACTGGGGACGAGGAAAGGAAGAACAGCAGCAAGACGGCCCCTGTGATGAGCTGAACATTAGCCCCAAAGATACTCACATCCTAATAAATCCAGCACCCTGTGACTGTTACCTTCTACAGCCAAAGTTAAGGATCTTGAGATGCAGAGATTATCCTGGATTATTGGGGGAGCTGGGGCAAATGTAATCACAGGTCTCCTTATAACAGGGAGGCGGACGGAGATGTGACACAGGAGAAGGTGCAGGAGATGTGATAACAAAAGCAAGAGGCTGGAGTGAGCGATTCAAGGAAGAAAGCATGAGGCCAGGGAAGCAGGTGGCCCCCCAGAAGCTAGAAAGGCCAGGAAACAAACTCTTCCCTAGAGCTTCCAGAAGGAAACAGCCCTGCAGATACCCTGACTTCAGCCCTGTGAAATGACTAATGTAAGAGACTGTAAGAGAATAAATGAGTCTTGTTTAAAGCCACTAAGTCTGTGATAATTTTATGGCAGCACAGAGGAAACTAAACTTGTCAATCAGGGCATATCTTGTCTGTTTCCCCACAGACCTAGAGACGAGGGTATCACAGTATAAATACCGGTGACAATGGGGAATTTGGCTTGGAGAGGTCTAACAGCCAGTCTACAGGCTGAGAAGGAAAAAGTCAAGTCTCTGAAAGTAACTGAGGCAAGAGGCAGCCCAAGCTTTGAAGTGGGCTCTCACTTCACTGACCCCACTGGTGACCGTCACTGAGGCCAATAGCTTCATCTCTGAAAGCCTCAGTTTTGTCATCTGCAAAAAGAGAGATAATATTATCATACCCGCTGCAGAGCTTTTAGGATTAAATGAGATACTGCGTGAAAAGCACATGGCACGTGGCAGATGCCAAATAAATGATACCTCTTAGGAAGGGTTAGACATGCAGATATGGGCAGATGCTGTTAAGTGCCCATCCCAGTATCTCTTCTCCCTTTTCTACTAAGCAACATAACTCTGATTTTTGGCTGGCACATTGTGGCCCAGAGTAAATAGACTATGTTTCTCAGCCTCCCTTGACAGCTAGCTAGGGCCATGTGACTAAGATCTGGTCAAAGAAATGGAAGTGAAAAGTGTTGTGGAACTTCTGGGGAGGCTGTTCAAAAGGTGTTTGAAGGAGCCCCATTTTTCCCTATCTGCCTTTACTCCCTTCTGCTTCCATTGAGGATGTAATGGCTGGTGCCCCAGCAACCATCTTGGACTTTGAGGGGCTCCAGTGAAAATGGGAGTCATGCACTAAGATAATCTAACCAGAAGGTGGAAGCCTAGATCCCTGATAACTCCAGAACTGCCATACTAGCTGTGGATGGCCTTTCTTTGGATTTCTGTTACGTGAGAGAGAATGCTCTTCTGCCTCAGTTATTAAGTCACTGTTATTTTAGAGTTTTCTACTAATCATAATGGATCCAATATACCACAGATCTAGGGAAACAGGATTCAGAGTCATTCTAGAGTAGTGGTCCTCCATGTGCAGCCCTTGACAACAGCTTCAGAAGCACCTGGGAACTTAGAAATGCAAATTCCCAGGACCCACCCCAGACTTACTGAATCAAAACCTCTGAGGGTGGAACCCAGCATTCTGTGTCTTAACAAGCCCTCTGGGTCATTCTGGTGCACACTCAAGTGTGAAACCACCATTCTAGAGCAAGGTTTCTCAAATTCTGGCACTAGTGACTTTTGGGCAGGATAATTCTTGGTCAGGGGCGGGGGCGGGGATGCTGTCCTATGCATTGTAAGATGCTCAGCAGCACCCCTGACCTCTACCCACTAGAAGCCGGGAGAAGCCCCTCTCAGTGTTCAAAATGTCTCAGACACCGGCCTACATCTGGGCTCGGGGCAGAGCGGGCAACAAAATCGCCCCCCGTAGAGAAACACTGCCTCTGAGTAGCAGTTCATTCTTGACTTTGGCTGCACATTAGAATCACCTGGGAAGTTCTTCAAAATTCCCCGGCCAAAATTCTCACCCCAGCCTGGTGAGGTCGGAACCCACTAGGGCAGGACGAGGCAGCAGTTAAAGCTGTCCAGGTGATGCCGACATGAGGCCAGTGCTGAGAACTGTTGCACATTGCAAAGGGCCAGTGGGCCCAGAGGAGAGCCTGCTCCAAGCTGGAGAAGGTAGCGACACACCTGAATCCTGATGATGGCCAGGACACAAGATACTCCTAGGCGGAAACCGTAATGAGGGCGACCCGGGGAGACTTGGGAACGAACATCCCAGCTGCCAGACAGGGTGACTGGATGGCGTGGAATTCCCGGTGGCTGTGTCACCTCGTTTCCCATCAGAACAGGGTGGACACCTTTCAGCGTCTCCCATGAGTAACAACACAAAGCCTCAGTTTCCTCCCTTAATGAACCCGGCACACAGTGAGCCAGCTCCCACCAGGCACTATAAACATGAGCTCACTCAACAAGAGCAACTATCTCAATAAAGACAGCGATACAGCGATGGGGCCTGTTTAGAAACGAAGAGCCTACGTTCTCCATCCAACTGGTAAGCTCCCCAGGCACTGAAACCAGAATCCTCCCACACGGATACGCTCTGAGCAAGGAGAAACTCCACATGTATTGAATGTAGCCCTGAAAATAAGCTTGGCTGGGGGTCCCTAAGTAGGTCGGAGGGGAAAGGGAGGAGAGAATTAGATGAGAAACCAGCCACCAAGCAAGAGGGAGAGCTGAACAGGTTGACAGGTTGACACTCTGACTTCGTGAAAAGAAGGATGCAGTCATGTGTAAATTCTCTCTCCTGCCGGGACTTTTTCCTTCATTATTTCAGCCCCAGCCTGCCCAGCCGAAATGCTCAGCCAAGCGTTTCCTTGTTTCCTTTGGCCCAAATCGTGAAGTCCAGGCTGTCACCGGGGGAGGCGTGGGGAGGGGGTGGAGGAAAGGAGAAAGAGGAAGAAAAAAAAGAGGAGGATGGGAAGGAGGTGATAAGGAAGAGAGAGAGGAGGGGCAAGAGGATGCTCACAGCGCCAGGATGAACTAGCCTCTCTGGTCCCTGCCCACGTCAGCCCCCCTGGGCCGCTTGGATGGAAAGATGAGCAACAGGTGTGAGTCTGGAACTCCTACAGGAGACGCTAACTCCCCGTGGGTCTCTAAGAGGGGAAGGCTCAGTGGGATGGAGCCTCCCAGTGTGTGCCCTTCCCTTCCTGGGGGCTCTGCCAGTCCACTTAATGCACCTGATTGGAATAAGGTAGAAGAAATCCGGCTGCCCTGTACCAGTGCTATCAAACGGGCAAGGAGCCCGGGTGCCTCTTCTGTTCCCAGAGACTTTTAACAGGTTCCTGTGCAAAGAATGCATAGGACTTTACGGCTCCCACTGACCATTTCCAAGGCTCCCACCTTCCCTGCCTACATACCGCCCTTCCTCACAGAGTCAGAACGCATCTCACTCTTGGGCTTCCCTGGTGGCGCAGTGGTTAAGAATCCGCCTGCCAATGCAGGGGACACGGGTTCAAGCCCTTCTCTGGGAAGATCCCACATGCCGCGGAGCAACTAAGCCCGTGCTGCGCCACAACTACTGAGCCTGCGCTCTAGAGCCCGCGAGCCACAGCTACTGAAGCCCGCGCTCCACAGCAAGAGAAGCCACCACAACAAGAAGCCCACGCACCGCAACGAAGAGTAGCCCCCGCTCGCCGCAACTAGAGAAAGCCCGTGCGCAGCAACGAAGACCCAACGCAGCCAAAAATAAATAAATAAAATAAATAAATTTATTAAAAAAAAAAAAAAAAAAACAGAATGCATCTCACTCTTTTTTTTTGGTGGTGGGGGGGAGGTACTCTCATTGTTGTTGCCTCTCCCGTTGCGGAGCACAGGCTCCGGATGCACAGGCTCAGCGGCCATGGCTCACGGGCCTAGCTGCTCCGCGGCATGTGGGATCTTCCCAGGCCGGGGCACGAACCCGTGTCCCCTGCATCGGCAGGCGGACTCTCAACCACTGTGCCACCAGGGAAGCCCGCATCTCACTCTTAACTACAACCCCTGGGTTCCCTCCAGCCTGTAAACCTTGTGTGCAAATGTCCTGACTCTTGCAAATGCGTTGAAAAATAAACTTTAAAAAGCTTCCAGATGTTCTGTTGTAGGGGTGGTGTTTCTCTGCTCCTGTCTCCAGGGGCCCATGCACGATGCCCAGCAGCCTGACTGCCCAGATGAAATCTGAGGCGGCCAAGAGGCACTGCCTGGGGGCAGGTGGGGAGGATGCCCCTTCCCCCCCAGGACCACACTCAACCACTGTCTCCATCACTCTATCCCCGCAAAGATGTGACTTACACACCCCATTTATTCTTCCACCATCCCCCATGCCCGCCCTGTTTCTTTCACTCTTATAGGTGAGATCTACAACCCGGAGGTTTGATCCACATACTGCAAAAACCTTCAAAATCAACAAAGGAGCAAGTCTGCGATTCCCAAATGATAAGCTTTGTTCTTTCTGAGCATCCACCTCATTTCTCCCTTAAAATTCTTATACCAACTGCCTTTGCAGCATACAGTCAAGGACAAAACAACATGGAGTGACTCTTCCACGTAAGATGTTAAACCATCACCTGCAGGTACATCTTAGGAGCTGGACCAGCCAGAACAAGGGAGTGGAGTTTATGACTTGTCAAGGCCCCTCTGGGGCTGGTGGCCTCTGATCTCTAGAAAGGAAATTGCCAACGGGCAGCCTTGTGCACACACAGCCACGCACACACCCTTCCCAACACGCACACACCTGAGGGCCCGGGATTCTTTGCACAAGGTGACGCGGGCTCCCTTTGATGCTCGCTGGATGTGTTCCCATTGGGCGAAAACCAGACCTCAATAAAACCCGGCATTATCAAGAGGCCGGTGGTGGGTGATTGCACCGGCCTGTTATCTCTATGGCCCTGGGTGGGGCTGCTCTGTGGTTCTCCACTGAAGAGCATTAACTTCTAGGTGGATCAAAGACGCTTCCGAACCAGCCGGCCCAGACCCCTTGTTTATCCGCAGGGGACTGTTCCCAAAGATGGACTTTAAGATAATAAGGACCCCAGTCCCAGCCTCCCTCTGTCCTCTCCTTATCATGCAATATGTCCCTCGGGGGCCGCCCAACGGCCAATCACAAGGCCCTTCTCCTCTCTCTCTTCAGATGGCCCATTTAACAACAGCAAATGAGGGACCGGGCCCGGGAGTGTCCCAGCCCTGCTGCAACCATGGGTATCTGGGGACAGGGAGACACCTACTTGGGGACCATGCAGGAGCTCCTCTCCCCTCTGTGAGTCACGCCAGGGAGGGGGGTCCAGAGAGCAGGGCGTTTGCTACACTCTTCCCTCAAGAGGGAGAAACTGACAGCCCTCACACCTGGTCCTTGACATCCCTTGTTGGACTCCACTGCCTACCCTAATGTTCAAGGCCTGCAACCCACCCACAGTGAGGACACAGAGGGACCTCTGAGCTGTCTGGATCTGGACACCAAGACGGACTGTGCATCGGCCTGGAGAGAAAGAGCATGTGCGCTGAAGGAAGGCAGGTGCTGGCAGGTGCTTG
Source organism: Hyperoodon ampullatus (assembly GCF_949752795.1). Taxonomy (NCBI): domain Eukaryota; kingdom Metazoa; phylum Chordata; class Mammalia; order Artiodactyla; family Ziphiidae; genus Hyperoodon; species Hyperoodon ampullatus. The sequence goes on along the minus strand of NC_136932.1, from coordinate 21,207,231 downwards.
AATGCCCCCTGAACGTTCCTGAGGCCCACACAGGTCTGGCAGCTGGAGGGGTGAGGCCAGGGTTTTCTTCTTTGCATTCAGAGTACCTGGCTTACTGTGTGGACCTGGAGAGGCACATGAATGAACGAATGAATGAATGAACGAACGAACAAACAAGTGAATCACTAGCCACTCGGTGGCATGGACACTCAATCCTACCAACGGGAAAAGCTTCAGGGAGCACATCTCACTGGAGACACCTTAGCTCAATGACACAGAGTCAGATCAAGGTTCAAATCCTGGGTCCCGGGCAAGGGACCTCCATTCTCTTTAATCCATCTGTAAGCAGGACTAATGGTCACACCTCCTCCATCGTAGGGCCGTTAGGAGGACAGAGGCTCAATGAGTAGTGTTTGTCATCATTACCGTATTTCCCTGTAGCACTGTCTCTATTAAAGAATCCAGGTCATACGTTTCCAAGGAAGGAGGAAGTAAGTGCCTTGGTTATATTCCCGGTGCAGCCCAGACCTAAGGGGTGCACAAAACTCCAGCTCCATCCTCCAACACTCCTTTCTTTCCCCCTTATTCGATCCATAATGTTCTTTCTAGCATTGAGATTAACGCCTACCTCTTTCCATGCTCCCTCGACGGCCCCTAAAAAGTCTGGGAACTCCAGGTGTAGGGAACTGGGGAGGCAGCCACGAGTCATGAGCAGGTGACAAAGGCCGTGCACAAGGCCAGTGACAGAACAGGACCGCGCCCTTGACTCCAGCCTAGCTGAGGCCACTGGGAACTCCACCTCTGCCATCATGTAATGGTGAGATGCACAGACCCCCTCTGCCTTCAACTCGTACGTCTTTCCCTGGCTTCTCTCATGCTTTTAACGTGTGTCCTGTCTTCCTTAAACCCCTGGTTTGTCTGTCTCTGTCTCACTCTCATTAGAGACGCCACAGCCTGAAAAGCCAACCCAACAGGGAAGGATGCCTACAGGGCTCTGTCTTGTCTGCCCCGGCCCCGGCCCCGGCCCCGGCCTGGACAGCGTGTGGTGCACGTGTCAAGGTGACAGGGAAGCTGGGTCTCAGCGCCCTGCGGTCACAGCGGGGCCAGGCTGTTCCCCAAGGCTGCAGCTGGGCTCTCAGAGGCGCTGGGAGGTCAGGCAGCAAGTTCACAGGACAGGCCACCCACACGGCACATCAGGGCCGCGGGGCTGTCCCCGGGGCCAGCTCGGCTCTGGCCCTCGGCCCTGACTCAGAACACTCCACCATATGGCCTCCCTTGGGGAGGATGAGAGGAAGAAAAGACTGAAACCAGGGGCAAGAAAGAGCCCCACCTCCCTTGACGTGCCAGGGACCCTTCCTGGACACGGGGGTGTGGGGTGTGGCTAGCATTGTCCCCACCAGGTCCAGTGAAGGCCAGAGGCAAGTCCGATGGCAACATGCCCGCAGTGAGACTGGGTGTCCCTCTCTGCAACCCACAGATGTGTTTCCAGGGTTTGATGTGAACTCGAAAAACCCTGGACCTTAGGCTACTTCACACTTTTCTAATTAAAGACCCAAACTGGATTTTCATGTTTGCAGAGAGAGCTTTGACCAAAAGTGTAGGCTGCGGAGCAAAACAGGAAGAGAAGGATCTTTCTCTTGTTCTCTCCCTCCCTTCTTTTCTCTCTCTCTCTCTTCCCTCTGCAAGTACAGAGGGATGGGGCGGGGTGTGTGTGTGTGTGTGTGCAAACGAGATCTTGGCAGCCGTAGCCTCTAAGGTCCCCTGGAGCCTGCCTGTGTTCTGTTGAAAGCTTTTCTCTTTTCTTTGGTCCCATAGACACCAGTCCCCATCCTGGTTGGTTGGGCAGGGGCGGAGGTGGAGGGGAGCTGGGCGAGGCTCTGGGAAAAGAGAAAGAGGCGAAGAACAGATCCTCGGGCACAGCGGCCAAGAAAAGAGCCCGAATGCCTCGTCTGGGCAGAAGGCAACCGTCCCAGGTTTCTTGGCGTGCTGGGACTTGCTGGAAACCAGAGCCCTGGCTGGCAGGACGAGGGTGGACAGTGGAACCAGCCGAAGGAGGGGGGCCCCGGGGGGGAAGAGGGGGAGGTCTCAGTGAATCATATAAATTAGAGACAGAAGGGATGTCAAGCCACCTTCACTTCCTTCCTCTCCTAATGGGAATTATCTCATTAGCCCTGAGCTTCCTAGAGGCTAACTTTAAATGATTCCTCTAACGGGGATTTCAATCTACAGCCCGCCCCCCTGCCCCCCACTTCCCCATCAGATCTGACTCTAAGGAGAGCGAAAAAGGGCTCTTAAAGGGACAGTAGCAAAAAGACACCAGATAGGGAGGGTGGGAGGGAGACGCAAGAGGGAGGAGATATGAGGATATATGTATACGTATAGCTGAATCACTTTGTTATAAAGCAGAAACTAACACACCATTGTAAAGCAATTATACTCCAATAAAGATGTTAAAAAAAAAAAAAAAGACACCGGTTCAATCTATTTAACTCTGCAGACTTTCTCCAAACATTTCACGCAAGGTTAGTTTTGCCCTTTCACCCTTTATTTCCACTTACAGGAATTTATTGTAAGAAAATAGTCATGGACATGGTAATAGGCTCAATAATGACACGACTTAACGCACTCCTCCCTCAAGATAGACATATTCTAATCTCTGGAACCTATAAATGTTACCTTATGTGGCAAAAGGGACTTGGCAAATGAGATTAAGGATCTTAAACGGGGGAGATGATTCTGGATTATCCAGATGAGCCCTAAATGCAATCACAAGTGTCCTTATAAGAGGGAAGCAGAGGAGGATTTGACTCCAGAGAGGAAGACACGATAGGACCACAAAGGTAAAGATGGCAGTGATGTGGCTACAAGTCAAGGTATGCCGACAGCCTCCAGAACCTGGGAGAGGCCCGGGACAATTCTCCCCCGGGGAGCCCCCAGAAGGAACCAGCCCTGCCAACAACTTGATTTTAGCCCCATAAGACTCATTTTAGACTTCTGGCCTCCAGAACTGTAAGAGAATAAATGTGTGTGTGTTTTCTTTGGGGTTTTTTTGAATTTTATTTAATTTATTTTTTTTATACAGCAGGTTCTTATTAGTCATCAATTTTATACACATCCGTGTATACATGTCAAACCCAATCGCCCAATTCATCATAAATGTGTGTTTTCTCAAACCACCAAGTTGGTGGTAATTTGTTACAGCAGCCGCAGGAAACTAGTACAGATATGAATACAGTTCTTGCTACCAGCATTGTCATCAGGGCCTTATTTCACAGCAAAGGAAAAAAACCAAAAAAGCATTGAAAATGTTCAAAAATTACCATGTCATAATGCTATGATGAAATAATACCCCTAAAAATACAGAAATACTATTTCATAATAATGGAGTAATATATAACTGAATATGGATCCTAAATATTTTCCTTGCCTTTTGTAAATGTTTCTAATGGTAAGCATCTTTTAATTACTTCTGTCATTGTAAAAGTCACATATTTATTTGCAGGGTGGTATAAGGGTTAAGTCTGGCCCGATACCTTTCCATGAATAAAGAAGGAGGAACTGGGGACAGTTTAGCAGAGAGAGGTCAGAGTCAGAGAATCCAGGGTGGGTACTGTTCTGGGCTCTGAAGACTGTCAAGCTTCCTGGCAAACGGGTTCTCCTCTATATACACCACAGCCTGGAGTCATGGTCCTCCACCCAGGGGCCCCTCTGGCCTGCAGACCCTCCTCCCTAACAGATGAGCCGCCCTGACGTGCAGCCCATTCCCCTCGGCCCCTCACCTCAAGTCTGCTTCCTCCAGGCCCCCAAGAAGCATGTTTATCTCTGCTTCCGTACTCTGATGCCGCTCTTCGCAGTTGGACGATGTATTAGTTTCCCAAGGCTGCTATAACAAATCACCACAAACAGGTGGCTTAAAACAACAGACATCTATCTTCTCACAGTTCTGGAGGTCAGAAGTCCAAAGTCAAGGTGTCGGCACGGTTGGTGCCTTTCTGGGGGCCTTGAGGGAGCCCTCTCTCCCAGCTTCTGGTGGATCCCAGCAAGCCTTGGCTTGTGGACGCATCACTCCACTCTGCCTCCAAGTTCATGTCGCCTTCTTCTCTGTGTCTGCCTCCCCTTCTCTTCTCTCCTAAGGACTCGCCATTGGATCCTTAACTAACTACATCTGTAAAGACCCTATTTCCAAATAACCCCCACTGTGAGGTTCTAGGTGGACGTGAATTCTGGGGGATACTATTTAACCCCCTACAGGTGGCCTGCGGCTCCTTTCTCCCTCCACTTCTTCAAGTCTCAGTAACCTCAGTCTCCTTTGATTCTTCCAGGTCTCAGAAGTCAATCCCTTTTGGAAGTATCCAGAAGCAGAGGGAGTCTCCCTCAATGAATGAACTTCCCAACAACTGGAGTTGCCAATGTGAGAGTGGGTGGCCTTGGGAGAGATGGAATTCTCTGTCGTTGAAGTGTTCACGCAGGAAACACCTCTCTGGAAAGACGTGCAGGAGGTCCTGGGTGTGAATGGGGGATGGGATTAGGTAGTCAAAAGAGTTGGGTTTTATGAGAACAAGGATTGTACCCAATCCATTCAGCACAGTGCTGGGCATAGAAAAGGCACTAAATAGATGGTTATTTTGCCCCATCAGGAAAGATTCCTTCAATCTCAACAGTCCTCTTTTCAATGAATGCATGGAACACTACAAAGCAACGTAAACTAAGAATTAGATGATTTGTGTATTCAACAACTATTGGTCAAGCACCTCCTTGGTATACAGCATACGATCGGACACTCCTATGCGCCTCTCTCGTCTTTGATGGCTAGAAGGTGAAAATCAGGACAGATCAGACGGCAGGAGACACCAGAATCACCACCCCAATGATTACGTGGACTTGGCGCCACCAGAGTTTCTACATGGGCAGTCGGAAGGTCTCTCGGGAAAACCTAAGAGGCAAGGCCCTAGGATCTCTTTCTGCTCCTGCCCTGTCCACTAAGAAAGGGAGGGAAGGCAGAGGAGCATGCCTTGCAGCAGCCAAGGGCAGGCTGTCTGTTCAGGCTGGAGCCCAGACAAAGCACACGCACCAGGCGGTGACTTATCAGCTGCGTGAGGCCCAAGAAGCTCTTAAGCCACAGGTGGATGCCTGCGAAGCCACCTTCCCAGGAGAGCACAAGCCTCAGGCCCTGCTTTACTGCTAATCACCACAAGCACCCTGGTGTCTCAACCCCAACCTGGGTGGCCTTTACCACTCCCGGAGCCCTGTCATGTGCTCCGTGATCTCAGCTGGCCTCACACAGACCCTGTCAAGTAAGCAGGACAGGCGTTGTTATGACTCCCACTTCACAGATGGGGAAACTCTGCTGCAGTAACTCTATGACTTCCTCAGGGCCACCCAGGGAGCACGTGCCCCAGTGGCTAGCCCGGGGCTCCTTCCATAACCCAGGGGGCAAATGGTGACCCCACCCTCTCTGTACTGCCCCCCAGGACTTTAGGGCTTTACATGTGGCAACAACTATTGGGGGACGGCTCTTCCCTCTGGGCAATGGGCTTCCTTTTTGGACCCTGGGAGCCTGACTCACCAAAATTCCCGCCTCTTCCCATTTAATCTGTCCTCCTGTTTGATGCCTGGAAGTGGAAGGGCATGGACTTGGGGGAGGGAGGGAGGAAGGCATGGCTTGTGCCCAGGCTGGGCCGCCCCAAGAGCAGTGAAGGATGCTTTGGGGGATCTGGGAGGAAAAGCTGCCCACTGTGTACTTTTTTTATTTTTAAAGACTTTTTCGATGTGGACCATTTTTAAAGTCTTTATTGAATCTATTACAATATTGCTTCTGTTTTATGCTTTGGCTATTTTTTTTTTTTTTGGCTGTGAGGCATGTGGGATCTTAGTTCCCCAACCAGGGATCGAACCTGCACCCCTTGCATTGGAAGGTGAAGTCTTAACCACTGGACTGCCAGGGAAGTCCCCCCACTGTGTCCTTTTCCAGGCGTGGAAAAGAAAGAGGAGAGGGCAGAGCTGATGTGAATGCCGTGCTCAACTCACAAGCTACGGCTTTCCCAACCTGCCCTGTAAACGTGCTCAGAGCCGGGCCCTCTGTTTCCCTAAGCTGTCCCAAGCAGCCTCAGTAGGTGGTGGGCTGCCCGCAGAGCAGAATGGAGCAAGAACGCTACCCTCTTCTAGGGTCACAGGTCAGTAGGGCCTGAGTTGATGATCCCGGGTCTGGGGCCTCCACGGGAGGTGGCAGAGTTCCTCTTCGGCGGGGCCCCTGGACAATGTCGCCCACACCACCCGAAGCCACGCACTGCAGGTCTGACGGAGCCTCAGAAAGCAGAACTCTGGGGGCAGCACGGGCAGGGCAGGGAGCGCAGGCAGGCAGGGCCAGCGCATCCGCAGTCCACTCCTGGAATGCCCGTGTTCGGGCTGATCTGTCGGCTGTGGTTTCCCCTCACCAAACCTTGTCCTTTGTGGAATTTGCACCCCGAGGGGCACCTTGAGAGATGCTCTACAACTAAGAGGTCCATGGCCTCTTCTGCACTTGGGGTCAGGCCAGAAGGAGCCCTAAGAAGGTGAGTGGATGGTGCGGGGGCCGTGAGCAGTCAGGCCGCCTCCAGCAAATCCAGGCCAGCGTCCGGTTCCCATGACGCTCTTACCGGCAGCGTTAATAACTAACCATGTTCCAGACAGGTGCTGGCGGCCTGGCCTTAGGAGTTCTCATTTAGGGTTGAAAGTGAGTCACTTCTCTTTTATCATTTGCTAGCAGAGTGAGTCACCGGAGCTTCACACAAGCTCTCACACCTTGGCCAAGGGACATTCATGCCCATACCTTCGACCACCTGTTTTCCAGGTCAGCTGAGCCCCGTGGAGCTGACCCTCATTGGTTTAGACCAAACAGCATCCCTGGTACCCAGCCTCCACCCTTCCTGCTCTTCACCCCACTCCCTCAACTGGGACAGTGAGTCCTGACCCACCAGGAGTCTGGAGAGAGAGCCTGACAGGTGTCCACCCAGGCCTGAGGCTGGGTGAGGTCTGTGTCACCTTTGACCTTTAATGGCACCCTCCTACCTTCCCAACCCTCTGTTTGGGAATGGACTAGAAGTGGAAAATTCCAGAACTGATGAACCAAAGGACACAACTGCGAGGCAATAAGTCAGCTTCCCTCTTGGGAATAACAGGGGTTGAATGTAGGTAAACTGAGTCCCATTGCTATTAACATGCTTCCCTCCTTCTTGTGTCAGGTGAGAGGCAGGACTGGCCACCAAGGCCAAGATGCTGGCATCAGGCTCCTATGGTGGGTCTGGAGTAAATCTCTCAGGAGGAATCACCCAGATAGACATCTAATAAATCTCATCCGGGAAAACAAACTCATATACCTCTTTGGGTAATCCTTCCTTCCCCACTCATGTATGGTCTCTCCTACAAAATAATATTTTTTTGTAATTAAAGAGACAAAGTTAGAGACAGAAAAGGAAAATATGAAAAGAAAGCACAAGAGTTAAAAAAACAAAAACAAAAAACCCTCACTGAAATAGTTTGGGGATTTACTTTTTTTTCATCCTCAAAAAGTCCCTCTCGCTACCTGGTTTCTAAAACAGACAGTAAACAGAGATGACATCAAATTGGATAGCAACTGGGCATCTCCTGGCCAGGAGCTGCGGCAGGTGTGAGACTGACAGACTGAGAAAAGATGACACTATTTCTATCCTTAGAAGATGAAAACCAAGGAGGAGAAATGACAGCAGAGGCTGAGCCCTGGGTGTGGTGAGAAACCTGACACCCTGCCAGCCGCTGGCCTTTTGGGTGAACTCGCTTGTCTAGATGGGGCGCCAACGTGGAGCTCCTTGTTGGTGAGCTTTGTTTATCCCCCCACCTCTCAGGTATCACAGCGTGACTCATCCCCGGGGGCTCAGAGAGGTCAGGCTGTGGCTGTCTTTGCTCCACGGAGCACCCAGTACTTTCCAAACTGCATTTTGAAATCCACCGGCTGTGACAGTGGCTTTGGCCTGACCCCTGCAGGGTGTGAGGTGCTTTCCCTGCTACACACGTCCCGCACATAGCATCTGCGTTGATAGCACTGAGGGGACACATGCCAGGAGAGAGACTCCACCCCCGGCTGCTGGCTTGAGGGACCGAGTGAATCATGAGGCCTGACCAGTGACCACGATGTCCCAGGGTGAAGTGGGAGGCCTGGGGATGGAGCCCGCTGCAGGGACCAGAGCCATGGTGACTCACATTTGGACCCCGAGGGAAAGTTCCGTCGGCGCGTCCTCTGGATGGCTCTCGTCCCCTGGGTGAGGTCATCCCCACGGCCGCTCAGAACTGCGACGTGCTTCGTCTTCCCAGAGCCCCAGCTTTTCCCTCTCAATTATGGTTATGGCAGGAATCACCATTTTAGCCGCCGCACCTCTCCCCTACCCACCACACACACACACACACACACACACACACACACACACACAGACACACACGCACGCACACGATGGATGGACCGGAGGAAAGAGCCCGTCCTCCCCCCGGGGCGTCAGATTTTTCATCTGTAAAAATAGCTCCTCTTCCTGATGATCTCACACAGGAGCCTCTGGGGCTCAAGGGCAGTGAATATGATTGTTGGTTCAAAGGAAGTCTGCTAAATCAATGCAAGTCGGTAATATTTTAATATTACTGTTTACGACTACCGCTCCATGGACCCAGCCATCGGGCCACCATCTCGTTCCATCTCCCTGGGCCATTTGGTTGGGAAGTAAAAGAGTGCAAGGCGATGGGTAGGAAAGTGTCCCCAGGAGAGCCGGTACCCAGGAGCTTGGTGCGGCCATTTGGAAGTACACTCAAGCGTGGGGGAAATATGCAGCAAAAGCCTCCATCCTGCCCTTCGTCTTGTCCTTTCTCCAAGCGTTTCCAACAGAGCATGGACACATTTTTAAGGCGTCACCAGGTACACGGGGGTCCGGGTCACAGTCCTCAGCTACCTCTTCTGCCATATGTATGAGTCACAGAGAAGTCCCCCAAAGATGGGCACTAGGCATTCCATTATGGGCTGAGTTTTATTTTTTCTTTTTTTGTTGTTGTTTTTTTTTAAATTTTTATTTTATATTGGAGTATAGTTGATTTACAATGTTGTGTTAGTTTCAGGTGTGTTATGGGCCAAGTTTTCAGTGCACCTGCCATCATAGGGCATTTGCTGACAGCCAAGACCAGGTCTTCCTGGCAGCATTTTAAGAAAGACTCTGCTTCCGAGGTGAGCTCTGGACCCTGAGCGTGCCCACCTTGGTGGTCCCTGTGACCACAGGACAGGAAAGATGAAAGGAGAGCCAGGACATTCCTACCATTATGCCCCGCATCCCTGCACTTGTCAAGGCCCACGTTCTTGGGGGGAGGAGGAAAGGGGATGACCTTGAGCAGTACTGGTCACTCCAAGGGGTGAGAACCCCACTGCCAGGGGTCCTTTGAGAGCAGCCTGCACCCCTCACCGCCCTGACACAACTAGCACGGGGAAACAGGGGTAGCTGGGCTCTCTCCTCCTGTAATTTTTCCCCTATTTCCTTTATTTCTTCCTCTGTCACTACTATTCTTTGCTGCCGAGTCTGCAGCCTGCCCGTGTGGCCCCGGGTGGCTCCACCGGCAGGGATGAAGGGAGACGGATCCTTGTGCTAAGCCCCAACCCCAGTGCAAGGGCCTCTGCTGAGTAAGGCAGGCACAGCTGTTGAGACTCAGCCCCTGGGAAGTGGCAGTGGGAGTTTCAGCTCATCCCCACCTTAAACATCATTCTATTGTCACGTGTACGGGAGCGAAGAGGAGAGAAAAGGCACCTTCAATGTCCCTTTTGTTCGTACCCTCATCCCTCAGCTGCCCCAGCCTCTCGGCTTCCATACAAGCCCCTAGGAAGTGGGCTGCCGGCACGGCCTCGCTCCAAATCCTGCCATGGCTCCCAGGGCCCTCGGAGGGAAACCCTGATGGCCCCAAGGCTCTCCCTGGCCTGTGCCTCATCCCCAGGCACTGAGCTCCCCCGCTCAGTTCCAACCCCACCTGCGCTCCTGTCCTCAAAGACACCGGGTACGCTCCTGCCTCGGCTTTGATGGAGCTGTTGCTGGCAGAGACCTCACCTCCTTGAAGGCCGTGCTCAGATGTCACCTTCTCGTCCGACCTATTCAAGCCTGCAACCTGCCCTCTGCACCCCACCCAGCACATCTGAACAGCTCCTGTTTCTATTTTCTTTTCCACAATGCTATTATGTACTAGTTAAGTTAATTATTTACTATTCTGCTATTATGTACTAGATAAGTTAATTATTTACTATTCTGCGTATTATCTACCCACCCTCAACCCCCCCTAGTCCCCCCACCCGGCACTGGAAAGCAAGCTCCATGAGCACAGGATCATGTTCTCTGCCTAGAACTGTCCTGCCACAGAGCAGGAACCCCAGAACGATCTGTTAGATGAATGAATGAAAGAACGAATGAATGAACAAATGAAAGAATGAATGAGGGCATCACTGCCATCCCGATGGGAGTAGGGACTGTGCCTCTTATGGAATGAACTGGCATTCAGGTGGCGGGGGGGTCGTCCAGGGAGGGAGGGGAGAGGGCAGGCTAAGGCAGAGAGGCTGTTCTCAGAAAGGCAGTGCCCACAATTTGCCTGGAAATCCCCCTGGAGTCACTCATTAACCCCCTGCCCCCGCCCCATGGTTCACACACAGCCTGCCAGTCACCCAAAGCCACACAGCAGCTAAAGCCTCATTTAAGCAACTGACTCTCCTTTCCAGGCCCATCCTCCCACCAGGTAATCCACACCATCATCGTCTGAGCACCCAGTCTGTGCAGGTCCTAGAATGAGCAGCGGAAAAAGGGGTGGGATAAACAAAACAGCCCAGTAACAGAAAACAAGCCCCACCCTGCCTCCACCCACTCTCAAGGCACCAGCTGGGGAGGCACAGCAAGATGGCAAGTGAAGTCCTGAAAGTAAGGTGATGTGCCGGGTGTAGGGGCTGCCGGTGCGGCGGGGCCCTACGGGTGTGGGGTTTTGAGGAGGTGAGGCACACAGATGGGGACATAGGGAGAGGGTGTGGGGAGAGGCGGGGGGCAGAAATAATCCAGTCTTGGGGGGTAGGATCCAAAGCAGGTGAGCTCAGCTGAAAGGCTTCAAATTCGAGTGCAAAGTGGTGGGCGATAAGATTAGGTGCCCAATGAGATCTGTTTGCTGAGATGATCAATAGAAATCCATGGAAGGTTTTTCGTTTGTTTGTTTGTTTTCAGTCAGAAAGCGACATGATGAATCCTGGGTTTAAGAAAGAGGCTCAGGGAAAACACAAATAGACTTACTTTGGAAAGGAAAGACTGGAATTCCAAAGGTTGGAGCCCCTAGGGTGTATCCCAGCTTGTGCTACCAAAGTCAAGAGCAGCGGGGCGGCTGGGAAGAGAGAAGGATCAGACTGGAAAATCGGGGTTGCAGCAACATGGATGGACCTAGAGATTGTCATACTGAGTGAAGTGAGGCACACACAGAAAGACAAATATCGTATGATATCGCTTATACGTGGAATCTAAAAAAAGGGTACAAATGAACTTATTTACGAAACAGAAGTAGAGTCACAGATGTAGTAAACAAACTTATGGTTACCAGGGGATGTAGAAAATGAACTTACGGTCACCAGGGGAGGGATAAATTGGGAGATTGGGATTGACATATACACACTACTATATATAAAATAGATAACTAATAAGGACCTGCTAATTATAGCCCAGGGAACTCTACTCAGTACTCTGTAATGGCCTATATGGGAAAAGAATCTAAAAAAAGAGTGGATATATGCACATGTATAACTGATTCACTTTACTGTACACCTGAAACTAACACAACATTGCAAAGCAACTATACTCTAATAAACATTTTTTTTTAATTGAAAAATCGCTGTAGAGCAATTGTTGGGACTCGGTATTCTAGTGGATGGAGGAATTAGCATCACTCATTGGCTGCCTTCCTTCTGATTGATCCACGTAGATAATGATAAATGAGCAAGAGAACTAACAGACAGGGCACCTATTGTGATCTACGCTTTTTTGTGTTATCTCATTTAACTCACGACCTCCCCTGAGGATAAGGCATTAGCATCACCAGCTTACAGATGAGGAAACTGAGGCTTAGTAATTTACCCAAGATCACATCCAGAGCTTGTAAGAAAAACAACAACAACAACACTGACATTAATTGTATGCTTCGCATGTCCCAGGCACGGTGCCAGGCACCTAACTCGGTGTATTCTCTCATTTCACATCACACCGTGGCAGGGATAATCCTTATTATCCCCATTTTACAGATGTGGAAACTGAGGTTTGGAGAAGTGAAGGTCACCAGCCTGTGGTCACAAAGTGAGAAAGTAGTGGAAGTAAGATTTGAACCCAGGACTTCTGGGTCCATGCCGTTTACCCTGATGCTAGACCAACGGTGGCGAATTTGCACCATAATCTCCCAGTTCCAAAGCCCTGCTTTGCATAGCACAGCACGCCCTTTACTAGACCATCTGCTGCCTCCAGTCAAACATGCCCACGTTCCGAGCTTCCAGCTACCTTGGCAGGACTGACGTGTACGTGTGCCTGGGACTTACAGCCAGAACTGCAACTTCTGTGGATGATGGGGTCTAGAGAGCTATAGGCAACCCAGCCCTCGCACCCAGGGAGTGGGCCCCTTGCCCCACATCCTGCTTTATTAGGGCCAGACTGCAGTCAGCAGCATTCCAGAAGCTCTGCGATCCCCTTGAATCCTGCAGCTAGTCTCTGCTCCTGAAGGGCAACAGGAGAAATCCATACGCCCCCTTGCCTGCTAGACCTGCAGCCCTGGAGTCACCTACCTGATGGTTCTCCCTGCAAAATGCAAGACATCTGTGTCCCGCCTCGGACCCATGCGTCTAAAGAGCAGGCGGCAGGAACACTGATGCAAGGTGCACCGGGCGACTGGGACGATTCACTGTCGCTCGGAATGGAAAGAGATCACAGCGCTGGTGCCAGCTCTGGCTTTGAATCCTGGCTCCCTCGCTAAATGACTGTGCTGTCCCGGGTGAATGACTGGACCTTGGTTTCCTCCTCTGTAGGTTGGGTATAACGTGACTGATTGGCTTGGGCTGTGAGAGGTAAGAATGAGTTCGTTTAAGTAAAAGCTGTGAGAGTACAGCCTGGCCTGAGTTAATCGTGATGACTGTTAGAATTTATCAGCCTGTGTCTCTGGACCCTCACTAATGGCCAGTGCAAGGCTCCGGCCTGCCAGTTGCCACTCCAGGCTGGCACGCAGGTGCGTAGGGATATCGTGGCAACCAGGTATGACACGGAAGGAGCAGAACCCCCAAAGCAAGAGGAGCAGCAGGGCTGTGCCCTGATTACCATGTGCAACTCACCTTTTATCTTGTCCTTCTTTCTCGGTTCAAAGCACCTACTCAGGTCAGTCACGAACCTCTGATTTCACCTGGAAAAAGAAAGGGAGATTTACAACAGGAAACCGGATAATGAAACTCATCTTCAAGCTTAAAACGAATGCCAGACAGCCTCCCAGGGACACAGGAGTTTATAGCTGTTTATTCTTCAATATAGAATAAAACTACATTAATTCAGAATAAAGGGAGAAATCCATTTCCTATCCATCGTGTACATGGCAAACTGAAGAATACTTTCAAAGAAATATAGCTTATCACCATAATAAACTAGATCTAGAATAAACTAAGACATGAATGGGTATGACACTAGATAGTCATTTTTTTAAAGTTATAACAAAATTTAAATTCACAATGGACCTTTACTACAAAATTCATCTATTGCCACAGTCCTGAGTTGGGGAGACTTTTGCTCAAAGATTTCTAGGACAGTATTTCTGAATTTTTATATACTCTGACCTTATGATATGTTTGAATTCACTGAATGAGATAACACATGAGGAACACCTAGCTCTGTGCACTCAATAAATATTAGCTATGCTTTTATTAATTTTACTCCTTTGCGGGTTTCTAGAGAACAAGGCTATTCCACACCACCCGTAGAATTCCTGAGCAAACATGCACAGTTATCAGCATAGTCACTGTTGCTGCAAAAGAATAGATATTTAATCTTTAAATCCGACCTCTGTTCAACCTAATTCAGACACCAGGAAGAGTAGTATTTCAAAAGGTGTTTAAAGATAATAGCCTCATTCTAAGCTTCGCCATCATAAGGCTCAAAGAAATCACTCTAGACCCTTAGGTTGGCAAATGAAAACAGAGAGAAGAAAGAAAAAGGAGGAAAACAACACCATCAGGTTTGAAACAGAAAACCTGTAACCTTCACTCACAAGAGAAAGGATTGTTTGGGTGGCATTTTGTTCCTTCGCTGGATGCACACACATCATCGTGGGGCTTGGATCACTCCCTAGGTTTCTAGAGCTTCCGAGGATGGGGCTGGGCTGCAGCCGCTGGATCAGGATCCCCGTACGCTCCAGGACCCCCTCCCCTAATCCTGGGGACATGTTTGCTGGGCTGGCTTCCTCAACCACAGCCAACCTCAAATGCAGTATAGGCCTCTTGACCATGGAGCAAAGAACTTGACAGTTTTAGCTCCGATGAACCGTGCAACTCTTGGGACCTAACCAGACAACTCGCAAATGCTAGAAAACTCATTGAAAAGAAGCAAGCAAAACAGCAATGTGCCCTCCAACTCCAACCCCAGCACCCAGAATGGATTCCCATTCCTGTTACTATTTTATGCAAAGCCACCCCCCTGCCCAACCCATGTTCAGCTTATTAGGTGGAAAGCACCCGATAAACTCATTCAAGCTCAAGCCTGGGTGGCTGGAAATGATTCCAATCAGCCTTCCAGGGGAGACCAGAAATTTAATGCGAGTGAATCTAAACTCACCCTGCCCCCATGACATCTCAATCCAGCCAATTTAGCAGCAGACATTGGAGGGGAGATAGTGGGACACTCGAGGGGGTCTTCTTTAAATCTTGTGGTGGGGGAATGAGATGGGGAGGGGAGGGAGGGTCCCCAGACTTGGCTACTCACTGAAGTCGCCATTCCCGCTGCCCAAGGGGAAGCCTGGGTCCCGCCCTCAGTGGTTCTGATTGGTCCTCATTAAGGTCCGGGAACTGGGTTTTTTTTTAAAAAGTTTTTAAGTTCCCAGGGGAAGTCTAATATGCAGCAAAGTTTGAGGACCATCTGACCACCTGGAGATTCAGTAGGTCTGACGTGGCGGGCGGAGATTCTGCATTTCTGACAAGCTCCTGGGTGAACCCAACGCTGGGTTGGGCCACAGAAGCGAGAGCTTAGAAGGGGTCCCCTCAAACACCTCCTTATCCCCCTCCCCAGAAACCTCATGCAAGCTGACCCCTCCCGGCTCTTCCGCTAGGGCTTTCCCCTCTTCGCCAGCTGGTTTCAGGACCTGCCCAGCTGACTCCTGCAGTGTAGGAGGGTGAGAGAGACATTACTTGTATCCCAAGAGAGAGCGGCCCCTCCCCCTCTCCTATAATCCAGTTCTAGGCAATCCAACCTCTAGTCTGAAATACATTCCTAAGAACCACTGCTTTGAACAGAGTGGTTTGTGTTTGCTCTGGTCTTTAAAACAAGCAGGGGTCTCTTTCCCCTTTGCTTTTCTCCTCGGCACGGCCATCCAGGGCAGACAAGATGCAGGGCCTCTCGGGAGGCTGGATGGAGCACGGATGCTTCCCCTCTCTGCCCACAGCACACTGGCTTCCACATCTGCCGAGGCTGCACGCATACCTCCCCGCTGCCTTTGCATCTTCAGGGCAACAGCGGGACGGGGAGCAGATGGTCCTCCCTTGGAAGCAGGCCAACAGCAGCATGCCACGCCCAACACCAAACCTCCAAGGAAGGCCAGAGACTGCCACAGGCTACCCACAGCCTGCCCCCCGCCACAAGGTCCCTGCCTTCCTCCTGCACCCCCCAACCCGGACAGGTTCCTTCCTGACATCTCGCGGATGCTGTGAGCCAAACATTACCTAGTGGTTCTCGGTCCAACCACCTCCAACCAAGATGGAAGGGGCAGGTCCTCCTGGATAACTTGGACTGAGGAACAAAAGGCCCGGCTGGTGAGGCCCCAAGAAAACATTAGCCTGAAACATGTCCCGTCCCATAGCAGACTGCTGCAGGAGAAGACCAGGGTGGGGGAAAGAAGAATAAATGGGCTAGAACACAGGCTTTCAACACGTTGTAAGCGAGAGCCCCGCCTCTGGGCAAAAAGGGATGCAGTTTGGGGGAACGCTTGAACCTTCTGAGTGGGTCCAAAATCACAGGAGAGGGACTTCTGCAAAACAGGCCAGGTAGCTGTCAGGACACCAAACTGCCAGGTCCCCTTTCTAGGAACCTACCTAAGGCCGACACACCCACTGGGCACACCTGCCCAGGACTCAACGATAATTTAGGGGCCTGCGAAAATGTTCCAATTTCTTTTAAAATTAAAAGGAATAATCTGACAATAAGGTTAATGCCTATGTAACAATGAATCCAGCCTGGATTATATTCATCCTTTTATGGAGGCGTAAAATACCATTATTGATTGATTGATTTTTACCAGGAAAGGGGCTCCCAAAGATAAGGGTGCCTAAGGTCACAAAATTCTCAATTCAGCCCTGAATTTGCCTACTTCCTTCCAATCCCCCGACCCCTCAGTCTTCGCTGAGACCCTTTGTTGAGTGCTCCCACTGACCACCCCCCTGCAGCGTAAACACTGAGCATTGTCCCACCCAGGCCTATAAAAGATAATTATACCGGGCTTCCCTGGTGGCGCAGTGGTTGGGAGTCTGCCTGCCGATGCAGGGGACACGGTTTCGTGCCCCGGTCCGGGAAGATCCCACATGCCGCGGAGCGGCTGGGCCCGTGAGCCATGGCCACTGAGCCTGCGCGTCCGGAGCCTGCGCTCTGCGACAGGAGAGGCCACAACAGTGAGAGGCCCGTGTACCGCAAAAAAAAAAAAAAGGTAATTGTACCATCTACTCTGGCAAATTCACACAATGAATTCGAGGGTTCGATCAATAAGAAAAATGAACCTGGATCTTTACCGAGATTTGTCTCCAGGTCAGGATTAAGGTTTCTTTCTTTCTTTCTTTATTTTAATTATCAGCTCCTGATCACTTTTAAATAAAAATTCTTTGACTCGTGTTAACCATTAAAAAATACATAATACTTAGCTCAGTTTTTCTTGGTTTATGAAATATCTATGTTCATATGAGAATAAGTAATTTAGAATTATGATTAAAGTGGGCACTTGCCTACTGCTACTGTATATATTTTTTCTTATCTAGTACATACTTTATACTGTTGTACACCCCCTCTTGGAAACATATTTTCCAGGGACACAATATTGAAGTGTTCTGTATGCTGCAGTTTAACAATAAACATTTATTAAGAGCCAAAAAAATTTTTTTTTCTTGCTGTAGAAGGGCACAAAGGCCTTTCTCTGCCTGCCACCCTTAGTAAGCCTCTTAGTCACCACCATTATGTTATTTCTCTTTGAGGATATAAAATAGAACTACACTGGTCTCCATTTCACAGGGTGCTTATTGGTGCTAAATTAAACCATGTGTTCAACTGCAGAGCACATTTCCTGGCCCGTAGTTAGTAATAAATAAATGCTAGCTATTATTATTATTGTAAAAACATTACAGAATTGAATAGGTTATAAAAACAAACCTGGAAGAAAAAGCAAAGGTTAACAGCTGTCATCTAGGGGTAAGTAAGTTGATGGGTGATCTGTGTTCTCATTTTTGCACGTCTAAAATGAACAGGCATTGTTTGGTAAAGAAAAACAAAATGCCATGGTATTCAATAAATAATAAAAATGCAAGGGACACTCATCGTCTTGAACTAGAAATAAAACTATAGATGCAATTTTTAAAAACAGTCAAAATAGAAGTTGCAGGATAGCTTGTGAAATCAGAAACAGCTTGGAAATCAGGGATCAATGGCTGCCAGCTTGACCCAAAGTTGGGGTTTGAGGTGCAATCCGGCAAAGGTTCCCCTGGGACCTCTTGCAGGATCAGGGTGAGACCAGAAATCGGACACGCCCAGACGGCAAGGGCCGCGGGGTAATCTCAGAGGCAGCCTGAGATTTCACTGATAGGAAAGCAGCGCTTTCCACTGAAGGATATGGTCAGTACTGGCTTGAACTGTGTACTTGACCAAGAATCCTCGCCCTGTTGACAGGCTGCAGCCGCAGGGCTGAGCAGACCTGCTTTGTGGCATTTTCCAAATACCTGCGCTGTTATGGACAGAGGGCTCTCTGATGGCATTCACGTTTTAGTTCAGGACCTACCACTTCTCGGAGCCTGTTACCCAACTCCAGGCTGCAAACAGAGGCCAGGCTCCATGACGCAGCTTGCAGAGGCCGTGTGGGAGATAAAGGGCCTGCTGCCCGCCCCCACCCCCGCCAAGAGCGTGGACAAGAGAGAGGGTATGTGAGCCTGAGGACTGGGATCCTCGTGGACCCCGTTTGGGCACCCAAGTCTCACGAGATCGCCTTCCCCCTCTCTTCCTTGGATCCTCTCCTCCCTCCTGGTCCAGCACAGAGGGGAGCCCTGAGGCTCAGTCCTCAGCCAGCTGAATTTCCACCCCTTCCCCTCATCCTTGATGAAAGACTCCCCAAAACCCTGGCCCTAACCTTTATCCTAAGCCCCGGTGTGCCAGCTGCCTACAGGGCAGGGTGATCACCGATTGCCAAATCATCTCAAATTCGCCACATCCAAGTGGTACCTCTTCTACTGCCTCAACCGGGCTCCCCTTGGAAGCTCCCCACTTGGGTGAATTTAGCTTCACTCTCTCCATCACCCAGATGGGCAGCCCTCGCCCTAACACTGAGCATCACTCTACCTCCATTTGGTTCTTCTGCTAATGCTGTTCACGGTCTGTCTTCTGTTACATCCCCATGGCCATGATAACAGCTCGGGCCCTCGATAACCTCAGGTCCATAATGTTCCCATAATAAGACTGTCATTTTTTGTTTACTGTGTCCCAGCGCTTCACATGTGTGCCTTACTTAATTCCTCATCTGGTATCACCGCTCACCTTGTCTACTATCCCTCCACACACTGGCTCTGTTTCTGGGCTGGGAAGCTCCAAGCTCTTCTGTGCCTCAGGACCTTTGCACTTGCTGTTTCCTTAGTGGAACCACGTCCCTTAACTTCCAAAGTCTCTGCTGCTCAAGAAGGCACATTCTCCGAGAGGCCCTCCCTGACGGCTCTATTACATGGGCCACCCAAGCAGTGCAACTCGGCTGTGTCCTTCATAGCACTTAACCTAAGCTGAAATGCCCGTATTTGTTTATTTCATTTTAGATCTCTGCCTACTAGATCCCCGAGTGCAGACAGTGTATCTGTTTTGTTCTCCATTGTATGATCAGCACACATTGTATGGTACAGCCCGCTTTTGGCTGAAGGAATGAATGAATATTAGTATCCCTACGTAAAAGATAAGGTAATTGACGTACAGGAAGATTTAACACTTGCCCAAGGTCACGTGGTTATGACTAGTTGGGTCAATATTTGCACCAAGCTCCTCTGGCTCCAGGGGTGAAGCTGAGTGCAGCCTTGTTACTCTGCCTTCCACTGTTGCAATAACCCCCAACACAGGCTTCAGACTTGCCTGCTCCAGTCCACTCTATAAAGCTCCCCGGCTTATCATCCTACAGTATCAGTTAACTCAGCCAGACTCTGCCTAGCAGTTGTCGGTGGCTGCCTACTGCCTGAAATCAGAGGCCATGCGCACGCAGATCCATCCTCTTCTCTCTCCAGCCTTGCTGCAGGACTGCTTTGCAGGCCCCTCAGCCAATCTTTGCTCCCCGCAATCTGCAACAGCTCCCTTGCCCTGCCTCTCCCCAACACCTTCCCGTTAAGCCTGGCCCAAATCCCACCTGACTTGCCAGTTGTCAGTTGACGGCTCACACTTGAGCCACAGGACTACTGCCCGTACCCCTACGTGTGTGCTAAACACAAGATCCTGGAGGGGATAGGTTATCTATCTTCTCTCCCCAGGGAGACCTTAAATTCCTTTGGGTGGGCAATATGCCTCACCTGTTTGGATTCCTAAGCGCCTAGTACAGCGTACAAATCATTCATCATAGCAGCCACGTGCTCTGGCCCGTGGTACTCCATAAATGTAGGTGGCTGATCTCAGCAACGGCAAAGCTCTCCCAGGATTGCTAAGCCAGACGAGCTGGACTTGCTGCTTTGGGTAGCTCTCCGAGCTCCCGTCTTTCCCAATCCACCTCATTCTGGAGCTGCTAACATTGGTCCTACTTTGAGCTGTCTCCTGGGTCTTCCCTGAGCAGAGTTTTTATGTTTTTCTTTTTTTTTTTTGCGGTACGCGGGCCACTCACTGTCGCGGCCTCTCCCATTGCGGAGCACAGGCTCTGGACGCGCAGGCTCAGCGGCCATGGCTCATGGTCTTAGCCGCTCCGCGGCATGTGGGATCCTCCCGGACCGGGGCACGAACCCGTGTCCCCTGCATCGGCAGGCGGACTCTCAACCACTGCGCCACCAGGGAAGCCTCTGAGCAGAGGTTTTTTTTTTTTTTTTTTTTTTTTTTGGGGTTTGTGGGCCTCTCACTGTTGTGGCCTCCCCCGTTGCGGAGCACAGGCTCCGGACACGCAGGCTCAGCGGCCACGGCTCACGGGCCCAGCCACTCCGCGACGTGTGGGATCTTCCTGGACCGGGGCACGAACCCGTGTCCCCTGCATCGGCAGGCGGACTCTCAACCACTGCACCACCAGGGAAGCCCCTGAGCAGAGTTTTTGACATGAGCCTAAAACAGAGCCCAATCTACCAGGCTTTAAAAAAAAAAAAAAAAAAAAGTGTTACAAGCTTTCTCTTTTAAAATCACATCTTTGCCTCGAGGGACACCCTCTGAATACAGCGTGTACCCACCAGCGACACGGAGGTGCAGCGTCACTGGACAGGGATTAAGATGTTGCTGTGGTCCAGTGCCACCCCCAGCCTGCTGGGGGCTGACCCGCGAAGGTGTGCGAGGCCCGGGTCACCCACCCTCCAGACCAGCCTGGGCCCCCGTGTGTCAGTTTCACCATGTTTGAATGGAAAAGAAAATGCTCAACTCAAAAACACTTTTCCAATGATATTTTAAGGAAAAATGAGATCACAGAAAGTCAGGGAGGTCAATTTAAACGGTGTGACCCCCAAGCAACATTTTTTTCAAAGAATTCCCTTGAGATGATTGCTCACCAGATTGGGGGAGGAACACATCTGTGGAGACCTCAGCCCCAGAGACCACCTGGGCGGCAGCAGCAACACTTACGCTAACAGGAAAAGCCCCGATGATGCTCCGTAAGGCCACACTCTGACTACAAACAGGCCTAAATGGGCCCCGAGGTCCCCTAGGTTTGCAAAAGCGGCCGACAGCCCCCTTGCCAGCCAGGTCAACATTCCGCCTCTGCCAGGGATACCAAATGTTCCCTCAACCCACCCCAAGCCCAGCTCACTGAGCTATGAACAGTTATTAACGTTAACTCAGGGCGTTAATTAAAAAATGTTCAGCCAGGCAAATTCTCATACTTTAAAAAATTCATTTGGGCAATTGTCTTTCCATGCCGCAAACTTTCCAAACAGGTTGACATTTCACGATGTTGTTTGTTTTAATCAAAACACGGGGAAAGAGCCGGTTCCCGGTTTCACTTTTCAGGTGCCTTGATTTATGGATGGGCAAATCCCCACTTAATAGCTGTACCTCGAGGCCGGGGGACAAAGAAGCTCCCACCTGCCAGGGTTGGTGTCCGGGCTGGCCAGGAGGGAAGTGGTCACAAGACCTGACACGGCCCTTCTGCTCTCTTCCCCCCTGTCCCAACGCCCAGCCATCGGCTTCCTCTGTTGCTATTCCAGCGAACTTAGGAGTTAGGGGGAAACGGGGACTAAACCCTTAATGGTTCTCCAAGTTCTTTCTTAAAGCAGCAGCACTCAGAATCAGGCAGGATCGTATGAGTGTGAACCCACCTCTGCCACGTAGCACAAGCCTTGGGCTTTTCTGTGCCTCGGTTTCCTCATCTGTCAACAACTGGTATAAAAATAGCACCTTCCCTATAAAGCTGTTTGACGGGTTAAATAAATTAGCATTGGTAAAGCACTTATGACAGTGTCCAGAGTGTAATAAATGTTACATATGATAGTTGAAATGCCTCCCCTCCTCCCTAACAAACTCAGATGCAGGACCCCAGTAGTCAAGTACAAACAAAGTTGGACCTGCCCTGGCTGGCGGGAGCGTGGATGCCAGGCCACCCAGTGCCCTGCTTCTCGGGGAGACACTTAAGTCCCTCCAAGGCCCATGTGGGCCCCAGGGACACAGTGTGGCAGCTCATTCTGGGTACTGAAGGCTCTCGCCCTTCTGTTTGATGCACAGAAGCCTGCCCCCATCAGGGAATGAGCTCTCCCGGGAAGCCTGGGCCAAGCACTGCAGTGCCCCCCCACCCCCAGGTCCCTGCCGTGTCCAGGGCAGGCAGATGACAGATGGGCAGCCAGCGTGAGGTGTGAGGTTTGGGAGGGATGCACACTCACCCCCCAGCCCTTCCTCAGGACCACAGCGTGACCAGCCGGCCTGATGGACGCTGGACACCGACAGCAGGTACCACACACCCCTGCAGGGAAGGAGGGGTTTTCTTAAGGAAAAACCACCACGAAGCCTCCCAGCAATCCTGTAACAGCAAAACACAAAACACAGGCGGGCACAGACCTTGTCTAAAATCACTGCACACCACAGGGGAATTCCGATGTTGACAAAGCACCTACTATGTGCTCGTGCTTTTAGAGCAGGTGCCAGAAATGCCAAGCAGGAAGGGCAGGTTCCAGACTCCCCAGAGTAGAAAACCTAGTGGGAAAAGATGACACTGAAAACAACTGATGCTCGTATTTTGTGATACGTATTATAACGTATTACGTGTGGGTATATTACATATTCTATGTGTACGTTATAGACTACATCATATGTGTTATATGTATGTACATACATGAAGTGCCCAGTATGTGCAGTGAGTAAGTGGGGGAGAACACGGCTCCCACCGCCCTGGGGGCAGGTGGGAGCATCTGGGCAGGTTGGGAGGGAAGGGCTGCAGGGTCATTTGCCAGACGGTTCACCTGGCTTAGTGGAAAGGAAGACGCTGGGCCTCTCCAGCTGTGAATTACCACTCTGACAATTTTTAGCTGTACCACCTTGGGCACCGGCGTTTTTACCACTTTTTTGAGCATCAGTAAAAAGCGCATAGTCCATAGTCACCTGCAGGCAGGCAGACAGAAGGTGATCAATAAATCGCCAAGGAGAGAAAGCGAGAACGTTTGGCAAAGGCAGTGTCCGAATGAGGCCGTTGGGAGGTGCGTGGCTCAGCTCAAAGCCAGAAAAGCAAGCGAGAGGCCCTCGTGGGAGTCCCGGGGCAGCCCAGCCCCGACCCTGCATTTATGCTGCTTTATCATCTCCATTGGCAAAATCGGGACCATCATTCCTCCTCTTCCTGTCTCCCTGGGATGTCTGGGGACACAGGAGAACCAGGCTGGGGGCTGGGGGGAGACAGGGTGGAGATGTGCCATTTCAGAAGAAAGGCAAGCCGTGAGCAGGAGGGATGATTATTTTACTTGTGGAAGGCATGTGTGGGCAACGGATGCAGGTTTCTTTGGGTTTATCAGAAAATCCTAACAGAAGAGAGGTTATTTAACCGAGACAGGGAAAGGAATGTGCAGATATTTTAAAATATTAAACGGAATTCCTAAAGCCTCATAATATGACGCCTCCTTTTCCAGGCTTGGCTGATTTTAAAGCCTCGAGCTGTGACTCGGGGCCGGACAGATCAGAGGGTTGATTAACTTGGCTTTCCTGATCCCACGGGGACAGGCCCCTCTCGGGACCGGGCAGCGCAGGGACCCAGCCTGGCTCCACATATGGTCTGACACCAGCAGCTCCTGGGCTGTGTGTGGAGCGTGATTTTAGACAGTTACTTAAACGAGGGTCAGAGGTAAGACAATGGTGAGTCTCAGTCATCACATTCCAGGCTTCCAAGGAGGCCAGGGACCTGTTGGGACTCTCAGGCCGCACACCCACTAGCCTATGGACAGACGTGATGGACCCAGGAGGAAGGCAGGAGGAGATGGAGGGAAAAATGGAAGAAGTCCAGTCCCTCTGCCAAAAGACTCAGAAACCCCCAAACACAGGGCTAAACAGCCCTTTAAGAGGGCAGCAATTCGCACACGAGGGCATATGTGTAAAGGAGCACAGAATAAACACATGCCTGGCCACCCCGGGGCTTGGAGTCTGATGCAGAAACTGGACACAGCCCAACTGCACAGTGCACACAACGCACACACACATACAGGCTGTCAGGCCATGCCTTATACCAGGACATGAGCAAGCAAAGTTTTATCAACTCACTGAGCTGAAGGGTCAAGTCCAGAATTACGGAAGAGATCGTGTGGGCCTATCGCCTAAGACGTTTCATTAAGAAGTGGGTGGAGTTTCTATTTACGTAGGCATAGGCGTCAATACAAACTTCAGCACCACTGGTTTCTCGGAACACTTGGTATACATTCAGCTCCTTCTACCTGGCTGTTCGGAGACCACACAGCTCTCTCATGCTCTTGTAAATTTCCAGCTCGTCTGTATTCTAAGAGCCTGTGGCCCTGTATTAACTGTCCCTGCTAGGGTGGATGCCCCTTGAAGGCATGGTCCACACTGACTCATCTTTTCACGCTGTTGGATTCATGTAAAAACCCTTCAGAGTTTCTCCTTAACAAATCCCACTTCCCAAAACCTCCTCCATTCAGGAGGGAGATGAAGATTATTCTACTGCCTTATATGTAGGAAGATCTGGGGGTGAACAATTCTGCCACCATCAGATTCTAGGCCATTTCCAACGAATAATGGGCAAAATTTCCCACTACAAGGTCAAGGGATTGTCGAGAAAACCAGAGGCTGTAATGTCTGCCACTAAGTGGCTTAGGAGCCTCATAAGTTAGAGAAGATAACGTCTTCCAATGTTTCGCTGGTGTGAGTGATAGCTATTGAGTAGTTTTGAAAACAGCATTCGCAATCACGTACACAAGGCAGCAGAGAACAAGGGGATCCACAGGAGACCAGGAGCCAAGAAACCTTTATCTAGAGCAGGGTTCTCAGCATCAGCCCTAGAGACATTTGGGGCTGGACCATTCTTTGCAGTGGAGGCGGTCCCGGGCATTGTAGAATACAGGATGTTTAGCAGCATCCCTGATCTCGACCCACTAGATGCCAGTAGCGTCCCCCAGTTTTGACAATCAGAAATGTCTCCAGACCACTGTCAAAGAGTGGGTGCAAAATTGTCCCTGGTTGAGAATCAACGGCCTACAGTCAGCTCAGCCACTAATTAGCGATGGAATCCGAAGACTGTCAGGGGCCTTCATTTCTCAGAGGCCTTAAGTTTCTCATCTAAGAGATGGGGCAATTGGACTAGATCAGTGTCTCCCAAAATAGGGGCGATAGATAACCTAGTGGCACCTGGGATAAATTGGCCACACTCCAACACGACATGAAATGACACTGAGTCACACAGAAATACTTTTCCTTTTTCTAGTCTCTTCTCATCCTTTTTTTTCCTTTTTTAAAAAAATTTCTTTATTTTTGACTGTGTTGGGTCTTTGTCGCTGTGCATGGGCTTTCTCTAGTTGCAGCAAGCGGGGGCTACTCTTCGTTGTGGTGCGCAGGCTTCTCATTGCGGTGGCTTCTCTTGTTGCAGAGCACGGGCTCTAGGTGCGCGGGCTTCAGTAGTTGTGGCACACGGGCTCAGTAGTTGTGGCCGTGGGCTCTAGAGCTCAGGCTCAGTAGTTGTGGCGCACGGGTTTAGTTGCTCCGCGGCATGTGGGATCTTCCCAGACCAGGGATCAAACCCGTGTCCCCTGCATTGGCAGGCGGATTCTTAACCACTGAGCCACCAGGGAAGTCCCATCTCTTTCCATCCTGATGAAAGCAGGAAGAACATCTCCAATTGATGCTTCCAGTCTTGAACACCTCTACAATTCTAGCTACACAAAAAGAGAAAGAATACTTCTCGGGCTCAGAGCCTTGGGAAAGCCACAAAATCTAAATCTTTCACAATTTCATCGTATCTTCTATTTACACCCAGTGACTCTGGACTCCATTTGTGATAGTGATACAGAGTTTCCTTTTAAAGTGTGTTTAAATAAATTATGAAACTGGGTATAAAAATATTAAGAAAATAATAGTACGTGTACCAGTGTACACGTACCAGTGTGGCAAAACTCGTAAGTCTTAGGAAGCGCAGGAAGGGTTAACTCTGCCCTTCCCCCACAAAGTTCTAACTACCCATTGGACATTTTCTTGGATGCCTCAGATTAATCTCAAGACTTGAGGTGACATTAATAATTTGGAAGTTTTTGGATCCAAGATCCCTCTATAGTTCTGTTGTAAGGCTTGGTCATTTGTTATCTGTTATGGGTTAAACTGTATTCCCCTACCAAACCCCCAATTCATATGTTGAAGTCCTAACCTTCAATCCTGCAGAATATGATCTTATTTGGAAATAAGGTTGCTGCAGATGTAATTAGTTCAGATGAGGTCATACTGAAATAAGGTTGAGCCCCTAATCCAATAGTATTGGTGTCATTATAAAAAGGGGAAATTTTTACTGTACACCTGAAATTAACACAACATGGTAAATCAACTATACTCCAATATAAAATAAAAATTAATTTAAAATAAATAAACAGGGGAAGTTTGAACACAGGCACACACCCAGGGAGACTGTCCCATGAAAGCGAAGGCAGAGATGAGGCTGGTGCTTCTACCCACTAATGAATGCCAAATATTGCCAGCAAACCATCAGAAGCTAAGAGAAAGGTCTGGAACAAATTCCTTCTCACAGCCCTCAGAGGGAACCAACCCTGCCAACATCTTAATCTTGGACTTCTAGCCTTCAGAGCTAGAAGCCAATAAGTTTCTGTTGTGTAAGCCACTCAGTCTGTGGTACTTTTTGTTATATCAGCTCTAGCAAACTCATACATCATCTTAAATTAGTTTGCTAGTTTGGCAACTGTATTTTGAATTCCTGAATCTCCTTACAGGGCAGGAAATGCAGACATACTTGCAGAAGGATTTGTGTTCATTTAGAGATGGGCACAGATGACAAAGGAATACCAAAAAAACAAAAACAAAAAAACAAACAAAACCCTCTACACCATCTGTGTTTATATACATTTTTCTATGTTTGCCATAATTACATCTTTGCAAATTGCATAAATTAGATATTTGCTCATTGCTTTCTCTTCTCTGGTTATCTACCCTCAGTCAGTCTCCAACTATGAAATATGGGTGCCCAGCTTTGTAGTAAAAGGAGGCCCAGGGTGGAGGCAAAGCCAGACCTAGAACTCAGGTCTCCTAGCACAGGCGTTATCACCTAGACCCCAGAGCCTGTAGGATTCACACTCTCCTCCCCGGAGAAAATGTCTTGGGCCTCTTGTGCAGACATTCACACCAACTGGGCCTTTCAACCAGAAGGTTCTGGCTATCCAAAGATGCTTGGAGAAAACGCCAAAGTTCCCAACATGTGGGCATCTGAGAATTCATGACCAAACGCAAACTCTCAGTTTAAAGGGATGCTGCGGTGAGTGAAAAAACCCTTCAGCCCTTTAAGCCCTCCTGCAGAAAGTGCCGACCTGACATGATCACAAGATAAGCAGCTTTGCAGGTGACCAGGGCCACCTTCCACATAGCCAAGAGCAGAAGGAACTAGAGATTTACCTTATACGAACGCCACATCAGAACCCAGGAATTTTAGAAATCTGCCAAGTAGCCAGGACGTTGCAACTCCATCTTTTCAGTTAAGAAACATGCCCCTGCAATGATTCATCTCTCCAATAATGGCAAAGAAACTCATGATCCTGCTGGCATTTTTTCCCATCTAAAATAAATATACCATAATTCTGCACCTCTGATTGCAACTGTAAGGTCAAGAGATCAGTAATCAGGCTTGAATGTTAAAAGGAATTCCCTTTTCTCCCCTTCTCTAGAGGCAGCCAAGTATAAACCAGAGCCAAGAGAAATGCAGGAAGCCAGAAAGCACAAATGCCCAACTGCAGCCATGTCTGATCCGCCATGTGTGCCATTCCCCAGCTCCCATCCTGGAGGTGTTAATTCAAATACTGCTTGGGCATCTATGGGGTGTCAGATGCCAGGGTGGCAGTTGGGGCTTCATCAGTAATAAGCTGACAGCCTCTGCCTGTCCTGCTGGCTGGTATTCCAGGCAGGTTCACAGATCATGAACACAAATAAAGACAAACATTGATTATCAATGATAAAGCTTCTGTGAAGAAAAAGAGAAGAATGCTATGGGGGTGGGAAGCGAGTTACAGTGACAGCAGAGGCCCCTTGAAGGAAAAGACATTAAGCTGATACCTGAAGGGTAAGACTTAATTTAGCCCCGTGAGTTAATGCAGGGAGCTGTCACCTGCTGCCTCTACCCCAGGCATAACTGGGGTGGACCCCAGCTCCAAGGCCACACTGCAGAGAGTGGCAATTCTGAAATGGTGAAAACAAAAAACAACTAGACTTGAGAGAACACAACACCCATGAGTATAACAAGCCAGGGGAACACTCATTTTCACAGAACTGCAGACGTGACCTCGAGGTGAGGGGAGAAACTCAGGGAGCCCTTGAGAGCAGTGTTTCCTTGCAGCACCTGCCACTGAGCTGAGAAGTTCGGAAGGACCCAAGCAGAGCCATGAGATTGTACTTTTCTGGCCCTCTGGGTTCTGGGAAGGCATTGATGAGGGCCTCAAGCATGACCACTCAACTTATCACCATGAGTGAAACTTGATTAAAATAAAAATAAAATAAAATAAAGGCTTCCTGATTCCTAGCCTCCGGTTGGGATAACCTTCCCGAGGCAAGCCTGGAAAGTCCCTAGGCTGCAAGGTCACTGGGGCTCAAAGTTCTCCTCTTCTCTGCACCACCCATCAATGGAAAAGTACTGGCATCTCCATGGCTGGGTTTCTCCCAGGGGTCCCTGCTGGGGCCATGTCTGTGAGCCCTATCCACCCGCCATGGGGAAATCCCAGCCCACTGGATCAAGCCCTAACCTCCTTCTCTGGCCCAGTTGGTTTCACGCCCTCGAACAACCCTGCCCGAATAACCAAGCAGTCACGCGGGGCCAGGAGCCAGGAAATATGCCTTGAAAAGCAGTACGCTCTTCAGCTCTGACAGCTGGAAGCTTGGCTGGGACACTGCCCGGCGAGGACAAGGAACATGGTGACCTGGGGGAGTGAGACGGGGAGGAAGCCCCCATACCCTGTATAATAACAACAGAGGGTCAAGTCTCCCGGGACACGCAGTGATCCTGAAGGGGGCGCTTCCCAGAGTATAGGGAAAGCTCTGGCACGGGAAGGCAGCGGTGGACACTAGGACCCTCGGGCTTCTCTTCGTAAGATGACACACCTGGCTGGCCAGGGCACACCTGGACTCCGGGGCAGGCCAAGCTCTCCAACAGTTGTTCAGTGTTCCCTGACCTGGCAGCCAAGCCCCTCGCAGACGGCGGGGGAGTTCTGCTCCTTGGTGGGCCACGCCCTCCCCGGGCACATATTCTCTCCCGCCAAGTGTTTCGTCCAAGCCCCGGGCCCTGACCACAAAAAGTGCCCTTTTCTTCGGCGGGCTCACCTCAGACGTGAGGTACCACAGAGCCAAACCGCCTGCTAAAAGGACATCCCCAGCACATTTTTTTCTCGTCAGAGGGGCCGTGGCTGGCGGCCACAAACAGCACACCCTTCCCCCCACCCCGGGGCCCTCCAAAACTGCTCCCTTGGTCCCTGCTTTATTTATGGCAGAAGAGTAGCTACCTAAAGGAGCTGCTGGCTTAGGTAGGGTGCTCTTGGTTGACCCAAAGCAAGTGGGGCAAATCTCTGGTGAGAGCCAAGCTGTCGAACGGGGTTGCACGTCAGTGCTGCTGTACCCGCTCCAACATTTCAGTAAAAATGCAAAATATAATGGCAACGCCCTTCCCCGGGGGTCTGGGGTGGCGGGGGACCGGGGAGGGGTGGGGCGTGGGTGGACGACAGCCTGCGTGGAAATACTCCAGTGTGCCCTGGGAAATGTTCCACCCGAGTGGTGGGAGAGGAGGACACTCTTCACAAGCGTTTAGACGATTTCTTGTTGAAAAAAAAAAAAAAAAAAATTTTTTTTTTGGGTCGTACAAAACCTGGTTGTGAAAGGAAAAGAAAATGCCAGCCCTGTTTGACAGACATCAGATTTATGACCGTTTTTTAAAGCCTCAAGTACGTCACAAGAACTGGCCCACCCACTGTCCAGCCCCAATTGTAAACACGGCCGGGGGCCCAGTCCCGCTCTCCCCCTATCGGACCTGTGGTCCTCCACCTCTGAACAGCCCTTGTTCCCGTCCACTGGTCTCTGCTGGGTTAAAAAGATGCCTGGCTGTATATATATGGAGAGTACACCATGGAGCTCTCTGAGCTAAACCTCCAAGACAAACAGGGCCGGCTCACGCCTCCACCGTCTGCAGGCAGGCCGCAGATGTTAATAAACAAGGTTGGGGTTTATGGTCTGCCCATTGATTTCTCCATCCATTTTACACCCGACAAGTCAGGAGACCGTTTTGTTTTTTTTTGTTTGTTTTCTTTTCCCCCCTTGCCTTAACGTACAAACTCAGTAAACTGTTGTCAGGCTTGGCGATAAATTTATGAATTTTGGCCTCCAGATGTGGCTGGAAATAAAAGTAAACACAGGGAATGAGCAACTGCCTTTCAGGTTTATGCCCGGTGAGGCTGAGTCTGCAAAAACCAGGGCCGAGAGAGACTCTCGTCTGTCCTTTTCAATGAGACACCAGGAGATAGTTTTCTTAAAGGCAGGGATGCTATTTAGAGCAGGAAAGAGATGCCAAGGTCCTCTGGAAAATTTTAGGGTGAGGATTAGAAGGTAGATATTTGGACCCCCGTCCAGAATCATTCATAATCGAATCCCTCACTGGCCTGGTGGGTCATGGCCATGGCCTCCAACAACTTGGGCCAGGACACGAGCCTGCTGGAAGAAAGTCTTCAGATGAGAAAGAACCGAAAAAATGCCTTTCGTGAGATCTTCTTTTCTGGTATCATTTATCCAGAAAGAAGAGACACGGAGGCATTCAGAAAAAACCCAAAGGGTCAAGTGTAAACTGACAGGTGTGTCTGTTCCAATCATAAACCAATAGGTTCTACTTGATTTAGTAGGTCAAAGGCTTGAAGGCATTTCAAATCAGAAATCCAGCTAACTAGCCGCAGTGAGACACAGGACAGAAAACACCATACGCATCTGAAAAAGGCCATGTGTTATAACTTGGCATTTCTTATGTTTCTTCTTTAGAAGAAAAAGAGAGAGAGAGAGAGAGAGAGAGAGAGAGACAGGGCCCTAGGCATAGCATTTGAGTGAAGTGGAAGACTGTGTGTCTTTTCGGAGTGCGTTTGCTTCAGCAAAGTCATAAAACAAAAAATTCATAAGGCAAAGGTTTCCTTGGTAACAATTCCGTGGAAATATCTGTGAAGTCGTGACCAACTGCACATACCGAAGATGCTCCCCGCTGGAAATGGCTTGGCAAGGGGGGAAATGACAGGCTAGAGTGTGTATTAACAGGGAGGGAGTGGTCGTTTCAACCCCTCTTTGTTCCAGAGAAGAGGCTAGTCACTCATCTCCAAAAATCGAGTAACAGAACTACGTTTGCATTAAGACTGGATCCAGGAAGCCACTGGGAATTGAAGCTTTGGGGAGAGGTCATTAGCAATACACTTGGGACTTATATTAGAAGAAAATCGTTTGGGTTTTACAGCAATGGATTTTATACCTTGTTTTGTTTTTTAAATGGAACTCTAAGATGAACCTCAAAGAATTCTTCCTCTGGATAAGAAATCACAGGATCATCAAATTATATATCCTCAGGAAGATTCATGAAAGGTCCACTATCAATTCTCCACCTCTGTACTTTGATGAAATCACGGGCCACAGCCATGGAGCTGGATGGCTCAGCTTATAGACCTGAAGTGTCCTTCATTTAGCCTGATGTATGCTTTAACCTTTCTAAAAAATTAGGTGATAGGATGTAACAATGGGAGATTTTTAGGTTTTGCATACAAATGTGGATTTCTGGATGGTCTTGAAAAATGAGAAGATCTGGCAACCTCACACCTATGTTCCTACAAAGGAACAAGTAGTCAGAGCCGAGAAGCAGCTGCCTCTTTAAGGCAGGGCATGTGCTCTCCAGTGTACTGCAGTCCACACCCTGCCAAAGCACATGCCTTATTCAGTTGAGTTACCTTCCTGGACCCTGTAGGCATTTGAGTTTATAATTCCTGGTAAGAAAAAAAATCATCTCCACTCTGAGGTTTCTATTTGATCTTTCCCATGTGAATGTCAACAATGGATGTTGATCCACTAAAGCCCTTCTACGTACATATAAGTAACATGGCTTGGTAAAAAGACACTCAAAAATAAGAGACGACTTAACACCAGTAACCGTCACTCTTAGATTTTCCAGTGCAAGCCAGTAGCACTTTCAGTGCTGTGACACTCCACAGTTCCTAACCATGAAATGACTTGAGCAGATGTATTAGATCTTTACAGATGTTACTTAACAGCAGCATGAGACGAGGACCCAAGAAAGCAACCAACAGACACGAGTCATCTCTTTCTCCTAACACATTTTAGTAACTATCACATATGGATCACAATATTAATATATTCTTAAGGGACTTACAATACAGTAAGCGTGCATTTGTGTAAGGACACGGGAGCCGGTTTGAAGGAGCTCCCACTGGCAAATCTGGAACATTCTGAGCACCAAAATAATTAACAAAAGTAGTGAACTATAAACCACTGAATAATTCAGGAATTCATGAGTCCAGTGAATGGACAGGTATATAAATAAACAGGGGGGAGGGGGGTCTCTTGCTAACAGTAGAACGCCAAGAACCAAATGATAAATTTTGAGTGAGCACTGGAGTTGGAAACTCATTTGCAACCATCACGGTAAAGACTGGATCAGGCAAGAATCATCACTGGATGCTAATTCTAGGAGGAACTTTGGATGAGTATCTTTGCATGACTTTAAAGGTTCTCCCCAGCAGAATGTTCATTCGTTGCAAGGGAGAAAGAACACAGTAATTATACATTGGAGAAGTCAGACAACACTTTACGTGCGCCACCAAAATTAGCATCACCAATTGTGAACAGGTGGACATTGGGTACCACCAGATGTGACACGATGAGAAAGATACCATACCCCATCCAGTATTCCGGCCAAGAATACATAACCTCAATCTAATCACGAGGAAACTTCAAACACAAAATGAGGAGTTTTCCATTAAAAAAATGGAGGAGGAGGGAACTGTATCCTTTAAAAATGTCCATGTCGTAAAAAACAAAGAAAGGCTGTGGAAATGTGCCAGATTAAAGGAGGCTAAGAAACATGACAACTCAATGAAATAGCTGACTCTAGACTAGCTTCTGTAATGGAGGGAAAGAGTGTCGCAAAGGTCATTATTTGAACAACAGACAAACCTGGAACATGGATGGAGATGAGACAAAAGTATCGATGGGAATTTATGACAGTGATCATTGAACTGCTGTTGCATAAGAGCATATCCCTTTTCTTAGGAAATACAACTGATGAATTTAGAGGTAAAGGCCCATGATGTACATAACTTACCTTCAAGTGGCTTAGAAAAAAAAGCTACACATATACATATATATATACATACACACACACACTCACACACACACACACACACACACACACATATATAAAGAGAGAGAGAGCAAATCAAGCAAATGGGGTAAAATGTTAAAAACACGTGAATCTGAGTCAAGGATATATGAGTGTTTCTTGTGCCATTTTTAGAATGTTTGAATTATTTCCAAATTGAAAGTTTAAAATGTGTGAGCACGTGCACGTGTGTATAAAAGCAAGACACAGCACACAAGCAGATTTTAAGCACAAATGTGTGGGACAAGCCCCTTGGAGTGGCAGAAGTGGGCATCAGGCATGGTTTAATGTAGGTCTCACACACAGGTAGCTCTTAGAGTTAAAAAGGTGGAGTTTTCCAGACAAAGGGAATAAGAACCAAGATTAAGCAACTGGAACCTAAATGCCTGCTGGGGAAAAAAACTGCCCAGAACATACTGCATACGTCAAAGGGGAATGGATGCTACCGCTGGAGAGACTGGGAGCCTGGGGTGGACCTGGATGGCAGGTTAAGGAGCTTATTTTCAGGATAAAATCCAGGGTAAGAGCAAGAAGGCTTTCAGCAGGAGGTGGCATACGCAGAAAGGTGCATAACCTACTAGTGTGTAGGACAGGCTGGAGGGATGGAAACTTGAGCCAGGAAAACCAATTAGGAACCACTGCCAAAGTCTAGGCTGGTGGTCACCAAATGGCCACAAAATTAAGGTCAGGGTCCCACAAGACATAGGCACACTGAGCATCGTTAGAGGACTGAATACATAATGTCTTACGTAAATGTTGTATTTTTCAAATATTTGGTAGACAAATTATTAAATTATTACCCAGTCAATAGGAGCCTGTGAAAAACCGTAATATTAAAACGTGTCTTCACATTCAAAAGGGTGGGAAGCTTTGAGGGTGAAGTGTTAACCTCCCATCCAGGGTGATGCCCTGGAGAACGGGGAAAAAAGAGGGCAGGTAGACCCTAAGTGCTGTACAAGATGGGGGGAACAATACTTTTAGTTCAATTATAACACATCCTGTTAAAGACCTCAGAGTATAACGCACACCCAGGAAGTACCAAAGAATAAGACATAACCCCTGTTTTTGAAAAGCCAACATTCCAGGTAAATATTAAATCATAGTGACCAGCTGAATCACTGCCAAAAGGTAAAGAGATAATGAAATTTAGCGTTGATGTCCAGACGAATGATTTTATCCTAATGAGAATGAGGACACCCAGAGCAGAGCACAGCCGGGAGCAAGAGGCCATTGGACTTCAAAGGTAATGAACTTGAGGAGGTGGACCTAAAAAAAGGACACACAGAGCTGACATGTGAAGAAAGCTCAAGGCTATGGATGCAAGTTTGGGAACCGTTTTTTCTGAGGGGTGTGGCCAAAACCATGGCAGTGGCTTGGAATTTATAGAGACGGAGGGCTGAAGCTCATTCATGAACAGAAGGTGGGATGAGAGGGAGTCTGTGGGTGGTCAGTGTGGAGTGGTCAGGAGTGAACACAGGGAGGAAAAACTAAGAAAAGGCAACCAGATCTGAAGTGGTTTGGAGGGACCCACACAGAAGAGATATAAAAGCTGGAGTTGTATTTCCAAGAGGAAAGGATGGATGAGCTGTTAAAATAAAATACAGGATTCATGGCAATCTCCCCCTCTCTGTGCAAGGAAAGAAACAATGAAGTAGCCACATCTGAGAAAAGTGCTAAGCTAAGAAAGGGCCTTATCTGTGGTCACAGAGAGGGTAAGAGAGAGAATTAGAGAAAAGAGAGGGAGTGATCATTCATGTCCATTTTCTCAATTGCAGGAAGGATTGTTTGGGCTCTCAGCTCCGGAGAGAATCACAATCCAGGGTGAGAACAAAGCAGCCATGACTTGAGAGGAACGGATGGGGACGGAGGGGCAGCCTCAATGTCAAGAATGAACTGAATGGATCAAGGTGAGGATGAGGCATGAACAAACCTGGGGGGCTGGGCTTCTGAGCTCTCTCACTTATACAGTAAGTCCCCTACATACGAACCTTCAAGTTGCGAACTCTCAAAGATGTGAACGTGCATCTGGTTCCAGCAAGGAATCGGAACCTGTGCCATCAATGTCAGGCGTGAGTGAAATGGCAGGTTGCCCTCCATCTCCTGTTGCTGACGATCCTTCAGCTCTACCGTCTCCCACCTCCTCTCCCTCCTCCAGTCAGTAACTCTTCTTGCCTGCTCACTGGATGCCAGCCCCTGGGTGCCAGCTGTTGTAGTGTACGACTATACCTTTCAAGGTACGTACTGTAGGATGAAACATGTTTTATTTATTTTTTCATGTCTGTTTTATGTATTATTTGTGTGAAAAGTATTATAAACCTATTACAGTAGAGAACTATTTAGCCGATTGTGTTAGTTGGGTACCTAGGCTAACTTCGTTGGACTTATGAATAAATTGGACTTACGAACGTGCTCTCAGAACAGAACTCATTTGTATGTAGGGGACTTCCTGTATTTGTGATTTGGGGAAGGAAGGGTTAAGTGGGATAAGGGAAAACGAGCACAGATGTGTCCAGCAGGGAGAGGCAGGAAGAGCCTGCAGACAATGGAGAAGGACAAGGCAGAGACCAGGTAATGTGCCTTGAGAGGGTATTTTTAATCCCAGTGGGAGCCCCCTCCCTTGTCTCCATCCCATTCTATCCGAGTATCATTTACCTGGCTTGGTTAGAAACCATGGTAACAGGAAGCCCGAAGAAATGATTGAAATGAGAGGAGGACACAGTGCCACATGGGGCCACACTTCTGTTCTCTGGGGAACTGGATCCTTTAGCAACAAAGGGCGAGGTGACAAGCAGGCCTCTGCAGACGGTTCCAACAACCGGATCTGACCTTTAAGGGACGAGCATGATGGCTGCGGCAGTGGATGGGGATCAACGGAGCCTGGGTTTGCAATGTCGCAGGAGCTCCGGGGCCTCTGAGCTAGGAGCATCCTCTCTCTCCTGCCAGCTCACTCCCACTCCAGCCCTGCTCTCGTGGTCTTTTTTTGTTCGTTTTTGTTTTGTTTTGTTTTGTTTTGTTTTTGCGGTATGTGGGCCTCTCATTGTTGTGGCCTCTCCCGTTGCGGAGCACAGGCTCCGGACGCGCAGGCTCAGCGGCCATGGCTCACAGGCCCAGCCGCTCCGCGGCATGTGGGATCTTCCCGGACCAGGGCACGAACCCGTGTCCCCTGCATCGGCAGGCGGACTCTCAACCACTGCGCCACCAGGGAAGCCCGCTCTCGTGGTCTTTGCTCTGCATCCTTTTCCCCATCCATACTGGGTGCTTCATAACCCCAAGATCAAAAAGAAAGGTGCTATGGACTGAATACTGTATCCTGCCATAGGCTGAAACTCTAATCCCCAATATGATGGTATTTGGAGATGGGGGCCTTTGGGGGGTAGTTAGTTCATGAGGGTACAGCCCTCGTGATGGGATTAGTGCCCTTATAAGAAGAGACAAGAATTAGTCACCAAAAATTAGTTCATAAATTCAGGGTAAAAGACAGTCCTTCCTACCTTCCAGACAGGAATTTACTTTCTCTCTCTCTCTCTCTCTCTCTCTCTCTCTCTCTCTCTCTCTCTCTGACCCCCCACCTCCCTGCCGCTGCTTCCTCCCTCCCTCTCTCCTTCTCTCCCTCTCTGTTTATAAGACTACAACAAGAAGACATCTGTCTGTAAACCAAGACCCTGACCATGCTGACACTCTGATCTTGGATATCCCAGCCTCCAGAACCCTGAGAAATAAATGTTTGTAATTTAAGCCCCCCAGTCTGTGATATTTTTGTTACAGCAGCCAGAGTTGACCAAGACAAAAGCAAAGGCTTTAGATGAACGCAGTGCTGAGCTGGGGCTGTCCACTCCTTCACAGACAAGATTTAAAGCAACCCAGAATGTCCCCTGCCCTATGTCGGGCACACATGAGGATCTCCGTGCCGCGAGAAGTTTGTCCAATCCATACCTGGTGGCGCTACCAACATAAACAAAAGCATACTCTCACTCCACCCCTCCAGCTCCGACTTGAAGTACATTTTCTGCCTTGATTTATTCGAGTCTGTGGTGGAGCGTATTTAAGGGCCAGTATCACAGGATCCCCACGTGGCTCCCAGGGACCATCTCCCCTGAAGTTAGGAGACTCAGAGACCCGTGGTGACCCATTGGCAGGTTTCAATGTCTCTTGAATTCTGAAGATTCTACTCTTTTATTTTTTGAACCCTTGGGAAATAGTATGAGATGGCTGCTGTCACCCTGTAGCTTCTGTCCCCTAAGCCCGCCCTACTGGTTCTTTTCCCTGACGCCTCCCATTGGCTCCCCTCCCGGCCAGGTCCAGAAGAGTCTGGGATAAGCGCAAAGGAAATGCCGCCGTGTCCACAGGCACCCAGAGGCTGCTCGCGCCACGGTGGTCCTTGTCGATGCGGTCACGGATCGTAGCCAGACACCCTTGGTCCTTATGCTCGGGCCCCGCCGACCACAGACGTCTTCAAACAGAGCCTGTGAAAAGGAGCATTGCTCCAGCCCCACTCCTACCAACATCCTGGGAAACAGGGTCCACAAGGAAAATATTTTCTTAAAGTAACTCCCTGGTTTTGGGGGATTTACCTGCCATAGGGGATTTATTTATTTATTTATTTATTTATTTATTTATTTTTAAAGAAAAGCATTGAGCTGCCCCTGTAAGAGCTGCCCTCGGAGAGAAGGGAAAAGAAATGTCACCCTCTCTCTCTCCAGACCCGCCTGAACTTGAGGTTTGGCTCAAATACCAAGGCAGGGCCGGCCAAGAGAAAGGTGTGGTGCAGGGAAGGCCATGTCCAGGAGTCCAGCAGCTGTAAACTTGAATCCCAACCCTAACCTCACCTAATCCCAGCCTGGAATGCTATGACTCACTTCATCTCTCTGGCCTTGGTGGCACCATCCAGTAAAACATGGGACTCCTGACCTCACTGGGGAACAGGGAGATTAGCTCATGTTTATCAAGCTCTCTGAAGATGAAAAAAGCCTGTGCCTAAAGGGGGCTGTTATGATTATAACTACCTGTGAAAAAAGAGAAAAAAGATTCCCAAGTAGGCCTACTGATCAGCCCCAGCACCCAGGGAGCCAGAAGTACAGGGAGTCCATCCTTGCAGGCAATAGCTCTCAGCTGCTTATATATCAGTACTTACAACCACGGCACTGAGACTGTGTTTCCCAAAGCTTGGGATGGGGCACATCAAGGGAGTAACCCAGTTTTATTTTAGGTGGTGGGAGGACAGCACAAAACAGCACCAAATCCCAGCAGGAGGAGGCAACTCTCTTTACCTTCTTCTCTTTTAATCCTACGGATTACCTGCAAGGAGAAAAGCTCGGTTCGGTGCTGCCTGGGATGTCTGTGACATCTCCCCACGTGCTAATTTCCCTTTATTATAAAGAGAAAGATAGCCTCAAGCCCAGAGTCTTGGCAGACAATAGCATCTACCTAGAATTTATAAACATGGTTTTGATTTCAATGTGCTCATTATTTTTATATTTACTTTGGATGTATGGGAAGTGATACTGGTTCACTTAAATTTCATTTAAAACTAACGTTTCTTTACACCAGCGTTTCTCAACCTCAGCCTTATTGGCATTTCGGGCTGGATAATTCCTTGTGCCGGGGGCTGTCCTGTGCACTGTAGGATGTGTAGCAGAGCCCCTGGCCTCATCTGACCACTAGATGCCAGTGGCACACGCGCCCGTCCCTCCCCCCACAAGCGGTGACAGCCAAGAATGTCTCCAGACATTGCTCCATGTCCCCAGGGGGACAACACCCCTCCTCTGTTGAGAACCACTGCTTTTATTTTTTTAAGTTATAAGTGATTTTATAAGCGATTACCAAAGGGGAAAGGCAGTCGGGGGAGGGATAAATTAGGAGTTTGGGATTAACAGATACACACGACTATACATAAAATAGGTAACTAATAAGGACCTACCGTATAGCACAGAGAACTCTACTCAATATTATATTATGTAATTACCTATAAGGGGAAAGAACCTGAAAACGTGTGTGTGTGTGTATAACTGAATTGCTGTACTGTATACCCGAAACTTACATGATATTGTAAATCAACTATACTTCAATAAAAAGTCTTTAAAAAAAGAGAACCAGTGCTTTTAAATCAAGTCACTTAAAAAAAAAAAATAATAGAATTAAATAGTAAAGGTTGGACTAAAATGGCTCCAGTTTGGGAAAACCTGTAACAGAGAAGCAGTCCTTCTTGGGCATGTCTGCTTCAGCTCCAGAACCACAATTTAATGCCCCAAGGGCAGGCACTGCTTCTGGATCCAAATACCATCTTTCCCAAAGGCTCCATTATGGCAGGAGCCTTGTTTGTGCTGATGGATGGACAAAAGTTCCAACCATTTCTGGAAGTCACAAGCAAGAATGTGTTTCTTCTAAGCAGAAACCATCTTCATTCCAGGCTCCTCCCAGGGGCCACGCTCTGCTTATCAGATTTCCAGAACTCAGCAGACACCTGCTTGCCATGGCTGGAATAACTGCCTAGAAGCCAGAAAGAGGATGAGATTGGGGCAGTCACTGGGAACCGTGGGCGGAGCCCATTCCGAAATGTTTTGAGGCCTCAGAAGGGCCTTACGACATCTCCCTGTTCTTTCTTCCAGTGGAGCAACTGAGGCCCAGAAAGAACGGCTCCCCGTGATGTGTCCAGGGCAGAGCCCGTCTGTAACAGAACAGGGCCCTTTCCAGCATTAAGTTTCTCCAGCACGGCACTGTGCATGGCAACATGCAGGGTAAAGAAAATGTCACCGCCCTCACACCCAAAATATGAGGCAAAGGCTTATGAATGGGCTGCTTTCAATGTTCAAAAATCAACAGCAGCAACGCTATATAAATGAAATAATTAAAACCTGCATTGGCAACCACTCAACAGCAAGGGGAAGGCTTATTCCCTCACCACCTCCAGGCCAGCACCCACCAAGCACAGGCTGTGAGAGCCACTATCAAGGCCCCTCAGCACCGCCATGGCTGGCTTTCCATGAGATGTTTTCCTTTCACCTCTCTCTCCCCTCCCCACCCCTTTCTCTCTCTCTCTCTCCCCACCGCCCCCCCATCCAGCATATTCATTCCTCACCTCCTTCTCCAGAGATCACAAGGAAGTTAAATGGACAAACTTCCTGGTTCATGCAAAGTTGAGACTGTCAATTAAATAGACGCTGGAAAAAATAGTCTAATTTCGAAGACCTGGTGTCAGCTCTGCCTGAAATGCTTCTCTATCTCAGGGACCAGCACCAGGCATCTAAAACAAAGTCCCACTCACAAAAGGAACTACTCTGGACCATCAGCATAAAGGATCTAAGAGAAACATGGATGGTACTTTCTCAAAGCACTCGAGCCCTGTCTCCTGGGAGAATCAAACCAAAGTAAGATTGTGGCAGATATTAACACGGCAACTTACGATGGTTGTACTATCAATGGGCCATCCTATCAATCAATAAATCAGTATGTACTGAGCCTGCCACATGAAAGCCCAGAGCCAGCCCTCCAAGGACCATCCAGACCCATAAACCATGGTCTGAGCCCTAAGAACCCTACATCCCAGCATCCACTTAGACAGATGCCACAGGGTGGCATGTGATCCACTGCCAAATGCATGGCACACTTACTAACGCTGTGAAGTCAAGAGAAAAATTTCTGAGGGCCAAGGTTATGGAAGAGCTGGGTCTGGAATGCTGAGAAAGACACAGGCCTGCAGAGAGACCCCAGGCTGGATATTCCTGGCAGGAGGACAGGCATGGGCAAAGGCCATGTGGTGAGAACACATAATTCTGTGCTCTTGTGCAATTTCTCTGCAGCCCAGACAGTGATGCCCCTCAGCTCTACGCCATCCACTGGGTCAGGATGCACCCGACTGTCTATTAAGCATGATATGTACCCTCCAAAAACAAACAGACGAAATCAGTGCCTGAACTCGTTTCTGTTCAGCTTTAGAATGTAAATGATTGTTTTTTAAAAGAACAAATTTCTACTTTGCTCAGAAGCACTTTACAGGAGATGGCATTTCTTTATTCAAAAAGCATCTGCTCTGTTCACATTAAGTGCCAGCATTCTGCCAGGTTTTGGGAATAGAAGGAATGGACCCACTCTCAGGAAACTTTCGGTCTAGACTGGGATGCTGAAGGAAGGTGAAAAATAAATAAAATTTTAAAAATTAAAAAAAATTTTTTAATCTGTACTATGGATAACTTAAACAATGCTGAGTTTAAGAACATCATCTTTTCCCATCCCCAACATTTATTCAGCCTTTATGGTCTTCCAAGTGCTTGCACGGACATGGTCCCTTTTGAAGATGTACACAAACCCCTCAGAATGAACCAGGGGTATTACAGGCTCTGAACAAAGCACAAATAAGCCACTTTTGTCCCTGAGAGAATCAACAGCCCTGGTGGCAGGATGTACGGCACGTTCTATAATCTGATTAAAATCTCCTGTCGGCAGTTTTACGCTCCCTTGCTCATCCTAATATGAAAAATAACTTCTTTCCTGGAGTCTCACACAGGTAAACCCAGTGACATGGGAAGGATGGATGATTGAAGAGTTGTCTTTTGTGGCTAAGAGTTAGGGGCAACTTAGGTGTCCATCCCCAGGAGAATGGACCCATAAAGAGTAGTGCGTGCACTTTGCTCCTGCCTAGATCAGGAGCTCCCAAACTTTCTCTGTCGAGGACCAGACAGTATGTAGTCTCTGTGGGCCAGGAGATCTCGGTTACAACTACTTAACGCGGCTGCAATGGTGAGGAAGCAGCCACAGATGACACATAAATGACTCGGCGGGGCCGAGTTCCAATCAAATTCTATTTACAAAAACAGGTGGCAGCCACGGCTTCCCTGGTGGCGCAGTGGTTGAGAGTCCGCCTGCCAATGCAGGGGATGCGGGTTCGTGCCCCGGTCCGGGAAGATCCCACATACCGCGGAGCGGCTGGGCCCGTGAGCCATGGCTGCTGAGCCTGCGCATCCGGAGCCTGTGCTCTGCAACGGGAGAGGCCACAACGGTGAGAGGCCCGTGTACCGCAAAAAAAAAAAAAAACAGAACAGGTGGCAGCCAGTTTTGGCCCAAGAGCCATTGTCTGCTGACCACTGGCCTAGAACATTCTTCCCCTAGACACCTGCCTGGTCTCTGTTCAGATGTTACCTCCTGAGAAAACCTCTCCTGGCCATCCATCATCACTCTACCCCTTGACCTCTCTCTTTTTCTCCGAGCATTGATCATTTCTGGATCTATTAGTGTATCTGTTTATAGTCTGCTATCTCTCTAGTGATGGAGAATGAAGACTTTTCTCTGTTGTGTTCACAACTAGTCTGTGGCACTTAGTAGGCACCCAGTGGATACCTGTGGGGTGAATGACTGGCCGCTGGCTCATCCATCTGTGCATGTCACCCAACAATGCATGTGGCTCATACTTTAGGGCAGGAGGAGACTGAGAGGTCAGCCAGGTTATCAGACCACCGCCCCGCCCCAGGGAGGCTGCGTGCAAAACCGCCCTACACAGATCTCTGTCTTTTTTTCTCCCCCCTTTCTTTCTAGAATCTCCAGAGAAACCCGACAGTGAAATGCTTCTTGGTAGCAAGCCCAGGTCATTGTTTTGAGTCGCTACTGAGAAGATCCCATGAGCCAATGACGTTCTCTCTTAGAATCTGCCGACCCTTCAGAATATTCCACAGAGGATGTTAAGAGAGACAAGAGGGGAAAAGTGACTCCCAAGAGCCCACCCTACGTTCCCCCCCACACACCAAACCTAACCCTAACCCTAACCTCAACCCTAAACCTAACCCTAACTCTAAGTCCTTCTCAGGAGGCTGAGCAAATACCTCTCCTTGTCTAGTTATTGTGGGTCCTTGAACTCCAAACCGGTTTCTCAGTGCTGACATAGTGAAACCTGCCTTCCTAAACCCCGGGGCTTCTCAAGAAGCCAAAACCTCCACCACTGCACAGCCCACAAGACTTTGCAGAGTGGATTATAATCCCCAGCCCCCATCCTCCCGCGTGATTCAAAACTCAGCTAATCTCTACTGACAGATCGGGGCTCGACGGTTCTGTTTCTCCCCAGGGCCGGGGGAGACCAGACAGGACTGCCGGCTACAGAAAGAACATAATTCCACCAAACCCACGAAGGAACCAAACTGAAGCTTCCCCCTCCACTGCAATCTGATGGATCGCCGGTCTGGGGCTGTTCCCCTACGCCGGCCACGCCACTCATTTTTCTACTTCCTGCTCCTGGGGACATGGAAGGAGCTCCAGATAGCCTCCAGGTTCCTTATGGCTCAGTCTCAGTGGAAGTTTGTGGCCACACTTTCTGTCCAACCGGTTCTGCCTTTTATTTTTGTTTCAGGGAGGATTATCGCCATGGTAATATCCAGGTGACAGGGACAGGAGGGGGAAGAAACCCACCTGTGTTCAACCTTTAATCCCTGAGAGCATGTCAGAAAGCAGCAGCCTTGGAAAATGAGAAACCTGGCCGCTGTTTGGTACCCATCCCAAGACAGAATAAACTAGAAAACAGCTGAGCTGCGGCCGACAGGCAGCTCTCCTGGAAGGAAACTTGGTCCCTCCGGCCTCCTCAGACACTCTGCAAATCACCCCCCATGAGGAGGCTGGCCTGACAACGTATTCATTTTCACAAGGAGCGTGGCAGAAAGGAAACAGAAAGCCAAGTCCGTGATGAGGAAAAAAGGAAAAGGCTTCTCGAATGCGTTTCAGATGACTCTCCACGATCCAAGGATAACCACAGCACGTGTGTCTCCTGCCCCGGCAGTGCTGGCCATTTCTATGATTGCTGTGCCCATTGCGTGGCCACCTTCTCTGCCCTTCTACTCTCCAGTGGGTGGGACAAACAACACAGAACCCAGTTCCTGGGTATTAGCTCAGCATCCCGTCCACAAACGTCTCCTCTCTGCTTCTGAGGAGCTGCCAGGCCCCTAAGCTACACCTGCTCACAA
This sequence comes from Hyperoodon ampullatus, assembly GCF_949752795.1. Lineage (NCBI taxonomy): Eukaryota > Metazoa > Chordata > Mammalia > Artiodactyla > Ziphiidae > Hyperoodon > Hyperoodon ampullatus. Next base: position 21,162,601 of record NC_136932.1, on the reverse strand, counting down.
AGAACAAGAGGAAATGAGGAATTCACTGGAAACCCACCAACTAGGTTGGGATGAACCCCCACAGGTACCCCTGGGGGCTACCAGCACATACACAGGAGACAGATGGACTCAATGGAATACAAGTTTATAAATATGAACGTCTAAGTGTAGGTTACTGTTTTTAGAAAGCATTGCTTTGGTTTAAATAAGCATTGTGTACTGGTGAGTATGACAAACCAGCCATCCAGCAAACATCACAGATCAGGGGGCTTCCAGAGCCAAGTCATGTCCCCAGTTCATACACCACGCCACTGACCCTCATGTGAGCCCCATCACGGCGCCCTGTTTTTTCATTTCATTGCTAAGGAGGCATCTACTAGATTCCTCCTCTTCTCGGCTCCACTGTCCATAAGAGATACTCGACTTTAAAGGTTTTCAGGTTCTTGCTACCCAGGAAGGTTGGGACAAGTGAAGGGCTTTTCAACAGGAGGGCATCACAGGTGAGCAAAAATAAAGATTTTATAAAAATATAAAACAAAGGTTTAATTCAGCAATGACTGGTAACAGTGCAAAGAGAAAGGCTACCTGGTATCTGGTCATTTGGGAGTCAGGTTTGTAAAAGAAAAGGCAGTGGTAAGAGAGGCTGCTGGGAGGTCTATTCTTTCCCTTGTGAACCACCCATGCAGAAGAAGCCCTGATGGGCTGATTTGTCTAGAAGTTGCCAGAGCTGTACAGCTGAGGCTGGGAGAAAGCAGCAGCTGTAGAGGGCTCACCTGGCCTTTCTGAAATCAATTAAAGGTGGCCAGCCCCCTCTAACCACACGATTCAAGTGTGCAGGCAAATGAGGAGACCCCATGGTTGAACGGGTAATGTTTCTTGCAAGTCATGGGTTTGGAGAAGGATTCTGTGGAGGGAGAGTCTTTGAGAAAAATGGTGGGATGGCTACAGACAGGCAGGCTCTCCATCAAAGCCACGTCTTCCCTGTGGTGGTGGAGATGAGGGTCCTCACCTGCCTCCACAGACACAGAGTCAGTAGCTAACAGTGAGGTCCCAGAATGGACCAGACATGTCCCTTACAACGTGAGTGTGCACACGCACACGCATGCACACACACACACGCACGAAGGTTCAGAGCCTCATCTCCTTTGCCTGGGATTTTTCACGCTGGGGAGCTGGGTGTTACCCATGGGAACAAGTTCCTCCGAGGTCACATGTTGTTGAAACTCCTCTCCCAGGGCCGACGTCACGTCTCCCAGACACTGGCTCCCTTGGGAATGTGTGAACCGCTCCTCCAGAGCCAGGAGCGAAGGCTGGGGTGATTCATAAGCTGTGCTCTCAGCCAGGTCACCCACGGATTCGCGGTTGCCATCCGTTACCCAGTCTTATCCCTGAGCCCGTCCCGGTGGCTGACCCCAGGCCTGAGGCTGCTGCTTCCAGCCTGGCCTTCAATCCGTGTCGGCCCTCTCTCCTGCATCGGTCCCCAGCACACTCAGTGGGTCCCGTGAGCAGCAAGGAGTGGGGCGGGGATGGGGATCCCAGCAGGCAGAGAGAAAAAGGCAAGAAAAAAATGCTCCCTTGGTTGAAAAATTCAAAGCTCAGCTCCACTGTCACCTCTTCTATTTTTTTGCGAATTCCTTCCATGTTTTTTTTTCCTGATACACGTTCTAATAGTTATTATCGATGCTATCATACTGTTTTGCATCTTGTCACTTAACAGAACATCTTGAAGAAGCTTCCATGTCAGCACACACACATTCACCTCACTGTGTTTTTGTGTTACTGGAGTTGATCCACAGTATTCTGTTAGTTTCGGATGTACAGCAAAATGATTCACTCATACATATACATTTTTTCCGATTCTCTTCCGTTATAGGTTCTTACAAGATACTGCATGTAGTTCCCTGTGCTACACAGTAACTCCTTGCTGTTTACCTGCTTTATATATAGTGATGTGCGTCTGTTAATCCCATACTTCTACGTTACCCCTCCCCTCCCAGTTCCCCTCCGGTGTCCCTAAGTGTGTTTTCTATGTCTGCCCTGTCATCTTTTTTAAATCACCAACGACACTTCACTCAGCTTACTCTTCTCACCATAGTCCCTAAGTTTTTTTTTCTTCTGGGGTTTGTGATCCACACATTCGAGGGTCCTGGCTGCCGTAAATCCTTTCTAGAACAAGGCGGAATGCGGCAGAATATAAACAGACAAATACACACGACAGGTGAAACAAAACGAGCTCCCCAAGCAAGGCTCTGTTTTCACAAGTGGGGTCCACTTGGAAAAGGGAGGAGGGACGGGGGGATGGAGAGGTGCTGGGCCTGCCCCCTGCTCTCCTGGCCCTCCCACCCCTGTTGGTACCGACCCATTCAACAACCTGGCAGGTTCTCTCCTTAAGGGACTTAAGAACACACAGCCTCTGCAAACACTTGGGGCCTGGGGGCCTGAAACTCAGCGTCTGTTTCTGAAAAAATAGCATGGACATCACTTGCAGGATTTCCAAAACTCAGACCCTGTTTCCTGTTCTCTTATTTTAAAATAGCAAAGCTTTATCTTCTTTTCTGACTCTGAGTGGACTCTATTCCAATCAGCATTAAGCCTATAATTTTTGTTCTGGGTGCCCACACTCACCCTCCCTGTTTAATAATTAGTCATCTAGAACAGGGATTGGCAAACTTTCTGTAAAGGGCCAGATAGTAAATATTTTCAGCTTCATGGGCCGTATGGTTTTTATCACAACTACTCAGCTCTGCCTTGGCAGTGTGAAAGCAGCCACAGGCAACGTGCAAACAAACGGGCATGGCTAAGTTCCAACAAAACTTTATGTAAGAACACTGAAATTTAAATTTCCTATCATTTTCACGTGTCAGAAAATGTTACTTTTTAAAAGAAAACCTCAGTGTGAAAATGATTCTTAGCTCATGACCTATATAAAAACAGGTGGCAGGTTGGTTTTGGCCAGAGGGCTATAGTTTGCCAACCCCTGCCTGGTCTAAAATCAAATATTTAAAGGGAAACCCTCTGTGAGTTCTTTCTTTTGAAAAGAAATGGAAGAATAATAAGAGCTAACATTTATTGAGCACGTACTACAGGGAAGAACTCCACATGGAAAACTTCTTTTTATTCTCATCATAACACTCATCATAACACTCGAGGCAGGTAAATATTATCTCTGTTCTGTAGATGGGGAAATCGAGGGTTATGAGAAAACAGTGGACACGTCAAGTTCACACAGCAAGGATCTGAACCCAAGCAATGGGACTGCAGACAGAGACACAAGGACACGCGTGCTCAGCAGCCTTGGACAACATCATAAGAAGGAGATGAGGAGAAGCGGCCACCTGCCTCTCTCGGGCATCGTGTGACTAGTTCAGGAAAACCTCGCATCCCAGGCCCCACTGACGAGGGACACCCATCTCCTTCCTGCACCCATTCCTTCTCAAACATTCTCCCAAGTGAAACAGAGCTCGAAGAGACTCCAAGAATAGCTATAGCTTTTGGGTGAGCGAAGAGGGTGGTACATTTTACAAACTGGTAAGTACTGCCTTGCAGGGTGGCTCACAGAAAGTAGAGCAGTGAAGGGGCAAGTTCACTTGGGGCAGAGACGTGAGCCTCAGGTCCTTAGTGTCAGCTCTGGTGGGTGAACTGGCTCACTGGCTCCCGAGGTTCCACCCCCCGGCTCCCCAGAAGTAGGGTTCTGCCCGCTCACAGCCCCCCACGAGAGGCCTCTGCCTTTCAGCCACTCGGGTCTCTCTTCCCACAGCTGGCCTCCTCCTTCTAGGCTGGATGCAAAATCGCTCTGGTGTTTCTGCTGCCACCCAGACAGAAGGGGGGCAGGGAAGAGAGCTGGGTGGCTGCTTTCCATTCCTTTTAGGCTCACTGCCCAATTTCTTTTCCATCCCGGGCACCACGGCGCATCTGGGTAGAAGATCATCCCTTGGCTGCTCTGGTCTCACCACACCCGGTGGAAAGCCATGGATCCTGGATATAAACCTACCAGAGCGAGGGAAAGCTTCTGCTGGAGCAGCACTCTGCCCACGGGACACGCACGCGGCTTTCCTGATCCTCAGGGCTTCTGGAAAAGGAGGCCCGACCCACCGGCCTGGGCACTCCGAGGGGCCGAGCAGGCAGGAGGCGAGCTTCTCATTATGTAAAACACTTGGCTCTTCCCTCTTCCTCAGCATCCTGCTAGCAATTTTGTATCCGGTTTGGGAATTCCAGGAACATCTGCTATTGTCTTCTGCCCAACCACACTGGTGCGAACGGAGCCCCAGGGCGTGATCGTGTTTCTACCTGCCGGTTACCCTGTCATTAGCCGTGAACTGTGCAGGGAAACATACAAAACCGCGGCCGGCAACCACACCTGCAGAATTCCACCTCTCTGCCTCATCCTGCTCAGACCAAAGGCACAAAGACCAAGTCCCTCTCCTGCAGGGAGAATCGCAGGGCGCAGAGGCCCTGTTTGAACGGCGGACATCCTCTAACCAAACAGAGGGCACCTTGTCAGCACTGCACTCGCCCGGCATCTCCTTTCGTGTTAGCTTTTGAGTGGCAAGGTCAGGGGAGGCCGGGAGGAAACAGGCGAGGTGCGGCTGAGTTCCAGAAGAAGCACCAAATGAACCTTATCTACGAAACAGAAACAGACTCACAGACGTAGAGAACGGACTTGTGGTGGCCAAGGGGGATGGGGGGGAAGGAGAGGGAGGGACTGGGAGTTTGGGGTTAGTAGATGCAAACGAGTACATTTACGACGGACAAACAAGGTCCTACTGTAGAGCACAGGGAACTATACTCAATAGCCTGTGATAAACCAGAATGGAAAAGAATACAAAAAAGAATGTATATATGTGTAAAAAAAAAAAAAAAAGAAGAAGACCAGCTTGGGTTAGTTCTATTTCAGGCAATGCAGACGGCCTCTGTTCAGATCAGACAGTGACTCTTGGGATAGAAGCACCCAAAATGCAAGAAACGGTCATGTCTGGAGCCAGCGACTTCTTCCTGCCTCTCTGAACTTCAATCTGTAAAACGGGGTGAGACCAGAGCCTACCATTGCTTAACGAACTAGATTTTGGTGCATGTCATGCGTTTACAAGGCTGCACAGACCACAGCCCACACTGAACCGATGGTTTTGAACAGTTATTATTATAGGTCTGCATCCCCATTATAAACCCTGTTTTCCTCCCCCACCTGCACACTCCTGGCTCCCTTCTGTGTCCCCCATGTCTCACCTGCCTCTACCCAGCTTATCACTGCCATGTTCTCCAGGGTCCCATCCTCACCCTCCCCTCCCCTGCATCTCCCAGACCCCCCGCTATGGGTCCACCCCAGGGCTACATCTTTCCTGGGTGTGGGTGCACATCCCCCGTCTCCCCAGCGTCCCGTGGCACAGGAAGGTTGACCATCCCTGGGCCCCGCTCCACCCTCCCCTCCATCCCATGTGCTTTCTTTGTTCATGTGTTTATTTCCCACCATCAGGCATTCGCTCAGCTCCAAAGGGAACTAGACGCCACGCATACATTTATCCCTAGGATCTGGTATTATCTGATGCAGAGAAGGAAGCCAATAAATGTTTAAATAAATAAAGCACTACCTCTGGCCTCTCTTCCTAATTTCAAATTCCCATCTCCAGCAGCCAAGAAGACATCTTCCCATGAACAACACCCAAGCAATTCCAGAAACTCATCGTAACCCCTCCTGCGTTATCCGTCTCGGCTCACACATGACACCCAGTTAGGACAAGAGAGACACCCAACAGGCTCAAATTAAATAATTAGGGAAATAGGGAGGACCCGCCTATTAGGTTAGACTTGGGCTTATACTTGGGACATCGCCTTGGATGCATCCCACTCTTAACCCCACAAGCATTCAGTCCCCACGTTGTCAATTCCGCCCCCCAACGTCGCCTGCTTCATCACCCCGTTCTCTCCACCACTGCTGAGATCCTGTGCAGACCCTTGTTGCTGGGCCTCCCCTCTACCTTCTACCCCTTGCCCACCTGCCTTCTCTCCCTCCCTAGCCTGCTGCCAGGGGGCTCAGGACGAGCCAAGCCCTAACTCAGAAGCCTTCCAAGTTCTGCAAACTCCCAGGCCTGCCCTTTAAGACATTCCCTCTTTTTTACCACACCCACTATCTTCTCCTAGGAAGCCCTGCCCAGATCCACCTCTGGCCCCAGGGCTCAAAGCATGCTTCCACCTGAAATGGCCATCTTTCCTCCCCCACTCCAGCTCTGCCATGAAAGCCGGAGACCCTTCGAGGCCTCCTGAAAGCTTTTATTCCTCTCTGACAACTTTCTGCATCTCCCCTAGACACTCCTGCCTGGCACGTTCTCCCACTGAAGTCTCCCGGATGCTAAGCCTGCACTCACACACTCTACCTGTGTTATGCTGTCTGCCACCCCCTTGAAGACAGGAACCAGATCGTACACTTCTAGAAGGGCCTAGAAGAAACGCTTTGCACGTGGCAGCCACTCATACATTAGGAGTGTATATATAGTAAGAGGACACATAAAGGTACTTTTCCTTCTTTCCTGCAATGACCACTGGGATAAGCTCTGTACAATGGGCATCAGGGTTCACATTTGCTCCCACCAGGTAGGACTCACACTTCCAGAGGCTTCTCCGTGGAGGCCTTAGGGAACAGTGGGAAACCCCGACACGCCCTTCCAGGCTCTCCAACTCCCTTCAGCCCCTGCATTCAACCATTCAGGATATTTGACCCTCATGTAAGATTTTGTTTACACCAAGGGATAAGCGGCTACAACTTTATAAACTACTAACGTACTTCTTAAACAAGAGAAGAGTGAGGCCCAGAGAGGGGAGGTGACTTGCCCAAAGTCACACAGCTACCGGGAGGCAGATCTACCTCCAAATCGGCCAATGGACCTGCACTTGCCAAATAAGTCTACTTTCCAGAGAGAGGTCCTGCAGCTCATTGCAGGGAAGCACATGCACAGACCCCAAGGTCATCACCTGGTGGGTAACTCAAGGCTTCTGCTAAGGCAGAGAGGTCTCAAACTCAGTCGTCTTCAGGGACCAGGTGGAAAACAGAAATGAGTGAAGCTGGCTGAGCATAAAAATGAACGAAGAGGTGACGGGAACTGTGACGAACCCGAGGAGGTGGCACTTTGCAGCTGCCGGAGTCTGTAGCCAAAGAAGAAGCTTGGCTCTGTCCTCAGCTACCTTTACTTTCTCAAGGAGAGCCAGAGATCCAGAATCACATGAAAGACCCACAGTTGAAGTACTGGCAACTAATGCAAACCATTTTAGCACAAGTTCTACGCACAAAATAAACACACCCATACCCAGATCTCTGGGGCCCTTTGTTGGTGAATCCCACCCCCTGAGAAATGCCTTTCTGGTTGAAAGATCAGTTAACAAGACAAAGAGAAGCAAGGTCAGGGACCCAGAGGTTATAAGGAACGTTGGGTCTGAAAGAAGCCTTCCGGTATAAAATATAACTTCTAAAAGTGAGTCAATTTCAAACAACCTACAGAAACCCCATCCTTGTATCCGCCATGCCCATGCAGCAGCTCGGGATATAGGGTGTTCCAGGGAGAACAGACAGTAGAAACAAACCAGCCATGTTTTTCTAATAAACCTCTTAAAATGCTCTCCTTAAGTAACCGCGGCTCTGATTTTAGAGTAAGAATGACAACAATAAATTAAAGCAAGGAGCCCCAGCGGTTTCCAGCTGGAGGCTGCTCTCTGATGGAGCATCTGAAAATTCAGACGGACGTAAGTAGGAGAAATGACCCTAGTTATCAGGGCCAGCCCATCTCCCACTTCCCTCCGCATCCCGCCCCTAAAACACAATGATTTACAGAGACTTGGGGAGGGACGTCCCGCTTCCCCTCTGCAGAATTTATTTCTCTTTAATGGGCTGCCATGCCTCCCCTCCCTTCTAATCTCTTCCTCTCCCTGCCGGCTGGCCCTCTCCTGCCTCTGCTCTCTTGGCTCTTCCAAGGGACAGTCAGTGGGGCAAGGTGGCAACATGCTACTGGCTGAACAGAATGGTTAAAGGGACAAGCTAAAGGAGAGGAAGTGGCCTCCGGCTGCAGGGGCTGGCCTGGCAGATGTGGGTTTCCCTAGGCCCCCACCTGGCTTTTACTGGGGAAAGAAACTTCTTAAAGTGAACAATCCAGCCTATGGTAAAAAAAATCGGAATGTAGCAGACAGTGTTGGCCACAGCGCGGGGGATGGGAGATTCAATCCCTTTAAGGGGGACACAGATGATTTATGCTCCTTGCACACGGCTCCAGGACTAATGGGGACCAGGATCTGTAATTATACAACCACTGCAATTACTCCAAATCCCTACCCTTTCTTGCTCTCACCCAGTTCTTGTCTTTTCCAATAAGCGATCGCTCTGAACCCTGGAAACCAGAGGTTAAAAAGTGATGGAAGGTCTTAGAAGTTACATACCTGCTGGTGAAGGTTCCTACCTTGGACTGTGAGAAGGTCTCCTCTGGGGGGAGAGCTGAAAAAAATCAACCAGTCCAAGTAATAAGTCACCTGTTTGTCATATGTTACAAAGCTCCTTCTTTAATATTAGTTCCTTAGATCTTTGCAACTTTGCTAGGCCAGTGTGACTCTACTTTGTGAAAGAGGCACTGAGGCTCGTAGAGGTTAGATGACTTGCCCCAGGTCACACAGCCGGCTAGTGACAGATCTTCCTAGCCCAAGTCTAGAATGATTCCTACTTAAGTACTCCTACCAACGTTGTTTGGGAGCAGGCAAAAAAAAAAGAAAAAGAAAAAGAAAAAAATATATATGTATGTATATATAACAGCGAAAAATGCAAATATTAAAAGTTAAAAGAAAAGATCTAAAGGCCCATCTCAGGTGACACTAGGACAGAAACAGTCAAGCAGGCATCCTGCTAATTCACATTTTTCAACAACAGGAGAGGATCTTCCTCCCCTCAGCATCCCAGAATTATGTGCTCTCTCTTCCCTTCAGGCCCCAAATGCCTTTTAATCTTCGCAATAGCTCTACAAGGAGAGCCGTGGGGCAGGAGATTGTCAGGGATGACGGACTCCAGATCACCCATAACTTCGTCGGAAACCTGCACAAGCTCCCTAGAGGCCAAGTAACCCAGATGGCTCCTCTGAGAGGAGTTTTCTCTGGGTGGAGCCAAAGCAAAGTCAAGGTTAGGCTGTGGTCTTCAGGCCCCAGACCCCCCAGATTCTCAGAAGGAAGGGTCTCTGTGGACAGAGTCCTTGTGTTTCCACACCTGGACGTAGGCTATCTCCACCCTAGTAGACAGACAGACACCTGGGGCTACCTGATGGAGTCGGCTGGAAGTGAAATGCATATTTATGAAGAGCGTAGGTCCACCCGAGTTGTGAGAATCTCACAGTTCCACTGATGGTCTATATGAAGATAGACTCAAGATCAGGTGGCCAGGCACAAAGACTCCATCCATTGTGAGTAAACTTCAAGGCCAATCCATACCACAGGCTTGGTAGACCAGTAGATCTTTCTTTTCTTTACTTTTCTTTTCTTTCTTTCTTTCTTTTTTTTTTTTTTTGCTTTGTTCTCTTTCCCTACATGGACTTCCATGCCAAGGTTTCTGGCTGGCTCTGACCCTCCTAAGAGCAATGGGGAAGGCTGAGTGTTCACTTTTGCCTAATCTATGCAAAGTAACATACTTACTACATCAGGAAAGGCTGGTCCATGATTCTAGCTTCAGAGATGCAAGTAATGGGTCCCCAGCTGGACTTGACTGGGGTTTTGCTCATAGAGGGGAAGGCTTTGGAGAGAAAGAAAGGGGACCCTTACCAGGAAAGCACACCCTCTCTTAGAAAATTAGGAAGTTGTGACCTTTAGTCTGTGGGTCACCCAGCTCTCATTACCTCCTGGCTACCCTCCTCCCTCAGACACTACCCGGAGCAGGTCTTATTCTCAGCTGGCTGCCCACGAAGCCCCAGCAGGTGTTAACTGATCAACAAGGTAGTAATTTAGTCATATATATGCCTAAGTGTAGCCAACCCCTCTCAGGGCCTTCAAAAGAAGATTCTTTTTAGGCGAAAAGTCTCTAAAATTCAAAGGAAAGGTGCTCTGACACAGGGTTTCTCACCCTTGGCGCTCCTAATCTTTTTGGCTGGATAATTCTTTATTGAGGGGGGCTACCCTGTGCACCGTAGGATGTTTAATTAGAAGCATCTAAACTGGCCTCTACCTACTAGAGGCCAGTAGCACCCCCCCTCCCCACTAAGTTGTGGCATCAAAAATGTCTCCAAACATTGCCATTCATCCCCTGGGGAGGCAAGATGGCCCCTGATTGAGAACCACTGATCTGATGGTAGAGGAGGGGGGTAGAGGGGAGAACGAGAGGACCCATTTCTGAGGCCCCATCAAATTGCATCACCCGGGCAGCTGCTTAACCAGGCCTGCCCATAAAACTCTGACCATAGGGCATTTTGGAAACCTCAAGGTGATACCAGCAGAGGGAATGACATGGCCTTCTACATCAGAAGCAAAAGCCCAAGCAAAGTCATATTTCCAGAGTTCTCAATCCTTGGCAGTGGCAAGAGAAAGAGAGACTGTAGATATGACAGCTAAACCCAAACATTTTTGGGAAACCAAGCGCCGCTTCTCAACTCCTTGCCTTTTAAAGGGCATGACTTGCCTCTTGATTGTTTTGCTTTCGGCGCCTTCTTTGTCCACCATCATCATTGCTTCTCTCTCCCTTCATCTCTTCTAAGGAAAAGTCTTGTGATGTTTCTTATTGGTAGAGGAGGAAAGAGGGACCCAAGTTGGTTTTTATTGACCTGGGCAGGTGTCTGTCAGGCCCCTGAAATTCCCCTGGAAGCTGGAGTCAAGCTAGGACCCTGATGAAGATGCCAAGAAAACAGCAGAGGAGAAGGGCGGGAGGCAGGCCCCTGATTAATTGAGAAAACGCAACCGTGCCACGTTTGAATAAGATTGCCCAGTGGAATGCAGGGCCCTTTTTTGTGTGCTCATTCGTTTGAAACAAAAGCGAATAGAGTGGACAACAAAGGGGTCAGGGGGAGGAGACACCGGCAGCCAATGGATTCCTGCGAACTGACACTGTTGAGGAGATGGAAGTGCTACGGTGACAGGCAGTCGAGAGCATTTGCGGATGAAAACTGTCCACCTAAGTCCTTAAGCTCATTTTTTATTCCTGTCTCTGATGAATAGTTTTTCCCCAAAATTTAACCACTTCAACTTCCTCTCTAGGCCAACACTGTCCAGAACAGAAGCCACTAGCCAATAATCACTGGAAATGTGACAAGTCCGAATTGAAATGTGCTGCTAAGTGTAAAATACACACCGGATTTCCTAGACTTTGTATGGAAAAACGTAGACTATCTCACTAATAGATTTTTTTATATTGACTGCATGTTGAAACAAGATTGGGGATATACTGGATTATATAAAATATATTATTAAAATTGATTTTATCTGCTTCCTTTGTCTCTTTTTAAATGTGATTACTAGAACATTTAAAATCACATACGTGGCTTGAGTTTTATTTCTGTGGGACGGTGCTGCTCCAGATTAATAGTTCTCAGCTGATGCTTTCTCCCTCTTCTTCTCCCTCTTCCCCTGCCTTGCAGACCTACCTCAGATTATCTGGATCCTTTTAAAGAGTATATCAATCTTCACTCGTTTGCCAAAAACGAAGTGTCTTCTGTACATAAAGCACTAAGTTGGCATCTGTGTGGGATACCAAAATGAATCCGAGTCTTGGATAGAAGATCAAGGCTCTGAAGGACCTGATACGGCCCATAGCCCTCATTTTAGAAGTGAGATTGAGAGAGCTGGCCCCTGGGGGTCCACCAACACAGAAACTACAAATGGTCTCCCCTTCCAGGCCCAGCCGCCATGTTGGATCGATTCCATCTAAGCAGCTGGCAAAGCTTAGCTTCCCCTTCAACACAGAAGTGACTTTTCTGGTTCTGCTTATCTTCCTGGTGACACTAACCCTGCCACCTGCTGTCCCTCTATATATCACACCTTTCTTTTTCCCTTCCCTGGTGAACACGAGGACTGTACATCTTCCACAGAAGAACCTGTTTGGGGTTCATCCAAGCCAGCTCCTTCCCTGGTCGAGGGCTTTGGTTGGTCAAGTCAGGGCAAGTCCAAAAGGAGGGCAATGGGAGATGGTTAAGAAAGGACATTCATCATCCCAACCTACGGCATGGCCTTGAAAGAATAATGTTCATCTAAAAAGTCCAAGTTAAGGACATCAGTGACCAGTACCGTCACTGGAACAGGGGTTCTCAGTTGGAAGCAGTTTTGACCCTACCAGGTGGCAACTGATAACATTTGAAGACCTTTTTGGTTTTCAGAACTGGGGTTGGGGAACATTCCTGGGACCTAGTGGGTATAGGTCAAGGGATGCCACTAAATATCCTACAATGCACAGGATGGTGCCCCACAAAAATGGCCCCAAAAGTCAATAGTGCTGAGGTTGAGAAACTCTGACCTGGAATATGGAGGCGACCAGCATCCTGCATCAACCACCACCAAGCAGGAGCTTTTGCTCTAATCTCTGGCGTCAGCAAACATCCATCCTCCCCCAACCCCACCTTTCAACAAACACTCCCGGGCATGGATCCAGGAAAACCTGAAGGATCAGGGCAAGAAGAACGACTGTGAGAAGAAAAACAGTACAAACATGATTAAATAAATTAGCCCGGCTAATTACCAAGTGTCTACCTTAGCACCTGGAGCAACAGCTGGTGTTACACCGAATTGAGCAAACATCATCCCCAATTCGGGCAGAGGCTCTGGGCACACTGACTTGCTCCTCCCTGCCTTCTTCTGGCGAAAGACTTGGCTGGGAAAAGACTAGGCAATAAAGTCTTAGAGCAGAGTGCCTGCCCTCTGGAGGTGGGTTCCATGCCACAGCTGCCCCAGATGCACCTGCAACACCCCACCAAGGACATTCCCAGAAGGGACGATTGCTCAATGCAGTAAAAGCTCCTTTTGGGCTGAGGTCCCAGCTTCCCAAGCTGCTGACTTTTGCAACTTACCCAGTCTCCTGCCACCATGAGCATTGTTTGACTTTTGCTTGGGAAATATCCAAATAGAATGTGACTGTCCCTCTCTCAGCCTGTTTGAACCGCTTCTCTATTCTGTTCCTCTGGGCCGAATTGTATTTCCTTGATTTCTCAGTTCTGGAAGACCTGCTATTTATTCTATGAGGCATCCCCATGAAGACCCACAGCTCTGTGATGTTCCGCCTGGGCAGCATGGTCTAACTAGAAGTTGCTGAGCTGGGTAGACTCTCTGGGCTACCCAGTGGCTCCGCGTGACAGCCATGCGGTAACCAAACACTGCCGCATCATACAGCTCCCCAGTGCCCATGCTGCTTCCTCCCTGTCACCACTGAAATGAATCACGACCATGGGGACGCAGGTAAAGAGCACCAGGACTCCGCTCAGGGGCCACATTTCATTTTGATTTAAAACCTGCTGTCAAAGTGATTTTCCCAGATAGCACACTTTACAGGGTTGAATAGCGGTCCCCAAAAGATACGTCCACATCCTAACTCCCAGAATCTGAGACTATGTCCTTATTTGGGAAAAGGGTCTTTGCAGGTGAAATTAAGGATCTCAAGATGAGGTCCTCCTGATTACCCAGGTAGGTACTAAATCCAATGACAGGTGTCCTTACAAGAGACAGAAGAGAAGACAGACACACAGAGGAGATAGCCATGTGAAGATGGAGACAGAGATTGAAGCATGCTGCCACAAGCCAAGGAAAGCTTACAACCACCAGAGGCTGGAAGAGGCAAAGAAGGATGCTTCCCTAGAGCCTTCAGAAGGAGCCCAGCCCTGGTGACACCTTGATCTTGGACTTCTGGTCTCCAGGACTACGAAAGAATAAATTCCTGCTTTTTCTGCCCAGTTGGTGGCAATTTGTTCCGACAGCCCTAGGAAACTAAACTAAGACACACATTCAACCCCACTCCTATCTAATCAACAATGTTGCCCATGTATATGCTTGCTTAGCATAAACTATGGAACTCTGGGCTTGAGTTGTGTGTTCATTAATTCACTTTTATTAGATGTCGATCCTAATCTCACCTCCTGGAGAGTTTCCATAATAACTCCATCAAAAATGGTCTTTACCCAGCCCTCACATACCCCTCTGCAGCCTCTGGTCCTGCTTCCAGGTTTTTCATATCCCTTATTGCTCCCCAGCATTATGTATTTATTTGTATACTTGAAAATCATCTGTCTCCACCATTTGAATATATGCTCCTTAAGGGCAGGGGCTAGTTCTGCTTATTTACTGCTAAAAGTCCAATAAGGAGAATGCCTAGCACATAGTAGGTTTTTTTTTCTTTTGCTGTATGCGGGCCTCTCACTGTTGTGGCCTCTCCCTTTGCAGAGCACAGGCTCCGGACGCGCAGGCTCAGCGGCCATGGCTCACGGGCCCAGCCCCTCCGCAGCATGTGGGATCTTCCCGGACCGGGGCACGAACCCGTGTCCCCTGCATGGGCAGGCGGACTCTCAACCACTGCGCCACCAGGGAAGTCCCATAGTAGGTTCTTTAAAATATTTGGTTGGATGAATAGAGTCATATCCTTATCTTCAAAAGCAGAGAATCTAGAACATTCTACCGTCTTCTAATTCGAGAGCATTTTTACAAATAAAAAAGTCTTCCTACACCCTCCCTTCGGGTTACCGAGGTCTTTTATACATATCACAGTAGCTCCATGGGTTAGAAGTACATCAAGATTTGTCTTTGGAAAAAATGGGAATTTTCCCTGAAGGGAAATTCCTGTGCTCCTGGTGGCTAAAGTACATTGCCTAAAATGCCCCTAAATTTTTAGCAAATGACCTGTTCTTTGCATCTCCCATTTCTAGCACTTTCTTTAAGAAATACAAGTTCAGATGCATGGTGAGTGATGACTTAGGGAAGAGATGGGGACTCAACACACATAGGTCACTCTGATCAACAGGCTGATGCTCCCCTGAGCAGCCAGGGGCTCATAGTGGATGGTTGCCTGTAATGTTCCTGCACACCTGAGGACATTCATGACACTGAAGTTACAAAGAGAAGATCCAGTTGGACCTCTTCTTTAGGAATTCTAGACCCAAGGGTTCTCCATGTAAAGGAATTATACCTTTGGTCAAAAGGTGGTTGCATTTCTAGCTCAGCCCAGATGAGAGCAACAGGACCCAGATAACTGGCCATAGAGAAAGCTCCGGTCTTTCTGGAAGGCATAAATTCACTCTTTCTAGCCTTTAGGTCTGCTAGTAACATCATAGAGCATTTTTTAAGGCAGGATAATAAGTAAACAAATCTTTAGGGGTTTGATGCAGAGGGACATTAATAGGAGGAAAAACTTGGAGTAAAGGAGAATTTGAAAGCTTTAAAGAGCCTTTGACCTTCCAGAGAAAGCCAAAAATATTATTTGTACTTCGTCTGCATTCAGCTGGAATGCTTACGAAAACTGGTCAGGGTAGTGACACCTTTTCCTAAGCTTTCCATCAAAAGTGGTCTGTCCACCATATTGTTTCCCTGGCCCAAGGAACATGTTGGGAAAGGAAGTCCACCCTTAAGAGACAGAGAAAAACAACAAAGTGATCTTCATGTAACAGAATGTAAAAGTTCATTAAAATGGTTTCAAATTTATATTGCAATCAACTTTCTTTTTTAGTTTCTTTTTTTAAAATTTTATATCAGAGTATAGTTGATTTAAAATGTTGTGTTAGTTTTGGATGTCCCTGGTGGCGCAGTGGTTAAGAATCCGCCTGCCAATGCAGGGCACATGGGTTCTATCCCTGGTCCAGGAAGATCCCACACGCCATGGAGCAACTAAGCCCATGTGCCACAACTACCGAGCCTGTGCTCTAGAGCCCGCGAGCCACAACTACTGAGCCGACGTGCCACAACTGCTGAAGCCTGTGCGCCTAGAACCCATGCTCCGCAACAAGAGAAGCCACTGCAATGAGAAGCCCATGCACGGCAACGAAGAGTAGCCCCCGTTCGTCACAACTAGAGAAAGCCCGCGCACAGCAACGAAGACCCAACGCAGCCAAAAAATAAATTAATTAATTTTAAAAAAAAGAAATCAAATGGGGAATAGAAAAAAAAATTTTTAATGTTGTGTTAGTTTCAGGTGTACAGCAAAGTGATTTAGTTACACATATACATATATCTATTCTTTTTCAGATTCTTTTCCCATATAGGTTATTACAAAGTACTGAGTTCCCTGTGCTATACAGTAGGTCCTTGTTGATTATCTATTTTATATATAGTAGTGTGTATATGTTAATACCAGCCTCCTAATTTATGCCCCACCCCACCTTTTCCCCTTTGGTAACTGTAAATTTGTTTTCTAAGTCTGTGAGTCTGTTTCTGTTTTGTAAATAAGTTCACTTGTATCATTTCTTTAGATTCCACATATAAGTGATATCATATGACATGTCTTTCCCTGTCTGACTTACTTCACTTAGTATGATAATCTCTAGATCCGTCCATGTTGCTGCAAATGGCATTATTTCATTCTTTTTTATGGCTGAGTAATATTCCATTGTATTATACACACCACATCTTCTTTATCCATTCATCTGTTGATGGACACATAGCCACCAACTTTTTAAAAACTACCACTCATCGAGTTTTGGGGAAATATGAGAGAAGAATATTCACAATTATCTAAAAAGGCTATAAATATAGTTCTCCTTTTTTGTAGTACATATAAAGATGAAACTGGATCTTCATATACTTCACAGCAACATACATCTCTATAGACTGAATGCAGAAGCAGATATGAGAATCCAGCCACATTCTGTGAAGGCAGACAAAGTAGAGCTTAGCAGATATAGAAAAAGAAAATGCCACTCTTCTCAATTTTTTTTGTTTTGGAAAATACAACTATCTTTCATAAAACAATATTATAAGGTTAAAATGCAGTGGGTTTATTATTATTTCTAAACAAATAATTTCTAAGAATTTCTCGGTTTTCATTTCTGACGCAGTCAATACCATAATTGTGACCAACATAAAAAAGCTCTTTGGGGCTCTCAGTAATTTAAGACTATAAAAGAGTCCTGAGACTAAGAACCACCACTATAGAAGAATACTTGACAATTTTGCTAAATAGGGGGAAAAAACAGATTGTAAAAGATTATGGTAAATGTCCGTGATCTTATTTTCTTCTTTGGGTTTTTTCCCTAGTTCCAATTTTCTATGAATACACAGTGCATATTGTATTTAATGTTCTACAGATACAGCAATAGGTGAATCAGTAGATAAATACTTTAAAAATTATTTCTGGCCTTCTCCCCTCTGGGCCTCTCTAGTGAAGTCCTAGATGGTGTCTGGTACATAATAGTAGGCTGTCAGCAGTTCTTCCAAACGGCCTGGAAGAGTTTTTCACACGAGGCCAATGACTAGTTGGCCTAGTATTATCATGTTTTAGGGAGGTTTGTCTACTTTAAAACAAAAACCAAAACAAATAAATAAAAAAATACAGGTGTATCTCATACACCAATGCAGCATTTAACCAACTCCTGTATTTAATACTGTTTTCCACAATGCAAAGAACAATATTTAGAATGTATCTTCGACTTAGGCCCAGAATTAACAATTCCGAAAACAAAATCTGTTTTCTTCTGGGAAGCGGGAGAGTTATCAAATACTCAAAACAACAACAACAACAATATATGATCCTTGCAATTCAAACTTTTTTTTAAAAAAGCTATGGGAGACAGCGGGAAAGTCATAAAACTAAACCCAGGCCGGCTGGGGCTGGGGGAGGGCTCAACTTTGAAAAGAAGGTTGAGGATTGAAGCTTGGATTTGTTTGCTTCCTGTGAACAGGGAAAATAGCCTAAACAGCAATGTTCACATATCACTCGAAGATGCTAAGGAAAGAATAACTGAAAACAAAAACCAAACCTGCCTGGTGTTTGGTCACCTGGCTCTTCCTGGGTGGCCCTGAGCAACCAACTCTGAGATTTCTGATTCTGCAGTCACAAAAAGAAGGTCATGGGCGTTCCCCAGAGGAGCAGGGAGAACCCGAGAGCTGAAGACCAAAGTGGCTGGTTCTACAAGTTTCTGGAATGGGCGCCCTGGATTTCGGAAGCTCCAGAGACTCGGGCTGGTCCAGAGAAGGAGGTGCCCCCAAACTCCATTCTCTCCTGCACGGAGAGCCACCAGGAGACTAGGTTTGAAAACCATTCCTGTTGACATGCAAGCAGGCTGGGCATCCAATGCTGTTTCCCAAAGGCCCAGCATCGCAGCCCCTGAGGCTATTTCCTGATCAGCCCCAAGGCACACAGACCCCCTTCTGAGGTTTTCCACGCCACCTCTCCAGGCGGCTCTGGCAGGTCCACAGGGCTCCCTGGGGCTGCATAATTAGTGGGCTCCAGACTGCCAAGCCTAGTATGTGGTTCCCACCCTGTACACAGCCTCCAGCCCCCTCCCTGCTCCTCCTCACCCTCGGTGGGTCCCCACAAGGCAGCTCTGGGGCTGCCACCACCCACCACCCTCGAGGACGCTCTCTAATCCGCTGGCACATGCAGAGCCAGGGGACATAATGCCGCTGTCACCACCTCGGAGCCAAACTCAGTCTCACCCCATTTGGAGGCTAAGCTCTGGTGGGAATAAGGAAAATGCAGAGTGCTAAAACAGATACCGATCTCTCCCCGAGATCCAGTCCTCCCCATCTCACTCCATCCTTCTCCCCGCCGGCCCCCGCCCCGCAAAATCACAAATTCTACTATCACAAGGCAAGGTCTTAAGAGGTCATTGAGTCCATCCTCAAAATAAACGTGACATGTCTCTCTCTAAAGGGCTGATTCCATGGCCACCCCCCTTCTAGATGTACATGGGCTGTGAATGCATGGTCACGGTCATGCATTTGACCGGTAACATTAAACACACAACAAAACACGATCTGTAACTGTCTCCAGGCCAACCGGGTCCCTCCCCTGGGCCACATGGACACCCTACTCCCCACCCAAGCATTCGTGATGCTCTCTTCAAATCAGCCTGGAAAAGGCAAGAGAGAACACACCACTTGATGAGTTTTCCATTTGCAAGAGTAGGGACCTGAGAAGCATACCCCCTCTTTGTGCTCTACAGTTTACTTTCAGCTTCAGCAAGCGAAAGGATTTTTTAAAATATAATTTTTTTAAAAAGTTATATGAGTTTAATTAAATGCACTTATTAAAAGGGTGAAATATTTGGAGAGGCTGTTTTTGCGCTAGAGGCACATTTTCCAGCGTGCTGTAGAGCGTCTGCATCCGTCCGCTCTAGGCAATTTTTAATACACAAATAAATCCGCACCTGACGTGCTGACAGATTATTATGCAGTGTGGCAGCCAACAAAAGTAAACACAGGGGCACGTTTTAACCTCTTGCAGTCCCAGAGCTTTCCCTGCTGGGCCCAGCTCAGGTGGACTGGGCTGCTGGCAAAGGCTTTTCTTCCAGTGAGCATCTTCCTGTCCTGGGGCCTGTCCTGTCCCTACAAACAGGGGGCTCCTCTCCCACCAGGCTGCCCGGAGTGTGGCATGAGCCAGGGGACAGGAGGTGACCAAGAGAGGGGACAGAGAGGAAGATGGGCAACATGTGGCGCACCCCGTCTTTCTTCCATCCTGTTTATACTACGGCCATGAGCTCCACGGGCTTCTGCACAGCGGGCCGGTCAGCAAGCTGCCAGGACAGTCCTTCCAGCCGGCAGAGCTGGCTCTGCAGATGGCGAGCCCGGCCAGGTGTTTCTCCCAGCTTTGCCCAAAGTGCAAGTGTCAGGACAGTTACTAGAGAGCTAAAGGAGCATCAGGCTGTAGTATATTATCTCCAAATACATTTTACCTCCAAACCCTCCAGGGTACGGCTCACTAACCCACTTATTATTACCACTAATTTAACAGCCATTGATGCTTCACCACTGTTATTTCTCTCAACAACCTTATTATTCTCCACGTACAGCAGAGGAAACTGATACTTAGAAAGAGTAGGTGACTTCGCCCAAGAAATCCGTAACGTGAGCCCCAAAAGTACAAATACAAAGACGCGATCACATCAAGCTTTAACAACACCCTGCAGACATATTTCAAATTATGACTGATGGAGAAATAGTCTCATCTTTTCTCTGTGGATAATATTGAGAATACGTTAATTTATTTTTAAAACAACAAGAAAATTTGGGCACAGTGAAATGTCATCCAATAAACAAAAAACAATTTCTGCAGTGGGCGGAAGGCTGTACCAGGTGCCCTTCAAGTATCCTGCCAACACATCTCTTTGCAGAGCTGACTGCTCTGACTCTGGGACCCACCCCCAGCCCTAGGATTTCGGGGAGAAGCTTTGGCACAAGCTTCCCATTTAGCAAGTATCTTCATTTCCATCCTGCCCCTTCAAGGCACTTGGATTGAATGCCCCCTTCCATGCTGCTTGAGAACTCTGGGATTGTGGTAAAGGAGAAAAGACTTCTCTTTGTGGTCACGCTTTCCCTCTGGTCTAGGAAGGACCAGCAAGATGTGGATCGTCGCACTGAAAGCTTCTGCCGCCAGAAGCTGGGAGATCCAGTTGGCTGTTACCAGGCAGATCATCTCGCTTGTGGACATCTGTCAATCTCCTGAGTTTGGGGAATGCCCCCGCGGGCCTGCCACCTGCTACTGAAGCTGAAAATGTCTAGTCCTTCTTTCTGCAGTTTCCCTTGCATGTAGGGAGAGACCAGTGGGCTGGGGTCCCCCAGTCAGTCCCATCCATGACTGACTTTGAGCCTGGAGCAGTAATACAAAGCAACCTAAGTCCTGAGAAATCCTCTCTGGAGAGGATGCGGTAACAGCAGCGGAAGAAAGGATGCACTGCTTGGAAAGGCAGCAGCTCTAGTTCAGCCTCCTGCACCCAGCATCAGTGGTGTAGGCTGTGATGGAAGTGCCCAGTGATTAGAAGCGATGTCGTCATCAGACCAACTTGACAGCATCTGAGACATGTTCCTGGCTGCAGAGCCTCCAAACCTGGTTCCCCCACCCTCATGGAGATGCTGAGCTAATGCAATCTGCTTTTAATAAATCTTTTTCCAGCTTAAATTAGCCAGGGGTGATTTCTGTTGCTTGCAAACAAGAACTCTGATGGATATAGGATTCTGTACAGAAATCCTGGCACGGGTACTTGGAAATTATAACACTGAACCTCTTAGGTTGGGTTTTTGTGGTTTTTGCCTTTATGAATTTTAACTTTGTATTGCAATAAAATATACAACAGAAAAATGCACATTTCATGAGAGTACAGCTCATTGAATTTCGCAAAGTAAACATATCTGTGTAACTAGTACTTCAGATCAAGACACAAGATCATTACCATTACTCCCCGAAGCCCTTCTTGTCAGCACCATCAACCAAGGGCAACCACTATCCTGACTTCTAACACCTTAGATTAGCTTTGCCTGTTTTTGAAATTTATGTAACTATAGTAATACAGTACATAGTCTTTCTCTGGTCTGTGCATCACCTCTGTTTATCTTTCACTCAACATTATGCTCAGGAGATGCATCCATGCTGTAGCTGTAGCTCACTCAGTTTTGAGTGCTGTATAGTATTCCAGTGAATGAATCGACCACAGTCTTATTTATTCATTCTACTGTGGACAGACATTTGGGTGCTTTCTAATTGGGGGGCTATTTCAAAAAGGGCTGCTATGCAGTAGTTACAATAGCCAAGACATGGAAACAACCTAAATGTCCATCGACAGATGAATGGATAAAGAAGAGGTATATTTATACAATGGAATATTACTCAGCCATTAAAACAAATGAAATAATGCCATTTGCAGCAACATGGATGGACCTAGAGATGATCATACTAAGTGAAGTAAGTCAGAAAGAGAAAGACTAATACCATATGATATCACGTATATGTGGAATCTAAAATACAACACAAATGAACATATCTACGAAACAGAAACAGCCTCACAGACACAGAGGACAGACTTGTGGTTGCCAAGGGGGAAGGAGGGGGTGGGGGAGGAATGGGTTGGGAGTTTGGGATTAGCAGATGCAAACTATTACATATAGGATGGATAAACAACAAGGTCCTACCGTATAGCCGAGGGAACTATATTCAATACCCCGGGATAAACCGTAATGGAAAAGAGTATGAAAAAGAATGTATCTATATGTATTACTGAATCACCTTGCTGTACAGCATAAATTAACACAACATTGTAAATCAACTATACTTCAATAAAAAAATTTTTTTAAAAAGGGCTGTGATGAGCATTCTAGTAACATCTTTGGGTGCAATGTGAACATACTTTTGTTGGGTATACATTGATGTTCATAGAGTATATATATGTTCAACTTTAGTAAATGCTGCCCAACAGTTTTTCAAAATGGTCCTGTCCATTAGAATGACTTTAACTGAACTCCCAGAACAATGTTTGCCCCTAAGATATACGACACTGGGGAAGAATGAGAAAAGTAAGGAGAGCCATGTAGGTAAAAATTCATATGGGGGGGCTTCCCTGGTGGCGCAGTGGTTGAGAGTCCGCCTGCCGATGCAGGGGACACGGGTTCGTGCCCCGGTCCGGGAAGATCCCACATGCCGCGGAGCGGCTGGGCCCGTGAGCCATGGCCGCTGAGCCTGAGCGTCCGGAGCCTGTGCTCCGCAATGGGAGAGGCCACAACGGTGAGAGGCCCGCGTACCGCAAAAAAAAAAAAAAAAAAATCATATGGGGATATTTTCCCCCTCTTAAATGATTCCATGGCAGACGTATTCAGAAGCCCTGTTATTTGGCACTTTGCCACCGGCTTGACCCGGGTGAAATGATTGCTGACAGGTCACCGTGAAAGTCAAGGGCACAGCTGGAACAAGACTTCTGAACTCTTGGCCTTTTGACCCAGCAGCAGAGATTCACACATTCTTGGCGGTACCACTGGCCCCAAGAAACCGGCAGCCAAGTCTCTGCACCTCACATAGCATCACCTCCTTGCCCAGCATCCGAGAGGAGGTTAGTATGCGGACTGAATGCCCTCGGGCCCAGCAGTAACTGAAATCAGGCTGCCGGGAGGGCCAGGCATGATGGGGATCGGGGCAGGGGTCGTGGGGACTTGAATACATTGAGAGCCAATGTCCAGTCTTAAGGTGACAGCATCACTCAGCTCACTGATTTTTGCCCTCTGGGAAAGAAAAGCCCACTGCTGCCAGATTTTCTGACCTTTCAAGAGAAGCTGGAAAACGGGATTTTTAAATGAGATATTGCAATTGGCAATATGGGCGACTAGCTTTAAGAAACCCATAAAAAAATGAAATAATGCCACTTGCAACAACATGGATGGACCTAGAGATGATCATACTGAGTGAAGTAAGTCAGACAGGGAAAGACAAATATCTGATATCTCTTGTATGTGGAATTTAAATATGATACAACCATAATGGAAAGGAATAGATTTTCAAAAGAATGTATATATATGTATAACCGAATCACTCTGCTGTACGGCAGAAATTAACACAACATTGTAAATCAACTGAACTTCAATTAAAAAAATAAATAAAATATGATACAATGAACTTGTTTACAGAACAGAAATAGACTCACAGACATAGAGAACAAACTTATCATTATCAAAGGGCAAAGACAGGGGGAGGGATAAATTAGGAATTTGGGATTAACAGGTACACACTACTTCACATAGAACAGATAAACAACAAGGACCTACTGTATAGCACAAGAAACTGCATTCGATATCTTGTAATAACCTATAATGGAAAGGAATCTGAAAAAGAATATAGATATATGTATATGTATAACTGAATCACTTTGCTGTACACTTGAAGCTAACATGTTATAAATTACTCCAATAAAAAATATTTTTTTTAAAAAGAAAAACACCGGGGCTTCCCTGGTGGTGCAGTGGTTGAGAGTCCGCCTGCCGATGCAGGGGACACGGGTTCGTGCCCCGGTCCAGGAAGATCCCACATGCCACGGAGCGGCTGGGCCCGTGAGCCATGGCTGCTAAGCCTGTGCGTCCGGAACCTGTGCTCCGCAACGGGAGAGGCCACAACAGTGAGAGGCCCGCGTACCGCAAAAAAAAAAAAAAAGAAAAAAGAAAAAGAAAAACACCAAACACTGTCAGCCCAACAAAACACACTTATGGATCAGATCTGGCCCAAGACCCACAGGTTGGCTGTCTTCGACTCAGATGCACTCAGCACTGTACACTCACCAGAAGAGGTCTTCTATGACCTGAATGAAAAGAACTGACTGTGAGCTCCGGGGAGCAGAGACAAGAACCAAGTTCCTTCTCTCTTACGTGGCTGGACTCCCTCCTTACCAAGGACCCTTTTTGTCACCCTGATTAAGTCACCATTAAACTTAAAGCCCTAAACATCGTGAACGCCTTGGACAAGGTGCCTCACACCTGAAGGAGAACAGCTCTTCCTGCCCTTTGCTCTACGTCTGGCAAGGTTGGGTCATGTAATTATTGGGGTCGCTGCCTCCGCCCCCAGCCCTCGTTTCACTTGGCAGAATCCAAAGGAATCGACCACACCTGGCGAGGTGAGGCACAGCCTGAAAAACAAGGTATCCACGAAAGAAGTCATCCGTGAGCAGGCAGGCCCACTTCAGCACATCAGACCTACCTGCCCATCAGCCCCATTTCCAGAGGTGAGTTTTCAACACTTTACTGAACCGAGCCAGCTACCCTCGCATGTAGGAAAGCAGGCCAGTTGACAATGTTTTCTACTTCTCCTCCAACTATTAAGCACAACTACCAGCTCCCTGCTTCTGCCCTCATTTCCTCTATCCAACTGCCGTCAGAAAACGCATCTTGCACACATGCAAACAGACGCACACGAACACACACTCAGCAACTCCAAGAGTGGACAGGTGGGAACAATCTAGCAACAAACAAGGATAGAAGTAAACTTGCACTTAATGTTTTGCTGGCCCCGTGTCCCACTCTAGTTCCTAGTTAGGCTAAGCTCCTAGTGGGCACTTAATAAACATCTGTCAAATGCCTTTTAGTTCCCAAGACAAATTTGCAAAGTCTCATATGTGCAATTAGCAAAGAAGCCAACGGCCGCTTCGGAATGACATGAGTGCTTACCAAGGATGTGTAATCTCGCCACACCCCGTAGGCAGGTTAGGACAGGTGTGTCCCCCCAGACAAGGAAAGAGAAGCACAGAGGGCTGCCGAAGCCACCTGGGCAAAGAGCAGTCAGAGAGGAGAAAGGAAAAGCCTGTTCCAGACCGTCAGCCTACTTCCAGACTGGTCACGTGTCATCTGGTGACCACAATGATTATTCAATAAATTAATAACCTAAGTGCTCAATAAACATTAGCTACGTACCAGACACTTTACGTCATGGCCTAATGTAATTCTCACAACAACCCTCTAAGGTTTGACTGTAGAGTCGTAGGAGGATAAATCGCCTGCCCAAAGACAACCTCAAGATAGTCTCATAGGTTCTCAAGTCGGGGATTTCGGGAACCATGATGCGGGGACATCTTGGCTTTGTCACAATGCGTGGGTAGGCAGGTGTCATCCCTGCTGAATATCTGCATCATGTGAGAGTTTCCCTACTTAAACACCAGCAGCGCCCCGGTTGAGAAACACCGGTTTGTTTGTTTTTAGCAAAGGCGGAGCCAGGAGCTGAACTGGGACAAGTCAGCCTCCAGAGCCCCTGAAATACCTACTTCTCCATCCTGCGATTTCAAAGATGGTATTAACGCCACGTGGACCGTTTCCTGGTAGAATGACTGATTGCCCTTTGGGCAACATCTTAGAATAACTTCAGCACGGAGAGAACAGACCTTGATCGAGAACTAAAAGGGCGTCTCTCCAACAGAAAAGAAGATATTTAAGAACTATCCCCTACAGGGGATACAGCTCTGAATTTAGTGCCATGAGGATGTGTTTTATTTTATTATTATTTTTTGAAAGATAGAGGCATTGCTTCAAAGGCTGCAGTGTCACAGAAGAGAGAGAATCAATAGACTAAAGCGGGCCATGAGCGGCTCCCTCATGACCAGTAAAGATGACACATGCTCAAAGATTTGAGTGCTACGCGAGACTCTGTGACTCGAGTGTTCAGAGAAGGTGTCATGAAGAAAGTAGGACTTCAAAGGGGGCTTCAAAAGACAGAAGTGATTCCAATCAGTGGGAGAGAAGGACAGGAGGAAAGCCGGCCTGCAGAAGTGAGAACCAGCCTCGGAGTTGAGGGGCGCTGAGAAGACCATCCTAGATGAATCACAGATTCTGTTTCAGAGCAAAAAGGGGTCAGCCTACAAAGGGCTGAGGAAGGATTCCATCGATACCCAAGGAATTCCAATCTATCTTGTAGGATCTAGAAATCCATCATAGGTTGTGCGTCGGGGCAATGAAAGTCATCATTTCAGAAGTAAACAGACTGGACAGGCATGGGTGTGGGTGAGGGACCAGTGAGAGGTTCTCTCAATAAATCAGGAAGAACCTCCATGCGGCAGTAGCAACAGAAATAGCCACCAAGTCCTGCCAAGCCCTGCTCAATACCCCTTTTTGTGTTCAACTGGATAGGAAACCTCATCAGAGACCTGACAGAAGGGGAAGGGCTGAACCTCCCTTCACTTTTCAGAGTCTGATAACCAGAAAAATGATGGCACTACTGCTTTTCAAAAATACTGAGGGGGCTTCCCTGGTGGCGCAGTGGTTGAGAGTCCGCCTGCCGATGCAGGGGACGCGGGTTCGTGCCCCGGTCCGGGAAGATCCCACATGCCGCGGAGCGGCTGGGCCCGTGAGCCATGGCCGCTGAGCCTGCGCATCCGGAGCCTGTGCTCCGCAACGGGAGAGGCCGCAACAGTGAGAGGCCCGTGTACCGCCAAAAAAAAAAAAAATTACTGAGGAAGGGGAGTTTAGCCACAAAGCATTCAGCTAGAAATATGGAGGGAATGGGAAAAGGTAATGGAGGGGTCAGAGCTGTGATTCAGAGTCAGTCTTGCCTTTCTCAGATACAAGATGAGACCTCTCGCATCAGCCAGCTTTAGGGATGGGTAGCCTCAGCTTCTTGTGCTAACATCAGGTCAGTGACTCTCACTGAAACTCGTCTCCTGATGCCACAGCCTCACGTAGTCCACCTCTGAATTTAGGCTGGCCCTGCGACTTGCTTTAACCAATAGAATGGAGCAGAAGTAATGCTGTGCTAGTTCCAGGCCTAAGTCTTAAGGAGATCTGGCAGCCGTGTAAGCAGCCATGCTGCCCTATAGGAGGGGTCACGTAGAGAGACCATGTCGAGAAAAAGAAGCCCTGAAATGATCAGGATAATACAGACAAAGGGTCGGTGTCCCAGTGACCCAGCTGAGCCCAGCCCGCAGCTGAATGAAACTTCCCAAGCAACTACCACCCAGACCAACAGAAGAATCACCCAGCCCAGCCCAGCCCAGATTCCAGAATCATGAACAATAAAATAGTGGCTGTTTTAAGCCCCTAAGTTTTGAGGTGGTTTGTTACACAGCAGTAGATAAGTGATACACGGCCGCAAGGCCATCAGCTGTGCCAGGGTGCCCTGCTGGTCTGTGCAAAGCTCTGCACACAAGCACGCATGTGCCTCTCCTTAGCGATGAGAAGCATGAACATAAACAGCAGTGAGGGCTTCCCTGGTGGCGCAGTGGTTGAGAGTCCGCCTGCCGATGCAGGGGACACGGGTTTGTGCCCCGGTCCGGGAAGATCCCACATGCCACGGAGCGGCTGGGCCCATGAGACATGGCCACTGAGCCTGTGCGTCAGGAGCCTGTGCTCCGCAACGGGAGAGGCCACAACAGTGAGAGGCTCGCGTACCGCAAAAACAAAAACAAAAACAAAAACAAACAGCAGCGATACAGAATCCCTGCCTCCTACAAGTGATTCCCAACTTACTGGTGCCCAAGCTTAGCACAGAGTTGGCCCTAACCCTAACCCTAGCTAGATAAACATTTGCAAAATGGATGCATAGCAACCAATCTCATTTTAATAAACTCTAGAGACGCCTGTCCAAAGCCTACTTATTCCTGCAAACCTTCCCAGGAACTCATAACCTTCAACATCAGGAAACCATCTCATCAATCTGACCATAATCCCCGAGGCTCCTGAAGCCCATTTCCTCTTCTCCAGAATGAATGGATACCAGAGGGTCATCCAGTCAACGTTCGCCAGTTCAGCCCCATCCTCAGCTTCACCCAGCTCTCCTTTCATCAAGAAAGAAGGCATTTGACTCCTGCAAATGGAGAGGTGCTGTTTCTGTTTAACAAGGACCTCCCAGGGATTTTGTTAAAATGCAGATTCTGATTCAGTAGGTCTGGGGTAGGGCCTGAGAGTTTGCATTTCCAGCAAGAAGTCCCAAATGATGCTGATGTGGTGGACCCAAGGACCACACTGCATGGCTCTCTCATGTTATAGGTGTGGAGACTGAAGAGCAGAGAGAAGGTTCTGCCACTAATTTCAGGTCCCAGACCAGACTGCACACTCCCCACAGAAGGGCTGGGCTTAAACCAGGGTGGGACGTCAGGGCTGCCCTTACTCAGCTACAGAAAACCAGTTCTAGTGCTGTAGCTCCCCAGCCACCTAAGAAAAGGCTTGCTGTGTTGGAATCACCCACGGAACTTATAAAAGGCAAGTTCCCAGGCTTTCCTGTGGGAGACTGACTCAGTGGACCTGGTGGGAGGCTCTGGAAACTGTGTCTTTAAAAGAGCTTCCTGGGTGATTCTGATGCACAGCTGGGTTTGGGATTATTCATCTAGCTAGACTCCCTGGGAGACACTGACCCCAAGAAAGTGAGACTCAAAATTATTAACTAGCCGATATTTAGTGAGGGGGTTCTACATTCCAGGTACTCTTCTGATTTAAGTCTGCATTAAATGATTTAAATTTCACCACAATTCTATCTGGCAAGGACTATTGTTCTTCCCATTTTACAGAGGGCAAAACCAAGGGCACAGAGCAGCTATATAACAGCAAAAGTCACACCCCTAGTAAGTGGCTGAGCCACGATCAGAACCCAGGCATTTAGCTTGAGTCCACATCGTAACCACTATGTTCTATTCCTCTTGTCTACAGTAAAAGTAAGCCCCTTGGAAGATCCTAAGGGTAAACTCTGACCCACCAGAGTAGTATTTTTCCAGGGGGAGAAACGGCAGATCTGAGTCAGATTGGGGAGACACTGGGTTAAAGCAAACTAAACAGATTTCTTCCTGCAGGACTTCTGAGACTTCCCCCAGCAGATATAAGCATATTAATTTCCAAGGCGGGGGTGAGGGTGGGATGTGCATTTTGCAACATTCTCCAAAGAATCCTTTTGTGCAAGAGTGGAAAGACAGAGAAAAGGGCATCTCGAGGTACGAGAAGGATGTCAGGAAACTCCCCTTGGGAACCACGGGCCCAGAGCTGTGCTTCTCAACCTTTCAGGCACCCACGAACCACCTGGGGACCTTGTGAAAATGCAGCTTCCCATTCAGTAGGCCTGGGTGGGGCCCGAGTCTGCATTTCCAGCTGCCAAAGGATGCTGAGGCTGCAACCCGCTTGGCGTGGCGAAGGCCTGGAACGCAGCGCTGGCCGGCTCTGCCCTCTTCTACCTCCCCAGACAAGCCTTATTCCAGCTCACCATCCCCAAGAGAACAGCCCTTACACACATTTCCAGGGGCTCTGGCCACAGCTTACCTCCCCAAGCCTGGAACTAGTCCACACATTGCAAGTTTCATCACAGACCCTCGGGGAATCCAAACGCTTCTAGAAAAGCATCGATCCCAAGGTCTACACCCCAGCCCTTCTCTCTGTCTTTTCCACCCTTTGCACCCCTGCCCTGGCCTCCGAAAGCTCTCATTCTGAAGGTGAAGTCCACTCAGCGGGCAGCCTCGCTCGCAGCAAGCAAAGCAGAGGAGGTGAAAGGAGGATAAGCAGAGAGCAAATGGAGGCCCCGTGAGGTCTTGTGACCGGCTGGACCTCCTGGTGCCGCCGAGATGGCAGTGCCAACGCGCAGAGCTGAAATCCTTGGCCGGTCTCCGAAGCAAACACCCAATCCAAACAGGCCCTGGTGTGTCTCTGAACAGACTGTGTAAATAAGTGGGGGGAGGAAAAAAAAAAAAAACCCAACTGGCCACAGATCCCGCTTTCAAACACGTTGAAACAAAATAATCCCTCTCTCTCTTGCTCACTCCCTCCTGCTCGCTCTTTTTTTAAAATTTCCACTGGTGCCGAGGCCTCAGTGGAGCCTGGCTGGCGGCCTGTTAGAGCCTGCAGCCTACCTGTCCTGCATAGGAATGAAGCCTGGATGAGTTACATGATCTGCCCGCGCTGCAGGCCCGGGAACCCCAGCTCCTGCCTTCAGAGTCCAGGAAACAGAGAAAAAGCTGTTCTCAGAGCTCCGCGGAGAGGGGACCACCACCACCCCCACTGGGGGTGGGGGGGACAGAGGGGAGCAGGATAGGCAGGGGGGAAGCGTGCTGTATGGGACACGGTCCAATCACCCTGGCTCTTAAGCAGGGTGGCCCGGTCCCCTAACCCTCAGAATCACACCCTGCATCCAGACAGCAAGCCCCTAAAACAGGATGTTGATGCCACAGAACAGAGCCGGAAATACAAAGCAGATCAGAAGGAACTCATCCTGGGGGACCTCTCTCCAGGGGTGTCTGAACTCTGAGTGTGTGTACAGACAAGGGGGCAGCTTTCTTGTGGTCTGCTGCTGGTTTTGTATCGGGTTTTGACCTTTCTAAGGGCAGGGGGGCGGGGGGTGGGGACCGGGTCCATGAGTCACTGGTAGAAGAGGACCCACCTCCCCCTCTCTCTGCAAGTTCAAACAATTGAGCTGTCTTGCCCAGTTTCTTGCCAATGTCTCTTACTCAATCTTGGATCCAAAGGGCGGTGGAGAGGGAGGCCGGGAGGGGAATCCAGACGGTTCCCTGCCTCTCACATCAGGCCCAGATGTTAGAAGGGTGCTGTGGAGACAGGACCCAGAGGGGAAGGCAGGTGAAGAAACGGTGGAGGGTGATTTGATGTGCGGAGCCCTGGGAAGCGACGCCAAAGTGAACTGGACGCAAAGGACCAACTGCAGGGAGATTTCCGATTCCTGTCGGCTCACCAGCTCTCTCCACGCTCATATTTTAGAAATAGGGCCGTGATTCCATCCTTCACAAAGGCTCATCCCTGTAGGCTTCTCACATTGATTATTTACAATTGTTGTTACTAAGAAGAGGCCAAACTCAGCCGGGTGAGCCCCAATCGCCCGCGGCTGGTCAGGAAGAGAAGTCTGGGTCCCGAATCCAAGAATATCATCAAATCCTTATGAAGCATCCATTGTTGTAATTTTAAAACACTGGTTTGAAGAGCCAGTCTGAGATTATCCAGGTCTGTGGGCGGAGCTAGGGCCACACCCATTGTGGGCTTTATGCTTTTCAAAATTAAAAAAAAAAAAAAAAAAAAAGCCCTTACACATGGATCTCCATTGAACATGGAGCGTACACTCGGTCTGCAGTCATAGACTCGGGACAATATACTCGAGGGAGAGCCCAGAAAAATCGGACGAGATGATCCCAGCTTTTAAGGAATTTATACCTTTGCTGGGAGAGATCCACCTTACCCACTGGAGTTGAATGGCTTTTGAGTCCCAGATCGAACACACCTGTAAACGCAATGATTCTGCATGCTCTCTCTCTTCCAGTGAGCTTTCGGTACCAGGCATCACGCTCGGGACTTTCTCGGCTGGGATTCTAATCCCCACAACCACCTTGTGAGGTGGAAACCATGATGATCCCGTGGCACAGATGAGCACATGGAGGCTTCGGAGATAAGCCACAGCCGGGTCACTCATGCAGGTGACAAGTGACAGTGTGCACTTCCTTCCCTCAAATCTCTCCCAGCATTGACCACCTTCTGCGTGGAAGTCCAGCTGCTTTCATTCACCTTCTATCCCAAACAGACAGAGCACCCCAAGGCAGGCACCATGGCTTATTTACTTGCAAACGGCCCTCAGCCCCCAGCTTAGCACCGTGGAAACAGCAGACCCTTAGACAACGCTTATTGAATAAATGGATTAAAAAAAACTTGCAAGAGGGAAAAGGCAACTCTATCCCCTTATTCAGATATTTATTGAGTATCTATTATGTGTCTCTCATTCTGCTGGACGTGGGGACCCAGCTGACCTGAAGAGCCCTCCCTGGTCTCGGGGGCTAGGTCTGGTGATGTAGAAGGTCCTAGAGTCACAGGAATGAGCTGTACTTGCCCAAATCCCCGAGGAGCCCTGCGGTGCTCCCTGCACTGGGAATCTGATGGAGACACAGTGCCTGCCATGGAGACGTTTATCATCTAAGGAGGGAAAACATATCTGCAAGAGCGAGACTGGAAAATGGAATCAGAAAGTTCTGGTTTCCTAAGAGAAAGGAAGGTTCCTGAGGTCCTCAGAGGTCAAACCAGAGGGAAGCTGGCCCAGAAAGTCATCCTTACATCAGCATCCCTCCTCCTGCCCTCTCAACCTACAGTGTGTCTAAGCAGAGGCAACACGCATACCAAGAAGTGAGGACACGTGATACCACCACACACGCACCAGAGTGGCTGAACCAGTCAAAGGTGACAGCACCAAATGTTAGAGGAACAACCAGAACACTCACACATTGTTGGTCAGAGCGTGAAAGGCTGCAGGCACTTTGGGGAAAGGTCTGGTGGCTCTTATAAAACTAAACAGATACCTACTCTGTGACCCAGCGATTCCATTCCTAGTTATTTACCCAAGAGAAATGAAAACATGTGTCCACAAGAAGTTCTGTTCAAGAACGTTCAAGGTACCTTTATTCAAAAAAGCCCCAAACAGGGGCTTCCCTGGTGGCGCAGTGGTTGAGAGTCCGCTGGCCGATGCAGGGGACACGGGTTCGTGCCCCGGTCCGGGAGGATCCCACATGCCGCGGAGCGGCTGGGCCCATGAGCCATGGCCGCTGAGCCTACGCGTCCGGAGCCTGTGCTCCGCAACGGGAGAGGCTACAACAGTGAGAGGCCCGTGTATGGAAAAACAAAAAACAAAAAAAACACTGTGCTGAGTAAAAGAGTAAGAGGTACAGGATGGAATACACACTGCATGACTCTGTTTATATGAGGTTCCCCTCAGAATCGGCAGAACTAATCTGGGGAGAAAAAGAATCAGCAGAGTCATTGCCACTGGGAGCGTGAGAGTGGGGACAAACTGGCAGAGGCCATGTGGGACCTGGCTGGGGTGCTGGTAGCGTCTGTATCTCTGGGACACTTCCGACTTGTGCAGAACAGTGCCTGTAAATTTCACCTTAAAACGAAACCAAAAACACTGTTCAACCCAATATCGAATTCCGGCTAATGATATGCACGCTGTAGTATCTGGAGGGAAGCATATGCATGCGTATCACTTACTTTGAGTGGATCAAAGAATATGGGACAGTGAGACGCCTGGAAGTTAGGCTGGACATGTGATAAAGCAAGTCCAGCAAAAGTCAATTATAGAATCGATGCGGTGGGTGTATGGGTGCTCAACGTATGATTCTTTCAATTTGTACACATATTTGTAATTTTCCATTACAAAGTTTGGGGGTGGGGGGGATGAAGGGCACCTCAAACAGCTTCGTGTGAAAAGAACATTGATGTGGTGAGTTTTCGGAGCTGTTCACACAAACCCATGGAGTATAGATTTAGGAGGCTGGGGAGAGCCGAGAGGCAGGCCAGACCTGGGAGGTACTCAGGGCTGGGCTGAAAGCCACCTGACGTAGAGATTCACTTCGGGGTCTGGGTCAAGACCAAAGTCAGTGCAGCCTGGGTCTGCAGTCAGTTACTCTGCACAAGATACAATTTCCTGTTCCTTGGATTAAGCGCCTCTTGGACTTGAAATACCTCTCACTAAATAGCATTTTGATGAGTTAAGTGGAAATGATTCAGAAGCAAATGGGTTAAAAGTTTCTCGGCACACATACAGGATTGAAGCAGGAAATAAAAAAGGGAAAGGAAGAAGGCACATCACCGGGCAGGGGAAGGGTCCCTGTTTCAAACTGTGCACAAACCCACCTTCTGAAAAATACTTGACTGACTCCCTGATCTCCATCTCAGATACCAAGGGCTTTGGGGGCCCTCCTCTTTAATATTCAAACGACTTTGAAAAATATTTCTCCTCCTGGAAAGCAGAAGGGAGAGGAAATGCTTTGAAGCCCTCCTAGTTATTTAATTTTTTTTCCAAAGGTAAAGTAGTCTATTTTTAGCCAATATTAAATAAACATCTTCCTAAACGGTATGTTCAAAGCCTTTGAGCCTCTGATGTTGGTTGGGGATGTTTTTTGTCTTGTGTTCTGGAGGGTGGGTGAGGATGGGGCCTCTCCTTGCTAAATGTTCCAGAATCACGGAACACTAGACCCAGGAAAACTAAGCAGCCCATATGCTATTATGGAGGAGAGGGAGGCCCGGACAGGCTCTAGTGACCTTTCTAGAGAGGTCAGCAGTGGCCCGGCAGGTTTCAGAATGCAGGTGGCATGGTTTCCAGGGCAGAACATTCCATTCTCCGCAGGAAAGCACCAGACTCCGGCTCTGAGTTGACCATCCTGGGGTCAACCTTCCTGGACACGCGAGTTTGGAATGGAAACATCTTTTATCAGTCACCACAAGGGATGATGACCACAGCCACGCCCCCAGGGACACACGGAGACTTCTCAAGTACTTAGAGGTAAGGTAGGGCAAGGACATGTGAAGTCAATGCACCTTTATGAGAGAATATGGGCTGAGGGGAGAGAGAGAAAAAAAAAATCACACCTAGGAAGGATTTTTTTCCAATTGGCCCCATTTAGACACAACATATACAAATGCAACCCGCAAAGGTTATTTGGGCACAGGGCACGGGACGGTGGGAATGAACTGGGAACAGCAAAATCATGATTCTCCAATACTCAACGTTTTAGTAACAGCCCATAAATTCTTATTAAGTGAATTAACAAATAAATATAATTCACACTCTCTTCTATCATATAAGTGGTAATGCTTTAGTGTAGAAGTTTTCAGAAAAGTCGTATTCAGGGTAAGACACAACAAACATCAGATTCTCTTAGGGACAGAGACCACCTAGGCATCCACTGTTAGTAACACAGTATTACTTTAATTAGCTCTTAAAAATGGCCTTATGAGATCAGGGTCATAAAACCCATTTTACAGATTCTGAAAAAATGATCCACAGACAAAGTAAGTAATTGGCCAAGACCACACAGCTGGATTCAAACACAGGTCTCTCTGATTCCAGAGAGACTTCATCATATGCTCTTCATCACAGACTATCTTGCCTGCCTGGCTGTACCCAGAAGGAAGAACTAAAAATCCTGCAGGACTCTATGAAATCTAATGCAGCGAGAGATAGGCTATCGGATCAGAACAATGATAACAACAAAATTATATTCGTATGCTACTTTCCTTTGCCAGACAGAATGAGTTTTATTGATTTTTTTTAACCTAAAATACCTCTCATTGTAAACTAGAAAATTAAGATCACCTATCATCACAGCACTCAGAGGTAATCTGTTAATCTTTTAGTTAAAAATCCTCCCCCCAATTTTAAGTGTTCTCATATGCTTTTTTTAAACTTTTTATTTTGGAATAATTTTAGATAAACAGAAAAGTTGCAAAGGTCGTACAGAGTTCCTGTGTGTCCTTCACCCATGAAGGATAAAATGTCATGAATATTTTACATAACCATGGCTATCTGTCAAAACTGAGAAAGGAACATTGGTACCTACTGTTAAACACAGATTTTATTTGGATCATCCTAGTTTTTCTACCCATGTCTTTTTTTTTTTTTTTTTGCGGTACGCGGGCCTCTCACTGTTGTGGCCTCTCCCGTTGCGGAGCACAGGCTCCAGACACGCAGGCTCAGCGGCCATGGCTCACGGGCCCAGCCGCTCCGCGGCATTTTCTACCCATGTCTTTTTTCTGTTCCAGGATCCAGTCTGGGGTACCACATTGTAGTACACGCGTATAGTTTTTAAACAGATTGCTTTTTCTCAACCGTGCATCATGAACGTATTTCTGTATCAACATAGAGAGACGTCCAACAGTATTTTCAACAGCTCCCTAGCTTCCCATTCTATCAGTGGGTGATACCCTCCTTTCAAAGGGCATTTCCATCAGTGTAGGATAGGCAAACATCCATGCTGTGCACACCTGTCTGAGATAGCATCAGGATGAATTTCTAGAAGTACGCTGAGAGCGCGTCAAGAGTATGTCCTTCAAGGCTTTTCATTCCCTGGGTCTCACTCTCCTCCTGAAAGCCTGAACCCACTTGCCTCTCCACCAATAGATGAGTAACTTTAACTTAGATTCATTTGGGACCATAAAAGACTGTCTTGGTAAACCAACTCTTCCACACTCTAGAGAGACAACCATGGGATGGGAAAGAGTTAATGGACTTTCAAGACAGTCATTTCCCGCCCCCAAAACCTGACTGATCATTTTCAAGAGCCACCCCGAAATTACACCTTCATTCTCTCCCATTCCAACCAGCCCCACTCTTTGGGCCTGACGGACGGTGAGATTTTCAGGCCTTTGGCACTTCAGCTGTGGAGTTACTTTCGGGGTACGGGGCAACCCTCGCTGAGTTTAATTTCCTTCTCATCGCTCTGTACTGTCTCTTGAGACTCCCCGGAAGGGAAAGCTCTGAGCAGGCTTCTGCAGTAATGCATGTAGCAGGAAGGACAAAAGGATTTGATAGTCAGCAAAGTTATATGCCTTTTTTTTTTTTCCTTCTGGTGGTGAAAGGAACAGGGGGAAGGGTAGTGATTACAAAACTGCTTGCCTATCTAGAAACAGCTCAAAGAGAGCTTGAACCAGGGACCTGCCCAGCATGCTAACCGTGGCCACGGTCTCTCTTCCAAAAGAAGCCCATATTTTATCTGGAGACTCCATTCTTCAATGCAAAACACTTTGTCCCCGTGCACAGCAAAATGTTATATATTTGAGATGACTGGAGGGAGAAAAAAAAAAAAAGGTCGCAGGGTAAGTTCAGAGAAATGGAGACCTACCCCATGCTGGGGAATTCTTAAGTGCCATCCTGGCTTGCAAAAAGAAAAGAAAAGAAAAGCAAAAGAAAAAACAAGCTACTGGTCAGAGGGAACGCACTTCCATGCCAAACTCAGCTTGAATTAATACACAACACAACCTCTTAGAGGGGGAAACACTGCTTTAAACTAAGAGTCTCTTCTCTAAAGGCAACTGATTAAAAACAACAGGAAGTCAAGAATATTCTGGGAGGAGAAAGGGCTGCCCCGTGAGCTATTTCCTTCACCCCAATGTTTGCAATCTTGTCGCTCTGGTCAAGGCCACGCCTGCAGGTCAGGAGGGATCAACTCTCTGAGGCTAAGGATGCCAGGTCCGTTTCCTCCAGAAGAACAATGCCCATACTCTTGGACTTATTATCTCCCTGGGGCCTCCGTGGGTCTGCTTGAGTGGCTGGGAGAACCCATTTCACTTTTGAATTCCACCCAGAAACCACAGGAGGTTCTGCCCAGGGAAGAGAAAAATCTAACTGGTTACAGGGATGTAAGGTCTGCACAGGGGACATTCCTGTCCTTCTCTCCCAAATGGGCCCCTGGCCGTTATGGAGAAGAAGCCTTCAGCTGAGGAACAGCATATAGAATCTGAGTATGAGGAAGAAAAAAAATAGGCTTTCAAATAGAGGAGACGTTCTCTCCTGATTTGCTGATGAAGTACTCTAGTCATTTAAGAAGAAGGAGTTACCGCACAGAGAAACAAAGCCTTAGAAAGCAAAACACCGTTGTTCGCGTCTTCCGGGGTGAAGCAGTCCATTTCTGCTAACGGAGTCCTTTTAGGCCAAATTGGAGATCTCCGACATTTAGGTGATTCAACCTATCAACCTTAAATTAAAACTCAGGCCATTACAAGATCAGACCTTAGGATTCAAATCACGTGAGGGTATCAGCGTGTGTTGGATCGTGAAGCGGCATTTGCAAAAAGTGACCACACTTCCATGAAGCTTGACCAAAGCCCCGAGCTATAAGCAATACTCCCTCAGTGTTGTGTTTGTTTTCTTTTAATTGTGAATACTTATGTGTGCTCAGGAGGCACAGACTGCAACAGAAAGAGGAACTACGGACAGACCTTCGTACTGTAAATAAAGCAGGCTGCTGGGCTCAAATAAAACTTGCAGCAAATTAAGCCTGACGTTTAGGAATAACCATGGTGTCAGAGCTCCAGCATAAAAGACAAACCTCTTACAGGGGTGACAGAAATGACACCTCTGAGGGCAGAGGGAGGAGGGAACCAGGGAAACAGAGAACTTCCTGTAAGTCCCTCTACTGGCTGGGTCACCGACGCCTTAGCCAGGACGCAGACGTGCGCAGCCTGGATCCAGAATGCCACCCTGGGCCGTGCCACAGCATAAACAAAACAACATACTCCTTTGCTCAGGGGGTTTATTCCAGTCAAGGCAGGGTGGATGTTGCAGACCTCAGAGTGGGCTTGGAAGCACCTGCTGGAAAGAAGGAGGCTGAGGACCCCAGACACCCACTTCCTCCCAGTGTCTCCAGGTCAGAGAACCCAGAAGATGTACTTCAAGGACAGCCGTGCCCCTCCTTTAAAGACCATCAGTTCCTTGTTCCTTCATATCATCTGTAATCACTCCAAGTACGTATTTACTTGCATTGTAAGCAAATGTCTGTAAGAACTCCAGAGCGTTTTCAGTCCCTTTGAACTTGGTTTGGCTGGTTCGTCCAGTGTCCTTTCCTAGTTTGTCCCTATCCCCTCCAGCCTCCCAGAAGAGGACTGGTTTAACCCCTGGGTCCCTCTTGCCGGCCCTCCTTACTGTGCCTACCAAGAGGTGAGCAGAGAGGGGAGGGGAAGGGGAACCCGGGCATCCCTGGACCGGCCACCCAAGCCTTCAGGCTGTAGCAAACAGATGGCGTGGGCTGGCTGGGAGCTGGGCAGGACGTGGCTGAGCTCTCTGCCAATCTCCCGGGAGGGAGCTGAACTTGGCCACCCATGCGCAGAGGGCCTTATTCTGCATGCACACAACCAAGGCAGGAGGCTGGGGTCTACCAGATGGCAGAAAGGTGGACTGCAGGAGCTTTGGGATCATCTGTCCATTCACACATTTAACAATTAAAGAACCTGCTCTGTGCCAGGTTTTGGAGACACAGGGTGGAAGAAAACCAGCCACCTCCCCAGTCCAGTGGACGAGAGACCGACATTAACCTAACAGATGCGATAACGCATCTACGGCTACAAATTGAAAAGAGCCCTTGGAGGGTTGGGAACCCAGGTG
Source organism: Hyperoodon ampullatus (assembly GCF_949752795.1). NCBI lineage: Eukaryota > Metazoa > Chordata > Mammalia > Artiodactyla > Ziphiidae > Hyperoodon > Hyperoodon ampullatus. The sequence continues at coordinate 21,123,426 of NC_136932.1, read as the reverse complement.
GACCAGCCTCACTGACAAATGAACGTGGCCTGCAAGGGTAGAGAGGAAACTCAAAGAAGCAACTGTTGATCTGCTCTTGACTTTGGGTGAGTTCATCCTTGGAAGCCTCGACTTCCTTATCTGTAAAATGGGCCCATCTCCATGTGGCTACTGGGAGGCTTAAATGTGAAACTGCGTTTTTAAGGACTTCGCTGAACGACAGCTCTCAATAAATGTTAACCTGCTTTATTAGGAGGACCGCTTAAAATAAAGGGATCAGGCTAAAGCCCACAGGGCCTGCCCTGAAGACTCCCTCCCTCAGCAAAGCCAAAGAGACCCACCCTCATCTCTTCCCTGGCAGACAGGCCTGGGCTTTCCCCGAATCTCGGAAGATTCTGATAGATTCTGACCCTTTGCATTCCCTGATCTAGCCCTATTCCAGGGAAAACCTCTAACCAGTCCCTTGATTTCAGTCCTGGGTCTCTTTAAGCAGCCGCTGCCAGCGCTGTGGGAGATTCGTGGTGACTCAGCCCTGGCCCCAGAGAAGCTGGAGGTTCTATCTATCGCTCAGCCAGGATGTGGCTCTGAGCCCGCGAGCTGCTGGGAGGAGAGAAAGCTGTTCTCTCAGGCCTCCTTAAGCTCCCTCCCTTCTGTTTATCAGGCTTGCTGCATCCCCACCACCATCCCCCCCCCCCCCCCCCCCGAAGTGCACACCGGGAGGCTGGCTGCATCCTCCCAAGGGCTTGAAAGGCAAGACAATTGCCTGCCTGGACCCCAGGAGGGAGCCAAGCAACTTTGCATAGAAAGCAAAGACTGTTCCTGACTCCTCTTCCCTCTCCCGTTTGAAGCAGCTCATCTGAGTGTAGAGAGCTCTGCTCCGTCCCTCCTCGCCCAGGGCACAGGAGCAGTGAGGGAACCGGCAAAGTGAGGGCAGGAAGCCTCGCTCCAAGCTGGTGGGCCCACAAAGTCCAGCTGCCCCACTTAGATCGTAACTGGCCTATTTCCACCCGTTTCCAAGCAACGGGACACAAAATCCATAGGAACCTGAGCACTGAGCCAGCAAACTGGAAGGCATGGGGACCACTGTCGCTCACACTCCCTGCATCACAGCGAGTGGGGGGCTCAGGCTTAAGGGGGAAGAAGACGCAGTCTCTGCCCAGAGCTCAGGACCCCAACAAACTCCTTTCAGGGCTGAAGAAGAAAAGGAGCCTCAGCCTCCTGCAGGCAAACGACAAGGTCACCCAGCGAGGGGGCAGCTCGCTCAAGGGTATTCTGCACATCCACCCTCCCCGTCCGAGGATCCCTGCTTGTCCGTGGTTTAGGGGTCTTCCAGGTACCCACGCACAGCCGGGCCAGCCTCGGGGAGTTAGGACAAGGCTGCCCGAACCCTTCCTGCTGACATACAACTTACCTCCTCTAGTTCAGACCTCCTCTACTTAGCATATTCCTTAAGACATTTGGGCAAAGACCTAGCAACTGTTACTCAATTTCCCTAAAAGAAAAGAAAAATCCCTTTACCTGTTTTTATCCATCTCCCTAGGACCACTTTCTAATTACATTATCTGAAACAATGTCATCTCAAGGGTTAAGTACATGGAGGGATGCCTTCCCAGGTACTCAAATCTGTAGGTAGTTGGAGTTGCTGGGCTCCAAACTGAAATCTTGGGGATATTTTAGGAAGGGAGCCTGACATGAAAGATGAAAATCCACTCAACACAAAAAAAGGTGGGTTTTCCTGCGTGTCAATTAGAACTTAATAAACCTGACTTTAGGAAAGTATCTACAGGTTCATCCTTCCTAAAGAAAAAATACACACACACATTGTTAGAGAGAAAAAAGAAGGAAATCGGCATGTTTTTGCTTGACTGAAGTGGGGTCTTTTTTTTTTTTTTTTTACTTAAAAGTAAAAAGTGGGCTGAGTCCCAAGGGCCAAGCAAAGCAATGGACACATCCTTCTGAGGAGCCTGTAGCTGGAAGGCCAGACCTGTGTCTGCCCAGCTCCCCTGAAAGGCCCACGGAGCACCAGCCAAGAGTGAGAACCAGGCTCTGTGCAGGGAGCGGCCCACCCTCTCCCCTTTTTTAAAAATTCATTTTATTGGCCTTCCCTGGTGGTGCCGTGGTTGTTAGTCTGCCTGCCGATGCAGGGGACGCGGGTTCGTGCCCCGGTCCGGGAAGATCCCACATGCTGCGGAGCGGCTGGGCCCATGAGCCATGGCCGCTGAACCTGCGCGTCCGGAGCCTGTGCTCCGCAACGGGAGAGGCCACAGCAGTGAGAGGCCCGCGTACCGCAAAAAAAAAAAAAAAAAAAATTAATTTTATTGAAGTATAGTTCATTTACATTGTTGTACCTATCTCTGCTGTACAGCAAAGTGACTCAGTTATACACATACATTCTTTTTTTTATATTCTTTTCCATTATGGTCTATCACAGGATATGGAATATAGCTCCCTGTGCTCTGCAGTAGGACCTTGTTTGCCTTTGCACTGCAAGACACACACGGGCTGAGGGCAAATGAGTCACAGACGTGGAACCCAGCAAGGAACTTTCACACCTCATTCACTACCCAGAACAGCCCTCAATGGAACCCTATGTCACGTGCTCACCAGCATCTCACAGGCTGCTTCACATGCTCACGTCGTAGGTGTTCAAGAAACTTCGAAGAATTACACTAAACCTGATGAAGCCACTTCCCCTGTGACCCGGGAGGCCTGGGCCCTCGGGATGTACTAACTCTTTCATACCTTCCAGACCCCACCTGTGTCACATGAGATTAATGAGTGCCGTGTCACCAACATTCCTGGGGTCGGCCTACTGGAATGGAAACAGGAATGAGGAACAGCCTTGGAACGGCAGAAATTCCCAAAAAGGTGGCAAAAGAAAAAAAAAGAAAAAGCAGAAACGGGGACATTTTGTTTTGTGGCTGACTTCTATAGAAGCAAGGTTTTCTCCTTGTCTCAGACCAAACCATGATCTGAGTTTGGAGCTTTTCAGAATCCTGAAAACCAGCAAATGCACCTAATTAAACGATACACTAAAACCCTGTGCACTTTCCAGAAGTTGCCAGAAGTCTAGAATGGTGAAAGTTGATGGGGAGCTGAGGGAGGGAATAATGCACTGATTTTTTTATCCTAGATTTTATTAATAAGTAACCAATTACTGTCCACATCCTAAACGTCAGGCCCGACACAGTGATTTATGGCTATTAGTGCATCTAATCCTCATATAGTCCTCACAGCCCTAAAGGACGGGCACTGTCATCCCTATTTACAGGTGGAAAAACCGAGGGCTTGCAGCTAGGTGAGGGCAGAGGGAAGACTCAAAGGCCCAGCTGACTCGAAGCCCACACGCCTAACGCTGTTACACGGACCCTCTGATCACAAGTGAGGGCTCTTCTACACGATGTGCGGAGCCCCGGTGTCTGATGAGGAACTGGTCCTAGGGTCCGTCAGATTTCCGATCCAGAGAATGAAAGGAGAGTAGCACTTGGCCGGATCACGGGGGTGGAAAGATGCCCAGGAGGGCCCCCTCCCCACACAGCCTTCCCCAAGCCCCACAGCTCCAGACTCTGAAGCCCATGTGCCTCTGCCCAGCCTGGCAGACAGGGAGAGCCTGGAGGGTTCCGTGAAAATCAAAACGACCTCCCCCAGGAGGCAGTGGAAAATTTCAGGTAGTAGCAGACTGCTGATGGAGCAATCAGAGGCTCAAGCCTACCAGGACCAAGTTAAGACGACCCCAGACATCCCCAGCAACTGCCCCATTGTCCTTTGGAGGGGTCCCCCCGCCCCCCCAGCAGAAGACAAAAGTGAATCTCCGGAACCTTGAAGACATCACACTAAGTGCAAGAAGCCAGACACAAAAGGCCACGTAGCGTGTGACTCTGTTTACGTGCAATACCCAGAACCGGCAAATCCATAGAGACAGAAAGTAGATTCGTGGTTGCCAGGGCCTACGAGGAGGGAGGGAGGGGGACTGACTGCTCGTGGGTGTGAGGCTTCCTTCTGGGGTGATTTTTTTAAAGTTCTGGAACTAGACAGTGGGGAAGGTTGCACAACATTGTGAATATACTTCATGCCACTGATCACAAGTGTAAATTTGATGTTATAAGTATTCTCCCATGATTTGGAGGCGAAAAAGTGAAACTCTAAAGAACGCTTGAACTTATTCAATCAAGCGTGAGACCAAACCACGGAGCCAGGTCTTAGCCTCTCTGAGGCTTAGAACTGGACGTTCCCCTAAGACCCTCCAATTTATAAAGTCAGTGTTTAAAGAGAGGGTGGAGTGGGCAGAGAGGAAAGGAAGAGGCTTGCAAAGCAGCCAGGCACCAGAGCCACAGGCTGCGGCAGCTCCAGACCCCAAGGCACCCCCCGCCTTTGCCTCCGCCCACCTGGCGGGCATCGTGGTGACTTTCTTGGGGCTGGGAGCCCAGTGCTCTTGCTCTCGGTCCGCACCACAGACTCAACAACGGTTTATCTGCACTGGGCAAACAAGGCAGCAGTAGTAAGTGGCCGAACTCTGACAATATTTAATGACTCAGGGGTGGAGGCAGCTTTGCAGGATGCAGGAGGGCAGGCAGAAAACTCCAGGGGAAATTCCATGGGGGGAGAGATAAAAGGGGCCCGTAAAGCAATTTTGACAGGTTAACAGACAGGTAATATTCCAACACTGTTTACTTAACCAGGCTAGCGCCGCATGCGGCCCCGATAGCCTCCGCAGCTGATGGTTTCACGGAAACAAAGATCTAGTCAGAGAAAACCAAATAACAGCCAGTCAGATGCTGGCAGCCGGGCCTGCCTCTCCCCCAGCTCGGAAGCCACCCGGAGATGCTTCCTGGAGACCGATCTGGAGAGATAACTTCCAGCGAGACGGATGTGGTACAGGAGCTGCCACCTGGGAACAGCTCCTTGGAAAGGCCGGGGCACACACGACAGGGCAAAATGCCCCCAGGCCCCACCTCCCACATCAAGGCAAGCCAGTTCTGAGATTCCCAGTCCTAGAAAGACAGCCTTGCTGGTCCCACCCTCTGTCCCAGGGCTGCCGGTTCAGGCTATTTAGACAGCAATGAAATTCATGCCAGCTCCAAAATCCCAACTTATCCATCTAGATTCAAACTCCTGTTCTGTCATCTCCTACCTATAATACTCAGGATAAGTTCCTGAGCCTGCCTCCACTTCCTCATCTATAAAATGGGACCACAGTTCTCCCAAGGCTGTTTTAGGATTAATTATGTGTTCATGTAGTTGGTATAAATAGCAATACTACTGAATACATACTTAAACAGCTAATAGGAATAAATAAATAACGTGAGGGTTGAATGGACCACACTGCCTAGTGATAGTAGGTCCCCAACACATTTTAGTTTCCTTTGACAACTGCCTCTACCACCCACCTGCCCAGACTGAGAATGTGATCTGCTGAATATAGCAGAACAACTTACAGACTGGAAGGTACTTGATTTTTTTAAAAGGGATGAAGGTTGTTCTATCTCCACCCAAGCTCTCAAAGAATGGGGAGAAAGCTCCTCATGGGGAATAAAAGAGGTGTCACCCTGGCTTAGGTACCAGAGGAAGTCACCAAAACCACCCCCCACTCTCTGACACCTTGGCAGACACACTCAGCTACTTGATACAGTTCCATGTGCCTGTATTTCTCAGAGAACGTAAAAGTTCTCAAAGCCATTGAACCAGCACGTAAGGGGTGCCAAGATTCTGACTTCATTTCCTACAGGGTTCCCTGGCCTCTGTTACAGGACACTATTTTGAGGTTGGATTATATATTTTTAGGTTATTTGGAAAATCACTGTGGCTTTAAATAATAAAATTTTGAGTGACATCTGTCGGCCCTGATTACCATGAGTCTGCTAACAGCATTTTCTTTCTTTTTCATTTTTTAAAAGTACAGTGAAGTAAGTGTTACCCAGAGAGGCTCGTAAGAGTCTAGAGGGTTGTGTATTAAACACTCTCTTGAAATGGGTCCCAAGGTGTGTACCAGAGACCTAGCTGCAGCCCTGAGGTGGTGTGCCCACGAGCTGAACAGGCAAACACTGCCGGAAATATGGGGTCAGAATCAGAAGCTCCCGCAAAGAGCCACAGGGGCATCTGGTCAACCTCCTTCATTTCACCAGTGGGGAAGCAGAGGCTGAAGCGGGTAGAGGCAGGTCTCCTAAGGCTCCATCCAGTGCTCTCCAGCTTATCTATGAGGGCCCTGCACTTCCTCTCGTTCCATAACTTGGACCAGCACACCAGTGAGAGTTGTCTCCTGCTGTACCAGCCGAGGAATCATCTCACAAAAGGAGCCCTTCCATGAATCTCTGTCCCACCTCTTTATCTTCAGGATGCAATCGTCATCCCTACTCAGAAAAGCGCACCTTTTGTTTTTTGTTTGTTTTTGTTTTTTTGTTTTTTGTGGATTTTTTGGCAGCGCCACCCGCAGCATGTGAGATCTTAGTTCCCCAAACAGGGATCGAACCCACACCTAAAGCGCATCTTTTATAACTGCCTCTTGGTTATTCATCACGTGAGTCTTACCTAGTACAGGACTGGTAGTTTAAGAAATATCTGTGGCTACTGCAGTTTCAGTCCTGAGGGGAAGGTGCCATCTGCAAAATGAGCTTGGAATACCTGGGCTCAGACAGTCTCTTCCTTAGAGAGCAGGGACCCCTGGACCAAATATTTGCCAAAAGTCATCTCCACAGCCCACCACCCCCTGCAGTCACCAACAAGCTCTGTATCAATAATTCGTTGATACTTCCCTTTGGTAGAGAAAACCATGGGGACATAGGTCGTTTGCCTCTAAGCCCTCAAGGTAGTATCTGTGAGTGCCAAGAACATGCTGGACACTCATCCAACATGGACAAAAAAAACTGTTAAAAGAGTCAAACTTAACTTTTTTTGGCGGGGAGAGGGAGATGAGGATTGGAAACAAAGTCCGAGCTAACCTCTGGGCATTATAATCATCTGCCGATATGATTTCACAGAATCCTCCTTTTTCTCCCCACCCCAAAAAAGTTGGATCAGCATACGTTTAACGTCTGAAATTTCGTTCACCCCTCTCTCGTTAGGATGTTCATTTAGCGCCTAACACAGGCAACAGTCAATGAATATTTGATGAGCAGATGAACAAATTTGGAAGGTAAGCGTTTTAGAGGAAACAGTGAGATGGATAAATGCATGAACGGGAGCACACACTCTGTTACAAAGATCCTGGGATTGGAGAGGGGTTGGGGGTTCCATTCAAACTGATGGGAACACCAAGGGGGGAAAGGGGGGGACTGGGATGAATTGGGAGATTGGGACTAACGTATATACACTAATATGTATAAAATAGAGAACTAATGAGAACCTGCTGTATAGCACAGGCAACTCCACTTCACTTCGCTGTACAGTAGAAACTAACACAACATTGTAAAACAACTATACCCCAATAAAAACGTCTCTGGGCTTTGAAGCATCTTCCCCATAGTGACCTCTGTGACACAGGGAGGGCAGGACTATTCTCCACGTGTCACCAAGGAGAAAACTGAGCACCCGGCACGATGATAAACCTCCCCAGAGTCTCAACATGAATTCACAGAAAAGCTGGGAGCAGCACTCGGCTCACTCATCTTGCTGGGTATTTTCGATTTCTTGAAACGTTGTTTTACAGACTTAAACCTCTCAAAAAATGTATCTTCCACGGCCCAGCCAAAGCCTTCCAACAACACTAACTGAAGTGACAAGGAAATGATCCCACATCCCACCAGCCTCGCCAGCAGCTGATGCCTAAACAACGTCCCCGCATGTGGCCTTTACACCCAGGAAAACAATCCTAATCACATTTCTGGAAATCACAAGAGGCGGCTGGCCAAAAGAGGGAAGGATCAGACCACACCTCAAAGCTCTCTGCGCGAGGCACACTGGAAGTCAGAAACACTTAACCCACACCTGGAAGTCCCCCAACAAGGCGCCAGCTGCCTGGTCAGGAACATGGTAGATTTTTCATACACGCGAAATTAGGAAGACTCTGGGTCCATGATGCACCTGCATCAGAAAGCTCTACGCTCAGGGGCCAGGTGGGGTGCAGGCAGGGTGGGGGGAGTGATGCATTGTGAGTATGGGATTAACAGAGGCACACTACCATACATAAGGCAGGTAAACAGCAAGGATTTACTGTATAGCACAGGGAACTACATTCAGTATCTTGTAATAAACTATAATGGAAAAGAATCGGAAAAAAGAATATAGATATATACATATATATGTGTATAACTGAATCACTTTGCTGTGTACCTGAAGCTAACACAGTGTTGTAAATCAACTAGACTTCATTTTAAAAAAAAAAGGAAAAAAAAGGCTTATGCTCCAAATGAGATCTATTATTCAGCCTTAAAAAGGAAGGAAATTCTGACACAGGCTTGTCAAAAGGACGAATAGTCTGATTCCACTTATATGAGGTACCTAGAGTAGCTGAATTCCTAGAGACAGAAAGCAGAACGGGGCTTGCAGGGGCTGAGGGGGCGGGAGGAATGGAGAGCTGTTGTTTAATGGGGACAGAGTTTCCCTTTTGCCGGATGAGAAAGTTTTGTGGATGGACAGACAGCGGTGATAGTCACACAACAACGTGAATGTACTGAACACCCCTGAAATATACACTGGAAAATGGTTAAAATGGTCGATTTTATGTTATGAACGTTTTACCACAATTATATAAATACATAATGGGAAAAATAATTCTATGCTCAAAGGGTAATCTGAGTTTCACCCACCTTCTCCCCAACAGGGCAGGAAGTAGGATGGAAACTCCCTCAGCAGACATGGTTTCAAAGTCACAGTGCCTACCACTCTTCCACCAGTGGCCCCAACACAAGACAGGAGCCAATGTGAAGGGCACAAAGTCTCCCCCGACATTCTGAGACTGTGTCCCCAAGGGGAAGCTAAAACCAACTCATCAATCAATCACCAGGAAGCTCACTGGAAAGCAGCCTTCAGTTCTGGAAACAAAGGGACTCAGGAAAATCAACGTGGATTGCTACACATGAACTGTCCAAAGTCCAGAAAACTGCCACTCTTTAAAGGAGGCAGAAAAGAATGAATTAAAAACCAAGAAGGAAGAAGCAACTGAGGATAGGTAAAGAAGGAACTCCCCCCCCAAAAAAGGACCCCCAGTGCCACTAGGAGGAAGACTTCTAGAACATGGCTAGCCAGGCAGAGCTGACAAAGAAGGTTTTTCAAGCATCCTCTCTCCCGCTGGGCAGGCAGGAGTTCTCTCTAGAGGAATACATTATCTTTAGCCCCTTTCTAAGAAGTCCGCTCCAAGAAAAAGAAGACATGCTTAACCAGAGATACACGCTAGAAAGGGCAGCCGGCTCTTAAAACTTGGGCCATAAATGTGCTCAAAGGCTGATTTTGCCCTTAAAGGAAAGAAAATTTATGGTTTGTCAGATAAGTAGAAAGGAAAACCCTCAGGACGGAAACCTGGCCAGATAAAAGTCTACAAATGAGCAAAAAGTTTTCTTAAAATACAGTGTCTAAATATTTCAGCCACAAAATTGTCCTAGGATCCACCAAGCTTCATTTGTAACTCCAACCAAACGTAGCCACATCTCCACAAGAAAATATTCCTTTCTTTCTTTGCTGGACGGGCTTGTCTGTGGACCATTTAGCTGGGAGAGTGTAACCCTTCCCTTCTGCCACATTAACGGTACGATTAACCATACAGTGGTTAAGGGAGAGAGCGGTTATTGACTGAGAAGGCACAAGATGGTACCTTCCAGATGGCTGGAAATATTCTATTTCTTGATTTGAATGGTGGATACATGGAGGTATACATATGGAAAAATCCACTGAACTGTATTATTTAACATTTATTTATTTGTTTGTTTTTAATTAATCTTTTATTGGTGTATAGTTGATTTACAATGTTGTGGTAGTTTCTGCTGTACAGCAAAGTGAGTCAGTTATACATATACATATATCCACTCTTTTTTAGATTCTATTCCCATATAGGTCATCACAGAGTACTGAATAGAGTTCCCTGTACTATACAGGAGGTTCCTTTTTTTTTTTTTTAAACATCTTTGTTGAAGTATAATTGCTTTACAATGATGTGTTAGTTTCTGCTTTATAACAAAGTGAATCAGCTGTACATATACACATATCCCCATACCTCTTCCTCTTGCATCTCCCTCCCACCCTCCCTATCCCACCCCTCTAGGTGGACACAAATCACCGAGCTGATTTCTCTGTGCTATGCTGATCTCCCTGTGCTATGCGGCTGCTTCCCGTTAGCTATCTGTTTTACACTTGGTAGTGTATATATGCCCATGCCACTCTCTCACTTCGTCCCAGCTTACCCTTCCCCCTCCCCGTGTCCTCAAGTCCATTCTCTACGTCTGCGTCTTTATTCCTGTCCTGCCCCTGGGTTCTTCAGAAACTTTTTTTTTTTAGATTCCATATATATGTGTTAGCATACGGTATGTATTTTTCTCTTTCTGACTTACTTCACTCTGTACGACAGACTCTAGGTCCATCCACCAGGAGGTTCTTACTAGTTATCTCTTTTATATTGGGTTGGCCAAAAAGTTCGTTCGGGTTTTACATAGCACCTGACAGACAAACCCAAACGAACTTTCTGGCCAACCCGGTATATAGTAGTGTGTATATGTCCATCCCAATCTCCCTATTTATTTTATATATATTACTCCTTAGTAAAAAAAATAGACACACATATATACATATAGATTTTCTAAAAAAAATCACCGCAGGTTTATTTTATGCCCAACTAGAGCCAAGCTGTTTGTTTAAAAGGGTCCAAATCAACAGTTACTTCATTCCCCAAGCTCCCACCTCTCCTCCCCTGAACCCCACATTCCCGTTGTCTAAGCTGGTTCTACCAACAAGCCATCTGGAGGAAAAAGAGTAACTGAAACTCAGTTCAAGTAGCTTATGTCTTGTTTGGATGGCTTTTGCAAGATGGTAGATTGAAAATGATAAAAGCAACTAGAGGTCCCCACCAATCAAGCTCTCCCCAAAGTGTGCTGACACCTGTCACTCAAGAACTTTGACAAAAGTGTCCTCTTCCTACACTAGAGGAAAACGTGGAACGAATATGCTGCTCTCAACATGGCAGGCTCTCAAATACCAAAATCCGTGGCTATTCGCACTTCGATTCCCTTTCCTCCAGGTGATTCACTCATTCAACATACAATATTGATCAGGTGACCACAATAGGACAACTATTTCTTACACAGCCTGATTTTTCAGCACCTGCCCCAGACTGTCCTGGCTTCACTCCCCCAAATACACTCCTATGTATAGGACCCCCAAATAACCAAGTACTCTTTTTTTGGTTTGGTTTGGGGTTTTTTTGCGATACGCAGGCCTCTCACTGTTGTGGCCTCTCCCATTGCGGAGCACAGGCTCCAGACGCACAGGCTCAGCGGCCGTGGCTCACGGGCCCAGCCGCTCCGCGGCATGTGGGATCTTCCCGGACCGGGGCACGAACCCGTGTCCCCTGCATTGGCAGGTGGACTCTCAACCACTGCGCCACCACAGAAGCCCCCAGGTACTCTTAAGACTCTGTGCAGCCCAGAACAGATCATTACTTTTCATTATCTGAACATTGTGACCCTATTAATGCAGCTTAGTGTTCCAACCCTATGACTGACTTCCAAAGAATCAGCCCTTTCCCTCCCTTGCACACTTACGATTTTGCAGCAAATGTAGGACCCAACATTGCTGAGTTTTGTCTCGCTACTTTCAGCCCATCATTCCTACCCCTTGTGGTCGTTTGGAACGCGATCCTCTTTGGTGTGTGCCAAGTGTCCTCCTGGCTTGGGGCCATCTTTGTATAAGTCCACCACTCTTCATCCAAGCAAGATGCCAGAAGCCACCGCAGACTCCCACATGGTTCAAAACCAGCCCACCCAAACTGGGGGATGCAAATTGGGGGATGCAGATACACTTAAAATTTTCTAGTATCTACTCTACAATTTCAATCTCGTCCAGAAGCATTTCAAAAAGGAATGTCAGGGCTTCCCTGGTGGCGCAGTGGTTGAGAGTCCACCTGCCAATGCAGGGGACACGGGTTCATGCCCCGGTCCGGCAAGATCCCACATGCCGCGGAGCGGCTGGGCCCGTGAGCCATGGCTGCTGAGCCTGCGTGTCCGGAGCCCGTGCTCCGCAACGGGAGAGGCCACAGCAGTGAGAGGCCTGCGTACAGCAAAAAAAATGGAATGTCGTATTTCTTGAAATCAGGATGCTCTGGCCTGCAGCATTTCTCTGACTGACCAGCCCCAGAAAACTGTGTAAAGTGTGTGCCAGGCAACCGCTTTCTCTTTTCCACATCCATCAAAGTTACCACCAACCTCCTGCTACACAATTAGGAGACTGTTTTCTTGTCCTTGTCTACTTTCCTCCTCCTGTCATCGCTCAGTCACTACTGGTCTTGCTAATTTATCCTCTGGGAAATGTAATGCTTTCCCCATGGTGTATGTAGTCACCATCCCCGTGGGGGTCACACTGGTCCCTTGGGTCATTACAAGCACGTGTTTGTGTTCGATACAGATTCCCAGGCCTGGTTCCAGACCCACTGAGTCAGGATCTGAGGGTGAGGCTCAGAGTTGGTGCAATGAATCAGCCCCCGAGCAGAGAGCAACACAGCCTGGGAAACATGGGCTGAGGCTGACTCAGGTGCCCAGGCCCAGCAGAAAGAACGCCAGGTCCAAATGGTCTCCCTGGGACCGTCCATCCCATGCCCAGCTCCCCAGGGTCTCCCCTCTTCCCTTTGTGATCACATCATTTCCCTGCTTAGTCACCCACAGTCTCCAGCTTACCTGAGCCCACAAATCCTCACTCTTCTGTGTGGCGCTCCATCAACTAGCTTCTCCCCCCACCTTCCTGACCTCACCTCATTCTCAACAGTCCCTGCCATCTCGTCCCCCGAACCTGCAAGGTACCCCACCTTCCCATTTCCCTCCACCCATACCCACCTCCATGGAATGCAGCAGGCTCGCATTTAAGGACCATGATGCTGCATGCACAGGGCTCCTGGACTTGGGCTCCCACAAAGTTCTCCTCACCCTCTCCACCATTCTCTCAATGCCCGGGATGCCCCTCGCCACCCCAATTCCACTCATTCATTCAATGCTTTTTCAGCTCAGATACATCCATCTGGCCTCCTCTTTTGCCCCCTGCTTGCTGCCTCCTGCCCCCAGCAAAGGTTTCACACGCTCTCCTTGGCTGGCATTTTCCTAGACGACCAGGGGGTAGCAGCCCTCTTGGGTCCACCCAACCTCTGGCATGATAACTCTTAGAGGCCTGGACCTTTCCATTCCTTACTATGCCTGCTCACAAGGGTCCCTCCCAGCCCACCCTCCCCAAAGGTCTTCAGGTGGCCTTAGAAAGCTACAAGTGCCGTCCGTAGGAAAACCTGAGGGAGGATTAGAACAGTCTGTCCTTGAGGACTATGTTGCATTGCACGGCCTTGGAGCATCAAAATCAGTGTTTATCCTTCAAGTCAGCACAAGGAAAATATATCCACTGGGAAAACAGAAGCCCGCAGAGCCCCAGCACCCTCTACCAGCCCCTTTCCAGAGCTGCTCTTCCCCTGGACTTGGTCGCCTAAGGAGATCTGCCTGCCTCATTGACTGCACCAAATAGAAAGGGTAGCCCTCATGGTTCCCTCTAAGGCATTCATTTGTGGTTTTTATTTATAGTCCTGCATATATCTGTGCACAAACAGATACGCCAGCCAGGAAGCATGGGCCCAGGTACACATGCAAGTGCACACACACACACACACACCAGAAAAAGCAACATTTATTTCTAAGTACGCACATCCCAGTTAAAGATAAGTCCATTCACTGCTTCTAGAAGCCAAGAACCTATTAAGCTTCACATGTTCAATGCCAGAAACAACCCTAAAAATAAACATCTAGTCATCAGCTCTCAAGATCATACAAATGAGTGCAGATAGTAGGAATTCTAGCAAGTTTTCTCCCTTTGCTCTGAATTAATCTAAGAATTTGGAAAATGGATGGGGAGCATCTGGCCTCCAGAACGGATCCCCAAAGCAGCCTGCCTCTGACAGCATGAAACCATCTATTCCCTCTGCGATTGAGGAACTGGCTGCTTGTACACAACTCACTCAGAGACCCTTTAGCCACTTAGTAGGTCCCGAAACGTGTTCAGATAGTCTCACGGGGGTGGGGATGGAGGCCAGAGAAAATATTCCTAACGATGCGACACCCATTGGTCGCTACGCACCACAAGGCGGCAGAATGGACAGGCCAAGAGAGAACCCAGGTTGGACTATGCCTTGTACTTTAAAATATAACCACCTCACTCGCTGAAATTCCGCAGAAAAATATCCAGTAGTTGATGTGAGGTTTCTAGTATCTCTCTCTCCACGCATTTGTTTCTTTTTTTCATTTTGATCATCATCCAGGACATCAGCTCCCTGGCTGTCCCTTCTCACTCACTCCCATGCCTATCCGGACAAAAGAATCAGAAGTCCTCTCCTATCCACCCACAAAGGTCCTTGATGAAAAAACAAAATTCCCCGCTGGAGCTATCTGGAGCCTGTGATACAAGAACAGAGCCTGCAATCATGTTGCAGGTTGCAGCTCATGAGTTACCCAAATGGTGGGAAAATTTTTGTTGAGCACACACAAGCCAACTGGAAGAAACGGAAAATGTTCTCTGGCTAGAATAGCTTGTGCCTGGACCCACGATTTAACAGAGAGGAGAGGCCAGGAAATCAGCATCCTCAGTAACTTGTGCCTGGGTTTAGGATGAGAGGGGGTTGGAAACCCATATTCCGTATAGTCTACAATATGTCATTTCACGGTGGCATGGGTTCAATAAAGGTGACTTCCAAGAAATTTCCAGGCTGCAAAGAAATGTCCAGACCAAACCCCTAGACCTCCTAGAAGTATCGGTTCATTTCTGTGCCTATAATCTCCCAGGAGGGTTTCGACGTTAAAACTTGAAAAGCATTTCATAGAAGAGAATGTCTTCTGCATCTTGGTTCTACACCCTATCCTCAGCCTCTTCCTTGTATCCACCCACTCTGGCCTTTCTCCCATCCTCAGCACCCTCCCAATAAAGCCCCCCTACGACTCCAAGATATGCAGCCGAATGCCTTCTGAGCGGGTGTTAGCCTAAACTCAGAGTATGTAAGAACATAGAAGGCGTGAAAAAGCAATTTAAATTAAAATACACACTCGCTTTGACATTCACAGCACATCGGTGATCCATCATAATTACACGTCTCCGAAACTCAAATTCCAGCCATCAATTCAACCCACACTAAATTCCAATCACTCTTGAAAGGAAACATATCACCCCAGTTCAAAGCAACATAGTATATGAATATGTCAAAAATAATAGCCAAGGTTTCACAAGGATAATATTAATAGTTATGTCAAGTTTTCCTTTGACAACTGTCATCCATCATAAAGTTTCTCATTCTTTCATGAAGAAATACACCAAGGATACAAGAGGAAGGAGGGAAAACTCTGACAAGGAGGGGGAGAGAAGTGACGTTAGTTATTATCAGTCAGATAATAAGAGCTAATGTTTTTTTGAGCACCACTTCCCGATCGAGCTATGTGTTTTTACACGCACTGTCTCGTGCTCTCTTCCTCAAAGCCTTTGCCCCCCAGTGTGCACCCAACTTGCTGTATTACCATTCCTTAAAGACACCCCATCAAGCCTCTGTGCTTCCGTACATGACGTTCCCTCTGCCTGAGATGCCCTTCCTGTCTCACCGCCTCCCTGAAACATTCTTTGAACATCTCCTCTTATTCTTCAAGGGACACTGACCGTCCCTAGGGAAGGCTTCCCTCTGGCCCCAGAGTCCCCCATCACTCACTGTTCCCCTAGAAGTCCAGACTTCTCTCCAGCCACTCATCACAGGTCACTGTCATCAGCCCTTCACAAGCCTGTCTACCCATCATCTGAGAACTGTCCTCAAGGGCACTGATCTAAAGGAAACTTTGTCTCCCCAGCATGTCACACACAGAGCCAGGCCAACAGGACAAGCTTCACAAATATTTGTTGAATAAAGCAACAAATGAATACATTTCTCCCATGAAGATCTACAGATAAGAGGCTTTAGTTTTTAAAAGCAAAGCACATATCAAGACTCATTCCAGGTTCAGGTGTTTACCAGTGGAAGACACACACCTCCACCCCAGGACAGTCCGCGGGGATGGTGTCCAGCCTGCAATTTACTTAAGCAAATTTCTCCACTGTCCACTTTTCCCAAGCAAACAACTGCTTTGCTTTTTGCTCCCTCTTGCTAAGAATTTTCAGAGAGTGAGTCTTAAAGGATTTCAGGAAAGGGTGAGAGGTTCAGGCCTCACTGTATTCATCTAATAAGGACCTAATCCTAAGGCCAAGCAAGCAGGGTCAGCTTGATTCTCCCTCCATCAATCCAAGGATAACAGCTTCTTCACCTGCATTTCAAGCAGGAGAACCACCCACTGCCTGCAGGAAGCCACCCCCGGATCCAAGTCACCGGGCTGCGAGGACATTCAAACCGAGGACAGCGAGTTCTCCCTGCTTGCCGTGTGCAGAGATGAAGGCCCTCGGGTGTGTGCACACGGCTGTCACCATGCAGTCGGCGGGTTGTGTCTTAGGTGCCTTTTCTGGAGACATTTCTTAGAGATTCTACTGGTAAGGCAGAAACCCCGGAGGGGTCGGACCGCAGCACGTAGCTGTCCAGCTGGTTCTTGGATAACTGTCAGACAGAAGATCAGATCTCAGGAGCCAAGTGCACGTTCCTCTGTCCTCTTGGCCCGGAGGGCTATCACCCCCCTCCCCCGCCGCCAGCCCATCATCCCAGGCGGCCTCAGGGAGCATGGCAGCGGGCTGGTGGGTCAGCCGCTGGGGAATCTTACCTGGAGCAGGCCCTCGGGAGGGTAGAGAGCAAGTCAGTCATTTAGTTCCTCTGAGACCTGCGTGTGCGTGTCATCCAGACCCCAGCCCAACCTCATTCAGGTGGGTGGTTAGGCACACAGATGAGGGTCAGGTTCCCAGCTCTGCCCCCAGAGAGCTGTGTGACCTAAGGCAAGTCGCGTAACTTCTCTGAATATGTTTCTTCCTTCATAAAACATAAATAACACCTACCTCCCAGAACTGTGGAAGGTATGGGGATAACCTATGCAGAACACAACCATCTGGGCATAGAATGTGGTCAATAAACAGAAGCTTTATGGTATTCACATTACATTTGTAGTATTTACATTGAGTGTTTAACTCTAAGCTCCCAGAGGGCAGACTTCCTTCATTTCCTATGAAGGGTGTTCTTAGGACAGGCCTGACGCAACACAGCACTGTTGGGAATACCATGCTCTACCTGCTGGCACGATGTACACACGGTGACACACACCCAGGAATGCACAGAGGTCTCTGGGACAGGCAGACAAGAGGATCACACAGCATCAGCCTTGGCCTCCCCACCTGGGACAGACAGGAAATGCCAACGTCCACCCAGGACCTTTTTCATCACGCTTCCCAAACTCCATCACCACGGGGCTATTTCTAGGGCCAGCATCTCCCATCTCCCAGCAGTAAATCCACAGGCCAGCCACCAGCATCATAAAATAGAAGCAGCAATAACACTCGCTGAGTGAAGAGTCACCTGTGGAGCCTCAGGGCAATGTGGGACCACACAGCGTGTTCTCAGGATAACCGCACCTTGGATGGGACCCGGGGTGGGGACTGGTTTCATCCAGTCACCCTGATCTGCCGGGGGACCGCTTCTGGTTCTCACAGGCGGTGACTGGCACCCATCTCAACCGGACATCTATTCCAGTAACAATGCGTGTGTGTGTGTGTGTGTGTGTGTGTGTGTGTGCACGCATGCACGCACATGAATCTTCCAAAACTGTTCTGTGCTCTCTCAGACTTTGTCACTCAGGATGGAAAGAAACGTCAGCAAATCCTAGGGAGAAAACTGATGGAGTTGGCTGGACCTAAAAAGGAAACAGCTCTGGCCCACACCGATCCATCCAAAACAAAAGCCCCTCCCTACAGATCCCTAGCCCGGCAGAAAGTAAATGACATCACCCTGGCAAAGCCGGGTCCCCTGGTTCGCCCCGAGTCCGGCCTCCTCTCGCCGGCCGTTGGCACCATCCTCACCCTCTCCAATGGGGACAGGGTCTGAAGAGCCCGCATGCCCCCTCGCTGATGGATTCTGCTTTCATTGAAGCTCATTCACACCCAAGTGTCACCCCGGGCACTGCCCTGTTAAGCCTCGCCCCCTGAGTGTCCAGTGAAAGGACTTTTTCTTCCTTGAAGGAATCTGCAAAGGTACAGCAACAAGGAGACGGGGGCCCTTCGGCGTGGGAGCCCCAGAAGTCGCCCCGACCTTTCACCCTGCCCTGGGGGGCTTTCTCTGCCTCTCCTCCCAGCTCCCCTTGCAGGGGAGATGCTTTGTGTTGAGGCATCGCCCAGTCTCATGCCCTGGGTCACGTCTTCTAGCGTCCGTGTTCTTTTCACCTCCAGGGGTGAGATTCTCCACACACATGCAAGTGTACGCACGCGACACACACACACACACACACACACACACACACACACACGTGCTTGGAGGCATGTTCTCCATTCCTGGGAACAAGACATGATGATACCTTTATTTTTCATGTCTTATGACCACAGTTGAGCACGACCGTTACGGAACACTCTGCCCCTTTGTTCAAAACTCCAGGGTCGTTTACTGCACAGCTTCTAACGCAGGGAACGGGTCCCCTGACTTTTGGAGGAAGACATCCACAAAGCTCTTGCAAGGCCAGGACGAGCTGCCTTTGGCCAGATGCCTCCGCGTCCAAACCCACGGGGATGGGGGTGTAATGGGAAAGGGTGAGGGCGGAGTGGGGAGCACCAACCACTCAGCAAAATGGTTCCGAGGCCACAGCTGCGGGTCCCGGTGGCTGAGCCAGTGCCTGACATCCGGGCGACTTCGGGCACGGGACCATGACCTCTCCCGGGTCTCACCTCCCACCATGGGGATCACGACAGCGCCAGCGCTGGGCCCTTGTGAGGATTAACTGGAGTCATCTCCACGAAGCCCTCAGCACCGCGGCAGGCTCACGGGAAGCGTTCAGTAACCACCAGCTCTGAAGAAGTTACCATCCATTATCTAAACTTCCCTCGCAGCCACCCTAGGGATGGACTGCGGGGCGTCTGCTGCATCTGTGGCCCATCAAACTGAAGCCGAGCGCGGGCGTCATCCGCCCGAGAGCACGGAGCACGAGGCCAGCGGAGCTGGGCTGTGGGCACTGCTGCACGTGGCTGCGGAGGGTTGTCCCCGCCGTCCGGCCCCAGGGCCACCGCCAGCCAGGGGACCTGAGTGCCACCTTCCCTGGGCCATCAGGGCTCTGGTTCCTCTGTCCCTGTCCCCTGAGTCCTGAGAAACCACCTACCCCCAGAAGGCAGCCAGGCAGCAGGACATTTTTGAAAAAGAAGAGAAAAAGAGAAGAACGCTTTCCTTCTCCGGGGCAGGTACCCCGCTGCCCTCAGAGGAGAAGAGCTCTCCAGGCCTGCCCTCCGCTCTCTGCTTCTGCCCTCTGCCGCCCTGGGTGGGCACACGGCTTGCTGAGTCCCGCACGGCAGCCTCCCCACGGCGGCCTCCCTCGGAGCTGCCGGAAGACATCAGCTCGGGCCGCCCCATAGCGCCCGCCCTGGGAGGGGAGCAGGTCTGGGGGAGGCAGCCTGAAGCCCCTACACGAGCCTGCTGCACTTGTCCTGCGGCCCTGCAGAGGGGCAGGGGCCTGATTCTGGGACCCCTGAGCCCTGCCTCTCCGGCCCCAGACCCCAGGCAGCCGGGGCAGGCGCCCACCGATGTGCAGAGAGATGCCAGGAGACACCAGGCAGGAGGCAGCTCGGAGCTCGGAGGCCTGGACGCTGCCCTGGGGGCTCCCCAGAGCTGCCGAACCGAGGGGGCTGCTCCCTTTGCGACCCGAAACCAACCGGGCCAAAGAGCCCCATCCGCGCGATCCTGCCCTCCCTGGAAGCTACAGTTGCAGCATCCTTTTCCAAATGTCTGAATCATGGCTTCCATGAGAACTTTTCAGGCAGAAACCTAGCTGACAGCCGCCTGCATGTAAAACTTCAAAAGTGGACCCACTTCTGTGTGACTTTCAGAAGCCGGCTTGCCAAGGGAACACGTACCCCGCGAATTAAATTTAAAAGCCCAGCCATTCACTCCAGTGAATAAACTGATCCCGTGAGGGGGATGATGGGCGACAGGCCTGTGCAGCGAATGACAGTAAATCTTGGAACCAAATATCAAAATATACAAGTCCTTTCTAGGTGAAAAATCGTGGCTGCTTTTTATTTCCTTCTTTGTGTTTTTCAGCATTTTATCAAAGCCCACTGCAGAATGTTTGGAGTCGGATAAAAAGCTCCTCTTTGAAACGCCTTTTTTCTTCTCTTAATTTTCTTCTCTTACATTCCACTCTGGCCAGCTCGCTTGAACTGGGTGTTCAAACACCTTTCTCTCCCAAGCACAAGCCCTAAGAGGCATTTTCCTGGAGCAACGTTAGGGCCACGGGGAAGCTTAAACAGAAGAAACAGACCAGCCCGGCCATTTCTCCCTTCAATTCCTCCCCCAAATCAGAGTAGAGATTAAATTAAACTGCGTGGCTTCAGGGCTCGGGGTAACTGACCTGGTAAATAGTTATTGGTGAGACCGCAGAAACGCGGTACAAGCACATAAACAAATGAAAACAAGAAAGAAAGATGGTTTAAGAAGAATAAAATCAGTGGCAAGGGTCCTCTGCATGGCCAGGCCAAGGAGGGAAAACAGTGCCAAAGACCCGAGCTTCTTCCCTCGGGGGTAGTCAGTGGGGAGGCCCTGGGCCTTTGTGCTCCCGGGAAAACTGGCCGGAGGGGAGGGAGGGGGTGCTGCGCCCCACAAGCTGGGCAGAGCCAGGCGCCTGGGGTTACCAGGCAGTCTGGCCCCGAGGCGGCGGCAAACGCACCACCCGCGCCCGGTGGAGCCACAGCGCCATCATGCGGCCGCTTGGAGAACAGCCGCGCAGGACTCAGGGAAGAGGACTCCCAGCCTCAACGGGCCCTGGGTAGGGTCTGGAGCCAGGCCTGGGCCCGCCAAGCTGTCACTCCGGGCCCCGAGGCAGGAGCCCGCAGACGGACACCAGCTGTCCAGACAAGCTACACAACCCAGGTCTGGCCTGGAACCGGCGGCCCCAGAGGATGCTCTGGGGCTGCTTTTGCAATCCCAAACCCGACCCACCCCTCTCCTCCAGCAGCTTAGTCCAAGTGAAAAAGGTTTGCTTCCCAAAAAGAGTGGGGTCAGAGGAAAGGGGAGGTCTGATGGGCAGCAGGACTGCCAGTCACACCACCCAGGGTTGCACGGAGGCACACAGAGCAGTGCATCGGGAATTCAGCCTCAGGCCGGTGAGATGGGCCACTGGTACATGTGACCCCAGAGAGTCTGGGCTACAACCTAGAACACGTCTCTCCCGGAACACAGCCCGCGATCCCGTGTGCCTCCCAGGACAGAATCTGGTCCTCAGAAACAAACGTTGGGATTACGGGGGAACTAACTCAAGAACATGGGATCTCCATCTTAGACCACTGGAGGAACCTGACACAGGAAAAAAAAAGAAAATCCTTAGAACGCCAGCCGGGAATATACATATTCCTAAGAATATTATATAACAGGAAACCATAGCAAAGGCGTTGAGCAAATCACTTTATACTCATCATCTTATTTAATCTTTGCAACCACCTTAGAGGACGGGCACTTTTATGATTTCTGTTTTACAGAAAAGGAAAGGGAAGTACCCGGAGGTTAAATAACTTGCCCAGGTCTGCAGCTGGCAAGCGGCAAAGCCAGGCCTGGATCTCGGAGCCTGGAGCCCGCTCCTTTGCTTACTGCCTCCTCAGTTCCGTCTTTCCACCCAGCTCCCCATCCCGAGAACGAATCTAGGTTCTGTGGGACCTGAAGCTCGTACATTTTTCTGGAGGGAGGGGCGGTTTCTTTAAGAAAAATAATGAGGTTATAAATACACATGAGCGTTTAAATCCACACCCACCCACCCCACCCACACCCACCCCCCGGTGCAGGGCGCGGAGGGCCCATGCAGGTGAGGGGCTGGTGCTTCACCATCTCCAGGGCAGTTCCACGTCTGCTCTCCTCCACCCTCCCCTGCAGCTGGCTTTCCTGAATCACTGCATTCACCCCTCCCGGCCTCTGCTCAGGCCCCTGCAGCTGACATCCACGCCCAGCTCATACCTGAAACTGCTTTCACTCAAGGTCACCCAATGACACCCCAACTGCCAAGTACAATGAGGACTCTGCAGCTCTTCCCTCCTGGAGGAATCTGCAGCCCTGATGACATTTCCCCTTCTGAAGACTCTTCTAGCACGTTGGACACTACCTTCTCCCGGCTCTCCTCTTGCCATCTGGCCATTCTTTCTCTGTGTTCCTCATTGGTGGAATTTCTGTCTCCTGTTCCCAAAATGTCCTGGTGAGCATGGGCAGAGGAATGAGGGTAACCTCAGAGACAAGCCAAACCCAAGGTTGAACCCCCGACCCCTGGTTAAGAGCTGTGTGACCGTCAGCAAACTAGTCACCCTCTCTGAGCTCACCGTCTCTTCTGCATAATTAGGATTATACACCGTAAATTATTTAGAAGGTTAAATGAGATAATATATGTAGTATGCTTAGTAGGACGCCAGACACACAGGAGGGCTCCATGATCACTGAAAGCCATGGTCAGCCCTGAGCACTAGGTTACTATTTCCAGCACCTACAGGATTATCTCACCCACGGGGCCCTCCAGGAACTCAGCTTGTCTAAAAGTGCTCTTCCCACCACCCACAAGCCCACCCCCTCCCATTTTTCTGCTGATTTCTGAATGGCACCAGTGACTATTTGGCATGGAGACAAGACACCCAGGACCCATCCTGAATCCACCCTCCACCACACCCAAAATCTCCCTGGGTCCACACCTAGGGTCCCCCTCGAGCCACACTGTCCTATCCCACTGTGCCCACGTTCTCCTGATCTCGCCCTTGGACCTCTGACCAGCCACCTAGATGAGGGGCTTCCCTGCTGCCCCTACCCATCCTCCTCGCCAGAAGGCTGAGCACCCTCAAACCATCTCCGGTCATGCTATTTCTCTACTTAAAACCCTGCAATGGCTTTCCTTTTCCATCAGTATGAAGTTCAACCTGACCACAAAGCCCAGGATTCTCATGTGTCTCATGCCCATGTGTTTGCATCATCTCCCCCCTAAACCCGTGAAGGATTCTCCTAAAGGATTCTCCCCTAAAGGATCCGCTCAGACAGCCCAAACTGTCCACACTTCCTCTCCCCTCTGTGCCTGTGCCCGCACGAGTCCACCACTTGGAATGCCCACCACCCCTTTCTCTACCCACCACCTTCAGAGCCCAGTTCAAATGTCACCTCTTCTTGGAAGCCTGCCAGGATGCCCCCTCAAAGTTCAGAACCAATTCTCTGTGTATCCTGTGTATACCCAGATCACAGCAGTATTTGAACCCTACAACAGTAGTATTTACTTCTTGTTTCAGAGGCTATGTGGTAAGTTCTCTGAGAGAACCAACATCTTGAAAGAAAAGAGAGTGCGGTGGTCAAGAGGGTGGCTTCTGGAATCAGAAACCCTGGGGACAAATCTAGCTCTATTTATCCTGTCGCCACAGCTGGGTGAAGTTACATCACTTCTCTGGCTTCCATTTTCTCATCTATCTCATGGGATAAGGATGGGATGTCCCTTAGAGGGGGTAGGAGGGATGAAATGGCTTAGAACCGTGACTGACACAAGCCAACGCGGACCAAGAGAAGTAAAACGCCAGCCCCCTGTAACCTTAAATCGTCTAGTAGCCACATTGAAGACGTTAAAAAAAAGACAGCTGAAATTAATTTTAATCATGTTTATTTAATCCAATAAATCTCAAATCTTGTCGTTTCAACATAAAATCAATATTTTTAAAAACTATTCATGAGCTCTTTTATGTTGCTTTCTCCCCACTAAGCCTTTGAAACCCAGTGTGCATTTTCCACTTAGAGCACATCTCAGTTCACACGAGCCACACCTGACCTGCTCCCAAGCCACAGGTGGCTCCTGGCTGCCGTCGTGGGCAGCATGTTCTGGGTGACAACCCCGCCCGCCCACGGAGAGGCCTCCTGGAAGCTTGTGCCTGGTTTCCTCCAGACTCCACCCCGCACGCCTTTTCCCTTTGCTGATTCTGCTCTTATCCTCCACTGGAAGAGCCACGAGCACAACTCCATCGAACCCAGAGAGCTCCTTGGATGCAGGTTTTTCAGGACAGCATGTTCACTCTGGTCTGCAAAGCTGGATGGTCCCTCCTGCCTCTGTGCCCTCCCCATTCCTAATGCACAGCCCAATCTTAACCCACAACCATCAGAGGCAACAATGCATTTAAATTTCTGAGCCAGAGTCAGACAGAGGAGTCCATTTTTTTTCATCTCTGCCTCCCAAGGCCCAGCACATCACTCGGGAGGGGAATTAAATATTTCCTGAATGTTAATCACATGTACTCTCTATTCCAATTGCCTTTATAGCTGAGGCTATGATAAGCTAACATAAAGACTTTTAAGCCTACAGCATCATAAGCGAGAGTTTTTATTCATTCCTCCCCAAGACACAGGTGCTATTCTTTCCATTTCACTGATGACTCAGAGAATTTGCCCAAGGTCACTCAGTGAGTACATCCTGCCCAAAACACATTTATGATGTGGCAAACACTAATTACTCTTATTTTCAAACAAATAAAAGGTGAGCATTCAATGTCCAGGCTGGCTGTGCAGTGCCATCTGTTTGGTCAAGGCTGGCTTGTAAACAGCCGTGACTTCTGTCTTCCTGCGCATCTCCCTCACTCTCGCTCTTTCTCTCTCTTCTCCAGCTGCTGCAGTGTGGCCTGCCCTATCGAAGGGCCCTCAGTCCAACAGCCTGCAAGGAACCCAATCTGGCTGACAACCGCTGAGTGAGCCTGGGGATGGACCCTGCCCCACTCGACCCATCAGATGAGTGCAGCCCAGTCATCACCTTGACCACAGCCTCCTGAGAAACCTTGAGGCCCAGGACACAGCTAAGCTGCGCCCACATTCCTGCTCCACAGAAACATGAGATGATAATTGTTTTGAACTGCTGAGCTTAGGGGAATTGTCATGTAGCATTTCCTTCTCTCTGGAGAATTGCTGGTGTGAGCCAACAAGCCTTTATATGATTCACCTAAGTGCCTGTAGGGTCATGAGCTCTGCCATCCCCTAAACCTTTGAGCCAGTTCGGGTGGAAAACCCTGGGAAAAGAGCATCTCCTTTAGACCCTGAAGCCCCCACTTTACCCAGCTCTCCCCACACCTCCTCAGATCCATCCCTTATCAGCACCTTCCCCTTTTATACACACCTGCACACACACACACAAACACACACACACACACTGGCCCCAAGTGTGCATCTGCCTCGCAATTTATGATCCAATTACAAAAGCCATCAGCATCATGCATGTGTGTATTAAATAGAAGCCAGTGAAATCTTAGCGGCAGAAAAACACAAAAGGGGAGGCGGGGAGGGGTGTGCCTCTGTGCAAGTGGTCCATGAGGGGTCGCAGGAGATACCTCCCAAAAACTTTAAAAAAATAAGAAAAACCGCTTCCTGTGAAGTGTCAAACTAATTAAGTCAGGGGATAAAGAGAGAAGACAGTCCCCCAGATGAGTGGCATTGGGATGCTTAGCGGGTCACACTGATGAGGCTAAAGCCAGCAACCCGGAGGCAGTGGCCTCTGCGCATACAACTCACACGTGCGTGCACACCTTCCAATACGTGTGCACGCCCACCCCTCACGCATGCACTCACACGCCACGCACACACTCATGCACCTGCGCACACATGGACTCACACATCATACACGATCACACACGCATGTGCACTCCCATGTATGTGTGTGCACATCCCACCTACACACACAATCACACAGATACACACGTGCACACACTCACCCCAGGTTCAAAGAGCCGACCCAGGCAGTGCGTGCTCAGCTCCAGCTGGGGAAGAAGAGGCTGTTTCTTCGACACTTGAGGGCACGTCTCTCTAATCATTAACCCCACGTTCACCAGGCAACAGCCTGGATACTACAGTGTGGCCTCTTAGATGCCTTGAAACCAAAGAAGCTGCTGCAGCAGAAACCCCAAGAATTCCCACATGGGAAAAGGAAGGCTCCTGCTGTCAGAAGATCCATCCACAGCCTTCCTGCTCCCCCCAGGGCCATTCTGTCCCCAGACACCCGGTCATGTCCAATCCTGATGGAGTGGAGGCCCATGACACCAATTCCCAGACCCTGGAGAATGGCAGGCCCACTACAGTGAGGCCTCTGACCCCTCAGCACTTCCTCTCAGCCCAGGCACCACTGAATGCTGGGTGAGCTGGGGGCAGGGGGGCAAGAAGAGGCTGAGTGGAGGAGTGCAGGGTGGCTCCCCGTACCAAGGTCCCCTCAAGGTGCCACCGTGGATGCCAGGGAAATCACTGAAGCTGAAACTGGGTAAGTCAGCACTGCTGGAGATCCAGCCCCAGGTGGCCTGGCCATGGCCTTGGAGAAAGCCCTGAACCGTTCAGCCTATCAGCCTCCTCGACAGGAAGCTGGGAACGTCGCATGCATCTTCGAGCATCCTCCGGGTAGGGTCACAGCGAGAACTTCTGTGCCCGAAGGGCGGGGGGGTGGGGCGGAGGGGATGGGGGCAGTGACTTTCCCAAAGGCGGCTCAGCAAGAGCAGGGCCTGGACGCCATGCAGGGGTGGAGGCTGAGCCCTGCTGCTTCTCCCAAAAGAGGCAGCCAAAGTCCCCAGCCACTGCAAGGGGCAATGCCGGGGCCTGCTACCAACAGGGCCTCCCCAGTCCCAACCCCCGACCCCCGAGTCAAAACGCAAGTGAGTTATTAAACCTGCTCGTTTATCATGGGCTTTAAAAAAACCTAGAGCTAAAAGAAATGATCAAGCACTATCCCCTCAAAACCCCAAACTACACCTAGGGACTGTCCCTCCAAGCTTGAAAGGAATGATTCCATGATCAAGACAAGGAAAAAGGCATTTTCATAGGCATCCATGCTGATATAAATTAATGACTGAATGGATAAACTCAAGGGGGAGAAGAAACAAAAAGTTCCTTACAGAAGAACTCCAAACAATGTATGCAGATACCTAAACCCCTCCAGGAAATGAGCTTGCTTCCCCTCCCGCTGAGTGTGGGCTGAGCTTGGTGACTCTTCCAATGAAGAGAGGACGAAAAGGGAAAAGTAGAAATTTCCAGTGGAGAAACCTGGCAGCCACCCCATTTTCCAGGTGATCAAGGTCAACACCATGCTGATATCACATGCCCCGATACAATATCATGAGACTACTTCACCTCTGTGGTATTCTTCCCCAAACCCCAGTCCATTAGGAGAAAACATCAGACAAACCAAAATTGAAGGACATTCTTCAAAACACATAACCAGTACTCTCCAAAATCGTCAAGACCAGACGACAGTAAACGTGATGTGGGATTCCGACTGGATCCCAAACAGAAGGAAGTTATTAGTGAAAAATTTAGTGATACCCAAATAAAGTGTGAGGTTTAGTACACAGCATTGCAGCCATGCTGATTTCTTAGTTTTGACAACTCTCCCAGGGTTATGGAAGATTATGGGGAAACTAGGTAAGGGCTATGCAGGAACTCTCTGTACTTAACTTTGTAACTGTTCGGTAAATCCAGAATTATTCCAAACTAAAGAGTTTATTTTGGAAAGTGTACTTGACACAGCAGGTGGATAATTAGTCCAAACCATCATTCCCCACCCCACCCCCACCCCCGGAACGATACAATAGGATGATGTCAGAAAGTTGTGTACAGTTTCATTCCACGATCCATCATGAAAGGCAGCAGAACAGCTACTTTGTGCCCGGGCTTGATTATCTCTAACCCCCAAACTACCAGGAGGACCAGCCTCCCTTTACGTGGGAAACTGACCAGGGGGGAAGTTAAGTAACCTGACAAACTCACACAGCATTCTGGCACGCATCTGATCCAGGGCTGGCCCCAAAGCACGTGTTCTCTTCCACGAGCCCCACTGCCCCTTCCCAGACTGGACCCATGGAAGACCACCACCTCGTCCTATCAGAGCCCTGGGTGCCCTTCCAGGAGGGGTCCTCTGTCAGATGCCTTTCCCAGTCCCAGCCGCCGGAGTGAGAGGTTCTTTTGAAAGCTGATACAGAGAGGAACCACTAGGTGGCGAAAGACCCCACCAATGTCAAGAAACAGTGTCCGCCAAGGACAAGAGACCACACCCAGCTCAGACAGTTCTCTGCCTAAGAGCGCCAGCAGCAAAGCTTGTTGTAAGCCATTCGGGGCTTCCGTCTTGGCCAAGATTTGCGTAAGGGTAGAAAGGAGGGGTGTCCCTCAACCACTGTTATAATTTTGGAGGTCCAGCTGCAGAACTAACCAAAGACTTATTCCTTCCTTGGCAAAAACCGGTAGACAGCTCTAAGCTCCTTACATAGGTAACCCCCCAGATACACACACACACACACACACGTGCACATATATACACACGCAGCGGGGGTGGACCTTTAGATTCAGTCTTCAGAGTCAAGGTTAGCAGGACTTGTCTTGACAAACATGCTAACCACCACCACCCTGGAACACAGACATAGGTGTTGGTCCCCGTCTTTGAAACCTCAAGAGCTCCAGCTCCAGAACCCGATTGCCTAGACTGGAACCCCAGCTCCGCTGCTTACTATACATGTGACCTTGGGCACCTGGCTTAGCTGTGGGCCTCACCTTTCTGGTCTAACACCTGGAGACGGGAGCAAGACCGAGCCCATGAGATTCACTGTGACAATTAAACAGATTAACAGGTGAAAGTCACTTAAATCAGTGCTTAATAAATGTTTGCCACTTTTTGTTGTTGTTTCTCCTCCTTGAGGGGGTATATCTGCTCCACCCCTCAACCCTCCAGCCCTGAAGAGAATAGGATGCCTTCATAAGGGAGGAGACAGTTGCTATGGCAACCCTAGAAGGAGCCCGAATGGACACCTGCCCTGCTGTCTACTCAGTTGTGAGAACCGAAGGCTTGGCTCACGGGGTATCATCACGACTTCTAGTCCGTTTCAGAGACCCACCATAGCAGACCACACACCTCCCTCCTCAGGGAGGACATGGGACAACCTGCATCTCCAGGGAGACTCCAGAAAGTTCCCCGGGCAACAGTGCGATGTTTTATCCCTGCTTTACTGAGAGGTTTTGCTTTTCAAGGTCAAGGCGAATGTGTAGGCACAACTGCTTTGAAACCTGTTCTAGGCTCAGACCCTGCAGCTTGGAACGACTCTGGCACCTGACCTCGTGATTCTTGTTACTCGCAGAGCAGAGACAAGGCTCCCATTGGGGCAGGAGCCCCTCGATGCTCACAGGAAGGTGTCAGCCTCCTCCTGTCACCTGGGCAGGGGGCGTCTGCTTCACACACACACACACCCCCATAGAAGACCTGGCTGCCGCCAGGGCGGGACCTGCAGAGCAGAGCTTCCAATGTTGTGCCAGGGAAGATCCAGCAGAAGCTCCACTGCCAGCAGCCGTTCATGGAGGGGAGCAGAAAGGTGCGCACTGAGCTGTTCCTTCTAGACCAGCGGGGTTCCCAGCCCTGGAGCATCAGCACCACAGGAGCTTAGAGAAATGCACATTCTTGGGCCCTGTCTGAGAACTACTGAATCAGACACTCCAGGGTGGGACCAGAGGTCTGTGTTCTAATGGCCCCCCTGGTGGCTCAGATGCCCTCAGGCTGGAGAACCACCACCCTGGATATTGGAAAGGGCACTTTCATTACACCCACATGTCAGTGCACTGCTCCGGCCTTGGTGTTTACACCACAGGCCTCTTTAGAGGGACACGACAGGGCACAAACCTAGACGTTTCTTGAAGTTCAGAATTCCCTGTGAGAACAGGGTGCTCTGGGGAGCACAGAGTCCCCGGGCATCTCTACTGGTGATGACACACAGACAAAGGGGTCTGATGAGAATTGACAGAACTGATCTAGAAAGCTCTCGACCACTCTAGACCGTATCTGTGCCATCCTATGCGATCATACAGGGATTATAGATTTTATTTGATCCTAAAATATTTTATCCTGGCTTTATCCATGACTTCATCTTATTTTTTCTACCTTTATTTTTCCTACTTTTTTAATATAAAAATACAATTTAAAATAAGCTTGCCTTAAATCCTTTTGGCGACAAAGCCAGGTTTAAATATGTTTAATATTTTTCAAAGGCACGTAACTTTTTTTAAAGCAACGTCCAAGTGGGGTGAAAAGGTAGGCTGGATTTTGTGTTCCTTCAGCCTCAATCTGAAGTTGGGGAAAATTTGTAGAAGCACCTGCAATAATCTGAGCTGAACACTAGAGGGCACCACAGCCCACGGGTCTGGCTGGCTCAGCAGCGGCCCCGGGCGGGCTCCAGGGATGGAAACATCAAAATAAGAGAAAAGCCTACTTCAGACCCCATAACCGTCCGAACCGCAGGAGACTGCAAGATGCTGCCAGATGCAGGCCCTCTTCGGGCTCCGAACCCCCAGGGAAGTCAGTAATTAGGTGTCTAAGGGCACGGAGAGCTGCAAACCTGGGCCACTGGGTCTGCATTTGGATTAAGCTCCTGTGTGTCAAGCGCTGCGAGGATTACAAAAAACCAAACAGATGATGCCACTGAGCATGCGCACAGCACATCACTTTACAGAACATTTTCTCCTATACAGACACCCGCGTGCACAGCGCCTCATCACACCGTCAGGGCGCCCTGGAACACGGATCCATCAGCCCACCCTGCAGATGAGGAAAGCGAGCCCCAAACGTGCCAAGGGACTTCTGCGGCCTGATGTCTGGGCTGGCTGGTGGCCGAGCTTGGGGACGTCTAACTCAGACCGGGAGGTTAGTACTTAAGCACAGCACCTCCCAAAAGGCAAACAAGAGCCTGTTCTCAGGAGCGAGTCCTGCCCTCAGCAACCTGGAGGTGGGATAAACCTGGGGGGAATCACTGCTGACAAAGCTCAGGGCAGGTCCCCAGGGTCCTCGGCCCATCGCCAGCCACGCAGGGAAAAAGCCACCGCTCGGAGGTCTGCAGCCCCTTTACCTGCCCTGTGCTCCCCGACCCTGGCTCTTAAGAACACTTGCAGCTTGTGCTGTACATTACGACATCACATCTGCTGCTGCATCGCTCTATAAAAAGTAGGGTAGGGACTTCGCTGGTGGTGCAGAGGTTAAGAATCCGCCTGCCAATGCAGGGGACACAGGCTCGAGCCCTGGTCCCCGAAGATCCCACATGCCGCAGAGCAACTAAGCCCGTGCACCACAACTACTGAGCCCGTGCGCCACAACTACTGAGCCCGTGAGCCACAACTACTGAAGCCCGTGTGCCTAGAGCCCGTGCTCCACAACAGGAGAAGCCACCACAGTGAGAAGCCCACGCACCGCAACGAAGAGTAGCCCCCGCTCGCCGCAACTAGAGAAAGCCCACGCGCAGCAACAAAGACCCAATGCAGCCAAAAATAAATTAATTAAAATATATATATACATTTTAAAAAATAAATATTTTTTAAAAGTAGGGTAGGAGTGTGTGGGGGGGTGTATGTTCCCCACCCCTCCGAGACACGTGGGCCAGGAGAGACCTGCCTGTCCTCACTCCCATTCACCAGCCAGCAGTGTCCTGCCCCAGAGAGACTCAGAAAATACAAGAAAGAGACAAGGAGCCTCGCCACAAATCCACAGAGACCAGAGGACACCCCAGGCAGTGCTCCTGCCCCACGGCCAACAGGGACCGTGGCTCCCCAGGCAGAGGGTGGCCGCCCTGCCACCCAGTCCGACTCCCTGGGCACAGCAGATGTCAGCGCCAACAGGCCAGGACTGCCCTGCAAAAGGGCACAGCGGGAGTAGCCACTGATTTTTTTGTAGCTACTTCACCTTAAGGTCAAAAATGTGGATTAAATACTCTGGTTCCATTGTTCTAGACATATTGCCTTTCTGTCCTCCACTGATAAATATTTTATGTCAAAATAATCCCCCAGGGGCTTCCCTGGTGGCGCAGTGGTTGAGAGTCCACCTGCCGATGCAGGCGACACGGGTTCGTGCCCCGGTCCGGGAAGATCCCACATGCCACGGAGCAGCTGGGCCCGTAAGCCATGGCTGCTGAGACTGCACGTCCGGAGCCTGTGCTCCACAACGGGAGAGGCCATAACAGTGAGAGGCCCGCATAATGCAAAAAAAAATAATAATAATAATCCCCCAGAATGGTTTTCTGGCAGAGAATGACACGTCTAGCTTTCCGACATCCAAGAGAGGGATGAATCTGTTGAAATCCACATAAACCTCACATGATGCATCTCCCCTTCATGAATGCCACCTCACTGCAGCCCAGAGTGACCGTGAACTCCTGCGTGGTCTACATCGGTGGTCCTCGGAGCATGCCGCCCTGAAATTCTTGGCTACATACACAGCCTAAGCCAGTCCGTACAGACCGTCACGCCCCTCTCAGCCCTGTGTCCCCCACGATACATGAACCCAAATGCCGGGGGAAAGGGATCTGGAAGTAAGCTTTGCTTTGGGCGGAAAACTATATTCTAATTCATCCACCTAATTCCTGAAATAAGGCTCAGCAGGGCCCGTGCTTGGAGCAGATGTGAGAGAGCCCTTTTCCCGGCCACCACGCTCATCGGCGTCCACATGGAGGATGGATGGAGTGGGTCTCAGGGCCGAGCTCCTGGGGGAGCTGCAGCCCCTCTCTGGGACCTTCATCTCAGAGTGAGAGGCTCGGCCGTGGTAAGCTGGGCCGGGAGACGCAGTGCCAGGGCCCACGGTACTTTTACAGGCCCGTGAAAGTGTTTTAATTTAATTTCTTTTAAAATCAGAAGAAAAAGGAACACAAATTTTCAGGCCGGAGAAAATGTTTTAATATGTAATATTAATGTAGTCATAGTTATACCAACAGAGTTACAAAATTTTTCTTTTTTTTTTTAAAGAGGAGGGGAATGACAAAGGCAAACGTGCCCAGGACTCATGAAAGTCTGAATGCAGCCCTGAGCAGCCTGGGGTGGGGAGAGACGGGGGTCCCAAGTAGGACAGCTTAGGCATACTTGCAAGGGGCTGGAAGAAACCCCTCCTCCTCGGCCCTGAGGGTGGAGCTTCTGCATCCCCAGCATCAGGACCACTGACTCCATGCTGCTCCCCGTAGCTTCCTGCCCCCAGGAGACTCTTTACACACCAGGTGCACTTGGCAAAGGTTCTCAACCAATCCCAGGGCCAGGGGGTGTACAAGGCAAGAGGGGACACTGGAGTGCTGGGTGGGCACAGAAGGCCAAGGAGATGAGCTCGGAGCCTTCCCACTGAGACCAACCCCCTCGCAATCCATTTGCTCCCTTTGTATTTTTAATATTCACCTAGCATAAAACTGTACCATTTTAACCATTTTCAAGTGTCCGATTCAGTGGCACCTAGCACATTCCCAGTGTGGTGCGAGCATCAACGCCTCCTTGGTTCCAGAACATTTTCATTCCGCCAAAAGGAACCCCTTGCCTACTAGTCACTCCCCATCCCCCTGCCCCCCTCCAGGCCCCGGGCAATCATTCATCTGCTTTCTGTCTCTATACACTGGCCTATTCTGGTTATTTCACATAAGTTGAATCACACAGTGTGTCGTCCTTCTGTTTCTAGCTTTCAACGAGAAGAATGTTTTCAAGGTTCATCCATCCGCTGTAGCATCTACCAGTACTTCATGCTTTCTGTGGCTGAATAACATTCCACTGTATGCTAACTCTCATTTTTTTTCTCCCCTTTATAGGCCTGAGAGCACTCAGAAGGGAAAGCAAACCTCTGTGATGGTTATCAAACTTCAGTGACAAGCGCTCAGCTCAGTAAGAGATGTGGGTCTTAAAAACAGAGGAGTGGGCAATGGCATTTTTAAATCGCAGCATATGTGCAGAATCAGATACACATACAAACCATACAAACATCCATGTGGATGTTTATGGCTTCTGTCCTAACGTCCTCCCCTCCTCCCCATTATCCAGGGCCTCGGGAAGTCCAGCTCTGATTCGGCACTTGGATTAGGGGATTCTAGAAGCAGCAAGGCGAGCTGGGTCTCCCAGACTTGGCTGTAAACCTGTTTCACCCGACACTCTGGCAAACACTGGCTGTCGGGTTTCCCACCACCTTCATCCGTGGAGTGGGGAGGGAACTCACCATGTGTCCCGGGAGAAACAAAGTCAGAAAGGGAGGGTGGGAGGGAGTGAAGGAAAGGCTAAGAGATGGGGGATGGCAAAGAAGGCAAGTCTGGAGAACTCAGCCACTCGGGGCTTGCCCTGCAGCGCCCAGGAAGCAGAATCCTTCCAAAAATGAGGGTGTTTTTATTTGAAGTGAAGGAGAATGCAGAGGGCAGAGCATGAGGCCCACAGCGAGAGGCGCCGGCTGAGACCTCCGCGGCCACAGCCGACCGAGTCCACGGGCTTCCGCTGCTACCACATCTCCAAGCGCCTGGTTAAGAGAACCAGGAATCGGGGTCACATTTTGTTCCTTTCCCCCAACCTCTCTGGAGCTTCAAGGAACTGGTTATGGTTGCCAGATCAGGGACTCAACGTCAGTTCGGATGTTTCTATTACTAAAAAGAAAAAAAAAAAGGTACCCAAGTACAAAGACGTTTATGGCAGCCTTGTGCTGAAAAATGGGGCCCCATTTTTTTTTCTTGAAAGAAACATTTATTTATGATCTTTCTTGGTCAAAGTTTCAAACAAATCCAGAACAGGTGTTCACATTTTGAGCCTTTAGTGAAAGACACTATGTCACGCGTGAAATAAATGCTGATCCCGTGGGGTGCTCCCCTGATGCATTTAAATACTGGGCTGATCAGTCAGAAGACGACCTATGTGACAGAATCTGCTCAGAAATCTGCTTGAAAAAGGGCATGATTTAAATCTCGTGGTTTTTCACAACATAAATGTACTGTAACTTACAATAATTTCAAAACAAACTCCCCAAGAATCAACTCTCTCTTTACATAAAAAAAGTAATCAATTTATACTCTTCTTGAAAGAGCCCCTCATTGGGGACTCGGTAAGAAAACAACGGTCCACTGACTCACTGGTCCTCGGGCCTTGAAGGATCATCATCAACGCTGAGACACAGGAAAGCCACCCTTGCTATAAAAGCGGAGAAGAGAATGGAATCTGCACTCTGTACATCACACCAACGTGACATGCACATCCCTCACCATGTCCAAGGAGACGCCCGACATATTCCATCTTCAAGGCACTGTCAGGTGTCCGAATTTTCTGACGCAGTTTTAATGTCACAGCTGCCATGAGAATGGACAGTAGCAGCCTCAGCAACAATCATTCGCGATCTGTTTATTTCCCTGACATTCTGCATCTCCTTCCCTCCTCCTACGAAAGGCCTTTCTTAGACAAGCTCTCTTGGAGTAAGAGCTGGCTGCCCCACCACACGCGCACGTGTGTGTGTGTGTGTATACGTGAGTGCCCGTGCACACACACACACTCTGCAGTGCCACTTAGCCATTCTCAAGGTGGGGCAATTGGTGGCACTTGAGGCCAGGACGTCAGCACAGGGAGCAGAATTAGCTTTTCTCTTTCAAGGGGGGTTTGCTTAACACTCAGAGCTCCTGAGCGGGACAGGGTCGCGAAAGGAGGAAGACCTCTAAGCGCCTGGAAGGAATCCCCCAGTGCAGGAGGCTCCCTCCGGTCCAGCTCTTCTGTGCCCCCTGGTCCTCCCAGGAGGGGAGGGCAGGAAGAGAGGGGAGGGCAACGGGCAGAGCCATGGGTCAGTGAGGCCAAAACAACCTGGAGGGAGGGTCCCCAAGGGACACGGAACCAACCCGGAGACTCAAGTTTCTCCTTCAAGTGTCCTTCCAGAATTCTGTACTCCACACAGAGCCTGGACGTCCACTTCGGGGGACAAACAGTCCTTAAGCTGCAGCTGGGTGCCAAGCAGGTCCAAGAACAAAACCGAAGAAGGGTCTTCAAATACTTCCAGGATGCGGAGTTTGCGAGGGGAAGAAAAGGAGAAGCCAGAGCCCAGGAATACGCCTGTTATTTGAAACACCCAGTTCCGCCAAAAGGTAAAATGGAGAAAAAAAGTTTCAGAGCATCGTTTATACGATAAAAGTCAGCCATCTACTACTACTCAATAGCTATATTAAGCAGATTGTGATGTCAGTCTTGCAGAATATTGTACAGGCATTAAAACTAAATGCAAAGACGAGGAACATAAGAATGTGAAAAACAAAAGGTTACGTGAAAAGTGAGAAATCATGTGCTCTGAGATTATGATTCTGCAAAGTCCACAGAAAATGCAAACCCTTGATGATGAGGCAGGGTTCTAGTGAGAGGGTTGTTTTTTTTTTAAATATAAAGTTGTTCTGAATAACAAATACAGGTTAAACAGTGGTGTAAAACAGAAACTCCCCAGAGCACCTGGAGAGGGACGGCGGCGGAGAAGAGTACTGACCGCGTGTCCAGGAGTCCAGCGTGCTCACCCTCAGCCCCGGGGTCAAGTCCATCCAGAGTATGGAATCAGCATCTGCCGTCATGTTTCCCCACCCCTGACAGCCAGGTCAGGAGCGGCCGCAGCCCTGCAGCCTCCTGATGGGAGCCCTGGGGGCTGCCTGTCTCGGGGCAGAGCTTCCCACCTTCTCAGCCACACCGGGGTGCATCCCCGCCAGGAACAAGTGCCCCCCGCTGCCTCCAGCAAAGCCTCGCGAGTTCTTCTGCCTGCACCACAGTCCCCTCTTCGCTCCCCACGTCCCAGCCCTCAGGGTTCCGTGTCCACCCCCTTCCTGACGATTCCAAGCGGCACTGTGGTCTCCCCGACCTGGGAGCCGGTGTTCTTGTTCATTCTGCCTTTATTCACTCACTGCCCTTAGGTTGTTCACTTCACACCTTCTCTTCCAACTCCGGCTTCGAGATCTGAAGGTCTGGGGGGCTGCGTCTGCCTCACCTCCTCCTCCCCTGCCCGTGCCAGGCAATCAAGACCTGTTTGCTGACTGAATAAATGGCCCCTTCCCCTCCCTGTCTCCTTGGATTGGGGTTGAGGTGATAGGGAGGAAGAGGACCGAAAATGAAATTAAATGGCATTTTTGCTTTTGCATGCAACAGCCTTGAGAATCAGCCGGGTGCGGGGATAAAAAAATCAGCAGTGTGGGGAGCCTTGGAGAGGGAAGGGATTCACCAACGTCCTCCCAGACCCCCTTTGCGGGGAGCAGGAACAATGAGATGAGGGTCAAGTCCTTCCCGGCTGGACCAAGTTCCAATCTTCCACTGATTTTAATTGCTAGGAAACAGACCTTCACCGCCTGTCATTATGACTTAAGTTACAACAGCCGGAAGGAGGAAGCCAGGTCCATTATAGCTGGCTGGCAAGGTGGGACACGTGGATCGGGAGCCCGGGCAGGAAGTGCTGAAGACAAGACACTTCTCGGACCCTCAGGCGCAGCCCACACTGCACCCCACCCCAGGCACCCGTGTTGCATGTTTCCGGTTAACCCATTCACTGCCACGTACTGAAGTCTGGACACACACGCTAGACTCAATGAAAAGTCGGTGGTGGCCACTTTCTCAGAAACATGCTAAGCAAAGGAAGCCAGATGCAAAAGACTACAGATGTCCCATTCCACAGACACGAAATGTCCATAAAGGCAGGTTCACAGAGCAGATCAACAGCAGCTCAGGGCTGGCCATGCGGATGCCTCAAACAGGCATCAAGGGGCTTCCCTGGTGGTGCAGTGGTTGAGAGTCCGCCTGCCGATGCAGGGGACACGGGTTCGTGCTCCGGTCCGGGAAGATCTCACATGCCGCGGAGCGGCTGGGCCCGTGAGCCATGGCCGCTGAGCCTGCGTGTCCGGAGCCTGTGCTCCGCAACGGGAGAGGCCACAACAGTGACAGGCCCGCGTACCGCAAAAAAACAAACAAACAAACAAAAAAACAGGCATCAAGGAAACCTTCTGGGGTTGATGGAAATGTTCTAGATCTGCATGGTGGTGATGGTCGCACAATGCTGCACATTTACTAAAAGTAACTGGGTTGTACATTTATAACAGGTGAATTTTATAGTATGTAAAGTATACCTCAATAAAGCTGGTGTAAAAATAAAAAGCTGGTGGCCAGGAAGGCAGCTCAGAGGGAAAAGAATCAAGCATCTGTCTCAAACCTATGACTTGTCATGAGTGAGCTTTACCGCGAATGTCCTTTGCCCTCTAACCCCAGGGGCTACAGCCCCAGCTGGCAGTCAGCTGGATAGACTCCAGGCTTCAAGGTCCAAAAGGCTGAGCCCCTCGCCAGCTGTCTGATCCTGAGCACGCTTCCCAGCTTCCCCGAGCCTCGGTTTTCTCATCTGTAAAATGAGGACAGTAATATTCACCCGCATGTGTCATGTCACCAGAAGGTGCAGGTCACAGGCCCTCCAATGCCACTTTTAGCGCTTTTTCTTTTAACTTAACAGGTACTTAAAGAGGTCTACGCAGTGTGCCTGGTACTATGCTAGATGCTTTAGGGGATACAAAAGTAACAGAAAAGGGCTATTTTCAAGTTTACTGCCTTGTTGATATACTTATAAAGCAACTCGAGGTAGTTGAGGACAAAACCTCATAACCAGGATCTAAAAAGTCACTGCTGAAGAGTCCTAAGGTCAAGGGGGCGTGGCATGGAGGGAGGGGTGCCCAGAGGAGCTGGGGGCTGGGCCAGCGTGGACCAGAGGCAGGAGGGTCGGGGGAGAGCAGGGCTTTCCAGTCCTGAGGTCCAGTTTGAAATCCGGGCTCTGCCACTCCCCAGCTGTGACGCTGGGCAGACACTCAACAGCTCAAGCCCCGTTGGGAATCCCTTCCAAGGTTTGTGTCAGGAGGAACGAGAAAGGCACAGGACAAAGACCTGCTGTAGAGCACAGGGAACTGTGCTCAGTACTCTGTAATGGCCTATATGGGAAAAGAATCTGAAAAAGAATAGATACGTGTATATGTAGAACTGAATCACTCTGCTGTACACCTGAAACTAACACACATTATTAATCAACTATACTCCAATATAAAATAAAAATTAAAGGAAAAAAGAATGTCGCAGGGCCCGGGCACATAGTAGGTGCTCATTTAGGATCAGGAGAACACACTGAGTCACAACGGAGTGAAGACTGGACGTGGAGCAGCGTGAAGGGACTCGCCTGGCAGAATACCATCTCCGAGCGCCCCTCTTCCTCCCCCAGAAGCCCCCTAACTCCTCTCCTCCTCGGCTCTGGGTCCCTGACAAACAACGAAGGAGGGCCCGACCCCAAACAGTTAATAGGGAAGACAAGAGCCATTTCCTTCAGGGAAGAAACGGTCCCACTTAGCGTCTGTCTCAGCCCAAGTGGGCCATCTTCGTGAGCCCGACATGTCATCATAAATGAAAAATGAGGAAGGACCAAAGGCCAGAAAAAGAAGAGGAGAATCACACCAGCCCGCGTGCAAGGCCCAGGAGTCGGGGCTGGTGGGCAGCCAGAGTCAGCAGGGCCAGCTGGGGATGCGGGAGCAGGGCGACAGGAGAGGGCAAGGTGACCGGCAGGACCACGCCCCTCCCCAGCCAGGGAAAGAGCCAAATCCCCTCCTTCCACCGCAGGGGGGCAGGGCTGAACCTGCTGCCTCCTCTGGGCTCTCCCTCAAACGCAAAAGATAGAATTTTGATGATGCAAACAGCCCCCTCCCAAGACAATATGCCCACAAGGAGAGGGAAGGCCTTTTGACCTCGGGAGGGAGCACAGGCCTCAAGAGTCGACAGACTTGGGCTGCCAAGTGGGGGACCCTGAGCCAAGTCCCGCGGCCTCTGTGACCTCAGGCAGGCTCTGCCACTGGGAAAGGAGGTTAAATGACAGCCCTCGCAGGGCCATCGGGAGGGTGGAGATGGCCACGGAATGCCTGGCACAGAGCAGCCCTCCAGGT
The DNA here is from genome assembly GCF_949752795.1 of Hyperoodon ampullatus. NCBI lineage: Eukaryota > Metazoa > Chordata > Mammalia > Artiodactyla > Ziphiidae > Hyperoodon > Hyperoodon ampullatus. The sequence continues at coordinate 21,083,475 of NC_136932.1, read as the reverse complement.
CACTGGCAACATCGCCTGGTGCTCGGAGCCCAAGGGCTTGGGTTTGGGGCCAGGATGTACCCCTTCATAGCTGTGTGATTTTTGATAAGTTACTTGCCCTCTCTGTGCCTCCGAGTCTTCATTGGTAAAATAGGGACAATAGTAACGCCTACTTCATAAGGTTATTTGAGGAATAAATGAGCGTGTGTGTATGTCTGTGTGTGTCCAAGCACACCTACATGCACATGTGTGCGCATGAGTGTGTGTCTGTCCTAGAGTGATGGATGTTTAGAACACAGAATAGCAGCAACTGCTATTATTAGCGAATACCATTAGTGCTTATTTTTAACTCTCAGTGGTAGCAGAAGTCCTAACAACCTCAACACTGCAGCACTTCCTTCTCGGACCACTTCTCTCTCTCCTGTCAGAGGCAGCCTCAAGGGGGTTAAACAGGCCCCTGGGCTGTCCCAGAGCTGAGCGTCCACAGCCAGCACCAGGACTCCCCATCACGGCTCCCACGTGCAGGTGGCTGGCAGTCCAAGTTCACCCAGCGCGGGCTTCTTACAGGCAGTCAGGGCTGCGGTCTGGGGAACTGGAGATGCCCCCAGAGGGGCAGCCACGCCTGGCGGAGGCCGCCACATGCATCCATCACATGAACAAGGGCAAGTTAATTCTCCAAGGACTGCAGGGTCCTACCTTCTGCCAAAGAGAGAAGGATGATGGGAAACTACTTAAGGCCTACCAGCCCCTTGGGTTAAAAAGCAGATAATCATTAGTTAGAAGTCTGAGTCACTGGGTTTGGGGATACAGGTCCATGGGGGCAGCAGGGGCGTCTGTGGAAAGATGACATCGTGGGGAGGTGCTCAGTGGTGTGGGGGGGGGGTCTTGTAGGGTCTCCCTGCTGCTTGCAGACACCTGAGGTCTCCATCTATACCATGAGGCCAGGGGAGGGCCCTTCTCCCCACATCCCACGGGGCCTCACCCAGCTTCTGGGGGCTTCTCCAGCCACCCTGAGCGACAGGCGAAACTGCAACCCACCAGAAGCCTCCACGTCCAGGCAGACCCTCTATCCATCCTCTCCCCCCAAAGCCCAGGTCTCTTCTCCAGGAGCACAGCTGATAAGGAAGAAGTTCCCCGAAATCTGCCCCAGAATGCAAGGCATCGGGACCGGCCACCCGGAAACTTCCACCAAGCTTGGGTCCCCGGCTTCTCAAGCCCCTTTCAGGGGCCCAGGCTCATGGGACAGAAGCCGCGATTCTCTCCACACCCGTGCCCTCCTTGCACGCCCTGTCCCTGCCCCCAGCCCTCGCTGGCCCCGACCTCCCGAAACAAAGGTGCTTTTTTCCCTGCTCCTCTCGGGGTCACCACATTTTCGTCAAACCTGTGCTTGTTTTCTTTCTGCTGGGGCCCATCTTGGCCGGCCTCCTCGGGCACCACCATACCCTGGAGACAAACCCCGTATTGTTTCCATAGACCTAATAAATGACAACACTCCACACCTCCTGCCACTAACCCTGCTCGCCCGCCCAGCTCCCCCCCGTCCTGTCCTGTCCCGTCTGAAGTCTCCCTTGTGCTAAGTGCCGCCCTCCCCCAGCCAAAGAACAGGAGGCTTATGTCAAGCGGGGAGAGAAACTGGCTTGTGCTAGCGGTGCCTCCCCGTCTGCGTGCTATCAGGTGAAGATTTGGTCCAGAGAGACGCAGCATCAGTGAGCAACATCCGTGAACCGGGCCCTTCCTCCCTTCCTCCCGCTCAAGCCTGGAATGGAAGGGAACGGGGGAAGGCGGCCAACGGTGCCGCAGAAGGATGCTCAGGGAGTTTTCCAAAACACGTCTTTCCTCAGCAAGCAGGCTTTTTCTCGCCCTTGGACAAAGTCGATGATGAAAGGGGTAAGGGAGGCTTAACAAGCACAGCCTGACTTCTCTCCCCACGGGCCCAGTGGATGAGGTCGGTCAGGCGCTGTCCGGAGGGGACCGCGGGCGCCCCAGGATGGGTGCTCATCAGTGAGGGGGGATGTGGGATGTGCCCGTGTGCGGAGTCAGGAGCCGAAATACAAGACGCGTGTCACGCCACCCAAACACAGCTTCGCGCACGGATTGTTCTGGAGTCTGTAAACAGTCCCCTGAGCCTCCAGCTTTCATTGAGGGAAAAAGAAACCAGAAAGAGACAGCAGCTGCCTAACCTCTGCAGCCAACTGCTCCGGGCCCCGACCTCACACTCAGCAAGCCCGTTTACCAACCACCAGTCAGGAGAAATCAACCACCCAGGAGATGGGCACCTTGACTTCTGACCCCAGCCCGTCTCTGCCTGCCCTGACGGCCCTCGGCAAGGCCGAATGGGCCACTGGTCTCTGCGTGCTCACTGCTGCCACTGCACGAGCCCTCCTCTGGGCAAGGAGGGGTGACACACTGCCCAAGGCAGGAGCGACTGAACCAGTAAAGAGCCGGGAGACAGATGAGTCACGGACACACCCAGACACACTCAGGAAGCCATATGCAGGCACATCCTAAAACGCGACTGTTTTATGTGTAGGGCTGGACGGGACTTGAGAGCTCACCCCTGCTGTTCTGCCTACAGATGCAAGCACAGAGCGGTAGAGGAACCTGACCAAGATCACTCATCCAGGAAGGAACGGGCTAAGATTGGGACCTAGAGCCTCGACCCGGGGTCCCACATGACTCCCGCCCTCTCCTCTGTGTCACCCCTCTGGAGATCAGTGAGACCCAAACCTCACGTGCGGAGTGGGTCCATTACACCCACCTGGATGAAATGAGGGTTCACAGCCTGGTGACGGGGAAGAAAGTCCCGGGGCACCCCTGTCAAGGCAGCCACCCTGCCAGGAGGGACAGGGGGATGGGGTGGGAACCCAACACACACCCACCTGCCATCTGGCCTCATCTGGTGGACGGTGCCATTGCGGTGTAAGTGTCCCCGGGATCAGCAGGGGCTTCAGGCCAGTAATTCGCATGTTCTGGGTCTGGTTCTGGAAGACTGGTCCAGGAACACACCAAAGATGCAGAGACCCACCCTCCAGCGGCCCGAGGCGAGGCTGCTGCTGCTTCTCCAGCGAGCCTACCCTCCAGCCGCCATCCTCGTGTCCATCGTCACCCACTCCCCATCCCCCACCCAGGACAAGAACTCTGTCCCCTCTCTGCTCTGTCCTTCCACCCAGCTAACTGTCCTGTGTGCGGTCACTGCGCCCGAGGTCCAGAGAACCGTGGAACGGAGCACAGCTTGCGCCTCACAGGGGCCCCCTTTGGCTCCCCCCTGAATTCCCCATCCACCCTCCCCAGCCTCTCCCCCAGCCTCTCCCCCACGCCGCTGCCTGGAACCTGCTCTGAGATCTGCCCCTCCCTGGGCAGGATGTCCATCTGCAGAGCCCAGGAGAGGTCAGGGTCTCACCAAGGTCTCTCCGCCACCACTGCCCAGCATTTCGGGGGGCGGCTCTCCCAGTTCACACTCTGCACAGGTCCAACAGGATAAGGCAGGCTCAGCCGAACCAGGGGAAGGCCCGGGAGCCTCCTGCCGCTGGGCGCCTGACCGCCCTGGCAGCTATGACATGACAGCACGGACTCAAGCCCGGCTGGGAAGGCCCTTCACGCCACCGCCAGACCCCCGCCCGGCTCCTCCAGGCCACCCACCCCCGGATGAAGGAGGAAGGGTGCGCTGCAGGGTAGAACACAGGCAACCTGGGAATTTCAGGAGCCAGCCCTCCGGCCCCCGACTCACACACACCCAGGTCGATGCCCAGGGCCCACCGCTCTGACCCAAGACAAGAAAATGAGAGGAGGGGGGCACAGATGCGGGGCCGGGAGCTGGGTCAGGGTTCCCCTCTCTAAGACGTGAGTGGGGAAGGCTTTTTCTCGGCCACACTCCAGCAAGGTTCCCCAATCCTCTTGTGTGCCAAAGCAGCCGGGCGCCTCCTTCCCGGCCCCAACTGAGCCCACGGGTTCCAGCCTCTCTGCCACTTGCCCAGTGGAGGAGCAGGTGCCCGGGGTGCTGAGCCCTCCAAGGGCACATGGTACCAGGGACGCAGGGCAGACGATGACACCCAGCAAGGCAAGGGCAGGCAGAGGCTTTAGAATCAGACACAGCAGGGCCGGAAGCTCAAGCATTCCACTGCTGGGCGACATTAGGGGAGATGCTTTCCTTCTCTGAGCCTAGCATTCCAGGTCTGGAAGATGCTGTAAGGATTGAGACATCGATCCACGTGCAGGGCATTTAGCATGTTCCACAACTGACAGCCCAACGTGAATAGGTGATCACGGAAACCTCTCGTTTACACGGCTGAGTGAAAAGCTCTGAACCATGTAGTTAAAAAGGGCTACACCACATAGTGACAGGTACGGCCACCTGGGGAAGCAGGGGGTGCCCACACACCCACACACCCCTAGATGTGACGCACACCGACAGGGCGCACGGGCGCACACGCACCCAGGTGGCCAAATTTATCCATGATGTTTGCTACCCAAAGTCCCTCAGATCGAACAACTTCTAAACATACACACACACAGCTGGGGCCTGGCCCACCGAGTGGGTGAGGTGTTTCTGGGTTGTTTTTTTTTTTAATCCAAATAGATAACTGAACCTAGGAATTTCTCCCTGGCAAACCAAGACAAACTTGCCAAAGAGCATCCCAGCGATTTAGAGAGGAGAGGGAAGGTAATTCCAGCAGAGTTACAGCCACTGCCCCACGCTGAGATTTCCCCCCAAAATAAAATGATAAGGTAAAACCCCCTAACTCTCCCGCAGCCCCCTCCGAGGCTCCTCAGACCCCACCTCCCACCCCATCTCCAGCACGAAGTCTCTGCTGGTCTCCACGCAGGGGTGAAAATAAAGGGAGTTTTGTCCTCCCCTCCTCGGCGGGTCTGAGTGAGTTTATCTGACACTCCAGCAGGCTTTGTAAACTGAGTGTCCCAGGATAAACGCTCCCTTAAGAGTCGCTTGGCCTGGGACAGAGGGACCCTCTCCAGAGGAGAATGGGGAGCTTGTTCCGATGGTCTTTTAATATGGGGGGCGGGGTGTCACGGAGGACAGGCCTCCAACAGACTCTCACAGAAGGGTCTCTGTCCCGGGGCTACAATGGAGGGAATTCTTAAAGGCACAGATGCTGAAAGGGGGAAGGAATTTTTTTTTTTTTTTTCCCTAAGAGGAAGGGAGGGAGGTCAGGGCGGGAAGGAAAGGGGGTGTGATGAGGCCTTCTCACTCTCCAGAACAATCCAGGTTATAACAAGGCATCTCAGCCTGAGAGCAACAGATAGGCAAGCAGATCAGAGGCCCCACGGAGCAGAATTAAAACAGACAAACAAACAAGCAAAACAGAAAGGAAAATGAAAAAGTTAAAAAAAAAAAAAAAACCACTTCATCTGATGTATGCGGCCAAGGGTATGGCCATGTTATCCCATGATTTAAGTCTGTCAATCTTGTTCAAACTTGACTCTTGTAAACATCTGCTTTTGCTCAGAATAAAAGATGAAGATTTAAAAAAAAAAAAAAAAGAATTCTACTCGAATCTGTTTGCTTTACGGGTTCCCGGTCTGCTTCCCAAATCCAGGATGTGAACCCCCCAGCCAGCAGGGAAGAATCACATTTTTTTCCTACGTGAAGGGCCTCTATTCCATTATCAATCCTTGGAAGGCCGTCTGAGTCCAAACGTTCACTCTGGGAAAGGGGGAAGCAGAGCCCCCGAAGGCCCTTAAATAAATAAAATTCTCTCCATCCACAGGGAGAGGAGGGTCATTTATTCTTCTAGTTCTTGATTTTGGTACAAGGTCACCCTAACAGATTTCTGAAGACATCCCAAACTATCACAAATGACCTTTAATAAAGACTGCCCTGCGAGCCTGTTGTATGTTTTGATTTCGTTTAAGTTGAATTGAGCATTTCTCCAAGAAGTCAAGCTGTGCTCCACAAAGAGTTGGGAGTGGTGGGACCACAGGGAAGGATCAGGCATTTCTTCTTCGCTACCTTGCTCGTGGTCACCTGCCCAAGACAGTGAGGGAAACAAGGAGACATCCTTGTTCATCCCCCATGCTGAAATTAATCAAGGAGTCACCTAGTCCACATCTAAAGTACGCAGGGAGGAAACCGAGGCCCCACAATGTGACATAACTTGCCCCAAACCACAAGGCAAATTAGGAGACTGAAATGGGCAGAAACCAGGTCTCCTGGCTGAGCGACCATCTTACGGCACAAGGGAGAGAAACGTGCTCAGGACCACACCAAGCAAAGCCCAGTAACACCTTCTGAAAGCAAGACACGTCGCTGTTTTTCCAATGGCATGTGTTGGGGTAATCTAGCCAGAGGCCATGGACCCAGCATCCACAGACACAGAGCGGCAAAATGGCAGAACAGTGTGGGCCTTGGACCTGTCAGGTCACCGAGTATATATTGTCTTTACTGGAGTCGGCATCAGGCCAGTTGCTATGAAATTGGAGAATGCACACCTCTGATTTCATTGAAGAAAAAAGATCCATGCATGTGAAACAATATATAGTATTAGGCAGGCAGTATGTAATGTTACAGGTTATCAGTGCTGTAGAAGTTCAGGAAAGGGAAAGACTGGATGAAAAAGAAAACATTGCAAAAGTAGAGAGTAAGTGCCCGGTTGGTGAGTTTATTCAAGTCTAATCCGGGCAATTACCGGACAAGAATATTGGATTCTATGGCCCCTGCACTGGTGAATGTCACTGACCTTGCACTGGGAGAGTCCAGGGAAGGAGAGCAGAAGGACATAGCCCATGAGGAAAGGAGCAGCGAACAGGTCACAGGGAAGAACAGGCTGAGACAAGCTCATTGCAGACCCCAGGAAGGAAAAGCTAACTGCAGCGCCTCCTCTCCCCAGACCCCACCCTATTCAAGCCAACAGAGGTTCCTGGGGCTGGTCATTTGCCATATTTGCCTTGCACATCCGAGGGGACATTCTTTACATAAGTCATCACACGTAAGCCAATGGAGGCTGCAACCCAAATTCTGCACTTCCAAGAAGAAAGCCAAAAGTGAATTGGACCTCTTGGGTAGAAAATGGGAATTTTCCTCCCCAATTAAACCCAGCAACATCTGAGCAAAGCTGTAACTGCAGGCCAAGCAGACAGAGCCGTGGAGTTGGTCCATTTCTTTAAAATCGACACAGGGTTTAAGCCAAGAAGCAGGGAGAGAATAAGTGGGAGGAGAAATGCAAGATTCAGTCCACCTGGTCCAATAAATGAGACATGCTCCGACTCCCATCTGCGTCCTCCAGCCTCAAGGACACACAGGCTCCATCCTCCACCCCACCCAACCACGTCCATTAAAAGGGTCTCCTAATTGTGCAAAGGACAGGGTCCATGGCGGCTGATGGGAGTGCAGCTTAGAGGGGCAACAATTTCTCACCTGATCCTTATCCCATTTGGAGGTGACGATGGTACAGCATCGGCAGCTCTCTCCGATTTCCAAGTATAACATCAGAAGGGCAAGACTAGCCATGGGTCTGCTCTGAAAGCGCAGCTAAGCTTTGAGCTCATGGAGTAAAGTGTACGCAGTGCTGTTCCAGCGACTGAAAGTTAGAACCTCAACACAACACTTCCCCCAAATGCCTGGACAATGGGCCAGTCTGCTTTTCTGTCCCACTCAAATACATGCACCCACCCTTCCAAGCCCTCTTTATCCCCAGAGTCATCCTCTACCTGCCCACAATTGCAGGAGATGGAAAACATGATAGGAACCCAACTCGGTATGCCCTGGTCTCAGCATCCTCCGTGGGATTTCAGTAACAAGGGACGTGATGCTGATGCATGGTTTGGACTTGTGCGTCTCCTAAGTGAATAGAGTCAGGACCACACTATGGGGAAATGTGCTGGTTTGAGAAACAAACAGACCTGCATCTGGATCCTGACTCCGTGTTTGCCAGCTGGGGTGTGCAGTGAGATTTATAGCTCTCCAAACCAGACTTTACATCTGTAGAGAGGAAAGTGAAGATGGCAAAGCAGAAGAGTGAGACCTAGGGGCAAGGCCTAGAACTTGGTAGAGCAGTTCCAGAGAATTCCTCATCAGGGAAAACTCTAGCAGATGCATCTTTCAGTTAATTTTGGCGTTAACGGTCTTCACATTGAATTCGCTGTCCCATCTGCAGAAAAGAGTGAAGTCTATTTCCAGCTCCACTCCCAGAAAGACGCAGGGCCTCGCCTCCACCAGGAGAAGGAGGAAGAAACACTGCTTTAGACTTATCGGTGGGTTACTGGGGAGGAAGAAGTGAAGGACGGGTGAGAGCTCTAGAGCCGCTATCAAATCCACGTGATTTGTGACTTCTAGCGCTTTTCAGAAAAAGCAGGGAGCCAAGCTTGCAGCTGGAGGAAGACAGTCACGTGCCAACCTGGAAGCAGATCAAGTTCTGGCTCTGCCGCTGACCAGCAAGGTGACTTTGGACAAGTAGCTTAAGCCCTGGAAGCCTCAGCTTCCTCATCTACTAAATGGGGCAACGCTAAATACAGCGGCCGGCAGCCTCCTGGGACATCATCGCCTCACACACCCCCTTTCCTCTCACTCCACCACCCTCCCTAAAAAGGCTGTTGATACTCCAGCCGCAGAGTGGAAATAACCTATCCCCATGACAATGAGCTTTTCTCCACACGATGGCAGAGGAGGATGGCTGGGAGCACCTGCCAGGGCAACAAGGTTTCCTTGAAGAGCTCGTACAACCCACGAGCATGAGTCACAGCTCCTCAAACAAAGGCTACCTGTGTACCGTGCGGACAAAGCGAGGAAAATAGGCTCCCCCACCTTGAGCTCAACAGCCTGGAGAGCAAGGCTGTGCCTCTAACATGGAGCCCCCAGAAGTCGGGGCACAGCTGGCCCAGGGATGTGCAAACACAATGGAGCCATCTACGTCGATCCGCTTGGGAGGCCGCTCCAGAGCAAGCCCTCCACCTGACCCAACGGGGTAGCCTGTCTCCTCCCTGGGTTGTCAAACACAGGAGCCCGGCGAGAAGTCGGCACAAATCCACTGGCCCCAGCTCCCGTCGTGGGGCTTCTCCTACCCTGTATGGGACACACGTGCCCCTGCAAGGTAGACTGGGAGCAACGCCACTAGTCAAGAGATGCTCAGAATTAGGGAAGGTGTTTTTCTTCGTTTTGAAGAAAGCTCAGTGAGAGGTGCCCCTCTAAGCAGCGGTTGCTATTCCCAGGAACAACCCTTTTGTGCAGGGAGATGAGAACCCAGTTGTGGGCGATGCACCGGGAGACTGGACTTCCCAGCTCCCCGATGGAGCGACACGAAGGCCCTTGAAAAAATAGACTCTCGGAACTTCCCTGGGGGTCCAGTGGTTAAGACTCCGTGCTTCCTGTGCAGGGGGCGCAGGTTCGACCCCTGGTCGGGGAACTAAGATTCCCACGTGCCGCGCAGTGTGGCCAAAAAAAAAGGAAAAAGAAAAAATGGACTCTCAGGTTCAGAAGTTCAGAGGAAAGACTGCTGAGGTTCATTCACGTATCAACTTTCACTGAGCATCCACGTGCCCTGCGCTCTCCCAGGTCCCACGTATCCAAAGGTAAACGGAATCAATACCCTGCCCCTACCGTAAAACGCTCTGCTGTATTATCCAGTAGCCAATTCGTCCACGGCAAACATCTGGTGTTGTCTCTCTGCATCATTCCCGCCCCAATTTGCAGAATCCCCGTGGCCCTGGGGAGGGAAGCTGCCTCCACCCACAGACCCAGGTGTGAGGCACGTGAGCACAGGACACAATCAGGGCATTCCGCCTCCTGGCCACAGGGATGGGTCCAAGGGTGAGCGCACTTCCAGGGTCGTCACTCGGGGATGCTGAGCCAGAGGTATCCTCTTGCATCTGCTGGGTCTGCAGAGGCAGGGGGCCTGCCGATGCTTCTGCTCTTTCTGCTTCCACTAGGGAAGTAAAGCTAAGAATGAAGAGAAGTGGAGAAAAACAAAGAGCCAACAAAATCCCCCGAAAGCACAACACCTAGACTTCACAGTTAGGGGGACAACCCCAAACTCATTGGTTAAAGCCAGTTAGAGTTGGCTTCTCTGAAACTGGCAGCTAAAAGTGACCCACCTAAAAATACCCTTCTTTTATGGATGAGGAATTGAACGCAGAGAGGCTCAGTGACTTGTACAAGGTCATACACGCATTGGTGACTGGGGCGGGATGGGGCCCCAGGGCTGGGCATGCACCGCGACCTGGGTTGGAACCATGGCTCCATCCTTCAAAGCTTTGGGGCCTTAAGGATGTTCCTTAAACTCTCTAAGCCCCAGATGTCAGAGATGAGAGTGTCCACACCCAGGGCGGTGAGGACCCAGGAAAACGGGCTCTGGACCACCCTCCCTGATCTGCCCGAGGCTGGCTTCTCTCTCTTCCCAACATAACAGCGCCCCTGGTTGCCGGCGCTGGCTGGTGGATCCCTTGCGTGGGGACGTGGAAGGAATAAGGCTGCTTCCTAGTACAGGGGACAGGCGACATCCAACGGCCAGTCTGAACAGTGAATGCGGCCATACAAGCATCTCCCCCACGTCAGTGTCCTACAGACAGCTGCCCAGGGCGACAAGGGCAGAGACAAACGTTTGGAAAAGAGGAAAGGAGCTGGGGAAGGGGGGGCACTGGGGGTCAGGGTGAAAGAGGAAAGCAATTCCAGGAAAGGCGGAAAAGCCCAGTGGCCGGGGTGGAATGAGAAGCCAGGGCCACCTCAGCTCCCTGGTTAACCACATTCCTGGTTCCCATTTCGGAAATTTAATTAAGAACCCAAACATCTATATTTCCCAACTGGTTGGCCAGTGGCCACGGATTCCCTTCGATTCAGAGAAACTCCCTCTGCGTGACCCTGGGGCCACGACACACGCCCGGTGTGAAGCCAGAGGAGGAAGGGTCGCGGGCAGGGGTCACAGGGTGGCAACTCCCCCATAGAGAAGAAATCCTCCTCCTGGCTTGGGACGATCCTGTTCTGTCACCCCAGCCATAGGAATAGCAGTTTTGTTTCTCGTTGCTTCATTTTAAAAATTTTTAAAAAAAAGGGCTTCCCTGGTGGCGCAGTGGTTGGGAGCCCGCCTGCCGATGCAGAGGACACAGGTTCGTGCCCCGGTCCAGGAGGATGCCGCAGAGCAGCTGGGCCTGTGAGCCATGGCCGTTGGCCCTCGCGTCCGGAGCCTGTGCTCCGCAGCGGGAGAGGCCACAGCAGTGAGAGGCCCGCATACAGCAAAAAAAAAAAAAAAAAAAACATGATAAAATATAAAAATGAAAAAGAACCACATTCATGGTGGCTCCAGAGACACAAGGTCACCTTCCGCCCACCGCGTAGGGGAAGGTGCAGGGGCCCAGAGAGGCAAAGCCGCCCCGCGGCGGGGGAGCAGACCACCCGGCCCCCGGGGCCAATAAAACCACTTAGGGCTTCCCTGGCGGCGCAGTGGTTGAGAGTCCGCCTGCCGATGCAGGGGACGCGGGTTCGTGCCCCGGTCCGGGAGGATCTCACGTGCCGCGGAGCGACTGGGCCCGTGGGCCATGGCCGCTGAGCCTGCGCGTCCAGAGCCTGTGCTCCGCAGCGGGAGAGGCCACAGCAGTGAGAGGCCTGCGTACCGCAAAAAAAATAAAAAAATAAAACCACTTACTGTGGGTGCCTTCCCTACACCCACCGTGAGGCCGGACACACGTGCTTGGGACGTCGGATGACAAATGGGATCAGACAGAGCTTTTAGGGCTCACTCACAGCTTCGGGAAGAAACGCCGAGACCAGCGGTGCTCATCTTAACCCAGGCACCGACCCAGGGCTCCGTCAGAGCTGCCGTAGAAATCTGACATCTCACCCCCAGGTTCAAAAGGGCGTGTCTTAGGACACTCGACTACACAGAAAAGGGTTCTGCGGAAAAGCAATTTATTTTTCCCAAAAAACCCACACTCAGCAAACTTCATATATGCAATTTGACCGTGCAGGACACGTGGACAGAGAGGATTCTCCCTGAAGTTCTCTCAAATCATGAATCCCATGTCTGTCTTCCCAGCCCGCCCTGCCCCCTCCCTCCCCCACCAACACTAAAAAAAAAAGTCACTTTTCACAGGTGTGGGAGGTGAGGGGTTAGGGGCTCGTTGTCCTGGGTGGTTATCTAGCTGTGTCATTTCACTCACCTGTGCCTTAATAGCCTCTCCTGGAAAATGTGGATGACACTTATTTCAACAGGTTGAGGGTGGCACCAGATGGGGTAGGGAAAGAAAAGCACTTGAAAAACTCCAGTGCAAATAATGGGGGCGTAAGGAACCCACTAGATCACCAAACGTTTTCATTTAGAAAGAATGGATGCAGCAGACTCGGAGCTGAGGGCCCCCCACGTAAACTCTGATCCTTACTTCCCTAGGCTCTTAGCTCTTCCTGAAGATTCTTCCTCAAAGTGAGAAGGAGATCCCAATGGCTCCCTGAGTATACACTGGGGGAAAAGAATCTAACCGTCCTAGTCAATTTGCATTTAAAATTAGTTAAGTGCCAATGCACCTCCACTGGGATGGTGACTATTACTAGAAAAGGAAGAAGGAAGGGAGGGAGGGAGGGAGGAAGGAAAGGGCTGTCAAGGATGTGGAGAAATTGCAACCCTTGTGCCTTGCTGGCGGGAATGTAAAATGCTGCAGCTGCTGCTGGAAAACAGTATGGCAGTTCCTCAAAAAATTAAACGTAAAATTACCATATGACCCAGCAATTCTACCTCTGGGTATATACACAAAAGAACTGAAAGCAGGGACCCGAACAGATATTTGTACCCCTATGTTCAGAGCAGCATTATCCATAGCCAAGAAGTGGAGGCCACCCAAGTGTCCATCAACAGATTCATGGATAAACAAAATGTGACATATACATAAAACGGAAAACTATTCAGCCTTAAAATGGAAGGAATTCTGACACACACTACAACATGGGTGAAGCCTGAAGACATGATGTGAAATAAAGCAGACACAGAAGGACAAATATTGTATGATTCCACTTACAGGAGATACCTACAGTTGTCAAAATGATGGAGACAGAAAATAGAATGGCAGTTACCGGGGGCTGGGGGCTGCGGGAGTCAGTGCTTCAGGGCCACAGAGTTTCAGTTTGGGGTTATGAAGAAGTTTTGGAGATGGATGGTGGTGATGGTGGCACAACAATGTGAAAGTACATAATGCCACTGACACACTGAAAAATGGTTAAGGCGGTAAACTGATGTTATGTCCATCTTGCCATAATTAAAAATGGTTAAAATTTTTCCCAAAGTTAGTTAAGTGAAGAAGGTACAAGGGCAGAAACGATCACTGTCACTTAGAGCTCCCGAGGATTTCACTCACATACTGAAGACTTTGTCCCCAAAGGTCAGCATCTCAGACACTTTCTTTTCCACGCCTGAAGCACAACACTGGTCCAAAGAGCACTGCCGCCCAGGTGCTGACCCGAAGCAATTGCACCAGTGTCTAAAGAACCATCCAAGGACTTCCCTGGCGGTCCAGTGGTTAGGACTTCACCTTCCAGTGCCGGGGGTGCGGGTTTGATCCCTGATCAGGGAGCTAAGATCCCACATGCCTCGTGGCCAAAAGACCAAAACATAAAACAAAAGCAGTATTGTTAACAAATTCAATAAAGACTTTGAAAATGGTCCTCACCCAAAAAAAAAAATCTTAAAAAAAATAAAGAACCAACCAGCAGGCACCAATATTTGCAGAATTAACAAGCAAGGGAATCTGAAGCAACGGATTGGAAATGCATCTATAATTAGGGAGAGGGAATATACTCCATTGGTGGCTCAGAAAGCATGGCCGAAATCCCCAGTGGATTATCTGATGGAACTGCTGGGCAGGCAGAGATGGTCTCTCCCGCCCTGTCTTGCTTGGGCTCTCAGACCAGTGAAAGGAAAGGGGAGGAAACTGCTAAAGAGAAATGAGGTCAAGGGCCCACGTTTTAGGCAAAGGCGGCGGGTCTGAAAACCATTAAAATCTGACCCTATAAGAAGCATTTTCCAAACACCTGGGAGCCTCACAGACCCGAGGGGAGGGACTGATTTATTTCCGGAGACCCAGAACCACAGTCCCTCTGTCATTTGCCCGAATGCAGCTGCTTCTGTTTTCACCATCTCCAGAAGGCAACTGGTTTCAAGACTTCTGTGTAAAAACCTGCACCGGGCTCCCCTGGTGGCGCAGTGGTTCGGAGTCCGCCTGCCGATGCAGGGGACACCGGTTCGTGCCCCGGTCCGGGAGGATCCCACATGCCGCAGAGCGGTTGAGCCCGCGAGCCATGGCCGCTGAGCCTGCGTGTCCGTAGCCTGTGCTCCGCAGCGGGAGAGGCCACAACAGTGAGAGGCCCACGTACCGCGCAAAAAAAAAAAAAAAAAATCCTGTACCAACACACCAAATACGGGAGGAGGTGATGAGTCACATTACCAAAAGAATTCTTTGACAGAAACTTGCCACTTCAGCATTCCTGTAGTTTACAAACTTCCTCCAGGCCTTTCACATATCATGTGATCAACCGAGATTGGTTTTGTATAGATATTCTTCCAAGCACAAACCTAGTCTCTAAAGCAAGGGAGCCGGAGTAGTTTCGAACACACTGTCTTTCGCCAATGGCATAGCTCAAAGAGAGGAAATCTATCCAGGACCATTCCTGTCCTCTTGTGAAATGAGCTGAGTGCATCCATCCTGTGATGAAGGGGGTGCTGACTAGATGTAGGGGACCCCAACCAGTTCCACGATGACAGTGGACATTGCCCAGGACGATGCTGGCCAGAAAGAGAAGTAGCAGAGTCTGCCTGGGCACACAAATGTCCCAGGGAGCTGCCTCTTAAAGCTGCCCAGGCTCCCAGGGAACTCACAAACCCCAGAGGAGAGGCTGCAGATCTTATACCTAAAGCCCAGAACTGCAGTTCTTTATCGTTCACCCAAATGCAGCCACTTCTGTCTTCACTGAGTACAAAGGGCACCAGATTTCAAGACTTCTATGTTACAACCTGTGCCAACAAAACAAGTAAGTAGATGTGGGGGCCAGACCAGGTGGAGGCAAGCCGGGAAGACTTCCTGGAGGAGGAGGAGGACAGAGAAGCTTTGTGGCTGGGTACGCTTGAGTGGGAAAAGGCTCATTTCTGGCTTTAGCTGTCCAAGAAGTCAATCAACTCCCTGTTTCTTACAGTGTCCACCTGTATTAAAATGGCCTGGGGTGCTTGTTAAAAATACCCATTTCTGAGTGCTACCCCCAACATGTAGCAAAACAGAACCTCTAAAGTTGGGGGGAGGGTGGGGATGGCTGCTAAGAATACTCAGATTTTTACCAAATTCTCCAAGCACTTCGTTTTTATGCAAACCACAGGGTGCAGGCCAGGGGGCTGGGGGAGCAGCTCCAAGTATGCTGGCTGAACCGGGTCCACGCTGATCTGGGAAGAGCTGGGCAGGGAGGACCCATGAGGAGTCACCGAGGAGAGGGACAAGGCAGGTGCAGACAGAGGGCTGCTCCAGGACTGTTTAGTCACAACATCCCCCAAGCCCTCTCCCACCGACACTTCCTTTTATGATCCTCACTGGAGCTGGCTGGTGATGGAAAACGTCTGTGCCAGTGCACAAAGGACAGGGGAGAGAGGGAAGGAGGGAGAGAGAGAGAGAGACAGAGAGAGGATGAATATCTTTCAGTTTACAAGCTATATAGGAAGGCTGGGAGTATAAGAAAAATCAAGTCTAGGCGACCAGACCCTAATAGTAATGAGAAACTCTATCTGGACAACAGAAGTCTGGTTGGTTGAGATTTAAGTAACCTCAGAACTTCCTCATCCCAAACAAACATCACCTACACTCTAACTGCGGGCAGCCACCCCCAGCTGGAGAAGACAGCCCGAGTTTGCCTGTGTATTGTTGGTGGAAGCTTTGGACTATCGAGGTCTCTGTTGCAGGCGGCAGGAGAAGGGCCTCTTTCATGAGTTTCCTCAACTTCACACAAGTGCTCTCTTATGCAAAGACGCTGGGCCAGCCTCCATCCACATGGGTGGTTTCCAAATACCCCTCCAGGCTGGCTCTCCTCAGCCCTAAAGAAGAGGGGGACCCCACCCCCCAGCCCAAGATTGCTGGACAAAACCCTCAATACACACTGAGGCACGAGCGGAAACCCATGTTCCCTTAGATCTGCCCAGATCACCAGTAAACGCTGCCTCTGCTGGGTTTGCACACTTAGCGCCTGACACACCTGCTGCTCAGGCGGCGTGAATCACAGGCGCGGCACGCTGGACTCGCCGCCGGCGGGTTCGGGGCTTGACAGCTGGCTCTCACACACCCGGATGTCATCCTCCACCTACACCCCCCCCCCCCCAAGGCACGTTGGGACAGATCAGGCTACAATCCAATTTCTACGAAACGACTCATTCCCAGGGGAGGTCCACGGAAGGAAGGAGAAGGGTACACGGAGACGCTTCTCCCACTCATGGTCAAGGGTCCTCTCCCCTCTACACCCTGGAGGGTCTCATCTGCCCTGCTGGCCATAAACAGTGAGGAGGGGGTGAGTTAACCTGGGGAAGAAGATGGGATGGACTTCTCAATGTTGAACCATCTCCAGAATAAAGACCGTCTGCCTAGATGAATAAGCTTTAGCGTTCTCCTGTAGCACAGTGCTTATCGTTAAGGATCCTATATTGTACACTTAAACATTTGCTAAGAGGGGAGAGCGTCCATTAAGTGTTCTTGTCGCCAAAAAATAATACAATAATAAATAAGAGGGCGGGAGGAAACTTTTGGAGGTGATGGGTATGCTTACGACAAAGATTGTGGTGACTGTGGTGTCAGTTTCACAGCATATACTTATCACCAAACTCACGAGTTGCAGACATGAAACATGTATAACTTTCTGTATGTCAATCATGCCTCAATTAAGTGGTCTTTAAAGTAGACAGCCTGCTGAATCCCTCTCAACTTTCACTTTTTCACAAGACAGCACTTTCTGCCATGCAGGATCCTGAAATGGATCCCGGACCAGAAAAAGGACATTAGTGGGACAACTGGAAACATTTGAATAAGGCCTGGAGATTAGTTCAAAGTATTCTATCAATGTTAATCCCCCGCTTTGATCATCTCACTGTGAATCTACAAGACGTTAACATATAGGGAAGCTGGGTGACAGGTATAAGGGAACTCCGTGTACTGTTTGTGCAACTTTCCTGTAAATCTAGATTTCTATCAAAATCAAAAGTTAATAATAATTTTTAAAAGGACAGCATTTTAAATCCAGCTTCCTAGTAAATCTTAGTCTCTGGCATTGCTAATATAATTTCGAGCCTAGTCCTGAAGGCAAATTTCAAGTTACTCTCATAACCAATGCTGATCAACTCTTTGCTTCAGGAAAAAGAAAAACAAAAACTGCATTCACTCAGTAAGCATTGTGTGGGCTCCTACTGTATTCTGGCTCCCAGCTGTGGTATTATCTGCTGGCTAAGTGGTGCAATCTTCCTCCAAGCCCACCTTGTAAATGTCTACCAAGAGGTGCACTCCTCTGATTTTAGACATGACTGACTTAGAGCAAAGAGAGTGATTTCTGGGAATTTTCCAAAGGAAATAATTCAGAATGTGCAAATCCTTATGTACAAAAGACACTCACCAATGCATGAATTCAAAGGGTAAAAATTTGGAAATACCTTGGCGTCCAACAATGGGAGAATTGTCACGCAAACTATGATTCAATGCCTGCAGTGAATACGGTCATTATGTGGGGAAGTGTTCAAAAAAAAAAAAAAGTGAGGGGGAATAAAGCGGGAAACAAAGTTGTATATATTGCAGGATTTCAGCAGTGAGGACATATGTCAAATTGCCAGCATTACTGTGGGAACTGGGTGTTTCCTTTCCTGCTTTTTGCTCTTTTTTGTAGTTTTCTATAAAAGAGAGAAAGGGTACGGATTACCTTTAAAATCAGACGGGGTGCAGAGGCGGGGCTTCCGGCCAATCAGTGGGACAATTTCAACAGTTCCTCTCCCAGAGAAGGTGAGGAAGGGCCACAGGGTACATACTGCACCAACGTGGGCAGTTCCACGGACCTGGCTGTGGCCAGGGCACAGGCTCCTGGGGGAGGGGCGGTACCAACACACATCACCTTTTTTCTTCCTGTGGTGCCTGGCTCTCCCCCTCTTCCCAAGCAGGTGCTCACGGGAAGCACTGGCGCCCTGCACACAGTGCAAGGGAGACCCGTGACAGCTTCCAGAAATGTTCTATGCGGGAGGGGCTTCTGGGCAGGAAATGGATCATCACAGACAGACTGCCAACAGGGCTGGGGGGAGGGGAGGGAACCCCACATCTGGGAAAGCACCCCCGGGAAACCATCTTCGGGGGAAAGAGTTGAGGACAAGTGCCAAAGAGGGAGGAGGAAAAGGAGGCCCCTGGTTTATCTGCACATCAAGGCGGATTCGCTCATTCATTCAACAGACATCTACTCTACACCTACTCAGTGACAGGCACGGCGCCACTCCAAACAGCGCCCACACAAAAGGACGAGGAGAGGAGGGGGCTATGGATTCAGAAGCAGCTTGCTTCCAGTTCAGGACTCAAGACTACACCCCCTCCCCGCGCTGGCCGGGAAATCTCTTCCATTAACAATTTGCACTGACGGCGGGGGGCGGGGGTACGCCCTGGACCGAATGCCTGCTACCTCCCACCCGTTCAGAAAGCCGCCTGATGGGTGGCGCAGTCCTTGCAGTAAAGCCGCTCACCAGCAACCAGGACCGGGCACCAGGGACATTCACCACCCCCCCGGCGAGAGGGGCTCCAAGCGCTGCGCCCCGATCGCATTCTGGGTCGCCAGTGGGCAGACGACGGGAGCTCACCGAGGCGGCTCAGCTCTCGAGGTAACGGGCCCTGCAGGGCGACGAGGTGGGAAGGTAAATGCGATGGGGGGTCGGGCGGGTGCGCCCAGGACGCGGACCTCTCCCCAGCCTGGGGCTCTGTCCCGCGGGGCAGCCAGCGGCCAGGCGGCGTTGGAAAGGGAGATGACCGAGAGCGCCCAGGATGGGCGATGAGCACTGCCACCGGGAGAATTGGCTCCGCTTGGAGGCAGAGGGATGGCTAAAATGACCTCTGGGAAGATGTCAATTACAAGAACAAAAATTTCAACCCAGAACCCCAAGACCTTCATAAAGCGACGCAGGGGGTGAAATCGCCCCCTCCTCCCCCGAATCGCGGGGCAACTTACCTACAGGTAAGGGACTCGACTGTTAGGTAGAATGTGCATCAATCCACGGATGGAGACGAGGTTGTGGGTCATCCGAGCCCGGCCGAGACGCACCAAGTAATCCATGTTAGGGGGTCCGGAGGCCCCTACCCCATTCCCCACTTTCCATCCAAGGCCAAAGCGCCGGCAGCCCCGGCCTCTGCGCCCGGGACCCGCGGAAATCGCGCTTGGGTTCGCTGGCCCGGGTTCCCCAGCGGCGCCCCGGCGACCCCGGCGAGCGCACCCCGCCTCCTCGCGCTCGGAGAGCAGCGTCTCGCCTTTCTTCGCTGCTCATTGCCAGCGCGACCCCAGAGATCCCAGCCGGGAACCCCTCTGCCGAGCCCGGGAAAGCGCCAAGGGCAAATCCGCCGGGCCTGGGGTTTGCAGGTCCGCGGGGCCCAGGCGCCCACCGGGCAAGAGAGACCCGCGTGAGAAGCACCGAGCAGCGGCTGCCAGTTACGGGGTGTGACGCCCCGCGGCCACAGCGCCTCGCCCGCGCCACCTCCGCGCTCTGCCCGCGGCCGGACCATTCTGCCTTTAAATAGCAGCCGGGCCCAGGACGGGGCGGGGAGGGGAGGGCGGGGAGCGGGACGAACTGTTTCCTGGGAGATGTAGTTCCGTCTTCCAGCCACAACGAACGCAGAGCAGCGTAGGAACGGTTGGGGTCCGCCCGCAACAGCTGTCCTCCCCGGCGCCCTAAGTCCGGAGACAAGGCTGGGATTCCAGCCTCACTGCCAGCTCCGTTAGGTCCAGTCTGCCCTCTGTGCATAAGGTGGGTCACACCAAGCTAAATTCTGCCCAGGACGACCAACCTTAGTAGCCCTGGAGTCGGGCAAACCCAACTAAGTTGCAGCCCCTGCCTGCCAACAACTAGCTGTGTGAACTTCACGTTGGAGTTACCATGTATGCCTCGGATTCTTCATCTGACACAGAGACAGGATATTAGTTTCTGCTTCCACTGGATCATAGAGGGAGGTGACCCTCCAGGGCGGCCTGATCTCCCCATCCCTAAGTGCTAAGCAAACTTGATTTCAAGGCTCCACTTGTGCAAACCACTTGCCACCCTGAGACCCTCCTAGATTAAAATTCTGGAGCTCCCACGGCCCGGTCAGTCAGGCTTCAGTTTCTGCAGCCGCCTCTCGTTCATTCACCACCTGCACACACTGGACACAGGAAAGCAGGAGTCAAGCCGGAGGGGCTCACTCAAGCCTGAGGAGTAAACAGCATCGTGATAACTGCGTGGATGTGAAAGAGGCTGTATGGACCACGGGCACCTAACCCTGCCTGGGGGCAACAGCCAAGGTGTCCAGAAGGCGGGTGTCTGACCTGATTCTGGAAGGAATGGTTAGGAAGTAGCCAAACAAAAAGACACAAACACAAAACAACCACAAAGGAGGGCAAGAGAGCCATGCATATGGAGGAAACACTGAGGGTATAAAAGAAGGAAGGGGGACAGGCGGAAGGGGGCGGGGCTTGTGTTAATTTCCTGGGGCTGCTGTACAACTGCGTGGCTTAGAACTCCAGAAATGTATTGTCTCACAGTCCTGCAGGGTATTTATGGATATGTGTATATACATGGGTGAGTATGGACACATATATCTCCCTGCTCTCTCTGCTGAGAGGTCCTAGAAGCAACGATACCCCAGTAGCAATAAGCACTAGAGCCATGGTTTGTTTCTAATACCACTGTCCAATAAAAGGAACCAGAGCTCCTTGGAGAAATGGCTGATTCTAGGACTGAGGCAGGAAATATACAAGATGAGCCTGGAGCATCTCATAGCCCCAGAAAGTAAGACTGCATGAAAGCACATGCACACACGCCACACAGTGATGGGGTACATCAAAAGGATACAGAAACCAATTTAAAGAGCTCCTAATGGCCAAAGTTGGGGAATGATCCGGGCAACAAAATAAGTACAATAGTGTATGTAGGATTATAACCCAAAGTATAAAGCAAATATTCATGATTCCATACGGATATACATAGATAATTGAATAAATAAATATATGAGGGAACATAAACAAAATTCATGTAGATGTTCTGCCTTGAAGGAACTAGAGCACAACTTCTGGCTCCTTAAGGGAGGGCTGCTCTTCCTTCCAAGAGTGAAGTGTGGAGGGTGGGTAGAGGACAGAGTACTCCCTTATCATCTAATCATGAGAAAAATTCCAATGCAGGGACATTCTACAGAATGCCTGACCAGCGCCCCTCAAAGCTATCGAGGTCACCAAAAATAAGGAAAGTCTTATGTGAGAAACGTCACAGCCCAGAGAAGACTAAGGAAATAAGCAACTAAATGTAATGTGGGACCCTGGACCAGAAAAAGAACATAAGATTAAAACTAAGGAGATCTGAATAAAGCAAGAGTTTAATCAATAATAATGTACCAATATTGATTCATTCACTGTTGCAAGTAAGATGCTAATAAAAGATGCTAATAACACGAGGAGCTAGGTGAGAGGTATATGGGAACTCTCTGTACTATCTTTGCAACTGTTCTGTAAATCTATTCTAAAATAGATTAAAAACATATATATATATATATATATACATATATATATATATATATATACACACAACCCTTATAAATATCCACCCACATGCAGGTGGTAAAAAATTGCAGTATCTACTCTCCCATGTATCAAGTTTCCACATTTTGGGAGCAGGTTCCTAGTTCTCTGTTCTGTTATTGGTCCATTTTTTTCTAACTCCATGCCATCATCACATGCTTTAATTCTTATGAAATTCTTAGATCTTAATATTCAGTGGGACATTTCACCCACTTTCCTTCAAGAGTTGCTTGGCTATTCTTGGACTTCCGCATTTCCAAATTAAATTCAGAATTAGTGTGTTAAGTTTCAAGTACATATAAATGAAAATTTTGGAGGAAGAATACCTCCAGAAGCCCCTCACTGCTCACAAAATTACATGTAAACTTGACAGCCTGGCATCAAAAGCCTTCTATGGTCTGACCTTATCCAACAACCACCCCCCTGTACTCTAACCTAACTGGAATATTTGCTGTTTCCAAGCCGAACTCAGCTTTCTCTAGTGCTCACTGTAGATCCAAGTGCCTCCTCTACCCAGACTGCTCCTGCTTAGGGAGCTCTGTACATATCTTCTACCTACCTTCCAAGGCCAGCTCACATGCCACCTCTTCCATGAAGTCCTCCCAGATGTCCATGACCTGAGAGAACTCCATTCAACCAACGAGCACTTTGAGTCTTTTCTAGACTAAGTTTCTTGAGGTCAGGCATTCACTCCTCTTTGTCATGATCCTCTTATCCCCAACGTTGAGAATGTTGCACAGAGTAGGGGCTTCAGAGGTATTTGGAAATCCGATGTAGTGCTTGCAATAGGGTTCCTGGCACCAGCGTACACTTGTTTTTACCGGTAGCACCAATACCAATGTCATAGTTGCTGAGGTTCTCCATTCTCTGGGAGCTTGCTGTGTGCCAGGCACTGTCCTGAACATTTATGATGCATCATGTCATACAGTCTCTCAATATGCCAATGGTAGGTGCTACTATTAATCTCATCTTAGAGAAAAGAAAAATCAAAGCTGGGAACAGTTAAGCGATTTGCTTAATGTGGAGCAAATAAAGAGCAGAGTCAGGGCTCAAACCCAGAGGCATCTCTCAGAAACATCTCTACCCTACTCCATGCTTCCAGATAGTGTGGCTATACATTTCCGGGAAGCAAGGGCTGAATCTTCTTACACCTGTACCTGCTGCACCAGAGTCTGTTCCAGGAGGAGTAGGTGCCCCGCTCAAGCTGGTGTCAGAACGTGGCTGGACAGGTAGAAAGCACCCAGCACAGCGTCCTTCCTATGGCAGGTGCCCAATAAACGTCAGTGACCCCATGACTCCACCTGCTCTCGGGTCCTTCCTTCTGCCCCATCCCTGCCCCACGTATGCTCTTCCGTCACCCATTCTACCCCCCCTTATCGAAAGGAGATGCCTCCAACAGTCCCGCAATGGTGACAAACAAAGTGATGGATCTAAATGGACCACAGTGCAGGAGAGAGGGGTCAGTGTGATGGTGGGAATAAAGCACTGGCTTGGGACATGAGTGCTCAAAGCCAGACACCTTGTCTTCATCAATCAACAGACATAACACATGGTATGAGGGCACAGGTCTGCGGGTCATGACTTTGGGAAAGTCTCTAAGTTTCCATTGTTTTGCTCATCAAAAAGGGGAAATCTACCTAAGAGTAGGTACCCTCTGAGGCAAGAAAACATCAGGTTCAACGGGTGATCTGAGCCAGACTAAACCCTAGGCTCAAAGCCCAGCTCTGGTACTTTCTAGTAACAGGGTACTGATGGATCTGTCCTCAGTGTCATCATCTGTAGAATGGGGATAACTCACAGGGCTGTTTCAAGGCACAAATGAGTTAAGAGCTGGAAAACATTTGGGACAGTGCCTGGCACAGAGCAAGCACTCAGTAAACACCAGCTCCTCGGTATGCTCCTGGGACTTGTTCAGCTCTTTGCAGGAGCATCTCAGAAGTGCCAGGGGCTTAATGCCTCCAAGGAAAAGTCTCAAGCAACGAGGGAAGGGAGTTGTTGGATAAATATCCCATCCTTTCCCTCCTTCGATTTGGCCATTCTGTATTTTACTCTACCCCGTTGCTCAAAGGGTCCCCAGTAAGATTCAGCCCTGAACGTCCAAGGCATAACCTCTCATTAACCCACCATTAACTGACTTCCCCCCTCCTGATTCACTCTCTGCACCCCCATCCTTCAAGGTGCTTCCAAAGATAAACTCCCAAATCGATTACTTACACCCAAGTACACATCTGCTTTGAGAAGAATCCAAAATAAGACACCATCCACAAACTGGTTTTCTTTTCTAGATTCTTTATTCGTGCCTATGATTTTCTAAGTCTCCCAGACATCAGGGTTGAAATCTTTGGATCAGTTTTGATTCTTTTGCTCCATCCCTTCTCCGAGCCCTCCATGCTTGGAGATGTCTGATTTCCACCATTAGTCCTACCCTAGCTCGGGTCCTCGTAACCTCCCACCTATTACTTACACCATTCTTCCTGCCTGGAATGTTCCTCCGCCTTTGCCAGGCTTGCCCGTACTGAGTGGCATCCCTATGCCACACCCTGTGCCAGGCGTGCCCTTCAAGGCTCCTCTGGGCTGGCCTTCCCTACCGCCCCATTCCAGGGCTGGCTCTCTTCTCAGAACTTGCTTTACACCGTTATCCATGCCATTAATTTAACATTGACAATGTGCTCTTTTTCATCACTGATTATTTGCGTTATTGGCTCCTCCAATAAATTTTATTGTCTTAGGGTCAAGAAGCATATCATATTTTAATTTTTTTATTTTTATTTATTTATTTTTTTTTTGCGGTACGCGGGCCTCTCACTGCTGTTGCCCCTCCCGTTGCAGAGCACAGGCTCCGGACACGCAGGCTCAGCGGCCATGGCTCACGGGCCCAGCCGCTCCGCGGCATGTGGGATCTTCCCGGACCAGGGCACGAACCCGTGTCCCCTGCATCGGCAGGCGGACTCTCAACCACTGCGCCACCAGGGAAGGCCATGCATATCATATTTTTAAAATACCCTCAAGAGGGCCTACGTCCACATTGGCTGGTTCCATTAGGCAGACAAGCTTACCTCAGTAACAAGGTAAAGGCAGGTAAATGGTGTCCTGGCAAGTGGACAAACTTATTCATTCCCCACATTGCACTGAGCCAACCCCCAGAATCTCAGCCACAAAGCTCCACCCAAAGCGCCATCTTACAGCAAGCTGCCCAAGCTGGTAGAATTAATTGGCTGCACCTACACACCAACACCATTCTGCCAGTCAGTATTTTTGACGGTTATGGCATCATGAGAGGTTATGGTGGGTGGTGTCACCACATATAAAAAGGATAGTGTCGGGACTTCCCTGGTGGTCCAGTGGTCAAGAATCCACCTTCCAATGCAGGGGACGCAGGTTCGATCCCTGGTCAGGGAAATAAGAACTCACATGCCGCGGGGCAACTAAGACGGCTCGCCCCAACTACTGAGCCCGTGCACCTCAACTAGAGAGCCCGCATGCCACAAACTACAGAGCCCACGTGCCCTGGAGCCTGCGTGCCACAACTAGAGAAGAGAAAACCCGCACACCACAACTAGAGAGAAGCCTGCATGCCGCAACTAAGACCCGATGCAGCCAAAAATAAAATAAATAAATAAATAATAAATTAAAAGAAAAAGAACAGGGCTCAAATGGTGACATCCCCACCACGGCTTGCCAGGTCTCACAGGACCTGGCCCCCCGCTGTAAAAAAACAACAAAAAACAACAAACAACGGGATAGTGTCGGCCCGAGAAGTGCTACGAAGAATGGAAGTTGGTAGTTTTCTGCCTCTGCATGGAACTGGGGACCACTCACTCATTTGATCATTCATTCATTCAACTATTTGTCATCAAGTAAGCACTGGACACTATGCAAGGCACTGGGGGTATAATTACAAAGTTGAGAGTCAAGGTCCTTGTCCTTGCAGGGGAGACAAACAATAAATAAGTGAATAACCAAATTAAATACTTGCAGAGTGTGATAAGAAATAAAGAAACCAACAAGGATAGAAAGAAGAGGCTATAATAGAGGAAAAAGAGAGTCTGACTTGGAGAGGCTTTTCCAAGGAAAGGACAAGTTACAAAACTGATTAAAACTAGATCATGGCCGGTGTACACACCTGGGCAGCCACAGAAGGCTTCCTGGAGGAGCTGGACTCTACTGTGGCTTTAAAAGCAGAGAAGTTAGGTTAAAGGATGATGTAGAGGTGGCTGAGGCAAAGGCTAAGATGCAGGAAAAAGGTGCATGTGAGGGAGATGACCAGGAAGGAAAGAAAGCTTGTCCTCTTCTGCATTATCAGAAGGACATTATCAGAACAGGTGTGACACAGTCTAACATCCAGGTGAGATGCAGCACCCAGTTCTCCTCCACGTCTCCCATGATGGCAAGACACTGTTCGACCCAGAACACACATCTTCCCCTGGAAATGCAGCGGCTTCAGAAAGCCCCGGACGCCCAGGCGCCCGGGCCCAAGGTGACGGAAGGAATGGAATCCATCTAAGAATACGCCTTCTCCTTTTCACAGAACTAGCAAAATTAAATACAGCATCGCACAGAGGGGTCCCCAGGTGTGTGTGGTGGGGAATCAGAGCTTGACTGGCCCTGGGGTCCTCCTTGGGTTAGCAGGAAGCCCTACCCTGATTTTGCAAGAAGTTTTGTGATGCAAATCGTCTCAAAGCCCTGGTCCAGGCCTTCACCTGAGATGCCCTCCATTCTCCCTTCGGTCACTTCTTCCACTCCAGGGAGGGGGTCAGATGGGTGGGAGATGTGACTGAGCGGCGCTGGAAAAATGCCTCGGCCCCGCCCACTGCTCCCCCCCCACCCCAGGAAGGAGGAGACACACACCTGCCCTCCTCTGAGCACACTGAGGCTTTGTCTGCTGGAGGTTCTGAAATCACCTCCTCACTTGCCTCAACCAACTCTGAAAGTCTGGGCTGGACGGATTGAGGGGCGGAGTGGCAGAAAGGAGAGGCAGCTAATAACAGCCAACAAGCACACCCAAGCCTGTCCCCCAACCCCAGTGAGGCGGAGGCCACCGTTACCCTACCTCCCTGACAGATGAGAAAATCGCTTTAGAGAGGACCGAAGACCTTGACCAAGGTCTCATGGCGGGCTTTGAACTGGCTTTGAACTCCAGTTATTCTGACCCTACAACCTGTAGATTTTCCTTTGACATCCCCTACCTCTCTGCCGGCCAGACTTCAGAGCAACTGAAGCAATGGGTCTCTATTGCTCTAGGGAAGGCATTCCAGGTGGAAGGATGTAAGGGTGTTGAGGGGATCAGGTGACACAGTCATCCTCTGGCAACTGTGACTGCTCTGGGAAAGGGGGTTAGCGAACACGACAGAAACTTGCTCGATCCGTCCAAAGGACACACAAAGATGGCCACAAAGGCTTCGTTCCTCCTCCCACTGCGAGGTGGAATCTAATTTCTCTCTCCTTGTTTCTGGAGATGAGTGACTTGCTTTAGTGCCCAGATTTCTGAAGCTAAACTATAAGAAGCCATTCGGCTTCTTGGCATCTTTGAGCCACCGTGGAAAATTCTGAGTAATCTGAGAGCACCTTGGAGAGACCATCGGTGCTCTGGCCAGACCATCGGTGCTCTGGCCGACCACCCCAACTGAGACATCTCCAGCCGAGTGTCAGAGATGTGGGTGAGGCTACCTTGGACCCCCACAAGACTAGCCATCCACCAGCTGAAAACCACTGAATGGCTGTCACTGATGCCACATGAGACAGAAAAACCGCTCAGTTGAACTCTGCTCAAATTCTGACCTACAAATCTGTGAGATAGAGTACAATGTTTGTGGGTTTTCAGCCACTAAGTTTGGGGGTAGTTCTTTACACAGCAGTGTATCATTGCTGTTTATGGAATATGTATAAACATATTCCACACTCAGATGACTTTTTTCTTTTTTTCTTTTGTGAACAAGGAAGCACATAGACTTAATTGCCAAGAGCAGCCATCTGCACCCATGCCAGCAACTAGCCTTAGGGTGAAGGCATCTCTGGGGCTGGGAGAGCTAAAATGAAAGAACCAGGGTCCCCAGGGACATCACTGATCTATTGAATCCACTGGTTCTGGAGCCGTCCTACCACTAGAACTCTTGCTGTGTGAAGAAGTACATGTCATCACTGTTTAAACTCGTAAGTTATGTCGGGGTTTGTGTCACTCGTCCAGAAGGCATCCCTGACTAACCAGTCATGTTGACTGCTCCAGGCTGAAGTTGGAATGCCTAGCACACTCTGGTACTGACACTGCTGTGATCTTGGTGAAGTCACTCGACCTTTCTGGACCTGTTTACTCCATCTCAAATGTGGGGAGACTTTTTCCTATCCCTCTTTATTTTGCAAGATGACCTTGAAAATCAGTGAACTGCAAATGGCCTACAGAAACCCGAGGCAGTGTTGGTATTTAGGTATCGGTTTCTCCCCTCTTGCATCTTAAAATCTAAGAGGCTTTGTGACATCCTTTTACAAACATTATATCATTCAAACTTCATGTCCATACTTCAAGGGGACAAGTACCACACTTCGAGGTGACAAGTACCATGATTCCCACTTTGGGAGATAAGGAAACAAGGAGTGACTTGCCCAAGGTCACACAAGCTGTGGCTTGAGCCCATGTCATCTCACTGATGGTCCATGATCACACTGCCTCAGTCACCACCCTATCAAATACCTAAGCTGCATCCAGGCACAGTCAGAAAGTAATGAGTTATTCCTACATTGGCACTGCCATTACCCCATTTATTTATTTGCTTAACCGATAGCTTCTATTAAATTGTGAATATGTCACATGGTGCTTGTTGAACTTAGTAAAGTCTCTTTAAACCTCATTACTTTGTTTCTAAAAAAAATCGCTGTTTATCAACGCCCAGAAAGAACATTAATTTGCCTAGTACTCCTCCCTTCCTCTGAGGACAGTTTCTCTTCCCACCATGTGAAGAGAACAGACCTTCAACAAGAGAGAAGAAAGCTACCTTGCAGAGAAAAACAGTACCACGCGTATTCTGAAGACAGACTGTATTCTTCCCAATCTGCCTTTGATATTTCATTCTTCCGTTTGGGTTTATATTTTGCCTCCCAAATCTTTCCAATCAATTCCTCTTTGGGTCCATGATAGTTCCAGCTGGGTGTCTACCACTTGCAGCTAAAGTTCAGCCCCAAAACCATGTGCTAAGAGGTCATGATAAAGACAGCCACAGCAACTATCAAGATGGGAAAGCCATCACAGCGTCAAGATGGGAAAGCCATCACAGCGTGGTGTGCATGCATGCATTGAAAAATAGACTGAATGGAGGTCCCTCAGAACACTAAAAATAGAGCTGCCATATGATTGGGCAATCCCACTCCTGGGCATATATCCAGACAAAACTCTAATTCAAAAACATACATGCACCCCTATGTTCATAGCAGCACTATTCACAATAGCCAAGACATGGAAACAACCTAAATGTCCATCGACAGATGAATGGATAAAGAAGATGTGATATATTCAATATATAGAGAGAGATATCTCTCTATATATATAATAGAATACTACCCTGCCATAGAAAAGGATGAAATAATGCCATTTGCAGCAACATGGATGGATCTAGAGATGATCACACTAAGTGAAGTAAGCCAGACTGAGAAAGACAAATATCATATGATATCACTTATACGTGGAATCTAAAATGTGACACAAATGAACTTATCTACGAAACAGAAACAGACTCACAGACATGGAGAACAGACTTGTGGTTGCCAAGAGGGAGGGGAGGTGGGGGAGGAATGGACTGGCAGTTTGAGGTTAGCAGATGCAAACTATTACATATAGCATGGATAAACAAGGTCCTACTGTATAGCACAGGGAACTGTATTCAATATCCTGTGATAAACCATAATGGAAAAGAATATGAAAAAGAATGTGTATATATATATATATATATATATATATATATATGAATCACTTTGCTATACAGCAGAAATTAACACAACATTGTAAATCATACTATACTTGAATAAAATAAATTTAAAAAAAAATTAAAAATAAAAGTAGACTGATGCTTATAGACTGTCGTCCAGCTAAAAGCTTCCCTAAGTTTTAGAAGAAGTCTCAATAAACTTGAAAAAGACAACTGCTCCTGCCCAGAATTCCCTTGTGCTTAGGTAATGCTGGCTCCACTATCCGTGACCTACCATAGTAAAAAAGTCCAGCTCTATCGGCACCGCAGGAAAGAAAGCAGAAGCTGATCAAAAGGCGTGGCTTCAACTTGGAAAAGCAACTCCCCTTAGTGTTAAGAGGAAGGTCTGAAGTCACCTGGGTAAGTCGGTTGAAGACACAATACGACAGAGAAGAACCTAGAAATGTTAAAAAGCAAGAGATGAAGAACCAGTACATTAACATTCAGAAGAATGAAGGAAACCTTGACAATTTCTGAAATGTCAGCTCGTAAAGCTTTTCTCAATTGTAATGCTTATGTGCCCATTTCTTAGGCAACCTCGGTTGATCAGGAATATCATCTGTGAGAAAGAGAGAGGATAGATTCTGTGTCTCTTGACTCTAATTTTTGTATTATTCAGGGTCCTAACAGCATCCAGATGGCCCGACAAACTGGGAGGCTGAAGAGAGCTTAAGGAAGGGACTACATACAAGGGGATGGGAAGGAAAGGTTCAGGGAAACCAGCAAGGGAGAGGGCAGAGCCTCAGGACCAGCCACGGTGGTGAGGCTGGAGCCCCGCTAAGTCAGCGGAACAAGGGAAGCTGTTGTTTCCAGAATTGAGAGAAGGCAGCTACATAGGGGGGACCACCTGCCAAGAACCGTGGCCACTTGCCTTTCACCCGCCAGTCTCTGGCCTGTAGCTCCACTGGCTGCCTCCAGAGGCCAAAAGAGCCTGTTGATTCCATGCTGATAGGGCAGCTCTTGGAGCACAGAGCAGGGTGGGGAAGGGTGCAATAGGACCAGGATGGGCAAAAGGAAGAGATCCAGCCCTTGTGGAGGCATCAGAGTGGAGAGCTAGGGAGAGGTGACAGCCCTGACTCCCCCGCCAAAGCTCCAGACCTCCATTTCCAACTGGCTCTGGGACATCTTCCCCTTGGTGGCCTGCTGGCCTCTCAAACGCAGCACATCCAAACCACACTGCTCATCTTGCTT
Organism: Hyperoodon ampullatus; assembly: GCF_949752795.1. Classification (NCBI taxonomy): domain Eukaryota; kingdom Metazoa; phylum Chordata; class Mammalia; order Artiodactyla; family Ziphiidae; genus Hyperoodon; species Hyperoodon ampullatus. The sequence continues at coordinate 21,052,626 of NC_136932.1, read as the reverse complement.
CTCAGTTCTGGTCCTTCCCTGGGCCTCCTGATTTGCTCTGTTCCCCGAGTTCTGTCCTGCTGGTCACCTAGGCTTAAAGCCTCAGGGCCACTTCCCCTCTGCTCTCTCCATCAGTTGCTAAGCCCTACATTATCCTATGCTTCACCGTCTCACCCATCCTGTCTCTTCTCCTTTTCTTCTATCTAGACTGCTGGCATCTTCTTCTAACTGGTTTCGACATTGCTAACATCCTCCCCTTTAAATGTATCTTACACACCGTAGCTCGATGCATCTAAAACATACCACGGGTCTTGATTCATCATACCACGACTTAAGCAACCCACCTCCTACCCGTTTCCCAGATATGCCACAGGCTTGCCGGTCTCGATTTCTCTGTTAAAACTTTTCCTTTGCCTGGAGGAGGGACCACCCTCCACCTTTACTTCCCGGAGCCCAGCCTTCCTTCATGCTCCCCAAAGATTCTTTCCCTCCTCCACTCTCCTTAGATATTTTTGCTCGTACCTCTCTTAGGGCATCTATCCCATTCTACCTTATACAACCATAATCTAAGGACATGGGTTCTTTCCTAGTTTCCCTACTACATTGTAAACTTGAGGCAGAAAAGCATGCCCCGTTCGTTTCTGTAGTTGCCCCTAGGAACTAGCCAACCAGCCAGCTCACTGTAGGTGTTTAATACCTGTGTACAGAATGAACGGATGTGACTATCGCTTCGGAGATTTTCCACAGGCCAAATGTCCAGTCTCCTTCTTGGCCTGTCTCTCTTGTCTACAGAATAATGCAAATCAAGGCCAGCCCTAATGAGCCTCCACGTTGCTGGTAGAGCACAGGACTAACCCCATAAGAGACCTGGACTGCTTTACGAAAGCATTTTCCAAACAGCTTTATAGCACAGCCCGGCACTCAAGGTTGGGAATAGATATCTAGAGATTTATCAGATCATTAAGGGAAGTAGAAGACAATAGGTATTGTGTTCATCTACACAGTAAGGGAGACCCAGGGCACCTAAACCACCCCCATGCTCAACAGCAGCCCTCGGGCTCCGTGGCATCCACAAGCCACCCCAAAGCACCCGGTGAGGTCTGGATGAGCCCGTCCCGGGGTTCATGTAGTCACAGAGAAGAGGCTTAAATAGTCTGAAGTCCACGATAACGGGTACAGGTCGGGGAGGCTGGGGGAGGCGAGAAGAGAGGGATCGTCAAACGTGCAGTGATTTAGTGTCTGTCTCTTTCCCCCTCTCCCTCCCTCTCTCCCCCTCCCATCACCCTGCCTCTTGCACAAGGAACTATTGAGAAGGGACAGAACAAACGCGCCCTTATGCAGCTCCCACGGAGTCCCGGGGTTTGTCCGAGACAGCTGCCTGGAGCACGCTATGGTTACTCATTACCCGAGTTCCCAGGCAGGAAAAGCAGCAAACTTCATAGACCCGAACTAACCCTCAGCACAAACACTCCAGCCGTAAATAAATAAATAAGTCAGGTGTACCAGGACTGGGGGAGGGCGGGAGGCGGGGGGAGGGGAGGGAGGCAGGGCAAGCTGACCGAGGCGGGGGAAACAAAATGAGAGTTGCTAAAAGGGGAGGGGGAGGAGGACGGAGGAAGGAAAACTCCCTTTGGAGGAAGGACAGAGGGGTGTTTGTGCCGCTGGCTTGTCCGAGCCTGCGGAGTGGACTCGAGTCTCAGCTGGCCATTCGCAGAGGTCGCGGAGAAAGAGGACTTTGAGAGGAAAGGCAAGAAGGACCCATTTCTCCAGCTCCCTGGCCCTCAGCCTCCCGGGCGTGACTTGCTTCTGGAAAGGATCACCTGCCACCACATTTGCTGGGGGAAGAGGTGCTGTGAGACACGGCATGAGTTTATCTCCCTCCTGACTCCCAAAGCAAATGGTCTGGTCACCGTCGTCACGACACCCATCGAACAGATGGGAAGGGTGTGGACGGACGGAGAAGCCAGAGGGACTAAGAAGCAGGGCAAGGGCTGGCATGAGGACAGTCATAGCCCCCAGGTTTTTGCTTTGTTTTGTTTTCGCGGTACGCGGGCCTCTCACTGTTGTGGCCTCTCCCGTTGCGGAGCACAGGCTCCGGACGCGCGGGCTCAGCGGCCATGGCTCACGGGCCCAGCCGCTCCGCGGCATGTGGGATCCTCCCGGACCGGGGCACGAACCCGCGTCCCCTGCACCGGCAGGCGGACTCTCAACCACTGCGCCACCAGGGAAGCCCCTCTTTTTTTTTTTTTTTTTTTGCCCCCAGTTTTAAAATATCGACACCATTGGTTCCTGACTGGCAGTGGTCTCTCTCCCCTCCCCCTGCGGATACGGTCTGGAGACATTTTGGGTTGTCACAGCTGGGCGGGGGGGGCTGGAACTGGCATTTAGTGGAGAGAGGCCAGGATTCTGCTAAACACGCTCCAACGCACAGGACAGCCCCCAAGACACAGAATGCTCCAGCCCTGAGGTCGCAGTGCTGAGCTTGAGAAATCCTACTCTGGATCGAATTCTCAGAACCGAGTCCGCAGCCCAGGCCACCTCTGATTTTGCAGATGACATTAGTCAGTCCATCAGCCCATGACAGTTCCATAAACCCACCCCATTCTTCCAGGATGCATGAGGGAGGGAAATCCTAGACCCACACGAGCAACAGTGCCGTAATCTCCTTTTGACTAACTCTGGAGACAAATCCACAGAGGATGTGTATCAAACACACTGGCATTCCTAAGTCACTACCTGACCATTTAGCAGATTAGCCAAGTAACTTCTGTACCAAGGGGTGTGAGCACCCATTACTTTGTCTTAGAGTCTCTACCAATCCTGGCACATCGGGGGTTTGGGAGGTTCCATTTGGGTTTTGCTTTCTCTTTCCTCAGTTTGTGGTTCACTAGTGGACAGGTCTTACACGAGACTCTCACCCTCACTGGATCTCAATTTAATAAAGTCAAGATGGGCAGACGTGGTCCCCAGTCATCATCTCAGGACCATTGCACAGTTTAATGAGCTCTTTCAAGAGTTAAAGTGATCCCAGCAGACCTCTGCAAAGATGAACATGACCTGATTAGGGGAGCCAAGTATGCAGTAAGTGTGGACCACTTCAAGGGGCAGTATGAGGTTTGTTTTCCAGTGTGGCCCTGGCCGCCAAGTGTTGGTGGGTCTAGCACAACCCTCGGTGTATTTCAGGAAGACTCTCGATCTTTCCCCAGCTGCCGCAGGAATTGCTGCTGTAGGGTCAATGATTCTGTTGCAGTTGAGCTACTTCCTCAAAGGGGTGGGGGAATGGGGGGATGGGAGGGGGTGATGTACATGTGCATGTAAGTGGGGTGTGCTGTGTATGTGCAGGTATGTGATGTCTGTGTGGTATGTGTGCCTGCATGTGTTGTATATGTGTATGTGGTGTGTGCATGTGTGTGATATGTGTGTGTGTGTGTGTGTGTGTGTGGCCAGACCAGCGATTAATGCCAGAACAAGAGGGCCAAGGAAGATTCCAGAGATAAGATTGTCCTAAATCATCTCTGATTGGGCCTCCCTGGTGGCGCAGTGGTTGAGAGTCCGCCTGCCGATGCAGGGGATACGGGTTCGTGCCCCGGTCTGGGAGGATCCCATATACCGCGGAGCGGCTGGGCCCGTGAGCCATGGCTGCTGAGCCTGTGCATCCGGAGCCTGTGCTCCGCAACGGGAGAGGCCACAACAGTGAGAGGCCCGCGTACCACAAAAAAAAAAAAAAAAAAAAAAAAAAAAAAAAAAATCATCTCTGATTGATGGACACCTTCAGGAAGACAGAATACCTGGAGTCGAGAGACTCCAGGAAGAGGCTGTCTGAGTTTAATTCCTGTCTCTGCTGCTTTGGAGCTACGTGACACCGGGCAAGGAATTTAACTTTCTGGTTTCCTCATCCCTATAATGGGATAATAAAAGTACCTACCTTGAGGTTGCAGGAATTAGTGAATTCATGACAAGCACTTAGTGCTGGGCGCCTGGCAAGCACTCAGCAGATGTTGGCTATTCTTATTGCTGCTTTGGGAGGAAGTTCTTCCTGGAGTCTAACCTAACACGGCCTGCTCCCTGCCCTGCTTCCCAGGAAAGCCACTTCCCCTGGGCTGATCACATCTCTGCCTACGAGTCCTCTGCTGACTTCACTTGCCTCTCAGTGGAGACCTCAAATCTGCTCACTGCATCTGTTCCCAGGCCACCCGGCCCAGACAGGAAGGGACAGCGTGAGCTGGTCACCAACTTTCTGCCTCGGGGACCCCGAAGCCTCCCCTGGTGGCCCAAAGAAAGCCTGGCTGGGGTTTCCCCCACCGACGCCCACGGCGGGCGCCTGCCTTCCTCGGTCTCCCAGATGCCTGATGACAATATTATTGCCACAATAAAGCAATGACGGCCACTATCAACACTCCATCAGCCTGGCCTGCCTTTCACAACCGGTTTGTCAAAGCTGCCCCTCCCTTCCCTGCTGTTAGCCCTCCGCTTGCTTATCTGCTCTGGAGACAGAAGTCTCTGGTTGAATTGTGGCAAATTAATTATTGAACTTCATAGCCAGGTCCTCCCCACGCACACGACAATCACTCCCATTGACTGCCGAGGCCAGGCCGTCCCCGCAGGCCAGCTGGGGAGAGAGTCGGTCCCACCCCGGAGACGGGCTCCGAACTGCTGAGCCCAATTCCCTTCCTCTAGGAAGCCTTTCCCCACCCTTGTGTCCCTGATACCTGAGCGAAAGGGCGTCTTTATAACAACACTGGCCGCAGTAAACGCTTTCCTTATGAATCAGTCAATGGTGTTGAAGCCACATAACTCACCAGCTTATTTCCGCTGAGCCATATAAGCCCCCGTGCCTGGCTCAGAGCAGATGTTTAATCGGGGTTCAACTGATGAAGGAACACAGAGGAGTGTCCTCTCCAACTCAATCCAAGCTACTGTGTCATCGTTGATATATACAAAATAACATCTGTAACTCATTTATTTAAGCATCACTCATCGCACTTCTTCCTACGAAGTCTCAGAGGTTGGCACTGTTACCATCGATATTGAATTTGCAGATGAGGCACAGAGAGGTAAGGAGGTGAAGTCACTTGCCCAGGACCTAATGAGTAGCAAACCAGGATGCAAACCCAGGCGGAGTCCACACACCTACGTACCACGTCACGCTGCTGCTTATGTAGACATCACCCTCACGTGTGGGCAACAGGAGACCTGGACGCCACCACCCACCTTAAGTTCTGGAACACGATCGGTACCGCTGACATTCTTTGCACAGTCCTCTCTGCTCCCCAGAAGGACGAAGACACTGACTTCTGTTTATTATTCCCTTTATTTTCGGTTTGACTACATGTGTATTGATCTCTAAAAACACGTTGCTTGGTTTTGCTTTTGAACTTCATCAAGATGGTATTAGGTTCCATGCAGTCTGCAACTTCCCCAACCCTGAAGTGATGAGCATATTTTCCTGTGTTTTCTTCGCCACCATTTTTGTTTCTCTCTACTTCAACACTCCTGGGTATCATCCGTGCTATTTTAATTTACATTTCAGGATATACTGTTTACATTCCCCTCTTTATCCAGTAACATGGAAGGCTCTCTACAGTGAGGATCATGAAATGGGACCCAGGCTGGACAAAGGGTCTCTGGGCACTTCTGGGCAGCCTGGGAATGGCCTTGGGCATACAGATTAGCATCTCCTGGGTGTTTCGTGACCTGTGAGGCAACATCCCAGGACTGCAAGGTGGTTAAGAATGAGTTTTGGGGCAAGCCTTTCCTGGGTTTGGATCCCCCTGTGTTATCAGTTACTGGCACAACTGTGCTACAGACGAACCACGGGAGCACTCAGTGTCTTACAGCAAGAGGCATTTATTCCCACATTTGTAGGCCTGCAGGTTGACTATGGATCTGCCAACCTGGGATGGATGCAACTGGGCAACGTGGCCGGAAGTTGCCTATTGGCTGAGCTTGGATCCCAGGCTATGAGTTGATATTAGTTTTCTATCATTGTGCTTAACAAACTACCCCAAAGCTTAGCAGCTTAGAAAAACAACGATTTCTTTCTTTCTCATGATTCCTCAGGTTGGCTGGGTAGGTCTGCTGATCTCACCTGGGCTCACTCGTGCGGTTAGGGTCCCAGATGGCCTCACTCAGATGTCCGGCAGTTAGTGCTGGCTCTCCACTGGGGAGCCCAGGTTCTCTTTCTCGTGGACTCTGTCTCTAATCTGGACCAACGTCTTCACAACATGGGGGGCTCAGGGTTCCCAAGAGGGAGTGTTCAATATGCAAGGTCTCCCAAGCGCTCGGCTCTGGATCCCACACACATCACTCTGGCCACATCCTATTGGTCAAAGGAAATCACGAGGCAGCCAGCCCAGATTCAAGGGGCGGAGGGCCAGTAGACATAGGCTCCCCTCTTGATGTCACAAACGGCAACTCCACATTGTGAAGGGGAACGGACCCGGGGTGGCATGATTCATTGGTGGGGCAGGGCAGAGAGTGAGTTACTCAGTCGATCTGCCCCAGGTGGGTTCAGATCCACTCCACCTGTGTTTTTGCCAGAGCCGAGACTGAAGGGCCAGCAGAGACCTGGGACATGCTCTTCTCGAGGTGGACCACAGGAGCCCAAAGCACCAAACCAGGAAACCTCTGCTCCTGACCTGGTTGCTCACATTCCATTAGCCAAAGCAAGTGACATGGCCAAGGCTAAGATCCCTGGTGCAGGGAGAGTGGGGAGAGGAAGAGGGTGCATGGAAATGGAGCGACCATCAAAGCTATACTAGGACCTCTGTAACTTGCAGTGTTTAGCGCTTGCCCCCCAAACACGGGTAACTCCTCCTTTGGAGAGTTAAGGCAGGGGTGACCCACTCGTCCCAGTTTGCCTGGACTCTCCTGGTTTTAGCTCTGGAAGTCTCACATCGCGGAAACCCCCTCTGTCCTGGGCAAACTGGGATGGTGTGGGAACCCCGTTTTGAGGACTAAACCTCCAAAAGCCCCCAACCAGCTTTTATTATGAGGACTAGCCCCGCTCTACAGAAGCAAAAAGCAACTTCTCAGCGGCCACACAGACAGTCAGTGGGAGAACCTGTGTGTCCCTCGGACCCTTTCCAAGCGGCTGCTGCCTACCCCCCTGCCCTGCCCCCCCAAGGCCCTCCTCTCATGAGGTCCTCTCTCTGTGGTCCTAGTAACAGGCCCTCTGGAGGGGAACGGCCGCCTTGTAAAGAGAGAAACTGAGACCCAGAGAGGTTAAAGGGGGCAGCTGCTGGCAAGAAACGTGGAACACCTGGGCCGGGCTGGAGCAGAGGGAGCACCCTGGAAATGGGGGCTGACCCACAGAAACAGGGGGTCTAGCCTATAAACAGGGGGAGCTCCGAAAAGGCAGGCAGGCCGGCAGGGGGGTGGCTGGGCGGCCTCCACGTGGCCTGATCATCGGCTGGTATGGCTGAACCTTGGGCGAGCTTCTCACCCTCCTGTAGCTTCAGGCCATCAGAAGAGAGCCCTGTGCTGGCTGCAAAGTACTTTGGTTAGTAACCTTGTAGGCAGCTCCAGAATCTCTGGCCTTATGGCAGTGCTTTGGTATTTTAATTTGCATATAAACTACTTGTGAATCTTGTTTAAAAAAAAAAAAAAGAGGAGTTTTTGATTCTGTGGAGTCCAAGACACTGCATTTCTTGGAGGAAACCAACACTGCTAGTCCAGACCACACTTGGATTACCAAGGCTTTAAATTACTGTCTGACCCTTTCTATTCTGGGGAGTGAATGCATACCCCAGAAAGGACATCATTAATAGTTCAAGGTTCTGCAGTGATAACTTTCTCTTCACTCTCTCCATTATAATTTGAAAGCAGAAAATTTGTTTTGATTTTTTATTTCTCTGTAATCATTCCTCACTTGATTACTTTTTAATAAATGCTTGCTCAGGTTTCACATGTACAAAATCTCCCTGAATCCTATTCAATGTATGACTCAAATTCTCAGAACTAGTTTTTTTGGTTACAATTAAATTAATTTCACAGCGGGGGGCGGGGGAAGAAAAGAAAAGAGCCCTGTGCTAATCCACCCAGAGCCGGATTCCAGTCCTGCCCTGGCTTCCCACTTACTCGCTGTGTGGCCCAGGGCAACTTGTCCAAGCCCCCTGGGTGGGTCTCAATTTCTCTGTTTATGAACCACCTTCCTGACTTCCCAGGCATCACTGGGCCCCTTAGAGCCAGGAGGTACCATGACAGGTCAGCCAGTCACCACCCTGCAGGTGAGTCCCCAGACAGAGTGGTATGTTCTATTTTTCTTGAGGAACGGATAAAGAGGAGACCCGCTGTGATGTAAGAGTTGTTGGATTTGGAATCAGAACACACAGTTCTGGTCATGTGTCCTCCATTTAGAAGTCACCCTTCTTCTTTTTTTTTTTTTTTTTTTTTTTTTTTGTGGTATGTGGGCCTCTCACTGTCGTGGCCTCTCCCGTTGCGGAGCACAGGCTCCGGACGCACAGGCCCAGCGGCCATGGCTCACGGGCCCAGCCGCTCCGCGGCATGTGGGATCTTCCCAGACCGGGGCACGAACCCGCTTCCCCTGCATCGGCAAGCGGACTCTCAACCACTGCGCCACCAGGGAAGCCCCACCCTTCTTCTTGAAGCCACAGTTTTGCTTGAGTGTGACTCTCAATTCTTGGCCATGTCTTAGCTCAGCTGCTGTAACAAACTACCACAGAACAGGGGGCTTGAACAGCAGACATTTACGTTCTCCCAGTTCTGGAGGCTGGAAGTCTGAGATCAGGGCATCAGCATGGTCAGATTCTGGCCTGAGCCCTCTTCCTGGCTTGCAGATGGCCACCTTCTCGCTGTGGGCTCACAGGGAGGAGGGAGATCTCTCTCTCTCTCTTCCTCTTATTATAAATTTATCAGATGTTATCAGATGAGGACACCACCCTTATGATCTCACCTAACCTGAACTCCCTCCCTGAAAGCCCCACCTCCAAGTACAGTCACGTTGGGGGTTAGGGCTTCAATGTGAATTTTAGGGGGGCCCACGTCAACACATGGCACCTTGCACTTTCACTGATCTTTGGGTCAAATTAAATGGACATGTGACCAAGCTCAGCCAACTTGAAGGTACACACCCGGGAGAGGGTCCCGGTGCGGGGCTTCTGCTGGCACGTCAGTCAAGTGCTGAGTAAACCAACTGGGACCAAACTGACGAGGATGGGGGACATGATACCACAGAGCACCCCCAGTTTTCCCCAGGTCCCTCAGGGAGTCCCAACTCTGAGGTCTGGGATTGCCATTCCTGAATCCCCGTCCTGGATTCATTCCTCTTCCGAGGGCATTTGGAGGACAAATACTTTCTGATTGGAGTATCTTCCAAATACTCAACATCTGGAAGGACCTGTGACAAAGGCCCCCTTTGTGTGGCAGGGAAATGGGCTGGCGTTAAAATACAGCACCAGGTCCCAGAGAGCTGGGAACGGCACGGGGGCAGAGAGGGTGAGGGAGTGAGCGAGGAGAATGGGCGTGAGAGCCAGGTCGGCAAGAGGTGGGCCCAGGAGAGTAAGACAATAAATAATGGCCAGGGCTTGTCTAGTGCTTCCCATGCGCCAGGTGCTCTTCTAAGTACTTCCTTTTTTTAACGCCTTATTTACATCAAAGAACACTGAAGAGGTGCTCACGGAGAGGGAAGAGGATGGATCTGAGAGCATGTGGGGAGGGATATTGAGAGAGAGGATGAAGAGAACAGAGGGAGGGTGCAGAGACGGAGGAGTTCACACAGCAAGGGAACATGTTTCACGTCTGGACAGGGCCAGGCAGAGGAACAAATGCTGCTGGAATGTTCAAAGGGGACAGCATCCCAACTCCATTTCTAGCCAGATGATTTCCTCGCTTCCTTGGAACCGTGTGCAGGTACACACAGGTACAGGTGTGCTTGCAGAAGCCTCGGTCCCTCTGTTCCAGCAGGTGGCCGCGCCTGCCTCTGTGTGTGTGTGTGTGTGCGCACGCGTGCACGCGTGCGCCTGTGGGGGTTATGGTAACCTGGAATAACAGAGCACGGGATGCCGTGGCGCCTCCTACCCGCCCTGCAGCAACACCACCTCCACCCCAGCATGGCTCCAGCCCCGAGGCTGTCCCCAAACCTGACAGGAGCCCCCTCTGTGGAAAGTTCCTCAGAGACTGAAGGTCTGGGATGCCAAAATTCCTATCAAAAAGCCAGGCATGGAGAGCTATAAGGACACTGCTTTCCTAAAGTATCTGAAAATCAATTCAGCTTTTGCAGAATCGCAGAATCTTGGAGCTGGAATGAATCTCAGGACTCTGGTCACAAATGGGAAGGGGATGGATGACCCTGGTGACACTTGTTTAAAATGCAGATTCCCAGGCCCTGTCCTAGACCCATCCAATGAGCAGGGATAGGGAGAGGGAATCTAGGAATTTGCATTTGGTAAATGCTACAGGTGATTTTTTTTTTAATTTATTGAAGTATAGTTGATTTACAATGTTGTGTTAATTTCTGCTGTTACAGCAAAGTAACTCAGTTATACATGTATATACGTTCTTTTTCGTATTCTTTTCCACTATGGTTTATCCCAGGACACTGAATATAGGTCCCTGTGCTATACAGTAGGACCTTGTTGTTTATCCATTCCATATATAATAGTTTACATCTGCCAGTCCCAAACTCCCACTCCTTCCCCTGGTGACCACAAGTCTGTTCTCTATGTCTGTGAATCTGTTTCTGTTTCATAGATATGTTCACTTGTGTCATATTTTAGATTCCACATGTAAGTGATATCATGTGATGTTTGTCTTTCTCTGTCTGGCTTATTTCACTTAGCATGATAATCTCTAAGTCCATCCATGTTGCTGCAAATGGTATGATTTCATTCTTCTTTATGGATGAGTAGTACTCCACTGTGTGTGTGTATATATCTTCTTTATCCACTCATCTATCGATGGACATTTAGGTTGCTCCCATGTTTGGGCTGTTGTAAATAGTGCTTCTACAAACACTGGGGTGCATGTATCTTTTCAAATTAGAGTTTTGTCTGGGTATATGCCCAGGAGTGGGCTACAGGTGGTTTTTTAATGCACATTCAAATGCAAGAAGTCTTGGTGCAAATCATGACCCACCTTCCAGCAGAGCAGCACTGACTAATCTGAGACACATGCTGTTCATCCAGTTCTTGAACATCTCTAAGGCTGCACAGTTGTCAGCACTCAGAAAGTCTTTCCCAACTTTCCTTTTTTTATATCTAACCTGTATATTCTTCTTGAGCAAGAACAAAGCGCTGGGTGAGCTCATTACGTATTACCTTATTTAATATTCGTGACACGCTTCTGAGTTACATACAGGATGGAGGCAGTAAGAGAAGCAGAAGAGAACAAGAACAAGGGAGGTCACAGGAACAGGGGAAGAGAAGAGAAGACATTCCCTAGTCTCCTGGCTTTGGGGAAGCAATAAGCTGACTTCTTGGTGTGTCCTTGTCACTTTTACAACCAGAGTATGTCGAGTGGCATCAAAATTCAGAACTGTCACATTTGGAAAAAACAAATTCTACTTTTGTTTTGCCAGACTCCCTTGCAGCTAGGATTGGCCATATTAACGTATTTCTGACCAATGAGATGTTCCAGGAAGTCTGCTGAGTTGCAAACATTTGCTATGTGTCAGTGGCTGCTTATATTATACTGTTCCGAGGTACACTGAAGAGGCAAAGGAATTGGAAGCACTGGTTTCCTCCAAAGGCAAAGTGTCAGGTGGGGTGGGGACAGCAGACACCTTGAAGGTCTGCACCAGGGGCTGCTAGAGCACCCAGACCCCCAGAACATCCCCACACTGTGCAGTCACTTTCACCCCCAACCCAACAGGAGCCTGAGGATTTAGTTGCCAGAGAAACTGAACGAGAGAGAGTCCAGACATGGGCACTTCCAAGGGCAGGGGCAAAGCAGGGAGCAAAGACGGGGATATTGAAGGAATGTCCACATGCCCCTTCACCAAGTCAGGTCTCCAAACGTTACTGCTCAACTTACTTCCCCTTGACAAGAAACATCTGGGCTCCTCTCTGGTAAAATTAATCATCCCAAGAGAAAAGACCCAACAATAATGATATTTGAGGGCCCTCAATGCAAAGTCTAGTTTTTCCCCAAACGCCTTCCATGGGGCTGACTAGCTTTCACATCCCATCCAATCTCACTCCTACATACAGAGCTTTCAATGAGACAAGCATCACCAGACATTGGGGGAAAGTTCCAAGCAGGACAGACAGAGACCAAAACAACAAAATGAGGTAGGGGTTAGGGGGAGAAGAAAGAAACCCGGGGGAGATGGAGGCAATGCAGGGAGCAGAAGAAAACAGAAACATAACAAAAACCACTAACTCCTTTCGTTATTATCCTTGGAGAGAGAGAAGAAAGTACTGCATCCCAGAAATAAGAACAAGAGACCCCAAGAAGAATTATTATGGCAGTTTGAGCCCTTGGAAATTAAAAATGTGACAGCAGAAATTGAAGAGAAAAAATCAGTAGTAGAATTGGAATATAGTGTTAAGAGAACCAAGAGACATAAAAAGACCAGGTAAATCCAGAAGAATAAGGATGAGGATCAAGCCAGGGGTGCCAAGACGCAACAAAGAAAAATTCCATGAGAGAAACAGAAAAAATTAAGGGGAGAAAACTGGGAAATAAATAATATAAGAAAATGGACATGAGTTTCCAGGTTGTAAGGGGGTATCAAGGGCCCAGGACAAAGAATGAAAACAGACCCACACCAATATCCTGTATCATAAAATTTCAGCTCATTGGGAATAAAAAGAAGACCTTCAAAGGAGGGAGGTAGGAGGGGAAGAAAGGAGACAGAGACAGAGATCTCCCGTACAAAGGACCAGGAATCCAAATAGCATCAAACTATTCAACAGCAGCACAGGAGAGAAGGTCATGGAGTCTCAGCAGAGGTGAGGGGGAGAATCATTTTCTTGCCCCTTCCAGCTTCTAGAGGCCACCTATATTCCTTGGCTCATGGCCCCTTCCATCTTCCAAGCCTGCAATGACCAGTCCGTCTTTCTGACATCACATCACTCTGCCCGCCCTCCCCTCCTCCCTCTCCAGCTTATGAGGACCCATGTGATTACACTGGACCCACAATCCAATGGAGAGAATCCAGAAGAATCTCCCCATCTCAGGGTCAGCTGATCAGCAACCTTAATTCCATCTGCAACCTGGATTCACCCTAGCCTGTAACAGAAGATATTCACAGGTTCTGGGGCTTAGGATGTAGACATCTCTGTCTACCAAAAGGGGCATATTGCAGCTTTGTACAAAATCTGGGTCATTTTATTCAGGAAAAAGGGGAGAGCAGATGTAAGGCAGGCACACGCTAAGGGTTACGGAGCAGAAAAGGTAAGAGGAGGCAGGGCCCCCCCATGGCACCACAGAGCCATTGCTCCAATCCCAGACTGGACCTCTATCACATTTTAAATTACGAGAGAGAAACATACCCTCGTTTGGTGAAGCTTCCATAGGGAGACTTCTGTTGAATGAAGCTCAATCTAAAGCTAAGGGAACTGTCACTTTCCAAGGTAAGAAGTCGACAGATAATGTCTGAAACCAAAACAGGGAGCGATGCGAGGACAAGCATGCTGTTGGGAAATATTCGCAGGTAAACGGCAAAAGGAACATCTGCAGGGGAGTGGAAAGGGATTCCCAGCTGAGGAAGAGGAGGGAGAGCATGGCTGCCTTTCTTTAAAAATGTTATCACACTGTTTGATTGATTACGCTTCATTTACCTGGTCCTTAATAAAAATAAGATTTTAATTTTAAAAACGATGAAAATAGGGCTTCCCTGGTGGCTCAGTGGTTGAGAGTCCGCCTGCCGATGCAGGGGACACGGGTTCGTGCCCCGGTCCGGGAGGATCCCACATGCCGCGGAACGGCTGGGCCCGTGAGCCATGGCCACTGAGCCTGCGCATCCAGAGCCTGTGCTCCGCAATGGGAGAGGCCACAACAGTGAGAGGCCCGTGTACCGCAAAAAACAAAACAAAACAAAAAAACAAAAAAAACGATGAAAATGGTTTGGAGCACTATGGCAACAACCCAGAGGTGCAAGGGAAATACCTACCCAGGCGATGTTCCCTGGCTGGGGTGGGTCAGGCTGGAGGAGTCTCCTGGGAGACGGGAAATGGTCCCTGAGGGTGCCAACGGGAAGCACAGCCTCTGCTCAACAGGTAAGGAGGTGCAGTGCCCCCCTCCTCCCCATGCAGCTAAAAAGCGCAAGAGGTCAGGACAGGATCCAAAGTTTCCCGTTCCTGACAACTTGCTGCTTTTAGGAGCAGCACCCCAAAGAGCAAACTAAGAGAAGAAACATCAGGGGCCGGTTTCCAGGGAGAGGAGAGTGACCACGGCCATTCCTCTCTGCACATCTGCTCCTCTAAGCCTGGCCCTGGGGAACAAAGCCAAGATCTTAATCGCCCAGTGTCGCTCTGGCACGCTGAGCCTGTGATACACCTGTCTCCACCATCAGGCAAATGAGTGGGTTTGCAGGCAGGGGCCTGCCCCGCCAAACAATGCACCCCTTTGTCCCTGCCCAGAGCTCTCAGGATCCGCGAGGAGGCCAAATCCATCAGCGCTTGTCAGAGCCCTTGATGCACACAATGCGAGTTATGATACACATTCTCCAGCAAAGCCCCAGGCTTCCAGCAGGCAGCTCGAGCTGACACGCAAAGTGTCAGTCAACCTTCCACAAGCCCGGGGTGGGGACCCGGGTAAGCTGGGGGGTGGGGGGTGCAGGGCACCAGCTCTCAGTCCCAGAAGCCAAGCAGGGCCAGAGAAGGTGTCCCTGGAACTCTGATGCATCCTTTCTGAAAACCAGCCCCGAGCGAGCTGCATTAAGAAAAATTGTCTTCCCGTGTGGGCAGAGGGATCTCCCAGCTACTCGGGCACAGAGGATGGGCACATGTGCAGGGCACGTCCCCACCCCTGGCTCACGTGGCCAGAAGTTTAAGGTCCCAGAACTCTGCCTGGGAAGGAGGGAGGATGGAAGTTTGAATTCCCGAATGAGATTCCCTACAAATGTGACACGAGCCAGAAAGGTGTAACTCTGTCCTTTGTAGCCAGAGAGGCGGCAGGCTCTATGGAAGTTTGGGGGTTTCGTGTCCTGAGAGAACCCAGAAGCAGCCTCTGCGGATGCTGCCCAGGTTATATGTGTATTTTGCGACAAGCTTTGCGAACCATCCCTGGCTGCCCTGTTCTGTCCGGCCAGCCCCTCCTTTCCCACTCCCCATCCACGTGACCGCCAGTCACCGTGGCCAGGAATACACAAGCGCTTTCCTTGGGCAAACAACTGTTTCTTCACAGAATCCTAGGTTGGCCCCAGCACTCAACACAGAGAGAAGGGTCGGGAGAGGATAGTGTGTCCCTCTGGGGTGGGGTCGTTGGCACCATCTGCCCAGGCCGTGTGTGCCAGGCAAGTTCAGAGCTACAATTAGCAGCAACTCAGCCACACTGCCTGGACCCCATTCCCCGGGCTTACCCCACAGGCTTCTTTACGGGAAGGGAATGAGAAAATGAATGAGTTTTGAGAAAAGCACAAACTCCTTTAGCAATACAGGATATCTGAGCTGAATCATATTGGGTCATATTTTATTGTTTTTGACCCAAGGCCACTGCTCAACTTAGAGAGGGAGTAAGACATATACAATATTTAAAGTAAATTATATAATGTTCCTTTGTGTGTGTCTAAGAAAAAACCTTTCCTTTTCAAGATACATACGGACCTGTTTATGCATAAAATGACACAATGTCTGAGCTTTTTTTGTTTGTTTGTTTAAAAATAATGAGGAAGGGCTTCCCTGGTGGTGCAGTGGTTGAGAATCCGCCTGCCAATGCAGGGGACACGGGTTCGAGCCCTGGTCCGGGAAGATCCCACATGCCGCAGAGCAACTAAACCCGTGCGCCACAACTACCGAGCCTGCGCTCTAGAGCCCGCGATCCACAACTACTGAGCCTGCGTGCTGCAACTACTGAAGCCCGTGTGCCTAGAGCCCGTGCTCTGCAACAAGAGAAGCCACCGCAATGAGAAGCCCGCGCACCACAACGAAGAGTAGTCCCTGCTCGCTCCAACTAGAGACCAAAAGCGGCCCAAAATAAAAAAATAAATAAAATAAAAATTATTAAAAAAAAAAAGACAACCAACCAACACCCATACAAAAATAAATCAATAAAAATGAGGAAGACAGAGGTGAAGGCGGCCAAACTGGCCGGGGGGTGGGGGATGGTTGTCAGAACTGGGTGGTGGGTACATGGGGCTCAGGGCACCCTTCTGTGTACTTGAGGGTAGGTTCAAAAGTCTTCATAATAAAAAGTGAACGAAAACAGACTTCAAAGAGGAAAAAAAGTGAGTAAAGAATAAATCTGCCAGTGTTAAGAACTTCCACAGGCGTTGTAAGGCAACTGATCAGACCTGGACTTGCTTTTACATTGTCGTGGCCAAAAGAGACGTGGTTTTGGCTGTTGTAACCAGACTATAAAGGGGAGTAAGTCCTTGCTCATGTTGGACAATGGCCCTCAGCATTTTTGGTAGGACTCCAGAGCAGCATCTAGTGACACTGACTCCCAAAATATGTCTGCTGTAGTACAGCTTTATGTCACAGAGTAGAGATCGGGGGACTGAAGGCAGTTCCTAAACTCAGGATACACTGTGATCAAAGTTGTAGGGATGGTTTTAAAGAAGCTGTCACACATGAGAATACACTGGTGGTTGCCAAGGGGGCGGGGGTGGGGAAGGATGGACGGAGAGTTCAGGTTTAGCAGATGCAAACTAGTATATAGAGGATGGATAAACAACAAGGTCCTACTGCATAGCACAGGGAAGTACATTCAATATCCTGTGATAAACCATAATGGAAAAGAATATGAAAAAGAATGTATATATAGGTATAACTGAATCACTGTGCTATACATCAGAAATTAAGAAAACATTGTAAATCAACTATACGTCAATAAAATAAATTTAAGAAAGGAAGGGAGGGAGAAAAATAAGGAAGATGTCCCAAAGACTTACTGAGCAGAAGGGAGGGCAGATTGGCTAGCTAGCATGACTGGCAAAAATCACTCTTCATCACCTAGTCGTCCCAGGTAAAGCATCACAAACAGCCTGAAGGACATTGTCATTATTTCTGTAGGATTTGTGAGAGAGGAGCGGTTCCATTTTTAACTGGTGCATTGCTCACGCTAACGGTATCTGCCGAGTCTTTTCCTCTTGCTGTTTTTTTCTTAGCGGATTGAGGTGACGATTAGAGTTAATAGCAAAAATCACCAGTGAATGCCCGAATCATAACACCTTGACATCCGAATGCACAGGTGCTAGCTTTCCTTCTCATTGGCAAGATCCTAACCTTCTCAGCTTATTTAAGCATCTAACACCCTCAGCTGGCTTGATCTCTCTTTATACCTGCCAACAAAATCTAAACGAGGAATGGTATGGACCCATGCACGAGACACGGGCAACACAGGAAGTCAGTGACCGAGCAACACAGCATCAGGTGCTGATGGGTCATAACTCCAGGGGCCCAACGGTTGGGACCAGCCTCCCTGACCAGTAAAAGGAGGGAGGAAATGGATGCTGAGCTGACAGTGGGAGGCACCTGGGTGTGGCAGAGAAGGGCGTGTTTCCGGGGGAGCCCTGTTCCCTACTTGTTTGCTGCACTTTTCCAAACCACAAAGCCCTGCTAGGAGCTCCCCTGCCAAGGCTGATCGCAATCTACCGTGCTATCTGCATTGTCATCTCTCATGCAGATGCGCAGTCAGCGCTGTGAATGCTAAGGGCGCTCCCCTGGGGAATCTTGTCTTTTCCCAAAGCCAGGTTGTCTGGGCATCCAGGCCTACAGCAGCAGACTTCTCCAGCCGTGGCGATGTTGCCAACTGCATCCCCGTTAACTTCCTTCTCTCCTTTCCTACCTGCACTTCTCCGCCAGCCTTACCACAACCCTAACCTTAAGATGAGCTTAAACCATGCACCCCTTTGCGTCCTGGCCTTTCATAATGAATATTCAGGATGACAGAGCCCCTTGAGGAAAAGATCTAACCCGGCTCTCCCTTTAACCTTGATGGCTGTGTCATCCAGCCAGAGGCTGTCACTGTGTCTGGTGCCTGGGTCCCCTGAGTGCTAGGAGAAGTGGCCCTCTGCCTGGTGGCGCTGTGAGGAGGAGGATGGGAAACTGGCAGCCGAGTTTTTCTGGCTTGGAAAAAGAGGATTTTACTTTTCAGCACCTGCCAACCTGACAGGTTTGCCAAGAATTTTACATTTGCCAAGAATTCTACATTAAATAAATACACACCTACATCACCTCCCCCCCGAGGCAGGCATAACCTACTGCACTGGGTAAGGAAACAGCTCTTAGGAAGGAGGACCATATGGGTTCATAAACCTTTCTGGTTTCCACAGCATAATCCATTCTCACCTCCACCAGATGACCTGAAACATCTCCTTTGTGTTCAAGTTTGGGTTCCAAAGCAAGAAAGTTAAGGCTTGATTTTGACCTAAAAGATTTTTGTTCTTTTTATCATACAAGTCTATTATACACATTTTGAATGTAAGGTATATATATATATATATATATATATATATATATATATATATATATATATAAACATCCTTGGGAACTTCTAGGTCTATATGCTCTTATAGATCTGGTTAGTGGACTCTGTTTTGGGGGTACTGTTGTCCCTTCCTTTTGCCTGCAAAGTGTAGCCAATGGCTGAGCCTTAGATAGCCATGGCCATGGAATTCATCATGTTGGGAGCTGATTTGCAAAAGTTCCTAAATCTAACTAAAGGCAGAGACCAAAATTAAGACCTCTCTGCACTTAGTTTGTGCTAGCTTGCTATACAACAGCAGAGAACTAATACAATGACCCTCTCCTGCCAAGTGACCAAATATGACCAATGTCTACGTGGAAGAAATCTGCAGATTCACGAACCGTTTATTTAAGAGCAGTCTCTTTTCCTTCAACCTGTAGTGTAGGCTTGTAAGACACGAACGATTTTACGTTCCTTATAATTTCACATGTTAAGTTCAATCAGCATTTTCACTGAAAAAGCAGGGAGGGAGCAGGTTCCTGTTCAAGAAAACCTTTGATGAAGTATAAACCTAAGTACTAACCTTACATCAGTTCATTGTTCTTTTCCATGGGACACCTTCCAGGGTGTGGTAGTGACCAGCGTAGGCTGCAGACCCCAGTGCATACTGAACTCTGTCCCTAAAAGGCAAAGGTCCAAGAAGGGAGTACACCTGTCACACCCTTACCGCACATCTGGAAAGCTGGAAAAAAACCGGCTAAGGGCCTCTCTTCTCTTTGCACGTTCCCCCACCCCACCATCCCCGCCACCCTCCCAGCTTGTGCTGTATTTTCATTCCTCCCTGGCACATCCTGGGCTTCTTGGAGGTCATGGCTCCCGCATCAGTGGAGGGAGATGCTAGCCTGGTCTTAATCCTCAGGGCTGGGTCCTCACCAGCTCCAAAGAGCCTAGATCCATACCCCTCCCTGCTGGTTGGAGAGAGGCCAGTGAGAGACATTAATTTTACGGCTCGTAGTTTGCCAGAGAATGGGGGCTACATCAGAAAAGATCCCACACAATTTCCAGTCTGATCTTCTAATTGGGGGAAGGATCATGGGGTGCAGGGATGCTGGGATACAGGTTCCAAGGTTTACCCTGCACAAAAAATCGTATGTGCCTGTCTTTGGGCCACATAATCCCGTTGCCCTTTTAGCTCATCCATCCACCCACGTCTTCCATGTCTTGGAACAGAAGGCAGTAGCAAGTGCCCTAAGGATACTGGGGGGCCCTGAGGCTGTGCAGCCCCATCAGAAGCTGCAGACCTCTCAGTGACAGCTCTTGGGGACAGACTGTGGCCATGTAAGGCCCCTTTGCTGTCAAGCCTCTGGCAGGGCCAGGGCCAGGGCACCGTCAAGAAGATGAGAACCAAAAAGGAAGAGGGTTGAATAGGTGCAGGGCCCGAGGTGGGTGCAGGGCCGCTGCTTCCCACAACTCTGGCAGCCCAGGTCCAGCCTCCCTCCTGCATTCTGCTGGAGGGAGGGGAACCAGTCCACTCTCCAGGAGGAAGAACTAAACCCGCCCGGAGGAACCTCCTCCTGCTAGGAACACGCTGCAGGGCTGAGCTGTGTTGGAAAGATGGTCAAAACGTGAATTCACTACAGAGGACTAGTGTTTTCGCTGACGCCTTGAAATCCCCTAGGACTGCAGGCCTCCCCGCCCTGCAGTCAAGCGGAGTAAATTTAAAGCACGCCCGGGGACCAGAGGTGCACCTACCTTAAAGCCAGCGAAGCCTGAACTGCAGGGACGCTGGCTCACAGGCGCCCCTCCAAAGCTTTGTGCCTAATTTTGTGTTTTGTACTCGAGTACTGTTTTTCCTCAAATGACACAACCTCCAGATTCACCCGAACCCGGGTGCATCATCGGAGGGGACAAGCTGGGAGTGACCAGCCGCAGTCGGCAGGAGCCCCGGGAAGCCAGGGGTCCCTTTGGTGGAGTGGACTGGCCCGGCGGTGGCCCAGCGGCAGCCCAGCGGCGCCACAGGGGATAATGGTTGCAACCCTCCGCGGGCGGACGACGGAAGGAGGCGGGTCTCAGGGCGCCGGGAACGCAGCGGGCAGCGTGCGTGCAAAGCCCCGCCCCGCCACGCCACGCCACGCCCCGCCCCGCCCCGCCCCAAACAGGTAAACAGCGCCGCGCCAGGGCACCAGCCGGAAACCCTCTGCGCTGCGCGCCGGGAATGCGCGGCCAGGATGGGAGCGCACCTGCGGGCAGGCCAGTTGGGCCCAGGACAGTAGCCAGGCGGAGATGACCCGAGAGCTGGGGAACCCGCGCCTCTGGAAGACCCTGCCGCAGGGTCGACCCTGGGTGCTGTAAACACAGAAGATCGGTGCCTTTCGTTATGCGTAATCATACCCCAATTTAAAAGGGGAAAAAAAGGCGAACAGCCCCTGGCCTCCCATTTAGCCAACTTTCACGGATTCAACCAACTTTTATGGAAGGTGGAGGTGTGCAGGATGTTGCATCAAGAAAGCCCTAAGGAGGGGGGTCGGGAAGTCAATTTGGGCATCCTCCGCGCAAAGCAGAAACGACTCTGCCACTGCCCAGCACCACCCTGGCGAGTAAGACTCCTGGACCTCCCCGGCCTCGCTGTTCAAGTGCGGTTATAATATAGAAGTCAAGGAGGACTCAAGGAGATGACGAGGGCGAGAAGCACCCTGCCTGGCGCAGTCTAACCAATGGCCTTCCGTCAGCACAGCAGGATGAGAATGTCCCCAGAGAAGATCCAGATGCTCATACCTTCCCCCCACCACCACCACGTCCCATACCAGTCCCCTGGGATGAGTCAAGGTGTCAATCAAAGGCAAAGCCTTGAGGGAATGAGATGTTTCTGCCATCAGACAGTCAGGGATCTGAGAGACAAGGGGCAGTCCTGGTAACTGGTGCTAGCAGCTTTAAAAAAAGACAGTTTCCAAGTGACTGAGAGAGGAAAAACTGCTGAGCCTAGTTTACCAATGGCTCTGCTGATATGCTGGCCCCATCTAGAAATGGACTGCTGTGGTGTTAGAGTTCCACTGAGGGTAGCAGGTGAAGAGAAGACCTCCCAGTGGGGAGAATTCTAAGCACACATTTCTACGTCCACTTTGCCTGGAAGGAAAGATGATTTGATGCAAGAAGCTACACCAGTTTATGAACTGTGACAAATGGTCTGGCCAAATGGTCAAGCACTGGAAAGAAGCAAGATTAGAGGTCTGGTGACAGAGACGTTTGGGGAGGCAGAGATGGCTGCGCCTCTCAGGAAGGGGCAAGTGTGGAAATAATTGTCCCTCGAGTGAAAGGTCACCCATAGTCTCCACTGTGGAGGAGACTCTTACAAATTAAGTGGCCAAGACTATCTACGAATGACAGTTTCTTTCCCCAGGGACATCATTGCTTTCTCAACTGATTCAAGAATAAAAGTGGCCATGTTGCCAAAGATGGAACAATGCATGGATTCAACCACTTGGCTGTCCAGCATCCATCAGACCTGGCCAATGAGTGCACACAGGATCGGTGATTGACCCCTGACCCCGGATACTGATGATACTCCAATGGTCCCACACACTGCTTGGTTGCAGACTGATTACTTTGGACCTCTTCCATTATGGAAGAGGCAGGCTCATATGTCTGGATTTAGAATAGCCTTCCTGTCCATCCTATCATCGTGGCATCCTATAACATTAGTTCTGACCAAGGGATTCACTTTACAGTCAAACAGGGAAGGCAACAGGCAGATATCCTTAGAATTTGATCCCACCATCCAGAAGCAATCATCTGTTTTGAACTGTGACACTAACTATTAAAGATTTGGTTTTATGACTAGCTATGAGACAGTATCTAATGAGGTTGAGATACTGTTGGCTAAGATGGGTGTTTGTTCAGAATGAATATTCAATATGTGGTGTTATTTCTCCCATAGCCAGACTAGGCAGGTCTGGAAGAAGGGAGAGTGGGGATGGTGCCACCCCCATTTTACCAAATGACACTCTTCAACGTTGGGCTCCACCTGGTTAAGACTGTTTGAATCCAAGAAAGGAATGCTCCACCACTGGGTGGCTAGCCACTGGGGGAAAAGGGAATCCTGAAGTTTCCATTGTGTGAGGGACAGCTCCGTTATCTAAGCAGGAAGTTTTGTTTGTTTTTGTTTTTAAGACAAAATCGAGGAATCAAAGTATCTGTAGATGTCGAACAGCAAAAGAGTGAGGCTGTCATAAACTTATTTTTTTCTTCTTTTGGCTCTCCACCATCTGAACTCATTCCCCAAACTGGAAAATCCATTATTATGTGAGTCTTAATAAGAGGGCAAGACGGGTTAGTTCCTGGGCACAGGATCTAAACTCTGCCAGCTAGATGATCCTGCCCTGCTCAGAACGCTGAATGTGAAGCCAGGATACAGAGAATCAGGGTCACTTTAGCGCTCTTTCCCATGGTGGTGATGGCAGCAGTTTGAGTAATGGTCCAGTTTCGAGGGACCACGGCATCCAAATCAAGCTGTTTTTGAGATGCGATTGGGCCATAGTCCCAGACCTCTAGTTTTCTTGGATCCACCCCATTTTCAAGCCCGATTCTCTATAGATCCTATGAGCTCCCTCATAACCTTCCATTACATTCTTTGCCTAAGTAAGCTGGAGTTGGATGCTGTTGTCTGCAACCAGGAATCTAGCTAGCCCTTCTCATGTGAACTCTTTCTTTTGCTTCTCCTGGTGTTGGGTAGGGTAGATACTAGGACTAACTTGAGTTAGCTCTTATATGATCAACCCTGGAAAGAAGCAGCTTTGAGAAGGACTGGACGTAGCACAGGTCATCCACAACAATATCCCCTTTATTGGTATTAATCACAGTTATGAGGTCTTGCCCATCAGAAAGAAGTCTGCATTATGTAGAACGACATACAAAGACATAAAAATACCCATATGCCAACCACCAAACCAACAAATCTCCACCAATCAAACCTCTGAATGTGTCTTCAATTTTGATCATCAGTGCTCTGGAAGAATGAACATAGATCTAGCATAGGGTTATAGGGCATTCCCAGAACAGAGTATTCACCCTTGGCAGCAATGAGACATGTAAACGCAGGGCAGGCATTGGTAACACAGTGTCTGAATACCTGCCTCCTGGGCTGCCTGCCTTGTCAGCAGAGCCCACTCAAGGGCCCAAAGTCTCCTAGGACCAGTGAGGACGGCAGGCCTTAGCTATGTTGGAAGCAGACAAGTTACGTCACCCCTGATGGAGAAGCTGTGTGGATAAGGGAGTAGTCTCGTTCAAGTCATTCTTTAGGGTCATTTTAGAATGATGACTTGGCTCAAATTTACTTTAAAAGGGAAATGTAAAAAATACCTCTTCTTTTCCTACCCCTTTTCCTTTCTTATCCTGAGCTCTCTGGCCCAAATCCAGCAAAGCAGCTTAAGAGCTCTGGGTCAGGTTATAAGTTACCGAATAGTCAACAGAGAAGGACCCAGTGCAGATTCCAAATGTCTTTCGTTCACTTAAATGAGCTTAAGTGGCTCCTCCGTAAGTAAATGAAGGGGTTGAGTTCTAGCAGTTTGCTGGTGTCCCCAAGTCTCTTAGAAAAATGAAGCCTATACGCTTATCAAAACACATGTCTGGGGGACTTGGGAACCATGGCAAACCGGTTTGCTCTTGGAATCCAGAGAGGGCAGAGGTCTCTGATCAAAGCTCCACCCTGTCCTCTTTTCACAGGGCTCACTGTGTGTTCACAGTTGTCCTCATTCCCTTAACTTCAATAGTGTCAATCTTTGCCTTAAAAAAAGAGAAAGAGAGAAAGACTAGCTGATTTTCTTCCCTTTGTCTGTGTCTCACCCCATGCAGCCTCCCCCTTGGGGGAGGCAGAAGAAGGTATGTTCCTCCTTGGGCCTTGGGAAGTAGGTTGCTTTGTCCACGATGCTCCTGTTCCAGTCTTGATGGACAGAGGATCAACAGTAAAAGATCGGGAAGGACAGACGAGAGCTGTCCTGGCCACTCTGCTCTGAGTCACTAGGCCAAGATGCTTGGGAGACTTCTCCCTTGGTAGCTTGCTTCTGTAGGTGACCTTGAGGAGTTGCCACTGAGTCCAGTGAGGGAGACCAAAGGTGCAAAAGCAGAGACTTCCCTGATCTGTAGGTCCTTGGTTTTCCCACCGAAGAAAGAGTCCATGTAGTGGCCAAGCAAAAATCTGTAGTTCCATGACTACCTGAAATTCCAAATAAAACCACTATCTCCCTTAAAAGAAAACTAAAAATTGTCACGATCAGAGTCAATCAGGGTAATGAGACAAAAAGGAGAGAAAGGAAAAACGTTTTGATGTGAAGAAAGAGGCTGTGGTCCTGAAGACGCTGATCCCAGCCGTTGCCTCGTGCTGCCTTTCCCGGGGTCCGAGGCACTTCAGCGACTAGCCCAGACCAACATCCAACGACATCATCACCACAAAACCCAGGATGGAGGCCCAGGATGCCAGTGTCCCGTTACCACTAGGAGGGAAGGAAAGGAAGAAAAGGAAGACCTTGATGCACTGCGAGACAGTGTCCAGGCTGAAAGCGTCCTCCACAATGTCCAATTCCAAGAGAAATATGCTACTACCATTAATAATAATAATAATATTGACTTGGGATTAACAGATACACTACTATTTATAAAATAAACAAGGACCTACTATATAGCACAGCGAACTATATTCAGTATCTTGTAATAACCTATAATGGAAAAGAATCTGAAAAAGAGTATCTATCTATTTATCTATCTATCTATCTATAACTGAATCACTTTCCTGTACCCGTGAAACTAACACAACATTGTAAATTAACTATACTTAAATAAATAATAAGTATCATTTATTGGGGCTTACTATATATATGCCAGGCAAACTGACTAACTCATGTAATACCAAAGGATAAACACATGAAATCAGTACTATCATTATCCTCATTTTACTGTGGGGAAACTGAGGCATAGAGAAGTAAGTAACTTACTCAAGGTCACCTATCATGGCTCTGCAATCCATGCTTGAATAATAAAAAGCAGCAATGATTTCCTGAAGATATTATGTAATCTGACCTTGAATACTAGCCTCAAAATCATTCTATAAAAACCAAAACAAAACAAAGAGAGGAATCCTCCATCCCCAACGCTTGGCCTATAGCTAGACAATGAGAACCTGAATGAACAGCTGTGGTCAACATTTAAGAGCTCACTTCTCCCTCATTCCAGCCCCAGAAAAATCTAAAGAGAGAGAGAGAGAGTATAAGAAAATAATAGTCTGCTTCATTGGGGGTGGAGGGCAGGGCATGTATGCCACTGCCTAATATGACCTGGTCTGACTCTCCACCCACCTGCCCGTTATTCCTCTTTTAGTTTCAAAGAACGCAGTTGGGGAGGGGGTGAGGATGATCTTGGGAAGGGGCTGGAAGGGGTGGGAGTAAAGAAAAGAGTAGCAAGTAAAGACAGGGCAGACCCAGAGGTGGGGGCCAGCCGGGCTGGGACAGAGACAAGGACAGATGAGGGAGGGGAAGCTCTCCCACCTGATGTGGGCTTCGGGGATGATGTCATCCATGATCACATAGACCATGGCGCCGGCAGCAAAGGCCAGAGCATAGGGCAGGATGGGCTCCACCAGCACCACGGCAAAGGCACCAAAGACCCCGGCCAGAGGCTCCACCATGCCGCTGAGCTGCCCGTACCTAAGGAGAGAACAGAGACACGTCCCACCGCGGGGAGGGTCAAGCAGACACAGGCATGCTCAGACTGCTGACTCAGTTCTAGAAAACGATGCATTGTCTTCCACGTCAGATCGGCATGGCAGTGCCAAAGCACTTTGCTGTTTTTTGTTTGTTTGTTTTTACACCACCTCCGTCTCCTTTCCCAACTCCCTATTACAGAGTTACAGGAGACACCCCTCCCAGGTTTATATTAGAGTTTTAAGTTTTCCACATTGTCCTTTAAAAATAATGACATTACTGAGATATAATTCACGTACCAAATGGCACACCCATTTAATGTGTACAGTTCAATGGTTTTTAGTATATTCACAAGGTTGTGCAACTATTTCACCACCATCTAATTCCAGAACATTCTCATTATTCCGAAAAAGAAACCCCACACCCACTAGCAGCCACTCCCCATTCCTCCCTCCCACCAGCCCCTGGCAACCACTAATCTGCTTTTTGTCTCCAGGGACTTGCCTATTCTAGACATTTCCTATAAATGGAGTCATACAATAGGTGATCCTTTTTACTGGCTTCTTTCACTTAGCATCTTGTTTTCTAGGTGCATCCACATTGTAAAAACTATCAGTACTTCATTCCTGTGATGACTGCATAATATCCCACTGTGTGGATACACCACATGTTATACACCCATTCACTGGCTGATGGCTACATTGTCTTCTGAAGGATAGGACACTTGACTAGGAGTGGTATGGACATTTCCCAAGGATGGCTGTGCCTGCTATCTTCGGGGGTTCCGGCCACAACGGCACCCCTTCTGAAGGAGCTGTACCCACCTACCTCTGCCGACAAGGTGGACCTACCTGGCCATGTATATAGTGAGGGCCTGTCCCCACTACCCTCCATCTTGGATTAAGGTGAGATTTCTCCTTTCAAAAACTCCCTTTATTTGAGCTAGTGAGAGTGGGTTTCTATAGGATGAAATCACATGAGCCCTGATTAAAACAGCAGCCCACATGAGCCCTGAGAATTCAGTGCCAGGAGGTAAGCCAGTACCTGAACCCCACGGCTAAGCCCTACCGCCAAGAGACTCCTGTACAGGCTGGACACCAATAGACAAGGTGTTGGGACATCTTTCCCACTGCTCCTTGCTGTGGGCACTTGGCAAGATATTACTGGCTCCGAGCCTCAGTCCCTTCATCTGTAAAATGGGGGTGAGAGACAACTTCCCCTCCATTCCTCCCCAGATGACAGGATAGGACTGTGAACTCCCACGTCCCGCACCCACCCCCCGCTTCTTCCTGGCCAGGAGCAGATGGTGGGCACGGGGGAGACACTGTTTGCACTGTAGCATCCTCCAAGGGGCCACTGCTTCCTGGCTCCGTGCTCATATGCATGGGCCTGCAGACTCTGCAGCTCTTGAGTGTGTCCAGTTAAACAAACACTTTAATCTCAGGGTCTGGACACTGACCACAGATACCCCCCCTTCCCTCCCCTCCTCGCCCCTGGAGTCTCTCCTGTAGGAGACGGGCAGTCACGGCTTCCGGGCTCACAGAACTCACATTTGAAAACAATTTCTAGGGCCATCTTGCTCTGCCCTTCCCCCGGAACCTCTATTCCGTGGTCTCCAGCAATGGAGAAAGAGATGATACAGGATGGAACTAAAATGATGTAAGTATATGCAAGAACTTGTAAGTCACAAGGCCCTGTAAAATGGAAGGCGTTTTTTAATTGTTGCTATGAGCCATCCATGAGAGCTCTCGGCGTATATTCTAGAGTGGCAGCTCCTTCAATAAAGAGGTGTTCTGAGGCTCAGGGTCCTGAGTTGAGGGGCAGAAGAGCCTGCAGCCTTGGCATCACTACTTGATGAGCTGGCTGGCTGACACTCTGGGCCATGATCCCCTCCTCTGAAACCTGGGGCCTTACCTTACAGGTCCCTGAAAAGGTAAAGTTAGGGAATAGACTTGAAAGCCCTTTGGGGGCTATGAAAACACGAAGCGTGTGTAACACAGGCATCACCTGCCCAGATGTTGTTGACATAACCCTGGTCTTCGCTGTGACAAGGGTCACGACGGGTGCTAATATGATGACCCTTGAGGACAGGCTGTGGTGAGTAAGCCTCCTTAGGGCGTGGGACATGGAGAGTGGATACAAGGTCTGCCTTGGTTCTCCCCACCTGAGAGAGAGCAAACCCCACACAGAGTGGGTGTGTCTATCCCTGGAGGGGTTTTGAAAATAGGAAACACGGGCCGGAGGTCAAGAGATGAGTTTCGGGGCTTCCCTGGTGGCGCAGTGGTTGAGAGTCCACCTGCCAATGCAGGGTACACGGGTTCGTGCCCCGGTCCGGGAAGATCCCACATGCCGTGGAGCGGCTGGACCCGTGAACCATGGCCACTGAGCCTGCGCGTCTGGAGCCTGTGCTCCGCAACGGGAGAGGCCACAACAGTGAGAGGCCCGCGTACCACACACACACAAAAAAAAAACAAAAAAGAGATGAGTTTCTGGAGGCTTCTCCCAGCTTTGGGGGTGCAGCATTCAACCAGGTTGTTGGTGTTTCCAGAAGCTCCAGATTCACTTCTGGGCCAGAAGGGGTTGCTCTTGCCCGCAGGAGAACTGCTCTGAGCTCCACATCGGACCCGACCCTGGCCTCCGACAGTGGGCATCTGAAGCACTTACCAGAAGGCTCTCCAGGTGGAGAATCCAGCCCCTCGCAGCGGGAGGCTGACAGCAAGGCCCTCCGGGAAATTCTGGATCCCAATTCCAATGGCTAAATTCCTGAAAGACCAAGAAGGCACGTGAAGGCGGATGTCCAGAACGGAGCACCCACACGGACGGGGGCCCTGGCCTCTGCCCAATGCCCCCCTATGGTATTAGAGGCCCCAGTGGATCCCTGTGACAGGTGGGGGAAGGGGAAAGCTTAGGGCATGCGTGCAGGTGGAGAGCACGAGGAAGAGGGGGACACAGATCTTCTCCGCTTCACGCTCTCCCTGGTCCCTGGAGATGCTCCATGTTTATGGACCTTACAGCACGGCGGGGAGCACACTGACTGGGTGTTAGGATAATCCCACTTAGCTGCACGACTCTGCACAAATCATTGAACTTCTGCACCTCAGATCTTTATATGTAACGTGCAAGGGGTCACGTGGGGATACTAACTTCAACCATGAAGGACTGCTGTCACCCAGTGACCTGATTTCATGCCTATAAAGTCCCTAGCACATATGAGGTGTCCAGCACTTTTGGGGTTTCATTCCCTTACGGCATAGAGATGGAGAGATCACATTTTGCCCAGAAGCAACTTCAGAAATGGGACAAGGAGGTATGGATGCAGACTCTGATGGGGACACAGATCTGGGGCTGGGCTGGGCTTCCCCACGGGCTCTCCGCATGCTGGTCTGGCACTGGCACTGCATTTCTTGAGGCCCCTGGGGAGCTCACGGTGACCCTCTGCCCTCCTGCCTCTGCAGGATACTTAGGGGCTGGGCTCTGTGAATTGGTCACTTGGTCGGAGCCAAGCCTTGAGAGCCTGCCTTGCACACAAACCAGGTACTGGAGTACAAGGGAAGGAGAAACAGAAAGAGACGGGGACAAAAGCGATACGTGACCCCCCAGGGAGGTCCCCAGGCACACACATAAATTAAGAACCCTCATTCCCCATGCAGCAAACTACCATGACTGAACTGAATGTCCGTTGGCAGAGAGGAAGGAAAGGCACTATGGGAAGGAAACAGAGTCAGTCTGAAGGCAACAGGAAGGCAGTTTTAGGGTATCTCCCCAGAAGAGATTCTACCTTGGCTGGACAGGTCCATGAGGACTCACCTGGTCACTAAGGATCTCAAGGGCATGACATGTGGGTGCCACTTGGCAAGCAATGCTGGAATGTGGCCTGAGGGAGTTGTGGATGGATTGGATAGAAAAGGGAAACTCCACTGTCACTTGGCTTTCCGGTCAATTTGCTCACGTCTGTCTACCTTGCTGCCAACAGGAATCCACCCATCAGCTCTGGACGGCGGCCAGGGAGTGCTGTCGACCAGCAGCTGGCTCCACCCTGGCCGCCTTGCCCACTCACCTACCCCACGGTCCTGGGACAGGGACACACTTCCATTAGGCCACAGGCTCCTGTTCTACCTCCAGCAGAGAATACCTACGATAATCCCCAGTGTTTAATATTTCATCTCCTTTTTGTTTGAGGGCCTGAAACTCAGCCTGTTTTCTTTTATTCCCCCAACTCACGCATGCATCCTTCATACGGGACTCAGAGCTCCAGACATCTTGGGAGGAGGGAGCCTCCCTGGGAGCTGCCGGGTCAAGGAGACTCTTAGGAAGATCCTGACCCTTCCAGAATCTTGGACTGACATTTATCTTGCATGGGCTTCCTTTAATCAACTCTCATCCTGTCCCTTCTAGACAACTTCATGATGTTTCCCCTCAACATCCACCCACCAGTGCATCAAAGTGACGACGAGCATCTGAAAAATTATTATTAGTCTTTTGATAAAGGAACTGTTCTGGTGGCTTAGGGCTGACAGGGTCATTGAGCGTGTCCCCCCAAAGCCAGGTAAAACTCTTCATAAGATGAAGTGGGCAGACAGGAAGACACCCCGCCTGGCACGTCCACAAAGGGCCCCTGGCGGTACCGCTCAGTGGGCGCTGACCTCCCCCGCAAGGTTACTGGCGTCCTTACCTACGTTACCTAAGGCAGCTCTCTCCTTTTACTTCTTAGAGAGGGAGGGGTTCAGACATGCTCTGACCTCATCCCAGGAGCCAGAGGACAGCAAACAGGGCAAGTAAATATTTTAGGCTTTGAGGGCCATCGGGTCTCTGTTGCAACTATTCAACTCTGTCACTGCAGTGGGAGAGCAGCCGATATGTAAAGAAAAGTGCATGGCTGAGTTCCAATAAAATTTAATTTATAAAAGCAGGTAGGGGGCTGGATTAGGCCCACGGGCTGCAGAGTTGGCAGACTCCTGCCCGAACACCTGAGGGGTACAGAAAGATCCGACAAGACGGAACCACAACCCTGGGCCATGAGCCCCCCGTACTGCCCCGAGGTCCTTGTCGCCTGGCACACAGTAGTTAAAAAGTTTGGGCTTTGCAGTTCGTCTTCTTGTGTTCGACTCCTGGGCCCACGATATGTTGGCTGTGCTACCTCCATTCCCCCTGCCATGAAATTCTAAGAACAGTACAACCCCCGGCATCCCAGGGTTGCCAGGATGATGCCCTGGCACGGGTCCTCTAAAGCCCTTGGCACACAGGAGTTGGCATGTCCTGAGGACCTAATCAAAGTCTACTGTGGGGTGGAGGTGAGTGTTATCACTAAGGCTCCAGTGTGAGCTGATGACAGGAGGGGTGACAGAGAATGGGACTGTAGGTCAGGGTCAACAAGAGGACTGACTCAGCTTCAGGAAGCAGAGCTGGGCCAGGGTGGGGCTGAACCCTTTCCAGCTGGGAGGTCTTTCCAAGAACTCACAGGTCCCCTTTCTGAGACAGGCTCAGGGTACTTGCCGCCCCGAGTCAAGACTCATGTCCTTGCAAAGTCCTGCGTCAGATAGATCTGACTTTGGCCCACCTGTGCTTACATCCCCACCAGCACTCGTTCATTTGTTCTTGCTGACACTTCTGTGAGACATTTACACCCCTTGTAAGGTTGGACAGGCCACGTGTACCTCCTTGGAGAGCCACTGTGAACGTGAAGGTCTTTCTGATACCGGGCTCCTGCGTGCTGCTGGCCAGTCTGTTCGCGGGGCACAGAAACTCCCAGGAGCCCCGGGCTCATGATTCCCCTGGGCGGGCATCCTTCCCCTGGTCACCTCCGGGGTCCATCCCCACTGAGACCCAGGAGGTGCCCAAAGACGGATCCTCCCCTTGACACAGAAGGGACATGAGCTGCTGGGAGGGCTTACGAGGCCCTTTGATGAGCTTGGACTTGACTGTCCTGCTGCCTTTCTGAGTATGGACATCCTCAGTGGATGACGAGCCTAGAGGGTCGCCCCTGGGTGACCCTTGAGATTTTGTCCAAGGCAGAAGTACCTCTGCCAGGTGAGGGCTGGGAGTGAACCTTGGCCCACACCTTCTCCACGGCAGCCCAGATCTGCCCCAATTTCACAGGAGACAACGAGAGTAGGAGAAATTAGACAGGGTCCAGAGAGAAATCTGGCTTGTGATTTTTTTTTTTTTTTTTTTTGCGGTACGCGGGCCTCTCACTGCTGTGGCCTCTCCCGTTGCGGAGCACAGGCTCCGGACGCGCAGGCTCAGCGGCCATGGCTCACGGGCCCAGCCGCTCCACGGCATGTGGGATCCTCCCGGACCGGGGCACGAACCCGTGTCCCCTGCATCGGCAGGCAGACTCTCAACCACTGCACCACCAGGGAAGCCCTGGCTTGTGATTTTTAGGCAAAAGCTACTGTTCTGCTCCTTTGCTTTTTAAATAGGCATGTGTGCAAGGCGGTGAGCCCTGCCGGCCAGCTAGGCTTCCTCCCTTTCTGAGTCTCTAACCATCACTCCCCAGCCAAGGTAAAAGGGTCAAGAGTGTCCTTTCTTGCCTCAAAAGGCCCAAGGACAAATACCTCTGTTGTCGGGGGGGATGGGGGGTGGGGAGGATGAGAGTCGGCCTCGGGGGGTGGGGCTGGGGGCTGGTTTGGGGATCAGAGTCAAGGGTCTCGCCTCTTCTCACCTCCTGGGTCCCGGGTCTAGGAATCCAAACCCAGCTTTGGGTCACTTTGTCCAGCCTTGCTCAAGTTACAGGACCCTGACAAACATGCTCCCACCAGCCCTGGGCAGGAATACAGCCTCTTCTAGAGGCTTCTGCTGTCACTTTTCATAGCCCAAGCTGACCCTGAGCTCCCATTCCAGAGGTGGGGAGCATTTGAAATATATTTCTGGTGATGGAGTGAACCTTAAGGGCAAATCCTTGCCAATATTTCATTAGCCCCTGCCCTGCCTTCTTGGAGCGACCCTCACAGCGGGGTCTTTTTCCTCCAAACCTTTTCTCTATCTCTTCACTGACTCCCAAATGGCTGAGTGAATACAACCAGCTCCTTGACCTTTTGCAAAGGTCCAAGGTTTCTTTCAACGAGGAAGGTCAAGGTGTCTGTCCAGGTCTTACATCCCTCGTCTGACAGCACTCTGCAGCTGGCTCGCTGTCCAAGGCCATCGCCTGTCCCCTGTGCCCACAGGCAGGCACACGACTCACCCCAGACCTAACCGGGGAGGGAGCTGCTGCCCCATGTCGCCAGTGAGTCGGAGGTGGGGTCCCCCGTTCAAAGTCCTTGCCATGACTTGGGACTGACTGCAGCCATCCGCTGGGCGGGCTCTGGAACCTCCTTGCCTCCCGCCTGGGAGCCGCCATCCTGATAAGCAACACAGAAACCCCATTCTTCTACGCCTGGTGAGCCACGTCCCCTGGGCCCTGCCCTGGCTCTGGCATGGGGCTGCCAGCCCAGCCAGGTACCACACCCTCGGGATCCTGCCAGCCTTTCTCAGCAGGGCGTCGCCTCGCTGGGCGGACCGTGGAATCTCTCCTGGGTGCACCCGGGCTCCTTCAGCCCAGAGCAAGGGCTGGACTGCAGTTTCTCTGCTCTTCCACCTTCGTATATGTCCCTTCTGCACACACGCACCGGTGCATCATGTTCCCTTGGCCTCTGTGTGCTGTGCATCTGTGGGGGTGACCCCATGGAAGGGCTCAATCCCCTCCACACCCTCTATTCTGCTCTTCCACTTGCATCAGCTCAGGAAATCGAATGAAACCCCCTGGGTATTCTGATGAGCTGTGGTGCCAGGCAGCAGGTCTGCAGGTTTTGGGAACGTGATGACCACGTTGAGGACCACTGGCCTAAGAAGTTATCAAAGGGGATGAGGATGAGGACGGTGGCCACACCCACCTCCAACTCAGGAGCCCCTGCCCTGCTACCTGACACCCAACAAAGGAGCAGCCCAGGGCCGGCCCCTGCTGGGAGCCGGGGACACCAGCGGCCACTTGTGACTGAGTCAGGCGGCCTGCAGACTAGGTCGGGGCGCTGGAGGGGAGCCTGGGAAACCACAGGAGCATCAAAGTGGAGGGTGACTGAGGACACAGGACATATCAACAAAAATGATAGGGGGTAACGGCCCGTGTGTCCAGGTGCGAAGCAGCAGCAGTGAGGCCGGGCTCAGGGTGGCAGGGCTGGTCCCTCGGAAGCCCGAGCTCAGAGCTGACTCAGGAGCAGTGGGGGCCTAGACTGGCTGCCAGGGGTGGGCGCGCAGCCTCCACGGGTGCTGGGCGTGCAGGATGCTCCAGGCGCACTCACTCCCTCCTGCAGCCCCACTGTGCTCCCCACCGTGGCCTCCATGCCTACGGACACCCTGCCCCTGCCGGCATCCCCAGGGCATGGGGCTTGCTGGGCTCTCCCGTCCATCATTTACACTTGGGAAGGGAAAGCCCGAATGAGAGGCTTCTTTTCCACGATGGGCTGTGAAGATTCGGAGCAGAAGTAGAGGATGGGCTTGAGGACACGGGGAGGGGGAAGGGGAAGCTGGGACGAAGTGAGAGAGTGGCATGGACATATATACACTATATACACTAACAAGTGTAAAACAGGTAGCTAGTGGGAAGCAGCTGCATCACACAGGGAGATCAGCTCGGTGCTTTGTGACCACCGAGAGGGGTGGGATAGGGACGGTGGGAGGGAGATGCAAGAGGGAGGGGATATAGGGACATATGTATACATATAGCTGATTCACTGTGTTATACAGCAGAAACTAACACACCATTGTAAAGTAATTATACTCCAATAAAACTGTTTAAGAAGAAAAAAAAAGCAACAGGAAAAGCCCAAACCCTGGCCCTTCG
Organism: Hyperoodon ampullatus; assembly: GCF_949752795.1. NCBI lineage: Eukaryota > Metazoa > Chordata > Mammalia > Artiodactyla > Ziphiidae > Hyperoodon > Hyperoodon ampullatus. The sequence goes on along the minus strand of NC_136932.1, from coordinate 21,017,613 downwards.
GAAGACTCAAGGCCCCTGCCTTCTGTGTTTTGTTCTTCCGGGCAGGAGCACAAAGACACCATGACCAGTCTGGACCTCAGCAAGTCAGTGGCAGGGAGAGGGAAGTGGGAATGAAGGGTTCTTTAAGGAAGAAACCACAGGCTGTCCCTGACAGGGTCCCTGCCCTTTGGTGACAAGTCAAGCTCCACGGTGACCTGTTCCCCCAGGACTTAAGGGAGCAACAAGGGAGGGAATCCTGCGAGAAGGGCCGGGAAAGGCCAGGAAAGGCTTGTCTATGGGAGAACAGGGCTGGGGTGGGGGGGAGGCGGGGGAGAGCAAGTGGAGGGAAAAGAGGGGAAGGAGGAGGGAGGGTTAAGGGCAGGGCGTCATGGGGCAGTGGTGGGGGGTGATGGCTCCTGGGGGCTGGGCTGCACGTGCAGGGGCTCCAGGTAGGTGAGCCCAGGGTCTGTCCAGAAGGGTCACCTCTGCACAGAAGCTGGATTTGGCTTGGACTGTTCACACTTCTCTTTTCCTCTCCCTTAAGGACCTGAATTTTCTAGGAGGGGCAGACCCAGTCCAGCTGTTTTAAAAGTTCATTTCCTAGGAGTTTTTTTTTTTTTTTTCACATGCCAAGATGGAAGACAGAATGGCAGAAAGGTGAGCAGCCACGGCTTCCCTAACCTCAGGGCTCCCCCATCCGCAGCGTAAGCAAATGTGTAGAAGTCAGAACTCCCTGACTGCGGTCTGAGTCTTGTGATGGTAACTGGGGTGCCCAACTGCCCCGGTTTCCTGGGACACTGGATGCTCGGTGCTGAAACGGGGGATGTCCGGGGCCAACTGGGATGAGGTTGGTCATCCTTGGAAGCACCCAGAAGCCTGGTGGGTGGCAGAGGCACACTTGGGTGAGAATTTTAATTTGCCGCAGAGGATGTTGCACACCATCTTGGAAGCTGAGCAGATGTTGTTTTGTTGTTGTTGTCGTTTTTCACTATCCAACGCTTCTGATGGTCTAATGCAAGTTCCAGCCGCTCCTGGACCCCTCAGATACATCTCCCTCCAACCCTCACCAGCCCCAAGAGCGTCAGGTCAGTCCACAATGAGTGTGGCCCTCTGTCTCCAGCCCAGCCCCGAGCTGGCCGGGCTCGGCAGGGGCAGGAGAGGGTGGCCTCCCTGCAGTGACAAGCAGGCACTTTGCTCTGCGTCTGCGGTAGGGACACAAGGGGACCAGTCAGCCTGCTTGGGGCTAGAAGGCAGCTGGAAACCCCGGGGCTGGGGGGACCTGGAGGGGGCAGGGAAGGCATAGGGCTCACCCCCAGGTACTGACTCTCTGCAGACAGAGTGGGCTGGGCCCATGGGGGGTGCCAAGGAGGCGCAGGCAGGGCAGTGGGTGCCCACGCCCCAGTCCGGATGCAAGGGCGGAAGCCAGAGCCCCAGGGTGCCCCTCCACTGCCTCTCGTATTCCTTGCTCTCCCAGCCCGTGAAGGCAGATGGCCAGGGCCTCTGAGGTGCAATGCTGGTCCTCCAGGCTGCCAGCTTGGGCGGGGTGGTGCTACCCACCCTCACCTTCAGATACCAGTCTTCCCAAGAGGTGGGCAACAGAAAGGAAGGCCGTCCCAGTGGGCAGGTGCTTCTGCTTTTTCTTAGAGGCCTGACCCTCTTTCCCTCCAGGGGCTGCCTTCCCCACCTCAGAGTTAAAAGTCACCCAGGCTACGGGGCCTTCCGGAGTCCCTTGTTCGACACCTTCTTTGTTAGTAGAAAACAAAAGCACAGAGAAATTCAAGGTCTTTGCAGGCAGTGTGACTTGCCTGCATCCCCAGGTGCACCGCTGAGACCCGGTGCGTCGCGTCGGCTTTTACTTTGTAAATCGGGCATGAACTGCCCCATTTTCAGGGTTCTTCTGCGGATGGGGGGATAGTCTCTGTGAAGTGCCGGGCAGAGCTCACAGCCCAGAGTGGACGCTCCTTAAATGGCAGCTTGCGTGAAAACTGCCCGAGTCTCCTGAACGAGCCGGACACTCAGGCCCCAAGGTCCCCGCAGCCTGGTGGCCCTTCTGACCTCATGCGAATTTCTCCTCCAACTCATGCGTCTCACCCTTCCAGATTCTGTGACCTCCGGGTCAGAACCAAGGCTGGCAATAGCAGCTGGCAGTCAGGGGGGACCCTCTTCTCAGGAGTGACCCCAGAATCCAGCACTGAGCCCCAGCCATGTGTGAGAGCTCACGCGGCACACGGAGATGTTGGGGAGGGCCCCCATCTTCAAGGGGTTTACAGCCTAATAGCGGGTGAAGAAACCCGCCTACAAATGACTACAGGACAGCACAGAGCTTGCCAAAGGCCATAAGAGAAGCACAGAGCCTACAGGGAGGAAGGTGATCCGGGAATCCTTCCTGGAGAAGGTGGCACACAAGATGGACTTTGAAGGGTGGGGAGCCTCTCGATAGCTAGAGAGAGATGGGGAGATGCTTCTGCTACAGGAGGAAGCGACAATGGAAGCAACAGTGTGAGATGCTACGGCAGGGCGGCCCAGGCCTGCTCTTCTCTCCCCTTCCCCGATTGAAAGCCAACGCACAAACAAGAGCAGAAAATGCTTTGGAGTCAAAGCCCGTCTCTCCTTGGCATCATCTTCTAAGAATCTTTCCTGTGAGCAGCTGAGTCTGCTGGCTTTTCAGGACAAGTGCTAAATGCCCCAGCTCCACCCCAGGGGTCTTTGCAAGGCCAAGTATGAGGTTGCATCCCAGGAGTCTACACCCATCTTTGGAGACCGACCCTGGTGCTGAATGAGACCCTCGAAGGGAGTTCCCTTGAAATCCATGCCTTAGCCGTCTCCACTCAAGCCTTTCACTTAAGAATGTCTCCAAGGGACTTCCCTGGCAGCCCAGCGGTTAAGACCCCGCGCTTCCACTGCAGGGGGCGTGGGTTCGGTCCGTGGTCGGGGAACTAAGATGCCGCACAGCCAGGAAAAAAAAAAAAAAAAAGAGAGAATGTATGTCTCGGGACTTGAGCTTGGGGAAAGCTTTCAGCGAGGGCCGGCAGCAGCACAAAGCCTGTGCTGGGAGCAGCACAGATCCCGCTGCAACAACTTGCGGTGGAAACCAGCTTCTCTTTTGTTACCACGCCCATCAGAGGGAGACTAAGGTCCTCCGGCTGGAATAAGAGTGATGATAATCATCTCTGCCGTTTATGGAGTGTTACTAAGTTTCAGGTGTGGTTGGAAGCATTTTACATGTAGCAACACGCTTCACCCCTCGCAACCACCTCCTAAGTGTTTCCTACCATCATTATCCCCATTTTACAGATGGGGAAAGTGATGCACAAGGTTCAGTGACTTGTCTCCAGGGCTACCCAGCTGGGAAGTGACAGAGGGTACTCTTAACCACTATTCTACAAGCCTCGGGTCCTCTGGGCCTCACACGGACCCATCAAAGCATGTTGGACACAGACGGTTACCTGGGCTCAAAGCCCCAGCAGAGAACCGGGTGCTGCCTCATGCCTGCTGGACCAGTGAGCTGAGGCTCTGGCCCACTCTGGTAGACAGGAGAGAAGGCCAGGTGGGGCAGATGTTAACAAGTGGCCTCCAGGGTAATGGGGTCAGAACATCCTAGCTACAGCAGGCTTCTTGACCTTGACACTCTTGACATTTTGGACCAGCTCATTCTTTGTGGTGAGGGCCTGTCTTGTGCACTGTAGGATGTCTAGCAGCATCCCTGGCCTCTACTCACTAGATGCCAGTAGCATCCTGCTAGTGGGGACAACCAAAAACATCTCCAGACATTGCAAAATGTCCCCTGGTTAAGAACAACTGACCCAGAGTAAGCAAGAGTTGAGGTGAACTTGCTTCTGCAGCAAATATCTGAACACCAGAAACTGCTCAGACTGAGCAAGAAAAACATCTGATCTTGTGCATCTTATTTGAGAACTTCTAGGCTCAGTGGAGTCGAGTCTTCTAGGGAGCTTAGCTCAAGCAAGACAGATTCCTGGGATTCAAGGTAAAAACAACACCTGAGAACCACCAGACCTCTGCTCCCTTGTTCCAAAGGCAGCGGCTTCAGAAACTCAATGTTGCACAATTCTGGGGGCACACTGTGTCCTCGGTGAATGGCACACCCCCTGGAGTTGTGCAGTGGGACATTCCTGCTGGAACCCCAAGCACAGATTATGCTCAGTGTAGGGGTTAGTTCTGGGGTTGGAGGTGAGGCGTCCTGGGGAAGTGGTAGAGAGAGTCCTGGTTTTCTCTGAAAATTGGCAAATGAGCGTCCTTGCAACCCGCAGCCTGGTTCTCCAGGCTACGTTCTCTGGCCAGCTGAGTATGAAAGGAGCTTGGCATATTCCTGACAAGACCTGCTTCACCTCGGCTTTCAGATCCTCCCATGAGCCATGAGCGTGTGTGTTCTTGCGTGGCAAGCCCTTACATAGTGTTTTGATTGTTATCATCCTGCCATGAAAGGCCTGATTGTTCAGGCTCTGAGGTGACATCACCGACTTCCCACTCGAGCAGCTTGTTGAGGTGTTTGATGAGCGTGCAGGTGGGAAGGGGCTGGGTGCTCCCCGCAGGGCTGCCCGGCCCTACCTGCTCAGTGGAGCTGGCTTAGCACGCAAGGGATCTTCCCTCACCCCTTCTTTCTGTTCTGGGAGGCTTACTGCCACGGGCTGGAAAGATGAGATGACCCATGGGTTCCCTTCAAGTCCGCCACCCTCCCCAAAGTGGGCGGGGAACAGCCCCAGGAAGTCAAGCCACAAGGCAGGGTGGTGTCTGCGGGTGATTCAGGCCACCTCTGTGCACTTTTCCTTGTCAGAAAGCAGAGAAGCCTACAGACAGCTAGGGGATCTCTAGGTCCCCGAGGGATGCCCTGGGGACCTTTACCTGCTAAGTATCCCAGCAAATAAGTCAAGCCTAGGCACAGGCCAGGTATGCGGCTGCCTTACACGATGTGAAAAGCACCCAGGGGTATGTACCCAAGAGCAATATGCTTATACATTCACTCAAAGACATGTACTAGGAGGTCCACAGTAGCCCTCTCCATAATGGCCCCAAACTGGACATGAAGCATATGCCCGTCTAAGACAGAATCAATCAATAAATTGTGTTCCGTTCCCACAATGAAATACGGTGTACAGCAGTGAGAATGAATAATCTCCAGTGCCATGCTACAGGACGAAGCATCTTAGAGACAGAATTTTGACTGAAAGAAGCTAGACACAAAACAGTAAAATGCTCTGTGATTCTATTTACATAAAGTCTCTAAACAGGCAAAACTAAGCTGTGCTTTCTCATCCGTGAATTGATATGAGGTGCCGGTGGCCGAGAGCAACGATTTTTTTGGTTAATTCTCCCCAATATACTTGGAATTTTATTTTATTATTATTATTTTTCAGCCATCTGCTCCAGGAGAGAACCAAGAAAAGTCCATTTGTATACAAATCACTAACCCTGCTAGAAAATAAACCCAGCGTGGTATACTTATCAGAAATAATTAAACTTTAACCTTTTTTACAGTAAGATCAAGAAATATCACTCTTGGGACTTCCCTGGTGGCACAGTGGTTAAGAATCCACCCGCCAATGCAGGGGACACAGGTTCGAGCCCTGGTCCGGGAAGATCCTACATGCTGCGGAGCAACTAAGCCTGTGCGCCACAACTACTGAGCCCACGTGCCACAACTACTGAAGCCCGCACGCCTGGAGCCCGTGCTCCGCAACAAGAGAAGCCACCGTAATGAGAAGCCCGCGCACTGCAACGAAGACCCAACGCGGCCAAACAAAAGTAATAAATAAATGAATAAAAAATTTTTTAAATCTATTAAAAAAAAAGAAATATCACTCTTATTTTAAAAACAATGCATTTGAGCAAACTATAGGGACTCTAGAATAAAGGCAGGAATTCAAGTCCTGGGTGGGGGTCAGACTTTTGGGAAGAGCATAACCTCCTTTTAATAAAGATGTTTTATTGAGGCTGAATGTACGTGCAGAGAAGAGCACATATTATAAGTGGCCGGCTTGATGTCTTTTCAGAAACTTGCTGAATTTCATGAAACCCACACCCAGATCAAGAAACGGGACAGTACCAGCACCCAAGAGCCCCTCAGCCCTGGGCTTTCCGCTCCGCGCTACCCTGGCCCCAAGAGGAGTCAAGATCCTCACCTCTAACCAGAGAAGCTCAGTGGTGCCTGCTTTTGAACTTCACATCAAGAGTTTAGGCGGCCGTATAAGACCCCACTCGAGGGTTATCTGGGGGTTTGGATACAAGGGCTTTGCATTCTCATCTCCCGTGAACTTGGCACGTCGGTAGTCTCCTTAGGCCGTAGGCTTGGACCTCTGTACAGGCGCACCTCGTTTTCTGGTGCTTCGCAGATATTGCGTTTTTTTACAGAATAAAGGTTTGTGGCGACCCTGCACCGAGCAAGTCTATCACGTCGTTTTCCCAACAGCATTTGCTCACTTTGTGTCTTTGTGTCTCATTTTGTCAATTCTCGCAAATGTTTCAAACTTTTTCATGGTTACTACATTTGGCATGGTGATCTGTATGTAACATCTTGGATGTTACTACTGTAATTTTTTGTTTTATATTTTTTAAATTCAAGTATGTACATTGTTTTCTTAGATATCATGCTATTACACAACTAACAGACTGGCAGCGGAGTGTAAACATCACTTTGACACCCACTGGGAACCCCCCAAAATTCGTGTGGCTCGCTTTGTGGCAGGGGTCTGGTGTCTCTGAGGTGTGCCTGTATAGGGTATTTCCTCAGGATACCTAAGTTTGTCCCTCTGCTTTCTTATTCACTGAACACTGCAATCAAGTCCAGATCAACATTTTAGGAGAGGGCTTGGGACTAAAACATTTTGTTCTCCAGCGCACGAAATACCATTGCAAACCACGAAACCATTTTCCAGCATTTTGGCACTTTCTTCTAAAGGGCGTTTTAAAGTGCCTTTATAAGCATTTATTATTACTTTCACTTAGGAGGTGTAAGTTCATTTTCCATTTTGTACACATAGGAATCAAGGCCTGGAAAGGCTGAGAACACAGCCTGGGTCACTGCAGTCGGGGAAACGGTGCTGGACTCCAAGCCCTTTCCCACACCTCCTCTCTCAGGGAGAAACAGAAAACGTGGCCAGGGAGCCAGGTGGGGCCGCCCCCCTCCCAACATCTCCTCCCTGGTTTGCAGGGACAGGCTCCTAACTGGGCTCCTTGCTTCTCCCCTTGCCCCTAGAGTCTATTCTCTGCTACATGTGCTACGTCTGCTTATGATGCTTCTCTGCTCAGAACACTGCCCCGGCTGCACTTTTAACTCGGAGGCGGAGCCCAGGTCCTTCCCATGGCCTTGGTGACTCACGTGCTCCCGCCCTCCATTCCTCCCTGGCCTCTCTGGCCTTCCCCTGGTTCCTTCTATTCCAGCTTCCAGCCTCCATTCCCTTCCTCAAATGTGCTTGGCTACTCCCACCTCAGGGGACGCTTCTACTGGAACATTCCTTCTCAGATATTTGTGCCTCACCGCTTCACCTTTTTTAAGACTGAGCCAGGGCTTCCCTGGTGGTGCAGTGGTCAAGAATCCACCTGCCAACACAGGGGACACGGGTTCAAGCCCTGGTCCGGGAAGATCCCACATGCCAGGGAGCAACTAAGCCAGTGTACCACAACTACTGAGCCCGCGAGCCACAACTGCTGAAACCCGTGTGCCCGTGCTCCGCAACAAGAGAGGCCATTGCAATCAGAAGCTCGCGCACCTCAGTGAACAGTAGCCCCCGCTCGCCACAACTAGAGAAAGCCCGTGCGCAGCAACGAAGACCCAACGCGGCCAAAAAAAAAAACAAACACAAGACTGAGGCGTATGACTTTTCCAAGGCTGGGTCATAACAGACACTACGGCTTCTGTCTGTCTCTCTGGACCACTAGCTCTGGGGGAAGCCAGCTACCATGTTGTGAGGACCCTCAAGCAACCCATGGGACAAGGAGCTGAGGCCTCCTGCCCATAGCCGTGCGGGGGCACCACCTTGGGGAAGCGGATCCTCCAGCCCCCGTCCAGCCTTCAGATGACTGCAGCCCTGGCTGGCCTCTTGACTGCAACCTCAAGGGAGACCCTGAGCAGGGACCACTCAGCAGAGCCGCTCTCGAATTCCTAACCCACACACAAAAAAAGTGAAATAATATTTAGTGGATTGAGCCAATGATCTTTGAGCTACTTTGTTATACGGTAACAGATAACTAAGACAGCCACCTTCTCGGTGAAATCCACACTCACCCCCTTCTCGAAAATGTAAACCACCCAGCACTGCCATGCCCCCCCTTCACTCTAGTCTATTTTTCTTTTTGTTCTTTTCTGGTCAGCAACTCTTACCTTCTAACCTCCTGTATAATGTACTCATTTTTTATGTTGCTTGTTCTTTTGTCACCCTCCCATCTGACCTGGCATCAGAACAAGCTAGGAATCTTTGTCTGTTCCCCGATGTGTCCTGAGCACCTAGAAGAGTGCCAGGTGCACACAGCGATGAAACAGACCTACGTACAGACACAGGCCCGTGAATTCTAGCAAAGGCTGAGGTCTTGTCGGCTCCCAGATGCAGGCAGTCAGTCAGCACTGAGCATGTCACAACTCCCTGGACCTTGGTGTCTTCAGCTGTACAGGAAGGAGGTCACACTGGGCGACCCACAAGCCCTTTTCCAGACCCTAAGCTTTGTGGCTCCCACACGACAATGGCCTTGTGGGTTGTCCAGAGTCCAGGGGCTGCAGAGACAGGCCCCCGCCTTGGCCAGAGCTCATTTTCCTGTCTGTGCACATCTGGAAAGCCCAAAACCCAAGACCATCGCATTGTGCACATCTGGACGGCATAAACTGATCATGCCAAGAGGAAACTCCGGAACGGCTGCTCAGCGAAAACTGCAGCACAGGCCACACGAGAGGGGCTGAAAGGCTTCTTTCTTTTGCAGCCGCAAAACAATCTTCTGGGCAGGATCTCAGAAGCTGAATGCTCGCGGCTGAATAACATATGCTCTCAACAGCCTTCGATGGCAGTCGCTGTCACACTGCCTTCTCTGCCTGGCTCCCAGCCAACGCAAAACTTAAAGAACCGGGACATTTTCCTCCCCCTACTCCCTTGTTCAGACCAAACTATACCTTCAGTTATCCTCGGGGCCTGTGCACCAAGTTCAAAGCTGAACACCACCTGCTCCTCCGCCGCCCCCTCCTCCTCCAGGAAAAGTAACTGAACCGCAAGCTTAATGCAAACTGAACAAGGAGCTTTGAGCTCTGGTGGGAAATCACCGGCTGTTTGCGTGTAGTTAGAACGTACTTGACCCTCCGTCCCTCCATCCTTCCGTGGCCGAGAAGAGATTACTACCCGTTAACATGTAGTCACAGTCTGACCACCAGCCTGGGCTCCCAGAACAAAGAGGGATGATATTCCTTTGCAAATAAAAGGAGTTTCAGGGGCTCGGAACTTCCTGCTAGCTCTTCAGCAGCGCAGGGAGGGGAGAAGCAGGCAGGGAAACCTGGGGTTCTATACACCTGCAACTTCACAGCTGGTGACGTCAACGGCTTGATGGCCAGGACAACCTGGGACACAGGAAGACTCAGGTTTGCAACGGGGAGCCTTTGGGTCAATGTCCTGCGAACAAGGGGGACGAATGCAGAAGCCCTTGGGGTTGGGGTGTCTGGTCATCCTTCAGCATCCTTCTTTAGACTTCTCTTAAAAGCACAGGAACACAGGAAGTTACAGCCCCGAAGCCCAGCCCTGAACCCTTGCCCGCAAACAACAGCACAACCTCAAGACACAGAACATCGACGTCGGTGATACCACTTTCTACTCTGAACCCTAACAGCACTGAAGGCACATGGCCCAGAGCCCGCAGCCCCCTGCTCCTGGGTGCAGACTGGACCTGAAGAAAACCAGGTGAGATGCTGGAAAGAAATCCGAAGAAAGAGAAATCTTTTTCGTCCTTGTGCTGTGTATTTTTGGGGTGCTTTCTAGCTAGCTGGAGACAGAGCTTCGCCACTGGGAAATGTCTCTGTTTTCTTGGCTTCTCAGTATGGATAATCGTCAGCTGGAAGGTTCCGTGCCTGCTGCTTTGCACGTGCTACTGATGACACCAAGATGGTGGACGAAGCAGCCACCCTGAATCAGAGCCACTTCCTTTAGAAATGCCTGGTGGTGACTGCAGAGGGGCCTGGCTAACAGCAACCACAGCCAGGGCACCATTGTGACTTACTAAGTACTGTTCAGGCAACCTTTGGGTTTACCCTGGCAATGACCCGATGAAGGAAGTGCTATCAACCCATTTTATAGATGAAGAAACTGAGGTGTAGAGAGCTAAATATCTCTCCCAAGTTCACCAGCCCATAGTTGCACAGCTAAAATTCCAGTTCAGGTCTGCTGATTCCAGAGCTCAAAGGCTTCACCCATGTGTCCTATGCAGCCCACCACACTCTGCACACAGGGCAGAGTGACAGTGGATCTTCCAGTTTACGGTGGAGGCGGGGGGGGTAGCCTGTGATTATGAGCAATATTTCATATCATGAAGCCATCTATTACCAATATTCCACTGCAGGGTGGGACCTAGAACAAACATTGAAAAAGATCCCTGTTTGTTTAACATATGAATGCTGCTTAATCATCTTAAAAAGAGGTTCCCCGTATTTTCAAAGGAATGGCTGGCTTCTGACACATGTCTGGTGTCCTTTTCTCTCTGGACCAAGTCAGTAACTGCAAAGAATTCCTTGGCTATTATATGTAGATCTTAATGGTTCAGTGGGGGGGAAAGTGCGCACGTGTATGTGTAGTGTGTGTATGTGTGTGTGTGTGTGTGTAGTGTGTATGAGAGGGTGTTCATCCATCTATAGAAAGAACAGTTTCACACACACACGCACACACACACAAACGTAAAAGAGAGCCCTTCCCCCCCACAACATACATGCAAAACGTGTCAGTCATCAACAGGCCACCATGCTCCCTTCTGTAGCTACGGCAGACATGTTCAACCACCCAAATGCCTCCTGCATCTTCCTGGCTCCCCTGTGACAAGACATCCCAGGAACAGCTTCAGTGCCGACAGGCTGGGCACATCCCTATGAGGCCGAGGAAACTAGCAGAGAACCCAGGTCTCCAGCCATTGCTCTCTGAGTGCGATCAGCGAGTGACAACCCCAGCAGGGGCCCCACGTCTCCTGGGATCCTAGAGCCGGGCCTCCCCAGGCCTCATCACTCCCGCCAACCTTAACAGTGTTCGCCACGCCCACGACTCTTGCACAGTTACTTGCTTTAAGTCAACTCCCTTTCTTTTCTTCAAATTTATTTTCAAGTAAAATTGTAAGACTGCTGCAAGTGGAAGAAACCATTATTTGCCTGGCACAGAGAGTAACTGTAAAGGCACACATGTTGAAAGCAAATCAGAAATGGTGGGTCGAATGGAAGCAACCTAAGTGTCCATCGACAGGTGAATGGATAAAGAATATGTGGCACATATACACAATGGAATATTACTCAGCCATAAAAAGAAACGAAACTGAGTTATTTGTAGTGAGGTGGATGGACCTAGAGTCTGTCATACAGAGTGAAGTAAGTCAGAAAGAGAAAAACAAATACTGTATGCTAACACATATATATGGAATCTAAAAAAAAAATGGTTATGTAGAACCTAGGGACAGGACAGGAATAAAGATGCAGACATAGAGAATGGACTTGAGGACACGGGGAGTGGGAAGGGGAAGCTGGGACAAAGTGAGAGAGTGGCATGGACATATATACACTACCAAATGTAAACTAGATAGCTAGTGGGAAGCAGCCGCATAGCACAGGGAGATCAGCTCGGTGCTTTGTGACCACTTAGAAGGGTGGGATAGGGAGGGTGGGAGGGAGGGAGATGCAAGAGGGAAGAGATATGGGGACATATGTATAACTGATTCACTTTGTTATACAGCAGACACTAACACACCATTGTAAAGCAATTATACGCCAATAAAGATATTAAAAAAAAAAAAAGAAATGGTGGGTCGATGTGGATGTGATGGAAACCTAGACGCTGGTGGGTGGTCCAGGGAGGGACCCCAGCCCCTTGCCACCTTCTAAAGTAAAATCTCCGATAGGTGTCTTCAACAGAAATTCCAGATAACTGGGGGGGTGGGGTAGGGAGAAGATTCCCAGTGCACATGGTGTCTGCAGCCTGGATGATCACATTGTTCCAATATGGTGCCTGGGAGGCAGATGAAATTAGTCAACACGCTGCAAATTCTGCAGATGGAGCCTGGCACACAGTAAGTGCTCAATAAATCCTCACTGCTTTTCATCATCTACAGTGTGCAGAGAAGAGGTAACAGAGCAGGCCTGAGACTGCTCTCCTCCTTAGAAAGGCCTGTTTGCAAGCCTGGCACTTGGCTGGCATCTTAGAACTTGAATGGTAAACTGTTCCTTCCGCTGATAGAAAACTTTCCCTAAGTGATAAGAGCGTTCACTGCACCTAAGCTGTTTGTGCAAATAATACTGTTTATACTGAGCACCTGCTTTCCTTCCAGGAGTCTGGTGGTAGGCAGAGGGCACGGTGTGGCCAGCCCCCAATAAAATCTTTGGGCTCTGAGTCTCTAATGAGCTTCCCAGGAGGACAATAACTTGCACGTATTGTCACAATTCACAGAATTAAGCACGTCCTGGGTGACTCTATATGGAAGGGACTTGGGGAAGCTTGTGTCTGGCTTCCTCCAGACCTTGCCCCGTGTGCCTTTCCCCTTTGCTGATTCTGCTGTGTATCCTTTCGCTCTAATACATTTTAGCTGTGAGCGCGACTATATGTTGAGTGCTGTGAGTCCTTGTAGTGAATCGCCAAATCTGGGGGTGGGCTTGGGGACCCCCAGCACAAGAAGCAGCAGCAGTGGCTGGACCTAAGGGAAGCTGCTCACAGAACCCGTCACAGCCCAGGACGTAGGTGGAAGGCAGCCAAGGTTCCTGACTCTGTGGATTGGAAATAGGGCCTCAGGAGGAGGGAGGGCCAGTGAGCTGGAAGAGGGTTGGCGCATAAAGCCGAGGGCCAGAGGTCATAGTGGGACCACAGGAACCAGCAACAGAGGCCAAATGGAGACAATGCCCAATGCCAGGTGGGCCCTGTCACATCATGGTGGACGCTGCAGTGAGAAAGGGCGGCATCCGACCAGATGCCTCTCCCCTCGGCCAAGTGATGGGGGACACTGGGAACTCGGATCTCCTCTAGGGAAAAGGAATAAAGGGAGGGGAATCTCCAACTGACTGTGTTTATATCCTGAGCTGAGCAAGTTTAAAAGTAGAAGTGACAGGGCTGTCTTTAAAGGGCATGTGTTTACCAGTCAGGGCAAATGAGGGCTCAGTGCAGGGATCCCGGGGTGCGGGGTTGGTGGTCCTTACGCCTGAGCGTGCATCAGAATCACCTGGAGGGTCTGTTAAAACAGACTGCTGGGCCCACGCCCAGAGCATCCCGGAGACTGGGGTGGGCTCCGAGAATTTACTTTTTTAATGAGTTCCCAGGTGACATCCATGCTGCCAGGAGATGCACACTTTGAGAACCACTGATACAGAGACATACAGTTACATGTCCCACGTCCGAATTGTCTGAGAGAGGGGAACCTGAGGAACAGGTCTCTTCAGCTTAGGAGAAGGAAGAATTACCTGCCCCCAAACTGTATGAGCATCGCTAGGCACGGGCAGCCGCTGGGCCCACGTGGGGCGGCTGGGCTCATCAAGTACGGCTGTCTGGGCAGAGCTCTGGGGAAGGGGAACTGTGGCTGGTTCCAGAGCCTTCCAAGAAGCTGCACACGGCGACCCTGTCTCAGGGACCCTTCACCAGGCGTAGATGTGCACGGGATGTCCCAGCCAAAGTCAGAGTCCAGGCAGGACCCTCTTCACAGCGGGCAGGTCCTGGCCTTGCTGCGGAATGCTCCCACCACACGGGCACGAGTTCTCTGCTCCAGAAAAGGCTGCAGGCATCTGGGAAAGCGACTTTTCCCCTCTATTTCCGTAGACCAAGGAGGCGACTTGGCCTCCCGGGGAACACTGGTCACGTCTGGACACATTTTTGGTTGTCATATCTGGAGACAGGTGACTGATATTGAATGTGGAGAAGCCGGGGATGCTGGCACACATCCTATGACACCCACCCCTGTTGCAGAGAAGTATCTGCTTCAAAATATCAGAGGCGTTGAGAGGCTGAGAATGCCCACCCGAAACCCTGCACACACCCAGCGGGCTCTTATACAGGATGCACAGCATCAGTGGAGAGTGGTGATGTTGGGAAAATGAAGCTAGAAGGGCCCTGCTCGGTTTCCAGAGTCTAGCTGTGCCAAGAGGGTCTCCAGAACGCAGGGTAGCACAGGGTCAGGCACTATAGCATGTGAGGGGCGGAAGGAAGGAAGGAGGCCCACAGAAGGCCTTTCCTCTGCCACCAAGGCCACGGCCGTGGCCACATCACCACCTCCAGGCCCAGCGAGGCCCCCCGCATTCTCAGTTTAGCCTGAATCCCTAGCTTAATCCAGCTGCTTCTCCCCTGAGGCATCTCAGAGTCAGTCACATTCATCAATTAACAGCCCATGAACAGAAGAGGAGAGGCCAAATTTCGATGGCATTCATGGAATAAAAATATTTATACCTTTTTGGCGCTCCCAGCACATTTTCCTATAAAGCTGTGTTACACGTGACAGGTTGCGTGCCCACTGAGCTCACAAAAGCCCATGTAACTCCTGCGTGAGCGGTTTCTAAGGATTTAAATACCTTACGGGTTACATAAAGCTTGTGGGGGAGTTCAGGACCTGAATCACCATCTATAACCTGTTTGTTTGGTTTTTTTCCTATGGGAAAACGCCTTCCCTCTGAACAGTGGGAAGGAAACAAGAGGGCACTAAGGAAATGAGTATGAAACGGAAAGGGGGAGACTGGAGGAATGGTCCCTGTGCCTTGAAACTCCCGAGGAGTGAATTCCTGTGCCATTGGGGTGACGAGAATGAAGTGATTTGGCGATGGATTGATCCGTGGGTAACTGCTGAGTTCCTATTCTCTCTCAGCCACAATGCTGAGGATGCAAGAAAACAGAGCTTGCCAACACAGAAGGGGCAATAAGTCCCAGAGGATCCTGTTCTGCAGGGAAGGGCAGGAGCTACTGGAACAAGAAGGACGGCCATGGTCTTCCCTGGTGGCACAGTGGTTGAGAGTCTGCCTGCCAATGCAGGGGACACGGGTTCGTGCCCCGGTCCGGGAAGATCCCACATGCTGTGGAGCGGCTGGGCCCATGAGCCATGGCCGCTGAGCCTGCACGTCCGGAGCCTGTGCTCCACAACAGGAGAGGCCACAACAGTGAGAGGCTCGCATACCACAAAAAAAAAAAAAAAAAGAGAAGGACGGCCATGCCAGACCTCAGGTTCTTGAAGATTCCTTAAGGGAAGCTGGCCAGGCACGAAGACGAAGACCACGTGAGGCAACGGCCGGCCTGCGCGAGCCCGGGGGCCGGAAGCTGCCGGAGATGCTGGTGGTGATTGTAGGATGGAGCAGGGGAACGACAGCCTGATGCGAGGCCAGCTTGGAGGACACAGTAAGGATTTCTTTTCTTAATTGTAGTAAAATTCACGTAGCATGAAATTTACCATCTCAACATTTCAAAGTGTACAGTTCAGTGGCATTTCGTACGTTCATGATATGGTACAACCATCACCGCTCTCTAGTTCCAGAACATGTCATTGCCCTAAAAGGAACCCAGTACCCACTGGCCACCATTTTCCATCCCCTTCTCCCGCCAGCCCCTGGCAACCACGTATCTGCTTTCTGTCTCTGTGGATTTTCCAACTCTGGACTGCATATAAATGGAATCACACAAGGTGTGACCTTTTGTGGGTGGCTTCTTTCACTTGTCACAATGTTTTCAGAGTTCATCTGTATTAAATTCTGTGCTGGTGCTTCGTTCCTGTTTATGGCTGAGTCAACATTTTATTGTGTGGATTGACCACATTTTGTTCACCCATTCACCCATGGCTGGACACGTGGATGGCTTCTACCTTTCGGCCACTGTGAACAGTGCTGCTATGAACATGGGTGTACACGTTTTTGTTGGAACACCTGTCTCAGTTATTTGGGGTAGAAAACAGGAGCGGAATTGCTAAGTCGGATGTTAGGGATTTGGTGCTTGTCTGAGGAGCAGCCGGAGACTTTGAAGGAACAGCCACATGATCAGAACGGTGCTTTTGAGCCTTCGCTACGCTGGCATGAGTAGAGGGTCGGTGGAGGCAGGAGTGGCCAGCGGGGGAGATGGTAGTTCAGGTGAGAGAGGTCAGACGAGAGTGGCAGGGGGAGGAGAGAAGTGACAGGTCCCATCCTCCTCGTTCTGCCATCCCCTCCTGCTCTTCCCATCATAGCTTTGGACATCTAGCCTCAGGTGAGAAAGAACCATTTTCCCCTGAAACTACCAGCGGGTCAATAGCGGAGCCTAGTGCAGGCAAGACAGGTGTGTTAAGCTGATTTTGAACTTCTTCCCAGCTGGACTCTGAGAAACCCACTGGCCCCCCAAAAGCTTTACATGATCTTTTTATCTTTTGGCCAAGCTGCGTGGTTTGTGGCATCTCAGTTCCCCAAACAGGGGTTGAACCCGGGCCACGGCAGTGAAAGCGCCAAATCCTAACCACTAGCCCACCAGGGAACTCCCTACATGGTCTTTTTTAAAGCTAAGAGTCCCCATTACTATGTCTGGAGGAATCTTCGTGTCCAGACCATTGCCTGTAACCTGGCCATGCAGCTCAACTCCCCAGCTCCAGTCCCGAGGTGATTTCCACCCTAAGGGATGCTGTTTATTGAAATGGGGTCTCTGCTATCTCCATATCAACCCTCTTATTTATATAACTGCTTGACTTACGAGTCAATCTCCAGCACAGGATGAAAGTTCAAATCTGAATAAGTTAAGACCTATAGCATTACCTTGAGGCACCATTTCTTTAAAACAAAAACAAAATGTCAGCGACACAAAACAAAATGAAAATGGTCCACTGGCACCTCGTCCCTCTGCAGGGGACCAGCCTCTAGGAGAGGACCTCTTGCCCGGAGTCTTTACAAGGAGCTATTTCCATTCCTGTTCTACAGTTGAGGGCAGTCCAGGAAGGTGCGGGCACTAGACCCTCGGACTGAAAATATGTCACGTGGCCAAGTATCTTCTGAAGAAGGCTTTGCTTCCTGCAAAATCTTCTGGGTGCCTCCAACATGCTTACTTCCCCACAAGCAACTGTGGTTGGCAGAAGACCTATTCAAGACCTTCCCATGTAGCTAGCTCTCAACAGGTCCCGGGTGGAAGGAAGGAGGGAAGAGCAGCTGAATGGAGAGAACAGACACTCCCGTAGAACAGAGAAGAAAGTCAGCCAATGCCATGATCGTTGTTCCCATGGAACAGAGAAGAAAGACAGCCAATGCCATGATTGCTGTTCCCATGGAACAGAGAAGAAAGACAGCCAATGCCATGATTGCTGTTCCCATGGAACAGAGAAGAAAGACGGCCAATGCCATGATCGCTTTGGACTTGCTACTGCATTTCCTAGAGGCTGATTTGGATTACAAAGAGGACAGAATTGGGTCAGAAGGGGATTTCACACCCCACACTTGACCTATAACAGCTCCTGCTGAGAGGCAAAGGGGTGACCTGGTAGAAAACTCCATGTAGGTAACCACAGAGCCGGGAAACCAAAGCCAGACATGGCAGTGGAGGATGGGTTCCCCAGAGAGCCCAGAGTCCCTGCAATGCCATCGCCTGCATTTCCCTGGAGATGACCGAGCCCAGGCTTCCTCTCAGAGGTCTGGCAGCTTGGGGCCCTTCCCAGGCTCAAAGCAGGGAACCATCTTGCCTTTTCAACACTGCACATCTGACCGCTGCTGGCAGAGGGGCCCTTTAAGTCCTGGGGTTGTGCCACCCAATAGCTTAGAAGACTTCCCAATCGACATTTCAAGGGTAAATATTTGCAGTGACTCACAAGAGAGGTTTTCTGCTCTCGTTTTGGCCCGCAAGGAGCCATGGGGTTAATTCCCGTTAACAGCTTGGGATTATCCACAGGCTACGTCCTAAGGTGGGTTTGTCAGGCTCCCTGGACAGCTCATGAGTCAGGACCCACCCACCCTCCCGGGAAGCATCTGGGCTCCATGCACCAGAGCGTTTACGGGACCACATCCTGGAGAAATCAATGATGCAGGTGTCCAGCTTGTGGGCTGGAGGCTGTGCCCAGGCTCGTGGGACAGGCAGACAATTTACGAGAGAGGTGACACATCATAAAAGTGAGCAGGGCTTCCCTGGTGGCGCAGTGGTTGAGAGTCCGCCTGCCGATGCAGGGGACACGGGTTTGTGCCCCGGTCCGGGAAGATCCCACATGCCACGGAGCGGCTGGGCCCGTGAGCCATGGCCACTGAGCCTGCGTGTCCGGAGTCTGTGCTCCGCAACGGGAGAGGCCACAACAGTGAGAGGCCCGTGTACCGCAAAAAAAAAAAAAAAAAAAAAAGTGAGCAGTAAATGCTAAGAATCCAACAAGCCGGGACAGATGGCCTTTCTCTCTGACCAGGGAGGCCGATGGAGCCACCACCCTGGGTTGGGGCAGGCCGGACAGCCAGCCCTGACAACAGTGACTGAGGATAACTTATGGGACTTTCCTCCAGACCCTACAAAGCTACTGTAAACCTGGGCTTCTGCAGCCTGGGGCCCCTGTGGCTTGAATTTGTCAGCACACGGGTTGTCCCAGGCCACTGAGAGTTTTGGTGAAACATCAAGCTCATGGGTGACAGCTATGTCACCCCATGGCCTCTGACTCCAGCTGACCCAATTCAGGATGGGCCAAGCAAGGGATAGAAACAGTGCTGAGCAGGAAAAGGATCTTCTATGAAACTTCGCTGAACAGACATTCATCTAGTTGACAGAAATGTCCAGAGTGCATCCTAAGTGCCACGTTCCACGCTCTCATGAAGACTGGGGGCAGACAGGTGGAGAATTTCAGAACAGGACCTAACTTAGAAAGGGTGGTTAGAGATGGACTCTTCGAAAAGGCGAAAGTGAAACTGGGATCTGAAGACTGAGAGTGAGCATCAGGGGAAAAGAACGTGCTGTGCGGAGGAAAGAGCTAGAATAAAGGTGAGCAAGACCTTCCTGTGCTCAAGAAATGGGAAGAAGTCCTATGCGGCTGGAGCCTGCTGAGTGAGGGGGAGACTGAACTTGAACTTTATTCCAAATGCTATGAGCCCTAAGAGAATTAATCTCAGGAACATGGCACAGGTTAGTTTTCATGATGGGTTTGAACCAGGCCCCTCGTGCTTTCTGCGTGGCCTCTGTTGTCACACCCTTACAGATGCAAGATAGCCAGCTAGGATTAGGGGATGGCAAGTTTCTGCTTTCGAAACAGCCAGATTTCCAGCCTCTGAATGAGATCTATCCAGGCTGGACCCCTTGACCCCCACCTGCAGGACCAATCTTGGTTGAACACGCGATACCCTTAAGAGTTCCCAGTCCAATAAGGTGAGATTCAACATCCCCTCTTTGCTGTTCTGCAAACTGGGTATCTGTCTTTTTCCGACGCTTGAACAAGTCCCTGCAACTCAGCTTTGTCGCTGGCAAGCTTCCTGCCTGATGCTGAGTTTTTCCAGGACTGGAGCCTCCTCTCACTAGTTGCCTGCCCCTGCTCCAAGAGCCCACGTCCTGCCTGGACCATCGTCCTGTGTCTAGAGCCCTGCTGTGTGGCGACAAAACTTCCCAAAGCCAACCGCGATCTGCCTGCACTTTTGAATCCAGCCACCGTCATGCCCCACCTGCCTCCAGGACCCCACATTATGTGTTGCTCTCGGCTGGTTCTTGTTGGTAAAGGCGGCTGCCCACCAACCCTCCCCACCGTCGCCTGGAGCCCTTCCCTGCAGAGCCTGGATCTGCCTGGCTGGTAGAGCCTTCTCTCAGCATCTGGAGCTGGGTGCTTCCGTCCAGGGAGAAGGTTGCATCCCAGGGCCACGCCTCTGTCCATCTCTTCTCCAACTGCTGCTGTGAATGTCCGGCTGTGGCCCGAGATATAACCACCCAGGGTGCCCACCTGAGATGTCCCACAGGCAGGAATCAGGGATGCGTTCTAGTTTATGAGAGGAGATTGCGAGCAGACTGACAACCAGCAGATTTCCCTAGAGTTGCAGTAGAGGAGGTTTAAATCCGAGTGTCATCAAATGAGGGACAGAACGGGACCTCTGCAGGTCACTTGGTCCCTCTCTCTGCCACTTGCCATTAAAGGTGGAGAGTGTTGGGACTTCCCTGGCAGTCCAGCGGCTAAGACTCTGCGCTCCCAATGCAGGGGGCCCGGGTTCGATCCCTGGTCAGGGAACTAGATCCCGTGCGCCGCAACTAAGAGTTCACACGCCACAACTAAAGATCCTGCGTGCCGCAACTAAGTGTTCACACGCCACAACTAAAGATCCTGCGTGCCGCAACTAAGACCTGGCGCAGCCAAATAAATAAAATAAATAAATAAATAAAATATTTTTTAAAAATATGTATGGGCTTCCCTGGTGGCGCAGTGGTTGAGAGTCCGCCTGCCGATGCAGGGAACACGGGTTCGTGCTCCGGTCCGGGAAGATCCCACGTGCCGCGGAGCGGCTGGGCCCGTGAGCCATGGCCGCTGAGCCTGCGCGTCCGGAGCCTGTGCTCCACAACGGGAGAGGCCACAACAGTGAGAGGCCCGCGTACAGCAAAAAAAAAAAAAAAAAAAAATGTAGAGTATTGGTGCTACCTGGCAAAACATTCATCCCATGGCCTTCTGGCCAGGCAAGAAGTCTTGCTAAAAGAGTAAACAGGCTCTCAAGAGGCTTCTAGGATAGCTACTTTCCAAATTCATCAGGCTGGGAAATGCTTTTCCTCCAGCGAAGTCTTGGACAGAAGCACAATACTGAAAACAGATGAGAACAGAGCCTGGCTCCCCACTCCCACCACGGAAACTCTAGAGACAGTTGGAAAACCGTCGTGGAAAATTCAGAGATCCTAAGCAGTGGAGCCGTAGAACCCCAGGAGGATGAGGCATGGAAAAGGGAAGGTCCCTAAATGCTAACAGTGATGCAATGACAAAATCCTAACAGCCTTTTGCTGTTAATAAAATAGTAAACATATTCAGATTTATACAAATATATAAAATATGTTTTAATGATAGCTACCTTTTACTAAGCAAGTGTATGCCCAGGCTGAGCTAAATGCTCTATATGTTCTGTGGTTGAACCTCCAGAATCTTTGTCAAGTAGGTGGAATTATCCTAATTTTATACAAGCAGAAACTGAGAAGACAGGAGGCTAAGTGACATCCCCAAGGCCTCCCCCACCCTCCCGAAGAGTCACCATTTAAACCCCAGGTGTGTCCTACTTATAACCACTGGCATCGGAGGGCAACTCTCTGTGAAGGACCGCATGACTCCAGTCCAACGGCCCAAGCTGCTTACAAACCAGGAAGAAGCCAACAGCTCTAGAGGCCACTTGACCTGATTGTCAAATGCTCTGGGCTGATTGACTTGAACTTAAGGAAAGACAAATGTGCTTTGACACCCCAGATCTCTCCCGGGCCTGCTGGGGCCTGTTTCCGCTCTCTTGAATGAGGAAGCTGTGCTTTGCAGGCACCCGGCAGAACGGGAATAGGCCCTCAGATGCCTGAATGAAGGGGAAGGAAGGACATAGTATCGCCATTGTTGGAGACGGAAGCCGGTGCCAGGCGACAAGAGGGCCCCGGGGCCAAGCATTACTGTAGCAAGGGGATGATGTTAATATTTTCTGGGCAAACAATGCCACTTTTCTAACTGCAGACCATGCAGCCATGACCTCACTCTGGACAAACAGCTTGACCCAGGCCAGGCCAATTGTTGGCTGCCAGGCCATCACATGTGTGTCCAGGGCTGGGCTGCCCTCCCCCTGGGACAAACGTCCCCTCTGAGGACTGTGATACAGGAGTGGGGAGAGGCATTAGCTGCCCCCTGGGTGTCCCCCAGAGGCTCCCCGAGTTTAACAGGGCTTCAGCTGACAACGGGAGGAGGTTGTTAGGACAGGAGCTGTTCACAGATACATGTCTTGGAGGCCTCAAATGGCCAAGTTACTTTCCACAGGGTAAGGGATGGTTTCAGGCAGACCAAAGGTGACTGTAGGACCCCAGGGGGAGGGATTGGTGTCAACTGTCATGTGTACAGCCCTAGAACCAAGCTGCTGGCTCTGATGTACAGGCGTCCAGGCAGAGATGGGAAGGGCAGGATTCCCCTTGGTGGGCAGGCTCTCCGGGTGCGCAGGAAATGGTGCTGTGGCAACTCCATCCCCGACCTTGCTCCACACGTGAAGGTGTCAAGTTCATCTGCAACATCTGTCCACTCACCCTTTAGGCTCTGGGCACCCCTCTACGCCCAGACACCCAGTGTTCTGTCTGCCGCCCAGGCTGCTCTCTGGTGCCCAGGGCCCCTCTTGGAGCAGGCATCTGAGGTGGGCCAGCCAGCGCCCCACATTCAGCCACCTGTACCAGGGAGCCCTCCTGGACTTTTTTTTTTTCATTGAAGTATAGTTGATTAACAATGTTGTGTTAGTTTCAGGTGTACAGCAAAGTGATTCAGTTATCCAAATATGTATTTTTCAGATTCTTTTCCCTTAGACGTTATTGCAAAATATTGAGTATAGTTCCCTGTGCTATCCAGTAGGTCCTTGTTGGTTACCTATTTAATATATAGAACTGTGTATATGTTCATCTCAAACTCCTAATTTATCCCTCCCCCTCCTGATCTCTGGAGTCAAAATCCTGCACAGGGACAACCTTGTAGGTGATCAGTCAGATCCTTGGTTTCATGCTAAAGCCTTACACGCGTGATTCTAAATGCAACTGAAAAGATAAAACCTCACCTCCTCTCACTTTCCCAAGACAGATACATGGAGGAGGATTTGCCTTTCCTAAGAAATTAGCCAGCTCTTACAAGTGATCGTTTGAAAACTTTCAGCTGGGCCCTTGTGCAGCTACTGAGGAACACGGAAGGCCCGATGGAGCACCATTTAAAAACAGGAGGAGGTTGTACACTGAATGCCCATATGACCCAGCAATTCCACTCCTGGGTAGATACCCCCAAAGAATTGGAAATAGGCACTCAAAAAAACAGTGGTAGTACATTAATAGCAACACTATTCACGATCGCCAAAAGATGGAAACAACCCAAATATCCATCAGCTGATGAATGGATAAACAGAATGTGATACGCATATAATAGAATATTATTCAGCCATAAAAATGAATGAAGTACTGATAAAGGCTGCAATGCAGATGAACCTCCAAAACATCATGCTCAGTGAGAGAAGACAGACACAGAAGGGCACATAGCGTATGATTGCATTTACATGCAATGTTCAGAATAGGCAAATCCATAGAGACAGAAAGTAGACTAGTGGTTGCCTGGGGCTGGGGGCAGGGAGAATGGGGAGTGAGTGCTTAATGAGGATGGGGTTTCCCTTTGGGTGATGAAACGTTTTGGAACTCGACAGAGGCAGTGGTTGTGCACCACTGTGAGTGTACTAAACGCCACGGCATCTTGGAGAATTATTCACAAGTGGACACTATATGAATAAAGCATGTGGTTGCACTAGACTCACACGTAAGTCACGTCCACGTGTAGGTGCCTTTAATGCCTGAATGTTATCTCTAAAACCCTGATGGATCCTTGCATACATGTGGATTTCCAGACCAGATATTTCTCTTCCAGCTTTGTCACTGTCCAAGTTTGGTCAAGTGGGCTAAGTAGGCGGGGTAACGTCTGGCATTCAGGAATCAGGAGACAGGGGACAGGCCTCTCCCCCTGAACCCAGGAGCCTTGACCTGACCCAGGGAATAGCAATCCGTCTCCCTGCCGACCGCGACTGCATGGCTATCTATTTGTGCTGAGCGTGTAAGACGGCTCAGATCCCAGGGCAGTCAGGTGGAGTGGGGTGAGGAGAGAGAGGAACATCTACACATATGCACCCAATGTCCATGAGACCCTGTGCTCCCCGGTGAGCTGGTGGCCGAGGGAGAGGGAGAAGCAGAGAGAAAGGCACTGAAAGGTCATGGCTGCATTCCTCAGCAGCATTCTGTCAGCTCTCTCCCTCTCCTCACCCGAACGGGGCTCTGACCTCGCCAGGGTCCGCTTTCTCACATGAGACCTGTTTGCCAAGAAGTGACAGCATGACACACAACTGGAGTGTACCCAGCACGGCGAGAGTGTTCAATTCTGCCAGCATCCTGCTGGTTTTATCAGATGTCAAGAACCTTCGTAGAAACCAAACATCTGGATCAATTTTCAATTCGCGAGAGCCCTCGGACGAAAATTTAAGAAAAGGGCTTCCCTGGTGTCGCAGTGGTTAAGAACCCTGGTCCGGGAAGATCCCACATGCCGCGCAGTGATGAAGCCCATGCCCCACGACTACTGAGCCCGCGCTCTAGAGCCCGCGAGCCACAGCTACTGAAGCCCGTGCGCCTAGAGCCCGTGCTCCGCAACAAAAGAAGCCACCGCAGTGAGAACCCCGCGCACCACAACGAAGAGTAGCCCCCGCTTGCTGCAACTAGAGAAAGCCCGCGCATAGCAATGAAGACCCAACGCAGCCAAAAATAAATAAATAAAACAAGTAAATTTATTTTTAAAAAAAGAGACTGGAAACTATTGATTGCCTCTGATGAATTTATGAACAAAGCGGTGTCACTTCACTTCTAAAAAAAAAAAAAAGAAAATGGAAGAAAAGAAGGGAAGTACTCATGTCAGAATCCAAATCCCCCCTCACCGCCCCCCCCAATTTAGGCTGAGCCTCCCCGTCAGGGACATCCTCCAGCCACCCCCTCTCCGATTGTCCTCTCGGTCCCCAAAGGGTGTGTGAGCTCACAGGCCCTCAAGGGGCCCCTTCTCCGGAGCTCGCCGTCCAGCAGGCTCACGGCCTGGGGAAGCTCCTCCCTCGCTCGCTCCCATCTTTAATCAAAACAGACGTGGAGACTGCAGAACAGCCCGAACAGAGCGCTCGAACCAGAACCTGCCTACATGCCGGGTGGGTCCTGGCCTGGAGAGAGCTTGTAAACGTTACTAAAATACTTGATTTAAAAATTAGAACAATAAACCGTCTGCTGCTTGGGTGGTCCCGGAGTGGCAAGCGTCCTGCTTTCCAGAAGGGTGGCAGGTACCGCATTATGTTGGGAAAACCGCTTCATACTCAGCGACACTGGGTCCACCAGCCAACCGAGACCCCGAGGGAAGGGGACCTCAGTCTCCCCGGCCCCCGGCCCACCTCTGCCGACCGCGGCTGCCCCAGCCATCTTCCCAGAGTGCGGAACTGGTCACACCATCCCTCCGCTTGGAAACCCTCCACACCATCTACATCGGGGTCGACAAACAACGGCCACCGGCCGCGGCTAACCTGTCCCGTTTCGGTAAATAGAGTCTTACTGGCGCCCGGCCAGAGTCCGCCCATTTGTACCACTGTTTACGGCCGCTTGGGGGCCACAAGGGCAGAGCTGAGCACGGCCAGGGCAAAGCCTCAACGTTCACCGCCTGGCTCTTTAGAGACGCAGATGGTCACCTTGCCGTGCCCTCCTTCCTGCCCTGACGCTCGAGGGGACGGTCTCAGTCTGCGCGCCGTGCTCAGGGAGTTTGGGGGGAAGAAGAGGGTGAGGAGAGAGAGGAGGTGGGGCCCCTGGCCTGCAGTCGCGACTGGCGGCCACTGCCTCCGGGAAACAGAGCCCGGCAGGAGCCGAGGCAACGCAAGGCTGAGCGCGGATGCTCTGGGCTTCCGAGACCGAGACCAAGACCAGGGTCACTGGGTGCTGTGTACTTGACCTCCCAAGATCCACGGTGAGATCACTAGTGGACTGTGGAGCGTAAACTTAAACTAAAGATGGTGCTTATTTATTCTGAGCATTTTGCTGTGCGTTCTCTCATTTATTTAAAGTGCAGTCAGGAAGGCGGCTCCGGGACGTTCCCGGGGCCCTGTATCCTTTGTGGCTTCCTGGTCTGGCTCCTGTTTCACAGGCTTCAAAGGAACTGTGTCCTGATGTCTCTCAGGGTTCACGGTCCCCGTGACCTCAGGGGCTGGCCACCCTGCCGTCTCTAGGAAGCCTCCATGGCGCCCCCCTCTGCAGCCCCCAGCACTGGGGGGGCCTCTGGTCTCATAAGGAGCTGGCTCAGAAACGCCTCGAGAGGCAGCGGTTCTGTTGGGCTGCAGACCCTGAACCAGTTGAAGCTCAGCTCCCCCCAGCTGGTGAGCGCCCCCGGACCTGCCTGCTGTGGGGTCACGGCTGGCACTCCGTGAGGGGAGGTGGGGTGTCCCCTACCCCCGAGCTGCTTGATCCTTTCTGTCACCTCCAGTGGTTGAGATCAGGTGGCAGGAAGATGATCACACGCCAGGGACACTCAGAAGGGCGACTAACAGGGTCCCACCAGGGTCTGTCCACCACAATCTGAAATAGCGTTTTCCCTTTAACCAGCCCTGGGCCACCTGAGAAGAGACATGGGACTGGGGTCAGCCGGACGACCGTCACTGGCCGCCCGCAGACAGACTCTGCCATCCTTGCTCTGTGGCCTGGAGGTGGGGGGCCCCCGGTGGGCATCCACTCCGAATTCTCCTCCTGGGGTGGGCAGGTCCCTCTCTCTCAGCCACAGCCTGGCGTGTGGTGTGTGCAGGGCCGCCCTCCCCGTGGCTGAGCGTAGACCTTCCCCGGGTCCTTCCTTCGTTTTCTCCTCTCTTTAAGAGAAATCTGCCCCTTTTCTTGGTCTGGTACAGAATTCCTTGCTTCTCCTTGGCAATCAAGGGAATGGCCTACACAGAGGTCAGAGGTCAGGAATGCCAAGAAGGGCAGAAACGGGACCCTTCGCGCCCTCATCCTGCAGGCCTCCCTGAGCTCCTGTCCACAGAGAAGCCACCTCCACCACCAGTCCCGGCCAAGCTCAGCCTCCCTGCCGCCTTGATTTTTCTTCTCAGCGCATGTGTCCGCCTCTGGACACATTCGCGCTCGCGAGCTCACCATCAGCCCCGCCCACTCGAAGAAGGCAAACTCCATGGGAGCAGGATGCTGCCTGGGGTCCGGCTGGCTGCATCCTGAGCCCAGTGGGCACACGGCAAGTTGCTCCTGCTGCCAACGTCTTGACTCCAGGAGAACCTCGCACAAAGCAGGGTGCAGTGGGCTACACGGTGGTCCCCGAAAGAGACGTCTGTGTCCCCGAACCTGTGAATGTGACTTTACTTGGAAAAAGGGTCTTTGCGGATGTAATCAAGGCTCTGGAGGTGAGATCATCTGGGCTTTTCCGGAAGGGCCCTAAATCCAACGGCAAGTGTCCTTATAATTGACAAACAGAGGAGACACCCAGAGAGAAGGCGGGAAGGAGGGCCGTGTGAAGATGGAGGCCGAGCTGGAATTAGGCTGCTGAGAGCCAGGGGTCCCCTGGAGCCCCCCGAAGCTAGAGGAGACAAGGAAGGATTCTCCCCGGAGGCTTCAGAGGGAGGGTGGCCCTCGTTCTCGACTTCCGGCCTCCAGAACTGTGAGAGAATCCATCTCTGTTGTTTTGAGCCTCTCGGTTTGCGGTAATTTGTTAGGGCAGCCACAGGGATTAATGCAGAGGGAGGAGCATCTGCAACACCTGGTTGCCAGGTGGGGTGAAACAGACCCATGCGTGAGGCAAAGAGTCTGCGAGGGGACAAATAATAATTAAGTAAGGAGAAAAGCATATATAATTACAGCTTGCAAAGGGCTCAGGAGGAAACAGTTTGGCTGGTGGGATGGAGAGGAAACGAGGGTGAGGGCAGAGGGGGGAGGCGGGGCGTTTCGGCCCAGGTCTCAGGGGTGGGAAGGAGTGGCAGAGCTGAGGTCTGCACCTGGGTCCTCACCTGGTCCTGACGCCGGCCTCTGCCTCAAGTAGCTTCTTCCTTTCATCTACCCCCATCCTCCACCCCAGCAGCGGGCCATCTTCCTAAAGCACAACCAGTAATACTCACCATTTCAAAGGTGCCTATCAGGACAGCTGCAGGATGTGAGGTGGCAGGTACGAATTCCCATTCTACAGATCAGAGACCAGAGGCTGGGGGGTTAAGTGACACCTGCTCGTTCAAACTGAGATCAGACCCCAAAGCCTGTTCCTCTTTCCCCCGGGCTGCGTGGACCCCTCACCGTCCCCGTCTTATTCCAGAGCCTCCAGGGATGGTCCACCGCCTCACATGAAAAACCCATACTCTTGGGGGAGGATAAATGAGGGGGCTGGGATTAGCAGACACACACGACTATATATAAATATCCAACAAGGACCTACTGGATAGCACAGGGAACTATACTCAATATTTTGTAATAACCTATAAGGGGAAAGAATCTGAAAAAGAATATATGTAAGTGAATCACCATGCTGTAAACCTGAAACTAACATGATATTGTAAATTAACTCTACTTCAGTTTAAAGAAAACCCCAAACCCTTATACCCCTTGATGGAACACTCAGTGCCCCTAACTCTCATTTGCACATAAATCTTCTTCTAATTTACTGCCACGCGCCATCAGGAACCTTCCAATTTACCTATAGAGACCTACTCCCTCTTTTTAGCGCCTCCATGAACCTGTATTTATTATACATAAATATCATTAGAGATAATATTTGTGTTATATTATAACCGCCCACATTTGCTGAGCCCTGCTATGGGTTCTGCACCAGACGTTTTACATATATTATCAACTTATTACTACAGCAGCCTCGTGAGAAATGTTTCAGCATCTGCCTTTTGTACACAGAACTCAGGACCCCGGCCCCAGATGACGTCTGTCTGAGCCCAATGCATTCTGCTACACCGTGCACATAGCATTCTTATTTCTTTCTGCTAATAACATCAACTTTCACACGGCCTTTTACAGTTTTGCAAAGTACTTTTGTGTATGTCATCTGACTGCAGAAACTTCCACTCCCACACGAAGGCATCTCTCTTCAATTTGCCCTCAATAAGGACCAGAACACAGCTGGGTTGGAAGCAGGGGGCCACGCACCCAACTTCCCCTAGTTTCCATCAGTGCCCACTGCCACCAAACCAGCTCAGAGAAGCCCAAAATCCAAGTGTCCAGAACAATGAACTCGCTGTACTGCAGGGCAAATCCCCGGATCAGATCACCACGGCTGAGCGGCCCCTCTACGAAACACTGAGGCACGGCTGGGGACGTGTCCCCGGGGGGGACCACACCCCTGAGAGCAGACCCCACCACTCCATGATCCCAGGGGCTCAAGAGACACTCTTCTGTCTGATTTGATCTCTACGTGGGCGTCGGGATGCGCTCAGAAAGGAGAAAATGCAGGTCACAGCACTCTGCCAGGGGCCCCTGGCCGCAACCCTGGGGCCCGGCAATTTATTACCAGACAGGGGCCACACAAGCTCCGTTATCACAGTTACAGCCTTGTCCGGTAACAATGTTGCCTTTCAAATTGTTTTCCGCCTGGGACAGTGGATTTATAAACCGAACTGGTGACTAGAAGCAGAAGCCCAGGCTGCAAAGACTAAACGCCTTGTTCTAAGTGGGCCTGGTTTAGTATTACCCTGATAAGATCAACACAGATAATGACCTGCTGGAGGTGGGGTGCTTTTATATATATGTCTCCGTGTCTGCGTTTATTTGGGCACCGGCTGGCGTTTGGGGGCTGCCTCTCAGTCCAAAGGGAGAAGAGAAAGCCATTTTCTGGATCTCTTTCCAGTAAGGAAGTTGGGTATAATTATAAGACGTTAGGTTTGTCTCTCTCTAAACAGCTCAGAAACATACTGATTTGGTTACTTTCCAAAAGGGTGGCCCTAAAATGGTCATGCTGTTTTCAGGGCAGTGAAGCTGGGCTGCTGCTGCTAACAATTGTTGAAGCGGGGTGACGCACATTCGGGGTTAATGAAAGTAGGCGCCTACCTTTGTGTATGTTTACAAATTTCCATAATAAAAGCAAAAGTTATACATAAGAGGCAATTCTGGCTGAATAATTACTGAAGCTGGGTGACGGACATACAGGGATTTATTATTAAAGTATTCTCCTCCCTGTATGTTTGTTTAAAATGTTCCATGGTAAAAAGGAACAAAAAAGGGGGGGGAAGCACTTTGGCTGAAAGGCAATGGCTTAAAACTCCCTCTCCTCTCATTCAATCATTCAACAGATGTTTGTTTGTGCCACATACTGTCCGAGGTGATGGGAAAACAGTGTGTGGACAGGACGGGGTTCCTGGCCCCGTGGAGCTGACATTATCCCCGAAGTTCAAATATTCCTCCAGTGTGAACTTCTGGCTGGGCTTCCTCCAGGGGACCCTCTGGGGGTGGGTCTTTGTCAGGGGGAGGGGGGGTTGAAATCATTCTAGACTTTGCTGGGGATTGGGGGAGGGGCTGGCCGCTGGGGAATCTGTCCAGTCTGTTATTCCTAGGAATCCGGGAGCAGGATGGAGGGACAGGGGCTTTAGGAGGCCCCTGAAACGTGTGCTGGGACCTGTTTATTAATGTCATTCATTAATAACAGCTGCCCCCATTGTCCCTGAGAGGTATTTCCAGAGAGGCTCCAACCCACTGGTCGCCTTGGGGGCCTGCTGTAAATACTCCGGACAAACCGCTGTCTATCCCGTTCTGAAAGGTCTCCGGGGACCAGGAGACAGAGGCTGGCAACAGCTGCCAGTGCTGTGAACGTTGTCAACTAGGGACCAGGGGACAAAAGCCTTCTGTGCTGCTCTGTGCTGTTAACTGCGCTGCACGTGATTTCTCTTAATTGGCGGCGGGCGGGCAGCTGAAATCCTGGAATCGCCAGCTTTCGGGTTTGCCACGTATGTTCATCCTTCAGGAGGCTGTTTCCAGAATCCGGGTTGAGATGGAGTCCCACGCCTAAAAATCAGTCCAGGGGACGCCCCTAAGGGGGAGTCTGCCCGCTCTGCAGCCGCACCTGCGCTAGCTCAGCCAGGGCCAGACAGAAGATGAACGACAGGGCTTCTGGAAAAACGGGAGCTCTTGGAAGAGGAAGGTCAAGAATGTGAAAACCTGGCTTTGAGGTCAGCATGTCCCCGTGCTCCTTGAAGGGCAAAACGCCATCACGTCGCTGGCTTCTTTGCCAGGAGATGGGCAAGGTTTGCGTCCGCTTCTCTCTTTTTTTTGCAAAGTTCCTATTGTTGCACCCTGTGCTTGTTCTGATGAGTTTGTTTGAAACGAGGAACTGGATTCGGATGTTCTGGACAGTTTCCCATCAGGCAGAGAGGTGATTTTCAGATTCAGAATCCTGAAGTCATTCCCATGGAATCTTTGGGGAGTGAGTGCAGCCGTTCAGGAACCAGACAGTTTGAAGGGAACCTAAAATGCCAGGGGGACATTTGACTGTGTCTAGACGTGGCATCAAACATCTAGAGGTATTTACCCGTTTCGAAGCATCTCCTGGACACGCTACCACAAAAGTGGGGGCCAGGGGCTGCCAGGCAGGGAGGAGTTCGGATGGCACAGCCCCTGCCCTCGGGTTCTCGGACCCTAGCAGAAGAGACATACGACGAATCCAAGGTGAACTGATGGGGGGCCCAAGAGAGGGAGAGAGGGAGTCCCCACCCTCACCCAGAGCAGACCTTGCGGCCCAAAGCACCAAATCAAGCACGGCTTTTATGACACGGCGGCGGGCCCCTTGAACGTTCCACCCCGGGGGCAGAGTTTGGAGATTTGGGCAGCGCTGGCCGCGTCCTACAGTTCTCATCCAGATGTCTGGCACGATTTCAGCCTGATCCACAATGCCTCCCAGGAGGTTCGAGACCTGGAATTTCACCTGGAGAGAGGGAGGCGAAGAGGAAGCCGGCCAAGCCTCTGATGTTGGTTCTATGGGACATGGGGAGCAGCTGCTCCTTCCCACCAAGGAGGCTGTGCGGGACGGTCTTCAGGGGCAGCTAAGTGGGAAGAGCTCGGGGCCAGCGAGAGCCCTGTCGGAAGAAGCCGCATAACGCCGTTTACTGAACAGAGACATTTGTCAGCGTGAGCAGATCACCAGTTTACCCTGGATGCACCAATCCACGACCTACGCATTTCCGCTGATTTGCAAGTGGTTTAACTCTGTTCTTCTGAGTCCGAGTTTAGGGACCTACTGTTTTTTTTTTCTTGAAGAAGCACCTGGTACGTAGTAGGCTTTCAAAGATTTGGCCAAAAAAGTTCGTTCAGGTTTTCCCATAAGATGTTGCAAGACTGTCTATGGCAGTGGTTCTCAAGTGTGGCGATTTGCCCTCCCCTGCTCCCCCGCCCAGGAGACACAGGGCAATGTCTGGAGACATCTTGGGTCATCACAGCTGTGGGAAGGGGTCCCACCGGCACGTAGTGGGTAGAGACCAGGGATGCTGCTAAACACCCTACAAGGGACAGGACAGCCCCCATGACAAGGACAATCCGTCCGAAATCTCAATGATGCGGAGTTCTGGCAATCGCTTTTGCACGAAAGCAGGAAGGATGCCTGGGAGAGGATGTGAATTTCTTTTTTCCAAGGAATTTTAAGAATGGATTCCAGCTGTCCTTGTGGGTTTGGGAGCCTGGGGTGAACAAAGAAGACTGAAACGGGCCACTTGATCTCTTGAGCTCCGTCCACCGCCCGTTACCAGGCACCAGAGCTGTGGATCGCCTTCTCTTTGTTCTTTTGCCTCTTCCTCCCACTCAGGTTTGTTTCGTAGGCTTTTCCTGAAATGTTAGGGGCTTTCCATCAGGAGTGGACCCTTTCCAAACCATAAGGCAGTAAAAAGTCCCGCCCGGGGGACCGATGTTCCTGTTGTGTCTGCACTTCGGGATGGAGACAGACAACAACGTAAACCCTGTGTATCAAAATCAGTCCCTCTAGACTCAAGTTCCAACCTGCAGAAACTCTACGGCCAAGTCATGAGGTGCAGAGCTGATGGCTTTTTAATTACAGCAGTTCTGCGGGGGAAAGAGGGGGTTAGAACTATGACAGTGGGAACACAAACAGGCAAAGGAACGCCTTTAAAGGGGCATCTTCCTGCCCGGGTGGAGGAAACAACAGCAGGGGCCCCGCCCATGGGTGAGACCCTCGGGCCGTCTCTGCCCCACGGGGCTCCAAGCGTGTCACCCACATTCTTTGTCTCGACAGCAGGCCTGTGAAGCACACACAGTAAGATTTTCTTGTTCCGAACCACTGTTCTGATGCGCTGAAGTAGTTCTTCTAAGGCCAAACTGAGGAACAGGCAGATCCAGTCTTTAAATCCTTTTCAGAAAGTGGGAACGTCCCTTTGCGAACCAAGATGGACTCAAGGTTTTTAGGGACCAAGACCTTGAATGAATGTAGGAGAAGTTTAGCTACCTTCCACCTCAGCATCTCTTTGGGAGAGACTTAGAAATTAATTTGTTGGTTTGATGATCCCTAAAGCTATTATTTTTACTATGAAGTGTATGCTACATGTGTGACGCGTATTGACGTTGACGCGAGTGAGATAAGTCTCATCATCCCCAGTTTACAGATGACGAAACCACGGCACAGAGATGTCGAGTAACTTATTCAAGGCCACACAGCTCATCAATGGCAGAGCCCAGACTTGGACCCAGGAAGGCTGGTTTCAGAGTTCATGTTTGTAACACTGTGCTAAGCTACCTCTCTGGAGAATAACTCCCCAGGTCTTCACCATTTAGACTAAAGAAGTAAAGGAAGCAGCTAAATTCACAGGTCCTAAGAAATAACAGTAAAGAAAAGTATTTTGCAAACTTTGAGTTTGCAAAGTGCTGGGCAGTTGACCAAGTACTTTCCTTCAATATGATCTCCAGTGGGTCCTGCAAGGCCCTGAATTTGATGGCTGCCTCTATGCATGCACTGATGCTATCACCAAAAAGAGCCAAAGCACCATCTCTGTGTGTGTGTTACATCCAAGAAGGACCAATGGAATCAACCATGAAGGACCAAGAGTATGAAGGCCCCCTCTCATACCTCAGAGTGACCAGGAAGTTCTCTCTGGGGACCCCCACTCCCCCACTCTCAGTCCATGGGGCTCAGCGGAGGCTCCATGCCAAGCTCCAGAAAGCAAACTGAGATGCTACTCCGTAAACAGTTTTAGTTCCATCCTTCCAGTCCCAGTAATTGGTTCAAGGGGGGAGTACGTGATATAAGTTGGTCTAATCAGACCCCAAGAGAGCTACTGAGAGGAGACGAACTGTCTCTGTCGGACTTGAACCTGGGAGGACACAGGACTGGAGACGTTAGCAGGAAGCCATCTTGCCACCGGGTAGAACCTGAGAATCAAGCCAACACTGAAGAAGACAGAGCTGAGGGAGAGAAAAATAAGCAGAGGCCTGATGTTACCATTTGTGGCCCTGGATCAAACTGTTCCTGAAGTCAAATCCCTGAAGTCTTCATGTTGGTGAGCCAGTAAATTCTCTTTTCAGCTTAAGACAGTATGCATTATGCTTCTGTTTCTTACAAATGATATAAATGAAAACTAAAAATATCTTATTAAAACAGTTGCAAAAGGACACTATGCCGGTTGGCAACAGAGTGAGGAAAAGGTTAGTCCCTGAGATCCTGCTCTCTCTCCCCATACCTCTACCTAAAAGGAGAATATAATGGTAGGAGAGCATGGGAAAGAAATGGGGTTGGCTTTATATGAACTATTTTGATAGGAGCAGTAGATTATCTGTGAATGTCATTAGTTAATTCATGGAATTGGTTCCTCTGTGAGTTATTCATCAACCCTCCCATCTATAGCCACATGGTACCCTTGACACCAGCTAGCCA
Source organism: Hyperoodon ampullatus (assembly GCF_949752795.1). NCBI lineage: Eukaryota > Metazoa > Chordata > Mammalia > Artiodactyla > Ziphiidae > Hyperoodon > Hyperoodon ampullatus. The sequence goes on along the minus strand of NC_136932.1, from coordinate 20,982,954 downwards.
TTTGCAATTATTGCCTCTGGGTGACGGGCTGGATGGATAAGGGTGCATGGATTGGCCCATCTCCTATACCTGAAGGTCAACATAAAGGGTCTGGCACCCTAGCAGATGGACAGCTACCTAGCTCAGTGGCAAAGGCTGGACGAGAAGCATCTTCCCAAACACATTCACTATAGCCAAAAGCTTTCGCTTGGACCAGTTATTTCTTTATGAATTCTGGATTGAAGACATGCAGAGTAAAGATCCAGCAAGTGTCATTTGCTCCCAGTGATTCTATTCTCCATACATTTTTCTCTGGTTTCACAGCCCCCAGGAAACCCTCAGCAATTTTCTATTCCCCAGCATGCATGGCTCCCAGCTCTGCATCTGTGGAAGTCCAATTTGAGTGTGAGGGACCAAGTAGGTAGATGGGGGCCCCGGGGTTTGTGAGGTGCTGGGACTGGCAAACAGCTGCCTGCCGGCACCCCCTGGGTTTCAGACGTGGGGTCGCATCGTGTTTGTTTTCCTGCTGATTGAATTACTCATGCCTCATTTGTCCACTTCCCTGAAACAATCTTTTCTGGATGCATTTAGAAACCTGAGTCTCTGTGGTTTGTCTGGACTGGTTTCTATTTGTGGAGGAGAGTTCACTTGTCTAGGGCAGAGAAAAATGGGTTCTGCAGAAGTCACGGTATCCCTGGTTTCCCGTCACATATATTCCTGCTGTTCTCTCCAGCAATCAGTGTTCCCCATGGAATGCTTTTATTCCCACTGGAAGCTCCTGATGGAACACGGGCGGGGATGGGGGGAAGCTGGGAAATCTTGCCAAATCTGCAGTGTTCCTAAATGATTCTCAGAGAACAAGAAACACATTGCAAGCTTCAAGGGCAGTGGCAGAACAAATAATTACTGAGTCTGTTGGTAAACAGACCCAGAGAAGACAACTGGATTCAGCTTGTTCACTCCTGCCTGTCAGACAGAATTTAATACCATCCTGTTTCTGTTTTTCTTCTACCCCTGACCCAAGTTACAGCTTGCTTAATTTCTGTTTACACTGTAAGCCTCGTGGTGATGGAGGGGAAGAGAGGTCTGGTCAGAGTGGGGGAGAAGACACACTTTCCCAGAAGAGTGCCCTGTAGACCAGGGCTTCTTAACCCAAAAGGATCCTCAGCCTGAGCAGCCCAGCCCCATTAACTCGGAATCACTGCAGGGGAGAATCTAGAAAGCAGTGTTTTAATGTCCCCTGGGTGATTCCAATGTGCAGCCAGGGTTAGAACCACTGCCCAAGAGCTATGCTATCCAATATGGCAGCCACGAGCCACATGAGCCACAGTACATCCAAATTGAGATGTGCTGTGCCTGCAAAGTCCTCACCAGATTCCCAAGAGTCAGCATGAAAAAGACAACGTAAACTACATCATTAAGAATGTTGTTATGTTGATTACAATTAAAACAATGTGGGCCTGTCCTTGAGTGAGAATGGGTGTCTGTGTGTAGGTAGGACCATGTGGGTAATGCCGTGGGGTAGACCAGAAATCCATATGGAAGCCCTCCAGGAAGAGGAAGACAGAGGAAACACTGGCATGATGACTTCAAGCAACTCTTAAGACATCATCATTTCCATTTACAAGGAGCACAAATCCCTAATCATCCCCCTGAGCACACCCACACCCACACGGGCACCTAAGCTTGTTGTGGTACATCGCCCTGAAGTCTTGGTTCATTTTCTCTCCACCAAAGAAAACATGATCAGGAAGGCAAATTCTGTGGTGTGGAACTTGAGTTTCCAAGAAAAAGTCACAGTTCGGACTTGAAACCTCTTTTAAATCCATTCTTCTCAAGCACGGCCAAAAAATATCCTCAAAGTATAACTGGTTTAAATGGTAAAATTTTTATCAGCAAGAGGCAAGTCACTAGAACTTAAAGATAAACACATAATCAATGATAATCTCTGAAGAAGAATAAAGAACTACACAGTCATAATCTTGTACCAGACACGGTGATTAGTTTGCTTGCCAAATCCAGTATACCAGTCTGCTCCATCCCATTTCCCTGTGTTCCTGCCTGGATTCTGGACTTTGGCAGAGAATTTCTTGAGCAGTCCCCAGAGATTCCCATGTGTGATGGTTCATTTTATGTACCAGCTTAACTAGTCCATGGGGTGCCATGCATGATGTTTGGTCAAACATCATACCAGGTGTTTTTGCAAGAGTGTTTTTAGATGAGATTAATATCTTTTTTTTTTTGGCTGCGTTGCGTGGTTTGTGGGATCTTAGTTCCCTGACCAGGGACTGAACCTGGGCCCTGTCAGTGAAACTGCCAAGTCCTAACCACTGGACTGCCAGGGAGTTTCCAAGATTAGTATCTTAATTGGTAGAGTAAAGCAGATTGCTCTCCACAATGGGGGTGGGCCTCACCTCATCAGTTAGAAGGCTGATTAGAAGAAAAAGACTGACCCTTCCCAGAATAAGAAAAAAAACCTCCATCAGGCTGCGTTTGGACTAGAACTGCACCCCACTGGCTCTTCTGAGTCTCAAGTCTGCCAGCCCATAGGGGCAAATTTCAACTTGCCAGCCTCCTTAAGTGCATGAGATAATTCCTTATAATAAATCTCTTTCTATATATATATATACACACATCCTACTGGGTTCTGTTTCTCTGGAGAACTGTGAATAATCCATCATGCCATTCCTAACGTCTCAACTGCAGTCTGTCACCTCATCTCCTAACACCGGGGGTGGTCTCAGGGAGGAGTGGCTCAGTGTCTCGTCCATGATGCCTGGGCCCACAGCAGCTGAAGTGCCCACATCCCCCTGACTAAAGCCATAGCAGCCCTGGGAAGGGGGAGGGGATAGGTAACACAATTCAGAAGCATGAGGAAGGTGGACTTGGACCAAACAAGCAGGAGATGAAGGAATCATGAGATCAATTGCTTATCCTTTCTTCTGCCACCCCTTCTGCACCTTCCAACACACAGTCTGAGACTCAGCAGTCCCGTTCAGTCTCTCTGAAGATGTTCTTCATGACCCAGGACTGAGAAGAGAGAATTACTTTTTTGAGAAGCTACAACCACCTCAATGATATGCCTTCGATCTCCTTTTTGCCTTTCCTGTGCCATTCACTTCTTTTCCCCCTGGCTCTTGCTTCTCTGGGAGTGTATCTCCTAATAAATTATAGAATGTCATCTTTGCCTTAGGCTCTGGTTTCTAAGAAACCCAGCCTCAGATATTCACCCTTTTTCTTCTTCAGTTCATTTGCTTGACCAGGAAAGAGCTCAGCTCTTTTTTGTTGGGAGTGCCCACACATTGGACCAGGAGTGGATACCTAGCCCAAGGTGAAGAGAGGCTGGTCCTGGACCTTTTGTCTGAGGGTCCCTCCCTGAACAAAGATGAGATGAACCAAATATCTTCCCTTTCTCAGTTAATTAAAATTTAACAGAGAGAGGTATACTCAACGGACAGTGGTTGTTGGGCAAAGATATTATGGACTGACTGACTGCCTGCCTTATTGAGCTGTGCATTAAATGCAAAGAATGTACGTAAGTATGTGCATGTGAGTGTATGAGAGAGATTTTCTAGACCTTACTTCAGTTGTTCACTAGGCTGCTGGTTTTCTTGCTCTTAATCTCCTGTATCCTTTCAATGAATGTCCCTTTTCACTAGAGCTAGTTTCTGACCAATCTGAATTTAATCCCTTTATAAGTAACCTGCTTGTCCTACCTGGACAGTTTTGTGACATTTTATTTACCTTTGTAATTCAAAAAATTTCCCGGGATATGTCTAACTGTGAGTTTCTTTTCATTAAATTTACCTGAAATGTGGTAAGTTCTCTTCCACTGCATCCTCAGACTTTATTTTCCCCCTGCAGGTCCCTAAAATTTTTCATTATAGCTTTGATTGTTGTTCCTATTCTAATTGATCTTGTTGCCCCTTTGGGAACACATGGAAATCTCAGCGTGATCTGTTCCACCAAACACACCTATTACTTGCCCTCTGTTTCATTTTAATCTATCTTTAATCTATCCTTTTCTGCTTCTCATTTTTTAAATAGAAAGTCATCTAAAAGGTAACAGGGAAAGAACATTTGATGTATTATTAGAACCTGCTAAAACCTTGGATATGGCCCTACCAGAAAGCAGTGCTCGTGATTCTGAGGTTTGCATTTTTGGTCTGCTTTGAAAGGTTTCCAATGCTTTGCTGGGTGATAGGAGGAACCTTCCAGACAGCTTACAGGTCATCCTCCCCTGGAAAGCTGTAGCACTTCCCTGTTACTCCATCTATAAAGACCCTTGGTCAAAGGATATGCTTTCATGCATTAAACTAAACCACAGAGGGAAACAAATTGAATTTTTACCTTGAAAGTCGATACCATGGGTCACAGTTGAGATATGATCAGCCAGCAGGATGGGACAGGCCAGGGAAGGCCAGGACCGACAATATGGACAGACTAGACGTTGTAGGAGTAATGGGGAGAGGTGAGGTCGGTGGGTATCAGGACAGCATGTAAGAAGAGTTAACCCCAGGGAGGGAAACAAAAGTCAAGATCCCGTTGATAAGGGGAAATGGGAGAAGGCAGTGCCCATGAGGAGGAACAGAGAAGCAGTTCAAAATTCATGCAGACAAGACAGTTTAAAGAGTCCATGTGGAGGTAAAGGTAGAGAAGAAGACGCAGGTTCAAGCGCGTAGAACATGCTATCTGAGCCTGGGGCAGTGAGGCTCAGCGCCCATGGAGTGCATGAAGGATGAGGACTTCTGTGTCCATAGACCAGGTAGCTAATGGGGTCAGGATCCAGGCTGAAGGAATTCATAGCCAGAACCTAAAACCCAGGTCAGAAACTGAGTATCAAGGTGGGAGCCAAGCATAGGGGAGGGGTCTGACAACGAGTCTCACTTCAATATTGTACATGCATCGTATACAGCAGGAACTACTCCTGCATTCTTTGACCAGAATGTAGATGGGAGAGTTTTGAGGGTAAGTGACAGGCCAACCAACTGTCCCAGGGAAGGTATGGGTCATGAGCCATACTTTCCCTAGTACTGATTAGCAATTGCTAGGTCAGCATCTCCCTTGGAATCCCAATCTGTGTGAGAGGCACTAACATCTAGCTGTATAAATCCAAAAACATTAGGAGGTTTTCTAGTCATTCTCATCCCTTATATCTAATTGGACTCCAAGCATTACCCTGATGCTAAAACCAGACAAAGACAACACTAGAAGATAAAACTAGAGAGCAATATTTCCTATGAATATACATGCAAAATTCCTCAACCAAACCAAATATTGCAACGTATAAAAAAAAGCTATACATCATAACCAAGGGAGATTTATCCCTGGAATGCAAGGTTGGTTTAACATCTGAAAATCAATGCAATATTCCATATCAATAGGATTAACAAAATGAAAACCAAATAATTATCTCAATAGATGCAGAAAAAGCACTTGACGAAATCCAACACCATTTCATGATAAAAACCCTCAACAAGCTAGGAATAGAAGGGATCTTTCTTGACCTGACATAGAGTATTTATGAACAACCCACAGCTAACATCATGCATCATACTTAATGGTGAAAGACTGAAAACTTTCATCTTAAGAACATGAGTAAGACAAGGATGTCCACTCTTACCTCTTCTATTCAACATTATACTGGAGGTTCTAGCCAGAAATTAGATTTAAAAAAAATAATTGAGGTATCCAGACTGGAAAGGAAAAAGTAAAACTACCCCTATTTAAAGATAACATGAGGGAGGGAGGGAGATGCATGAGGGAAGGGATGTGGGAACAGATGTATATGTATGACTGATTCACTTTGTTATAAAGCAGAAACTAATAAAAAATAAAATTAAGAAATAAATAAATAAATAAAGATAACATGAGCTCATATATAGAAAATCCAAAGCGATCCACACACACAAAAAATTATCAGAGCTATAAATGAGTTCTGCAAGGCTTCAGGATAGAGCCCTCGAGCCACAACTACTGAGCCCACGTGCCACAACTACTGAAGCCCACGCACCTAGAGCCCATGCTCTGCAACAAGAGAAGCCACCGCGATGAGAAGCCCACGTACCGCAACGAAGAGTAGCCCCCACTCGCCACAACTAGAGAAAGCCCACGTGCAGCAACGAAGACCCAACGCAGCCACAACAAAACAAAAAAAGATGAAAAGAGTTCTGGAGATGAAGAATATGATGGTTGCACAATAATGGGAACATACTTAATGACATAATCATACACTTAAAAATGGTTAATTTTATGCTATGTATAGTCTACCACAATTATAAATTTTAAAAATAAAATGAAACAAAACACCATGACAGGTTGAGAGAGACATCACAGAACAAAGGAAAAAGCTTTTTTCCTGCTTTTTGAACAAGAGAGCCTGAATTTTCATTCTGCGTGAGGTCCTGCCAATTATGTGGTCTTTTGCCCTCCTGTAATAAAAAGTTTCTTTTATTGTCATTCACCTGAAATGCTAGCCTTAAGAGGATGCATCCTCTGAAGCGGTGCCTCTCTCCCCTAACTTAGGAAAGCCGCGGCCTTGGGAAGCATAACCCCCTTCGGAAGGGACAGTGGGAACAGGGTGGGGGGGTCCCCTAAGCCTTTCTTCTCCACTTTCCTTCTAGAGCCGTGGTTCTCACGCCATGGGGTGCAACCCAGCACAGGGGACTATGTTGAAAATGCTGATTTGCCCACCCACACCCCACCCTGAGATGGTCAAGGGCGAAAGCTGGCCTGGAGGGGGCTGAGGTCAATGTGCCAAACAGAAGGCTCGGGCCGCAGCAGTTCCAGGTCCCAGGCTGGGTCAAGGGGCATTTTGGCCAGTGGTCTTGAGCAGGCAGCAATGGTCTGACATTAGGGAATGATGTGGCCTTGGGCAAGTCACTGTCCTTCTGTTTCTCTCCTGCATGAAATGAGGCTCTCTGAGGCCTCTGCCAGAGCCAATGCCAAGTCAGAAGGTCATCACGCATTTGCAACATGATGTTTGTAACTTGGCCTCTGTGACTATTTTCATCACTTCCCCCTTCCCTGCACTGAAAACTAAGTCAGGCCCTCAGTCTCCTGCAAAACCTCACCCCACCCCCTGCGCAGGTCCAGGGCCACCTCCGACTCCCCTACCTGCAGGCAGGCAGGCATGACATCAAGCAAACAGGGAGCTGGGTGGAGGCCCCCAGCCCTCGGTTCTGGACAGAACTAAGAACCCGACGACCTATCTGACGGACTTACACCAAAGAAAGGAAATGTGTCTTTTAAGAACAAGTGAGAAGCCGATGACTGAAGTCCCAAAGAATTTTGTGGTTGGACCTTTTTTTCTGTTGTTTGTTTTCTGGCACAATCTGTCTCTGTTTCTGAGCCGAGGGCCGTGTTCCCCGTGACAAAGGCCTCTTTCTTATGACAGTTTAATAGCTCCAATGCAGGGGACAGCCCGGACTCCCGCGGGCCAGCGTCTGAAGGCGGCCTCTCAGGAAAGGAGAAAGCTGCTGCTTTCCTCCAGTTGGGGTCAAATTGAACTGAGAGAGGCCTAAGGAAAAAAAAAAAAAAAACCCAAACAAAACCAAACCTGAGCCTCCTTTTGAAATAGGAAATGAAGACCAGCAAAGGGGTGGGGAAGACAAAATGCATCGGGATAGAGAAGAGGATGGATTCAAGAGTCCTGCTCAGAGCTTTCCATCCACCGCAGGAGGAGGTGAAGAAAGCCTAGTGGGGCTTGGAAGATGTGGATGGAGACTGGGGAGACCCCATCTATCGGTTCCCTGTGGCCACTGTAACCAAGGACCACAGATTGGGTGGCTTAAGACAACAGAGGTTTATTCTCACGGTCCTGGAGGCTAGATGCTCAAAAGCAAGGTGTCAGCAGGGCCACGCTCCCTCTGAAATCTCTAGGGAAGGATCCTTCCTTAGCTCTTCCAGCTTCGGGTGGCGGCTGGGAGCATTTCTTGGCCTGTGTCACCCTGATCTCTGGTTCCATCACCACATGGCCGTCTCCCCTCGGGGTGTCTCTGCGTTGTCACCCGGCGTCCTCCTCTGTGTGTGACTTTTCTCCTTGTCGAATAAGGACACCAGTCGTATTGGATTTAGGGTCCACCCTAATCCACTGTGACCTGATCTTAACTCTCTACATCTGCAAAGACCCTCCTGCCAACTAAGGTTACGTTCCGGTACTGGGGGTTAGGACTCAACATTCTTTTCTGGGGGATGCCATTCTACTACAACACCGTTGTTCTAAAAACCCGGCACCACCACCCCCCGCCCACCTCCCCTTGTCCTGGAGCCTGTAGGCAGGTAACTCGTGCTGGGGAGCTCTAGCCTCCCAGTGACCCAGCCCACCCGTCCGTCCACTTTCCAGGAGGTGAGGCTGGAGGTTGGTCATGACCTAGCAGCCGCCCGGAGCATCTTGGTGCCGTCTCTTTGCAGTGCTCTCTTCTCTCTCCCTCTCCCCTCAGCCCTTGCTGCCTGGAGGCACCTGGCAAGGGTTACGGTTCCCCACTGTGGCAACAAATGCCAGGAGTGATGTGCCACACGACCTTGAACATGTATGTCTGCTGCCAGTGAGGCTGGCTGGAAACCTGCCCCTCCCTGAAGAGCTTTCACATCTGCTTCTGTTTCCCAACTCGCCCAATGAGACATGATTTGAAAGACGCACTGGACAGTGGAATCAGAACTCCTAGAGCCGACGCTCAAAGCGCTTACAATGGGAAATTACACACTTTTTACAACGGCGCTGACCTCCTTTGCTACACCGCTTTGGGGGGCAGTTTTCAAGCCTCTACGGTCACAGGAGGCAGGAGGATGTCAGGGTTAAGGGCACAGGCTGCAGGGCCAGGCTGCCTGGGCTCAAATCCTGCCTCTGACCTCACTCCCTTGTGCCTTTGGGCACATCCTGCATCCATAAAATGGGCACAGTGATTTCTCCCTCACAGGGGTCTTTAAGGATTAGTGAATTCCCCAGGAGTCAAGGAGCACAGGATCTGCACGTGGAAAGCACTCAGTAAATGTCAGCTTTCGTGACTGTCCCATGATTGCCAGAGGCAAGGGTGGGGTGAGAGAGCCAGCAGGGGCAGAGGTGTTCATTCACGGGCTTCCCAAAACATATCACCTGCCGAAAGCATGACCTCAGGGAAAGTTCCAGGGCTCTGAGTCCTCCCCTTTTTACTGGGATGGCAGTAAAGACTGAGCAGTGCATGTAAACAGCCCCTAAAGGCAGCCACTAGTGCCACGTGGTGAACCCAGCGATGCACCCAAGCTGCCTGTCTTGGCTGGCCCCGCAAAATGCAGTGCAGTCAACGCCAGCAGCCCAACTGAACGCTGCCCACGGCTCTGAAAAGCACAGTTGCTCTCGGCCTCTCGCCGCTTGTAACAAGCTGTCCAGGAGGATGGACCGGGCAGCGATGGGACTAGAGGAGGGAAAGATCTGTGTCACCTCCAGCGCCTGGGAAAGCCACAGAGAAACGACGCTGCTGTTCTCAAAGGGCCTTGCGGGGTCCGAGCCTCCCCTGAAGCCTGCTTCAGGCTAAACAGAGTGCACGTTGTGTAGAGATTGGTCCCCCGTGCCAAGACGGCCAACCCTGTCGCCAGGGACTTGGGTGGAGGTGGCCGGGGGCCGTGGAGGGGGAGGGGGCCTGGCATAAACGGCTCCTTGTGCTGCTGATGGAGAGGGGCTGCCTCTGGGCAGACGCAGGAGGGCACTCAGGGCCTCCCTCCTTGTTCTGGGCGTGTAACTTGTGTGGTGACACGGGGGGGCCTGAGACTGAGTCCAGGGAACTGGGCGTGGGGGGGCGGCGGCAAGAGGGAAGCAGCAGCTCGTGCCGTCTGGAGGGGGCTCTGCCCGCTAGAAAACCATCTGCAGAATTCAGGAGGGCCGTCCAGGCCGGGTGCAGAGCAGCCCACTCCCAGTCCGGTCCTGGGTCCCCTGTAGGGTAGAGAAGAGGCTCCAGGTGAGGGTGCGGGATGGACAAATAGCTACATTCACTGAGCAGGCGCAGAGCAAGAGTCAACCAGCACGCCAACTCCGCGCTGAGACACGACAGCAAGATCAGCCTGGGAGGGCCAAGGCGGGGTGGGGGGGGACGGAGGAGAGGGTACTAAGGTCTAGTGTCGGGCATGGAGCCCACGCCACGGGAGAGCAGAAGCAACTCCTAGAGACCACGGAGTCCTGGACCCGGACCTCTGGCCTGCGTGCTGGGTCCACACAGACTGTGGAAGCCGCTTCTGAACTGGTTCTCTTTCGGGGTGGGGGGGGTGAGCGGGGACAGGGAGCTCTTGTCCTGGAGCCCGGGCCGGGACAGGGGTGGGCTGGGCATCTCTCTGGAGTGTAGTGTCTCAAACAGGCAGGCCAAGAAGCAAACATCACAGCCGCATCGTATACAGCCTTCCTACCTGCCGGCCCTGTGCCGGGGCTTTGCACATATAAACTCAGTTAATTCTCAGAACGATCTGTTGAGGTAAAAACGATTATTATTCTTATTTTGCAGATTAGGAAACGGAGGCACAGGGAAAAAAAGAAAAAAAAGCAACGCATCAAAGTCACACAGCCGGTAAGTGGCAGAGCCGTGTGTGCAGCAGGTTGCCTAGCTCCGGAATCCAGGCTGTCCCATACCCTCCCCCCACCCCCAACAATGCACCTACGCAAAAGGAAGCTCAGCGGGAAGCGAGACCTGCCTGCCCACTCCCCGCGGGCTCTGTCACTCAGCCTCTCATGGTGGCCAAAGCACCTCACAGGCCACTAGATGCTCCAGGAAAAGGCTAGGTCCTCAGCCAGAGACCTAGGAACATACCCGGCCCTTCGCCTTACCAGCTCTGAGGCTGTGGACAGAGTACCTCTCGGTGCCTCAACTTTCTTGTCTGTAAAATGGGGCAACTCACGGGTCCTTCCCCCATGTGTCTTCTCATGGAAAAGCCAACAAGAGAATGAAGGGCGAGGACAGCACACAACGGAGCACATGGCAAGCACACGGCGGAGACCACCTATGGTTGTAACACTCGGCATTCCTGTGGTTTAAGGCCCGAGAGGAAGGGGATGGGCCCTGGGAAGGGCTCCGGCTATGATGATGTTTGGGGAATGGAACTTTCAAGGTTAAAATAAACTCTCGGCCTAATCTGGATCCTTTTGTTTTGGCATAGAAGGTCATTTTTTAAACTCCCTTCCTCAAAGAGTTAAATTTAGAGTTACCATACGACCCAGCGATTCCACTGCTTGGTATATACCCAAGAGAAATGAAAACCTATGTCCACACAAAAACCTGTATGCCAGTATTCACCGCAACACTATTTGTAATAGCCAAAATGCTGAAACAACCCAAACCTCTGTCAACTAATGTGGTACGGCCATACGACAGAATATTCTTCAGCCATGAAAAGGAGTTACAACATGGTTGAACCCGGAAAACAGGATGCTAAGTGGAAGAAGCCAGACATAAAAGACCACACATGGTTTGATTCCATTTACATGAAATGTGCTGAATAGGCAAATCCATAGAGACAGAAAGTAGACTCATTCGTGGTTGCCAGGGCCTACGAGGAGGGTGGGAGGGGGACTGACTGCTCATGGGTGTGGGGTTTCTTTTGGGGGTGACGAGAATGTTCCGGAAGCAGAGAGTGGTGACAGCTGCACAGCTCTGCGGCTGTGCCCTGGGAGAAGCGGGTGGATAGAAGGGGAGGATGCAGGAGGCGGGGACTAAGTCGCTCCCAGGTAGGATGCGGTGCTCAGCTCTTTACCGTCCCGTCTGGAAGCCGGCTGGGGTTGACTCTGAGTTTGCTCACAGCTGGGTGACATGCGCCTGCATTCCAGGGCTCCCGGCTCAAGGGTGCCATTCGGAGCCAGGTAGGAGGCTTCATTCCTGCTGCAGCATCCACCCTGCATGAACGGCGGGGATGGGGAAAGAGAAGGCAGCCTGGGAGCCATCCCTGTGGGCACCTGGCCTTCTGCCCGGAGTCCAAATGGGGTGGGGTTGGATGGATGGTGACAAGGTCGGAGTCGCGAGCTGCCCTCACACAGGCACTGCTCAGCCACCTCATTCCCCAGAGGGCCACGTCCCAATCCTGCAGCCCTAGCCAACAGCCCCGAGTCCCACGGGTGCCCCAGCTCAGAGCTGGGAGAGGGTGCTTCGCGCCTACCGCTTCTGGCTGCCGCCCCTGCCCTCTGGGAACGCGGCTGCGCCACATCACGGGGGCCTAGGGAGCACGGGTCCCGGTCCCCTTCCCCACCCCCATCCCCCCAGGGCAACCCCCGGGGCCTCCCTGACTGGGTCCTCAGGGCTCCCCGCGTGCGCAGCTGCCGGCAGGGGGAGCTCTACCCGTCCCCACGTGTGAGCACCTGCTTTCTTCGTGGCCCTGGGAACAGAGGACAAGGGTCTGGAGTTGCCTGTGTTCCTTGACTTCTCTCAGCTCACACCGCAAACCCCGTTTGGGGCAAATGAGCGTATTTCATGGGTGTCCGTGTAAAGATTTACACCCTGATATTACCCTGTCCTATAGCCCCCATTTCCACACAGCAGTGGGAAAAAAATTAATCAATTAAATGGAGTTTCGTCTCTTCCAGGATCAGATTATTTCCCAAGCTAAATTGCTCTCTTTTTTGGATAAAACTAGGAATTCAGGAATCAAGATCCCTCCCGAGGCTGTGACTTCCTCTCTCCCCACCCCGAGATGGCTTCTGTGTACACGGAAAGATGACAGGGAAGAAAAACACAAAAGAAAATAATAAAAAATATATCATCCTGGTTTAGAGAAACTGGATTTTCAACATAGATTAAAAGACAGTAGTAGTAAAAAAAAAAAAAAACAGTAGTAGAAGAAATTGGAGAGTCAAGGTCATCTTTTTGCATTAGCCAATGGGACTTAACGGACTAATTTGTATTAAGAACATCATTACATATTATTAGTGCACAAGGTTTTCATGAATTTGAATGGAGCAAGAGAGAGAGAAGTAAGTTCCTCTCTGGGAGCAGAAAGGACTTTGTTCTATCCTGAGTTTACGAACTAATTTTTGGTGATTAATACAATTTCTAAGAGAGAGTGATTGGCAGTAAGCAGCTTTCTCTCAACGCCTTTACTTTGCAAAATATAAAAGGTGGCATTTCTACATCAGTCTTCACATGCCTGGGGGACATTTTTATTGTCCCACAAAGCCTGGTGGTCTTAGAACCACAGATGCAACCCACCTCTCTCATGTGACACACGTGGAAACTGAAACCTCGGTAGTAAGAGCCAAAGACGGGGGCGGACGGCCAGGTGCGTGTTACCCAGAGTCAAGCTATGACGTCCCACTACCACACGGGGGCACTGTCTGCCAACCACGGCCTGCTCTCCACCACTGCCAAATGCTCTTAATAATTCAAGGTTAGGCGAGCAGCTGTGTGGGAGGACCCGAAAGAAGAAGTTGCGGGAAGGAGCTGTCAGTAGATGACTCTAGAATTCCAGGCAAGGTGGTTTGATGGGTACAAGAGAAGGGCTTGTTTGCATACACTAAAATGGATCTGCTAAAGTGCCACCTGCTATTGCAAATAAGCAACAGTGCAAGAATTTACTTCCAATTCTGCTGACGTGATGGAAGGGAGGGGTGGTGGGGAGGACAGCATGGGTGTGGCTGGCTGAGTCAGAGTGTGTCCTCACGCCGGGGTTCCACGTCTCAGGCCAGAGACCACTCTCCAGGGAGCCTAGGCTGGGCTTTGGCTCCCGCCTCCCTGCCGAATGGTGAGACCCAGTTCAGTGGGCAGGAGGGGGTCAAGATGGGCAGCCTTGAGGAAGAGACGGTCTCGTCTGGGAACTTGGTCCCGCCACAGGGAGACCTGGGGACACTGGGAGAGCAGCCTGCTCCTTAAGAGACGCTTGGGCGAACTCTAATGAGAAAGCGCATCTTTTATTTCCCTAAATCCCCTCCCTCCCCCTGCAACGTGTTTCCCTGAATAAACTTGAGCGGAAGTCGGGGGACAACTTGCACAGGTGGATGCACACATATGGATCTACACCCAGAGACGTACCCATCGACTGCTTGTCCTTGTTTCGAAACAGATGGCTGCTTGGCTGATTCGCAGCTGCTGTCTTAAACAAGCGTTGCTATTTCAGCAGGCATAACTGGTTTAGAAGCCAGGCAGAAAGATATACCTGACTTTTGCTGTACTCTTTGATCCGAGAGGTAAACACACCCCTTAAAATTTATTTTGATGCCTGCATGTGTAACTCAAAGAGCTATGTGAGTTCCGAATGCAGGCTAAGCTACCAGGCATCCTTTACTAAGTGTCTGGGTGTTGGTTAGCAGTGGCTGGTCGGGGGGGCTCAGCAGAAAAAAAAAAAAAATCCAGCCTGTGCTCTGTGGCTTCCTCATGGTGCACCGTGAGGCGTGCGGCCAGCGTCCTCTGCCCGAGCCTGCTCCGGGATGCCTGCGGTACCTGTCGGTCAGGGTGTGCTCTTGGATTACAAACGCCTCTCGACTTGTGCTTAAGTCAAAGCTTAAGGAGGAAGCAACGTGGGAAGCGAAATGTTGAAGCATAAATCACCTCGCTCTCCCTGCTGGTTTGAATTATGCCTGCGACCGAGTTAAGTGAGAACTGAGGGCATGCTTCCTCTCCGGAGCACGCGTGCTCTGGATGTAATGACACTTCAGAAAGGAAAAACCGCTGAAGCAGCCAACTCCCCAAGGACAGGAGGTCTGAAGAATTTCTTTGCGGTGAAACCCAAAGAAATTGCTGTGGGACCAGATCAGAAAGAAGAAGGCTGGGTTTCCCTTGAACTACAGGCTGCCCTTTGCTGGCTGAGACTTCAGGGGATGTTGAATTCTAAAGGGATCCCCCCACGATGTAGGCTATCTAGTGCAGGAGGAAGATGGACCAGGTGGAAGAGGGCCGGGGGCGGGGGCACTCCACATAGGTGATGAAGTAACAGCATCAGAACACTAGATGGCAGCAGCCGTACACAAATTATATGCTGGGGACCTACCTGTCCTCTTTCCTGGTGTCAGAGCCTTTGATGGGGAACTTGGGCATGGCTGTGTTCCAATAAAATTTCATTCACAGAAGCGTGTGTGGGCCAAATTTGTCCCACACGCCATCATTTGCCGACCCCTCTGCTAAATGAACAGAGAACTCTCTCTGGTTCAGCTAGCTTGGTCCACACGTCCCAGGCATTTGCCAGCCAACTCTTTTCTTTTCCCGAATCCATGCAGACACCCATCCCTCCTTCCCTCTCAGCCCCTTTCAGCTGCCTATGTGATTACTTATGTCTCCCGAACTTGAATTCTCCCTCCCACACGACAACAGAATCGGTTGACAAATGCTGCCTGTTTGTTCTGCATTTAAAACGCTTTCTTCCCATCAATCTCTCTTCATTCCCACCATCATCAACTCATCCCTTATCTTCTTCGCAGCTGCTATAACACATAGCAGTGGTGTCAACAGCATCTGTTCAATTGCTGGGTCCTTCACACGGATCTGTCTACCTCTTCCCCCCAGAAGTATTCCGTTGAGCCAGATTAAGGTTTAAATCTCCTCTTGGGCTTTAACATTGCTGGGCACTGGAACCCACCAAGGCTGTCAGCCTCTTGCTGAAGAACGCACTTTTTCTTTGGTCTTCAGTCTTACTTCCACAAAGCGCCACACGAATCCCATCTCGGTGACATCACCCACCCGCCAGCTCGCAATACTAACTGCCCTTATCACCTCCGCTTCTCCAGGCGGACAGCCGCCACGCTCCTGTTTTAAGGCCACCCGTTCTATGAAGTGCCCCTGAGATGGGGGAAGACCTTGCCCTTTGTCCACTGGTTTCTTAGGTAATTTGGTTTGCATTCCTCCCTGTGCTCATCTTATGGCACCTGAGGGTTTCACCGCCCACTAACCAATTATTTTAGCTATCTCTTTTGTTATTGATTTTCAATTACATTGCACTGAGGTCAGGGTGTGATCTGAATGGTATTGATCTGGGGGTGTTCTGACTTTCTCTGTGGCACAGTACTGTAATCAGTTTTGGGAAACATACCCACATGTGCTTGGAAAGAATGTTTAAGTTTTTCTAATTGCTGGGTTGGGGGTCTACACATGTCCATTATGTACATTTGCTAACGCTTTATTTTATCAGTGTCAGATAGGGGAATGGTACTCCCCACCATGACTGCAGTTTTGTCTGTTGTGCCCTGCAATTCCGACAATTTTTCTTGAGCATTTTGAGGCTGATGTTGCTAGAAGCGTACAGATGCGGGATCATTCTGTCATCCCGGTACATTGTTTCTCTTTTCATTAAGTACTGACCTTTATTCTTTCTGTGGCTGTCTGCCTTAGAGTCAGCTTGGTCTGATACTGAAATTGTAATACCTGCTTTCTTTTGATCAGCATTCACCATGTGTCTTTTTTCATTCCTCTATCTGCCACCTTTGCATGTTGTGCTTTAGGTGTGTCGCTTGTTAATTACATAGAATTGGAATTCTAAAAAGAAAAACCTCGCTCTTTCAAAAGATGTATTTAATCGTCTGATGGACTGTTTCTGCACCCTTCCCCTCAGTATTAGCCTGTTTTCTCCTTTTTTTTTCTCCCTCCCTCCCTCCTTTCCCTCCCACGAAACCCTAGTCTGCAACATGAGCTAAGGGCGGAGAAGGCTTACAAGCCTTGCCTGGGGGCTGTTCTGAGTTTTACCACTGAAGAGCGAGATCAGAGGAATTTGAAAGGACGAACCCATATCACAAACTATATATGGATTTGTAAGTGGGGAAGACAGGCTGAAGGAGAGGGTCTGCGTGAGGTCACCCTCTTTCCCTCTCTGTGGCCTGCATGGACATGCTCTCCCTCCAGCCCTACTTCTGATACCCTGCACACAGTGGTGATGGGGGCAGAGCTCTAACGGCTCTGCCCACCAGCTGTGCCGGGGGGGGGGGGGGTGGAGTGTAGGGGCATAAAAACCCCCAAGGATGCTTGTTTAACAGCGGGTTTTATGAGGCTGAAAATACCCAGTCCAGCGCCCCAGCCCGATCCCAGCTGGAGAGTCCCGTTGAGGGTTTATGTAACTCAGAGAGGACCTGTCTGGTCTAGGGAAGGGGGGAGTTGGGTTGGAAAGGCTTCCGCTCTGCTCTCTTCAGAAACATCAAGATTACCAGAAAGTGCAGGTGATAGAATAGAGGGACATCGGAGTTGACATCTTGAGGTTGCAGGAGACACGGTGCCACCAGGCAGGAAGCCTGGCCCGTGAGCGCAGGGCGTGGGGCTGGGCTGTCACTTGCCGGCACAGACATTTCTGGAGCACGTGCAGCTCCCCGAGTTCTGGGAGGACCCGGCCCTTGGATGCTTAAGGGGTCAGCCCCGCAGGGCATGACGAATCACAATCAGCCCTGGATTCTGGTGACATTTCTTACATTCTAAAGGCTTCTCCCCATCCATGGCTCCTGTGATTTTCGCCACAGGCATCTTGTTACGGATGACCCTGGAGTCAGGGCGAGGGAGTGACCTGGGAGTCCGACAGGCAGGAAGAAGAATTGAGAACAGAGAAGATCCCAACCTAGAACTGCGCCAGCCCGCACACGTGTTCGGGGCTTCGTGGAGCAGACACGTCCCTCAACACGAAGCATTAGAATTCAGTGACTACAGCGACACACCGTGGCCCCAGAGCAGCTGAGGGAATTGAGAAAAGGAGGTGACGGGGTGTAAAGAGGCCCCACGCAAGGCTGGGAACGAGGGACGAGGGGAGAAAGGGATTCCGTGAGGAATTAGATCCTGGCAACCATGATCCATAGACACAGGGCAGATCATTAAAGGAGGCGGTGCCATTGCCTTAGGCGGGTAAAAAGTAGAGTCTGAGATTATACCAGTCAGAGGGCAGTGGAGTGAGAAATGTGTGGTTTCGATACAGAAACCAGTGGCCCCTGGACCATCTCTTTGACCCAAATTATGTTTTCAAAATAACTGTGACTTCGAGCACCTTCTAGACAGTGTGTGCTGTGTCTGTTCGAAGTTCACCTCTGTTCTCGCCACTCCCAACTGTCTCCACCTGCCTGTCTGCACTTACTTGTTACCTCTTAGTTCTCTACAGGCATCTGAGTTTGCCGCCCTTGAACAGAAGGCTCCACCCGCCCTCCTTCAGCCTGGAGGCTGTAGTATTCGTGGTTTTGTGGGCACAGGGGGACCAGGTAGCTTATCTCTGTGATGCCTCTTTATGGTCCCAAGGCTGTAGCCTTATCTAGGCCCTGTAATTCAACAGAGGGAGAGGAAAGGAAGAATCTACAAGGCCTGCTGATTGTCTAGGGAAGACGAGGGGAAATAGGAAGCCGAGGACGACAGTGAGTTTGGCTTGGTCGACCGGGTACCAGGTGATGATGGGGTTTTGCATGACAGCAGATGGGGACACGGGTGCGGGGATCCTGCGGAACACCCAAGCGGAGACCTATGGATGGGGGCCAGACCCGTAAGAATAAGTTCGGGAGAAAAATCTAGGCAGAAGATCAACTTGGGCATCACCAGCAAACGGACGGAAAATAAAGCCACGGGCATGGGGCAGAGTCCCCAGAGAGAGTGCGCTAAGTGAGAAGAAAGGGTGCCCTAGAGATGGAGCGCTGGAGGACATCAACATTTCAGGACGGGCCGTAGGACACGAACCTGCAGAAGAGCCTGTGAAGGAGCAGACGGAAGGGGGAGGAAACCAGGAGAGGCCAGTGGCCAGAAAGAGAAAGCGAGGGCTTCTAAAGGAGAGAGCGGTGAGGAGTGTCGGCTGCTGCCTTCGAGGTACAGCTGGCCCTCCGGGTCCTGCCATCCCCCCATGGCTGAGTGCGCGGATGCGGAACCTGCCGATGCAGGATCCGTGGATACAGAGGGCCGACTGTTGTACTCAAGCATTCGAGGATTTTGGTATCCGCCGGCGGGTCCTGGAACCAGTCCCCCCAGGACACTGTCTTTATCATGTACTTATACATTTAAAGCGTTTGGAGAACAGCATGAGATTATATTCATGGTTGGTTTTCAAAACGGTTACCCATCAGACAGCTCATTGGAAAAACGTGGTGTAAACCTGCCTCTTGACAGAGTACCCCTCTCAGGTATGAGCTTCCCTGACCTCCTCCTCGCCTCCGCCAGTCAGACCTGGGGGGCTGGGGCTGCTGCACAGTTATGTGCAGACAGCTCACCCGAGGCAACAGGCACTTCCGGGCACCACGGGGTGCAGTGCCACGCTCTAAGGCACTAGATGTCAGCTTACCTTGCGCTCTCAAAGGTAGCAGATGCCGTCTTTTCTACAGCCCCAAATCCAACTCCAACAGCAAGACCCTCTGAAACAGACATAAAAAAGTACGATGGGTTAGGAATCATTTTTCTATAATACATGCATGTAGAATCGAAGCTTGCTCAGAAGCCAAAGCCAGAAGACTCCTGTGGGCTGGATTAGCACTGCTGTCCGTTCGGGGCTGGGTGATGGCCCGACTCGCTTGGTGGGGGAACTCCTGGGACACCATGGAACCAGTTACACACTTCATCACATTGGCAAATCCCCTGGTCTTTTTTGCGTACTTTATAGTTACTCAAAAGGCTTATACTTAATCAGCTGTTAAGAGCAAGCAGTTTCTTCACTTCTTCCATAAGAAATCAGAACAACAGTATTTTGATGTGACGCAATACAGGTTAAAAGCAGATCTTGCTAAGGCTAATCTCTGAAATGGGTGCACCGCTGTATTTGCAAATGCAAGTAAAAGAACTCTATAAAAAAACGGATCTTACATTTTTGGGGCTTCCCTGGTGGCCCAGTGGTTAAGAATCCGCCTGCCAATGCAGGGGACACAGGTTCAAGCCCTGGTCCGGGAAGATCCCACATGCCGCGTAGCGATGAAGCCCGTGCACCACGACTACTGAGCCCGCGCTCTAGAGCCCGCAAGCCACAACTACTGAGCCCACGTGCCACAACTACTGAAGCCCGCGTGCCTAGAGCCCGTGCTCCGCAACAAGAGAAGCCACCACGATGAGAAGCCCACGCACCGCAATGAAGAGTAGCCCCCGCGTGCCGCAATGAAGACCCAATGCAGACAAAAATAAATAAATAAATTTATTTTTAAAAACGGATCTTACATTTTTAAATGTCATTGGATTTTTCCATTATGTGTTGATTTTGCAACTAGAAACTAGAAGTTTTTGAGTCCTAGAGTTAATTTGAATTTGACTGTTTTAATCCTTTTTATTAATTACAAAATGCTTGCCAAA
Organism: Hyperoodon ampullatus; assembly: GCF_949752795.1. NCBI lineage: Eukaryota > Metazoa > Chordata > Mammalia > Artiodactyla > Ziphiidae > Hyperoodon > Hyperoodon ampullatus. The sequence goes on along the minus strand of NC_136932.1, from coordinate 20,962,822 downwards.
AAAAAAAAGGTTCATCCCCATCACTACATCACATAAGATTGCACGAGGCTGCCAGTAACAGAAAATCCACAGAACAGTAGCTTCAACCAAGGGTCAGCAGACTATAGCCCAGGGGCCACATCCAGCCCACTGCCTGTTTCTGTATGGCCTGCAAGCTAAAAATGATTTTTTTCATTTATTTATTTTATTTATTTATTTTTGGCTGCACTGGGTCTTCATTGCTGTGCACGGGCTTTCTCTAGCTGCGGCAAGCGGGGGCTACTCTTCGTTGCGGTGCGCGGGCTTCTCACTGTGGTGGCTTCTCTTATTGCAGAGCACAGGGTCTAGGCGTGCGGGCTCAGCAGTTGTGGTGCACAGGCTTAGCTGCTCTGTGGCATGTGGGATCTTCCAGGGCCAGGGATGGAACCCGTGTCCCCTGCATTGGCAAGCAGATTCTTAACCACTGCACCCCCAGGGAAGTTGTAAGAATGATTTTTACATTTTTAAATAGTCAAAAAAAATCAAGGAAAGAATATTTCATGACACATGAAAATTATATGAATTTCAAAATTTACTGCCCATAAATAAAGTTTTATTGGCACACAGCCATGCTTGTTTGTTGATGAATTGTCTGTGACTGTTTTGTGCTATGTCAGCAGAGAGTAATGAGAGACCAAATGGTCTGAAAATCTAAAATATTTACTATGTGGCCCTTTAAAGAAAGAGTTTGATGACCCCGGACCTAAACACATAGGGTTTTATTAGCTCGTGCAACGAGAAGTCCAAGGTTGATATGGTGGCCCAATGACGTCATCACAGACATTGACGATCCATCCTCAAATGGCAGGGACTCTTACAGTCTGCTCTAAGGTGGTGTGACCATAGTGTAGCTTGAAGCTTGGGGATGGACAGATGATCTTCCAAGTCCTGTCCAGTAGGAGTGAGCTTGCCAAGTTCACCAACGCCCTGATCAAATGTGGAAGAGCCGTGCTGGTCTGCATATATCTGACAGAGGGGTAAGAAGGGCTATGAAAAAGAAAGAAGGAAGGGAGGGAGGAAAGGAAGGAACTGCCCCAGTGGCCTGGGATCAATGGCATAGAAGCACAATGTTAGGACTCCTCTCTGACATCTATGGGGCAGTGCAACCCCAATCCAAACAGGAAAGAGAATAACCAGTATTGGTCAGAATCAAGACCAAGGGCTTGGGGCCAGGAGGAACTTTTGTTGTGAAGAGGGAAGAGGTCAAAATCTACCGAGTGAGAAGGGCGTGTCTTCTTTTGGGATTCACTGCCCTCTAAAGTGCCCCTTTTTGTCCGTGTGTCCTGTTTAGCTGGAGCGGGCCCAGGACACTGGGATTATAATAATGGCTCTGGGTGGCTTGTCCCATGGTGAGGTCAAAGAGCTCACCTGTGATCCAGTTTGGTTGGCCAGGAGACCACCATGAGGTCTGGAGCGCAAAGACCTGGCTAAAGCGTGAAGTGTTCCATTTTGCCTCACCTTACCCTTACGCTCTGTGCTTTGGTCCCATGGGGACCTTGTGGGGCAGCTGTGGCCCCTGGAGGCTGTTGGTTGAGCATCTGGGATTCTGATGCCTCAGCAAACATCTCCCCACATTTCTCCTAACAACCAACCATGGGGTACAGAGTCCTAGGACTTCAGAGGTGGAGGAAACCCCCAGAGACCACCTGGCACGACTCCTGGGCCACTGCCAGATCCAGAAGCCAAGGGTTTGGGAGTCTTGCCAAAACCAGACAGCAGGATGGAGGCTCCTGGGCCCGGGGTCCCTGCGTGCATGACACACACCACAGCAGGCTGCAGAGAAGCCCCCGCTACAAGCTCTTGGCTAAAGCAGCAGCCGAGTGAGCACTGCCAGAGCAGCCAGACTTTTCAAGATCAAGGTTTTAAAATTTTACTTATTTTTAAGGTGCCTGATATCAATTCTTAAGGAAGGCTGAGTCTTCATTCACCAAACCTATCCTCTAGGATAACTCTAGGTTCCAAAGTAGGCCTTGTGTTCAAGACCTTAGTCTCTCTGTGGTCTTACTCTGGAGAAATGAGGGGCTGGCGGCCCTTTCTAGGCCATGCCCCAAGGTAGAAGCTCATGAACTAAAGGTGGGAGCCGTCACCTCCACTCTACGGATCAGAGAGGAAAGGTGACAATGAGCTGGTCTGAGTGCCCAGCTGGGCTCTGATTCTGCGGTCCAGGCTCCTCATTCTTTATAGCTGCTTTGTCCTTTTCTCTTTCAGAAACTTCCTCTGAGGGTGGGCACTGCAGAAGCCACCACTCCAGGGGAGTGGATTCAAGTTCAACAGTTTCAGGTTTGCCTGATGCATCTGACAAGCTTCAAAAAGAATGAGTGTGCTAGGTGAGGTGCCGGATATTGCCGAGAGCTGAATTTCAGGACGGGCTAGGATGAATATATCTAAGAGTTTCAGGCATCCTTGCCACTGGGAAGGAGGCAGCCTCCTTTTGTGCAGCCCTTGCATCTCAGGAGTTGTCCATGGTCCCGAGAAGATAAAGTCAGAGGAGACCTGAGGCGCTTCCATCTGGCCCATCTCCTACCTTCAGGGGAGCCCAGTGTTTACAAGCCTGCTGTTCTTCACCTTGTTTTGTACCAACACGGCCCAGACCACAACCCACTGCCATCGGTAAGTGTGGGTCTGCAGGGCGAGGCTCTTCACCAGGTGTCAAAAGCTAGGCAGAGACTGACCAGGGGTTTCCTGACATCAGAGGGGCAAATCCCTCCCTTTGAAAAAAACTTGCGTTTCTAAACCATAAACAACAGCTGGTGGCTCTTTTGTTAAAGATTTTGCTCTAATTAGTCATTTTAATGTTCATGATAGTGCGGTCCTGAGGACAGGACTTAACATTAACTGGCAAACTAACCCTTTCTAGTTATTTAGCAAGCAGCCAGCAGCACTTGGCTTACTAATGCTCACAGCGGCTCATTAGGTTACCCAACTAATGCAGGAGAGAAAGGGCTCGCCCACAGTGACACAGCATCAAGGGGCAGAACCAGGCTTGACCCTCAGTCCCCACCCCCGGCCCCCCACCACCCCAGGTGGCTGACATGGGCTGTGGCTTTCTCCCAGGTGTGGACGGCAAGGGCTGGCATCTGAATATCTGTATCCTAAAGAGGTTGCGGGCAAAGTGAACACAACCTGCCTCTGCCCAGCCCTGTACCTTGGCCACGCCCACAGCGGGTACCACGCCCCTCCCACCCCCACCCCCACCCCCGCCAAACGCACACCACATGTTGCCTTAGGAGGTGGCCAACTCCGTCTCCCCCTGGATTTAGAGTAAAGGAGAGGAAGAAGACGTAATAGAGAAAGGGAATGTAACTGTTACCGTCTCTGAAGGTGGAGGGGATTACCTGAGAGCGAAACTAATGCGAAACCAAGAGAAACGACCCACGCCGCAAGAACATAAGTAAGGGAATGAAGGCAGACACTGAAGATCAACAGATGGTAGAAGGAACCCGCGGGGTGAAAGACAGCAGAGGAAAAAAATGCGACTGGCGTTCACACCCCCAGGTCTTCCACCAAAAGTGCAAATTAGGGAGGTAATTAAAACAAGAATCCAAAGTGGCTGGAATACTGTTAGGAAGCCAGACCTTTTTTCACAGTTACGGCCATTAACTCAGATGCAGACTGAAGGAAAACAAACTTCCAAACCTGGGGTTATAAGCCCCCGGGATGCAGGGTGAGGCAGAGTCCTAAGGGCAAACTCGAGAATAAGCTCTAAAGCTGATTCCTCCAACCCCACAGCCCTGCTCCGGTCTTCTCGGGGCTTGGAAGGTGGGTGTGGCTGCCTCTCTCCATCCCCCATCCCTCCTGAATCTCCGTCTCTCTCTCCTCATCCTCCAGCACGGTGGGGATGGGGGCGCATGGGCTTTTTGCTGAGACGGACCTGGGCTCAAATCCTGGTATATTATTTAAGGTTCTTGTGAAAAGAAAAAAAGGATGATAGTGCTTTGCTTACAGGATGGTGTGCACACAGCAGGGATTCTCACCACTGACATTTTGTTGTGAGAGGTTGGCCTGTACAGCCCAAGATGTTGAACAGCATCCCTGGCCTCTACCCACTAGACGCCAGTAACACCTCCTCCCCCCAACCATCCCCTCCCATCAAGGGGTACTTTTCACAAAACTTTTCAATTATTCTAGAACGCTCTTGGAGTTTACGTAGGTGGTCGGAAAGTGAATGGTTAAAAACTAGTGTCTTAGTCCATCCAGGCTGCTATAACAAAATACTGTAAACTGGCTTCTGGGTGGCTTAGAAACAACAGAAATTTATTTCTCACGGTTCTGGAGGCTAGAAGTCCAAGATCAAGATGCTGACAGACGGGGTGTCTAGTGAGACACTACTTCTTGGTTCTCAGGTGGTGCTTTCTCACTGTGTCCTCACATGCTGGAAGGGGCAAGGGAGCTTTCTCGGGCCTCTTTTTTAAGGGCACTAATCCCCTTCCTGAGGGCTCCACCCTCATGACCTAAACGCTTCCCAAAGGCACAACCTCCTCATACCATCACTTTGGGGGTTAGAATTTCAACATACGAATTTGGGGGGCCAGATGCAAAACATTCAGACTATAGCAAATAGTATTTTCTTTTTTTCCATTGAGGGCTTAGAAGCCCTTAGTTTGAAGCACATGGAGTGGAGCTCACAGGTCTTCTTAAGAGACCTCTCCAGCCTCCAAAAACAGTGACACCTATGTGATTGCGGCCTTGCCTGACATTCGTGGGCATTGGGTTCCATGGGCGGATGGGAAGGAACGCCTGTGTGGGGTAGAGAGAAAGAGGGTTATATTGGTTCAGCTGAAATCCCTGCTGGGGTGGAAACAGGGCAATCTGAGCTGCTGTGGGGACATCCTGCTTCCTCCTGCCTGGCTGTGCTCCTCTGCGTGTGGGTCCAGCTGTCAGATGATCTCAGCAAGAGTGGGGCTTCTGCAATGGAACTCAGTGGTCTGACCAGGGTTGAAGCCTGTGGTGTCTCATTTCTCGTTCTGGGTAACAACAGCAACGCAGGAAATGAGCAGCGATGTTATGACTTTTTCCCCTATTTAACTGTTGCTTTTTTTGGGGGGGAGGGGAACTATAAAACAGCAGTTTCCTGTGATCCAACCTAATGAGTTCTGGAAATATTTTTTTTAATATTAAATTTAAGACAGCAGCTAACATCTCGTGGAGGCTTAATAAATAGTCAACACGGCCACCAACAATGACAACAACAAACCTCAAAGCTGGAGAGATGGGGAATTATCTGGCAGTCCAATGATTAGGACTCGGAGCTTTCGCTGCCATGGTTCGGGTTCAATCCCTAGTCTGGGAACTAAGATCCCACAGGCCGTGCGGCCAAAAAAAAAAAAAAAAAAGTGGAGAAATGATGCGAAACAGGATGGCTTACTTGTTCCCTTCTCCACTGAGGACAGAACAAGAGAAAAACAAGTCACATTGTAGCCAGAGGGATTTAGACAAGGGAAAAGGGGAGGGAAGAGGGTTTTGAAACATATGACTAGCTCGTGGAAGGGAGGTTGAGAATATCCCTCCCCTGGGTGGAGAATTGGTCTCTGAAGGTGGTGGCTACTCCCCAGTCAGGGATGGCTGTGATGGGGAGAGAAGGGTGAGGTGAGAAGAATGGAGGGGGTAGCTTCATAATGTCCCTTCTAGCCCTTTAACGTTACGTGTGGGCCCAGTTCTAGGAGAAAGTCTGAACATCCACTTATTCATTCCCAGGTCACTCACTGAAAATAGAGAAAGAACCATCTTAGCGTATCTGCTGCTGGACGGGACCATGGCGGCCATGGGGGTGGCCTCAGTAGCCTCCAAGGGTGCCGGGCGAGCTCAGCGTAGATTCCTCCTCTGCTCCTGCCCATCTGGGCACTGTCACTAAGCTGGGAGATGGGTACCAGGCCAGGTGAGGGGGCAGTGTCACATCACATGACAGTAGGGGTCCCCCGGCCATCAAGGGTCAACGTGTCTGGCTTACACACACCCATGGGGCAGTCCTGCTGCCTTCATTCCCACTCTGATCCCATAGCTTGGCTGAGCCTTCTGGGGAGACTGGACCCCAATATGCTAATCCCCCTGCCTGGCCTGTCTTTGGCCGCAGATTTCTAGCGGGAAGGAAACCCAGGAAGGTGGGAACTCTGATCATATTACACATTAATTAAACAAAATGTTAGTATAGCCCAGCCAGGTATTGCCACAGAATTCCTATAGGGTTTCGAAAAGGCCCTCTAGAGAATGGAAGTTATCAACTTAGAGTTATTTTTTTGGAAAAAGTAGCTCGACACACTTTTCTACCATGGATTACGAACACTGCTATTCATAGCAGATGAAGTTAAGTGTTGGGAAAGGTGAAAAATAGCGGTGTTCCAGAAGAGTTGAATTGAACTGCAATTCTTAGCAATATCAATAAAGTCATGTCTTGGAGTACATTAAGAGACGTCCATAGTTAAAGATACTCTAACATGAGTCCCACTCTAATTAAAATAACTTCCTAACTGATGTTTGCACGTGTGTGGGTTTGGGGTGTTTTTTGGTTTCGTGCGTATTCTACTGTCTGCAGTTAGGCTCCACTTACACAACGATGGACCCAGAAAACCACGCTCCTCCAGTCACTCCAGCCAAAAGCTACTCCCATGGCTTCATGCCCACTCCAGAGTGTCACTGGAAGGAAGCTGTAGTGGGAATTAAGCCAGATACCCCTCCTTGCTGCAATGTCTGAAGCTGAGGGCGAGCACGTGCACAAGCACCGCAGATAACCCAGCTTGCCACCCGCTTCGTGAAAAGGATGCTACTCCCCACAGAGGACCGGGATGCCTGGGCAAGGCAAAGGCAGGTGAACCGGGGAGTTGGCTGTCCCCCAGCAGGATGCCGGTATCATCCACTCTGCGCCCCTCGGAAACCAACAGAATCAAACTGCGAATGATCCTACCCAGAGGGTTTATCAGCCCTCGGGAAGTGGACGGCCACTGACCCCTGCTCCTCGTCCCCTGAAGAGGCACTGCAGCCTGGGTCCGTCCCGGGTCAGGGGGAGCGGCTTTGCTGCAGGGAAGGGTAGCCCGGGGCCGGCTGCCTTGGAGTCACACCTACACCGCTGTCGGTGCACCTGGCTGCACTCTGCCCTGCAAGCGGCGTCCGGGGTGTAACTAACTCCTGGACACGCCTGGATGGGGGACACGTTTGGAGGTGCGGAGGGGTACTTAGCCATGGTTTTGTAATTCCTCTGGACTAGAGAGCCTCAAGAAATTGGGAGGAAAGGATTTGTTAAATCCCTTTGGAGGACTTTTCCACAAAATTAAGACTTTGGTAGTTCTTTTAGGATGACGAATAATCCCCATTTGCATGCCCCATAGTTGACTCCCACCAAAGTATCTCCAGAAACCAGGCAAGGGAAAGATTTTCACGTCTCAGATCACTGCTATGTTTCGGTACATCGAAGGCAGATGGTGCAGCACAATGATGTAGCTAATGGGGGCAGTGGGGGAGGGGAGGGGTACTTGTTTTCTTACAGGGAAGTTAACTCAGGAGGAAATTAATGCTCAGCCCTGCACACCCCAGTTCTGGGACTGCCAGGTGCCAGGTGGGGGCCCGCGGGCTCCTCAGGGTGGGCCCCACGTGGTCCGGATCAGGATGTGTGGACCTGTCCGCACAGCTATGGCTCCTCATGCACAGGATGGAAAGCTCAGAAGCTGTCATTGTCCTGGCTCTCCCCGTCCTGTAGACAAAGCTGACCTACAGGAGGAGACAGTGTCGCGGGCATGCTGACAACAAGAAAACTGGCCCAGAGGTGTTCGTATCTATGTTTCACCCATCCCTGAAGCCCGAAGCCCGCCTGCACCTCCATCCTTCCTTCGTGTGTTTGAGATGCACCCACATCCTTTCAACACCCCGCTTTTCTCCTAAACCACTCTGAGTTCTCGCTTTGCCATCTGCAGCACAAAGACTCAACAATTCAGCCAAACTCTGTCCTAGGCGTTCGGGGTTCATCATCTGACTTAAACCTGTCCAGACCTTACAAAATTGATACTCTTTGTATTTTCCAGAAAAGAAAAGTGGGGTTCAAAGTGGTCAAGCCACGTGCCCAAAACCACACAGCTTGTAAGATGCTCAGCCCACGTGTCCCTCCTGGTTCAGAGCACATCACACTGACTTCTGGTTTAATTGATCATTATGACTCCTTCCTGCTCAGGACCCAAAGGACTGGGCACTGAGTCAGTGTCAGCAAGAGGGTCCGCTTGGGTGCCATCACTCCAAATATTCGTCACATAGCCATTAGGTGTTGTGTAGGATACAAAACGTGTGAGACGCGGTTCCCATCTTTAAGGGGTTCACGATCTAGAATATTCCTTTAGAGTCATAAAATTAGAAACGTATTTCTCTGCTCAAAACGTTTAGAAAGAGCGATCTGGAGAACAATGTTGAAATATCAGAAAAGCTGGAGTTTGGGGACGGAAGGGAGGCGGGGGACTGGCTGGCAGAGATTGCCATATTCAGGCACAGGGTCAGGCATATTCAGGCATTCGAGTGGGCGGATCAGCCTCAGAGTGTTGCCAGGCCCTGGCGAGCCTCGGTGAGTCCCCAGGCACGAGGGGAAATTGCAGGGGATGGCTGAAGGGATGCCGAGATGAAGTCTAGGAAACTGGCATAAAGGTGTTAACTCAAAGGGGAGGTTTGCAAAGGGCACTGACTGGGCAGAAAAGGATGAATATGGTTTTTGATATGTTGAGTTCAAAGTAAAAAGACATTGAATGCAGATGCTCTAGGTGGCTCCAAACGTATAACAGGTTGGGGACGAGAGGTATGAATTCAGGGAGCACATGAGTAAACTGCAAGAGACTGTGATAAATGTATAAGCTGCTTATAATTAATGATGATAAAAATAATAGTCAACATCATTTAACATTTTCTGCATGCCAGGTACTGTTTAATACTTTTTATGTTCTGCTCGTTAAAAAAAAAAATCCCGAAAACAGCCCTACACTTCAGGGAAGGACGAAGAGTGAGAGAACAGATGTGTACTGAGACCCACTAGTGGGCACTACCCTTCAGAGGAGGTGACCTGGAGGAGGAATGCGGAATCATGACATCTCTGGCCCTGCAGGCCCCCCTGGCAGGCTGCCTTCACCCCCCGCAAATCAGCCTTGCCCTGAGGACACAGCCTCCGAGTTGAGCCTCACGGCCTGACGGATTATCTTTAAACCTTCCTGCAGCCGCCTCTGGTTTCACGCCAGGCACCACCAGTGAGAAGACAGGACAACGGATAATCAAGCACACGGCTCAGATTCCTAATAAACAAGACGGTGCTGTAATGCACCCATCAGCCGTGGCTAAAGCGAAATGCAAAATGAGAAAAAAAATAAATGTGTGATTTACAGAAAGAACAATTTTTCTCTTTTAATGTCAAACAGTCAAGGAAAATGCAACGTCTCACACCGCGTTAATTTTTTAAGTGCAATAAACTGGTCATCAGAAAAACAGTGGGTTACTCCCCGATACCCTCACCTGAATTGCTGTTATCCTTCCACCCCACTAAGGGCAGTCTTTGGGGCTCCCACCCTTCAGGCCATACTTGCTCCTTCCCCATTACACCTGAGGACTCTGTTCCCTTACGGACACATCCAAGTTCAAGACGTTCCAGGTTTCCAGCCCACCAGTACCCCCGAGGTTTAGCACAGTGACATACACCTCTGCCCTCTACTTCTCTCGATCCGTTTTTTTTTACATATGATACCCCCTCCCCTACCAGGTCTCGAAGCTACCTGGAGTTGGGGACCACAGCTCTGCCTTAAGCATCTCCTGTACCTCCAGGGCTCTGGTAGCCAGACAGTGAGTGTTCAAAACGACACGCAGAATGACGGACCCTGCCCAAGAAAATGCTGCCTGTGGTTCTGGTGAAGGGAAGAAGTGAATAAGGGGACCCAGTCCCCGCTTCGCAGGACTCGGTCGGGGGGAGAGACAGAAAGAGAAGGCAAGTGGGACGAGCTGCAGAATTCCTACGTTCAGGTTGGAGTGCTGTCACCCTCACCGCAGACGGTCTGCCCATAGCATGGGGCGTGGCTCGTGATGGGTGAACGAATGAATGAAACAAATGAGTGAAATGCATAGAAGGAGCGATCCAAAGAACAGAGAAGGGGAAAAGGGAAGGGAGAGGAACACACAGATATTCTTGGATCTGGAAGAACCGGCTGGAGAAACTTTGCTTTGGCACAAACTGTCCTGAAATGCACTGGAGGAGAGGCACGCTTCAGCCCTCGGCTGGTTTGCTGCTTTGAGATGCATCTTCTATAGACAGGGAGAGACCGTCTTCCTCCACCACCCATGCACGGGATAGCATGGTGTGGTGTCCCCCGCAGTGTGGCCGAAAGCACAGGTTGTGACCTGGCACGAGGCTGACCTCCACAACCGCTAGAAGAGGACCTGAACAACTTAACCATCGCTGACCTGTTGACCTGGAAAAAAATCTTCGGGCTTAACCATGAACTAGGTAGACACTTCTTCAAGGAGGGGTGCAGGGGCTGGAGGCCACAACACCGACCTTCCCTACCGTTTCTGAACTGGTAGGAGCAGTTTGGCCCACAGACAGAGCCTGCAGCACGAGGCACGGGTATTTCCTATCAGCCTGGCTGTGTAATTAAAAAGCCAAAGAGCAAGGGATGATATTAACCAGGCCAGAAGTACCAGTGGGGACAGCTTTGAAATCCAAGCTGCCTGGGCTTCCAGCTAACCGCTCTGGGCCACGTGTCCCTCTTGGGTTGCGAGACGTCACAGCATCGTTCTTGGTTTCTCTTGTTCTCTGCATCCTCACACCGCACGGTGACTTGGTCCATGGAAATGCAGGGACTCAAGTTGTCCGCAATTGTGGGACAACAGCACAAAATCTCCCTCTTTTTGCTCCACTGATTTATGCCTGGCTCCTGAGAGACTGATTACTTGGGAGAGCTGGTGGCGGCTCACCTTCCCTCCCCAGAAGGGCTTGGTGACGACTTTAGGTAGGTAGTAAGAGCACTAGTTTCCAAGCAACCAAATAACAGGTCTTCCGTTACAGCGCTTTGTTCTGCAAAAGCAAAACAGAGCAGCAGGTAATTAAATTGGCCAAGGAGACATCTCCCTGGAATAGCATGAGCCCGCTAAGATTCTACTATGACCGCTTTTCACCAAATAAAGGAAAACAGCCTAGCCTGACCGTGACTTGAGGGAACCCCCAACCTTGCATTAATTGGGGGCATCAATGGGCCCTAAGAATCTAATCACCCAGGTAGCAACCCAATCAAATCAAATGGCTGACAAATAGGCCATCTCTGTGCCCCGTTCTTTTTTTTTTTTTAAATAAATTTATTTACTTTATTTATTTTTGGCTGCGTTGGGTCTTCGTTGCTGCGCACGGACCCTCTCCAGTTGTGGCGAGCGGGGGCTACTCCCCGTTGCAGCGCGGGCCTCTCACTACGGTGGCCTCTTCTGCTGTGGAGCACGGACTCCAGGCGCACAGGCCCCAGCAGTTGTGGCTCAAGGGCTCTAGAGCCCAGGCTCAGTAGTTGTGGTGCACAGGCCCACCTGCTCTGCGGCATGTGGGATCCTCCCCAACCAGGGCTCGAACCCATGTCCCCTGCACTGGCAGGCAGACTCCCAACCACCGCACCCCCAGGGAAGCCCCCGTGCCCCATTCTTTATTGAAAAAATTAAAAAGCTTCTTTGAAAAGGAAACAGTGGCCTCTGGTTTGAACATTCCCCCATCTGTCTGAATCTAGCCGTGTGCATCTGCCACTTAGGCTCGATTGCTTTATTCTTCTTTCTGAGCCAAGGTCAGGGGAACATCTCATTTGCCCAAGACAACCTGGAGCTCAGAAAATGACGTCTTTGTCCTCTCCTCCCTTCTCTTCCTCTCCACGAGGCTCAGGCATTGAGACTTCGCCCCTCTGTTCTGTTTCACGCCGGATGTACCATCTTCCGATTCATGCCTGTCTACCTTTCAGGCACTCATTGTCAAGGGAGTAATGGAGCCTGGCTACGCAGCAGGAGAAGGGAAAAAAGCTCTGGCTAATGCTGTGAGTACTCACTTCTCCCAGCACCCCAGCCCTTTTCTCTGCTCCACTTACTTTCCACGGCCCACTTTCCATCCCTGAGACCCTTCGCTGGGGAGCTCACCCCAAGTAGCACCTTCGCCCTGCCTCTGTAACCGCTTCTGTGCTTCTAAGCCTGGAGCACTGCTAAAGACTCCAGACCCTTGCAGCCCAGTCTCCAGGCAGCTGGGGTGCCCCACTGGGAACACTCCTCCCGGCTGGTCCTGGGATGGGCTGCATCTGAATCATCTGTGGCCCGCCTCAAAAATACACACTATGGAGTCAGTGAAACACAAAAGGGCCAGGGAAGCTATACATGTGACGAGCGTGCCAGACTGATCCTAGCCCTGTCTACTGGAGTCATTGGGGAACCAGGTCCAGGGCACAACTAGATGGGGTTAAAAGAGCTCTCACAGCTGACCCAGCGGGAAGATCTATACCCTAACAGAAGCCTCCAGGAGACAAAGTCTTTCCTAAGGGATTGCATCTTGTAAGACCATCATGGTGGCACTGGACCTATAACATCAACTGATTACCTGGCAGCAGCCGCAGGAAGCCAGGCTACAAGGTACCAGCTCACTTCAAAGGGTGAGCCTCAAGCCTCATCACACAGGAATCACCCTGCCCTGAGCTCAAGGACAGACTCTACCTTAAGGCATGTTTTCTGGTCTGCCTTGAAGGACCAAGCTAATTCCTTTGTCTGGAGCTGGGCCAGAAATGAAGGAGAAGATTTTAACTCTCGCTCTTCAGCTGCTGAGGAGAGGTTGGTGCTCGCTGGCTCCATATTTATGCACTTAATTTCTGAACGACCATGGATATTCACACAGAACTCCTCCACCAGGCCTTCCCCAGTTCCCCCGCAGCGCTGAGTTATTTATGAAGCCTTCTTTTCCAGGCAGATCCCACAGAGCTGCCACAGGTTACGTCTCCCTGGATCAGGCTTGTTCGGGAAGAACTGGGAAATGCAGATGGGCAAGACGCCCCTACTTGGGCGAGATGGGATTACAAGCAGCAAGGCTGGGACATGCATTTGCAAGTGCCAGATGGCAGAGTGGCGTCACACAGCTCCCCCACTCTGGGATGTCCACTTGGTGCCCATGCTGGACGGATGCTGGGATCCTGCAGGGACCCACAGCCAGTGCCTCCGTTCTTTCTCCCCCCCGCCCCATGAACGCCTACTGCACTTGACACTTAGCAGATGCAAACCATCCTGGGATCACGCAGGGCAGGCATTAAGCAAAACCTAGAGACAGGTTATTGATTTCAAAGATGTCATCCATTCCATCCTACAGGTGCCAAGCTTGTGGTGGTCCAGAGAGGTGAAGTCACCTGCTAGGGTGACAACCTGTCCACGTGAAGCACGGATTCTGCCTCTCACCTGGTCACCACCTGCCACAAGCCCAGGAGTCCAGGGCCCGGGCTATGAAGCTGACGTTTACAGTTCATCGCTACGTGACCTTTCCCAGCTGCACTCGTGTCATCTGTCATTTGCGGCTGTCTGGCCTGCCTATCTCTGGGGGGCTGCGGGGATCAGCTGAGGTCAAGTGTGGACCTGCTTTGTGCGTTGAATCCCTCAAATCACACCTGGTTTCAGTATTTAAATAAGACGTAAAACGACAACAGTTTTCCTCTCGGGAAACTGTAAATCACTCCAGGGAATAGGGTACTAGGTTGGACAGGGTCCCCCCAAACTCATGTTCATCCTGAGCCTCAGAATACGATCTTACTTAGAAACGGGGTCTTTGCAGATGTAATTATTTAAGATGAGGTCTTACTGGATTAGGGTGAGTCCTAAATCCAATGACTGGTGTCCTTCTAAGACGAGAAAAGAGAGACCCAAAGACACAGAGAGAAGGCCATGTGAACACGGAGGCAGAGGTGGGAGCGATGCGTCTACCAGTCCAGGAATGTCAAGGATTGCCAGCAGCCACCAGAAAGCTAGAAGAATCAAAGATCACTCCTAGAGCTTCAGAGCGGGCAGAGCCCTACCACCACCTGGATTTCAGACTCCAAGACTCGGAAGTGTGAGAGAATAAACTTGGGTTGTTTGTAAGGCACCCGGTTTGTGGTACTTGGTTATGGCAGCCCTAGGAAATTAATACAAACAGTCATGGAAGTTTCTGGGACAAGCACTGTGCTTTAAGTACATTTGCTCATTCATCCTTACGAGGGGGTAGTATTAGACCACCATTTCACAGAGAGGACCACGAGGGCTTAGAAAGGCGATGGAACTCGGCCAAGTTCACATGGGTCTATGGAGACAGCAGGACTCATGACCTGATCAGCCAGCCTTGGTCTCAGCCATTGGACCACACTGCCAGCAGGGCTGCTCCTGCCTTCTCACTGCCTGCCACTGTGATCAGCGCACAGGCCCCGATGGAGTGAAACACAGTTACTCAGAATCTCTGGGGAGCTGCGGTTGAGCTAGATTGCAGTTCCCGTAGCGGCATTTCACAGGTGTTATCCATTCCATCCTGCAGGTGCCAAGCCTGCGGCGTTTCAGAGAGGTGAAGTCAGCTCTAACAATCTAATTAACATGATTTTTCCTAGAGCTGAGGCCCCATCCTTAAGCACGGGTATTTTCCTTCATTTTGATAGAAGTTGTTCTCAAAAAACAACTCATCTTCCTGCATCCTTAATTTAACTGAATTTCATTTCTGCGTTGATGACTCAGAATCAGCTCAGAAACATTCATTACAGTGTGAGGACATGAGACATGATGGCCTCAGACATCTGGAGGTAGGAGGGGATGTCAGTCCTCATTAGACCCACCCAGCTGGTCTGCTGACGGAGGTGGCATCTGCATGAGTGACATGTGGTCGTCAATTTTATGTCCCAGTCGTTGTCGTTAGGGCATTTGCGTTCCTATCTCCTGCTTGTCAGGAGGCCTGCACAGAGCTAGTCCTTTCTCTTTCACATTTCATTTAGTCTTTCTTCCTCATCTAATGAAGGTTCGGGGAGCAGATAACGGAATTTCTTAGAGTTGGTCGGAGACTAAGGATAAGTAGTATTCTGGACTAAAGCATTCTTTTTTTTTCTTCCCAGTAGTAGTTGACTTACAATTCCATTATAGGTTATTAACAAGATATTGAACATAGTGCCCTGTGCTATACAGCAGGTCCTTGTTGTTTATCTGTTTTATATATAGTAGTTAGTGTGTATCTGTTCATCCCCAAATTCTTAATTTAGCCCCCTCTTTCCCCTTTAGTAACCATACATTTGTTTTCTATGTTTGTGAGTCTGTTTCAGTTTTGAAAATAAGTACATTTGCATTATTTTTTAGATTCCATATATAAGTGATATCATGTGGTATTTGTCTTTCTTTGTCTGGCTTACTTCACTTAGTAAGATCATCTCTAGGTCCATCCATGTTGCTGTAAATGGCAAAATTTCATTCTTTTTATGGTTGAGTAATAGTCCATTGTATATACAGACCACATCTTCTTTATCCAGGTATCTGTCAATGGACCCTGAGCTATTTACAATAGCTAAGCATGGAACACTGGGATGCATGTATCTTTTCGAATTAGAGTTTTCATCCTTTCCAGATACATGCCCGTTCTTTGGTGCATCAAATCCATAAGCTTCAGGATTTTTCTGATCTTTCTCTTGGAATGCAGAGCCTTTTACCCCTGATTTCCTGTTACCCGTTTGCATTCCCCATGAAACAGCTTTTTACCATCCTACCCCGACATTGTTGAACTGCAGAAGCACCTGGTTTCTGGGGCTGGGAGTGAATTAATGAGTTATAACAGGTTGCCAGCATGCACACGAGCACACGCGCACAAACACACACACACACACACACACACACACACAGATGTCCACCTAGTGTTCATCTACTTTTTTCTCCAATGGGCAGGATGGTCTTTAGAAGGCATTTAGGGGGCTGGCTTAGAGAGCCTCCCAAAGATCCTGGGACATAAGAGGTAACTCTTGGCTGGCTTCTGCTTCTCCAGCACAAGCCCTTAAGAGCTAGTTCATCGGACTGGACCACTGCATCACTCCACACACTGTAGCTGCTGAGGAAAGGAATGCCACCAGCCAAGAAAATCCACTTCAGAGAATCCCTTTCCCCAGAAACCTTCGAGGACAGATTAAACTCCATCCTCTGACGCCCATCTCATTGGAAATGCTTTGAAATTTCTACCAGTTTATTTTATTTCATTTTTTTAATAGCTATAGAACAGCTACATTTATTTATTTCACATAGGTTGAGTTTTGGTACTTTGCAATGTTTAGAGAATTCGGTCCAGTTAATCTAAGTTCTCAAATTTGTGAGCACAAAGTTGCCTGTAGTATTTCCTTAACATTCTTTTACTAGCTGCAGGTACTATAGTGATATCTCCTGTTTCACTCCTAATATTAGAGATTTGTGTCTTTTTTCCTTCTTTCTCTAGGTCCCTAAGGTTCTTTTTTTTTTATATACAGCAGGTTCTTATTAGTTATCCATTTTATACATATTAGTATATAGATGTCAATCACAATCTTCCAATTTATCACACCACCCCCCCCCATTTTATTTCCTTTTTAATCCAACCTTATGTTGGGGGTAGGGTGGAAGTGGAGCTCATATTACCAATATTCTTGAAAAAAAAAAGCATATCCAGGACACTGTTGCCTTTTTAAAGAACAGACATACAGTACATTTGGTCCTGGGAAGATACTTCAGACTTTCCATCCATCACCACTGGGGGGAAGGGAGGAGAATCTAAAGATTCTATTTCTAGAAAGACTCTCCCGCATTGTAGTGGGTTGAACTGTGTCCCTCCCCAAAAATATACGTCCAAGTCCTAAGCCCCTGTACCTGTGAATATGACCCTATTTGGAAAAGGGTTCCTGGCAGGTATAATTAAGGTCAGGATCTCAGCTGAGGATGGACCTTAAATCCAATGGCAGGTCCCTGTAAGTGTAGAGATGGGGAAACAGGCAGAGATACACAGAGGAGGAGAGAGTGTGAAGATGGAGACAGAGACTGGGGTGATGTGTCTATAAGGTAAGCAAAGCCAAGAATGCCAGCAGCCACCGCAAGCCGGGAGAAAGGCACGGAAGAGATTCCCCCTCAGAGCCTCCAGGGAACCGACCTCATCAACACCTTGATTTTGGACATTTTGCCTCCAGAACTGTGAGCCATGAAACCACCTGCTGTGTGGTGCTGTGTTACCGAAAACTAACACACCTGGCTGAGCCCCTTGACACACACTTTCTAGGGACAGAATCTGAAGCTACCACTTTGCTAGGCGGGGAAGACAGCAGGGTCGAGGAAGACGGCAAAAGAGCCAACGCCTCACCCCCCAACTGTCATGAAAGCTGTCACTGAAATTGCCACTTGTTCATTTGAATATGAAGGGGTCATGGTAACACAGATGGATGACAGGGTCACAGCCCATCACGTGGCAAAACAGAGCTCAAGTAAAAGAACAGAGCTGCAGACTGACCCCTGCCCACCCCGCAGACTCCCCAAACATCCGCCTTCATGGGACGGGTCCTGATGTGAGCCCATCCTCTTCCTCCCCTACAGGTCACCTTTCGTTCCCCAATTAACCACTTTTACTACCGTTAACTACATAGAAAACTCAAGTTACTCATCTTTGCCTTTTCAGCCTCCAAAGCAATCTGTCACCCAGGACTGTCCGTTCCTCCAAAAGGCCTCTCAGGTTCCCTCGTTCCTCCGTTTACCCATCACAGCCCCAGCCAAGATCCCTGCCACCTGGTTCTGGAACGATCTGAACAGCTTCTCAGCACCCTGTTTTCAGGTTCATCTCTCTAAAGTGACACTCTAACGGCACCCTTTCCCAGGGACCTGTCACAGCCCCCGGCCTCCTCTCCTCCCGGGGTGTTCAGGCCTGCCTCTGCCCCGAAGACGGCCACTGCTCTGTGAAACCAGACGTTCTTCTCTGTTCCCATTGGGCTGGCCTTCCCGAGGGCCCCCTCCTAACACGCGTGCTCATCCCTACGCCTGTGCCTTTGCGTCCACTGCTCTCCTAGCCCTGATGCCCTCCCCATAAGAACCTCCACACACCCTCCAATGTCAAATTCCTAGTCCCACTTCTCCCCAGGAAGCCGATTCAAAGACAACAAACTAGCGAACGGAACAAAAGGGAAGCAGACTCACAGCTACAGAGAACAAACTAGGGGTTACCACTGGGGAGAGGGAAGGGGGAGGGGCAATATAGGGGCCGGGGATTAAGAGGTACAAACTATTATGTATAAAGTAAGCTACAAGGATACATGGTACAACACGGGGAATATAACCAATATTTCATAATTACTATAAACAGAGTATAACCTTTAAAATTTGTGAATCACCATATTGTGCACCTGTAACATATAATATTGTACATCAACTATACTTCAATTAAAAAAAAACCAAAACAAAAACTCTAGGCGCCTCAATCATCTTGCTGCCGCCAAACTGCCCTAATAGGAACGTAGCATGTCTTACCCGCACTTTTATTAACTGACTTACAGATCTCGACTCAGCCCCAGGTAGGACCCAGCGATAGAAAGATGGACCAGAGCCAGTCCCTGCTCAGCAGGAACAGGCAGCCCGAGGGCCGAGGCAAAGAGGTAAGCGCACGGGTGCAAGTCAGAGTCATGAGCGCTGGAGTGATGGGAGCCCACGGCGGGGAGCGGGCGACCCTGCTGGGAAGGGCCACGTCCTTCAGTTCAGCTGCATTCCGTCTGTACGTACACCTCCAGGCTGAGCCTCGGGGACCCACAGTGGAATGAGACGTAGGAGCTCAGTGAGGTTAGAGATGGGCCGATCTTGACTCAGAGGTGTTCCCGTTGGCCTGAAGCCTTCATGGGGAAGGTGGCTTTTGAGTTGGATGTTGGAGGATGTATAGCGGTTTGCCAGGGAGCGAAGAGGGGAAGAACCCTACAAAGAGAGTGAATGGTGAGGAGGAGGGTGTGGCTGGAGCCGGGGGCTGGGCTGCAACGGCAGGACATGGGGATGGGGCTAAGGCAGTGCTGTGCTAGGAGGGGCCTCCTCTGACTGTGCTGTTGCCTGCCTGTTCACCTCACTGGCCCAGACCTCCCTCCTGAGCTCAAGGTTAGTATATCGAGTTTAAGAGATGGACATCTGCCCCCAGAGAAGCTACAGGAAGCTCATAATCCACATTTCCCGCCAGAAGGCCCCAGCTTTCCTCTCGGCCTGGTTCCTCCTCCTGGACTTCCTGTCTCTCTTGAGCCAGAAACAGGGGCTATTCGCGGTTATCCCCTCTTGCCCGTACCAGTCAACTGCCAAGCCCAGTAAATGCTGGACCTCCCCCAGCAGACATGCTTAACCAACATCATTACTGTGGCAGCCCGAGTCCACGCCCTGGGAATCCATCCTCTCCTCCTTCCCCAGTAACGGAGTCTTAGCTGGGCACAGGGCTGTCAAGCCAGACACTTTATTTCTAGCCTCCCCCGTAGCTGGAATAAGGCATATAAACTATCACGACACAAATACCCTTGTAGCTCACACAAGCCACTGTATTTCAGGTCTGTGACAGACACTTAAGTAGTACCCCAGATAACACAGGCGCTGACGAGCTTTTGCTCCGATTACTGCAACTGTCTTCCAACTAGCATTTCACACCTCTAGTTTCCCCTTTCAAATGTGTTTCCCGTGATGCTGCCAAAGTGATCTGGGTCAAGTGTACATCGAAGTGGCATTTCCCACTGCCTGCAGTATAAAGGCCCTCTGGCCCCGATTTTAATCAGACGACAGCCCCTCAGCAAGCCCGAACTGCTGGCAGATGCAGGACGAGCCTGAACATCCTTACACCTGGCAGAACAGCATTCGCTATTTATCGTCCTCCCCCCCCCCCCATGGGATGCTCTCCTCCTGTATCTGCTTCCATCCCCCTTTAAGACCCAGCACAGGTGTCCCACTTCCAGGAGGCCTTCTCTGACCTTCCCTCCCCCCTCCCCCATGCCCTCCTCATAGCTGACTTACCTCCAGGCTAACACAGGTCACACTGTTTTGAAATCATCAGCCAGTCTGGGAGATTCTTTCCTAATGTACAGGGAGCACAACTAACAAGCTTTCTAACAAAGTACCAAGTGGAACCCGCTAAACCTTTGTTCAGCTGCTTTCAGCTGGAGGGAAAGTGGCAGAATGGATGGAAGGTAGAAGATGGACTTCGGCATTTACACGGTGGTAACAGAGAAGGTCTGAACGTCAACTAGATACTATACACGAGAGAAAACAGATCGAGGACATCACGGTTCCTTCTTGGGGAATTGAATTGTCGTGATATTAATGGACAAGATTATAGTAAATGATGCAGGCTCAAGGTTTTAACAGGTGGAGTTTGAAGCTCACAGAGCATTCAGATGAATTGTGAGAGGCAATAAGCAATATGACCTGCAGCAGAGGAGAGAAGTTTGAATGGCATATATTGATTTGGAAGTTATCAACGTACAGAGAGTCTGAAGCCAGGGTGGCAGGGAAAGATGACCAGGACACAACAGTGGATTCAGAGGACTATGGGTCAGATCAAAGGAAACATCAAGTTCTAAAAGGCAGCAGAGGACCGGCCTGCAAAGGGAAGGGAGAGGGAATAGTCAGAGACGAGACGGTGGTCAGACGGTGGTGGACTGAAGAATTAACAGGAACTGGTATAGCAGTCGTGAGTGTAAATTTCTAAAAGGTTACGGGTTTTCAATGCCTCCCTGGCCCAACTCAGCCAGTGCGGAAAGGCTTCTGGGGCTCTGGGTCCTTCAGGAGCGCAGGCTGGGCTGCCCCACAATTCAAGTGCCAGGTGGGAACAGGTGGGGGAGCTCTGGGGAGGGAGGATGAAAGAAGCATCCAGAAGTGCTCAGAAGATCAACAAAGCAGAGCAAAAGCGTCCCAGGCAGAGGATTTGTCACCAGAATGTCAACCTAGCAAGCACAGTTAGAGAGAGAGCATTTTCTAAGGCCTCAACCTACTTTGGAAAAAAAACAAGGAAATAGGATGAGGGCTTGAGGGGGATATTATCTCTGAGGATGATTCCCTCGTCTCCCTCTCTTCTTTCTTGCCTCTCCCTCTCTCTCTTTCCCCTCTAAGGCTAGAAGAGATGTTTGTAGGCTGAAGGAAAGAAGCCAGACAAGGAGAAAGAATAAGGAGAGAGAATAACCGACAAAACTTCAGAGAGAGAGAGAACAAGATTGAGGAAAGATGGCCGGAGACTGTGAGATTACGGAGGCAGCAGCCCTGCAATCCTGGGGCTCCTCCATCTCTGAAGAGGAGAGAAGCTCGAAAGGTGGGTTGTGATTTCATTTAAGCCCACAGGTAGAGAGAGCGGAGTGAAGGAACTGCCACCCAGGTGGCCTCACAGTTTTCAGAGAAGTTGGAGGCCACAATGATCAGAGCTGGGGAAGGTGGAAGGACTTGGTGGGGACTTGAATTTCCTGCTGCTGGAAGGAAGGAAAAGACTGAGGAGAAACAAGTGCTGGGCAAATGGCTTTTTTTTTTTCCATGTGTTTTTCTTGCCCTCCCAGCTGAAAATCTGAAGAGCTTCAAGATTAAGGTATATATGCATCTGAATCTTCCCGGTCCTGTCACACAGAGATGCTAGATGCATTTCACATATAGGTATGCAGAAATACCTTGGGCCAGGAAACTATATTAGCTTGGCTAGAAATGATCTTTTTTTTTTTTTTTTTTTCTGCAGTACGTGGGCCTCTCACTGCTGTGGCCTCTCCCGTTGCGGAGCACAGGCTCCGGACGCGCAGGCTCAGCGGCCATGGCTCACAGGCCTAGCCGCTCCGCGGCACGTGGGATCTTCCTGGACCGGGGCAAGAACCCGCGTCCCCTGCATCGGCAGGCGGACTCTCAACCACTGCGCCACCAGGGAAGCCCTAGAAATGATCTTTTATGCTCAAAAATAAAAGCTTCACTGGACTGGTCAAAGCTCCTCCTTCAGACTGCTGAATATTCATTTGCTTTACCTCACTGCACGAGATTTTCCCCTCCCATCCGTGGATCACGATGGAGCAAACGATCAGAAACCTACAGGTGGGTTGGAAGTAGCCTCAAAGGGCCGTGAGTACATGCTGAGGTCTTGTGGCACAACCTTGGCTTTTAGTAATTTACTGGATGGGAAAGCAGGCATCAGGGCCTGGGCACCCAGCTGGCATCTGATAGACATATCACCCTACCCCACCTACAAACGTATGGGGAGCTTCAGTTAAGACTCTGAGTGTGCCAAAGAAGCCAATGGAAAGTTCTATTCTTAGTTAATACTGTAACTACAGATGCCTTTGATCCTGACTCTTCTAGACAATTAGCCTACAGCCTGTGCCAGCAAAAGTTTTACATTTATCTTCCTGTCTTACTGTAAATAACCCAATTTCAAAGGCAAATGCTCTATCCACCCTCCCACGTATATGCCTTATTTTAGACATCTTGCCTTTCCATCAAGATAGGAAAGGAGTCCTAGATACCAAAATAAGCTCCCCTCCCCCTGCCTAAAAATGCTTAGTGCAGGAGAACAAAAGATTTCACGGTGAATTCTGGGGTGTCTTTTTGAGATTAGAACACCCCGGGACATTCCTTGATGACCAGGGGGTATGCACAGCGACTTCCTGATCTGTCTTAGACTCGCCCCCCATTCTGTTCAGGTAGGAAGTGGGGTCTACATCTGGATGGGCGATGAGATTAAGGGACACTCTGGAGGTAGTGCTATGAGGGATGCTACGGACCGGGGTCCTCGAGGCAGCCTCTAAGCACAGAAGCAATCCCATGTCTTTAAGACACAGTGCAGGGGACCTGGTATCAGCTTACTGGGACAAACACACCTCAAGAGGCTCTGAAACAGTACGCCTCCAGCATCTACCATTTGTCACTTTTGAAACCCAAAGCTTTCAAGGCAATTCCCCTTTTAAAAGTTGAAATGTTGGGGTTCCGTAGTTGCTTCTCCTTTTCTTAGAGTCCTTCCTTCTAACTATTCAGACTGTCACGACTCAGCCAATGTCTACTGACCCTTGGGGGTAAAGATAATTTTTAAGGTAGCAAAAGTCAAGTAGGACACAGAGAATCCATCGCTAGTCAGCTAAACTCAACTTCGCAGCCACATTTCTGCCACATCCAAAGTCACCGTGCCCCTCATCCCCTGCCCGTTCTGTCCCCCTCCTGGGATGCACTGTCCACCCAGTTGATTCTTCTCCCTCCCTGGACCCACTCCCTGGACCAGTCCGGTTATCATGCACCCTTGTGGCACCATGTCCCTCTCTGCTGTAGGTAGACCTATCAGGGTTGAAGAGTCACATTTATCTGTATAATTCTTTAATTAATGTCCTTCTCCCCACTGGGCTGCAGCAGGGCAGGAACAGCATGTTTTATTACCCAGTGTATCCCCAACACTTGGCACAGTTCAAGAAGCCTTTGATTTATATGCTTCCTTTGAAGGCATCATGTCGGGTGGTTTCCGTTTCGACAGAGGCCAGTTCAGAACTTCCCGAATGATGGTCCTCCTCAGGAAGCTGCAAATCAGGACCCCAACAATAACTTCCAGGAAGACCCTGATCCTGAAATTGCAGACCCCAACCGCCTCCCTCCAGACAGAGACGTAGTGGATGACGAGCAGACCAGCCCTTCGTTTATGAGCACAGCCTGGCTCGTCTTCAAGACTTTCTTTGCCTCCCTTCTTCCAGAAGGTCCTCCAGCCATAGCAAACTGATGGTGTTTGCTCTCTGGCTGCTAGAGGCTTTGGCAGGCGTGGACTGGATCATCTGGCTCAGGCTAGATTTCCTTACCTGGACGTGGCGATGGCACAGAATTAGTAAAAGAATCAACAAAGAGGATGATATGCTTTTGTGATTCTACAAAAGCAGAAAGTAAGATGTGAAGCCATGATACAAATTGATGAACAAAAAATGCCTAAGGCTTCTCATGTCCTTATTCTGAAGAGCTTTAATATATATTGTTGTAGTTTAATAGACATTGTAAGTAGAAGGCATTAGTGTCGCATGTTTATGCCTGAGGAACTTTTCCAGATGTGTGTGTCTGCATGTGTATTTGTACATAGATGTCATAGATGCAGAAATGGTTCTGCTGGTACGATTTGATTCCTGTTGGAATGTTTAAATTACACTAAGTGTACTACTTTATATAATCAATGAAATTGCTAGACATGTTTTAGCAGGACTTTTCTAGGAAAGACTTATGTATAATTGCTTTTTTAAATGCGTGCTTTACTTTAAACCAAGAGGAGCTTTGCAGAGGTGAAAACCTTTGCTGGGTTTTCTGTTCAATAAAGTTTTACTATGAATGACCCTGAAAAAAAAAAAAAAAGGAAGCCTTTGATTTATTAATTATTGTTTTCCCAGCATTTAGGGAGTCAAATAGCCTCCAACTGCATCCTCTGGGCTTGGGAAAGCGAGGTCACTTCCCCACTGATTGGACCCAAATTAGCACCCAAGGCTATTTCCTCCTCACCTCCTGGATCCCTTAATCAGAAATTTCTTCATCTGGTTCCTTTGCTAGCACCCACCTGCATCAAGCTCTCCCAATGGCTCTCTTGCCATTACTTCTTCTGGCTGAATTCATTTTTCCCCTGTTTCTGCATGAATAGTTTTCTCTAATGATCTCTGTCACCTGAGAATGATACCGCATTCGCATCTGGAGAATTTCTGAAGATTAGTTTGTGTTTATCCACTTTCTTTCACACAGAAGAGAAAAAGAAGTTAAGGAAGTTGACCGACTTCACACAACCAGTTAGCAGTCCCAGTCTGTACTTTCTATTCCTTAATTTTTCAGCAATTTTTGCTCCATGGCTTTCTCAAAACCAAATTTTCATTAGGCGTGCTTAGTAACCGACCCCCGGAAAAGGAAATATAAGACCAATACACACAATCTGGGGGGCGAGGGATAAATTAGGAATTTGGGATTAAAATATACACACTACTATATATAACACAGATAACCAACAAGGACCTACCGTATACTCAACATCTTGTAATAACCTGTAATGGAAGAGAATATAAAAAAAGAATATATATATATATTTATATGTATAACGGAATCACTTTGCTATACACCTGAAACTAACCCAAGAGTGTAAATCAACTATATTTCGATAAAAATTTTTTTTAAATAATAAAATAAGCTTGACCTCCCAGCCGGGACTTTTGGATAGTTTATGAACAAGATCAAGCTTCATCTTCTATATCTGGTCTGGCAAACCTGGAGATGTTTGTGCAGGGAATTTAACATAAATTTGGGTCCTGGCTTCTCCCAGAGGACAGAAAAGTGAGCTGGGGGAAATCAGGGCTGCCAGGATGCTATGAAAAATCAAATCCACTCACCGCCTAGGATTCAAAGATGTATAGTAGTTTCTAAAGTAGCAAGGGAGGTTACTTATCTATGGCTACACAATGGGGACCTGGGAGTAACAAACCAGGCAGAATATCCATTTATTTTTCTTTTCCTGTAGATAAGGCATCATTTAGTGTCAAAGTTTCCTGTGCCTCTAGGAGAGCAGACGGGTACATCCAGGACCGCAGGCTGGGCTAATCCCGGAGGTTTTCTGACTGCGAAAAAAGATTCCATCCTGGTTGCCCACGGTCAAGTTCTCACAAACGAACATCTGAAATACACACCAAGCGATCTGGACAAACAGAACCCACCAAGGAAGTAGGCAGCCCTGCTCTACAACAGAACTGCGCTAGCATATTTTCCTTGGCCAGATGTTCTTTACACCACGGAGAGACTTGAAATCGCATCTCCAAGGAGTGAGATTGTAAGAAGAAAATGCTTCTTTCAAAGGAAGCAATGAATTTCTGAAATTCTTATCACATTTGCATGTGAAGTTCATAGGACACTGAAAACGGAAGAAGGGAAGCTAAGAGAAAACACCTGGACCAAGTCCATATGGTCACTTAGCCAAGTCAAGGTCAAAACCCCTGACTCGCTCCCTGGTAGATCATCTTTCCACGAAGCTAGTGGTTCTCAAAGTGAGGCCCCCAAATCAGCATCATCATCATTACATAGGAACCTGTTAGAAATGCACATTCTTGGGCCCCATCCCAGACCTACCGAATAAGACACTCTGTAGGTGGGATGCAGCAAAGCCCTCTAGGTGACCTCGATGTCTGCTCAAGTTTGAGAACCACTGCACTAGGTCAGTAACAGCAAATTATAATAGCAAACTCCTGCACTGTTGGTGGGAAGGTAAATTGATACAGCCACTACGGAGAACAGTATGGAGGTTCCTTTAAAAAACTAAAAATACAATCACCATATGACCCAGCAATCCCACTACTGGGCATATACCCAGAGAAAACCATAATTCAAAAAGACACATGCACCCCAATGTTCATTGCAGCACTATTTACAACAGCCAGGTCATGGAAACAACTTAAGTGCCCATCGACAGACAAATGGATAAAGAAGATGTGGTGCATATATACAATGGAATATTACTCAGCCATAAAAAGGAACGAAATTGGGTCATTCTTAGAGACGTGGATGGACCTAAAGACTGTCATACAGGGTGAAGTAAGTCAGAAAGAGAAAAACAAGTATCGTATATTAACGCATATATGCGGAATCTAGAAAAATGGTATAGATGATCTTATTTGCAAAGCAGAAATAGAGACACATATATAGAGAACAAACATATGGACACCAAGGGGGGAAAGGGGGTGGGGTGGGATGAATTGGGAGATTGGGATTGACATGTATACACTATTGATACTATGTATAAAATAGATAACTAATGAGAACCTACTGTATAGCTCAGGGAATGCTACTCAATGCTCTGTGGTGACCTAAATGTGAAGGAAATCCAAACAAAGAGGGGATATATGTATACGTATAGCAGATTCACTTTGCCGTACAGCAGAAACTAACACAACATTGTAAAGCAGCTATACTCCAATAAAAATTAATTAGAAAAAACAAAGTGAGGGCATGCCGTGGAGTGGCTGGGCCCGTGAGCCATGGCTGCTGAGCCTGTGCGTCCAGAGCCTGGGCTCCGCAATGGGAGAGGCCACAACAATGAGAGGCCCGTGAACTGCAAAAAAAAAAAACAAACAAAACAAACAAACAAACAAAAAAACAAAGTGAGGGAATAATAAAGACTTCAGCTAAGCAGGGCATCAAAGAATTAATCTCCACCATACTCCAGATTATTCATCTATTTGTCTATTTAATTTGTGTGTAACAAATTACTCTAAAACTTAGCCCTTTTAAACAATAAACAAGCATGACCTCTCAGTTTCTGTGAGTCGAGAATCCAGGAATGGCTTAGCTGGGTGGTTCCAGCTCAAGGCCTCTCACGAGGCTGCTGTGGTCATCTAAAGGCTGGACTGGGGCTGGAGATGCGCTTCCAAGCTCATCCGTGTGGCTGCCAGCTGGAGGCTTCAGTTTCTTACCACCTGGGCCTCTGCAAACGGCTGCTCATGATATGGCAGCTGGCTTTCCCCAGAGCAAGTGATCCAAGAGAGAAAGAGCAACAGAGCAACCCAGACGGAAGCAGAGACTCTCGACAACCTAGTCTGTGGAGTTACCCACCGTTGCTTCTGCTTTTCCCCGATCACGAAATCCAGCACACGCAAGGGAACGGAAATTGGGCTCCACCACTTGAAGGGAGGAATATCAAAGAACTTATGGACATATTTTTAAAACCACAACCTCCCAATATGTGAGGTCAGAACCTCCTGCTCGATGGCTCAGCGGTCACAGCGTGCCACGCTTCTGCTTCTTATGACTTGTCACAAGGGCGGGCATGTGTAATGTGTAGGATGCTGTCTGTCTCTCTTTCTAAATTCAAGACTCCATGAAGGCAAGGACCGTTGCACAACTGGTGAATAATACAGCATTTGGTACATAATAGGGGCTCAATAAATATTTGTTGGATGAATGAACAAATAAATGAGAGAATGAACAAGGAACAAACAGAAGGGGAAAAAAGGATGGGGAAAAAGCAGGATACAGAAAACGACTACAAGAAAGAAGTCAAAGCTTTTTTTTTAATATACAGGGCAAGGTTAACACAATGAAATGCAAATTCCATTCAGAGCAGCGTGCCAGTCAGCCACCCTTTCTTCTGACTGCAGCTCAGACACTCTAAGTTATGAGGAGGAAGCCCTGGGCTCAGCCTCGAGTGGCAGGAAACTCCTTAGATCAGCTCAGCAGGCCTCTGGTCACAACAGAAAACCTGTTTTCTGATATATGAGCATGCAGAGGAGCCTGGAAGTCACATCTCATTTGTTAAATGAGGTTTCCTTCCTCGTCCTCCTGGTAGTAATGGGCTTCAAATCCACCGGCTCCCATCAACAGCACCCAGGGAAGCCAGCCGGCCCGTCTGCCCTGTCTCCTTCACTTGGCGTCATCCCACATGTATGGCGGCTCCTTGCCCTGCTGTTCCCAGCACCCCTGCTCCAGAGTCCTGGAAGCACGCCCGCCCCGT
Source organism: Hyperoodon ampullatus (assembly GCF_949752795.1). NCBI lineage: Eukaryota > Metazoa > Chordata > Mammalia > Artiodactyla > Ziphiidae > Hyperoodon > Hyperoodon ampullatus. The sequence continues at coordinate 20,934,393 of NC_136932.1, read as the reverse complement.
GGCATCGGGCTGTCATGACCAATTAGACAGCAGCCTGAGACATGGTCTCTGGAGGGGGGACCTTCCAGCTTCCCCCAGGGAAATGTCAGATGGGGGTGGGGGGGCGGAGGCAGGAGGCAGAGGAGGGCGGCCGGGGAAAGGTAGGGAGAGGGAAGGATGGAGACAGTGTTTCACCAATGGGAGGCCAGAACGCAGGCCCTGGAGAGGACACGCAGCGTCCAGAGCAAACCGCACACAACGAGATCCAAGAGCGTCGCAGCATCATACCCCATACAGACGTAGCAGTGACTGTGTGCAAGATACGGGAAGTGCTCGGTATACAGAAAGACACCACCCCCGGTCCTGATGTTCAAAGCAGGTGTGCACGCACACACACAGGGAGAGAGAAAGGGTAAATGACAATATAATGCAAGGTGGCAGATGCCACAGGCTAAATAAGTGATTCACACGAGAGTTGTCAGAACGGAGCTGCCCACTGGGATGAGGCAGCCCCTGAGAGTTTCTGCAGGAGCTGGGGCAGTAACTTCCCGAATTCCTGCAGCGCTTCGGGGAAGATTACTCCCAAATGGAGAACAGGGCCTCAGCTTGTGAGTGCCTGCCCGTGCGTGAGGAGCGTGCTCTGCTTTCCAGGCGCAGGGCACTGCAACAGCCTGAGACGAAGCAAGGGCCTGCCCACCGGGAGTTTATGATCTAATTGAGGACGCCAGGTTCACATGTGCACCAATACTTGTGATCCAAGCAGCACGTGGATCACAGGATATTACTGGGAGTGATAATAAATAATAACAACGATGTGCCTGAGGAATGCCCAGCAGTCTACTCTACTGGGAGGCGATGTGGAACCTCTGCAGGGCTCAGATTCCACAGCCGCAGAATGGGTTTGTGAGCACTGACTGCGACAAGGAATAAGGCGGCCACCGGCAGCAGAGAGGTCTTGAATGTCTTCCCTTCTTCCTCCTTCCCTTCCAGCAAAGGGATCAGGCAAGGAGAAGACAGCATTAGACAAGGGCTTTAAAGGCTGGGGTGCTGGGAATGGGAGGTGCTATTTATTCCAGGAAAGGCTGGGGAAAAAGGGCCAAAGGTTTGGGGAAGGCCGATCGATTGCAGTACACGTAATCAGACCAGTGGGTCCATTTCCTGGCTCTTCGTAAGTGCCAAGTTGGCACACACGGTCTCGTCTATCCCTCACCACTAACACATGAGATGCAAACCATGAGATGCAACCATCGCTGTCCAGATGAGGGGACTGATGCTTAGAGATATCAAGCATCCAACCCAAGCTAGTGGCAGAGTCAGAACCCAAACCCAGGTCCTTTGCTTCAAGGTCATAACCACTTCTTCAGGCTGCCTCGGGGGGTGCTTCATGCCAAGGAGTGGAAGGCTTGATGACAGCATTTGCGTCTAGGATCTGGCAGCCTAGGAGGGAGTGCCCTGTGGCATGAACGAGGTAGTGCCCCCCACCTCTCTCTCCCTCCCTCTCTCTCTCTCTCTCTCTCACAGGAGTGAATGAGAGGGAGCAGAGGACTTGACTTGGGCTTTGGGAGTGCAGATCTAGAAAGGAGGGGGCTGGACGTAAGACTGAGGCATCTACTTTGGGTTCCAGGGAGGCTGGTGTTATCACTGATGGAAGGAAGGATTCCTGGTGGACAGAGGATGAGATGGGCTTGGGTTACATACGTGAAGTGTGAAACACCCCAACCTACCCAAATGGGTCTTAACCTGCTCGGGCTGCTATAACACAGCACCATAGATGGAGTGGCTTAAAATGGAGAAATGTGTTTTTTCACAGTTCTGGGGCTGGAAGTGTAAGATCAGAGCATCTGCATGGTTGGGCTCTGGTGAAGCGTCTCTTACTGGCTGTAGACAGCTGCCCTCTCGATGGATGTGTCCTCATAGGTGGAGAGAAACAGAGCTCTGGTATCTTCCTCTTCTTATAAGGACACTGATGTCATTGTGAGGACCCCACCCTCATGACCTCATCTCAACCTAATTACCTTCCAAAGGCCCCTCCTCCAGATACCATCATGCTGGTGCTTCGGGCTTCAAAATTCATATGAATTTTGGGATGACACAAGCATTCAGTCCAGGACAAAATGTCAGCATCTATAGCTAGCGGACTGAAGTGATAAGGGGGAGCTTGAGAAAGAAGAAAGGTCCAAGTGTAGAGAACGAGAAGCATTTGGACAACAAGAGTTGAAAACCCGACGGGGTGTGAGAAGGCCAAAGCAAGAGAGAAAGGGGCCAAGGGTGGGGGACCTGCCTTGGCTGGAGGTTGAGGGAAGAGGAATTGGTGAGGGTTTGGCTTGTGCACTCGGACATGAATGAGTGTGTGTGAGTGTGCAAGAGTGTGTGTGCACATGCATTGTTCATGCATGTATACATGAGAGAGAGAGAGAGATCACGTGAATGCAAGTAAGCAGGAGGGAAACCAGGAAAAGGCAGAGTGGAAGCCAAATGTGGAAAGTATTCCAGAAATGAGGAAGGAGGAGAAAGTCAAAACTGTATGATGCTCCACTAGGACCAGGAGATGTAGAAGAATTTAAAAGCAGCTAAGAGACTTAGCAACCAGGGGGGCAACAGATTAATATATAACCGTTTTCATGAAGTGATAGGGGACTAGACACTGCAAGTGAACTGAGGAAGGGGCGAGGCAGAAGACAATGACTCGAAGGACAGCAGGGCCAAAAGAAGGACTTGCAGGATGTTAGAGAGATTTGCTTGTTTGCAGATAGAGAATTGAGAAGGAGAAAACAAAGGGTCCAGAGCGGGGAGGGTACTCCAAGCCCGCTCTGGAAATGGGATGGGCTGTTTAGAATTTAGAAAACAGGGAATGAAAGGGGCAGAAAAGTGAAATGCCAGAATTAGTAGTAATATTTATATCACGTGACTCAAAGATGACACATAAAACGACTGTGCCACGCAATGGGATATTATACAGCAGTAAAAAGGAATACAGTGTTGACACGGACTGCAACACGGATGAACCTTGAAAACGTTATGCTCAGTGACAAAGGATCATATATTATTCGATTCCATTAGTATGAAACATCCAGAACAGGCAAATCTGTAGAGACAGAAAGCAGATTATCAGTTGCCTAGGTCTGGGGAGGAATACGGCTAAGGGGTGCAGGGTTTGGGAGGCAGTGAAAAGTTCTTAAGTTGATTGGGGTGATGGTTGCACAACTCTGAATATACTAAAAGCCACTGAACTGTACACTTTAAATGGGTGAGTTGTATGGTATGTGAATTATATCTCAACAGAGCTGTTAGAAAATTTACTACATATGCATATGGATGTGAGGGGTCTTTGGAGGGTGATAAAAGTTCTACATTTGGATTATAGGGATGTTTGCACAATTATAAACTTACAAAAAAACACTGAATTGTACATTTAAAACTGGTAGATTTTATGGTACGTCAATTATATCTCAATAAATCTGTTTAAAACAAAAAAAATTTTTTTTAACTTCACAATGTAGATAAAACACTCTCTAAGAGTTTCCGTACATTCGGATTAAAATGCTTCAAAAATATACCAAGCCATCTATCAAATGAGAATTACAGCTCTGCAGAATCACTGTGAGGATAAGAGAAAAATCATTTTTGCGACCCACAGAAGACTCTCAATAGAGTACAGCTCTGATTAAGGGGAAGAATCTCAACTCTGAAGCTGCAGCCTCTGAGATACAACCCAGGGAGGGAGATAAGAATTCCCCCTCCTGGGTGGAGAGTAACCTTGTGGCCCCAGGGATAAACTTGGCCCTGAAATCACACTGGCCAATGTGAGTGGGGAGGGGAGGGAGCAAAGAGATGCAACATCAAGGAATGGGGAAGGGCTAGAAAAGTCATTTCTAGCTGTTGGACAAGAGAGAACTGTGCATTGTAACTGGCAAGGCTTTGTAGATGCCCTGGGGGAAGCAAGAAAGAGGATGCTAGTATGTGTCAGCTGGCTGTGGTCCCAAAGCCCAAAGGATGTGTACAAGTCCCCATCACAGATGAGCCAGCCCCAGACTGGAAGTGTCCACAGAATCCCTCTGCCTGTTGGGACAAGCAATTGAGCGGTCCTGAGGGACCCACCAAGGCAAGCACCCAGCCTCAGCTCTTTTAAACACATGGTCCCTTCTACCAGACAAAAACGGGATGTCTTCCCCAATGTTCAATGCAGCACTATTTACAATAGCCAGGTCATGGAAGCAACCTAAATGCCCATCAACAGACAAATGGATAAAGAAGATGTGGTACATATATAAAATGGAATATTACTCAGCCATAAAAAGGAACGAAATTGGGTCATTTGTAGAGACGTGGATGGATCTAGAGACTGTCATACAGAGTGAAGTAAGTCACAAAGAGAAAAACAAATATCGTATATTAACGTGTATATGTGGAATCTAGAAAAATGGTACAGATGAACCGGTTTGCAAGGCAGAAACAGAGACACAGATGTAGAGAACAAACGTATGGACACCAAGGGGGGAAGTGGCAGGGCGGCGATGGTGGTGGGATGAATTGGGAGATTGGGATTGACATATATACACTAATATGTGTAAAATAGGTAACTAATAAGAACCTGCTTTATAAAAAATAAATAAATAAAATAAAATTCAAAAATTCAAAAAAAATAAATTATTTTTTTTAATGGTATGTCTTCCTTTCTTGTTTGTAGAATAGAAACAAGGGATTTGGTTTTCCCATCAGCAGATTAAATCTCAATGCCATGTGCTGCTTTAAGCCACACTGCACCCCTGAAGCACCTGCCCCCAGCCTCACTGCCCCTGGTTAAGGACCCCAGTGCAGCTCCATCCCGCACAGTACAGCAGGGGCAATGCTTCCAGCATTTTGGGCTCACAAATATTGTTACGGGGTCACACTCTCCAGCCAGCCTTTTGGCCAGCCAAGGGCTTGGCATGTTGACCTCAAATGCAGACTTCACTGGCTGTGTCCCTGCCTTTGCATAAACAGCTAAGGACCATGAATCTTTCCAGGGCTGAAGCATCTTTGCATCCAGAATCTGCACCACCTGCTTGGGCATGAACTCTTGGGCAGAGAAAACCAACACACTCAGGGGATGCAAAGAAGCCAGATAGGCCACCGAGGGGCCTGGGCTGTGCCGCGCTAGGCAGGTATGGCATGCCACTTCCTTCGTGGATGCAGGGCTTAAAGAGTTTAAAAGATGATGGTAAGCCCCGCGGTGAGGTTCCTTCTGGTGTCCTTTTTCAATCGCTTGGCAACAGAGCCACTGAGAGCTGACCCCGCCCCAGGCAAGTCCTCAGACCCTAGAGGGCAGATCCCATCAGTTTTCTCAGCTTTGCATCTCCACGCCCGGCACAGAGTGGACCCTTGATAGGTATTTAATAGAATAAAGGATGAGTCTCGCTTCATCCTCCCGCCAAGCTCCCCACTGTGGCCTTAAAAGGAGGGGAGGGGAGGAGGACCATGGAGGTGAAGATGATTCAGCCAGGATTCAGGTGTTTTTGCTGCCACCCCGTGGTAAGATGTCTTTCTTTTTCTCAGGCCTCATCAATCACACCCCATTCTCACCAACCTTACACACGAAATGAACCCTTAGAGACAAATGCCTGCAGTCCATGCCAGAGCCGCTGTTCTTGTTTCTACATTTCTTTGTAAACATTGTCTTGATACATTTTTATTCTGAGTCCCCAGGTTTGAATGTGAAATCCTAGGATCGTGGAATCACCATCTATTATTTCCGCGGAGTCCTGCATGGATCTCTGTCCAGCAGCCACCGTCATGGAAAGCCCTGGCCCCAATGCAAAGCCAGCAGGGGGCCACACACCCATGTTGGAAGCATGCACCCCGCTTCACTCCCATTCCCAGCCCAGGCCAGGGTGTGTGGCCATGACTTGGAATTTAGAGTCTAGAGTTGGATACAATCTATTACAAAGATACCTAAGCAATTTAATTGCAACTGTAAGATTGCAAAAGGAATGGTTAACCACACAAGAAGCTAATGTGCTTTCAGGCAACTTAAAAGCTTTTGCTGATGAGTGAGGCAGAGTGGAGTAGTAGCAGGACCATCCAACAGCTCAAGAGCCCTGCTTCTGGTCCCATCTCTGCCACTACCTGGCTGTGGAAGCTTGGACAAGCCATCCAGTTTCTTGATCTGTAGAGTGAGCATACTAAGGTAAACTAGATAATTTCCAAAGTCCCCATCATCAAAGGGCTTTACTCTTCTATGATACATGGATGAACAAGCGTGCTGATAAATAAATACCAGGTCTGTTCTTGTAACCCCCTCCTGTGTGTGTAAATATTGTGATACTATTTCAAGAGTCACGGTGGGCGGGGGGAGGGAGCTCAGTTCTCACATGAGCATCCGACCCGAGAATCAGCATCCCTCCCCCTACTTTTGGTGACGGCACCCGCCTTTCTTTGAGAATGCCCCCACCTCCAGCCCTTGCGGTCTTGATGGGACTGTTGAACAACCCTCATCCCACCCTCACCTCCAGGCTGCACGCGAAACTCTCGTCCAACTTCACCCCGGTCTGCTGGCATCCCAGGCCTCTACAAAGGCCAAGCTTGAGGGGTGCTGACGGGCGAGCTGGGGTGCTGACAACAGCAGACCAGCTTGTTAAATCAGTGGACTTCGCAGTTAGCACGTGGAGTTGGCCGCACACCACGCCTGATGTTCGGTTTGTCCTAAGTGCTGTCGGGCATCTGAGGACAGCAGATTTATATTCATGAGGGCAGAAGACCTGGCTGGCATTCCCTCCCTCTGCTGATGGGTGAGACACAGCCTCAAGCCTCCCTTCCCCGTTTGCAGGCTTGGATTTGAACATGACCTCATCAGTTCGCTCGGGAATGGCAGGTGGGCTCCCACATCAACTCAAGGCTCCAATGGTGGAGACCAGGAGATGGGAGTCAGTGCTGACTTGTGTCAAACTTCTCTGGCCCCAAGGTCCTTTAAAGCACAGAAATCGGGAGAGATACCTGTTCCAGTCACACCTGGCGATCCTTTCCACTAATGAAAGAGGTACCTGTCATTTTAGTGGGATTTGGGGAAGAAGTAGAAATGCAGGTGCTAAAGCTGCCATGTTTAAAGGAAGTTTGCTTAACTATCTGAAGTCTCTGTCCTGTTTTGTTTTAACTTTTAAAATGGAGAAAACACTAGTAATAATAATCACGGAATAGTATGGTAAGAAAATGTCTTTCCCAATTCTAAAACAGTATTGGTTAATCTACTGAAGCTAAACGTATATCTACCCTTCACCCAGCAATTCCATCCCTAGGTATATACAAGAAAAATGAGTGTACATGTCCACTAAAACACATATGGCTTTTCTTCTAATGGCTACAAACTGGAAACGCCCAAGTATCCAACCACAGCAGAATGGATACACGGCAGCATATATAAATCAGTGGAATTCTATTCAGCAGAATAATAAATGAATGCAACATATTCATGAATGAATCTCACAGCAAAAGAAGCCAGATATAGAAGAGAAGGTGCAGTGTGATTCCACTAAACGATATTTAAGAACGGGTGAAAACTATTTATGATAAAATAAGTTAGGGAAGGGAGGTAAGGAAGTCTTCTGTGCTGCTAGAAATGTTTTGCCTTGACCTGAATAGCGGTCACAGGGCTGTACACATACGTAAAAATTCTTTGAGGTGTATATTTAAGATGTCTTACTGTGCATGTGTTATAACTTGATTTTTTTAAAAGAAAAAATATCACAAAGTGTAATTTTAAAGCTTTGTGGGAAAATATTTTCTGAGAAAAAAAAAGATACATTGTATTTTTAGAAACCCACCTGGGTCTCAGAAGTAAGGGGAGGGGCTGGGCATCTTTATACATCAGAGGTACAGTCACTGAGATGCTGTAACTAAAACACAGAGCTTAATCCTCCTTCCTCCTCCAGCTCTGGGTTCAGTGGTGTGATCCTTGGCAAGTCACACCTTTTCTGAGCTTCAGCCATGACCTACATTATTTTATTTATTTATTTATTTATTTATTTATTTATTTAGGCTGCATTGGGTCTTCGTTGCTGCGCACGGGCTTTCTCTAGTTGCGGTGAGCAGGGACTACTCTTCATTGCGGTGCTCAGGCTCTAAGCACGCAGGCTTCAGTAGTTGTGGCTCACGGGCTCTAGAGCACAGGCTCAGCAGTTGTGGTACATGGGCTTAGTTGCTCCGCAGCATGTGGGATCTTCCCGGACCAGGGCTTGAACCCATGTCCCCTGCACTGGCAGGCGGATTCTTAGCCACTGAACCACCAGGGAAGTCCAACATTATTTTTAATGTTCACTTCAATTCTAAATTCTTTGACCACTGAATAAAAGGTGGGATTTTTTTTTTTAACAAAAAAGTCTTCTATCTCTTTCCTCCTCTTCAATCAGACACACAATTTCTTTGCTCTTGTCCTCCCACCACTGACTGGATGAGAAGCTCTCAGAGACCACATCACCTGTGTCTTCTGTACTCAACTAAGTACCCCAGTGAGATGAATACAGCAGACACTGTTAGATGAAAGAGCCTTATTTTGCCATAAAGTATATTGGATCTAAAGCAAAGACTTCTATCTATAAAGCTATGAAATCTACAATAAAGATGATGCATCCACAATAAAAATTCTATCAGCCAAGCTGTCTAACAATATAAGGTTTTGGAGAGAGTAACTATTTCTACCAGCCAACTTAATGGACCCGTGAATAAACTGCCTTTTTCCCCCACCTCGAACTTGGCTTTATTAAAAAATGATATTGTATTTCCTTTGGCCAGAAATAAGAAAAACTAAACCTATTATGTTTGGAGAGAAAGCTACTCCCCAAGGTCATCTTAATTTAACCAGAGATCATTTCTGTGGGAAGACAAGTATCTGGGCATTCAGTTTGATGGGCTGGCAGCCTTTTTCCTTCAGCGGATCTTCCTCCAGAGTCGAGTGTAAGAATCAGCACCATTATATCCTAGACATTTGGGTCGCTATTTGAAATCAGAGCAACAATAAAAAGTAATGTGAACTTGAATGATTTAGAATCTAGAGTCTAGGGTAGGATACAACCATTACAAAGATGCCCGAGCAATTCAATTACAACTGTAAGGTTGCAAAAGGAATGGTTAGCCCCACAAGAAGGTAATGTGCTTTCAAGCCACTTAAAAGCTTTTGCTGATGAGTGAGGCAGAGTGGAGTAGTAGCAGGACCATCCAACAGCTCAAGAGCCCTGCTTCTGGTCCCATCTCTGCCACTAGCCAGCTGTGGAAGCTTGGACAAGTCATCCAGTATCTTGATCTGGATAAAGTGGGTAAACTAAATAATTTCCAAAGTCCCCTTTACATGATGAACTTTACTATTGTATGATACATGGATAAAAATTGCAAAGATAAATACAGAGTCTGCTCTTATAACTTCCTCCTGTGTCTGCAAATATTTTGACGGTCTTTAAAGCAGCACTGTGTCTGGGAGGGGCTCAGTTTTCATATGCTCAGAATCCCTACCTCTTCTCTGTGGAGACAGCACTCTGATTTTCTCTGAGAAACCCCACCAGACTAGGCCAATCAGATTTTCTCTTCCAGAATTAAACCTTGAGCTGAACAATACAGGGGCAGAAAAGAGTTGTTTCTGAGTCATTATGGTGTCAGCCCTTTGAAGAGACTGTCCATTAGCTCACATCTATCATTGCAGATCTTGGGATGTCTCACCCTTGGTCCTCCACGGCCTGGCTATTCTGTTTTCCTTTTGATTCTCTGAGTTACTCCTTATACTTCGGATAAACTCCTTGGTAGGACTAAGCTGGCCAGAGCTGACCTCTGTTGCTTATAAACGAAGAATCCTAACTGACACTGAACTCTTTTCTGGTCTATCGTGGGACTTTAAATTATCTTTTCAAGTAACAGAATTGTATTCATTTTAAAGTACCCTAAAAAAAAAAAAAAAACTAGATTTAAAAAATCTAATAAGACATCCTTTTCCTTTAACTAGAAAAAGTGGAGCTATTGCACATTCCGAGTCATAAACTTAATTTTCTGCTACTGTCACTGTACTAAGATTAACTTGGTAAAAGAGCATGGTTCTTTTTTTTCTTTTTTCTTTTTTTTTTTTGTGGTATGCGGGCCTCTCACTGTTGTGGCCTCTCCCGTTGCGGAGCATAGGCTCCGGACGCGCAGGCTCAGCGGCCATGGCTCACGGGCCTAGCCGCTCCACGGCATGTGGGATCTTCCCGGACCGGGGCACGAACCCGTGTCCCCTGCATCGGCAGGCGGACTCTCAACCACTGCACCACCAGGGAAGCCCAAGAGCATGGTTCTTGATCATGCTGGACCAGAACTAAGGTCAACTGCATTCAAGTATCAAACCCTGGAACTAGTTCTGTCCTCCTGCATAATCAGGGATATCACCAGAATCCTTCGCAACTCTCGGCAGCATCCAATCTACCAAGCACTCCCTGGAGAGAAAAACAGAAGCTGATCACTCAGCCAAAAGCCCATTATGGCACCTCTGGGATTTCTTCTGCCAGGAAAGCAATGAGCTTCTTTTTAGCGGGTGGTCCAAAGCTATGCCAGAGCTATGACTTCCAACATTACTTTTTTTTTTTTTTTAGAAGATGTTGGGGGTAGGAGTTTATTAACTTATTTATTTTTGCTGTGTTGGGTCTTCGTTTCTGTGCCAGGGCTTTCTCTTTTTGTGGCAAGCAGGGGCCACTCTTCATCACGGTGCGTGGGCCTCTCATTATCGCGGCCTCTCTTGTTGCGGAGCACAGGCTCCGGATGCACAGGCTCAGTAGTTGTGGCTCACGGGCCTAGTTGCTCCGCGGCACGTGGGATCCTCCCAGACCAGGGCTCGAACCCATGTCCCCTGCATTAGCAGGCAGATTCTCAACCACTGTGCCAACAGAGAAGCCCCCCAACATTACTTTTGAAAAGAGTAAAATGCCTATGGTCAGGGCAGAATGGCACAGAGGGGGGCTTCAAGGAAGGACACCTACACCCCATTAACAAAGACTAGAGTCAGTCTCCCTGCTAGTGTGGCTTTGGTTCCCACATTTAAAACTTGTCACTGACAGTGCCACTTATTTACGGTTGGCGATGGCTTTGAGGATGACTTTCTTGAAAGGGTGCAGGGAGACATATCATGGGACTTACCTGGTCTCAGAACTATTGCTGACAAAGACAACCAGCATCACCCTCTCGTTCTACAATCGTGTTCTCCAAAATGGTAGCCACGTGTGGCTATTTAAATTTGAATTAATTAAAACTAAATAAGGGCTTCCCTGGTGGCGCAGTGGTTGAGAGTCTACCTGCCAATGCAGGGGACACGGGTTCGTGCCCCGGTCCGGGAAGATCCCACATGCCGCGGAGCGGCCGGGCCCGTGAGCCATGGCCGCTGAGCCTACACGTCCAGAGCCTGTGCTCTGCAACGGGAGAGGCCACAACAGTGAGAGGCCCGCGTACTGCAAAAAAAAAAAAAAAAAAAAAAAAAAAAGAATGACACCAGAGACCTGCCAGTTTTGGAAAGTAGACCACTGGCCATGGCAACACCATAAGACATAGAGAACTAGCTCCATCTTACATAGAGAAAATGGTGGCTCAAAGAAATTCAACAGCTAGCCCAAGAAGACTAGTGAGTGGCCAAGCCGGGATTCAAACTCCAGTGGGCTCTTCACCACCACACTGCCACTTCTGTAGGGAGTGGTCTGGAATGGGGGGCCCTTTTCAAGAGGTAGCTTAAGCACATCACTGGTTCTGAGACTCTCTGGTAAACCACAGTGCAGGGCAGAGCTGACGCTGACTTCCGATATCTGTTCTCCCCCTTTTCTTAGCAAGAGAACACTGTGTACTAGAACTTTCCAGAAGGCAGAGCAAGAGTTTGAAGTTGTCCTCCTTGGTACTATTGGAAGAAAGGAGTGATGGCTGGAGCTCCAATGGTGATCTTGGACTACGAGGCAACTTTAAAGCCACATGCAAAGCAAAAAACTAGAAAATGCCTATGTCTCTGGATTTGTTTTGTATCTGCCATACCCATGCTGGACTGCCTGTCTCCAGACTTCTTTTAAATGAGAGAAGAAACCATTGTTTGAGGTTTTCTGTGTAGGCAGCCAACCCCTTATCCTAACTGGGAAATCAGAAAGGCCACTGGAGAGATTACATACCATGGTCTTCAAAGTCCCACATGCCTCCTTCGAAAGCATCTTGACAAGATTTCTGTGGGCTGAGAAAAGTTCCTGACAGTGGTCTTCCAGGTGCAGAGTGTATGTATATCTCCACAACCGTATTCCTCAGATTGGGCTTGAACTCAGGGATCCCTACACCTTTTACAGGCATAAACTCCCAGACACAGCTTTGAGCATCGGTGGCACTGGGGAGTTATTTTTTAAAACATCTCTTAGCTATTTCTTTTGCTCTTTCTTCCCACCCCCATCCCCGTGCTAGGGAGAAAAAAAAAAATTAGCCAGGCAAGAGTACATTCAATTCCCTTTCTTAATTAGAAGCAAAACATTTGGAAAGCGGTGGCACAGTCGCTTGAAGAGCATTTGCAAATTATCCACGAGCGCAAAGCTAGCATATTAAGCAAAGCAACAGGGGTTGGAGAATACATTCCAGGCTAGTGGAGAGGGTGATCCAGACCTGCAGAGGCGTCTGTCAGTCACAGCTGGTGCGGGGCTCCTAATCCCTTCAGTCATTGCTGGCCACGCACGGAGAAGGGCTCGCGTGAAATACAAAAACAAAAACCAAAAAACCCCAAAGTGCCAACAGCATCGCCACGAACTCTATCATCCCAAACTAATACAGCAGAGCACCTAATGGATTTTAGGGAAGCTTTCAAATAAATAATCATTTCCTGGTAGCGGAGATTAGATTTCATACACCATGGCTCAGCCCAAGCTGAAGCAGAGAGATGTGAAGAAGAGAGTTCTTTTTCCAAAAGAAAAATTCACTTCGAATCCACTAACAGACAAGGAACTATGCCTTCCAAACTCTGTGGCCTGGGGAAGGAAGTAATTATCTTGATCATGAGCATTTTCTGACTTCAGTGGTTCTTGGGAGCCAGCTGTGTCATAGCAGATGTAGGAATGGCTGACTACAGCAGATCCTGGGCTTTCTTTCACCAGAAAATGTTAAGAGCAAGTTGGCACACAGTGGATGCTGGCTATGACAACGCCATGACCTCCCAAGATAAGCCAGGGTATTTCATTTTTAGACAGTTCTAACTGAAAAAGCTATTCCTTAAGCTGTGCTAACATCTATTCCCCTGTACCTTTCACTCCTTGGTTCTACTTCTGGTTTGGAAGGGAACATAGGATGAACCCAGAGTCTTTTCGCCATGGTGGTCCCTCTAAGATGGAAAGTAGATTCTATCACCCACATCTGCTTTCTCCAGCCTAAAAGGTCCAGTCATTTGAGCCACTGCTTCCTCTTCGAGTTTCTAGCCCAGCAGGCTGGAGACTCTCATCTGCAGGCCCATGGGTGTGGAGCTGCCTTCTACCCTTGGGTACTTGGAGGAGGGCGCACATGGAGCAGAAGTCCCAAGGGGAACCACTTCTTGGGGTTGACTTAGCTTCCCGGGGCTTCCTCACTGCCTCGCAGAGAGGAGGTGAGCAATGAATATTGAGTTGGGGTTGACTTAGCTTCCCGGGGCTCCCTCAATGCCTCGCGGAGAGGAGGTGAGCAATGAATATTGAGACCAGTAAATGACTGAATGAACGATTATGTCTCTTATTGAATTAAAACCCAATTTTTTTCCTTGCCCCTGAATATGCTTTTATCATGTGTTTGGGGGATCTAATTTCAGGACACTACTTGGGTCCCTGTTTCTGCTCATTTTCACCTCGTTAGAGCCCATCGGAATTCCAGCGTGTTGAGATCTTTTGATTTAATGACTTAATCATCCCACAAATTACCTGTCCCTCCCAGTTTTGTGTCAGCTACAGATTAACTGGCATGCCATCAATATACTCATCTGAGCTGATTAATTATATTTGGCTTATACTCGTATTACAGGTTTTTAAAGAGGCAGGGTAAACATCCTTTGTCTTGTCTTTCTGAATGGAGGGTGTTATGGACCCAACTGTGCCCCCTGCAAAATCCATATGCTGAAGTCCTAACCCCCAGGACCTCAGAACGTGACCTTATTTGGAAATAGGGTTGCTGTAGATACATTAGCTAAAATGAGGGCACACTGGAATAGGGTGGGTCCCTAATCCAACATGACTGGTGTCCTTATAAAACAGACACTTATAGAGGGAGGACAAACGTGATGAGACACAGGGAGATGACGGCCATCTACGAAGCAAGGAGAGAGGCTGGAACAGACCCTTCCCCCGCAGCCTCAGAGGAACCACCCTGCTGACTCCTTGATGTTGGATTTCCAGCCTCCGGAGCTGTGAGGCAAAACATTTCTGTTCTTGAAGCCCCTCAGTTTCCGGTACTTTGTTAAGCAGCCCTAGGAGACTAATACAGAAGGAGAGGAACACATGGCCCTGGGGGCCCTCTCAGCTAAAATTGTTACCTCTGAGACATGAAGAAGCTTTATCTGTGCCTTAAACGTGCCGGGGGGAAGGGAGCATTTAAGTACCACTCCTGGATGTGGCCCCCTTCAATTCTTCAGCCCTGCTGACACAATAGCATAGAGCAGATGCGAACTTTTGTGGCTTCGACAAAGAATCCCTTGAGGATGGTCGTGAGGATTTTTTTTTCTTTATTACGAGCACCAGAGTTCAGAGGAAGATATCTAGGTTTATTGATTACCACCATCTGAAACATGCAAAGAATTCAAAGATGGAGAATGGAAAGGGGCATGCTGCTGCTGTGAAATCTCCAAAAAGAACATCTCACCTCCATGGAAAGGGAAAAGTTGGGACAATAAATGAAAACTCCGAATTCAAGAGCCAAGTTGTGTAACAGCGGGGGGTGGGTCCTGGGGTCCACACGTCTGATAAGAAATCAGGATTAAAATCGTTGCTTAATTCTGTCTGTATCAGAAAGTGCTCACTGATAACAAAAAAAGATGCAAAACTCAACTCCCAGTTTGTCAACTCAGGTACTAACTCAGCTGTGTCTTGGATAACACATCAATTTGTTAAAAACGCACACAGCAGAAGAAGCTACCTCTGTTCTTCCAGTTGTCAGAGCAAAACTCCTTTACTCTTCTGTCCAGCAACCTGAAGGAAAACAAGGGAATTTGTGGCTTGGTTTCCTTGACAACCTTATCTTCACTCCAGGCACCGTCTCCTGTCTCTAAGCAACAGGGTACTCTTCAGAATTACCGGGAGGTAAAACCCAGCACTTTTCCGGAGTCTTTGAGGACCAAGCAAATCAGGGCAGAGCAACTGGTCCCTTACAGGGCAGGGGCCCAGGAGCATGGAAAGGTGCATGGGCCCAAATGTCCTCCCCAGACCCCATGCACACCCCAGCATTCCCCCCCACCCCGCCCCGAGGCCTTGGCGCTTGGAATTCCACGTCTCCACCCTCCTCCCCTGGTTTATTCCTCTGTCCTCTGCAGGGGTCAGTGACTCAGTTCATCAGCTGGCTTCCCCCCCACACGCCCCACGGCCGACAGAAAAGCCCTACGTGGCCCTTGTGTGAAGGAGAGGCTGACCCCGGAGCACAGGGCACAAAAAGGAAAGCTAAGATGCCACCGTGCCTTTTCGTAAACAAATGACTCGGCTGGAGAAGTGTTTGACTAAAAGGGTTGCTGGGTTGACATTTAAGACGACTTTGTTTGCACCTGAAAACAGGATTCAGAGATTTTTATTTCTTCCCTGGCACCATGTCCCCACCTCTTCCCTAGCATCTCTGCGCCAGGAAGCGTTTCTGAGAATATACAGAGAAGAGCAAATGAACAAAATCTCTGGAAATGAAAGCTCTGAAATTTAATGACAGCAAGAGAAGAGCGCTGATGAGTGCAAAGCTCAGAAGTTGAAAGGGAATGAGATTTGGAAGGCAAAGGTGCCGGTAAACAGCGCTTTCGACTGCCATGTCCAATAATCAGGACCACGGCTGTTTACCTGGTACCTTTATGTCTCAGGCAGGCTCATTTCCACGACCGTAGTTCGTTCTTATATCACCCGTGAAGTAGAGGGTGGGGCGAGAATTATTCACCTTCCTTCCTTCACCTTGGAAAGTTGTCAAACATAACGATCACATAGTTATTTTCAAAATGAGATAAAAACTAGAGACTCTGACTCCTAACTCTTACTTATCCGTGGCTTGGCTCGTCTAAACTGCTCTAATGCAAATGCAACTGCCAAGTTTTCTTGTCCCCAGGAGCTGTGAGTTATTTTCTGATTAATGTTTTTGGGAGCCCATTAACATGACAGATCTGTTTGAGATTCCTGTCTTTGTTTGTTCTCCTTTGAGTGGAATTATTAAGTAGAAAAGCCCGATTTCGCTGTCAAGCCCTCATCTGAGGTCCACTTCCAATAGCTGCTTTGCCGAGGGTGTAGCTGAAGCTGCGAGCAAGGGCTGCAAATATCAACTGATTAGGGACACTTCCATGGTTAGGAAAAATACCAAGTAGTAGAAGGAGAAGATCAGGGGCTGGGGGAGTGGCTATGCTGAGTAATTTGTAGGACACAGGGGCATGGCAAGCTCTGGCACAAGGTCCGGGGCAACAGGAAATGGGATCAAATATATACTCCCAATAGCTACCAACCAGGACAAGGGCGGGCAGAGTCACCGCTGATTAGGGCGAGATCTTGAATGAGGATGCGGCGCTGCCCCTTCGGGCAGGTAATACCCAAAAAACACAGACCACGGGGTTGGCTAGTCTCTAAGGAGTTGGGCCTCTGAAGATGGGTGGTTTGAAACGGCTTGAAAATCTAGTCTCTAAGGAGTTGGGCCTCTGAAGACGGGTGGTTTGAAACGGCTTGAAAACCTAGTCTCTAGAGAGTTGAGCCTCTGAAGATGGGTGGTTTGAAACGGCTTGAAAATCTGGTCTCTAAAGAGTTGGGTCTCTGAAGACGGGTGGTTTGAAATGGCTTGAAAATCTAGTCTCTAAAGAGTTGGGCCTCTGAAGACGGGTGGTTTGAAACGGCTTGAAAATCTAGGTGTTGGAGGGAGCTCGGGTTCATGGAAAGCCCCCAAGGGGCTTCACGCAGACTGAACTGGCAACCTTTATGCTGTCAGAAGCCATGCATCTTTTCCTCTCTACACCCAAATCCCCAGGCTGAGTGCACCACCTCTGAAGGGGTCTCCATGTTACCAAGGAGATGTGAGCCCAAAGCAACGGACGTTGTTAAGTGAAGTCACATCTGTGCTAAGCGGGGAGTTCGAATGGCAATTACCTCCCTGAAAAGGGAGACAAACCAACGAGAGCAGGGATGGACCACGAAGTACATTTAGGTGTCATTTCACTCGCTGTACTTAATCAGAGAAAGGAAAAAAAAATGGAATGTTGATTTCAGGATTCATCCTTGGTTAACTGTTATTTGCAGAACACAGTAACATTTTAATTATTTTCAACGCCACATCATAACAGCTATCAAGGGAGTACAGACAAAATAGAATAAACAGGGACTTATTAAATACATAATTAATGTGCACTAAAATTAGCATATATGAATATGAATGAACTGAGACCATTATAAAGTACGCACCTCAAATGTTATCAATTGATTAAGCTGCACCTCGGATGTCATCGATTGATTAAACTTGTTACCTGCTACAGCTTCTGAACAAATGAGGTCACTCAACAGGGGAGAGACAGACTCGTCAGAAGATGACACGGTTCCTTGGTGGGTTCTCAGGCTAGCACGAAGGTGCTGCATATTTTTATAAACCAAATTTTAGAAACGCCACCATTCTCTTTACAGTGAAGCAAGGACAAATCAAGCTCTTGTCAAAGATCATCGCAAAGCCAGCGGGGACTCTGGAATTTTTAGTTAGCAACACAATCATACCTTCAATTACTGAGGATGGCAGCAGACAGCACAGGGGTGCTGTCCTGGGTGGTTTTTCCAGGAGCAGGAAAGGGTCTGAAGGTACTTCTCACTGCAGCCTTGGACTTGGATGGAGCCGCCCAACTGAACAGAGCAGAAGTGATAAAATTCTGGCAGAAAAGATGACTGCTGACAGTAAGGTGATCTGCCCCGCACCCATGGAGGCGGGTCAGCGCTGTGGCTATGTATTACCTCCTAGTTACCTCGTTAACTATTGGAAAAAAGAGAACAGCCTGATGTCCAGCCAGCCAGTGGCTTCGACCCTTCCTGCCTGCCTGTGTGCAGGGCCTCTTCTCATCCCCTCTACTGTGGATGGAAACGCTGGCAATTGGTCCTACAACGTCTGGGCTCAATCACAACTCTTTAAACAGTAAATATGATTTTTTATGCACCATCTTCAAAGTCTTCGATGTTCACTGAACCAAAAGAAAGATCTCACACCTTTGCACTGAGAGCTTGTCTTGATTCTGCTGACTTCCTGTGAGAATCGCTTCATCCTGCACTGTATTATAATATGTGTGTATAAACTTTCTCCTGTTGGATTGCAAACTCTTTCAAAGTAAGGACCGTCTTGCATTCTTTTTTGTACCTCTGGGAGCACCTACAACTGTGCCATCCAAAGTGGCAGCTACTGTGGGACTTCCCTGGTGGTCCAGTGGGTATGACTCCATGCTCCCAGTGCAGGGCGCCTGGGTTCAATCCCTGGCCAGGGAACTAGATCCCACATGCATGCTGCAACTAAGAGTTCCCATGCCTCAACTAAGAAGTCCTATAGATCCCGCATGCCACAACTAAGACCCGGCGCAGCCAAAATAAATTAATTAATTAAAAACAAAAAAACACCAAAGTGGCAGCTACTAGCCCTGTGTGGCTACAAGACGCTTGGAATTTGGCTAGCATGATGGAAAAAATAAATAATTTAATTTTAATTAATTTGTTTAAATTTGAAAACGGAAGAATTATAAAATCTTTTTGCAGTAGGGTGACATTTTACTTGAATCACTGAAAATTTCACTCGAATCACCCAGAAAATGATGTGCCAGAAGTGTAAAATACACACTGGATTTCAAAGACTTTAGTATGAAATAAAAGAATGTAAAATAATCTCGATTTTTAAAATAATGATTCTATGTTGAAATGATAATATTTTGGCTATTTTAGGGTAAATAAAATATATTTTTAAAACCAATTTCACCTGATTTTCTTTTTCTTTTTGCGGTACGCAGGCCTCTCACTGTTGTGGCCTCTCCTGCTGTGGAGCACAGGCTCTGGACGCGCAGGCTCAGCGGCCATGGCTCACGGGCCCAGCCACTCCGGCATGTGGGATCTTCCCGGACCGGGGCACGAACCCGCGTCCCCTGCATCGGCAGGCGAACTCTCAACCACTGCGCCACCAGGGAAGCCCCTCACCTGATTTTTTAAATATTTTTTTAACATGGCTCCTCTAAAGTTGAAAATGATATACGTAGCTTGCATATACTTCTATTGGACAAGGGTGATCCCGGTGCTCCATATATAGAAAGTATCCAGAAAGTATTGTTGACTGATTGATTATTTGAACACTATAAACATGACTTCATCACCGCTCATCTGGTGCCCATTACAACCAGAGAAAAGCGTTTTTCAGGCCACGTATCTGGGTTAGATATATAATCTGTGACCAGGAAAGAGAACACAGAAGACTAGTGACAATGGAATAAAATCACTTGTGCCAATTAATAACCTACCTCCTTCTGAAATGGGTTAAAAGTGCAGAACAACAACAGGTTGTAAAATGAGAGAAGAATTCAGAGAATCAGACCAGAAGAATACATTTCCTTCTTATCTCAGCCGCAAATGGGCCTCTGGGCTTCTTGGCAGCAGAGGGTGAAAAAGAAGGTACACACACTAAATTGCAAGTATGTTTCAACAAGGGAGACAAAGCTTTTCCAGGTGGTGCATTCGGAAATAAATATTTAAGAGAATTGGGTGATGAACTGGGCAATGTCTCCAGCAAAAATGTGGCAATAAATGCCACGATAATTTTCATGTGACAGTTAATGTCCTTTCTTCAAACTCCAGGGTGAGTCAGGAGCAGCTGTTCTGTGAGGGGCTAAGCTGACACAGACCAATGATGTCGCCTTGCTCGGGGGATGGGTGTGTGTCTCTTTGCAGACAACACATCACGCCCAGAGGAGAGGATGACTAGCTGGCCTGGGAGCAGCTCTCCATTTGCCCCCGGACACTGGACATGACACAAGCCTGCAGCACGGTTCCCCTGCACAAGCCGCCCTCACCCTCTGCCATCTCCACAAAACCAGGTCAGAACCTAAGGGAACAAGAATGATGGCACCACAGGGATGACCCTGTACCACCCTTAATTTATTAAAAAAATATATAACTTGCAAATTTTGATCTCTAGGTATTTTATTCATAACGTATTTTTGACATACCCCATGACTGAGAAAAACCATCTCAGGAAACAAAATGTCTTCCCTAAATAAAACTCGTCCCAAGGCAAGCTTGGGTAGGCTCTGAATAATTGGTGAAGTTACATTTCCATGCGGTCCATCCAACAGCAGTGCCATCCAATAGAACTTTCTGTGATCATGGAATTGTTCTCTGTCTGCTGTCCAATATGGCAGCCTACGGCTCTCCAGCACCTGACATGTGGCAAAGTACAACTGAGGGTCTAGATTCTGCATTTTCTTTAATTCTGATCAGTGAAGAGTAGAACATTTGGTGGCTCCAGGATTCAAGCCCGGGCCTTTCTGATTCTAAAGCCTGTGCTTGTCCACATGGCTAGTAGCTGGCATTTTGGGCAGTGCACCTCCAAAAGGTCTTCACGCAAACCACGTTCCGGCCAAAATCTGCCTGGCCATAGTAGAAAGACAATTGGGGGTGACTGGAAACTTTTGAGTCCTGATACAAAAATAGGTTCAAATTCTCTTGCTTTAACTTTTTTCTTCAATTTACATAACAGGTAGAAGGAGGACATAACCTAGGAGATGTGGAAATGGGTCTCAATTTCAAACCCTCATCCTGTGCAGCCTTAGAATGTAGCCTTCTTGATCTGAAGGCCAGAGAGTAGGGCACAGGCACCTGTGTGTCTGTTGGCCTTGGGGCCGGAGTTGATGGCGAACCTAAAAGTCGCCCAGTCACTTTCCAGGGATCACGCGGGGATCCGAGAGCTGCGATTTCACTCTCTGGGTGTCTGTGCCACCAGTTCTCACGCTCAAACCCAACAGCCTGATTTGGGAGCGTGCTACGAGTGTCTGCTACGGCACATGCCCAGGAGCACAATATGCTAAGCAGAATGTCACCCCACACAGGAGCCTGCGCTAATTATAATGTCAGGCTCCCCACTGAGGACCAGATAATTACAGGAGAACATGACAGTGTTTCCAAACTCCTGGAGCAAACGCATCTTCACATGTAACCTAAGTGATCTGAGATGGTCTCACTCGAGACCACCGAGACCAGAACCGAACGATCTTTGGGGAGCAAAGGGAAGCCAAAAGTAGGTGGGAAGAGGGGCGTGGCGACCCGGAGGAGCTGGAGGGAGATCAACCTTGTTCGGGCCCTACTGTGTCCTGGGCATCATGATCTGCACCTCATGGCAGGTAACACGGGGAGCGGCCTTGTTTGTTGCCGTGCTGTCATCTCACTGAATACTGAACAGCAAGATAGATGTTATCTCTGTTTTTACAGCTGGGAAAACTGAGACTCCCATAATCTTACCTGGGGACACCCAGCTAGTAGAGCTGGTGGCTGCAGGGTCCAAGCCCTGGCCTTTCTGACTCTAAATCCTGTGCTCGGCCCCTCCCTCCACGTCTCCTTCCTTGACGTGGCTGAAGCGGTGACCATCTGCCTGGGAGGCCCGACCGTCCTCACTTGACGGTGGTGGTGGTGGGTGTGTCGGGGGCTGCACGGTGTTCACCCCTCACACATATGTGCAGGGAGCCCACGGCGGCAGGTGCCCTGGCGGGGATGTGGCTTCCACTCCAGGCTTCCTCCGCCCACATCTCCTTGCTGAAATGAGCCTGCGGCGTCAGGAGTGACCATCACGGATGCTAACATCTGACGGGGCAAGCTCCAAAAAGTGAGATGCCCTTGCTGAACTCTTCTGGAATCATGGCTGAAAAGCTCTGTGATCCACCGGAAGAAACACAACGGAGCTCCCTATGGCAACAGGCAGACTGGAGGCAGCATATAGAGATGAGCATGAATCACGGTCTACCAGGACCTGCTGTGAGACTGTGAGCTCGGTCTTTGACCTCTCTGGGTCTCAGTGGCTAAAATGTAAACCAGGGGTGCAAATACCTAAATCATATACGTGGAGCACTTGACGTCTGGAGCTTCGAAAGGCCCGAGGAAATGGTGGCCTCCGGTGTCATAAGGGCATTGTATTCCTGCCAATGATTTGTGGTTTGGAGTGGGGCTCAGCTTACTCACTGACTGAGCCTGGGTGTCTGGCTGCACAAAATGCCCCTCCAGTTTCTGGGGGCAGAGCGATGTGAAGCGGAGGCTGCTGCATCAGGGTTTTCCCTGGAAAGGTCCACAGCTATTAGTAGAATTTTCTATTCACTCTTTGCCCCAGGAAAATGAAGATTCAGTAAGTTCTTTTGAGCTGTTGGCTCCTTTCCACACACGCTCAGTGCTGTCTTGTCAAAGCCACAGCATGTGGAGACCATGGCAGAATGAAGCAAGTGCCAGGGCTCAGGCCACCAACAATCCCTGGAACCTGGGAGTGTCATCTTTTCCTGGCAAAGGAGACTCTGCAGATGTGATTACCCTGGATTATCTGTGGATGGGGTAACGACCCCGGATTAACTGGGTGGGGCCCACACTGCAGTCACAGGGTCTTTATAAGAAGGAGACAGGGGGAGATAAGATACAGAAAAGGATGCAGTGTGACCACGGAGGCTGAGATATACATATACATATATATATATATATATATATATATATATATATATATATATATATATATATATATATATATATATATATATATAACTAAATCACTTTGCTGTACAGCAGGAATCAACACAACACCATAGGAACTTCCCTGGTGGTGCAGTGGCTAAGAATCTGCCTGCCAGTGCAGAGGACACAGGTTTGATCCCTGGTCCTTGAAGATCCCACATGCCGCAGAGCGACTAAGCCCATGAGCCACAACTACTGAGCCCGTGTGCCACAACTACTGAGCCCGTGTGCCACAACTACTGAAGCCGCAATGAGAAGCCCGTGTTCCCTGATGAAGAGTAGCCCCCGCACACCGCAACTAGAGAAAGCCCACGTGCGGCAACGAAGACCCAACGCAGCCAAAAATTAAATTAATTAATTAATTAATTTTTTAAAAAGGTACTGTAAATCAACTATAATTCAATAAAAAAATAAAAATAAAATGAAAACAAAAAGCATTTTAATCTGATCACATGAATCATAAATATTCACTATAGAAAAGTTGAGTTATAAATCTCACAAAACACGAAGGAAATAAAAATCAGCCATAATCCTGTCACTCCATAAGCCCAAGGACAACCAACACTGTTAACATATTAGTGTATAAATCTGTGGGGTTTTGTTCCCTCAAACAAAATCACTTCTGATGAAAACATCAAGTGTCTCATTTAAAGCCATGAAATGGGGTCTATTAGGAGCCGTCAAGGAGGACAAGCCAAACAATTAAAATCAACTGTCCTGCTGTTCTAGAGACACAGGCAGTGACCTCCGGCTCTCTCTGTGTCACAGTCACAACCAGCAAAGCAAACTTGAGCCCTGGCTCTGATGAGAGGAAAATATAAAGTGTGCGATTTACCCAGCCTCTTTTTCTATGGACCTTTATGAATCATGTCAAACAGCAAGGAAAGTCCAGTGTATCCCAGAGACCCACAGAAGTTAAATGTGTCCCTTAGCCCACCTGGCAGCCAAGGTGCATAGGAAACTGAGACACCTGACTCCTCTCCTAGAAAGGAGGTCAGGTCCCCAAATGCACCAGCCATCCCCAGAGCCTGAATATATAATGTGCTTCAATATGAACTGTAACATGGGTTCCAAAAACAAGATGGCACAGGCCTTCTTGCAAGAAGCTCCATGGATGGGGGGAAACAAATACATTCAAATAACTGCCATTCAGAGTGATAACTATCAAGACAGAGGCAGACACAGGATACAGGGAGGTGTCACCCAGGAAGAAGTGATGAACACTGTGAAATAAATGAAACTAACAATGTACTACTTGTCTTCTTTTCCACCAAATCATCCAATGCCAGAGCTGGAAGGAACCACAGGGATAATTAACACACACGCCTCCTACCCCCCCTCCCCACCAACCCCACCAAATTTTCCGACGGAGCAGTGCTTGAATGAGATAAGTTCTAGAATCCCTTTAAGCTCTAAATTTAACGTTCTCACGTACAAAGACCATAAGCTACTCATGAAAAGAGATTACTGGGAACTCGATGGCTGGTTGATTTTTAATTCCACTCTGACACAGAAAGGGAGCCTGTTTTCCGAAAGCCCAGAAATCCCTGGAAGGCTCCGAGCCCAGGAGTCTGTGTGACATGGCAGGAGAAGCCCGTTAAGAGACAGTGTGCTCCCAAGGCTACAGAGTGGGGTTGCTTTTACAGAAAACATGCCGTTTCCTTGGGAGATCATTTTCCAAAGGACTCAGCTCCTCGGGCTGAGCCATAGAAGGAACGTTTGGTGAAGGGGGAAGCCCCCCCATCCTCGGGAGCCTTTGCACCCACCACTCGCGGGTGAGCAGGGCTCACGTCTGCCGGCCTCCATCGGGCATCACCCTTTCCTCCTGAAACATTTCAAGTCCTTGCACAGCTGGACAGTTTGTTTCTCTAAAGCAGGGGTTCCTTCCTGCTCTGGAGCCGTGAGTGGACTTTGTGAGATCTGTGAATACCCAAAACTGCCTGGTAACTGGTTTGCATGCAACCTTCTCTTACGAGAGGGTCCATAGCTCTTAGCAGATTCCTGGGGGGACTGTGAGCCACAGAAGTTTCAGGACTCATTTATCCTTGCACACGTGTCTAAAATATGAAGCCAAGTGCTTTGGGTGTGCGCTCATGTCTGCATGTGGGTCCTCGCGCTCCAGAAACCTCTGGGAGACAGCACACGCGCTAATAAGATTTCCTTTTAACTCCTACATTAAAAAAAAATTTTTTTTTAAACAAAATGTCATCCCCAGGACATATAAAACTGAACCAGCCAACACAAAAAAACTTCAAAAAAATCAATTATCCATTTAGTTGCTGTGAAAATCTACCTTTAAACCCAGAGTCTCAGGGAACATCAAAGCTCTAGTTAAATTTTTAATAAACCATGAAGGCTAGTGCTAAAGAAGAGACCTTTTCAAAGATAAGTTGGCGACAGACAAGCTCTTGAAATGGTTCTCATCAAAAGGCACGAAGCTGCCAGAAGGCAACGGTGGGCGAGTGAACTTCCCTTTAGACTGAAGTTAGGAGCTTGAGACTCTGGGACTGAGCCCCAGGGGGCCTTCAGAAACACATCTATTTGTATTTAGATCTTTATTCTTTTTGGCTGGTTAAAGAAGGAGTCTTAAATGGTAGAAAGACAGCCACTAACTATTATGACTGAAAAGACGGCCTAAGTAACTTCTCTTCTCGAATGACTAGCATTTAACAGGTTGAAAGTGACCATGGAGGTTTTGAAGCTGCCCTCTGCAGAGACCCTGGTCTCTCGATGAGCTCTTTAACATACTGGGGGTGAGTATGACCAGATCCTTCCACCCAGGCAAACCCGCTTTGGTCAGATTTGTGTGCTGGGGTCCCATGTAAGACATCATCTCAAGACATACTGAACAGCAAGCTCTCAGAAAACAACCAAAATAGTTGACTCAGAACCCAAAGGGAAAAAGCCAAGAGAAAAATGAGAGGGAAACAGATGCTGAAAAAAACTGGGAGCAAATTGGCCTATATGACCCTATGATAGAAATTCCTAAGATCAGGACAGAAATAAGAGAGGAAAAGGCTTCTCATCTAGAGGAAGATCTGAGCTGAGTGATTAGACAAGATGTGCTGAGAGATTTCATATATATACTGCAACAGACAACATATTGATATTTTCATTCCTTAAAGACCAAAAGAAGTCTTCACTGCACAAGCAAAAGACTATCAAGGTACACACAGGGGAAGAAACTCGGTTTGGCCGTGGCCTTCGCTTCTACAGTATTGAAGCCAGAAGATAACACAGCAACATCTATAAGAGCTCTAAGGAGAAATAGGTGCCTCTAGCAAAAGCTATGCCTAGTCAAGTCTTTGCTCCTGTACTGGGGTAACAGGTTGACATTATGAACTCTGCAAGGACTCAGATAATATATCACCTGGGGCTGCTCCCTGTGCAAGATTATCACTCAAACTTGAGTTCCAAAACTATGAAAGATGGATCAGAATGTTTAAGAACACAAGACTGAAGGAGTCAGGAGTATTATTAACACTAATAACAGCTACCACTTTTCAAATGCTCAAATGGCCCAGGTACTGTACAGACTGTATATATATATATATAATCTTCTTTAATTATCAAAATTGGTATAGTTCATTTTGTAAATAATATCCCAGTTATCTCAGTAATAGCATTATCCCCAATTCACAGATGAGAACACCAAGGTCCAGAGAGCTCACGTCATTTGTCAAGATAAACTAGTTAGTTAAGTAGTAGAGCTGGAATTCCGCAATGTAACCCAAGGAGACCCTCAGGGTCTCTCCGCTTGTTTTTTTAATAATATCTTTATTCTTTTTTTATGCTTATCTGTCTTTTCTAGTTACTCTATAAAAAACATATTATTTTTGAAATAGAACACCAGTAAGTTTTCTTTTCAATTAAAATAAATCCAAAGACACAAAACAAATTACTCCAAAATGTTAAAAAGGAAAGGATTGGTAATGTAATGGGGAAGAATCTTTGTATTCTGTAACAAATTCATCACTAAAGGCATGTGGCCTATAAGCTTAAATTATACATAATGGCCCATCTCTGGGAACCCTGCCTCCCAGGTCATGGGCATGAAAATACCTTTGTTTAGCTCAGAGGAGACATCCTGACCAGGCCCACCTGTGAATGACTACAGGAAGGAAGAAATTAATACACACACCCCCTCCGGAGTCTGACCAGAACGAGGAAATGTCTGACTTTACTCCCTCCCCTTTTAGTGTAAAAGAAGCCTGCATTCTAACTCAGGCAAGATGGTTCTTTGGGACACGAGTCCACCATCCTCTCAGTCTGCTGGCTTTCCGAATAAAGTCGCTAACCCTCACCCCAACAACTCATCTCTCGATTTACTGACCTGTCACGTGGTGAGCAGTACGAGCCTGGACTCGGTAACGGTAAGAACATCTCAGAAAGATGTCCCCATGAAGAAAGTAGGTAAGGCAAACATCAGTGTGCAACTGTACTGAATTCAATACTTTTCAAAAGGATTAAGAAGAACCAGAGACACTCTGTGTTTACGAGAGGTGCAAGCCACAGCAATCGGGCAACAGCTATGAATTTATGCCCAGACGACTTGGTATCAAATACATGAAGAAAGGAACTCATAGGTGGAAACTGGAGTGAAACTGTTTGCAGTAACTGGGACCAGAAGTTTTAACACGCAGTGATCAATCTAGAGCCGGTAACCCAAAAAATAAAGTCAAGAAAGATTTGCACTCCCTCCCCCATGCCCCCTCGAGAAAGGACCAGCATCATGATTGCCCAAGCCCCTTTTCCAGCCAGGCAACTGAGCTGACAGAGTCACTTGACCCTCAGACCCGTGGCTGGACCGCTCGGGGCAAGACCTCACCTGGGATGTTGTGTATGGTGATGGCCAAAATGAGCAGCACGATCCTCCTCCAGCTGCTGCCGCCGGGCAGCACCGGCTTCCCTTGAGACAGCACGGGGGCAGCTGGGCCCTCTGGAAGGTCGGTGGACATTGCCTTCTTCCTCTGATATGCCTCGCCATTCTCACTCTTGTCTGAGCAAAAAAGAGAGGGATGGAAAGAGAGAGTAGATTGAAAACGGGCACGTCAGTACTTGGACAAGCAGCAGCTGGAGGAAGCTTTCGGGGCTGGAAAATGGTCTATTTCCTAACTACCTAAGGGACCATGTGTGCTTCTGCCTGGTCCTCCCCGCCTCCATTCATTCACTTATTCATTCATCAATCGGTCCTGGAACAGACATTCAGTGCCCAATGTATGGGTACTAAAAAGGGTAAAAAGATATATGTTTACGTAGAGCTGATTCACTTTGTTATACAGCAGAAACTAACACACCACTGTAAAGCAATTATACTCCAAGAAAGATGTTAGAAAAAAATGAGAAAAATTTGAATAATATGTTGCTAAACGGAAAAATTATAATATAGAACGTGATAGCACAATTTTGTTTAAATTTATGTGTATGGACCGAAAACAGATTGAAAATATACATGTCAAATAGTAAGCCACGGTTATCTCTGAGTACTGGACTTATCAATGAAAAAAAAAAAAAGAAAAAGGGCAAAAAGATGAAAATGGGGCATCCTAACACTGCCTGTTTAAGAGAAGCAGTACTGAACACAGATTCTGGAACTAGGCTGCCTGGCTCACTTCCTGACTCAGCCACTCATCAGCCGTGTGGTACGAAACAAGCTATTTAACCTCTTTGTGCCTTAGTTTCTTGATTTATAAAATGGGGTAAGAACAGGACCTATGCCACAAGGGTTTTGTGAGAATTAAATGAGAGGCTGCACCAAAGCGCTCAGACCATACAAAGTGCTTATATGTGGACTGTGGCTGCTGTCACACGTCCCCTCCCTCCTGCAGGAGGTGACCCTGCCCTACAGGTCACACAGACTCAGGGGGAACCAACTTGGATGCCAGGCTCAGCCAATCAGATTCTCTCCCCAGGGATGGGGGACGGGAATGGGGAAGGACCACGTGACCCCCAGTGTGGGCTCTGCATCCGAAAGGTCATGTGATGTAAGGGCAGCCACGACGTACGTGCACAAATGGGAGGAGGGGGCAGCCGGACAGAGAGACAGAAGGTAACAGATGTACAGAGACAAGCAGAGATGGGAAACCACGCAGCCCGAGACAGAGAGACAGACAGACAGAAATACAGACAAATGGCAGCCTGGGTGCCATAGGACATTCTGACCCTCATGGGCCGACTAAGGTACCCAGCCCTTGGGTTTCATGAGCTTACCTTCCTTGTAAAAATCCCCCTTTGGGGGGAAGGGGGTGAGGGAGAGATGCACACTACCAGATACAAAATAGATAATCAAGGATTCACTGTAGAGCACAGGGAACTATATTCAATGTCTTGTAATAAACTGTAATGGAAAAGAATCTGGAAAAAAGGATATACATGTATGTATAACTGAATCACTTTGCTGTACATCTGAAACTAACACAAAATTGGAAATCAACTATGTGACAAAGCGAGAGAGAGGCATGGACATATATACACTACCAAACGTAAGGTAGATAGCTAGTGGGAAGCAGCAGCATGGCACAGGGAGATCAGCTCGGTGCTTTGTGACCGCCTGGAGGGGTGGGATAGGGAGGGTGGGAGGGAGGGAGACGAAAGAGGGAAGAGATATGGGAACATGTGTATATGTATAACTGATTCACTTTGTTATAAAGCAGAAATGAACACACCATTGTAAAGCAATTATACTCCAATAAAGATGTAAAAAAATAAAATAAAATAAAATAAAAATAAAACAAAGTTCCCCTTTGGGTATATATTTGAAAACTGTCATTTCTTAGGGCCAGATTACACCAAACACCCACGGTCTCCTGGGTTATTTGCTAATCCCTAATGGAGGCAAACTGCCTAGATCTGAAACACAGGACCGAGACTGAGACAGGGAACCCAGGCTGCAGTTCACAGCAAGGGAAGGATCTTTCAGACAGGCTTCCTGGAAGAGGAAGGGAAACACCTGGGGACACAGGTGGAGACAAGTGTCCCTCCATCATCTGAATTGGCAGAGCCTGACCCAGATGTCCCAGACAGGTCACCAGAGCCTGTCTTTGGGACATCCACCACAGGACAGGGCAACCCTATAGCCCAGTGTTGGCTTTGTTACCCCAGGGGGATTATCAGTGGCCCCTTTCACTCCCCAAAGTGTCCTGGTTTGAAAGATAAATTTCATGGCTCCGCAGGTTGGGGGAAACAGCAGAAGCTTGACGGATGCTCTGCTCAGATGGGGTCCAGCCGACTTGAAGGGTAGGAGGGAACTCTCCGTGGTAACCACTTCCCTTCTCTAGGGACAAATTTTTCACAAGCAAAAGAATTCTCCTCTCTAAGATGAAAATTGCAGAAAATGTTTCCCAAAGTCAAATTAAGAAACTTTGAGGATTCCTTTATGCCTGAGCCCGGGCATTTGGTGCAGCCTCTCCTTACTCCTGGAAGTAAAGCAAGAAAAGGGCAGTTATCTGTCACCCTCTCAGGTGCTTCAAGACCAAGGTCTCACTCTATAAACTGGATCAGATCTTTGATTCCCTTTCCGGATGAACCTATCTTAGTGGAATACGGTTTGTATGCCAAGAACATGAAAAGAAAAAAAACCACTTCTTTTGAAAAACCATTATGTGTTTGTTGATTCAAATCAAGCCGGTGCAGCCTGAACAGTAAGAAAGAGCCTTAGAGCAGGTACACTCCCTCCTCCCCAGTTGGTTCTCTCTTAGAAACAGCTGGATCCCAGATCCACTGGGGAGAAGGGGCCTTTTATCGATCCTCTGAAATGCCGGGGTCGTCAGCCCTCCAACGGTCAGTAGGTGCAAGTCACAACACTGGCCTCTGGAGGACGCAGCTGTCTCGGGGGAGAGCAAAAACTCCTCCTATAGACAATATTTGCACGAGCTGAAGCTAAATATTCACCATGTGGCATCTATACTCTGTGTGTGTGTGTGTGTACACGCATATGATTACCTCTGGGTACCATCTTTCTTGCCTCAGATATCAGACCGTCTTTGTGTGTGTATGCATAGGTGTGTGTTTCTGTGCATACATGGGTGTTTTTATATTGTTGACAACACCTGATGACTCGGGCTGCAGAGGCTGGTTGTGGAACTGAACAACACACGTGGGATTTCAAGCCCATAGACACTAAAGGCACAAGCAAACAGGCCCAAGTGCCGTGTAGGAAGGAAGCCGAGTGGTGACAGAGGGAGCTCAGCTGTCTCCTGGACCAGTCAGTGGGCACCACGGATTCCCTGGACCTCCTCTGCACACACGGCCCTGATCTGGATGCTCTCCAGTGGGCGTTGATAGGGACAAAAAAAAAACCCATCTCCTCCCTTTGGGATTTTATAATTTAAGAGGACAGACAGGGAAGACGTGAACACATTCCTGTACATCTAAGGGACAGAAATTCACACTCTCTAACAAGCATGGGAGGCTAGACTGATTTCTGTCAGTGTCCCAAAAGGATGCGACTCTGAATTTCCTGCAAATAATGCACAGAGAACAACGGAGACGGGCGCCAGCAAATTCCAGCACCAAACACGCGTTTAATAGGAACATCGAGAGGCATAGTTATTAACCGGGACGAGGATGCACACCTCGCCCTGGGGTCCCGAGGTGTGAAAACTGATGTCACTGGCTCTCCTAGTGGGAAATGGGAGGGTATGAACGCCTGATGCACTTGAGAAAGTTAAATAAGCCACCGTTTGGTAACAGCCACTAATGAGTCTGCAACAAGGAAAAACAGTCCAAATAAATCGTTACAGAGAGTCCAGATGCATCCCCAGCAATGAATCCTCTTGTCTCTCCCAGAAAGGCTGCTTAAACCATTGCACACCGTCTAGTAAAATGCCTGCGCCGTGGACAAAGGGTCCACTTAAAGGAGGCCTGGCGTGGGGTTAGGGGTGTTGCCAGAGTGATAAGCACCCGTGAGATTTCCTGGGAGGGGAAAGGTCTGGGCATTTTTCGAGTAGGATTTGACAAAGAGGAAGGACATTTTAGGGAAGGAACATCCGATGTTGGGTTCAGAAATGAAAAACGTCATCAGCGACATCCGGGAAGGTGCCAAGAACTTATTCTCAATTGACCCTCGATCCTTACAAAAGCCCCATGAAGTGGAGACCACACCCTTTAACAAACAAGGAACCCGAAGAACAGAAAGGTGGAGGAACTGGTCCCAGGTCACACAGCCAGTCCAAGATGGATGCAGGAGTCAAGCTGGGTCCTCTGCCTGCCAGAAGCCACTTCTTCACCTGGGCCCCATGGTTGACCAGGGGTGGGGGGTGGAGTGGTGACCTGCCCCTTTGCTCGCCAAAAAGGGTCGCGAGCGAGTCTCTGCAGTGACATTTAGGAGGCTGAAACCCCAGATGTTTAGCTCGGAGAGAGTCCGGTGAGCTTGCACTACACGACACCAGAAAAGGCAGAAAAGGCTCAGAGGGAACCTCGTATCTGTAATCAATCACTCCTGCTCGTGGACAAACCTGAAAACGTTTCAGGCAAAGCTGTTTCTTAACCCATCAGATCTACTGTTTTAAGTGTAAAGCAGCTGTTAAGTAGGAAATATTTATTAACACCAAGCACGGGACACAGGGTTACAATCCTTTCGGGAAGGTGGAAAGGAAAGACTTCAAGGTTGCCCATCATCAAAAAACATTTTTAAAAAAATTAAACTCAAGCGTCTGTGAATCCACACTAAGAAGGGGCCCAATGCTGGGGCTCGGCCTACCATCCCCCACTTTATCCTTCCGGGAGAGGCACCCCACCGCTAAGTTTGAGAATGAGAACCACAGGAGAACAGACAGACCAATCCAAAGCTCACTTTTCCCGCTGAATCACCGGGTGACCTTATTGGACACCTTTTGTTCCCTGCTTTCTTCTCCCTCAAACGAGGGATGTGATTCTTATACCAACATGTTATATTGCACAGTAAAAACAGAGCCAGGTCTGGTGGGCACAAGCCGGGGAAGGGGCGGGGAGGGGATAAGCCTCCACCCCTTGAAGTGAAAGGCCTTGATGTCTTTAGATCACAGGCTCTAAACCATCTGGGATCAGCGATGCTTTTGAAAGTACAGTGGCGCTTACACTCCTCCCTCCAGCAAAAAAATACACAGACGATTTAAAAATAATGTTTGAATCCTTATGGATTCAAGGTCGTCAGACTGAGCGCATCTTGCTAGATAAATGCCACGGTAACCTTCGTTTCATAACCCGGGGGCCAGTCTCAGCAGGAACACAGGATGTTTGCTGTCCCTGTGATGATGTAACCAGCCAAATCTAATAGGCCCAGTGATGGAAGCTCAGGCCTCCAGTGAAAAACGGCAGCACTAATTAACAGATCACCAGCCACAAGAGCTTTAAAAATGTCCCCAAGAGATCACTGGAGATGATCTGGTTGAATTAGCACAAATAGGCAAATCCTCATCTGCTCAACACAGAAGGCTTCAAACCCCTGGAAAAACTCCTTCTTTCTAAACCCCTGCTATAAAACATAAAATGAAGAGCGATATATATTCACTATGCAGTCTACACACACAAAATCCAAAGGCTGATCAAAAGCAGGGAAAGAGGAGGATCCATTCACTTATATTTCTTTCCCCTTCCTTCTCGTTTCCCAGAGAATCAGAATAACCTGGGGAGAAGAAATTCCATTACCAACATGAGTGCGGCAATGTTTGCTGAGAAATTTGGTTCTGTTTCTTCCATCATCTGTGGGACTGGCACAACTCCCTTTATAGAATGAAGGCTGAATTTGAAACACTGCACGTGAAGCAACTACTCAACATGGGTTACATCAACCTTGGCACGTAGAGAAAGCAAGGCCCATGGAGGCCCTTCTTAGCAGCCACGTGGAACTTCAAGGAAGAGCCAGTGTGGTTCCCCCCATCTTGGCAGAAGACGCCTCAGCTTGGAGACATTCAAAACTACAGCCTGCTTCTGTCTCTAAACCTATCCATAATTCTCGTACTGTTTCCTTTTTGTAAAGCTGTAAATATAACTACGTGAAAGACCATTCCCCAAAGAGAGTCACAACATCCCCGATACATTGACTGTCACTTGTTCCTACCCCTCGTCCAGTATGTGCACGTTGATGTTTTGCACATTTGCGGCTAGTGCGCGTGGTAGAGAGAACAGGTGCTGGAGCACATGGGCTGCTGTGGGATCATGCTTCCATCGACTGTGGGATCACATGGCTCTGTCAACCATGGGACTGTGGCTCTGTCAATCATTAGCCATAAAGGCTTTAGGCAAATGCTGTATCTGTGACTCAGTGCCTTTATAGTAAAATGGGTTTCATAGCCATATCTACTTAGGAAGGCTGTTACGAGGACTAAAATATATGTAAAGAACTTGGCACAGAACCTGGCACCTGAAAAGTACGATTCATGTTAGTTATCGCAATTGGTTATACATACTTTTTTTTTTTTTTTGGTACACTTCCTTTGAATTTTATTTTTTCCTCATACATTTCATTTTATTTTTTCTGTTTTGGCCACACCACACGGCTTGTGGGATCTTAGTTCCCCGACCAGGGATCGCACCTGGGTCCACAGCAGTGAAAGCCCAAGTTTTAACCGCTGGACCGCCAGGGAATTCCCCGGTTATACATCTTAATATACAGTTTCATATTCCACTTGTTTCTTTTAAAACTACAGAAATATTTTCCAAATTTCTTAGCCTCTGGGACTCTAGCTTTTAACGGCTCGAAGGCATTTTTGCTTAGTTCCAAGCCAATCATTTGCAAAACCATTTCTTTTTTATTCAAGCCTGAGCGGTCGCTCTTTCTTTTCCAGATTCCAAAAGATACAGTGCTCCTCTCTTGCCACACGGGGGCGTACTCTTCTGCTCTCTCCCACCCAGGATGGGCACCCACCCACCCAGGGAAAGTACCGCTTGACTTCACGAACCAATTCTCTGTTTTACGGCTTCATGATTCATACATACTGCTGGAACATGTAAAAGGGCTGACCTATCCCAGGAGACAGAGCTTAGCACATGAGGGAAAATTCCTATTGCAGTTGGGGGTGGATGGGGGATCTTTGTGCAAAGATCCTTAAATCTTTCAGGTGCTTCCCTGTTTGCTTGTAAGTAACTGCCAGCCAAAAATTGGTTTCCTAATATTGAACTACAGCGGAGCTGTATCACACGTGCGTTTTACAAATGCAAATGCAGATAGATGCATTTGAAAAGAAACAACAAGAAATTCCCTTCTTTGACCCATGGCTCCCCTTCCACCTTCCAGTACTACCTCCTGGAATTAATTTTGGATTCGATCTCCCAAGAAAGGAGAGGCATCAGTGGAAAGGGAGAGAAAAACAAAACAAATTCATTCTTGGCTTTTGATCTTGGGGGGTAGGAGGCAAGTCCTGGGGGTTTAAGAAAGAAAAAGGATTTTCAAGGGGGGCGGGGCAGATTTTGACTCTTCAATATTTTGCCTTAAATGCTGTCTTTAGAACCCCGTGGGCACTTGAAACGTGCCTCAACTGTCAGGAACAGGGAAGCTGGGGGTGCAGTAGAGTGTGATATAATGCAGTCTATCGTTGGTCAAGAGACAGAGGAAAGAGGGAAGGAAAAACGATGCTCACGCCTTTCCTGGGAGAAATTCCTTACAAGGTCACCCACCCAGGAGTGTCCCTAGATCCTCCGAAACCCCTTGGAAAGACCGACATCTAGGCTGCAAATGTAAAGTCCGGGCATAGAACCAATGGCAGGACATTCATTTAAATGTCATCAATTTAATAAGTTTAGTCGGTTGAACTGGTCAAGGCAGGGCTGCTCAGCCATTAATCCATCTCTCCTTTGGGCAAGTACCCCCAATACAACTCTCCTCCCAATAACCTCATTTCTGATTCTAAAGATATAAATGCATATTTAAGCAAACTTGGAAAACCTCAAAGTATACAGAAGAAAACTGAAATCCCATCAGCTAAAAAAAAAAATTTAGAGTTTGGTGTATTTCCTTCCAAGTTTTTTCAGGTGGTTTTACATAACTGAGATGATCATATTATACAACCGCAGACTATTTTTGTTCCCACTAAACGTAACACAAACATTTCCGCCATGTGATTAAAAACCCTTATAAGCATTTCAAGCAGTACAAATTACTATCTACATTCTCATACCATTGAGCGTTTCGACTACTTCTAAATTTTTTTCCCCATAAATATCACTGCAAAATCTTTAACCTATATAAACAATCAGAGATCTGAACAAAGTTCCCAGAAGCTGAAATGCTGATCAGAGGGCCTCGATGTACTTGTCTAATTAATTTCCAGAAAGGCCATGCCATTTACAGTCCCCTGAGCAGAGTTTGCAAGTTCTCATCATGCCATTTTTTAGTCAGCTTGGGTATTTCTCATTTAAAAATAAGTGTATTCATTTATGGGAGAAATGACATTTCCCTTCTTTTGTATATCTTTGACTACAAGTGAAATTGAACATTTTTCATAGTTCCAGGCATATTATTTTCCTCTTTTGTGAAAGGTCCTCTGTCCAAACAAGGCCTCTTTAAGGAATGAGAATATGATTAGCTATTTCCTTACAGATACGAGTAACTTTCCTGTGATCCACTTATGTGTGTCAGTGAATAATGAGATGGAGCTGGGAGCAGCAGGCATTATTACACATCAGACGGGTGAAACCACCTGGTCACACTGGAATTTCAGCCTCCATTTGCTAAATTCCTTTTTGACATTCCTCAAGACGGCAAAGTGCCCTTAAAAAAAAAAAGTGTTGGACAAAACTCTAATTCAAAAACATACATGCACCCCTATGTTCACAGCAGCACTAGTCACAATAACCAAGGCATGGGAACAACCTAAGTGTCCACTGACAGATAAATGGATAAAGAAGATGTGGTATATATATGTATATATATATATATATATATATATATATATATATATATATATATATATATATAATGGAATACTACTCAGCCATAAAAAAGAATGAAATAATGCCATTTGCATCAATATGATGGACCTAGAGATTATCATACTAAGTGAAGTAAACAAGACAAAGACAAATACCATATGATACCACATATATATGGAATCTAAAATGTGACACAAATGAACTTACTTATGAAACAGAAACAAACTCACATACATAGAGAACAGACTTGCGGTTGCCAAGGCGCGGTTAGGGTAGGGGAGGGATGGATTGGGAGTTTGGGATTAGCAGATATAAACTGTTATACAGAGGATGGATGAACAAAAAGGTCCTACTGTATAGCACAGGGAACTGTATTCAATATCCAGTGATAAACCATAATAGAAAAGAATATGATAAATTATATATGTGTGTGTGTATAATTGAATCACTGTGCTGTACAGCATACATTAACACAACGTTGTAAATCAGCTATACTTCAATAAAATAAATTTTTTTTCAAAAGTGTTATCTGCTTGATTTATACTGTTATCTGGTATGGCCCCAAAAGCTAATTTTCTCTCTCAATATTCAAACACAACTGTTTTCTTTTTTTTTTAATTTTTTTTTTTTTGCAGACAGTGTACTTTTATTTTTTAATTTATTTTCTGAAGTATAGTTGATATAATACTTTGCATCTGCTAATCCCAAACTCCCAATCCATCCTGCCCACCCACCCCCAACTCCCCCTTGGCAACCACAAGTCTGTTCTCTATGTCTGTGTGTCTGTTCCTGTTTCATAGATAGGTTCTTTTGTGTCATATGAAACACCACTCTTTTCAAAAGCAGAGGATATTTGAGAGCTTCTCTTGCTTCCCTAGCCTTCTGTCCCCCCACACCCCTGGGATTCTTGTATGCAGCAAAGCAGTTTTTCCAACAGTACATATAGGCAGACCTCAGAGATACCGTGGGTTCAGTTCGAGACCACCCCAATGAAGCCAATAACGCAATAAAGCGAGTCCCACAAATTTCTTGGTTTTCCAGTGCATATAAAAGTTATGTTTACACTATGATGAAGTCTATTAATGTGCAACAGCATCATGTCTTAAAAATATCTTAAGGGCTCCCCTTGTGGCACAGTGGTTGAGAGTCCACCTGCCGATGCAGGGGGCGCGGGTTCGTGCCCTAGTCCAGGAAGATCCCACATGCCACGGAGTGCCTGGGCCCGTGAGCCATGGCCACTGAGGCTGTGCGTCCGGAGCCTGTGCTCCGCAACGGGAGAGGCCACAACAGTCAGAGGCCCGCGTACCGCAAAAAAAAAAAAAAAAAAAGATCACAGATCACCGTAACAAATAGAATAATAATGAAGAAGTTTGAAATAGTGTGAGAATTACCAAAATGTGACACAGAGACACAAAGTGAGCAAATGCTGCTGGAAAATGGGGCTGATAAAACTTGTTCGAGGGACTTCCCTGGTGGTGCAGTGGTTAAGAATCTGCCTGCCAATGCAGGGGACACAGGTTCGAGCCCTGGTCCGGGAAGATCCCACATGCCACGGAGCAACTAAGCCCGTGCACCACAACTACTGAACCTGTGCTCCACAACTACTGAGCCCGTGCTCCACAACTACTGAAGCCCGCGTGCTCTAGGGTCCATGCTCCACAACAAGAGAAGCCACTGCAGTGAGAAGGCCGCACACCGCGACAAAGAGTAGCCCCCGCTCGCCACAACCAGAGAAAGCCCACGCGCAGCAACGAAGACGCAACGCAGCCAAAAAAAAAAAAAAAAAACTCGTTCAATGCAAGGTTGCCACAAACCTTTGATTTGTCTAAAAAAAAAAAATCTGTGAAGCTCAGTAAGACAAAGCATAATAAAACGAGGTCTGCCTGTATAGCAAAAAAATCTAATGTGGACAGGACCCTTGCTAGAGTTTCTGAATTTAGCAAATAAAAAGACAGGGTGCTCAGCTGTATGTGAATTTCAGATAAAACAGAAACTTTCAGTATAAGTACATCTCGAATATTGCAGGGGATATACTTATGCTAAAAAGTATTCATTGTTTCTGGAATTTGAATTTAACTGGGTATCCTGTATTTTAACCAACAGTCCTACTTACCCAATCTAGGGTCCGAGTTCTAGGGCGGGAAGGAGTTGGGCAGACCGACTGCACTCTCCTCTGACAGCAGCCACACACTCGTCTCAGTGAAAAATCTTTCAATGATCCACTACATGGGTCATGTATAATCCAGGGTAGGAAAAGATTCTGTTAGAGACCAAGGAAACTTCATGGAAAGATAACTGAAGTATGTATATATGTATTTATTTATTTTTATAAATGTATTTATTTATTTTTGGCTACGTTGGGTCTTCATTGCTGCGTGCGGGCTTTCTCTAGCTGTAGCAAGCGGGGGCTATTCTTGGTTGCAGTGCATGGGCTTCTCATTGTGGTGGCTTCTCTTGCTGCAGAGCACGGGCTCTAAGTGCACGGGCTTCAGTAGTTGTGGCACGCGGGCTCAGTAGTTGTGGCTTGCGGGCTCTAGAGCGCAGGCTCAGGAGTTGTGGCGCACGGGCTTAGTTGCTCCGCGGCATGTGGGATCTTCCCGGACCAGGGCTCGAACCCGTGTCCCCTACATTGGCAGGCAGATTCTTAACCACTGCGCCGCCAGGGAAGTCCCAACTGAAGTATTTACTTTGCTTAGTTACTAACCTTAGGCAGAGACGCAACTGGAGTTTAAGAAACATAATGAAAACCTTATTTACAATCTTTGTAACTATAATAGACTTCTCCATTTATCATTCTAATAATCTCAATCCACATGATTGTCAGAGGGTGAAGTGCTATTTGTGTAAGAAGGCTGATTAGATTCCCTTGTCTTTTCAGTCAGTACATATTTTCCAGGCCCTGAAAGTCATCCATGCCTTAGCTTTGATGCTTATGAATAAGCAATTGCTTTGCTACAACAGAGAAACAAAAAGGTCTGCGTAATTGGTAAAAAATTAAATGTACGCCAGAAGAAGAAATGGGTTCACTATTAGCTAAAGATTTCTCATCCATTAAGCAAACCACCCACTAAAACGTTGTTTGTTCCAAATAGCTAAGTAAGATAATAATTTCTACTCTCGGTCAACGGAACCAAGATTTCCAATAAGATTAAAACGTCCACCTACCAGGTCAGCTCTTCTACTGCTTTATCAACATGAGCTCATTCCTGATGAATTAACTGTTCTCCAAAAATAAATCCCACGTGGACTCCAGAGCTGCCTCTAATTCTTCTTAGCTTACCCTACACATTGTGTTCAGTGCAAACACCCTGGTGGGGAAGAGACCTCCGTAACTACTGGGGGATCCACCAGCAGAAGACATTTGCTTCAAAAGAGTTCCAGCCCCCTCATTAGAGAAAGGGCATCTTGGAGAATTGAAAACTGCTTACAAGAGCTTTACAAGGACTCTCAACCTCTCCGGGAAAGATGCGGGCTCCTCACTTGACTTATACGGTTGTAAATTACCAGGTCGAGGAGGAGTTGTCCAAGAGGACAGCACCTATTTCAGGCTTGTGTCCAACTGCTAACATGAACTTCATAGTCATTTGGGTCACTTTCACCTTTGACATAAGGCCGCTCTGCTATCTCCTGTAATTCTGAGGATAAAGATTCGTAGCCAAGACCACTGTATCTCCAAGTGTAGAATGAAGACATCCATTGCTGTGCATGGTGGAGGCTCTTAAAAGATGACTCCTAGACCCTCCCCACCCCGGTACCTCCTGAATTAGAACCTCTGGGAGAAGGGCCCAGGAATCTGCATTGTACAAGCCATATGTCCCTTCACTCTCACCCCAACGTATTTCTGATACAGACTACACTCTAAAAATGAATGTTTTAGACTGCCCAACTACAAGTGAGTCAAGGGATTACCTCTGTACTTAAATCTACTTTAGTCCAGGGACTTCCCTGGCGGCTCAGGGGATGACTCTGCACTCCCACTGCAGGGGGTCCGGGTTCGATCCCTGGTCAGGGAACTAGATCCCACATGAATGCTGCAACCAGGAGTTCGCATGCCACAACTAAGGAGCCCACGTGCTGCAACTAAGGAGCCCGCCTTCTGCAACTAAGACTGGGTGCAGCCAAATAAATAAATAAATAAATATTTTTAAAAATGTACTTTAGTCCAAATACTACTGCCTAATTTGGTGTCTCAAAGTACTAGACAGAGATATACCTGACCCTTGGTCATAACTGGGCACCTAAAGATTCATATGACTTTTTTCTAAACACGCAGTGGGAAAGGTAAAGGAATTTAAGACGAGAAGATGAAAAGTAATTGAACTGTCTTGATAGGAATCATCATTTCCTTACAGAAAATAAAAATCCTTTTCTTTTTTTTTTTTAAGAGGATATGGGTCATCGTAAGGAAATGCAATCACCAGCAGAAGAACTGAGAGAAAAATAAATTCCTTCAAACCAAGACACTCTCTCATCTTGCCTAAGTCAATATAGGGTCTATAGACAGGGACTATATAGGGTCTAAATCAATATAATCCTTCTGTCTATTTATACATATAGCATTTCCTCTTTTATCCTAGAAGTTGGTCACCAGGAATCAAAACATGACAGGATAGATGAAAACTCTTAGCTTCTATAATCAAGAGAGTATCCACACTGCCAGTATTAACAAACAGCATGACATTCTGCAAACCACAATGGAAAACAAAATCTTACTTTGTCAAAGGCCGCAAAACTGAAAGGAAAACATGGTGCTTCTAAATAGGTTTAAGTGAGACTAAAATTCCATAAAAATTTCATGGTTTATGGATTTTCTTTGCTTTTCGGGATACAAACAGTTGATGCTGGATCACAGGATAATCGCTGGACATAACAACGAAAAAAGAAAAAGATAAGCACAGGCCTGAAGATTTAGGGTTTGCTTTTTGTCTTTGCTACAAGGAGATCAGAGAGCTGGGGCTTGACTCGGATGCAAAGGAGACTGCAAGTCCATGTCTGGCTTCAGTAGGAAGTGTTTCTTGGTCACAGTTCCCAGTGCTGGGCAACAGAAACCAACTCATTCATCGGAAGTGTCCCGAGGGAGGGGCTCGTGGAACCAACCCAGGAAGGCCACAGAACCCAACCTGGAACCCAGACAGGGCCATGGGAGATCAGGACTTCCTGCTCCACCCACAAAATGCCCCCACGTCGCCCTCAGGGTGGCACCCTTATCCCCAATGTCCCAAAATGCTGGCCACTCCTGCTGTAACACTGCCCCCTTTGCCGTCAGGTCCATCTAACTGGCCAAGCCAAGGTCACCTCCAGCTGCCAGACAGGCTGGAAGTCCAGCTTCTATCCTGAAAGCCAGGCTCTGTCTTTCACCAAGACTGGCGAGATGGGGCAGAAGGGAGAGAACCCCAAACATGCTGAAGGGGTTCAGGAGCCAAGCAGCTATTAGGGGAGACAGGGGCGGAGAGAGGGAGGGAGAG
The DNA here is from genome assembly GCF_949752795.1 of Hyperoodon ampullatus. NCBI lineage: Eukaryota > Metazoa > Chordata > Mammalia > Artiodactyla > Ziphiidae > Hyperoodon > Hyperoodon ampullatus. The sequence goes on along the minus strand of NC_136932.1, from coordinate 20,892,218 downwards.
ATTCGTGTCCTCAGACATCTAAGTCTGCAATGTCTTATTCTACATTAAAGTTGCACCGTATTTTTCTCTCTTTAGAAAGACAAAACGAAATGAACGGAATCCATGGTAGACAATTCTCAAGCCAACTCTATCTCCAGTTCTCTATACGTAACCCTAGGAAAGTCGCAACCGCTCAAGGTTTTTGCTTCTTCCGAGTGTAACTGAGCTGAATTAGACAGACTCCAGGGCCCCTTCCAGCACAAACCTTCTATGCTTCTGGAGACAGCCACTGACACAGCCTCTGACACAGCTGGCCTAAATGACCACTCAACCCTGGTGAGTAGGAGAGAGCGGCTGTCTCCCGTGCCAGAGTTTCTAGAACTCTGTTCTAGCCCAAGAAATTCCCCAAGATGAGTTTCACGGACAGCGCATTCCAACCATTCATAACATAAGGACGTGCTCTAAATGAGCAGCAAGTTCATTTGCCCCAGGGGAATCAACCTCTTTTGTGCCCTCAAGTAAAAGCACTCTTTTCCCTTAAAATGTATTAAAATATTTTCTGACAGTACCCAAATTCCCATCCATTATACGAAATATACAAAATACTGATGAGCACAAAGAAAGACAGAAAACCACTCACCACCCAGAAGCGACCACCTTTTAAAAGTCCTAACAATCTTCTCTATATTTATACTGTGTGTGGATAAATGCAAACACACACACACATCTTTTAATTGAATCATACTATTTTGAAACATGACTTTACACAGCAATAAATCGTAAATACATTCCATATCATAATACACTCTCCCATATCAGAGGTTCTCAACCAGATTCCCCTTAGCTGCTAGAGGTCGAGATGCCCACGATGCAGAATTTCCAGTAGCCAAACAGAGAGCTAAGAATACATACTGAAACATAGATAAAATGGAACATTACTCAGCCATAAAAAAAGAACGAAATAATGCCATTTGCAGCAACATAGATAGACCTAGAGATTGTCATACTGAGTGAAGTAAGTCAGACAGAGAAAGACAAATATCATATGTTATCACATATATGTGGAATCTAAAAAAAAAAAATGGTACAAATGAACTTATCTACAAAACAGAGTCACAGACGTAGAAAACAAACTTAGGTTACCAAGGGGGAAAGAGGGGAATAGGGATAAATTGGGAGATTGGGATTGACACATACACACTACTGTATATAAAATAGATAACTAATAAGGACCTACTGTATAGCACAGGGAACTCTACTCAGTACTCTGTAATGGCCTATATGGGAAAAGAATCTAAAAAAGAACGTATATATGTATATGTATAACTGATTCACTTTGCTGTACACCTGAAACTAACACAACATTGTAGATCAACTATACTCCAATATAAAACAAAATTAAATTAAAAAACAAAGAATACATCCTCAAGATTCCTTTTCGTGTCAGAAGAAAAGATGTGCTTACTGTCCAAATCACTTCAAAGTCAAGCACAACCAATTAACTTCCAGGCCTCCAGTGAGGTTTGGTGTTTAGAATAATAAAAGGTGGCTGGACAGGAATGATAAATCACCAGTTTAAAATTGGCCAAATGTTGGTGGAACTTAAAAGGACCAATATTTCTTGTTCTGAGACTTCTGTGATGTAAATGTTATCTTTAGGAGTGGTTTCTGAGCCCTTCCTTCTTAGGCTCAATTTAAATGCTATATGAAAAAGAACATGTGTCTAAGCAGGGGTGCTTTCTGCAGCCTACTTTTCCATCATATTTAACATTTTTCCCGTGCATCATTTATTTGTTGTCTGTTTGCAAGGCCATCGCCTCTTGTGTCTGGGCCTGAGCTTTGCTCACAATTACATCTACGGCGCCCAGCACGGTGCCTGGCACAGAGGAGGTTACTTAAATATTTTGCATACTAACCCTATTAGAGGTGCTATCCTAACTACCCACTCACAGAAGACACTACTTCAACCTAATCCTCCCCAGGAGACAAAGGGGGGGAAAAAAAAGGAGGGGAGAGCAGTTCCATGAATAGTAAATGCCAACCTGAAAAGCAGGATAATCGAACTCATAATCTTATATAATCACCAATCCCCCCCTGCCCCGTGACACACAGCAGCCCAAGATGAAGCTGATCCTTGCTTCATGACCCCCTCTGCTCCCCGATTCAGGATCAACTATCACTGACCGGGTGTTTGTTGTATACCCTGCAAGGCCCCAGATGTCCAGTGACCTGGAGAACTTTTTATCTTCTTTAAGCCTAGGAGCAGCTCTAGGAGGTATGAACCCTGTCTTACAGGTAAGGAATGGGTTAGCGCTGGGCCCTACCCAACATCCTTCCTTCCAAGTAGCTGCCCAGCCACTATCCCCAGCTCCGCCCCCTTCCTGTAACTGACAGCCTACAGTGTACGTGCGTGAGCGTGCGTGCGTGTGTGTGTAATGCTTCTTCCCTATCCTCTTGGTCCAGGAGGAGGAATTTTCCCTAAATACTCTTGGCCTTTTGTCCCACCCTTCACACCTCCTGTGGGGAAGAAGTGAGTTTCCTGAGAGATGAATCTGGGGGGAGGGACATGCATGGTTCAGCCCCCTCCCTCTTCCCCTGAGTGCCAGGGCGCCCACAGGTAACATGTCTCTGGTCTAATCCCCCATGTGGCAAGTCTTATGGGGGGGGCCCAGGGCACATGTGGCTCCACAGATGTGTCTGTGATTGGTGGCTAAGTCTGCCTAATTCTGCATTTACCATCATGAATCCCATTGTTGCTGCATACAAAACCACTGCCTCTAACCTAACCTTCATTGGTAATGACAGTGAAATTGTTATTTCCATCTGCCTCCTTTGCTTCTTACTAGTGATTCAGAATTCAGACAGGGAAGACCCAACACCCAACCCTAAACCTGCTCTAGCGTCCAGTCCACAGCAGTCAGCTCGTGGATGGACTTATGATTCAAGCCAGCCCATCAAAGTCCTTGGTCTACACATAATGCCCATGGACCCTGCCCCATGGACTCAAGCCTGGCCACGCCAGCAAAGACAAGGGAAATACATCGGGTGGAGAAGTCACCTCAGTGGTGCCATGTTCCCTGTTCCAGACCTGATGCCTATTCCTGAAGCTCCCCCTTTTCCCATGAGCTTCCGGTACTACCCTCCCCACCAGGGAGCCAATAAAAATCCCTTTGGCTCCACCTGGTCTAACTGATCCCTGTCATCAGCAACCAAGAGAGGTTGGACTGAAGTAAGAAAACTTGGCTCAGAGACTGGGTGATCCTGCCATAGGGATGAGCACTCCTCAGCTACAAAGCAGCAAGGACCGGGATTCAGACCCAGATCTCCTGACTGCCGGTGTGGGGCCGTTTCCACCAGCCACACCACCTCAATCTCTTTCCTCTTCAGCCTTGCCACCACTGCTTCTAAAACCCCAAGTCCCCTCGACCCACTAATTCTCTGAAGCGTTTGGGGCACACGAATGTTTCCTTCCACCATGCAGACCCCCCAGGACGCACATCACTGCCTTGCCCACTGTAGCTTCGGCACCCGCCGTGCTGAACAAACTAGACATCTGAGGACAAAGAGGGCTTGAACTTGGCCTTCAGGCCCAGACTCGGGCCCATCTTCTCACCCAAAGCAAATCCCCAGTTCCTTGTACTGGTCTCCTGGCCTGAGTTCTAGCCGGATTAACCACTCTGCCCTCAAAAGCAGCCAATCTTCTTGATCAGGCCAGTCACGTGTCAATCCTGTGCCAAAGCCCATCCAGAGAAGAGCGGGTCCAGAAACGGAAGAGCCCAGAGGCACCTATGAGAGAGGCAGTGAGGGCAAGTGGGCACAGGTCTCCTCCTCTGCCTTCCTCTTCTTTTCCAGAAAGCAAGCCCTGCTTCACCAAGATGGAAAGCTCCCAGACACTGGTCAGATTCAAGAAAATCACATAAAGAATAACAAGGGATTATGTGGGGATGCGACAGGGGACTGGAGCTTACTAACCAGGAAGAAATTCCAGGAGATGATGGACAAAGCGGGGGTAAATGGCACAGCATTCGACAAGGATCAGCAGACAAAGTCCCTTTCCTGGGGGAGAGGACGAGGGCGTCACAAAGTACATTCTGCCACAGAGAACCTGCACCGGGCAGAAGCACCTGTATTCTTTTAGGTGAGAAGAACCCCTATGTTAGCGTAACCTACAGCGCTAGAAAGGTGAAGCCCCATCAAGGCCCTGTTGGATATTCTTGGGTTAGGTGGGCTCATTTCCAATCAGCATGGGCTTAGGGCTTATAAATAAGGAGCCGCTAGCATATCATTGAGATGCAAATAATTTACACATAATTTGCATTATGTAAATGCAGCTAAATGTCTGTCTCTGAAGGTCTGTTTTCCTAATCAGCTAAATATCTCCCCAGCAATACTTCCACACTATTTATCTGTTCAAAAAACATTCCGGGGCTTCCCTGGTGGCGCAGTGGTTGAGAGTCCGCCTGCCAATGCAGGGCACACGGGTTCGTGCCCCGGTCCGGGAGGATCCCGCGTGCCGTGGAGCGGCTGGGCCCGTGAGCCATGGCCGCTGAGCCTGCGCGTCCTGAGCCTGTGCTCCGCAACGGGAGAGGCCACAGCGGCGAGAGGCCTGCGTACCGCAAAATAAAAAATAAATAAATAAATAACAAACCAAAAAAACCATTCCGGACAGAGGGCAGAAGTAAACCTCGGCACAGCTACCCACACTGTTAAGAAAAACAAACAAACAAAAAACGACTCTCCAAGAACGGGGTCCCAGCTAGTAAAGAAAAACCGCCCTCCCAACCTGGGTGTTCTCCGTGGAAAAGAACACAAGTCAGTTCGTATGACGGCAAACTCATGTTTGACTCGTGGGTGGAGGGTGGACCGTGGAAAGAAAAATCTGCTGGCACCGCTAGGGAGACACAAGGGGGAAATTCCTGGCCGACCTACCGCGGCCGTGAGTCCCAGACGCTTCCCTTTCCTCACCTTTTCAGCATATGCGTGTGCGTGTGTGTGTGTGTGTGTGTGTGTGTGTGAGAGAGAGAGAGAGAGAGAGAGAGAGAGAGGAGGGAGAGAGAAAGAGAGAGAGAGGAAGGGGGGAGAGAGAGAGAGAGAGAGAGAAAGAGAGAGAGAGGGAGAGAGCGCGTGCGCACATTTGCTTTGAGGTAGCCTAGCAGTTTCTCCTCGTCTTCTTCGGGGGAATGTCAATCAAAGCAAAGAACGGTGGGCGGGCCCAGCCTGAGTCGCTGGTGGGCTGGTTGAAGGCGCTGGATCCTCCAGGAGACACACACCAGGGAAACAAGACAAGGGGAAAGCCCGCAGCAGGCTCTCTGGCACTTTCCCCTTTTCTCACCTCTCCAGGCTTCTCTCCTTTCCTTCTTCTCCAAGGTAATGACACAGAGGACTCTCTGTCACCGGGTATGAAGGGTGTGGGAAGAGCGGTTCTGGGGGACCAGATGAGACTCTGGGTTCACTCCCTTCCCAGGAGCCGGCTCCCCGGACACCCAAGTTCACACCCCAGTCCTACCATTTCCTGGTTATGCATCTTGAGGGATGTCACTTGGTACCCTTGGACCTCAGTTTCCACGCTTGCCATGTGCGGATGATAATACTGCCCGCTCTGAAGGACAGGTGAGGGGGGATGGGTGGGAGTCCCCTGGTGGGCACACATCAAATACAACACGGACTACATCTCAGCAGTTCCCACCATGAACCTGTATTACATGTATAAAAACATAAAAGAAAGGCTAATGGCGTGTCTAGTACACCTAGTCCATTCTTCACTTAAATCCCCCAAATCAGGAGGTTCGTAGTGAGGAGAAAAAATTAGATCATGACAGGATTGAATGTAGAATTTTCACGTGCCGTCCAATCCCGACTCTCCACGCCCGCACAGCAGAAACGTGCCTTGGCTGTTAATGTGAACGTTTCAAAATTCCACGATCATATTGACATTTTCAACTTTCAGGAAGGATCAGCTGCTGCCAAAGATCATAGAGACTTTCCATCAATAAAAGGAGAGGGCTAGTGTCCTTCAAAGTCACTGTCAATTGTGCTTTGGAGTACAAAGTAACTTTTTTTTCCCTTCCTTTTCTTTCATTTAAAAAAAATAGATTTACTGATCTAATGTAGTTTACTGAGGTTAACAGTAATACCAGTTTGCACTTCCTAAAAAATGTTACAACCAAGGAGATGGGAGCATTTGGAATCCCTGAAGCATGCCGGTTGGTTGGTTGCTTATCCAGATATACATAGATAGACAGGCAGATATAGGCAGATGGATAGACAGATGGGCAGATCTACATACATAAATACATACGTGATCTGTGTAATACATGTAAATAATATTCTGATGCTATTTCATTGAGCCATTATATTTCCATTTTCAGATTTAATTTTTTTAAATTATACATATATGTATAATGATTTTATACACACACACACACACACACACACACACACACACACACCCGCATAGTCTAACATTTGCTAAAACATTATCTTTCAGGGCAACCACCTCTGGAAACCTGTGAGACAGAGATGACTACCTCCATCCAGAAAGACAATAAGAGTCTTCTTTAAACCATTATTTAAACATGGAGCAAAATATTCTCTCCTGACCAACCACAGTGATCCACTTCAACACGAAAACGCACAACCTCTTTAAAAACTATAAGCAAACAAATCTGAACAACAACCAAACACCACCTCATTCTGCAGAATCTAAGGACATTGAGAGACTCGGATGTAAAATCCTACAAAGCCAAACCCTCTCTGGGAGAGAATGGTCAAGGAGGAGAGACAAGCGGTCTGAAGGGATCTGCTGCTCTGGAACAACTCTGAGAAGCGAGGGCTGCACTGCCCAGCTGTCTCAAACAGCCACAGAGACACACCGGACCCCACGCAGCCAAAGCTCCAATCCAGAACGGCACAGACACGGTACTGCCTGAGTGAGGACCCCAGATGGATGCTGGTCTGAACTGCAGGAGGGCTCTGTTTTAGGCAGAGACTACTACACTGTCTCCTCAGTAGACTTACAGACCTACCGGGATGGAGTTTTATGATTTACCTGGTCATTTAACTGTGTCAGGCACACTTAGCAGGCTCTGCCTACACTTGCTGGTTCTCCAGCAAGCTAGGAAGAGATATGGTCTTGGTGGGCTCAATCCTTGGTGCCCCTGCACTGCAGCCACTGCTGCAGGAGCACTGGAGATGCAGGGATAAACAGAGACCAAGTTGCTGCCCTAAAAAACTCACCGCCTAGTGCATCTGAAGGAAGGGGAGAGGAACATACAGATAGTTTGTTTGTTTTTTTTCCTTAATTGAAGTATAGTTTATTTACAATGTTGTTTTAGTTTCAGGTGTACAGCAAAGTGATTCAGTTATATATTCTTCTTCCGATTCTTTTCCCTTATATTGTAAAATACCGAGTATAGTTCTCTGTGCTATACAGCAGGTCCTTGTTGTTTATCTATTTTATATATAGTAGGGTGTATGTGTTAATCCCAAACTTCTCATTTATCCTCTTTCCCCTTTGGTAACCATAAGTTTGTTTTCTATGTCTGTGGGTCTATTTCTGTTTTGTATACATTTGTATCATTTCTTTTTTTTAGATTCCACATATAAGCAATATCATATGATATTTGTCTTTGTCTGGTTTACTTCACTTCGTATGATAATCTCTAGGTCCATCCATGTTGCTGCAAATGGCATCATTTCATTCTTTTTTTATGACTGAGTAATATTCCACTGCATATATAGACCACATCTGCTTTTATCCATTCATCTGTCCATGGACATTTAGGTTGCTTCCATGTCTTGGCTATTGTGAACAGTGCTGCTATGAACACGGGGGTGCATGCATCTTTCCGAATCATGGTTACAGGTAGTTTTAATACAAAATGATAACACTGGTGTTAGGCTTGCTGAGGCTCCAGGGTAGCAAGAGAAAGTAATGACTCTGCCTGGAAGATCAAAGGAGTCTTCTTAAGATCGAAAGAGATGCCTGAACCATCTTGAAGGATAAGTGCTTCTCCAAACAGATGGAATATTTCTTGAGGCAAGGAAATGTCAAAGAATGGGGCTCTCTTTTTAGAACAGCAAGTAGCCCCTTGTGCCTGGAATGCAGGCTGTGTAGGAGGGGGACGATAAGAGATCACGCCACAAAAACAGGCAAGAGGCAGATAGTAAAAGCTTTTTGTTGTGTTACGGACATTGGGTTTTATCCTACAACTGTTGGAGGTTTTAAGCCTAAATAGAAAAATCATTGCATCAATTCTGCATCTTTAGGAAGCTCACATTCATAGCAGCATGATGATGGATTAGCGAGAAAATCCACATTCGTCCTGAAATCTGGTGGTACATCCCTCGGAGGTTTCAACATAACCAGGATAAAGGCAAAAAGATATTTCTAGACCTCTATTCACTAAGGATCAGTATGCCTGAAAGATGTTCATTAAAAATGTGTGTGACATTCTTTCCTCATTTTTAAAATGGAAAACGCTGACATCTGCGTCAACTACAAGCCTGATACGTGAAGATGAAATGTGCACATCACATTACATTTCACATAATGAAAATGCAAGGAAGAATTACAGAGGCTGTAATTCAAATAAATCTGAGGGGATATGGGAACGTATGTATATGTATAACTGATTCACTCTGTTATAAAGCAGAAACTAACACACCATTGTTATGCAATTATACTCCAATAAAGATGTTAAAAAAAAAACAAATAAATCTGGTATGCGCTAATTAAAAGCATAGGGCTCCCTGACCAAGTATATTAACTACAATCTCATCTTGGTCAATATGTGCTCCGGAACAAAAATTCTGTGAGATTAAAAAAAAAAAAAAAAAAAGGATAAGAAAAACTGATTTTCATAGCCAAATAAACATAAAACAGTATTTTCAGAAGCTTCTGTTTATAGCAAAGATGGAGTAACGGGTTGGATTTAACTTTTCACCCGAAACAACCGAAACAAAACAGACAAAATATATAAAACAACCACTTGAAGTGGGCAACAGGAAATAAAAGACGGTAATCTCTGAGACAGGGGAAAGAAATGAAATGAGCCCTGTGATGTTTCCAAGTTACCACCTTGAGAGAGGTTCCAGGGTGCAGACAAGAAGAGGGACCTCGAGGGGAAGCTGGCAGCCTCCTGGAGTTGAGGAGACAGAGCTGATGACGCATAAGCCCATGGAAAGATGCTCAACATCATTCATCACCAGGGCAATGCTCATTAAAACCACAAGGAAATACCATTACACACCTATTAGACTGAAGGATATGGAGGAACTGGAACACTAAATTATCTGAGCACTCCGGACGGAGTGTGACATTCTAAGGAAGCCAACAAAACTGCTTTTTCAACTCCTTTTTAAGGGAACACACCACGTACACCCACAGTTCAACAGACAAGAGAAGAGAAAAGCTCAGAAAACCCAAGGGCAATGATAAGAAAGATGTTTCCGAGCTCTTGGAACGCCATAGTGTATTGTAAATTTCACTGCCCTGTTCCCAGTTTCTTTGGCCATTCCAGGACTGACCCCAAGAGCTGTAGCTCTCCACGGATGCCTTTTAACCATGTCATCGGGCCGGCCTGCTCTGCTATTTCTCTCTCTCAAGTCTCTTCAAGCAATCATTTAATCTAGTAGGCTGAGTGTCATCAGGAGCTTTTTTTTTTTTTTTTTTTTTTTTTTTTTTTTTTTTTTTTGTGGTATGTGGGCCTCTCACTGTTGTGGCCTTTCCCGTTGCGGAGCACAGGCTCCGGACGCGCAGGCTCAGCGGCCATAGCTCACGGGCCCAGCCGCTCCGCGGCACGTGGGATCCTCCCAGACCGGGGCACGAACCCGCGTCCCCTGCATCGGCAGGCGGACTCTCAACCTCTGCGCCACCAGGGAAGCCCCATCAGGAGCTTTAATCATGGCAAGGAGTCACGTCTGACTTGAACAAGACTGGGTCGCCTGCTTTTCTGGATGAAAGATCTCACAGCCTGCCTGAGACAGAGGATGCTTTTAAGTGGAATCATCCAGAGGGTTCATCCCTCAGTCCCACGTCACTTGGGTGGATTGGCTCAAAGGGAAGAACGGGCATATGTGAGCAGAAATGCATAAAATATGGTCAAGGGCTGTGTTCTGTGAAGGGCACTCTATTCACTCCACTACCTACTTTTTTTTTTTTTTGCGGTACGCGGGCCTCTCACTGTTGCGGCTTTTCCCGTTGCGGAGCACAGGCTCCGGACACGCAGGCTCAGCGGCCATGGCTCACGGGCCCAGCCGCTCCGCGGCATGTGGGATCTTCCCGGACCGGGGCACGAACCTGTGTCCCCTGCATCGGCAGGTGGACTCTCAACCACTGCGCCACCAGGGAAGCCCTCCACTACCTACTATTAATGCATGCACACCCGAGGCTGCTCTGCTGGCGGACCTGGACGTTATCAGTGCTGCCTGTACCGGCTCTGTCTTCTCAGTACTGCTTCCCCTCTAAATCCTCTATAAAGCCATAGAGCACTGCTGCCAAAAAATCTGGATGAAAATCACAGAGGTGACCCAGAGTGGCACCTTCTTGATGCATCCTTCGGGGTCATATTTAAATATGCAAAACCGATGCTCAGGCATCATCTGTACCAAAACTTTTTTAAAGTTTCATGGAGGTAGGACCTAGCCACTTAGTTCCAGGGAAGGCATTCCAGACTCAAACCTCTGTTCTCTGGTGCGTTGATGGATCCACATTTTCTGAGGTTTGACCGAGAAATGACCATTGTCAGCAGGTTGTAAGGGAGAAACAGCCTATAAAAATGTGTTCTGGCCTCATCCAAAAGACTTGGTCTGGTGGAAAGCCATGAAGATGACTACCATACGTGTCCCATCCCTCTTTATTTTAGAGGGAAAGAAATGCTATCGTTATATATCATAGGTTGACCACTGACGTGTGACCTTCTCCTGCTGGGCCAAGGAGGAGGGACTGGTCTTTAGCCCGACTCTGCCCATGGGAAGCAGAATCTGTTATTCTGCCCACAGTGCCCCCGGGCCTGCTGGCTGTCCCATGGTTGGGCTCTACAAAGCAGCAAGTCACTGCAGACGGTCCAGGATAGCGTTGGTCTACGTGCTAGGGCTGCTACCCAGCCAGTGCAGGAACAGTGCATTATTTTCAATTGCATTTCAGACAATGAATCCTCAGAGCATTACTTCTACCCACCCAGTTCTTCATCTACTGCAGTACAAGGCTGTGCTCAGAAGTCTTTAGTTTTAATTCTTTAGGAAGACAAAGCTGCAGTAAGCATGACGACCTCCAGTGAATAATCTGCTCTCAGCTTCATGCAGAGTTCAGTAAGACGGAACAGACACCCTGTTCATTTACCTGTGCTGTATCTTGCTTCGGATTTGCCAGGTAGCCTTCTGTTCCAAACTATCATATTCAGTATTTTAACGACCGGACTGCATTGCTATGGTGGGATATGTAAGCAAGAAGGTTCTGGGGTCTGTCTTGAATGGTAGATTTTAAAAGGAAAACATAAGAAAAACTGAAATATATAAAATAAGAAATAGATGAGATATTCTGTGTTCTCGGATAGAAAGGTTACAAACTATAAAGCTACTAACTCTTTTCAAATTCACAGCTTTAATATAATTCTAGTTGAAATAACAGTAGAATGTTTACACTGGACAAAGAGAGCCCAAGGCTCATCTGCAAAAAAAGAAAAGTTCATAATGAGTGGGCTTCATCGCTAAGTATTTTATAAAACAGTAATAATTAAGACATCTTTCTTGCTGTAGGATACTTAACTTTCTTTAGATTTATCATCACCTTCAAAAGGCTTTTTCGACAAAGGCATTACACACAGCACTCAAATGATTTTGTGTGTAAGTTTCTAGAGTACATTGAAAACAGAGCAACTCGTATCCAGTTGTCTCAAGGACTTCTGATGTTACTTGTAGGTTATCAAAAGAGAGGAGATTTCCTATGGACTAGATTTGGATTCTAAAATCAAATGCTAGGTTTTTCCTACATTTTCAGACCAGCTACTCTTCAGCATCTGTTTCCTCACTACCTATTCAGGTGAAATAGCTTGTGATGGAGCCTGGAATGTCAATGCTTCCTGAATACTCAAGTTTCATATTTATTCAAATCAAGCACTGGGTCTACGCAGCTGTGACTCTATTCCAAAGGCGGGATTAATTCTATCCGTACTCTTGACACCCCTCTAATATTGAGAGCTAAGAGCTCATCTCGCTCAAGGATCGAGTTCTCACCTAGACCCTTCCCCGTTCACTGAAGATTTAAGCTCCATAATCTATCATGTAGATAAACCATCCAGTACCTTAGTTTCAACCCCTTATTTGGTTCCTTACTTGCCTCACCTTCAATGAACTTATCTACCCACCATTTTACCCAATGAATCCCAAGGGCATTATTAATAAAGGAACTACCTCCAAATTTTCAATTCTAGGCATCCCAGATGGCTGACCACCTGCCTTCTATCCTTCCAGCTCCTTCCTTCTGAACCCTCAATCCAAGAATTTTTTGGTCCCACTGGCACCTCTGTTCCACTGGCCCAACCACCTTTTTACTTTCAACCTTGTGTCCTCACTTCCCTCCTTAGCCAGCAGCGTTCCTGTGTTATAACCACCCTCGCACGCGCCTAATTAACGTCAGCCTCCCATCTTCTCTGCACCTGTCCCCAAAGAGCTGAAGGGGCCTGGAGAAAAGCATTCCGCCATGATGCCTGGCTTGACCTGAAATCTCTCTGGGCTCCCTGACATTTCTGCGGCATTCCCCTCGAGAAGACATGCTCCCACTTCCAAAGGTGTCCGTCTACTCCATACCTTCCTTCTCCATTTCTCCAAGCCTCCTTCCTCCCAGCTGATGTTCTATTCCTTCATTCTTATTTCACTGAGACACTGAAAGAGATCCCTCTCAGCCTGCCACCACCAGACGCACCAGCGTTCCTGTGTCTGCATCATCTGCTCTGCCTTCTGCCCTGACACACGTATGGGTCATCCTTCCTCTTACCCCAGCCCCTCCCACCCACCAGCAACATGGCTCCCGCAGCCCTCCCTCTCACCTGGATTGCTTCTATCAGCATACACCTTCTATGGTGTCCCCCTCTTTAAACAAGTCCTGCCACAGATGTCACACGCGCCTCCACCACCTCTCTATTCCTCTGCCCCCTTCCTACAGCATAAACTCCTCAAAAGAATCTTCCGTATTCACTGCCTTCGCTTGCCGGTCTCTCCCACTCCAATCCGCCTTTCCTGTCCACCATTCCACTGAGATGGCTCTTGTCAGGGTCACCCGTGGTCGCCATGTGGCCCAACCGACTGGTCACCTCTCAGACCTTATCTTGCTTATCCTCTCAGAATTTCCCACGGTCATCAGCTCCTCCTCCTGGAACATTCCTCACTCGGCTTCCAAGATGTTCTTTATCCTCTCCCGGTATAACCGCGTCCTCACTGGCCACTCCTCACGTCTCCCCTACTGGATTCTTCCCAACCTCCTGACGTCTAAACGGAGGGTCCCGAGGCTCGGAACTCAGTCCTCTCTCTCCTGCCCACACTCACTCCCTAAGGGATCTCAGCCAACCCCACGGCTTTGACCATTCGCACATTTATGTCCCCCGCCCATACATCTCTACGAGCTCCGAAGTCACGGCTCCATCTGCCTGCTCAATATTGCCACCTGGATATCCGCAGGGCATCACATATGAGACTCCTCACATCCTCCCCCCACCACACGTGCTCTCCTCCAGCCATTCACCCAGCCGCTCAATCCAAAGGCCTCGGAATCTTTCTGGCCTTTCTCCTTCTCTCAGAGCCCCCATCCAGCAGCAAACCCCATCAGCCCCACATTCAACTCCACCATTATTTCCTCAGTCCAAGTCACCCCTCCTCCACTGCAATGTACCCTCCCAATGGATAACCTGGATGCCACTCTTGTCCCCCAGCCCCCAGGATCTCCTTTTCACGTGGCCACCAGAATACTACTTTATAACTTGAGTCAACTCACGGAACTCCTCTCAGCAAAACCTCCTGACGACTTCCTTCCTGTCATACTTGGAATGAAGTCTGAAGGCCCTAGTGGTCCAAGGCCCACCGACCGTACTGGCTGCCTGTTCTCTGGGTTCCCCTCATTCACACGGGCCTCCTGGCTGTGGGACACCAAGCACTTCCCAGCTCCAGGGCCTTCTCAATGATGCTTCCTTAACCAGGATGTTCCCTTTGACTGGGATGCTCCCCTGACGAGGACACCCTCTCCACAGACACTCTATTGGTCCCCTCCTTCTTTACAAAAGCCACCTTCTTAGGGATGTCTTCTTCCCCGACTGCCTTACCTAAAGTAACAGCCCAGTCACACTTCCATTCTGGAAGTGCTTTATTGTTCTCTGCTTTATTTTTCCCCACAGAACCAGAGAACATTGTCTTATGTACCGTTTACTATTTGTGTCCCCCCCCACTGGATGTCAGTTCTGTAGGGCAGGCACTTTGTCCTTTTTAGGATGCTGATGTAGCCCCAGGATTTAGGATGGCACCAAGGAGATGCCCACTGGGTGAGTGGATGAATGAATGAGTCCATCAGTCAATCAACTGGCCATCAACTGAAGTTAGAAGCTGCACTCCTTGCAAAGTCTGTCTAGCCCTTCTGCTCTGTATCAGAAAGGGGTCTATGCAGCAGGGCAGAATAGCACGACAAAAACTCTGTTTTCAAGTCCATACCCTAAACCCAGCAAGGAAACATCTGTGAGGACTGCGTACACTTCTCCTGGGGCTTTGCTTCCTGCTTTTTCATCTGCGCCATTTTCCCTGTGCCTGTGTATGCAGTAGGTGGCTCTGGGCAGCAGAGAGGAATGTCAGCAAGCAGAGCTAGGAAGACCTCCCGATGCCTTCAATAGCTCCCTTTCTGTCCCCATGACGAGAACACTCACTGGTTGCATCTATAATTTTCTGTTTAGGTAACATCTTATTTGCATGCTGAAACCATGTCCTTTTTCCCTATTACTGATGTAAAAGATTGCTTCTTTCTAATTATGTGGCAGGCACTCAGGGAATTCAAAGAGCAGAAAATATGTCAGGAACAACTTATGAATGGCGGCAATTTGTGTACACGCTTGCCTGGACTACAGCAAATATAGAAAGGGGAAAAAAAACACTCATTAAAAATACAAGCTCTCCTCAGCAGACCTCTGCTTGCATTTGTTCTTCCAGTCCTAGCTAAATACAAACCTAAACCCTAAATATGAATGTGATTGTGGAAAAAGTTCTTTTTCCCCATCTCTTGATCGTTTTCAGTGGGAGTTTAGAAATGAAAGTTTCCCTAATTGCTCCGATCCCTCCTTAAAAACTCCATTTCTCCTGCCCTCAAGTCACTGTTTCTAAAAACATACATTGTTTTCCGTTTTTGTTAACTGAGCCATCCCAAGAGCTGGAAAATTCTGCCCAGAGTCATACGATCAGGACTGAATAATTATTCCACGGACACTGAGATGAAGCTATCGCCCATGAGATGGAGGACTTCAACATTCATCTGAAGACTCTTGAGAGTAAAATTTTTTTCTACATTTTCAACTCCATTAAATTATAAGGTACTCAAAAGCCTAAAATATGCCTTCTGTTTCTTTGGTATCTTACCACAGTGCTAAGGAAAGGACTGTACAGAGCTTTCAACATATTAACTTTCCATCCATTAACTTGTGCGAGCTGTGAACAAAGCCACTCAAGAGGACCCAAATCCATCAGTTCTACCCATGACCAACAGATGGGGTGGCGGCTGCTTGTCGACTTGGATTTAGGAATGAGAGGTCTTTCAAAAGGCCTTCTGGAACATTCACCAGCCCAAATAGAGAAGCTTCTCAGCGTCATATAAGCCATGACCTTTTCAGAGTCCCATGCTGCGACATTACTTTGCCTCCTTGGTCAGCTCTCAGCTTGTTTCGTTCAAGGTAAGTGTTGGAGGGCGGTAAACAGGTACAGTCACAGAACTCAAACATAATCATGAAAAGGCCTAAGAGTCAATCAAGGTTCAAATAAACTCTTACATTGCCCCAATATGCACTGACTCTGAATCTAGGGCAAATCCCCATTTTCCCATTGCAAAGAAAAGAGTTGGCTAACTTGAATATGTAAACTTTCAGAGATGCAGAAATGGACGGGATCGTCAAAAGTCTATTTGCACTACTGAATTCATTAATTTAGTTCTACGTGAGTATTTAATGTAAAATATTATATATTAGCTTAGAAATGTTGCACTTGCTCATTCTCACGTCACAAGACGGTTTCATTCCATCTCTGTATCTCTGATGCCAGTGCTGCTGCATTCACAAGAGAGACTTCTTGAGTCATCCATTTTCAACAGCACATCATTTCTACTTTGGTCTAAGTTACTCAAGGTTCGGCTCTTTCGTAATCCACGTAGGATGCTGTCACTGTCATTTTATTTGGAACCACAAGGGCCCACTTGCACAGCACAGCACCTGGATACTTGCTTTGTTTTGTCTTCATTCATTGCGGAGGAGTACGTTGGACTTGCACTCAGTAACCTCACGTTATATTGCTCGGCACGGCTTGGGTGCCTTAAAGAGCAATGGACTCTGACCCAGTGAAGGGCTAAAAGCAGGTAAATGCATAGAGTTAGAGGACAGGGCAGGACCAGAGGCAGGGAAACGTGTAAGGAGGCCATTGGGATGGTCCGGGCAGGTTACAGTGAGGGATTCAACAAGACCAGTCTTAGTAGGAAGGAATTCAAGAAATATTCAGAAAGCAAAATCAGCAGGGCTTGATAACTAAGGGGATTTGGGGAACCAGGAAAGGAGGAGAGGTAAATGATGCTGAGATTTCTGGCTTGGGAGGCTGGGTAGACTTGGTTCTGTTACGTTCTTCATGGTATAAGGAATAAAAAGGACAGAGAAAGCTGAGGTCAGGGGAAAAGGAGAGCAGGTATTTCATTTAGACCTATCAAACCTAAGTGGCTATCAAACAAACAAGTCAAGATATCCAACAAGAGTAGGGATATTGGTTTCTGACACCCATGAAAGAGAGGTGAACTCAACAATCGATTTGGGGGCCTCAGCCCATAAGTTCTAAGTAGAACTGTGAGCCTGGAGTGAGATCCCCAGGAGAGAATGTGAGTAAAAAGAAAGGAGGGCTGCTAATGAAATGCTAGTGGGAAAAAAAAAAAAAAAGCTAATTCAATGAATAGATAAAGAGAAGCTCCAGAGGGAGATGGAGAAAATATCACCAGAAAGGAAGGATGAGCTGAGAACCGGGAAGGAGAAGGGATCACAGAAACGAGGGGAAGATACTTCAAGAAGAGGCAGAGGCTAATCCTTGTAAATCTACCGGGAATTTCAGCAGATGACACGATATCCCGTTGGACCCAATTTTCCGATATTTAGGAGTCTCTGGTGGTCAGGAGGTTATGGGAGGTGAAGAAATGAAAACAGCTAATGTGGTCCTCTATTTTCAGAAGTTCTATTGAAAAGATGAGAAAAGAAAGTGGGTGGTGGCTAGATAGGGGTAGCGGGGCTGAAGGAAAGATGTGGTTTTTTTCAAGATAAAAGATAAAGAGGCATGTATGAACTGACCTGAAACAGTCAGGAGAGGAGCGGGTAGAGGGGAAAAAGGAATCTTTGATGGAAGATCAGGTGGGCAGAACACAGACCGACCTTGACCTGGGGGAGCAGACACCTCACCTTCTGGGTCTGAAGAGGAAGATGGTTGGTAAACGGGTAAATGTGGAGCGAGGGGAGCAGGAAGCTGAGGGTGACCTTGTCTTATTGTCTATTACGAAGTTGTTTGCTGAGAGTCAGAAGCATGAAGGTGGGGAAGTGGCTTAAGGAGTCTGGGGAATCTTTGAATAATCACCGAATGCCTGGTGAAAAGAGCTGGCTAAGCCTTGATGGTCGGCAGAGTTGGAGACCTGGAATCTGGAACGGCACTGATCCCCGGGGCTGTGTGCGCTCTTCCTCAGCGGCCCTTGGCAGCTCAAGTCAGGAAGCAAAGGTGGCTCGTAGGACTAGACAAGGCTGAGGTCGGAGGACAAGGTGTGAGGAAAGTGAGAGAGCTGGGAAGAGGGCAATTCAGAGGGTCACCAGAAACGTCAGAAAGAAACCAAGGAAAGGAGGGATGTCCAAAAAAAAAAAAAAAGAAATGTGCAAAACAGAGGTCTCTAGAGGAAGTGGGATAACAAGGGGCATGGAAAGATAGGATGCTGAGGTCAGAGGACAGGATACTGACGTGTAATTGTGAATTGAGAACAAGGCCCAGGGAGTGACAAGGGAGGACTGATGAAGAGCACACCAAGAAGTGTCCACATGGAAGCTGAAAGCGATGGTGCGGCGGGGTGGGGGTGCTACGGGTTTGACAAACTCCATTTCCCAGCATTCCTGGCAGCTACGTGGGTCATGTGACTCGGTCCTGGCCAATGAAACGTGGGCAGAAGAGATAACCTAACATTTCTAGACTTGGCCCCTAAAACATTTCTCACAACATCCTCCTCGCTTACACTCTTTCTTTGTCTGTAGGTCAAAGGCAGAGGATCTAGTGGGGAACCCTAAGACCCTGGGGGCCACCAGATGGATGGAGTCTGGGGACCAGAATACAGCAAGGAGCATGGGACAGCGCGTGGAGCAGAACACCCCTTCCCAACCTACCCAAACGGGATTGTGGCTGAAGCAAAAAACAATCCTTTACTGGGGCATTTGGGGCTGTTTGTTACAGCAGTTAGCTTGCGTTGACTGAAACAGGAGTGCTAAAGGCAGACAGCACAAGCCTCAAAGAGGAAGGGCTTTTAATGAAGGGTTAAAATAAGAGTGATATGAACCCTGCCCTTGGTTGGCTCCACAGTAAGAGGGGCTGAGAGAAGGAGCCTCAACTTGGACAGGACAGCACACAGTAGGTGCTCAATAAAGATTTCTTGACTAAACGCTATGAAGGACCAATGTAGATAGAGGTAAGGATCTTGATTTTTACCAACTACTGCACAGGATGAAACGAGCTTCCATGACAAGATAAGGAAAGGCATTTATAACTCTCTTTTCTAATTATAAAAGTTACTGAGGGACCAGAATAGATGATAATGAAAAGTACAGAATCTTCTTCCCTTGAGAGTCATAGCGGAGGGAAAAAAAAGAGATAATTATCTTCCTGGCGAAGAGGAAGGATGAAAAGAAATTGTTTAATAATATTGTATAGTTCCTTCCAGGTTGAGTGGTCGATTTCCCCATTGATTTGGGATGATTTTTTTCCCAGGTCTTTTCTAAGTGAGCAGCAGACTATATTGAATCTTTCAGTTCCAGTGGCTATAAAAGACACTCTAAATTTCTAGAGATTCTAGGTGAGATGACACCATGCTAAAGCAACTGGTCCACAAACCAAGCACTAGGCTGATTCACACACAATTTTGGGAGTTAGAAAGAGCTCAGCATGGCACTGTTCAGGGAGATTTCTTGGCCACTGCCCACCAAACTCCTTCTCCAACTAACTGACTCACTGGATCCAACAGACGAGCTGAAGGGATGAGAGCAGCTCGTAGCTCATTGCCAACACTGATGTATTTTCCAGGGTAAGTTGTCCAAGAGGCAATTATGTTACATCAATCACCAGGAAATGAGGTCTTCATCATGATAGCTGTGACTCTGATTTCAAATACGGTGCCCATCCGGATGAGGGCTTTTGTTTCTTTGTCAAAATGATCGTTTTTACAAAGTTGTAAGAAAACAATACCCCCTATCCACCCCACCCCCTCAAAAGAGAGAGAGAGAGAAAGGGAGAGAGAAAGGAAAAAGAAACCTGATACTATTGAGTAAAGGCATGTGGACCAGGAAGTTCAGCCTAACAGTAAGCTCCCTGGCCACCTATACCCACAATTTGTTCCTTGAAACTCATTCCTGCTGGATTGCCTGACACATGTACGTTAGAAGAACAATGGGTAGGAAAAGGGGTGGGGGGAGGAGCTTGACTTTGCTGTCAAAAGCCCCAACACACACATGAGAAGAACCGTGGTTAGAAAGAGACTGATTACACCAAGATCTGGTTCTACACCTTGATGCCACTATTCTAATGGGTACTAGGAAAAAGAAGGGGAGAGGATGTGGAGAAAAGGGAACCCTCCTACACTGTTGGTGGGAATGTAAATTGGTGCAGCCACTATGGAGAACAGCATGAAGGTTCCCTAAAAAACTGAAGACAGAGCTAACATATGATCCAGGAATCCCACTCCTGGGCATGTATCTGGAGAAAACTCTAATTCGAAAAGACACATGCACCCCAATGTTCACAGCAGCACAATAACCAAGATATGGAAGCAACCCAAATGTCCATTGACAGATGAATGGATAAAGAAGATGTGATATATACATACAATGGAATACTACTCAGCCATAAAAAAGAATGAAATAATGCCATTTGCAGCAACATGGATGGACCTGGAGGTTATCACCTAAGTGAAGTAAGTCAGAGAGAGGAAAACAAACATCATATGATATCACTCATACGTGGATTCTAATTTTAAAAAATGATACAAATGAACTTATTTACAAAACAGAAACAGACTTACAGATATCGAAAACAAACTTATCGTTACCAAAGGGGAAATGTGGGCGGGGGCAGGGATAAATCAGGAGCTTGGGATTAACATACACACATTACTATATGTAACCAGATAACCAACAAGGACCTGCTGTATAGCACAGGGAACTATATTCAATATCTTATAATAACCTATAATGGAAAAGTATGTATATATGTGTGTGTGTGTATGTATAACTGAATCACTTTGCTATACACCTGAAACTAACACAACATTGTAAATCAACTATATTTCAATTTATTTTTATTTTTTTAATTTTTGGCCACACTGCATGGTTTGCAGAATCTTAGTTCCCCAACCAGGGATTGAACCCAGGCCACTGCAGTGAAAGCACCAAGTCTTAACCACTGGACTGCCAGGAAATTCCCCTAGTATACTTCGATTTTAAAAAAAAAAAAAAAAAAAAAAGAGGGCTTCTCTGGTGGCGCGGTGGTTGAGAGTCCACCTGCCAATGCAGGGGACATGGGTTCGTGCCCCGATCCGGGAAGATCCCACATGCCGCGGAGCGGCTGAGCCCGTGAGCCATGGCCACTGAGCCTGCGCGTCCGGAGCCTGTGCTCCGCAACAGGAGAGGCCACAGCAGTGAGAGGCCCGCGTACCGCAAAAAAAAAAGAAAAAAAAAAAAAAGAAAAAGGAAGAAAAAGAAGGGCCCCAAAGACCAACATGAGATAGGATAAGTTATTGCTTGGTAGAAGGAGAGTAAGTTCTCTTGGGCTACTAAGGCACTTACTACCCCCATAAAAATACTGTTCTCCTTTTAGATGCTTGCTGACCTCCTGCCACACACCAGGGACTATTTCCAGTGCTAGGGATACAAACACAGATATGACACAGCATCTGGAAGAAGCAAGTAGTGAGTGAGATCAATACATAAATTCATACAGGGGAATACAAAATAACCAACGCTAGAAAGAAATATAGGAAAAAACGTTGCAGAGGGAATCTGAAAGAAAGAGCTGTTCCCTCCTCCTGAATGAGCCATAAATATTTCATAGAGAAAACTATACTTAAGCTGAGTCTCGAAGAATGACTCTGAAATGACCAGGCAGTGGGGAAGACACCTCAAGCAGTGAGGACCATTTCAGGGTAGCGTGGAGCGGTGGGGCTGCAGAAGGTGCATCTGGGGTGCTGGGCTAAGGTCGGATTGGGAAGGCCTCCTGCATGAGGCTGGAGTTCGGACTTGATCCTACAAGCAGCAAGAAGCCATCGAGAAGTGACACAAGGGGGGACCGCGTGCATCCTATTTGCCGCCATCTCCCCAGAACCTAGCACGGTGACTGACACGTAGCCCTATCTTTGCTTGAGTGATTACAAGCAGAAGAACGTGGAGGTCTGGGGGGATTTGGGGGAGGGTGGCTATTTCAAGAGGAATACCGCTAGCAGCACGGCTGGGAATGGGGCGGGGATGGGAGGGAACAGGCGGGTGGTAGGGGAAGCAGGAGGCAAGCCAGCTGGCGAACATTCCCCAAGATGTTAGTACTTGGAGAGAAGGCAACCTCCCTGGCCCGGTTTGAAAACTGCCCAGATGGGCCAAATACTTCCCCAAATGTGCTGTTCAGACGAAGAAGAGCCTTTCCCGACCCTTCCTCTAAAGAGAAGCAAAGTACTTCAGCTGCTAACTCCCCACCAGCCCTAACAAAGTCTCCACTTCCATTTTCCTCCTCCTTCTCTATTTTCTGTTCTTCCAACTCAGTGCTCCCCACCATAGTTTGCTTTGAGATCAAGGAAAGAAAATTCCACGTTCACATCACCTTCAGCAAAACCCGGTTGAGAATATTCAATAAACTCTTTCTCTCTGAAGAACGGTTGGAAAGGGGTGTTTTATTTGACCAAATACCGCAGTTAAATGAAAACTGCTAATATAGATCATATACAAGTTGCCAATTTTGAAAGAATTAGTGGTTAATAAAGTGCACTAATCCCAAAGCCCTATTCAAGATATTTTTAATCCTTTTTTTTTCTGCCGTGTGTATGTATGATTCAGTAACTTAAAATCAACAGTCCTCAGCGAATCTAACTTACTTTACGGTACTATGAAAACAGTTTCCAAGTTATACGATTTTTCAATAGATGGAATTTTTACAACAAATATTAGAAGCATATACTATGACCCATAGCCCAAGGGAGCACACTCGGGAGATTATCCACAACACTCTTTCATTCGTTCAGTAAACATTTACTAGCGCTGTACCCCACACAGGGCTCCAAAAGATGAATAAATACCAGGCTGAAACTATCCCACTTCTGGGTATTTATCCACGTAATATGAAAACACTCATTCGAAAAGATATATGCACCGCTATGTCCATCGTGGCATCATTGACAATAGCCAAAATACGGAAACAACCTAAGTAACCCATCTGTGGATGAATAAAGAAGATGTGGTCTATGTGTACAATGAAATGCTGCTCAGCCATAAAAGAAGGATGAAATCTCACTACTGCAACACCATGGATGCGCTTGAGGGTATTATGCTAAATGAAATGTCAGTTGGAGAAAGACAAATATTGTATGATTTTGCTTATACGTGGAATCTAAAACACGAACAAAAAACAAAATAAATAAACAAACCAAACAAACAAAAATAAGCATGTAGATACAGAGAACAGAGTAGTGGTTACCAAAGGGGAAGGGGTGGGGGGGTGGGACAAAACAGGTAAAGGGGCTTAACTGCATGGTGACTGATGGACACTAAGCGTTTGTAGGGTATACAGAAGTAGAAACATAATTTTGTCCCCATGAAATGTATATAATGCTACAAATCAATACTACCTCAAGAAAAAATAAGTTCTACATACACAAATGTGTGCACACGGGCATGTGTACACACTGGCATGCACACACAAACATGCATGCATGCACACAGTTGCGTGCATGTACATACATGTATGCACATGCGTGTACATACTCATATACAAACTTGCATCAACATGTGTGCACATGCATGCACATATGCAGCATGATACACATGAACACACATCCAGATGAAGGCACACATACATGTGTGTGCTAGTGCACATGCATGCACACTCCAGGCCCACGTGTGCACACTTGTGCACAATACATGTGCACACACTTGCATCGTGTCCGCACATGCACACACAGTTGCATCACGTCCACACATGCACACACGCAGACATGTTTGCATGTACACACATGTACACACTCGTATACACATGTGAATGTGCGGGGTGCATGTGTGCATGTGTATGCACATACACACGTGCATACACATGCATCTGTGCTCATGCATGCACAGTCCAGGCCCACATGTGCACACTTGTGCACAATACACGTGCACACACTTGCATCAGGTCCGCACATGCACACACGCAGACATGTTTGCACATACACACATTACACATTCGTATACACACATGAATGTGCGGGGTGCATGTGTGCATGTGTACGCACACTCGCATTCATGTACACACGTGCACACACATGCATCTGTGCTCATGCATGCACCACATACACACCGCCCTTGTTCTCTTTTGTCTTCTACAGTGGCCAAGCCTGGTAGAACCCAGATCTCTCGCCTCCAGACCCAGCACTGTTTCCTCCACAGCAGCCGCTCAACGCTCAGGGAACCTACTGCCAAGAGAAAGCAGAGAATGTTTCTTGCACGGCAGGAGGTGACGTTGCATGGCTCACGCGGTGTCCAGCCTGAGTGGCTGCCAAGCGTCCAGAACTATTTGGGTAAAAGCCACTTAACTGAGCCCCATCAGCCCAAGTAATTGGGTTGCAACCTCTCTGACTTCATCCAGAAACTTGAATGGCTTTTTAGAAACCCAAACATGGAAAAAGGAAACACAGCGACCGTCTGAGGTGGGCATTAGCTGAGGTGGGCATTAGCTGTACTGGGCTTAACAGTGCCTGGGCTGAAACGGTCCTGCCTGGGTCCAAGCTGTGTGAACAGGAAGCCCCACAGCCCTAACTGTACCCGCCCGGCCCCAGCTTCCCGCTCCTGCCCTCCCTAACCACTACTCGCTCAAAATTAGAGGTGGAGGGGAAGGAAAAAAGCTCCTGGAATCTCCCTCCTAAGCCTGCACCAGACCCTGAATCCCACTGGCTTCCTCGTCCACAGGCCCAACAATCGCAGCCATCTAAAGGTTTTTGTTTTGTTTTGCTGTAAATGCCACGTTCTCTGTGTCGAGTCCTGATTCGAGGAGGGTAGAATAGAATCCTACCACAAGGCAAGGGTCTGACAGACTTGGCGATCTCTCTCATTCTCCTTCATTTCTTCAACACTACAATCCCCCTTCACCAACGTTCGCCACCTCTAAAGCACGTATCTCATCACTGGGATTACGGCGATGGGCAAAACAGAGAAATCCCAAGGTCTCTGGAACTTACATTCAGGAGGGGAGACGGGCCAGAAAGAAATGTACGTGTAAACAGAAGGTCTGCGCGCTGTGAGCGCGGCCGAGACGCGCAGGACGAGGAAACGGAGAGGAAGAGTGGCTGGGGATGCTCTGCAGTGGGAGGTGATCGCCTCTCCACGGGGTGTCCTTTGAGCAGAGAGGTTAGTACAGGAGGACCAAGCCCCGGGGACAGCCAGAGGGAAGGGCAGGTCGAAGGCTCGTGCGTTTGAGGACCTGCCAGGTCCAGTGAGGATGAGAAGCCGGAGAGAGGTGGGGGTCACAGTAGATGAGACCACAAGGGCAGCCAGAAGCCTGGAAGCCCACGGTTAGGTCCCCAGGACTTGGTTCTGACACAATCTGATTTGCATTTTTATAGGGTCACTCGGCTGGCTCGCCGGAAAACCGACTGTAGGAGGGAAGAGTGAACGGGATCGCCGAGGGGGCAGGTGCAGCCCAGCCCCCCACCCCCGGCAGAGAAGATGGTGGTGAAGTAACTGGGAGCAATTATTTCGCGGGAGACTCATCAGACAGCCTTGTCTGTGGTTATGAATGCAGCAACAACAATAAACAACAGAAGCCACGCTTGCAGGCGTTTCTGAGACACTGGGCTTGGAGAGCGGATGCTAATTAGGGAAGAGCAGCCGTTGGAGGGTCCGCAGCCACAGGCAGCCACGCAGAGGGGGCCCTTGTTTTCAGCTGCTTCTTCCCCCTAAGCAGAACGCAAGCTTCAAAATATCACCTTCACGCCTATCAGAGAAAGAAAGCACGCTGCCCTCCAGAAGAATGATGGTGCATGAGGTCAGAACACCGAAGAACCCATCAGAATACCAGCAATGCTGGTAAGACGTGAAAAATAGGGTTTAAGCAAAGTCGGCGAGAGAGCTTTCTCCCTGCAGATTTATGAGAACCAAGGCTGAAAACCAATGAGGTGGCCTCACGGCTGGAATTCCAACATGGGCCAGAATCGTGGGTGATGAAGGCTTTTAACTGCAGGTACTGGACCTCTCATACCCGGCAGGAGGCCGTTCTCACCCACAGTCCTCCCTCCGCCGGGGTGAAGGCCACTGCACCCTGCAGATCATCAGCGCGTGGCTCAGCGTCCAATCCCCAGACAATTCATTAGAGGTGTGGGCTGCAGGGGAAGGTCGATGGGCCTGACAATAAGAGCCCTGCCCTCTTGGGCTGGGGACCAAGACAACAGCCTCAGGTGTGCCCTGACTCCCTTTATGAGAAGTGAAGACCCAGGCGAGGTACGGATGAAAACGATGCCCCGGGTGGGAGGACGGGGAAAGCAGACCACAGGGGAGAGGCGCCAGTTCACACCTGGATACCTACTGAAAGATTCCATCACTGTCTTCCCCACCAGTCTGGCAGGGCAGGACCACATCCGCGTTTGCACGTCACTCCACTCCCAGCAGATGGAGCTGCGCCCGGCACGCTTTATGCGTTTGGATACTGGCTGCAGTGGATGGAAGAGCATCCTCTGCCCCCCAAAATTCACGTCCATCTGGAACCTCAGAACGTAAGCTTATCTGAAAACGGGGTTTTCACAGATGTAATAAAGTTAAGGGCATACTGGCATAGGGTGGGCCCTAAAT
This sequence comes from Hyperoodon ampullatus, assembly GCF_949752795.1. NCBI lineage: Eukaryota > Metazoa > Chordata > Mammalia > Artiodactyla > Ziphiidae > Hyperoodon > Hyperoodon ampullatus. The sequence goes on along the minus strand of NC_136932.1, from coordinate 20,865,714 downwards.
CCCACGAGTGGGTCCTTATAAGAGGAGAAGACACACAGAGAGGGAGGAGGCCATGTGGAGACGGAGGCAGAGGTTGGAATGACGCAGCTACAAGCCAAGGACTGCAGGGAGCCACCAGAAGTCAGGAAGAGGCAAGGAAGGAGCCTCCCCAAAAGCCTTCAGGAGAGCGTGGATGGCCCCGCTGACACCTTCATTTCACTCCTGGCCTCCAGAACCATGAGAATACAAATTTCTATTGTTTTAAGCCATCCAAGTTTACGGTCATTTGTTACAGCTGCCCTAGGAAACTAATACAGAAGCTCAGGGAGGAATGAATGAATGAACGAATGAGCAAAGGAAAGGGAAGGCTGGTTCACACCACCACACCAAGAGCCGGTATATGTAGACAGGATAACTGGACATGCTCTGAAAACCAGTAAAAGAAAGAATAGGTTTGACATGACATGCAGCTGGTGGAAATAAACCAGAAAGCGTAGTATTAGCTTAAAAACCGCTTTGTTCTCGTGGGCACCCCTCTGCCCAGGAGGGATGCTCGGTAAGACCCAAGGCCTTTCCCTGGCACTCACTCTCTGTCCCCGTGGCCATTACAGAGTAGAGCTGGCCTCACAAATAGGTAGTGGAACCCAAGAATTATTTTTTTCCTTTTAGTTAAAGATACTCAATTGTAGTTAGGAAAAAGTTTAGGAAGAAGGTCATTTGGAAACTCCATCCAAGGACACAGGACCGGCCACAGGCAGAACAGGCATGCAAGGGCAGGCCTGAGTTCTTGGATGGATGCTCCCCAGCAAAAGCCCATTTCAGCCCCTGATGCTGGGTGTCTTGGAGCTACACCCCAACCTGCAATAGCTCCTAGCTTCTAAGACGCCCCTTGTCAGGCTTGAGAAAAAGAATCCAAGTTTTGGGCTTCCCTGGTGGCGCGGTGGTTAAGAATCCACCTGCCAATGCAAGGGACACAGGTTCGAGCCCTGATCCGGGAAGATCCCACATAACGTGGAGCAACTAAGCCCGTGCGCCACAACTACTGAGCCTGCGCTCTAGAGCCCGCGAGCCACAACTACTGAGCCCGCGTGCCACAACTACTGAAGCCCGCGTGCCTAGAGCCTGTGCTCCACAACAAGAGAAGCCACCGCAATGAGAAGCCCGTGCACCGCAACGAAGAGTAGCCCCCGCTCGCCACAACTAGAGAAAGCCCGCGCACAGCAACAAAGACCCAACGCGGCCAAAAATAAATAAAGAATATATTTAAAAAAAAAAAAAAAGAATCCAAGTTTGCCCGTGCTCTGCAGCCACCACCTGTAATAAGTCCAGCAGCTGTGAAGCCGTCAGATGCTTTATTTGCTGGACCGAGGCTGTAGAGGTCTGAGCTGGACCACAGCACAGAGGGGCAGCCAACCCCCAGAGGAATTAGCAGACACGAGATCTCCTGGAGCCCGGGAGCACCAGATCGGTCATCTTCGTGTTTTTATCTTCCATTAAATTTGAAAGGGGGGAGGTGAGGAGAGAAGAGAATGGGGGAAAACAATCGTAATTTTTCAAAAGAATTGGGCTTGACTGGTCTTTTATCTGTCTGGAATGATCTGTTGGCCTGGAGGAAAAGCAGACAAAATATCCTGGAGGCTCGATAAGCAGCCTCATTCCCTTACCTGTAAACTCAGCCGCACCTGCCCTGAAACCACCACCCTGCCTTCCTCTCCACTTCTGCCATATACAGAATGGGAGCCTGTGAGCTCCCGGGCAGGGAAACACGCTGGTGGCCACGATTCTTTTTTAATTCCTTGGGGTTTTTTTCCTTTAATTTTTTCTCTTTTATTTTTTGGCCACGTGGCTTGCGGAATCTTAGTTCCCCGACTAGGGATCGAACTCGGGCCCTCGGCAGTGACAGCGCGGAGTCCTAACCACTGGACCGCCAGGGAATTCCCCACACTTCTTGTTACCTCTGACTGTGGGACCGGGTGCTGGTCACTCGGGACCCTGAGATGAAGAAGACACAGCTCAGGCCTTGCTGGGGAAAAGGACTTCAGAAACCAGCAATTCCCAGCAGTAACTCCTGCGGGGGGTGGGAGGGGGAGACAAAGATGAAGGAGCAGTGACTATGCTCCATCCAAAGAGGCAATGAGGGAGCCCGGTGATGGAAGCCGGGAAGGACTCTTCCAGGAATAAGCGTGCTCTAAAATGAAGGTTTGTGTCCCCACAAAATTCATAGGTTGAAACCTAATCCCCAGTGTGATGGTATCAGGTGCCGGGGCCTTTGGGAGGTGATCAGGCTGCACCCTCATGAATGGGATTAGCACCCTTAACGAGAAAGAGACTGAAACCGAGAAGAGTGACCACTGACTACAGAGAAAGGCAACGGTGGACGATGCCACTGGGTCACAGCTGCTGCTGGAGGCCTCTCTCCTGACCACAAGCCTCTGGCCTCTCACCCCATCATTCTTGACCTTCGACCCCTATGCTGTACGCCTGTGCAGAAAGCCACAGGCTGCATGTGATGGAGGTGACCCGGCCATCTGGAGCGGGGTTAGGAAGGGAGGATTGTCCCCAGAATTCTGCTCCCTGTCCCCATCTGTCGCTCCTAGGGACACCGAATTTAGGATCTACAGGCCCCTGGACAAGCACCACGCTGGACTGCCCACCTGGAGGGGCAAAACCTCAGCTGGACGCACAACTGACCTCCTGTCCCCACCCTTCCCCCATCCATTCACTGTGAATTAGACTCCCCTGGACTGTTCAGGGGGAACCCTGCCAAGAGGGAGGACAAACAAAGAGACAGCGGCAGTGCCCAGCTGGCCCTCAGATGTGCCAGCATTTTCCAGGCCATATTCTACCCGAGTGCCTGTAAAGCAAGACAATTTGTGCTCGTTAAATATGGGGGCACGTTGACCCTTTACATGTCTTCAGAAAAATCATCTCATCACTAGGTTCTGGTCCACTTAGAGCTCTGTCTACAAGGCACTGCAAACATGCCAGGTGTCCTCTCTACCAGGAGCATCTTGGGAGCAGGGGCACATACATAGCCTGGAGCACGTCCTCAGGACACGCCTCTCAGAGTCGATGGCACAAACGCAAGTGCACACCCCTGCGGACACATTGTGTCAGGCCAGCCCCCAGGTCCAAGTTACCTCGGTTCTTCTTTTTCTTGGATGGGCTTTTCCTAACCTGACCCCAGCAGATACTGATCCAATCTGCTCTTAGATTTCACTTTCCGAGAACAGGAGCTGCTGCGTCTCCTGCATCACCTGTCCTGGCAAACGCCATTTCCATGCTGCTCTAACCTCTGGTTTCAACCTCCACCCCTGCAATGACCACTCGCAGCATTGACAGTTAGAAGGTCTCAATGCTTAATGTTTGTTTTAAGCTCACAACTAGATAGATTAGACCAGGAGGGCCAAAATGAGGAGTCTGGCCAGAGGACACCTAAAGGTTCCTATAAGTCATATGGGAAAAGATCAGACCCACAGAGGTCAGTGATGGCAAAGGGAAGCAGGTGGGAAATTGGCTGGGGGTTCGTGTCCAGAGCTCTGACGCTGTCGAGGAGCCCAGAAGAGAAGGTGAGGGAGTCAGCCAAAAATCTGAGCTGCAAACAGCCAGGAAGCCAGGCCATGGAGTCCTACGAAGTCAGGATGGAGACATGGGCACTACAGGTCAGGATGGCACCCCGGTCTTTGGAAGCAGCATTATGGTCTCTACTTCCTTCCTACCCAAACCAGAACTGGGCTTAGGGCTCAGCTGAATCTGAGCCTACAGGAGGAAAAGGTGGATAGCCTCTGGAGCATAGGGCTAGGGAGGTACGATGCCAGGCAATTTCTGATCCAGTGCCTGGAAGGATGCCCATGCCTAGGGTATTTCAGTTGGCCTGCTGTGCTTCAAGAGACAGATGCTGAATCCTCCTGACTCCAAGTGATGACAAGGCAACTCATCTGAAATAGACCCTGTTTCATGACACGTGGCTTTAATGGACATCCACAGAATAATACCCACTGGCAGAGCTTCCTTAAATAAATCTCATAAAGGGCCTAAAATCAAAATCCAGTTATGTCTCAGATAATCCTTCCCCTCTAGGGCAAACTTTACAGACCCCTACGGTATTTCTTCTCTTGTCCACCTGACGATATTCGGATGGAAACCTAGATGTAAACGTGACAGAGTAGATCCAGGCCACCCTTCAAGCAAAGCCTGCCAGCAAAGCCCGAGTCAACTCCTGCATCTGCGAGCCAGGGTAGCCTCATCAAAACGCCTGCTCCTGCCCGAGAAGCTCTGACAGCTAGTTTCCCTACCTACCACGTGAGATACCGCCGCCCAGAAGCCAGAAGACTGGATGACTAAAGCCCCGCACTCGCAAGGGGAGGGAAGTGGGCGGCAGAGCTGGCATTTAGGAAGCAGTGATCTTTCCCGTGTTTTTCTTCAGGGGTCTCTCCTGCTCGCATTTCTCCCAGTCCTGGGAGGAGTGTGGAAGGAAAGCACTGTCAGAAGAGAATGAGTCAGGGAAATGGCATTAGACCTCCTTCCTACATGGAGCCAGGACCCAAGTGGAAACAGGCACCCATCTTCCTGCCTCACAAACATCCTAAAATAGCTGTCCTTCCTCCCCCTCCTCCCCGAAGACGACGAGCAGATCTAACGGCTCCGCATCCCACCTCCACTCAGCTGGGCCCCCAAACAGGTCCCGGCACATCTTGCTACCGCGTATAGAGATGACAACCCCAAACCCTCCAGCAGACAGCTCTGCACGCAGGGCTGGTGCCACAGGACGTGGTGAACCAGCCCAGGGCAGCCACAGAAGAAGAGGGAGGGTTAGTGTGCAAGGGGGAAAAGAAGGGGATGGAAGGAAGAGAACCGCTGCTCCTGGGCGTGGGGATGTGCATGGGAGTGGAGGGGAAGGCAGAGAGAACAGCAGAGAAAGGGCGGGTCTCCAGCCTGACTCTCATCTGGTCCACAGAGCACCCAAAGCATCCTGGGATGCCCCTGGTCAGGCCTCCGGGCAGGCATGGCCCTGATGACCCTGCGGGGTAGGAACTTTCCTCCTCTTCTCTCTCTCCCTCCATGTGTTCTTTCTCCGGGACCCACCACAAGCGAGACCCCAGACTAGCCTCTGGCATCCCGGGCTGGTCCCTTCTGTGACTGCCCTCACCAAAACCTCAGCCTTCAGTGGCCAGACCCCCAACACTGGCATATTAACCACCCAGCCTGATAAATCCACAGGTGGGAGTGGGAGGAACCTAGGAGCCTCCATGCTTTTTCAAATAAAGGGCCTTTGAATAGTATTCTTCTGGAGGTAGAAGGCAGGAGGAATCGTGGGAGAGGGATTTCGGGGGAGGTAAGGTCTTAGCACCCCCTCCAAAGCACTGCTGGAATGTGCTTCCCATATGGACCGGGCCCAACTCACCACCTTAGAACCCAAACAATATGGTTACAGCTGACCAAGATGGTACACAATTAGCCACGTGACACCATACAGCTATCCATACCATCTCTGCCAGGAGCACGAGAAGAGTTACCCGGAGACCCTTGGCTTACTAGGCTGGCTCTCAACGAAAGGAGATCCACACAGACCATCAAGGCAGACAGGTCTCTTAAGGAAGGCTCTGAAGAACCATCTACTCCAATGGAAATGACCACCCTTGTCAGTAGGAGAGGAGCTGGGGATGCCATGGGAATGACGCCAGGTGGGTGCTATATAACAGAGGGTGAAGGGACCCCAGGATGCTGGCAGTCAGCACATGGGTGAGACCTATACCCTGGCTGGCTTAGCTTGGGCTACTGGAGGGGCTTAAACAGCAAAAACGTATTTCTCACTCTTCTGGATGCTGGAAGTCCAAGATCAAGGTGCCAGCAGATTTGGTTCTTGGCAAGGGCCTGGTGTGCAGATGCTCTCGTTGTATCCTCACGAGGCCGGGGGCACAAAGAAAAGCCAGCTCTCTCCTGTCTCTTCTTACAAGGGCACTAACTTCGCCCTTGTAAGTTAGTTAGTGCCTTACAAGGGCACTAACTAACCTCGCCCTCATGACCTAGTTGCCTCCACAAGGCCCCACCTCCTAATGATATCACATCGGGAATGAGCATTTCAACACATGAATTTGGGGGAGACACAAACATGCGGTCCAAACAGTGGTTAATTCCAGTTGACAGGGAGCAGAGACTTTTGGCTGCCCCCATGCCGAAACTATGACCGTATCTACTCAGGCAAGAAAGGATGCTGACCAGAGACGTTTCCAAATTTTAAACCATGACCAGAGATGTTTTCACATTCTCCAAACCATGAGAGTCCAGTTAGGCTGCCTTATAGTATATGAAGATTAACCGAAAAGTATCTCCATATGTGGAACCCCAAAGCTGAACTGAGATGTCTCAAAACTACATCTCTCAGATGACTGAAAATGATCTCAGAGAATGGTTTCCTTAGAACTGGTGCATTCTAGAAAGTTCTAACTAGTCACGTGCACCGTTCTGGCTAAAGAGGGTTCAACAGCCCAGAAGGTATGAGAAGTGCTTTCCTGGGGAGAGTACTGACCTTCGAGAGGTCTGGCACTTCAGAAACCCGTTTAACTGGAATCACATTTTCCGAGCTCGTTTGCCCAGAGAATACTCTTTTCACTAGTGATCTCCTGGCACCCAAGGGAAGGGTCTCCGTGGTATACACTCTGGGGAGACTGACTTGGAAAACTATAAAGGAAAAGCTGCTCCAGGGGTTTATAAGCTTCATTTCAGAGGTTCAGGAGCCATCCAAAATCCTAAGGGAAAAAAGTATATACTTTTAGGGAAGAGGATTCTTGGCTTCGATAGAGTCCCAATAGGGCCATATTGGCAAAAATAAAGAGTTGCTTATCTGGGCCAAATCCCTTGCACATCAGGAAACCGGGGCCAGTTTGCTCGCGTTTCTCTGGCAGTTACTGGAGAAGGTTGGACCAGAACAGGATTCTCCTCATTCCTGAAACTCTGTTCTTGGACCACAATCACCCTGGCCACAGCTCCATGCTTCCCACCTTATCTCTGTGGGACTTTTACTGGAGACTCAGTACAGATTCTTTTCTCTTGTTTAAAACATATTAAAACCCACCTATAAACTAGGCAATTGAGTAATTATACCTTTAGAAATAGATCTTCCCCACACATGCAAAATAAAATAGTATCACCGCCTCCACCATACAGACTCGGAAATTAACCAGGTTTTAAAACTTCACCCCAAAACATTCTGTTTGTAAACATCCTGTGCTCTCCCTCACCTTGCACCTCTGTGACGTGCTGTGTCCGGGGAAGAGCTGATACCATAAAAGATATTACACAGAATGGACACTGAATAAACCGCAGCATGGTCTTTGGGTCCTAGACTCATCCATGGAACAAATCTTTCCCGAGCATCTGCTGTGCGTCAAGCACTGGTCCAGGCACTAGGAATGTGACAAAAGATAAAAGGTGGACAGAGAGGGCCCTCGCCCTCAGGGAAGTGACATTCTAATGAGGGAGGTGAACAAAAAGCCAGTAAATAAATAAACAAGATTGTATCAAGAGAATAAGTATAAGAAAGAAACAGGTTAATGTGGTCCAGAGAGATAAGTGGGCTACAGGAGCTGAGGAGTGAATGAAGAATGAAGAGGAGCCAGCCGTGAGAAGAGCGGAGGGACAGGCATTCTAAGCAGAGGGCACAGTCTGTGCAAAGGCCCTGCGGCAGGAATGAGCTTAGTGCGTTTGCTGACTAGAAAGCAGGCCCACGTGGCTGGAGCAGGATGAGTGGAGGGGACAGGGGGTGTGAGCTGAGGCTGGAAAGGTAGCTCAGACGCAGAGCACACAGGGCCTCATCTGCCATGAAAAGGAGCTCGGATCTGGGAAGGAGAAGGAATGCAGAAAGCACAGAACTGAGCTCCTTTTCATGGCATGTGAGGCCCTGTGCACTCTGGGTCTGAGCTTCCTTTCCAGCCTCAGCTCATCCCTCTTCCCCTCCATCCTGCTTCAGCCACACTGGTTTTCTTTCTATTCCCCAAACACAGCAAGCTCCTTCCTGCCCCAAGGCCTTTGAACATGCTGTGGCCCCTGACTGTCCGTGGAGTAGCAACCAGTCCAAGGGGACTGGAGTTCAACATTCGTGAGTAAGAGTGGAGGAAGCCAAGGCCAGGGGCCAGCTTGTGAGAGCTTTGAGCTTCAAGATGAGGATTGAGACTTTATCCTGGAGATGATGGGAAGCCAGTGACCAATTTTAAGCAGGGAAGTGATAAACTGGAGAGGTGAGACTTCAGGCAAGCAAATCTTTAAGGAATCTACGGAAGTAGCCAGGCAGGAGATGACACAAACACAACACAACCAAGTGGGGCAGAAGCTGGGAGGAAAGGGATGGATTTGAGATGTTTCTAAGGAAGAGAAGCAAGTGGGCATGAAACACCCAAAGGCGACTTTGGGATTCTGACTTGGGTAGACGAGCAGCTTCATTCAGCAGTAGAAGGAATACACAAAGACAGATTTGGACAGTGAGAAATAAATTTAGTTTTGGAGAAGTTGAGTCTGATGGACATGTCACTTTGGACATTTCTAATAAGCAGTTGAAAATGCAGAGCTGGTGCTCAAGAAACAGTTCTGAGGTACATATTAGGATTTGGGATTCACAGGCATACTGTTGGGGATTAACTGGTGCTGTCGGTGTGAAAGAAATCACCCAGGGGGCGTGCAGAAAGTGGTCAGCCAAAGAAAAGTAAGAGCTTCAGAGCGAGCCAGACCCTGGTTTATCCTCTGGCTTTTCCACCTAATACCTGGGGGTGTTGAACAAGCAGGGCTCCGTGGGCCCCAATTTCATCTCCAGCCAGGACAGTCCTATAATGCGCACCCTGCAGGGGTTTTGGCAAGTTTGCGCTTCGCGGTGTCTGCAGAGCGCCTGGCACACTGGAGGTACTGAAGCCACGCCCACTCTTAGAAGCAGTCAAAGGAACAGGAGAACCTGGAGACAGTGACGACTTAAATCAAAAGAGGACGGGGTACATGTACAACCGATTCACTTTGCTGTACACCTGAAACTAACAACGTTGTAAATCAACTATACTCCAATAAAAATTTTTAAAAAAAAAAGAGGAAGGGGTTATTAATATTATTTACACCCTGGAGGTCACATAAGACAAGATGATTAAATACATAAGACAGGGTCCTCAAGGAAAGCAGCTCCAGCAGACGAGTAGGGGAAAGGTCCTGAAGGCATCACACTGAGGAGTGAACGTTGGGTTAGGGGCACCAGTGAGGGCATCTAACTTGGCTCTGTCCGTGCCAAGGGGACGCTGACGTGGAGAAGGCAGAGGACGTAATCAAGACGGCAATCGTTCACATGACCCCCCAGTCCCAGCCCTGACCGCACCATCCCACGGCCCCAACCCTGAGCTCCACCACCTTCTCTAACTTCTCCCCCGTCCCTCCCGCTTCCGCGGGCAATTAGCTCGAAAACTTTGACTTGTGAGATAGCCGACCATCAAGAGCTCCCCGCCAGACACAGTTCCAGGATGGCAGCAAAATACGCATCCCGGCTGCTTTGCATTCTTGGGTAACAAAGTAGGAGTAAAACCATTCTAATATTTGTATCTAGTTCCCAAAAGTCCCGATTTATACTCTGAATGCCCAAAGGTCCTCAGCCTACATTTCAGATTGGTGTAGACCAGAGAAAGTTAGCTATGAGCTAAGAGGGCAGCAGCGAGACAGATGATGTAAAAGGTCCAAAAAACCATTTTTTTAATGGACGGCCTTGAGCATCTTTATAAGCTGAATGAAAGAAATCAACGCAGGGGCTACTGTCGTAAAAGCAATAAAGGAAAAGCTAACTGTTGAGATAAGCTCCCTGAAGAGACAAGAATACAGCTGGAGAAACTAATGCTGCAGAAAGAGGGGGGCCTGACTTCCTCTGAAAGGAAGTAGTAAGAGGAATGCAAAGTCAAGGCACATTTCTTGGCAAAGGGGATGGAAGTTGATGGAGTCCCTTCCCGGGAGGCTCTATTTTGCTCAGTAAAATAGGAGGTGACATCATCTGTTGAGAATGAAAATTCTGAAAGGCAAGGACGAGGCAGGAGGTGTGGGGAGACAGGTAAAGACGTGGACTGGTCACCATGGGAAACAAGCAAGGGAGCACACGTGGTGTGTGTTAAAGGCTCAGGAACTTTTGCTCAAGGCTCATCCTTGGTTAGAGACCATGACCTTGATGGGGAAACCACCTGCAGTGTCAGGGGGTTATGGGCCAGCCCTCCAGCAACCAGGCCACTTCTCTGGTTGAAGAACCAAGAAGAGACCTGGAAGAAAAAAACCTTAGTGTGCATACATCACAATCACTGTGCCATATCCTTCCAATGTCTCCAGTTCCAGTCCACAAGGGAAATGTGTAAATATCAGGAAGTCTGGATGTCAGTGTTGGAAAGTTAAAATGCGCAATTGCAAAAGGAAAAGAAATCCGCACGTAAAAGTCTGACTATCTGAGCCTTTTATTCATGGAGGGGTTTTGTTTTTTTGCTTTTGTTGGCCAGGCAAGTCATTCCACTGGTGTTCGAGGGGCACCGTTGGATGAGTTTCTTCTTAAGTGGGAAAATTTGATTGATTCTTTCTTTGTGGTTATTTTGCTGCCCTCACATCGGCTGCACCCACTCTTGAAAGCTTGTTGTCACCCCCACCCCATGTGTTAATCATGCAGCTGTTCTGACATCTGGGGGATCCTGCCAATCCGGGCAACCTGGGGAATGACGGTCCCTCCCAGGGCTAGCTAATTCCTAAAGAGAGAAAACAATTTACCTGGGAGAAGAATGCCTCTTAGACACAGACCAACCATCACCTTATCAAACTCTCACACACCAGGCCAGGCACTGGACCACCAGGGACAGCTCCTAGAGCCCAAAGCTTACCGGAATTACTCAGTCAGTGCTAAGCTGCTTACCGTGCCTGCCTTGCTTTTCCCATGGAAACCCCGGTAAAGGTTCTGGCCTGGGCTTTCCCCTCCCTCCTGTCCTCTGTCTCCAGATCCCCCCACCATGCTTCTGCTGCAGCCCTGTGTGCCCTGACATGCCCCCTCCTCTTGGGGAATGTAGGTAAGAAATTCTTCTTTCCAGGTCATCACTCAGTCACCTCCATATCAAAATCCCACAGGGCCAAATGAGACACCCACTCCCCACCCCACCTCCATTCTCCTCTTTCCAGCCATCACCCCTGGTCCAGCTCCCCGCACCTCTAACTCACATGCTGGCACCTTGCTAATCCTGGCAGTGGGTGACAGCTGAGCCAGTCGGATGAGAAGCCACAAACTAGAGGGCCCAGATGGTCCTGAGCATCGCCAGCCTGGAGCAGCTCACGCCGTGGCAGCTCCTAGATTCACACCTTTGTGACTGTTTTAACTGAAATGGCCCTGAATTCGTGTTTCTTTTTAAAGTCTGCTAAGTAGACATTTTTAAGAAACCTCCACTTTTCTCTTTGTGCAAACAGAAACCAGCCACCTACACCCACAGAACCGTATGCCGAAGTCTAGTGCCGACGACAAAACACGTGTCCACTCGTCTGGACTTACCCAGGGATGCTCCAGTACACAGAGGAGATCTGGCCTTTTGTTTTTCAGAAGGGGATTATGTTGGGGGGGAGCCGCTCCATCCTTCAGAACGATGGGAATTTCTACTCAGTGAGTGAGCCCTGGAGTTCACTGCATGTGACTGCTCCATTAATCTCAATACTACATGGAATACCACATGGAATACTCCATTAATCTCAATACTACATGGAATACCACATGGAATACTCCATTAATCTCAATACTACATATAACACTACATGGAATACTCCATTAATCTCAACACTACATGGAATACCACATGGAATACTCCATTAATTTCAATACTACATGGAATACTCCATTAATCTCAATACTACATGGAATACTACATTAATCTCAATACTACATGTAATCTCCAAGACAGGGCGTGCTGGAAGTCGTTCTCACAGTAGTGAAACGCACGCACATTACACACGTGCACGCACACACACAAACACCCAAACTTAAAACAGGAGAGAAGAAAGACCTTAAAACACTATTTGATTGCCTCGAACATAAATATAACCATATGGCACCAATTCTGGCCACACTGGCTAAGGCAGGCCTCCAGGATCCTACAAGTATTTCTGGGAGGCCTCAGGCCAGTCCCAGGAGCTCTGCCGAGGTCCCACTGCTATGCAGGCGGCAAGTACTGCATCTTCCTTTTCTTTCTTTCCTAGTCTTCTTCTGGGCCTCCTAACCTGGAGGCAGCCATGTCTAGCTGTCATCACAGCAGCAGCTTAGCTGGGACCTACAGCCACTTCTCCAGGATGTCACTCCTCCTATTTCACAAGCCCTCCTTTCTCTGCTCTCTCTCCTTAGTACTTGGGCAGGAAACCAACAGTGGAACTTGAACCAGAGGCCAAGTTCAAAGGAGAAAGCCCAGCCTCCCCTTGGCCCCTGAGTCTGTCTTCCTGGGCCCACGTGTGGCTGGCTTCCCTTCTCCAAGAGTGAACGCTGCTAGGAGGCTCCCGCGTCCCATCTGCACCTTGACTCACGTCAAGCCCACCTGATCAATTTATCACACGTGCCCAGACAGGGCGGCTTCCCACTAGCAGACACAGCTTAAGCTCAAGCCAGGAGTATACACACGCCCCATACACACAGGGAGACTGCATACTTAGTCAAGGTTGTGATGGAACTGTACACTTCTGAGAACTTCCACAAATTTAACAGGGGTAAGAGGAAGTTGGAAAGAGGAGGGGTGTAAACATCATGATTGGCTAAGGGCTGCCCTCCCTAACCTCGGTGACCAGGTTAAGAAGTGATCCTCCCCTTGGTAAAATGATACCCAAAGAGGCGAGCAGCTCCCCACCCCCACTGAGATGCCTCAACCACTGTAGGACACATAACGCTGCCGAGAGGAGCCGTGAGTTCTTGGCTATATCCCACAACCCGCCGACTAAAGATGCGCAAGAGTTAACACTCTCTTCCCCACTTCCTGGGTTAAGCCCCCAAATCACTGTGCTTTGCCAGCGTTTACGAAGCGTCTGTCAGGTGCCGAGCACGGGGTTTGGGCCGTGGAAACGGAGGCAAGGAAGGCTGGATCCCTGATCTCTGGAGTTGGCCCGACAGCAAAATGCTTCTACCTCGAATGAATTCGGAGAAAAACTGTGAGTGAGGAAGGAGGCTGGAGGCAAGAAGTGGGGAGTGACTGGGGACGGGGACGATGCCGGGCGTATGAGGGACAGCAAACTTCACTTCTCATCTCACTAGGGAGAGATCTGCATAAGCCAGAGGTGAGTTTGGGGGCACTGGAAAATCTGGGAAGGGGGAGAGGTTCTTAGAAAGAGGGAGGTGAAGCATTCCAAAATAAAATTTCATTTGCCTTGCAACTTTGCCAGAGCCCCGGTGGTGTGCAGGCAATGCTGAAAACTGCCCGCTGCTCTTTAGTGGGCTGGGTATAAAATAAAAGTGTGTATAAGTCACCGAGACGTGAATCTGTGACACTAGGGTCCCACTGCATCTTCTTTGGGAGACCAGGATTAACAAGTGAGGATTAATGAGTGGGTTGGGTCCTCCAGGAGATGTTCTTGAGCCAGCCACGCTTTTCTCTGTCTCATCTATGACCACCACCTACCTATACTCGGAAGGTCTCTGACTGCGACTGGGGTTAGGTGCTGCAGGTGGCCCAGGAACGGGATAAAACTAATGGGATCTGCAGACCTGGCCTCACCAGCTCCATCACCTGGCCAGCTACAGAAGAAAAAGAGCAGAGTGCAACTTCATGGGCCGAACTCACAAGATGCCCTGAGCTATTTGGGACATGTTTCTCCTAGAGGGACTCAGTGTCCTTACCTACAACGTGAAAGCGTTAAGCCAGGAGGTGATTTCAAAGGTCCACTTAAACTCCAAATACCCCTGATTTGGTAGCCAATGGATCCCCCAAGAAAGACAGATACTGTATGATACTGCTTACATGTGTAATCTAAAAAATAATACAAATGAACTTACTTACAAAAACAAAACAGGGCTTCCCTGGTGGCGCAGTGGTTGAGAGTCTGCCTGCCGTTGCGGGGGACACGGGTTTGTGCCCTGGTCCGGGAAGATCCCACATGCCGTGGAGCGGCTAGGCCAGTGAGCCACTGTCGCTGAGCCTGTGTGTCCGGAGCCTGTGCTCCGCAACGGGAGAGGCCACAACAGTGAGAGGCCCGCGTACCGCAAAAAACAAACAAACAAACAAACAAAAAAAAACAGAAACAGACTCACAGACATAGGAAACAAACTTACAAAAAAAAAAGGATCCCCCATTGGCACCATGGTCACACTCAGCTTTTTCTTTCACACTGATCATGCCCAGAAAATCCTATCTTTGGCTTCTATGGAGAACCTACTGGAAAATGCAGGGACCAGGGTAAAGAAGGGAGCTTTAGTTGATCAACTGTGTGGTATGAATTCATATGAAGCAGGTGTCTGTTCCAGTCAAATCCCTTTCAGGTCTGTTACCAGAGCTCACAAATCTGTTTCTAGTCACGGGTTTGACTGCAGCTCTTCTGGAACGACCTGTGTGTATATCACCATGTAGCTCTGCGGGTGTGGGTGTTGGGAGCATGTCAGGGGCAGGGTGACGTGAGCCTGGCACTCACCAGGGGCACAAAATTTAAGGGGGCAAAAAAACCTCAGGAACAAGACAGACAGTATTTTAATGTGCTGTTTTAAAAAATCAAAGTTGATGCAAAAATGTCTGTGATGATTGCACGATGTGAATATACTTAATACTACTGAACTGTACACCTAGAAATGGTTAAGAGTACACATTTCATTATGCATTTTTTACATACCTCTTGCGAAGCAAGCCTACTGGCAACAATTTTTGTTTGTCCGAGAAAGTCTTTATTTCTCCTTCGCTTTTGAGGATAATTTTGCAGAGTAAAGAATTCTACGTTGGCGGGGTTTTTTTCCTCCCAACACTTTTAATATTTCATTCCACTCTCTTGTTTGCATAGTTTCTGAAGAGCTGCTGTAATTCTCATCTTTGCTCCTCTTATAGGTAAGGTGTTTTTCATCCTTCTGGCTTCTTCCAGAATTTTTTCTTTGATTTTCTACAGTTTGAAAATTACATGCCTAGGTAGAGTTTTTTGACATTTACCCTACTTCGTGTTCTCTGATCTTCCTGCATCTGTGGCTTGGTGTCTGACTTTAATTTGGGGGAAACTGACAGTCATTATTGCTTGAAATATTTCTTCTGTTCCTTTCTTCCTTCTCCTTCTGGTATGCCCATTACACGTATGTTACACATTTTGTAGTTGTTCCACAGTTCTTGGATATTCTGTTTTGGGTTTTTCTCCTTCTTTTTTCTATTTGCTTTTCAGTTTGGGAGATTTCTATTGAGATATCCTTAGGCTCAGAGATTCTTTCTTCAGCCATCTACTCTACAAATAAGCCCATCAAAGGCATTCTTCATCTCTGTTTAGTGTTCTCTAAGCAGATTTCTAGCATTTCTTTTTGGTGCCTTCTTAGAAATTCTGTCTCTCTGCTTACCTTGCCCATCTGTTCTTGCATGCTGTCTGCTTTATCCATGAGTACCCTGAGCATATTAATCAGAGTTGTTTTAAATTCCAACATCTCTGCCATATCTGAATATACTTCTAACGCTCACTCTGTCTCCTAAAATGTGCTTTTTGCCTTTCAGTATGTCTTGTAATTTTTCTTAATAGCTAGACATGATGTACCAGGTAAACAGGACTTTGATAATGTGATGCTGAGGTATGGGGGAGGGGAAGGTCCTATAGTCTTGTGATTAGATCTCAGTCTTGGGGAACCTGTGCCTCTGAACTGTGACCTTCACAAGTGTTTCTCAGTCTTTTTCTTCCCCCTTAGGTGGGACAGGATGGCTAGAGTAGACTGGACTTGGGTATTTCCCTTCCGCCCCATCAGTGAAGCTCTGAGTAAATAGTTTGTCCAGAGGGCAGACTTTTTGTTCAAACACAGTGCTCTGGTGTATTTCAAAAGAGCTACTTTTCCCGTTCAGAAGTGCAGGAGGATTCTTTTTCCCTGATATTTCCTGTGAGAACCCGGTTGAGCTCCTGGAGATAAAACACAAATGTGTGGGCCCCCCCATGACTGGTCCCCTCTCAGACTTGCTGCCTCCAACATCTGGTCAATTACAGCTCAGATTTCCTACCAGGCACTAGTGCCTACCAGGGTGTCAGCTTGTGAGTGTCAGCTCTGGAAAGTGGTGATTCTTTGCATTCACCTGTTGGTCTCTCCAATGCGGGGGCAACAATTTGCCCTGTGACCTCACTTCCCTTACAGATCTAAGAAGATAGATCGCTTTTTTTGTTTCTTTAGCTTTTTACATGTTGTTAGGGTGAAATGGTGTCTTCCGAGCTTATATGCCACACCAGAAACCAGAGGTCATGTTACGAATTTTTTAACAGGACTTCCGTTAAAATGTATAATTTAAAAAAAAATTATAAAATAAAAAAAAATTTAATTAGTAAAAATATAATTTTTTAAAAAATTAATGAAATTACAAAACATATTTTTAAATTCATGATGAAAATGTCAACATTTTAAACAAAGACCGGACCTGACCCTGCAGTTACACAAGCCAGCCTTACTCACCTCCCCTAATCCCAACACTATGAAATCCTATCTGTATTTAACACTTTGGCATTCTGCTTCTTATGGATTTTTGCATTAATCTGTAATTTTAAAAACGTCGCATTAAAATATTTTTACCTCGATTACTACTGAGGGTTTGGGGCTCACTTTAATTTTACGTTCAGACGAGTGTCTCACTTGTCTCACGCTAATCCAAGCCCTGAGGTTCCCCAACCCATCGGGTGCTGATTCAGACAATTCAGGAGAGAAGCAGCAGTAACAGAGCCTGCGGGGCAAGCAGCCTTCAGGCACCCAAAATGCAAATTTACTCCAGGCCCTTCTTCCTTTCCCTCACCCCATCTTCGTTGCTGCAGAAAAGAGCAAAGAACACTGGGCAGGCGCTCCGGGTTGTCATTTAATCCTCAACAAGCACAAATGGGAGTGTTGTTATCCCCATTCTACAAATGAGAAAGCTAAGGATCCGAGACACGGATCATCTCACCAAAGTCACACAGCACTGGGTGGGTGGGGCTAAAATGGGAACCCTGGTGTGCCCGACACTAATGGCCACCATTCTCGTGCTCCTTTACCCTTGCTCAGGAGCTGGTACATGGGCCACACTTTACCCCCACCCCAGCCGTGGCCAGAGCTCTGGTACTTGACAGAACTCCCAGAAAATGTGTAAGGGAAGCAATTCAGAGCACTGATCACAACTGGCCTCAGCAGAAGGGTAAAGAGAAGGAAGAAAAGTCCCTCTCAACTAACCTTAACTTTCCCCCAATTCTACCCTTGTTGTGCAAATAACTTCAGTATTGATGACACACTTATAATCCAGCAACAGTCAGCCTGCAGAGCGCCACAAACCCAAAGAGAGAAGCGGCCAGCCTTAGAAAGCAGGCTCAGACCCCAACTCATGCCTCCGAAGCGGGTTTCACAAAATACACCTCTCTGTGTTATCCATCCAGGCCCGCTATAAACTTCCCAATTTGCCACAGCAGACCCTAGAAATGGAGGAGAAGAGAAGGAGAAGGTGCTGGAAGACAGCCTCTGCCCACTCTTATAAAAATGTTTTAAAAGGCATAGAATAGGAACTGGCAGGAAAGGGGTAAGCTATTTCAGAAAAACAGAAACGAACAACCAAACAAACCACTTTACCGTGATCATAAAGATGGGGAGATGGAAGTTTACAGTCCACAGCCACACTGAGGGTTAGCCTAGAGAAGCTTTAGTACCATACACGGAGCCCAGAAAGCCGGGAAGTGGATCTTCCAGAAACGAAGAGAAGGTCAGCAACCGACAACCCACAGGAAGAGAAGTTCAGAGCCCTCTGACCGTGAGGACTCCACCTGGGGCAGAAACCAAGCTTCAAAGGGTGACCGGGCAGCGCAGCTGCTGGGGCTGCATCTGTGACACATGGCTTTACCCCACTGCCCCACTGGGAACGCACGACTGGCTGAAATTCATTTTCATAGAGTGTTGACAAGGACAAATCCGGTCATGATGAATTTCAAGGACCTCTTGAAATGCTGTGTGGCTACAGATTTTCACAGTATTCAACGATGCTTGCGAGACATGGACCACAAAGCCGGAGCTTGGATTATTTTCCATTTTGGTAGAGAGAGTGACAGTAATAAATTTGGCCTGGATGGCAATTTTCTAAAAGTCTTACTAAACAGGTTATAAACTTAACAATTTCTCTGCCCACCAAACACTGCCGGAACCATTTAGACATAAGCAGATGGGTATTCACCAGGGGAAAGTTCACCAGAGCCGGGGCAGACACCAGAGCCAGGAATGACTGTCTGAAAACTCAAGTCAGACCATGTTCGAACCCAACGTGGCTTGCTGGACCCCTTAGCACCAAAGCGAAGCGTTGCTATGACGCAGGAGGCCACCATTCCATCTCCCGCCTCCCAGCTCCTGCTGCTTGGGCCACACCTCCCTCTTGGTTTCTTTGAACATGTCAGATGCACCCCACCTGAAGGCATTAGCACCTGCCATCCCTTCCTCCTGGAAAGCTCCTCCCCCTACATACGGGCATGGTTGGGTCTTTCACCTCCTTCAGGTCTTTATATAAATATCACCTCTCAGGTGACACCACCACCTCCATCCCACACACACGCACCCACCCACTTCCTATCCCCTCGCCCGCTTTGCTTCTTCCCTCCTAGCCGCCGACACCATCTAACACAGAATGTATTTCACTCCCTTGGAACTTCTTCTGTCTCCTCCACCAGAATGTCGGCTCTCTATGTCCTTTTCACCATCGGGTTCATTTGTAGTACCCGACTTCTGCTTACTACTGTATTGCCCGGTGCCTAGAACACATCCGGGAGGCACAGGAAGGATCTGCTCATTGCAGGAAATGGCTGACAAGATAAGAATGCAAGCCCAGCGCACTGCTCCCTCCCCCTGCCTGGACCAATGACTACGGAACTGTACTTCGTGAGAACCTGCTCCAGTGCTGGACTCGGGGGCGGGATGTGGGCAGTTGGGTGCTGAAGGCTAGCGCTCTTCCACGGCGGGGATGCCAAGTCAGATAAGAGGGAGGGAAAGGACAGGTGAATGAGAACCGCAGGGCAGCCACTTGTGGCAGGAAGACTTACATTTCCTAAAAAATCGAAAAAGAAAAAAAAAGAAAACAGCTACAACTTGAACACGACTCAGTGAGCAAATTGGAGTGGAGAGGAGGAAAAGAAAAAACAAAAGCAGTCACAATAATAATAAGGCACAATATCCTTACCTTTTCCCAAGGGGGTAGGTCTAGGGAAGAGCCCTGGGGTGTTCTAAGACACCCTGAAATTATATGCAGAATTTTGTGGGAATATGCATACTTCTGGAAAAAGATCTATATACTTTTCATCAGCTTCTCAAAGTGGCGTTGACCAAAATAAAAACTTCCAGAAACACTAACTTACACTTGAATGTTTTCTGTAATTCGTTTTAGTCCCACAAACACCCATGTATTAAGTGCTGACTACCATACTTCACCAAATCTTAAGACACAATTTTAAGACACACTTTTTTTTTTTTTTGTGGTACGCGGGCCTCTCACTGCTGTGGCCTCTCCCGTTGCGGAGCACAGGCTCCGGATGCGCAGGCTCAGCGGCCACGGCCCACGGGCCCAGCCGCTCCACGGCATATGGGATCCTCCTGGACCGGGGCACGAACCCGTATCCCCTGCATCGGCAGGCAGACTCCCAACCACTGCGCCACCAGGGAGGCCCAAGACACACCTTTATTTTAGATGGCATGTCAATTCCACTATGCCATTGGCTGTAAGACAAATACTAATTTCAGAGATGTTGAAAATGCAAAGAAGAGTGAGTCCTGGAATCTACCAATTACACTGCATGTCAAGCACCGTGCTAGTCCCTTTACATATTTTACCTGAGTCCCAATGCAATAACATTATGATTCCTATCTTATAAGCGAGAATTCCAAGAACTCAAACCTAGGTTTGTCTGAGAAGCCTCCCACAGAAGCATCCCAACAAAGAGATGGCTCCCACTGCTGCAGATCTCAGCACCAGCCAGGAACCTCTCACAATCAAGTGCACTGGGAGACACAGAGAGATCATTCTAGTTGCATATCAAATGACTGCAGAAGCACCCAGCTTGAATCGGAAGCCATGCTTCAAACAAACTTCCAAATGCCCAGAGGAGAGTTTCACATTTATTAGTCTAAAGAGCATCTGCTCCTCCATCAACTTCATAGCCTTCTCTCACTTCAATAAGCAATGATTTAAGTGGAATTTAATGATCCAGAACACACAGTACACTGTGCTGAAAGTGGGATTCAGAAATAAAAGATGCACAATTCCTTGTCAATCTTAAAATGCATCCCCCACTATCAAAGCATTAACAAAAGGACGTCTCCAAAGGTTGGGGTGGGATAGTGCACGAGCACGTGTGTGTGCTACAGAGGGTGAGGAGAGAGAGGCTGAGATGAAAACGCCCACTACATTGGGTATCTTCACAAACAGGATATGCTCCCACCCCCACCCTGAGGAGTTCTTAGGAACTCAGTGAGTAAAACCACCCCCAGGGAAGAATCAGGAAGAAATCTCTCCAAGAAAACAACCTGCAGCCTGAATGTAACTGAAAGCAACATCAACCTTTGTGATGTCAGCCTCTGAGATTTGAGAGCTGCTTGTTACAAGGCAAAGCTGACGCATACAGCCTGTTACACTCAGATACATGAAGTCAATGTGAAAACTCTTGGCAGCACACACTCTAATGTAAGGACTGTACCTGGAGTCACATGTGAGCCCTCAGGCTTTTAAATCTTCATCCTTCCTGGGAAGGAGCCTTAGAGCACAATTGGCTCTATATATCAATACATTCTTCTTCCAATTTTGGGTCAATGCCATCATCTTTGTGAGTCACCTGACAGTGAAACTTACTAATAATGAAAACAACAATGCAAACCATGACTTTTTTTTAAACCAGCCAGGCGGTAGATGACAAATTGTATCTCAAGCTTGTCCTCATCTCTCTTCTCAATTGCATTCTTCTGGTAGCCTCTCACGTAACCTCGATGGCTCCTGAGACCAGGAGGAGACCAGCTAAAGCCTCAGAGGCCAAATAGTCATGAGAAAATGTCCTAGACCACAGTACAGGGAATGGGTTTGCCTTGGGAAGCCCCCTGTTGGAAAGCAGCAGGGACAAATTATATTTCAGTAATTATCTTGAGTGTTTTGGAGGAAGAAAATTACTCTGAGAATGTTGCTGTTGTTAAAGATCATGCCCAAACACACACACACACACACACACACACAAAAGACTGCCTTTTTAAAAAAAAACTTAGATTGTAAATCAACCCTCAGAAGCCTCCTAAGAAACTTCCAAAAGTTTTCCAAATAACACCATCCTCCCAAGTTGACCGCTTCCAGGGAGTCTAAACTCATTTGTTCAGACGAGTTCTGCGGTGTTTGTTCACATGTCAGTTTTATTACTTTTTAATCTGTTGTTATTTTTTGACCCCAAAAGGGGGTACTGAGCACCTCGGCATGGAGTTCAGGGGCATGGTGGGTCCCAGTGGTTCTCTCTGCTCCTGATCCAGCTCCATGGGGACTCCCGGGGATCGGGCTGAAGTGAAGAGCAGACTGAAAGTTCAGGACGCGGCTCCACCACAAAGAACTGTCCCTCCACAAATGCCAATAACCCAACAGTCTGTGGTTTTCATCAGGTGCCCACGTGGTCTCCTTCCCACAAAATGGTCAAGGCAGATGTTCTGAGAATGATGGGTTGTGGAGGGTCATCGTGTGAGGGTCCAAACAGGAAAGAGGCGAGTAACTACTCCAGAGCATCTAGACAGACATCACAGCAACCTTAGAAAACACACCTGCCCCCTGATTTGGAGCCAACATTTCTATTCGATGTAACACTTTTTAAATACTGAAACTTCACATTTTAAGTTTAAAGTCGCATCTCTATTTCTGAAGGGTAGGAAAATAGGAATCAAGGCGGATGACTCTCTTCCCCTCCAGGCTGCCCCGGTGGTGTCCCTGGGGTCTTGGAGCCCTTGGAAACTGTAGATTTAATTCTCGTTAAGCACCCTGTAGATTAAAGAAAATAACTGCCAATAGGTTCAAAGAAGACACTGTGCTTAGAAAATAAGACGCATCTCTGTGTTCAACGGACGGTGCTGAAGGGTCCCCTCCCAGGAAAAGCAAAGTGCTTGTCTACCTCCATGGACCCACTGCAGTATGATGCTGAAACGTCCCTGCTTTGCACACATGACTTAAATGGGAAGCCTGGGTGGGAGGAAATGAAGAGAGCAGTGGGAAAACAGAGCCTCTGCAACCCTGTCCAGGAGCTCCCCTAATCAGACTTTCAGAATACAAGTTCTGAGTCAACGTGTCCTGTTCTGCCGGTCAAGACAGATGATCAAAACTTGCCTCTGTGTGGCCTTCTGCAGTCAGAATTTTAAACAAGCTTTTGGGGCCCCAGGACTTCCCAGGGGCAGGCCGGCAGGGGAGCCGGGAGCAGCTCACAAGTTCTGGGAGCACCGCTTCAATGTCCATCGAGTTGTAGCCTCTCCTTTTCCCTCCCTTCGCTGTTCAAACATCACGCCCCCAAAGGCTTCACTCCACTCTCCCAATCCTGAAAACTGGCTGAGCGACAGGACTGCTTCATCCAATCACTAGCAAAAAAGTCGGCTCCGTTAGGTGCCAGCGTGGAACCTTTATCCGCATCCCTGCTGTCCTTTTCCAGTCCAAGCAAGGCAGAGAACAGCAAAGGGGATAAGTGCAGTACAGGTAGGGTCCTCGAGTTGAGGCGTGTTGGAACATAAGACCCTGCGAAAAAGGAAATTAATATGCAAATCTTCTTTATCCCCTGGTTGTGGGAGACGTGCCAGAAGCAAGTACAGTTTGACACTAAGTGGTTAATAACTCTAACCAGGTAGGGCCGGATGACAGGTGGGTTGGAAGATTGTCACCCAAACACTTGAAGGATGACTTCAGGGAGAGGCCGGTTTTCCATAATAAATCTCACGGGCGTCTAGACTTGTCACGGCGCTCCACCCCAAATGTACGGCAGGGACCCTGTCAACAGATCGCTTGGATGAGCTTAATTAGCACCGCCGGCCTTCCGCTCTGCAAAACCAATCCGAAGCAAAGTCCTGGAGGAGAGCTTCACCCAGATCAGATTTTCTAGAAAGAGGGGAGGGGCCCCAGGGTAGAATCTGCCCACGTGGGTCTCCACACACAGCGGGAAGAAAGAGCCTCCGAAGAGCTTTTCCAATTACTGTACCACCCAGGAACAGCTGCGCTGGGGCTGCAAACGGCACTGCTGGGCCCGGCAGAGCCCAAGAGAATTCTTCAAGGACCCTGCGTACTGAGGGTGACGGGGAGAGAGCGGGAGGAAGATCTCTGGAGAGAGGAGATGAGGAGGGGTGAGGACGGAGAGGAGATGGGAAGACGCAGGTGAGAGAGACGGGAGAGATGGAGAGGTCGAAAGACGAGTGACCAGGTGAGGTGAAACAGGCAAGGGAGGACATGCTGCTAACCAAGCCGAGAAGTCCTGGGGGACTGAGGAAAAGAAGGGGAAAGGTTACCACGGCCACTCCCTGCGGAAAGCACAAGCTGCCAGGCTAAGCTCAGAGGAGACACCTGCAGCCCCTGATGGCCATACCTGCCGCCACTTCTGCTCACCTGGGAGACTCTGCCTGGAAGCCTGTGCCCAAGCTCCCACTCAGGACCTCCAAGGTCTCAGACCAGAACCCGCTGCCCCAGATTTTCAGGTCCCATGAGCCCTTCCCCTAAAGGCCAGAGGGGGCCGAGGGGCCCTCTCCCCAATGTTCGTGGTTGGCGGATGAGCGAGGAATTGTGGAGCAGGAAAGGGGCCTCAGCCCACACTTTCACACTGCACAGGAAGCCCCTCTATAACCTCCCTGACCACTGGTCACCTAGCTTGTACTTGAATCCTTCCAGTGACGGGGAGCTCAGTCCAGTCATGATTCCATGAGCCCATGTTACTATCACATCTACCACATATCCTGACTCTACCCTCCCCCCGCTCTTCACTGCACACACACACACACACACACACACATACACACACACCCCTTCTCCATTCACCCCATGATTCTCTATAATTTTTCACATCAATCTTATCGTACATTTTTCCTTAACCACACTGGTGTTCCTTTAACTTCTTTAGGGATTTCCTTTTCCTCTGAGAAATCTCTTCTTCCAGCTTAAGGACAATCTGCTCTTTTCTAGTGTGGATACTCCATCCCTGATTTGTTGCCCTGAATGTAAATGCTGTCTGTCTTTCTGAGCACCTCGAGAGCACTGGAGACACAAGGGTGTTGAATTACCAGAGAAAACCACATCCAAACCCAAAAGCTCTCTGTACTTTTCAAGGTGGGCAGCACAATCTCTACAGTCTGGGCAAAAAAAAAAAAAAAAAATCCCATAATCAGGCACCCTGAGTGCTCTGGCCATGTTTACTGCTGTCCAGACAGAATAATAACTAATATTCGCTGAGGACATACAAAGCAGTAAGCACTATTCTAAGCATTTTACTTGTATTACCTTAGCCTGTCTTCACTGTAACTCTGTCAACTAATTACTATTATCCCCATTTTAGATACAGAAACTGAAGGAAAAGGCAGGGCAAGAAGGTTGCCCAAGGTCTAGCAGCTGCTAAGAGGTGGAGTCAGAATTCAAACCCAGTCTCACAGTTCTCCAGTATTCTCTGACCCACTCCAACTCTGTACCATCTCTGCAGCATGCCACCTTTCAGGAACTTGACGGCTCTTCAAATATCAATGCCTTTCGTCTACCATAAACATATAGATGACATCGTACTTAATGGTGAAAGACTGAATGCTTTCTCCCTAAGATCAGGAATAAGGCAAGAATGTCTGTTCTCACCAGTCTTATCTGACATCTTAGTCAGTGCAATTAGGCAAGAAGAAGAAGTAAAAGGCATACAGATTGGAAGGAAGAAATAAGACTGTTAGTATTCACAGACGTGACATAGAAAATCCCAAGGAATCTACAAGAAAACTCTTAGAACTAATAAATGAGTTTAGCCAGGTTGCAGGATACAAGGCTAACATGTATAAATCAATTATATTTCTGTATACTAGAAATGAATAATTAGAAATTTAAATTTAAAACACCATACCATTTATAATAGCACCATAAAAGGAAATAATTAGGTATGAATCTAACCAAATATATGTTAAGATATATATGCTGAAAACCACAAAACACGGATAGAAGGAATTAAAGTCAACTTAAATAAATGAAGAGCTATACCATGTTCATGAAATGGAAGACAAGATTATTAAGATGTTAGTTTTCCGCAAATTAATTGATAGATTCCATGCAATCCCAACCAAAAGCCAAAAGCCCATCAGGACTTTTTGTAGATATTAACAAGCTGATTCAAAGGAACAAGGATAACCAAAACAATTTTGAAAAAGAATAAAGTGGGAGAACACACAATATCTGATGGCAAGACTTAGACTAAAGCCACCATAATTAAGAGAATGTGAGATTGGTGAAAGAATAGACATATAAACCAAAGAAGCAGAATGGAGAGTCAAAAAGTAGATCCACACAGGGGCTTCCCTGGTGGCGCAGTGGTTGAGAGTTTGCCTGCCGATGCAGGGGACACGATTTCGTGCCCTGGTCCGGAAGGATCCCACATGCCACGGAGCGGCTGGGCCCGTGAGCCATGGCCACTGAGCCTGCACGTCCAGAGCCTGTGCTCCGCAACGGGAGAGGCCACAACAGTGAGAGGCCCGCGTACCGCAAAAAAAAAAAAAAAAAAAAAAAAAAAAGTAGATCCACACAAATATGGTCAATTAATTTTTTACAAAAGCACAGAGGCAATTCGATGGAGAAAGGTCAGTCTTTCCAATACATGGTGTTGCAACCACTGAGCATCCCCATTAAAAAAAAGCCTGAACTCCAAACTCGACCTTACTCCTTACCCCAAAATAACTCAAAATAGAGGGCTCTGGGTGGGAGCACCAAGGACATATTCAAGACCCACTGGAGGGATGGTCAGAGGTTTACATATGTTAGGTTGAACCATATAAAATGCCCAGATTTGTTTCCCGAGAACGCTTGAATCTCCTTGAAGGCACATGTCTCCTCACTGTTTCTATGTGTATGACAGGCGCTTCCCTACTAGAAAGAACACGATCAATGTTTACTGAGATTGACCTGAGCAAATCTTTCCAAGACCTGCCGGGGATCGGGGCGGCAATACCGCTGGCTGAGCCTGCTTTCTTAGGGAAGAGGGCAGAGATCTCTGGCTCACATATCTGAGAGCTGCGACAGACATCGCATGCTTCCTCTGCCCTCCTCAAGGAATATGCCTCTGCCTCCCCCCCGCTCACCCCCCAAGGCCAATGACTAGTTTGGGGTCATCAGGAGTCGGGAACCCTGAGAGTCAGCCCTGTTTTGGGTAACCAACTGTTTCACTGGCACACTCCTCAACATCTCCAAAATACTGTGACCCTCAAAATCAACAGCTGATTTAGTGTTCAGACACTTCGAGCTGTTTTCTTTCTCTGGTCCCAGGAAGGGGGGAAATGCACCAGAGAGAAGAAAGCAGAATAAGATACCAGAACACACACAGCCCAAAGAGGAGATGGGAGGCCGAACAGGAGGTACGCGCTGACAAAGACAGCCCAGGTTGAATGGAGCTTATCACGGATGCCTTTTATTTTCTTTCTTTTTTTTTTTTTTTGCGGTACATGGGCCTCTCACTGTTGTGGCCTCTCTCGTTGCGGAGCACAGACTCCGGATGCACAGGCTCAGCGGCCATGGCTCACGGGCCCAGCCGCTCTGCGGCATGTGGGATCCTCCCGGACCAGGGCACGAACCCATGTCCCCTGCATCGGCAGGCGGACTCTCAACCACTGCGCCACCAGGGAAGCCCGGATGCCTTTTCTTGAAGGCAGGGTTGCACTGACCTCATCCCAGATGCCAGAGCTGTCACTGCTGATGACACAGGTTCAAAGCCCAATTCCTCATCTACCCCATCAGCATATTCCTGCTCTATGGTCGCCTCTCTCAGTAAGCGGCATCCATTTCCTCCCAGTTTCATGGGCTCAAAACCAGCTCCCTCCTTGGGCTCTTCCCATAAAAGCTAGAAGGGGGGAAAAATAAACAATCGAGATGGGAGTGAATACATAGAAAGGACCCCTAAAGATCTGAAATACTTGAAACCAAAGTGCCACCCTATGCTTCTCCAGCTTCAGGAGCTTCTGCAAAAAATAACATCTGGGAAACAAAACGAAATGATCTGAAAAGAGCCCGGGTTGCCCGGCTTTGGCAGCAGGCACCCCGAAATCTCTGGGTAAAGAAAGCTTGGCAGGAATATGCTGACGGGGCTGGCGCTGCCCAAGACACTTGTCTGCTATGCTTCCCAAAAGTACATTGAAAACACATTTCCCTGTTTAATAGACTTGTGAGCTGAAATGAATGTGTCAGAATGCTAATAAATAGGATAGAACCTGCTAGCCCAGCAAATGTTAAATTTTGCATAAGGAGACAGTATCCCTAACTCCTTGGTAGACGCTTAATGAATATTTCAGACAAAGAGCCCTGGCAGCTGCTCTAAAGGCTCCCTATGAATTTAAGTGGGTTTCTATTATTGCCAGGATTAGCCTCCCCTTGTTTCCTCCCATTTTCTCCCCTCTTCCTCCCTTGTGCATGACAAAAGCCCCCTCCGGACTAACCAAGCTCCCTGAAGCCTGGCCATGGAGGGGGTCAGAGCGAGGCGCTGATCAATGGACGGGGTTGAAAAGGGTTCCCCCCAAATTCATGTCCACCTAAGCCTCAGAATGTGACCTTCCTTGGAAATAGAGTCTTTGCAGATGGAATTAGTTAAAAAGTGGTCATACTGGATTAGGATGGGCCCTAAATCCAACAACTGGTGTCTTTGTAAGAAAAAAAGAGGGTGATTCAGATACTGACACACAGAAACACACACAGGGAAGAAGGCCACATGACAGCGGCAGTTGAGACTGGCGTGATGTGGTTACAAGTCAAGGAACGTCAGGAACCACCAGAAGTTATTAGAATCAAGGAAGTTATCGGAGTGTGGCCCTGCGGACGCTTTGACTTCCGACTTCTAGCTTCTGGAGCTGTGAGAGCAAACGTTTCTGTGAAGACACACAGTTTGTGGTACGTTGTTACGGCAGCCCTGGGAACTCAACACAGTCAGGAGAGCACACCTACACATTCCAATGTATATGAATAGGAATCTCCCCGGAAGTTACCTGAGCCGATCATTTCAGGTGATGGTGGTGGTGGACAGCATTGCCCCACTCTTTTAATTTCATTAGCAGAGACCACAAACCTGCCAGGAGTCTTGTAAGATTGGACCTCGAATCATTTGACTTTCTCTCTACTTGCTGTCTCAGAGAAACTCTCCAACTTCATCCAACTCTTTTCCACACTTACTCAGCATTCCCAGCACATCCAGGTATGAGACAAACAGATAAAAGAGACAGAAATACAGTGAGAGAATTTAAAAGATGGAACGAAGGGAGGGAGGGAGGGAAGAATGAAGGAAGGGAACCAAATAAGAGCATGTGCCACCTGGTGTTCCTTCAGGTGGGTTACCATCCATGGGAAGACAACGTTTCAAAAACATTGTTAAGCACAGTTATGGGCTGAGTCGTGTCCACCTGAAATCCAAGAGCTGAAGCCCTAAGCCCCAGTACTCAGAATTTACCTGTATTTGGAGGCAGGGTTTTTATTTATTTTTTTTTTTTTTGCGGTACGCGGGCCTCTCACTGTTGTGGTCTCTCCCGTTGCGGAGCACAGGCTACGGACACGCAGGCCCAGTGGCCATGGCTCACGGGCCCAGCCGCTCCGCGGCATGTGGGATCTTCCCGGACCGGGGCACGAACCCGTGTCCCCTGCATCGGCAGGCGGACTCTCAACCACTGCGCCACCAGGGAAGCCCTGGAGGCAGGGTTTTTAAAGAGGTAATTACATTAAAATGAGGTCATTCGGGTAGACCCTAATCCAACAGGACTGGTAAGAGGAGGAGATTAGGACACAGACAGGCAGAGGGAAGACCAGGTACGGGCACAGCGAGAAGGCGGCCGTCTACAAGCCAAGGAGAGAGGCCTCGGGAGAAACCAACCCTGCCCACACCTTGACCTCAGACCTCAAGCCTCCGGAACTGTGAGAAAAATCGATTTCCACCGCACAAGCCACTCATCCTGCGGTGCTTTGTTAGGACAGCCCAAGCAAACGTATACAAGTTCCAGACTGCCTCTAGGCCTGGGCCTCACAAAAATGCACTCCAAGTTGACTGCCTAGCTCAGAAAATCGGAACGGAAAAAAAAAAAAAAGCAAATAAACAGGAAAAGTGCTGTTGGAGTGGTAAATATGAGGCAGGCAGAATGTAACGTTCATCAGAAGCAGAAGAATCTATAAAATGTATCCACCTGAGCCAAATGTTCCCCTGAGCCAAAACACTCAGGCCACCCACAGAGAGCCCTGTTCCGGAGGGTGTTTCTGTACTACTTCCTTATTTTCTTTAACTTCCATGACACTAAAGAGGTCCTGGTAATTATTACTGGTGAACACTTTGCTCTTTGTCCTCTGGCAAAATATTTTTGGGTTTTTTGTTTTGTTTTGTTTTGGAATTAAGACGTGGCATATTTTAATAGCCTAAGAGCCTCAGTGCTATTGCCATGTGCTGACAGGTTGGGTTCATGCCCTTCTGAATGAAGAAGCCCAGGTTACAGGCCCTCACCCGGAAAGGACGGAGCAAAGCCAGGACCTGCCTATTTTTTAGGTCCCAGGCAACTCCTCTCAAGGAGGCCAGGAGAAGACTGGAAAATGTCCCCTGACCAACCAGTTATAGAAAAAAAAAAAAAAAAAAAAGAGTCTAATTGCTAAAACCACATGCCAAGACATTAAATTACATGAATAACTGTGAAGTCATTCTTTCATGTGTAGAGAGCTTACTGATAAAAATTCAAAATTACGAATAACCTCTCAGAGACTTCCCTAAACACATTATTTTGGAGACCTAGTCATAAAAAAAAAAAAAAAAAAAAAAAGTCAAAATTTCTCCTAAGAGCTACATCTGGCTCCTGATCAAATTTAAGTGTACTAAATTTGACTGGAAATATCGGTGACAGAAGTCAAGGAAGACTTGGAAAATTAGAAGATATGGGAAAAGAAAAATGTGATTGTCAGAGGAAGCTTGAAGCTGTTTTTAAAAAGTCCTCTTTGCTTCCCTGGGATTCAGCTATTTTAGAGGATTTCAGAGCCAAGGAAATCTAGGAGCTGGGAGTTGAATACACGTGGCTGGTCTTACAGAGCGAACAGGCAGCTGGCCTCCGAGAAGGGATCTCACCCCACAGCAACGGCTTCCCGGCCCCAGGCCCACATGTGTGCTGGAAAACATAGTCCTCCAAAGGCCAACCAGTGTGAAAACCCTTCAGCTAAGACGTAACACGTGAGCGGGAGTAAAACACTGTCGATAACTGATGCCTCCACGTTCAACAGTTGATCAAGCCTCTTCCCAGAAGCACCGAAGGGAGGATACTTAAAGGGGAAAATAGGGGAGAGGAAGGATTCCAAGTACATGACTGAAGGACGACAGTATGATACCTGGAGGAGAGATGGGGGTGCCTTGGAGAGGGGGAAGGGCATCAGAGCACATCCAAGCGCCTTCCTGACTCTCAGTGAACAAGCCCTGTAGATGCTCATCTGGGGGTCGGGCACTTGGGAACCTTGAGCTGGAAAAGGCAAATTCTGTCTCCCAAGATCAGCTCTAGCTCTACGGGAAGATGCCACCCAGCAAGTCCAGAGCACAACCAATGAGGAATTCCTAAGATACAAACAAATACACGTGACTGGAGTTGGTAGTTTCTCCAAATTTATAAGCCACTTGACGCTAGGTCTGCATCGGTTTTGTTGTGCAAAACATGGTTTCTCATCTGCCAGGCTATCCAGGTAGAATTATCACTGCCAGGTGAATTCTCCTAACATAAAAGAATAAGGCATCAAGGAAAAATGTGTTTCTAACCAGAGTTTCTTACGGCTTACTCTTGCCTG
This sequence comes from Hyperoodon ampullatus, assembly GCF_949752795.1. Taxonomy (NCBI): domain Eukaryota; kingdom Metazoa; phylum Chordata; class Mammalia; order Artiodactyla; family Ziphiidae; genus Hyperoodon; species Hyperoodon ampullatus. The sequence continues at coordinate 20,834,581 of NC_136932.1, read as the reverse complement.
ACTTAAATCCCCGTTCACTTCTCCACCCAACACGCTTTGGAAAGGTTTATAGATAATAAATAGAAGCCACTTCACAACTAATTTCCCAAATTAAATCCACCTTTCTCTCCTGGAGAATAATGCCTACTTCTGTTCCTTCCACGGGTACACAAAATTACAGACAATCCTCCATCAGCCATGATAATGGATCCATGAAAAAAAAAAAACCCTTGAAAAGTTTCAGCTTCCTCTCTCAGAACAAACAATGTATGGAAATGGGGCAGTTAACAATTACCCTTCTTTAAAAAAAAAAATGGTTCTGGGGCCTCCCTGGTGGCAGAGTGGTTGAGAGTCCGCCTGCTGATGCAGGGGACACGGGTTCGTGTCCCGGTCCAGGAGGATCCCACATGCCATGGAGTGGCTGGGCCCATGAGCCATGGCCGCTGAGCCTGCGCGTCCGGAGCCTGTGCTCCGCAACGGGAGAGGCCACAACAGTGAGAAGCCCGCGTACCGCCAAAAAAAAAATGGTTCTGACAAACCCAGGGGCAGGACAGGAATAAAGACACAGACGTACAGAATGCACTTGAGGACACGGGGAGGGGGAAGGGTAAGCTGAGACGAAGTAAGAGAGTGGCATGGACGTACATACACTACCGAATGTAAAATAGATAGCTAGTGGGAAGCAGCCACATCGCAGAGGGAGATCAGCTCGGTGCTTTGTGACCACCTAGAGGGGTGGGATAGGGAGGGTGGGAGGGAGACACAAGAGGGAGGAGATATGGGGATATATGTATGCATATAGCTGATTCACTTTGTTGTACGGCAGAAACTAACACAACATGGTAAAGCAATTATACTCCAATAAAGATGTTAAATTTCAAAAAAAAAATTTACCCTTCTTTAGCCTAAAGAGAGTGCTAATGAGAAAAAAAAAAAAAAGTCCACTGGAGGCTGAATAGGGGAGGCTGAGGCAAAAAAGCCAAGTTCTAGATAAACACTGGAGCCATCTGAAGTGTGATGGACGTTATAGATCTTTGCCTTCCAAAAACACGTATCTTTTTGCATTAGATTCCAAGAGGTTCATAAACCCTTTGGTGCCCACTCATGGACCCCAGATGTATAGAACCCCTGGCCTCGTTTCTAGAATTTACTCGACAATAGAATTGCCCATAGAGATGTATGCATGAAAGTGCTCTCTGCCACTTTCTTTATAATAGCAAAAGAGTGTAAACACCCTAAAGGGCCATCAAGAGGGGACTAATTAGGTAAAATCATGGCCAAGAATAAGAATCAATGAATGCCCAGGAAACAAAGCCCAAAATGTGTTATTAAGTGAAAAACACAAGGCACAGAATAACGGGCCAAGTATGATGGTATAAACATAATATTTCTGAAAGGAAACACAAGAACCTAGAAACAGTGTTTGTGTCTGAGTTGGGAACCTAGACCATAAGGGATCTGAAGGTGGAAGAAAATTTACTTTTATTTGTAATCCATGTTATTACTTTCTTAATTAAAAGAAAGCTAGCTGGAGAGAGATAAATAGTTGAGGGGGGTGGGAGAGAGAGAGAGACAGAGAGAGAGACTGATTTATAAGAACTTCTGGTCTAGCTAAGTCCCAAAATATCCCCGGCCCTGAGAACAGTTGATATTGTAAAACATTTGGTACCAAGACACACATAGGAAAGCACTCATAAATGCATGCTTTTCCCAGCTTGGGCTGCTGGCGATGCTCAGAGCAGCTGGACCTCCTCTCCCACAGTGTGGTTTTTCTGGCTTTTCCTCTTGTTGAACCAATTATGAGACATTATAACAGCGGTGCCAACATTATTTTTTAAAGGCTGATGTTATTCACTAAACACCCATTAAACCAATCTCCAGGCTCCATTTACAGCTAGCTCAAGGGCAAATCCAGATGGTACAAATAACACGTATTCAGACTTGATCTGCACAAGGCCAGTCATCAAATAGCCATTACCAGTTTTAGAGTCTTCAACTGCCTGACAGCCACAGGTGTGTCCAGGTGGGAAGAACAGCAACCTTTCCGGAGGTGGCTGGGTTCCCTCCATCTCTGCAAACCATCTTTGTGCTCCCCCAAAGGCTGCATTTGCCTCTGTATCTGAACAGTTAGCAACAACGACTGAGGGTTGCTTGGTAACCTGGTAACAGGCGATGCCTAGGTGTTTCTGAGCAGAGGACGGGATTGCATCATCTCCCACGCAGTCTCCGCTCACGGCTCCACCCTGGGGTGGCCAAGAAGATCCAGCAATCCTGGGAGACTTTCCAGGAAAGTCAACTCCCGCTGGCCCTATATTCCCATGGCCCCAGCGGAAAAGGTTCATCTCAAAGGGATTGCCCCTTTTTACCTTTTTTTTTTTTGATTGATTGACAGGCACTGAACCTTCCCACCTGTGGCCTTGAAGACTGAAAAAATGGGATAGAATAAAATCTGGCCAATTTCTTCATCGTAGAGAAGGCTCAGAATTAGGAACGTAAATATGGCATTAGAGTGATTTGGGTATTTCTGTCTTATTTAAAAATATACTGGTCTGTAGTTTTCTTGTGATGCCTTGATATCCATTTGGTATCAGGGTATTACTGGCCTCAGAATAAATTAAAAGGTGCTCCTATTCTATTTTTATGGCAAAAAAAAAAAAGAATCAGAACCATAAAGTCTCCTATTTTATTTTTATACCAAAAAAAAAAAAAAAAAAAGAATCAGGACCATAATGTCTCCTATTTTATTTTTATAGCAAAAAAAAAACAAGAATCAGGATCATAATGTCTTCCTAGGGGATCACAGGAGCTCCACGACAGGATAGCTGGGGAGAATTGAGAGAAAGCCTCCTGTCCCTGTGTTCCCATGACTCGGCATGGAAAATGACAATCTCTACTGGAGGATGGTGCCCCACGCTGGTCACTGGACAGCTCCTGACTCTCCAATAAGAGGAGAACAGCAGACAGCACCGAGTGGTTCTGATTTGAGTATGAATGACAAGAGTGACTGGACACAGCGGGCAGGTTTCCGTGCTAACCCTCTATTACTTGAGCTCATGTTAGATGGATTCTCGTTTCCTGATTACATCCCACATCCAAAGCGGTAGGCGGCAGTGAGCCGCAACCCAAGTGGAGAAGGTATTCGAGTTCTCCATGAATAATTCATGCAGGACATAAGCTGAACACAGATAACTGAGAAATGGCCGGGGCATCGCTGTAACTTTTGTACGTTTACTGTACCGCGGTCTAGAGATCACCTCAGCCGACACAGGGTGGAAACAGCAAATTAACCGTGCCAGCCCGGAAACATGAAAGGACTTTCTCCCTTAAATCACTAATGTGAAGACAGCGACTGGTCACCAGTCTGTTTCTCTCTGACACACCTAAGGGAGAACTCCAAGAGAGGCAGGAGGCAGCCGTTCTCAACATCCTTTGCCTGGTTTTAGTTCCCAAGTCTGAGGTTTACAGAAGTGGGGAGGGGGAGGAACAAACGTTTCACGGCGTTGTGGGGGAGGGGAGAGGCGGGTGGTGCTCGCCCGCTAAACGTGGGACTTGAATAAATGCAAAGGAAAAAACAGGCATCCACCTCTCCTGGTGCAAACTGGTGCTTAAATTAGCCAACTGCCCTGGGTGAGCCATGACCGGGCAAGGAGCGGGGAGTCCTACACGGAGACTGGAAACTGGCATAATCCTCTGAACTCCTTCTCAGGGGGCACTGGCCCAATCTGCACCTCCCCGACGGAGATTCAGGAATTCCTACCCGATTCCTCTTGAGGGATGCACTCCCTCTAACTTAAGACAAAAGGCATGACTTTGCCATCAGTGTTTTCAGGTTTTCTGGCTCCAAACTGAATCAGTGAGAGCAACAGCCAGTTTCCCCAGATGGACCAAAAAGACGAAAGCCACGTCAATGGAAAGGAACATCCAGGGTCCTTCAGGGAGGGGGAGCCAGAGGGACAGGTGCCCATCCACTCCAACCCAAACCAGCCCAATCCCATCAGAGTGGCCCTTGCGCACTTGTCCAAGCTGGAAGAGCAATCAAAAGGCCCTGTTACCTCCTGTGCACTAGGCAGGTGGTTTGGAGAACCAATGGGTTAGGAAAGCACGGGGCCAGACCCTGGCTCAGCGCCGTGCGACAGCGGGGTGGGTACTTGGCCAGGACAGGACAGAGCACCTGGCATTTCCCTGCCATCCCTCCCGCCACCAGGCCTGAGTCTCCCCTGTCTCACTCGGCCCAGGGTCTGCAGCAGGGAGCTTGCCTGAAAGAAGCCCAGCTCTACCTATCCGGATGGAAAGTTCAGTCTCGGGGAAGAGCAGCCTGGGACCCTCAGCATCAGACTTCTTCATCAACGCGGGGTCGAGGTTCAGTGCCAGGGCCATCTGGGGGTCTTCTGCTGCACCCTGAAACGAGAAGCAGGGGCATCACTGTCACACCTCTCTGCCTTCATTCCCCCGGCCCCTCCAGCTCCCGGCAGCCAAGGTGGTTTGCCCTTCTCTACCGAGAGCCCCGGGCCAGCCTAGTCCCCGGGCCAGACCCAGCTGTCAGGCTGGGCTGAGTCAAGAGCAAGACAACAAGCTTTCTGGCTGCAGAACTTTGAGGATGACAACAATGGGACCTGAGGCGTCGGTGCTGATCCTAGAAATGGGAAAAACACACACTGGGAAAGAGCGGGCCGAACATCAAACCCCCCTCCACGATTCAGCACCGCTGGGCAGATGGCAGAAGGGACTCAGTTCCCCAACTGTCAAAAGAAGCCTGGAGGGCAGGTCCGCTCAATGGCAGCCTCGCAGCAGGAGCCAAGGTCACCACCTCTCCAGAGATCAAAAGGGGACAAGGGTCAAACAAAAGCACCTCAAAGGAGGGCAAGTGACAGTCGTGGAGGAACAGCACAGTTGGAGGCAAAGCCCAGACAGCCTCAGATCACCATGTCACCCTCTGCTTTGTCCGTAACCAGTCATTTTGACTGTTTTTGCATTAACTACGCAAAGTTTGATTTTGAGCCCCGTGTTTATTTAACAAATATTTATTGACGGCCAACGGTGTGGATACTTGGTGAACTAACCAAGTTCTAGCTCTTATGGAGCTTATGTCCCCGTGGAACACAGGAGGGGCAAACAAGTGAACCTACAACGGGGCTGTGAACTTCTCCTCCGAAGACATGGGCAGGAACCCTCAGACCCTAAGGGAAGGTGAACAGGATCACCTCGATGGGGAAAGAAACAGCAGATATTTTTTGAAAACCAGGCAAAAATAGTTCTAAACAGAAGTTTCCATTTAAAATGTGTGTCCCAGGACTTCCCCGGTGGCGCAGTGGACAAGACTCCGCGCTCCCAATGCAGGGGGCCCGGGTTCGATCCCTGGTCGGGGAACTAGATCCCACATCCATGCCGCAACTAAGAGTTCGCACGCCACAACTAAGGAGTCCACGAGCCTCAACTAAGGAGCCCGCTGCCACAACTAAGACCCAGTGCTAATTAATTAATTAATTAATTAATTAATTAATAAACGTGTGTCCCTAATAGGGGAGAGAAGAAGGCTTGTTCATCCAATCACTGAAATCCATCTATTCATAATTAAATACTAAAACTGTTTTCTTGGGTAAGTTTCATGAAGGAATCTCACAAAAGTTATGCCTGGCTGTGTCTTACACACACACACACACACACACACACACACACACACACCCCTTCTTGTTTTCTCATCATCATGTTGATCACGGATCAGAAAGAGAAACTAATGATTCTGACATTTTACTTCACTATTTCTGTCCAACTAAATGTGAACAACGAAAACATAAACCCTTCCTCTCACATCCTCTCATTTCTCCAATATATTGATATTGTCCTAATCATTTATTTACAATGTCTTCTATAATGCACTTTTTTTCAATTGAAGTATAGTTGATTTACAATGTTGTGCTAATTTCTGCTGTACAGCAAAGTGATTCAGTTATATATATATATATATATACACACACACACACACACACACACACACTCCTTTTCATATTCTTTTCCATTATGGTTTATCACAGGATATGGAATATAGTTCCCCTATAACGCACTTTAATAAGGGTGCCGACACCTCCTTTAACTTTGTTTTAAAAGGGAAAAAAAGCCTGGTGGTGTGGTTTGAGCTGCCCTCATTAAAGTTCTTAGGACCCTCTGTAGAATCCTAGGGGCTGTGGGGTCTCACCTGCTCTGTCACTGAGAGAGGCACCAAGAGTGGCAGACTGTCCCACTGTATGAGTCAAGGTTGACGCTGCAGATGGACGACTCTTGGGGACAGAAGGGACTTGGGGAAGGCCGGCGCCTCCCCCCGCCCCCCCCCACTGAGTGACAGCTGGTGTCTGTGCCATGTGCCTCGGGCCGCATAGTCGCAGCTCTTTGTTTGTTTATAAGCTTTAATTATTTCTAATCCTACATCTCACGCTGACATCTGAGGAATCACTGCAGCCATGAAAGACGTGTATTACTAGGAGAGTGCGTGCGTCGGCTGGTGTTTCTTCCTTTGTCTTGCTTCTTTTTAGAACGTGATTGATGCGGAGCTGGGGGGAAGGAAATGGAAAGAGAGCCACTTCATTACAGCAGAGATGCGGCCACCTTAATACGCTCGGGGCTGCTGCTTTGAAGGGGGCTGATCAGTCGGGGGCAGCTGGGAGAGACCCTGGTTTTAATCGAGGACAGCAGTTTTCAACTGGGGTGTCTCTGTCCGCAGGGGACATCTGGCAATAGGCGCTTTTGTATGTGGGCGTGGGGGAGAAGAAGGGTGTGGACATCTAGTGGGTAGAGGCCAGCGATGCTGCTAAAAGCCCCATGTCATGCAGGATGTCTCCCACCACAGAGGTCGATGCGGCCAAATGCCAACAGTGTTGAAGTTGAGAAACCCTGCTTCAGAAAGATTTAGGACGATCAGGACCTCCCTGTATCGCTGGTCATGCTGAGAATGCACAGACCCTCTTTTTATTGTCAAGATAAGAATTTTCCCGCTTCCTCCAGGAAGCCTGCCTTCCAGGTGTTTGGCAAACTTATATTAAGCATCAGCTGTGCACCAGAACCATTTTAGGTCCTGATGGTACGAAACAGTCAAGTCCCCTCTCCACACGGATCTTCCAGAGACAGACCATAAACAAACAATAAATTATAAAGTCGAGGGCCAGGTCGGGATAATGTTGAGAAGAAAAACAAACTCATCGCCATAGTTACATAGGACAGTTGTCATGTGTACCAGGTTCAAGCCCCAAGCCAGGCATTCTTCTAGCATCTCCTAGCATCTCATTATGAAACGCAAAGCTGGAGGACTCCTCCAGACACGGTGCTGAGGGAGGTCTCTCTGAGAAGGCGGTGTCTGAGCAGTGACCTGAATGGAAGGGAACAAGCCACACTGATTTCCGAAGATGGGCTTTCAGGCACTGAGCAGGAGGGCAAACGCCCCCCACCATGACCCCCCTGCTGGCCATATCTTTTGACCATCTCATCAACCTACATTCCGCTGGCTGTACTGCTTTATTTCAGTGCTGGGGGAGGGGTGTACTAATACAATCCCACCCCAGCTTCACTTAGAGGCTGCCTTTTAAAAAGCTGGACAAAACCCCAGCAGATCCCACTTATACCCGCCCCCGTCCTGGGCACTCGGTCCCACGTGTGGCCTTGGGAAGGGTGGGGCAACTGTGCAGCGTGGGAGTGGCAGGGAGCACCCACAGGGTGATGCCGTGGGGCAGCTCCTACGCCCCGGTGCTCCCTGAGCATCCCTGAGCCCAGGCACCGGCCAGCCTCCCGGGGCTCCTTTCAGACTCCCTTCGGGATTCCAACATCCCCTCCCTCCACTCTCAACTGCTGACGAAGAAAACAGAGAAATACATCCCTTGGAATTTCAAGGAACAGCCTGGCAAGGGACACCAGCGGTGCCTTGGTGGCTTTATCATAATGTCCATGATGCTGGGGGAGAGTCAGGAAGCACCTGCAGGGCCAAGGTGGCTCTCATCCTGCAGGCCTGACACCACCCCTCACTCCCTGGAGCCCTGTCTGCTCACCCAGCAAGGACACTGCAGGTGGAGGGGATGCTGCATTGTTGTTGTTGTTTTTTACCAGAGCCTTAAATAAACACAGCTTGGCCTGTGCAGGGGCGACCAAGTCCCCTGGGGGGGGAAATTCCTTCTCTACATCTTCTTGCTTTGCTGAGCATGCCCCCCTTTACTTGATATCAACACTGTCTTTCACTTCTGAGGCTTTTTTTTAAATCTCTGCAAAGCTTTTCCATCCGGGCTACCTCACTCAATCCTTGCAGCCCCATAAGGACGGCGAGGTGAGGGTGTGATCCCTTCCAGGGCAAACATCTGACTAATGCAAGCTGTTCTCGACTTTGCACCGCGGCCCTGAGAGCCCGCTAGGCTGCCCATCGGCGGGGCAGTGAGTCACTCTCCTTCCCCTGACTGTTTCATCTGAGTTCCCGGGACTCTGGGCAGCTCAGGGTTGCTGTGTCGCCTTGTAGCCCCCAAATGTCAAGGCACTGAAACACAGGCTCCTTCCCAAGCTACAAATCTCCCTCTCCTTTTGCATCACCCGCCACCCCACCCCCCCCACCCAGTGCTTCCCCTGCCCTCCTCCCCCGTCCCCAGCCAATCCTCCAAATCCAGCTCAGTACAGAGAGCAGGGAGGGGGCTGCTGGGAGGCGCTGGGCAACATCCATCCAGGGCCAAGGAACTTGAGATCATTGTCCTCTTGTGACTATTATTATTTTATTATTATTAATGGTTGGGGCAAATCCCTGGCTCAGAATAAACAGAGCAACTTCCACCCACTCTGAAAAGACAGCGCCAAGAGACGCGAGCTGGAAAAGCCTAGCACTTTCCAGAAGGAAAAGGGGGAGAGTGGAGAGACAGGGAAAGAAGGAGGAAACAAAATGAGATGGGAAGGGAGGAAAGCAGCCCTGCAACATGCTCGACGTGAAAGCCAAAGAACTTCAAAACATAATATGTACGTCTCCCCCAAGGAATAAAATCCAGATGCTGTTCATCAGCGTTTGCTGCCCCAGGAAGACAACTGCTGGTTGCTGATGTTTCTACAGCCCCAAAGAAACGAGCCACAAAAGGACCGAGAGCCTGGAGCGCAACCCGACAGGATGCAGGAGTCTCCAAATGAAGTCTACGATGGCAACGACGCAAAGCACAAATGGAAACTCGCCACAAGGTCCCGAAGCCCTGCGGGCCCTGCAGCCCCCAGAACTCAGGGCAACCAGCTGGATGCGTTCACCCGCATCCCAAGAGCATCCTCCCCTACGCTCACCTGTCTCTGGTTCTTCTCCCACTGGGACCTACCATTGCTGTTACCAGCCATCAGGGGAAGCAGAACACATCAACCTCCATATACTCGCCCACGTGCTTGGGGCAAGCTTGACCTCCACCGGACCCACACAGGCACACCCTCTATCATGCCGATTCAGGCCACGGGGGGTCCTCCGGGATGTCTCTGCGCCTCCCCGGCCCTGTGGAGAGCAGTCTCTTTAACTGAGCTTTGTCAGGGGGCCACAGGTCCCTGATGAAGAGCAAAGGGAAAGGTCGCAGGATTCACTGGTGCCCCCTGCCAGCCACACACAGCCAGAGCAAGGCGGGCGCTCCACCCCAGTGGGGAAGCCGGAGCGCGCCCCCCCCCGGGGAACCAGGCGCACTGATGCTGGGGGTGGGGGGGGCGCCTGGCAGCCCCGAGCAGACTTTGTCTTCTCTCCCCACCGCCCCACCAGCTGCTGCCTCTGCCTTCCCCACTTAACCCAGACACACAGGGTGACGGGAAACAGTGGATGCTGTTTTCATTACTAAGAAATTGCAATAATAATGACACTCATACCATGATCTGAAATTATTCCCCATAATGGAAAAAAAATTAAATGTCGCCCCTGATCACCAGCCGGAATATGGATGATGCTTACATAATAGATGACCTTCTCTCCTGGGGAGGCCGGTAGCACCCTGCTGCCCAGGGCTGGGCGCGCATGGGGCGGTGAGTGGCTGGCCTCACAGCAAACAGGGACACAGAGTGGCAGAGGGGACAAGTAGCTGCTGTCTTCCCTGCCTCGTTTGCCTACACACTGAGGGATCCCGGGTCATAGCCAGGAGCCCTAAAGACAAGGAGAATGACAACCCAAAGTCCTTGGTCCCTACTGGTTTGGGAAGCACAGTTCATCTTGCCTGAGCGCACTAGGATTGCACCCCAACCCAGGTCTGCCCCTTCTCCTTACAGTAACAGCATGACATCAGGTTTTCAAGCTTCTAATTGTTCCATCCTTGATGCTTTTAAAATCCTGGATGAGGAGGTCTGAGCTCCCTCCTCCAGGAAGCCTTCCCGGATAAACCCAGCCTAGTCGGGATTAAATGCGCCTCCCTCTCTGTGCTCCCCTGACATCCCACACATGTTTCCCTCATCACATTTGCCAAACTGCACAGTAACTCTCGGTTTCCTTGGCTATCTCAAAATCATGAGATTCTCAGAGCAGGAGCTGTGTCTTCCGGCTCTCCTATGAGGGCCTAGCACAGCGTCCAGGGACCAAGAACTCAGTGAATTTACAGGAATGAGCTACACTACAAAACCTCCAAAACGAGAGGGGAAATGTTGTATAACACAGAAGACAAAGATCCGGGTAAACGCAAAATGTTTAGGCCGTGAGAAAGAAGGCAAAGGGGATTAGTGCAGAGAGGGCAAGAAAAGGCTTAAAAGTATCAGAGTTTCTAGGTAATGGCAAAAAGCATGACTTTCTACCCAGCGCCAGCTTCTCTCCCCTTGACGGTTGTGTAAGATCCTCAACATCAGCCCTGAGACCACATGGGGATGGGCAGCCACCCACCCTGTGACTCTCCACCCAGACGCTCCAACTCTACTCCCCTTCCTGCACAAATACTCAGAGCGGGGCAGCCCAGCTCACTTCCCGGAAGGTAAGATCTCTCCACTCCGAAGCCCAGGATCCCACCAAGGCCACATCTTCCAGCTTCCTCCCCATCTCCTCCACGACCTCAGCCTAAAGCTTCCCAAAGGCAGAGTTCATTACAGAATTCTAGTTATGTTTAAGCTATGTAAGTATGCTATTAATCAAACTATCTTTTTAGGGACAAAACCTTCTCCTATTTCTGATGCCAAATTACTATTCATAATCAAGCCTATTTAATCACACACAACAGATTCTAAAGCACCACACAGCTCTCTCTGCAAAGGTACAGCTCCCTGAGGGTCTGCAAAGATAGCCCTCCAATCGCTGCTCCATGCAAGCGGCTCTGTGCTGTGCTCCAAAGAGCCAGGTTTCCTACTAGCATGGTTGACAGAGAGACGGCGAGTGGCAGAGTTTTCCAAACCATTATGCTTTTTCTTATAACTCAAAATATGACTTTTCCTTAAACAATAATATAAATCTAAATGAACGCAAATACCTAAGTACAACGAAGTATTTTCTTTCTAATCCTCAATGATTATCCTTAATCCCACAAGTCATTAAAATCTATCTATAAAATCCACACTGACACACTACTATATATAAAATAGATAACTAATAAGGACCTACTGTGTAGCACAGGGAACTCTACTCAATACTCTGTAATGGCCTACATGGGAAAAGAATCTTAAAAAGAGTGAATATATGTGTATGTATAACTGATTCACTTTGTTGTACACCTGAAACTAACACAACATTGTAAATCAACTATAGCCCAATAAAAATTAATAAAAAAAAAAAAATCCAGGCTGAGCCTTTTCTGGCTTCTTAATATTTTGAGAACCCCCAGCTGGTCTTTCCAGGCAACTTTTTCTGACCTTTGTTATCCTTTCGGAGAATATCAGATTCCTCCAGAAATCTGCTAAAAGGCAAGATTTCTCTTCCCAGGAAAAACAATGCATGCGTATCAGACACTCACTGCTGGTAATAAAATACCCCAAAACTTAGTGGCTTAGAACATCAATCAGTTATTATTGCTAGATTCTTCTCCATAGGCCTGTCGTCCTCCAGCAAGCTAAGTGGGCTCATTCATATGGCAAACTCGGGTTTCAGGGGCAGCAAAAGAAGAAAACATCCAATGTCAAGTGCTATAGTCAAGTCTCTGCTTGCATCACATTTGGTACCACAGCAGGTCAATGACCATCCAGATTGAAGGGATGGATAAACCAACTGTACCTCTTGTTGTGTGTGTGTGGGGGGCAGGCAGGGGGGAAGGGTGGGGTCCAGGGTCACGTGTCATCATATGGATAACAACGGGGGAGAATTTGTGGCCATTTTTGCAAACAACCACAGCACATAGGCACAGACAGACAAAACGCAGCCCTCTGGATCCATGGGTGAAACTCAAAACTCAATCTCACATGCCTAAAACAGTGCTTCTCCAATGGGGACCCAAGGACATATTCGCAGAGGTCAGAAAGTTTTCTATAAAAATTTTTAAAGTTTGTATTTTCACTTAAACTATAATCGAGGGCTTCCCTGGTGGCAAAGTGGTTAAGAATCCACCTGCCAATGCAGGAGACACGGGTTCGAGCCCTGGCCTGGGAAGATCCCACATGCTGTGGAGCAACTAAGCCCGTGCGCCACAACTACTGAGCCTGCGCTCTAGAGCCCACGAGCCACAACTTCTGAGCCCACGTGCCACAACTACTGAAGCCTGCGCACCTAGAGTCCATGCTCCACAACAAGAGAAGCCACCGCAATGAAAAGCCCGCTCGCCCCAACTAGAGAAAGCCCGCGCACAGCAACGAAGATCCAACGCAGCCAAAAATAAACACAAATAAATAAATTTTTAAAAAATAAAAATAAGCTATAATCAAAAGAAAAAATAATAACACTACAATCTGAATCACCAGGGTGGCCTCTTTATAACCAAATCCTACCACTGGATTTCAGTGCCTTTGTTGGCCTTTGTGTTTATGACAGAGCAGGGACCGAGCAGTACTGCATTCATTGTTGAGGGCTAATTGTTGAGGGCAGGCTCAATGGACAGATGATACTGGAAGCCAAGCTCATGCCAAATACCTTCGTGAAGCCCTGCGTAGATGGGGGAGGTTCCCAAGTAGTTCTAGAACAGCAGGAGAACTGATTCCTTCCAGCAGTATTCCTGGGACAGACCTGCCAGAAGCAAAGGCAGCTGATCGCGGCAGTCAGCACAACTGGCTCTTGGAATTGGTGGTTTATTTTTGGCAAAACCTCATCTGTCACATCACAAAAATGTTGTTGGTTTTGATTTGATCGGTTTTGTTGTTTTGATATGAACTGACACGTTTTGGTTTCATGACTGGGGAAGAGCCAAAAGCATAAGGACTAACATATACCTTAACGTCATGCTCGTGCATATTCAGGCTTATAAATGCGTCTATAATGGGACAAAATAGCTCGAATCAACATTGGCACTGTGTGAGCTTTACTTCCTTTCAAATGAATACGTACGTTGAGTCAAACGGGGAAAAAAACACTGGTCTACAGGGCGAAACAATGGCTTCTCCTCCTCTGGGTTTCCCTCCGTATCAACTCTCCTTCAAAATACAGCAACGTCTGCCTTCCCTTCTCTAAAACTGAGAACTTAACAGTACACAGTGACCCAACGATGGTTTTTCTATGCTCAAAATAATGGAAACTGTTGAAGTCACAACTCTCTGGGCCTCCTGTAGCTAAAGCAGCGTGTTGACCGAGACACCATACACACTCCTGTGTGTGGACAAAAATCTCCTGAATGACCCCTTTTGTCCTGAGCAGCCAGTTCCCAGGGTCCCCTGTTCCCTGAGATGCTCCAAGAGAAAGGATTCCACAGATGATAAACGCGGAAAACTTGAGAACGTCCGTACAGAAGAGATAAAGACTCTAAGTCCCACAGCAAAGAAGTGGTTTTGTTTAAACCTACATTTCCCATACGAATTTGGCCACACACAGAACTTATTAATATTCAGCAGATGAAGCTTTAAGGGAAGAGGGCTCAAAGCAATTCTCTTCTGTTCCCAATGCTCAGAACATTCAGCAAAATACTTCTGCTTACACTGGAATATGATCATATTTATCTAGAAAAAAATCAAAAGGCTGGATGAGGTATCTTGGCCTCAAATATCTATCACTTTCACAAATACAGGTCTGTTGATCATCCTTAAAGATGAGTCAGTAGAATGTATTGTGTGTGTGCTTCTCCCCCTGCAGTCACACCAGCTAGAGATTATGAAAACCAAGAAGGTTATTAGTCTATAAAACGCAGCCCTTCCTTTTTTTTTTTTTTACTACTAGAAATAATAGTAACAAAATAATAATTATATATATATATATATATATATATATTTTTTTTTTTTAAACAGTCAGTGCTGGAAAAGAGATCTTTATCAGAGCACCGCTTTCTATTGTCAGTGCTGGAAAAGAGATCTTTACCAGAGCACCGCTGAGGAGAAAAAAACTAATGTTTCTGGCTCATCACCAATATATAGCTTTGACAACCATAAAATCATAAAACGATTTTTCTTGACTCTAGGAAGAAGAGAGAGAGCAAAAGAGCATCTGTAAGACAGTCACGACCCACAGGGTGAACTGATTACTCAGGAGGCCTCTTCCCATAAAATTCTGGTGAGGAATCAAAGTACTAAAACAATGCAACACCAGATCCAGGGTGAGTTGAGGCAGAGAAGATGGAGTGGGTTGGAAAGAAGTATCCTTGGTATTGACCCCAATGTTTGCACAAACCCTCTTGTCTATCCCGTGCTCAGCTTCTATCTGCCTTTTCTTGTATTGTCACACTCGATCCTCAGTATCTTTCTGTGACGTAGACAGACAGTGTCACTACCCCTATTATGGGCTCAACTGTTGCACTCCTACCCTACCCCACCCCCCGCTAAAATTCATAGGTTGAAATCCTAACCCCCAGTCCCTCTGAATGGGCTCTTTAAAGAGGTAATGAAATTAAATGCAGTCTTTAGATGGGATCTAATTTAATATGACTGGTGTTCCTATAAGAAGAGGAAATCTGGGCACAGACATGCGTGGAGAGAAGATGGTGTAAAGACACAGGGACAAGACAGCATCTACAAGCCCAGGACGGGGGCCTAGAACAGACCCTTCCCTCATCGCTCTTGGGAGGAACCAGCCCTGCCATCATCTTGATCTTGGCCTTCCAGCTTCCAGAACTGGGAGGCAATAAATACCTGTTGTTTAAGCCGCCCAGTCTGTGGCACTTTGTTACGCAGCCCTAGCAGACGAATACACCCCCCTATTTTACGTTTGAGGGAACTAAGTCATGAAAGCTCAGGACCTAACATTACACTACTCGTCAGAGGCATGAGCAAGATGTGAACCCAGAACTTAGGATTCCAAATCTCCCTACTCCTCCCACTACCATGCTGTGATCAACCAGGGATACACTAAGACAAGGGGGGGCTTCAAGAAGCAACCCCACCCATATCAACCCAAAGGGTGTGCGTGGGAATGCACATACTAGGTGCCAATTTGTGAGCTGTGAGCCAGTGGAGAGAGCTGTCTGAGTGTGATGTTCACACGGAGGGGTGATCAGTGCCCCTGTCTGTGGTCCTGGCAGAATTTCAGAGACACGGAGCCATGAACCACGCACGATGGCCCATGAGAACTCACTTCACGGATGCAGATGGACAGAAACTAGCAAGATTCTATGGGGTAAGGACCCAACTGAAAACCAGGTCTCCAGGCTACAAGAGAAAAATGGGGAAATGTTACTACGGTTGTTAAAGATGATCTAAAATGAGAAGTAAGGCAGAGAGAGCTTGGTCGCCAGAAGGGACAGAGGTGCCCTCAGCGCCATGCTGGGGCCCCCGACCCATCAGACATCTGTCCAGGGGATTGGCGTCCAGGGAATCAGAGCGAGAAGCACTCACTCCAGACCAGGAGAGAAAGAGCAGCAGCGGGACTGAGATGTCAGGAAGGCTTCAGTGTTTGTCTCCTGAACCATTTCAGGCAAAGCATGACTTTAACCGCAGTCCACTGGAGAGAGGCCTGGGAGGATGGGGTGGGGAGGTGGGGAGCAGGATGTCGGCAGGGCCCTGGGGTGCGGGAAGGACTTCACAGCATCATCCCTGCCTCTCACCCTCACAGCCAATGCCTTCGTCCATCCCCCAGCCTCGGCCCCTGTTCACACAGCCAGCCATCTTCTCAGCAGCATCCCATCCTCATGGGGCCTTGACCAGCAGGATCTGAAACCTCAAACCGTTTCTGGAAATAGTCTTTCTGCCTCCTGATAACTGCTGCCTCCAAGGCTGAGACACACAGCTTCCTAAACGGAACTGTTGACCAGGGTCTACAGCCCAAAGGAAGCCGGCTGGGAAAGGTGGAATCAGGGGCCAGTTAGTGACTCCAAGGAGGGCGAGGAGGGGAGGGAGAGGCTCTGGAAGAGGGTGGAAATCCCTGTGCATTTTTATGCTAAGGAGCTAGTGTGCAAATGGCAGGCAAACTTCAAAACAGAAGCTGTGGCTTTGAAGAACATGCTTGATTTTTTTTTTTTTTTAATGAGGCTTTATCCAAAGCATCACTCTGCTTGGAGCAGAATTAATTATTCAACTGATGTGGGCTTGATGAGGGCTTGGCAGCTGAGAAGGGTTGGAAGCAGCTTGCTTCTAAGGAATTTTTTTCTGCTTCCTGCTGTGGGTACCTGGGGACCAGCATCTTCCCCTTTTCTCTCTTTTCCAAGCCTCTGTCCCAGAGCAAACAGCCAAGCTGAGACACACAGCAGGCCCATATGAAGTCTCAGCTGCTGCACAGCAAATTACCGCAAATTCAGGGCTGAAAGCAACACTCATTTCTTATTGTTCAGTTTCCACGGTTCAAGGATCCAGGAAGGGGTTCAAATGGGTCCTTTGCTCAGAGTCTCACTGGGATAAATTCAAGATCACAGCCAGGACTTCCCTGGTGGTGCACTGGTTAAGAATCCACCTGCCAGTGCAGGGGACACGGGTTTAAGCCCTGGTGCGGGAAGATCCCACATGCCATAGAGCAAATAAGCCCGTGCACCACAACTACTGAGTCTGCGCTCTAGAGCCCGCGAGCCACAACTACTGAGTCTGCGCACGGGGTCCGTAACAAGAGAAGCCACCGCAGTGAGAAGCCCGCGCACCGCAACGCAGAGCAGCCCCCGCTTGCCGCAACTAGAGAAAGCCCGCGTGCAGCAACGAAGACCCATTGCAGCCAAAAGTAAAATAAATAAATAAATTTATTTTTAAACAAAAGAAAGATCACAGCCAGCTGGGGCTGAGATCCCATCTGAGGCGCTCATCCAAGTGCGCTGGTTCTTGGCAGAATTCAGTTTTTTGCAGATGAAGGACAGAGGTTCCCATTTTCTTGGTGGTGGTGCTGGGGACTCCTCCCAGCAACCAGAGACCACCCTCAGGTCCTTGCAGGCAGCCCCCACTGTGGGCAATTCACAGCACGGCTACTGGCTTCTTCAAGATCAGCAGGGGACGCTGTCTCACTTCATATCCCTCTGACCCCAAGAAGGGCCAAGACACTCTTTTAAGGGTTCACCTGATTACATCAGGCCTACCCAGGATACTCTCCCTATTGATGAACTAGAAGTCAACCGACAGAGGACCTGAGCAGTAAGTAATGGCAGTGAAACCCCACCAAGGGGAGGGGATCCCATGGCACGCACACCAGGGGATGCGACTCAGAGGGGCGTCTCGGGAGTCCACCTACCACAATCCCTGTGGTGCAAAACTCTCTCTTCAACATCCCTATCACCCTAAGACTTCTAGAGTCTAAATTTTCCCTTCGATGACTAAATCGGAAGCCATAAATTATGGACAAGATTTAGTGGTCCACCAATACTTTGTAGCACAAAGTCTCCATCAAAGCCCCGACCTCATAGAACACATCTAGTATCTTCTGGCTCATCAATAAACCATGGCAAGGCAGTGGCATATTCCAGGAGTTCTACCAGGCAGAGGCTTCGGCTCAGCCATCAATGTGGAAGAGACCAGTGTTGGCCACAGGGCCAACTGATCCATTAGGTACAGGAAGTGTAGAGCCCAGCACCCATTTTCAGGGGCCCCCCAGAATGTTTTAATCTCTTTTAAAATAAGAAAAAAGAATAATAATGAAACATACTAACGAATCCAGCTTGGATTATATTCATCTTTATGCCAACATAGCTGTAAAATATAATTTTCCATCTTTTTTTTTTTGGTGGAGGAAGGGGTCCACAAAGATGAAAGCTCCTACGGCCCCCAAAGGTCCAAAGGTGGGCCTGGCAGTGGTGCCCCTTCAAGGTACACATGGGTTTTCCTTGCACAGCCCCACAGTGACTCCAGAGGGCATCTGACCCTCCCTCAGAAAGAGGACTCAGGCCAGCCCGGGGTCCTACAGTGCTGACCTTTGGACTAAGTGAATTGAAAATACTAAGTGACAAAGCAGGATAGATCCCCTGCCACTGCAGGACAGTGTTGATATGCTAATTAGTCTGATGGGAACATATCAGCCTGAAGTTATAAACACGGGGCTAACAAGGCCACGTCTGGTCCCTGGATGAGCCCCATGGTTATGTCGGAGACCTAATGACCATCAACCACCTCACGGCTGGGAGCGGATGGCCTCCAGCGGGACGTAAGGACACAAATGAAGCAATTAAAACCCTCCTCACACGCCAGGAAATGGGCATAAGACTATTTATTATCAACAATGTCAAGAGGATCATCATCTTATTAAAAAAGAAACAGAGAGAGGAGAAAATTGAGCGTGTCACTCAATTTTGTCAGAGCTAAGTATTAAGGTGACACTTGGGCATTAAGATGGAAGGGGCTAGAGACATACCAACACGAGCTGGGGGAAAGAAAGGACGGAAATATGCCAAGATGGATAAAAGCATAAAGAAGAGGGCGAGGCTGAATAGGTGAAAAGGAAACCAGGCTGGACAATGAAAGATGTAGGAAGAGGCAGGGTTGTCATCCCCCACAAAAGCTGTGACACCGGGTCACACAGGGAGCTCTGTTATTAACGTACTTCAACTCTTGCTCAAGAAACAAGGGGATTCAGACTGGATAGTCCCGAAGGCCTGTTCTACACCCAACCTTCTATAGATCTATAAATTTCTGGTTCCAGACAAAGACATCAACTCTCACTCCATGGAAGACAGAAGCCCACCAACTATTCCTCCTCCGCAGCCTAGCTTTCGAAGCCGCTGAGACAGTGCATCTTAAGGAAAAAGCCCCTGGCTGCAAGGTAGGACTTCACCCCAGATGGATCAGGGTGACAACCCAGCAGAGGGCAACAGTGCAGCCACTCCAGACCCTCCAGGGCGTCTCCCCGGGCCGGAGGCTGGCACCTCTCACTGCAGCTGTAGCAGGGCTGCCGTGTCACGGGTAGAGGCTCCTCGTGGGAACATCATACCCAGCGGGTTCTCGAGAGGAAGAATGCCCATCTCTTCCGAGGATGGATTCCCCCAGCTTCAAGGCGGGGCCTGAACAGAGGAAAATGTGACGCCCACACAAGCCAGCCAAGACTCTTTCGGGCAAGGGCGTTTCTCCCCTGAGGATGATCTGCAGATAACTCCCTCCCCATGACACAGGGAAGCCGGGGAAAGAGCCACACATGAAAGACGTGAACGTCTTGAAGGTGATGTTGTATCTAGATATTCACGGACCTGCTACAGTTAGATACTATACCTTTTTACTATAGAGAAAGCACCCTGCCAAGAGGAATATGCGTATAAAAGTGTGTGTGTGTGTGTGTGTGTGTGTGTGTGTCCCTGTTATTTGGAAGACCCAGATACAAATATATCATGGCAGAAGTCCTCAAATTGGCCTCCACATCAGAGTGCCCTCCTGGGAAGGAGGCCAAAGGATTGATGTGTCCATTGACAGAGGTGGACTAATTTAGGAGAGAAAAATCACAAGCATCCCTTCCCAAACTAGAAAAAGAATCCACATGGAAAGCTCTGACACAGAGGAAAGAGCCTTTTGCAAAAAAAGAAAAACAAAAAAACAAAAAAACCCACAACCCCATCACAGGTAAAAGGTACTGACTGCTTTTCTCCACTATGTAGCCACAGGTGGAAAAATATAGGAGGCATTCACACTATACGCCTTCTGAGTGGATGCAGGAGGCCAGCAAACCAGCCCCGGATTAATGAGAGAGCCGGCTGGAGAGACAGTCGCTGCCAGGATATGAGAGACACGAGGGAGGGTTAACTGTGTCCTGGCCCCTGGACCACACATCTAAGGCGAGCGCTTTCCTCTGCCTGCCCGGTTCTTTTCCATCTGCAGCTGTTTGTTGCTGTTGCCCTCCCCCGAGAGCAACTGAGATCATTCACATCCCCTCTCCCCCACCCTCCCCCGCCTCCTCCTGGGCGCCTCATCCCTCTTCTAACCTGTAACATCCTCCTGCTTGCCCCGGGCACAGGGACGGGGGAAGAAAGATTAATGTGCTCTCTGGGGGGAACCGGAAAGCAATACTGGGATTTGGCAGTAGAAGCAAACGCGTATCTGGAAACTTAGCTGTTGCCCAAGAAACCCCATGAGCTACAGGCGCGAGCAGGAAGGGAAAGCGTGTGTTACTGAATTTACACGGGTGCCCCTGTGCACGTAAATACAGAGAGCCTGAGGCTCAGTGCACAGTTTGGACCCATCATTGCAACCTGGCTGCTTGCTGTTCTTTGTCTCTTTTCCCCCCATTTCTAAGTGTCCCCCGCCAGGACAATTGTGTGGAGGGAAGGACATAAGAGACTGAAGGGCCACTGGCCGGGCTTAAGGTCACACGGAGGCAAATGACTAATGGGCTGTCAGGTCCCCTCAGCCATGCCGACTGCAGCCCACCTGCCTCCGCCCAGATCCACACCTGGCCTGTGGGTGCAGGTGGGTGGGTGGAGCCGAGGGCCACGTGATGTCCACAGAGGCCCCGCCTTCCACCTAACTTTCTCACCTTTACATTTGCAGTACTATTAATTTGGGCTGGTAATCAGGAGTTTATTACAGGTGACAAGCCATTCATCAGAAGCTACCGCATTCTGGTCCCAGCTACACTGTACTAATACAGGATTTCCCTTTTATGCCTGAAACAAAGAAAATCCTGAGCATCTGTGCTGTCGAACTGCCAGACAGGCAGGGAAGAGAAGCCACTAATAAGACAAAATATATTACAGCCCCATCAGCTTAATATCTACATGAGAAACCCAGCTTTGACATCTTGCTGAGGGCAAACTCGCCGATGAGGGTTAAGTCAGCTGTAATACACCAGGATTTGCCCCAGAAGGCTCTTGTTCTATGCCTATTAAAAAGGCGACTGGGGGATTAGCTACGAGAACGGCAATCCAGGGGGGCCTGAGTCAAAGGACTATGAGTCCTTGGGTCACGCAGGGCTTCTAAGCTCCCCAGGCGGGGAGGAGAAGCTTCCCCATCAAAAGCAAAGCAGAGAACCAATGGAAACTCATTTCTCCTGAAAGGATGCAGGCAAGCTCACCTCAGGGGGCCCAGCATCCTCAGAGCCCGGCCTACTGGGCTCTGCTCGGTATTCCCCGCGCCACTGCACCTCCTTGGGATGCCTGGGACTTGGCATCCCCGCCCACCTCTCCAGGGTGCAGGACACAGGCTGGCCGTCGGCTGGACCTGCCCTGCGCTGCTGGATGGTAAACCTGAGAGGCTGACTGTCCTGCCTCGGAATCACCCAGACCTCTCCTTTGCTCACATTCTGTGCTTTTTGATCAATCCTTGCTTACCCCAGGAGGGAGGTGGGAGGAGGGAGATGATAAAACACGGTGTGTTGGCTTGCTTTCTAGGGCCACCTTTCAGGACAGATTTGGGAATTGGTTGAGAGCTTGAGTTAAAGTGAGATTTCTGGTAGCCAGTTACCTCTAGAATCTGCTTATAGAGGTGATCAAGGGGTGTATTCACCATCCCTTGCGCACATGCACACATTCTCATTTTCTCCCTATCTCTGAAAATCAGTTTATTTCTCAGGTGGCAAAGAAAGAAGTTCTAGGTGGATTGTTCAGCTGTGCCTCCTATGGGAAATGGCACAATGCCCCGATTTCAATGAAAATCTCAGCCCTTGATTCCCAAACCCCTCCTGACTGAGAATGTGCTTTCTCCTGCCTTCCACCCAGATGGAGAGCAAACATAAACATCACGAGACTGAGAGTGCCACCCGCCCTTGTGATCAAGAGCTCTTCGAGGAGCTCTGACAGGAGCAGAGAGCAGATGGGCCGCGGTTCCAAACAGCTCGAGTCCAGCCCGGGCCGGAGCAGAGTGTGAGGACCGCACCTGTGGGTCAGGCTCTTCCTTCCCCAGAAGGAGGCCCACCCTGCCCCGGAGGAGGACTCTGCTGTCAGGAGCCCACGGCCCCCTGAATGGGCTTCCTCACCCCAGGATAACTGGGCACAAAACACCTGAATGGGTTCACGGTTTGTTTAACTAAAGAAGAGAAGCCAGAGGCAGTGAAGGGGCTGCAGACCTCCCATGAAGCCATGTGGGGAGACAAGATTTTATCTACAAAGCATCTGTGGTTTGCATAAAGGAGCTGAAATCTGACTCAGGGACACAGAGATCCGAGTTCTGCCTGCAACCTGCAGGGACTTGAGTGTCCCTCTAGGATGAGAATAAAGACATTTATACGAGTTTAGCAGGACGCCTCGCATGCGATGAGTCCTCAATTAATATTAGCTGTGACCATCATCATTATTAATACATGCAATACTATCACTGGGACTGTCTTAGCAGTGGAAACATAAGGAAGGGGAAAAAAATGGACTTGTTATAGTTTGTCAATCACTCAGACCTAAGTGAGTGGATAAAAGTGTATCCCAAGCAGAATAGAAAGAGACATTTTATGATTATCAGCCACTGCTTTCTCCTTACGCCACGGATGTGACAACCACCATGGGCTGTCACTTCAGGAAAGTGGACGGTGAGAACCAGTGGGCAGAAGGGGGTGGAGGCAAGGGCCCGGAGCCCGCCCCGGTTCAGCCATTACCACATAGATTGCGCCCCTCCACCCCGACCCCGACCCTTCCGTTTGACAGATTCATTCTGCGGTCTCCCCATCCAATCATAAGCCTAATATTTACCCAGAGAAAGCAGTATTTGTGTGCGTTGCCATCGAAAATCCAATAAGTATGAACAAGAAAAGAAGCTGCGTGCGTAGGAGGCATGAGGGCAAACACAGCCAGCTCTTTAAAGAGTCATTGTGATCATCAATACCCTCTCCCATTTCCATTCAGGGGCCCTGGGCCAACCAAGACTTAGTAATTATTTTCCATCGTTACATCCCTCAGAGAAGCTTAAAAAGCAGAGGCCATTGTTTCTAAGTTTGTTCTCCTCTATTTGCCAAACACAGATTATTTCCTGGGGTCCGTGGGGCTCCCTTCCCAGAATGTATCAACCAAAGGCAGCCGCACTGGGCCTTCTGGAGCTGATTTCAGAAACAGAATATTGCTCCACCCGTGGAAGTCACTTTAGTCATCACAGTCAGTTGCCTGGCCTCCTGCCCCAGCCTCCTCTGCCAGGGTGAGGTTTTGGACAGACCTCTCATTGGACATTTTTTTTCTTTGTCCAGAACTCAAAAAGTAAATACCAAACTCTGGGGTAGGTCGGGCAGGGAGGAAGGGGATGCTGTGGGTTGCTGGACACCATGACCAGCTCCTTCGATCTGATTCTTTTCTCTCCAGCAACCACAGAGACTTCCAGCCGAGCCCTCGTGCCCACCAAGGATACCTCCAGGCCTTCTTCTGCTTGTCCTTTTTATTTAGGGAATTTGAGCTCACATTAAAATAGAAAGATTATGGAATTTCTCTTTTCCTTGAGCAGAAGTCAGTTCAAATAACTAGTTAAGATTAGGGTGGAAGAAACATAAAACCCCACTGCAGTGCCTCAAACACATAAAGGGTTTATCTGCCTCACTCAGCAAGAAGGCCAGGGTACAGTGGATCCAACGCTGCCAGGAGGAACCATGCTCCTTCTGGCTTCCCGCCCTGTCGCCCTCAGTGATGGGTGCAGCATCCCCGGGTGCTTCACATTGGTCCATGAAGGAGAAGGGGTCAGGAGAAGATGAGAAGGAAAGCCGTCCCTTAAGACTTCTCTGCCAACCCTATCACGTGGGTCTAGCTGCAAGGGAGGCTGCCAGACTGAGGATTCGTAGCTGGCACATCACTAGATCAAACAAATTTGGGGTTCCATTAGAAAGAAAGAAGGAGCGAGTGGAGACAAGCCAACCTCACTTTATTGCGCTTCGCAGATATTGCACTGCTGCGCCATTGCTGGCTTGAAGGTGGGAATGGCCATGTGAGAAGGAATGTAGGTGGCCTTGAGGGGCTGACAGAGGCCCCGGGCTAACAGCCAGCAAGGGAACGGAGACCTCACTCCTACAACCCAGCTGAGTTCTTCCAGAAGGAACGAGCTTGGAAGGGCATCCAAGCTCCAGGGGATGATGCCGCCAGCCAACATCTTGAGTTTAGCCTGTGAGATCCCAGCAGACAACCCAGCCACGTCAGCCCAGGCTTCCGACCTACAGAACTCTGGGTGCTGTTGAAAGCCACTCAGTGCGTGGTAATTTGTTACAGAGCAAGAGAAAGCCAACACAGCAGGGCAGAGCAAGCGGTGTGGCCCAGGGGCCTGGTCCGTGCAGACCAGGCTCATACTGTACGTCACTGAGGCAGTGGGACAACGGCCCCTGGCCCTGGTGAGGTACGCTTGCAACAAGATTTAGATTTACCACCTGCAGAAGCATCAGAGAATGGGAGGAAGCCAAGAGCAGCTCCCTACAGAGAGGGAGCAGCTCCCTGCCCAGAGAGAGGGGCTCAGCACGGTAGGTGGAGACTCCCCACAGGGTGCCAGCCCCTTATATAATAGACACAAACCAAAGAGCTCAACAGAAACCCTCACACAGCAACAATGAGTGTGGGGAGGTGAGATGAGAGTCGCACTAGTGGTGAGATCCAAAGGGCAACAGCTCCCAAAGTAAATAAATGTCTTCATTCAACAAAGCAATAAAGTGGCTGAGACGGCTGG
This sequence comes from Hyperoodon ampullatus, assembly GCF_949752795.1. Classification (NCBI taxonomy): domain Eukaryota; kingdom Metazoa; phylum Chordata; class Mammalia; order Artiodactyla; family Ziphiidae; genus Hyperoodon; species Hyperoodon ampullatus. Next base: position 20,809,657 of record NC_136932.1, on the reverse strand, counting down.
GAAAGCACCAGCAGCGAGCCAGCTGCCTTGGAGATGGAAGGTACCCAGGAAATTGACTCTATCAGCATCCGTTCCCAGGGGCCTCTCACCCACATAGCTGTGGGAATGAGAACCAGCTGTGAGTCACTGGACCACCAGGGAAAAGGTGACACAGTGTCAGTCCCCAAAGTTCTCCATCATCATTGGCTTCCTAGCTGGCTGTTGGGGAGACATGGGGGGCAGCCTCCAGCCTGCAGGCAGAACCAGGAAGTCAGAGAACCCGGCTGCCCCCAGCTTCCGGCCCGGGCCCCCATCTGTAAACCCTAGAATAGCACTCACCTTACCTGCCCCTGGGGGTTTCCTTCCTTCCTTCCATCAGCAGATATTTCCTAAGCATTTACCGATGTCACCCCCTGTGCTGGGTGCTGGTGACCCAGCTGGGACCAAGCCTGACAGTTCCTGTCCTCAACGAGCCTACATTCTGGTTGGGGAGACACTTGGTCAAGAAGCAAAACACACTGCTGTAGAGCAGAAATTAACACAACATTGTAAATCAACTATACGTCAATTAAATTTTTAAAGAGTTTTTAAATTCAAAAAAAAAAGAAGCAAAACACAAACTCCAAAAAAAAAAAAAAAGAAGCAGCAGCAGCAAAACACAAACACACAGAAACAAACCGGGGAGTGAAGGATGGTGACAAATTGTAGGAAGGAAGGACATGAACTGGGAGAACGATGCATGTCGCCAGGAGGTCGGGGAGGAGGAGAGACTTGCACTGAGGCAGCCACGTGCAGAGCTGCTCAAAGCCTAGCAGACAAGGAGCAGCGGGCACAAAGCCCCAGAGGAGGGACAGGGCTTGGCGAGCTCCAGGTGACCCAGGCAGAAGCCAGAGGCCATGGCTTGACCTTTTCCTTATTTCTAAGTGCAAAGGAAAGTTGTCAAAGGGTTCTGAGCAGGGAGGCAGCGTGCTGTGATGTATGTGCCAGTGGGGGCGGGGGGGACCTGCGGGGAGGCTCCTGCAGAGGGAATTCCAGGAAAGAGCCCATGATGGATTAGGACGTTGGCGGTGGAGATGCAATGGATTCCAGAGACCTTTCGAGAAAGGAGCCAATGGCACTTCTCTGTGAGAATGAAACGAAATGACAGATCTTTATTCTCATCACACGCTCACTGCAGGCCGACTCTGGATAAGGCGATGCCCCCAGCCCCTTCCAAGAGGAGTCCATCAAGCCAGAAACTTAACAAATAAAGACGAATCCGTGGCACCGATAATCTGCTAAGGGAGTGTTGAGAGAGAGGAGTGCGGGCCCCATCTGAGAGCACGTCGGGTCAGGGAAAACCCTATCTGTCCTCAGCTGGCACTTGAGAAGCAGCAAGAAGACAGAACATTCTAGGAAAGGAGACTGGGAAGGCGTGGAAACATCCGATGCTGCAAATCATTCTGGAACCATCTGTCTCCTCCCTACTCAGTTGACTGCAAAGAGGCCATTCAATGGGGCTCCCCCCACAATCCCACCTACAACGTCAGACCTAAACAAATCGTGCCTAGAGCAGGTGGCGTGCCAGGAAACAAAGACCTCAGGCCAAGCGGCTGGCAGATTCTCAAACCAGTGCTGCTGCCACCCAAGGTGTGGGAGGCGTGCCAAGGCAGAGCCACTTGCCAGCTTCCTGTGACCTGCCCTCTCCTCCCGTGCCTGGATCCACTGACTGGCACACCTGTTGTCCAGGTGGGACAGCAGCCCTTCCCTGTCCCCAGCCAACCTGGTCTGCTAGGATCATGACATCCATCTCTGCATCTGTAACTCCTTCCACCAGAAGCTGTGCCAGGATGCTGGCAGGCATCCCGCCTCCCCTGGGAAAACCCAGCAGAATCAGACCCAGCTCCTGCCTGAGTCCAAGCATCTCCAGTGCATGTAAACTCCCAATGCCACGGCCCCACAACTCATGGGCCCCGGACCTTTTGGGGTATTAACAGTGGACTGAAGTGGCCTAAATTTCTCACATTCCTTTAGACACTGTGGTTCAGATAGCTCAACCCTTTTGGGGAGTTTTGCGTAAAGCCCGCACACACCTACCCTCCCCACCTTCCTACCACTTCTAGCTTCCTTCCTGGGCCACCCCCAGCCTATTCCTCTGAAGTTCCAGGGTGACTGACAGCTCACCCAAAGCATAAGGAGTGAGAGCAGGATAACTGCTCCTGGAAGATCTCGATTAAATTCTCTAAAGCTTTTAGAGTCGCACGTCTTGGTCTTTAACTGGTGCAACCAAAGCACACAGGGATCTTGTTAAACCCCAATTGTGATTCAGTGGCACAGGGTCGGGGCTCCGGGTTCTGTACTTCTAACAAGCTCCAGGTAATGCTGATGTGTAGGTCATGGACCACACCTTGAGTGGAAAGGTCTCAGATGAGACTGGAGCATCCCAGACACAGTCCTTTCACAATCCTCACCCACCAGCTTTAACATCTCCCAGCCTACTTTCTAATACAGTTCCATAGATAGGACGTGGAAACACACATCACAAGTTGAGATGAAGGCACCAACTGTGATGAAGCATCTTGTACTCACAGACACCTTAATGCACGTGAGAAATGAGGGTTAGAGCACCAGAGATGAGCCCTACTGAACTTCTGGCTAAAATACTTCAGTAGTCCTTGTTCTTTGACTCTCCCATTACTGCCATCCAATAAGTTCCTAAAGCAAAGGACGAATGACACTCAACCTTGAATGGTGTGATGCTTGCACCCAGTTTTGAGAGATAGGATTAGTGCTTCATGGCGAGGATGGAGTGGGATCCACAATGCACACCACTGGGCTGCTTCCTTAGTTTTATTTGCAAAATCTTGGAAGGAAATGGAAAGCTAGAACATGGTGGGCCTGCAAGGAGGCCCCAGGCTTTCCTTGGAGTGGTCACTGTGGTGGGGTTCACCAAAAGGAAACACTCAAGTCACTGAAACACCAACCAACATCCACAGAGCTGACCTGAAGAACCTACCAGGCAACATAGCTGAGTAAACAACAGATCACACCAGCAGAAGAGCTCCAAGAGCCCGGGGACACCCCTCAGAAGAACAGTTACTCAACTCAACTGCCTTCCTTGCGGCTACAGAGGCACCGGGAGTGGGAACAGTCCACTTGTCAAAATGCTTCCACCCCTAAGTAGATGCAGGGCCAGAAGACACACTAGGAGGTGAAGCCCCCTTTCTGTCCAGCTGAATCACGGCTCCTTGCACCTAAGTGGACTCCCAGCCAAAGTGCAGCCAGAACCCTGCAGTAGAGCCAACGCCAGCCAGGGTACCTGGAGGGAACAGGTGCTACACCCTGGAGCAGAGAGTCAGCAAACGCTGCCGAGGAGACCTGGAGAAATCAGGAAAGAGGTGTCAATGAGCCAGTGGGCTATTTCCCACTGTGGGGTCACAAGCATCTTTTGGTCGTTAAGGAGGAGGAAGGATGAAGATGTAAGGGAAGGCCACACTCTACCATGAAACAGAGTCCAGATTCTCTGAGGTGTGGCACCTGAAGGAGAATCTTCAGGCAGAGAAAGTGCTCTGGGGGAGCCTCACTCTTCGGCATCCTTGACCTTGATGGCGCCACACAGAGAAAAGTGGAAAGTGAGGAAGAAAAGGGTAGAGGCAAAATGCCTGTGAGGCTGTGCCGACCCTCTGGGGACGGACTGTAGCTGTGTCACTTGTCGTGTGAAAGAGTGAAGGTCCCGCGATACTGGGAGTGAACCTGCACTTTGCAGGCTGGTTGTTCTTAGCCTTCTTGCTTATTTCCTTGGTATCCTCCCTCCATCGTTAACAAAGCTTCTAAAAACGTCAGCCTATCTCAGCAAAGAAGGGTCAGGCATTTGGGTCCATACTTTCATGTTAAAGGGGGAGTGATATCAGTCCAAGTGAAGGTTGGGGAAAGAGCTGGATCTCGTCAGGTGCCCGCCGTGGACTCATCCTCCAACCTAAAACCTCAGGCTCTTGAGTTTTCCTTAAACAAGAAGGCAGTTATTTTTGCTAAAAGAGTCTCACTTAAGATAATAATAGTTATTATTAGCTGAAATGTCAGGCACTGAGATTATTGCTTTACATGGATATTTTCATTTAACTCTCTCAAACGATCCTATGGGGGCAAAAGTGATTTTTTTTTTTTTTTTTTTTTTTTTTTTGCGGTACGCAGGCCTCTCACTGTTGTGGCCTCCCCCGTCGCGGAGCACAGGCTCCAGACGCGCAGGCCCAGCGGCCATGGCTCACGGGCCCAGCCGCTCCGTGGCATGTGGGATCTTCCCCGGACCAGGGCACGAACCCGCCTCCCCCGCATCGGCAGGTGGACTCCCAACCACCGTGCCACCAGGGAAGCCCCAAAAGTGATTTTTTTGTCCTCATTTTACCAATGAGGACACTAAGACTTGGAGAGCTGAATGAACTTCCTTAAGGATACACACACGGTAAATCTTGGAGGAGCTGGGAAATAAAAGCCAGGCGATCTGACTCCAGAGTTCTGCTCTCACGATCACCACCCATGCCACTTCCCACCACCCAAGAGGCCATAAATACCAGGACTATGGCATTTACGGCTCCAACATTAACTCCAACAGTAACTTGGAGGTAACAGGAAACTTTGGCTCCAACAGTAACTTTGAGGTAACAGGAAAAGGGATGGAGAGGGAGGTGTACAGACCATAAAGAAGAGAAGGTCACCAGCTTGGTCAGGAGCCCTCCGAGCAAGGTCCACCCAGGAATCCCTAGAGTTCCCAGCAACAGCCATCCCAAAAGACTTTTTAGACTCTCGCTGAGCTGGCTTCCTGGTTGGCCTTTGAGGTACGGAGCATGGCTCTCTCTCCTTGACTTGCAAGGACAATAATGCCCTAGACTCAGGCTTCTGGAGTGTCACCTCCCTGAAGCTCTGAGACCTACCGTCTCAGGAGCCCACCATCACTAGAGGAACCTTCACTAAGCAAACCACTTTCTGCCTACACTGGGCATCTAACAACCCCTTTTTGGCTTACTTTCCCATTCCAGTTGCCATCTGGTGAGTCTTTGCCCAAGAAGACCAAGAATTCAACAAACAAACAGAAAAGTCAGGGACTCCAAAAGCGGTTATGCCATTGCCCCTTTGATACTCAAGCCCAGTATAAGCCAAAGAAAATCATATCAAATGGCTGATTTACTTGCTTTAAACATATTCACTCCAGCTCAAGGAGGCTTTAGTCTGGTTAGCATTTGAGATACTTCTGCACGCTTGGTTTCTCCTCTGCAAAGGCTCTGCTGAGTTTGCTAAAAGCCATTTAAGTCTCCAATGGATACTTCCTAAGCTATGTTTCCCAGCTGGCAAAATGCCCTCTGTCCCTCAAGTGACTGCTTCCCTGTTTGGGAACCTGGGGCTGTTAACTTACTCTGAAGAGCTCTCTGACTGCAAGCCTGACGTCTAGGGAACATCACAAAGTTTTTAGGTCACCTGCCTTATAAGAAAAAGCCATTCATTGAAGCCAAGCAGGATTCTAGAATCCATTTCTCACCTCTGCTTTGTCCCACTCCTTTGTCTCGTTTTAAGAGAAAAATAAAAGAACTACCTTACTCAATATTGTTCAAAAATAGAATACATCATTTTGCGAAATAATAGGTTTCCAGTTCATAGAATTGTCGAAAAACAGAGGGCACCATGACCACCTGTTAGACAAACTGAAGCCAAGATTTCCATACTGGGTGGACTGTCTGCCCGGAGGCCACCAGGTCCTGTCCCTGTGGTTCATACGGTCACCCCATGGATTCCCTCCCCACCCAGGACACTTCAACAGCAGCTGCAATGCTCCTTTTGCTGGTACGCTAGACTCTCATTCATCCAAACTTCTGCAAAGCCAGCCCTATGAGGTGAACACGAAATTATCCTCACTGTCCTGAAAACACAGGATTAGAGCTTTGGAAGTCAGACAGAATGGGGTCCAAGGCACAGCTTCACCGTTTTTTGGGTTTTTTTTAAGCCATTTAACCTTGGGTACATTATTTAACTACTCCAAGTTTGGGTTTCACCAACCATAAAATAGGAGCAAATATTGCCTGTGGTTCTAAAGTTTAAATAAAATCACCTGTGCATTGTGTGGCTCAGGATGCCTGGCTGTGAAGGGCATCCAGTAAACACGCACCTTCTCTGCTCTGCTGCTCTGAGCACCCTGTCTCTCTGCCCCTGCCTATTCTGTAGGTTGATCTTGGACAAAACGACAGATCCAGAGAGAGCTGAGTCACAGAAGCTTACTTAACAACAGAGGCTGGACACATTTTGACAAGTCCACATCCAGCCTCCAACTTCATGACTTAACTCTTCACAGCAGATGCTCCAAACCTTCTCTTCTCCTCTTTAGCTTCCAATCAATAATCAAATATCTGCCAAACAGCTAGTCTTCTGAAATCATCAAACTCGAAGTTGTAGGGACATCCCTGGTGGTGCAGTGGGTAAGACTCCGCACTCCTGATGCAGGGGGCCTGGGTTTGATCCCTAGTCAGGGAACTAGATCCCACATGCGTGCCGTAACTAAGAGTCCACATGCCACAACTAAAAGATCCCACGTGCCGCAACTAAGACCCGGCGCAGCCTAAATAAATAAACAAACAAACAAACAAATACTTTTTAAAAAGATGCCCAAACACAAGCACACTTCTGTGTGATACACACGACCCCATCTCCCTCTGGTTTGTTTGAGATCCTGAACTGCCCTCTTGCCCTTTAAGTGCACGGGTTTTGTTTGTTTGTTTCGTTTTATTTGTTTATTGGCCATACCAAGTGGCTTGCGGGATCTTAGTTCCCTGACCAGGGATTGAACCTGGGCCCCCGGCAGTGGAAGTGCCGAGTCCTAACCACTGGACCACCAGGGAAGTCCCAAAGGGCATGGTTTTTGTCTCCTCCAAGAGTCTGTACAGTTCTGGAGGACATGGACCTCCCTTTCTCCTCTGTTTCTCCACCATGCCTGGAACAGTGCTGGGTTCAGTTATTGCTTAAACAAAGCAGGAAATATCAGCTAGAGCTAAAAGGGCCCAACTTATGATGAAAGATAAACCCACAGGATAGATGGCTTTATGGCAAAACAGCTATAAAACCCCCAGAGAGCATGACGACAAAAACATTAGTGTTCCCATAAGAGCTGCTCAAATATAAAGCCAATCTTACCCTTTTTCTTTTTTTTGTAAAAAAAAAACAAGTCTTGTGTTAATGAACTTCCCCACATCTGCCCCAATTTCAGTGTCAAATATTTTGAATTATTTGGGCTATTTTCCAGAATTTCATTGTATCCGTAGGCTTTTTGCTGTTCCCAGTCAGGCAGCCCCATCACTCAGATTGGAGAGAAAAGGAAACCAAAATTATTGATAAAGATGTTATTGTATATACATAAGTCAGAGAATCATCTAAAGAACAATAACTGTTGGGCTTCCCTGGTGGCGCAGTGGTTGAGAGTCCGCCTGCCGATGCAGGGGACACGGGTTTGTGCCCTGGTCCGGGAAGATCCCACATGTTGCGGAGCGGCTAGGCCCGTGAGCCATAGCTGCTGAGCCTGCGCGTCCGGAGCCTGTGCTCCACAACGGGAGAGGCCACAACAGTGAGAGGCCCGCGTACTGCAAAAAAAAAAAAAAAAGAAAAAGAAAAAAAGAACAATAACTGTCAATAAGAGTTTTCACTTTGGCAGTTCAGTACAAATAGTTTGGAAAAATCAATAATTTTCCTATTCAATAGCCAGATAGAATATACTATGAAAGAAAGGATCCCATTTACAACAGAAACTAAAGGAAATGCAATACTCAGGAATACACTCAAAGAGAAATATGAAAAATCCTGATGAAGAAAACTGAAAATGCTACCGAGAGGCATAATCAATGACTTGAATAAGTGGAGTTGCATACCTTGTCCTTAGATAGGAAGTCTCATCATCCTAAATCTGTCACTTCTGCCTAAATGAATCTATAAATTTGAAACAAACCCCATAAAAATACCTACAAGATGTTACTGAAACTAGAATGTTGATTCTAAAGTTTGCATGGAGAATCAGTCTATAAGAATAACCGAGAGGGACTTCCCTGGTGGCGCAATGGTTGAGAATCCGCCTGCCAATGCAGGGAACACGGGTTCGATTCCTGGTCCGGGAAGATCTCACATACCGCAGAGCAACTAAGCCTGTGTGCCACAGCTACTGAGCCTATGCTCTGGAGCCCGCGAGCCACAACTACTGAGCCCACGTGCCATAACTACTGAAGCCCGCGTGCCTAGAGCCCATGCTCCGCATCAAGAGAAGCCACCGCAATGAGAAGCCCGCGCACCGCAACAAAGAGTAGCCCCCGCTCGCCACAACTAGAGAAAGCCCACGCGCAGCAACGAAGACCCAACGCAGCCAAAAAAAGACTCCTTTTCTCTGGGAGTAAGCTTAGGCACACTGAATCCAAAAAGCTTCCCGGGGGCCTGGGTTTTATTCGGGGAGGCAGCAGTTCTCAAAGTGGGGTCACTTTGAGACCAGGGCTAGCCTCAGCAAAAACCCAGGAACTCATTAGAAATGCAAATTCTCAGGCCCCATTCCAGACCTCCTGAACCCTCACCCTCTTGCGGGGTGGGCCCAGCAATCCAGGGGATTCACGAGCTAAGGTGTGAGAACCACTGCAGTCGGGCAAAGCCTTTTACAGAAGCCAAGAAAAGTACCGTCACAGCGCATCTGGCAGCCAGTCCCTTGTGCCACGAAGTATTTCATCAGGCCCTGAGTCATCCACCATTTCCCCCTGGAAACAGAAGACTAAATGAATAAGGAGGAAGGCCATGTGTTTATATGAAATGTTAACAATATCCCAAGTCTATTTCATTTACTTCTAAAGCTAATGATTCTGCTAACCAGTAACTCTGGCGAATTGTGTGCAGCAGCAACAATCCTCTTATAGAATCAATCTTCTCTGGTTAGGAAACTAAGAAGTCGCTCCCCCTAACAATTTAGCCTGTACTGATTTAGTTCATCAGAGCGCCAGGTGGCCCAGCCTACGGCCGGCTGGGCACAAGGTCATTAACTCATCGAGGGCTGCAAATCACCCATGAGTGTGCCCACTCAGCGTGGCACCAGGTACAAGGCAATGAGCTGCTTGGCCTGAAGTGGTCGGGGAAGGAGAGCCATAAACAGGCTGGGCAGAAAGAGCTGGAGGCACCTGGAGGGGATCAAGTCACACCATCGCTCTCTGAGTGTCCGCCCACAGCTCCACTGGCAAGGCTGGTTGCTGTACCCCCCAACGTCAAGCGGTGCTCATCTGAGATGTTCATTTCCATCCAAACCCTTCTGACTAGCATGGAGCCCCAATTTCATTCCTCCCCTATTAATGCCAATGTCTGCCATTTTAATATGGCATCTATTAACCCCCCTGTTATATGTACCCTACCTCCCTGTTATGGGTTCAACTGTGTCCCCCCAAAAGATGCTCTAGTCCTAACCCCCAGTACCTGTGAACGTGACCTGATTTGGAAATGGTGTCTTTGCAGATGATCAGGTAAGATGAGATCATTAGGGTGGGCCCTAATCCAACATGACTACGTCCTTATTAAAAGGGGAAATTTGGATAAAGGGACAGAGACACACAGAAGCCAAAGAACTACCTGGAGCTTTCAGGAACATGGCTCTGCCAACACCTTGAACCCAGCCTTTTAGCCTCCAGAACTGACATGATAAATGTCTGTTGTTTAAAGCACTCAGTGTGTGGCACTTTGTTACAGCGGCCCTAGGAAACTAATACACTCTCCATGGAGACCCCAGTTCCCCACAAGGCAGGAGGGCACTGGCAGCTGCCTCTAAAAGCGGGACCTACCAGTCTCTGCACAACCTACACAGGGAGATGCTGAGGCAGAGATTCAAACCACAGCTGGGGAGCCGGACTAGCTCTGCGGGTTCCCAAACCTGGCTGTGCATCCGAAGCCCTCGGTGAAGTTTCTTAGAAATACAGATGTCTGGGCTTCCCTGGTGACACAGTGGTTGAGAATCTGCCTGCTAATGCAGGGGACATGGGTTCGAGCCCTGGTCTGGGAGGATCCCACAAGCCGCGGAGCAACTACGTCTGTGAGCCACAACTACTGAGCCTGCGCGTCTGGAGCCTGTGCTCTGCAACAAGAGAGGCCGCGATAGTGAGAGGCCCACGCACTGCAATGAAGAGTGGCGCTCGCTTGCCATAACTAGAGAAAGCCCACGCACAAGAAATGAAGACCCGACGCAGCCAAAAATAAATTAATTAATTAAAAAAAAAAAAAAAAAAGAAATACAGATGTCTGAGCCCTACCCCAGGCCTCCTAAATCAGAATATCAAAGGGTCGGGTATGAGAAGCCCCCTGCCGAGCACTGACCCACCACCGACTCTTCCAGGGGCCCTCCAACCGCTGGACTCCATCACTGCTACACAGCTGTATCCTCCACCACTAGCCGCTCCGAGCGGGCCCCAGGGACCAGCAACACCAGCCTCACCTGGGAGCCTGTAAGACATTCAGAATCCCGGGCCCACCCCGGACCCACCAAATCAGAATCTTGCATGTTAGCGAGATTCCCTAGGCAAATGGTGTACACCTTCAGGTGTGAAAGACACTTGCAGATGCTCGAGGAAAGGATCAACAAATGAGAATTGAGAGACAGCACTGCAGAGTTGTCAACGGCATGGACACTGCAGCTGCACTCCTTCAGGGCACCACTCTGGGACTCAAGTCTTTGATCTGGAAAGTGGGGACGATGCAGTCAGTACCTGCCTCATGGGATGGAAGACAATGAGTTAATACACAGGCACGGCTTAGAACAGCACCTAGCACACAGTAAGCACTCAATAAGTGCTACTTAGCCCCCCAAAAAACTAAGGGATGCCCGAGTTACTGTCTTCAACTACAATGACTACAGTTTTTTATACAAGAATGGGAAGAATAAGAGGATAGGATATTACGGAGCTCTGCAGAGACCCAAAGTTCTCTCTCATTAAGTATTTACCAGAAGGACTTGTGTAAAGTATATTCAACTTGATTGAATGGGCACTTAGCAAAGACTCTGATTCGCGCCAAACAGAACAGAATGAACAATTCGGCCCACAATCCGCTGAAGAACTCAATGAGAGGAATCTACTGCTCCCCATGGCAAACTGAGCCATATTAAAAATGCTCCCCATGCCCTGAAAAAAGAACAAGAATGGGCTATTACAGGAACATGTGGGTTGCATTAGATTTCTACGAAAAATCTCTGAAAAAGATTTCTTTTTTCCTTTGAGTGAAGACAAAGTTCTGAACCAGAATACTCTCTCCAGGTCCTTCCCCATTTCCCAAATTTATGAAATTTACAGAGAAAGGTGACATTCTAAAGTCAAGCAGAGGGACTTCCCTGGTGGCACACTGGTTAAGAATCTGCCTGCCAATGCAGGGGACACGGGTTCGAGCCCTGGTCCGGGAAGATTCCACATGCCACAGAGCAACTAAGCCCATGTGCCACAACTGCTGAAGCCTGTGTGCCACAACTACTGAAGCCCGCGAGGCACAACTACTGAAGCCTACGAGCCACAACTACTGAAGCCTGTGTGCCACAGCTACTGAAGCCCGCGTGCCTAGAGCCCGTGCTCCGCAACAAGAGAAACCACCGCAGTAAGAAGCCCACGTACCACAATGAAGAGTAGCCCCCCGCTCAGCAACGAAGACCCAACGCAGCCCAAAAGAAAAAAAAAAAAAAAAATGAAGTCAAGCAGAAAGGGTATCTCTCATCCACTCGCCCATCCAAAAAATGACATCTTTTAAAAATAAACAGTGGGGGTGGGGGGGAGGACAGACTGTTTCTTCCAATGTTCTTGTCCTGGACCCTAGAGGAGCAACTAGTTTACATTACATTTGAGCCACAGCATGGATGGTTTTAAAAGTGTCCATAAACCAGAAAAGAGATACACATAAAAGATGGTAACTGGTTTCTATTTTTTTTCTTTATCTGTTAGCTGAGTAGATCTAAAACAAATGAAAAAATTCCCAGGCTTGTGTTTTAAATAGCCAAGTGTTCATTTTGCAAGTATAGCTATCTTTCATTTTATGAAATCAAAAGTTTTTTTTTTAAAAGTTAACTATAAACAGTTGATTTCTTTTAGGAGGAAGATTCTATTTTGCCACTGATTTTCACTTTTTAAAATAGAGGTGCCAAGCTTTTGCACGGCAAAGGAAACCATCTACGAAACAAAAAGACAACCTACTGAAAATATTTACAAATGGTATGACTGATAAGGGATTAATAGCCAACGTATAAACAGCTCATACAACTCAACATCAAAAACAAACAAACAAACAACCCTATTTTAAAAATGGGCAGAAGAACTGAATAGACATTTTTCCAAAGAGGAAATGCAGATGGGCAACAGGCACATGAAAAGATGCTCAACATCGTTAATTATCAAGGAAATACAAATCAAAACCACAATGAGACATCACCTCACACCTGTAAGAATGGTTATCGTCAGACAGAACACAAACAGAAATGTTGGTGAGAATGTGGAGAAAAGGGAGCCCTCGTGCACTGTGGGTGGGAATGTATAAGTTGCTGCAGCCACTATGCAGAACAGTGTGGAGGTTTCTCAGAAAAACTAAAAATAGAACTACCATATGACCCAGCAATTCCACTCCTGGGTATATATCTGACACTAATCTGAAAAGATGCATGCCCCCCAATGTTCATAGCAGTATTATTTACAATTGTGAAGATATGGAAGCAACCTAAGTGTCCATCAACAGATGAATGGATAAAGATGTGGTATATATAAATATATACACAATGGAATACTACTCAGCCATAACAAAAGAATGAAATTTTGCCATGTGCAGCAACATGGATGGACTTGAAGGGCATTATGCTAAGTGAAATAAGTCAGAGAAAGACAAATACTGTATGATAGCACTTATATGTGGAATCTAAAAAATACAACAAACTAGTGAATATAACAAAAAAGAAACAGATTCACAGATGTAGAGAACAAACTAGTGGTTACCAGTGGGGAGAGGGAAGAGGGGAGGGGCAGTATAGGGGCTGGGGATCAATAGGTACAAACTATTATGTATAAAATAAGTTACAAGGATATATTGTACAACACGGGGAATATAGCCAATATTTTATAAGTGGAATATAACCTTTAAAAACTGTGAATCACTATATTGTACATCTATAATTTATATAATATTGTACAGTAACTATACTTCAATTAAAAAAACAGGGCTTCCCTGGTGGCGCAGTGGTTGAGAGTCCGCCTGCCGATGCAGGGGACACAGGTTCGTGCCCCGGTCTGGGAAGATCCCACATACCGCGGAGCGGCTGGGCCCGTGAGCCATGGCCGTTGAGCCTGCGCGTCCGGAGCCTGTGCTCCGCAACGGGAGAGGCCACAACAGTGAGAGGCCCATGTAACGCAAAAAAAAAAAAAAAACAGAGGTGCCATATTTGAAAAGAAATTTCTCCCCCAGTAAATTAAATTGAAAAGCCTGGATAGGAAAAGAGTCAACAAGAAAGTCAAATAACCCTATTAAAATATGGGCAAAGGACTTGAATACACATTTCTCCAAAGATGCTACACAAATGGCCAACTTATGAAAAGATGCTCAACATCACTAATCATAACAGAAATTACAATGATATATCATCTCACACCAATTAGGATGGCTACTATCAAAGAAGGAAGGAAGGAAGGAAGGAGGGAGGGAGGGGACATCACGAAAGAAAAGGAGAGAAGGGAAGGGAAGGGAAGAGAAAACAACAGAAGAGAACAAGTTTTGTTGAGAATGTGGAGAATTTGGAACCCTTGTGCACTGTTGGTGAGATTGTAAAACGGTGCAACTGCTATGGAAAACAGTATGGAGTTTCCTCAAAAAATTAAAAACAGAACTACCATGCGATCCATCAATCCCACTTCTGGGTTTCCAAAGAATTGAAAGCAGAATCTCGGTGAGATATTTACAAACTCATGTTCATAGCAGCACTACTCACAATAGCCAAGAGGTGGAAGCAATCCAAACATTCATCAACAGATGAATGGGTAAACTAAACATGGCATACACACACAGACACACACACACACACACACAGTGTGTGGGATATTATTCAACCTTAAAAAGGAAGGAAATTCGGACACATGCTACAACATGGATGAACCTTGAGGACATACTAGGTGAAATAAGCCTGTCACAGGGACTTCCCTGGTGGCACAGTGGTTAAGAATCCGCCTGCCAATGCAAGGGACATGGGTTCGAGCCCTGGTCCAGGAAGATCCCACATGCCGTGGAACAACTAAGCCTGTGCGCCACAACTACTGAGCCGGTACTCTGGAGCCCGCGAGCCACAACTACTGAGCCCGCGCACCTAGAGCCCATGTTCTGCAACGTGAGAAGCCACCACAATGAAAAGCCCGTGCACCACAGTGAAGAGTAGCCCCCTCCCAGCACAACTAGAGAAAGCCCGCACACAGCAGCAAAGACCCAACGCAGACAAAAATAAATAAATAAATGAGTTTATTTTTTTTAAAAAAGCCTGTCATAAGAGGACAAATACTATATGATTCCACTGATACGAGGTATCTACAGTAGTCAAGTTCATAGAAACAGGAAAGTAGGATGATGGTTACCAGGGAACCACTACAGGAGGGGAGGAAACGGGCGACTGGTGTTTGATGGGTATAGAGCTTCCAGTCTGCAAGATGAGCAAGTTCTGGAAGTCTGTTTCACAACAACGTGAACATAACTGACACTACTGGACTGTACACTAAAAACAGTTAAGTGGTAAATTTTATGCTGTGTGTTCTTTACCACAATACACAAAAAGAAAAACGAAACAATACTCGCCAGCAATATGTACTGCATGTTCCCCCTGACCTTCTTTTGCGTTGTCATAGGTGTGTAGTGGTATTTCCCTGTTGTCCTAATTTGAAATTCCCTAATGACAATAGATATTAAGCATTTTTCCATATACTTATTTGCCATCTGTACACCATCTTGGACAAGTTGTCTGTTCACATCTTTTACCTATTTGTAAATTGGATTTGTTTATTTCTTTATGGTTTGGTTTTAAGGTTTATTTGTATATTTTAGATATAATTCCTATATCAAACATTTGTTTTACCAGTATTTCCTTCCAGTCTCTTGGCTTATCTTTTCATTCTCTTAACAATGTCTTTCACAGAGCAGAAGATTTAAGTTTAATAAAGTCCAACATCAATTGAAAAGAAAAAACACCAACAACAAAAGAAAACAGTCAGCCATCCTCCTTAAATGCTAGAGGTTGGAGTTCCACAGCACAGCCAGATCTTGGCTGCATCTTAAACTGTTTTCTTTACTCTGGTATCTCCTTTCCTCTAATTGCTTATTACTTTTATTTGCAATGAAATGATTTTCCCATGATAACAATGAATAATGAGCAGCGGTCCAAGTGTCTCTTAAATTGCTTGGAGCAACTATCATGCCTTAAAACATGATTAACAGCAAGGTTATAAATATTCCATTTATGTCAAATCATTCTGTTTACACCACCCCAAGATATGTCTTAAGGATAGAGATTACCTTTATACAATGCAGTCTGGTGTCTTTGTTTTTATCTTTTAATAGAATTTTAAGAGAATTCTAAAAGAGCATCTTCTGTTCTAAGAAATTAGCATTGTGGTTGGGAAGTATGTTAACTTATACTGACAATCAGTCATGCACCCTCATCTCCTATAGTTTACCAAGCCAGGCTCTGAGTGAAGACAGCTTTTCTTATCCTACTGTTTCAAGATGTAGACTTTTGCATTCATGAAGAGAAAAGTAAGTTCCCGCCTTGAAAATTAAACACAGTCCACTGCAGAAGAGCATCCATCAGTATTTGAGTCCTGGGATATTGTTCTTCCAAAGATGGTCTTCACGTATAGATATCACAAAACTCAATTATTTGGGGTCATTACTGTCACCTAGGATAAAATGAATGTTCTTGTAAGAGGCTCTCCAGTCATCAATTTTCTCTTTTGGCGAGAAGGCATCCTAAATTACAAAGCATAAAAATGGATAATGCTGCACATACTATCGGACTATTTGTGGATGATGCTGTAAATGGCTTATCTATCTCATTACATGAAAGGCATAACATCACAAACATTCCATCTCAGGAGCAAGCATTAGGCTGAGAACTTAATTAACAAAATAAGAATTGGTGATGTGGACTGCCCTTGTGTCCTGCCTGGTTTTCAAGTTAGAACGTTGGAATTCAAACCAGTGCAGTACCTTCATGACCACTAAGACTCAATTCTTACAACCAGTTACAGACCCGAAGACTGTCACATTTTGACAACTTGATTCTCAGTAGTTATCAAAATTAGCAATGTAACACCAGTCACTAAGAAATGACCAGGAAGAATAAAAAAACAGGTGGGGTTCAAGTATAATGGTGTAAATATATTCAAGGTAGGCACTTCCTTTTAATTTTAGGATTTTATAATAATTATCTCCCTCCCCCAACATACAGACACACACACACACACCAAAATCTTACAGATTTTTTAATAGCCTATATAAAAAAATTTAAGAGTACTTTATATGACTGTCCAAGGCTAGGGACCATTACTAAAAGATGTGAAAGATGTTTTGGTAACCATTACATGAAAACACAAACTCCACTGATCCACTGTCAAATACAATTTTCTTCCTTCATTTTGATGTCATTTATTTTTATTATTTACAATTTTATCTACAGTTTCTAAGACTCCTCCTTAAGGAACTATTTCAGAGATGAACAGACAATAACAAGATCAAAATCCATGCACCTCCCACCTACAGTTAATAAAGCTTAGCCTTTTACTCTAGTTGATTCAGATTTTTTTTTTTTTTTTTTTTGTGGTGTGCAGGCCTCTCACTGTTGGGGCCTCTCCCGTTGCAGAGCACAGGCTCCGGAAGCACAGGCTCAGCGGCCATGGCTCACGGGCCCAGCTGCTCCACGGCATGTGGGATCTTCCCCGACCGGGGCACGAACCCGCGTCCCCTGCATCGGCAGGCGGACTCTCAAACACTGCGCCACCAGGGAAGCCCAATTCAGATTTTTTAAAATAAAATATTGCAGACAGAATTGAAGTTCCTCTCTCCTCCTACCACTTAGAGATATTAAATATCTGGAAAAGCTCATGGGTACCCTTCTTAGCCGTGTTTTTACACTTTTCATAGACAAGGTTATATAATTTTTTTTTTTTTTTTTTTTTTGCGGTACACGGGCCTCTCACTGTTGTGGCCTCTCCCGTTGCAGAGCACAGGCTCCAGATGCACAGGCTCAGCGGCCATGGCTCATGGGCCCAGCCGCTCCGCGGCACGTGGGATCTTCCCAGACCGGGGCACAAACCCGTGTCCCCTGCATCGGCAGGCGGACTCTCAACCACTGCGCCACCAGGGAAGCCCTATAATTTTTTTAAAATAAATTTATTTTATTTATTTTTGGCTGCGTTGGGTCTTCGTTGCAGTGCGCGGGCTTCTCTTGTTGCAGAGCACAGGCTCTACGCACACAGGCTTCAGTAGTTGTGGCGCATGGGCTCAGTAGCTGTGGCTCACGGGCTCTAGAGTGCAGGCTCAGTAGTTGTGGCACGTGGGCTTAATTGCTCCGCGGCATGTGGGATCTTCCCGGACCAGGGATCGAGCCCATGTCCCCTGCATTGGCAGGCGGATTCTTAGCCGCTGCGCCACCAGGGAAGTCCCTATAATTTTATATATAAAAATTTGTATATAAAACAGGTAATGTTACTTGACACAATTTCAAAATTTAAATAGTATTTTACTACGTGCAGCATTCTGCAACTTACCTCTGGTTTCTGCTAAACATTGGACATTTATCCATGCTGATTTATAGATCTAGCTCATGTATTTTTTCTTTTTTTCGGTATGTGGGCCTCTCACTGTTGTGGCCTCTCCCGTTGCGGAGCACAGGCTCTGGACGCGCAGGCTCAACGGCCATGGCTCCCGGGCCCAGCCGCTCCGCGGCATGTGGGATCCTCTCAGACCGGGGCACGAACCCGTGTCCCCTGCATCGGCAGGCGGACTCTCAACCACTGCGCCACCAGGGAAGCCCATAGCTCATGTATTTTAACTGCTGTTTAGCACACCGTTTTATGAATTTATCACAATTTAATTATCCACTCATCTGATGACTGGTATTTTATTTCCAATTGTTCACCATTACAAGAAGCGCTGCAATGGAACATTCCTACACCTGGCTCCTTGTGTACATGTGCAAGAATGTTCAGAGAGCACATCCCTGAAATTGGAATTGCTTGGTCATAGGATACATGCATCTTCAGTTTTACTAGATATTTCCAAATTACTCACCCAGATGGCTGAATTAATTTGCACTCCCGTGCACGCAGGTTCCCATTTGCCCAAATCTTTTTAAATAGTATTATCAATTTTTTTTTCATTTTTTGTCAGATATAATGGGTGAGAATTTAAACTGTATTTCCCCAATTACTAGTGATGTTGAACATCTTTTCACGTATCTGTTGGGCCTTTAGGGTTTCCTCCTCTGAAATTCCTAATCAAATAATTTGTTCATTTTTTATTGAGTATGGTTTGCCCTTTTCCCATTGATTTGTGGGACCTATTAGGTCCCCCAGGGGGGACCTTTTTTTTTTTTTTTTTTTTTGCGGTACGCGGGCCTCTCACTGTTGTGGCATCTCCCATTGCGGAGCACAGACTCCGGACGCGCAGGCTCAGCGGCCATGGCTCACGGGCCCAGCCGCTCCGCGGCATGTGGGATCTTCCCAGACCGGGGCACGAACCCGCGCCCCCTGCATCAGCAGGCAGACTCTCAACCACTGCGCCACCAGGGAAGCCCCAGGGGGACCTATTTTAAAATGCAGATGCCTCGGCTGCCTCCCAGGAGCTTAGAAGTCATTGAGTCTGGGGTGGGCCCAGGCACCTGCATTTTTGAAGCCTTCCAGGGGATTCTGGTGCACTCTGAAGTTTGCAACCCATAGAAGCAGGTCAGTTCCCCCCTTTCGTCTTGAGACTGTACCTTCATCACCTGCAGAAAGCCCTTCTTTCCCTCTTTACTGAGTCCTTTGCAATAAATCTTAAGACTCTGGCTGCCAAGGGAAAGAGAAAGGTACTTGCATTGCAGTGAACCATCCAAAAACCATCACTTGAATCAAAGCAAGTTATAAGTTGCCTTCAATTGCTGGTCACCAACCTCGGCTGAACATCAGAGCCTCTGTGGGGATGTTTTCATTTAGATACCTAGGCTCCACCTGGGACACAATGACTCAGAGCCTCCAGAGGGAGGCCCAGGCATCAGTATTTTTCTAAAGCACCAAAGGCAACTTCCCAGCTCCTTCCCACCCCGTCCCCACCCTCAATCCTTCTAACACACTTCCTGGTCGAATTGCTAGGAAAATGTTGACTCTAAACAGCAGTGTAAGTCTTTAGCGTCTTAGGCAAACATAATTAAGAAAGCAAATAAAGCGTGAACAAGAATATGACAGATTCAAATCAGATTAAGTTTTTCTATTTAACTATCTGTGCCTCGTGTCTATAGTGCCTCAAAAGTGGTCACTTGCCAAGGAGCATGGATCTGCCTCCAGAAAATAACTCATGGCTGTAAAGCGCTTTCCACTTTGAGGCTCTAAGGAGTTTTCATAACAACGATCTCCTTTGATCTTCCCAACATCTCCATTCATTCGTTCATCAGATACCTCCTGAAGACCTACGATGCCCAGGTATTGTAGGGGTCACAGGGGAGACCAGAGCAGACCTGTCGCTGCCTTCAGGCCACAAGTGATCAGGTCCACTGGTGATGACAGCACAGGGAACAGACAGGGCAAGATGGGGGAGGTGCCAAGCGGAACCAAGACCTGGGGTTGCCAGGGAAGATTTCTGCTGCAGGAACACACAAAGTGCACCCTACAGGGTAACAAGGAGAGAATCTGCAAACGCTGGAGGGGCAGTGTTCTGAGCTGGGCACCATGCCAGCATGGTGGTAATGGTCTGCTGGCTTTTGCATTACATTCAGAACTCCCCCGTCTCGCTCAGGTCGAGGCCAGGTAAGTCCTCCTATTGCTAACCCGTGCATCTGGAAAAGGGGGGCTCTGAACGGGACTGGCTGGGATTCTGGAGACACGTGTGCTTCTGAGACAGGGCTGAAAATCCCTTCCCCTCCTCCCAGTCCTAAGGCACAGGACAAAAGGAACCGCAGGCATGGAGCTGCACAGAGCATCTTCAGAGGGCGTTTCCATTTACTACTGTCGTTGATATGCCTTCTGTCATTTATCCCTAGGGCTTGTTATGGGGATATCGAGCTAAAGCTAAACAACGCTTCAGCTCTTCCAGGGGCTTTAATCCAACTCCTTCCTCTCAAAGAACTGGCCAAACCAACATCTGCATCCCCAAACTTCGCCCCTTCTTTTCTTCTTTGATATCAGAACTCTAACTCCTCTGGGGTTATGATTCCCCAGCCTTGAGGTGAGCTGTCTACACTATCACCAGCACCACCACAATCTGAGAGAAGACGGACAGGACAGGCGTGGCCAGGACCTGCTCTATTGGGCACTGATGCACCAGCCACCTAGCGAGGGGTACACCTGTGAGCCGACAGACACGCCCCGCCCCACCTTGGGAGGAAGGAATTATGATGAAACGCACACCCAATTCCTTTAGCCAGCCAGCCTCGTAAATCATCTTTGCCTCCGTCATCTTTGCCAACCAGCCAGTGGTTCAATAAGTTTCCATGGTGGTCTCTAGATATTTCTCATAATCTTGCCGCCTGGCTCAACAGAGGGCAAGAGAATACAAGTATTCAGTCACCACTTTACGGTCTAAACTATGAAAAGGTGTTCTAAGCATGGAGAAGGAAGTCCAAGTCTTAGAAGGTTCCAACCATGCCTATTTGCGTTCCAGGATCCCCACTACTTTATTAAAATAACAAGGATCATTCAGTGCTTGGGGAGTTCCCTTCAGCAAGCCAGCCTGTACTGAAATGGCCGCTTCATGTGCACTGTGTGTGCATATGCGCGCACATGTGCATGTGTGTGTGCAAGTGTATGTCTTCATGCCAGACCCAGTGAAGGTACCTGGGGAATACACAGCACCCACAGAGGTAGGTTTCCAAGCTCTGACTGGGCCCTCTCAGATGCCTTGTGCCATTGGCTGCAAAGCCACAGATATTTTTCCTGTGGCCTCAACTAGCCAGGACTGGGTACGCAGCTAACACGCCCAGGCATACACAAGGGTAGAACAGCAGCCCCCCGCCCCCGCCCGCCTTAGAAATCAAAGGGAGCAAGTGGAGAGGAAGGGAGTCTGTGATATGCGTTCCCAGCAGGTAAATCGCAGAGCAAGGCATCCACAGGATGGTTAACCCACTGCTTTCCCTGAGAATCAGCAAGCACACCACACTAGGAGACTGCCTCAACCCCCTTTTGAGCCCCTCTGCATGCCAACGGGACCAAAACCGACACCCGAGCATCTTCCTAAAAGTCACAGGAGGCTGCAGGATGCATCGAAAGGCAAAAGAAGCAACCTCGGCCATGGCTTCCACATGCACCTTGGAAATGGGTGCTTGGGATCCAGGGGGACCTGAATGCCAGCTCTCTACAAATACCACATTGTGAAGGGCCTGCGGCATCAGTGGGCCAAGAGCCCCTCAGTGTGATGTAATAAACTGGCTTTCACAAAAGATTCACAACGCTCCTTTGTCGGTGACTCATCTGAACGACAAGGTTTTGGCAACGCTCCCCAGCCCAGGACTCACCAGCCACGGCTTCCAATGCCAGCAAGCTCGCGGGTTTGCTCCATTAGAAACTGAAGTATTCATTAGCGTCGTGTATTCATTAGCGAGCTTTGCCCACTCAGCGTGCCTGATCAAGTGCCAGCTTGCTCTTGCTCGGAACACCCAGTGCCTGAACTGAGGGCCTCCATATATCCACAGGGTGAGCTATCTCTCAATCTTAGTACCATAAATATCAAAAGAAACGGAGAGGATGCTGTTATGTGCTGAATTGCTCCCCCCAACCCCACAAATTCAAATGCTGAAGCCCTAACCCCCAGAACCTCAGAATGTCGCTGGATTTGGAGGTGGGGTCTCCAAAGAGGCGATGAAGTTAAAAGGAGCCCCTTAGGCTGGGCCCTAATCCAATCTGACTGCTGCCCTTATCAGGAGTGGGAATCTGGACACACAGAGTGACACCATGGATGCCCACAGAGAGGAAAGACCACGTGAGGACACGGTTAGAAGGAGGCACCTGACAACACCTTGATCTTGGACTTCTAGCTTCCAGAACTGTGAGGAAATACAGTTCTGTTGTTTCAGCCACCCAGTCTGTGGTGGTTTGTTATGGCAGACCTAGAAAATGAGGACAGATGGGTACACAGTTAAGCAAAAGGGCTGTCTGCAAAGCCTCATCCCTCTTCCACCTGGTTTCCCAGACAACGGGGCCGCCCGATCCACCCCCGCGCCCAGCCTCCTCTGATGACACGGTCACGTCCCCACGCTGGAGGAACCCGGTGATTCAGCTGGACGGAGGCTCTCTCCAGGCCAGCTGAAATGTCAACCATCCATCAATCCCATGATGCACCTTAGAGCATCAAATAGAAGTGCAGATCTCAAACCACAGCAAAGCAAAAGAAAGGAGATGCTAAAACTGAGGCAGGGAGCCGGTTTTCACTGTGAGGCTAGCTGGGCTTATCTGATAATATCAGAATTACGCTATGGACTCTACAGGTGGATGCCACTGCGATTTCTCCTTCTGTAGCGATTCTTGCCATTCCCCCACCCCCAACCTCCTCTGTTAGGTATTCGTTCGTAAAGTAGTAGAATCAGAATCACAACGCTAAAGATGGAAAGGATCTATGAAGAGGAGGAAAACATGCATCACCCCTGAGGGGGAAAATAATCACCTGTCACTTCCAAACAGTTGTCATACCTGGTCCCTCACAGCGACTCCAGTGGCCAGAAATTGACACCAGCAATAGTTAGGTACTTATTAAAGGTATGCGCACATCCTCCTCGTTTAAGTTTTTAGCAGAGGCATCTTCTTTGCCATCACAGCGAAAACTAAGAGAAACTGAACAGGATTGGGACACAGATACGTGAAGGAGGGCACTGAGGAGAAGGTCGCACCCCTATCGCTTGCTGACTTTCCTGCCCCGGAGCACGTTTGGGCGGGCCGTCAGCTGTGATGCCCTGCCCGAGGGTCTCAGGCAGAGTCAGACACCACTGCCTTCCCTCCTCCTGCAGTCCTTGGGCAGTCTCTGCGGATGTCAGATCCCAAGAGAGGGAGGGGAGGGGGCGGGGAACACACATCTCCCAGAGAGAAGGTTGCCAAGATGTAAAGCAAAGCTGGAAAAGCAAGTGTCAACAACACAGCCAAGATGTTACCACTTGTTTTTCAGGAGACACACAACAAAATGACATTTCCCAGAGGGACATATATACATAAGCAAAAGCACAGAGCAAGATGGAAGGATGCGGTATATGTACTAAAATGACTGTAGATAAAAATCGCTTCAAATTTTAAAAATAACACACAAGAGAACGCACAGACGGTTCCAACTGTGTGAAATGTACGCATGCACGTACATAAGCAAAGAGAAGGGAAGCCTAAATAAATGAGTCAGGATTCATGTAGCTATAGAGTTGATTTAAAGCATACTTGAACAATACAAGCATAGGGGACAGTGTTTATATTTCGATATTTATAGGACACAACATAATTCGTTTTCTTAAAGAAAAAAAAAAGAGAAAAGAGAAAAATCTAGAAGGATACCCACTAAACTGATGACAATGGTTGACTGGTTTGGGAAGAGTACGGGAACAGGGGAGCCTCTTACCCCGGTCAGGTTGCTTTAACAAATTACCATCGACTGGGTGGCTTATAAACAGCAGAAATTTATTTCTGGCAATTCTGAAGCCTGAGAAGTCCAAGATCAAAGTGCCAGCAGAGTCAGTGTCTGGAGAGAGCCCACGTCCTGGTTCACAAACAGTGCGTACGTGTCCCAATGTGGCAGAATGGGAAGGCTCCTTTATCGGGGCACTAATCCCATTCGTGAGGGCTCCCACCCTCATGACCTGGTCACCTTCAAAAGGCCCCACCTCCAAATACCATGGCATTGGAATTTTGGGAGGACACAGTCTATAGCAAGAAAGGAGTGTCACGTTAAATTTTGTTTAATTTTTATAATGAGATTTTTGTGCTGTGTTGATGTAATACTAACATGACTAAAAACACACAAGGCCATGGTGACACACATCCACCCTCCTCCTCCTCTCCCCTCTACCCACCAGTAGAAAATCACAGTTTTAAACTAAAGGTGAAGTCTTCCCACCCACTTACATCCTTAACTTTATATAGAAGCAAACTGCAAAGGTCATAAAAATGTCAGTATCTCCAAACAGCTGTTCAAGGTCCATTCCCCTTCTCCCTAGAACCATCCAAGGGGAGTGCTGGGCTCAGGCAGGCCCGAGCCGCGTTCGCCGTCAGCGTCCTCCGGTCGGGCCTCTTCCTGGCGGACTGCACCTTCCTCGCCTACCCCGCCTGTCTCGCCCTCTCATTAAGATATCATTTGGCAAAGCCTCTGTAAAACCCTGTCAGCTCATTTCCCATGAACAGTTACCGCGTGAGCCTTTTCTACTCTATCCCCAGATAAATACATGAAAATAAATACCCTTTCAGGGAGCGATTTGATGCATCCGAAGTTAACACAGCTACAGTGGGCTCAACCTGACAGGCTGTTATGAGTAAAACCCTTTTCATGAGCAATATGGTGCTCCCGCTCCAAAAGGGGCACAAATACATCAGAAGGGCTGAATGAACGGAAATGGAGTTGGAGAACAGCGTCGGTTGTTAACCATTTCCTTCCCACCCACCCAGAGTCTCGCCACCCTGAACGTGTAAGTATAACCAGGATGGACATCTCTGACGTGGGCAGGCGGTGGCACCTGTGCTTGGAGGGTCACGAGTCAATGTCAGAATCGCTCAAACCACACGTCTGTGCTGAGCGGACTCCTGCACTGGCTCACTTCTGCAGGTAAAATAAGGCAGAGACTGAGTCACTTCCTCTCACCCCGTCAAGCTCCACGCACGGTCCTCCCAGAGGACAGGAAGGAGGCCGTGGGGTTTTCTGCAGGCAGGTCCCCCTTTCCCCTGGGGCCTGTTCTGCAGGATGAGCCCCTCCATCCCCAGCGCAGCCAAAGCCTTTTGCTCTCACGACTTCATCCTCTTCCTGGGCCACGTGCTGCGCGGTGGGGCTCTGTCATAAGGCGGAATAAACAGGAAACTGAAAAGATCTCAGTCTGAACTGACCCACAGAACTCCTGGTTCCGAAACTCCAATCGCAGCAAGCATTCTGAAAGCAAATTCTAGCCCCCGCTTTCTCCCCGACAGAGGACTGTATTCCCCTTGGCTGCTCAGTCAACCACACGGACTCAAGATCAAAACCCATTAACTTCACCCACCGCTCCCCAGCCAGGCCTAATTTTCTGTGCAGTCTATCCAAGACTTTCCCCTGAGATCTTCTCTATATTCAAAGCATATAGTAGAACAAACAGGAAGCAAAAGGTTAAAAAAAAAAAAAGTACTGCTGCACAGAACAAATTGGCCGAATGACTATTTACACTGCCCAGAGAAAGCTGTTACATTCAGGCAGCTGGTCAAATACACCTGGCCCCCACTCCCTGGCCCCAGTATCAGGCAAGGGTGACCCTTCACGATTGCAAAGAGCCCTCTGCAAGATACTGCCTTAGAAGCCCAGGTGGGCCTAGGTGGGAAGAGCCTAATGAGACCAGCAGGGGCTGTGCACAGCAGCTGAGCCAGCACCCCTGTCTGCTGCTCAGGAGTTAAGGCCCCTGGCTGCCAGATTTTCCTGCCAGGGCAAGTAGAATACACTCCAGCAGCAAGTTTACAGATAACCAGGGCGGAGTTGAGAACAGAATATGGCAATCCACACTGAGGACCTCTCAAAGCTATTAGCAAGCAGATGTTCCTTGACAACAAGGAAGCAAAGGGCCCAGGGGGCAGAAACCGACACGGCCATTCACACTTTCGATGAACAAGAATGACACACCTCCGAGACAACATCACGGCTGTCCAACCAACCATCACATCCAGCTGTTTGGGCCAGAGGCTGGACGTCCTGGGACATGAGTAACCAGTTTCTCACGAGTGTCTGGGCCACGTTCCAATGGAGAAGGCAGGTGGGCCAGGGAAAGGCTGTGAGCCTACCTCCTGGGGTACATGCCCAGACGACTCCAGTGAGCCCGACCTGACCCTGCCCACAGCGACCCAGCAGAGAAACTCAGCTCCTCGACACGGTCCCCCCCGTGCCTCCTCCCACCCTGGGTGAACAGAGGATTCAGGCACCAGCTCAGGTCTGTCAGGGGCCTTCTGCCCACCTCGGGGACTTGCTGGGACACTGCATCTGCTAAGGTGACTTATGCCTGCGCTGGGTCCTACTGACGTCCACCCTTCAGCCGACCCGGTTTTAGCCGACGGCGCTGGGTCAGGATCTCGCGGCCTGGCCTCGGCTCTCTCTGCTCCGTGACCACAGCCAGACTTTAGGCTGTGGTTTATTTTGTGCTTCTCTGTAAGCAAGTACATGCTCATCCCCCAAACCCAACCCACCAGCACTATTTAGGCAAAAAAAAAAAAAAGCTAAATCGCTGGCACACCCCAATTCTGGTGACTTTTTCAATTTTTTTAGTTTTCACTTGGCAGCCCCTAAAGGGAGTTACTCTCAAGTCGTAAGAAGGAAAAGCGGGGAGAAGGGACACATAACCAGTTCATGGCAGAAGTGAGCGCAGCCCAAGGCCCTACTGCCCGGACTCCCCACCTCACCCTCCTATGAATAAACCCTGTGCATGCGATCCTTTGTCGACAGTCTTATGCTGTAGATGGGTGTGTTGTCATCTCCCTGGTGACATCATAAGCTCTCTAAGAGTCAGGACCACCGTCATGGGCACTCCCTTCCCCCAGTGTCTAGGTCCACTCGTATAGACAGTGTTGCACCACACGACGTCAGCTGTACTCTATATTTATAATGAGATCTGATATTTAAAATCTGAACGTATCAAAATGTAGTAACTAAGGAGATGATGAGTCAGACGACCTAGAGCTTATTTTCTTTTAGGCATTGTCACAATTCCGTTCCTCCAGGTAAAAGCCCTCAATGGCTTGAAATATCTATTTCGATATCACTGGCTACTTAACATAGACACGAGTTGGCATGTCAAGTTTGAACAGAAGTAAATCTATGGCACAGAGCTAGACACATCCTGACACAAGAGCCCAAAGCGGGGTGGTACTCACCCGGTGAGGCATGAGGAGGTCAGCCAGGTAGACAAACGCAGCTCCGAGGGTGAAGCCGACAGCCACAGGGAAAAAGGCCAAGGCACCGAAGCCACCAGAGGACGTAGCCATCTCCACCGCTGGGGCCAGGAGCGACCAATAGGAAGCAGCCAGCATGACCTGTAAAACCAGGATAAGAAGCAAACCATTAAACCATCCCCTGAAGGCCTTCCAAGTGGGGACTTCCCTCGCTCTCTATGGCCCAGACTGAACCCCACAGTGTCACCTGGGTTAGGCCTTTAATCCTGGGTGGTAGGTACTATCCCAAAGCACAAAGCCACCCTGAGAATTCTAATGTTGTGAAGAACTCAGTTTGGGGTAGGATGGAGTTGACCTTGGGAAGAGGGAGTCTAGTTTGCTGTCATCTAGCCTCTAATTCAGTGGTTCTCAACCATTGCCGGAGACATTTCTGGTTGTCACAAGTAGGGCTGGAGGTGAGGGGGAGGTTACTAGTAGCATCTAGTGAGCAGAGGCCAGAGAAGCTGGTAAATGTCTCACAATGCACATCACAGCCACTGACAGCAAAGAATTATCTGGTCCCAAAGGTGAGCGGCACTGTTGAGAAATTCTGTGCTAACTGAATACCACCAGGACCAGACTGCTCACTACTTCCTGAGCTCCACTACCTTGGACATGAGACGGCTCTAATTACTAAAAAGTTCTTCCTTAGGTAGAGCTGAAATCTGTCTCCCTTCGGTTTTTACCTCTTCGCACCACATCTGCTCTCCAGAGCACTAAAGGAAGGTGTCTGTCCCCTGTGATATGTGGCAGCCCTTGACATATCTGAAGACAACCAGTGAGACTATGTCAACTCGGTCTCATCAATTTTCTCATCTCTAAAAAGGAAGAAGGAACTTATATTTACTGATCACCTACTATTTCCAGGGACCAAAGCCTCACATCTGATATCTTATTTTATCCATCCCAACAGCTTTGGGAGGAAGATGTTGTTTTCTATTGCTATTTGTAGATAAAGAAATTGAATCTCAAAGTAATAGGATCATTTGCTCAAGGTCACAGAGCCAGGAAGTGGCAGATCCAGGGAACTGAGCAAAGTGGGACCATCATCACCTCAATGAGGGGGAAAAACAAAAGGGAAAAGGGAGAATTGAAGCTGGACTCAAATCTCGGGGAGGTCAATTTGATCAAAGGTTCTCCAGCATTTAGTGAATGAAACACTCATCCACAGTTGTTTACTCTTACAGACACCATGACATCTTGGCTAGAGCACACCCACTACCCATTGCAACCGTATGACAGTCAGCACTAACATATAAAATACTGAATGGGTTTCTAAAATTAACTATGCCTTGCCTTTAAAAAAAATCTGCATCATCCGTCTCCAAAATAACATTCAGGGTGATGGAACCAGGTATTGCGAATGCAACAATAAAGAACAAATCCATGCAAAAAGAAAATGATTTCTCTTCTTTGATGCATCATCTACACACAGTCACCGGTTTGGCACTGGTCTCTCCCAGCAAAAGTCTGAGCGCCACCCGTAGAAAATTGCACCGGCCTCAGAGATTCCCAGAAACAATGAAAACGGCTCATCAGTTCAGTTCCATGGGACCACCAAAGGAAGCTTGTGGCAGCCTTCTCTATGCCAGGGGCTGATCCATCCCTTTACTGGACTTTGTCTCACTTGCTTTAGAATTCAACAACCCTCCGTAACTGCCATTCACAGTAAGCTCCCACCAAGGATGACCAGCACAGAGGCACAGGCATGTCTAGCAACCTCTATCCCTGCATGTTTCAGGGCCTCCCATTTAGACCATATCACCAGTAAGGCCACTCACCTCATCTTCCAGTCCCTCCCCACATCCCATCCTTGTCACTGTCACTTGGGGTACTTCTCCAGCCTCGGATCCCCATCGCCTTCTCAACACCAAGTCCAACCTCTTCTGTCAAAGCTCCTTTCCATCCCTGTGCATCACTGGGTACCAATCTTTTTTCTGTCCCCTGCACGGGAACAATATACAATATTCTCATGGACAAGTGATGCAAGGTGAGGCAGAAGGGATGTGCCTCTCAAGGGAGGGTTTGCCAGAATCTGGGATGCTTGAAATGGAAAGGCATCCCAGACGATTCAGGTGGGTCCCCTCTTTGAGAATCAGTGATCCTTTATCCTTCCAGTCAAATCCAGAACCCAAATGGATTTCCTTCATTTCTTTTCCTCGCCAGCCTCCCTGTCTCCCACATAAACTGGAACATGACCAAGGATCAATCTTGAAATGAGATTGGGTTGCCTGGGCACTTCCCTGGCAGTCCAGTGGTTACGACTCCACGCTTTCACTGCCGAGGGCACAGGTTCGATCCCTGGTCACGGAACTAAGATCCCACAAGACGCATGGCACAGCCAAAAAAGAAAAAGAGAGAAAGAGAGAGAAAAGAGATTGGGTTGCCTGTCTGAAATGACGATAGGGCCCCCCAAAAAGTTTATTTAAAGGAAATATGTAGGGACTTCCCTGGTGGCACGGTGGTTGAGAATCGCCTGCCAACGCAGGGGACACAGGTTCGAGCCCTGGTCCGGGAAGATCCCACATGCAGCAGAGCAACTAAGCCCGTGCGCCACAACTACTGAGACTGCGCTCTAGAGCCCACGTGCCACAACTACTGGAGCTTGCACACCTAGAGCCCGTGCTCCACAACAAGAGAAGCCACCATAATTAGAAACCCGTGCACCGCAACAAAGAGCAGCCCCCGGGCTTCCCTGGTGGCGCAGTGGTTGGGAGTCCGCCTGCCGATGCAGGGGACACGGGTTCATGCCCCGGTCCGGGAGGATCCCGCATGCCGCGGAGCGGCTGGGCCCGTGGGCCGTGGCCGCTGAGCCTGCGCGTCCGGAGGCTGTGCTCCGCAGCGGGAGAGGCCACAACAGTGAGAGGCCCGCATACCGCAAAAAAAAAAAAAAAAAAAAAAAAAAAAAAGAGCAGCCCCCACTCGCCGCAACTAGAGAAAGCCCTCACGAAGCAATGAAGACCCAACGCAGCCAAAAATAAATAAATAAAATCAATTTATTAAAATTAATTAATTAATTAAAGGGCATATGTGGCAGACAAAATAATGACTTCTTCCCCAAAGAGGACCACATCATAATCCCTAAAACCTGTGGATATGTCACCTTACATGGAAAGAGGGACTCTGCAGCTGTGGCTAAGATGAGATGAGATGATCCTGGATCTGGGTGGGGCCAGCGTCATCACAAGGAATCTTATGAGAAAGGGACATGGGTCAGCGTCAGAGAGAAGATGTGATGATAAAAGCAGAGGTCGTAGTCAGAAAGGAGAAGCTAGAAGACGCTTTGCCGCTGGCTTGAAGATAGAGGAAAGGTTATGAACCAAGGAAGGGTGGTGAGCTCTAGAAGCCGGAGAAGGCAAAGAAACAGAGTCTTCCCAAGAGCCTCCAGCAGGGACACAGCCCTGTTGCCAGCTTGGTTTTATCCCAGTTAAAACCATTTTGGACTTCTAACCTCCAGTACTGTCAGAGAATACATTTGAGTCGTTTTAAGCCACTACACCTGTGGTACTTTGTTACAGCAGCAACAGAAAACTAACACAGCATACAAAGGCATACGTTACCTTTTTTTTTTTTTTTAGAGCAGTTTTAGGTTCACAGCAACATTGAGCAGGAAATACAGAGGATACCCATAGGCCCCCTGTACCACATAGGCACAGCCTCTCCACTACTGACATCCTACACCAGTGGTACATTTGTTCCAATCAACGAACTTATACTGACACCTCACCATCATCCAAAGCCCACAGTTTACATTAGAGATCACTCAGTGTTGTACATTCTATGAGTTTGTACACATACATAATGACATGTATCTACTATTCTGGTGTCACAACTCGTAGTTTCACTGCCCTTAAAATCCTGTGTTCCACCTTTTCATCCCTTTCTGCTCCCCTACAACCCCTGGCGACCACTAATCTTTTTACTGTCTCCATAGTTTTGCCTTTTCCAAAATGCCTTACAGTTGAAATTGTACAGTATTGCAGCCTTTTCAGACTGGCTTCTTTCACTTAGTCATATACATTTAAGATTCTTCCAAGTCTTTTCATGGCTTTATAGCTCTTTTTAGGGCTGAATAATAGTCTGGATGGACCACGGTTTATTTATCTATTCACCTACTATAGGACATCTTGGTTGCCTCCAAGTTTTGGCAATTATGAATAAAACTGCTGTAAATATTGTGTGCAGATTTTTGTGTGGACATAACTGTTCAGTTCATCTGGGTAAATACCAAGGAGTGGGACTGCTGGATTGTATGATAAACCTTTTTTTTTTTAAAAATAATCCCCCAACATTGGTGACTTCCCTGAAACCGTCAACACTAACAAAGCTCCTTTAAATGTTAGGCATTTTTTAAAATCTAGATGTAGTGACATATTAACTAGCTGATACAGAAGCAGGAAGTAGTATATCTGATTAACCTTCAATTACCCCTAAGAAGCAGGGCCTGGAGGGGATAGTCTAGCAAAGAGGAGGTGGTAATCACTGGGCCCAAGACTTCAGGGAATGAACTCAAAAAACAAGTCACTGCCAACCAGTCCCTTTATGACTCCAGATGGTAGATACCAAAAGTCCTCCTGCAGCTGCAGCCCTGCTTATAAAGGCAAACTGGGCTGGCAGTGTGATATGGAAGAACAAATCTGACTCTATATTGGATCTGTTTCCTTTACTTTAACCTTTGTATTCTATTGCTTTTTTTTTTAAATAGATCTTCATTGGAGTATAACTGCTTCACAATACTGTTAGTTTCTGTTGCACAACAAAGCAAATCAGCCATATGCATACCCATGTCTCCATATGCCCTCCCTCTTGAGCCTCCCTCCCACCCTCCCTATCCCACCCCTCTAGGTCATCGCAAAGCACCCAGCCGATCTCCCTGTGCTATGCTGCTGCGTCCCACCAGCCAACTATTTTACATTTGGAAGTGTACGTATGTCGATGCTACTCTCACTTTGCCCCAGCTTCACCCTCCCACCCCATGTCCTCAAGTCCATTTTCTATGTCTATCGCTTTATTCCTGCTGAATGGATAAAGATGTGGCACATATATACAATGGAATATTACTCAGCCATAAAAGGAAATGAAATTGAGTTATTCATAGTGAGGTGGATGGACCTAGAGTCTTGTCATACGGAGTGAAGTAAGTCAGAAAAAGAAAAACAAATACCATATGCAAACACATACATATGGGATCTAAAAAAAAGAAAAAGAAAATACAGAGTGAAGTAAGTCAGAAAGAGAAAAACAAATACCATATGCTAACACATATATATGGGATCTAAAAAAAAGAAAAAGAAAAATGTATTCTATTGCATTTGCTACAAGTTAAGAATGTTGCCCATAGCTTGAAATATACAGGATAGTCCATTCTCAGGACTCTGACTAACACTTTTCCATTCATATAGAGGTAAAAAGTTGCAGAACAGAGAATAACATCTGTCTTAAGGGAGGCTTGTAGGAACATCATGACCTGACCTACTGTGGGCACCTGCAAGAGCAGAGGATTCTGACACCAAGAAGTTGGCCACAACCAACCACGCCCCCTCCCCTTTTAGTATAAAAGAAGCCTCAGTTCTAACTAGGGTAAGATGGTTCTTTGGGACATTAGTCCACCATTTTCTCAGTCTGACGGCTTTCTGAATAAAGACACTATTCCTTGCCCCAGCACCTCGTCTCTCGATGTACTGGCCTGTCGTGCCGTGAGCAGTATGAGCTTGGACTCGGCATCAGCAGCACCAGACCTAAAGATATCAGACGTAAACATGAGGATCTGGCCATCGTCCCTCCCCCTTCCTGACTCTGTCTATAAAAGGAATGCATGATCAGGTTCCCGCGCACGTGACAGGGGCCTCGCTGCACCCCAAAGTCCTTTTTGCTTCTTTATTCCCCAAAAGAAAATGTAACGCCCAATCAATCAAATGAGCCATGGGAAAGCTTGTGTTGGAGCCCATCCTCCAGCTAAATGTCCCTAAGACCACAGCAGCTCAATTTTTTGCTCAGTAATCAAAGATGCCGAAGGGAGTGAGCATTTCAATAACAACAGCTCCTGAAAAAAAGACCTAAGGAGGAAATAAACAAAACATGGACTGAATGTCTAACTTCAGTCACTGGCCACTTTGGCTGGTCTACCACAGGGCTCAGAAATCTGAAGGTTGGACAGAGAGGGTCTCAGGCCAGCTGGTGTTTGAGAAGCCGTGTGTGCTCCTCGATTCTCCCCAGGCCCAAGGCTGAACCCCACCTCGGCTCTCTTCTTCTTCACGTGCTTCCCATGGCATCTCAGCCACCGTCATGCCTTCAATGTCCATCTCTACGGATGGGCAAGCGAATGAATGAACGGCTTGAGTTAATTAAAAGAATTGATCTTGGACCTGTTCCTAATTGCCAAAAGATGGAAACAGCCCAGAGGTCCATCAACAGGTGAATGGAGAGACAGAATATTCCATTTGATGGAAT
This sequence comes from Hyperoodon ampullatus, assembly GCF_949752795.1. NCBI lineage: Eukaryota > Metazoa > Chordata > Mammalia > Artiodactyla > Ziphiidae > Hyperoodon > Hyperoodon ampullatus. The sequence goes on along the minus strand of NC_136932.1, from coordinate 20,775,899 downwards.
ATTTTTCAGCCATGAAGACGTGAAGGACTGAGACATGCTACAACACGGATGAACCTTGGAAACATGCTAAGTGGAAAAAGCCAGACACAAAAGGTTACATAGGATTCTACTGCTTTGAAATGTCCACAGACAGAAAACAGATTAGTGATTGACAGGGGCTGGTGGGAGCAGTTCCTAATGGATACAGGGTCTCCTGTTGGGGGAAGGAAAATATTTGGAGGTGGGGCTTCCCTGGTGGCCCGTGGGTTAAACTCCGCGCTTCCTCTGCAGGGGCATGGGTCTGATCCCTGGTCAGGGAACTAAGATCCCACATGCCACGCGGTGTAGCCAATATATATATACATCTGGAACTGGGTAGAAGGGATGGTTGCACAACACCGTGAATGTACTAACTGCCACTGAATCTCATACTGTAAAATGGTTAATGCTATATGAATTTTAATTTTTTTTTTTTTTTTTTGCGGTACGCGGGCCTCTCACTGTTGTGGCCCCTCCCGTTACGGAACACAGGCTCCGGATGCGCAGGCTCAGCGGCCATGGCTCACGGGCCCAGCCGCTCCGCGGCATGTGGGATCTTCCCGGACCAGGGCACGAACCCGTGTCCCCTGCATCGGCAGGCGAACTCTCAACCACTGCGCCACCAGGGAAGCCCTAACTTAATTTTTAAAAAGTTGAGCTTGGCCTACCCACCCGTTAGAACCCTGTCTTGTACCACTGCCCCCATCCCCGGCTGCGTGCCGCACCCTCCAGCCCCCCTGCCTTGGCCCAGGCACTCCCACCTGTGAAAATGCAGAAACATCAAGACCCATCTCTCATGCCCTTTCTTCCAAGCATCCTACACCCTTTGCCTGAGTCCACGTATATCATGGATGGGAACACGCAGGATTTAGAATCAGGTCCGAGTTTGGATCTTGGCTCTGCCACTTACTAGCTGGGGAGCCCTAGACAAATAACCCAAGCTCTCTGCAGCTCAGTTTCGAGAAGACTAAAACATGGAGGCAATAAACTATTTAACAAGGTTGTTTTAAGAATTATATGGGGCAATGCGTACACCGCACCAATCCAATTCCTGGCAGGAAGTACGTGCTGAAGCTGTGCTGTGCTGGACTCTTCCCTCTCCCCGAGCACACCTCCGCTCAGCGGGCTCTCACCCTCCTCCCCACCTCACCCTCTACCCCTCTTCTAGGATCAGGGCTGTGCTACGAGCACCTCTGCATGCTGGTCCCACCCATCTGAGTGGTCCTGGACGGAGCAGCTGTTCACTCTTTGTGGCCCAGATGAGTGCTCCGTTATCCTTGCTAAGGAAAGGGAGCAATGGGGGCGGAGACGTTGGAAGGAGGCGTAATCAGGAAGTGATTCAACACTCCCTTTTTAGTCTATTACCTAAGTTTTAAAGTGATGTCACCTTCCAAATCAAGTACTGTATAGGCTCATACTCCAATGCCTTCCCTCCTTTGACAAACACGGGATGAGTGATTGTTTAAAATAATGGAGTTTTTCTCGGGTGTGGAAAGAAGTTGACAGAACTTCCAGAGCTTCATGGACACTCCACTGAATAGTCTACTGATATAATCACACTCTTACAGAGTTGAAAGGGATTTTAGGAGGCTCTACCTAGACCAAAGGCTTCATTTAACAGATGGTGAGTCACTCTCCCAAGGGCACCCAGCTGGAAGTGACAGAGCTGGGATTTGAAACCCAGGCCATGCCCTTAATCCTGAAGCTGTGTTCTGTCACTTACATGTTTCAAATTCTTTAAAAACATCACAGCAAGATCCTTTTTGACCCACCTCCTAGAGTAATGGAAATAAAAACAAAAATAAACAAATGGGACCTAATGAAACTTAAAAGCTTTTGCCTAGCAAAGGAAACTATAAACAAGAAGAAAAGACAACCCTCAGAATGGGAGAAAATATTTGCAAACGAATCAATGGACAAAGGATTAATCTCCAAAATATATAAACAGTTCATGCAGCTCAATATTAAAGAAACAAACAACACAATCAAAAAATAGGCGGAAGACCTAAATAGACATCTCTCCAAAGAAGACATACAGATGGCCAAGCAGCACATGAAAAGCTGCTCAACATCACTAATTATTAGAGAAATGCAAATCAAAACTACAATGAGGTATCACCTCACACTGCTCAGAATGGCCATCATCAGAAAATCTACAAACAACAAATGCTGGAGAAGGTGTGGAGAAAAGGGAACCCTCTTGTACTGTTGGTAGGAATGTAAACGGATACAGCCACTATGGACAACAGTATGGAGGTTCCTTTAAAAACTAAAAATAGAACTACCATATGGCCCAGCAATCCCACTACTGGGCATATACCCAGAGAAAACCATAATTCAAAAAGACACATGCACCCCAATGATCACTGCAGCACTATTTACAATAGCCAGGTCATGGAAGCAACCTAAATGCCCATCAACAGACAAATGGATAAAGAAGATGTGGCACATATATACAATGGAATATTACTCAGCCGTAAAAAAAAATGAAATTGGGTCATTTGTAGAGACATGGATGGACCTAGAGACTGTCATACAGAGTAAAGTAAGTCAGAAAAACGAATATCATATATTAACACATATATGTGGAACCTAGAAAAATGGTACAGATGAACCGGTTTGCAAGGCAGAAATAGAGACACAGATGTAGAGAACAAACGTATGGACACCAAGGGGCAGGGGGGTGGGGGGTGGGATAACCTGGGAGACTGGGATTGACATATATACACCGATGTGTATAAAATAGATAACTAATAAGAACCTGCTGTATAAAATAAATAAATAAAATAAAATTCAATAAAAAATAAAAGCAATATCCAACAACAGCAACAAAAAGAAATATCTTTAGGGCGGGTCATAGAGTTTTGCTTTTTTGAAAAAAAAATATTTTAAGTGCGAATTAATGTAAGTATTTTGATTTTATGTAGGAAAAAAAAATTTAGACAAAATGACCCCCAAATCATAGTAGTACTGGGAGATGATGTTCCAGGGATTTCTCCATGACCACGCAGACCAGGCCTTCTGAGCTAAGAACATGTCTGATAAGCAAACATGCTTTTGCGAGCTAGAGATAATACATCCTAGAAAGATTTGGAGATGAAAACTCTTCTCTCCTCTCCTAACACATGTGCTTGTACTCCAGCATAATAACCTAGAAACTCCTTACCCGCTCCCTTGGAAGATAATTCCTTAATGAATAAGACCTCCCTCTGGAGGAAGGGACAGGCAGCTGTACTAGCAGGTCCCCTGTAAAACTGATCTGCCAGTTTTGCGTTTCGTCTCCTGTGGTGCAACCCCTGCATGCACAGGTAAACTACTGACTCTCATCCTATGGCACTTTAGCAACTGGGGGGAACTGCTTCATCTGCCGATTTTGCTGAGAGGAATAAATGGTCCATTCCTCTGAAAAAAATAATAAATAAATAAAAACAATAATGCTCAGAATATCACCTACTCAGTACATCTAATCAGAGAGTAATTCCCCTCTAAGTATAATGTTCAATGTCGACTATGTTTAACTAGCAGTATCTGCTGTGCTAATGTGTCGGTCCTAGTGCATTTTTCAATGTCACAAAACGTAAGTTGTAGAACTTCTAGTTAAACACGGCTGATGGAACACAAGCTGCTCGCTCCCAAATAGGGTGAAAGTAAAGGGATGAGGAGGAATTCAACGACAAAGACAAAAGGACCGAGAGGAGACGGCAGTCATGGGGTTTCGGAAGCTAAAAGAGAGAGCAGGTAATGACTGACTGACCCCCCCCCAAGAAGGCTGACACCTAAGCCCAGTGGAAGCAAGGGGGTTCACCCCACAGAACCCCAGAACAGCGCAGGGATGGAAGGCCCTGGAGCCACTGGAAATGGGCCAATAAAGAGGACTGGTGGAAAGCCTGCATCAGAAGCCATGGCACCCCAAGATTCTTCCTGTATCCCATGCGGCCAAGCAACCACGGCACCAGACACTCATGGACCCCCGCCAGCTAAGGGGTGGGTACCACACTGAGAACAGGAGGAGAAAGGGAAAGTCTACATGCTGAATGGGAGGGCCCAGCGTACTCCGATCTCAGCCCAGCCTCTTCCCCAGCCCATCCACCCTGACTCCCTGAGGGCTGTTCCCCCCCAGAGCTCATGTTCCCTATATTCCTTGCGCAGGTGTCCCCACGTCAGGCTCTGCTTCTGGGGAAGCTATAGACTTACCTCCCTGACGCCCCTTATCAGGAAGATACTCAAGGATGTGTTTGCTCCATGGTATGAGGGAGTAAAACAAGAACGTCGATGACCGGGGAGAGGAATGAAGGGCATCCCCAGGTTGGTGGTAAACAAGGATGTCAAAGCGACAGTTCAACAGGCTCAGAGAACTAGACCCCAGATGGGAAGAGGGGCTGGAGAGCTCCAGGGAAGAGCAGAGTGCAGAGCCCTATAGGCTTGAATGTGCGCAGGGGAGAGTTTACACTTCTCAGTGGGAGACTGGTGGCCGATTAATGACAGGCCCAAAAAACTAGGCAAAGGGAAAAAAGGAGACCATCACTAACTCTGGAAAACACCAAAATTGCACAAGAAAGGCAAGAAGTGAATACCATTTACAGTCTTAACAATATAAGCTATTGTTTGTTACTAACCAACGTACTTCTCTGTGTGGTCAAATATATACGACAGAAAATTTGCCATTTTAAAGTCTAGACAATTCAGTGGCGTTAATTACATTCACAAAGTGGTGCAACCATCAGCACTAGTTCCAAAACCCAAACAGAAACTCTGTAACCCCGCGAAGCAATAACTGCCCATCTCCCCTCTCTCCAGCCACTGGTAACCTCTAACCTACACTCTGTCTCTATGAATTTGCCTATTCTAGACACTTCATATCTGAGGAATCCTACAGTATTTGTCCTTTCGTGCCTGGCTTATTTCACTTAGCATAATGCTTTTGGGATTCATCCACATTGTCAGAATTTCATTCCGTTTTAAGGCTGAACAATATTCCTTTTTTTTTTTTTTTTTTTTTTGCATTACGCGGGCCTCTCACTGCTGTGGCCTCTCCCGTTGCGGAGCACAGGCTCCGGACGCGCAGGCTCAGTGGCCATGGCTCACGGGCCCAGCCGCTCCACAGCACGTGGGATCCTCCCGGACTGGGGCACGAACTTGTGACCCCTGCGTCGGCAGGTGGACTCTCAACCACCGCACCACCAGGGAAGCCCAACATTCCATTTTTAAGCTGTGACTATCGGACAACTGAACTAACCTAAAAAATATAATGTATCTGCAGTGTAGGATGCAGGTGGGGATAAGAGAACCAGATCCTCATCTTCCGCGCAAAGAAATCACGGGAGATGTTTAAAGCTGAAAAAGTCAAGAAACGTCATAGAGTAGCATGCAGTTGAGCAATGTAGAGGCAAAAAAAAGTGAAGAAACAGCTAAAATGGCTATTCACACTATCCCTAAGTAGGAATTGGGGTGGGGAAGGTCGGCAGACCTCTTTATTACAAGCCCCGTAAAGCAATCTGATTTGTTAAACGATACGTGCATATATCTTGGGGAGAAACTTTCTTTAATAAATTGATAATATGATTTTAAAATATGTAAATATATAAGTAAATGTTATAAATAAATGTATACGATTTCTTTTAATGTTTTAACCATAGAAGACCCTGAATTCACAGTGAAAACCCAATGCGGGAAAAAGATCCTATGGACAAAAACTGAATTTTCGGACGTGTTTCTGCATGATAATGAGACACCCGTCTGGACTGTGTGTTTTTGTTGAAGGCTCCTAAATCGCAGCCTTGACACCAAAAGGCCAAATGGGACTTTCGGAGGAGGAGACATTTAAAATCAGCAAACAATCAACTATACATGAATAAAATTTAAAAATTGTTTTAACGTAAAAAAAAAAAAAAAAAAGCAGCAGACATTTGCAAGCTCTTTCTCAAGTTGCCTGAGAGTAAAATCCCCCATTCCCCTTCCATAGTTCCCCAAACCTAGCAAAACTCCTATGATTCTTTTTCTCAAAATATCATGCAAAATGCCACAGGGATCCATATTTTATAATGCTATTAATTTCCCTCTGGTACCAGGGGTACCGGCATAGAATAATCAAAAACAATCAGCTAAAAAAATAATAAATAAATAAAAAACAATCAGCTAAACACCTAACCCACAGCAGGCAAACCTTTTCATTTCTGCTTAAGTGCTCATTTGAGGATAATTTCAGCTCTGGAAATATACATGAATTTGTGAAGAGTTTCTTAAGGGCTACATCAGAATAGTCTGGCGTGATGGGTGCAATTAAGCATTTCTTTTATGACAGTAATGACAGTTTAAAGACTGGAAGAAAATCCAAGCTACAAAACAAAATTTCCCTCTTAGTAAAAAAGGGGGAGGAAATTATTGCACAAAGATTATTGACAACACACTGAATATCAGTATCAGCTATTCAATGAGTACGCTTCTAAAGAAGATACACATGGAAGTCTACAGAAGACAGAAAGAGTTCAAAAATAACAGCACCCAACTCAGAGCCTGCCACAGACTAGGTCCTTCTTAAATGTTTGCTGAAGCACATGAACATGGACTCTACCCCAAGAAGGCCACTGCATAAATAAGGAACGGGCACAAACTTGCAATCCATATAAATCAAGGCAACAATTGCTCCAAAAATACGGAAGCCAGGTAATGCCTCTAAGTTCTGTCTCCATATCAGATGTTAAATTAATTTATAAAAGTCAATCGACAAGTACCTAATCAGTGACTATTCCACGACCAACATTATGCTAGACCCTAGGGGGCTGCGAGGGAGGAAGAAAGGATACAAAGGCTGATCTGAGTCCTGCCTTCGAGGAACTGGCTATGTCCCACAATGAGAGAGGCAACAGAAGACGTCTGAAAGGCATCAAGAGTGACAAATGAAGACAGCCTGCTGTCATTCCAAGAAAGGAGATGACAATGTTGTTAAAAAATAAAACACCGGGCTTTCCTAGTGGCGCAGTGGTTGAGAGTCCGCCTGCCGATGCGGGGGACGCGGGTTTGTGCCCTGGTCCGGGAAGATCCCACATGCCGCGGAGCGGCTGGGCCCATGAGCCATAGTGGCTGAGCCTGTGCGTCCGGAGCCTGTGCTCCGCAACGGGAGAGGCCACAACAGTGAGAGGGCCGCGTACAGCAAAAAAAATAAAAAATAAAAAAATAAAAAATAAAACACCAAAGAAAATGTGGTGAAGGGCTCTTGAAAGTTGGACATGGTTTGGAAAGGAAAATAAAGGTGTGACCCTCTAGTTGGGAAGATCCGTGCAAGCAGTCCAGGAGGCAAGCTTGCCAAAGCTTACGCTGTGGGCACTGCAGGGTGACCCGCCTGGCAGGGGTCCCATGAGATAGTTGGGTATAATAAGAAGCCTGGCAAAATGGCTTGGCCTCAAGGCAATGAGCGAGCTGTTTCCTGCTCTGGTTGCACAGTAGAATCGCCTGGAGTTTTCCAACTACTGGTAACCTCTAATCTACCCTCTGTCTCTATAAGTTTGCCAGGGCCCCTCTACAACTACTGGAGTAGACTCTCCTGGATGGGAAACCAACAGCCCAGGTGCCGGGCTACTGACATGATCTAGACAGGAGACAGTGAAGGCCTGACCAGAATGGAAGCAGAGGGATGGGGAGGAAAGGAGAAACTAGCATGTGACCCTCCAGAATGAGGCCGCCCACGTCCATTCAGTATCAAGTCACCCATCAGAAGCCAACGCTGGGTGGCCACATAAATTCCGCATTGACTCAGCTCTCCAATGCAGCATGGCAAATCTTAGTCATGATTCAAGCCTGAATCCAATTCACAGGGGGGCTCTACCTGTAACTAATCTTTTATCAAAAAGCCCTCATAACGGGCTTCCCTGGTGGTGCAGTGGTTGAGAGTCCACCTGCAGATGCAGGGGACACAGGTTCGTGCCCCGATCCGGGAGGATCCCACATGCCGCACAGCGGCTGGGCCCGTGAGCCATGGCCGCTGAGCCTGTGCGTCCGAAGCCTGTGCTCCACAACGGGAGAGGCCACAACAGTGAGAGGCCTGTGTACCGGAAAAAAAAAAAAAAAAAAAAAAAGCCCTCATGACATACCAGCTTCATATAATTTTACAAAATGAAGCCTAACAGCTCAAAATTATAATCATTTACATTCAGCCTCAATGATAGCTATTAATTGAGGCAGATTCACTTGAGTGACCTAAGTCTTGCTAGCTACAGCCTACCCGGTGAAAATGATGTGCAGGGGCCTGGCCTACCAGTTTGCATGTGCTCTCCAAACTAGGAAAGAGCACTTGAGCTTAAAAAAAAAAAAAAAAAAAGTCTACCCTATGACCCAGTAATTCCTCTCCTAGAGACCTGCCCCAAGAGAAATGAAAACATACGTCCACACAAAGACTTACACAGGAATGTTCACAGTAGCTTTACTCAGAGCCTAAACCTGGAAAGAACCCAAATGGCCATCCACAGCAGAATGGACTAACCCACTGTAGCCCATTTATAAAATGAAATATTATAAGCAATATTTTTAGCAATAAAAAGAGAACTACGGATATCATAACAACATAGAGGAGTCTCAAACTCATTACACTGAGTGAAAGAAGCCTGTATATAAACACACACACACACACACAGCCCTACCCTGTGTGATTCCTTTTAAAGCACAAGTATATGCAAAACCCATTTATGGTGATAGAAATTACAAAGTGGTTGCCTGAGGAGAGGCAGAACTGACTTAGGTAACAGAAGTTCTTTCTGGGGTGACAAAAATGTTTTTGATCCCATTTTGGGTGGTGGGTAAACAGATGTATACAATTGTCAAAACCCTTTGTTTGGGCTGACACTTGAAGATCTGGGTATATTATTACATGTAAATTGTATTCATTTTTTTTTTAACTCTTAGGAAGGCTGCCCCAGATTCCAATGAGCCATATTTGCACCACAGATAGTATACTGTGCATCCAGGTTCCAGGGTCCACCCTAAAATGGTTCCTCTGGGGATAGGCTTGGGTCATCCCACACAATCACCAAGCACCTGCAAGGCCCAGGTCTGGAGCTGAGAGTTAGGCTATTCTTAAACACTAAGTGCCAGCAGTGTTAGAAGAATCTGTCAATCATATCGCAGAGGATCTCCCAGCATCCATTCTCAGAGACCACAGGTCTCCACTCGTGAGGTCCTAGACTGTAGTTAAGTGCCTTAAAGCTAGGATGACCACCCAAGACATATCTGGCCTTGGAATTTACCAACCAACAACCTAATTCTAACTTCCTCTGCCAAAAACAGAGGAAAAAAGAGCTGAAAAAGAGTTAGCCATCAATACATATATACAATGGAATATTACTCAGCCATAAAAAAGAATGAAATAATGCCATTTGCAGCAACATGGATGGACCTAGATATTATCATACTAAGTGAAGTAAGTCAGAAAGACAAATATCATATGCTATCACTCATATGTGGAATCTAATTTTAAAAAATGATACAAATGAACTTATTTACAAAACAGAAACAGACTTACAGATATTGAAAACAAACCTATGGTTACCAAAGGGGAAACTTGCGGGGGAGGGATAAATCAGGCACCTGGGATGAACATACACACGCTGCTATATGTAAGACAGATAACCAACAAGGACCTACTGTATAGCACAGGGAACTCAACTCAATATTCTGTGTTAACCTATATGAGAAAAGAATCTGAAAAAGAATGAATATATGTGTATGTATAACTGAATCACTTTGCTGTACACCCGAAACTAACACAACGTTGTAAATCAACTATAATCCAATAAAATTTTTTAAAATAATAATAAAAAATTAAAAAAAAAAAGAACTAGTCATCAAGCCCAGTCCTGCTCCAAATCTAAGTTCCCAAGTGGAACTCAACTCAACAAACATTTACTAAGTAACTACAGTGTGTAAGATGCCCACCTAGACTGGAGTGCCTACCAGCAATGACCTTAGTTACACTTAAAATGAAACCGTGATGGTCCAAAGTCAAATAATATTTAGACCTTTAGCTTGTGTTCGCCATTCCTCTTGCACAGACCCACCGCTGTGAATAACAGAGAGGTGTAAGCATGCATCAGTCCTTTCAAGGCACATTCAGCCAAGCTAGATGTGGGAGGACTCCCAGAATCTCTCAGCCTGCCAAAATCATTAACTCCATGTAGACTAAAAAAAAAAAACGGGGGGAAGGGGTCCTTATCAAACCTCTTCACCAGCTGGTCACCAAGAGAGTGAGAACGTGACGTTACCCAAAGCAACCTCTCCGTGGCACCCAGCCACCAACCCATCAGCACCCTCTTGACTTTGGCCTATTGATGGACAACTGCACCAGCTGGTCAAGCCTCCTCACCCCAACACCACCATTCACTCACGCTGATCCAATCTGCTCCAGGTCTGGCTGGCACGCAAGATCCGCGAACATGTGAGGGAGAAGAGAAGAGTGAGCCATCTGGCTCCGTGGAGAGAAAACTCCAAGGTCTAAGCTGCTTCGCTGATCCCCCTCCAGAGAGGGGACAAACCACCAAACCACTGGCTCTGGGGCTTCCCTCCTGGCTCGAAAGAAATCATCAAGGAGGCTTAGGGACAGGATCTTCAAGGTCAAGAAGGAGAGATGCCGCCCCTCGTTCCAAACGAAATCACACTTTGTTTTCGCCACACGTGAAAACCTGGGTTCTCAAATGGGAGGCAGGAGACTGCCATCAGTACCGTGGCTATGATCCTGGGAGATGGAGGGCAACAAGTCCAGAGTAGTGGGGCAGAATCTCAAGAAGGGACTGGGTGGAGGATGGAAAAAAAAAAAATCCCACCTAGGGCTGCCTGATTTAGCAAATAAAAATACAGGACGTCCAGTTACATCTGAATTTCAGATAAACAATGAATTTTTTTTTTTTTAAGTTTTTGGCCGCACAGCATGAGGGATTCTAGTTCCCTGACCAGGGATGGAACCCACGCCCCTTGCATTGGAAGCGTGAAGTCTTAACCAGTGGACCACCAGGGAAGTCCCACAATGAACATTTTTTTAATTTGGGACAGGCTTATACTAAATACTATTTATCTGAAATTCCAATTTAACTGACCATCCTATATATTATCTGGCAACCCTGGCTAGCCCCACCAGCAATTCTGGGGCAGATCTCCCATCTTTTTGGGTTTTTTTTTGTCTCTCTCTCTATGAAAAGCAATACTGCGTAGTAGATAGAAGGCAGAACTCTGGAGTTGGACTATCTGATTCAAATTCAAGGTCTACCACGTCAAGCTCCCAGCTGGGAGACCTTGGGTAAATCTCTCCAGGGCTCCTATTTCTTCATATGGAAAATGGAAATAATAGTGACACTCAGAAGTAAAATGGGATTAATAGCAATGACAACAACATTTACATAAAGACTGAGTGTATGCCAGGAACTTTCTTAAATCCTCCTAAAATTAAGAGTCAGGTACTATTATTATCTCTACATCAGAGATGGGGAAACTGAGGCACAGAGCGGTTACGTCATTCACAGTCGTCACTAACAACAGTCAGTAAGCAGCAGAACCAAGATGCAATCCCAGCCACTGTGGCTCTGGAGTCCCTGACCATAACACTGTCCCCAAGGCGGTGCTTATCTCCTAGAGCTGTTTTAAGGATTAAGTGCAATAAAGCATATAAAACACTTAGCACAAAAAGTGGCCTATGATAAGAGCAAATGACTGAAGAAAATAACCAAACAGGAAAAATGAAGGCTCTCAGAGAGAACCCAGAGGATTCAGGGAGACGACATCTGTTAAGAGAAAACCTATCACTACTATCATAGAGCTATGGATGCATGGACTATATCCATGAAATAGCACAAGACACTGGAGAGAAAAAAAAAAACAGGGAGAACAAGAAATCGTTTTCAGAAATGGAAACTCTGAAGACAACAACAACAAACACAACATTTGCTCTTTTTATGGCGTTAAAGTCGATGAAACTCCCCACCATGCAGAATAAAACAGCCAAGATTTTATAAGAAACCGGGAGAAAGGAGAGGAAAATGAGAAGCTCGGTCCAGGAAGTCCAACAGCCAACTAATAAGACTAATAAAAAGAGAATAGAGGACCAGTGGGGGAAACTATTAAAGGAACATCAAATAGCATTTACCAGAACTAAAAGACACTGGTTTCCAAATTGAGAAATTGCAGAATAAATTTACTCAGAAATGTGGGAGAAAATTTCTCAAGAAACAGACAAAAGCGATTACTTCCAGAAAAGAGGACGGGGCCATGGGCAGGGCCGGGGAATGGAGGGGACTGCTGTTTTTTTCTTTCTAAGCCTTTTATTAACATTTAGTCATTCTACATGGGTGCATCTACTACTCTGATTAAAAATAAACAATGGGGGCTTCCCTGGTGGCGCAGTGGTTGAGAGTCCGCCTGCTGATGCAGGGGACAGGGGTTCGTGCCCCGGTCCGGGAGGATCTCACGTGCCGCGGAGCGGCTGGGCCCGTGAGCCATGGCAGCGGAGCCTGTGCGTCCGGAGCCTGTGCTCCGCAACGGAAGAGGCCACAACAGTGAGAGAACCGTGTACCAAAAAAGAAAAAGAAAAATAAATAAATAAATAAACAAACAAACGATGGTTCCAAAAATTGAGCCCCACTTATATGTCCAAAAAGTCATTAGTGAAAAATACCACGGTTATGTGTGCAGTGTAATGTGCTTCAATTATCCCTCAGTAAAGATGAAAACAAATATTATGGTCAATTTGTGTAATGGAGTACCATGCAACCCCCAAAATAACAAGAAAAAGTTCAAGATTTATTGTGAAAGAACACGTTTTTAAGCATTATGTATGGCATGATCCCATTTTTAAAATTATGTGTGAACAAAGAAAGTACAGAAGAGCATGTTGCTGAGAAGAGGGGTTTGGAGGCGTCTCCTGGGGATGAATAAGAGGGATGCTTAGTAACACCAAGGACCACAGAGTGGAGGAAAACTCTTCCAAAATCGTAATACCCAAGTTCACTGATGTATATCAATCCCAAACTCCTCATGTGTCCTCCACCATTTCCCTTGACATGACATAAGAATGATCAACAGGCAATGGACATTTGCAATGTGCCAATCACTGTGCTAAGTGCTTCAAATACATTTATTCATTTCATCTGCATAGCAACCCTATGATGGAGACAATACTATGATCTCCACTTAACAGATGAGGAAACTGAGGCTTACAAAGTCTAAGTAACTAGCCCAAGCTCACACAGCTCGTAAGTTGAGAAATCAGGACCGAACCCAAGCCAGGTGACTCCAGGCCTCGTAACACCAGAGTACATGTCTGCTAAGAAAAAGGCTTTACCTCTCGGTGCCCAGGGCCTCCTGCCTGAGCTCAACCCACAAGGCTGATGGTTTGAGACATTTCCTGGCATGACTACATCCTGAGAATTTTATCATAATTAAATCGTGGGGAAATTTTCAAAGTACTTCAGAGATGTAATGAGTTTACCTTCAATTAGTTTCTTCCTTCATTGGAAGAATCAGAAAGACCGATTTCCTTACAGACTCAGCAGGGAGGGTTTCTCACTGCCTATTTGGAGATTTCATTCTGAGATTCCAGGAAGCTAAATTAGTGCGCACAGAGGATCTGGAGAAATTGGGCTGGGCCTGAAGGCAGCCAACCCCAAAGAAAATCTCAAACGCACGTGCCACACTCATTTAACACTTATTTCAAAAGTACCCTCTACAAGGGACCAAGTCTCAACAGTGGAAATGACAGCCTCTGCCTTCTAGGCACTTCTAGTTTAGGAAGGAAGAAGAAGAATGAACAAGCAATTAGAATAAGTACAAAGAGCCACAGATGCTTGTCAAGGGGTATTAAATCCCATCTTGGAGGGGGTTGAGAGATTATAGTGGAGAAAATGACATGTAAATTTCCCTAAGGAGGAAACTTTCAATGTCAAGGATCTGGAAGGGACCAGGCTCCCAGAGGGACAGAGCAGGCAAACCCTCAGGGCTTTCAGAACCAGGTCCATAATGAGAAAACCAAGGTGGAGTGAATGACAGGCAAACTCTCCCCGGAACAGTTGGCAACAATTTACTTCCAACTCAACTTGCACACTGCCAGGCGCATTCCTGTTCCAAGCCAGTTAGTTGTATGCTGGCTCTCACCAACAGGGAGGGGCTCTCCCTCTCCAGAGACTACATGAAGTAAGGTTGCACTTAGGGTGATCCACATTGACTCATGAAATGGGGGTATGAAAATATTCAGGCACACTAAGGCTCTCAAAGGAAGCACAAATCTATGGGGGGGTAGGACTTATCCTTCCTCTTGCATCCATCCATTCATCCATCCATCCATCTATTTATTCTTCTATCCATCCATCCATCCATCCATCTCCATCCATCCAAATCCATCCAACTACATCCATCCATCCATCCATCTATCCATCCATCCATTCATCCATTCATCCATCTATATCCATCCATCCATCCATGCATCCATCTCCATCCATCCATCCATTCATCTATTAATCCATCTATCCATCCATCCATCGATTCATCTACATCCATCCATCCCCATCCATCTGTATCCATCCATCCATTCATTCAACCATCCATCTATCCATCCATCCATATCCATTCATCCATCTATCCATTCATCCATCTATCCATCTATCCATCCATTCATCCATCCATCCATCCATGCCTCTATATCCATCCATCCATCCATTCAATCATCCATCTATCCATCCATCCATCCATCCATCTGAGCACTTGTTTGCTACATCAAAAAATATATATTGAGAGCCCCCCATATGTCAGGAATACTTCCTTAGCCTCTTTACTGATTTGCTCTTTTAAAAATTGCACTGGGTTTCCCTGGTGGTGCAGTGGTTAAGAATCCGCCTGCCAATGCAGGGGACACGGGGTCGAGCCCTGGTCCGGGAAGATCCCACATGCCGCGGAGCAACTAAGCCCATGTGCCACAACTACTGAGCCTGTGCTCTAGAGCCTGTGAGCCACAACTACTGAAGCCCGTGCACCTAGAGCTCCGCAACAAGAGAAGCCACTGCAATGAGACACCCGCGCACCGCAATGAAGAGTAGCCCCCACTCGCTGCAACTACAGAAAGCCTGTGCGCAGCAACGAAGACCCAACGCAGCCATAAATAAATAAATAAATAAATAAATAAATAAATTTGTTTATTTATTTTTTTAAAAAATAATAATAAAATAAAATTGCACTATGCATGACTCCCACCCCTGCCAGGGCACTCTCTATCTTCCTCCTTTCCTTTATTGTTCTCCATCACATGTATCTCTGTCAGACATACTGTATGCTTCATTGTAGAGTTTCTTTATCATGTGACTCTCTCTCCTAGAGTGACAGTCCCAGGAGGGCAGAAATTTTTGTTTGCTCTGTTCACTGTTTTATTTCCAGTGCCTAAAACAGTCCCTGGCATGCCCTGGGTTGGGGCGGGGGGGCAGGAGGACCACTGAAGGCTCCCTTTTTTTCCCCTCCTGCCCTAAGCATCCCATGCACAGGTCAGACAAAGGAGTCCAGCATGGAACACGGCACACACTTCATCTATTATATGCAAATAATAAAACCTACAAGCGACAGGATTACTGGGAGGGTCAGATGAAGGATGGGAAAGGGCTTTGAAAATTATGAAGCAAAACACCAATGTCATACAATGGTATTTGGGACTCAGGAGCCCCTAAGATGCAAGTGTCCCCTGAAGTGCACACGTGGACACCCCCCTCCCCATGGATTTATTTATGCATAATTACAAAGTGTTGTGCACATTCAAACCGGTAATCTATTTAAAGGTTATGCATAGGCAGTGACTTCTGTGCCCCTTCCTCCTGCCTTAAATACGATACTAATCCGTTTTCCCCTTGTTTATACATTTAACCGATATATATTCTTTCCACCCTCCTGGAGAACTAACTCGCTTAGCCCCAGGGCTGTCGTGGTTGATTTCTTCACAGAAGACCAGAAACAGAAAGGTTTCCAAAGAAATGAAATGCTATAGCAAAAAAAATAAGAAAGAAAGAAAAAGAAAAGAAAATCTGTGTACAGGTAAGATGAAGCCTTCCCTTCCCCTTGCTTGTCAATTGCATGATTCTCGAGCAGCTGAATCTCCATCAGGCCTGATGGTTCTGTTCCCTTCACTATCTGCAAGTCCAGAAGGGAATCAGCTCCTGGCCTCGAGCCCAAGTCAGATGTGGGATTGAAAGCCAGGGCACCTTGACAGCAAAGATCAGCTTCCACGGGCAAGCTATTAAAATGTTTGTCTCCCTGAGATTTCGTTCTCTCTTTGCTCCAGAGGGTACAGAAGCATTAAACAGTCATGACTGGACTTTTCCTCCCACCATGTTCTCGAGGTAGGAGGGGAAGGATTTCAGTCTCGGTGGAGCCGTGACATGCCTGCCTGGAGGTTACAGGACTTGCCACTAATCATGGGGACCGTAAGCAGCTCAGCTAGAAATGCACTCCAGACCTCAGGACTCCCTGTCCTATAGCCCAAACGCTCTCTTAACACTCTCTTTACTACTGCGTCGTTGGCTCAGAGCTCTGCTTCCTGGCCTCAGATGCCTCAAGAGGGGCTCCTCTCCCCCAGGGAAGACATTACTCCTGAGGTCCGATTCTTCAGGCTGGGAGGCGTTGGGAGGGAGTGGGGAGGGAGGCCCTACCTCCATCCCACATCTGACCCTGGACCCTGAGTCCGACAAACCTCTCCAGGCCCTGGGAAAGGCAGCAAGCAAGGATGCTCAGCCCATGACTATGGCTATTTAAAGGTTATACATAGGCAATGACTTCTGTGCCCCTTCCTCCTGCCTTAAATACGATACTGATCCGTTTTCCCCTTGTTTATACATTTAACAGATATATATTCTTTCCACCCTGCTGGAGAACTAACTCACTTAGCCCCAGGGCTGTCGTGGTTGATTTCTTCACAGAAGACCAGAAACAGCTTCAGAAACAGAAAGCCCATGAGCTCCACGTTTCTCACCACCCTCGTGGGGGGGCCGGGGGGGACGCAATGAGAGGAGTAAAATCCACAGTTCGGCCACCCACCACCCAGTGCGCTGCCCACACACCTGCCCGAGACACACCTGCCCGAGACACACCGGGATGGGCTTTCTCTCCATCTCTCCCGCCCTCAGCAAAAGGCTCTTTACAACCATAACTTATGGTCACCAAATGAGGCGGGGACTCCCCTGCAAAGAGGGAAGAAGATTGCTTCCTGAATTTAAAAGGAAATTTGGGGACTCAAAAAAAAAAAAAATCAAGGTTATACAGGTTATACAGGATGATGAAACCAAGAAATGCTGAAGCATGGGATATAAAAAAGCAGTATTTTGGGGCTTCCCTGGTGGCGCAGTGGTTGAGAGTCCGCCTGCCGATGCAGGGGACACGGGTTCGTGCCCCGGTCTGGGAGGATCCCACATGCCGCGGAGCGGCTTGGCCCATGAGCCATGGCCATTGAGCCTGCGTGTCCGGAGCCTGTGCTCCGCAACGGGAGAGGCCACAACAGTGAGAGGCCCACATACCGCAAAAAAAAAAAAAAAGCAGTATTTGACCCAAGTCTCTTCCAGATCCACGGCCCGGACACACCCACTCTCAAGAAGCCAAGTGTCTCCCCACAGAAAGATTCCAGGGAGATTATACTACTGTTAGCCACAGAATGCCACCTCACTCAATAGCTAATTCTTGCCTCTAGAACAATGTAGCCCTTGTACTGAGAAAAATTGAGCCGGAGCCCTTTCCTCCCAGGAGGCCAGAGCACCTATGACTCATCCCTCCCATAAAGGCTTTGCTTCTCTGTTGCTTGCAGAAAACAAATTAAGCTTCACTGGCTCTTCGAATTTCTTCCTCGGATGTTGAACAAACCGAATGGAAACACAGAAAGCCAGCACTCCGTCTCACTGGGTGGGAAGTCCAGAGGGAAGCTAAGAGGCAGGTGGAAAAACAAGACAAAGGGAGTTCGGTGAAGCAGTCCAGTGACCGCTGGAAATGGCAATAGTGAAGGCACTAGGCAACAGAAGAGGAAGACTGGTTCTGGAAGGGGAGACTGTCAACAGGCCTCCCCTCTGCAAGGAAAGGGGGGAGACGGCAGAGCAGAACCGTGATGCTTTGCTGGCTCCCCCTGCTAAGAACGAGAGCATTTCCCCACCTCCCTGAATCTCGTGGGGCCTGGCAACTTGCTTTGGCCAATAAAACGTAGAGGAGTGACTCTGTGTAGAGTCCAGGCCTCCAGAGGCCTGGCAGTTTCTTGAACTGCACGTTCTTGAACTCTTCCACTGCCCTGTAAGGAAGCCTGGACTATGCTACTGACCCATGAGGTGGACAGAGGGCCAGACAACTGGTAGCGTGAAGGCCCTAGACCGTGGGTGAGGCCCTCTTATACCCTCCAGCCTAGCCAAGCTGCCAGATAGATGCTTGCACCCTCACGAGTGACCCCAGGCGAGCCCAGTAGAACCACCCAGATGAGTGCAGCCGACCCAGAATCATAAGGAATAATGGAGTGTTGTTGACTTAAGTCACGATGTCCTGGGGTGGTTTCTAACCAAGCCGAGGAACGTGGGGGCACGTCTGCTGTGTGCTGGCTACTCAACATCCATCACCCCCGCGCTGGCGACAGTACCTCGGTTTTGCTTTGCAGAGATCATCTCTGCTCCCCCTCCCCCATTATTAGTCATGATTAGTCTTTGCTTTTTATCTAATGCAGGGGAGAGGGCACATGACCAGCCCTGGCCACAGGGCACGTGCCACATCCCCATGGGCACAGGGATTAGCATTCAGGGATGAACACATAACCCAAGTCAGGTCAGTTGCTCGCCGCCCATGAAACTCAACTCCAAGAGGTGTGAAAGAAAGACCTCGTTCATCTGGACGTTGAGCCTGAGAGGATGTGAACAGACTATTGAAAATGGAGCCACACAGAGAAAAGCAGTGCCAGGAGGTGGAGAAAAGCAGGTCCCAGTGATGTCCTTTGATCCAGAATGTAGCAGATTCTGAGGCCAGTTCTACGCCTGGACATTTTTTCTTTTTTGCGGTGGGGGCTGAGTTGGGTCTTCATTGTTGCACACAGGCTTTCTCTAGTTGTGGCGAGCGGGGGCTACTCTTCGTTGCGGTGCGCGGGCTCCTCATTGCGGTGGCTTCTCTTGTTGCGAAGCACAGGCTCTAGGCACACGGGCTTCAGTAGTCGTGGCACATGGGCTCAGTAGTTGTGGTGCATGGGCTTAGTTGCTCCACGGCATGTGGGATCTTCCCGGACCAGGGCTCGAACCCGTGTCCCCTGCATTGGCAGGTGGATTCTTAACCACTGCGCCACCAGGGAAGCCCCCATGCCTGGACATTTTAATTGCATGGACCAATACATGTCTTTTCTTCCTTATGCCAGATTGAGTTAGGTTTTTCGTCATTCATGACCCACAGCCACCCCCCGCAAGGCCCTGCCTGATGCAAAGAGACGGAGGGACTTATTTTTTTACTGTGCACCATTGTACTACTTGAATTTCTTACCAAGTTCGTGTATTACTCCTCCATTTCGAAAGAAATTAAAGAAAGAAAGAACACAGCCCATTTTTTAAAAGAGCATATAGGAAATGTACACAGAGAAGGTAAATCAATGATATCTTAGAGCTCAAAGCTCTCTCTGCACTAGGCTGTATGGCTGAGAGTGCTAACTGCCTGCTCTAGTTTCCACTGTTCTCTCTCCTTCAGTAACAGAATCCCAGTGTAAAGACCATGTATCCTAGCCTTCTTTGCAGCTAGATGAGGTCTTATGAATAAGTTCTGGCCAATGAGCTGTAAATGGGGCTGTCATGCAAGACCTGCAAGGAACCTCCCTCCCTCCTGCCATTTTGCTGCCTGGAAGGCAGATGTGATGGCCTGAGCTCTAGCAGCTACCTTGGGCCAGAAAGAGAAAGGCTCCCATCTGGGGCAAAGCAGCGAGCAAAAAAGGAGTCTAGATCCGTGGTGACTCCATGGAACTATGTTCCCAGCCACGGTCTCTGGATTTCTTCTACATCAGAGGAGCCTTTCTTATTTAAGTCACTATTTTTGGGTCTCAGTTACTCTCAGTCAAACCTAATCCTAATGGATATAGGTCACTAAAAACAGAGTGAGCAGCAGGAAGCATCACCAGCAGTACAACTAGCTGTAGGGGGCTGGTTTCCATGGAGACCATCCCAACACATGGATTCCAAAGTACAAACCCACTCAAATGAGAAAAGCCTGATGTAAACCTAAGAGACCCCTCCCCACCTCCCCATTTCTGGGAGAGTCCCCCTCACCCCTTAAGCCAGGATGGTGAAGCTAAATTCTCTAACAACCCCAGGGGAGGTAGCCCCAGGAACACAGTACTTCTGATGGGCTTGAACCTCCTGGGCTACCTTCATAATCAAAGGACTGCCAAGCCCCTGAGTTCTCCAGCAGCAATGTCTTTTGCTGTCTCCCCTCCTAACTCCTCTGCCTCTGCCCAAAGTCAAGGGTTCCAGTGAGTCAAGGTATCACCTAAAGTAATGCAAGAGCCTCCAGCCTGCCTGCCCACAGCCAGCCTCCCCCTACATGCCCCCTATGGCCACGTTATCTGCTACCAACAGAATGCGCCTCCTGACAGCACAGCTCTGATGTCACCCTCTCAAAAACCTCCAGGGTCTCCTGCATCGATCTAGAGAACAGATCACCAACTCCCTTCCACAGGACCCCAGGTTGGTCACATCGGGCCCCAGCCTACCTTTCTGGCACCACCTTGCAACTAAACCAATCACCACTCCTGTATTGGCCATTCTGTACTTCCAGTTTGCTATTTTTCCGCCTATAATTCATTTCCTTCCCCTCGTCCTTCCCCACCCCCAGACTCTACGGATCCTTCCAATCTGAGCTTCGTCCACAAAGAAGTGCTCTCTATTCCCCAACGAGAAACAACCTCCCTGTCCCAGGGGGCTCCCATCACCCTTCGTCAATTACCTTTTTTACAACCACAGGCTGACCTGTCTCTTGATTACAGGTGAACGTGACCTCTCTTCCCTAACCCACCTTAAACCCCCCACAGAGCGGGATTATATCTTACTTCTTTGCATACTCCCCAAAAATTCACAGTAGGTGCTCAGGAAATGGTGAGATGGCTTGGCCTGAAGATGATTCTCTCCCTGCTCCCACCTTCTGGTCCAAGACAAAGGGCTTTTCTGTGAAGAGAACACGTGTTTGGGCCATCTCTAAACTCACACGGGCCCTTCACAAAGCTTTGATTATTCGCTCCTCTCCCTCCTTGTGAACTAGCCACTGGGGAAAAGCAGTAACACGCCACCCAACACCAGCCTTGGCACAAAGTGCTATGTCAATAACGTGTATAGATATGGTCCTGGCATGTGAAGGCTCAAGGACAAAACTTAACCGATATTTACTTTGATCCCTTGTGCTCAGAGTATCTTGCAAAAGAGCTGACACTCGATACAAGCTTTTTAATGTGATTTGTACTAAGATGCCTATGAAAAATGATGTCAGCTACTCCCTCTCTTTTATTTAAATTGCAGAAGACATTTAGGTTAGTAGATAAGTTTCTAATTAGCTAGCTAAACACTCAGATCACCCCCCCCAAAAAAAGTGTATAAAGTCTTTCTTCACAAAAGTCTTTGGGAACAAGCTGTGCTCCCACGATCTGTGTGGACTGGGTGAAATACTGCCCTGTCAGATGGCAGAGGGTGCCCGAGATGACTCCCAGAAGGGCCCATCAGCCCTGAGATTTATTTTTTCAGATGCAGTTTGTGATCCAAGGAGGACAGTGCATGAAGGGAGAATCTACACTCAAGCTCAAGGTCTCCAAACAGTAAAGATTCTGCCTCCCATCTTTGATTTGTGAGGGCCAAGGAGCCCCGAGGAAGAGCCTGAGTTCCCAGGTGGCGGATGTCCACCATCGCCTGACCAACTGGAAAATACACCTCTCTCGTACAACAACTGTCCCCTTCCACCCCAGGCTGGTATCAAAACCAGCCAGCCTTGGGAGCCAACTGCCAAGTGCATGGTGGACTCCATCATGGCAGCCTCCATGGAGATCAGAGGCAGGAGCCTCCTCCTGGGCTCCCCGTCCAAGTTCCAAGGCCCCATCCTCCACGTCCAGTGCTCCTCTAACCATGACCCCAACCCAACGTGTTGGCTAAGCTGGATCCTTAGCCCCACAGATGCATGGAGCCTCTGAAGGGAGTCTGATCTTTCGAAACACCAGCTCACCCTTCACTAAACCATGGTTCCCATCACAACAGGGGCTCTCAGCTTTGGCACCATGCAATCACAGGGACGGGAGGTGGAGGGGGGAGGGGGCTCTAGAAACTACTGAAGCCTCATCCCACCCCCTGGAGATTCTGATGTAGTCCAGGGTGCGTCCAGGGCATGGGGCTTTTCACATCTCTCCAGGTGATTCTAACGTGCATCCAGGGTGGCGAACCACTGCATCGGAAGGAAGGGAGCTTCCCCAAAGCCAGAGAGCTCCCTGGAATCAAACCACCAAGGACGCTAGGCCAAATTAGCTCACTCTGCTAGACCATGGATGCCAATGACAGTGGCAAAGTTGAGTTCGCTGTGAGCTGGGGGACACCTGGCTTTATTTCACCATCTCAAATTGCACACGTTCACCTGTGGCTGTCCGTCTTGATGGCCACAGCGTGCCTTATGTGACAAGGACAACGGAGCAAAGGGTCCACATAACTCATCACGCTTCACTGCAAAGCCATTCCCTGGAGATTTTTAAAGGCCCCCTTCCAGCAAAGGGAAGCGGTAGCATTGACTTCAGGAGCAACGCCCAGGCCCCCAGGAAATCACCGACTCAGGAACATCGGACACTTCAGGGAACGTTCCACGACCTCCAGCCTGGGGCCCTGCACAGCACAGAGCTGTGGTCCCTGTGGTCCATCACCTACCTGCAACTACATCAGGGATCAGCAAACTTCGGTAAAAAGCCAGATAGTTTTGCAGGTCACGCAGACCTGCTGCAGCTCTTCAGGGCTGCTGTTGTAATGCAGAAGCAGCTGCTGATAATATTGATATGTAAACAAATGGGCGTGGCTGGATTCCAATAAGTCTCCATTTACAAAAACAGACAGTGGGGGAAAAAAAAAAAAGACAGACAGAGGGCTGGACTTGGACCACTGGTGTAGTGTGCCTACCCCTCCGCTAGATCAGAACTCCCTTAAAGACAGAGACCCTCTCTCCTGGCACTTTTTCAACTGCTCAGCACTTGACACAGTGCCTGGAATACAGGAGGAGAGGGGAGGAGAGGGGAGAGGAGGGGAGGGGAGGGGAGGGGAGGGGAGGGGAGGGGAGGGGAGGGAGGGGAGGGGAGGGGAGGGAGGGGAGGGGAGGGGAGGGAGGGGAGGGGAGGGGAGGGAGGGGAGGGGAGGGGAGGGGAGGGGAGGGGAGGGGAGGGGAGGGAGGGGGGAGGGGAGGGAGGGGAGGGGAGGAGAGGGGAGGGGAGGAGAGGGGAGGGGAGGGAGGGGAGGGGAGGAGAGGGGAGGGGAGGGAGGGGAGGGGAGGGGAGGGAGGGGAGGGGAGGGGAGGGGAGGGGAGGGGAGGGGAGGGAGGGGAGGGAGGGGAGGGGAGGGGAGGGAGGGGAGGGGAGGGGAGGGAGGGGAGGGGAGGGGAGGGGAGGGGAGGGAGGGGAGGGGAGGGGAGGGAGGGGAGGGGAGGGGAGGGAGGGGAGGGGAGGGGAGGGAGGGGAGGGGAGGGGAGGGAGGGGAGGGGAGGGGAGGGAGGGGAGGGGAGGGGAGGGGAGGCGAGGGAGGGGAGGGGAGGGGAGGGAGGGGAGGGGAGGGGAGGGAGGGGAGGGGAGGGGAGGGGAGGGGAGGGGAGGGGAGGCGAGGGAGGGGAGGGGAGGGGAGGGAGGGGAGGGGAGGGGAGGGAGGGGAGGGGAGGGGAGGGGAGGGGAGGGGAGGGGAGGGGAGGGGAGGGGAGGGGAGGGAGGGGAGGGGAGGGGAGGGGAGGGAGGGGAGGGGAGGGGAGGGGAGGAGTCACTGTGACTTTGGGGCACTCACATCTGACTATTTGCAGCCCTGCTGGCCACTGACATACACTCACACCTCCTCCTTCATGGGAGCAGGGGAGGAGGCCCCCAGACAAAGAGGCACAGATATTCCCAAGGATGGTGCCCTGGCCCAACTGTAGAGCCGGCCCAGGATCACAAGGAAAAGCAGAGGAAGAAAGCGGGAAACGGGTTGCCAGGCCATGAGAGTGGAGGCTGCCCAAGGATGCACGTGGGGAAGGAGAGGACAGGGGATGGGGCACGACAGGGGCCGGGAGGTAACAACGTCCGTCCAGGGCCCTGGGCAGGCTCCGGGCTGCCCCACCCCAGATGCTCAGACATGTGGGCTCTGCCACCAACGCAAACGCGCGGTTCCTTCCCATCACCGCAGAGAGAAGGTAACAAGTATCACTTCCTCCCCTGCACTGCTTACAAGGGCGCTGGAAGTCTGAAGCAAGAAATGGAAAAGAAAAAAGACAATAAGGATAATCATCATCATCTGTCTCCTTCCTGAGTGTTTTTCTTCCCTTTCTCCTTCCTGAGTGTTTTTCTTCCCTTTCTCCTTTCTTCCCCTTTCGCCTCGCCACCCACCTCCCCCTGCAGCAAGACCTCGCTCCCCCCCACAACGTGGAGTCAGGATGTGCTGGGAAGGAAGAGCCTCATCTTGCCCCGCACGTGCGCACAGGGTGAGGGGAGGGCTGGGGGGCAGAGCTGTCACCACATCGTCCTCGCGCCCACAGGAACCACTGCTGTCTGGGGGCCGGGGGCGCCGGCCGAAAATCAGGCTTGTCCACTGTGATGCGTTCAGTGTCTCCTGCCTGGCCTTGGCATGGCTTGAGGACACTCAGCTGAGACACAGAAGTTTCCCACCGGAAACTGGTCATTTGAGACCTTTAAAAAGCAAGTGCCTTGTGGAGAAGTGGCAGGTGCCCCTTAACGACAAGCATCCTGAACAGTGAATAGTCCTGGTTAGAGAAGGGCCCTTCCTAGGACTTCCCTGGTGGTCCAGTGGTTAAGGCTCCCCACTCCCCATGCAGGGGGCACAGGTCCGATCCCTGGTCGGGGAGCTAAGATCCTACATGCCATGTGGCACGGCCAAAAAAAAGAAAAGAGGAGGGCCCAGCCCCACATCTTCTTCCTGCACCGGGCCACACCCACCTTGTCTAATGAGACCCCTGTGACAGGTGGCTCAAGGTCCCACCAAGCCCACCCTGGAATATGCCCTCCCTGCCCTGAGCGCCCACTAAAAGGGCGGCCTTAGCCCTAGAACAGACTAACATCACCTCCCTGGTCTCTGCATCCCAGTGCAAGAGAAAAGCTGCAGAGAGTAAAATCTAGGAGGCCCTGGGGCTCCTTGGTTCCTCAAATCTTGAAAAAGTAGATTTAAGAGAGGAGTCCGCATGGGACAACTGCCATGAAACTTCCAAGGTAACCTGTCCACAGTCCAAGGGATGCTGGGGATGGAACCTGCTCAAGGTCCACACAGCTTCAGCATCCCCAGGAGGTCATCAGGGGCCCTTCATCTCACTCAGCCTCATAAAGGGGAAAAATCAGAGAAACAGACAGCAATGATCTTTGCAGGAGCCTCATCAGAGCCCATTAGAGTACTCATACTGTCTGGTGGTGGCCCGGCCCATTTCAATGTGGTCCAAAAGACCTCACAGTGAAAAATCTCCATTAGGACATATCAGGCTTCCCTATCTCTCAGGCAGGAAGAAGGAGAAAAGGTAACAGCAATTATTACTTCGTAATCCAGGAGCTGTAGAGCCAGGAGTATAAAGGCTAGGCTTTCCGAAGCCCAATTCAATGGCTACTCTGCACCCCTGGCCCTTCTCTCTCTCCTATTTACTCTAGAAGAAACCTTTCCAATGGATCTGGCTGGAATCTCCTCCAGGAATCGCTCATGCTACAATTTAAGTCCATTTCTTCCCATCCATTTCTCCATGGAAATGGAGAACAGCTGGTCACCATTCTCCCTCCAGACTCAAGGGCCATCACTGGAAAGCATCATTAACTTCCAATAGCGAGCCAGTTATTTGGAGAAAACATCACTCACCACTTGTGGCACAAAAGCAGACTCAGCCAAAATCTCCTTAAGAAAAATCACATCTTTCATAAGGAGCCAGCTCCCTATGGGATTAAATAATAGATATTAAATTGCCTTTTCATGCCTAGAAGTAAGCTTTTTGATTGGTAGCCTATCTTTCTCTTCCGCAGTTTCATGGTCATATTTATTCCACACAAGTGTTTCCTCCTTGAGAGAGAATATACACTGATTTAGAGATTCCTAGTTAGTTCACAGAAAAAGAGACATCAGAGGCACTTCCCTGGTGGCGCAGTGGTTAACAATCCGCCTGCCAAGGCAGGGGACACGGGTTCGAGCCCTGGTACGAGAAGATCCCACATGCCACGGAGCAACTGGGCCCATGTGCCACGGCTGCTGAGCCTGCACTCTGGAGCCCACGAGCGGCAGCTGCTGAGCCCGCGTGCCACAACTACTGAAGCCCGTGCGCCAAGAGCCCGTGCTCTGCAACAAGAGAAGCCACTGCAGTAAGAGGCCCGCGCACCGCAGCGAACAGTGGTCCCCGCTTGCCGCAACTGGAGAAAGCCCGCAGATAGCCACAAATAAAAAATAAATAAAATAAATGCAACATCTAAGTGATACTTTTTAAGAATAAAAATAAATTTTAAAAAAAACCTATGTCCTTTGTCCTGGGAATCTCTCTCACAGAAACACTTGCTGCAGTGCACAGTTATATACTGTATTAATATGTCACTGCAGCATTATATTAGAGACAGATTTTAATATACATATCACACATACCTAAATGTATGCAGAACTGACTGTAGAAACATGTTATGTCTGTGCAAGGTACAATGGGACCCCAGTCAAATGTCTGATGGCCAGGTTTCCCTTTTTCTAGATTCAAAGCACCCGAAAGCAGTGTTGAAGAAGCAAAGCCTTTAGGGCATCAGGCACTATGGCACATCTAACCATCCTGACACTTTGTACGTGCATCATAAAAGTTCCCCAAAGATACACACTCAGGGTTAATGGCGGTGACCTCTGGGAAGCCAGTAGGAAAGATAAGGGGATTTTCTTCTTGTCTTTTTTTTTTTAAGATTTTTTAAAATTTTATTTATCTTATTTATGTATTTATGGCTGCATTGGGTCTTCGTTGCTGCACACAGGCTTTCTCTAGTTGCGGCGAGCAGGGGGCTACTCTTTGTTGCGGTGCGCGGTAGGGTTACGGTATTAAATATAAATCGGTCCATGATAAGTACAAGCAATTATTACAGCTTGGACTACTGGGGCTCTATTGCCTTTCTCTAGTTTGGGGAGGCATTTATGAGAATCCACTTCTAGTCACCAATGCCACTGAATTCTCCTGAGTTTGAGTCCCAGCTGTCTCTCCCACCAAGCTTGTACTTTTCTCCCTGCATCGGGAGACTGGTCAGGAGCTCCTCTGTGCAACTAGCATATTCTCAAGGTCACTGTTAGAAAAATAAATGACTTATTTTCTAATAAAGACACAAAGATAACTTTTAGAATCTCTTTTTTTCCACCAACTATTTTAAAACTCAGAAGTAAAACTATTTTAGATCCTCAGAAAAGAACATAAAACACTGGTTTGATGATGTTTTTTAAGGAACTCTTAAATTTTCCTGTTTTCATGCTCCCAAATTCATTCTTACATGTCCTGAAGACTGGTATACTCTACCTGTTTTTTGTTTGTTTGTTTCCCTCCTTGTTTCATCTTGGGTTTTGTCTTTTGTTATATAAATCTCACAAAGGCTTTTGGCCTAAAAGAGTAAACTAGATCAGGACACCCAAGTGGCAGGTCAGCACAGAACACAGTTCTGCAAACTCTGTATCTGTGTAAACCCTACAAGAATTTTGAAAAACTAGGTATCCTCTCACTCATTTTGAAATTGACATTTAAAATGTTTTCTATTACTCAGCCATAAAGAAGAATGAAATAATGCCATTTGCAGCAACATGGATGGACCTAGAGATCATCATACTAAGTGAAGTAAGTCAGAAAGACAAATACCATATGATATCACTTATATATGGAATCTAAAATATGGCACAAATGAACTTATCTACGAAACAGAAACAGACTCACAGAAACAGAGAACAGACTTGTGGTTGCCAAGGAGGAAGGGGGATGGGGGAGGAATGGATTGGGAGTTTGAGATTAGCAGATGCAAACTACTATATACAGAATGGATAAACAACAAGGTCCCACTGTATAGCACAGAGAACTACATTCACTATCATGTGATAAACCATAATGGAAAAGAATATGAAAAAGAATATACATATGGAAAACTGAATCACTTTGCTATACAGCAGAAATTAACACAACACTGTAAATCAACTATATTTCAATAAAATTCAAAAAATAAAAATAAAAAATAAATATTTTCATCTCAAATTTAAAGAGTCGCAAAAGACATAAATTCTGGCATGTAAATATTGATGTCTTTAAATAAAACCGTTTCATCGGTAGTTTAAGTGGACCCAGTGGGATCTAAACAGCATAGAGAGGGAATTCCCTGGTGGTCCAGTGGTTAAGACCCACCACTTTCACTGCCGGGGCCCAGGTTCAACCCCTGGCGGAGGAACTAAGATCCTGCAAGCCGCGCGTTGCAGCCAAATAAATAAATGAAAATAAACAGCACACAGATTTGACTCTCCCATTATCCACTTAAAAATATACATAAACTAAGCTGTGCGTTTATGTCTAATGCACTTTTCTGTTCGAGGGTTACATTCTACACGCAAAACCACATGTGCAAGCTCTTCTTCAAAAGTCAAAAAATGTACATCATTCTTTTTTCTCCTTGATTTGTACTTCAGTTGAATTTCCCCACAGAATTTTATCCTAGAGCAACCTACATTTTATGCTAGAAAGTCTGTCACTGGTTTCTTTATCATACTGCTTTGCAAAAAAATATTTCTATTCATTTCCATTTAATTTTTTAAAATTCCCTGTGAGCCTAGGGCTCCAACTGCTTAAATAACAATTTCCTGGATTGAGTGACCATTAAAACATTAGTGGTTGAGGGGCTTCCCTGGTGGCGCAGTGGTTAAGAATCCTCCTGCCAATGCAGGGGACATGGGTTCGAGCCCTGGTCTGGGAAGATCCCACATGCCGTGGAGCAACTAAGCCCATGAGCCACAACTACTGAGCCTGCGCTCTAGAGCCCGCGAGCCACAACTACTGAAGCCTGTGTGACACAACTACTGAAGCCCACGCACCTAGAGCCCGTGCTCTGCAACATGAGAAGCCATGACAATGAGAAGCCCACGCACTGCAATGAAGAGTAGCCCCCACTTGCCGCAACCAGAGAGAGCCTGCACGCAGCAACGAAGACCCAACCCAGCCATTAAATAAATAAATAAATAAATAAATAAATAAATAAATAAATAAATTTAGAACTATTAGTGGTTGAGAACACATTCATAATAACAAAAATTGAATAGGCTGTTTCATAATTATTAGACACTCAAAAGTAAAATATCCTTGGAAATGCATATTCTCATGGATGAGGCTTTTTTTCTTATTTTTTCAATTCATTCATATAACTGTGAATAAACATTAAGAAGTTATTGCTAGAATAAGACAGGGCTAAGCATCAATTTTATTTCTATTTTTCTTTGGGTTCTTTCTTTTCTTAAAGTAAACAAAGAGAAAATGTGTTCATGTAAAGAAGATAGAAAAAAAATAGATATATTGTTATAATATTGTCATTTTGTTCTTTGAACTCTATCCAAGGAGGCTCAAAATCCCAGAGTGGTCCACCATGGAAATTTACATTAAAGGCTTTTTTTTCTTTTTTTTTTTTTTTGGCTATTCCACACAGCTTGCGGGATCTTAGGTCTCTGATCAGAGATCAAACCCAGGCCCTTGGCAGTGAAAGTGCTGAGTCCTAACCACTGGACCACCAGGGAATTCCCTACATTAAAGGATTTCTCTGCTAACAGTTTGATTCAAAGGACGGGACAGTCTCCGAATTGCTAAAGGATTTGTGTCCAGCGATCAATGGTTCAAGTCCTCCACGATCTCCACCGGAGCACCAACATGCCAAGGGTCCCTCCATCTCTGCATGGAGATGTTGCTACCCAAAGACAAGGAACTAAGGCAAAAGTGCATCTTCCTTTCGTGAAGTAGGAGAGGACAACTGTGTCGGGGAAGGTGGGAAGACAGAACCTGCCACTGGGGTATATTCTCAGGCAGAGCCGTTTGGGGAAAGAGAACAAAACTGGAAGCTGAGGACCTGGGAATTGATTCTGTGACCACTCTCCATGCCCTGTGAAACACCCAGAATGTCTCCATGGATGCCAGTCTCACAGCTGCTGACTTAGAGCACTTTCGGGAGGTCCCACACCCGGGTCAGGTTTTGCGGATCACAGAACTACAAAAAGAGGAGAAAGGAACCAAATTCTGAGCAACCAAAAGGGAAAACCACATATTAACATGCCTTCTGATGTGACTGATGCGACTGGAATACATAGCACCACTATGACAGTGATTCATGTGATTCATACCTGGAAAATGGAATCTGCATTAAGTAAGCCTTGAGGTCCAACTCCCAGCTTACAGGAGACCCAGGGGACACAGGAACAAGTTCAACAGCACCATAAGGAAGCAATCTGCCAAAGTCAGCATGTGGGGACACTCTACAGATGAATGATCCAGTTTCTCTAACATATTACTAGCATGGGGAAAAAAGGCCGCGGGGCAGGGGGGCTGGGGGGCTACTGTTAAAGAATAAAAGGGACTAAAAAGATTCAGTATGAAACAAATTCAATATGAAAATCTTGTTTGTATCCTGATTCTAAGAAAACAATTTTAGAAGACAATTTTTTTTTAAATGGCAGAACTGTGAATGTGAGCTAAGTGTTGGATAATAATAAGGAATTATTAATTTTGGTAGGTGTGATAATACCATGATGACTATGTTTTTTTTTTAAAAAGTCATTCAGGGAGTTCCCTGGTTGCCTAGTGGTTAGGATTCAGTGCTTTCACTGCTGTGGCCCAGGTTCATTCCCTGGTCGGGGAACTGAGATCCTGCAAGCCGCGTGGTGAGGCAAGAAAGAAAGAAAAAGAGAGAGAAAGAGAGGAAGAAAGAGAGAGAGAAAGAGGGATGGAGGGAGGAAGGAAAGGGAAAGAGAGAGAGAGAAAAAGAAGGAAAGAAAGAAAGGAAGGAAAGAGAGGAAGGAAAGAGAGGAAGGGAGAGAGAAAGAGAGAGAGGGAGGAAGGGAAGAAGAAAGACAGAGAAAGAAAGAAAGGAAGGAAGGAAGGGAGGGAGGGAGGAAGGGAAAGAGAAGGAGGGAGGGAGGAAGGAAAGAAGGGAGAGAGAAAGAAAGAAAGAGTCATTCAATTAGAGTTGTGCATTGAATTTACAAGTAAGATCACATGATGTCTAAGATTTGCTTTTACACAGTATTCCACCTCCCGATAATATGGGGTGGGGGGAGGAGGGGGAAACACGTGAAATGAGATTAGCAAAATGTCAATGATGATTGAAGCTGGGTGGCGGGTACCTGGGCTGCCTCATAGGATTCGCTCCACTTTATTACACGTTTGAAACTGTCTTGGGGACTTCCCTGGTAGCAGAGTGGTTAAGAATCCACCTGCAGGGGCTTCCCTGGTGGCACAAGTGGTTGAAAGTCTGCCTGCCGACGATGCAGGGGACACGGGTTCGTGCCCCGGTCTGGGGGGATCCCACATGCCACAGAGCGGCTGGCCCCGTGAGCCATGGCCGCTGAGCCTGCGCGTCCGGAGCCTGTGCTCCGCAACGGGAGAGGCCATAACAGTGAGAGGCCCGCGTACCACAAAAAAAAAAAAAAAAAAAGAATCCACCTGCCAATGCAGGGGGCACGGGTTCGATCCCTGGTCCAGGAAGATCTCACATGCTGCAAAGCAACTAAGCCCGTGCACCACACCTACCGAGCTCTAGAGCCCACTAGCCACAACTATTGAAGCCCGTGCGCCTAGAGCCTGTGCTCGCAACAAGAGAAGCCACTGCAATGAGAAGCCGGCGCACCGCAAAGAAGAGTGGCCCCCGCTCACCGCAACTAGAGAAAGCCCGCGGGCAGTCACAAAGACCCAGCGCAGCCAGAAAAAAAACGATAATGTCTATAATATAAGGTCTTTCAAGGGTGAGGAGGAGGAGAGAAAGAGAATATTTAATTAGTGCCAGCAAAGCTCTGTGCTAAGCCCTTCCTAAATATTATCTTATTGGAAATACTTATTTACAAGTCCTGAGACAGCTGCCAACAAGCTTCTTTCACTGTCTAAGGAGAGGCAGGGGCATTCAGTATGCTGGATGCAAACAGGGTCTGCGAGCAGAGGGAGCCATTAGTACCTGCAGATCACAGAGATGCAGCTTGGCCGCATGCGGAGAAACTGGAAACACCCCTTAGCAGAGAAATAACAGAATAAACATCCTCCACTTACATCCCTCCTACCACGTGCTACTTACCCCTGCAGCAAAGCCAAGGCTTCCATCTAAGATCCGCCTCTGAAAATGAAAACAAGATGTTTCAGTTTCTAAGGCATGTTCCGTGGGATAAGAGGAAACCAGAGGCCTAAG
The DNA here is from genome assembly GCF_949752795.1 of Hyperoodon ampullatus. NCBI lineage: Eukaryota > Metazoa > Chordata > Mammalia > Artiodactyla > Ziphiidae > Hyperoodon > Hyperoodon ampullatus. Next base: position 20,743,288 of record NC_136932.1, on the reverse strand, counting down.
AGAGCCACACGAATAAAGTCTAGCCCGTGCCTCACTTTGCGAACCTATCTGGAATCCTGGATCCAAGCCTTTATAAAATGGGCCAAGAACCAGGGGGAAAAATGTTTTTAAAACCTTCCATCCATCCCACAGCCAATCAGAGCATTCTTTCACTGTGACCCTTGCTTTTCATTGGTCCACGTGTTTTGCCTCTTCCTCGGCTCTCCCTGTGAATTATGGCTATAAACCTTTAGTAAGGAGCTGGTCTAAACGATGGAAATTGACAAGTACTGGCAAGGAGCATGTGGACCAACCAAAATCCTCCCACACTGAAAGAGGCAGTACAAACTGGTACAGTCACTTGGCAAAGCTGGCAGCACCCACTAGAAGTAAACCTTCATAAGCATACCCTATGACCCAGCAGTGCCACGCATAATTTACCTAACGGAAATGCATATTTGGATTCACCAGACGCGTGTACAAAAATGCTCTCTGCAGCATTATGTGTGAGAGCCGAAAACTAGAAACTAACCAACATGCTTTGTAGATTTCAATAAAAAGGGTTTTTTTTTTTTTTTTTTTCAGGAAGTGGCCTAAGTTAGGGATATATTCTATAGCCACATGGACACACTAGAGATACGCTGAGATGCTTAGCACCCCGATCCCTGAGCCTCCCAGTGAGGGCTGGGAAGCTAGTGCTGCCAGGTAATCATCACCGGCTACAGGCACCCTCTCCCCACCTCTGTGTGGCAAGGGGGTGGATGGAAGGTTCTGACCCCAGTGAGCCACACAAATGACATTCTTCTCTAGGCATGCCACGACATAAGCCAAGGTGGTCTAATCAACGAATTTAATCAAAGCAGACAGATATAATTCCAAAGTCAGGTAGAATCATCCTTTCAGCATTCCTCTGGATCCTGAAAGGAGAAGCATTATACTTTTCCTAAGATCAGTAAACCTGTTCTTCTACTTTCAGACATTTGTCTCAAGGAACTAATCAGATGTGTGCTCAAAGATTCATGTTCATCATAACACTATTTCTAGAAGCAAGAAAAAGAGACATAAACTAATTGTCCAGCGGTTGGGGATTGGCTAACTCAACTGCAATGCATTTTTATGGCGGGATATTCTACAGCCATTTAAGTAACCAGAGTAATCAAAATAATCAAAAAACCATTTAGTGGTATAGGGAGGGGTACTTACAACATCCAGTGAGAAACGCTGGTTATAAAACATCACAGACAGTTTGCTCCTCATTATGTAAAGAAAGCAGATATGTCTGTACTTATGTACACTCACATACAGCTGAATACATTTGAACAAATATGTGCACTTCTCCTTTCAGAGAAGTGGGATCACGAACTTTTTTATTATTTCTTTCAGCTTTTCCATATTTTCCAAGCTTCCTACAATTACAACATGAGTTTTTCAATCCAGAAAATGAATCTTGAGTGAAGTTGAGCCAATGCTGCCAACAGCAGCAGAGGGCAGGTGGCTGAGAGTCTACTATCCCAAGGGACCATCACCACAGCCCCCATTCTAGTTGGGCGAAAACTGAGGTTCCCCAGGGACGGGGAGGGGAAGAGCCAATCCCTGTGCGCTCATGTCTACGGCTGGCTTTATCCCCTCATGCTGTAGCCCCTTCCCACTCCTCCCGCACCCCTCCTGTGCAGAGAGGGCTCACACAGCCCAGCTGGGCCTGCTGTCTTTAGAAGGTTCCACTTTCAAGGTTAGCCCTTGGCTGGCTTCTGGGAAGCTGGCACTGGGACTGCTCGCCCCACTCCCTGAGCAGTAAGGGTGGGCCCCAGTGCCTGCTTCACAAACAAGGTGATTTGTGCATGACACCTGCTTTCCTTCTTCGAGTCTGGGATTTGGGTTGGCAGCTCAGCACAGATCCCCACGTGACCAGTCCCCAGTAAAAACCTTGGGGCCCAAGTCTGCACTGGGCGTCCCTGGGCTGACACATGGTCCACGTGTTACTGCATTTTCGTTGCTGGGGGAATGAGCACGCTCTGTGCCCCCTCACGGGAGGAAGGGGGCATTGGATCCCAAATCTGGGCACAGGCTTCTCCAGACCCTGACCGTCTCTGTCTTGCTGATGCTATCGTGTGTCCTTTCGCTGTAATAAACCTGAGCCATGAGAACAACTCGATGCTGAGTCCTCCGAGTCTAGCGAATCACCAAACACGTGGGTGGTCTCGGGGACCCCCTGTGTGCCTCCACACAGAGAAAGGACTCAGCAGTCCCACCTACTGGCCTGGGGATTACACTAACACGACACAAACGAGTGGCTCTGCGGCTCCCAAGGGGAAGGGGGCACCTCTGCGATGGCTTCTTCCTTCTGAGGAGCCTCCACAGCATCGGCCGGGGCCACACGGGGCTGTGGAGTTCCACTCGGGTCTCCAGGGCCAGCTGGGCCAGCCAGACCCCAGCTATTTCGACTCAGATCTCGCCTTCTCAACGCAAAAGAAACTGGTGAAGATGAGATGAGAGGAGACGGTGAAGATGTTCTGCACCAGGAGGGCGCGAGGACGGGATCCCAGAAGACCTGGCGTGGCCGTCAGGAAACGGGAGGAGGGTTAGGACACCCGGGGCTCCTCGGGGCTGTGGGTCTCCCCAGGCGGGGGAGGGCAATGGGGGAGGCCCCACCTTGTTGGCGACATCAACACTGCTTTTCAGGCTCTGACACAAGAGTGCCCGGCTGGCCGGCTTCCTAGTTGGGTTTTGCTTTCCAGACAGGCCTCCCAGCACACTTCTGGCTAACCACCCCTACAGTGTCTGTGGCTGCGTGAGCCTCGCAGGGGCTTCGCTTTCATCAAGGCGTCCATGGCTGACAGCTCCAGGCCGTGGACAGGGTGGGTCAAGGTTGCAGGAAAGAAAGGACTTCCGGGTACAGGAGGGGGGCGTGGGGAGGGGAAGGGAGGGACCAGGTGGGGTGTGTACGGGGGTGTGGCCCTGGGGATGTGAGGGGGATGCACAGGGCCAGCGTAGGGGTCTGAGGCGGGAGGGGAGGGGAGGGAGAGGAGCGTGGGAGTTTGCGTGGAGTGTGTAGGAGGGTGTAGCGTGTGGCGGAGGGAGAGGTGGAGTCTGGGGAATCTAGGGGTGCAGGGGTGGGAGGGGCAGGCAGATGTGGGGTCTATAGGAGCCTGGGAGGCAGGTGTGCATGTATTCATCCCAAAGAGGGTGAGGGAGTCCATGAAGAGCCTGGAAATGGGGTAAAAGAGGGAGTGGACAGACGCCCCCCCCTCCTTTTCCCCAAGGTCTTTTCAACCGTCTCTAACTCAAGGCCACAGGGCAGGAGAGGTACAAACCTCACGCACGTCACCACCTGCTCCGGACCCAAGAGAAACTAGACAGAGGATAGAAATCAGGCAGAGGGCTCAAGGAGGCTGAGTACCTGGTCTTCTCACTTCCTGCTCCCTCTGAGTCAGGAGGGGGGAAGCAGGGGACCCAGGAGCAGGGGCGCAGCAAGCTGGAGGGGACAAGGGGAGGAAAGGGGGCAGAGCCAACGTCACCCCAACCTGGAGCTGTGGCCGGCGGCACGAGCGAGTCTGCAGCCCGGCTGGGCGGAGGGGGCTGGTTTCAGAGCTCGCTAAGAGTCCCCGAGAACCCCCAGAACCGAACCGAGGCAACTCACCTGTCCGCTAGAGAATACGAACACAAGAGCTGCCCCGGCCGCCGTCATCCCCCAGGTGAAGAAGGTCCCCAGCAAGGCCTGGGACACAGGGCTGTGACCTTGGAGCATGCTGGATACGGCTGTGTGAGGAGGAGCACGAGAGGGTCAGCACCCGCGGCCCCGCCACCCGAGCTGGCCCACGTCTGGGCTGCTGGCGTGCACCCTTCCGCCATCCATCCCGCAGTGACCTCAATGACCCGGCACAGGTCGGCTTCATCCAGCTTCTCCCCGGGTACTGGAAATCATCTAACTCCAAAAGGAGGGACACGCGGACACGTAGGGAGATGCCAGAGGAGTAGATGCCACAACAGAAGGGACAACATTGGGAAATAGGTCCAAAGAGAAGAAGCGCAAAGAATGTGAATTAGTTAGCCTGGAGGAAGGGCGCGTGGGAGGGTCTGCGACTGCAGCCTTCCGGCACATTCTGCGTTTTCTACCTGGCCTTGCCTATCGTCCATCAGCGGTTCTGTCTTCTCCAAACACAGGTGACTAGCTCCCATTCCCTCTTGAAGCTCTTCCACCTACAACCTGATCACACTTTCAACAGCTCCCCGGGGCAGTTCCCACGGCGGTTCCCAAGGCCTGCAAAGTGTACACACCATAGACTGACCTGCAACTAGCACAATAACTGTTCAACCACTGCACCCTGCGTGGGCATCATATTCCAACTCAACCCAATTATTCCCAGAACCTTCGACAAGCCCCAGATGGTCCTACTCCAAGTCTCCTTTATCCGGTTTCCTCCCAGCATGCCTTCCTCCCCGCCCTCCAGCCATCAGACCCAGTGAATCCTCTGTTGCCCACCTAACACCAACTTCAATTCCACACTTCCCTGATTCTTCCTCCCCACTCCCGTCCGAGGGCACATCTTTGGTGTCTTCTTTGTGTGGGCTTGCCTCCTTCATCTTTTATATCATTCGTTGCTTAAAAACAGGGATGATGTTTTTTCGCACTTGACACCCCTGTAAAATAGGGCTTTCTGGCACCCCAAAACTATGTGTTGAATTGAAAAGGGCCAGCTTAACGTGAAGAGGACACTCAGCAAGAACAAGGAAACAGAGACCCAAGGGGCATTTCCCCCAGTCCACTGAGCACGCTTGCTCCCAAAGCTGGGGAATCTCCTCTAGACTTGACATGTTTTCAATTCTAGCTCTAAAATGACAGGGAATCAGACGCTCCCTGTGGAAAGTTACGAGGCGGAGAAACCTGTTGGTTGAAAAGCCCTGTGTTTTGGTACATAAACACTGGGGGTCAGGGCCTCATCTCAAAGGGCTCATTCAGCTCGCCCCCCGTCCCCGCCATCTTCCAGCAACCACAGGGCTGGACACAACCCCACTGGGCTCAGCCCTGCCAGGCCCTAGCGGTCTGAGAGGAGCCAGCAGCCTGAGCTTGCAGATCAAAAGCTGAAGATTCTGCCTCTGACCCTGAAAGGAAACCAGGACAGAGGGCGGAAGGGCCCTCATGCCACGTGGGTCAACAACACAGCAGGATTCAGACCCAGGAGGGCTGTGAGTCCAGGTGAACCCAGATAAGCCCAGGTGAGTCCAGCTGTGCCCAGGCTCAGCCAAGGTGCCAGGAAACCTCGGAGAGAAACAGAATCTCTGGATTCCGATTGGGTCCCCATAGTCTAAATGGACTTCAGAATGATGACTGCACCAAATAAAGAAAAGCAAATATTAGAAAAAAACCCACCTTCTTATATGTGTCATCTAGTTAAGGTACCCTACAGACAATGGTTCACGTTTGTCTTTAAACAGAGACATCGGATCATTGCACCAACCTTCTCTTTCTAGCTGCTCAAGGATAAAATTTCAAACAGCATTTACAAAGAAAGGCACATAGCTATCATCTCCTCAGTACTTACCGTCCAAGACAGGTCATAACAAAAAAACAACTTTGTTTTTCAGCGTTGAATGTGCCTTTTAATAACTACAGAAAAGAGGAAACCGTTTACATTCACCAAGGGGCCAAAGTCAACAATGGATTTTGTGGGCTGGCAAACGAGGAAGCTCGTGGGTGTTCTTGGGGGCTAGTGGGAGGGGAAAACACCCTTCCAAGGCCCTATTTACACCCAAGCACCCTGGATGTAAGAAAAAGGGACACAGAGGGAAGACCAAGGCAACCATCCTTCCCATCCCTACAACAGCAGATTTATTGTCAGCAATGCAAGCTCAGTGCCCCTTGGAGAAGTTTCTTCCATTTGCTGTTTTAAATCCTCACTACTCAAAGGGTGGTCCCAGAACCAGCAGCGCTAGGCGCCCTTAGGAGCTAAGTTAGAAATGCAGAATCTCAGGCCCCACCCCAGCCTTGCTGAATCAGAACCTGCATTTTAGCAAGTTCCATGGGGGATTCTCATGCACATCAAAGTGGAAAGCACAGGTCTAAAACTGGAACAACTTCTACAAGACCAAGAACTTAGAAAGTGAGTTCTCCTGCCCTACGAGGGATCAGCAGGGTCACCGCCACAGAGACCCAAGAGAACAGAAAGTTTTCTCCAGCAGGTAGACCAGGAGTGCCTTGGGAGCAGGCAAGGTCAGCCAGGGCACCTCAAAAGCCGCTTCTGCAATGGGGCTCAGACTTCCTCATGAGCTGATACTAATACATAAACCTGGGTTGCTTTGCGGAAGGCAGGATTATTCTCTGCCCGCTCCGGCTTTAAAGATGCCAGCACCACACCACACATAGCAGCACACGGCTCCTGGCTGAGAGAGGATTTATTTATTTTCTCTCCTTTTTAATTAAACCTGTCACCCTGCTTCCAAGAGTCAGCTTCAAGATGCCAATGAAAAAGTTGCAGAGGTGGAAAAAGCACTTCACAAAACCTACATACATGTCCTGACTTCGAGAGTGGAACTGAGCAAAATGATTCGGGTTTGGGCTGACGTGACTGCGGAGAATGTTCTCTAATACCTGGCTACTCAAAGTGTGGTCCGAGGACTGGCCGACCTGGGGGTTGATTAGAAATCACCCTCTCGGGCCTGCTGCATCTTAACCGGATTCCCAGCCAAATTCAAGGGGTCCCGCTGACCCCCAGAACCAGAGGGAGGGGACTCGGAGCAGCTGGACTTGTAGCCACGGCCGTTCCCAGGGCTCCCGGGTCCCCCACACATGCCCACCGGGAAGCACTAAATGAAAAGATCTTGGGGAACCACTGTCAAAGGAAGGCAGGTCAACAGCCTCCAGCTCGCCCTGGAGAGGGGCCGAGGTGGGGCTCCGGGCACCCCTCCCCCTCCTCTGCCACCTTCCGAGGCCGCCCCGCTTCTCCTCCGACCCCCTCCTCTCCCAGGGGCACCCCCTTCCAAACTGCATGGGGCTGCCCTTCCGAGTCCCACGCTCTGCTCGCGCTGGCCCCAGCCCCCGGGCCTCTAGCCCCACCGAAGGCGCCGAAGGAGAGAAAAGCCGACTCACTTCGGTGCCCTCTCAAGCCCCCACTCCACTTCCATCAGCCCCGCAGCGGCTGGCTCCCCGGCTCCACTCCGCGGTCACTTCCTGCTTCCCTCCCGGCACACGTGTCCCCCGGCCTTGAGGCCCCGCCCCCACTGCTGCGACTGGCAGATCCGGCCGGGAGAATAAATTCTCTGGTTCACAGCCTCCGCGGGCTCGGGAGCAGATCGGGGCGGGTGGAACAGAGCCCTGCAGAACCCTCTGCAATCTTCCAAGAAGCCCCAGAAACCCAAGGAAAGGACACCTTTCGCATCGTCCCGGATACCATTTATGTTGCTACACTTTGGCAGCTGAGTCCAACGCCCTGGGTGAGCAACAGGGCAGGACGCGTTTGGAGAGGGTGGGGAATGGAATCTCCCACCATCAGCATCCTTCAATAGGTCAATCAATGGCCCTCAAACTACAGCGTCCAGTGGAACCACCCAGAGAGATGTCAAAACACAGAATGCTGGCACCCTCAGAGCTTCTGGTTCTGGAAGCCTGGGTGGGGCCCGAGGTTTTCTGTTCTGAACTAATTGTTGCTGATGCTCCGGTCCTGGGACCCCTCTTTGAGAACTGCTGCTTTGCTCTCCAGGCCTTCTAGAAAAAGATCGTAGGGTAAGATAGCTAGATTTAGCCAAAAATAAAGACAGGATGCCCAGTTAAATTTGAATTTTAGATAAAAAACAAATAGTTTTTTAGTGTAAGTATACCCTGGGCAGTATTGGGGACATACTTATGCTAAAAACATATTTCATATTTGTTGCTTATCCGAAATTCAAATGTAATGGGTGTCCTGTATTTTATCTGATGACCCTACCAGAGGGTAACCAGAAACACTGCCCATAATCACAGTGGCCACAGACCAGAGGATCCAATGGGAGAAGACCACTTTTGTCCATAGTTGTGGGCACTGATGATTGCACCAGATCCATGACACTGGGCCAGGAAGGGAAGACGGCATGGTGACAGTAGGTGGTTTCTGCCTTCAGGAGATTCCCAGACCAGGGAGAGAGCCAGACCAGCTGTCTTAGTCAGCTTGGGCTGCCCTAAGAAAATACCACAGACTGGGTGGCTTAAACAATAGACATCTGTTTTCTCACACTTCTGGAGGCTGCAAGTCCAAGATCAGTCCAAGATCAAGGTGCAGATTCGGAGCCTGGTGAGGGTCTCTTCCTGGTTTGCAGATGGCTGCCTCTCACTGTGTCCTCACATGGCCTTCTCTTGGTGCATGCACAGGAAGGAAAAGAGAGGGATCTCTCTCTCTCTCCCTCTTCTTATAACGCTTCCAGTCCTATCAAATGAGAAGTCCACCCTTATGGCTTCATTTAACCTTATTACCTCGTAAAAGCTCTATCTCCAAATGCAGTCCCATTGGGGGTTAGGGCTTCGGCATATGAATTTCATGGGTGGAGCCCTCATGAATGGCATTGTTATCCTTAAAAAACAGGTTCCAGAGAGCTCCCTTGCCCCATCTGCCACGTGAGGATACACAAGAAGTCTGTAAGCCAGATAAGGCCCTCACCCAACCACGCTGACACCCTCATCTCAGACTTCCAGCTTCCAGAACTGTGAGCAATAAATTTCTGTTGTGTATAAGCTACCCAGTCTGTGGCATTTAGTTACAGCAGCACAAAAGGGACTAAGAGACTCCATTTTACAGATAAGAAAACTGAGGCTCAGGAAAGCTCTGTATTGAGCCCAGGTTGACAGGGAGGTATGGGAAACCAAGCCCAGCTGACTCCAGAGATGGTGTTCTTCCTGCCTCAGGCATTCAGGACTCACAGGCTGGGACGGGACACCCTGATCAGCAAAACGTCTCTCTTTCCTTGAGCCATGCCAGTGCCCTAAAGCAGGGCGGCCAACCCCCAGGAGACAAATCCTGCCATTTCCCATCTTTCCCACTGAACCCCTTACACACACACACACACACACACACACACACACCCCACCAACCCAAACATACAAATTGCCTCTGTCTTTCTTGCACTCACTGATGGTAAGAAGTGCCCAAGTGTTGCCCAAAAGAAAATGTTTCCTTAAAGCTAAGTACACTGGCTCTTACCTCCAGCCCATCCCCAGCCCATTCCCATTCTCTCCCTTCAAAGCGAACTGTGCCCTGCAGCCTCCATAAGCTGGGGGAAGAGAGGAGAGATGAGTGTGTAAGAACAAACTAATTAGCAGGGGCTCATTAAAAGGTGGTGGGGGACTTCCCTGGCAGCGCAGTGGTTAAGAATCTGCCCGCCAATGCAGGGGATGCAGGCTCGAGCCCTGGTCCGGGAAGACCCCACATGCCGCGGAGCAACTAAGCCCGTGTGCCACAACTACTGAAGCCCACGCACCTAGAGCCCGTGCTCCACAACAAGAGAAGCCACCGCAATGAGAAGCCCGCGCACCGCAACCAGGAGTAGCCCCCGCTCATGGCAGCTAGAGAAAGCCTGCGCGCAGCAACAAAGACCCAACGCACACAAAAATAAATAAAATAAATTCATAAAAATAAATAAATAAATAAAATTTAAAATATAATAAAATGAATAAAAGGTGGCGGGTGCCGTGCAGGCAGAGAGGGCTGCCTCCCAAACGTCCAAAGGCCATGGAACGAACTTGACAGTCAGCAAGGTATCCACAGGGCAGTGGGATGGTGGCCCTTTCCAGAGGAATTGCTGTAGCTTGATCTGGTTAAGCAACCTGCCAGCAGCAAGCACCTCCCACTGGAGCATGGGGTGGGGCGGGGCAGGGCGGGGGGGGGTGGGTTGGGGGGGTGGAGGGAGACAGCTTCACAGGAAGTGCTGGGGGAGATGGAGAAGTGACAAGAGATGGACACAAGTGGTCCAGCCCAGTGAGTCCCAGTGAGTCCTGTTGCTTCTCTTATTCTCTCCTCCTCCCCACCCCTTCCTCCTCCCTTCTCCTCCTTCTCTCTGCCCCACTTTCCCTCCCCCTCCCTCCCTCCCTCCCTCCTTTCCTCTCTGAAATCTTGTTTCTTTTAGGAGGTACTGCAGCAATTAAGCAAAGGCTTTGGAATCTGACAGCCCAGGAAGAAGCCCAGCTTGGCACGTGAGTCTCCTTGGACAAATTCCCCAACCCCTCTCAGCCTCAGTCTCCCCATCCTGGGTCTGGGAGTAATCACCCTGTGCTCTCTCTACAGGTGACTGGAACTGGAACAAAGTGCCTACCATCCAGCAGGGCACCCATCACGGCAGGCTGAACGATCATTATCCCTCGACCCTCACTCCTTCCTTCATTTATTCACTCATTCATTTATCCAGTGGATATGTCATGGGCCTCTGTTGGCCCTGCTGGGCCCTGGCACAGGGATATCAGCTACACACAGAGAGCGTGGCCTGGCCCAGCCTCTCTGGCCTCTCATTTCTTTCCCTTTCCTGAAGTCTGACCACTGACACATCAGGAGGACCAAGATAAGCCTCTGAGCCTGGGGCTCCGGTTCCTTCCAAGTGCGGATGATAAACCCAGCTGAACTGGCGCTGATATGCTGAAGGGATTAAAGAAGTGAAAGTAATAGGCAGTTCAAAGAAGTGCTATTGAAATGTCAGGGACTTTTTGCTGTTCTTTTAGGGGATTTTCTAAGTATGCCCCACCCATATATCCAGAATTCATCCACTTTGCCCAAAATAACAGCTCTGACTCATCATCCTGCCCTGATTCCCATTGAGCACCACCACCCAACCCCACCCCTGCCCCGCCACCAGTCTGTCCTCCAAGCAGCAGCCAAAGTGATTTTTTTTTTTTTTTTAGATGTTGGGGGTAGGAGTTTATGTATTTATTTTTGCTGTGTTGGGTCTTCGTTTCTGTGCGAGGGCTTTCTCTAGTTGCGGCGAGCGGGGTCCGCTCTTCATCGCAGTGCACGGGCCTCTCACTATCGCGGCCTCTCTTGTTGCGGAGCACAGGCTCCAGATGCGCAGGCTCAGTACTTGTGGCTCACGGGCCTAACTGCTCCGCGGCATGTGGGATCCTCCCAGACCAGGGCTCGAACCCGTGTCCCCTGCATTAGCAGGCAGATTCTCAACCACTGCGCCACCAGGGAAGCCCCCAAAGTGATTTTTTAAAGACAGAAGTCCAACCACGTCAGTCTACTACTGCAAAGCCTCTGAGAGCTCCTCCTTGCCTTTGGAGTAAACTAGTGGGTAGAGGCCAGGGATGCTGCTAAACATCCATCACTACTCACAATCTCCACAACAAAGAATTATCTGACCAAAAATGTCAATAGTGCCAAGATTGAGAAGCCCTAGTGTCATCCCATAAAATAAATCTTCTTAGTATGAAGTGATGACAAAACTCACTCTTTAAAATTTAACACACCCGGGCTTCCCTGGTGGTGCAGTGGTTGAGAGTCCGCCTGCCGATGCAGGGGACACGGGTTCGTGCCCCGGTGCCGCGGAGCGGTTGGGCCCGTGAGCCATGGCAGTGGGGGGAAAAGCCATTGAAAGTATTAAAATGTAAAGACTTTTCCTTTTCTCTGCATCTGCTCACTGCAGACTCCATGGTCCCATCAGACTTTGCTTATAAAACACAAGTTCAGAGATAAAATTATTAGGAATCTCAGGACAGTGACAGCAGAGCACTAACCCAGGCCTGGAGCCTTTGGGGGCGGGGGTGGGGGTGGGGGGGTGGAGTCAGGCCAGGGTTGGTTATTCAGCAAAAAAGTCCACAGAGAGATTGAGAACTAGGATGTTGAAGATGGAGGGAAAGTACAGACAAGACCACAACTAGAGGCCAAAGTCATCAAAGCCAGCCCAGGGAGGGAAGCCGTAGAGATGGGAAATAGGGGCTGGACACCCCACAGAGGGAGCCTGCGATCTGGGAAGGAGATATTCCAACTCCTACTGGGAAGGAGAGATTAGGCAAGAAAATAAGCAGAAGCATCTCAGCAACCAGAAACCCGTGGACCAGTATCTGGGGTCTCCAAGTTTTCCAGGGGCCTATGAAATGGTTACGAACTGAAAAAAAAACATACCAGGTTTTGGTTCCGAAAAAACAAATGGTAGAAATTTAAATTAACAAGTGTTTAACGCAATGTCTATAAAACCTTGTTAATTGTTGACTTTGGTATTCATAAAAATTTAATTACATTCGGAAAACAATCTGAGTCTTAGCGTTTCTCCCTTCAAGAGAATTCCTAAGTAGGCACAATAATGGCCAAGAAATCACAACCAGTCATAAATTAAATAAGCTTCGAGACAAATCATTTCAAAAGCAAAATTATAAAATAATCTTTCTGATTATATTATGGGGGGGGGAGTACTTAATGTGGAATGTGGGAGCATTTTAATATGCTTAGGGCAATATGGGGTGAGATCTCCAAAAGCAGGAGTCGTTTTAGGGAACTACAAATATCTTAAGAGGCCCCAGGGAATGGGGAGGGAGGCTGGATTCCAAGAAGCCTTATTTCTCTCTCCGAGTGGGAGCAGAAACAAAACTCGTTTCATGTGGATTTGCTGTAGTTTGCGGACGGTTGGTGATAGTGACAAAGTAGGGCTGGGTGAACCTACCCGGAAAGGATGATTGTTTCCTACTGTCACCATCATCCCCAGGGAATGGGACCAGCAAGGAGGAAGGAAGCAAAGGAGGAAGGGAAGGATGGAGGGAGGGAGGGAGGGACAAAATCACCTCTCTGTGCTCATGCGAACTATCTCAACCTAACAGGGAGGTTTCCTAATTCGGTTTCCATTCTTGGACTTCTTATGGGTGAACTGTGCACCCCCCAAATTCACATGTTAGAGTCCTAACCCCCAGTTCCTCAGAATGTGACCTTATTCGTAGACAGAGTCTTCCCAGAGGTAATCAAGCTAAGGGGAAATCATAGGATGGGCTCTAACCCAACAGAGCTGGTGTCCCTATAAAAAGGAAATGTAGACACAGAGACACACACCGAGGAAAGACGACATGAAGAGACACGGGGAGGAGGCAGCCATCCGCACAACTGGGAGGGAGCCTGGCCAGACCCTTTCCCACGGCCCTCAGGAGGGACCAAGGCTGCCGACACCTTGACTGGGGACTTCTGGCCTCTGGAACTGTGAGACAGTAAATTTCTGTTGTTTCAGTCACGGTCTGTGGTATTTTGTTACAGCAGCCCTAGCAAACTAACACAGGGCTTAAAGGTCACTGTAGGCCACACCATAAAATTTAGCGCCAGGAAGAACCTCCAAGAGTCTCTGGCCCCGGCCCCTTGCTTCACAGATGGAACCCTGGACACAGAGCTGGAACCCACACCTCCCACCAGCCCCATTTCTCCCATGTCTCACACATTTGTGAGTCCCTAATCCTCCCGGGCTGTCGGGTCAGAGTCCTAGCTTTCTGGCTCAACCATGAAAATGATTATTGTAAGCAAGACTACAGGGAAACGGGTCAGGATACCAAAGCTCAGGCTTCCCTGGTGGCGCAGTGGTTGAGAATCCGCCTGCCAATGCAGGGGACACAGGTTCAAGCCCTGGTCCGGGAAGATCCCACATGCTGCAGAGCAACTAAGCCCATGCGCCACAATTACTGAGCCTGCGAGCCACAACTACTGAAGCCCACACGCCTAGAACCTGTGCTCCGCCACAAGAGAAGCCACCGCAATGAGAAGCCCGCACACGGCAATGAAGAGTAGCCCTTGCTCGCCGCAACTAGAGAAAAACCGCGCGCAGCAACGAAGACCCAACGTAGCCAAAGATAAAGAAAGAATACCAAATGTCATAAAAATGTCTCTAGTACTTTCCAGAAGGATCCACTAACAAACAACTGACATTCCCAAACCCCGTCTTAAATGATCCTGCAAGCAAGAGGTACGGATACTATAGTTATTTTCATGGTGAGACAGACTTCTACAACTATTTAAAAATACTATTTCACTGAGACTTTACACAGACTCACCCTGGCCTTTTACCCAAAGTTGTAATTGGTGAGGTTTTACAGTCTTGCCACGTATTCTGGAAACATCAGCCGGGACCTGCAACAGAGAACAATACAGACAGAAAACCTTACACATAAGAGGCACTCGGAAAAAAAAATCATTTGTCTAATTAAATGGAACGATGGAGCCATGCAAACTGGCCTGGTCCCTCTGTTTCCGCTAATGGGGTTGATCCATCAGTGTGATTTCCCAGGAACTCGCTTAATAAAATGATTTAAAATATTGGGAGGAGAAAAGATATTGATCACTCTAATGCTCAACAAAAGAAGGCTAGTTCAATACATTACAGAACATAAAGGCAGTGGACTTTTAGGCAGTTAGTCAAAACGATAAACACAGTAGCAGCAGAGGAAATAATACATTATATGGTGCTTTGTGAAAGAAGCAATATACAAAAATATATGCCATTTGTTATTACAATGGCAAAAAATACACAAATAACAGAAAACTAAAATTCATACAAATTAAAGTACTTGGGTAATGAGAGTATAGAGTTTTCCCCCCTTTCTACAACGTTATGTTCTTTTTATAATTCTTTTTCTAATTTATTTATTTATTTATTTATTTTGGCTGCGGTTGGGTCTTTGTTGCTGCGCGTGGGCTTCCTCTAGTTGCGGCGAGCGGGGGCTACTCTTCCTTCGGGTGAGCGGGCTTCTCACTGCGGTGGCTTCTCTTGTTGCAGAGCACGGGCTCTAGGCACGCGAGCTTCAGTAGTTGTGGCACGTGGGTTCAGTAGTTGTGGCTCGTGGGCTCTAGAGCACAGGCTCAGTAGTTGTGGTGCACGGGCTTAGCTGCTCCGCGGCATGTGGGATCTTCCCAGACCAGGGCTCTACCCTGTGTCCCCTGCATTGGGAGGTGGATTCTCAACCACTGCGCCACCAGGGAAGTCCCCTCTTTTTATAATTTAAACACATTTCAAGCAGGTATAAAAGGAGATGAATCCAGAAAACAAGGCTCACTGAGCTTAAATAACATGACTTAAGGTCAGTAGTGAAACCCAATGTAGACTCTCCTAATTCTATGCACAAGACTCCCAGTCAATAATGTCGACTCTGTGCTTATATCCAAAACCACCTGGATGCTTCGGAAAGCCAGGTTCCCTTGAAAATTTCCACGATTTGTTTTAATCGGTCATTTCCCATGGATTTTCTTCACCTCATTAGCTCTCCAACAGGCCAGCTGCAGGATGAGGTCGTCTGCCCGTGACGAGAACCAGAGGCGGCTCCCCCTGCCACACATCCACCCACGCACATGCTCCTCCCAGAGCCCCTGGGACTGCCTGTCGCCACCAGGCAGGGCTGTCACGATGCAGGTCACGTTTCCTGTCTTGCAGCTCACAGACAGATGGTTGGCGGGGCCTTGGCTTGGACAGAACACGTGAGCCCCGGGGTGCCCGCAGACGTGGGGGCCCCCACCGCCCGCCGGAGGCCCTGCCTCAAAGACTCCCTAGATACTCCCAGGAGACCATGGGCTCAGGGCACAGTGCTCACACCTAAGGCTCCTCTTCCCCTCCATCCCAACCCAGAAAAGCATAGAGTTCGGGCCTTCACACGGGGCCCCTGACACGTACCCAGCTGCCTTCAGGGGGGCCTCATGACAGTTGGACTTCAGAATGTCTCCGGAGGTGCCTGCTTCTGGGGTGGAGAGGGCTATGCTGAGTTCTTCCAGAACCTTCCACAGCCATAGCGGGGAAGCACTCTCTAGTCCATTTTAATACCAAAATCTACTCTGGGTTCATTACAACAAGCATGGATGATCTAGTATGTAACCACCTCTGTGCTCTCTCTAAGCCACCTGTTATTCCGTCTCCAACTGCACTCCCCTCCAAAAAATAATTTGAAAGCGTTTAGTCAAACAAATGATGTTAAAGCAAGAATTCGTCCTTTTCCTCGTTTTTTAATTCATCAAAGACACACTGAGGTAACTACCAATCAGAGCTTCAAATCAACATGAGATACCAGGGCCACAGAACTGAGAGGCCTTCACTCCAACCAAAAGCAGAAGAGATTGGATTTGAGGTTGACTTTGCCTCGTTTGGCTTTGGGAAATTTTTTTTTTTTTTTTGCGGTACGCGGGCCTCTCACTGTTGTGGCCTCTCCCGTTGCGGAGCACAGGCTCCGGACGCGCAGGCTCAGTGGCCATGGCTCACGGGCCCAGCGGCTCTGCGGCATTCGGGATCTTCCCAGACCTGGGCACGAACCCGTGTCCCCTGCATCGGCAGGCAGACTCTCAACCACTGCACCACCAGGGAAGCCCGGGAAATATTAATAATGGATAAACACCATACTAGGCAGTCCCTTCAAGCTCAGGAACCCCAAGCTGGGAATCATGGCTGCAGGGGGTGGGGAATAAATGAAACACATAGTCCTTGACTTTGAGAAGCCAGGAAAACAACAAATAAATCCACACCAAACAATTACCTATGCGAGTAGCTCCCAACCCTTGTCCATTGTTGTTCTAACGTGGCTACCCATGAGGTTTTCAACCCTAAAGAGAATGATAGTGAATGTGTGCCATCCCTTGGGTGAACAGAGAAGACACTTCATAAATACTTGTCAAATAAATGAGCGGTGACCCTTATTTTTTTAAAGACTCTTAATTTTTACAGCACACACTCCCAGGCAAGACTTCTAGAACGTGATCTCACCAAGACCTCTAAATGCCAAATTAATCAAAGAAGTTGGGTGCAGCTGCTATTCCAGGACGCTGGTGAGACTTGAGGTGACAAGGCTGGCAGCAGACTTGGGGGAGGAGCTCACGCTAAGATGGCCTCTTCCCCATAAATACTTATTCATTCTCTTCTCTTGAAAATGTTTCCCCATCTTTGAACCCTTATTGGGCAAGACTGTGGTTACTACTCAGCTGGAAACCAGTGCCACACCGATTAAATGCCAACAAGTTTTAGAACAGAGATCATTAAGGGTTGGAATAGTGAGGGTGGGAACCTATAGAACAGTGAAGGATGTTGTGGGGTAGACCGAGAGGAAAGGAGAAGGCATTCTTGATGGGAGACCCAAAGACCCAGAGACAGAAATTAGGTGAAATGTTTGGAAAACTACACAGAAACTGGCCAAGCCATAGCAGGGAGGGTTTAGACAGCACGCTTACTGATTCCAACCTAAATCATCTGCAAAGGCACATCAACATGGACCCTACATTCCATCTAGCATGGTAACCCTTAATTATATAAAATCTTGGACCTTTTTAAAAAAAATGAATCATACAGGAATACCCTGGCAGTCCAGTGGTTAGGACTCTGCGCTTTCAATGCCAGGGCCCGGGTTCAATCCCTGGTCAGGGAACTAAGATCCAGCAAGCTGCGCAGCACAGCCAAAAAAAAAGAAAAAAGAGTCATATATTTGTCAACCATTAGGAATATAAGCTACTTAAGAGTTTGGTAACATCTCACACTTTTTTCTACCCACCACAAAACTTATTTTCTTGAGGGCAAAACCCTTGACAACTGTATCAGTCAGGAAATGCTGAAAGTTTTAGAGCAATGGACTGGCCTGCTCCAAGGATGAGGTGGGGAAGAATCTGGAAGCAGGGGGTAACAAGGATGGGAGGAAGAAAAGGCAGGATGTTCAGAGAACAATACAATTCACAGGGAGAGAAACGCAATCTTCCTGGAGACACAAAATGTGCCCCGATGTTAGGCAGTGGCGTTTCCTGACATCATACCTGCTGCTATTCCCAGAACAGAAGAGAAGCTAAAATAACTAAATAAAAGGCTTTGCTTGAGTCCCCACGGCACGGGACTCAGAGCCTTCCTTATTAAAGGAAATTTGAAAATTCCTTTCCTGGGGTTATAGTGGGGCTCATAGGGTGACCAACCATCCAGGCTTCAAAGGACTGATGGGCTCCTTGGAAGCAAAACTTTGGGTTTTAATTGGAACAGTTCTGGGCACACCAGGATGGGTGGGTCTCTCCACATCACATCATTCACGTGAAGGGAAGCTGACTTATTCGTGCACAGAGCTTTGCTAGAATTTTCCATTATCCAGACTGAATGGTGGGCGCCATAATCCCAGCCCCTCCAGAGGCTTAGGAATCTCGAAGGTCAGGTTAGTACCTTGCTACCCAACGAGTGACCTATGACCTTGCAGCAAGGGCTCCACATAGCAGCCCCTGGGGCAGGGATGAGCCTGGTAGAGATGCAGAAATCTCAGGCCCTGCCCCGACGTGACGAATCAGAACCCACATGTAACCAGACTGGGGATCCGTCCCAGACAGAGGGACTGGAATTATGGCAGCCACCGTTCAACCCCGAGGGGCAGGAGGTTTAGGGATAAAATTCGTTCCTTAAGTGGTCCGTGCGTCTGCGCATGTGCTATGTCTTTTCTCATTTCAATATCAGGGGGAACCATCCACAAGTGGTGCTGAGGGAATTACAGCTTTTTATTAGCAATAACAGCATCCCGCTGCAGGAAGGCCACGGGGGATCCTGCCTCAAGAGTCATCTTAGGGGCTTCCCTGGTGGCGCAGTGGTTGAGAATCTGCCTGCTCATGCAGGGGACACGGGTTCGAGCCCTGGTCTGGGAGGATCCCACATGCCATGGAGCAACTAGGCCCGTGAGCCACAACTACTGAGCCTGCGTGCCTGGAGCCTGTGCTCCGCAACAAGAGAGGCCGCAATAGTGAGAGGCCCGCGCACCGCGATGAAGAGTGGCCCCCGCTCGCCGCAACTAGAGAAAGCCCTCGCACAGAAACGAAGACCCAACACAGCAAAAATAAATAAATTAATTAATAAACTCCTACCCCAACATCTTCTAAAAAAAAAAAAAAAAAAGAGTCATCTTATTTCCTCTCTTCAATCTCTTCTCCAGACTTCGAGAAAGAACCTGCAACAGGCCAGAACAACATTTCAGATTCAGTGGTCGCTTGGTTTATTAGGGCAGCATTTCTCAGCCGCAGCACTGTTCACATTCTGTGCCGGATCGTTCCTTGTTGGGGCAAGGAGAGCGCTGCCCCGTTCATGGGAGGATGTCCAGCAGCATCCCTGGCCTCTGCACACTGGATGCCAGTAGCAGCCCGTCCCAGCTGTGACAACTAGTAATGTCTCCTAAGGGGCCAAACAGCCCGCAGTTGAGTACCACCAACTCAGACAAAGAAAAGATTAGGGCAACAAGAACTGAGAGGACAGATTAGGACGCTCTGCCTGCCGGGGAGTTCGTTCAAGTCTCGAAAACTAGGCCAGGCTGATCCCTGCAGGCTCCTGGAGAAAATCAGCTGGGTGACCTAAGGCCCAGCCCATGTCCACGACGACACTGTCTGCAGTGATGCAGTGACACTAATGAAGACGAGCAGCCCCACTGCCCCTGGCTCATGCCGCCTGCCCCCCTACTTACAGCTACTCTTCATTAGTATTTAACCACAGAGACAAGGAAGGCCTTTCTGCCTTCTCAGTAGAGTGCCATGCTGAATGATATCAGAGGATTTCTAACAGCACTGTTTAAAAAAAAAAAAGACTGGGTAGTTTCTGTTAGAATCACCATAGTCAACCATCTGGCCGAGTCCTCAGCCCTAGTAACAAGGCGTAAAGCCCTGGGCACTGGCAGCTCCATCCCCTACTTTTGGCAGTGCTGTCTACTGTCTGAGTGGCCCCAGAAAACTTGGGGACAGGGGAGAAGCTCCCACCTCTACCTCCTGGCCAGCCTGAGCCTCACCCTTGCTCAAGGAACATGGAGAAGGAACGACTCTATTTTGTTCATTTGAAGATGCATGAACCACCACCCCACCCCCAGTTTGGCATCTCGGAAATCTGATTCATCTCGCAACGTTACACTTGCCGTCAGCCAGGGGGCAGGTGGGAAGCAGCCATCACGGCCTGATCAGGCTCCAACATTGGAAGCACAGGCATGAGATTCTCAGTAGGGCCTTGGAAGTTGGGAAGGAACAGAGGGGGACCCTTCTGGCCCCTGGGAGAGAGACGGTCATGGAGCACGGGTGAGGAGGTGGGAGTGACATTCCTGAAGGAAGCAGAGGCGGCCAGTCCTACATCCACACTTAAAATGTGGCCCCTGGACCGGCAACAGCAGCATCACCTGAGGTCTTGCAAGACATGCAAATTCTCAGGCTCCACCCCAGACGTACTGAACCACAAGCCCTGAGAATGGGGTCCAGCAACATGTATTTCCACAAGCCTTTCAGGATATTCTTATGATGCCCAAGCTGAAGAAGCACTCTATATTTTTGGCTTAAATCTATAAAGTTGGCTTAAATCAAGAGATTAGCACCAATGGCTTTTATTTGTTTTATGGATTCTTTTAAGATAGGCTACATCACTGCTTCCCTGGTGGCGCAGTGGTTAAGAATCTGCCTGCCAATGCAGGGGACACGGGTTCGAGCCCTGGTCCGGGAAGATCCCACATGCCACGGAGCAACTAAGCCCGTGCATCACAACTACTGAGCCTGTGCTCTAGAGCCCGCGAGCCACGGTTACTGAGCCCGTGTGCCACAACTACTAAAGCCTGCGCGCCTAGAGCCCGTGCTCTGCAACAAGAGAAGCCACTGCAATGAGAAGCCTGCGCACCCCAATGAAGAGTAGCCCCCGCTCGCCGCAACTGGAGAAAGCCCGCACACAGCAGCGAAGACCCAACGCAGCAAAAAATAAATAAATAAATAATTTTTAAAAAGAAAGAAAGAAATGCTACATCAGCAACACTCTAAATGAGAACTAAACTGTATGAGAAAAAAAAATACTACCTAAATACTCTTGACTTGAGAAGTCAAATATGAAGAAGTGTCACAAAATGATTCTTCTTCCAGTTAATTTTAATTATATTGCCTTTATATCTATTCATATCTGTGTATATGTATATTTTCCTTTATGTGTATGTAATAATAGAAAATGAAGCATAAACGAGTTCTTTTAATAAGTAAAACTTAAAATTTCTAACTATAAGCAAGTCTGATAGTTTGGGGCAGTATCTTCTTCTTTTTGTTTCTCGGTGGTTCACAAAATAACAGCGCCTCCTCGAGTTGATGGAGTCTTAGGTTCAATAGAATGCATGTTCTCTTAGCAAATGTTGCTTGGTCTAACTGAAATCTCTTGTGATAAAGTTTAATCCGTTTCTTCAGCAAGGCTAGACTGCAGTTAGTCACCATCTTCTATGCAAGGATGTGTCCTACACTCAAAGATGATAAATGGGGGCTTCCCTGGTGGCGCAGTGGTTGAGAGTCCGCCTGCTGATGCAGGGGACGCGGGTTCATGCCCCGGTCCGGGAGGATCCCACGTGCCGCGGAGCGCCTGGGCCCGTGAGCCATGGCCGCTGAGCCTGCGCATCCGGAGCCTGTGCTCCGCAACGGGAGAGGCCACAACAGTGAGAGGCCCGCGTACCGCAGGAAAAAAAAAAAAAAAAAAAAAAAAGATGATACATGGACCTTTTCTCAGCCTTATTTTCCTCCGCAAGGCTCTTGCTCTGAGCCCCGCAACAGTCCCAATCCTCTCAGCATCGCTGTGGCTTTCCTTGGATGCTCCTCCTCAATTACAGGGCACCTACAGTAAAGTACGGGGTAAGCTGCCAGGCTAATTGGACATCTGGATGACAGCTGTGCACTGCTGGCAGAGGCCGGCTTCAACCCTTGAAAATGAACTGAGTTAGGGTATCCGCAAGGGCCTGTGAACCCAGAAACAAAGCCCCCTGTAGGACCTAGCACCCCAGAGTTCTCAAGTAAGTCGGGAGACCAAAGAAGGCAGCTAGCACATCAGCATGAGAAGCAGCCCTCGGTGACATTCAGGCTGCCAGTCGGCAGCTCCTGGACCTTTCAACCAGACTTCTCTCTCAGGGACTGCGTGAGCTCTGAGGTCCCTTGGTAATCTGACAGAAATTGACTAGAGGCTAAAATAATTGCTTTGCAGCCAGATAAAAACAACCTAGAGGGAAACAGGATAGGAGCCTGTTGGCTTACATGACACAAGAAGCAGCAGTGGGCTTAGCCCTCTGGCCTGGCCTCTGGAAGCAAGCCCAGCCCAGAGAGGGACACGCCCTTCTTTTTCTTTGGGCGTCAGAGAATCAGAAAGTTCAGCTGCAAAGATGGACTTAAGGAGGCATCCAAACGGAATGAACCTGAAAAAAAAAAAAAAAAAAAAAAAGGACTTCCCTGGCGGTCCAGTGATTAAGACCCTGCACTCCCAATGATTCAGGGGCACAGGTTTGATCCCTGGTCGAGAAAGGTCCCGCACGCCGTGTGGCACGGCCAAAAAAAAAAGAAAGAAGGAAATGAACCTGCACAGGTCGTGGTGCTCAAAAATAAATCTGCTGAATTCACCAGTGACTCCATTGGTTCAAAGCCCTCCTTCTAGCTTAGACTGAAGATTCTCAACTGGTCAGGCTGGAGAGAAGGGCGGAAAGGGCAGGGAGATATATCAGGATCACCTGATATATATCACGGGAATTTGTGTGAATTACATACACTAGCTAACACTTTACCTTGCACAGGTACCATTTTAAATACTTAACCCTCATCTGATCTTCACAACAACTAATGAGGCTAGTGACAGATACCATGCCCACTTTACAGACAAAGAGATGGGGGCATGCCCCCATACTAATGATTACAGTGTCTGAGATACATCTCGACTGGCAAGGTCCTGTAATTGACAATAACTGCCGTGGCGACACCGCTGGGGGTGGGAGGGCCACAAATCCTTCAGTGCGTCAGGGCAGAGACACAGTGGAGAGCCACCGCCTTGGCTTATCTAAGTCAATGACTGAACCAAATCAGTGGTCATCTGCTGAGTTGGGACGTGGCACACCCAAAAGGACAAGCATCCCCTACAACATCCCCCAGACGTGGATGTGTGGCCTCTTCTTGAACCCCACCTATGACGGGGACCCTACCGCCAACCTAGTGAAGGTGTTACATCTCTCCCCACAGAATTTCTACCCAGTAGGTCCAGCTTTGCCTCTGGAGGTTCCTACATCTCTTTCCTGTGACCTAAAGGCAGCATTCAGCTCATCCCAACTCTTCCCTCTTCCAACCTAAACATGGGTTTTTCCAACTGTTCTCCCAATGACCTGGCCCAGGTCCCTCACCACCCACACTGGTTCCCTCAGGGTGTGGTACGGCTGAAGAAACACCCTCTCAGAGAGCTCCTGGCCCTGCCTGCCCTGCTAGTGTCACAAAGCTTCCATCCATGCAGCCTTGTTGATTCTTATTATGTTTTCCCTCATCATTTTCCAATTTGGAAAATACCAAAAAGAATAAAAAAGAAAAAAAATCGTCCCATATATTTCTGTGTATGTGTTTGTGTGTGTGTATATATATATATGTACATGTGTATATGTGGGTATATATGTAGATATACATACACCTATATACACATACACATATATACACGTGTATATATGTATATAGGTGTGTATATGTATGTGTTCACACACTTATATACACACTCATATATACATGAACACATATACACGTGTGTATGTGTACATGTGTATATAGATGTGTATATGTATGTACACACACACCTATATACACAACTATACACACAGCTATATATGTATGTACACATGTACATATGTACACGTGTGTATATTTGTATACGTGTATATAGGTGTGTATGTATGTACATCTGTTTATATACATGCATACACATTTATATATCCACATACTATGTTTATATACATATATACACACAAACATGTGTATACATATAATTTAAATTATATAATGCTATATATTTGTATGCATTACTTATATAATTTCAAATTTATAAATATAAATTGATTTATATGAAAATTATACAATTATTATATTACTATTACAATATTGCATAATTATTATATTATTGTACAGAACAATCACATTATTTTATTTTATACATATATATATCTAATTCCACAACTTCTTTTTCTTACCATAGACGTCTCCCAAGCTGGTCCATATGACATTACCTCTTCCTTCTTGTTCACGCTGTGCAGGATTCCTCTGCGGAGATGAGCTGTATTTTAACTGATTGGTCCCCTCCTGGAGGACTTCTAGGATGTTTCTAATCTCTTGCGAGTATCAACAATGCACTAGTGATTAGTCTTGTGCCTCTATCCTGAAGTGTGGATGAGGATACTTCCCCAGGATCCATTCCTGGAAGTGCAAGCTGGGCCCTCAGGTGTGTGCAGGTTTTCTCTTGACAGACGTCAGCAAATGACACTTCTGAAAGAGCTCTCCAAATTCCACTTGCGTTATCAGTGAGTGGGAATTCTTTTTCTTTTCCAAATATGATAGGGAATAACAGCACTTCATTGATAAACTTCCCCCAATGTTTGCGGCCCTCCTATGTGTTAATGTGCCAGCTGTGTCCCCAGAGAAACACGGGGTTCAGTGGTTGAGGGCACAAGCCCTAGGGTTTTCACCCTGCCTCTACCTCTTATTGACGGTGCCTCGATTTCTCCATCTATAAAATGGGAGAACTCAGAGCTGCCATGAGGCAGGAATGGTACAGGTACAGCAGTTAGCATAGAACCTTTGCCCCCCTCTTTAAATGTAAGCTAGTCCATGGAATTCCATACATCCTACACGAGCCATCTCCTTCTCTCACTTCTCCCAACCACCAATTCACCTCTGGTTCTCCCACTATTCTTTGTTTTTTTGTCTTCCTCCTTAATCCTCTTGATCTTCCTGACTACACTCTTTTTTCTTATCCTGGCAGCCCATCTTTTTTTAAAAATTGAAGTGTAGTTGATTTGCAATGTTGTATTAGTCTCTGCTATACAGCAAAGTTATTTAGTTATACAAACATACACATGTGTGCGTGTGTATATATATACATATACACATACATATATATACATTCATATATACACACATTCTTTTTCATATTCTTTTCCATTCTAGTTTATCACAGGATATTGAATATAGTTCCCTGTGCTATACAGTAGGACCTTGTTGTTTATCCATGCTATATCTAATAGTTTGCATCTGCTAACTCCAAACTCCCAATCCATCCGTCCCCCTTGACAACCACAAGTCTGTTCTCTAAGTCTGTGAGTCTGTTTCTGTTTCGTAGATAAGGTCATATGTGTCATACCTTAGATTCCACACATAAGTGATATCATAGGGTATTTATCTTTCTCTTTCTGACTTACTGCACTTAGTATGATAATCTTTAGGTCCATCCATGTAGATCCTGGCAGCCCCTCTTTATGTGCAGATCCCCTTCCCTCTGTTTTGACCCACAGCTACCTGGGATGTTGCCCTTGTGGGCAGCTCTGAAGCCCACCCAGCTTGCCCAAGCATCAGGCCCACTTGGTGAATGCCTTGTTAAAATCCCATGGTATCATGTCCACAGCACATCTACCAGTCAACTAAGCCAATGGAGAAAACTGATGGATGACACCAGTGCAGCTTCTCCCCTGTAGCACACAAACCATCTATAGAGTAATCTGCTCCAAGAACACACCCTGGGACTGGCAATAAATTAACAAGTGTTGGTTTGAAGTCTTTCTTTACTATATGGAAAACACAGACTAAGGTGAACGTCCCTTGTCTTTTGCCATAACCTCCCTTCCTCGTGTTCTTCTAAAATCCTACTCAGAAAATTCAAGGTTTCATCCACAAGACTCTAGGCATCCAACTCACCGGGCCAGGAGCATAGTTGTTCAGTAATGTCAGCCAGAACTTGTATTATTGGTGACCTCTGGAAATGACTTAACCCCCATTCCCTAAACCCACACGTGGGCCTGCACTTCCATAAATAAAGATTTGCACCTGTTGCCACCCCACTGCTAACCCCCATCCCCAAATCTAGAGCCCAGAAGTAAAAGGCAACACAATTAGCCACATACAACCAGAAGAACAGGCTCTGCCAGTGAGGAGGTTGGCACTGGAACTGAACAGGACCAAAGCTGCTTCATGATGATTTTTCTGCTGGGTGCAGTGACCTTTCGTTCCATGTTTATTTGGAAATGACCTTTAAGCAGCAATCAACAAAAATGAAATGCTTCAAAGGAACACATTAGATAATGCAGATGTTCCCTAGTGATAAGTTATGCCCAAGGAATACAGGGGAACATAAAAGCAGCTCTGCCCTGGGAAGCCACCATCTAGCCTGTTCATTAGACTAATAAGTGAATACAGAGTTCTCTCAACCCTTGTCAATCAGACCACTGAGGACCTGAAGCCAGGCTGACCTGGGCAGGAAACATGATTATTTCCAGAATGGAACCCAAACTACCAGTTGATATTTCATTTTAATTCTGTTTGGAGCAGAGGTAACTGTGTTACTTGGATGCCTAATAAGTGATTTACCATCTTACAGGGAAAAACATCCCAAAGGTCTGGGCCAGGTGGCATGTTGGTGAGCTCTGCATGCCCCACGCTGGTCTCATTTCAATGGAAGACGTCATTCATTTACATTAACGGACTCATTACTGAGCATCTACCGAACACTGGGCTCTTCAGGAAGTGCTGGAGAGGCTCACACGCTAGAGAGAATTCAGCCCCTCGAGGTCAAAGCCATGGGATACAACTGGGATGCTGAGCCCACAGAGGCATGACCCTCTCCACCAGGGCATGTTTCTCTCCTTCAACTGCGTGTCCTCCATTCTTTCTCTCCCACTGTCCCATTTTCCTCTTTCTTGCTTATATTTAACCCTACCAAGGATGCAGTCCAGAAATCACCAAATGGTGACCCCTGGAGTTTAAAGAATCACTCACCCCAAAATAGAAGCAGCTGAAAAGAGAAGCTCAGAACCAAGGGCTGTGGCCTCCTCTGCACCTGATTAGAGAATCCTAAAATCTTCTGAACCTCAATCCCAGGACAAATACTCTTTCCTGCTCTGGGGGATCCATGAGGGGGATCCACTGAGGAGGATCCATCAAGGGAGAGGGTATCCTTTCCTTCTGGGGAAGGGGTCCTACAACATCCCCTGGTCATGTCTACTGGCCCATAACATCTATCACTGCCCCCAAGCAAAGCCCACCTCCCAAAAGGACTTCTACGGAGCAGATGTGAAGTCCAATCCCACCTCTCCCACACCCAAGGACACCCTCACCTCCAACCCCTTTAGAAAGGACAGAGGGAAGTCACAGCCTCAGGACACATCTGCCAGGGGACCCTGCAGAAGCCACAGATGGGAACCAGGCAGCCTGGAGCAGACAGGGGCTTTGGGATTCCAGGATGGCTGACTGTGTAAATTGTTCTTCTCTCTGATTAAAGGTGATTTATGGGGGTTGGGGACTATGTGAGGAGGGTAGGAGCTTTTCAAGATTCAGAAGGTGAGGGAGAGAGTGCCTGGAAGTCCCAGCCCAGTTCACGTGCTAGATTTCCCACCAGCTCACCGGGGCAAGTCACATCACTGATCTGCTTCGCATACCGGGATGGAACCCTGAGTGACCCCCAAGCAGCAAATGTCTGTGATCCAAAACCATTGAAAACAGGCACTCAAACTGAAACAGAGCAGGACCTTATGGTCCTTCCCCACCATGTCCTCAGCCTGCCTTTTGTCTGTGGAAAAACTTTAGCCAAGCAATAAGTTTAATCAGAGAAGCGAGAAAATGCAGTGACAAAGGAAAACAGTCCAACCCGAGACCAAATAATAACAGTTTAGCCATTAAGCAAAGTCAAGGACCTTTAGTTCTTCCTCAAGGGCTACAGATAATATTCTGAGCCATATCCTGTGAGCTGTTTTATAGATACTGAAAGCCCCACCAGGTGGAGGAAGTTAACTACATGATGACCAGACTGTAGCCATGACATAAGCTGCCACAATTCCAAGAACTGGCCTCAAAGAAATGGGAACAAACTGACCCTGGAATTAAAGACTAACTGTACTTCAAACAATCAAATACTACAAAGCTACAGTAATCAAAACAGTATGGTACTGGCACAAAAACAGAATATAGATCAATGGAACAGGATAGAAAGCCCAGAGATAAACCCACACACCTATGGTCACCTAATCTATGACAAAGGAGGCAAGAATATACAATGGAGAAAAGACAATCTCTTCAATAAGTGGTGCTGAGAAAACTGGACAGCTGCATGTAAAAGAATGAGATTAGAATACTCCCTAACACCATAAACAAAAATAAACTCAAAATGGACTAAAGGCCTAAATGTAAGGCCAGAGACTACAAAACGCTTAGAGGAAAACATAGGCAGAACACTCTTTGACATAAATCGTAGCAAGATCTTTTTTGACCTACCTCCTAGAGTAACGAAAATAAAAACAAAAATAAACAATGGGGCCTAATTAAACTTAAAAGCTTTTGCACAGCAAAGGAAACCATAAACAAGATGAAAAGACAGCCCTCAGAATGGGAGAAAATATTTGCAAAGGAAGCAACTGACAAAGGATTAATCTCCAAAATATAGGAGCAGCTCATGCTGGAGAGGGTGTGGAGAAAAGGGAACCCTCCTACACTATTGGTGGGAATGTAAATTGATACAGCTACTATGGAGGTTCCTTAAAAAACTAAAAATAGAACTACCATATTACCCAGCAATCCCACTACTGAGAAAACCATAATTCAAAAAGACACATGCACCCCAATGTTCACTGCAGCACTATTTACAATAGCCAGGACATGGAAGCAAAACAATCAAGACGATGCTGATCAGACCACCACATGACTAATTTCAAGATGACTGTCAGAGCTGACTGGGCTGTTTCTGCATGTAGCCCCCCCCTTCTGACTGTGAAAGTTCTTG
The DNA here is from genome assembly GCF_949752795.1 of Hyperoodon ampullatus. Classification (NCBI taxonomy): domain Eukaryota; kingdom Metazoa; phylum Chordata; class Mammalia; order Artiodactyla; family Ziphiidae; genus Hyperoodon; species Hyperoodon ampullatus. The sequence continues at coordinate 20,714,644 of NC_136932.1, read as the reverse complement.
CCCACTGATTGGGGGTGGGGGGGCGGGGGAGTTGGCCTTTGTATAGGAGTCCACCCTCCCTCTCCCACCTCCGGTTGCTGGCATCTGAAATAAAGCAAACTTTCCTTTCCACCAACCTTGCCTCTTTATTTGCTTTTGAGTGGTGAGTAGCCAGATCCCACTTTCGGTAACAAAATCAATCCTTGTGCACCCATGTTTATAGCAGCACTATTCACAGTAGCCAAAAGGGAGAAGCATCCCAGACATCCAGCAACGAATGAATGGATAAACAAAATGGGTTCTATCTCTACCATGAAATACTATTTGCCCATAAAAAGGAATGAAGTACTGATACATACTACAATGTGAATGAAGCTCAAAAACATTATGCTCAGTGATAGAAGCCAGACACAAAGGACCACAGATTGTATTTATATGAAATAGGCAAAGTAGGCAAATCCATAGAAACAGAAAGCAGGAGTGAGGAAAACGTTTTGTAACTAGCGAGAGATGACAGTTGTACAACACTGTGAATGTATTAAATGTCACTGAATTGTTCAGTTAAAATAATTATATGGTATATGAATTTCACCCCAATATTTTTAAAAGTCTATGAGATGTAGTAGGTTCACCATAGTTAAGCTCCAGCAGTGGTTTTCTGCAGATGTATTTACCTAACTAGGGAAGGGTAAGGGAAGGGTTAATAAGAGAAGACTTTAATTTAGTTTGGGAGAAAGAAAAAAAAGTGACATTGGGGTTTCCAGAACCACTTCCTCCATTTCTATCTGGGAAGCTCCACTGTCACTTTCTTTCCTCCTAAACGTAGCTAAATTAAACTCTTATTTCTCTAGCGGAATTATATGTCTATTTGTTATTAACTGTCTCCCCAACAAGACTAACTCCAAGAGGGCAAGGATTTGCCTGGTTCAATACAGTAACCCAGTGCCTGGACATGGGTAAGCATTCAATAAATATTTTTGAGTGAATGAGTGAATAAAACTATATAGACTACCCTGTTTACATTTTTTCCTTTAAAAAAAAAGCTGTAAATATGTTGGTGGAAATGTAAAATGGTGCAGCTGCTATGGAAAACAGTATGGAGGCGCCTCAAAAAATTAAAAATAGAACTACCACATGATCCAGCCCTCCCACTTCTGGGTATATATCCAAAATTATTAAAAACAGGATATTGAAGAGATATTTGCACTCCCACGTTCATTGCACCTTTATTCATAATAGCCTAGAGGTAGAAGCAACCTAAATGCCCACCCACAGATGAGTGGATAAAGAAAATGTAGGATATACAACCAATGAAATATTATCCAGCCTTAAAAACAAAGGAAATTCTGACACATGCTACATCACAGATGACGCTTGAGGACATGATGCTAAGTGAAATAAGCCAGTCACAAAAAGACAAATACTGTGCAATTCCATTCACATGAAATATCCAAAGTAGTTAGACTCTTGGAACAGAAAGTAAAATGGTGGTTACCAGGGGCTGAGGGGAGGAAAAGTTGTTGTTTGATGGGTATAGAGTTTCAGTTTTGCAAGATGAAAAGGTTCCAGGGAGCTAGCATACAGCAATGTGCAGACAGTAAAAAAATATTGAACTGTATGCTTAAAAATGGTTAAGACGGTGCAATAGGAAAACTCGGTCTCTCCCTCCTGGGTGTTGCCCTTACACTCACACAGAACACTTCACTTCTCACAGACACTTCTGTCACCAAATATGGGGGGTGGGTCCCTCACCAAGCAAATCTCCAAGAACCCAGCTGGGTGTCCTACAACTGAACTCAATTCGGACACTATCTACCCAGCCATGACATCAGATCCTGCAGGTGAAGAGCTCGGTCCCACAAGACTGCTCCCCACCCCACTTCGGATGCAAATCACAAGTAATGGGTCCCCAGGTTACCCACAGCTTCTGCTCGACTTGGCTACATGACCACCTCCCGCTTCGGGTTCATTTAATTTGTTAGAGCTGCTCACAGAACTCAGGGAAACATCTGTGTTTACCAGTTCATTAAAGGATGTGAGAAAGGATACAGATGAACAGCCAGATGAAAAGATACACAGGGCAAGGTCCAAGAGGGTCCTGAGCACAGGAACTTCTCTCCCCGTGGAGTAGGGGAGGCCCTTCCCAGTACGTGGATGTGTTTGCCCACCTGGAAGCTCCCCAAACCATGTACTATCGGGATTTTTATGGAGACTTCCTCACGTAAGCATGATCAATTTTTTTTTTTTTTTTTTTTTTGGCCACACCGCACGGCATGTGGGATCTTAGTTCCTCGACCAGGGATCGAACCCGCGTCCCCAGCACTGGAAGCGTGGAGTCTTAATGCTGGACCACCAGGGAAGTCCGGCATGATCAATTATTAACTCTATTTCCAGACCCTCTCCCTTCTCTGGAGAAGCGGGGAGAAGGGGGCTGAAAATTCTACGCTTCCAATCGTGGCTCAGTCTTTCTGGTGACCAGCCCCCATCCAGGAGCCCACCAAGAGTCATTTCATCAGAACAAAAGATGCTCCTAGGGCTTCCCAGGTGGCGCAGTGGTTGAGAGTCCGCCTGCCGATGCAGGGCACACGGGTTCATGCCCCGGTCCAGAAAGATCCCACATGCGGCGGAGCAGCTGGGCCCGTGAGCCATGGCCACTGAGCCTGCGCGTCCGGAGCCTGTGCTCCACAACGGGAGAGGCCACAACAGTGAGAGGCCCGCGTACCGCAAAAAAAAAAAAAAAAAAAAAAAAGATGCTCCTAGTACTTTTTAAAAATTTTATTCAAGTATAGTTGATTTACAATGTTGTGTTAATTTCTGCTGTACAGCAAAGTGACTCAGTTGTACACACATATATATATTCTTTTTCATATTCTTTTCCATTCTGGTTTATCCCAGGATATCAAATATAGTTCCCTGTCCTATACAGTAGGACCTTATGGTTTATATTGTTTATACTAGTTCACATCTGCTAATCCCAAGCCCTAGGTACTTTTATCACTTAGGAATTCACAAGGATTTCCAGTGCCAGGGATGGGGTCACAAACCAAATATTAAAACGAGATGTTCCTAGTGCTCTGATCCCTTAGGAAATTACAAGAATTTCAGGACCTCTGTGCCAAGAACCAGGGGCAGAGAGCAAAATATATATATTTTCTATCATTTCACGGATGGTAAATTTTATGTGTTTACCACAATTTTTAAAAGCTGTAGGGCTTCCCTGGTGGCGCAGTGGTTGAGAGTCCGCCTGCCGATGCAGGGGACACGGGTTCGTGCCCCGGTCTGGGAAGATCCCACATGCCGTGGAGCGGCTAGGCCCGTGAGCCATGGCTGCTGGGCCTGCGCGTCCAGAGCCTGTGCTCCGCAACGGGAGAGGCCACAGCAGTGAGAAGCCCACGTAATGCAAAAAAAAAAAAAAAAAAAAAACAAAAAGCTGTAGACACACATACAGATAAATGTATAATTATCCATCTTTAATTTTTGTTTTTTATAAATGGGCCTGTGAGAGGGCGGTTGCACCGGTGAGAACCTTGCTGCCTGGCTTGGAGTGGGACCACCCTGGTGGGTGAGGCTCTGGACAGCAACACTCTAGAGGAGTCCTGGGCTTCATCTCTGGTCTCCAGGAATCCATCAGCACAGATTGGAAAAGCGTTACATAGCTGGATGGAGTTGCAGGGGGACCATCCAAACAGGCTTATGAAACAAGAGTCATTAACAAGAAAAGCTGGCTAAAGCTCTCTATGCCAAGAACTAGGCTACACAAAACACGGCCCAGAAAATGTCAAGATCCATTGACAAATCAAAGTGGGTTTCTCCCAGAAGGCAATGGGACCCAGGAGGGACTGAGCGGGAACCAGGGGGCCCTGCTAACCTGCCCTGTTGGAAACTTTCAAAGGGAGGGAGGACTTAGGGGTGAACTGGGTCCTCGTGAACTTTGTGGCTCAAGGGTGGGCCAACTACAGCTCTGGGACCAAATCTGTTCACCGCCTGCTTTTACAAATAAAGTTTTACTGGAACTCAGACATGGTCACTCATGTATGGGCTGTCTAGGGCCATTTTTACTATAAGGTGAGAGTTGAGTGGTTGCAACGGAGACCACATGGCCCTCAAAGCAGAACGTTTGCTCTCTGGTCCTTTCCAGAAGTTTGCCAACCTCTCCTGTAGTGAAAGAACCCAGTGTCCTTCTGCAGGGGAGGGCAGACGTTTCACTCCTATTTCCAGAGCCAACAAGTTTTCTGCTCTCTTTTGTTTCCTCTGCTGTTCAGCCAACTCCCAACCGTGCACACGATGGCACAGGAAATCCAAGCCGCGGATAACGCGAAGGCATTTATAACTGAGTTTAGATGCTAACAGAAGCCGTCCATCTCCCTCTACTTCCCCCAGCAGCTTTACCCTCTTAAGGATGCGTGATTTAGGCTGACATGGAGATGCACCCACACTCCCAGAGCACCCCTCCACCACCTCGGTGACAGCAAGGTGGGGAGGCAAAGGCAAACTCAGAGATGACAGCTTTGTGGCCAGTGGCCAGACCAGGAGAGGGCTCCACAGGCTCCCCCAGTAGATGCCCAGGGACAGCAAGGGCCGGGGGGGTGGGGGTTGAAACTTACTCTCCAGCCAAAGACCTGAAAGACTGGTGGGGCCTGCCTCTCGTGAAATGCAGGGGCACCTTGAAGCTACTAAACCTGGAAGGAATGTTTTCTGCGGACTGTAGGCCATGGACTTGGAACTCAGGAAGCTTGCAAACAAGCGAGGGAGACCACAGAACATCAAATAATACTGAGAGAAAGAGGGAGAGAGAAGAGAACTGTGCCAGTGCAGTCAACGAGAAACTGCCAACTAAGGAACCTCACGTCTTTTATGGGATGAAAGACGGAAGGACTTTTTTTTCATTAATGGCCAAAAGAGAGGTATAAACGTGTACTGTGAAACCAGAGGAGGGGAAGATGGTTTCCAGAGGCACTCCAGAAGGGTTTCTAGAGAGGGGAGACCATGGACTGGACGTCGGGACGGGCAGGACATGCCCCACGGCCACCCCAGATGGTCAGCGTCTGTCTACCCTGTCATGGGTTCCCAAGCATCACTCATCAGAAGTTGTTCTGCTGGGATCCCTCAGCCTTTTCTCCATCAGAGCTTCCCCAGGCCAAAGAGCAAGAGTAGCAGCAACATAACTAGTCAACAGGCTCTGATCCTGGGCCAGGCCCAGCCCTTTCCATGAATTTTCTTGTCTAATCTTCAAATAATCCCATAGTGTAAGTTTATCCCCATTTCTAGAACAGTACCCAGCATACAGTAAGCTCCAGAGAATATACATTTGTATATTCATTGGTTAACTATTTGTTTATTAAGTTGAATAATTCCTATTTTATAGATGGGGAAGGGGTAGTAGGGTGGCTAGATTTAGCAAATAAAAACACAAGACAATCGGTTAAATTTAAATTTCAAATAAATAACCATTTTTTTTTAGTTTAAGCGTGTCTCAAATATTAGGACCCTGGGCATCCTGTATTTTATGTAGCAGCCCTAGGAAGCAGGGGGTGGGAGAAGAACTAGCCTAAGGTCCCAGAGCTAGGAGATGTCAAAAACACATTCACGCCCAGGTAACCAAACTCTAGACCAGCTTCGATGGGTCTCTACACTCTACCACGCGGCCTCTCCCTTCTTACTCTCCCATGCCCTTCAAATACATCACTATTAACACGTTTAATCCATTGGATGGTAGTTAATAAGTGTACATGTTGATTTCCTCTTTTAGAAAATAATCTCACCCTGTTCTTTATAACTTCTGGGGTAAACACAGCCAGTTGTCTTCAGGAATCCATTCTCCTCTTTGCCCCCAGTTAAAGAAACCCCAGCTCTTAGCTGGGCACACGGCCACCCTGGATAAAGACTACATTTCCCAGGATTCCTTGCAACTATGCAAGGTCACGTGACTAAGTTCTAACCAGAACTTTCCTAAGAGGAGGAAGCGTGCCCTTCCTCTCTGCTTCCTCTTTGCTGCTGGTGGGAATGCGGTGTGATGGCTGTCACTGTAGCATCTCTTGGGCCACAGGGGACCTGGGGATGAAAGCAACCCCCAGCAAAGCAACAAGACTGGAGGAGACTGGGTCACTCACACTGTGGGACACAGAATCAGCCCTGGACCCTTGTACACTTTTTCTACGTAATTTAAGCCAAGGTTCTTTTGGGTTCTCTAAACTTGGAGTTGAACTTAATCATAAGTGATGAATGGCCTCAGCACCTAGAGCAGGCAGGTGCTGAAGCACTTGAGAAGGACTCGGAAAGTTTGTTGGAAGGATGCTTGCTATATATTTGACCAACTCCCTGCACTCTAGACTCTAGCCCATGAATTTCCTTCCCTCACTAGCCCCAATAAAATACAGGGTTAAAAAACTCACAGAATCCTTGACCTACGAACATCTATATGTAGTTTTTTTTTTGGCTGTGTTGGGTCTTCGTTTCTGTGCAAGGGCTTTCTCTAGTTGCGGTGAGCGGGGCCCACTCTTCATCGTGGTGCGCGGGCCTCTCACTGTCGCGGCCTCTCTTGTTGCAGAGCACAGGGTCCAGACACACAGGCTCAGTAGTTGTGGCGCACGGGCCTAGTTGCTCCGCGGCATGTGGGATCTTCCCAGACCAGGGCTCAAACCCGTGTCCCCTGCATTAGCAGGCAGATTCTCAACCACTGCACCACCTGGGAAGCCCTATATGTAGTTTTATACTTCTGGAGAGAAGGGGAGGATGGCTGGAAAAAGAATATCCTCTTTTTCTTGGATATCCCCCAGACATTGAGATTTCAGTGGTGTATAAAGATGAGTTATTAATAATATCATATTGGATTAAATGAGCTAGAATTGCAGTAACATGAAAAATCAAGACTTCATCACATAACTCCTACTATTATGTAAATGTACCACCACTTGGGAAAATGACTAAGGATGAGATTCATTATAAGTAATGTTTTCATCCCAACCTTCATGGTCCTTTGAAACTTTAGATATAGGACCCAATTTATTAGCTAAAAGAAACAAGAATCCCTCTAGAATTCTTTTCAGTGGCTTCCATAAAATTTTAAGCTTAGATCACTCATAAACTATAAATCATGCAAATATCTGGTATTCATTTTTAAAGTTCCCAAATTCTGAAAAACTCTCTTGATCCTTAATGCATTTCCTGGCACTACTATCATTTTATTGCATAAAGAAACTATTGGATTAAAGGTATACATGGTAAATATATGGAAATAAATGGTAATGTGTGAATATCCATCAGAGTTTTCAGTTGCATGAAATAGAAACTAACTTTGATTTATTTAAACAGAAATAAAATTTATAAAGTGGTTATTGAGTTGCTCGCAGAATCCTCAGGAGAAAGAGAGGTAAAGAGCCAGGTGCAATCCTATAATTACACCACAGAACTAACCCAGTGAGGACAGTGGTCCTGCAACACGGCCCCTCTCAGGGCGTGGATGCTGCAGTCTTGAAACTGGACATGATCACTGCTGTTGCCACCACCTTCACAAGAATGAAGGATTCAGCATGGTCCCTTCTTCTCTTTCTGTCACCAGCTTCTCATTCAGAACCATGTGCAGATACCTATGACTAGGATTTCCCAGCTCATGGCACCCATGCCCCTGTTGCAATGGAGGCTAGGAAATGTCATATCTGGTTATTCCAGAGGTGAGCTCTGTCTCAGAAGGGGGACAGAGGGACAACCACAAAGACGAGAATCCATCACAATGCAATTTGGTTGAATGTAGAGTGAAGTAATCCAGAAAGAGAAAAACAACTATCATACATTAGCGCATATATGTGAAATCTGAAAAAATTGGTATAGACGATCTTATTTACAAAGCAGAAATAGAGACACAAACATAGAGAACAAACGTATGGATACCAAGGGGGAAGGGGGGAGTGGGATGAATTGGGAGATTGGGATTGACATATATACACTATTGATACTATGTATAAAGCAGATAACTAATGAGAACCTACCCGATAGCACAGGGAGCTCTACTCAATGCTCTGTGGAGACCTAAATGGGAAGGAAATCCAAAAAAGAGGGGATATATGTATACGTATAGCTGATTCACTTTGCTGTACAGTAGAAACTAACACAATATTGTAAAGCAACTATACTCCAATAGAAACTTTTTAAAAATAAAAAAATAAAAAAATTTGGTTGAATGTAATTTTATCAGGATGACAGTCTGATCCAACTACTGTCCTCATGTTTTCCCCAAGTATTAATCATTCTGGAACACTCTGAAGTGGTTTTATAACACTTTATTTTTTCTGCATTTCAATTTTTTTTCTGCCTTGTGGTTTTTACTTCTAATTTACTTCCAGCCCTGCGTATACAGAACAGCGAAAAGTTAGAAACAGCCTTAACATCCACCAATTCATTCAAACAAATTAGGGGAGATTACAAAGCAATCTGTATACCAACATAAGATATAAATACATACTTGGTTACTGCAGCAACTTCGCAAATTTTAAAAAACTGACAAGCATTGCCAAAACAGCAAAGCAGGAATAATTGCACGAAAGTGTATTGAAATATCTTTTAACTCTCCCCATTCCAAAACATTCAGACTTTTTCTTTTATTGTTTATTTCCTCTCTACCTTTACATAATTTGGGAGTCCCCCTCCCATTTCATAAGGAATGTGTACATGTTAAAAGTAAGAATATACAGAAAAGACAAATATAAAAATGCCCACGTGGGCTTCCCTGGTGGCGCAGTGGTTAAGAATCCGCCTGCCAATGCAGGGGACATGGATTTGAGCCCTGGTCCGGGAAGATCCCACACGCCACAGAGCAGCTAAGCCGGTGCGCCAACTACTGATCCTGCGCTCTAGAGTCCGCAAGCCACAACTACTGAGCCCGCGCACCACAACTACTGAAGCCTGCACACCTAGAGCTGGTGCTACTCAACAAGAGAAGCCACCGCAGTGAGAAGCCCGCGCACCACAACGAAGAGTAGCCCCCACTCGCTGCAACTAGAGAAAGCCCACGCACAGCAACGAAGACCCAACACAGCCAAAAATAAAATTAATTAATTAATTAAATTAATTAATTAAAAAAAAAATGCCCACGATCTGACTGCTCAGTGACAAGTACCATTAGCTGGAGGTCAGTGGCTTGGAGCACAGGCTCTGGGTTTAAACTGCCAGAGCTAAGACCCCACAACCTTGGGCAAATTCCTTGACCTCTCCACGCTCAGTGTTCTCTTTTATAAAAAACCAAAAAAAAAGGATGTTAATGTCCCTTCCTTTATACGGTGGTTGTACGGATTCAAAGAAATAAGGTCTCCCAAGCTGTGAGCAGACACCTGGTGCAAAGTGAACTTCTGAAACACTGGCTGTATTTCAGATCCTCGACCATGCACGACGGATCTAGTCATTCTTACGAAAACAGCACGTTTCATCAAGCCTCTATTACTGGATACCAAGGTGGTCTCCAAATGTAACAATTACCATCAGCACAGAAGAGGAATTATTTGCTTAAAAAAAATTTTTTTTAGAGACTTCCCTGGTGGTCCAGTGATTAAGACTCTGAGCTTCCAACGCAGGGGGCGTGGGTTTGATCCCTGGTCGGGGAACTAGGATCCCACATGCCGTATGGTGCAGCCAATAAATAAATAAGAATAACTGTCATTGTTTTAAAAAAATTGTTTTTAATCAGAGATTTTAAAATAGGGAGGAAATCATAAAAAGAAAACTCAAAAATCCTTTTTGAAAAAGTTGGTAAGATACTATGAAATTGCCCCAAGGTCCACCAAAATTATCAACTCAAGTGTGCACCACACACACACACACACACACACACACACACACACACACACACACACACACTGTGCTTGGAGAAAATAATTGTCCTCTCAGCCAGCGTGCTCTGGACCACATCTCCTGTGATGAGTTTCAGGAGACGAGTCCCACCCCCACCTGCTCGGGAAATGCCCCCATTGTGTGTGCGCTTTGCCAGGAGTTCCACCGCTGAAGTCAGACCTGTGGGAGATTCATCCAGTGTTGCCCAGCGATGCTGCTGCCAGACAGGCTGCCCCTTTGGGTCCTGCAGTCTCCTGCTGGCCAGGTACCGGCCAGGCACCAGCATATGCGAACAGCAGCCCGGCACAGATGGACCACAGGGGATGACCCGACAGCAGGTGCGGATGGGGTGGGGCAGACAGATCCCCTCCAGGAGATGCAAACCCCAGAGCCAGCAAACCCACGTTCCCATGGTTGACCTGGAAGGTTCTTACTAGCTGTCTAAACTCCCATGATGACCACCATCGTCTGGTACTGGGGCGGTGGGAGAAGATAGAATAATAAACCCGTTCTGGATGTCTGTATTTTTCTCCCCTCCTTCCTTTGGCTCCTTTCCAGCCTAGAGCACATTTCCCTAGTGACAGCTGGTCACGAAGATGAAGTTGAAATGGCGCCTGGACCATCTGTTTGCTGCCATCCCCCAAAGCACCGCCCTCCTCCAGAAGCACCTCTGGACCCTTGGAGGCCCTGCGGGGCCTTATCCTTTCCAACTCTGCTTCCTGGAAACTCAGTTCTGTTTCCAAGTAGTGCTGGGGCCCTTCCATTAGCTTATATTCCATTAGATGATAATATTCTCTTTGAACTTGTGGGATAACCTTGGCACTTTCCCCTTGGGCTCTTTCAGTGACCCGGGAAAGTGAGCAAGGGCATGCGGGGAAAAAAAACAAGGGTCTGGGAGTCAAAGCAGCTCCGATTCTGCATTAATTGGCTTCAAGAACTAAAGGAAGTCCTTGATCTCTCTGGAATGAAGGTGGGAAGTTCATTTCTCCCAGGAAGATAAATCCGTGTGCTGTCCTAAGGAGCGGATGGGATGTGGCACCTAAAGCGACATCCCTGGGAGGTGCAGAGTGCACACAGCAGGTATCTGTACCCCCTCGTCCATCACCCATTCTCTGCGTACTTCAGAGCTGCTCACCTGTAAAGCATTCATTCTGCCAGCTCTGGTAGGACTATTCAACGTAGGATTTTAAATACGATGTGAAAATACGGCATTGACAATGTTGAGGAAGCAACAAGCCTGTTATTCTGCCTCATATTGACAATATCTAAACCACCCTGCCGGGCTTTCCGTCTCCTGTTACTTTTTTTTTTTTTTTTGCAGTATGCGGGCCTCTCACTGCTGTGGCCTCTCCCGCTGCGGAGCACAGGCTCCGGACGCGCAGGCTCAGCGGCCACAGCTCACGGGCCCAGCCGCTCCGCGGCATGTGGGATCTTCCCGGACCGGGGCACAAACCCGTGTCCCCTGCATCGGCAGGCGGACTCTCAACCACTGTGCCACCAGGGAAGCCTTGTCCTGTTACTTCTTAATTCAACAGAAATGGCCACACACCCAAATCCTTTAGTGGCAAACCTCTCGACAGCTGCTTGTATCCCTCCCAGGATAACTTTGAAGAATGCTCTATCAAAGGGAGCAATTTGCTGGGAAGAGCAGCCCGCATACTTCTGTCCTGGCAGGTTTTTCTTACAAACTGTATTTGCTTGGAAACAGGATTTGTTCTTGGTTCCGAGGCCGCTCCTGTTTATTACCCCAAGTAAAACCATAACCCTGCCCAGTCACTATGATCGGGTGACATTTGCCAACATCAGACAGAGGACTGCAGGGGATGGGTGCCAGCCTCCGAGTTTTTAACGAGAGATCGGACAAAGCCGAGCCTGTCTGTAGATTTCAAGAGGACATCTCTGCTAAGGGAAGAGAGGGACACAGGGAAATAGCCCCTGCAGAGCTGTTTAATTTTCAATTAGCAGAGGGAATCTAGGTCTTTGGTTTTTTCACTGGCTGTCCAACATTTTACAATGTTAATACAGAGGATGTCACCCGCCCCCAGCCCCCAGCCCTTGGGCAGGGGGAAAGACAGGAGAAGGGGAGATGGGGTATTACATGCTGTCAGTAAAGCACTTGCCCCCAAAGACAGTGACTCCTATGGGAGGGGTGAGAGAGGGAGGGACCCGGCAGCTGGCGGACGGCACAGATGGGTCTGTGATCCCTGGAAGCATGCTGGGCGCTAAGGAGAGTGGGGAGGCTGAGGAAACCAAGCTGCTGGATGTGCCTGGAGGAAGATGTGCTTATATGGAGCCACATCATGCATGGAAAACACTGGAAGGCTGTGCACAGCATTTTTACAGAGGCTGGTATGGGTAAGAAGATCACCCAGCCTTTTTTTTTTTTTTTTTTTTGCTTCGTTAATTAATTAAGTTTTTTGGCCATGCCGTGCAGCACGTGGGATCTTAGCTCCCCGACCAGGGATCAAACCCGCTCCCCCTACACTGGAAGCACAGAGTCTTAACCACTGGACCGCCAGGGAAGTAATAACCCAGCTTTTTTGTTTGTGTTTTTTACTCTGTGCTCCTCTGTGTTTTCCAAGTTCTCTTCACTGAGCACAAATTCTTTCGTGATTAAAAAATAATTTTTCTTTTTTTAAAGAAAATAGGTATTCCTATGAGCATGATCTCCAGGAAAATGGATATGGGCAGGAGTGGGGGCTGGGAAGGCAAAGGACAAGCAAGATCTCTTTTGAAAATGTACATGGGGGCAAAACACGGGGCTGGTTCTTCCCACCACCTCTATCCTGCCCCCAAAAAGGCCCAAAGCCTCAATCCCCTCCTGGGGTGGTGCTATGGACTCAGTGTTTTTGTCTCCCCACCCCCAAATCCATGTTGAAGCCCTAATCCCCAATGGGATGGTTGTTTGGAGGTGGGGCCTTTGGGAGATAGCTTAGGTCATGAAGGTAGAACCTTCATGAATAGGATTAGTGCCCTTATAAGAAAAGACACAAGGAAGATGCTCTCTCTCTCCACCATGTGAGGACACAGCAAGAAGGTGGCCATCTGCAAGCCAGGAACAGAGTCCTCACCAGACACTGAATCTGCTGGCACCTTGATCTTGGACTTCCAGCTTCTGGAACCGTGAGAAAATAAATGTTTGTTATTTAAGCTCCCCTGGCCTGTGAGATCTTCTTATGGCAGCCCAAATGGACTAAGACAGGTGGCAAGAATACGGAAGAAAGGACTAGGGTGGGATGAAGACTTGGATCCCACCTACGGATCGGAAGTGATGCGATCATGACTCATCTGTTCATGTACCAGTGTCGACGGCATACCAGGAACTGGCTGACCTCAGAGAAATCTCCTGGGGCGACGGTTTAAATGCAGATTCCTGGGCCCTTCTCCATCCACTAAATTAGGAAATCTGGGGTTTGGGCCAGTGTCTTAGGCCATTCTTGTGCACACTAAAGTTTGAGGGCCAGTGGAGAGACAAAAGACACAACAAACAGCCAATAGTGAAGGACCTGTGGGCAAAGCTTGCTCCCCATACAAAAGAGGGGGTGTGTTTCAGTTATGGGATGGGGGAGGGTCAGGAAGGCTTCTCTGAGAACTGGAGTGGATGCAGTGTTCCTAGGCTGCAGGGACAGACAGACCTGGCCCTGTCACTTTAGAACCACTGAATGGGTTCATGTGTCTTTTCAGGCATTTTTAATCTACAGATTTCCCCTCCATCTCGTGTTTAGATTCCTTGCAGAATATTTGTTGAAGAAACGGATGGTTCGCTCCATAGAATCATCTTTTTTAGACACAGTCTGCTTTACTCCTTTTCCCCAAACCCTTGCCTGACTGCCCTTGAACACAAGCAGTTCTGGAACTTTAGTGAGTGTAAAAGTCACCAAGGAATCTTGCTACAATCCACATTCTCCACCTCCTTCTCTGGAGATTCCATAGGTATGTGCAAGGGGCCCAGATTCAACAATCTTAGGAAGCCCCCTGGTAAGTCTAAAGCCAGTGGCCCACAGACCACATGCACAGGAAACTCTGCCCCTCCCCCAGTTACCATCCAATAGATTATCCGTATGAGTTTCCTAGGGCTGCCATAACAAAGTCCCACAAACTGATGGCTTAAAGCCAAAGAAATGTATTCTCTCATGGCTCTGGAGGCTGGAAGTCTGAAATCAAAGTCTTGGCAGGAACATACTCCCTTGGAAGCTCTAGGGGAGAATCCTTCCTGGCCTCGTCCAGCTTCTGGTGTTGCCGGCAATCCTTAACTTGTGGCCGCATCCCTCCAATCTCCGCCTCCCTCCAATCTCTGCCTCCGTTGTCACACAGCTTTCTCCCTGAGTGTCTGTATCTCTGTGTCTCTTCTTATAAGCACGCCAGTCATACTGGATTAGGACCTACGCTAATGACCTCCTTGTAACTTGTGAGAGACTGATATGCAAACAGGCAACAGCCAGACCGTATATGAAAACAGATCTCTGGGCTTCCCTGGTGGCGCAGTGGTTGAGAGTCCACCTGCCGATGCAGGGGACACGGGTTCGTGCCCCAGTCTGGGAAGATCCCACATGCCGCGGAGCAGCTGGGCCTGTGAGCCATGGCCACTGAGCCTGCGTGTCCGGAGTCTGTGCTCCACAACGGGAGAGGCCACAACAGTGACAGGCCCGCATACCGCAAAAACAAACAAACAAACAAACAAACAAAAAACAGATCTCTGACCTATAGCCTGTAGCCAGTCCAGGAAGCCAACCCATTATGCCCTAAGCACCTAAGACCTTTAAAACCTTGACCCTGGCCCTGCCTGCCTTTCCCTCTCCCGTATTCTCTTTTCCTTTCACACCAAACTACATTCTGTTTCCCCAAAAGGACCCCCATTCTACTGTCAGAATTCTAAGCACATGACACTGAGACCATCTGTAGCCTCCGCCACCCAATGTTGATACCGCTCGGTGGAAGCGAGCCCAATGCCAGGTGCATCTGCCTTTACACCCAGCGTGCGAGCATCGTGCCTGATACGTACAGGTGCTTAATAAATATCTGTGGTTAAACTGCACAGCCAAGCATATGCTTCACCCTTTGTCCACCCTGAAAATTCTTTCTCCTCCTTTCAGACCTCACTCCAGGGTGGGCACCAGAGTTCACCTGATGAAGCCTTCCTGACACCCCCCACCCCCCTCTCCAGGCACAGGCAGGATTCCCCCGACATTTTACCCACTTGTCTGTCTGCCCCCCTAGACAGCGAGCTCCCTGAAGGCTGGGGTGTGTTTTTTATTTCCCTGTCCCAGCGAGAACTACAGCATCTGGAACTCTATTGAGTAAATGGTCAAAATGTGTTTGCTATATGGATGATTCCTGGACCAAATATGCTCGAATTTTTCCTGCTTCTTCTGTATGCCACACCCACACCCCCCTGTAATGCCCGCAGGAGCTTCCCGGCTGGGTGAGCTTCTGCAAACACAATGCAGGAGAAGCCCCACTTGCTGTCCAAGTCCATCTTTCCTCCCATGTCTTCAATCTCCCTCTCCCTCCCTCTCTCTGTCCTGTTACAGATATGTGGCATTTACTACCTTTTAAAAAACTCTTCCCAGACATATGCTTTCCTCTACCCATCACTGTCTCCTTCCTCTTCTCAACTAAGCTGCTGAGAACTGACTACACTCGTGTCTCTACCACCTCTCCCTCCACACCTCCACCTCCTCAACACGCTGCCATCTGCCTTCTGCCCACACCGCCTCCCAAGGCGCCAGTGACTTCCTGGATGTCAAATCCAACACTCACCTTCCAGTTCTCCTCTTCCATCACCTACTCCCTCCACCCACCCTCCCTGGGAGACTCTCTCTGCCCCTGCCATCCAAGACACAACCAGGCTCCCTTCCTGCTTTTCTCTCTCTGCCTGTGTGTGTGTGTGTGTGTGTGTGTGTGTGTGTGTGTGTGTCTCCATCTCTCTCTCTCGCTCTCTTTTTCCCCATTTCTCCCCCCCACCACTTCTCTCTCTATCTCTGTCTCTAAAAGGACCCATCTCTTAAATGTTGGCATTCCCCATTCTCTCCTTTTCTCATCCTTATATTCTCTCTGGATGACCACATTTTCTCCCTTTCTTCCAACTACCACCTTTAGATAATAACTCCCAAACGTAAACGTCTAGCTCAGTTTCCTTCCCCCAAGGTATCCAGACTCACAGAGCAAACTGTTTACTAGGCGCTCCCTCCAGCATCCCACAGGCACTTCAAACTCAGTTCAAGCAAAACAGAACTCACTCCCTTCTGCCCACAGTGTGCTCCTCTCCTCTGTTCCTCTTAAGGTAAATGGTGCACCCATCGATCGAGTTACTGAAGCCAGAAATCTGGGGTCCTCGTCTTCCCACCACACCCCCACTCCCTCATCCCCTAGATCCAATAGGCCATGAGCACTCCTGAGTCTTCCCTCTAAAAGCTCTCAAAGTTGTGTCCCTGTTTCACACCCTTTGCTGCAGCTCAAGTTCTCAACAGCTCTCTCCTGAATCACCCCAACAGACTTTAACGGGTCCCCTCCCTCCCCCAACCAAAAGTCATCACCTTTGATCCACTCTTCCACGTCTAGACCGGCTGTCTCCATGAAAGGAGAACTTGATTGCATCACACTCCTAATAACAACCCCCAATATCCCCTCATTTTCTTCAGCATAAAATCCAGCAAGACATATGTAGCATGGGCACCATCTGTCTCTTCAGTCTCAGCTCCTGCCATCCATCCCCCCCTTTACCCTATGGACCAATCATAAAGACTCTTTGCCTGTCACCAGGCTCTTCTTTGCCTCTGGGCTTTTGCATACACTGTTCCCTTTACCTGGAGCATCTTTAAGTTCCTTCTCTACTCTAAAATCTCCTATGTATCCTCCAAGTCTCAGCCAGTGACCCTGCGCTGGACATCCTTCCCTAAACCCTCTACCTCCGGCTCAAAGTTGGGTTTAAGGCCCTTCCTTGTGCACCCAAGATAGCCACTGTGTCTATACCATGATGGACATGTTTGTACCTTATTCAGACAGGACCTAGCACATAGCTGGTGCTCAAGCGATTTGGCTGAGTGAATAGATGGACAGATGAAGGGTCAGAGAGGCAGGGGAAAGAAAACATGATAAGGTAGCAAGTGGGAAGGCAGGTTCATGGAAGAGAGAGTTTCAAGAAGAAGGAGGTGGTCAATTACATCATTTGGCCCTGAGGCCAACTGACAACCATCTGCCATGTGTAGACACCCTAGTTAGAAAGAAGTTACATTTCCACATATCTGAGGGAGCCACTCCACTTTGCTAGTCATAGTTCCAATTCCCAGCAAAGGATTCTAGTCATCAGAAGCTAAGTCCAGAGTGAAAAGACAGGCACCATTCCAGCTCCACTCCCAGCTGGGCCCTTCAGTGGCCACCATCCCCACCACGACCAGATTATAGAGTGTGCTACAGAGTGGGCAGCAAGTCATCCTGTGGGTTGGGACCAAGCAGTGAGCTGATCCACGCTCAGTAACACTTAGCTAACCAAGTCAATAGCCAAATCCAAAGCTAACCAAATCACTAATACTTAGCTGGTTAAAAACAAACAAAAACTAAAAACACTCACATAGATAAGCAAGCAAAACAGAACCAAACAAATGAATAAAAACTCAAGTGCAGACCACCTGTAAGTACATCTGGTTAAATATGGCAAATGGAACACATGTAGTTTTCTCTTGTCCCTTCCAAATTCCTCTAAAATGACAGTAAAGAAATTTCAAAAAGCAAAAATGTGTAAGGAGAAAGAGGATGACAGAAGAAATGACAACAAACAAGAAAATGCCAATAAAAATTTGGAAGCTGGAAAACAGACAGGGAGATAACTGACTTTGTAGAACAGAGAAGGTGAAATATGACTCCGAATAGGTAAAGCCAACCAGAAAGGAAGCCAATTCACATGGCAGAACTCCAGAAAGATCCAGAACTTAGAGGCTCCAGGTAGGGTTGGAAAGAGGATGGTTAAATGACTTTATAAGAAGTGTAGAGTGCGGGGGTGGGCGAAATGGGTGAAGGGGATCAATTATATGGTAATGGATGGTAATTTCACTTTCGGTGGTGGTCACTTTGCAGTGTACATGGATGTTGAATTATAATGGCATACACCTAAAACTTATACAATGTTATATACCAATTTTACCTCGATTTGAAAAATGAATCAATACTTCTCCTTACTCTTCATTTTAATTTTTTAAAAAAGAAGTAGTTAGATCCTTAGATCCATTCTGCACACTCCCTTAACCCCAGTTTAATTAAATAAATAAAGTTTACTCTGTGAAGTGGTTGAAACAGCCAGTGTCTGGACTTGGGGACACCAGGTCCACTGGAAAGTGGGGTTATGCTACAATACTACGAACGGGGAAACTAGACGAACATCTACATACTGAACAGTGAAACCCTAAACCATCTTCTCCTACTTTGCTCTAATAGCACTGGTAGCCAGGCTTATAAAGCCCCAAGATCCAAGCTTTGGGGATTCCCGGGAATCTAACCGGCCTAATGAAAACAACCTACAGATTAGGGAGGTTCCCCAAGCAAGTGACCTGATCCTCACCTGATAATCCTACAGTGAATCCACCAGTCAACAGCCACACCTGCGTGCAAAGACCCTCCAATACACATTATAGTACTTCACTCTTAAATACAGTCAATCAAGGATGCCAAGGACATCTACAGAAAGATAAAAATAGATAAAGGAATCTGAAAGAAACAGATAAGCAAGAAGTAGAAGGAAACTAAAATTAGTAAAATCCTTAGAAATTTGCGACCAAAATATTACATCCATGAAACAACAGTAGAAAGCAATAAAGAGAGTGTATATAGACTAGAACAAGCTTTTAGGAATTAAAAATACAACCGTTGAAATAAAAAGTCAATAGAAGCGTTAGAAGATAAAAGATCACTCAGAAAATAAAACAAAAACAACAAAGAGATAGAAAATAAAAAAGAAAAGTCAAGGGAATTGGAGAAATGGTCTCTCTGAATAATATGACAGAAAGAGGGACCAGTGACAACAGAAGTGGAAAAATCTTTGAAAAACTAACATTAACAGTATCTTTCAAAAATAAGGGACACAAGTTTCCAGATTATAGATTAAGCCCACTGAATGCCAAACACAGCCAATGATAAAAGAAAAGAGTGATTCACACCAAGGCATAGCCCTGTGAAATGTCATAACACCTGCAATGAAGAGAAGATTCAGATAGATTACAGGGAAAGGAAAGGCATTGGACACATCAACATCCATACTGGAAGCCAGGATACAATGGATGAATGCTTTCAAAATTCAGAGGGAGGAGGTTTCCATACACAGTCAAATCATCAGCTGAAAGTAAAGATATAAGAAAGACATTTTCAGATAAGCCCAGTGTCAAAAAATTTACCATGGTCATATCTATTGCCACATAACCAATTACCCAACTTTTGGTGGCTTAAAACAATGGACATTTATTATCTCCCATGTTCTGTATGTCAGGAATTTGAGAGTGTTTAGCTGGGTGGCACTGGCTGGGGGCTTCTCATGAGGGAGACATTACAGTGTCAGCCAAACCTGCAGTCCTCTGAGGCTGGGGCTGGAGGATCCATTGCCAAGCACATTCATGTGGTTGTTGGCTGGAGGTCCCAGTTGCTCACCATTGTAGGACTGCTCACAGCACGGCAACTGGCTTTCCTCAGAAGAGATGC
The DNA here is from genome assembly GCF_949752795.1 of Hyperoodon ampullatus. NCBI lineage: Eukaryota > Metazoa > Chordata > Mammalia > Artiodactyla > Ziphiidae > Hyperoodon > Hyperoodon ampullatus. The sequence continues at coordinate 20,695,162 of NC_136932.1, read as the reverse complement.
TCTCATGGTAGATGGGGTGGGGGGTGGGGTGGAGAGGAGAAGGAAGAGGACCAGGAGGACGAAGGCGAGAGGAGAGAGAGGAGAGAGCAAGCTAGAAAGTCAGAAGCCACAGTGTCTTTTATCCCTTAATCCCTGAAGTGATGTACCATCACTCTGGTTGAGTTCCACTGGGCACACAGACCAATCCTGGTACGATGTGGGAGGACACCAGGAGATGGGGTTTATTGATGGTTGTCTTGGAGGCTGGCTACCACATATCCTTTCTCAAGAAGCTCCTGGAGGAGATGCTCCACTAAGACAAAAAAGTAAGCCAGACACAGAGTGAGAGAGAGGAAACAGAAAACTAACGTTGAAAGCAAGGAAGAAAATCCTCAGGATGACGGTGAAGAGAAGTCCTGAGAGAAGAGTTATACAGAAGACTTAGAGGGCAATTGGTCCAGATTGAGCAGAAGGATGAAGGGATGCAGGAAGGATGCCTCCAAGCCCTCACCCCAAAATGGAACGAATATGTTGAATAAATTTATAGAGAAGATTTTCAACTCCATCAGAATTAGGAGACGAATTGTGGATAGTTACATAGACGAGTAAGCAAGTTGTTTTGTTTTTTTTGTTTTTGAAAGAGGTAATCATTAACTCCATGGAAAACAAAAGGCTCTGTAAGAAAGAGGAGGCCAGCAGAGAATAGTGCCTGGCTCAGCTTTAGGTAATATTTACATAGTTATAATAATGCAAACACTGACCACTGATGTGACAGAAAGGATGATCACTATGTCGAGAGGGAAGGGGGTAGGGAAATTCACTGTATGAGTGAGGAGTTAGGGATTGTTTATGGCAGGAATAAATAATCCAAATAATCAAAATAATCTAAAACAGAAATCAAGAAATGGAAATGCAAGTGTGTTATGTAGAAACAAGGAAGTAAATAAGTAGAAGAAACAGCAAAAGGAATTGAAAGCATCTGCCCTTAGGTACTGTCAGAAATGGAGAAGAAAAGGGCTTCCCTGGTGGCGCAGTGGTTGAGAGTCCACCTGCCGATGCAGGGGACGTGGGTTCGTGCCCCGGTCCGGGAGGATCCCACGTGCCACGGAGCGGCTGGGCCTGTGAGCCATGGCCGCTGAGCCTGCGCGTCCGGAGCCCGCAACGAGAGAGGCTGCAACAGTGAGAGGCCCGCGTACAGCAGAAAAAAAAAAAAAAGAAATGGAGAAGGAGGGAGCAGGAATGTGCTGTTTTTCATTAAAAGCTTAATCCTACCATTGACTTTCTGACCATGTACATACATTACTTGATAAACATTAAACTAAATTAAAAATAAAAAGATTTTACTGGCCAAACAATTCCTTCTGCCGGCTTGTACTAAAGATCAGCATATATTATCAGCCTATATTTTACTATCTGGACCTCAAATTGTAGAGAATGATATCATTTTAGAAGATATTAATCAGGATGAGTAATCCGAGCCCACCAGGCAGCCTCGGTCTACACAGGGCTCCACTGCTGTCCTCCTACCCCACTGAAAAAATGCATCAGTGCTCATTAAGTCAAGCACCGCTAATTGCTTTTTGACCAACTGCCAGCTTTGTGGCAAGATACCAAAAACAGGGACAAAGACAGTTTTAGATGACAGCCCTTTTTAGCCTCTTTCCTGTGTGGGTTATAAGAAACCATGAAAAAACATTTAATTTCTGAAAGATCCAGAGGTACATCAGATGCAGTTATTACCCTGCAGGCTTTCTGAGCACTTGCTAAGGATTAGGGTCCGAGGTAGGGGCTTCTGAGTCCTCTCACCCTGAGAAAGCACACTCCAAAGTTGGATGGCAGAACTTAGAAAACAATTTTTCTCCATTTTTCTCTGATATGGCTCTTTGTTTACTGGATAAATGGACAGATGGATGAGCGAATGAATGAAGTTCTGTACCTTTGTAGGAGAATAATGTTTAGATATAATCTTCAGAGGCATGTCCACGTTGTCAATGCCCATTCTAAATTTTGGGCTTGTTTCTTTGTGCCAATCACATCAGAACTGTACATCAAAGGGAGTATTGGCTATTTCTAGGGACCTCCCTGGTGGCGTAGTGGTTAAGAATCCGCCTGCCAATGCAGGGGACACAGGTTCGAGCCCTGGTCGGGGAAGATCCCGCATGCTGCGGAGCAGCTAAGCCCCTGCGCCACAACTACTGAGCCTGCGCCCTAGAGGCCGCGAGCCACAGCTACTGAGCCCACGCTCCGCAACTACTGAAGTCCGCGTGCCTAGAGCCCGTGCTCCACAACAAGAGAAGCCACCGCAGTGAGAAGCCCGCGCACCGCAACCAAGAGTAGCCCCCGCTCACGGCAGCTAGAGAAAGCCCACGCGCAGCAACAAAAACCCAATGCAGCCAAAAATAAATAAATAACTTATAAAAAAAAAAAGGAAGTGTTGGCTATTTCTAAATAGTCTAACAAAAGTGCTCATATTGGAAAACTAAATATGCATGCAACGTCGCTGGTGCCAAATCATTTTTGGAATTCCTCTTTGAAAATTCACTTTGGAGCCCAAAGCACAATGTTGAGAATAGACCCACCGGTGACAAATCATCTCTTAGGGCCGGGGCTGGTTTCTGGAACTAGTCGTAATCCACTAAGTAGTTTAAAATTTATATGCACCATGTATACTTAGAATAGTTGTATATGAAAAAAAACTTCTTTATGAGCTGTTTAAATGAGCTTATTATTGAAAGATCCCTAAAGTGAGTCCTGCTGCAGAGTCCCACGGCGAGGCCAAGCCCTAGCTCCCCCGTCACCTGCTCTGTCTGGTGGGGTTAGGGCTCTGCAATGTGCTCGCCTATCTCTACCAGGAGCAAAAACACCTTCTGCGCCGTGAAGCTAATTATTCAAAAGGGTTCCATGTGCCAGCAGGCTAGAAACAAAATCCAGAAACTGTCACACTTCACAACCCCAAATAAATGGGTCTTGCCAGGGAGAAAGATGGAGTGTCTGAAGTGGCACAGAGAAATTAATGTTTGGTAGCAGCCACGGGACAATCTGTCAGAGAAGAGATTTGGCTGCAGAAGGTGGGGGGAGGGGGGAGGACACACAAATGACTTGTGGGGGATGGAACCCTCAGGGCTCCCTCCCCAGTCCAGCCATCTGCTCTGGGGCCTCAGGCACTGGGCAGGCACTGCGATGCTTGGGACCAGCAAACAAAGCCAACAGGCCGGCTTCTCCACAAGGAAGAAGGAGAAGCGCCATTTGTCTCTCACTTTTGGGAAGTGGCCAGGCCCCATCCGTGGAGCCTCACCTGGCTCAACGTAGCCTCTCCTGGCGCTGCAGTTAAAACCGGTGTCACAAATGAACTTATCTACGGAACAGAAACAGACTCACAGACATAGAGAACAGACTTGCGGTTGCCAAGGGGGAGGGGGGGCAGGGGAGGGACGGAGCGGCAGTTCGGGATTAGCAGATGCAAACTATTACGTATAGGATGGATAAACAACACGGTCCTACTGTATAGCACAGGGAACTGCATTCAATATCCTGGGATAAACCAGAATGGAAAAGAATATGAAAAAGAATGTATCAATCTGTATCACTGCATCACTTTGCTCTACAGTATAAATTAACACAACATTGTATCAATAAATCAACTATACTTCTATTAAAAAAAACACCACAGTGTCAACGCCCACAGGTCTTCAGGGAGCATCCTCCCACAGAAAGGAGGGACAACTTATCCTCTTTGCCTCAAGGAAACTTCTGCACCACCCAGCGACAGCCCCTCTTGAGGCTCCAGCGTGCTGCCCGAGGGCAGGTACTAGGCTCCCGAGAGAGCTCTTCCAAACCCTTCGCCAACCCCATCTGGCCGTAAAACCTCCCCTGGCAGATGTGCATCCGCCCTCAGTGTCTCCACATCTCACCCCAGACAAGGCTGCCAAAAGCTGCAGCTGCCTCACTCCCAGCAAGGCCGCCCAGCGGTATAGGGGCCGGGGAAAAGGGAGATCCTTGCCAGTGATGCCAGAGGAGATGAAGCTACCACAGGCAGGGGAGCCGGGAGAGGCTGCTTATCCAGAGAATTTCAGAATCTGCAGCAAATCTGGGTTCCAGACACTGCGATCTTGTTTTCATTCTACCAGGGCTGCAGCCCAAACCCGACTGGCAGGAGGGTGGGGAGGGGAGGAAAGAGAGAAAAGAACAGCCAAGGGATGGGGCTGGGGGCCCCATCCTGTAATCCCTGGGGCCCAAGCTGGCAGAGGCCTGCTGGGGCGGTGAGTTCTGTGTGCTCACGCCACCCTGGGGCCAGCAGAGGAACTGCAGCCTCTTTGGAGAGAGCATTTAAATCTAGCAATTGCAGTTACTGAATTAACTCCTGGCTTTTGCTTCGTGGGGGATGGAGGCCCTCGGGCATCTGAAATTCCTGATCCTAAGACAGCGAGCTACGTACGTGCTCTGCCATCAGAGACAGATGCCTCTCCTCTCGGAATGAAGACCCCTCTGCCAACATCAGGCAGGCATCTCCACTTGGAGATCCTCTCCTGTGGGCTTGAGCCTCCCCCAAAGCCCTTTAAAATGTAAATATTATATGTCCTATGAAGGGTGAGCTAATGTTGTGGCCACTAACACAGGAAGAAAAGGACAAGGGGGATGTCACAGTTAGAAGGAGTTAGCTGTGGGAAAAGGACACGGTGGGATTCCTCACACAGGTTCCCAGCTGCTGGTGACACAGGGGAGCACAGACCCCAGGAGCGAGCATGCCAGAAACAGGAGGCTGACCCAGCTCAGTGATTCTCTAACTTGGCCAGGATGAAATCTGGCTCTGATCTTCCTTGACCTAAACACAAACAAAACCACTGAGACCCATTTACTGGTTCTGGTCCATCTGTGGGATCATGGCCCACCTCTCAGAAGCTGTGAAATACCCGTGCCTACAAGAGACAGAGCGTCAGTAATGAGTACCTTGCCAAAGGGCACCGAGGTGCCGCCCCCATGTCACCCGGGTACCCCTCGACGAGACGAGGGTGTTCGTTACTCAGTGGCGCTTTTCCTTATGAGGGAAAAACTCTGGTTCCATCTGCCTGTGAAGCAGATGCTCCCAGGCCCCACGCCTGCACCAATCCCACCCAGCGCCCACTCTACCAGTGACACAGGATTCCTGGAACTGTAGACTGCATTGTGAGTCCACAGCAGCCCCGGTAAAGAGATGAGCTGCTTGCTGTCTGACCCAGGACAGACTCTTCCCCTCCCTGATCCAAAGTGCCTGCACCTCTAAAATGAGAAGGTTGGACTTCCCTGGTGGTGCAGTGGTTAAGAATCCGCCTGCTAATGCAGGGGACACGGGTTCGAGCCCTGGTCCGGGAAGATCCCACATGCCGCGGAGCAACTAAGCCTGTGCACCACAACTACTGAGCCTGCACTCTAGAGCCAATGAGCCACAACTACTGAAGCCTGCGCACCTAGAGTCCGTGCTCCGCAACAAGAGAAGCCGCTGCAATGAGAAGCCCGCGCACTACAACGAAGAGTAGGCCCCGCTCGCCGCAACTAGAGAAAGCCCGTACGCAGCAATGAAGACCTAACACAGCTAAAAATAAATACATTTACAGAAAAAAAAAGTTTAAAATGAGAAGGTTTAACTAGCGGAGGTTCTCTGCTCTAGTTGACATTAAAGTCATCTGGGGAACTTTAAAACAAATGATCTGGTCTCCGTCCCAGGTCCATTATATCAGAATCGCCAAGGATGGATCCAGGGCATCTTTAGTTTTTAAAACTCCCCAGGTGATTCTGCTGTGCCACCTGGTCATGAAGCCCTGTACTAGCTGCTCTCCGAGGGCATCTGCCCAGAGAGCAAGCTAATTAGGCAATTCAGCATGGAGGTAGGAGGGGACAGGTCACACAGCAGGAGAGCACCAGACACATGTTACCTGGCTCGACCTGGAAGGGGGAGGAAAAAGGGTCCTAGAAAAGACTGGATGGTTGCCTGGGCCTCGGAGAACTTGGAAACAATCCAGAACTCATCAACAAACACCTTGAGATTAGGGGATAAATGGAAGGGAAAAGAATTTTAAACAATTAAGGTATTCATAGTCCCTCCTCCAGCTCAAATCAGCCTCCGGGGGTGATTGGAGGAAGGAAGGACCCCCTTCTCCACCAAGCTGCTCTGCAGAATCCTGCTTCTGGCATTGGTCGCTGTGTGGCCTTGAGCAGAGTACTTAACCTCTCTGTGCCTTGGTTGCTTCATTCACAAATGGGGAGAGTCATAATGGTGACAGGCTTCCTAGGGTTTCAGCAAGATTACATGAGTTAACATAAAGTGCCCAATAGAGTGCCTGGCACACAGTAAACACTCAACAAGTGTTCAAAATCATTCACAAGGGCTTCCCTGGTGGCACAGTGGTTGAGAGTCCGGCTGCCGATACAGGGGACACGGGTTCATGCCCTGGTCCGGGAAGATCCCACATGCCGCGGAGCGGCTGGGCCTGTGAGCCATGGCCACTGAGCCTGCGCGTCCGGAGCCTGTGTTCCGCAACGGGAGAGGCCACAACAGTGAGAGGCCCGCGTACCGCAAAAAAAAAAACAAAAAAAATTATTCACAGGGAAGATTCCCCACAGCGAAATAAATTGGGAAAACACTGGGCTGAAGATAAATAGGTTTCTTCATGAAAAGATTTCTCAAAATAACAATATTAATAATAATAATGGTATGGATCTCAGAGGTTGAGAAGATTAAATGAAATGATGGATGTGCGGATCGCTCAGTCCCCACCATGCACATAATGGGTACTCAATAAACAGTACCCGTGAGTGTAAATAATAAGCACATAATAAGCACAGGGGCGGGGAGGAGGGAATCTTTAAGAGAAGGAGCGGACATGCAGCGCTTCCCAGACCCGTGCTCTTTTCCTACAGAGCATCTGGCAGAATCTGTGCAATAGGAAGCACGTGCTGGGAAAAACCCCAGAGGGGGATGGCCTCGTGTTTTCCAACTATGTCGCCAAGGGGCTGAAAGAAAGGATCTAGGCCAGGGTGAGAGCTACAGGGATTTGGTTATCAGGAAAAGGATATGGATGGAAGAAAGTGCTGGGCTGGAGGGTGGGGAGAGCTGGGAACCCCCTCCTCCAGCTTTCCCACATTCATCGTGCAGGGTCGTGTCCCTATGGGGGGGGGCAGGCGCCTGGGATCCAGAAGAGCTGATTCGGCATGACTTTGCCGCTCTCTAGCTGGGTGACCTTGGGCAAGTCACCGGGCCTCTCTGAGCCTGGTATCTATTTACCTGTATAATGATGGAACACGGGCTATACACTCGAGCATTTCTAAGGTCCCTTCTTGATCCAGGATCCTATGTTGATGTGCAGTTCTGCCCCAGTGGGGGAGGGCAGAGAAAAAGGAACACTATCTAAACCATACTGTCTTCCAACCATGATCCCTGATTCTAGACTTATTAGGGGTGGTTTTCAGAGAGGTTCTGACGTCTGCTCACTCACTCAGCCATTGCATTCCCTATGGATTGAGGAATCTCATAGAGAAAAATGGTGAGTGTCCAGCCAAACTCCTACCTGTCAAGGGGTGGGGAAGAGAGAGGGGATGAAAGGGCCCACGTTAACCCCTTCTGTATCTAAAGAGACTGTTCAACCCACCATGCCAAAAGGTCAGAGTTTTACAAGAGTTCTGGTGACCACATGTCATATTTTCCAAACTAACCATCAGGACCCATGATGTCAGAAAGGGTTTTTCGTGCCACTGGTTACAAGATGCAGCCTCGGAGACGAAATGTGGAAGCTGACATCTCAATTTTGGTAAGAGGCACATGGTTTGTGGGTGACAAGGGACAGAACAGCTGAAAACAGGAGTGTCCCAGGAAGTCCAGGTAACATGAGCAACACGCAGGGGACCGTCCCTGCCTCTGTACATCTGTATGTTCTCCACCTCAGGAGCGCCATCCTTCCCACATCTATAGACGTGATGAGCCTCCACCTTGGCATTCCCATGGAGACAGTAAGAACCACCCTGGATGTTTGGATGGGCATCCACCTCTCCCAACCGGGTCCAAGCCTCCTCCCAGGGCTCTCCTGCTTTCCTCCAGGCTTAACTGCAAGACTTGCTTCCACCAAACTGATTGCAGGGTCACGAGTCCTCCCCCATTTAATTTATTACACCGCTAAGAGACATAATGACCTACTTGGGACTTCTGTATTCACATCAGGGCCCCTGGGCTGTGAACTTCTCACCAAAAGGTTGAACTCAGCGGCATCTCCCCATGTTACAGGCAGAGCACTGGCCCTGTCCTTGGTCCTGCTCCTGTTCTTAATTTCCTGCTGTCTATTGTCTCTCTGATAAGTGCTGAACGAGGGAAAGGTATTATTTAATTGCTTTAAAGATATCAAACAAGCCAGGGTGGAGGTTATCTCCTCTCTAACCCTTCTATTTTTCTGGCTCAGGGTTTGGTTACTTAGTTACTCAGCAAACTGCAGAGGAAGGGGAGGCAGCCCCACCGGTGACAGTGCAGACTTAATTCGGCAGATGGAGGGGAAGTCAGAAGAATAGCCATCAGGACTCAAAGAGGGACCGGAACTCTGAGGGTAGCCGCCAAGTGCAGGTGGCAGCAAAATCAAACAGCTCTCTCAAGGCATTCAAAGCCGGGAGAGGGACGCCTCCCTTATCCGGACAAAATCAACAATTGTTCTAGGTTACACAGTTTCTGCTGTCAAGGTCAAGGTTGTTCAGACCCACTCACCCAGCCCTGCAGTGGAGACAGGCATGCCTGAGGTGGATGGATCAGTCCAGTACTTTTTCCAGGCTGGACTCACCCCACCTGCCTTATGGGGAGGCGGGGGAGAGGAGGCTTCACAAGGAAAGGACAGCGAAGGGGGATTTCACTGCATCAGATCATCCGAGATAAAGAGCATTGTTGGAGGAGGTCTTGGAGAAGACATGACAGCCGGTTGACCTGAGAGCCGGACCAGGGCAATCTGAGGCTCGGTGCCCCCTCCCCTGTCCTTGGAATGTACATTCCCTCGCTAGGAACCATCTCAAAGCCTTCAAAGCAATGTGTTGTCGAGACCATCCGGACTGAATACATGACTGAACTCCCTTAAGGCCTTTATATAAATGTCTAAGATTCTGGAGGGTGGGCGCAGAGATCTATGAATTTTGCAGCACCCAAGATTAGCCTCATGTGTGACTTTCCTGCTTCTTAAAACTGCCACCCACCACTCTTCAGTGGCTACCTTTCTTCCGTCTCTTCTTGCCCTCCGTGTCCAGGGGAGGCAGTTTTGAATTTCACCTGGGAAATCCCTGAGGTTGCAACCAAGAAGACTAATCGCCCCAGCTAGCTGCCTTGAAGGGAGATGGTTATTCAGCCGATCCATCAGGGGCAGTCTGCTTTTGCTGGTAGTACTTATATAAAACTAAAAAAAAGCATTGTTCCATCAGGGTTACCCTGAGGGTTGGAAGGGGACGGGAAGGGGGACATTGAGAGCCACTGGTTCATTTCTTGTATAGGTTAGAAAAACGATTCTTTTTCAAAAAAATAACACAGGAGTTTGGCACCAACAGCTCAAGACCTTTGAAAAGATAACATGGTTCCCGGGAAAGGAATTTGAGACTGGAATAGGCATTTCCTGGATCTTCCTTTTCTTCCTCTTTTCCTGGAAACCAGTTGGGTCATTCGTTTTTTTGGTTTTTTTTTAAATTTTTTTTAAAGTGTATTTTTTTTTGTTTATCTATTTTTGGCTGCGTTGGGTCTTCGTTGCTGCGCGTGGGCTTTCTCTAGTTGCAGCGAGGGGGGCTACTCTTTGTTGCGGTGCGTGGGCTTCTCATTGTGGTGGCTTCTCTTGTTGCGGAGCACGGGTTCTAGGCCCACAGGCTTCAGTAGTTGTGGCACACAGGCTCAGTAGTTGTGGCATGCAGGCTCAGTAGTTGTGGCTCACAGGTTCTAGAGCGCAGGCTCAGCAGTTGTGGCACACAGGCTTTGTTGCTCCACGGCATGTGGGATCTTCCCGGGCCAGGGCTCAAACCCGTGTCCCCTGCATTGGCAAGCGGATTCTTAACCACTGTGCCACCAGGGAAGCCCTGGGTCATTGGTTTTAAACTAGAAGTTGCAACAGGTGCTATTGCAGCAGCTCTGCCCCCCCACCCTGAGCATGCAGGGTTCTCTTGAGCTCAATTCCACTCTGTCTCCTGGTACTATGACCACCCTTCCCTCTTCCAGCTGGTGGTGAGCAGGGGCACTCCTATTCTGTCGAGCTACCCGGATAACGATTCAAGCCCCATTAGGACTGACATCTCAGAAAGAGACACATCCAATGATAACCCTTGATTTCCACCCTCGCAGTGGGTACCCCAAGACACAGCCTGGCCCAGATAGAAACTAGCAGTTGATTGCTACCTTACCTGCTGGTTCCAGCTTCCCAGGTCACTCACCCATCTCTAGGGCTCAGGGTACCTGCTAACCAGCCTCTGGACTGTAACTTTCACTGGTGAATTGCAAATCAGATAATAGCACAGTCAGAGCCAGCTCAGCCCACAGAGAAAAACTACAGTTGGCGTTTGCTTTCTGTTTTCCCATCTTCTAATACTGTACTCAGGATGGTGAGTGTGTGTGTGTGTGTGTGTGTGTACTTGGAGGAGGGTGAGGAAGGAGAGGCTTGCAGGACCAATTATGACATTAAACTTGGAACAGAAGCTGAATCATCACAGTCAAAAAATAAATAGCTCTACCTGTACGGGACATAGCACCTACTTCATGCACGTTTGTATGCATTTGCTCCCTCACAGCAGGGAAGAGGAGGGGCTGTGCCGAGTACGACCAGTAGGTGCCCACGGTCAAGGTTAAGGTAGGGGACGGGCTGCATGGCCACTGCGTCTCCAAGCTGTGGAAACCTGGGAGAGCTGGGATGAGACGCTCCCTTGCTGGGCCTCTGACTTCTCCCGCACCGGAATTTTGGAACCCGAGTGCGGGCTCACACCCTGTGCGGAGGGGCGTTGGTCACCGCATGGAGAAGGGCCTTCCCCGGACCCGCTTTCTCCCGCTCCATCCCCTGGCCCTGCGCCCGGGGATGACCCACTGCTTTGCAAACTTGTCTGAATGCAGAGATGGCAGAGGTCGCGGAGCGAGTCTGGGTCGCCGGGCGCCACTCCAGCTGCCTGCAATAGGCTGGGTGAAACAGAACAGACTCTGTGAAAGCGGACGGAAGACAGCGCGTGTCCCTGACACGGGTTTTGGGGAGGCCGAAATCGCTCGACCCTTCGCGCCCCGCACGCGCGTCCCCCTCTACCCCGGGCGCCCACCTCTATCCCGGGCGCCCACGACCTTCGCCCGGAGCCCCCCGCAGGATTCTGCGCGCGGCTCACCTCTGTCAGCCCACAGGACCGGGAAGGCGGAGCGAGCTGCCGTGACGTAATGGGGGGGCGTGGGGAAATGAGCCGAGGGGCCCGCGCTCGGCACGGCCAGTCCAGGCGGCGCAGCCACCCGCGCGCGCGCTCCGCCACCCGCGCGCGCGCTCCATCACCCGCGCCCGGAGCCTCAGTCCGCGGCTCGGCGCCCGGGATCTGTGGGCCCAGCGAGCTCTCGGCGGTGCGACTCGCGAGCGGAGCGGGCAGCTCTGGACGCCGAGCGCCGGCCAAGCGGCTGCGCGCCCGGCTGGGTTGGGGACGGCCGCTGGGTGCCGGCGAGCCGAGCTGGCGGATTGCAGCGGAAAAGCAAAGGTGAGCTGTGTGGGAGTGTGTGTGTGTGTGTGTGTGTGTGTGTGTGTATGAGAGAGAGAGAGAAAAGCACTTGGGCACCTGGGTGCATCTACGCTGCATGGGGGTGCGCGCGTCGGTGTGCCCGAGTGTAGGTCCCGGTGCGTGGTTCTCCACCCTCGTGTTTTGGGGAGTGATTTTGGTGGGAATGAACGACATCGGGTGTCCCGGCGTGAGTGGGGCGCCGTGGGTCGTGTGTGCTGGAACGGACGTGTCCGCACAGCTGCATGCTGGTGTGCGTCGCGTGCGCCCTTGTGCGGTCCTGGTCCCCCAGCCGAGTGTCCAGGTGACAGCTTCGACGGCGACAGTTTCTCTCCCATCCGCCCGCAAAAGAGCCCGGACGCGAGGAGAGTGAGGCCGGGGGGGACATCGCCGGGGCTCCTGCGGGCGCGCACCCGGGATCCGAGCCTGTGAGTGGGAAGCGCCGTAGCAGGAATGGGGTTCCTCCCTTGTTCTTTCTAGCCGGGCCTGGGACACGGATCCCGAACGGTGCAGGGTCTGCTCCCCAGCGCCCGGGCGGAGAGAACGGGATGCCTAGGTGTGGAGAGACCGAATCTCTGACTGGCCTGCGCCCGCGAGCCGCCGGCCACATCCCAAGCGGCTGTCGCCCGCTCCCAGCTGTGCCTGATGCCCCGGAGACAAGGGTGCTGGCAGGACAATCTTTAATCTCCTCCTCCTGGAAATAGCAGGGAATCCTTCAGGAAACCCTTGGGTCTGAGGGCCAGCAAGATGGATGGCGCAGAGGAGGATTTTCTGTGCCCGCCTGGAGAGCCAGCTGGGCGGTCCGGAGTCTCACCTCTCCCCACTGCCCTTCGGCCAGCGCTGCCTCGGCTTTTCCTAGGCGCACCAGCACCTCGGTGGCCGGCACCTGGCTATTGAGTCTCCCCCCAACTGTGGGGCTCACGCTCCAGCCGCCCGGAGACCCACTGGGGTTTAGGAGGCCCGAGGGAAGTGGGATGGGGCCTGAATGGAGGGAAAGATGCTGGGGAGAAGGGAATAACTGAAGCTGAGCAGGATTTAGGACCACCCCGGATGCCTGGTCCCCATCCCAACATTCTTAGGCTGGGAACCACAGCCCCTCTGGGAGGGGAGGGGATGCTCTAGACCATTCTCACCCTCCTCTCCAACAGAGCTGGAGTCAGTCTCAGAGGAAACCAACAACCAGGCATTTCCAGTATCTAACAATTCTTAGGCTGGAAAAAATAAAGCAGAAAAACCAAACTTCCTGGTGCATTTAACCACAATCCAGCAACTAATGATGCCTGGCATTGGACTCCACTTTCAATGAGACACAAATGAAGCAAAGTCACTCAGAGACCTTAGGCAGCTGACTTCGTTGTTGATGCAATAAGATTCACTGTTATTCAAACTCATTTTTCTTTGGAGGAGCCTTCTCACTCTGGACTGGTTCCCCAGCTTACCATCTCTGCCACCTTCACCAAGCTCTGAACTCTGTTGCTACCTCTCTCAAAAGTGGAGAATGCTGCTTCTCAGCCTAATTAAAAAAAAAAAAAAAAAATGACCCTATGCAATTCCATCCCATTGTGTGAGACTCTAGCCGAAAAGGCAGAGTCAGGGCTGGAGGTCAGCATTCAACCAACCCACCCTCACCTGCCTGCATCATCACCCCTATCCCCAAAGCTCTACACAGGGCTTCTGCAGCCCAGAGGTCTTCAGTTTTACCCAGACATAGGAGTGTGACCTTGCACATCACATAGATGGGACCCTGGAAATGCTAGTGATTAATGTATACTCCAATGCAGGCACCTTAAGTAAGATTCTGGGTCAGAAGAATTAAAGTAACTAACAAAACAGATGGAAATGATATTGGAAACAACCTATGTTAACCCAGGGATGCCAAAGATGGTTACTTCACAGCTTCTGTTTTTAACAGCTGCCAGTTTATGCTTTTTACCCAGTGCAGACATTGAATCCTGGGTCCCCAAAGCACTCTGCAGAAAGATCAGCCACAAAGCCCAGACCCCACTTTACAGGCAGTTGTGTAGTGGGGAAATCAGCACAGAAAGGATAAGCAATGCGCCTGGCAGTGCAGAATGAACCAGAGGCAAAGGTGGGCAAGCCTCCTGAGGCATTTGTTGCTGGCTAAGTCCCCTATAACTCATCAGCAGTCTCTCCAAGCAGAAAGGAGCTATCTCCAGTCTTCACTCAGGCACCAGGAAAAGCGCCCTGCTCAGAGGAAATGTGTCCACCAAATGAACTATTCCCGCTATGAGCTCAGCACATCACCCCTTTTCCAGCCTCCCTCTTCCCAGAATGACCTCTTACCTGCCCTCCTGGCTTCATGCATCATGTATTCAAGACCCAGCTCAAACATTCCTCATGTGAAGCCTCCTCTGAATCCCCCAGCAGAGAAAGGCATTCTTAAATCCTTTGTTCGTATCTCCATGCAATTCACACCCTGTAAGAGTTGGCATCCTTCCTGTCTCCCCTCCTAAGTTGTCACCTCCATATCTTGTTCATTCCTGTATCCCTGGTATCCAGAACAAAGAAGCACCCCAGTGATGTTTTCTGAATGACCGTAGATAAATCATTTAATTATGTGATGAGCTATTGTTCTATATCTTAGGCCAAGCCAATAGTGTTACAATTATTTTCTCAGCATGGAGGTAAAACAGGAGTCAGCTGCTTCAAACCAAAGCCCAGTTATCAGCCACTAGTTTTCCAATCCACTGAGCAGCAGCTGTGATGCTGTGAAAAGTGCAGAAGACTTGGGTGTCCTGTGTTCAAATCCCAGCTCCACCAATGATGTACAAGGGAATGGGAACAAGTTCCTTAAACTCTCTAAGCCTCAGTTTCCTCATCTGTAAAATGGGGATAATTATCCCCACCTCATAGGATGGTTGGGAAGGTCAAGGGGACAGCGGATGTGAACGAGCAACATCCATGTTGGGAATTCACTTCTGTGAATGAGCCTTCCTCCCTCACACCAGCTCCTGTTTTTATGCTTAATCAGGGGATCACAGGCAAATTCTCTGGGGTGTGAAAAGATAAGCATCCTGCTGAGGGACTTGGGAAAGGACTCTCCGAGGCATGAGGAGGTCAAGCATGGAGTAACGAGAAACAAAAACAGAAGAAACAAAAATCAACTACAGCATACATTTGAAAAATAAAAGCAAGCCAGATCTTTATTTTAATATTTAAGACTATAAATTGGTTCATCGTGTAGGCAGCTTTCAATAAATTAGAAATAAGTAAAATGGTAGATGAAAAAGGGAGAAAAGATAGAATCTTTTAGAGTTCTGATGATGAAGCCAGCACAGTGCTGGACATTTTCACCGCCACTGCATCACTTCGCCTTCATGACACCTCCACTGTAACAAATGAGAGTCAGAGAGGTTAAGTGCCTGGCGCGGGGTCACGTGGGCTCCATGGGTGAACCCTAGGTTTTTTTCACCTCTAAAGTCTGGGATTTTTCCACGATGGGGTTTTCAGAATGGAAAGACTCCAAAGCAGTCGACAAGCCAACATAGATTTCCTCAAGGGGAAAAGGCCAGGAATGCCGGCGTCAGACTCCTCTGAGGTCAGACCTCTCCAAGCTCTGCCTTTTTACAGTTCGGACCAGTTAGCTTCTTAGGAATCGCTGTGTTGCAGCCACCGCCAACTCCCATGTGTGCATCACCAAAGGTGACAAGATAAACTCTGATGACTTAACTCAAACCCTTCCCCACCGGTGGAAAAACAATTCAAAAAGCCTGCACGCTGATGAGAATGGGCTGGTAGGCTCACGTTGATGTGAAAGATAACAAACACACTTTCCAATTGAAGAGCATCTGAGAGGGCAAACCAGAAACACGGAAAGCTGGTGAGAACTTAAGTAGCCTCTGATTGATGAATCAATTTTCCTTTTTTCCTTGCAGATGTCACAGTGGATCCTTTGCCTCCAGGACCCATGAAGGTGAGAACAAGATCCTTGGCTGGTTGGAACTAGCCTAAGCTGTCAGGCAGCCATGGATCTGGCATATGAACTACTCAATGGGACCCAACCTTGGCTTTCCTCTCCATTCGACCTCAATGGCTCCATGGCTACAGCCAACATTTCAAACCAAACAGAGCCATACTATGACCTGACCAGCAATGCAGTCCTCACCTTCATATATTTTGTGGTCTGCATCATTGGGTTGTGTGGCAACACACTTGTCATTTATGTCATCCTCCGCTATGCCAAGATGAAGACCATCACCAACATTTACATCCTCAACCTGGCCATCGCAGATGAACTCTTCATGCTGGGTCTACCCTTCCTGGCCATGCAGGTGGCTCTGGTCCACTGGCCCTTTGGCAAGGCCATCTGCCGGGTGGTCATGACTGTGGATGGCATCAATCAGTTCACCAGCATCTTCTGCTTGACAGTCATGAGCATTGACCGATACCTGGCTGTGGTCCACCCCATCAAGTCAGCCAAGTGGAGGAGACCCTGGACAGCCAAGATGATCAACGTGGCTGTGTGGGGGCTCTCTCTGCTGGTCATCTTGCCTATCATGATATATGCTGGCCTTCGGAGCAACCAATGGGGGAGAAGCAGCTGCACCATCAACTGGCCAGGCGAATCTGGGGCATGGTACACAGGCTTCATCATCTATGCCTTCATCTTGGGGTTCCTGGTGCCCCTCACCATCATCTGTCTTTGCTACCTGTTCATTATCATCAAAGTGAAGTCCTCTGGAATCCGAGTGGGTTCCTCCAAGAGGAAAAAGTCTGAGAAGAAGGTCACCCGGATGGTGTCCATTGTGGTGGCTGTCTTCATTTTCTGCTGGCTCCCCTTCTACATCTTCAATGTCTCTTCGGTGTCTGTGGCCATCAGTCCCACCCCAGCCCTTAAGGGCATGTTTGACTTTGTGGTGGTCCTCACCTATGCTAACAGCTGTGCCAACCCTATCCTGTATGCCTTCTTGTCTGACAACTTCAAGAAGAGCTTCCAGAATGTCCTCTGCTTGGTCAAGGTGAGCGGCACAGACGACGGGGAACGAAGTGACAGTAAGCAGGACAAATCCCGGCTGAATGAGACCACGGAGACCCAGAGGACCCTCCTCAATGGAGACCTCCAGACCAGTATCTGAACTGCCTGAAAAATCAATCAATCAAACGCCAAGCTCTGCCAACCGGCTGTGTGCTCCCCACCCCACCCCCTTTCCCTCCCTCACCCATCACCTGGCTTCTAGAATAAGGATTTGCTCAGCATGAGTCCACTTCAGAGAATGGTGTTTGAGTCGGCTTGTCTGAGTGAATCATAATGTATTAAGTTGATTACCTCCCCCTTAAAGTGAACATTTAAATGCAGGCAGACAATTCAGAGTCTGGAGAGGTGATCTTTGGAGACCTTGAAGTTCAACAAAAACAGAAAACCCTATCTGTGTGTTTAAAACCCAATATGTAATCTTGTGGTCTTACATTTATACTTGCCTGTTCCTATCTAGTCCCTGTATAGTCATGACCTACGTTTCCTGAGTTCATGTACACAAGTAGAAAGTTCAAACGTGCATAGTATAGGTGGACGTTTATTTCAATATGGTACCCACAGGAATGGACTTACCATGAAGCCAATAAAGTTTAAGCTTCAGGGATCTCTCTTGCTTTGGCAGTATGTTCACACGGCCATATGTTTTTGTAAAAAAAAAAAAAAAGTAAAATTAAGATAGTTTTGTATTCTTTTCCTTAAAAAGGTCTTAAATTGTATAAGCTTCCAGCCTCACAACACCTGCCTCTGCCCCTGGGTATTTGCTTCATTAACTTCAGGCAAGTTAGATCGAAGTAAAAAGGGAGAGGGAGAAGGTATTTGAGGACCCAGAACATAAATTCATGTGTTTTCTCTTCTTAGACATAATCAAAGAATTATTCATCTCCCCAAAAGGACTTAAAATGGTTGCGGTCATCGATCATTGTATTTATCAAGACAAGGCCTGCTTTGTTATAAGATTGCATTTTTTTTCTTCTCAAATTGCTGTCATTTTTCTTAGGGAGCAGTGGAGGGGAGTGGGGTTGGGTGGAAATCACTAACATGAAAGGCAAAAAATGGACCATAATTCTTGTAGGGAAACAGTTTTATTCTCCCCACTGTGAAAATAAATGAATAAGAACGAAGCAAAATTGCACCTTTATGAGAAACCATGAAACAGTTTTTTTTTTTAAATGCCAGACATGGCTTTCCAATGAAAGACAATGCAAATGTAATTCAACAACCCCTTAAAGTGGCTTTTTAAGAACTGGATACAAAGCTGGGCACTAAGAGAATCACAGTGCACGAGAAAGACCTGAGGACATTGTTCCTAAAACATCAGCATACGCATCAGCCGATAAAGATGCAGCATGTAGGGGTGTGTAGGTGTGAGCGCTGGAGGGAGCCCCACCCCTCACAGGTATGGCCATGCCACCTTGCTCACCCACAACAGACACACTGAACATCGACCTTTAATCCATGGATTCCCTGGGCTACTCCTCAAGCACTGTTACAGACAGGCACTTCACACCATCAGTGACGTTTTTCTGTCCCTGAAATTGTAGATGGGCTTGTATACAAGCAATAAGAAAAGAGATGATGCCCATTTCATTGGCTGATCACAATTTCCAGAGTACAAAGAAATACACACTCGGGTGTTTGCAAGGATACCATCGTCTCTAGGTTTGTATGAAAGCCTCACTCTTAGCGTCTCACGTATCAATTATACCATATTCAGGAGTGAGCTTGCCTCTTCTGGCTCCCTAAGCAAGGGCTGCCTGACAGTTAGAATGACTAAGAGCTCCACCTGTGGTTATGGTGCTGCTTTTCTTCTCTCTGCCTATGTAACTCATGCCACCTCATTCCCAAAAGCACTGTGGCCCAGAAAATATGTTCAATAAATAATGATAGATAAATCCATGCAAAAATAAAAAGAGGTACAATTGTAAGATGAGACTATCTGGAAAGTTGTTACACAAAACGCATGCCGAAGGGACTTCCCTGGCAGGCCAGTGGTTAAGACTCTGCGCTTCCACTGCAGGCGACGTAGGTTCAATCCCTGGTCGGGGAACTAAGATGCCACATGCCAAAAAAAAAAAAAAAAATGCATTCAGTAAAATCCCACAAGGTTACCAAAGGAAAGGTCAGCTGCAAGGTCAGCTCAGGACCTCTTGGCAGCCGCAACTAATGGAAAGTGACGCCCCCTCCTCCTCCTCCCTTCTTCTCTTTCATAAAAACAAGCAAAGATTTGCAATGAAATGCTTTAAACCCAACTTTACCATTATTGTAATATGTGATGTTCCTGGGTCTTTGCATAAACGCTGACATTTACTTAGAGAAGTGATTCCAAGGGACCAAGAATCTGTAGAAATAATTTCAAGGCAGAGAGACTAATTCTGTAACACTCCTGCCCCTGCAATCAGAGAAACTGCCTGCAAGGAGGCCAGGGTCCAAAGCAGCCATCTAAAGTCTTAAAACACATACTCAGGTAGATGGCGGGTATTCATCAGCAGAATGATCATCCTAAGGCTATACGACGGGGCCTTTCAGCCTGATGTTATAATTCTGTCCAAATAGGAAGTCAGGTTTTTACTTTATGAGGAGGTATTCTCCACTTTGTGAACTATCTCTTTCTAGGATGATTGGCTCTCCGGTTGATTTCTTTTCTTCAAAAGAGGGGATACACATTTTCATTTAAATGTTAACACCATTTTAGTTCCAAAATTTAATCCTAGCCTCCACTCAACATGTAATTATGAAGACAGATCTGCTGGACGCCAGGAGAGAATAAAAAGTGATGTACTCCATTGATTTTAGGATATCTGAGCATTTGGGTTATGCAAGCTACTACTTACCTTCCATTCGCATGGGTGGTGAAGAGCTGATTAAACCTAAGCGGATGTAGTGAGAAAGGTATCAGGAGAGATGATAGGACATTGGGGCCTGTGTGGAATGATGTTAGCTTGTGTTTCAGTAACACAGAGAGCTGAGTAATATTGGACATGGGGTTGGAACTTTGGTGAGGTTCATGCCATAGCTTGGGACAGTCTAAGAGGACACGAGGACAAGGACACTGGAGGATAGAAGGACGCTGCATTTCTTTCTTTTGCTTGCTTTTATGAAGAAGAAAAGAGAAGGAGAAGGAGTCACTCTCCATTAGCTGTGACTGCTAGGCAGTTCTGAGTTGAACTTGTAGCTGATCTTGAGTAATCATGTGTGATTTTGCTGCGTGCATTTAAAATTTTTTTAATTGAAATATAGTTAATTTACAAAGTCATATTAATTTCTGCTATACAGCAAAGTGATTCAGTTATATATATTATTTTTTATATTCTTTTCCATGATGGTTTATCATAGGATATTGAACAAGTTCTCTGTGCTATACAGTAGGAACTTGTTGTTTATCCATCCTATATATAATAGTTTATTGCATGCATTTTTTTTTCTTTCTTTTTTTTTTTTTTTGCAGTACGCGGGCCTCTCACTGTTGTGGCCTCTCCCATTGTGGAGCACAGGCTCCGGACGCGCAGGCTCAGCAGCCATGGCTCACGGGCCCAGCCGCTCCGCGGCATGTGGGATCTTCCTGGACCGGGGCACGAACCTGTGTCCCCTGCATTGGCAGGCGTACTCTCAACCACTGCGCCACCAGGGAAGCCCTAGTGCATGCATTTTTGTGTAACAACTTTCCCTACAGTGTCATCTTATAATTGTACCTCTTTTTGTTTTTGCATAAACTTATTTATCTCTCATAAATGGTAGGCAGAGAAGAAAATGTAGGCTGGTGGCTGGGACTGCAGAGCTGGCAGTGAGCTGGAGTCTGCTTACACAAATTCATCCTCTCCTCCAGACAGAATACAGGTATTGAAGCTTTCGGCCCCAGCTGCCCTAAGTAGGAGCCTCGTGCTGGAAAAGCGTATAGCCTAGTCACTGACAAAGGTAGCAAGTAGGTGGCTGTCAAGATAGATGTTCGTAATCAGCCCCAGATGTGGCTGTCCAATCAAGACCGTCAAGTTACAATGAAAGACAGAAACGAACTTTGGCCTTGTTGAAGAAAGGTGGAAGAGAACCTTCAAAGGTTCCTTATATGATGCAGAAGGTCTGATGAGTATTTCTGAAACATGCATCACCACAAAAAAATCACAATATTTAGTGGACCAAGCATTTGGGCTTATAAGTAATAACTTATAATCAGCCACTTGTCTAATCCATATTTTTTGCCAGATTCAAAAACACCAAATTTCCTATCAAACGTTCTAGCAAAGCAAACCTTCACCTAAGTAGTTGTTTTGCTTCTAATATGTTAGAAGCAAAACAACTTTCATTCTCATAGGCAGAGCCTCTTTTTTTTTTTTTCCTAGCAGCTCATCTAGAAAGTAGGCACCAGGGACTGTATTCTGCTTACAGCTAAAAAGCTTTTACAGCAGTTACCCAAGTCGGCAGACGGTCAGGGCCGAGAATAACAACAGCTCAAGGCCAAGCTTCACACCTGCCACTCCCACGGCCAACTGCAGTGACTGCCCACGCTTTCCTTTAACTTGGCAGGGACTGAACACAGGCTGGGCACCTAGTTTCCTGGTTTAGACGTGTCAGGCTGTAGGTAACTGGACTAGGCTTAAAAACAGAGCTAAATATTAACCAAGACTTAACCAAGTTGAATAGAAAACATTATCGATTCTCCTAACATTGAAAGTGAGTATAATATCATTAAATGAAACGCTGTAGTTTGATCGCTGGACTCCATGAACATTTGCTCCCATAGGACAAAGACGTTCAGTATGAGAAAGCTGATGACACAGAGGCTCAAGTTCAGGTGGGCAGAGAGGGAGCTTTCACGGAGAAGGAGAGGCTTTATTTTTTTCATCTCTCTCCTTTCCTGGCATCACTGAAGGGCCAGACTCGGGGGAGGAAAAGACCTCTTTGCCAGAATATGTGTCTGGTCTGGAGAGGGGGCTTATTTATGACCCTGATCCTACAAGGACTGGAAGCAGAAAAGGAATGTACTGGTTAGAGATAAAATTGCCCCATCCTTTTCGAAAAGCCTGTCGAGGAATGGGATGCAAGGCCCAAAAAAGAAATCTGAAATGGCTTCCCAGGGCTTTACCAACTCCAGTTATTCAGTGATGGGACCTCCAATCCCTTAAGCAGTAGAGAAGGTCCCTTGGCAGTGGCAGTCCCCGAAGAGAGAAAGAGGGGTGTGCTGTGAGCTACCAAATAAGGCTACTGTAGCCTGGACACAGAAGACACAGTGGTCCCAGGTCCTTACAAAGAACAGATTACAAGGTAGCCAGTATGCAGCCCCTGAGAGAAGATTGCTAGTCTCAAGAGAAGAAGAGCCACCATTAGCAGGACTACCTGTAGTCGCAGCAGATACCACAAAGGAGCAGCAATGCCCTCCTGGACAGTGTGTCCTGCACCCCCAACCTGGCTGATGGCTGGGTATCAGTCCCTTTGAGACTCCTCATCCTCCAAGCCACGAACATAGTCATTCCTGAGAGAGCTGATATTTTTTCTCATGGATGCTGTTTTTTAACAAGAACCCCAAATGTTTCTCAAATAACAAAATGAAGGCTTAGCTGTTTTCTTAACACTAACCAGAATCCCACTACTCCAGAGAAATGGACTGTCTTCCAAGGCTCTCAAGTTCAGCTCAACTGGTACCTTCGCTGCACTGGGTGCGCTCAGACACACACAGGTGACGCAACAGGCGCATGCACACACATGTGATGCACATACACGTGAAGGACACGTTCATACGTGTGCACATGACATGCATGCACACACATAGGAGGTGGACGTGTAACACACACTCACGTGCACACACAACGCACCTTCTGTATCTTTTGGGCAAGACCTCCAATGCAGAGATTCTCCAAGCCTTTCAACTGAGGAAGAGAACTAGAATCTGACTAACTCATTTGAAGTCTAAGGATATTGAGTCTTTTTTTTTGCAGTATGCAGGCCTCTCACTGCCGTGGCCTCTCCTGTTGCGGAGCACAGGCTACAGACGCACAGGCTCAGCGGCCATGGCTCACGGGCCCAGCCACTCCGTGGCATGTGGGATCTTCCCAGACCAGGGCACGAACCCATGTCCCCTGCCTTGGCAGGCAGACTCTCAACCACTGCATGACCAGGGAAGCCCTTGAGTCATTTTTTTTCTGGTAGGGGAGAGGGACATTGTGCCTGCAGTAATTTTTCACCTGGAGGATTCCGTGCCAGGTCACACACTGCACACCTAGCCCCAGCGAACTGTCCCTGCAATAACACCTCAAAATTTAAAAAAAAACAGGGTTGGCAAAAGGGTTATCATCCCCACTAGTCAACCAACCTAAAGTGCAGGTCCTGCTCATAGCAATAATTTTGTATAAGAAAAACAAGACAACTTCTTTGCAGAAAAGTCACTCCAAATAATTTTTAAATTGATTCTCATCAAGGACAGTGTTTTCACAGGCCTTCCCCACCTGCCGCCATGCTTCCTAATGCAAATCTTAGGTTGAACATTTTGGGGGAAGCTGAGATGCTTGGCCACCGAGAAAATGAATCACAATTCTCCTCAGCCGTGAACACACTTCCACAAAAGAGTGTCTTCAAGATAAAAGAAGTCCTCCCTTCATCCGCCGATCCCACCGCAGTCCATTTCCATGGCTCGGGATGCCTACATCAGCTTGTCTCGTGCATTTTAAGTACCAGCCAGTATGTGATGGATAAGAATGTCTTCTTACAGCCTTTTTTGATGAACAGGAGTCTCCAGGGTTCATTCTCAAGATTATCTAAAGTTAGCTTAGTCCCAGTTGCACTGCCAACTTGGGAGTCTAGACACTTGTGGAGCAAAGGCTCAGACTGGATGAAGACTCACTCTGGCTTCCACTTAAACGGTTTTTTGCAGATTAAAATAGTCTCCTACATTCCAATAGTACACACACAGAGTAATGAACAGTTCATGAAAAAGATAATGGAGACATCGAATTTCTGACTAAAGGAGATAATATTAAAGTTGATGATAGAGGTTCGTACAAAGAAGGCAAGAACTGGCTCGAAAAGAAGGACGTGGTGGGGAGAGCCAGAGGGCTTTTACCATATGTTGGTACTGTCACCATCATAATGAATGACTATCCGAAATTCAGGTATGCTGTTTTGGCTGTAATGGGTGCATGTGTGTTACTAAAACGTGAATCCTAGAATGAAAAGAAGCTCCTGGGACCAGACTCAAATAAGATCTGTTGAAAAAGAGAAAAAGTAATATATTTGAAATGTTCCACTTTCTGTATAAAAGGAAACAATGTGGAGATGTTTCTGTCTTGCTCGAATAAATGATTCATCAGTTAACAAAATAAAATAAAATAGTCCCCTAAATAGCTCTCCCAGGTGGATGGGCCCTGTACTGTTTAGCGCAGGCTCATTCCGGGAAGCGACAGACCACAGCTGTTTCACTGTCCTTCTCTCCTGCACCTTCACACGACCCCCTCTGCTTGCTCCCAGCTCCAAGGGCTTGAGGACTGGAAGGTGGCACCCGTCGCATCCTCAGCCACACGGCGTGTTGCTGGGGGCTACCTCTGCAACCAAGGAAACCCATTCCTCCTCAATCTTGAACAGAACAGCTCTAGAACAGCCGAGCAGACCCAAAATCTGGTTTGCCATCGGCAACATGGTTCTGGGCTGTTGGGCCAACATGGAGATGGGTATTTAGAGGGTCTGGGATCTCGAGGGCTTCCTTACAGCCTCCGGGACTGATAAAGTAAATCCTAATTGCTAGAGAAGAACCAAAGCAAGGCACGGAAGTGGCAGCTCCATTCTTAAAGGGTGTCAAGGTCAGTAAGGGTCAGTCAAGACAGGGGATGGGCTGCCTTCAAGCAGCCCACATTTCTTAAAACTTAGCCTATCAGAGTTCATTTCCTTTATTTCCTCTGTCCATCTTTCCAAATAGTGTTCTCTAATATTTACATTTAAAATTGGAAATTTTTGAAAGGATTTCTCCTTTGGAGCATTCCACCTGCCCACCTTTAAATAGAGAGGGACACTTCATTTTCAGAAAATGAGGCTGGGGGACTTCCCTGGTGGTCCAGTGGTTAAGACTCTGAGCTCCCAGTGCAGGGGACCTGGGCTCGATCCCTGGTCGGGGAACTAGATCCCGCATACGTGCCACAACTAAGACCCAGCGCAGCCAAATAAATAAATATTTTAAAATTTTAATTTATTATTTTTGGCTGCGTTGGGTCTTTGTTGCTGGGTGCGGGCTTTCTCTAGTTGCGGTGAGCGGGGGCTACTCTTCGTTGCGGTACGCGGGCTTCTCATTGCGGTGGCTTCTCTTGTTGCGGAGCAAGGGCTCTAGGCGCGCGGGCTCAGTAGTTGTGGCGCACAGGCTTAGTTGCTCCGCGGCATGTGGGATCTTCCCAGACCAGGGTTCGAACCCGTGTCTCCTGCATTGGCAGGTGGATTCTTAACCACTGCACCACCAGGGAAGCCCTAAATAAATATTTTTTTAACAATGAGGCTGGGAACGGATTTTGAAGGAAACAGCAGAGAGGCATGTGCTCCTGCGGGTGGATGGTCCAGAGCCAGGCCTCGTGCATTCTTCTTCCCCGTCTCTCCATCCTTTCCATCACTGCGCGGCCTCAGACAGAAGCAGTTTAATACGTGGTTGAGCGGGAGGACAAGGTTCCCAATTAGAACCACCTGCTGACGAGGACTGGTTTCCCATCTGTGTGGAGGAGGAAACCAGCCAGCGCAGCCCCACTGGGCCACCGAGCTCACCCTATCTGATCCCAAGTAGGCTGCACAGCAGCAACGAACACAACGTCGTAAAGCAACTACACTCCAATAAAAATTTACAGAAAGAAAGTAACGGCAGACGATTCGACTACCCAGAATGATCTGAAAGCTTTTTCCCCAGGAAGAGTCTCTGTTCGAGTTTCCAGCAGCCTGGGAACCATCTCACTAGGGAAGAACAGAGTGCGGAGTGTGTGGTGTTGACGTTTAGAACGTGGTGAAGATCGTCTAGTGGGCAGTGCCTTTCTCCTAAATTATCCTTCACACCTCTTCCATTGTTAATCTATCCATCACTCCCCAGCTGTCACTCACCGTAAACAACAGCAGGTCTTGACAAACAGTAGATCAATCATCCTCAAAGGAGACTGAAGACTCTTCACACACACTCTCACGTGCAAGCCGCCCCCTTTTCTGTTCCTTTGAGAGGTCCCAGCATTGTTCCTGGCCCTCCCTTTCTGAAGGTGGTGGAGATAAAGAAATTCCTTCCATGCTCTATGCATATGAGGAAAACCGGGACATCCAGAAAAAGCCTTCAGCAGCCCCAACGGCAAAAACAGTTTAAATCATGTGCCATGATGGATGGTTTTAATATGCCGAGCATAGGTGTGCACAGAAGCTAGGTATTTTTACTATTCTCATGATATCTTGAATGTGGTTATTTTTGCTAATACGTCATTCCTGCGCGTCCAGTATTTAGACAAAATAGCTAATACTGCTTGTGTTTTCAAATAAGCTGCACCAGCCTTGGTAATTGCATGTGTTTCCTGTCAGATAAATTTACCTCGATCTTTGCTGTTCTAATTGATTCTATATACTAGAAAGCAGAAAGCTAATATATTTTTAGTGACTTTATTTATTTTTGCAAGTGTACTGTTTTATAAACTGCCTTCACATGAAATCACACTCTCAATTAAGGGACTTAGGGTGAAGTCTGCTCAAGAGGCCAGCTATGCGGACTCACCTCGGTTCCCACCTACTTCTGGAAAAGACTTTAGAGATGCAGGAAAATGGGCCAGGGTCCTAGGTGATGTAACCCACACTCCCCAGGTTTCCTAAAACACGGAACTGTAAACTTCAGAATTTTACAATTTATCTTAAAACTCCCAGCCCCCAAAAGAATGTACAAAACATTCTCTAGATGTCTTAGCAATCATTTGTCCAGTAGCAAAAGAAAAAAAAAAAAGGCTTAAAAACAACCAGTGAGTCCCATTTTGTTCACAGACAGTTTTTAACTGCCTCATCTGATTTCTTCCAGATTTTGTAACCTGATTTAAATAGCATGACTAAGTCATTGTAAAGCAGATGATGAAAGGGATGCTCTAAAAATGTCATAAAGACATGTCAGCTTTGCTGACAGCAAAACTGATGACAGAGAAATGGCAAGAGTTTTAAAATCAGGTCAAAGAAAATGACTTTTTATCACCTTCTCATCATTTCTTTCACTCAAAATCAAAACATAACAAAAATTTCCAGGTGCTTAAAACAGAACCTTAACTATGAATTAGACTGTTGAAATCAGAAAAGAAAATTAGCTAACTTTTGGATGCACTGAGTCCTGTTCTAAGCACTTTATATTCATCATTGCATTCAGTTACCACAAGAGCTCTATGAAGTAGGTCCAACTGTTACCCCCATTCTATCGATGAGGAAACTGAGGCATAGAGTACTTACATCACTTGCCCAGAACCTGATTTCTTAACCACATCACTGCACTTCCACCTATGGGAGGTGTGACCTGGAGCCTGGGCCTGACACTCCCAAGCCCCTGCCTCCCTGTCTGCAAAACAGGGATCACGCCACCTACCTCCCAGAGTGGTGTAAAGACTGCCTGAAAAAAAAAATATTTTAAATAATTTATCACATCACCAG
Organism: Hyperoodon ampullatus; assembly: GCF_949752795.1. NCBI lineage: Eukaryota > Metazoa > Chordata > Mammalia > Artiodactyla > Ziphiidae > Hyperoodon > Hyperoodon ampullatus. Next base: position 20,667,870 of record NC_136932.1, on the reverse strand, counting down.
GTACACAGGGGTGTCCAGTAAACATGAAATTCCCCTCACCTTGAATCGCAGCAAGAGAAGACCAGAAACTTTTGGGTTATTAAACCACCAACGATTTTCCAAATTGACTAATATTAAACCATGGCTGGTTTTCCTGCCATTAGGAAAGCTCAGCTGGCACTAACGCAACCGACCATGTGATGCAAGGTGAAAGCAAGTCCGGTGCAGAAAAGTAAATGCACTATGTGTCTGCCGATAAGGTGCTACACGATTTCTATCTACACAGAGTGTTCCTTTCTGGCTAGAGGGCTTTCCTCCTCGGCTAAGCCTAACTAAACTTCAGTCTCTGCCCGAATGGACCAGGGATATAACATCTCACCTCTGTAAACAGAGCCTCATATTGTCCAAGTGTTCTAGAAACTTAGGGTTCACGGCATGTTCTAAATATCTGAGTTCTTTGTTCTTCCTCCAGGGTGAAAACGTGGTTTGGCCTGGGGCCTGGTGCTAGGCAGAGGGAGAGGATCACACCGTTAATCCAGGTCTATAACCATCTGTATCGCTCACGGGTCCAGCTGGAAACAGATGGCGCACTCAGAGGGGTTTAACTAAAATGAATGTAATGAAGGAGCTGCGTACAGAGGGATGGGGAGGTGTCAGGGAATCAGCAAGAGATGGATGAGGAGCCCGGAGACCAGGTGAGGAAGGAAGACTTCACCAGCCGAGTGAGAGCAGAAGCCATGAGGAAGGTAAGACCCAACGGGAGCTGTGCCTGTAAAGTAAACCGGCCAGGATCGCAGTGCATCCTTTTGCTCTCCTCCTGAGACAGCCTGGGACCTGGGACCTGGGGCCCTTTGCTTCACTGCTTGAGACAAGCTGGGACCTGGGGCCCTTTGCTGCACTGCTTGCCCCGGAACACACGTCTCCTCAAGCAACAAAACACAAAGAAACTGTAAGGGACTAAAAATAACTGTGTGCATGGGCAGTTGGGGCAAATTATGAACAACAAGATACAAAAAGACCAAAAACACAACTGACACTTCTGAGGGGCTGGGAGCAAAAACAGGGTGTCGGGAGCAAAAGCAGGGTACTGTGCAGGCCACCTGCACACAGCACCACCAAGGGGGTGGGCAAAACCCCCAAGCCACCCCTCCAGCCCGACCCCTGGATATACTCCACCCTCACCCCATATAAGGAACCAGCTCAAAGGGTGAGTGAGCAGGGGAACTTGTTACTTGTTTTCACTCTCCGCTGCTGCAGCAGGGACCCCAATAAAGCCTTGCCTGAATTTCTTGTCTGGCCTCTGATCAATTTCTATCGATTAAGGAGGCCAAGAATCCTGGTCGGGAACACTCCCGTGGCTGAATTCAACCAGAGCTGGAAGGTAAGAGGGCCAAAGGAGGCAGTGCAGAGAGGGCAGCCTCCAGAGAGGGGCACAGAACGGATGGGGTGAGGGATGGAGAATCAGGATGTGGCCCCTCCTGAGACACCCCCCTTCCTCGGATCCCAGCACTCTCAAAGCTGCCCACCGTCTACTGGAATAGCTGGAGCAGGCTCATTAAAACTTCCACCGAGGTACAGGCATAACTGAGAGGCCCTCGGGGCCTTCCAACGTTAAAAGCACTCTCTAAATTCCGAGAAGAAAAACTGGATTTTCAGAATATAACCACTGGACAGCTTGGGAGCTGCAGAGGGGATGAAAGATTAGAGCAACACCCGCTCACACAGGATTCCAGGTGGTCAATACCCAAAGATTCTGCTTTGGGCACGGCCGATGCAGAATGCACCTTCATGATCTCCCTTTGCAAGATGTAAACTCATCAGCACGACTTTTCAAATTCCAAGGTCAAGTAGTGCACTCTTCCACAACCGCCACCTATACCAAAAGCATATCAAAAAGCCCAGGCTATTCAATACATTTTAGTCAACTGGTGGCATTTTCCCCCAAACTCTATTTGCAAGGACCCAAATTGCAAATTTTCTGGAGCCTGAGGATTCAGTCTTTTATCATCCAGCCTTGGGCCAAGCAAGTTGTTTCTGATTTACCTAGTACAACTTCAAATACAACAAAAACAAACAAACTTCATGTCCCAGTAGAAATAGAGCTTCCTGCAAGCATACCTCCTCCTAAAACCCTGCAGTTTCCTCAGGGATCTGATTTCCCCAGTCGGAGCCTTTGAACTCTCAATGTGCTAAGACCTCCTTAGTTGACATTTATAATTTTAGGTTGTGTGAATCCCAGGATGGGATGTGATCCTGACAATGGCTCATCCCTAGGAAAGGCAGACTTGAAAACTGCTTCCTCCCAAGTTATTTCTCCAGTTATGCTGTATCCAAGAGGGAAATATCCCACCAAACCGTCATCATTACAGCTGAATATTCTCAGGAGGCAGCTACGGGTGCCTGGCCACAGTACTTCTCTAGGTAAGGAAAGGGCAGGATTACTGTAATAAAACAACTTCTCTTATAGATCTGTCCTTAAGTTGAAAATATTCAGCCACACTGGAAGGGACCACCTTCCCTTGAACTTATCCTGACCCTCAGGATTGCTGTCCTGGAGTATCAACGTGTATGAACACACTCATACATAGCCCAGAAGCAACAGGATAAGGGAATAAGAAGGTTAAATGGACAGGAGTCTATTCTAATTCCATAAGTAACATTCAAAAGCCCAAAGAGGGGCTTCCCTGGTGGCGCAGTGGTTAAGAATCCGCCTGCCAATGCCAGGGACACGGGTTCAAGCCCTGGTCCGGGAAGATTCCACATGCTGAGGAGTAATTAAGCCCATGCGCCACAACTACTGAGCCCCCGTGCCTAGAGCCCATGCTCCACAACGAGAAGCCACCACAATGAGAAGCCTGCGCACCGCAATGAAGAGTAGCCCCTACTTGCCGCAACTAGAGAAAAAGCCCGCGTGCAGCACCGAAGACCCAACGCAGCCATAAATAAATAAAATAAATAAATTTATTTTTAAAAAATTCCAAAGAATTCACATATTTTGGGGGAGACAGGAGGGCTGATCAGATTATGAATTAATTCAACATTTCTGAAATTAGAGTAATGAATCTATTCCTTTCTTTCATAGGAATTCTAAGGTAAGGTGTACTTTGAATATTTACAGATTTGTCAGCATACCAATAAATTACTTTGCTACATAGTTAAATTATTGTTCATGCACTCAGCAAGTATTGAATGTCTGCTGTGTGTCAGACACTGTTCTAGAAGCTGGGAATTTGATGAGATAAAAGACAGATGAGATCTCTGCTTTCTGTTGTAGGGGAGACACTCAACAAACAAAAGCACAAATAAATGAACATGTAATCACACACAACACAGTGACAAATGCTATGATAAAAATACATAGACAGTAAAGAGCGGTTCCTAAGGTCATGGACCCCAGAGCCAGACAGCCTGGTTTATATCTCAGCTCTGCTACTTCCTCAATCATTTGGGGAAAATTATACAATCTCCCTTGGCCCCAATTTCCTCTTCAATAAAGTGGAGATAAGAACAGGATCTAATACAAATAGATGGAGAGACATACCATGTTCTTGGATTGGAAAAATCAACATTGTGAAAATGACTCTACTACCCAAAGCATTCTACAGATTCAATGCAATTCTTATCAAACTACCACTGGCATTTTTCACAGAACTAGAACAAAAAATTTCACAATTTGTATGGAAACACAAAAGACCCCGAATAGCCAAAGCAATCCTGAGAACAAAAAACAGAGCTGGAGGAATCAGGCTCCCTGACTTCAGACTATACTACAAAGCTACAGTAATCAAGACAGTACGGTACTGGCACAAAAACAGAAAGACAGATCAATGGAACAGGATAGAAAGCCCAGAGATAAACCCACACACATATGGTCACCTTATCTTTGATAAAGGAGGCAGGAATGTACAGTGGAGAAAGGACAGCCTCTTCAATAAGTGGTGCTGGGAAAACTGGACAGGGACATGTAAAAGTATGAGATTAGATCACTCCCTAACACCATACACAAAAATAAGCTCAAAATGGATTAAAGACGTAAATGTAAGGCCAGAAACTATCAAACTCTTAGAGGAAAACATAGGCAGAACACTCTATGACATAAATCACAGCAAGATCCTTTTTGACCCACCTCCTAGAGAAATGGAAATAAAAACAAAAATAAACAAATGGGGCCTAATGAAACTTAAAAGCTTTTGCACAGCAAAGGAAACCGTAAACAAGACCAAAAGACAACCCTCAGAATGGGAGAAAATATTTGCAAATGAAGCAACTGACAAAGGATTAATCTCCAAAACTTACAAGCAGCTCATGCAGCTCAATAACAAAAAAACAAACAACCCAATCCAAAAATGGGCAGAAGACCTAAATAGACATTTCTCCAAAGAAGATATACAGACTGCCAACAAACACATGAAAGAATGCTCAACATCTTTACTCATTAGAGGAATGCAAATCAAAACTACAATGAGATATCATCTCACACCAGTCAGAATGGCCATCATCAAAAAATCTAGAAACAATAAATGCTGGAGAGGGTGTGGAGAAAAGGGAACACTCTTGCACTGCTGGTGGGAATGTGAATTGGTACAGCCACTATGGAGAACAGTATGGAGGTTCCTTAAAAAACTACTAATAGAACTACCATATGACCCAGCAATCCCACTACTGGGCATATACTCTGAGAAAACCACAATTCAAAAAGAGTCATGTACCAAAATGTTCATTGCAGCTCTATTTACCATAGCCAAGAGATGGAAACAACCTAAGTGTCCATCATCGGATGAATGGATAAAGAAGATGTGACACATATATACAATGGAATATTACTCAGCCATAAAAACAAACGAAATTGAGCTCTTTGTAATGGATGGACCTCGAGTCTGTCATACAGAGTGAAGTAAGTCAGAAAGAGAAAGACAAATACCATATGCTAACACATATATATGCAATTTAAGAAAAAAAAAAGTCATGAAGAACCTAGGGGTAAGACAAGAATAAAGACACAGACCTACTAGAGAATGGACTTGAGGATATGGGGAGGGGGAAGGGTAAGCTGTGACAAAGTGAAAGAGAGGCATGGACAAATATACACTACCAAATGTAAAATAGATAGCTAGTGGGAAGCAGCCGCATAGCACAAGGAGATCATCTAGGTGGTTTGTGACCACCTAGAGGGGTGGGATAGGGAGGGTGGGAGGGAGGGAGACGCAAGAGGGAAGAGATACGGGAACATATGTATATGTATAACTGATTCACTTTGTTATAAAGCAGAAACTAACACACCATTGTAAAGCAATTATACTCCAATAAAGATGTAAAAAAAAAAAAAAAAAAAGAACAGGATCTAGTTCAGAGGGCTTTTTGTGAGAACTGAATAAGGTAATTCATATTCAGAGTTTTTAACACTGGCTGACATTTAGTGAGCGCTTTATAAACGTTAACGTTTCCTACTTTAGATTGGAGTGGCCCAGGCAGGCTTCTCAGAGGAGGGAACCGCCATGTGAAGATCTGGTAAAAGAAATAGCCAGAGCAAAGGCCTTAGAAAAGAGTGAACCAAGCCTTGTTTATGAAACAGAAAGAAGACCAGTGAGGCTGGAATAGAGCGAGAGAGGGGTGGGATGGGATGGGGCCAGGTCATGCAGGGTCTTGAAGGTCTTTGACAGGAGGTGGAACCTGACCCAGAGGGCTGGGAAGCCACTGGAGGTTTGAAGCAGGGGACACACAAGGCCTGATTTATACTTTTGAAAGATTCAGCTTGCTTTTATAGTGAGGAGAGTCACTAAAGGGACAGGAGTAGAAACAGGGGGAATTAGAAGGTAATTTGAGGGACTTCTCCAGCAGTCCAGTGGTTAAGACTCGTGCTTTCACTGCAGGGGGCGCGGGTTCGATCACTGCTCTGGGAACTAAGATCCTGCGTGCCACGTGGGGTGGCCAAAAAAAAAAAACTAAAAGAAAAAGAAAGGTAATCCGAGTGGCTCAGATGAGAAGCTGATGACCTGGACTCGGGTAGTGACAGTGGAGATGGAAAAGGACAGGGATATATTTTGGATCTGGGGTCAGCAAACTATTGTCCATGGGCCAAAACTGGCCCTCTGCCTGCTTTTGTCAATGAAATGTTATTGGAACTCAGCCACGCCCATTCATTTACCTACTGTCTACTGGGGATTTCCTGCTACAGTGGCCTTGTAGAATAGTTGTAATGGAGACCACAGGGACTGCAAAACCCATTGACTATCTGCCTCTTCATAGTTAAATTGCATCAACCCCTGTTTTGGAGGAAGAGTCTATAGGATTTGTAGATGGACTGGGTGTGGATAGTGAGAGAGAGGGATGGAGGATTATTCCTGGGTTTTAGCCAGGAATAACTGGGTGGTGCCACTTCCTGAGATAGTGACTTGGAGAAGAGTTCAGGATGGATGGCAGGAAGAGAATTATTATTTTGGACATGTTAGATTTGAGACTTCTCTTAGACATCCAAGTGGAGAGTCTAAGGAGGTGGCTAGATGTATATATAATCCAGGAGCACAGGGCTGGAGTAACAAATGTCGGAGTCATCTGCAAACATCTGTTCCGTTCTCTCCATTTCCACTGCCATCATAATTTCCATCTGAACCACTGGAGTAACCCTGTAACTCTTTAGGCGATAGGACAGGATGGAATCACCTAGACAGGGATTGAAGACCAAGAAGAGACCAGTGCTAAGGCTTGAGCCTGGGTCCATCCAACATTAGGAGGTCACACAAAGGAAGAAGAGCCAGCAAAAGTGATTGAGAAGACAGGCCTAGTGAGGTAAGAGGAAAGCTAGTGGAGCGTGTCTTAAGAGAAATCAAAAGGCAACTGTGTCAACAAGGGGCAGGTCAGCCGTGCTGCTGAAAGGTCCAAAAACTGAGAAGTCACTACCGAAACTGACAAGATGGGGAGGGAGGTCTTTTAGTGGATGCAGTGATGATGCGAGGATCCCTAATGGATGGAGTTGGAGAAGAGAATGGGAGGTGCCTTGTGGAGACAGCAATGACCAAAGGACAAGACCATCCGTTGTGATGAGGAAAGGAGAAATGGGCGGGGGCTGGAAGGAGACTGGGAGACAAAAGAGCATGTTTATAGAACAGGAGATACTAGGGAATATTTCTGAGATAATGGGAACAATCTAGCTGAGAAGGAGAAAATTATGGAGGAGAGAGAAGGGGGTGAGATCTTTGAGAGGTGGGAGGGGTGAGACCCAGAGTTAGATTTAGTAGGTTTAACATGAGGACTTTCCTGATTACTTCTGTTTTCTCCATACCTGTGAGAAGGCTCATCAGCTAGGGTGGAACGGTGGGGAAGGGGGAAAGACAGTGTAGGAGACTTGAAAAGAAGTGAGAGCTTGTGTCAGAATCATTGGCTTTTCATCAGATACCTTTTATATCCTCCACAGCATCCAACACAGAGCTAGTTACAACAGGAGGTACTCAAATACACACTAATTTAGGGTAAAATGCTTGGAGTGTGATTTTTCGATATCACTCTTTTTTGCGGTACAGGGGCCTCTCACCACTGTGGCCTCTCCCGTTGCGGAGCACAGGCTCCAGACGCGCAGGCTCAGCGGCCATGGCTCACGGGCCCAGCCGCTTCGCGGCATGTGGGATCCTCCCGGACCGGGGCACGAACCCGTGTCCCCTGCATCGGTAGGCGGACTCTCAACCACTGCGCCACCAGGGAAGCCCCGATATCACCCTTTCTAGTCAAGGTGTTGAGAATGTGTGTAGCCCAGACATCCAGGCTCCCTCTATCAGGTGTGACGCCTGCCGGGCTATTTGTTGAAGGCAGGGTCTCAGTTATCTGCAAACAGTTAAGTCAAATAACCATCCCTTCTATGACAAATGTCACCTCCAGGTGACACAGACTGATAGACGTTGACATGAAGATGTTAAGACTACCTCTCGTGAGGCTCTCTTATCCCGTTGGCATGTCAGCCAAGGGAAGGGCAAACACCAAATGTCTCAATCACACCGTAACTCAATCTTCTGTCCGGCCCCTCACACTCCTTTTACTGACACAGTCTATCCTTTACCAGATCAAATTTCCCTTTCTTTGCTTTGCCCTCTGTTAATTTGTTGTCAGATTCCTCTCCGTTTTCTTTTTCTACCATCTTGCTTTCTCCCTTGCCATTTCTCCGAGCTGAGCCCGAGTTAAATTTATTTTAATTTTCCTCAGTTACTCTGGCTCTTCCATTTATCATCTCTCCTCTGGTGTGCCCAGCCCCCATTCCCTCTTCATCCTATGAGAAAACAGGCTTCCCTCCAACATCATCCGAGTACAGACAGATGTAAGACTCAGCAGCTTCACGCTTCATACTGCACACTGACAGGCCAGAGACGCAGCTACCTTCCCTAAAAGAAGAGGTATTGAAACAAGGCATCGAAGGGGCTGTGACATAGGTGAAAACTGTCTTACTGCTTTTAGTATTTCAGCTATTAGGCAACTGATGGCAAAAGATTATTTTGCCTTTTCTAATGTATCCTTTGAGCAGATACTTTGTGCTTATGTGACATATATGTATGACGCCATTCACTCATTTTGCAAATATTTATTGAATCATTTAGTCAGGGAGCCAAGGTCCAGATGCTAGACCACATGATGCATAAAAGGAGGAGGACATGTGGTAGCTGCAAAAATCTGTTTTCAAAAAACCATTCTATTTTAGGCATGATGCTGGCTTGTTTGCTATATTTCTATTAAAAAGTAGGGAGAAATCTGCCCCCTCAATGTTCTGAGTGAGATAACAGTGCTGATGGGCCCAGAGAAAGTGAAACTATCAGAACATGCTCCCAGTTTTAAAAGACAGCCCTCAAGCATGCCGACAACTTGGCTCCCAGGCATGGCCACCCCAAATCACTGGAGAGCCGCTCCAGCTTGGGTCCCCCGACTGCCTGTGCTTTTCTTTTTTAAATAATTTTATTTTTTAAATTTATTTTTGGCTGCGTTGGGTCTTCACCGCTGTGCGCGGGCTTCCTCTAGTTGCTGCGAGCCAGGGCTACTCTTCTTCTCACTGCGGTGGCTTCTCTTGTTGCGGAGCACGGGCTTTAGGCACACGGGCTTCAGTAGTTGTGGCTCGCAGGCTCAGTAGTTGTGGCTCGCAGGCTCTAGAGCGCAGGCTCAGTAGTTGTGGCGCATGGGCTTAGCTGCTCCGCGGCATGTGGGATCTTCCTGGGCCAGGGATCGAACCTGTGTCCCCTGCGCTGGCAGGCGGATTCTTAACCACTGCGCCACCAGGGAAGTCCCTGCTTGTACTTGTAAAGCCCCACCTTTAGGCAAAGGGCAGGAGGCAGTGTGGGTACCATCTGAATTTTGCTTCAGAATTGTTTGGCTCTTCTGGCTCTTGATGTTCTGAAATTTTCTTTGAAGCTAACAATACAACAAAGATCAAGGACTGTAGAGTCAAACTAACTGGGATCTGAAGACACACTCTGCCACTGGCTACCTGTGCAATCTCAGACGGACGCCTTAGTCCTGCTGGACCTTGTTTTACCAATCAAATGAGTGTAAGACCACCTATGCTATAGAATTATTGCGAGAATTAAAAGATATATGCAGAGTGCCTAGGTGGTGCTCCAAACCACAGCTATTATAACTGGCAGAATGCCTAGGTTTGACTTCAGGAGCCCAGGGTGATCTACACGTAATCTCTCGAACTTAAATACTGGATGCTTAAAATTCTACCCAAAAAGATTTAACGTGAAAGGAAGAAAATCTGACATCAAGAGCTGCCACAAGATACACACATACGCACTCATCTCTAAGCCAAAATTAAAAGATGGCAATAAAACGAGGAGGTGCTCTTACTTGTGTGCCTCCCTGAGACAAAAAAAAAAAAAAAATGAGTTCTCATCTCTGCCCCTGGTTCAGCCCAGTGCCTTGCCCAGCTCCTGAAGCCGAGCTCTTTGCCCACATCCTGGTTTTATGGGGCGACAACGCAGAAGGCGTTAGAAGAAAGGGCTGCCTCTTCAATGCCGGGGGAATGGGAAAGGAGATGTGGGGAATAAAGAGTCGAAGACACAGAGCTTTCGCAGCACCCAGGCAAGAAGCCGGTTTGGTAACAGCCTCTGTTAGGCACTTGGATCTGCAAGCAGAAGAGCAACAGTGGCATCTTCAGGGCAGCCCGGTGAACTTGGCTAGGGAAGCAGAGAGAAGGGGTAGGGAAAGCCCTGCCTTCAGAACACACTCTGCGGTGATGTCAGCTGACGAGCTTGCCTTTCCTCTACCTGAAATGACAGGTGTGTGCGCAAGTGCCAGCCACCCGGTGCAAACCCTAGCTGATTGTTCACATTCCTCCCTCTTGCCGTTTGAAAGAGGCCAGCCAAACTCTCGTGGAGCTGGAAACTCGGGGAGTCTGAGTCAGTTAGGGTCTCTAAGGCAAGCAATTGAAAGTGTTTTTGCTTTCCAAAGAAATGAAATTTATCAATAAGTTATCAGACGACTCATAGAATCTCTGGGAAAGTTGGGGAACCAGGCTCAGCGAACAGACAGGGACAAAGGGAAGCTAACCTTCAGAACCCAGAATCGCCTCAGGGCGATTCTGGTGAGGAATCATTGTGGTCACCCATAGCTGTCACCAGCACCACCGCCGGCACTGGCAGCTGAGCGCTGCAGCTGGATTCAATGTCTCTGGTGTCCCTGGAGACTGGATGTTTGCAGGGGACGCTTCTGTCACCATCAAAACGAAGTCTCCACTGTCCCTGTTCCTTGACATCACTAGCTCTCCATCTGTAAAGTCCTAGGTGGGACTTGCCTGGTGGCCCACTGGTTAAGAATCCGCCTGCCAATGCAGGCGACACGGGTTTGAGCCCTGGTCCGGGAAAATCCACGTGCCGCGGAGCAACTAAACCCGTAAGCCACAACTACTGAAGCCCACGCGCCTAGAGCCCGTGCTCTGCAACAAGAGAAGCCACCACAGTGAGAAGCCCACACACCGCAATGAAGGGTAGCCCCCACTCGCCGCAACCAGAGAAAGCCTGCACGCAGCAACGAAGACCCAATGCAGCCATAAATGAATGAATGAATGAATGAATGAGTAGTATCTTTATAAAAAAAATAATAAAGTCCTAGGTGGTTGTGTCTGATTGGCTGATCCCAGCTCAGCTGTAAGGGGAACAGATCTTGCCGTAAGGCGGTAATTTTCTCAAACACAGAAAAGAGGTTCTGCAGGTGGTGGGAAGTCAAACACCAACAAGTGTCCCTACAGAATATGGCACTGCAGTGACAGCAAAGTGCACTCCTGCCACCAGGGAGTGCTCTGAGTTTGTGGGAAGTTGTGTGACAAAGTAGAAAAGGAATTCAGAATTCTAGGTCTAAGGGCTGATTCTGTCCCTTAGTAACCATGTGACTTGGGCAGGAATAAATAAGCTTCTCTGTTTTTTTGTCATGCATAGAATAACTATTCCTACCTACTCTGCAGGGCTGAAGTGTATCGGAGCATTTTGTGGACAGGCTTTGAAAATGACACTGAGTAAAATCTGTTTGCCTCTCTGGGGCCCAGGTTATCCACCTGTAAAATTCCCTAGATTGTCGGGCTACTGTGAGGTAAACTAGAATATTATAAATGAATGGTTTATTTACAGGATTCACCTCAAAATAATGGAGGTGGTGGGAGGGAGAGGGAGCGGGTAGGGATATACATGAGACTGACCGTGACTTAGTAAGTATAAAACCCAGCTGGTGGGCCCATTATACCATTCTCTCTACATTAGTGTGGATATGAAATCTTCAGTAATAAATGCTTTTTTTTAATGAAGGGTCTGGGAAATACTTAGAAGAGACAGGCCACACTCTCCAAGTTTCATTATCACAGAGTCAGTGTTAGGCGTCCTCCCCCCAACCCGGCTCCATTGCCCCACCCCCAGGCGTTGTTTCCTCAGGCATTTGGGTCGTTTCCTCACTGCCCACTACCCTCCTCCCCAGACTGGTGCCAGTGTAAGGTTATATCAGGGAAAACATCTTTGATGGTATAACACTGGTTTGAAACACAAAACGAAAACCCCAAAGAAATAACCAACAACAAAAGAAAACCAGAAGCAAACGAGCGCGCACACACCCCTTAAGGGACAGCCTGTCCCGGCGCTCAGGCCCGGTCCAGAGCGTCTGTGAAGTTACTTTCCAGTGAACAAAAACGGACTCACGCTTCCCTTTTCCTAACATTGCATTCGGTGGATGACCAGAGTAAATAACCAATAACAAGGACGCCCCAGAAGGCGGCACGCCGAGAGCCAGGGGTGAGGGTCCAGCACCTACGGTCAGCATTGTGCGCCCACCCGGCTCCCCAGCCCGGCCAGGACACAGGGGCGGCCGAGGGAGCCTAAGGGAAGGGGACCGGCCGAGAGTGCAACTGCGCCGTCTCAGGAGAAGGACCCCTGTCCCGGGGCCGCGATAGACCTAATGAGGGACCCGAGCATCCCGAGAAGTCGTTACAATCAGACCGTGGGCGCTTGGTTATAATTACCTCCGACTTGGAAAGGCTCCACCGCGCTGGGAGGGACTTCAGATCCACGAGAGGATGGACCCGCAGAGGAACTGCCAGCCTTCACGAATCAACAACCACAGTTTTCCTTTAAAAAAATGCCGCCCATCGGCGGTCCAGCCCCTCGGCCGCCCCGGTGCGCCCCGAACAAGCATGGCCCTCAGCGGGCCGGAAGCGCTTCCGCCCCCAACCAAGATGGCCGCCGGGCGGAAGTACCCTGTTGGGCGGCTGACGGGTCCATCATGGCAGCTGCGGCTACCTCCCCCGCTCTGAAGCGGCTGGATCTGCGGGACCCCGCGGCGCTTTTCGAGAGCCATGGAGCGGAGGAGATTCGCGGGCTTGAGCGCCAGGTTCGGGCCGAGATCGAGCACAAGAAGGAGGAGCTGCGGCAGATGGTGGGCGAGCGGTACCGCGACTTGATCGAGGCGGCCGACACCATCGGCCAGATGCGCCGCTGCGCCGAGGGGCTGGTGGGCGCCGTGAAGGCCACCGACCAGTACTGCGCCCGCCTCCGCCAGGCCGGCTCGGCCGCGCCCCGGCCGCCGCGGGACCCGCAGGTCAGCCCCGGGCCCCCGCCCCCGGCCCGGCCGCTCCCACCCCCGCGGGTCGGTCGGCGCCCCTGGCGGGGCCTCACCTGCCTCAGGAAGAGCCCCTGCCGCCCCCTGCGCTCGGCTCCTGGGGGGACGCCCGCGGTCCTTCCCTTGCTGCTGACCCGTTCTCCACGGTCCCTCGGCCGTCTCCTCAGGAGCCTTCCCGCGCTTCCGGGCCTCGCCCCCCTCACCTCACCCGTGGGGTCGCCGGGCTTGTCTTCCCACCTGAGATGGAGACGCCAGGGGTCTCTCGCTAGACAGTTCAACTTGTTCCCTGTATCACGTTTCCTGACATTGTTCCTGGAACAGAGTTCTCCCGTGTTGACACTTTCCCCCCAAGTCGTGCCTTCCTCCTCCCAATCTTCCTCCCAGCCCCGTCCCCACCCCACTCCCAAGAATAACTCCCACGGCCCCAAAGAGCTCTGCGGGAGTCGTTGGAGGCTAGTAACCGGCCACCAAGCTCTCGTCTTTTAAATGTTTTTTTTTAATCTTTTTTTTTTTTTTGCGGTACGCGGGCCTCTCACTGCTGTGGCCTCTCCCGTTGCGGAGCACAGGCTCCGGACGCGCAGGCGCAGCGGCCATGGCTCACGGGCCCAGCCGCTCCGCAGCATATGTGGGATCCTCCCGGACCGGGGCACGAACCCGCGTCCCCCGCATTGGCAGGCGGACTCTCAACCACTGCGCCATCAGGGAAGCCCCTCTCATCTTTTAATAGCGGAACATTTGCATCTTAAGGAACTCAGGTTATTCTAATCAGGTGATCCGAAGTGTTCCCCCTGCCTCCCCCCGCCCCAGACGCTAATGATTAGACCCAACGTGGAAGAATGCTGATCCTAACAGTGGAGCAGCCTTTTGTACTCCTAAAGAACGTTGACTTAGGGTGGCAAAGTGAAAGGGTGTGGAGAGTGAGAAAGGTAAACACTTGTCCTTAAACCTGGGAGAAGATCCTTGCAGCGACGTGGAAGAAGACATTGCAAAAGTACAGTTTAGCTCCAGTTTGGAGCTTTTTAATAGTCTGGGTTTTAGAAAAATGCAGGTCATTAGGCTGGGCTCACACGATAGAACCATAGAAGATTGGAAATTCTTCGCTAATTTCTGAAATGAGAGACTTCATCCCTCCCTAAGCTAATTTGTGCTGGCTTGTTTTTGGAAACATTTATTTTTATTCCTGTTATATCTTATTTATTCTCAGTCAAACCCACAAAAATTTGAGTGCCTTCTGTGTTCAAGGCACAAAGAATCAGAAGTCTGCTCTAAAGGAGCTTACAATCTAGTTGAGAAATTAAATCCATGAAAAGTTGATGAGAAAAATGTAAACAATTTAGAATAGCAGAAGAAGACATTTTAGGATAATGGGTGATTGATTCCCAGAATAATTGTGTACATTGACCATAAGAATTCTGAAGGAAGTCACTTCAGGCTTGAGTCCTCAGTTAGGAGAGGCGTTTAGGATAAATGAGATTTGGAATAGGGGTGTGGAGTATGTGAACACAATTAAAACCAAGTGTCAATTTGATTAAAGCAGGGTTGGTCAACCTTGGTGCTGTTGACATTTTGAACTGGATCATTCCTTGTTGGAGATGCTTATCCAGGGCATCGTGGGATGTTTAGAAGCATCCCTAGCTTCTTCCCACTAGATGCCAGTAGCACTCCAGTCCCCCACTGTGGTAATCAGAAATGTCCCCAGAGATTGCCACATGTTCCCTGAGGGATGAAATCCTCCTCCTCCCCACACATGAGAACCAGTGGATTCAAGGGTCCCTAGAGGGACTTCCCTGGTGGTCCAGTCTTAAACACGGGTTAAGACTCCATGCTCCCAATGCAGGGGGCCTGGGTTCGATACCTGGTGAGGGAACTAGATCCCGTGTGCCGCAACTAAGATCCCATGTGCTGCAGCTAAGACCCGGCACAGCCAAATAAATAAGTTTGTTTTTTTTTTTTAAATGGGTCCCTGGAAGAAAGCAGTGGAAAGACAGGAAACCCTTGACCACCAGGCTAAGATACTAGGCAGTAAGGAGCCTTCTAGAACTGAGCAAAGATACGATCTAAATGGCCTGTGAAGAAGGTGAACTTGACAGCAAAGGAAAAGGATAGGTTGGAGGGGACAGAGAGTGAACACAGCGCAAGCAAAATGTTTTTGGATTCCTCGAAGTGTGAGATGATGATGACTTGCAGTAGAATCATGGAAGTGGTAGCAGAAACCTAGGTCGTAGAGATGTGGACAGAACCATCAGAAGGACCTGAATTTCCTGGGATCTGGGGCCAGAGTGATGGTATATGTGAAGATGCTGAGGGAGGTCAGATGGCTAAAGTTTTTGGTAGGGAGATGAATTTAGTTTTAGATACACTGATTATAGAATAGCAGCGAAAGTTCCAAGGGGAGATGTCTGGCAGCGGCAGAAGAGGCTCGACGGGGGTTCAGGGCAGCGGGAGGACTAGAAGATGCGGTGGTGATCTGCCTGGAGCTGGCGCTTCAGGGAGGAGAATCGTGAAGGAAGAGGACAGACCGAGATGAGTGGAACGTGAAGATCTGGTGGAAGGTCGGCGAAGAGGAGCAGCCAGCAAAGAAGCCCACGATGCCCTCAGAGCAGCAGGAGAGAATGTAGGGAGGCCGAGTGCCAAACAAGGGAAGGGGAGGGCTCACTCGAGGGGCGGAGCATCGGCTCCCTGATACCCTGTCTGTGCGATGACCAGATGCCCCTCCATGGGATGGAGCAAAGGTGCAACCGGTAGGAAAAGCTTGACTCCAGTAATTCTGCTACACGAACCTTGGTGCCTTGCTGAGCGGCATTGAATCTGGCTTCGTGGAAGCTTTGTACCCTCCAAATAGCCCCATACTTCTCCCCTAGCCGGCCCCACACTGACCTTGCTTTTGTTTGTCCTCACTTAGCTCTGTGCCTTTCCCTGCAGCCACAGCAGCCGTCCCAGGAGAAGTTCTACAGCATGGCTGCCCAGATCAAGCTACTGCTAGAAATTCCTGAGAAGATCTGGAGCTCCATGGAGGCCTCTCAGTATCTCCACGCCACACAGCTCTACCTGCTCTGCTGCCACCTTCACAAGCTGCTCCAGCTGGATTCTTCTAGTTCCCGATACAGCCCTGTCCTCTCCCGATTCCCTATACTCATCCAGCAGCTGGCGGCGGCCAGCCACTTCCGGTAAAAAGACCTTCTCTGGTGATGGCCATACTCCACCACTCCAATTTTATGGAGCGTGTCTCCTTTCCTGATGTACTGGGGTTCTTCTCCCAAGATGTAAAAAGCTCCCTGTGACCTCTGTCATCATCTCTCTAGGTCAGCCATCCTGCACGAGAGCAAGATGCTGCTCACATGCCAAGCCGTGTCCGACCAAGCCGTGGCCGAGGCCCTGTGCTCTGTGATGCTCTTAGAAGAGAGTTCTCCGCGCCAAGCCCTAGCGGACTTCCTGTTGGCCAGAAAGGCAGCTATTCAGAAACTGCTCAACCAGCAGCACCACGGTGGGTATGGCTGCTCTCCACAGTTTGGGCCGTAAACACGGGGATGGAGCAGAACCAGCTGAGGGAGGCCAAAGCTTCCACAGCGTTCTCTGTTTCTAACTTTACTGAAGGAAAATTGGTAAAAGAGGATGGCTTCTCCTCGTAGGTGCTGGTGTCAAGTCTCAGATTTGCTCATTAGTGGAGTTGCTGGCCACCACTTTGAACCAAGCTCACGCTCTTTTCTACACTCTACCGGAAGGTCTGCTGCCAGATCCATCCCTGCCATGTGGCAGGCTCCTCTCTACTCTGGACAACGTCACAGGCCAGCATCCTACTGGTAAGCTCTTAGCCAACCGCTTTTATTTTCTGGTTCATTCATTTACTGAGCATCTGCCATCAGCCAGTTACTGTGCTGGGCTCTGGGGATACAGCAGTGAGTTGGATGGATATGGACCCACTTTCATGGAGGTCAGAGTCTAGTGGTAGAGGCAGATGTTGAACTTGTGGATATGCAGATATCTGCTTACTATCAATATTGGTCATTGCTATAAAGGCAGAGTACGACTTGACTTGGTAGCACTGAATGGAGGGACCAAGACCAGAGACTTCCTTGGGGACAGGATATTTAAAGTGAAACCTGAAGGTTGAGTAAGAGGTAGTCAGGCAAAGAAGAGAGTTCCAGGCAAAAGGAAGAGGAGGTGCAAAGGTCCTGAGGCAAGGAGGATGTTAGTATATGAGGAACTGAAAAAAAGCAGGGGAAGCTGAGGGGCAGTGGGTGAGGGGAGGAGTAGCACGAGAAGACACGTAGCCAGTTTATCGTTTGGGACCAGAGAATATACAGCGCCGTGTGAACAGAGCAGTGGATAGCCTTCTAGGACCTTCCGGGCTTGGTGGTCCTCCTGTTATAGGTTCCCGTGCACCCTGTACTTTTATTTGGCAGCATTTGTCCCAGTTGGAATTAAATGCGTTTGGCTTTTATGCGCCAGTGGTTCCCCCTGGGGCTGGAGTGGATGCTGAGAGCTCACCATGAACCAGGTGACAGACGATGGGGGCAGTAGAGATGGAGCTGATTGGGCAGCTCCGACATGTGTTGAGCAGACAATTTGGTGAGGGATTGGCTGCGGAGGGTGTGGAAGGAAGGCGTCCAAGTTTACTAGAAAGGAGTTTTGTGTTTTGTTATTGAAGTATAGTTGACTTACAATGTTAGTTCCTGGTGTATAACAAAGCGATTCAGGTATATATTCTTTTTAGGCTTCTTTTCCATTACAGTTTATTACAAGATACTGAATATAGTTCCCTGTGCTATACAGGAGGACCTTGTTGTTTATCTGTTTTATATATAGTAGTTTGTATATGCTAATCCCAAACTCCTCATTTATCCCTCCCCACCCTTTTCCCCCTTGGTAACCATAAGTTTGTTTTCTATGTCTGTGAGTCTGTCTTGTAAATAAGCTTGTCTGTATCATTTTTTAAGATTCCACTATACGTGGTATCATACGATATTTGTCTTTCTGTGACTTACTTCACTTAATGTGATAACCTTTAGCTCCATGCATGTTGCTGCAAATGGCATTATTTCATCCTTTTTTATGGCTGAGTAACATTCCATTGTACATATGTACCACATCTTCTTTATCCATTCATCTGTCCACGGACATTTAGGTTGCTTCCATGTCTTGGTTGTGGTAAATAGTCCTGCAGTGAACATTGGGGTGCGTGCATCTTTTCAAATTAGAGTTTTCGTCTTTTCTGGATATGTGCCGAGGAGTGGGATTGCTGGATCATATGACAAGTCTATTTTTAGTTTTTTAAGGAACCTCCATACTGCTCTCCATGGTGGCTGCACCGATTTACATTCCCACTGACAGTGTAGGAGGGTTTGACAAGGAGTTGGTTTGAAAGGGCTGCTCAGTTTACTTTTGAAAATGTTGCCTTGGAAACAGCTGAGACCTTGGAGTGGGAATGTGGAGTGGAGAGGCGACTGGGGGTCCAGAAGAGAGCAGTGAGCGGTCTGGCCGGGGAGACACACACGGTGCGTCTGCAGTGGCTGTTGTTTGAGGCCTTGGGGTGGATGACATCATCAGTAAGAGGAGAGGATGACGGAGGACTGAGCCTCAGGAAACTCCAGAACTCAGAGGTCAGACGGAGGAGGCACAGCCAAAGGTAGAAGGGAAACGAGCAGAATGTGGTGACAGCCCGGACAGAGATGTGTATTAAACATTTCAGACAGAGATGTGTATTAAACAGTCTCATTTCTGGCTTACTTTTATCTTTCAGCAGAAGTTCTCCCAACGGAAGAACTTGCAATGGAAGTTCTACTTATAAAATGCCAAGCATTACATAGCCCTCATTTTCCTCCTTTCCATTCCTTTCCTCTCTGTCTGTTGCCTTCTCAACCAATAGGATGGCAGAGTTGGAGGGAAGCTGCCACACTCCCTCCCTGATGAGGGGAGGCCTGGACTCTGTGCTTTCTTTTTCCCCCTATTTCAGGAGTCTAGTCTGGCTGCCCAGAGGAAGACTGGATGATTTTTGGAAATTCCTTCCAGGTCCTTTATTAGTTTGCTGTTCAAAGGATGGTCCCGATGACCTCTCCCTTGGCCCTCTCCTTAGGAAAGGGCATTGGTGTCCTGCAGGAGGACATGAAGCTGTGCAGCTGGTTCAAACACCTGCCTGCGTCCGTCGTCGAGTTCCAGCCAGCTCTCCGAACGCTTGCGCGTCCCATCAGCCAGGAGTACCTGAAAGACACGCTGCAGAAGTGGATCCACATGTAAGTAGCCAGAGCTTTCCTGGCGGGGGACAGGACCCACCCAGCCTCTCCTGTGACCACAGGAAGGAGGGAGAGCCCTGATCGTGTGGATGGTGCTCTGGGTCAGGCCAGCCCCACCTCAGCCGTCTCTCACTACCCTCACGGCGCTTAGCCCCCGCTGGGAGAACCAAGAGGGAATTTGTCTTTCAACATGTGACATAGGGGATTTTAGACCCTCTTCATGTTAGAGTTCTGCCACTCCTATGCTTTTATTTAGTGCAGTGTTGTGTGTGTTTGTTTTTTTTAATTGAGGTATAGTTAATTTACAATATTGTGTTAGTTTCAAGTGTAAAGTGATTCAGTTATACATACATATATATATATACTTTTTCAGATTGTTTTCCATTATAGGTTATTACATGATATTGAATATAGTTCCCTATGCAGTACAGTAGATTCTTGTTTACCTGTTTTATATATAGTAGTGTGAATATGTTAATCCCAAACTCCTTGAAGTGTTTATATATTTATAAACACTCTGATACATAATAGATATTTACATAGTACGACCCAGGTAAGAGGTTTTCAAGTGGAGTCCAGCTATTTTTCTTAATAAAGGTGTGAAAACCACAAAACTAATGAAGCCCAAGAAAAATGATTTTGTTGCAGGTGTAATGAAGACATTAAAAATGGGATCAGCAACCTGCTTATGTACGTGACGAGCATGAAAGGTCTCGCGGCAATCCGGGATGCCATGTGGGAGTTACTTGCCAATGAGTCGATCCATCACAGCTGGGATGTGATCTGTCGGCGGCTTCTGGACATGCCTCTCTTGTTCTGGGAGGATTTGATGCAGCAGCTGTTCCTTGACCGACTGCAGGTGAGGTGGGAAATCGCGTGGTCCAGCTGTTCGGTGGCCAGTCCCGGTGTGATCTTTTGTCTGGGGAGATTCCCGCCACCTCCTAAGTATATTCTTTCCCTGCCGACTTACTCCAGGGGTGACTCTTCTGGATAATGAGCCATAAAGATGAACAGATTCTGGTGCTGAAAAAGAGGCCAGGCCTCTGACGGGTGGTTGGGAACATGTCCACGTCCATCAGTGACGACATTGTTCTCTGCCACCACCATGCCATCTTTCTGAGCGTGGCGGAGAACACTGGATGTTGGGACAGATTGCCACTTAGTGCTCTGGTTTTGAGATTCCCTGCAAAGAACTGGGATTTGAAGAACTCTTCTCTCCTTTGCTTTCAGACTCTGACAAAAGAAGGCTTTGACTCCATCTCCAGTAGTTCCAAAGAGCTCCTCATTTCAGCCTTGCGGGAACTTGAAAGTAGCACCAGCAGCTCCACTTCAAATAAGCACCTCCAGTTTGAGCATAACATGGCTCTCTTCCTCTGGTCCGAGAGTCCCAGCGACCTGCCTCCCGATGCTGCCTGGGTCAGCGTGTCAAACCGGGCTCAATTTCCAGGCAGTGGGCTCTCCATGAAAGCACAAGCCGTTAGCCCTTGTGTACAGAGCTTCTGTTCTGCCCTAGATTCGAAACTGAAGGTGAAACTGGAGGACCTCCTGGCTTACCTTCCCTCTGGCGACCCGTCACCCCCCAAGGATGTCTCCCCCGCGCAAGCCAGGAACTGTGCCTTTGACAGGTACGCAGACGCGGGGACTGTGCAGGAGATGCTGCAGATGCACTCCACGGCCTGTGTCAGGCACATCACGGACTGCATCCAGGCGGAGCTGCAGAGCATCCAGCAGGCTATACAAGGGCAGCAGGACGCTCTCGACGGGGTCAAGCTACACTCGGTCCTTTTCATGGCCAGGCTCTGCCAGTCACTGGGAGAACTGTGTCCCCACCTGAAGCAGTGTATCTTGGGAAAATCAGGGAGCACCGAGAAACCAGCAAGGGATTCTAGGGCTCTGAAAAAACAGGGGAAGGGGAAAACTCAGGAAATAATTCCCATGCAGGCCAAGTGGCAGGAAGTGAAGGAGCTCCTCCTACAGCACAGCGTGATGGGCTACAGGGTCTGGAGCTCGGCGGTTGTGAAAGTGAGTGACATGTAAACGTATTCCTTCTGTGCCCGCCAGGCAATCCCCATTTCTGTCCCCTTTTTGTCATAGTCCAGGCTGGCCAAGCTCAATAAGGCCTTTCAATAGTAAGGGAATAACAATTCTTATTTCACACAGTTATTTTCATTTATCTCTGCCAGATAGCTCAAATGTAAAAACTTTTCCATTCGTTTTAGCCTACATTTTATAGACAGAAACCCTGGGTTGTTTTCCTTCCATCTGATGAGAATGAAAGACTTTCTCCCTGGACAAGGGTCTCTGTTTTCTGCTCTTCAACCTAAATATCATTGTCTCCACTGGTGTCTAACTTAAGAGGTGGCCCCTGACATCTGTAGGGTAGTTGGCAACCAAATCCCCGTTGCTGGCATCAGCAGTTAGTGAGAAGAAAAGGGACGTGTGCCACTCGCCATCCCACACACAGCACAAGCAGCAGAAGCTGGTCTCAAGATGACTCAAGTAGTTTGAAACAAACTCCACAAAGGATCTGAGTGGCCTATATGGATATTTGCTCTCTATTACCAGGTTTTGGCTCATGGATTCACCCAGTCATTACTTTTAGATGATGCTGGCTCAGTCCTGGCCACGGCCACCAGTTGGGATGAACTAGAAATCCAGGAGGAAGCAGAGTCTGGCAGCAGTGTCACGTCCAAGATCCGACTGCCTGTCCAGGTAAGTAAGGGCCACCACGAGGGGCCCCCCACTGGTAAGGGGAAAACCTGCTCTGTGGAAAGGACCGAGACTTGAGAAATAATCATTCAGCATACAGCTTCTGAGGAAGGGCTGCAAGTAACATGTGTAACTTTCTACTCTGGGGGCAAAGAGGGCGTAGGGCCAAGTAAATAGGAGACTGTTCGAGGAGTCAGTTCATGAGTCTTGCCTTTTGCAGCACAGACTCTGCTAATTACAGAACCACTCACCCTAAAGTGGAAACAGCAATGGAAAAACAGGGTGCCAGGCCACCAAGGAAATGACAGCAGACGTCACTTGTATCTGTTCACTGGTCTGCTCTGAGAGGGGCTGACTGGAGGGGTCAAGGTCCTGGCGTATAAGCCTAGGTAGGGTAAATGAATCCACTCTTAGCCCGTCTTGCTGCGTTGGTGCAAGTTGGCAACTGGACATTCCTTTGTTCTTTTAGCCGTCCTGGTATGTACAGTCCTTCCTGTTGAGCTTATGCCAGGAAATTAATCGGGTTGGAGGCCATGCCTTGCCCAAGGTGACACTGCAGGAGATGCTGAAAAGCTGTCTGGTTCAAGTAGTAGCTGCCTATGAGAAACTCTCAGAAGAAAAACAGGGGAAGGTAGGTGTGTCAATTTTTTCCCCTTAAAAACAAAAACTGTAGCTTTTTCTTGGGTTTGGGCGGTTCACACCCAGGGATTCCAGGTGATAAGGACCACTTGCCCCGCTATCTAATCGGTAGTGGCTTCCAGCTCCTCGACTTCAATCACACCCATTCCCAAGGGTCAAGCTGGTCATCACTGAAAAGGCAGTTCCGTACCAGTGGCAAGGATGAAAGCCTCAAAGTTTTTTTTAAAAAGACCTGCTTTCCAAGCCCAGCACTGCCACGTGGTCCCTGCAGGCTTTGGGCAGATCATTAACCTGTTTCCTCAGGATGCAGCGGGGTCACGTGCGCTGCTTGGGGGGCCGGGGGGTAGCGCGAAGGCTCAGGAACAGTAGCAAAGCACAGCAGACCCGCGGTGGGGCGCTCCAGTCGCCCAGCCCTCCTCACCCGTAGCGCTCCGCAGCCCTCTGCCTTTGGCGCGTACTCCCATTGCATTACTAACATTTTTCAGACAGGACCAGCTCCTGACTTGCGAAGGAGTTCAGATTAAGTCTTCTCTCCTGAGTTTCCTCAAAAGGCCTCTCCTTCATGCCAGGAGCTTTTTTCTTTTAAAATGACTGTCTACAGCACCTGAGACCTTTTTTTTAAGGGCCGGGTCTCTTCCCTGCCATTAGGTTTTTCGTTTTAAGTCCAGGTATCTAGCATAACTTATTTTTGTTGTTGTTATGAGGTTAAACTGGCCTTCTGAGTATAAAAAGCTTCTGAAATAACCAGCAGCCAAACCCTGAAGCTGTTTATTCTCAGATAACAAGTCATCTCCCTTAATGGGTGGGGACGGGAAATTCATTTGCAGAAAGAAGGTGCATTTCCAATGACCCAGAATCGGGCACTGCAGCTGCTTTACGATCTGCGTTATCTCAACATCGTTCTGACGACCAAGGGTGAAGAGATGAAGAGTGGCCGCAGCAAACAGGACCCCAGGTAGGTATGCTCACCCTCCCGTGCATCTCTTCCAAACCTGCACAGCCCTTTGCTGGGAAGCCACTGGAGTCAGCCTCACGTTGCCCATTAGTTGTGTTTGTTTTCAACAGTAAGGGCTCATGTTACCAGCAAGATAAAGAACGACCACCTGCTGGATAGACTCCACAGTCAAGTGTAGTACATGGAATCTCATGCCTCTCTTCTGAGTCAGCCTACCAACTGTTGGGTGTAATTTGAGCCTCCGGTACCCTCCCCAGAAACAACCTGGGGAAGTTGTGGACTGGACTTAGACATCCCATCAGGTGAAAACTCCTGAGGATCATTTAAGCTCAATGATCAGTGACAACTGGGGCTAAGCCAGCAGTTAAGGAGAACAGACCCAGTTCCAGGGCTTGTCTAGCATTACAACACCCAAAGATTGGTTTCTGTCCTACAAAACGTGGCAAATGACCCACTCGATCCTTTTTTCAGAGTTGAGAAAGTGGCTGACTACCTTGAAGCGCTCATTGACCCGTTTGACCTGGACGTTTTCACACCGCACCTCCAAGGCAACCTCAACCGCCTGGTGCAGCAGACTTCTGTAAGCCCAGGGAGAACAGGGGCTCAGGTTACAGCACAGACCTGCCCAGCACAGGATGCTCCAGGACACAGCGGGGAGAGGGGCCAAGACACAGAGCTGAGTCGTTACAGGGGCCGAAAAGAGGATTAGATGAAACCTCAGGGCTGAGGCAACCCTGGGATGACCCCTTAGTTGTGAATAAGGGCTATTCAGGTTTTATCAAGGCCTCAGAAAGAGGAATACAATCAAAGAGCTATTCGACTGGAGATTCTGACCTGTGGGCAGTGATAAAGGTAATCTTGGAGCATTAACACACTCCAAAGAGCATTTCCCCAAAAGGATGGTTAGAAGCAAAGTAGTGATTGATTACTGACAGAATTTTCTTTTAAGCGGACAGTACAACACCCAGCCTGTTACTGTGCTCCGCCTCTTGTCTGGCAGGTTCTCTTTGGATTGGTGACGGGTACAGAGAATCACTTCACCCCCAGGAGCAGTACGTTCAGCTCCCAGGAAGCCCATAACATACTGCCACTAGCGTCAAGTCAGATCAGGTAATGATTCTGAGTGGTTCCTGCCGGGGCCCCAAAGCTTCCTGGTCCTTCTACTGAAACGCCCTCATCTTGTCTTGGAGGTTTGGACTTCTTCCACTGAGCATGACAAGCACTCGAAAGGCCAAATCAGCTGGCAGAAGCATCGAAACCAGAGCCCAGGTTAGTGAACAGAACGAGAGGTTCATCCCCAGCGATCCTGCCCCATCTCCCACCAAACCACCCGATCAGCTCCCCTTTAAATAACCAATAAAGAACCAAATGACAGGATGCACTAGTGCTGCTTTTAATGGCGGCGCAATATAGAAGTACACGGTGTTACTAGCTTGAGCTAATAAGAGGTTTTAAGAGATGCCCACTGACACTATCAAGTAGCCTCATAATAGAAATGTATCTCAGGCTGCCAAGGCTGTAGCAAATACGCAGGACGGGATGGAGAATACTTCTTGTGTTTAATAGGGTAAGAGAGTTAACTGCTAACCCTGCGCTATGACTGTACTTATTTGGAAAAACAATTGCTTTGTTCCAGTGATGGTTTCACCTCTCATTTCTTTTAGTCGGGTGGGAAATACAAGGAAATGTGCTTTCTCAAGTTTACATGTTCTTGTTAACACACGTTTTGTTTCAGTAGGCTGCCACCCGTTAAGCCTGCGGGAGTCCTCCTGGGTATTTCTGAAGTGTGTTGTGTACGCATGTGTCTGAGAGCTCCAACAGCTTGCCTCCTTCCAGCATTTAATCCTTGTTTGCTTTCTGATTAGACAAAATATTCGCCAGGTATCCTTTCCATATTCCCTGCCATCAAACCCAGTAAGATCCAAAATCCTCCGTCAAACATCTGGTTTTAAAACTTGGGAGATGGTAGTAAACAAAAAAAAAAAAGTTTTTGCACAAGCCTCCCACTCTGTAAGCCCAGGCCTGTGCTGTACCTTTCCCTCACAACTCTCCGCTTCTGCTTCAAGTAACTGACCTTTCAGCTCTACCCGCACGAGAGGAACCAACCATGGAGAGAAGGTACACGTTACCTCTTCCTACAGTCCTCAGCTTCAGATTTTACTTCCGTCACGTACTACAATCTCCTTCTGCCCGTGTCCTTTCCCAACCTGGACTAAGAGCAGAGTCCCCTTCTAGAGCTGTCCGTGCTTCTCAGATCTGCTGTGTGTGCCGTGTGGACCCCAAGCGGAGTGCAGGGCGAGCAGGCCGGGGGTCCAGTAGACGCTAAGGCACTTTCCTCTACGTACAGCGGCAGGCTGCTGTCCCCCCGGCACTCTCCCGAGCAGATGACCCGACGCACGCTGGCTCCTTGTTCAGACAGCTTGTCACCGAGGAGGAAGACTCGTCTGCGCCCTCACTGTTCAAACTTGGGTGGCTCTCTAGTATGACCAAGTGACACGGGACAATCCATCTCTCTAAATAAATACTCCTGCATTATTTCTTCTAGAAGTGCCTCTGCTCATTTGTTTCTAAGCCACAACAGTCTTTCCAGTTGCCGTGGTGGAATGGGGCCCCCTGGTTCCCGTTGGGGGTTAAGCATAAAGTGAATCCTTGTCCAATAGTTTCACAACACGTGTGACTTCAGACACCAGTTCAGAGAGCTTACACTGTGTCAGCCTTCACCAGCGCCTTAATTCTCGACACTACAAGGCGGAATTATCAGAGAGCACACACAAGCTGCTGCTGGACAAGTCTGTGAATAAGACAAAGTCATTTACGTTATTCCTTGACTGTCCGAACTGAGCAGTGTTTCCTAAGTCTGAGATGTAGGCTCTGGAGGAATAACGGTAACAAGTTTATCTGGGGATCCAAGGGTCTGAGAGACCTTCTCTCTGGAAATACAAATATATAACAGAGAGGACGGTTACCAGGGCGGGTGCTGACTTTATCATACAGTCCGACTGCAATCCGGTGGTTCTCCTGTCACAGAGGACAGAGTACTTTCAACAGGACATCTACATACTAAGAGGTAGTATGGCAATTAATTTCAGTGCAAGACTGAATCAAGCTTTCTATGTTTTGGAAAAAAACTTAGGTTTTTTCATGGAAAGTAGATACTCTTTACTAGTTTATTGAATTTAAAAAATTGAAGATCCCGTAAAATGAAAAGGCCTTTTTACAGAAAGTAGAATTTCTAAGTGACAGATCTGGAAATCAGTCTGACTTGGACAAACTATGGGTGCAACACGCAGATGAGATTTCCTCCTACTGTTGACTTGCCCTGGATTTGATACCCACCCTCAAAAGAATCCTATAAAAAACTGCTTCAAAGCCCCTTTGAAATCGCAATAGTGCAGCAAAACCACAAGTAAACAACGGCCTGTTAACCTGTTATTTCAAATATAGACTGAAAAGCCAACAGGCATCTTTTTGTGCAATTTTTTTTAAAACATCGTTAAGTTGAAATATCAAATCTGCGCAGCGCGGTCCCTTCACAGAAGGCAAGAAAGTGCCGGCACATCATGTGGGAGGCCGTCCTCGGTGCTGCAGGCTGTGAAAGTGGGCCTCCTTCAGGGTCTGGTTGATGTGGAAGTACGGGCTTTGGCACAGCGCGGACGGCACGGGCGCGGGCTGCGGGCCGTGGGGGCTGGACCGGGCGGTGGGGTGGCCTGAGCCGCTCTCCGGCCCGCTGGCGCGGTCCGGGCTGTTGATGCTGCTGCCGCTGCCGCTGCTCCCGCCACTGTCGCTGCTCGAAGACTGGAACGGGGGAAAAAGACACGGCATCACAGTTAGGCTGTTCGGGGTCTTAGGAGCTTAACGGGGGTTTAACTTCAAATACCCTCTTTAGGACTGTTTTTCCTATTCAGTTTGAGGAGGATCAGCATGAAAACATACACTGGGTTTTAGAGTTGACAAAGCATATTCACTAAGGTATTTCGTTTCGTCCTCACACCTACCCCGTGAAGTCGAGTGGGCTGATGACCCAACACCCCCCCCCCCCAGGAAGAGGCAGGGTCCGGACTCCAGCACGGCCCCTCCGACCACAAATCCCTTCCACTACATCTTAATTCCTTGATGCATCTTCCCTGCTTGCTTTTACCACGCGTTCCAATCATTTCCAATAATCACAGAAGGGAGTTCTCAGCCTCCAAAGGGAAGCATCAGTCATTGGTACAGGGTATGAAACAGGTGTCCTCGTAATGAGTAAGGTGGCTTCTGGGCACAAGTGAAAATTCTGACAGCTTTGTGGTTATCATGGGCACAAAACTGTATTCTCTGAAGGCAGAACACATATTCTGAAAGACTTTTTTTTTAATTGAAGTATAGTTGCCGTACAATATAAGTTACAGGTGTGCAATATACTGATTCACAATTTCTAAAGGTTATATCTCATTTATAGTTATTATAACATATTGGCTACACTCCCTGTGTTGAACAGTATATCCTTGTAGTTTATTTTATACCTAGTAGTTTGTACTATCCTGAAAGACTTGAATATACTTCTTGTAGAGTTATATTAGCATTTTTGCAGTTCGGTATGTGTATGCATGTGCATACGTGCACACATGTGCCTAATTTTCTGTTTAATATCCCTCACGTTACTTGGTGTCTTAGTCACCTTGAAGAAGCTACTCAGAGTTCCCTGGTAAGAGTCACTCTCAGAAATCTTCCTTCCGATGCTAGGATCTTCAAAGGGAAGGCAATGGTAAGGATGGATCCTTTTCCGAATTACAGTATTTGACTATTTCTAATAAATGGCAACCCCAATAACTTGAATAACGGCACACTTCTCTATCTACAACTCAACACAATATTGTGCTCGAAGGAATCGATGCTGAGACATTTAGAATTCTAGAGGTTAATGATCTGGTGTATAACTTTTTAAAATTTTACCCTTTGATACTTCTAAATCTATATTCCCTTATACAAAAACACTGGTTTTGAAATGCCTGCTTACAACTGTGTGAAATCCACATGTAAGGAAAAAGACTGGCAAGAAGCAGATCATAGTAGTTACGTTAAAATGGAGGGATTATAGTTGGTGATTTTTTCTACCCTTTACTGCAACTTTTTGCAATGTGGTTATTATCTATTTTCATTATAAAAGTAAATGTATAAATAAAATGTTGTTTCCAGATAGATACTTTAAAAGTGATTTTTAAAATACTAGTTCTATCCATTTTTTGATCAAAAGTTATACCTAATAATATGTACATAAATAAACTTACCTAAATTGGCAAAGAAAGCAATGTTCACGAAAGGCATTCCAGTCTTAACACTTGAATCAAGAATTATCATGGTCCATAGGTCATTTGGAGGCACTTACACTTAACAGTTCACTTAGCCCACTGCCCGCGGGTAGTAGGAGACAACCTATCTATCTTCTTTAAAAAAAAAAAAACTGATGAAAGTATTATAATGGGCTGAATAAGGTCAGATGGCAGGGTTAACCATTATTAAGGTTATGGAAAGGACCATTATTTCCTTTTAACCCTAAAAGCATAAAACCAAATTTTAAGTCTCTATCAGAGCCTTAAGATATATGAAGAAGTAAATCGTTTTGTCTTATAAAACGAAAAAACTCGAGACGGAAAAAATTGTATTTCCCCTGCTTAGTGGAGCTTCTCTGTATCAGCAGCAATAAAGACTTAAGTGAAAGCCAATTCAAAAACAAAAGTTGTGTTCCATAAAAGTCTCCCCTAACCTAGCGCAGAACCAGCTAGAACTGCCGCTGGCACAGCCGGTGAGGCCGCTACTCGGGTGACGAGCAAGTCACCACACTGGGTAGGAGGCCCGCCGCACAGAGCACTCTGTCTCCTCTCAGTCTGTTTTCTTGCCTGTTTCTCGTTACAGGTACCGTCTGAAAATTAAGGCAAGAACTAGAATCTGTTTCTAGTAACTCAAGTTTCCATCTCAAATTATATTTATTTCACACTGTAACAGCAAAGGTGACACTATTCTGAGAAAAGATAAAAATTCTTTAAAATAAACAGGTTAAAAAAGATTGCTGTACAATAACTGTTAAAAAGGAGAGAGAGGGAGACAAATACACCTGCAATTTCTAGTCCATTTTAAGGATCTTGTAACTCAGATTTTTAAAGACACGTATAAAAATGTTTAGTGTAGCCCTGTCTATAATAGCTAAAAATGGGAAACAACCTAAATGTCTAAAAATAGGAAAACTGGGACTTCCCTAGTGGCGCAGTGGTTAAGAATCCGCCTGCCAATGCAGGGGACACGGGTTCGAGCCCTGGTCTGGGAAGATCCCACATGCCGCAGAGCAACTAAGCCCATGCGCCACAACCACTGAGCCTGCGCTCTAGAGCCCGCGAGCCACAACCACTGAGCCTGCGTGCTGCAACTACTGAGGCCTGTGTGCCTAGAGCCCATGCTCCGCAACAAGAGAAACCACCGCAGTGAGAAGCCTGCGCACCACAACGAAGAGTAGCCCCTGCTCGCCGCAGCTAGAGAAAGCCCGCGCACAGCAACAAAGACCCGACGCAGCCAAAAGTAAAATAAAATAAATAAATAAATAAACGTATTTTAAAAAATAATAAACTAAAAATAGGGAAACTGGTTAAACTATGGTATATGTATATAAAGTGTAATACATGAATTATAATCCATAACGATGAAATTCTATTCTGCTCGTAACAGTGAGGATAAGAGATATACATACACCAAGGTAGAAAGAGATCTTTAACATTTCTTTTATAGGTTACAAAACAACGTATAGTAGGTCTACTGGTTTTTAAAGTGTTTTCTTTAATGTATACATATATGTACACCAAAAATATTCTGGAAGGATATACATGCCAAAATATTTAGAATTTGGACCTCCTACTTTTAAAAAAAACTTTATTTTCTATAGCTTCTACAAAAAATACTTCTTTTGAGGGCAAAATACAGTCATGAGTAAGAGAACTAAAGAGTGCTACTACAAAAGAGAGTAAGGTCTCCAGTCACTCGTAGCTTCAAGACTGAGACTTAAAGAAAACATTGACATTGTCAGTAAGATTTTAGGAAGGCTGTTTGCCTCCCGTGACAGCTTAAGAACCCCTAAACTGCTTCAGCTGACTCTAGCAGACAGCAGGCCGATGATGCTTTTAGACTAAGAAGGGAGAACCTATACAGAACCTGGGAATCTGGGTGAACACACTTTACACATTATTTTAATACACATAAAACATTACACCCTACTGTCATTAAAGGTAAGAACAATGCATCTCTTTCAAAGGTGCACTGGTTCCTATTTTCATCCTACTCAGACCGGTCTTGGCGTTATCGAGGGGCTTTAGGGAATATCTCACCATCTACGGATGGACAAGCAGAAACCAGCAGAATAAAAGCAAGCAGTGCAATGTGCTAAGGGTAATTGTTCTGTGAAACTTCTCTTCAGTGATGCACAAGTATATTTGGTACATACTGGGTAACAAAATATGGCATTTCTGTGGGACCGGGTCAAAAAGTTTGAAAGTACTGAAATGGGTCTTAACGCTGTCAGCCATCAAAGTGGTCTAACTTTGTGGGATAAAGGAAAGACCATTATTTCCTTTTAACCCTAAAAGCATAAAACCAAATTTTAAGTCTCTATCAGAGCCTTAAGATGTATGAAGAAGTAAATCGTTTTGTCTTATAAAACCAAAAAACTCGAGACGGAAAAAATTGTATTTCCCGTGCTTAGTGGAGCTTCTCTGTATCAGATTGCCTGGGGGGCAGAGATGAAGAGAAGGGAGAAGTATTAGAGCTTTCAGGAGCCTCGAGAGAAGGTAGAGCAGATAAAGGCAGAAGAACATGCACTGTCTTTAGCAGAAAGAATATATATAAATCATGGAGCAGAGGGCAGACAAGTTGAAGTTCATTTCCTTAGTCCAAAGGGCTCAAATCATACAGCAGAGGTAAAGAGCTCCTGACTCCTCAGCTAGGCCTGCCCTGAATTTTATTTTCCCAGGGCTTGAAGTCAGTTTAAGAGAGAGCCCATTTATACCCATGGTAGAAACAAAATAGCTCTAAAGACACTTTCTACTAATAACCTTTAGAAAGTCCCCCAGGTGGGATTGTTACTGAGTCTCTGCTTCCTAAAAAGAGAGCCAGAGTATATGTGTATACTTACTACCTAGAGCTGGATGCTTTCTGTTAAGTTAGAAAAGCAGATCAACAGCGTATTTTATTTTCTTTCAAGCCCCAGCTTCCCCTCACATCCATCCATCTCCCCATCCAGTGGTGCTTTTAAATTTACGGGAGCCTCAAACGAAAAAAGAAATCTTGCTCATTGTATTACACACTCCATCCCTGGAGTCAGAATGAAGTTCACCCTAAGGCCACTGCAGAATCTGAATTAAGTGTAGGGGGTGATCCTAGCCAAGTCTATCAGAGCTTCTAATGTAAAACTCTGTGCTTCCAAAGTGCCCAGTGATTTAAGAGAGCTCCAGGTCTGCTAATACCCGTGAGACCATAAGACTCCAAATGCATTCAGTGGGCTAATTAAAACCACTTTTTAAATATGCAAGGGAAGAAAATACAGATGGTCACTTTTCTGTGTCAATGAGTAAATGGCATATCCTTACAAGATAAAGTTGGACCACGTCGGGCTTCCCTGGTGGCACAGTGGTTGAGAGTCCACCTGCCAATGCAGGGGACACAGGTTCGTGCCCCGGTCCGGGAAGATCCCACATGCCGCGGAGCGGCTGGGCCCGTGAGCCGTGGCCGCTGAGCCTGCGCATCCGGAGCCTGTGCTCCACAACGGGAGAGGCCACAGCAGTGAGAGGCCCGCGTACCGCAAAAAAAAAAAAAAAAAATTGGACCACGTCATCTGTTTGAAGTTTCTGCCTAAAAACATGTATGTATTCTCATTACTAAACAGATAACTTTCAGGTTCTATATGAAACTGCTTAGGGTAGCTTTTCTTGCTGTGAGTTGATGCAACATATTACAAATATTTCAAGGACTTGAACTGTGAGCAAAGTTTCTAAAGACGGACACTACAAATTAGGTTAACTTTTGAAAGGACTGTTCCTGCATTTGAATGGATCTTTTGAGAAGTTAATTTAATAGTTAATTTGCTACAGGGTTTTAAACACACAACCTTAACACCTTACCCCAGAATCTGCCAAAACAGTTTTGTCTGTCAGGCTGGTCCTACTACCAGGACAGATTAATGATGAGAATGAACAAAAACAAAGAGTGTTAAAATACCTTCTTTAAATATTCTCAGGGTCATCTAAATTCAGTGCTTAAAAAAAAAAATCACCTAACATACTGCCAATTCTTATCAGTTAAAACAAATGGATTTATAGAATCCTAATTTTAATGATACATGGATTCCCCTGGTTCTGTAATGCTTTTATCTGACATGCATCTACACTCCAACTAAGAATACCCTTGGGATTTTAGAGTTATGCCATCGAAGATTTTCCCTTCTAGTAGCCACAAGAAAAAAGACAGAGACTGTTCCAATTAAGCCATCTCTGTTTTATTTCCACATCTTCTCGCTCTCTACTTGCTGTTACTTCATAGTGATCTAAAAAATCTAAACAGTCTTGGTAAGTTAAAGGTATTTTTAAAAAGTTGGGGTTTTTGTATTTTAAAAAGGTACTGCTTTTGTTCACTCAGGCAGCAGTACTTCTTATAAGGCATATACCTGCATACCAGAAGCCAGATTTACTGGAAGTGTCTAATGTAATTTGTAGATAAAGATATTCAAGCTGAAAATAAAGAGCATTATTCCTACAAGTGAAGCTACAATTCAAACCAAAACGGCCAGCCTAAGAAAATGCATTTAAATAAGTTAAATCTAGCTAGTTTTTACCCATCCAATAACTGTCTGAGGTCAGGGAATGGAGCTACCTTTGTAAAGGACCCAACAGGAAGATGCAGAGTGACAAATCACTTCACTGCTTGCTCACCAGAGAGAAAAACGAAACTGCCTTAGACGTTAACTACCAGGAATCATCTAGAATGCCTTTCAAAAAGCTTTTTTAGGGTTTCCCTGGTGGCGCAGTGGTTGAGAGTCCGCCTGCCGATGCAGGGGACGCGGGTTCGTGCCCCGGTCCGGGAGGGTCCCACTTGCCGCGGAGCGGCTGGGCCCGTGAGCCATGGCCGCTGAGCCTGCACGTCCGGAGCCTGTGCTCCATGGCGGGAGGGGCCACAACAGTGAGAGGCCCACGTACCGCAAAAGAAAAAAAACAAACAAAAAAAAACTGTAAATTATATCTCAATTTAAAAACCAGTATCCTAAGGCTCACAAGGCATTAAATCTAAGTCACTGGAGTTAAAATTCAAGATCTTCAATGCAAACACAGATTCAAGTTTTGAAAAAAACCACTAGACCCCAATTTCCTTACTTTTTGTAGCTAGAAATCTAAAACTGCTTTCTAGCTAATAACATGTCATAGCATTTACTCAGAAAAATATTTTCCAGCTAAAAGATAGAGGGAGGAAAATTATTCTTCTCTGTCCCTATGATTCAAGAGAAGTCTAGAACCTAGTGGCCCTGGGTATATGTAGCAAAGTCCCTCGGAGCTTCCGATCTGTCTTCTGGGAGGCCGCACACACCGTGGGCAGGAGCCCGCAGCTCACACTCAGACTCTGGGGCTCCCCAGTCTGCCTCTCACCAGCTATGTATCTTTGGGGAAGGGACTTTATTGTTCTGTGCCCCAATTTTTCCATCTGAAAAGTAGAGATCATAATAACCACCAAACTGACAGGAAGAAAATGTACAAGTAGATTCAAAGTTTCTCTTTACATAACTAATCTGGCAAGTCGGTTCACATTCTTCAGTTCACATTCTTCAGCTTCCTAGAATCTAGGGAAAAAAGAGGCCCATACTATCTCCATTTTACAGATAAA
Organism: Hyperoodon ampullatus; assembly: GCF_949752795.1. NCBI lineage: Eukaryota > Metazoa > Chordata > Mammalia > Artiodactyla > Ziphiidae > Hyperoodon > Hyperoodon ampullatus. The sequence goes on along the minus strand of NC_136932.1, from coordinate 20,633,403 downwards.
CATGACTTACTTGTGGCACAGTTTGAGATAATTCAAACACCTCGTGTCTTATTTCCCAGTACTTGCCAACGTTATCACATTTAGGAGAAAAAGGTGAGTTCTGGAAATTAATTATAAATAACAGTTTTAAATCTCTCTTACAATGAAAACAAACTTCCAAATGAAAGTTCTTTATGTTACAAGAAAAAAATTCTAAACTTAAGTATCTCAAGAAAGACACAGGAGGGGCTTGCCTGGTGGCGCAGTGGTTAAGAATCCGCCTGCCAATGCAGGGGACACGGGTTTGAACCCTGGTCCGGGAAGATCCCACATGCTGTGGAGCAACTAAGCCCGTGCGCCACAACTATTGAGCCTGCGCTCTACAGCCTGCGAGCCACAACTACTGAGCCTGCGTGCTGCAACTACTGAGGCCCGTGCACCTAGAGCCCGTGCTCCGCAACAAGACAAGCCCCTGCAATGAGAAGCCTGCACACCACAACGAAGAGTGGCCCTCGCTCACCACAACTAGAGAAAGCCCACGCACAGCAACGAAGACCCAACACAGCCAAAAATAAATAAATAATATAAATGAAAAAATAATAAAATAAATAAATAAAGACACAGGAAATGGCTCCTCTTAACTTAGTCTCTTAAGGAAACTTACCCCGTTGGCCCTACCTTAGAATTAAAAGATACTGTTTTCATTAACAATACACTTTGTCATGTAAATTAATAAAATTAAGAATCCACTAGTAATGACATGTTTTATTATTTCCCCCTTTATACACAATTGTCAACAAGCAGCCAAATGTCGCTAAACTGGATATTTTTATGCTATAAACATAACGATCTACTCCAGTGGTCACGATTCAATTATTCAGTACTTCACTTTCCATTTTAAAGTTTTCTCCTGCCTTTTGCTGCTCTAGTTCTCCCTGGGTTCACTCAGACTCATGACTCGAGGGGAGGGGGAAGGATAAATTGGGAGACTGGGGTTGACATAAATACACTACTATATATAAAAGGGATAGCTAATAAGAATCTACTGTATAGCACAGGGAACTCTACTCAATACTCTAATGACCTATATGGGAACAGAATTTTTAAAAAGTGGATGTATGTGTATGTACAACTGAATCACTTTGCTGTATAGCAGAAACTAACACAACATTGTAAGTGAACTATACTCCAATAAAAATTAATTTAAAAAAAAAAGACTCATTACTCGACAGCACCAGACGCCGGTAAATGTGCTGAAATGGAGGGTCAGAGGGTCGTGACCGCCCGTGAGGGATCTACTGGTGAGTTCAGATTACCACGACAGGTAAAAAGTACCTGTACTGACTGTTACTTATCATAAGGGCAATCCAGTCCATCCTTCAGACTAATGATTACAGAGTGGTTTAACCACTGAATTTCTTTGGACAAGTAAGAACCAGACATGTAAACCCACAGGTTGAATAACAATACACTGTTTTCTTCTGTGAGAAGAAGAAAGGTATTAGGGAGTGAAGGTCATTCTCTACAAACAGCAATTAAAACAAACCAAGGGCTTCCCTGGTGGCGCAGTGGTTGAGACTACGCCTGCCGATGCAGGGGACGCGGGTTCGTGCCCCGGTCCGGGAAGATCCCACATGCCGCGGAGCTGCTGGGCCCGTGAGCCATGGCCGCTGGGCCTGCACGTCCGGAGCCTGTGCTCCGCAACGGGAGAGGCCACAACAGTGAGAGGCCCGCGTACCGCAAAAAACAAAACAAAACAAAACAAAAACCAAAACTGTAATACTAAGGAGTATTACTCAAAATAAGAGAGCAGAAATGTTTGATTTTTTAAAAAATGACAATTTATACTCCTGTTCTCAAACATCAAAATTGTAGATATAGGGAAAAAAGATCAATACAAAAAAGATCTACTGTACCTTTGAACTAATGCAAACATCATATAGCAGGACTGACATACAGACACAGGTAAAGAAATATTCAGGGGCTTCCCTGGTGGCACAGTGGTTGAGAGTCCGCCTGCCGATGCAGGGGACACGGGTTCGTGCCCCAGTCCGGGAAGATCCCACATGCTGCGGAGCAGCTGGGCCCATAAGCCATGGCCACTGGGCCTGCGCGTCCGGAGCCTGTGCTCCGCAACGGGAGAGGCTACAACAGTGAGAGCCCCGCGTACTGCAAAAAAAAAAAAAGAAAAAAAAAAAGAAGAAATATTCAGGGTGATACTGTGAAAGTAATCACCACATAGTCTTTTTAATGAATAGTCTTATAACTCAAAAGAATAATGGAGACTCAATTCTGTTAGTTTTATCATTAGATGTTCATGGTAGCCTCTAATCTTTGGTTTTCTTCCAAAGAGAAAAGAGATTCCCTAGTTTAACCAAAAGCTCAATTACTTTTCTGTTAATCTTAAGGGAGAAAAAAAAAACCCAAAGAAAAAAAAGGTGATAGGAAGATTTTAAAGGGGGGGATAAAAGCTATAGAAATTTAAGTCTCCACATAAAAGGATCTAGTCTGCACTGGTGCATCAACTGCTCCTGAATGAGTATTACCTACGTGACAGTTACTGATTTTTTTCTCCGTGAGGGAATTACTTTGGATTCCTGGTAAAGACTGGATATAGGTCAAATCCTATTACTGAGAACTAGTTAAAGTACAAATTACTTTGGCTGTGGAAGAACTGTGATCTATGGAATTCTACTTTAAGTGATGAGGCCAGGGCTTAGGAATCTTTGCCACTGAGGAGTTTCTCTCTTAGGGTGACAACTGTTAAGGGTCAAATCTTTAGGTGCATAATTTAATAGCAGCATTCTTTCAGTGTCAGCTTCCTTGCCCCACTGCAGACCAGGTGCTCAAGTGCACAGGAGGCATACTGAAGCACCCAGGAAACCAAAGTTCAAACCAAAGTTTGAACTTTCCCCTTTCCCCTCTCACCCCACTCCACTCTGCTTCCCACAGGTGCTCTTTTCAGAACAACATAATGAAAACATAAACACAATTAAAAATAGGACTTCGCATACACATACGTTATATATTCCGAATGCTTGTACGGTTTCTCTTAAAAACATGGAAAGCTTATCTTTAAGAGACATGGAAGCAGCAAAATATACTTGTCTTAAGGACAATTAATGTTTAGAAACGATTAGACAATAAGCTGGCTTCTGAAATACCAAATAGGGGTTCAAAGATGGGCTTTCAAAGGTCCATAAAACTTCTAACATACAAATTCTGGGGTGTGTGTATAGGCTGTTTTGCTGGGGAGAGGGTGTGTAGCTTCCTCAAAAAGGCCATGACTCAAAAAAAAAAAGAGGTTAAAAACACTGCAATCAAATAAGATCACTTTTCTTTATTCAAAAAAATTTTAATTACACGGAAGTAACTGGGTTATTTAGCTCAAGCAATGAAAACAGCAGATACTCTGGACCACACTTCCTACCTCTGTGTCCCAGGAATCGTGAAAGACAGGGTTTCTACTACTTCTTTTGGTCTGTGGGGGGAGATGGTGGTCTTCTTCACTGCCATTCCTTCTCCTTTTCCTGAAATTAAATCACAAGGAGAAAAAAAAAAAAATCAACAATTGACCTTCTGGACACTTCAAACTGTAAACCATGACAACATATAAATTTGCCCTCTTGCCTGAAAAAAGATAAATCATCATATGATATCCCAATAGGTAAAAAAAAAAAAGTTAGAAGTACACCGTCACCAGGCACGAAGAACAAAAATATAAAAGAGCAGCAGTATGGTCGAGCTTAAATTAGTAAAACTCATTTCTAAAAAAAAAGCCTGACAATGTGAAATGCCTGCTGGGAACAAATAAGATCAGGAAGACGTTCCGGACTAAGCTCTCAAACTCCACCTAATTAATGTGACCTTTTCCTACATTTCCTGAAGTTACGATTCCAAGTTACCTAATTTTACTCCTGTCCGTATGACAACACCTAAGACGGGAGTGACTGCCTTTGCCTATTTACACTTAAAATCCTTATAAAAATGGTGCTACACAGGAAGAGTACAGAGGTTCTGGTAGCCTCTAATCTTTCATTTTCTTTCATCCCTGATTTTTCCCCAATTATCACATTAACACAAAACCTCTCTGCCCTCTAACATATTAAATTACTTTTCAGGACAATCACTGGAAAGGCTGCTCCTGGACACATTAACTTGATGATTCTGGCTACACCACCTGGTATTACGAGAAGTTACTTCACCAGGTTGTTACTGTGACCAGATTGTTACTGTGAGATTGTAGCACCAGCCACTTAAAATGTCCAGGTTTCAAGAAAAATCACACCTATTTCTCAGTCAAGTGTTCTGAGATGTACAAGAAAGACAAAATTTGTATGTTTTCTATGCAAGAATCAAGTGCTATCAGGACTTCCAAACCCCAGTTAGAAATCAGAAATAAATTAAAGGAGGTATAATTTTAAGTCAAATTACATGGAACTGTGGTGTCCAATACAGTAGCCATGATATATTTGTTAATTTGAATTAATTAAGATTAAATAAAATTTGAAACCCAGTCCCTTGATCACGCTGGCTACACTTCCAGTGTTCAGTGGCCACCCATAGCTAGTGGCGACTGTATGGGACCGCACAGATATAGGATGTTCCTACCACTGTAGAAAATTCTACTGGGCAGTGCTGGCTAGAGGCCAATTTATACAAAGCAGCACAATCTATTATAATGAAAACTCTTCAGAGTTCAAGTTTCTATAGCTAGAGGGTAAAAGAGCTTTTTGGAAAGTACTGAATTTGAACATACAGTATCTTCTATACAGTTATACTTTCTATGTGAGTAGGGTGGCTTACTGTGGTAGACCCTTAACCCTAAGGCTGAGTTGAGGTCTGGACATCGGAGAAACTTTAAGTTATCACCCCGAGCTCAATCCTCTGTACTTGTGAATACATCTAACATTATTAATGAATGAGTATGGATCCAGTTTAGGCTTGGAATGATAAAGAACGGGTGTGCGGTTCTGATAAAGCATTAACCAACTTGCAGAGGGCTACACCATTTACCTCATTCTAAGACTCAGTTGTTTATAAAATAAGATCTCCTTATCTTTCTCTCAGGGGATTAGATCTTATCCTGAAGTACTGGAGGTTAAAAACTAGATAAATATCAGGTTTTAATCATCATTAAATGGATGTGCTAGTTGAACCAAGAAATTGCTACGTTCGTTCTAAGATGACCACTTACAGAGCACACCGTCTGATGGAAGGCCAGCTGACGCGCAAAGAGAAACTCCTCAAACGACAGCATGTTGGTCCCCAAACTCCTCCTTTATCAGTATGCCAACAGCTGATTGTGCCTGGGCTGCTGAGTCACTCCAACCAAACTCATGAGCCTGACCAAAACTTTCCAATTTCCTCTTTTATAATGGGGGATAAGATACATCTTTCTAGCGACAAGACTATCAATGTCAAGAGGATAGGCTGGTTTTGAAGTTTTCAATTAAACTCTGGGAGAGTCTCATGAAATATCCCTGCCTCATAATCAGTTGATTTCTCCAGGTACCTGAATCATCTCTTTGGCCCCTGGGAGTCCTCTCCTTTGCACGGCACTGGATTAAGGATGAGCCCTACCTGTTCTTCATTCTCCTTTCTCTAAGCTCTGTGCAGATTTCATCCTTGAAACATGTCTCTTTCAACAACATCATTAATAACTCTCAAAACTACAGCTTCATGCTTAACCCCATCCACACAATCAGTCAGATTGTAACTTTTAACATTAATGCCATAGACCACGTTATAATTTGAGCAGCCACCCTATAACTGATTACATTCTCCCTAGCCATCTAGTTACAGATTATTGTTTAGCACCTGTTACTTCTAAGGATGGCAGAAATACATCACTTTTCCTCACTTCATTTCTCTCCAATCTTCCTGTCATCTCCTAGAGACCAAGCATAGAAGAAATCCTAGGGTACAGAGACTAGTGGTTTTCAATTTTTTTAAAAAAAAGTAACAGAACTCTTTCATCCTACCAAAAAAAAAAAAAAAAATCCCTCTATTTGCATAAGAGATAAAGGATCTGTTTTAAAGTAGAAGACTCCCTCCCACAAACCCACCCCTCTTGCAGTTTGAAAAACCACCGTCTTAGACCAACCCTTCATCTTAAAGTTGAGGAAACAGATCCAGAGACCAGAACTGACTTGGAGATGCTAAGACAGCTAGAGCTGGTCCATCATACTCCACGACACACGGGTGCAGAGAAACCTCTGCCAAATCAAACGACTTCTTTTATAGTAATGAAGTTACCATGTTGAGATTGTGTGAATTGGATAAAAAGAATCTGTTACTAGTATAAACACATTCAGATTACCCGTGTATAGCACAGAATAAAAGAAACATTTTGCTAAGAAATATTTCGACTTTTTCAGATATGTGAGACATCCCAAGGGACTACTGGAAGTACGAACTGGGTTTGGGAAGTAAAAGAATGGCAGTTAGATCAGGCTTACTGTACCTAAGGATCCTATGACTAATTCCAGTAGCAAGTTGGTACACATGGCCCCTAATTTCAAATTTAGTCCACTCTTCTTTAATATACAAGTAGAGGCTTTATGCCCCACTCACTGCATGACCCAAGTCAATATGCAGAAGTTTGGAGAACCCTAGATTTTCGCTATTGGCCCAAATAACTTCAGGGTGCTTCCGAGAATCTCAATGCCATGAATTTACCATGCTCCAGAGTAGGGTCCTTGTGGAAAGACTGTCAATTACATTCAAAGCCAATGGAAACACAGAAAGACAAGAAAAGATCCAACATAATCTACCAAGGCAATCCTATCTTATTCACTTAAGCCTCACTGAGATTTTACAGAATAAAGGAAAAGAGCAGTGAACCTAGAAAGACCCACTGAGCTCTCTAAATCTTTTTTCATCACAAATATGAAAGATTGAACTTGCTGATCTACAGTTCTCAGTTCAAACTCCACGATGAGGGATTTTTCTAATTTCGAATAAAGCCGATCCTCTTCATTCTGGGGTACAATCTCAACTTTCTCCTCCCCACCTGTTTACAGGGGGAAATAAGGGGAAAAAAAGAAAAAGAAAAATCGCAGCTTGGTCCGGATTGTCCTCAGTCCGTGTCAAGGAATCATAACACCCCCTAAATTAAGACCCGGGCCTAGGCTCGGAGAAAAAGTAGTGCATCACGACAGAATCCTACCTCCCGCCTTCCGAGTCAAACGCTCCGCATCCAAACAGTTTAGAATCCTGCCTGTTCTTAATGCTACAGCCGAGAGAAGATCCACAAGCCACTTTGGTCCTCGGCCCTTCTGTGTTCACAACCGCCCAGGACACAAGTTCTTCGGTCTAACCTAACCCTTTCCTGCTGCGGGGTTAAGCCCAAGCCTTCTTTCTGACCTTGGGGAGACCAGCTCCCCGCCCCGTCCTCTCACAGACGCCCTAGGGGCTCCTCTCGAAGATCAGACATTCCTCCCATCCCCCTACCCTCCTAAATTTAGGACAGGGAAGCTTTAGGGCCATCGTCTCTCTTCCGGGACCGATCAGACTTCATTCCAAATAGGGAAAGATGGGGGGAAAAGATGGGGTCGAGAGAAACCTGGGCCCTGGGAAGTCACTCCTTCAGCGCCCCCAGGGACCAGGTACCCGATCACCCGCGCATCCCGCTCCCCTCCTCCCCCGGACTGCAAAGCACCCAGATGGAGACCTGCCGGGCCCACGCTTGCTCGGACCCCGCGTCACGCGCCCCCTCGGCTCCAACCCCCAAGACACAGCAACCGGCGAGGGGCTGGAAAGGAAGAGGGTCCCCTGCGGTCTCACCTGGGGCGGAGGCGCTCGCTCATGTTAGCTGATGGAGGCGAGCGACGCGGCGCCGCTCCGTGAAGAGAGAAAACAGAGGGTGTTGTGTTCCAGCGGCCGCCACGCCCACACCCTGGGGCCTTGGCTCTCACCGCGGCTCCGGTGGAAGCGGCCGGCGGTGAGTACCCCTCTGTGGGACCCGTACCACCTCTACTTCCGGCGTCTGCTCCGCGCCCCCCCATGTCGCAGCCGCCGTGGTACCGCCCACCGGCGGCTGCGCAGTGACGCGACCCCAGCCGCGCCGACCGGTAACCCCGCCCACAGGAAAAGGAGGGCTCGGAGCGCCCAGGAGCTTCTGGGAGAGAGGACCTCGTTAGAGGTCGCCCGAGCTTTCGCCTGTTCGCAGCCGAGTGGGGATAGCTTAAGAGTCAAGCCAGGTTTAAATTAAATTAAAGTATATCAGAATAATATGTTACAAGTATTTAAGTTAAATCCCTGTGAGGTCACAATTTTTAAAAAATAGCTGAGAAGCATCAGGCAGTGTTGCGGACGGCCTGCCCCGGGTCCCAAGACTGAGAGTTGGGAAGCGGCGCGTGGGCTGCGCTGGGGGGCGGGCCTGTCGCGGGGCTTAGTGGTCTTACCTGTCTTGCGAGGTGAGGCGCTGTCGTGGGGAGGGTCCCCACGGGCCAGGGCCTCCGCCGTAGGTCTGGGGACGAATGTGGCGACAAGAGGAGAGTGGGGGGAGAGCTTCCTGAAGCCGAAGATTCCGCCCCCTTAGGCGTCCCAGCGGCTCCGGCGCCTGGGGCTGGGGGGCTGCGGGGAGGCCCCAACCAGGAAGCAGCAGGACTGCTTTTCTGAAAATGTTACGGGCAGGAGGGTACGCCAGATAATACTGCTGGGGGCGGGGAAGTCCGCTGGAGAGCGCAGGAGCGGCGGGCGAAGATTAGCCTAACTTTGAGGTCCGCCCTGTGCCCAGGAGGGTGGTCAAGTCTGCTTTCTGGAACACCGAGGTAGCACTGCCCTACAGGTGACTCGGTTATTTGAATTTGCCCAAGCACTTTGCCACATTTATTCATTGTATGTGCTGTCGAGTGACTTCCCTAATTGTGTTTTTCAGAGGCCGACATTAAAATCGCAACTAGAGAACGGAGAGCGAGGCATGCAGAACCAGGAGAAACAACCGCAAAATCAGCATCTTTCTAGAAAAGCTTTGGTAAGAAAGCAGTTAATAGGGAAGAACCTTTGTATTCTGTTACAAGTTAATCACTAAAGGGATGTTGCCTGTAAGCTTAAATTACACCTAATAGCCCATCTCTGGGAACCCTGCCTCCCAGGTCATGAGCATGAAGCTAAAATACCTGTGTTTAGCTCAGAGGAAACAGCCTGACCAGCCCACCTGTGAATCACTGCAGGAAGGAAGAAAATAGCATACTCCCTCCGGAGGCTGATGGGAACTAGGAAATGTTTGGCTTTACTCCCTTCCCTTTTAGTATAAAGGATGCCTGAATTCTAACTCAGGCAAGATGGTTCTTTGGGACGCGAGTGCCCCATCTCAGTCTGCCGCAGCTTTCCAAACAAATTCCCTAGTCCTCGCCCCAAGAACTCATCTCTCGGTTTATTGGCCTGTCCTGCGGTGAGCGGATGAGCTTGAACTCGGTAACATTAAGGCATCCATGGTGAGACGTTACTGTTCAAGGGTGCAGGAAAGATCTCAGTAGGATTAAGTGTGAGGATAGCACGGTGTGGAAGCACGTGCCTCTAACAGGTCTCTTTTAAAGTCGTTAGCCTAAGGCCCTTGGACTGGCTTCCGTTGTGTGTATTTTTGTAAATAAACAGTCCCTAACTTTTATTATATTGTGAAAGGGGTACCTCCAAAGTAAGAATAGTTGCTGTAAAGTCTATTGGCAGAAAACAGTTTTGGTTTTTTTGTTTGTTTGTTTTTTTGCGGTACGCAGGCCTCTCACTGCAGTGGCCTCTCCTGCCGCAGAGCACAGGCTCCGGACGCGCAGGCCCAGCAGCCATGGCTCATGGGCCCAGCCTCTCTGCGGCATGTGGGATCTTCCCGGACCGGGGCACAAACCCGCGTCCCCCGCATCAGCAGGCGGACTCCCAACCACTGCGCCACCAGGGAAGCCCTTGTTTTGTTTTTTGTGGGTTTTTTTGTTTGTGTGTTTTTGCCTGACTTCATGTAGGATAAGGTGGGTCGGTTGCTCTGATGGATTGGCCAGGGCCAGGCCCAGTGCTCGGTTCTGAGAATACAGCTGTGCACAGGGTCCACCCGTTCCCTGCTCTCTGGAACTTGATAGAATAAGAAATATAAACAGAATTAACTCATCTGAGCTTTGGAATGAAATACTTCCTTTTCCTGACTGGAGAGAGTAATAGAGGCACCAGTGGTACATGGTGTAAGTTTTTTTTAATGTTTTTGTGTGGCATAAATTTCAGAAAAGTGTCAAACTAAACAAATTCGACATTAATCCATTGTACTACATACTGCAAGTAAAAAATGGGGGACCATGTCACCTCCACTTATGTATTATTTGTGCATTCGCTGTACTTCTATATATATGTATGTATATATGCTTATTACTAATGCGTTAAATGTCAGTAGCATTTCGTTTTTCATGCTTGGACAATAGAAGCTCTAATATTTTCTTCTTGCCCCAGTGGATCTTCTGTATATCACTGTGGAAATACTAGTCTAAGCCACCTTGGAATCCCAGCCTGAGTTTTTTATTCTTCACCATTCTTCCCTTGAATGATGTGTTTAAGGGTTTATAACAGTTTCTTTATACTCATGTGCTATCCAGTTGACTTGCTGCAGTGTTAAATAGCAAACATTTTATTGGCATTGGCATTTTATCTGTTTGGCATTCTGGACATCTTTTCCTTCCACTAAGCATTAATTCACTAGACTTAAGTTTTTTGGTCTGGCTCACCTCCTAGTTAGGGATGTTGAAAAACCTCTTTGGTTGTCTTTTGTAATGACTGATTCCTAAGAGACTTTAAGGAGTGTGAAATACCAAGCAGAAATGGAGCCAGGAATATTGATCTTAAAATCCAACTATGTCTGTTTTCTACCTATAGAAGGAAAAGAATGAGTCAAAAGAAATTTTTTAAAACGTCCTTCAACCTAGCTTCTTTCAAATGAATTTAAAAGGTACAACACCTAAATAAATTATTAGTATTTACTCTGTGGATTGTGTGCTCCCCGTAACCTCACATTTCTCTTTTTCAGGAATAGGAGAGTGCTATTCCACCCAGAATGGAAGTGTGTCCTTACTGTAAGAAGCCATTTAAACGATTAAAATCCCATTTGCCGTACTGTAAGATGATAGGACCAGCTGTGCCTGCTGTTTGTCAGTCCAAGCCGGCTACACTCCCACGTGCTAAAAAAATCAAAGGGCCAATCAGAGACTCAGTTAAAGCAAAAGAGAAAGGGTTAGGGACAGATAGTAAGAAAAGAAATCCTGAACTGAAAGGGGACAGATCAGAACAACAGACAGTTAAGTCCTCTCCACAACTAACTGTTGGTTTGGAAAAAACAAGTAATACAAAGGCTGACAAAGACTTCAAGAATCAAATTCAACCCTCCCTCAAAATGCTAAAAAACACTGAACCGAAGGTTACTTTCCAGGGAGAAACTACAGCTCAGTTTTCTGCATCAGAAAACACCACTCCTAAAAAAGAGCTTGCCGAAGATTTGTCTAAATCAGGGGAAAGTAGAAATAACCCTTCAGAAACTGAAGCTTCTTTAGCTCTTGGCCCAATGGAACCTTCTCTGTCAAATCAAGATAGGAAATATTCTTCGGCCTTCCCTAATGATGTACAAGCCACTTCTGCTGATTTAAGATTAGACAGAGTGGATGCCCCAAGACAGAACCTTCTCATAAAATTACTAGATATGCCTCTGGGCGATTATCACAGTTCTCCCACAAATCTCAATTCCGGGGTTAAAAGGGTAAGCATATCATCAAGCAGTGAGAGGGATTCCAAGGCCGGGGATCACCTCTTGGGAGTCTCTACCAGAGGCTCTGGGAATTGGGAAAAGAACACAGAATCACAAATTGCAGCTTTTAAGGTTAGCCCGTTAGATAAAATCCAGGTCGAGAACCAGGGAAAAGGACTTGACCTTGGAGCAGAGGCATGTGGGAGCCAAGGAAATGCAGAGGAAAGTGCATTTGCAACAGAAATGCAGGAATGGGCTGCCTTGAGCGATGATTCAGTCATGGAGAGGAAATCTCGAGGTGAAGGCCCCGATTTAGAGTTGCTTACGCCAACGGGGACAAATTGCAGTGAGCTTCTCTCTGTATCACAGTCACGTAATCAAAGTCTTGCCTCTCTGGCTATGAAATTCCTCCAAGAAGAGAAGGCAGAAGCCTGCAGCCGTAAACAAGTCCCTGCTATGAAGGCATTGACGAAGAGTGAGGGGCAAGCTTCTCTGACACCCACGTCGGGCTGTCAGCCGCCAGCATCGCACCCCAGGGGCCAGCATTCTGCACATTCAACCCATCATCACACTTCTAAAAGCCCCTTCACAGGTCAGATCGGTGCCACCGACAGAAAGACCCTATCCAGCTCCCTGGGGCTGGAGTGGTTTCCAGAGCTCTATCCGGGTTATCTTGGACTCGGGGTGTTGCCGGGGAAGCCTCAGCATTGGGGCACATTGGCCCAGAAGCCTGCGCTCATCGGTACCCAGGGGGAAAGCTGCTCACAAGGTAAACATGCTCCCGTTCAAGCTCATCCAAACAGCTCTGTGCCTTTTGAATCAATGAGGTTCAGACGCCCACATTCTCACTCGCTTGACTTTATTCGTACGTACCTAGGCATTCCAGTGCGCTGGACTTGTAAGTGTCCTTAGAACGTGACTTCTTGCTCCCAGGGGTCAGTAATAGCAGTGGTTTATCACTCTCTCTTCCCCTCCACCAAGAGGTGAAGGTTGGACTACGACAGGCTGGCCAGTGATGCTGATAACAGTTGACCTTCTACATTCGGAAGAGGCATGGCCTCTTCTAGAAATTGGGTGGGTATTCAAGCTGAAGAGACTCGGGAAGAACATGAAGATTTCAGGGTCTGCCTAAACAGAACAAGCGCCGTGCTCAGATTTCAGTCAGGACCAGGTTGGGCAGAAAATAGGTCCCAGACGTGTGGTCAGATGCAGCATCTAGCAGTTTGGAGTAGCACAGAAGGGAAGGGCAGATGGGGTTCTTGGCTTCGGGGGCAGGCTGGGGTGGCAGTCAAGGCAGGTGGAAGTGGGCCTCAGGGATGAGCCGGTGAAGATCAGGAGTAGAGGGTGTGGCCAGAAGGGAGCAGAAGTCCATGCCCTGGAAGAGTTAGGCCACAGAGACTAGGACCCAGGATAGGACCAAAGATGGAGCCTCAAGACACGAGAGGTGAGGTAAGAAGGATGGGGGGAAAGAGGCTGGACGTCGAAACTGTTTGGATTGTGAGTCTGTCTCTTCCGATGCTCCTGGCTGGTGCCTAGAATGGGTTCAGCAGTGGGCAGGACGGAGGCCCGGGTAGGAGCCAGGAGTTCCCCTACGGCCCCCTCGGTGCCCTCGCTTTTTTCTGCTGAGTCTCACCTTTAGTTATTGAACTACTTCTCTAATTATGAAACAGAGTGTCTCCATTTTCCTCCCCAGAAGCTTTGGATTACTTCTTTTTGTTTGGGTTTTCTAGGGGCGTGGTTAGGCGTTGTCACAGTAGCATCCATCTCTTTCTTGCCTAGCGTTCTTTGGTGCTTTCGGGTTATTTTGACAGGAGACCCAAAGCCACTCAGAATAGGCTTGCAGCAGAAAAGCTTGTATTATCCCTTCCTAAAGGATACATTTTTCCCCTCTACTATGTTTTGTGAATGATCACATATTCACTAAGCCCCAGTTTGGCTGTTGTGGAAAGCATTTTCTTTTGTATTTTAATTATCCCTTTCTAAAGGTTTCAAAATGGACGTGTATTAAGAGGGTTGCTAGCTTAAAGCTACGTTTCCTTCAGCTGCCTCAGTGGTTAACCGGGTTTTCTACAAACAGGTCTAACATCTTCGGTGTCTTTACAAAGTTGTATCAAGTCCCTACTCCATCTTAACATAGAATTAATACACTCACATTTGTGTTGCTTTGTGGTTTTCAGGATGCTTCACCTATCTTCTGATTTTGGCCTCACCACTCTGAGAGGTGGGCAGAGTGCTTTTCTCTCTGTTTTGCAGGTGATGAAACAGGCACAGGGGATAAGTGATTTGTCCAAGGTGGTGATGCCAGTAAGTGGTAGAGGTGCAAGTAGAACCCAGTCTCCTGAGGCCTAGTTTAAAGCTTTCACTCAACCATGTTGTAGAAAATGAGCCACAGCTAGATGCACAGGTGTTATTTATATCTCCAAGCTTCTCTGTGGTTTTCAGTGGCATAAACACAGCCCGTAGCAAATCTCTAGCGAGTAGAAGGGCTTCTTTGTATTCTGTCCTACCCTCTGTAGTGCGAAGGTAAGTTCATTTTAGTGGGAAAAGGGAGGGAACTAATAATGTTTATCAGGTGATGGCGGTTTCTGTTCGTGGTGCGAGATGCCTGATGTAATTATCTCCTTTAATCCTCCTGATGGTTCTGAGGGGCTGTCACTGCCAAAGATCGCCCTCTGTTGTGGGCGAGGAGTCTGAGCCTCAGAGGGCTCAGTGACTTGCCCACGTTCACCAGTAAGCGGCAGTCAGGATTCAAATCCAGGTCCATCTGGCTTGTACATCCATGGTCTTTAAACTCAGCCTCGGGCTTACTTTAGGGCAGTTAGTGGTCAATATCATGGCTGATTTAAGTTATTGGTAACACTCCCTTTAATAGGTCCGAAGATTACAGTAATAATAAGGTAAGAGATAACAGTAATCCGTGTCACCAAATCACTAGGCTTGTGAAATTGAATATGGGGGGAAAAGACAAGTTTTCCTTTAATAGTAAGTTCTTCCAGGATAGTGTGGCTAGAAACGATTTTGTTCTCTTTTATTGGTCACAGTCTGTAATGTGTGATTAGTTTGGGTTCCTGTATCGGGGAATGTGTAGCCATCACTGTGCCGCTAGTTCTGTTGTAAACCGAAAAACTGTTGGAAGTTGGCTCCACTATTAACGGTCAGACTGTGATGCTGCTACCAAATGAGCAGGAGACACTAGAGGAGACCCTAGGATCTCAGTTAAGGTCAAGACCTGATTCCTCAGTTGGCCAGGGACTTCAAGGCCGTCAAATCTACAAGGATAAAAAAGTAGTGTGGCTCCTCAGCTTTGTACCTTCACCTGGCAATGACTGTCCCCAGTGACTGCAGGGTCAGACTGACCTCCCAGCAGTCATTGTAGAAGAGCTTGGGCTATATGTGCCCTTACTCAGGCAAAACCTTTGATGGGCCACTCCTCTATCTCAGGAAACCAACTCATCCCTTTTATACTTAAAGGCAGGGCCAGTGAGCTAAGAGTTACTGAGTTAACTATATATCAGGTGTGATAACTGCATGTTTACCTAAGTTATCTTAAGGAATCTTATACCAGTTCTGGGAGATGGGTATTATCCCCTTTTACAGACGAGGAAACTGAGTTTCAGAGAGGATGAGTGACTTGCCCGGTATCCAGTTTCTAACGTGATCTGATGGTCTTTGCCAAGGTTTTCCGGGCAGTGTTTCTTGCACTGGACCGTTGGGCTCCAGGATGTTGTCAGTTTTCTTTCCTGCACGGGGAAATGCAGCTAGTCTTCGTGCATCAGGTACCTGAGTAAACTTAGGTGAGGTGATTCTACCAGCTGGAAAGGCACCTAGGGCCTTCATTTCGATGAAACAAGGTAGGACCAGAAGCTCTCATGGCCGATGAAAAATGGCTATGTTTTGAGGACCTAGGCTAGGAAATCCTGAGGCAGACTGATGGTTCTGAGGATGCCACCACGTTGGGCTGCAGTAAATCGGGAGTCAGGGGATCGGGCTCATGGAATTCGGCAGCGCTAGGAGCGATCTTTTGAGCTTCAGGGAGAAAGGTTCTCATGGGCCTCACTACCAGAAGGAGGAGTTTTCCTGGCCTGAGGGAAAGTAGATTTTAGAAGTCCAAGATTTAAATCTCAGGAGACTCAACAAGTACCAAGGTCTGAGAGCTCTCAGCAATAGAGGACTTCGTTCAAGGGAAACCTCTCAGAGTCCCAGTCGCCTTGAGCGTTCAGCTGGGAGGGCTGGCTGGGCCTTTACAGAATTCAGGTGCCTTGGCTTTGGGGCTGAAAGTGTAAGAGATCTAAGTCCTCGGTTCCCAAATCTGGACAGTTAACAGTTTCACGTGGTCATTTTTTTTTTAAAGAGTAAAGATTGCTAGGCATTGTCCCCAGAGATTGATTCTGAAGCGAGGCCTCAGAATTGTATTTTCAGACGTTTCCTCGGTGTCACCGAAGATCAGCCGAGTTTGAGAACTGCTTCTGGAGGTGATGGCCCTGGCGCAGGTGCCTCAGACCCAGCAGTGGGTCTGTTCTCAAATTGTGGCAGGGGAGAAGGTGGTTTGGGAAAAAAAAACTTTGTGTAATTACAAAAAGCAAAATATGGCTGATGGGGTTACCAGAAGGTCAAGTGAGAAAACTTTATAGGTCATGGGTTTTTAAAGGCCAAGAAACAGCTAAATAAAGGCTGTTCTCTAACCTGCAACCGGAATTTCCATCAGTAGGGTATCCATGTGAGGTGTTTTTTGTTTGTTTGTTTTGTTTTTTAAATGTATTTATTTATTGGCTGCATTGGGTCTTCGTTGCTGCATGCGGGCTTCTCATTGCGGTGGCTTCTCCTTGTGGAGCACGGGCTCTAGGCGCGCAGGCTCACTAGTTGTGGCTCGCGGGCCCTAGAGCGCAGGCTTAGTAGTTGTGGCGCATGGGCTTAGTTGCTCCGTGGCACGTGGGATCCTCCTGGACCAGGGCTCGAACCCACGTCCCCTGTATTGGCAGGAGGATTCTTAACCACTGCGCCACCAGGGAAGCCCTTGGGTAGTGTTTTTACATCCACAGCAACTTTTACCACACCTGCTAAACCCGTTGTAAATATTTGCTTAATTTACCCTTTATCCTAATAAACCAAACCAAGACCAGAGAACCAGCAATAGTAGAGACTCCCTGCCTGTCATTAAACATGGGACATAACAGGGGCAGGGAAAATGTAAATACATAGCCTAAACCCTCCTTTCTGGTTCTACTTTATAGTTATTCATGTATTGAACATAAATAAGTGTGCTGGTCAGCAGTAGTGCTGGGCTGGGCTGATAGAGCTGGCTTGTCGACTGTTGTAGTGACTAGCAGTAATTAACGTGACAGTAGAAAGTCATGCTTTTTGCTAATAAGATGTTTAGCAGATAAGAGGAAGTATAAATGATTCATTTCATTAAGTATGTATCCCTGGATCATCTGGGCACAATATTCATCGGATCGGAAATGGATCTAGGTCCAAATCCCCAGGGTCCCTTAGTCTGTTGAAGAACCTTTTCTTGATGTGGAATAGACGGCTTTGACCTTCAGTGGTTACCAGTTAGCCGCAGCCCAAGGCAGACATTAATCCACCTATTTAGAATATACCTTTCCTGCAGCCTCGCCCTGGGAACCTTGGGCACTGAGAGTTGGGGAAGAGGATGGATTTAAATGAATAATCACAGTGACTGTTTGGAACCCTAGTTCCTTTGTTGGAAAGAAGTTCGACGGCGGTAAGAAGTTTGGAAGCCCCGGCCAGCCTCACAACCTCCAGCTTCTCTCTAAGGAGGCTCTTGGGAGCTGTCCAAACAGGTGAGGCTGGAATCACGACTGCTGGGCTCTGTTGCTGGTTCCAAGCATTTGGAGAACTTTCTCTTCCTTTAGCCATGGCTGTTACAGCAGGCTCGAGAAAGAGAAAAGAGGACAACCTTGTAGTCTTAATACTCTCCTGCTTGGCTGTTTTCATCCAGGAGTCTGACGTAATTAAAAGCACCGAAGCTAATAATAGCAACTGCCATTTATTGAGCAGCTTTCATTTTTTCAGTACTTACCCCTGCCTCTCTCTGCCACCTGCCCGTCTCTGCCTTCCCCACGTTGATTGTCCCCAAGCCAGGAAGGCTCAACCTCAAGTTAACCAGCTGTATTCATCTCCTCCCCACGAAAGATTTTAACCAAACTCCCCAAAATAAGAGTGACTAATTTAAATTTATTAAAATTAAGGTCTTTTGGTTTTAGCCTTTTCATCACGCACGCAATATAGTGGTATGTAAATTCTTTGCAATTCCTTTGCCTAAGCTAACCGGGTAACTTGAGTCCCTCACAGATAAGGGCCCCTAGGGGCCTTTCCCTCTAACAGTGAGACCTGCTTCTCTTTAAACAGGCTGGATCAGGTGTCGCACCACCGTGAAGGGCAGAGGAGTCGGTGGCATCATGATGCTCTTCACAGGGTACTTCGTCCTTTGTTGTAGCTGGAACTTCAAGCATCTGAGTAAGCCTTTCTCTATTTTTAGCCTAAATTACAGGTCACATCCCATTATAGACACCTCCAAGGGATTTTCCGAACTGCTTTTTTGTTTTTCAGTTTTGCATTATCTGACATGCCCTAGAGAATGAGCTGTTGCCTGAGAGGGTTTTTTTGGCGGTTTTTAAATTGGAGGTTTTGGTTAGAGTGGCCTTTATAAGATTTGACTAGAATTTACGTAACTGTTGTTATGCTCCATTTAACATTGTCACTGGAGATCTGGTGAGCTTTGTGTTTTCTCCTTAAAGCCATTTGCGTGTTAGAAGATCAGGGCTCTTCTGCAAGGTGACTTTTTAATTCCTATGTAAGAGCTTCCTTTTAGGATTGAAACCAAATAGCTTTATACCCCAAAAGAGAGGAGGAGAAGCAAAATACAGCTGTCACTCATCAGTGTGTCTTAAGGCTTAGAGCTGTTTTATTTACTCCACTTTTAACATTAAAAGCACAACACCTTTCTAGTGACGCGTTTCAACTTGCTCCAAATCTTACCAAAAGGAGAATGCCTAGATTTCATTGCTCTTTTAGTTCCAGATAACTTTTGCTCATTTTTTTAAAGTATTGTTTTATAAAAGAAAAAAAAAACAGAAAAAGCCCAGTATTCTTCCACAATTTAAAAACAAAAAAACCCCAAACGCTTTCAGATGAAAATTTTCAGTGTAAAAGTGTAAGATAATCATTAACACTGGAGGCCAGTAGAATTCACAAGCTTCTAAAATATCAGATTTGGGCTTCCCTGGTGGCGCAGTGGTTGAGAGTCCGCCTGCCGATGCAGGGGACACGGGTTTGTGCCCCAGTCCGGGAGGATTCCACATGCCGTGGAGCGGCTGGGCCCGTGAGCCATGGCTGCTGAGCCTGCGCGTCTGAAGCCTGTGCTCCGCGACGGGAGAGGCCACAACAGTGAGAGGCCCGCGTACTGCAAAAATAAATAAATAAAATAAAATAAAATAAAATAAAATATCAGATTTGACTCTAACTGGATTTGTTGGCTAATTCAGTACCAGTACATAGGGCACAGGTGAAGCAGTGGGAATGTGTCTGCACCAAACTCTTCCATCCTGACTAGCAGGGCATAGCTGCTGGCCCTTGTCTAATATGCATGGCCATCGGTGAGAAAGAGGAATTCCTTTCTGATCATCCCCGCATAAACGGAGATGCCTAAAATCCCAAGTCATTTCTTTCACAGGGAAAAAGCCTTCCCTGAAAGTTTTACCTGCCTGAAGGAGACCATGTAGGTGATGCATGAGGTTATTTTTCACATCTCTAAATTGAGACTGAAGAAAGTGAGACAGAAACTTCTCATTTTGCTTAAGACTTGACTTCTAAATTTATAAAGCAAAAATATAACACAATGATCTGTAAAGTCAAGACATAGAAACAGTCAACAGAATGGCCTCTTAGATCCTTATGTTTATCTCTGTTTATCCTAAGAGCTGCAGCGCTGGTGTAAGTAGCATTGACCTGGACACCACGTAAGAAAGCTTTGGCACTCCAAGGCAGGGACGGTGGAGATGGCTGCAGTGCGAATTTAACAATGGAAACTTGTACTGGGGGCAGGGGAGAGTGTGAAAAGAATAAAATTATTGGAATCCAGCAATTCTGTAGGAAGCCAGTTTTTTAATGTGGACAGATCTGGTTCTGTCTGGATATTTCTTTTGACTTGTTCTCAAAAGTGACAAGAGTTACTGAAAAAAACTTCAGTTTGTTTAATCATAATGGCTGATGTCATTCAAGGAGACAAGAAGATGGCAGAGTTTGTCATTAAAATTTTTTAATAGCTATTTCCTAATAGCTCATATCTCAATTTTAAATCTTTCTCTCTAAAATTATTCTCTATATCTTGGCATTTTACTATTCATCTCTACTACTCGGCTACATGTACACTGGTACAGAATAGTATCTGAAGTGGCAGGAAATCACACATCAGACCCTTCCCCTTGGGAATGGTTAGACTCTTGGGTCCTTGACCAGATCTTGGCAGGAGTCAGAAACATAAAAGCAGAGGGTGGGTTCAGAGTTGCAGGTGAGCCTCTGAAAAATCCTTGGCAGGTTATTTTTTAAGCTAATTAAAGCAGCACACTAAACACAAGGCTAAATCACCTTTTCCACATCTTAAGTGAGTATAATAGTGAGCAAATGGTTTCTGCTTATCCTCTCTTCTTGGAAGCTTTTCAGAACTCCACCCCGTCCCTTCCCAAGAATTTCAGTGCAATACTCAAATATTCCTCCCACTTTGTTAGGGTTGTTTTTGGCTGGTGGGGTTTTGATGTCTCTTCCCTCATCAGAATATTCCATGTTTTTCTAATTTTCTGCTTTGTCCTCTAGAGAATAACTTGGATACTTATAAGGGCTTCAAGGAAATGTAATGTAGATCTCACAGATGGATAACAGTTTTCAACTTCTTTTCCAACATCAGAGGTTGATTACATACTAGATAGCGATATGCCCCTTCCCCTATCAATCAGTCGATGGGTCTGTCTGTGTCTTCCCTTTGCTTGTGATATCCTCAGGCCAAAATACATGTGTTCAGTCCCTCTTTTGTCCCAGCTCCTTCAAAACTATGAAAAAGCAGGTGTGCTGTTCTAAGGGCAGCATTCATGTATTTGCACACCTCTTCCTTCTCTCTTCCCAGAACTCGATGCTGGCTTATCTTCTGCTGTATCTCCCTTTTCTGTTCTTCAGTCCCCTGTCGTCCCCCGACCCCGCCTCTCTAATTATCCCCAGTGGGAGTAATTTAATTCTGCATCACATTCTCATGGTTAAGGAAAAGGTGTGCTAGAATTCTCCATAAGGAAAAATTCACGGTTGAGGAAGAGTATACTAGAGGTAGTTATTTTAGTTGAATATGACAGGATTTTCAGAACTCCAAAAACAGTCTCTTGCCTTTAGGAAAGGCTGTGTGGCCTTTCTTTGTAAACGCCCTGTGAGAGGTACGGTCGGGGGGGGGTCTCCCTGCACCTGCCCCTTTGCCTTACTCTAGATCAGAAATGCTCAGGGTACAAAGGTAGGTGAGAATGACCTCTCAGCTATGTGCTCTTCCCCAGTCGCCTCGAGCCCAGGGGTCAGCAGACCACGACAGCCCACAGACACAAGCCAGCATGTGGCCTATTTTTGTAAATAAAGTCTCCGTGGGACACAGCCCTGCATCTTTGGTTAGGTGATGGCTGTGGCTGCTTCCACACTGCAGTGGCAGAGTTGAGGTGTCGCAACAGAGACCATAGACCCTGCAAAGCTGAAAATGGTTACTCTCTGGCCCTTTACAGAAAGCGTGCCAAGCCCTGCCCCAGATGGACAGGACGCCTCACGGGCTCCTGTGTCGGAGGGATGAAGAGGACTGGGGATCTCCGCTCTGAAGCATTTGGTTAGGAAACGCGAAAGGAGGAGAAGCCTTTCTGGACTCAGCACCTAAGCGCCTGAGTGTTGCCCCCTCAGCTCCCCACCGCGTGTGAGTGCAGTGGTGACGGCAAGAGTAAGCTCACGGCCCCCCAGGGTTGTCATCAAGATCATTTTTGTCCCTACTGTAAGTAAACTAGCACCACTTGTTGTAATCAGAATGCTAAAACATCATGAAAGGGTTTAACTCCGTTAGATCACGGTAAATACTTTACATCTCTGAAAATAAGTTCCTTAATGAGAAAAGCGAACTACTTAATGACCCATCAGTCCTGAAGGGATATCTGCTGCTTATTGCCCGGTATGTTGTGTTAGTTTCAGGTGTACAGCATGGTGATGCAGTAATACATATATATATCTATTTATGTATATGTATTCTTTTACAGATTCCTTTCCCTTATAGTTTATTACAAAATTTTGAGTAGAGTTCCCTGTGCTACACAGTAGGTCCTTGTTGATTATCTATTTTATATAGAGTGGTGTGTATCTGAATCCCAACCTCCTACTTTATCCCTCCCCCCCTGCCCTTTTCCCCTTTGGTAACCATAAATTTGTTTTCTACGTCTGTGGGTCTTTTTTTGTTTCGTATATAAGTTCATCTGTATCATTTATTTTTTGTAGATTCCCCATATAAGCGATATCATATTTGTCTTTCTCTGTCTGGCTTACTTAGTAGGATCATCTCCTAAATCCATCCACATTGCTGCAAATGGCATTATTTCATTCTTCTTAATGGCTGAGTAATATTCCATTGTATATATGTACCATATCTTCTTTATCCATTCCTCTGTCAGTGGACATTTAAGTTGCTTCCATGTTCCGACTATTTTAAATAGCGCTGCTGTGAACATTGGGGTACATGTATCTTTTTGAATCATGGTTTTCTCCAGGTATATGCCCGGGAGTGGGATTGTAGGATCATATGGTAGCTCTATTTTTAGTTTTTTAAGGAACCTCCATACTGTTCTCCATAGTGGCTGTACCAATTTACATTCACACCAACAGTGCAAGAGGGTCCCCTTTTCTCCACACCCTCTCCAGCATTTATTTTTTAAAATACATTCTTTTTATTTTTTTATTTTTTATTTTTTATTATTTTTTTGTTGTTGTTCGGGAATATCTTTTTTTTTTTTTTACATCTTTATTGGAGTATAATTGCTTAACAATGGTGTGTTAGTTTCTGCTTTATAACAAAGTGAATCAGTTATACATATACGTATGTTCCCATATCCCCTCCCTCTTCTGTCTCCCTCCCACCCTCCCTATTCCACCCCTCCAGGCGGTCACAAAGCACCAAGCTGATCTCCCTGTGCTATGCGGCTGCTTCCCACTAGCTATGTATTTTACGTTTGGTAGTGTATATATGTCCATGCCTCTCTCTCGCTTTGTCACAGCTTCCCCTTCCCCTTCCCCATATCCTCAAGTCCATTCTCTAGTAGGTCTGTGTCTTTATTCCTGTCTTACCCCTAGGTTCTTCATGACATTTTTTTTTCTTCTTAAATTCCATATATATGTGTTAGCGTACGGTATTTGTCTTTCTCTTTCTGACTTACTTCACTCTGTATGACAGACTCTATGTCCATCCACCTCATTACAAATAGCTCAGTTTCGTTTCTTTTTATGGCTGAGTAATATTCCATTGTATATATGCGCCACATCTTCTTTATCCATTCATCCGATGATGGACACTTAGGTTGTTTCCATCTCCGGGCTATTGTAAATAGGGCTGCAATGAATATTTTGGTACATGACTCTTTTTGAATTACGGTTTTCTCAGGGTATATGCCCAGTAGTGGGATTGCTGGGTCATATGGTAGTTCTGTTTGTAGTTTTTTAAGGAACCTCCATACTGTTCTCCATAGTGGCTGTACCAATTCACATTCCCACCAGCAGTGCAAGAGTGTTCCCTTTTCTCCACACCCTCTCCAGCATTTATTGTTTCTAGATTTTTTGATGATGGCCATTCTGACTGGTGTGAGATGATATCTCATTGTAGTTTTGATTTGCATTTCTCTAATGATTAAAGATGTTGAGCATTCTTTCATGTGTTTGTTGGCAGTCTGTATATCTTCTTTGGAGAAATGTCTATTTAGGTCTTCTGCCCATTTTTGGATTGGGTTGTTTGTTTTTTTGTTATTGAGCTGCATGAGCTGCTTATAAATTTTGGAGATTAATCCTTTGTCAGTTGCTTCATTTGCAAATATTTTCTCCCATTCTGAGGGTTGTCTTTTGGTCTTGTTTTTGGTTTCCTTTGCTGTGCAAAAGCTTTGAAGTTTCGTTAGGTCGCATTTGTTTATTTTTGTTTCTATTTCCATTTCTCAGGGAGGTGGGTCAAAAAGGATCTTGCTGTGATTTATGTCATAGAGTGTTCTGCCTATGTTTTCCTCTAAGAGTTTGATAGTTTCTGGCCTTACATTTACGTCTTTAATCCATTTTGAGCTTATTTTTGTGTATGGTGTTAGGGAGTGATCTAATCTCATACTTTTACATGCACCTGTCCAGTTTTCCCAGCAGCACTTATTGAAGAGGCTGTCCTTTCTCCACTGTACATTCCTGCCTCCTTTATCAAAGATAAGGTGACCATGTGTGCGTGGGTTTATCTCTGGGCTTTCTATCCTGTTCCATTGATCTATCTTTCTGTTTTTGTGCCAGTACCATACTGTCTTGATTACTGTAGCTTTGTAGAATAGTCTGAAGTCAGGGAGCCTGATTCCTCCAGCTCCATTTTTCATTCTCAGGATTGCTTTGGCTATTCGGGGTCTTTTGTGTTTCCATACAAATTGTGAAATTTTTTGTTCCAGTTCTGTGAAAAATGCCAGTGGTAGTTTGATAGGGATTGCATTGAATCTGTAGAATGCTTTGGGTAGTAGAGTCATTTTCACAATGTTGATTTTTCCAATCCAAGAACATGGTATATCTCTCCATCTATTTGTATCATCTTTAATTTCTTTCATCAGTGTCTTATAATTTTCTGTATACAGGTCTTTTGTCTCCTTAGGTAGGTTTATTCCTAGATATTTTATCCTTTTTGTTGCAGTGGTAAATGGGAGTGTTTTCTTGATTTCACTTTCAGATTTTTCATCATTAGTATATAGGAATGCCAGAAATTTCTGTGCATTAATTTTGTATCCTGCTACTTTACCAAATTCATTGATTAGCTCTAGTAGTTTTCTGGTAGCATCTTTAGGATTCTCTATGCATAGTATCATGTCATCTGCAAACAGTGACAGCTTTACTTCTTTTCCGATTTGGATTCCTTTTATTTCCTTTTCTTCTCTGATTGCTGTGGCTAAAACTTCCAAAACTATGTTGAATAAGAGTGGTGAGAGTGGGCAACCTTGTCTTGTTTCTGATCTTAGTGGAAATGGTTTCAGTTTTTCACCATTGAGGACGATGTTGGCTGTGGGTTTGTCATATATGGCCTTTATTATGTTGAGGAAAGTTCCCTCTATGCCTACTTTCTGCAGGGTTTTTATCATAAATGGGTGTTGAATTTTGTCAAAAGCTTTCTCTGCATCTATTGAGATGATCATATGGTTTTTCTCCTTCAATTTGTTAATAATGGTGTATCACGTTGATTGATTTGCGTATATTGAAGAATCTTTGCATTCCTGGAATAAACCCCACTTGATCATGGTGTATGATCCTTTTAATGTGCTGTTGGATTCTGTTTGCTAGTATTTTCTTGAGGATTTTTGCATCTATGTTCATCAGTGATATTGGCCTGTAGTTTTCTTTCTTTGTGACATCCTTGTCTGGTTTTGGTATCAAGGTGATGGTGGCCTCATAGAATGAGTTTGGGAGTGTTCCTCCCTCTGCTATATTTTGGAAGAGTTTGAGAAGGATAGGTGTTAGCTCTTCTCTAAATGTTTGATAGAATTCGCTTGTGAATCCATCTGGTCCTGGGCTTTTGTTTGTTGGAAGATTTTTTATCACAGTTTCAATTTCAGTGCTTGTGATTGGTCTGTTCATATTTTTTATTTCTTCCTGATTCAGTCTTGGCAGGTTGTGCATTTCTAAGAATTTGTCCATTTCTTCCAGGTTGTCCATTTTATTGGCATAGAGTTGCTTGTAATCTCTCATGATCTTTTGTATTTCTGCAGTGTCAGTTGTTACTTCTCCTTTTTCATTTCTAATTCTATTGATTTGAGTCTTCTCCCTTTTTTTCTTGATGGGTCTGGCTAATGGTTTATCAATTTTGTTTATCTTCTCAAAGAACCAGCTTTTAGTTTTATTGATCTTTGCTGTTCTTTCCTTCATTTCTTTTTCATTTATTTCTGATCTGATTTTTATGATTTCTTTCCTTCTGCTAACTTTGGAGTGTTTTTGTTCTTCTTTCTCTAATTGCTTTAGGTGCAAGGTTAGGTTGTTTATTCGGGATGTTTTCTGTTTCTTAAGGTGGGATTGTATTGCTATAAACTTCCCTCTTAGAACTGCT
Source organism: Hyperoodon ampullatus (assembly GCF_949752795.1). NCBI lineage: Eukaryota > Metazoa > Chordata > Mammalia > Artiodactyla > Ziphiidae > Hyperoodon > Hyperoodon ampullatus. The sequence continues at coordinate 20,607,367 of NC_136932.1, read as the reverse complement.
TTTGCTGCATCCCATAGGTTTTGGGTTGTTGTGTCTCCATTGTCATTTGTTTCTAGGTATTTTTTAATTTCCTCTTTGATTTCTTCAGTGATCACTTCGTTATTAAGTAGTGTATTGTTTAGCCTCCATGTGTTTGTATTTTTTACAGATCTTTTCCTGTAATTGATACCTAGTCTCATAGTGTTGTGGTCAGAAAAGATACTTGATACAATTTCAATTTTCTTAAATTTACCAAGGCTTGATTTGTGACCCAAGATATGATCTATCCTGGAGAATGTTCCATGAGCACTTGAGAAAAATGTGTATTCTGTTGTTTTTGGATGGAATGTCCTATAAATATCAATTAAGTCCATCTTGTTTAATGTATCATTTAAAGCTTGTGTTTCCTTATTTATTTTCATTTTGGATGATCTGTCCATTGGTGAAAGTGGGGTGTTAAAGTCCCCTACTATGAATGTGTTACTGTCGATTTCCCCTTTTATGGCTGTTAGCATTTGCCTTATGTGTTGAGGTGCTCCTATGTTGGGTGCATAAATATTTACAATTGTTATATCTTCTTCTTGGATCGATCACTTGATCATTATGTAGTGTCCTTCTTTGTCTCTTCTAGTAGTCTTTATTTTAAAGTCTATTTTGTCTGATATGAGAATTGCTACTGCAGCTTTCTTTTGGTTTCCATTTTCATGAAATATCTTTTTCCATCCCCTTACTTTCAGTCTGTATGTGTCTCTAGGCCTGAAGTGGGTCTCTTGTAGACAGCATGTATATGGGTCTTGTTTTTGTATCCATTCAGCCAATCGGTGTCTTGGTGGGGGCATTTAGTCCATTTACATTTAAGGTAATTATCGATATGTATGTTCCTATTCCCATTTTCTTAATTGTTTTGGGTTCATTATTGTAGGTCTTTTCCTTCTGTTGTGTTTCTTGCCTAGAGAAGTTCCTTTAGCATTTGTTGTAAAGCTGGTTTGGTAGTGCTGAACTCCCTCAGCTTTTGCTTGTCTGTAAACATTTTAATTTCTCCATCAAATCTGAATGAGATCCTTGCTGGGTAGAGTAATCTTGGTTGCAGGTTTCTCTCCTTCATCACTTTAATTATGTCCTGCCACTCCCTTCTGGCTTGTAGAGTTTCTGCTGAGAGATCAGCTGTTAACCTGATGGGGATTCCCTTGTGTGTTATTTGTTGTTTTTCCCTTGCTGCTTTTAATATGATTTCTTTGTATTTAATTTTTGACAGTTTGATTAATATGTGTCTTGGCATATTTCTCTTTGGATTTATCCTGTATGGGACTCTCTGTGCCTCCTGGACTTGCTTAACTATTTCCTTTCCCATATTAGGGAAGTTTTCAACTATAATCTCTTCAAATATTTTCTCAGTCCCTTTCTTTTTCTCTTCTTCTTCTGGAACCCCTATAATTCGAATGTTGGTGCGTTTAATGTTGTCCCAGAGGTCTCTGAGACTGTCCTCAGTTCTTTTCATTCTTTTTTCTTTCTTCTGCTCTGCAGTAGTTATTTCCACTATTTTATCTTCCAGGTCACTTATCCGTTCTTCTGCCTCAGTTATTCTGCTATTGATCCCATCTAGAGTATTTTTAATTTCATTTATTGTGTTGTTCATCATTGCTTGTTTCATCTTTAGTTCTTCTAGGTCCTTGTTAACGGTTTCTTGCATTTTGTCTATTCTATTTCCAAGATTTTGGATCATCTTTACTATCATTATTCTGAATTCTTTTTCAGGTAGACTGCCTATTTCCTCTTCATTTGTTAGGTCTGGTGGGTTTTTATCTTGCTCCTTCACCTGCTGTGTGTTTTTCTGCCTTCTCATTTTGCTTATCTTACTGTGTTTGGAGTCTCCTTTTTGCAGGCTGCAGGTTCGTAGTTCCCATTGTTTTTGGTGTCTGTCCCCAGTGGCTAAGGTTGGTTCAGTGGGTTGTGTAGGCTTCCTGGTGGAGGGGACTAGTGCCTGTGTTCTGGTGGATGAGGCTGGATCTTGTCTTTCTGGTGGGCAGGTCCACGTCTGGTGGTGTGTTTTGGGGTGTCTGTGGACTTTTTAAGATTTTAGGCAGCCTCTGTGCTAATGGATGGCATTGTGTTCCTGTCTTGCTAGTTGTTTGGCATAGGGTGTCCAGCACTGTAGCTTGCTGGTCGTTGAGTGAAGCTGGGTGCTGGTGTTGAGATGGAGACCTCTGGGAGATTTTCGCCATTTGATATTATGTGGAGCTGGGAGGTCTCTTGTGGACCAGTGTCCTGATGTTGGCTCTCCCACCTCAGAGGCACAGCACTGACTCCTGGCTGCAGCACCAAGAACCTTTCATCCGCACGGCTCCTCAATTTGGGATGATTCGTTGTCTATTCATGTATTCCACAGATGCAGGGCACATCAAGTTGATTGTGGAGCTTTAATCCGCTGCTTCTGAGGCTGCTGGAAGAGATTTCCCTTTCTCGTTTGTTCTCACAGCTCCCGGGTCTCAGCTTTGGATTTGGCCCTGCCTCTGCGTGTAGGTCGCTGGAGGGCGTCTGTTCTTCGCTCAGACAGGACAGGGTTAAAGGAGCAGCTGCTTCGGGAACTCTGGCTCACTTAGGCCAGGGGGGGAGGGAGGGGCACGGAGTGCGGGGCGAGCCTGTGGTGGCAGAGGTCAGCGTGACGTTGCACCAGCCCGAGGCGCGCCGTTTGCTCTCCCGGGGAAGCTGTCCCTGGATCCCGGGACCCCGGCAGTGGCGGGCTGCACAGGCTCCCCGGAAGGGGGGCGTGGACAGTGACCTGCGCTCGCACACAGGCCTCTTGGCGGTGGCAGCAGCAGCCCCAGCGTCCCACGCCTGTCTCTGGGGTCTGCGCTTTCAGCCGCGGCTCGCGGCCGTCTCTGGAGCTCCTTTAAGCAGCGCTCTTAATCCCCTCTCCTCGCGCACTAGGAAACAAAGAGGGAAGAAAAAGTCTCTTGCCTCTTCGGCAGGTCCAGACTTTTCCCCGGACTCCCTCCTGGCTAGCCGTGGTGCATTAACCCCCTGCAGGCTGTGTTCACGCTGCCAACCCCAGTCCTCTCCCTGCGCTCCAACGGAAGCCCGAGCCTCAGCTCCCAGCCCCGCCTGCCCCGGCGGGTGAGCAGACAAGCCTCTCGGGTTGGTGAGTGCCGGTTGGCACTGATACTCTGTGCGGGAATCTCTCCGCTTTGCCCTCCGCACCCCTGTTGTTGTGCTCTCCTCCGCTGCTCCGAAGCTTCCCCCCTCCGCCACCCGCAGTCTCCACCCGCGAAGGGGCTTCCTAGTGTGTGGAAACCTTTCCTCCTTCACAGCTCCTTCCCACTGGTGCAGGTCCCGTCCCTATCCTTTTGTCTCTGTTTATTCTTTTCTCTTTTGCCCTACCCAGGTACGTGGGGAGTTTCTTGCCTTTTGGGAGGTCTGAGGTCTTCTGCCAGCATTCAGTAGGTGTTCTGTAGGAGTTGTTACACGTGTAGATGTATTTCTGGTGTATCTGTGGGGAGGAAGGTGATCTCCGCCTATTTTTTTTTTATTTTTTAATCAACACCTTAATAGATTCAGAATTACTTTATCAGTACTGATCCTTTTTTTTTTGGCTGCATCGCGTCTTAGTTGCGGCATGGGGATCTTTCGTTGCAGCGTGTGGGCTTCTCTCTAGTTGTGGCACACGGGCTCTAGAGCATGTGGGATCTTAGTTTCCCAACCAGGGATCTAACCTGGGCCCCCTGCAGTGGAAGCATGGAGTGCTAAGCACTGGACCTCCAGGGAATTCCCTCTAGCATTTATTATTTGTAGACTTTGATGATGGCCATTCTGACCAGTGTGAGGTGATACCTCATTCTAGTTTCGATTTGCATTTCTCTAATAATTAGCCATGTTGAGCATTTTTCATGTGCCTTTGGCCATCTGTATGTCTTCTTTGGAGAAATGTCCATTTAGATCTTCTGCCCATTTTTTGATTGGGTTGTTTATTTTTTTGATATTGAGCTCTTTGAACTGTTTGTATATTTTGGAGATTAATCCCTTGTTGGTTGCATCATTTGCAAATATTTTCTCCCATCCTGTAGGTTGTCTTTTTGTTTATGGTTTCCTTTGCTGTGCAAAAACTTTTAAGTTTAATTAGGTCCCATTTGTTTATTTTTGTTTATATTTTCATTATTCTATAAGACAGATCCAAAAAGACACTGCTGCAATTTATGTCAAAGAGTGTTCTGCCTATGTTTTCCTCTAGAAGTTTTATAGTATCCAGTTTTACACTTAGGTCTTTAATCTTTTTTGAGTTTATTTTTGTGTGTGGTGTTAGAGAATGTTCTAATTTCATTCTTTTATATGTAGCTGTCCAGTTTTCCCAGCACCACTTACTGAAGAGATTTTCTCCATTGTATATTCTTGCCTCCTTTGTCATAGATTAATTGACCATGGGTGCGTGGGTTTATTTCTGGGCTTTCTGTCGTGTTCCATTGATCTATCTTTCTGCTTTTGTGCCAGTACCATACTGTTTTGATGACTATAGCTTTATAGTATAGTCTGAAGTCAGGGAAGCTGATTCCTCCAGCTTTTTCTTTCTCAAAATTGCTTTTACTCTTTGGTGCTTTGGCTATTTGGGGTCTTTTGTGTTTCCATATAAATTTAAAAATTTTTTGTTCTAGCTCTGCAAAAAATGCCACTGGTAATTTGATAGGGATTGCATTGAATCTGTAGATTGCCTTGGGTAGTATAGTCATTTTGACAATATTGATTCTTCGAATATAAGAACATGGTATATATTTCCATCAGTTTGTGTCATCTTTGATTTCTTTCATCAGTGTCTTAGTTTTCAGAGTACAGATTTTTTCCTTCCCTAGGTAGGTTTATCCCTAGGTATTTTATTAGGTTGGCCAAAAAGTTCGTTTGGGTTTTTCCGTAACATCTTACCGAACTTTCTGGCCAACCCAGTATTATTTTTGGTATGATGGTAAATGCGATTGTTTCCTTTATTTCTCTTTCTGATCTTTCATCGTTAGTGTTTAGAAATGCAGATTTCTGTGTATTAATTTTGTATCCTGCAAGTTTACCAAATTCATTCATG